>NW_027206290.1:12067500-14830000 GCF_024711535.1 Dipodomys merriami
AACACTCACTGTTGTGTATTTTACTTATGAATATTTTATGATTTTTACTTAAAATAATCAATAGCTTTTTAAAGAAAGGTTTTATAGTCACCCATATATTTCACTCATTTTTGTTCTACTTTCTTTTTGACCTTTCCTTAATACCTTGAAAAACTTCCTTTTACATTTTTTGCAGGGCATTTCTACTGGCAAATGTCACATTTTCCTTCCAAATTTTTTTAAAAATTCTGTTTTACTCTTTAAAATAATTAAATAATCTTCAGCATTTCTTTTTAAGTCAAACATACTCTATGTTTGATTTCTTTTTCCTTTCTATCTTAGCGTGTAGTTATTAATGGTTAGAACATTTGGTATTTCAATGTGGTTCTTCAGCAGATTGTTGGCTTTTTTTTTCTATTCCAGTTTGGATGATTTGTACAGACTTGTATTCAAGGTCACTTATTGTTGCCACAGATGTATATAGTCTTATATTTACTTCTCTCTATGTGTGTGTGTGTGTGTGTGTGTGTGTGTGTGTGTGTGTGTGTGTGTGTGTGTGTGTGTGTGTGTGTGTGTGTGTGTGTGTGTGTGTGCATGTGTGTGTACGGATTGTTTCTGTTACTGTCTTTTGTTGTTGTTGTTGGGCTGCTTTTTATTCCCATGTTTTTATTTCCTTCTCTTTGTTCAAATTCCCTAACTGGTTATGCATGTTCTTTAAAAATTTGAATCTTAATACTAACCTCCGAGACATTTTTATTGCTTTCTCTCTTCTACATAAGTGACTGTTTTTTCTTTTTTTGTTCCAAGGTTTGGGACTCAAATTTGGTACCTGATGTTTTTGCTCATTGGCTAGAACTCTACCAACTAAGCTTGTGACTGTTCCTAAGGTTTCTTTTTGTGTCTCATAATTTTTTTTTATTACATGCTAAGTTAGAGAATAAAGCAAATAGTACCTAGAAATAAGGCAACTTATGCCAAGTTGGTAAAGTGTCCAATGGTTATTGCTAATTTTTAGCATTGGTGGGGTTAGGATGCAATTTAAATTACATGTAAGCCATCACTAGTTTAAAACATTTGAGTGACCCCAGAGACCTCTTTCTGCTTCAGTCTTCCTGCAAGTTTTTCAAATTGTGGATGATCGCTCTCTCTTTTACAGCCTAGCTGTTTATTAGTCATTATTGAGTTCATTTTTCACCATTGTTGGTCTTCTGTGTCATAAAATATTCTCTGCTCTACTCTCTTATTCTAAATTCTGGAAGACCTCAACACTCATCTGGGTCAAGGTTCAGAGTGTCTCAGAATAATTTTTATTTTAGATCTCTTACCCTTCTTGAGTCTTTTGCAGTGATTCCTATATGAGATCTCTGTGCATCTCAGTGTGATTTACTCTGCTCTCTCACATTGACTAGGGAAAGGCCTTGAAGGCACCATTGGAAATCCCTTCTGGAATTCCTGTCCTGACTGCCATTGAGATATTACATGTGTATGTCCATATCCTTATGTGTCATGGACAAGAGTTGACAAGGGAATGCTGACTCAGCATCTGGTGGTTTTGCTTTTGGAGTCTATCATGCTAGCCCACAGTGGTCACTGCAAATTGGAAGTTTGGCTGGTTCACTCTCGCTGACTTTTCTGTCCCACCTCTCCATGGAAAACAACTCTGGAAGTGGTTGATTTTAGTTTATTGTATGATATCAGTGAGTTGTATACAACTGGTGAATATTCAGCAAGTGAATATATGTTTTCACTCAGAGGCCCAAAGCAAAATCTCCTCAGAAACATGAGTATAAAGTAGTTCCTAAGGAAATACACTAAGATGTGTGTGCATGTGGTTCTTCTACATTGTTAGAATTTTGTCACTCCTATGATAATACATATCACAAACAGTAAGCAGTTGATGCTAGAATGATAGAATGATCTGCTTCTTAGTAAAGCAGATGTCATGGCAATTACAGAGTGGCCTTCAAAGAGAAACATCTCCTCTTTATGGGAAATAAATGAATCAGAAAACAGAGGTAGAAGCCGTAAAAACACCCAAAATTTGTACATAAGTCACTGGCAACATCTGATCACCTTGCTCACTTAACTTTTCTTTTAGCTTGCTCTTAATATTTATAGCTAGGGAATAGAAAGTAGAAATAAAATCATATTGTAATGTCATGGTCCTTTATGGTCTCAACTAGTCTGGTTTTAAAATGATTTTATAAGCTGGGTACTGGTGGCTCATGTCTGACATTCTGAGAATGGAGGTTCAAAGCCATCCTGGACAGGAAAGCCCATGAGATTCTTATCTTTAGCCACAAAAAAACAGCCAGAAGTGCAGCTATGGATCAAGTGGTAGAGTGCTAGTCTTGAGCATAGAAGCACAAGAACAGTGCCTAGGCCAGGAGCTCAGGCCTAGGACTGGAGTATGCATACACACACACATACAACAGCACACAGACAGACACAAACACACACATAAGCACACACACACACACACACACACACACACACACACACACACACACACACACACACACACACACACACACACCCTCCAAGTGTCAGTCTCCCAGTAACTAGTATAAAGAAGGTTACAAAAGAAAGAGTCGACATTGCTCTGATGCAGTTTGAAAAGAGAGAATAGCAGAAAGACAGGATGGTTCACAAACACAGACTGTACTGGATAAGAGAAGTGATGTTTACTAAGATAAACAGGAAACTGAAGAGTTCAGCATGTGAAGACCAGTGTGTGGAACCTGTATTATTTAACAGAGATGGAAGATGACTCCATGTGGGTTTAATCAGGGGGCATAAGCTACACATGGAGACCATAGTGATCAAAAGTAGTTTAAGCCACCGATTATGCTCAAATCAAATGAGATTCTTACATTTAAATGTAACTGTGTTAGCAAGTCCCCTGTAATACTTAACCCATAAAACAAATCATAACAATATCCTTAAGATTACCATACAAGTAATAGTGCTATATAAAAACTCATAAAAAGGAAGTATATGGCTACAATAATCATATTAAAAATGTAGGTTTTCTTTAAAGAATTGTATAACCTATGCTGAAGGATATTATGCTATTTAGTGATTAAATTCAAGAAGCAAAATATTGTTGGTCCACTTGAGGTTGGGGGGAAAGAATAGATTGATTTATGTCTTTAGCCTGGGTACACAAGACAATTTACCTTAACTGAGGAGTGCCAAAATTTGGGTATAAGATTTGGATGAGGAACAAACTTCTTTTCAATAATATATATTTTTTTGGGTCCGGTCGTGGGGCCTGAACTCTGGGCCTGGGCACTTTCCCTCAGCTCTTCAGCTCAAGGCTAGTGCTCTACCACTTGAGCCACAGCGCCACTTCCGGCTTTTTTCTTTTTGCTTATGTGGTGCTGAGGAATTGAACCCAGGGCCTCAGGCATGAAAGGCAAGCGCTCTACCACTGAGCCACCTTCCCAGCCCCAATAATATTTTTTATATTGATAAGAAAAAATAAAATTCTTTGTTCCAAGCTAGAAACTCTCTCTCTCTTTCTCTCCCCCCCTCTCTAGTAAAGCCATTTGAAAGTATGAGCAGGGAGCTTTTATTGTTTTGAGGAGATGTACATTGTTCCATTACAAAATGTTCAAAATCTGTATCATTTACTGAGTAATGAATATGCTTTTCTCTCCTCTTTTCCAATTTTCTATTAATGTAGAAAACTTGAATTCTGAGATAAAGATATTTCTGTGCTTCTGGCAAAAATAGTAAGCAAAAATAAATACATATGGTAGTCATTTGCAAGCACAGCTTAAAGACATTGTCTGTGTTAATTTGTTTTTGTAGAGATGTAGTTTTGAGGGGATGCATTAATAATGTACCTTTACCCTCTTCAAGTATAGACTCATATGAAGAATAATTCAAATATCAGTGAGATGGAAGGGAAATTAAGAGTTTTGTTGCTGATGAAAGCTGACTTGAAGGCAGGAATATATATGTGTCACAATAGTTTTGCTAACACTTTAACTTTCTAATTAGACAAATATATCTACAGCTGGATAGCTTTAGGTCTCTGCCTTCTAAGGACCTGTCCCTCAAGCCTAGAGCAAGCAGTAACAGAAAAATATGTATATCCCATATAGGTGGCTGCTCTCAGCAGAGAGAGAGAGAGAGAGGGAGAGAGAGAGAGAGACAGAGACAGAGACAGAGACAGAGATAGAGACAGAGACAGAGACAGAGACAGACAGACAGACAGAGACAGAGAGAGATATAGGGAGAGGCAGAGACAACAACAGAGACAGAGAGAAACAGAGAGAATGAGAGAAGGTTTGAACAGAACACTTCCTTTTGTTAAGAACAACTCTTAGGCAAATCACCTCTCTTCCCTGAATGTCTGTGAAAGAGTAGAAAGAAGCTAAGAGTGCAATTCAGTTCCTTATAGAAGAAGGTAGCTGTTCACATAGGTCATTTCACACTCATAACAAGCTTACAATCAAGAAAAATTAACCCTAAATGATTAACCCTAAAACAATTAAGGCCAAAACCTTAAATGTTGCCAATGTTTAAAAGCATTGAAAAGATAAATAACTTAGATTTGGGCCAAAGTAGTCTCATTCTAAGCTATCAAAAAAATGATAGTTTTCAACTTGTCTTTAGAGAAACATGCCTGTTTTTATGGCTCCAATTCAATAACCAAAAAAAAAATACTTCTTTATTTTAAAAGAGCCACTTCATTTCTGCCTTAAAATACTTTGTTTGGCTAGATGGCTATTTATACCATGCCCTATGACAAGTTGAGAGGTTATATAAAAATCACAGATTTGGGGAAATTCTATTAGCTAATGTCAAGCAAAAAAAAAGAACTTTGTCTCTTTTGATGACTTCATCAGCATGGTCATGATATAATTCAGTATAAACATATAAACATGCCTTCGTTTTGTATTTTCCAAGTAGTACCTTCTGTTTTATCTCAGTGCTGGCTTCAAAACATATTCTGTCTACCTGAGCCTTCCCACATAGCTGGAATGACATGTGTGCACCACCCTAACCCACTTATTGATTGAGATGAGCTTTTTATATGCATTGGCCTTATTGATTGAGATGAGTTAACTTTTTATATGGGTTGGCCTTCAAACCATGATCCTTTTGATTACTGCCTCCCTAATACCTGGAAAGACAGGCATGAGCCATCATGTCCAACATGAAACAGGTACAATTTTTATTTTTGGATCTTATAAGCAGTTACACTTTCACAAACAGCAGCAAACTCTAAAGATGTCTTTCTGCAGGGGGCTAGCAATCTCTTAAGATTATTGTTATGAGAGAGCAAAACACCATGAAGCATCTTGAAAAAAGAAAGGTAAAAAGAATATTTGGGGATTTCTTTCTTTCTTTTCTCCAATCTATCAATATAGGGAATCCCTTGTCTTCTCTTGGAGAAATGGATAAAGGAGTCATTGGACTACACTAGTTTTCATTAGCTGACTTCTCTGTATGGAGGGAATAATCAAAGGCACATAATACAGCATAGTTCTAAATACACAGTTGTCCCCATACTAAACAAGGTGTGTGTGTGTGTGTGTTCTGGGGCTTGAATCAGGGCTTGAGGCTCTTGCTTAATTTTTTTCTTGTTGTTCAATGCTGATACTTTATTATTTGAGAAATACCTCCATTTCCAGCTTTTTGCTTTGGCTCATTGGAAATAAAAGTCCAGTTAGCATGTCTGCATGGACTGGCTTTGAACCATGATCCTCAGATCTCAGCATCCTGAGTAACTTAGCATGAACCACTGGTGCCTGGCATATGTAAGATTTTATGAATTCAAAAGTTGAATTGGAATGCATTACCTTGTTTAACCCAATTTTCTTTTAGTCTTCTTCCATTTATGAATTCAAGATTGTGTATCTGATTGTTCATTTAACTCTCTCTATACTTTCTCACATTTGTGCCTGTGTTGCGGAGTATTTTGTTTTGTATTACTGGAATTTAAACCAGCACCTAGTCATTGTTAGGCAACTGGTATACCACTGGAGCCACCGCTTCTCTAGCCATTTTTTTCTTTACTTTTGCTTTTCAGATAGGGCCTTGCATTTTTGCTTAGGCTGGCCTCAGATAGCTAGTCAATCTCTTCTTCTCAAATAGTTGAGATTATACCCATCATACCTGCCCTGTGTTCTAACAATTAGATTGTGTTTCTAACTTGTATTGGGTATTAGTGAAGGCAGTTAAAGTGTGAAAACATCCAAAAGTCCCTTTCACTGTGGATTTTATATTCTATTATTAGATAGAGAAAAAATTGCCTATAAAAATATATGAAGAGTATTTTAGAAATGATGTTCCCTATAAAAATAGAGTAAGATAATAAAACAAAAATGCTAGGGACAATTGTGAGAGTTGGAGACATTTTTTTAAAGAAAAGTCAAAGTGGCTGGGAAGATGGCTCAGTGGTAGAGTGCTTGCCTTGCATGCATGTGGCCCTGGGTTCCATTCCTAAGCACCACAAAAACAGAAAAAGCCAGAAGTAGTGCTGTGGCTCAAGTGGTAGAGCGCTAGCCTTGAGCTGAAGAGCTGAGGGACAGTGCCAGGCCCAGAGTTCAAGCCCCATGACTGAAAAAAAAAATAGAATAGTCAAAGTTAGGTTTATCAAAAACTTGACATCCTAGGGGTTTTGCAAAAGTTACCAGAAGTCAAGCATCTTATAAGTAGAGAAATTTGTTCCTTCTGAGCTCTGGAGGCCAGAAGCCTGTAATTGAGATATTAGTAGAACTGTATCTCACCCCACCACCCTGCACCTGCTCTTTCTCTCAATCTGATAGTACAGGTATTTGAACTCGGAGACTTATGCTTGGTAAGCAGGTGATCTACCACTTGACCCACTCTATCAATTCGTTTTATCACTTTGGTAATTGTCAAGATAGGTCTCACTTTATGCCAGTGTCAGTCTGGACTTTGATCCTTCTTTTTGTGCTTTTCTTTGTTGCTGAGATGACAAGAATGTAACTCTATGATTAGCCACTGATTGAGGAGGAACCTCAAGAAATTTTCTTTTTTGCAGGACCTTGTTCAAACTGTAATCCTCTTATTTCCACTGCTTACAGATCTTTTACTAAGGTTTTGTCACTAGGTTTAGGGTATATACATTTAAACTAGGATGTTCTTATCTCAAGATTCTTAACTTAATTAGATCTATAAAGATTATGGGCATTTACCCAAATGTTTACAAACAAGACCACACTAAAGCTACCAGCACAACTATGTTTATTGCAGCATTATTTACCATAGCTAAGATATGGAACCAACCCAGATGCCCCTCAGTAGATGAATGGATCAAGAAAATGTGGTATATATACACAATGGAATTCTATGCCTCCATCAGAAAGAATGACATTTCCCCATTTGTTAGGAAATGGAAAGGTTTGGAAAAAATTATATTAAGTGAAGTAAGCCAGGCCCAAAGAAGCATAGGTCCCATGGTTTCCCTTATTTGCAATATCTAGTATAGGTATGAGTAAAGCGGAAAAGGTCAGATAATGTGATGTTAGGAAAATGAACCCTTAAATATGTATTTTAATGTTTTCGTTTCTTTCATGCATGTGTTTCTAACGCATTTATAAGATTGTTTCTTTGTTGCTTTGTATGTCCCTCCCCCACAGTGTAACCCCCGCTTTCACTATATTTGATGTCAGTATAACATGTGGAGGAGATGGGGACAAACAAGTCGTTTAAGGATTCAGGTGGACCTGTTGCAACAATGAGAAGTACAAAATGTCATGTCAAAACCAGCTTAACAATGTGGGTGTGGGGGGGGGAGGGGGGTATAATTGGGTGGGGGGAGGGGGGTATAATTGGGTGGGGGGAGGGGGGAGGCGGGGAAGGGAGGTGAAGGGTAAACAAAGGAGGAGGCTGCAATGCTTGGTAAGAAATGTATGCATTATCCTGCCCATGTAATTGTAGCACCTCTGTACAGTATGTTCTCAAATAAAATAAAATTAAATTAAAAAAAAAGATTATTTTTCCAGGTAAGTGCTAATTCAAAACTTTTGAATGGCCACCACTCTACCCACTAAAATATGTGAGGAAAAAATTTGAAAGCAAATAAGAGAGTTAGCTATTTGGTTATTTGCAAGAAAAATAATCCAGGTCCAAGGTCAAGAAATTTTTTTGACAAAGGACATTTGTATATTTATAACTTCATTAAGGGGGTCATACAAAATTATCTGTACAGATACATGAGCTGTGGATAGTCGACTAGAAACATCATATATCTCTCCAGTTCTGTACTACATGAATTCAAAGGCCTTATATGGCATAAGACACAGATGCAGGTGTGCTGGGTATATTCATAGAGCACACACACACACACACACACACACACACACACACACACACACACACACACACACACACAACCCATTAAATAAAAAGACAAATCCAAGAAAGTAAAACATAGCTGAAATGATATGGAAGCCAAGTGAAGAAACAAATAAGAAAAAAATTCACAAGAGTATTCCTTTACATCAATTAACATTGTTGAATGAAGGGAAGATGATGTTTGAGCAACTTGAAGGTCGTGTGAATGTTATCAGAATAGAAAGGAAGTCCTTTATGTGAAATCTAATAAAAATACAAATAAATAAACAAAATTAAATGAAGAAAGCTGAGAAACTATGAAGGAGGAACTCTTAATAATTTTTTTAAATATATTTCTTATTATAAAGATACTGTAAAGAGGGGTAACAGTTACATGAGTAAGGTAATGAGTGCATTTCCTATTGAGCATTGTTCCCCCTCCTTAGTTTTCCCCCTATCATCCCTTCCTTTCCCATGTCCCTAATTCCTCCCAATTCCTCCCCAACTCCACCCTTCCTCCCCACCTCAAGTTGTAAAGTTCGCTTTCAACATAGTGTCTCGCACATCTCATTGTTACTATGGATCAACCTGTATCCTTATTTCAGGATTTTGTTATTTCCCTTCCCCTTAGATGGGAGGACTCTCAGCCCAGGACCTGATGAATTTACACCAGAATTCTACAAGGCATTCAAAGCAGAACTCACACCAATACACCTCCAACTCTTCAATGAAATTGAAAGAGAAAGTTCACTACTGAACTCTTTCCATGAAGCTATTGTAACCCTCATCCCAAACCCAGGCAGGGACTAATCAAAGAAGGAGAACTATAGACTCATTTCTTTGATGAACATTGATGCAAAACTTCTCAACAAAATTTTGGCCAATCGACTTCAACAATTCATCCAAAAAAATCATACATCACCATCAAACAGGATTCATTTCAGGGATGCAAAGCTGGTTCAAAATATGCAAATCAATTAATATAATTCATCACATCAACAAGAGCAAGGATAAGAACCACATGGTTATCTCAATAGATGCAGAAAAAGCATTTGACAAGATCCAACACTCTTAATAATTCTTGATAAGAGATACTGTTCACAAAAAATGGCTAGAGCCATAGTCCTTCTCAAAGGCTACTTCAATCTCCCTGACAGAATAATGGCAAGGGCATCTGTCTAGCAATTGCCAGCTCGAACCTCATGGTGTAGAATTCAGGAATGTCAAAATACCTTATGAAATTTTTCTCATTCTGCTTTTAATGTCTTCCCCTTGCTTCAGCTTCCTTGAATATAGATTACGGTGGCACACACATTCCCATAGCAATGCAACATCATTCTCAAATAAATTTACTCATCTTCTAAGACTCTGTGAGTTATATAAGAAAGTATGTGTGACTTTCATAAAATCAATTGTCCTAATTGGATGGAATTCAACTCACACCTACTCTCCAAAACAAAACCTAGACATTGTAGAAACATCATTGATTCTTTTTACTGCTGTAAGAGGAACTTAAATACTTTAACTTTTATCATTCAACTCTATATGGAAGTTATTTGTGAGCTTCTTCTGTTTCATTTACAAAATTAGAATCGGGTTGCTGATTCAACTTTTTACCCTTTTTGGGGTTGAATGAGCATAGTTGTTGGTAATTGTTCATAGCTCCTTCAAAGTTTACTATTTAAATGAGTGAACCACAACAATTATGTTCATATTACCAGATTTATTCTGAAAAAATAATAAAAAGGAATTCTGTCCCTTTGGAAACAAACCAGTCTAAAACTACAATAAATTATCTTGCACTTTCTCATTTTTCTGCTATCATTATGGGAGAATTTATCTGCAACATTTTATTCAAGTTAAGTCTTTGGGAACAACAACAACAACAAAAAGTAACCTTAAAGAAGTTATTTAAGGGAAAAAAAGGAAGTTTCTTTGTTTCCTTTCTACCTTTTTTTTGTCTTACTAAAAATTATAGCTCTGAGTTTATCTTACCATTTTTATTTCTGGCAAAAACAAAAGAAAATAAACAAACCCCAAACCAATGACACACTGCATGGAATATTCCAGTTGCAGTAAAGTTTAAAATTACAGTAGTTGTATTCATGTTGTGCCTGATTACAGCAAGAAACATATGCTTATAGGACTATTATTAATGGTTTATTATTACATGAAAGCAAAGTGTGGCAGAGATAAACTCATGGGGAGGGTGGTTCAATGGGTTGGTTCGGAACCTGTGACAATGCCATCACTGTCTGCAAGAAGGGCAAAAAGCCCAGAAGGGCAAGGTCACTTCTGGCAGATTCAATGCCAGCCATGTCTGGGATGTTCTAAAAGAGAGATAGAGCGGGCATTCTTCTTGTGACACTTAATTGTTAAATCATAAAATAGAAATTATTTTGAGCCTATTTCCTCAACCATTTTTAATAATATCTTATTGCATTAATGTTTCTGTTCTATCAAAATAGAAACAGTTATTGGCTGAGGCAGCTCTTTTTACTCTTTTGCCCATGTTTACTCTATTATCTCAGAATCTAACTTTAAAGATAATACCGACAAGTTGGCATAGGCCTTTTCTCCTGTGTTGGCATTAACTGATATATAAATATTGTCATAAGTCAAAGCCGCTTTCTACCTTGAGCAATGCTTGGAGAATAACAATCCCTTTGTACTGGGGTGCTTTATTGACATATTGTGCTAGCACTCAGCTTTGCAACACTGTTATCCTACACCTCAGACCTGTGTACTGTAGAAGAAAAGAGAGACTCATTCTTCTGAGTCTTCTCGTTCACTCTTCTGAATCTTCTCCTTTCATGCTCACTAGTTCAAGGTTGGTAAGGACAAGGCTTTCCAGAGTGGAAGGGAGGTCATGATTCTCTCAAGATTGTGTCCATCACATACAGTGGCTTCTCAGTCTCTTTCAGCAAGACATGACTCATTTTCATGTTCTCATTTGTTCCAAGGTTGTGCAGTCTCTCCGATGTCTATGTGAGGTCCAGTGCCTCCGCTCACTGCAGCATCTCAGGCAACTTCCTGAGCAATGGTGTTTCTCTTTCTCCAGGTGTAGCTTTTGAAACCTTCTCTCCCCCAGCTGTTTCGATTTTTGTTATTCCCATCTTTATGTTAAATCATTTCCTTCTATAATTCATTATCTCTTCCTTCTCTTCTCTCTCTACTGACAGAAACATAGAATGATATGCATCCATGGAATATATAGTTTGTAGTTACCCTTTTACTAGACTAGATTCTGGGACTACTGAGATGAAAACAATATCCTGCCCTGAAAGAGGCTGAATACATAGTGAGAGGACAGAATAGACAGCCTAAGTAAGGGGTAGTGACAGTGTAGAGGAAGCTTGTCTGATGCAGACTGGGGCTATCAGGGAAAAAAAAAACAAAACCCTTAGGAATAGGCAAGAGCTAAGCTGGAACTAAGTATGTGTCTTAGTGCTCACTTCTTTCATAGCAAAAGCAGGTCTAAACCTTCTGAATCAAAACAATCTGAGCTATCCCAGTGAATACAGTGTCCTGCACATGCCTTCAATGCAAACATATATGTCAGTGCAGAAGTGGGATTTTCCTTCCCTACAAATATTCAAATGGAAGAAAGACCTGTGCATTTGATTTTGTTGTTGCTGTTTTGCATGGTTCTGGAGTATTCTTATACAAAATACTCAAGCGCTGGTTCTTACCTTATTTAAATCAATTCAGTTTCTATTGAAGGAAACCCTGAACCAGGCAGCTTCTAAGTTTATTCAGTGACTGGGCACTCCCGCCCAGGAGTGTTGTTGTCAGCATAAGGATACGCACTACACTCAGAACACTGCCTTGTCAGCTCATTTATAAAGATCATAAATAACAATGGTCCAAGGATTGATCCCTGAGGAACCTCCATAATGACATCCATTAAATCTGACATGACACTGTTTAATAACACAAGTGGTGTGTGCCCTCTTAAGTAACTAGCACACCAATTAATTAAGGATGATGCCATACCTAGTCCATTCCATTTATCCAGCACAGAACTATGTGCTACCAATTAGGAAATAAAATGATGTTTGAAGCAACAGTACACTATTTATCAAAGATCAGATCTCTTGACTTGAACCCTAACCCTGATTTGGTGGCAGGCACAAACCCTCTCCTTTCTTGAGCTGTGACTGTGCGGTCAACAACGGAACAGGATTTTAACTTAGACGTGACCTCTAGATGGTGTCTTTTCTGAAAAGACATACTTAGAAATCAGTGCAATAGATAGAGCCTGGAAGAAATATCCTTCAAGTTCACTTAACTGGTTAATAAGACCATCACTGTTTAAAGTACTTCACAGGAAGCCATTTTCACATCTCTACACATTGTCCATTGCTAGCTTTCTCTGATAATTTATTTTTAGTTGAGGAACTGTAAATAGCTGCTGGTAAACAAAGCGGGGGGGGGGGGGAGGAACAATAGAACACATTGGCAGCATATACCACTGGGGAAAAGGGAGACAGAAAGAGAAAGTCAGTTTTATTTTCTAATGTTCTTAGGTGGAAAGTAAGCATAAAGTTCCTCATAGCTTGGAAACTGTGGGAAGGAGTATGTGGGAAGGCAGGAACATGTTTGGCATCTTGGGCCACCCAAGATAATGATGATGATAATACCATATGATTGTACTTAATGATGTTAAATCAATTTATGATGATGATGATGATGATGATGATGATGATGATGATGATGGTGAAGGCTAGCTTTAACTTGAACTATGTAACATTCCTTTATTAGAAGGAAGATATGTAGAAAAGAGTAAAAGGATGAGAAAGGAACATAGAAAGGAAAGGCAAAGAAAGGAGAAACAAACCAAATAGAAGGCTAGAGGAATTCATTTGTCATTTTCATTACCAATAATTTAGTGTTTTTTAAATTATATTTAGTAAAGAATGTATTTCTCCCCTGAAACAACTACATTTCAATGTATATATTAAAGAAAACATAGGAAAACTAATAAGTAATGTCTTTATCTACCTGTATTTTTTTTCCCGCAGCCTACTGAACGTAACAGGGTCAGAGTAAAGAATAAAAAGGCTCTGGTAGAAACATGGTCAAAATGTTCTCTCTCTCGCAGAAAAGACCAACTGAACAAATGACTCTTAGCCCCACAGGTCAATTCAAGCCTGGTCGGAGTAAATCCCTTTTCTAATATCAGAACCTCTCCCATCTTTAGCTGCAGCTGCAGCAGCCTCTTTAGTGGAGGAGGAGGCTCTGGTGAGTGCTTGACATTTGGAAGCTGCTTATATCCTCAAAATCTTCAGCCTTTACAAATAGAAAAGTCATAAGTTTTCTATAATTACTATCTGGGGCAAGTGTGAATTGGCTATAGATTACAGAATGGCTTCTGCTGGATTCGGTTGATAGGACAGGGTTTTTTGAAAATAATAAGACCAGGACACTTGCATGAAATCACTTTCCACACGAGGATTTCAAAAGGGTTAAAGCTTTAATTGTGTAATTAGGGGCCTCACCTACAATTAAGAGTGCACCTAATTATCAAACCACGCTAGAAAATTAAGGATAGCCATCTTAATGTCACTTAAAGAGTAACTGAGGTATGTAGAGATTGAGAGATTGATGTTAGACATCTCAGCAAACTGCTCTGAAATTCAAGCCCTGGTGCCTGAATGTTTGGAATGAACATGAACGTATAGGGAAAATAAATGTCCATTGAGTTCTACAACACATTTCAGGTCATTGCTACTCAGACTATGGTGCTTGAACCAGCTTTACATGGGAGATTGTTAGAAATGAAAAAAATCTTAGGTTCCTCTTTAGAACAACTGACTCAGATCGCCTGGGAATGGAGCCCAGAAACCTGTGTTTTAACAAGCAACCCTCTGGAGGTGAATTTGGTAATCACACATTGCTGGGTAGCCACTGATCTCTTTGAACGTATTATTCATTCTCTTCCCCTTTCCTCACTTCATTGTTCATTGTCTAGATTACAAGTTCCACTAACTTGTTAGTCATTCACATTTGAGATTACAGAGCTGGAGTTGTCAGCTATTGTTAAGGAATTTCCCAGAAACGCCTTCAGTAGAGCTTCTCGAAGGAATCAGTGTATATTTTTTCATGTGGTTATTTTTTATCCAGCTTTGCTTAGTTTCGTGTTTGTTTCTGCCATAGTTATTTATACGCAATCATTTGACTGTCCAGAGGTGTAATACATTTACTTGTATTCATTATTTATTCACCTCATTCATTCATTCACTCATTCATCGCTTCATACTGCTTCCCATCTTATTTTACAACCATTACTTGTACAGTACCCTTCAGTATTGTCAGAAATGAGTCCTGTCTTGGCCTTTTCCACCCACTACAGATTCCTAATGATGACCATCTTGTATATACTTAACAGAATTTATTCTGTCAGATCTTCATTATCAGCTGCCAGCCCACTCTTTGTCTCTTTGGTGTGAAAATTAGGATGTGATGGCTTCATTTTCTTTTTGGTCTGCTCAAGCATCATGCTCACGAGTCACTGTCTAGCTCTCTATCTTCCCCACTCTCCTCAGAAGACGAAGGCACGAGTCTACCCGCTTATTTCTTCTGCCACATTGCACACACCTCTTTTGCAAGACCTCAGAAGCCTTCCCTTCTCCTTTCCTTTACAACCTCTTATCTTTCCAATTTGTGCTTAATTGTTCATTGCCATAGTTTTCCTGAACCAAACTGACGCCCTCAGTGGCTGGGAGAGAAAAGAAAAGATCACTTGGAGCCTTTGGTGATAGGTGACCTGTCCTGTGGGAGACCCGTGACCTTCCTTTGCCATTGTCAGGGTCCTCCTGCTGCAGTAAGTCCCTCTGTAGAGATTTTCTTCAGCGGATTTTCAAAGATGCACTCCATGAATTGAAATTGTTCCTGCTCAATAGACATTGATTGTGAACACTGATTCCTAGAGACTCATAGAGGAGAGGGACCCCTGCTGGGAAAGCGTTGTCCTGCTTTGGGGGGATGGGGAGGGCAGGCAAGGTTTGTTGGCTGTGACGATATCCCACGGCTTTCCTTTTGCTTTTGCGATTTCACAGAAGCAATCCCTACCCTTGTCAGGCTGCTTTTAAATGTCTCTGTCCGTGCACCTTTATCAGCCAGTTAACCTTTGCTAGTTTTACATGTATCTGCGTTAATATTTCTTTTCTGAAAAAAATTATTATCTTTACAAAGGAGTTGCCTTTCAACAAAGCAGTTTATGAATAAAGTGGTTCATTCTCCTATTTCTCTCTCTGTCTCTCACTTTTTCTAGTCTTTCTTTTATGCAGAAGAACATATCATCTAGTACATATTTATACACTCTTTCTTTTACACTCTCTACAGTGAGATACAATGTTTCACTGAAATGCTGGAATTTGTGTGGGAATGTCAACAGATGATTGAATTATTATATAGGAAGTAAAAGTCTGGGGTAGATGAACTTGGAGACAGAGATGGGTGGAGTTGCTCAGTACTAGAGTGCTTGCCTTGAATGCATGAAGCCCTGGGTTCGATTTCTCAGCACCACATGAGCAGAAAAAAGCTGGAAGTGGCCTGTGGCTTAAGTGGTAGAGCACTAGCCTTGAGCTGAAGAGCTGAGGGACAGCACCCAGGCCCAGAGTTCAGGGCCCACAACAAGAAAAACAAACAAAAAACCACAATGGAATTCTATGCTTCCATCAGAAATAATGACACCGTCCCATTTGTTTGCAAATAGAAAGACTTGGAAAAAATAAGCCAGACCCAAAGCAATATAGGTCTCATGTTTTCTTTCATTTGCAATAATTAATATATACCTAGGATAATTTTATCAGATGAGCAGAAGAGCTCAAAAGCTATGTACATATGACCATATAAGATAATGCTAAGTGAAAAATGAACCCCAAGACATGGTAAAAAGAGGTCTTTCTCTGCTATTGTTGTTTTTAATGTACTATGTGTTTTTTTTTTTGTTTCCTTTGTATGTTCCCCCTATGGCATATCCCCTGTTGTCACTGTACTTGATTTTGGTAAAATTGTATATACATCTGTCTAATTTGGGAAGGGGCAGGGGAATAACAAAATGCTGAAACACTGACACAGGATGACCCATTGCAACAAGAATACCAACAAGAAAGTATATTGGAAATGAACTTTACAACTTCAGGTGTGGAGGTGGGAGGAGGAGGGAGCGAGATGGGGGAGGGAAAGGATAGTGGGACAACAACAAGGGGAGGGGTAACAAGAAATGTACTCATTGCCTTACTCATGTAACTGTTACCCCTCTGTACAGCATAGTTACAATGAAATAAAATTAAAAACAAACAAACAAAAAACCCTTAAAACTGGGTACAAAAGTAGAAATTCTCCCACTAAGACTACCAAACAATTTAAAATGTCTTGTAAGGTTTTGGAACTAGGTACCTGTTTCTATAAGAATGACCCTGATCAACTATACTTGTGTTTAAGATTTTCTGGGGAAAAAGCAAAGTCCTATGTAATATTAAAAAAATTGTACCATCCACATTTAATATAAGATATAAAAGACTGACTCTAAATGTACTATTTACACTGAGTTCTTTCTTGTTTTACCCTCTTGAAGTCTTTCCCAGGAAATTTCTCATTCTCTTCTGAGGACATGTATGAGTTTTTGATAGAGAAACCAAATACACATAAATATCTATTTTTAAAATTTTAATATGATGAGGACCAGCACTAGCCAAATTATTGCAATCTTCTTGACTCTTACTGTCAGAATAAATATTGAGATGCTTGGATTGTGTAACCTGAGTCCTGTGGAAGTCAGTAAGCAACTGGGCAGCTGGTGAATGACTATTCATGTTGATATGGAGTCGTGATTTTATAATCCTGTGACAACTGCCTTAAATGGGGAAATGCTACTGAATTAATTCAGTAGTGCAGTGAATATACAGAATTTTTAAAATAGAATAAGTGAGAACATTTCTCTTCACTTTGATTTTTAAAAATAAATTCACTGTTCTGATACAATTTATTTTAAAAATAGCCAAAATACAAATGTCAGTTCTTAGGTTTCTGTTTAGCCTTAAACCTAGTCCCTAGTTGATGATTATGAGATCTACAGAATCCACCAAGTTTTGTTTGTTTTTGGTGGATAATAATGCACACTATTTCTGGAATTCATTTCGTAATTTATTTCCATTGTAGACAGACAGTATTAAGATCAGATGTCTTTAAATCAGTCTTGACTTGTTCTTAATATTCTGGTATTTGCCTTGATTGAACTTCTAGCTCCTGAAGGTTGTTTATCCTTATATAAGGCTATTAAAGTTAATTCTCTTTCAATTGAAAGAACTTGTTGATGATACTTTTTAATCCTCTTAGGGTTCCTCCATCATTTGTAGCTAGTTTAGCACTGGTAGCAGCCAACAGCAACATATATTGCTGTGTTAGTCACTAAGCATTGCTAATTGATGATTCAATGGACAGGGTTTAGGCCCCAAGTCATCCAGATAAAAAAAGCAAAACAATTACATCATATGGATTGCTTAAGCATTATCTGAATTATATTTGGTATGTTCTGAAGAAAGAAAAAATACTCTTTGCCTATGTCTGAAAGTTGTCTGAATTTTGGCTCTGCCTCTTCAGTTCACTAAATAACCTCTGTCAAAGTCATTTAACCTCTTAGTGTTTGTTTTCTCATCTGTAAAATGAGGATAATTATCCTTACCTATCTCATAGGGATGGTGTTCAGATTAACTAATTAAAGATTAGAAACTGCTACAAAAATGCTCAGCATTATTAAGGAAAACTGAAGCATTTTCAGTGCTGTTGGTAACAGTGCCACTTAGCAGCAAAGATTCCCAGCAAGTGTTTGATGGTCTGATAAGCTGCCAGTTCCTTTCCTGAGGAAAGATGACTGGCCCCAGGACCTTGCCCTTCATTGTTTTGTTTTGTTTTGTTTTTTGTTAGCTGAAGAGCATGAAGGCCCCCTGTATCACAGAGAATGCTGGACCAATGATACATTTCCTAACTCTGATACATTTGAAGAGGTGACAAATGATAGCAAGATATGCCACTTTGTGCTGAAGAAACTGACTTTACCTATTCAGAATGCAAAAATGTTCCTGTGGGAATGTAGTTATCATCATTGCAACTTGTAATATATCCTTACACAAAATGAATTCAGCTGCCAATATTCTTTACAGGTTAAGAAATATTTGTTTACGTTTTTAGATTTTTTCCCCTTTTGCGTGGTAGACTTGTGGTCTCTGGAAGATTCACCAGAAAAGTTAGAGGGGTTCTATGATTAAATAGTTTACAGAGGCGTTTACAGCACCATGGGCCTTATTTGGCTCTTGCTCCTGGATGATCTCTTGGCAGTAGAGAATCAGAACCATTTCTTAGGGGTTTGCTGGATTCTGTGTGTGTGTGTGTGTGTGTGTGTGTGTGTGTGTGTGTGTGTGTGTGTGTGCATGGATGCGCGCACACGCACACATGAATGCTCAGGTTTAACCTCAGGACTTTGTATTGCGCCTTAGGTTTTTCTCTCAAAGCTGGCTCTTGAGCCACAGCTCCACTTTTGATATTTGTAGTAGTACTAGTAGTAGTAGTTGTTGTTAATTGGAGATAAAAGCCTCACAGTATTTCCTGCCTGTGATCTAAAAATTTCATCCTCCTGAGTAGCTAGGACTACTGGTATGAACCACCAACCCCAGTTTACTAGGTTCTTTCCTTGGATTCTCTGCATTCCTTTCCTTCCCTATTTTTGCCTTTGGCTGGTACTCACATTCTTTTTCCTTGGTCCCCCTCCCTAAGTCCAGTCAATTTTATTTGTAGGCATCTACTTTGCCATAAAATGTAAAACATGCTGGGCACGGGTATCTCATGCCTGTACCTAACTATTCAGAAGGCTGAGCTTTGAAGCTTGAGGTTCCAAATCCAGCATGGGCAGAAAAGTCCATGAGAATCTTATCTCCAATTAACCACCAAAAAAGGCCAGAAGTGGAGCTGTGGCTCAATTTGTAGAGCACTAACATTGAGCAAAAAGCATAGGGTCAGTGCCCAGGCTCTGAGTTCAAGCACAAACCAAAACATAAAACCTACTGTTTTATTCTTTCACTTAAAGATATAAGTCATTCAAGAAAAAAGTATTTGAAAAGAAAGTGACTCTCCTTAGATTTTGGGGCAAAGGCCAA
Source organism: Dipodomys merriami (assembly GCF_024711535.1). NCBI lineage: Eukaryota > Metazoa > Chordata > Mammalia > Rodentia > Heteromyidae > Dipodomys > Dipodomys merriami. Next base: position 12,086,958 of record NW_027206290.1, read on the forward strand.
ACAGCTCAGTGTGACAGATGAGGTCTCTCACAAACAGCCTACAGTCTATCTTAAAGCACCATGGCCCATGATTCCAGAACTACTGGTCCTAAGACCTCCTTCCATTCGTGGAATTGGCTGACTATAAGAATGTCAAGAATGTTCTTTCCTCCTGAGTAGAATGCATTAATCCTTGAAATTGTTCTAATGTTATTTTTCCTAACATTGGAACAAGGAAATGTTATAGTCCCTCTCAGCATTTTGGAAATCTTCCTTTTGTTCTCAAGCTCCATTGTGCGTTTTTAGAACATATCTTCTGTTCTCCTTTAAAGGTGAGGAGTTGAGCACCTTCCTGCAGCTCACTTTCTGTTGTACTGATGGCAGGCATCAGGCAGAATAACTTACCCACTAACTGGTCTTGTTATCAGGATCCAATAATGCATGTGAAATTGCTTTGCCAAGTATTAAATGCTATGTGGGTATGTTATGGTACTTATCATTTTACATTATAGCTAGTTATATAAATGTCTGCTTTCTCTAATGATTATATATAATCACATTGGGAAAAGGAAACTTTTATATTAAGGTTTGCATTACCCAGCATCTGTAAGCATGTCTTGGATAAAGTAGCTACTTAATAAATATTTTTGAGTTGGGCACAGGTGGCTCATATATATAATCTTAGCTACTGAGATGTGAAGATTACAGTTTGAAGCCCATCCTGACAGACAAATCACTTATCTCCAATTAACAAAAAGTTGGAATTGAGACATGGCTTGTGGTAGAACACCAGTCTTGTCCAAATAAGAGTATTAGGCCCTGAGTTCAAGCTTCAGTATTGGTACAAAATTTTGTTTTTGAATGCATGAGAGAAAGCAAGGAACCAGATAAATTCCTGTGTCAATTTCTAACAGAACTTCCTTCCTCTTGCCCAACCCCTTCATTTCACATTGATTCACATTTCACCAGGCACTAGTTGTCTATTATGAAAAGAAGATATGCAGCGTCACAAGGTAAGATGTATGCACATCTTACCTTACATCCACCAAATAAACAATGTCTTTTGAGACTCTTTTCTGCTATATCAACTGTGCAGATTGTAATTGTATGAATTGCCCAAAGGAGATTGCCACGTGGTTCAGGCTGGTTGTGCCAGCCTGCACAAGATGTAGGAGTGCACAGAGAGAGCTTAGGCAGCGAGAGAGAGAGGTTGTAGAGAGAGAGGGAGAGCAAGAGGTGTGGCTCCAGTGGAGGAAGAGGTGACCTCTGAGACAGGGAGACTGCCCAGTGTCTCAAGGTGCACCAATTACCTGGGTTACCAGTGCTGGGTGGGGACTTCTAGGGAAGGGCCTTGTGCAGTCCTGCATGGAGAGAAAGAACAAGGGAAGGGTCATTTTCTTCCTGTCAGACCTAACAGTAATGACTCGCACTTTTGGGATTTTCTTACTACAGGATATAATTAAACTAAAAAAATTACTTGATACTCTCAAATAAAATAAAATAAAATTTAAAAAAAATTACTTGATAAAAAATGTACTGTTTGTATTGGTGGAAAATATTCATTCATCATCAAATACAATGGATGGAACATGTCTCAACAATTCTGTGATAAGATTATTTAGTGTTTCATGAAAAGTCTTGAATTTGTTCCAATTACTACTGGGCATAAAAAACAAAAACTGGGCAAAAACACATTACAAAGTATAGCTGTAAAGGGAGAGAGAGCAAGGTAGAGAATTACATTAAGAAAACAACAACAAAGGGCAGGGAAGGTGGCTCAGTTGTAGAGCGCTTGTCTTGCATGCCTGAGGCCCTGAGTTCGATTCCTCAGCACCACATAAGCAAAAAGAAAAATGCCGGAAGTGACACTGTGGCTCAAGTGGTAGAGTGCTAGCCTTTAGCTGAAGAGCTGAAGGACAGTGCCCAGGCCCAGAGTTCAGGCCCCATGACTGGACCAAAAAAAAAAAAAAAGAAAAAGAAAAAGAAAACAACAACAAAAATGCTTAAACAGAGATACAGGTTGACCCATTGCAACAATGAGATGTACAAGACGCTATGTCAAAAAAACAAATTTTACAATTTAGGGGGGCGGGGTATAGTTGTGGAGATGGGAGGCAAGGGATGGTAGGGGAAAAACAAAGGAGGAGACAACAATGCTTGATAAGAAATGCACTCATTACCTTGCTCATGTAATTGTAACCCCTCCTCTGTACAGTATCCTCACAATAAAAAACTTTTTTTTTCTTTTAAAAAAACAACCTTCTCTAGATTTTGTTTGAAGCTTAGGCTCACTTGTGGTATATAAATGCTTTAAGTTTTAAATGATGCAACATGGAAAAATACTTAGGAAATTACACACGCATATAACTATTTTTAATGTTTCATAATTTTTGCTTCTTAACAATTTATAGTTTTAGACTTTTTTTGTTGTAAACAATGTAATTAATATCTTCAGCATCAGTTTTTACAATATGGAATGACCTAAGACATTTCAGAAAAGTTTGGCACAAAGTAAAGACTTAGTTGAAAATGTATGTCATAAAACTTTAAAGAATTACTTTCTCCATAATCCAAAATGCTACTGAGTTCACCATTTGTAGGGTTCCTGACAAAGCATTTTTTTCAAGATGAGAGAGTAATTTAAACTTTTCATTAAAAGCCTTTTCAATCTCAACTGAATAAAGCCAGCTGTTCCTTTCACTTCCTCTTCTATAGCAGCATTTTATAAACATTTAGACCAGAGCTCTGGATGACACCAAAACTGCTTATCCACCATTACCTCTGTCCCAGAAGTCTGACAGAGGATGGAGCTGGCTAAGATGAAGAATAAAGAAATATTCTTCAGAGCTCTGTCAGTCACTTGATATAGAAGGGGTTATCCACTGTGAATAACAAAGCCATATTGTTTCAAAAGCCCTGGTTTCTAGGTGGAAAAAAGGGAGTCCAGTTGTGCAGTAGTTGTTCGGGACGCTTCTCTGTCTCTTCAGTCTCTCAGAGCCAGAAACTAAATCAATTTAGAATCTATGATTATAATTCTAAAAGTGGACAGCAATTTGCTGGCTTATTTTCTTTTCCTCCATCTTCTCAGCCCCATTCTTCTCCTTTCTGGTCTCTTCCCCACTGGACTAGGTAACTAAAGACCTGTTGTAGAAATCTTTAAGAGAAGCCAGGTGGCCATTGGCTCACGCCTGTAATCCTAGCTACTCCAGGCTGAGATAGGAGGATCATGGTTTGAAGTCAGTCAGGGCAGGGAAGTCAGTTTGACTCTTATCTCAATAAATTACCAAAAAAGGCAGAAATAGCTCAAGCAGTAGAATACTAACTTTGAGCAAAAGAAGCTCAGGGGCAGTACCTAGGCCCTGAGGTTAAGCTCCAAAACAGGGGGAAAAAAAAGTTTTCAGGATATGACTCCCCAATTTTTCATTTTCTTACATTGAATTTTCTTTTGGAATGCTGGCCTTACATAATTCACTGTTTTGGAGTTTTCTTCAGTGTCTCTTCAAACTAATCCTTCTACCTGCTGCTGTTAGGTAGTATCATCCCAGACATACCTCTGATAATGTCACTTCCCCATTCACAACCATAAGACTTTTATTACTTATGGAAGAGATCTGAACTCTTTAAGTGGAGAATCAAGATGCTTCACAATTTGTCTTCTAATTTCTTTCCTCTAATCTTGCTGTGTTTCTCTTTTGTTTTCTTATATTCTTAGTGTCTAGCACAAACAGATGGATACGTTTAAGTTACTTAGTCTCCACATTAAAAGAAAAGTTAAAGTTAATAGGGGAAAAGATTCAATTATATTATTTACATATGGAAATATAATTAAAATTGTTCCTTATATCGTTTAAATATGTGTTTGTTTATTTTCACACTTAAATGTCTTTATAAATGAGAAAATGATGAAAACCATATAGCCATTATATGTATTATTTAGATACTTTTGTGACAGGCTGATCCTAAGATGCCCCTTAATGATGTGTACTACTAGTCACTGTTTTGAGTAATCTACTCTCACCCTGTATCAACCTGGACTGGTGTGACCACTGGAATATGGCAGATGGCATGTCAGTTTTCAGGCTTCCACCAAAGGTTTCCACCTTTGTCCCCCTTGCATTGTTCGTTCTGGAAAAGCTAGCTGCCATGTAGTGAGGGTACACAGACGGGCCTGTGGAGAGGCCCATGTAGAGAAGAACTGAGGCTTTTTGCCAGCAACAAGAGAGGAACTGAGGTCTCCTGCTAATAGCTACATAATTGATCTCATCATGGAGCAAATTGTCCAGCCATCGTCCAGTTTTAGAACGCAACAACCCAGTCTGACAGCTTTACTGCAAATTCATGAAGCCCGCCCCGCTTAAGTCAGAACAACCCAGCTCATCTGCTTCTGTTTCCTTAGTCTCATAATCTTTGCAGATGATAAGTGTTTATTGTTGTAATATCCAAAATTTTGAAGTCATTTACTAACAGTTTTAAACTCATATAGATTTGCGGACTTGGCAGTGGGGTGCTATTATAAACAACACAAAAAACATAGGAGAGGCTTGGACGTAGACAAGTGGGTTGAAGCAGAAAGATCTTTAGAGAGCTGTGTGAAAACTATTGTCAGAAACATGACACCCTTTGAAGAGCTGTGAATGAAGAAATAAGGGACATGGGGAAAAGCCTTGTTATATACTGACAGGAAGTTTAGAGAGTTATTGCCTATACTTGGAAAGCAGAAAATGGCCTTAGTAAATTATTTGATCCACTTTAGAGTTTTTTGAGGGGTCAAAGTGGCAAAAATGTTAACTTGTGCTTTCATGCTATTTATAGTAAAATGAGAAGGCAAAGAAATAAACTATAGAAATGACTATCAGGAAAAAACCAGAGCTTGATGGTCTCAGCCTTTCTTTCTACTTGGAGAATAATACTGGAATTAAGAAATGTCTTGATGATGAGAATGCAGTCGTGAATTCAATATATATATCTTAACACAATTCAGAAAATTGATATATGGGGTGGGTTATGAGGGATGGATGAGAATGTTGAGAGGGGTGGCATTAATCCAGATGGACTGTATGCAGCAACTCTTTTGTACAACTTTTTAAAGATAATAAAATAAGTATCTATTCATTTAAAAAGTTAGGTTTGGTAGGATATACAAATATTTTTTATTTTAAGGTCTTGGAGAATGAAACTGGATGTTACAGGGTGGGATTGATAATATCCACTGGTGCCTGTAAACTGCACACACACACACACACACACACACACACACACACACACACACACACGAAGACACACACACACACACACACACACACACGAAGACACACAACCTATATGTATCATATATGTACATAAACACATCTAAATATGTATAAAGACTGAAAGAAGACTTGGAATAAAACAAATATGCAATCCCATCCCCAACAAAAGAAATGTCTTATGGAAAAAACTAAATTCAGAGCACTGCCAAGAAAATGGAATATGAAAATGAAGTAATGGATAGGACTGTAAAATCCTTTCTTAAGTTCTCAGAAAGATCCTGTGTGTCTATTTATTGCCCTAGTGTGATGTTTAGGTCAATCAGACAAATGAGTCTTTGAAAAACCTAGGTGTGGATTTCATAGAACTGCTCATCTATACAGCATATTGAACTTCATTACACTGGAAATTATTTTCCTTTGGTCATTTATTTCATCAGAAGCCCAAGGTAGAGAAGAACTCAAGAAGCGGTGTTTATAATAAAATCTAAAAATATTTATGTAATAAAATGAACCATACTAAGAATTAAAAAATTGTTTTCTCAGAAACTTGAAAACGAAAAATACAGAAACAACAATAACTTACAACAAGAAGAATTGTAGAATTCTACAGGCAGGAAGGAGGCTGTAGAAACTACACAACCATAAACAGAAGAGACCCAAAGAAACATAGGTCCCATGGTTTCCTTTATTTGCAATAACTAGTATACGTCTGAGACAAGCAGAAAAGTTCAGATAAGATGATGTTAAGCAAAATGAACCCCAAGATAAGGACACAGTGGTTTTTCTCTTTCTTTCTATTGTTTCTAATGTATTTATAAGGTACCATGTGATGTTTTTTGTTGCTTTGTATGTCCCTCTTCCCCCCCACCCCCCATTTTCACTGTATTTGATGTTGGTATAATTTGTGGAGGGGAAGGGAAAAAACAAGTTGTTTAAATAGGGATACAGGTTGACCCACTGCAACAATGAGATGTACAAGATGTTATGTAGATAAACAAACTTTACAATTTAGGCGGGGGTGGGGGGTGGGGGGATAGGGAAGGGAAGAGTGAGAGTGTAGTTGTGGAGATGGGAGGGAAGGGATGGTAGGGGAAAAACAAAAGAGGAGACAACAATGCTGGATAAGAAATAAACTCATTACCTTGCTCAAGTAACTGTAACCTCTCTGTACACATCCCTCTGTATTTTCACAATTTAAAAAAACTTATTTTTTTTTTAAAAAGCTACTTTCTTGGAACATCCTCCTTTCTTGGGGATGAGTCAGAGCGTAGGACAAAAAGATCCCAGAATGTGAAGCTTAAAGTAATGGATAAACAACCCACGAAGGAATGAATGAATCATGGGGCAGACATCATTTGCCTGTCTCAGCTCCATAAATTTTACATTAGTCATGCCTTTGTGCTTTATATCTCCTCCTTCTTAAACAGGAATACAGGCAGTGATTACCTTACCTTTCCAATCATTGTATTGTATGTGGAGGGCGGGGGGAGGGAGGGGATGGAGGGAATATAACTGTCTTTGGTTCACAAATCTCTAAAAAGAGAAACTATGAAAGGAGCCTTGTTTGTATTGATTGTGACCATGTTCTGTGCTGGGATAAGACTTTTAAGAGACTTGTGGGGAAAAAAATGGGTGCACTTTGCATGAGAAGAATATATGGAAATTAAAGCCAAAGAGTGACATACATTAACACCTATGTACATATTTTCTGATACTCTTTCTTCCAATGAGTGAATCAAATATTTCTTCCCTTGAGTGTTGACTGGATTTAGTAGAAGATTTTTATTGGATAGCATAAAGTAGAAATGATGTCTTTGACTTTAGAGACCAACTCAAAAAGGGTCCTGTGGTTTCCTATTTGACTTCTCTCTTATATCATTCAAGGTCTAGGGAAGCTTGTACCCTTATCATAAGGATTCTAATCTGGAGAGATTATGATATGGCCCCTTGACAGCATCCAATGAGAATTGAAGTGATCTTCCAAACATCAATGTGTCTAGAAAGTAGACACACCAGCCTCACGTAAACTTTAAAGATCTTCAACCCTAGATGACATCAAAGAAGTCTCAGAGACAGAGTTATTCACCAATTCCAGAATTATAAAGCATGTGAGATGATTGCTAGCTGTTATAAAGGACTAAAATTTTAGAACTTGTTATGATATTTTTATAATCTGATATTTTTGTAATGTTGATATTTGTATTTATATGTACTTATATAAAATTGGTTTTTATACTTTGTTTTTTTTGGGTTTTTTTGATGGGGAGTGGGGTCAGTCATGGGGCTTGGACTCTGGATCTGGGCACTCTCCCTCAGCTCTTTAGCTCAAGGCTAGCTAACATATTGGACAGAATATCACTGGGGGAAAATGTTAACATCTCTATTAATTTAGTAGTTCCATCCATTCCATGTTTTCAGTCGTTTGACTAATTTTTTGTTGTTTTTGTTGACTGAAATGCATTTCTCCCACTCTTATTAGGTAGTAAATTCTTCTCAATTCTATTATTACCTTTTCTGTGATTACCTCTTTCTTAGCACTGTTTTTATAATTGAATACATATTCAGAATACATGTTTCTTCTAGACAAGAAAAATCTTGAGGTCAAGACTTATCCATGTGGTATAAAAATATTTGAATGTATTTAGCTTACTGCTAAAATTTAGTGTTTCATAAATGTTGGATATATACATGTTACACACCAGACAGCAACTTGGCAGTGATGTTGGGGAAAAGGATCTTATATATCATGAAAAATTGATTAGCAAGATTCCTAACAATTGTCAGTATTCTATAAATTATGCCATAGAGAAATATAGTCCCTATCTGAGAACATCCAAAACCATATGACACATTTCTGTCCCCCAAATGATTGGGTGACAATTTGTTATGCAGCACAAGACTGATAGAGAACTCTCCAATACAAAATGAACAGTGCTTGAGTTGAATAAAGTCCTGTTTTACATTTCCCTCTCTCTGTGCTCAGGAAATTGACCCTGTGTCAGCAGGAAAATGGTGCTCTATTTGTTCCCATGTGCTGAGCCTTCTATTACTCTCAATATTTTATTGTAGTTTCTTGAGATAGAGATCAAATGACACTAATACTAGGTCCATAAAAGTTGCTTCTATTCTTTAGCTGATGAGAAAATAGCTATTTTTAATTTTTTTCCTCTGGAAAATATTCTTCAAATATAAGGGTAACTTATAAGAACAAGTTAAAGGAAAAGAACAGGTATAAAATATAAAGTATTATGCATCAGAATATAAATATTATATATATCAGCAAACTTTCAGTAAATAGGTACCTTTTCCTTGTTCAATTTTCAGGCACAGGAAGGCAGACAGAAGAAGCAGAGATACACGGCTCACCCTGCTGGGTTATTGTCTTAACGGCAGTATGACAGTATGCATCTGACTATCTCAGCTCTAAGCTTCCTCTCAACCTTGTGCGATGACCCAGTCACTGAACTCTTGTCTCTTGCTTTTTACCCCTTTTCTGAAACAGACAATGTACTTTCAACTCTGGGATGAGAGTGAAACCTTGGGGATCATCAAATAGACTGATCTTCTAGGCAATTTTTACTAATAACGTGCAGTGTTCAGATTTTCTTTTCTTTGCTATTCTCCCAAAGGAAGAATGCCAGAAGCAGCATACTATATCCTTGACATGTTAGTGAATTGGAGATATATTAGCATCCTGGATGAGAAAAAGTCATAGAAGTTAGGGGCCAAAAGCTCAGCCATCTGTTTGGTTTACAATATATACCCTTAGGCAGGGCTCTTGGGTTGTGACTATGTAAAAGATAAAGGAAACAAACGTACACATGCACATACATACAAAAAGCAAAGAGGCAAGAGAAAAGTGACTCTCTTATGTGGGAAATCAGAGTGGGCAGTCTGCCCTGTAGAGCCAATTTCCTCTGTCTGAAGGTCCCCAAACTTGTTACCCAATTATTCCTGGAGGAAGTCTGCACACATGGACAACCCCACCAGAAAGTGACTGCAGAGCTATTTCCGTACACACTTCATATTAACGTGTGCAAGGGAAATTATTGTGAAGTAATGGAGAACCCTTTATATTTGTGGCTTCTCTGTTTTCAACAGGGAAAGTGTAAGGCAGGAAATTTGCTTTCTGAAAACCACTTAATATTTTTCAAAGTACTCCTTTCCTTAGCACTTAATAAACTAAGGTCTACTTCCCTTATGAGTCCATATTAGCTTGTTTAAAAAAATATTCTGGGTTTCTTCTACCAAAACATTACCATCAAGGTAATACTGAACACCGATAGTCTATCTGTTAATGCTAGAGTATGTCATATGGGTAACATAATCTTTCATGGTTTATTGTAATTTCAACAATGAAAGTTTCATATCATCTAGATAAAAATATATAGTCGTGAAAACTGAGGTAAAAATGAGGGTTATTCATGCTATGTTTATCCAGATTTTTGAAATAGCATTTTTGAACTCACCGTTCATTTACAGGGCTATCTTGAAAAATGTCCATTACTTCTTCTACTCTCAGTAATTTTTTTAAAATATAGTTTTATTCAGAGTGAGGAGTTAGTTTGGAAGATAAAAATGAAATCACCAGAAGATAACTGATTAGCATGTTAAAGAATAATGGTCATCAATTTTCTAATTCTGCAACTAAAATGTGATTAAATCAGAATGGAATCTTTATTCAATCTATGTTCTCTGTTATATTTGATTTAAGATCATTTTAAACTATGTGATGGCTTTGGTCTTACATATCTCCTAGAGCCAGATAGGGACTTGCTTGTAAGTAGAGTGTGATGTTTTTGATTAGGTTTGGAGAAAATTACAGGAAACTCAACATACCAAGAAGGATTCTCTGGTTAATGTCTTGGAATATTAAGATCTTAAAAGAATTACTATGTACACCTAAAGAAACTGGTGATATTCTATAAAGACCCAAAAATAAAGATAAAGGAAAAAGTTTTTGTTATTAAATTTCTTTTCAGAGGGAATATAGGCATCATGCTTTTTGAAGATACATGAGATCAGACTTACACACATAGAACATGCTAAATATTTGTCAGTTTTCATATGTGAAATAGATGTTAAGTATCTGTCACTTCTCCCATATGAGAACCAAAGGGCATGCATAGATATGGCTATAAAATCGAGTCTAGATCTAGAAAATTATTTTAATATGCATATTGAAAAATTTCAAGAAACCTATCTTTCAGCTTCCTACCTTGATTTCCTAACCTAAAATGTGATTTCTTTCTCTAGAAGCAAGTTAGCTTCTAACATGAAATTTCTTTCCTTTCTTCCTTCCTTCCTTCCTTCCTTTCTTCCTTCCTTCCTTCCTTCCTTCCTTCCTTCCTTCCTTCCTTCCTTCTTTCCCTGTCTTTCTCCCATTTTCTCTTTTTGCTTTCACTTTCTCTTTTTCTTTCTTTCTCTCTTTCCCTCCCTCCCTTTTTTCTTTCTCTCCTCCCTTTCTTTCTCTTTCTTTTACATTTCTCTTTCTTTTACATTTCTCTTTCTTTTACATTTACATTCTCTCTTTCTTGCTTTCTTTCTTGCTTTTTTTCTTGCTTTCTTCCTTGCTTTCTTTTTTGCTTTCTTCCTTGCGTTTTTTTTTTTTTTTTTTTTGTCAGTCGTGAGGCTTGAACTCTGGGCCTGGGCGCTGTCCCTACACCCTTCCGCTCAAGGCAAGCACTCTACCACTTGAGCCACAGCACCACTTCCGGTTTTCTAGTTGTTTATTGGCTATCAGAGTCTCACAAACTTTCCTGCCCTGGCTGGCTTTGAACTGTGATCCTCAGATCTCAGCCTCCTGAGTAGCTAGGATTACAGGCGTGAGCCACCGGTGCCCAGCTCTCTTTCTTTCTTATCTTGCTATATAAATCGGGTTGAATAGGCCTTTAACGTGTGATCTTCCTGCCTCTACCTCCTCCTTCACAGCAAGTGCTATCATGCCTATCTCTCCTTTGTTGTAAGTATTTTGATTTCCCAACATGGTATACATCTTCATTCTTCTCCATCCCATAACGCAATGATGTTGTCCCTATTCCCCTAATACCCTCTCACCCATATCTGTAAACAAGTTCCCACACAAGATCTTAACAGTGTCATCTGTGTACTTGGTTAAGAATTAGTTCCAGGTTCCTTACTGCTCTTTGTCCCAAGGTGGACAAGAGATGCTTGAATCACTACAGATGAACTGGACTGACATGACTTAGTGGCTTTGATTTAGGACAGTTTTTTGGGTCCTGAAAACCACAGATGGACATCCTCAATTCTATTAGTTAGAGACTAACAAGGAAAAGTTAGTTTACTTTATTTGAAAATTTTAAGAGCTTTGAGTAAAATACATAAAAGGTCATTAAACAAATAATGGGATTAAAATTTGTGACAAAGATTACAAATGACTGGAAAGAAACTTAGCATGTTATGGGGTTTACTTAGGAATTCAACTGTGGGTGCATTTAACTGATCTCTGCTTGCTCCTTCCTTTTGGTCTCTTCTTTCTCCATACCCTGTCTTGCAAATGATTCCCTTTACCTTTCCTGCTTACAGCTAAAGTGTGAATCCAGGTTTTATAAATATTTCTCACCCTTTTTCATCTCATATCGGTAGACCATTTTAAAGCTCCCGTTGTTGGGTAAGTAATGATGAAAGGTGGCAGGCAAGTGACCTCTTGTGTATTTCTGGAGAAGTAATTAGTGAGCTAGCTCCCTCAGAGACATGGGTGATATATTACAGCCTGTAGGTGGTTTGGCATGGTAGATATTGCTCCACCCACATGACTCTAATCAACTTATGTATTTTGAAGCAGAGGTAAGACAATGGCAGCAGATGAGAGAAAAATGTGTTTGTAAACACGACCTGTGTGTTTTCTGAGTTGACACAGAGAATCTATAGGCATTCTTTATATACTTACTGTCATACTAGCAGCTAATGGTGGAAGTAGATAAATAATAGTCAGCACTTTAATGTATATTTCAACAAACAGTGATAAAGGACACTGAGCCTGGATTTCACAATGAGAAAAAAAATAGATAAATAATGCAAAGTAGGCACACTCACTTCTCACCTTCCCCTGAGGGTAGCCAGGCTTGACATTATCTCCAGAGACATTTACCATGGCATAAGTGAGACCAGAAAATTGAACTGCAAAGAAGTATATTAGAATAGTAAAAGCATCAGTGCTTATTTCTATGCAAATGTTCTATTTCCTGTTGACAATGTCAAGCTAAATATTTAATTGATCTTATTAAACATGTTCAGGTATTTTTACATCACAGGCTGTGAATTGAAAATGAGAATATATTGATTAAAATAGGGCTCTGGAATAAAAATTCTTGTAACCCTGCCATGAGCTCTCATAAATATCTTGGTTGAAACCACTTACCATTTCTGTATATTAACAGTTTTTGGGCCTATTTCCAAATTGCTAATCAGAAGTGATAGACAGCATATAGTGTACCTTGGCCAGGTAGGGAACAGAGATTGAATTCTTATTCAAAGGAATATATTTCTTAATCCTATAATGGGAATGAATGGAATACCAATACCACCTTCCTATCTTCCTATTACCTCTCTGTTCTCTGAACAGTGAAGGCAAATACCCAGTTCTTATGGATCTTTTTTAATAGTTCAGAATTGGTTTCTGGGATGAAATCTACTCTTCATTGCATTTCTACTCCAAATGGCTGGGCTAGATTTCTAGCTCCTGTACACTGATCCTTGACCTTTATATAAGAAAATTTTATTTCTATATTCTTTTGGACCTTTCATGATCTCTTTATAATGGGAAGCAGATTCTTGGTTTCTTTTCTGTTAGAGGGTAGAATTCACACCATCTATAAATGCTTTGAGTACTATTTTATTTTTAGTTAAGATTATTAATATCCACCCAAAACTTGCGGTTGTGCAAATTTTAAAAGCATTACAAATCGAAACTTTGCTTTAATTTCAGTTTGTCCTGTTAGCTACACTGCATATAGCTCTAATTTCAGCAAAAATGTTTCTATCATTTACCTTCACCTTGTACATTCAAGGTTTTTGATAAGCAAAAACAATAAGAATTACTCATGAGCCAGATGCTGGTGGCCCACACCTATAATCTTAGCTACTCAGGAGGATGAGATCTGAGGAGTGCAGTTCAAAGTCAGCCCAAGCAGGAAAATCCAGGAGGCTTTTCTTTCCAATTATCTACCAGAAAACTGGAAGTGGTGCTGTGGCTTGAAGTGATAAAGCACTAGAGGGAGGGAAGGGATGATGAGAGAACAACAAAGTAGGGGGTAACAATGCTCGACAAGAAGTATACTCATTATCTTACTCATGTAACTGTAACCCCTCTGTACAGCATCTTTACAATAAAATAAAATTAAAGAGACTGGGAAGGTGGCTCAGTGGTAGAGTGCTTGCCTTGCATGCTTGGGGATCTGGGTTCAATTCCTCAGCATCACATAAGCACAAAAAGCGAGAAGTGATGCTGTGGCTCAAGTGGTAGAGTGGTAGCCTTGAGCTGAAGAGCTGAGGGACAGTGTCCAGGACCAGAGTTCAAGCCCTACAACCGGCAAAAATAAATAAATAAATGAATGAATGAATAAAATTAATTTTTTTTAAAAAGCTCAGGGACAGTGACCAGGCCCTGAGTTCAAGACCTATGATCACCACCACCAACAACCAACAACAACAACAAAACAAAACAAAACCATACAGGAAAGAAATAGTCATGATTTTGGAAGGGAGGTACAAAAGCAGGATTTGAAACTGATCAACAAACAATCATGAAAGCATCAGCTTATTTATATAATCTACCTATTAATTTATTGAGTATATGTTTAGTATCTGTGAGAGGCCAGCAGGGAAAAAAAAAACTAACAAGAACAAATTGATGAACCAAACAAGTACAAAGAGCTTCTAGTCTACACAGAAGAGAGAAATTAACCAACTAATGTACAATTATGCAAATATTCCAGTATAGATTCTTTTTTTAAAATTATGTTTATTTTGTTGTAAAGGTGCTGTACAGAGGGTTTACAGTAACATAAGTAAGGTAATGAGTACATTTCTTGTTGAACATTGTTACTCCTTCATTTTTCTCCCATTATCCCTCCCTCCACATTCCTCCCTGCTCCCAAAGTTACAAAGTTAGTTTCCAACATAGTATCTTGTGAGTATCATTACTGTATTAGCTCACCATTTGTCCTTGTTTCACCATTTTGTTATTCCCCTTCCATCTCCAAATTAGATTTAAAAAAAAAAAGAAGAGGGAATTTAGAAAACAGATCAAAGGACTGATGTAAGTAAGAAGTATCACAGGCCTTTCAAAGGTGTAAGGTATAAGCTAAGCTGTGAATGCTGAGTTGGGTTTAGTAGGAGGAAATGATAGTGGAGGAAGCGAACCTTCCAAGCAGACAGAGGTAAGTTGTGTATAATCAAGAACAGAATAAGGGCAGATGTGGGGGAGCTATGTAAGATGCTGCTAAGAGCTCTGTGGAGACAGGGCAGACAGACCAGAGACTGGTGAACTATGACACACTGTTTTCTAATGTTTTTGTTTGAGTTCATGACAGTTTTCAAGAATAAATTGGAAAAGGACCAGAGAGGATAATAAAAGGACTGATAAGTTCAGACATGAGCTAAACAAATGCTTTTGTGGAGGAAGAAGCAAGAATGATACTTTAGAAGTGCAAATTTCTCTTCTTTCTCTTTTCCTTCCCTCCCCTTTCTATCTCATTCTTCTCTCTTGTCTCTCTCTCTCTTTCTCCTGTATCTCTCTGTCTCGTCTTCTATGTGTGTCACTCTCTCCCTCTCTCTGTCCCTCTCCCTTTCTCTCCCCCTCTCTCTCCCTCATCTCTCCCTTTCTCTTTGTCTCTATTTCTCCTCTCCGTTCCTCTTTTTTCTCTTCATCTCTGACTTTCTCACTTGTCTCCTTTTCTGATTCAAGCTCTTGCTCTCTCTCTCTTTCTCTGTTTTCTCCTGTCTTCTCATTTTCTTTTTTTTTTTGCCCTTCCTCTTTACTCACTCTTTTTTTACCCTCTTCCTTCTACGAGTCTCTTTCTCTTTACTGTTAAACAGTGTTATTGTACTTAGACTATGTGTTCCGAATCCCTCATAAATTGTAAAGTTCTGGAATGTACACATTGTGCCATGGCCATGTATTTATGCATATTGTCTGAATGTGATGTCTGGTATTTAATGGAAATGAATGTACAAAGGCACAAAATTCCCTTTTGAAATATCTAATTATACCACATACCAGTACATGTGTCCATATGATTCAAAATATTATAAAATAGTCAAATTTTTTTCTTGTGAAAGGTCTTATTTTCAAACATATGTGACTTTCCTCTAAAGATAGTGAAGACCCCAGCAGCTCCCCTTGACTGCAGATTCTGATCCAATGGTGAAGCTCTCTTTACCTCCTCCTGGAGCATTGATGTTGAACTTTTAAAATATAAAAGCCATATCTGTAAGCTATTATAAGAACTTTGGTCTCCTTCAGTCACATTTTCATTTCTACTTTAGAAATAGAAATTTGCTGGAAACCGGTTATCTATCTGTGCAAGAAGAAAGCTTTCCATGACCCACTGCAAGTCAAAAGAAACCAATATACTTCAGAATATATGACAGTCAAATTTGTGTCAAATTTTGCTGTAATGAGCAGATAAATAAATTGATATTTAAAACTTCAAGCTTTGGTGGCTTATGCCTGTAATATGTGCTATTCAAGAAGCTGAGACACACCATGTCATTGTTTATTATTTTGAAATCTGTGAAAAAGAAATTGTTACAGTAGATAGATTAAGCAGCCCCAGATTATCACTCCAGCCATAAGATCTGGAGTAAGTTCTTCATTTTCTAAGACGGTTTTTCACTCGTGATGTATATGCTCTAGGTAAGAAAATGAATAAATGAGACTAATTTGTGTAATACATGCAAAGGTCTAAGTCAAAGTACTATGCATTAAATATTATTACTAAATGTCAGTAAACATACCCAATAGCACTCATGGGAGATGCTATAAACTAATCCAGTCCACAAAATATATGTCCATAACAGAAAAAGTGTGTGTATGGGAAAAGAAAAAATATTCCTTTCCCAATGAACAGCAGGAAACTTAATCCATGCATACAAACTTCAATTTTAAAATTTCCATTGACCCTGTCTCTCCAGTTGCACCTTCTAAACTCACGATATTATAACATCTTTTCTTCTAAATTATCTTTCACATCTGTGTACATTTCTTCCTTTTGATCTTTATTACCTTTGCTCAAATTATAATCAAATCATACCTGGACAAGTGCAATAACCTCCTTTTATTATCCTCTCTGGTCCTTTTCCAATTTATTCTTGAAAACTGTCATGAACTCAAACAAAAACATTAGAAAACAGTGTGTCATAGTTCACCAGCCTCTGTTTGGTCTGCCCTGTCTCCACAGAGCTCCTAGCAGTATCTTACATGGCTCCCCCACATCTGCCCTTATTCTGTTCTCGATTATACACAACTTACCTCTGTCTGCTTGGAAGGTTCGCTTCCTCCACTATCATTTCCTCCTGCTAAATCCAACTCAGTATTCACAGCTTAACTTAAACCTTACACCTTTTTATTGTTTCTTTTGTATATTCTTTCCCCATGGTATAACCCCTGTTTTCACTGTATTTGATGTTGGTGTCCTGCATCTTGTATATACATTTATCTAATTTGGGGAGGGGAAGGGAAATAACAAAATACTGAAATAAGGATATAGGCTTACCCATTGTAACAATGAGATGTACAAGACAGTATGCTGCAAACAAACTTTACAACTTGTGGGGGGAGAGGGGAGTTGGGAAGGGGGGAAGGAGGGAAGGGAGGGTAGGGAAAAACAAAAGAAGAGGTATCAATGCTTGATAGGAAATGTACACATTAACTTACTCAACCCCCCTGTACACTAATTTTACAATAAAAATTTAAAAAAAAAGTAAACTAGAGAAATGTTGGGGAAAGAGGATCTCAGATAGGTCTTCAGATAGGGTCTAAGTTTGGTTCTTCTAGCCATTGAATTTCAATTTACCCAATTCAGTAAGACAGTATTGGGGACTGTCTTGGAGTTGTCTTATACCAGTGTTATGTACTGGAAACATAGGAAGGCCCTTGGTTAAAATGCTTTACTTCTCAGTGAAAAATGGTGGGGCATGGCAAAAGGTCTATCTAGATGGAATATACTTCACTATTTATGGTTTTGTAGATTTGTCTTTGTAGTTTTCTGCATGCTTTATTAAAAGAGCTTCTGTATCGCTTCCCTCTACACAGGTATCTTCCATCATATCTGTGTTTTATTGTGGTAAGTGGTACACTAGATCACCAAGTGGATTGAATATTAAAAGGTAATGATCAGAGGCCAATTTTAAGGTCAGATGTAAAAAAAGAAGTGTCATGACAACATGGTTTGGCAATTATAGTTAGATACTGAGTTTACTAAACTGAAGTTTATGGAAAAGTCAAGCAAGTCAATAAAAATCAACTTAAACAGAAAATGACTCATCTTAATGCAAGAGTTTTGTAGTAGTGTATGTTAATTGCATTGTCTAAAATGAAATGAATCCTAAGAAATGAAGTAAAGTGACTGTTAATTATTATGAAAATCAAAGACCTGTTTTTGGTAATACTGAATAAGGTAAAAAAGAATAACCAGGGTCTGTTGGAAAGGAATGTCTCTACAATGAATTAGTAAAGCTAATGAACAGCAATACTTTATGAACATGTGAATCCTAATTAATTTAAAATATCCAAAAACTATAGACATATACAGACATAGGCATGAAAATTAAAGGGGAAAAAAAGAACAAAACAAAATGCAAAAATCCTAGTCAGCTATTGAGGAAAGGGATGCTCTTTATTTATCTGAGAGCAAAATGAATTATTTGCTTGAATATTCTCCAGAGAAGGGGATGGTGCTATTCTAGAAACTACACTGCATTCTCCTCAGGGAAAAGAGAGATGTTAAAAGGCTTTACCATCACACTAGAGAAGATAATTAGGCAATTACAACTATTAAATTTGACAGAGCATTAGTTTAAATTTGTTATTCACCAGAATTCTGAAGGAGGTAACAAACAGTACAAGTTTTAGAGAATACTTCAGATAGCTCATTGAAATCATCTCACCAGAGTGGTAATGAATTCTTTTGTTTTAGAAACACACACATATACAAATCCATGCGCGCGCGCGCGCGCGCGCACGCGCGCGCGTGTGTGTGTGTGTGTGTGTGTGTGTATGTGTGTGTGTGTGTATGTGCAACGCCCCCAACCCCCCTCCCCCACACACACTGTGGTCCTGGGGAAAGTATCTCAGGAAGCCATGAAACTTCTAAAACTATTTTTTTCTCTTTTATATGCAATTACTGCAATGTACTTGTAGATATTAACCACTAATCATCAAAAGACCTTTACAAAGTAGACAGCAAGTATCATTTCAGCACCTCCTACTTTGATTTATAGGTATTAAAACAGAAACAAAAAGAAGTCACCTTGAAAGCTGGTGAGAAGACCAAGCCTACAATTTAAGCAATTGATAATTACAAAACATTTAGTAATGCATAATTTAGTAGTACCAGAGTCAACTTAGAACACTGTCCTTATCACCTTGCTATAAAATCTTTAAATGGATTACTGCTGCAGTTTTAAAAAGCATGAAATATTGTGACACTGAATAATAATTTAATACAGTAATCACATAATGCCTATCACCTTTCAAATTCCACATTTCTCAGGTCTCACTAATATGAATTATTGGTGTTCAGAATGCAGAGCTTTTAAAATAACAGTTGTGTTCACCTGTCTTGCTGCAGAAGTCCCAAACATTTAGTTTCTAAAGATCAGCTGCTCCTAAGTGGCATCATTGGCAGATCTGTCATTTTTAACTATGGTCTTTGCTCAGCCCTGAAGATGGATGGCCTCAATCCATGGTGATGACAGAATGGCAGATCTCAGCATAAGGTTTAGACACATTAAGGACCTTCACATTTCCTGACACTATGCTCACAATGTTGCGCTTGTAGGACTGATGGTTCAATGAGGTTATCTTCTAGCTTGTTCATCAATGTCCTCTTATAGTACAATGCACATACTTGCTTCAGTTTTGGTTGAAGGAATGAATGAGTATCGATTCCTTCTAATATGTATTTTTACTAACATTTTCCCATGAATAAGCTCATAGCTCTGTTATCCCATTCCTAGCTGGCCGCTACTTCAGTTTCTACAAAGTTACTTTGTAATTTCCTAGTTATAAGTCTGCTGATTCCACAGTCTGATAACTTATATTTCTGGTCTAGACATTCGCTTTGTTATTAATTGCACATCTAGAACCTCACACGTGGAAGATGCACAATAAATATTTGTTGAATAAATCTATACATGTGTTTCTTGTTCTCACATTGTTTGCTGTGTATCTCTCTGCAAATAGTAAGGATAATGCATGTACCCATATATTTTTAAAAATTAAGATTATTTTAGGTGTGTGACTATGATATAGTTAATAGTTAATTGCTCATCTCAGAGATGCTTTTTGATTTTAATTTTATTTTTCAAATGCACTATTTTTTCTGTAAGTGCCTCTCTGATTAGATGTCAGAATGAGGTTATAAGTTTATTAAGAAAATGGAAAAGAATACAATGTCACACACCTAGGAGGATTTTAGGTTTGTATTTGAATTTAGCAAACCAATAGTGTTCTTCTTGGATTTGCTTTGAAGAAATAATTTAGCCTTCCTGCACTGAATATTGGCCAAAATAATAGGATTCAAATAGGTGATGTTTAAAACAATTCAAATCTACTAAATATAGTATCAATTTTAATCCAAATAATTATAATTATAATCCAAATAAAAATGTAGTAGTAAAGAGAGAGAGAGAGAGACAGACAGAGAGAAAGAGAGAGATTACTGTACAATATAAGGGGCAGTAAATAGGTGACTGAAGCACTTGAAAGTCCTTATGGAGCTAGTACAAATGAAGAATTTCATTTTGATTTGATTTTATATATAATCAATTTTAATTTAATATCCTCATGTCATTAATGGATTTAGTAATGGACAATTCAAGTTTAGAGTGACACATGTCTGAGTCAATGAGAGTCTAATGAGTTTAAAAATAGAATACAATTAGGAAACATAGATGAACTAATTTTCTGTATAATTCAAACGTATATCATACTTATAAATAAAATGAATTTAAAAGAATACAATATACAGTTGAAATTGGCTGAGTACTCAAGTGTTTGTGTAAGAATTTGATCTCTTTAGTAGCGTAGAAATTAGGGAAAAAAACTGACCAGAATACCTAAGTCTGCTTATAACATATATATATATATATATATATATATATATATATATATATATATATATATAATTTTTATTACTTTTTTTTGTTAGTTTTGGGCTTAAACTCTAGGCCTGGCACTGTCCTTGAGCTTCTTTTGTTCAAGGCTAGCACTCTACCACTTGAGTCACAGCGCCACTTCTGGCTTTTTCTGTGTATGTGGTACTGAGGAATAGAACCCAGGGCTTCATGTATGCGAGGCAAGTACTCTACCACTTAGCCACACTCCCAGCCAATATAATACAGATATTTAAACAAAACTTAGAAAATTCTGAAGGGTAGAACAAACATAGGCATAGCCTTTTCCATTATTAGCTAATGGGATTCTAAGTAATTGTTAGGATCTTACAAAATTGGAATGAGTAAAGAAAGAATAAAACAGAGAGATGATAAATAAAATCAAGGTGCAATAGAGAAAAATGAAAAGAGAAATAATTAAGCAAATATATATTAATATTCTTACTCACTTGGGAAGCTGAGATCTAAAGAGCCAAACCAGCCCGGGCAGGAAAGTCCTTGAGACTCTTATCTCCAATAAACCACTAGAAAACCGGAAGCAGTGCTGTTGCTCAAGCAGTAGAGCGCTCGCCTTAAGCTGAAGAGCTCTGGGACAGCGTCCAGGATGAGTTCAACCACGACCAACCAAAAAAAAGGGCGGGGGGAGAGGGGGAAGATTGCCTAAATATCATTATTAAAGACACTTAGAATGGATTCATTTAAATGCTTAACCATTTCATTGGTAAAACTTTATCAAAGGCCCTAATACCATGTTTTATTAAATAAGTACTGGAGTACAGCTTTATGCAAACTATGCCACTATTCTGTTTGTTTGTTTTTTTAATTGTTTTTAGAAAAAATAAAAACCCCGCTAAAATTTCTCTGTGATTGTTTTGGTGTTTATTTTTATCTCTTTGCCCTCAACTGCATCATTTATAGAAAAATGAAGATAGAAAATTTTAAATGAAAAACAACAACAAAAATGTTAGCACCATGACTCTGATAACAACAAACTAAGTAGGTTAGCAGACATATATTTCAGAGGACTAAAGATTTAGTTTAGTTCTTTCCTCAATATTTAGAAGGCAATTACAGACAAATATCACCTGGCCTGTGGTATGAGAGAGGAAAAGACTCACATCTGGATTCCCATTCTGCTGTAACAACTCTCACAACTTGAGTGAAAGACTTTGCCTCCCTGAATCTCAGCCTCCAAAGCTGACATGAGACCTACCACTTCAGGGGTTTTTACAGATTTAATGAAATAGTATAGGGAAATGTCCTAATATAGTATGTGAACAATCTTCTCCTTATAAAGATACATAACAATTTAGTCAACTGTAATACACACTTCCACCAGTCAGAACGCTGCTTCTAATATTTACCGAGCACCAACTTGCAAGAGGTGTTCTACCTAGCAGTTGTATAAATGCAGGAAGGAAGCCTCTGCCCTCAAGGAATCATAATCTAATCAAGAAAATTGACTCACAAATAGTGATTACATAACTCAGCCCCTGAGAAGAGTTCTAAACATCTATGAACAAGTGCTTTGGGAAAAAGAGAGTAGCAAGATGAGAACAAAATGAGCATCCTACCAGCGATATAAAATAGACTAAATATGTTAGTTTTAAGTTAGTATGCCTCTCTTCCTTTATTGCTTTATGCTTTCCCATAAAGCGTTTGCTTCTTTGCTTTACATTAAATGAACCTTTAACAAATAATCCTAATCTCTGGAAACATGAGGAACATATAGTGGTACTTCTCCTCACTGAGGTTAGAAAGTGGTCTAAAAATGAGCTTCTGATCTGTGTTGGCCATCATCACAAGGCAGTCCTAATGGTGTGTGTGCAATCATGGCTGGGTGGCATGGCCTGGCCCTGTGTTTTGCCATGTTTAAGGCAAAAAGAGTGTCCAGAACAAATCAGAAAGGTGAAGATAGTACATAGGCTGGCAGATGTTTGCTTGAAAACCTGCTGGGCTGCTCAGTTCTTTCTGTTTGGCCTCAGTGACAGGAGAAGGAATCTGAATACACTGGTGGTCATTGTGCTTCCAGAATGAAGATACACATCTTTTATCGTTCATAGGCCCAGTCATCCTCTCTTGTCTGTTGTCCTGCTATCTGAAAACTAGTCTTTCAAAACTTTAATATCAAATAAATGTGGGTTTCTTAAGGATGAATTGATGGAATATTCAAGTTAAGTGGTTATATTTCTTTCTGACTGGGACATTTCTAGCAAGTTATGTTTGATAATTTTTTTTCTTTTTATTGAGGCTGACATTTTACTTGCTCTTCTTAAAGGTCTGTTATTGATGAGAAAATTCAGTTATGATAGTAGGAACAAAATAACTAAATATTGAGTTTATACTATATTTCTCCCTTATCCAAACATACTTTGTACTCTCCTGCAGCCTAACTGAGATCCTCATATCTAAAGACTTTATGTTACTTTGAACCAGGGCATAATTCAAGTGGTACAGGACTTGCTTAGTGACATGGATTCCCTACTACCAAAAATAAACACACATTCACCATTAGTACAAGAAAATGAGAACAAAAAAAATGCTTGTTTGCTCTTCTTCATTCCCCCTCTCTTTCCTCCCCTTCCCCCTCTTCCCTTTCCTTCCTTTGTTTTCCCCCTTTACTCCCTTTCATTCCCTCCCCTCCTTTTCCTCCCTTCCCTTTCCCTTCCCTAATCTCTCATTCTCTTCCTTCCCTTTTTCTTTCCTTCCTTCCCTTTTTCATTTATTTATCTTTTTCAAATACTTGGCCCTTTAATAGAGAAATGCCCTTTGCTGTCTTCTTGCACAGTCATAAAAAGAAAATAGCTTTAATAAGCATTAGAATTATCTAGTGTGGTTAAGCCTATACAGGCAAATAGCTGAATTTATTTAAGGATAGCTGCATTTAAGAAACCACCCAAATATAAGTTACAGATCTATGTACCAGAATTGTAAAGTAGACTGTAAAGTAGACGTATTGCATATTGCTAGTGTTTAAAAATATATTGGAACAGATAAGAAGTCTATCACACTTAGAAAATGATCAAGGGGATTAAATTTACATTTTAAAAATGAGCAAGGGGATTGGAATTATATTCAAAGACAGTCTGACGTCAAGTACAGAAATGATATCAGGTATGTTCTAGATTCCATGAGTGTTACTAAAATTTACCTATTGAATGTTTTTAACTGATAATTGATTATTTGGGTGTTTTCTATTGTTTCTAAGAGACAACTGTTTAACAATTTAAGTCATATGCTTGGAATTTTCTCAAGCATATGGCTATGACACTCTTACCTCTTTCTATTCCTTCTTTCCCTTTTGTTCTTATAATTAACTTGGGGGTGAAGGAGTTAATTTTTTCCTGGTTGTCTTAGAGAAAGAGAATAAGATTTAAACTCATCTGTGGCTTACTCAGCTTCAGATTATCTAGTATAAAAAAACAACACATTTCTGACATTTTATGATTTGTTTGGTCTCATTTGTTCAATATTTTTTGAAAGCCAATCACAGACAATAATATGTAAGACAATGAAAAACTAGATGTATTATATTTCTAATTTTAATAATGTCTTTCTCTTTTAGCCATGATTACTTGTCAGGTCTTCAGAAACCCTTTCAAATAAAGAGACTTCTGGGATAATTTAATATTCCAAATTCAAAATGTACTTAAATAGCTAATGGTTGAGAATGGGTTTGAGGCACAATAAAAATTTGGGGTTGCAAAGAGCCAGGTCTCAGCCTCATGCTCCTGCTGATGGACAATCTCTCTGGGTGAGTCATTTAACCCTGGTGCTTTTGTTGTCCATCTGTCACAGGGCAAATGACATGCTTTATTTTTGGGTTAAAGGAAAAAATAAACATTTCCTATGGTTTCCACAAAGGAAAATGTGATCCAAATGTTGAATACCATTGAAAAGGAGTGCCATAAGACAAAAGAAAGGGGCTTTGTCTTCATGACAGCAGGAAGAGACAGAAAACATTCCTTGTCCTGCAGGCAATGTTAAATATTGTCATTGATTTTCATTCACTGATTAGAGCTGTCAGTAGTTTTATGGAGACAAAAAAAGGAACTATTTGATTTTTTTTATTTTAAAATGAGTGTGTGTGTGTGTGTGTGTGTGTGTGTGTGTGTGTGCTTAACAGATGACCCCTGGAATGGTGATGTTTGAGCCCCCTCTTACCTGAGGTGGTGTTGTGTTTGTGTCCAAGCAAAGAACTGTCTCAACTGATCCCTATTGTGATTGAAAAGTTTCTGAGACAGCTGGTCAGGATTACAAGAGGCACAATATGTGACTGAAGAACAGATGTCTTCTTCGTTTGAAGTTAACTGGTCTGTTTAGGCCTCCACCTTTGACCTTATTCTTACCAGTGCTCAGAATGACTCAAATTAACTGGCCCCCTTTTCCTTTTTCGTAGCCAGGGGGGAATATTCTTCTAGAAAGAATCAAATGTAACAGGTGTTTTGATGCCTACTGAAAGGCCATTGATTGTCTCCAAACCACTTCCCCCCCACCAAGGTTCTGAGTTATTTTAGTACTGAGACATCAGTTCTTTTCATGATGGTTTGGCTGGATATGATTATTATCTTTTGAACTTTCCATGGTGAACGATAAATCACGATAATTTAATTTGTCTCCTGAAGTTTTAGATACCATCTTATTAGACAGCTAAAATTAAAATGGCAAAAAAACCCTTAATGTATTTATGGGGTATTAATATACTTTTACCTATGGGGAAATTAAGTCCTTCCTCGACCTCTAGGAAGCATTGAAATGTAATTGGTAAATGCTTTTGTCCTAATTCTGAGGTAAGAGGCAATAAGGAAACTTACTTGATAAGACCTAAATATCTAACCATGATTTTCTTGTATTAGAATTCTTTATTAGGATGTTCTCTTTTTAATAGGGGGAGGGGCTGTGAAAGAAGAAATTAAGTACAAAACTATATATTCCTGGCAGTATAAGTGGTCTGGAGTTGTCTCTGCCTCTCTCCCAAAGATAATCATCCAGGCACCAGAATGCTTCTGGGTAAGGGATTATTTGATTTCTCAAAATCAGGCTGACAAAGGGACATTATCATACAAAGTACATGGATAAAAATATGTCTGCGCCCATGATGGCTCTTCCCAAGTGTAAGTAGTTAAGGCCAGATGATAAAACACCACAAATTTTGACCATGCAATTGCCTTCCATTCAAAGGTCTCTTCTTTTGATATATATCTAAGAAAAATATATGATTCATCTAGCGTGTGGTGTGTTTGGTATTTTCCTAAAGTGCTTTTCAAAATGCAGGCATGCATTCACCCTGCTCTATTTCTGAGCAAATTTCAGATAAAGTATGTGAAAATTCATTACTTATGGTATTTATTCAATTTTAATGACAGAATAACTACAGTAATATGGAGTGTTTATTCTGTTTGCGATTGATCCACACCATATGTATTATTTTACTTCAAAGTGAGTAGTTTGATGTGGAAGTCATTGCATGCTTGCATTTCTTTTTACATATTAATGTAAAAATCTTTTATGAAAGTGTGCATTCTCTAGGTTTTCAATGTATTTAGCTTTTTAAAGAACCCTGTAGTCTATTCAAAGTAGTGTTATTGCTAGTCCTTTCTATTAACTTGAAATAACTATAATAATTTCAGGTTTCAAAGTTTGAGAAAATATTTGCAGATTTGCATAAAAAAATTAAACATTACTTTAGAATACCTATTCTAACTCACATTATTTAATTTGCAAATGTAATAAACAGATGTGATTTAGCAAACAAAGAATATAATAGATTTAAAATTTACTAAGAGACTGTTTTTATTGAAATGTGTTATATGTTCTGGCACACTTGGTTTGTTTGTGTTCTTTCACACTTTTAAATATCAACAGTATAGCAGTATTTTTTAAAAAAGGAAACAAAATGAAGGTGAGAGAATTTGTCATATATATGAGAGTTCTTGAGGAGAATTAGTGGCCAAATACTAGGCAAATAGGAATTCAAGGGCTTACTCATTCTCTTTCAATATGTGATCCTGAATGAGCTCCTTAATTTCTCTAAGTTTGGGATGATATTCCTCCAAAATAGAGTTACAGTAAGGATTAAAGCTATGCAAAATGTGTCTCGCACATGCATGTGTGGACTGATGGAATCTCAGTCACCAGCATCGTTACCATGTACATTTTTCTGTCTTCTAAGTGTGTTCTTGACGCAGGCTACCTATCCATTTGTGTATGGCTGAACTGGGAATCTATGACTATACTATGTAAAGTACAAAACTATACAAACTATAAAGAGTAGGACTCTCATGGGCACGGAAAATACAAACAACAAAACTAAAACATCATACTTTATAAAAGTATGGTCCCATTAAAAGCTTTTCAAATGGTGGAGACTGACAAACATTGTAACCCATGCAGAGCTGCAAATCTCCTCTTCTCTTTTCTTTGTCTTTGCCTCTTTCACTCCCAGGGTGTATATGTATGTAGCCCAGAAGAAAAGAGAGTGGAGAATGCGGAATGATCTCTTTAACTCTTTCTACCACACTTTTTTTCTCCTCTCCCATGGGGAAATTAGGCCAAATAGAGAAAAAAAATAAGCTCAGATAAAAGCCAAAAGGCCAGTGTATTACTAATTGGGTAAATAAACAGTGTACTGTAAAACCTTGCTAATTTGATATCAGGATCATTCAGAATGGCATGAAATTTGAAGTAACTGCTATTCCCCAGCCTTATTAGATAAGATTTCCCCCATTAAGATCAGTCACTTAATCCAAAGTACAAAAATATGTATAATTTGAGGTGGAAATTGGGTCCCAAGGGTACCTTGGATTGCTAAATTGGTTAGATAACTTGAAATGAATGTCACTAAACAGCATTAGGCATAGTGAAAGAATGATCTGTGAACCACCTGATTACGTGTCAACAGTGGAAGAGGGAACAGCTGAGACTCTAAAGGAAGTAACCTCTGCAGATGACTTCCTTATATTGACAAGTAATGGAGACAATTTACTGTTTTCCTTTGAAGGTTCATACATGCTTAGTTCTCATGCAGGTTTAATGAGTTACAGACATCTGATATTCAAACCCTTGTGCCTCAGAATTGCCCTTCTATTCTAATTAACTGGGTTTTATGGTATTTTTATTTGTTTTGTAGTCTCCTTTTTGGCCTTAATTAAAAGAGACAGTATGATAAAATGGCTAGCCCTGTGCACGCACATGCACTGATGTTTGCAAGTTCAGCTTGGGCTTTTGGAGAATAGCGTGCATTAGGTTCCAGATATCAAAGTTAGCTTTAGTTTGACTTTGTGAGACTCTGAAAACAGCTGTGCTGCTTTTTTTTTTTTGGACTTGCTTAGATCCCAACAGTGATTTAGCTCTGAGGATTATATATTTGTCTCTTATGTGTCAAAAGTCCTATCCCTTGTGACTTTACAACTCTGTTTTTGTATTTAGTGTAAAAGCATGATAGCTTTGCATTGATGATTGTCAGCAGTTGCTATTTATCATCTGTCAAAAGTTTTTCTCGTAGGAAGGCAGGAAATCAAATGGATTATGACTGTTTTTTTAGTTGCTTCAAGGAATCTTACATGACAAAAGACAAATACAAAAAAAATGACTCCTTGACAAGTGACTTGCGTTCAGATGTATCTGTGTTTTATGCACGTAATAGGACTGCCACTCACCCTGACAAAATAGCATATTTTAAATTGTTAAGTCAATTTGCTTGTTTGACCTCTAGGTTGCTTTACCACCTGTCCTACTGGATACATGCTTTTGCTTTTAGTCATGTTCCTGGTAAAACCATAAACTTGGCCGTTTCATACTACTGAAGAATATGGAGGGATATAGTTCTTGGATTTTTCCCTTTCATATATCCAATTGCTTATTCAGATTACCACTGAATTTTAGTAACATGTAAAAATCTTAGAGGCCATTGTCATTGATGAAAGGTCAGTAATGAATATCATTTTCATCGACCTACAATAAAAGTACTCAAATATTTGAGGTTGGATGGTACAGGTGGATGTAAATGACTCAAATAGTATTACAACGCCAGGCAAGTACAAGTCTCTGACTTCAAGGTACAGGGACACTGATAATAATAATAAAATGTTTATTAGGGCAAAGTTGCTCCTTGTTGAAAAGAATTGTTCTGTTCTTTATAACAGAGTGTTGAATGGGATATTCTTGTCTTGGAATAACAGCCAATACCTAAGATAGGACAAATGGTTCCAAGTATCACATGTTTATTGGATCACACTAAGCGGAGCCAAATCACTGACTGGGGAGTCCACTAAAACAGATCTTCTCACAAACCCCTTAGCATGTTTCCCTCCTACTCCAACAGTGTCTCCTCAACAAATGAGTATAAAATAGGACTGGGGGGGGTGTGGAGTTCTGCTTTTCTATTTCTCCTTTTCCTTTTCTTTCTTCTTCTCATCCTCCTTCCCCTTTTATGCCACTCGATGTTTATAGAAAAATGAGTTCACCTCATGGGAATAGAAAGCATTGCCTTTCCTTCTTGTACATGAAAGAAATGCCTTTTGCAAAAGGATTCCCAAATAGGAAAATATGGCTGCAATTATCACATACTAATATTCCATTCTTTTCTCTGTTATACTTAAACCTGCTCCCATATCCTCTAGTGGAATTGAAAATATGGCAGTGTCTGACAGAGCATTCTGGAAATCTAGAAGGCTCTAGATTGTTTTCTTTTCAGTCTTCCCATTTATCATGGATGGGAAAATAATAGTTATGCAGTCTCTGAAATTGGAAGGCATTTTTGGATATCAAAACTCTGCTTAATTTTGGTCTAATGATACCAGTGTCTAGAAAGTCAATTTTACTTAAAGATATCATAATATTGTTTTGGAAAAGATAGAGGTGATCCTTACTCTATCCTATTGTTCTAGAACCTTCCATGGCTCCACGGAGAGAGGGAGTGGGGAAGATGTAGCCTAGATAGCTGCTTGATAGCTGACTGAGGATTTGGGTCAACGAAGAGTTTTAAGGACCTGAACTTTGTGGTAGAGGGATCCAGAGGGATAACATCACATGATGAACTTTATAGGGGTCCAGAACAAACTAGTATGCATCCAATGTGATGAATCCGTTGAGATCCAAAGCAGAAAGAGACCTCTCTACTATCACAGCTTGTTTTCTCCAACACTGAAGCCAAAAGCTTCTAGAAAACTTAATTTCTTTAAGCTTGCCATAATCACATGTTAGCTCCTAAGCTCAAATTGTTTTCTCAATTGATGGGAATTCTGCCAAGAAAGCAGCCTCAGCAATTGTCTGTAATTATGCTCTCTACTAGGAACATTATATTGACAAGTTGGAGGTCTCTGGTTCTGTCTTCCTCTATTTACAATTACCATTTGATATGCACCTGCTATCTCATGACCATATTTTATTTCTATTTAACTCACTAGTTATGACTATCATTGATTATTTAACATTTTTGGATCAGATATTTTTTTCTTTTTTTCAGTATCAGATTTCATCATTTTTCTTTCTTTCTTTTAATGTTAATTTTTGAAGGGGGGAAAGACCTTTCCATGCTATACCTCCTCTTTAAGAAATATACACACACCATAAAGAAGGGTCATCCTCGCCTGCCTCTGTTTTCTGAATCTGCCATGTCCCACATTGCATCTCCATCTACACATACTGATGTTTGCATGACAAAAACCAAAGACCCATCTGGCAAGAAGAGAATTCTCTATGAAAAAGAGCAACAAGCTAAGAGGGCAAAGGCCAGACCTCTCTTTAAAATATTTAATTTGGAGCTGTGGTTCACTGATAACTCATCACACTTTCCTTCTGGTGAGGATTTGGGGTCTTTAAAAAGATATTTGTCATGCGTATGTGTGTTGCCCTGATCCACTCTCTGTATTCAGACTTCCTTCTCATCTCTTGGAAGCTTTTCTAATCCAAGTCATCATGGCTGAAGATAAGGAACTAGTGTTTCAAATATTGGGTAATATTTCTTGAAAAAAAATATGCATACAACTGTTTTTGCTTTGTTTTGTTTTGCATACTGGGGATTAAACTTGGAATCTAATATATGTAAGACAAGTACTACAATCAATAGAAGATCACTTTGTTTATTAATTTTATCTATGTATTTGGCTTAGTTCGCTATATAATGGAATTTATATCTACTATTTTAAATTTGGCCTATCTATTTCACATTGATTCACTTGTATATAAATTAGTCAACTATTTTAGACTCCAGATTTTTATTCCTAGATTCTTACTCTAGAAATTATAGTATCTTCTTTATCTTAATAAAGTTTAATAGAAATGATAGTATCTTCTTTATCTTAATGGAATTTAAAATATAAGTACATCTATGTCTTCTCAGAAAAATACTTTTTAAACTCTATGGCTATTTCTTCTTATTTATTCTTTTCCTTCACATACATTTTATTTTAAATTCAATTAAGCCTGAGTTAAGAACCATTTTTGCTTTACACAGTTTATAATCCTTGACATGTATCACCTGTTTACCAGCTCTATTGTTCTTTGTCCTCTATTTCTGTGATTTGTCCAGTGTTACTTTCTTCTGTAAGGTATTGCTGTATGTCTGGTAAGGAAAATTCCTTTAGCATTTAGGTATTATGTCTGAAGATAATACCTTTGAAAGGTGTTATTCATATGAAATTTTATGTTTTCATTTATCTACATTCAGCATTTTAAAAAAGCACTTGTAGATTGTTTGCTTACTTCCACTATTTTTGTTAGGAAATAAAGAATAATAATCACTATTTCATCCCGAAGTACTGGGATTACAGACAGGAAACATTGAGCCCATCTTAGTAGCACTATTTTAAATTAATATTGCTATTATATTAAACATACCTCTTAAATTCTATTTGTATTATTTGACACCTGAAAGTTCATATCTCAAAATGTGTTTTCTGTGTGTGTGTGTGTGTGTGTGTGTGTGTGTGTCTGCCTGTCTGTCTGTCTGTCTGTCTGTCTGTCTGTCTGTCTTGGGACTTGAATTCTGGGCCTGAGAGATATCTCTGTGTTCCTTCTGTTCAAGGCTAGCACTACTTCCGGCTTTTTCAGAAATTAATTGAGAAACAAGAGTCTCATGTACTTTCCTGCCCTGATGGGATATGGATTCTAATCCTCAGATCTCAGACTCCTGACTAGCTAGGGTTACATGTATAAGCCCATGGTGCCGGGTTTTCAAAATGATTTTTGTAGTTATCTTAGGGAAATAGTATACTACATATATTGTACACATACTATTTATATATATGGTATATATATGGTATATATATACTATATCTAGTATACATACTATATATACTACATATATAGGATACATACTATATATGGTATATACATACTATATATAGTATGTATATATATAGTATATATAGTATGTATACTATAGTATATATAGTATGTATCCTATATATGTAGTATATTATATATATAGTATACTACAATATATAGTATATATATACCATATATATGTATATTATATAGTATATATACTATATAGTGTATATATGTATATATACAGTATATATATTGCACATATATAGTATATATACTGTGTAAGTATATATACTATATAGTATACTACATATATAGTATATGTAGTATACATATAGTATTATACATATAGTATGTACTATACTATATGTATACTATATAGTATATATAGTACATACTATATACATCTATTTTTTTAACTTTCATTTGGGTTCATGACAGACATTGTGATTCTGATTATTCCCAAGGACTTGTTTTGTATGTGGTAGGCTGAGAGAAAAGTTTACCGTTTATTGCCACCTTCTGTTCTGTTTTTATATTTAAATATCTATATACCACCTATCAAACATAGAATAAAATATTTAAAAATTGGCTTACAGTTCTTACTTGGTTTTGTATTCAAAGAGCCATGGCACACTTATTTAATGATTTACAGCCAAAGACATTTTTTGCTTCCTCATTTGTTTTAATTAAATGATTAATTAATTATTTTTGTTGTTACTGCTACTGAGCCTTTTGAATTCAGAGACTTATGTTTGAGAAGCAGGAGCTCTATCATTTGAACAGGATCTCTATCAGTAACAGGATCTCCTTTGTGCCTGGAATATCCTCAGACCACATTCTCCTACCTTTATTCCTTTTGTATAGCTGGGATTACAGATATGCTCCACCATGCCTAGCTTTTTTGTTGAAGTATAATGTCACTAACTTTTTACCTTGGTAGCACCCTGAAATATCTCTTTCCTAATCTCTGCTTTCCAAGTAACTGAAATTACAAGTATGAGTCACTGTGATTGGGCTTCAAGATCTATTAACCGAAGGTTGAACTAGGTCAATTACTGGACAATGTGCTACTAAACATTATTACCGTGTGCCTCTTACAAAGTCAATCTTCTTGTCACAGTTGAAGTGTGAGGTGGTTCTCATCCTTCTGGAGATGCTCATTATTACACAGGCTTCTCTCCTATAACTGACATTTTTGTTTGACATGTCCCTTCTTGTCTCTGCCAGTCAGTTTTGTTCTTCTACATGCACATGTCAAAACATTCAGACTGAATGTTATCATTGTTCATGTCTTTACTGTGTGAACTCAAGCTCTATTTTTTAAATAAAAATATTTTTATTATCTTTCAGTTGTCATACAAAAGGGTCACCATTCAACAAATCAGTTTATAACTACAATGCATTTTGATCTGAATTACCTCTTTCATCATCATTCTTGCCGACCACCCCCTTCCCCTCCCAACCCAAGCCCTCCCTTCAATTTTCCAAGTTTCATGGGACATGCATTGAATACGAGGACCACATTCTCTTCCCCTCATCTCTTCTAATAGTCTGCCTCCCTTCTTGTCCTCCTGCCTCATATCTCAATACCAGCTTCCTGGTATTCATTTTGTTAGGCTGTAGATTAGGTTTTGTAAGGAACAACATCATTTTAATTCTCCCCTGCATATACTATACTTTGGTGAGTAGGTTTATGTACATTTGCACTTGTGTAAGTATGTGTTTGCTTGTATATTTATAAATTGATCTAACTTTCACATATGAGAGAAGGCATGCATCTTTGTCTCTCTTGGTCAGGCTTCATTTTTAAGTTTTTGATATTTTAAAAACACCACTGTTAGTTTGCTGTTTTTAACAAAAGTGATCTAAATGCTTAGAATCAGTAGGAATATAATTTGGACTTATTACTACAGGAAATAATATTCTACAGACCCTGAGACCCTAACCAACCTGTGGACATGAGCCCATTTCTGGGTAGCTTTTACAAGTTGTGGTTGAGCCTAATTTGCATCTATAAGAATGATCAAATATCTCCAAGTTTCTTGGTCCAGGCTCCCAATCTACCTATTTACAAGTAAAGAAGAGTTTCTTTTCCTTTAATCACTCCCACCAGAGATTTTATACAGAGTGTCTGCATACATTGAGACTGGATGGGGATATGGGTCATTCTATCAACTGTTTTCTTATAGGAACTTAAAATAATGGTAATAAGACCGTTGTGACCAAAATATCAGAAGATGGTCTTCTCAAACCTTGCCAATGAGAACTTGGAAAGGTCTACAGCGTATGTGTTTTGATTTCCGTGCTGTCAGTTTTCTCCAAGAACCACAACTGGCAAAGGCAAATGACTTACTTTGTGAAATGTACAAGTCATACTTACTCGATTCTTTAAATGAAAAGGCAAACAAACACATTGCTGTAAAAATGAGCTGATTTTTTTTACTACCACAAAACAAATACTATAAATTTTGAAATAAACACTCGTCTGCAAAAGAAACCAAGCCAAACAAACAAGAACACAAGTTTGAAATCAATTAATCAATCAATCAATGTAATTTTCTTATTTTTCCAATTGGGTCCAGTAGCCTTAACATGACAAAGCTTTCCTTCCCCTCGATCTGGAGCCCAGCAGCTACCATTTCTCAACAGTGGGCTTCTCTTCAGTTCAGTGTTTCCTCAGAGGAAATAGGTGACTTACAAATCCCTGTATTTCCATGTTCACTATTTGTAGTGATATATATTTGGGGGTCTACCCACAATATTTGGCATATTATACCCAGGGCCTTTTTTTCCCCCTGAGTTATTCAGATAACATTGAGGTAGAAGAATCAGACCTCAAAAAGCAAAACTTTTATATAAATACCCAAAGAACAGGGATCAGAGACCTGCAGAGCTGAAGGAATATAGACTTGCTGGAAAGTGCATAAGAAGTCACCCATGTGACAGGAAGTTGGCAGGTCTAACCCCATGGATGTTGTAGCTCTTGTACATAAGACCTTTCCAGTCTGTCCCTATGATTGTGGAGCTTCTCTGACTTGTGTGAATTACTATAGCCACTATAGCCAATTAACTGTATATGAGAATGGGGTCTCAGGAACCTAGGCTTGCAGTCAGCCAGTGAGTCAGAAGGTCCAGTATTGTACAAAATAGCTCTCAACCTGTGGGAACTAACACTGTCCTCTTGGAAAGAGTGTCACAATTGATACCAGAGATTTTCTAGAATGGCCCTAGCTAATAGAAAGATGTGATTGGTAAGAAAAGGATTAAAGGATAGAGGTTGAGGAATCTTTATTATTTCCTTGGAGGTCACATAGTCACCTGTAGGACAAGTCACAAGGGCCTTGCAAATACTACTGATAGGGAGAATCAGGACATATTTTGCATTATAAAAGTGATCTGTATTGTTGAGTGCCCTTTGGGAGAACAGAGTCTAAGTTTGGAAAAATGTAAATCCACCTTTATTGGACTATGTCCAGCCCATAGTTGGGACACCATAAATGCATTTGGATTGAATGATTGTTCATAGAAAATCAAATTCCATGTCATTTATTAAGGTCTAAATTGGGGATTCTCATACTCTGATGTACATGAAAATAAAATATCTAGAGGAATTTATCAACAGAGCAAAAAAAAGTTAATATACAATGCAATCTAATAGTGCTTGCTATAGGAAAAAATTCCTAGAATAAAAGCACAGAGACATTAGTTATTGAACTTTGGTAGGTGTGTAGGTATACTCTCATTGTTTGAAATGATTTCAGATGGCTTATAGGAGCATATGAAAGGAACTATTTTACTTTACTTTAAAACATAAGAAGAAAGCAGGATGACAAAAATTGGAAGCATGTAGCACACCCCAAGGATCTTGTAGTTGTGAGTCAATGAATGGAGGAAACAAAAATCAGAATTTAAATCAGATTTTAACTATGTAGGATAAAAATGAGGGAAGGAGTAACAAGTTCAACAAGAAATGTACTTATTACCTTACTTATATAACTATAACCCTTCTGTACATCACCTTGACAATAAAAAACTCCACATTAAAAAATATATAAGAAGCAAATTACAACAGGATGCCAGTGGCTCATACATATAATGCTAGCGAAACAGGAAGCTGAGAACTGAGGATCATGGTTTCAAGCCAGCCTGGGCAAAAAAGTCTGAGAGGCTCATCAATTAACAACAAGAAGATGTAGTAGATGCTAGACTGGAGGCATGGTCAAGTGGTAAAATGATATATCACCAGCTGTGAGTGAAAAAGCCAAAAGTCCTAAATGAAAACTCAAAGGCCTTAGTTCAAGCTCCAGGACTGGCACAAAAATACAAAATTAAAAAATGGTAATTTAAATATTAAGAATGAGAAGGGAAAAAAGAAGGTCTACTAAAAATCAGGATACTCTTTTAATAGAAGAGAATGCAATGAATATGTTTTCATCTCTGATCATAAGAATTTTATATTTTGTAGTGAATTATTTAGTAAATATAGAAAGGAAATTCAGAAAAGTCTTTCCACAAGAGATGCTAAAACTTAAACGTGTTTAGCTTCCAAGTATATACTTGCCTGGGCACATAGTAAAGTTACCTAGGGGATTCTCAGGACATGTTGATAGAAGAAAATGGAGAGAGAGGTAAGGTGCAAGGATTTTGAGTTCCAGGATGTAAATTTTATTTTTTTATTTTTTATTTTTTGCCGGTCATGGGGCCTGAACTCTCGGCCTGGGTGCTGTCCCTCAGCTCTTCAGCTCAAGGCTAGCGCTCTACCACTTGAGCCACAGCACCACTTCTAGCTTTTTTTTTCTAACCCAGGGCCTCATGCATGCAAGGCAAGCACTCTACCACTGAGCCATTTTCCCAGCCCCAGGATGTTAAGTTTAAGTTTGACTTCTACTATCAGTGACAATGAGATTTTTTTAAGTTCAATTGCTAGCATGAGGGGAAATGGGTGTTTTCAACCATTTAAGGACAGAGAAGTTTGGATAAAAATGGAGGTAAGGAGATTATTAGAAAGATATTTGCATAATTTGAGATAATAAACATTTAAAAGACTTTGTGCAATGTGTCATCTTAGTAATTGTGTTCTTTATGAAAATTACACATTTCAATTGTGCTAAAAGTGACAAGACACAGCATTGCATCTAAAGAAATCTTCACCTGAGGCTTTATATAATTAAATGTTTTAAAAAATATTAATTTTTTCTTTATTTTTGAGTTTGCTTGACATATTTGACTGAAAAATGGAGGACCCAATTTTCTGTGCTGAAAACTGCCATGGATTTCAAGGAGAGATTCCTACATGTATAGGGTCCTTAGATCTTAGAGAAACATCAAGGGAAAATAAGGTGTGCTGTCATGCTCCTTCAATCTCAAATAAAGCTGAAATTCAATGTTTTGGTATCTCAGAACCATAGTATGTTTATCTTCTTGAATTAGATAAAGTCAAAATACAAAAAGTATGTGAAACAAGGAACTTTCAGATAACTATTAAAACATCTTAGAGACCTTAGAAAACTCCTGTAGAAAAATTTAATTTTCAGCATAAATGTCGACTTCAGACATTTGTATAGAATGAGAAATAAAGTAAATGTTAAAGACTGGTGAACTCTTTATGGAATGTATATGTCAACAGAGCATCATGGAAAGTTGGAAGTATTGAAAAATGTTTAGGGTGACAGACATCCAGTAGTGAGCAGATATTACAGCTTGAGAGTTCTTACTAGCTACCATGGGACAATAAAGTGTCATTGGCAATATTGTTGGAATTGGAATATTGTTTGAAAAACATGCAGCCATTAAAAAAGTATTGGATATACATTGAATTCTTGACTGCATTGTCCTCTTCTCTTCTGCATTTCTCTGCTTCTCTTCCACCTCATCTCTTTTAAGTACCTGTTTCTTGGTGCTTATTTTGTTGAACTTTGACTCTTCCTTTCTAAGGATCTACATGATTTGATGTCTCTCTTGAGTCTCCCATATTTCAGTGAGTTCATTTGTATATGTTTTGCATACCACCCAACATGTTCTCTTGTATTTTTTATAAGCTGATTTTAGTTTCCACATGCAAGGGAAAACATATCTGTTGTCTCCCTGGACCTGTCTCACTTCACTTAACATAGTTTTTTCCCCCAAAATCTTTAATACAGTATCATTCTTTCTAATGGATAAGTAAAATTCCATTAAGGCTCATCTGGAGTGATTCCATACCTTGGTTATGTTGACTACTGCTGCAATGAACATGTGCTGTTGGCTTTATTGTATACTGGTTTATAATCTTTCGGACAAATGCTCAGGAGTGGAATTGTTGGGTCATAAGATGGGTCTATGTTTAAATTTTAAAGGAACATTTATATTGCTTTCCAGGGTGGATGAAAAAGTTTACATTCCCACCAAAAGTGTGTTATGGTTCCCTTTCAGCTGATTAGCACATTTATTGATTGGGATATTGGTTTTTAAGGAGGTTAATTTTTAAGTTCTCTGTATATCCTGGATATTAGGCTATTGTCTGATGTGTAGCTGGCATAAAACCTTCTCTGATTCTGTAGGCCAACATGGCTTGTTGGCCATTGTCCTTTGCCATGCAGAAATTTGGGGGTGACATTTATCAAAGTGCAAAGTATTCATAAAATACTTTGCTAGGGGCTGGGAAGGTAGCTCAGTGGTAGAGCGCTTTGCCTTGCATGCTTGAGGACCTGGGTTCGATTCCCCAGCACCATATAAGCAAAAAGAAAAAAGCCGGAAAGTGGCGCTGTGGCTCAGGTGGTAGAGTGCTAGCCTTGAGCTGAAGAGCTGAAGGACAGCCCCTGGACCCAGAGTTCAGGCCCACTACCGGACCCAAAAAAAAAAAAAACTTTGCTAAATGTCAACTTCTTTGTACAACTTCTTAAAGATAAATAAAAATGTAAAAAAATATTGAATGTAAAATATATAATATATATATCATCTTTTCAATATAAAAGTCATCAATAATATTAAGAGAAAAAAAGCCCCAAGTGCTGATGGCTCATGCCTGTAATCCTAGCTACTCAGGAGGTAGAAATTTGAGGATTATGGTTCAAAGCCAACCCCAGCAGGAAAGTCTATGAAACTCTTATCTCCAATTAACCACCAGAAAACGGGAAGTGTGCTGTGGTTCAAGGTTCAAGTGGTAGATTGCTGCCTTGAGCTGAAGAGCTTAGGACAGAGCTCAGGCCCAAAGTTCAAGCTCATGAGCAAAAAGAAGACAAACCAAACCAGAGAGAGAGAGAGAGAGTGAGAGAGAGAGAGAGAGAGAGAGAGAGAGAGAGAGAGAGAGAGAAGAGAGAGAGAGAGAGAGAGAGGAGAGAGAGAGAGAGAAGGAGAGAGAGAGAGGGAGAGAGAGAGAGAGAGAGAGAGAGAGAGAGAAGGATGAGAGGAGAGAGAGAGAGAGAGAGAGAGAGAGAGAGAGAGAGAGAGAGAGAGAGGAGAGAGAGGAGGAGAGAGAGAGAGAGAGGAGAGAGAAAACCCTGGAAGAACTGGCATATGAATTTGTTACAGGGTAAATGCAATGATCATACATTTCAAATTGTAGTTTGGACCACATTATGGATTGAGCTAGTGTGGGGGACAAGTGTCTATGGTTTATGAGTGCCCAGTCACGAGGGGTGGAGCTAATAAAGGTATCATTTTTATGTGTGTGCTGGTACTGACTTGAACTGAGTACTTTAATTTTTTAAGTTAAGTCTGGTGCTCTACCACTGGAATCACAGCTCCACTTTTGGCTTTATCCATGGTTAATTTGAATTAAGAGTCTTATAGACTTTCTTTCCCTGGCTGACTTCAGACCTGGTCCTCAAATCCCAACCTTCTGAGTAACTAGAAATGAAGATATGTCAGGCTGGGAAGGTGGTTTAGAGGTAGTGTGCTTGCCTCACATGCATGAGGACCTGGGTTCGATTCCTCAGCACTACATAAGCAGAAAAGGCCGTTAGTGGCTATGCATCTAGTGGTAGAATGATTGCCTTGAGCTGAAGAGCTCAGGGACAGCTTCC
Source organism: Dipodomys merriami (assembly GCF_024711535.1). Taxonomy (NCBI): domain Eukaryota; kingdom Metazoa; phylum Chordata; class Mammalia; order Rodentia; family Heteromyidae; genus Dipodomys; species Dipodomys merriami. The sequence goes on from NW_027206290.1 coordinate 12,126,823, forward strand.
AGGCCCAGAGTTCAGGTCCCATAAGCGACAAAAAAGAAAAAAGGAAAGAAAGAAAAACATGCTACCTGAGTCCAGTTGATAAAACAATCTTTGGAATGAACCCCTTTAGGATCATGGGTCTGGAAGAAGAGATTAACAGACAAAAGGAGGATTTTCAATTATTTCTTTTTATATTCTCCATAAAAAAATAAAAACAGTTTGTTCTTTCTCCTTCTAAGATACTATTTCTCCTTTCATGTTACTTCTCTGAAAGTCCTTCAACTTCTTCATGGAGCTGCCAAAAATAAAAAAAGTAAAAAAGAATTCTTTTATGCAAAAAATAATAAACTTTAAGCTATGTCAATTTCACTTTTTACAACCCAAAAGGATATTCAAATCTTTTCCTTAAAAAAAAATCCAAATAAGTGAAAGTACAAAAAACATTGACCTTAAGTCTCTACTTGCTACTTTCATATGAAGCATGCAGAAAGCTTTAAAATTCGAGCTTTTTGTAAATTCACTACAGGGTTTAGGTAGTAGGCTGAGGAGTGTGAAATCTTTTCTTTGCCTAGTAAAAATCTATGTTAAAGTTCCTTTAGTCCTTAGTACCATTAGGAGCTTCACACCTTGCTACCAAGGAGTCCTAAGCTCCATATGCATTTTTAAATTCTGGAATTTGTTTGCATATAACTTATCAGATGGACAGACTTCTTTTTTCAGTTATTGGCTCCACTCGGCATTTCTCTTATTTACTGGTATTTTACTTGTCAACTCTCACTTGATGTTTATCGTAAACACTGAGATAAGGAGTTCACAACAAGGTAGAGCACTGAGTAGTGTTGGTGGTTAACAAATACAAATAGTGAAGGTCCAGGCTGCTTCTGGGTCCCTGGCATATAAAGGAGTTGTCCTTACCTTGTAAGCCTCTGCTGAGCTGAAAGTTCTGAATCCCTGTGTCACCTCATGATTATTGTACATCTGGAGGGATGTCTTGGTCATATTTTAATGCATTCTACTTCTTAAAGCTTAGCTTGCCACATATGATAAAATAATTGGTCTATTTATTAGCTTCTCAATACTGAATTCATTGCCAGTGGAAATCTTTTCTTACTACCTTTCATATCACTTTGTAGCTAAGGTCATTGTCACTATTTCTACAGCATAGGTTGAAGCTGAGAATTAGAGGAAAGCAATGACATGGGATCACAAAATCACATCTGTCAGAAACTTAGGCATCAGCTCTGGGTTTCCCACCTCTGGCTTTTGTTATATCATGATGTTAAATTCTCTTGGAAATGTTATCTTTGGGCTTGCACATGTTTCCTTCTATTATCTTTTCCAGTTCTAGCCTCAAGTGGGGTCACATGACCCCATCTACTACATGAGACAAAAAATGCAGGCCAAGACATTCTCCCTCTACCACCTGGCTACTATAAAAGAGCACTGTTCCTCAGAGTTCCTGAGAGTTCCTGAGAATCTGCTCTCTGACCTCCAGGGAAAAGAATTAGGGTCAACATTTTAACTCAATTGCTTTGCCATTCTTCTATCTTTTATATGAAAGGTCTGTTCTAATGAATATGAATATATATTAAAATTTTCATGTGGAAAAAAATGCCTAGAGCTCCAGAAAAAATATAAATTTCTTGTAAACTGACTCTTCTTCTGCTGCTACATTAGCTTACCTTAATAGTAAGTGACCTAAAGTATGTATCAGTGTACGGGTTTTGTCTGTCTCATTTCAAAGACCATAGTTATTAAACATATCTTGGAATTTTTTTTTGGGGGGGGGTCCAGTCGTGGGGCCTGAACTGAGTGCTGTCCCTCAGCTCTTCAGCTCAAGGCTAGCGCTCTACCACTTGAGCCATAGCACCACTTCTGGCTTTTTTTTCTTTTTGCTTATATGGTGCTGAGGAATTGAACCCAGGGCCTCAGGCATGCAAGGCAAGCGCTCTACTACTGAGCCACCTTCCCAGCCCCTTTATCTTGGAATTTAAAGTCTTTAAGTCTTGTAACAGGATTCAAAGAGTAGGATTCTCTCCTCTAGTGCATTGTTAAAACTTGTCAATATTTCTGGCCCTTAATGACCTAGAAACACAAATATTATTTGAGATGTAGATAAATCCTCAGTATTGCATCTTAATATATAAGAGCAGCAAAACACTTTGGTTGATTTATTTTTGTCTTTAAGTAAAAAATAATCTAGGCCCTGGATTGGAAGAAAAGCTTAACTTTGAAAACATAGAAAAAGAGAGGGAGAGAGAGAAAGAGGGGAGAAAATGTTGACTATGTGATAAAAAATTTTTGAAGAGAATATTTATAAAAATTTCTTACCAAGAAATTTTAGAATTTTACTTACATTTTCAAATTTTAACTTCAATTGTCCTAGGATTTTGAATACAGACGTGTAGAGTCAAATCCCAATGTCTCATAGCTTGTCAATTGAGATATGGATCACTGCATATTTCCAGTAATCTGAATGTCTAGGTTTTCTTTGGTGTGATGTAAACATCACAGACAGATATGTATCAGCTTTTCTGAATTCAAAGCCTCCTACAGGTCAATTCTTGACAAGATCTATAAGAAGGAGCAACGTAAGCATATATTAATGGATCTTTTTTTCCAAACACTCTTTGTAAATGAAGTTTTAATTTGATGGCAGCACTCTGATATCCTCAATATCTTTGTAACACAGATCTTCTCCTATTTACCAGATTACTATTAATAAAGAAGAGTGATGAACCTATTCATTCTTACCCATCCCAGGAAAAAAAGGGGAAATCCAAATTCAAAATGCCATTGGAGGAACTAAACATATGATAGAAACCAATGTGGGAAAACTTAAAAGACATAACACAATTCTATACATTTTCCTCAAAAATTCTCTAAGTTCTCAGAAATATGTTGGTAGCATACATCAAAAAAATTGAGACCACTGTTAGTCACTGGACCAAAGTTTCACTGATGAACTGAAGAGAAGGTTTTATGCTTTTAGTAATAATACAATACTTTGTACTTCTGATAATCCTTTGATCCAAGCAGCTCAAGGGACATTAAAGGAAAACTAGAAATAGGGGGAACGAAAGTGATAATAGCACAGTTGAAGGAAGTATAGAAATATTCTATATGGATCAAGGTCAAGAATTTCCAAATGGATCAAGATTCTAGCTAAATCATTCTCAAACTCATATACAAATGTGGCAGACTCTGAAAATTCAAAACAGAAAATACAGCACAGAAATGGAAAATGTGGAAACATTTTTCTGAAGACTTTGAATATGCATATATGAAAATAGAACAATGGAACCTGCTGAAATTGTGTTTAGAAGGGAATGGAGAATAAGAAGTTTAATGAAGGGGCTAAGGTTGATAGGATATATTATCTATATGTACGGAAATGTCACAATGAATTCCCCCTTGTACAACTAATAGTAATATTATTAATAATTAAAAAGAGCGTAGATCTTGTTAGAGTTTTCTAAAGCACAGAAATATTCTTTGAAATCCTCATAAAATAACTTGTCTATTTACAAGGGACATTTTGGATATTATTGTCAAAAAGTAGCAAGGAAAAATATGTGCACCAATTTCCAACCACCATATGCTACATGAAGACAATTATGTAGATATCAGGCCGACTTCAACTAAAAAAAAGTCCATTTTGTATTACTATAAGAAAATGTGCTAGTTCATGTTTCTGATGGCTGGAAAGTCCAAATAATTCAGTACTGTAAGTTAGCCAGGAACTTCTGACTGCATCACAATTTGGTGGGTGGCATCATATGATGAGGGCATGTAGGTAGTGGGAATACTCTTTTGAGAAATACATAAACCATCTCCTTTCATAGACTATCACTTCCACACTGTTACTTTGTAGAACTGAGCCTCAGCATAAATCTTGGAATAACTACATTCAAACCATTGCAAAGGGATACAGGTGAATTACCATAATGCCTTTTTAAAAGTAAAACTGTATACAGTCAAATACCTACAAAATCACATCCCCACTTTGCCTTCCAAAAACTTAACATAGGGGCTGGGAAGGTGGCTCAGTGGTAGAGCTCTTGTCCTGCATGCATGAGGCCCTGGGTTCAATTTCTCAGCACCACATAAGCAAAAAGAAAAAAAAAGCCAGAGTGGCATTGTGGCTCAAGTGGTAGAGCGCTAGCCTTGAGCTGAAGAGCTGAGGGACAGTGCCCAGGCCCAGAGTTTAAGCCCTACGACAGGATTCCCCCCCCCTCAAAAAAACCCAACATATTTACTGAAACTTGTATTACCACTCCGCAAACATGAACATATTTGGGAAAACTTGGATATTGATTGTGAACATAATTTGAGAAAATGTATTGGTGGAAATAAAATTTCTCCAAGCCTTAGAAGATCTTGTACAGATTTTATGTAGGAGATAGATGACTATAGGTAAAAATAGCTTGCTCCATTTTCTACATTTCAGTTTATTTGCCTGTGAAGTAAGGATTTCATAGCATTTTCCATAATTCTTTCTGGCAATAAAACTATGACATTGTAGTCAGATGCTGGCATAGTGGTTTGAAGCCATCTCAGTCAGGCAAGCCCGTGAAATTCGAAACTCCAGTTAACTACCAAAAAAAAAAAAAAAAGGCAAAAGTGGTGCTGTAGCTAGAGTGGTAGAGTATTAGCCTGAGCAAAAAAAATTCCAGACGGTGTCCTGGATTCAAGACCCCAAAAACCCAGAAACAGGCTTTGAGTTCAATCCTAAAGTCTCACAAAGAAAATTATGTCATTCTATTTGACTCATTCATCTAGAACTTGGCATCTGTCAATATGCTATATGGATATTATACTAAATTCACAAAAATATAAACAAATAAATACCTTTCATTCACAACAAACAAAAGTATTAACATGGTGATTCTGATGTCCCATGCTCTCTTGTTCAAATGAAATATTTTACTTTTCAATTTCTGTTTCCTCATGAATAGCTTATTGAAGATAATTTCTGCAGTAACAAAATTATCTAAAAGATTGATACGATACAATTCTAATGGTACTTCTTATTGAAGATCAACATGTTTCATCCAAGGATGTTTCTGACAGTGGATGCTTTCTGTTTAATTTCTCTGTGGCAGCAGCAAAACTGTTATCTGGGGAGGGGAAGGGAAATATAAAAATGCTGAAATAAGGATACAAGATGACCCTGTTCGAATGAGGTATACAAGACACATGCTGCAAAAGACCTTTACAATTTGAATGGGGGGAAGGAGGAGTTGGGGAGATGGGGAGGGAAAGGATGATAGGGAAAAAACAAAGGAGGAGGTAACAATGCTCAATAGGAAATGCACTCATTACCTTACTCATGTAACTGTAACCCCTCTGTACACAATTTTTACAATAAAAAACCATATAAAACACAACACAACAAAACAAAACAAAACCCTGTTACCTAGTGTGTGATCATGTTGAGAACACATAGTGCTACCTCTGCTACAAAAGTGGCAGAGAAAGAGAGTAATTCTCCAAGACTTCCATGGCCTTCTTCACCACGTAAGCTCCCTCTCCTATTCCATCATCTAGTTAGAGAGACTATGCTCAGGGCCATCAAATTAAAGAGATAATCCATTTAAATGTCATTTGGGATCCACCAAAAATAGGAAGCTAGAACACAACCTTCCCCAAAATGTTCTTAGGACATTTTATAGACCCATTAAGAATATATTCCTGTTTCATCTCTGCCTTATATGCTGATAAACCACTTCAAATCACCTGGGAGCATTTAAAAAATATATGTATGTATATACACACACACACACACACACACACACACACACACTCCTGATCTATAGCAGATACTATATAATCATAATCTCCATGAGTGGAACCCAGGGGATGATTTTGGAAAGCTCTGCAAACTGACTCCCCCTGTCTATCTGGCATTAACACAGCACTTTCACTGCATTAGGGAAGCAAGGATGAAGATTCTGCCTTTCAAGATGTGATTCTTAGCCGGGTTTCAGTGGCTCACACCTGTAGTATTAGCTACTCAGGAGGCTGAGATCTGAGGATCGTGGTTCAAAGCCAGCCCAGACAGGAAAGTCGGTGAGACTCTTATCTCCAATAAACCACTAGAAAACTGGAAGTGGAGCTGTGGCTCAAGTGATAGAGTGCTTGCCTTGAGCTGAAGAACTGAAGGACAGTGCCCAAGCCCAGAGTTCAAGCCCCATGACCAAAACAAAAAAAAAAAAAGCGATTCCCTTGGGAATGATTATACTCTTCAGTTGATGGACAAGCACATAAACTCTGAGTGTCATTTAGGGGAAGCATTACTAATCCATGATCAACTATGGATAGATAGTGTTGTCTGTTACATTGTTGAGTTGTTGCCATGATACAACAGTTCTATTTCCTTGTGAGTTAAATATTGTTGGTGATTTGTGTAAACTGTTTTTTACAGTTGTTGTTGATTTAGAGAAAATGACAGGCCCCAGTTTGCAAAAGGATCATTAGAATATCTTTATAAACACAAGTTTGTTATATACATACACACACATATATACACATATATACACACACATATATGAGTGTATGTGTGTGTGTGTGTGTGTGCTTACAGAAAGGCAGGAAAGGGAAAGATTAACATCTCATTTGTAATGGTTGATAACTTGTATGCTCTTGGGTATCTCATGAAAACTCTTCTAAGCCTCAGCATCTTTATCTATAGAGTATGAAAAGGAGGGACCACCAGGAGGCAAGAGTATAATATGGGAATGATTGTATTTGCTGCTCTAGAGGGAAGAACCATCACTAGGTACTTCTGCACATATAATTTCATATAATTCTCATGAATGCACTGATGAGGTTCATCAATACTCTTATTTATGTATTTATTTATTTGTCTGTCATGGACCAGAACTCTGGGCCTGGGCTCTGTCCCTCAGCTCTTCAGCTCAAGGCTAGTGTTCTACCACTTGAGCCACAGTGCCAATTCCGGCTTTTTTATTATGCTTATGTGGTGCTGAGGAATCGAACCCAGGGCCTCATGCATGCAAGACAAGCACTCTACCACTGAGCCACCTTCCCAGCCCCATCAATACTCTTATTAATACTAATGAACAAAGATCTTGTCCAAAAGTCTGAAGATGATAGAGTAGCTAAACATTATGAACATGTTAGTAAAGAGAATTTTTTTGTCAGTACTGGGGCTTGAACTCAGACTCTAGACTCTGTCCTTTAGCTTCCTTTGTCACGGCTGATGCTCTAGCACTGGAACCATAGCTCAATTTCTGGCTTTTTTTTCTCTTGTACTTAATTGGAGATGAGTCTCACAGAGTTTTCTGCCTGAGCTAGCTTTGAATCCTGATCCACAGATGTCTTTTGAATAGCGTGGATTATAGGTGTAAGCTATCAGTTCTGAGCCCTGCAAAGAAATTTCTAAAAGAAATAAACATACGAAAACCAAGAAAATCAAAATATACAACCTAGCATTTAGAAATAAGAACATGAATGTGTCAATGGTAATTGATTTAGTAGACAGCAGAAAGTTGCAGCAAAATCAATAGTTTCAGGCCATGTGCCAGTGGCTCTTGCTTGTAATCCTAGATATTCAAGAAGCTGAGATCTGAGAATGGTGATTCAAATCCAGCCTGGGGAGGAAAGTCCATGAGACTGTTATTTCCAATTAGCTGAAAGTGGAGCTATGGTTCAAGTGGTAGAGCACTAGTCCTGAATACAATAGCTCAGAGATAATGCCCAGGTCCTGAGTTCAAACCCCAGGACTGGAACACAAAAAATTAGCAGTTTCAATATTTTAAAATGAATTGCTTAATTTGTTTAATGGCACTAAATCCAAGGCTTTCCTTATACTAGGGAAGCTTATTTCCAACTGAGCCATGTTCCCACCAAGTTCTGTTTGCATTTCATTTTTGAGATAGTCTTATTAACTTCTCCAAAGCTAACCTCAAATTCATTGTCCTGCTTTTACCACATTTTTAAGGCATGTGACCCCCTAGCTAAGAGTGACAAATTCAAATACTACAAAGCCCATAAAAGGCCAAAGTGGCTACTATGGTATTTCTAAAGGAGTATTTGAGGTTGATGTTGAAAAAGAATGATTGATTTAAAGTCCTATCTGACGAATGGATCAAGAAAATGTGGTATATATGTACAATGGAATTCTATGCCTCCATCAGGAGGAAATGGAAAGACTTGGAAAAAATTTATACTAAGTGAAGTAAGCCAGGCCCAAACAAACATAGGTCCCATGGTTTCCCTTATTTGCAATAATGAGTACTTGTCTAGGACAAGCAAAAAAGGTAAAAACTATGTACATATGACCATGTAAGATAATGTTAAGAAAAATGAACCCCAAGACAGGGACACAAGTAGTTTTTTGTTTCTTGCTATTGTTTTTAGCATACTTGTAATGCACTATGTGATTCTCTTGTTTCTTTTGTATGCTTTTCCCCCACAGTATAACCCCTGTTTTCACTGTATCTGATTCTGGTGTCCTGCATCTTGTATACACATTTTTATAATCTGGGGAATGGAAGTGATATAACAAAATGCTTAAATAAGGATACAGGTTGACCCATTGTAACGATGAGATGTACAAGACATTATGTTGAAAAGGAACTTTATAATTTCGGGGGGGGGTGGAGGAGGAGTTGGGGAGGTGGGGAAGGAAGGGATGGTAGGAGGAAAACCAAAGAAGAGGTAGCAATGCTTGATAGGAAATTTACTCATTACCCTACTCATATAACTGTAACCCCTCTGTATAGTATTTTTACAATAAAAAATATGGAAAGGAAAAAAAAGTCCTATATGAAGTAATCAATCATTCTTCTCTAATCTAGTATTGTATGTAGCTAGGCAACTATCCCTCTTCACACTGACAAAAGATGGGAAATTTCTTTATAGAAGGTAATAAAGGAGGAATGGTGAGAAAGGTGTAATTAAGGATAAAGATACTGTATTGAAAAATATCAATGTTTAATACAGAGTTACAAATGGAAAGTTGAGATTTCTCAGATATTTTTGCTACTTGTCTCTTTTGCAGCTAGACTCATCTTAAAAACAAAACCAAAAACAAAACATCAACAACAACAAAAAACATAATCAAAGGATCTTCTCCATATTATTTGACCTTCCCAATAGAAACTGACCTGAAGTTATCACGATACTGTTCTGTGTTATAATTGCCTACCCAAGACCTTACAATGAACTCAACAATGGAGCTTCCTGTCGTTCATGGAGCTTCCTTTCGTTAATGCAAGTTTTTATTTGGCTGTATATACAATTTAAGCTATTAAAATATGTACAATATTTACAAATTAAATAATCATCTGAAACTGTCTCCCGCAACTCTTGTAACACAAAACTGAGGGGAAAAAAGACAGGGCTGGCCAGAGGCCTTGGCTCTTGTGGTCCCTGCTTGGCCCAGAGCCTGTTGTGAACTGACTGTAGAGAGCAGGAGCCCCGCTCCGACACCTCCTTCCTGGGGTCAAGCATTCAAATTCTAAAGACAAAATTTAAGCCAAAAGCCACTAGGTCAGGAAGCAGTTTCAATCCTGAACTGGAGAGCAGCTCTGTAGGTCAGGAGTGATCTTCCTTGAGTTCCAGGGTCGCAGTGGTTAAGGAGCAGCACACTGGCCCTCAGCCCATGTGGCCAGGCAGTGGCTGCTGGGTGAGACTTGTCAGTCCCAGCTGAGAAGCTGCAGGGAAAAGGGGCCTGGGTGAGGGGCAGAGCGGGGTCCCCCAGTGCCGCCCGTCTGCTCCCCTACCCCCAGGTACTCCTTTCCCTGAGATGTGTGGTTGCCAGTAAGACGTGGAAATACCACAGGGCATAGGGGCACAGCCACCATCACAAAGGGCTTTCTGGGGGAGACTGGAGTGAGAAGAGGTAGCCTGGAATCACCAATGCAGAAAATTCCTTACTATTAAAGTCAAAGATACAAGGAAAAAACATACAGAGAAACTGAGACTCTGATAGATAAGAAAATTTAAAATTAACACAAAGAAAATGATATGAAAAGAAATTGACTTTATGAAATAGGGACATAGTGCTGTTGTAGCCTAATGTTTAGGGAACAGAAATTACAACTTGGAAATTAAAATTATGATTTTGAAAAATATTTTAAAATGATTTTGAAAGATAAATCTGAGGAAATTTCCCCTGCCAAAATATGACTGATATAAAAAGAGAGGAAATTAAAGATTAAGTACAGAAAGGAAAATAGTACAAACAAGTATCCAAAAAATAATTTAAAAAATATTTCCCAACCAACCCAGATGCCCCTCAGTAGATGAATGGATCAAGAAAATATGGTATATATACACAATGGAATTCTATGCCTCCGTCAGAAAGAATGACATTGCCCCATTTGTTAGGAAATGGAAAAACTTGGAAAAAATTATATTAAGTGAAGTAAGCCAGGCCCAAAGAAACATAGGTTGCATGGTTTCCCTTATTTGTAATATCTAGTATATGTATGAGTCAAGCGGAAAAGGTCAGATAATGTGATGTCAGGAAAATGAACCCTTTGATGTGTATTTTAATGTTTTTTTCTTTCATGCATGTGTTTCTAAAGCATTTATAAGATTATCTCTTTGTTGCTTTGTATGTCCCTCCCCCACAGTATAACCCCTGCTTTCAGTATATTTGATGTCAGTATAACTTGTGGAGGAGATGGGGAAAAACCAGATGTTTAAGGATACAGGTAGACCTGTCGCAACAATGAGAAATACAAGTTGTCATGTCCAAAACGAGCTTTACAACGTCGGTGGGGGGGGGGGAAGGAGAAGGATTGGGATTGGGGGGGAGGGGGGAGGGTGGGAAGGGATGTGAAGGGTAAACAAAGGAGGAGGCTGCAATGCTTGGTAAGAAATGTACGCATTATCCTGCCCATGTAATTGTAACCCCTCTGTACAGTATGTTCACAAAAAAATAAAATAAAATAAAATTAAAAAAAAGTATTTCCCAGACTGAAGGATGTTTGTTTCAACTGAGACATCCTGTTGAGGATTGATCACAGTGATTAAAAATGACCAGTGTTGTAATAATAATCACAAAACTTTTTTTGGGGGGGGTCCAGTCATGGGGCCTGAACTCTGGGCTTGGGTGCTGTCCCTCAGCTCTTCAGATCAAGGCTAGCACTCTACCACTTGAGCCACAGCACCACTTCCAGCTTTTATCTTTTTTCTTATGTGGTGCTGAGGAATCGAACCCAGGGCCTCATGAATGCAAGGCAAATGCTCTACCACTGAGCCACCTTCCCAGTCCCTCACGACACTTTTGAAGACAAGAAACATTAAGAATATTCAATGACTTTTAAGAAACAATATTTCATTATAGTGATCAATACTAGGAATAGCAGTAGAGGTCTCCAAAACATCAAAGGAATCTTTGAGTTTGAAGTGATGCTAGTGAAGTGATGCTAGTGGCAAAATAAAAAAGCTAGAAAGAAGATGACTGTAGAAAAATCAGGAAGTACAAAAAAGAAAACAGAAAGTAATCCTATGGCTTTGAAGTGACCATATTTGTATGATTAAAATGAACTCAGAGTATGAATCTAAACATTATAATGAAATGGAGAGTCCCAACTAAATATCAAGTTAGAGGTAAGTGGAGGGGAATAAAAAAGTGGGATTTTTGTTTTCTACAGCTGAAAGTCAATATAAAATGACTAAAGGATACCTTATACCACTAAAAAGAACATAGACAATTTATATGAGTTTATACTTCCAAAGATCTCATTGGGGTTAGGGAAACTTCCCAAGAAAACAACTTTTCAAGCTGTTTAAATGTCTAAACCAGTCCATTATGTATTTTACAAATTTCTTCCCATAGTCTAATTACAAAGCAGTGCTTTCTCTAGAATTGTCTAGAGTTTTTAGTCACTAAAATTCTTACCAATTCACAGAATGAATTTTTATTGAATCACTGGCAATTTCTTGTCTCCATTTCTATGGAACATTGGACTCCAGTGAAGGCTACTTTGAGTGTGGCCCTTCATATTGATCCTGCCATCCTTACTTGTCTCTGCAGTGACACTAATTAATTCTGTACCCCAGATCAAAGACTTTTAGTTTTGGCTTTTCAACTTCTTTCAATCATTCAAAGTTACCTCAAAAACATTCTCATTTATACGTTGTCATGAGACCATTTCAGCTACTTGTGTTGCTTTGTAACTTCTGAAGTTACATTGTAACTTCTCATAAAAAGTATATGATATTAACAACTTACTGGAATGTTTGTTTGTATTTAAAATGCATCTCCTAAGCTGAAGAGGGTAGCTTTCCTCCATCTTACTTTTATATGACCCTTGTGGTAGCAGCATACAATCAATACTCTACGTGTTTTGTTCAATTAGTTTAATCTTTTATTAATATACTAGTCAAGATTTTATTTTATGTTTTTTCAAGACTTGTGCCCATCTACCCACTGTTAGTGGGATATGAGAAAGAATGAAGCAAGGATAATGGAGCAAATGAAACAAGGCTAGTATATCTAGAATATAGGGAAACAGATGCTTCTATATTAGTCAGTTTTATTATACTATAATGAACCACAGGCAATTAATATAGCAAAATTTTGGTTTATTATTCTGGAGGTTCTGGTCCACATTGAGTAGCCTCATTCACTCTGGTAAAAGGGCCTAACACTGTTAACCAGAAAGTATGGAGAAAGAGAGAATGAGCATGGGGTTTAGCACCTCCACTTGAAGCCATAACCCTCATGTGTAATTGACCTCTTATAAGGCCCCATTTCTAAAGTTCCCATGATTTCCGAATAACACCACTCTTAGGATCAAGATTTTAATGTAGAGGTCTTTGGGAAACATCAAACATTCAATCCAGATCATCGTATCCCTTCCTCTCAAAGGTTTATTTCCCAGTCACAATGCAAAATACATTCACATGTCTCCAAGGTCTTAACTGTTTCTGCATTAGTAAAAACCCTAAGTTCAAAGTGTCTTTCAAGACTAGAGGAAAACTCAGCTTTGAGTCCCTGTAGAAATAAAAAAGGTAAGTTGTGCTTCCAAGATAAAATGATGGCATAACTACAGGGGGTGCATTCTCATTCCTAAAGCAAAGAGGACAACAGTGAAGAGGGATTTTCCCAAGACAAGACCAAAGCCTACAAGGATGAACATTAAATTCTAAAGCTCCATGTCTGGTACACAGGTACCTGGCAGAAAGGTGTTGACTCCTAAAGGCTAGGATATTCCTGCTGCAACTTTGCTCCTTGATGCCCATGTATTGCTTTCCTGAGAAGGTTTTGCATGCTGTCTTCAGCTGCTTGTGGAACTTTCAGGACTCTAGCATCTTTATCTTCCTCAGGTTCCAACTATAGCTTGGACTTCACTCTGACAGCTTGAAAAATATTAGAAGTTTCTTTCAACCACTCCAACTCTGCAACATTCTGCTTCAATTTGTAGGCTCTCTTTTGAAATATGGGTGAAATTCTTTATGATCCCACAATTCTTGCATTCTGCAAGAACATTGTATGGATTATAGGAAGGTTTGCTGACACAGTCGGTATCTGGGCATGTTTAAATCACAGCTACAGTGGCCTTGGAGTGTCTTACTACTTGGGCATAAGACATAAATTTCAAAGTGGCCCTGGAACAGACTTTATCTTCCCGCCTTCAAATTTGAACTAAAAATTTGGAATCTTCCAAGGTTTTCCTATGCTAACTGGAAGGAAATACATCATCAGCTTGCTTGATTCTCAGGATTCAAAATGGAGCTTTGGGACTGTTGGATCTATCTTCAGCTTGCCAACTTCAAGTCTTGGGACTTCTTAGACTCATCATGGGTAATCCTGTATATTAATGTTTGGATGTACGTACATATTTCTTGACCTACTGAACCATATTATTTGTTTTGTTGCTTTAGAGACTTTAGTCTAAGCAGAGGTTTACAATTATTACAAAGGAGAAGTTAAAAGTGTCTTGGAAACTCAACTTAGTTTGAGATTTTGAAAGATTTTTTTTTTCTTGTGGAGCTAAAGTTTCATCTGAGGACTAGGTAGAAATTATAGAGGCAAGAAAGAAATTAAGGGAGAACCTTGTTCTGGGAGGAGGTTTGAAGAATTGTAAGCATTTTATTACACATTCCACTGGTTTATCTGCACGTCTTTGCAAAGTTTTCAACATTAATATGCCTAATTAGTTATTGGAAGTAATTAGAACTCTGATAACTTTATACATATGTATTTAATTTTCTTGGCCTATAGTTAGCACTCAGAAGATTCTGTTTATGGAATTTGGTTTATTTATAGGATCTCTTTTCGATTTTCAAAGGAACTTACATGTGAAAAAGGGCCTAAAAATCTCTGAAAAAGTTTGTCGGATGCAAATTGTATTCATTTTCTGGGACTACCTTAAGAAAAAAACCACAGACTACATGGTTTAAACAATAGGAATTTATTCTTGATACTTATAAAGGCTGGAAGTCCATGATCAAATTGCCCACAAGGTAGAATTCTCTTGGTCTCTTCTCCTTGCTACCAAGGAGTTATCACCTCGCTATGGGCTTACTTGACCTTTTCTTTGTGTGTGTGAGAGAGAAAAAGGTGGGGGACAGGGAGGGAACAAGGGAGCAAGATGAAAGGAAAGAGGGAAAGAGAGAAAAATGGGAAAGGAGGGAGATAGAATGCTCTCAGGTATTTTTTTCTTATAAGTACACTAGCTGCATTTAATTAGAAACCAATCTTTCTGATTTCATTTGAACTGAATTATTGCTTTATTTGATCTACTTTAAACACACACTAAAATTAATATATGATTCATAAAATCACATATGGATTTTGGGGGCATACTCAATCCACAGTGTTTCTGCCTCTACTATCCTAAATTCCACATCATTTTGCATATAAAATAAGATCTCAATAGCCTACAACAATTATCTTATTCAATGTCAAAGCTTAAAGTCCCAAGTTTTATCTAAATGTCATCTAATGCAGTTATAAAAGGGACTCAAGGTACTGTTATTCTTGAAATAAAATTTCTTTATAGTTGTGAAACCAGACAAGTTATGAACTTCCAAAATATGATGGCATAACAGATCTAGGATGTATATTCATATTCCAAAAGGGAGAAATTGGAAGAAAGGTGTGTTGGGTCCTAACCACATTGAAAGCCTTGCAAGAAACATTACATTAGATATTAATTCTCAGGAATAGTCCTCTCTGGTTTGATACATTATCCTCCATAACCACTGGGATAGTAATACCATCACAGCAGTCACCCTCGGTCTCTGCAGGATGACCATAGTTCTGAATTACACTGAAATAAAGGATACTATTTCTCTTAGAAGCAGGATTGATGAGTCTACACATTAAAGGGAAAAAAATGAGAGATATTTCACATTACCAACTTTAGTGACCATCAGTAATATTTTTATTTACTATTTTCATGATTTTAAATGGCAAAGGCCTAGAGATCTTTGTTCCAAAGGGAAGAATGGCACCAACAGACAACAATGTCTCCACTTAACTAGATTAGTACTGCCATAAGACATGTGTCTCACTGTTCACTTACATTTTTTTTGTCTCCCCAAGGAGGTGTATACAACAGTTTTCCTTTCTGAAGTTTGAATTCAGCATCTGGTAAATCCAGAAAATAAGGATTTTGTGTCTTTTGTATCAACCACAACAATGCCTTATGCATTAACCTCCAAGTATCATTATATTGAGGATTAGATTTCAGCCTATGCATTTGAGGGTTGGAGAACCATTTCTCATCCATAATAAATGTTGCCCTAATCTTTCCTGAATTTGAATTCAGACATTAGTAAATAGTTAGTATAGAAAACATAGTATGAAAATTAGATAATAAACATCAGAAAGAAATTTGATGTATAGAATTTAGAATATTGTGAAATTGTGTGGGAAGTGGGGCTCAGTTGGTAGAGTGCTAGCACAGAGTTTGAGTCCAGATTTTTGACCCATCTCCCCAAAAAAGGAACATTGTGAAGTTAATCTCATGAAAGGAATTTTGCAAGGGATGATTAAATAAAATGAGGAATACCACATTTATTATTTAAAGAGATATATGATTTTTGTTTCTCATTTCACTTTATATAAAACTTTTTTTTTGGTGGGGGGAGAGCTGTCCTAGAGCTTGAACTCAGGGCCTGGGCATTGTCCTTGAGCTTTCTTATTAGGTTATTGCTCTAATATGTCAGTCACAGTTCCACTTCTAACTTTTATTTTTTCGGAGTTTATTAGAGATAATAGTCTCACAAGAGGTAGTGCTATGGCTCAACGTGGCAAAGCTCTAGCTTTAAGCAAAAGAGCTTAGGGGCAGTGCCCAGTCCCTAAGTTCAAGCCCCTGACTAACAAAAATAATACATTAAAAGAGTCTCACAGCTTTGAACTGCAGTCCTGACATAGTTTCATGAGTAGGTGGGATTACATACATGAACTATAGCACTGGGTAATTTACTCTTAATTCTTAATTTCTGTTACCAGATTATTTTAACTTTGGTTTCTGTATCAATTACATTAAACTAAGCTTAATTATGAGATCAGGATGAAGTATTCATTGGTAGAGTCATAAAGATTGTGTTTTCATAGGGAATCTTTGTTAAGCATGCATAATCTCTCTTCATTTCTATTTTTCTCTTTCTTTATATAGATGCTAAAAATAAATTAGTAATGATTTAATGCTGAGATAATATCACATGAGAAAGTTTAGGATAATAAAAGTAAATTTAAGTTTTGTCAATTTACTGTCTTCAATTAATTTTTTTTTCTAATAGTTCAAAAAAACTTTTTTTGGTCAATCGTGGTGCCTGAACTCTGAGCCTAGGTGCTGTCCTTCAGCTCTTCAGTTCAAGGCTAGCTCTTTACCACTTGAGCCACAGTGCTACTTCCGGCTTTTTCTGTTTATGTGGTGCTGAGGAATCAAACCTAGGGCATCATGCATGCAAGGCAAGCACTCTACCACTGAGCCACCTTCCCAGTCCCAGGTTCAAATTATTAATGATTATTAATTAATCAACAATAATTAATTAATATTTGGTTGATTAATTATTAATGTCAACAATTTACAAACAAAAGAATTTTAGTTCACATATTTGAATCATGGATAAATGAAAACAATTGACATATATCTGGATCAGAAAATGCTGAAAGATACCAGAATTAGTTTAAAATTAGGGGGAAAAGTATGGAGTTTAAATATAAACTACTGACTGTCTCAGAATAACAAGAAAGGGTTTAAAAAGCAAAATAGATTTTTGCACTTGGTAGAAAAAAAATCCCTCCACACCCACCTCAGTTGGCAAGTGAGTTAAATACTTATATTTAAAAAGTCAAGTATCAAATAGTCTGCTTAACTAAATTTAAAGATTTATGCCAGACTTTGTTTTCCTTTGAATTGATGGTTTGAATAAATAAATCCAATAAAAGCATAACCCTCTGAATCAAGCTAATAATTACTAAATTCTCAAACAAATATCCCTGAGAGAACATTAATTTAGATTTTGGTGTGATATTTGAGAGAAATAATTAAGGAAATCAATAGGAAGAACCTTTCTTTAATAAAAAGTTAATTGATAGCAATGTATACAAAATGATTATAATATTCTGGTAAGCAAAGAAATAATTTATGGAGTTTCCTACTTAGAACATTATTTCTCAAATCTGAATATTTTCAATGTGTTTTCTTTATCTTAGGATCTCAGAATATACTTCTATCTTTCAAAAATCTGTTACCAACTCTGTTAATTAGGAGTTGGGCAAGGTGATTATTCATGGAGCTTTTAGATATTGAATATAAAAGCACATATTTGTCAGTAACTTTACCAATGAAAAGTTGTGATTCTCTAATATGCTTGTACTCAAAGCTAGAAAGCAGAAGAATTCTAGGACTCTCTATTGGTCCACTGATGGGCTATTTAGTGGCCATAGTTTATGACAAAAATAATTTTCATGGTTAAAATTAAGCACTTAAGGTAATTTTACTTTGGTAAAAATAGATAGCATTAATGACATATGTACTTATTTAAATATCTCAAAGAAATGTGAGGTGATCTGGACTAAGTGACATTCACAATACCCTATATTACTACTAATCAATATTAATTCAGGAATTGTCACTTATTGAATGCTTAGGTATTTTGTGTATGCAATGAGATCATGCTTTCTTCTCCATCTATTGTTTTTCCTAATCCTGATTCCAACTTCTACCAACCTCATCCCATCTTCCCAAATCATCTTGTAGTCAAATAATCTAAAACTAAGATCATTAAGTAGACTAATACCCAGAGCTGGAAACAAGTGAACATTCTTTTATTTTGTTAGGTGATTTTTGTTTTTGTAATTTATCAAGTCTCTTGCTTGTCAAGTCTGTTCATTAATTATGAGATCTATAAAAATGATTACTCTAACATATGACATAAGACAATGAGGCACAAAGAGTTTAATAACCAGTTCAATTTTATACCATGGTGGGTTGCAGAACCAGGATTCGACTACATTGCAGGCCTGAACCTTGTATCTTGATTCTGTTCTGCAACTGAGATTAGTGTGTACATGAGAGAGCTGAATATATGCATATCTTTTGTGTGTGTGTAAAGTGCCAGTCCAGGGGCTTGAACTTAGGGTCTTGATGCTGTCCCTGACCTTTTGTGCTCAAAGTTAGTATTCTACATCTTAGTATTTGAGCCGCAGCTGCACTTTTGAGATTTTAGTGATTAATTGGAGATGGGTGTCATGGACTTTCTTGCTCAGGCTGGCTTCAAACTGATCCTCAGATCTCAATCTCTTGAGTAGCTAAAATTTTAGACATGAGCTATCACACCCCACCCCACATGAATGTCTTTCAAATACTCTTTCCACATACCAGTCACCATGAGGAAGAGTTGTCATTTTCAAATGTTGACTTAAAATTTCTCTATAGACAGGAATATTGCAAGAACAAAAGTCAGTAACAATTAATACAATAGCTAAACATTCCAGGTGCCAGTGGATCATATATTCCTAGCTACTCAGAATATTATATTCCTAGCTACTCAGAAGATTAAGAAATGAGAATTCTGGTTTAAAACCAGCTGGGATAGAAAAGTCTGATATATTCTTACCTCCAATTAACTATTAAAAAGCTGGAAGCAGAGAGGTAGAGTGCCAGCCTTGTGGGGGAAATAGTTAAGGGGCAGTGCCTTAGGACCTGAGCACAGAAGAAGATGAAAGAAGAGGAAAAGACAAAGGAGAAAGGAAGCACTTCATAGGAAGGAATAAAGAAGATGCTCTAGTTTACTGGCTTCTATGGATGCTGAGCATGTAGCTGAAGGAAAAAGTATGGAGGAGGTTCTTTTATAAGGAAAAGGGTGACCACACCAGTACTTTTAAGAATTTGGAAGCCGGGCGCTGGTGGCTCACGCCTGTAATCCTAGCTACTCAGGAGGCTGAGATCTGAGGATTGCGGTTCAAAGCCAGCCCGGGCAGGAGAGACCGTGAGACTCCTATCCCCAATAAAACCACCAGAAAACCGGAAGTGGCGCTGTAGCTCAAGTGGTAGAGTGCTCGCCTTGAGCTGAAGAGCTAAGGGACAGCGCCCAGGCCCAGAGTTCAAGCCCCACGACCGACAAAAAAAAAAAAAGTATTTGGAGTAAAAGTTCTTTATATAGATCTAAGTGATACATTTAATATTTAAAATAACACTAACCAAAAATCCTGATCACCTGAAACTGATGGCTCAAGTCTATAGTCCCAGCTATTTATAGGAGCCTGAGATTTGAGGATCACAGTTCAAAGTCAAGAAAGATCATGAGACTGTTTGCTCTAATAAACTGTCATTAAAACAACAACAGTAACACCACCACCACCACCCTTCACACACAAACACAAAAGAACAAAAACCCACAGATGTGGAGCTGTGGCTCAAGTGGAGATCACTAGCCTTGAGCAAAAGAAGTTCAGAAAGAGCACCTGCTTGCCTTCATTGAAACTCCAGCCCTGGTAACAAAACAAACAACGACAGCAACAACAACAAAAATAAACTTGATTATAAAACAATTAAAATCATGTCACTCTTGAAATGCATTGAGGATCCCAAGTAGCTTTTATCATGCTACTTTATTTTTTTTGTTCAGTCATGGGCCTTGAACTCTGGGACTGGGGTCTGTCCCTAAGCTCTTCAGCTCAAAGCTAGTGCTTTGCGACTTGAGCCACAGAGACACTTCTGGTTTTCTGCGTGGCTTATTGGATATAAGAGTCTCACAGACTTTTCCTGCCTGGGCTGGTTTTGAATCGGGACCCTCAGATCTCAGCCTCCTGAGTAGCTAGGATTACAGGCCTGAGCCACGGGCATCTGGCAACAGAGACAGTTTTGAAGAATTTATTTATGAAAACAACAAAGGACTAATTATGTGTTTGATTGTGGCTTTAAAGATGTTAAAAAAAATCCTCTTACTTCCTGTACTATCTAGCTTAATTGGAGGGACTGGGATTAGAATATCTGCTTCTGCAGTGAGTCTGTTGCTGTGTGGGTCATGTAGACTAGTCAATTGTAAAAGAATAGGGGGGTGGGGGCGGGGGAAGAAGGTAAAACTGTCTTGACATTACCATGAAAGTAAACTTTTAACTTCAGGGACACACATGGGGCCTCTTTGAGGATTATGGATCTGGAGTCATTTCCCAATCATTTCTCCCATGTTCAAAACTCGGTGTGTGTTAGAATGGATTGCTTGTACCAAAGTAAAGAAACTCATTGAACATGATTTGGTATTGGTATGTGCTTGATTGTAAGATTATTTTGTAATGGGGTAGTTCCCTTTCCTCATAGAATGAGAAGGATAATAGTAGAAATAGGCTAAAGGATTCCAGCCTTGAATAAAAGTGTAAAAATCTTTTCTGTGGTTAGCTTGAGATGTGCAATAGTCACAAAAGTAATCCAAAACTAAGATCAGGAAGGAGGAAAAATACACTATTTAATGTAGATATTACCTCATTTAAAATTAAAACTTAAAATAATATAGTAGCATTATCTTAGAGTTAGATAAATATTCTAAGAGTCATAGAAGCCTAATAATTTATCCTAAACCAAATATCATATGAGGGAAATTCCAGAAATTTGAGCCCAGATTTATATAATGTTCATAAGATTAGCTACTGCTGAATAATGTTACCAAAAAAATAGTCTAAGGCTTGAATGGGGCCAGTAATTTCTGAGCTTCTTTGGTGAGGTGGGGAGAAGATGTTTTGCTCGATAAGTGCATGTATCATTGATTGTTTTTCTGTTGATTAGGTTATATTTTGTTCTGTAAGGATTGATGCTAAGGTGTAAACAAAGGGCAGTAAAGCAAATACTTTTCTAAAAAAATCAGTTAAGTTCTGGTATATAGATATACTTGATTTCTGCCCTGTGTGGAAGATATGTTCAATTATCTTATGGTTGCAGTAGTAGTGTGCAAGCTATGTCTGCAGGCCAATTCCATGTTTAAAATGGCCTCTGAGCTAAGAATGATTTTGCATTTTTAATGGATTATATAAAAACCATACCTTGTACCCAAATAATATGGAATCAATACCAAATGTAGTCTACAGAGCCAAAAATGTTTTTTATTTGACCTTTTGCAGAAGAAATTGAATCATCCCCATATCTTATGGAAAATTCAGTTCCCAGTTTTTGATTTTGATAGTTCTTCATATTACTGTTTCTATAATTTATTCAGATGAAGAGAAATTGTGTATAAAACCTTATTGCAACTGTAAGATTCTTTAATTTTAGTTATATAGTATGAATACTTTCAGCCAAATCATGTAATATACTTCTCAGCATTTTCATATGATTACTGTCAATGAAAAATAATTATACCAAACAATTATACTTCAATTGATGAATAAGAAAAATGTAATTTAAAAATGCATAATCTTGGCTTTTGGTGAGTTAGTGTTAACTCAAAACAAAAATGCAATTAATTCATAAATTGTGAGTAAGAATGAAAATAGGGAATTGTTATTCTGATTTAAAAATTTATATTATTGTCATTTGGTATCTCTGCATATATCTTCAAATTTATGAAAAATACTTCATATTAGTAGAGAATAGATGTGTACTTCAGAATTCGTCCATTTATTATACCTGTTAGTTAATTTGAAAGAATGATTGATTGCCACATTATTGGCTTATCTCTTTTTAACTGGTTATTCTTTTTATAGGAAAGTAATAGAAAGCAAAGTGACCAAATATTTTGTTCAGTAGGTTCATGCAAGAGAGTGGTTTATTTGATTGTTCCTTCAAAAAAATCATCTAAGCCATCCATTGTCTAAACCAATGTTAGTTATTTAAACAATGATGAATGTATAAATGGCCACTATAGAGGAGCCTTAGACTTATGTAATGTATAAACCCAGTAGCTTTCAAAATTAAAAAAAAAGGAAAGTAAGAATAATTCTAGAGCCTTCAGTTGCTTTCCTGTTCATGACAAATGCACAGAATGTAGTCTCAGTTTTCAAGTTTTTTTTGAGTTTTACTGACAAAATTTGTATCTTACAAAAAGCAAAACAAAATCTCCAAATACCACCATATTATTCTCTGTCATATGAATTGTTATCTTTCGTGTAGTATGTCTGTTTTGTAACTTGCATTTTTTGTGATCAGAATTTTCTTTTGAGCCCAGATTATATTTTACCATATTAAAAAATAAGCTGAATTCAAAGATAGAATGAAAGAGCCTCTCTTCAAAATTACCAGTCTGAAGTGGTAAGGATTATTTTGCGTTCTCATTAGTGTATTAGAAAGTGATCAATTAATATGATATGAATTAATGTGAATTAGTGTGGTAAACAAACTAACAAACTCCAAATCTAACAACAAAATGTCATTTGTAGAAGTGAGCAAAATGTAAACGTTACTTCTTCCAATGTTGATGTGTTCACTCTTGAAAAATAAAATCCTATTGTTATAAACTCTTATCCATTTACAGTTAGAAGTAAATTTAGAACTTCCTTAATTTATATAGAGAAAAAAAGAGCTTTTTATCCAGGGGACAAAAAAACAAGAAAATTCTGCTTGAAGGATAAGAACAGACTATTGATAAAGTATAGGTTGAGTAGATGAGGAAGATAAGAACTTCTAAATATGTCATTATGTTTTGACATGAAGTTGGACATTTCTTCCATTTTAGGCTGCTACTCTGGGTTGAATATATCACCACATTAATGTCCCAACTTCATGCTGAAATGTCTAGCAGTTGAAAATGAAGCCCAAGAAGATTCGTCATCATCATGTAATCAACTCATCACAGTGATCTCATAAATTCAAAGATTTTAAATGTCCTAACTTCCAGAGCTGTGGAGCAACAAATTTGTTTGTTTTGTACTGGGACATCTCAGATATTGTACTGTATTAGCACAGTATGTATTAAAATAGGTGACTTTTAGCATACATATATGTGAATCAAATCTGAAAACTAAGTAATTAAAATGGAAGAATGAGGCTGAAAATTAACACTCATTTGGCTGCTCTTTCTCTCAGTATAAAATTAATTAGGTGTTTGAAAGTTGTTTATTAAAACTATTTTAAATGTAGCACTCAATTTTGAAATGTCCTTAGCTCTAAATGAATGAGAAAATGAAAATAATACAGGGTATAGTAACAAAAACAATCAAGGAAAAATGATTAATATGCTATTCCAATTAAAAATATATAACAATATACAGCATATTAATTAAAAATACATTACAGATATAGTTTCTCTTTTAAGGGATATTGTCTCTCTACTAAATTGTTATTATAATGAACAAGAGGAAAAAAAATCCACAAAAATGTAAATGATAAAAGGGGACTAATTTGTGGTTCTAGGACTTTGGATAGAATTTATTTGAAAAACTTAAATGATTTACAACTGCTTGATTATTCTTCTAATATCCTGTGGAGTCTTGGGATTGTAGGTTAAAAGTGAGAAAGAGAGATGTAAGGTACTTCCTGACAAAGGAAAATATTGGGTTACAAGAATAGTCTTACAGGAAAAGTGAGTGATAGAAGCTTAATCACCAGGGACATACAAAAATCAACAGTGCTAAAATATTAGCAGGTTTATTTTAGGAAGCAATTTTCCCCTGCTGGATTGCATATGTGGACTTGGATGGCTTATTTGATCTTTTCGTATGTCTATTGTCCATTTCCACACCTACATTTAAGTACCTACAACATCATCCTTAACACTTGGTATTGCATGATTGATGCTGTGCCACCTGATGCATTTGACCACCCAAGAAACATGTATGTACAGTTATCTGAATTAGGGAAGGAAAGGGGAACAACAGAATGGTTAAACAAAGGACAGGGGGAGGGGACCAATGCCACAGCGACATACACAAGATAATATGTTAGAAAGAATCTCAACTCGGGGGTTGGGGAGGGAAGACAAAGTAGGATAAAAATGAAAGAAGGTGTAAGAAGTTTGACAAGAAATGTACTTATTGTCTTACTTATGTAACTGTAACCCTTCTGCACATCACCTTGACAATAAAATAAAATAATATGAAAACAATTTTAATGCAACTCTTTTGATAGCTGCCTATTTTTTTCAGAAAAGACATTATGCAACATTTACTACCTCTTAAACTGACAAAATAATGCATAATCACCTGTGACCAAATAGAGAAAACCATTTTAATAGGAAACACAATTTACTTTGCTAAATGGCTCTGCACTGCAAACTTTTTAGATACTCTAAGAGGTCATTAAGACAATTATGCTTAAATTCTGGAAAGACACAAGTGGGTTGGTCCTGGTTAGTGTTAGTGATTTCCTGTGGTGTGGTGTTTATGATAGTAGCATAAACTCAGCATGAAGTTACAGTTGCCTGGGGGCAGTTGTAACTTAAGTGCTTGCTTTTTTGACATTTGTTCGTATTCTTCAGGAAGAAAATGTATTTTAGGTGGTTTATTTGACCAGTCTTCACTGAAAAAAAAAAGAAAGAAAGAAAGAAAAGAAATGACAGTCGAACCCATATGGTTTTAAATGAATGTAACAAATGTATTTGCCAGAGGAGGTAAATCCCTGCTGTCTTTGGACAAAGTCTATTATTTCGTATATCTCCCTGATGTTGAAATCCTTTTATTTAAGAAATGGTATTCTCCAAATTGATGTTTCTCTTCCTTATGTCAAAAAGTCATGTAAGAGATACTGGTTATTCACCTAAAAAATTAATAAGGTCTATGTGCTGATATAGGATAAGGAAACTTGTAACATTTGTCTCATTGACAGCCTTTAAGCAGAGATTGAGCTACAACCATATTCATTGTATCTACTTGAGTTGAATTGCAATTGTAAATGAAACAATTTACTAATGGTCATTAAAATCGATATTGTGAAGTATAACTCTCTTTTTTCCCCTTAGATTTGTAGACTCAACACTCCTGCCTGTAAGAGAAATAACACCTTACATTTCAGTATAACTCAGAACTACGTTCAGCCTGCAGAGCGTGGAGATGGCTATGGGATGGTATTACTACCCCAGTGGACATGGAGGACAAATTTGAATTTTGTAAGGAAGTCTTACATTTTATAATGACAGGTCTTTCAACAATATCACTGGCATGTGAGCATAGTAAATACAGGATAGAAAAATTTCTTACTAATACTGCATGAGAACTTAACCGCTATTGGTACTGCCTCCAACAAACTGTACAGGTGAACAGATCAGGGTGGGAGGCTTTGCTTACAAACTCATCATTCTACTGCTATTCAATTATAGTCTGTTGAAAGATTGTCTAAATTTTTGTTAATCTCAAAATATTCGTAGATCTGAAAATACTGTCACTTCATATAAGAATAAGAATAATACTGCCATACCAATATCTGGAACACACGTACCACTGGCTGAGAGTTTAATATTAAAGAGTCAAGAGCTGGAAAACAAGACTAAGTCCCCCTCCATTCTTCTTTCTAAAAGGAATTTTACACAATTGTTTGGACAATTCTGAGTACCAAATACCAGGGAGACATTTGGGTGTACGATGTCATTCTTTATTTACACGAATTGTCTAATCCCAAGTTGGATATGAATATGTCATTTTTTGTTGGAACTTTCCATTGGCAAGGTTGAGTGTACTAAATAGAACAGTGAAACTTTAAATAAGCTCTGTGACATACTTACAATCTCAGTACTTAGAAGATCATACATTGTAAACCTTTTGATAGGGGCCAAAATTAAATAAACATGAATTAAAAAATAAAATTAAATAAACATGACAAGCTGAAGGATTTGAAGTGTAGGGTACTATTTGTTAGGGTACTATTTGTTAAAAGTAAACAAATAAAACAGTATTTGGCAGGGTATCTCCTACCTTAGTTTGTGGGCTATGACTTAGCAAAGACCTGCAAATTTTGCCCTTTGCCTCACTGGACACTAGTTGTAGGTTAGCTGAGGAAAAAAAAAAAAAGCAAGAAAAAAAAAGAAATACAAGAATCCTTTTAGGAACCTTGTTTGAGTTTTTGGACTGAATGCAGGGAAAATCATAGTAAATAACAAAATGGTTTTGCTTATACACAAGAAAGAAACTTATTTATAACAGATTTAAAGAACTTAATTCATGCTGTAAAGAATGATTAGGTAAAATAAACACCAAATTGTAAACCAAAATAATAAACAAACAAAAGCCAGATACATTACCATTACCAACAGTGTTTAGTATGTTTAACTCAACTTGGGGTAAACTTGTTACTTGATTTTCTTTCTTTCTTTCTTTCTTTTGAAAAAGCATAGTAAGTGGATTAAAAGAGTTTCAGGTTGAGTCCTACCTGGCACTCTTCTACTTGTGTAGACCTTCAAAAGTCACTTAAGTTCAAAAACATCTCAGAGAGTACATACATGTTATTGTTAACAAATCATCGTCCTGCTAATTAGTATCACTATTTTGCTTACTATCCTCTGGGCTGAGATACTATGTGAAAAATTTTGCACAAAGTAGTACAAAAACAGTAGTTAAGCATGAGATACATGAGATATGGTTTGTACATCAAATGACCCATAATAAAGTAAAAATACAAAGTATATTATTATACTATGAAATAAGACTTGACAAAAATTATATGTATATATATATATATGTAATGCTAAAATGATGAATTGGTGTCTATTAGCAGTTTATTATTTGTGTATACTTTTCTAAAACTATTTGTACATTACAGGTGAAGAAAATGAAGTAGAAAGGTCCAATAATTTCCTCAAGGTAAAACAGCTAGTCAGTAGCAGGCCAGTCTTTTAGGAGAAGACATAAATGCTTTTGTTTCAGTCCAGCTCTTAGGTCTTCTCTTCTCCACACATTTAATCTTGTATAACAAAGGTGCCTAGAAGCACCACTCCAAAGTAGAATTGACTTAGTTTTAGTTTCTTGAGGCTTTTTATTTAGCTGCAATGCGAGAAGAAAATCCTCTTTTTTTTTTCTTCCAGTCCTGGTGCTTGAACTCAGGGCCTGGGCACTGTTCCTGAGTTCAAGGCTAACACTCTACCACTTGAGCCACAGTACCACTTCTGGTGTATGTGGTGCAGGGGAATCAGAGCCAGGGCTTCATGCATGCTAGGCAAGGACTCTACTGTTGAGCCACATTCCCAGCCCAGAAAATCCTCTTAATTGCAGCTGAGTTGCCCAGATAACATTTCTTAAAGAAAATAGGTTCTGAAAAATATTGAAAGAAAAGATAATTTTTGAGTACTTTTCCTGATGGTAAAAACAATATAAGCACATTTTAAAGACTCTGGAAAATACTCAAAGACACATGGGCAAATAAAAATCACACAGAATATCTCTATCCCTAGTTACTAACTGTTAACCTTTTGATATTTATCCTGTGGGTGACAATGCAGGTTATTTCTCTTCTTGCTTTGATATAGTTTCCAAACATTTTCCAATAACATGAGCAAAGAAAGAACCCACAATACTTAGAAAAATATATTTTTACTCATAAATTCCTGTTTTAGAAAACCTTAGGGAGAGATTTTTGATGCAATACAAATATGCATATATTTATATCTATACACTTATATTCTTATATAAGAGCTTTTAATATTAAAATAACTTCTTACAAATTTGTCAATATAACTACCATTTTATAGTACATGTTTTTCTTCAACCAAATATTAATACATTACTTTTTAAGACAATTTCATGGACTCAGATCTTTGCAGCGATAGCTCCTAAATAGGCTGCTCCTACTCCATGATATTGAATTTTTACTGGATAGTGCCTGCTCAACCTGGGTTCTGCTCCATTCCCTTGAACTCCTCTGCACCTTGGTGAGATCAGCTTACTATCTTCCTGTATATAGTGTGTTAGTTACTTTTGTGTTAGTAGATCAAGTACTTGAAAGAAGGAGGCTTGTAAGGAGGAGAAAGCCGTCTACTTAATGGTGGACAGGAATAAGAAGAAGGGACTAGAGGAAGCCAGAGACAAGATACTCTAGTGGACATACCCTATATTCTCCAGGTAGGTTCTATCTCCTAAACTTAGCAGAATATCCACAAATGCTGCCACTGCCTGGTGTCAAAGCCCCCAACACATGAATTGGAGTGGGGGGTGGACAACAACTCTTCTTTTTCTATTTATATATGTGTGTTTTTATTGTAAAAATAGTGTACAGAGGGGTTACAGTTACATGAGTAAGGTAATGAGTACATTTCCTATGGAGCATTGTTACCTCCTCCTTCGTTTTTCCCCTACCATTCCTTCCCTCCCTACCTCCCCAATTCCTGCCTCTCCCCCCCCCAAGTTGTAAAGTTCATTTTCAACATAGTGTCTTGTACATCTCATTGTTACAATGGGTCAACTTGTATCCTTGTTTCAGCATTTTGTTATTTCCCTTCCCCTCCCCAAATTAGAAAAATGTATATACAAGATACAGGGCACAGGAATCATGTACAGTGAAAGCAGGGGTTATACCGCAGGGGAAGAATATACAAAAGAAACAAAAAAATAATATATTACATTATAAATACATTAAAAACAATAGCAAGAAAGATAAAAAAACACTTGTGTCCCTATCTTCGGGTTCATGTTGCTTAACATTATCTTATCTGGTCATATGTGCATAGCTGTTGACCTTTTCTGCTTGTCTCAGACATATACTAGTTATTGCAGATAAGGAAAACCATGGGACCTATGTTTCTTTGGGCCTGGCTTACTTCACTTAATATAATTTTTACAGGTCTTTCCATTTCCCAACAAATGGGGTAATGCCATTCTTTCTAATGGAAGTATAGAATTCCATTGTATAAATATACCATATATTTTTTGGGGGGGGAGTCTGGTCGTGGGGTCTGAACTCTGAGCCTGGACGCTGGCCCTCAGCTCTTCAGCTCAAGGCTAGCGCTCTACCACTTGGGCCAAAGCGCCACTTCTGGCTTTTTTGTTTGTTTGTTTATGTGGTGCTGAGGAATTGAACCCAGGGCCTCATGCATGCAAGGCAAGCACTCTACCACTGAGCCACCTTCCCAGCCCAAATATACCATATTTTCTTGATCTATTCATCTACTTACTTACTGATGGGCATCTGGGTTGGTTCCATAGCTTAGCTATGGTAAATAATGCTGCAATAAACATAGTTGTGCTGGTAGCTGTAGTATGGCCTTGTTTGTGAACCTTTGGGTAAATGCCCAAAAGTGGGATTGCTGGGTCATAGGGAAGCTCTATGTGGAATCTTTGAGGAACCTCCATACTACTTTCCAAAGTGGTTGAACAAGTTTACAATCCCACCAACAATGCAGTAGGGTTCCCTTTTGGCCACATCCCCTCCAGCATCTGTTGTTATTAGATTTCTTGATTAGAGCCATTCTAACTGGGGTGAGGTGGAATCTCAATTTTGTTTTGATTTGCATTTTTTATGGCTCAAGAAGTTGAGCATTTTTTCATGTTATTTATTGGCCCTTCTTATTTCCTCTTCAGAGAATTTTCTCTTTAAATCTTTAGCACACTTATTTATTGGGCAAGACAACACTTCTTAACCAAATCGTAACATTCTAGCATTGACTTTAAAAGATTCATGGCTATCTTGTAATATAAAATGCACAGTCTTTCTCTAAGAATTCTCGTAGTCTAAATAGTTCCAGCATTGTACAAAGTCCAAGTCCAGAGATTTTTGGCTATGAGCCTCTATAAAATTTAAAAAAAAATGCCTTACATATTTCCAACACATAAAGACTTCTGACACACAATGATATGGAATAAATATTCCTATGTCAAAATGGAAGAATGAGAGATAGCAAGAATCAGACCAAAGTAAGACCTAATTCCTGTAGCTTCAGGACCAGCTTCTAGGACATATGGTGTCCTGATGTGAGCTCCAACAGGCATGCACACTTCTGTCTCTGTGGCCTTGCCGTCTGCAACCCACATGACCAGCTCTCTTGGAAAGGATACCCTCTTTCTTGTGGTTTTCTCTGATAGGTGCACTATATCCTTCTGAGAATCCATGTTCGTTGTGTCTTAGGTCTCACCCTCACAGCTTGATATATTGCCTCCTCCAACCCACCAGGTCTTCCTTGGAAATACATGTGGAAGCCACTATGATTTTGTAAATAATATGTTCACCATGCTTATTTGACCGCAACCATTTGATTATTCCAATGTTTATCAGCAGTTGTAGCCCCGGGACCCTTTGGACAAGGGGTAGAATGCCCATGAAGACACATATTAAGTGGCCTAATAATTCCTCCAGCTAGATTATATCTCTAAAGATTTCTCAAATCTCTGAACCTCTATCTGCTAGTCCTCAACCTATGAACTTTTTGAGAGATATTTCATAAAAATTCATAACAAATAGTACGGGTCACAAGTTATATACACTACTTTCAGATCTTATCTTGAATTGACTCTTCTGTCCTTACTTTTCTACACTGTACTTCCCCATTGAGGGACCAAAGCATTACAAGACCCCAAACAATGACAATGCCACTTGATGGAAGGAAGAGAGCCTACTTCATCACATGGAAGGTTCCCACTAAATGCCTGTACTCATACTAGGAAGTCATAACTTATAGTTAGGAATTTAGGTGCTAAGCCATCAGCCTTTTTATTTTTTCAAGGACAATTGAGAGTTCTTGAATTTTTGCTCTTCAAGGTTATGGACAGGTGATTTGTTGGCTCTTCCTTTTAAACTACCAAAGCTACACATCCTTTTTGAAAAAAAAGAATATCGGACAGCTTAAAGATGTATGAAGAAAACAGGCAATATTGCTTTTCTTTTCCTTTACTCCTCCAATTTTCCATCCTATTCTTCCAAGTAACTTATGGTTACTATGTGTTATGTATCTTGATACCCTCATCTCTATATTCCTTTTTAACTATATGCAATATTTGTTGTCTTAATTTTTGCCTCATTCTTAATATAAGACTAAATTAAGAGTAGATTGCAGAATATTAAGTATGGATCCACTTAAAAAATAAAAGCATAACATTTTTTTTGGGGGGGGGTCCGGTCATGGGGCCTGAACTCTGGGCCTGGGTGCTGTCCCTCAGCTCAAGGCTAGCACTCTACCAGTTGAGCCACAGTGCCACTTCCGGCTTTTTTCTTTTTGCTTCTGTGGTGCTGAGGAATTGAACCCAGGGCCTCATGCATGCAAGGCAAGCTCTCTACCACTGAGCCACTTTCCCAGCCCCAGAAAGCATAACATTTTATGAACATCCTTGTTCACAAATAATTTCATACATGTCTGACGAAAGTATTATTAGAGTAATCATCAGAAATAGAATCAATATGTAAAAAGATACTTATAATTTTAACTTTGTTGATCCACTTAACAAGATTGCCCTACAGAAAGCTGAGATTTATTTCATATTTGTCCAACAATGTTAAGTCTGCTACTGTTGTTCCCAGTCTGCCATTTTATATCAGCATGGAATTGTTGATGTCTTTGTATCAGTTCTTTAATTCGGCTAATTTCCTTTTCACCTCAATGTGGTATCTTCTAATTATCTTTCTTCTTCATTTCCGAGAATCTGTTTTTTATTATTTCAATGAGAATGTAGCTTGAATTTAAATTATGCATCAAAATGTTTAATTAAACAAGCCTGTCTTCTTATAAGTAGAATATTATTTTCAGAGTTTCTAAAGGTTTAGGGTCTTATTTATTTCTTGGTTGGTTGAATGATGGTTTTTTTTAATTATTCAGCCTTGATTTTATGCCCAATATGTGTCCATAAAGACTGTAAGATGATTGTTTTTATGATGCCAATGAACTTCCTGGATGATTTCCATAAGGCTTCTCTCAGATTTTGGGCTACAGATTACTCAAGTTTACACGATCACACTACAGATATCTGAGAGATATAAAGTGCCATTTGGACATGTAGAAATCTAACAATCTTTTCCCTCCACATTTTAGAAGAAATGCTGTAAGCAAAGTCAAGCAAAAAGCATGTCTGGCCAAAAGTCAAGGTTGTTAAGAAAGGCGATAAAAAGTTAAGCCGAAGTTGAGGTTAGATACAAAGAACCTTTAAGATACACAAACAACAATAGCTAATATTTGCCTTATGCATTACAATTTTCCAGGTATTTTAAGCAGTGTTTCATTTCTACGATGATTCTGCAACATGGATGTCACCCATTTTTTTCAAATGAGTCCCAGTTTATGTTGTGTGCCCAGGGCATTCTGTTTGCAGGTTAAAAAGGGGATTTACTTTGTTGCCTCAAAGAAAGTTATAATCAAAGATTTGCTATGCATTAGGTATAATATATTGGTAATATGCTTGATGGACCTCAGAAAAGCCTATCTTGGTCTCTTCAGGATTCTACAACAAATTGCCACAAGCTGGTTACTTAGAAACAACAGTTTGGAGTCTGAGGAATTGAAGATCATAGAACTGGCAGATTTGGTGTCTGGTGAGGATAAACACTAACTTCTATGCTATAATGCAGATATCCAAAAAGCAAATGCTAGCATCTCTAGGTAAATTTCACTTACTTGAACTATTGTAGTAGTATTATTTTTTATTTGTATTTAAGTTTTATAATCACCATTCTGGTGATTATATAATATACTTATATACAATATACAATATACTTTATATACTTTATATACAATATACTTTTTCCCCTTGGTATCTGCCATGATTGCTTTGCTTTGCCTACAATATTGGCAATTTTCAGCGACTTCTTATTGATGATAACAAAGATTTTGAAAATATCACTAGTGATGATGTTGGCAATGTAACAGATCAGGAAAACTAATGTCATAAAGTATTTTTTTGTGGCAAAAGTAATCAACTTAGAGAATATGTAGCCTGTGGCAGTTCTAGCATCTTACTCCCAACAAGAAAACTCTGGTATAGAGTCTTCTAAAATCTCTCTTCATTACACTTTGTTCATTTCTATTCTGTGTTCTACAAAACCCACATTTTCCCTGACTAGAAAAAGCACTTTGCAAAGCTAATTCAGAAGGTTGAACATGCTATTAGAAGTCAATCGGGCTGATTTTGTTTTTGCTTTCTTTTGATGGCACTCCCGTGATGGGAAAAAAAAAACGCCATCAGGAGAAAGGGCATTTACTACATTTCAATGTTTATGTCACTTTTTGCCGTACATCTGAACATGAGAGTAAATCTAAGACAAAAAGGGAAGGAAGACATTGCTTATTTCTGATGGCATCTACACTTCCAAGCAGAGCAAAATTTTTGATATGTCATTAATGATTTTCTAAGACCTTGAAGAATCTTAAACTGCAGGTCAAAGCAGAAATACATTGTAGGAAGTGTTTTTAAATCTTTTGAGACCACACGATTTCTCATTGATTCCTACTGTCCAAGTCGTGTGCCTCAGTATTTCACATGAAAGACTAAATTATTAGTATTCAATAAATGGGTACTCAAAGACAAATGATGGAAACTTAGTCATTGATCAATTTGATTCAATGAGATTTCCCCTAGGACCTACTTTTAAGAACATTTAGGTAACTAGAGGAGTTTAAATGTTTGAAGTTTCATTTGTCTTTTTATTACTGTAAGCACTACTATGTGCATGATTTGCACTATTATCTATATGCACTATTACCATTTTATATTCCTTGTTTGTTATCAAAACCACTGTAATTATAAAGTCACTTGGGTTTCACAAGAGAGAGAAGCACATAAAGATTTCAAGTCTGAAAGATTTAAAATGTGTTTGGTCATGGAGACTAATGGAGGCTATTGGCTTGCCCAAGAATAACTCTTCCAGAGTCTAGTTTAGAGAAAATTACTGTAGGGAGTGCAGGAAGGCGCTATGTAGAGTTCTAGGGGAAAATATGTATTCTATAGAGTGAAAAGGGCAAGAGTAAGGATCCTGAGATGAGAGATGGGGATTATGTTTCTGGAGCACTCATGAGGCAAGTATGACTAGAAAGCAGCCAATAAGAGAGACACAATGGAGTATGAGTTCAGACAGATAATAGGAGACTGGCAGAAAGAAACTAGACTATGTAATTTTAAGGTCAACATAAAGGATTTTTTTCCCTCTAACTTTTACTCATAATGTTATGGAAATTGATTGAAGGGTTTTAGCAGAAGATAATAGGGTCATGACTTTCTTTTACATAAACTTTTAATTTTAGAATAGTTTTCAATTCATATGATGATTGCGGAACTAGTACAGAAAGCTTGGATGTGGCCCACATTCGCTTTCCACTATTGAGTCCTGTTGAATTGTATTTCAATGAGGGAACCAGTATTAATTCATTATTATCAAATGATTTCCATGGTCCCTTAGTTTTGCCTCATATCATATTTTTGGTCCATGTTCACATCCAAGCTATTTAATCATATTTAATCCAGTGTGTCTCCTTAGACTTCTCTAGACTGTGAATGTTTCTCAAGCTTCCCTTTTGGTTGGATGATCAGGGATTCAAGGACTTAGAGATCTGTTATTTTATAGAACATCTCCAGTTTCCATTTGTCCTATGTTCATTCATGGTGAGATAGTGCAGATGAATTTTTCTGGATAAACATCACAGAAAGAAAGTAGCACTCACATTAAGAGTTATATCATGATTTGTCATAGCTGGTTTGTCTTCAGCCTCAGATTAAAGGAGTATTTCTTAGTTTTTTGGTACTATGAAGTTACTCTTTTTTACTTTTTATGTTTTCTTCAGAAGAAAGTGACTATTTGTGACCCACAATTAAGGGGTTAGGAAATGTGTTCCACATTATATAACTTAGTTCAAAATCTATAAGAGAGAGTTGACTAATTTCTCTTCTATTTGTTAAATTATATATCACCTATATATAATTATATATTATTATATTTTCATGTTATAACCTGACACTACGTGATTTATTTTGTTGTTCAAGTCACTACAGACTTAGCATTGAGATTCATTCTTTTGCCTCCCATGTACCTCTGATATATGTACACATGGCTGTGGAATATGTGCACAAGTGTATACTTGTGATATTTCTACTTTTGTACAAGAAAGGAAGATGTTCTGGGATACTCTGGACTGTCTTTTATAGTCCCACCATGGTTTCATAATCATCCACTTCTAAGGAACCCTACATTGTCTTAAATTGTACAAACTGTGGCCTTGTTCTGCATTTGTTCAATGCTGTTGAATCTGTTTCGATCTTCTTACTAGACAGAACAATAACATGTAAACCGTCATGTGCCAAGTAATGATAAAAACGTATTATAAGAAATGTCTTTGGGCCCTCTCTGTTCTTTTCTAGCGCTCCCTGCTCTCTCCTCTGTGCTCTCTCTGTGCTCTCTCTGTGCTCTCTGCGCTCTCTCTGCGCTCTCTCTCTCTCTCTCTCTCTCTCTCTCTCTCTCTCTCTCTCTCTCTCTCTCTCTCTCTCTCTCTCTCTCTCTCGAATTTTCTAGCTCTTTCCTCTCTTTCCCAGCTCTCTCTCATTCCCAGGCCTTTCCCAGCCGCATGGAGTGCCAACCTTGCCTGGTCCCAGCAGGTCTACTGAATAAACCTACCCCTTACCTGAAAAAAAAAAAAAAAAAAAAAGAAATGTCTTTGGATGGCATATTTCATCCTTGTGTAAAGATTATAGAACTTAGTTATGTAAGATAGCTCTAACTTAAATATTTTGTCCATTATTGATTAAAATAACAAGATCATTCTTATGGCTATATTGCCAATGAATTACCTGTAAAAGCAGTGAGGGTGATATTATCACAATTCAGGAGAAAGATGGAAATATCAGGGGAAATATCAGGAAGGTCAGGGACTGATACAATAAGTACTGCTATCGATTCTGCTCATTATTAATATTTCAATTCCACTGTCTAGGTAGATGGTATTTCTACAAGCCATTTAGTCATGAAACATTGGAATACTCATATGAGGCAAGCTTAGGGCTAAGTACAGAAGATACAAAGATATGTGAAAATGTAATATTTTCTTCATGCATCTATTGGCCATCTTTTTTCCTCTTCAGAGAAGTTTCTCTTTAAGCCTTTAGCCCACTTATTTATTGGGCAGTTGTTTCTTTGAAGACTTGTTGTTGGGAGATTTAATTTTTTGAGTTCCAGGTATATTTTAGATATGAGACCCTTGTCCATTGTATGGCTAGTGAAGATCTTCTCCCAATCCGTGGGCTTTCTATTGAACTTGCTAGCTATGTCCTTTGCCATGCAGAAACTCTGCTATTTCATGCAATCCCATCTGTCCAAACTTTCTTTGATTTGTTGAGTTTCTGGGTCTCTATTAAGAAAATTTGTCCTATGCCAAGGAGACCTAGGGTTTCTCCTGTTCCTTCCAGTAATGTTTTCAGAGTGTCTACCTCTCTAGCCATAAAATAAATGCAAATCAAAACAACATTAAGATACCATCTCACCCCAGTTAGAATGGCTATAATCAAGAACTCTAATAACAACAGATGCTGGAGGGGATGTGGACAGAAGGGAACCTTACTGCATTGTTGGTGGGAGTGTAAACTTGTTCAACCACTTTGGAAAGCAGTATGGAAGTTCCTCAAAAGACTTCACATAGAGCTTAGCTATAACCCAGCAATCCCACTTTTGGACATTTACCCAAAGGATCACAAACAAGACCACACTAAAGTTACCAGCATGACTATGTTTATTGCAGCATTATTTACCATAGCTAAGATATGGAACCAACCCAGATGCCCCTCAGTAGATGAATGGATCAAGAAAATGTGGTATATATACACAATGGAATTCTATGCCTCCATCAGAAAGAATGACATTGCCCCATTTGTTAGGTAATGGAAAGACTTGGAAAAAAAGTATATTAAGTGAAATAAGCCAAGCCCAAAGAATCATAGGTCCCATGGTTTCCCTTATTTACAATAACTAGTATATGTATGAGTCAAGCAGAAAAGGTCAGATAAGTTGATGTTAGGGAAATGAACCCTAAGATATGTATTCAATTTTTTTTTCTTTCATGAGATTCTTTCTAACACAGTTATAAGATTATTTCTTTGTTGCTTTGTATGTCCCTCCCCCACGGTGTAATCCCTGCTTTCACTTTATTTGATGTTGGTATAATTTGTTGAGGGGAAGGGAAAAAACAAATCGTTTAAATAGGGATACAAGTGGACCCATTGCAACAATGAGACGTAGAAGTTGTTATGTGGAAAATGAACTTTACAACTTTGGTGGGCCGGGGGAGAAGAATTGAGTGGGGGGGTGGGGGGGGAGGATGGGGAAGTGATGGGAAGGGGAAACAAAGGAGGAGGCTACAATGCTTGATAAGAAATGTACTCATTTGAAGTAAGCCAGGCCCAAAGAAACATAGGTCCCATGGTTTTCCCTTATTTGCAATATCTAGTATATGTATGAGTCAAGCGGAAAAGGTCAGATAATGTGATGTCAGGAAAATGATCCCTTAGATATGTATTTTAATGTTTTTTTCTTTCATGCATGTGTTTCTACCGCATCTATAAGATTATTTCTTTGTTGCTTTGTATGTCCCTCCCCCACAGTATAACCCCTGCTTTCAGTATATTTGATGTCAGTATAACTTGTGGAGGAGATGGGGAAAAACCAGTTGTTTAAAGATACAGGTGGACCTGTTGCAACAATGAGAATTACAAATTGTCATGTCCAAAACGAGCTTTACAACGTCGGTGCCGGGGGGGCGGGGGGAGAAAAGGGGGGGAAGGAGAAGGATTGGGATTGGGGGGGAGGGAGGAGGCTGGGAAGGGATGTGAAGGGTAAACCAAAGGAGGAGGCTGCAATGCTTGGTAAGAAATGTATGCATTATCCTGCCCATGTAATTGTAACTCCTCTGTACAGTATGTTCACAAATAAAATAAAATTAAAAAATGCAAAAAACTAAATAAATATTTCAACATGAAAAAAAAGAAATGTACTCATTATCTTGCCCATGTAATTGTAACCCCTCTGTACAGTATTTTCACAATAAAAAATGTTCACTACTTAGTGAACAGATTACAAAATGTAATATTGTCATATTTATTTAACAGTGCTGTCAATCGTTTGGCATTTTGGAGTAGAAAGAAATCTCAGCAATGACCTAGGAAGGAGTGTGGAAAATGAGGCTTCAAGTAGTAATGGTAGCCACAGGAAGTATGAGTTGTATATGAGAGTAAAATGGATAGGAAATCACAAAACTGACATTTAACTAGATATTGAGAAATAAAGTGAAAGTTTGGCTAAAGAGGAGCTCAAATTGTATGTATGATTGTTAAGATGATGACATTCACAGAACCTGAAAATGTTCAGATATGAAATTCATTTGGGGGAAGGTTGAAGAATGCCATTTTAAATAAAAAGACTGTGACAGTGTGACAGTTTTTGTACGTGCATATAAGTGGGTATAGTTGGTTGTAATATTCTCCATCAAAAAGAATAAAGCCTCATTTGGAGACTTATCAAGATTAAGTGCTCTGTTGGCTTTCTTTCATTTCTGACCCTTCTAATTTCAGTCTTCACTGAGAAAATTTCTGAAGGGCTTTGCCATCCTTTCATGTAGTTTGCCAGTGGCCAATCTCTAAAGGCATTCATAGACCACATTATTTTGTGCTTGGATCTATAGTTGTTTTGTGTGTGTGTGTGTGTGTGTGTGTGTGTGTGTGTGTGTGTGTGTGTGTGTGTGTGTGTGTGTGGGTCAGTCGTGGGGCTTGAACTCTGGGCTTGGGCGCTATCCTTCATCTCTTGAGCTCAAGGCGAGCACTCTATCGCTTGAGCCACAGCGCCACTTCTGGTTTTCTAGTGGTTTATTGGAGATAAGAGTCTCACAGACTTTCCTGCCCAGGCTGGCTTTGAACCATGATCCTGAGATGTCAGCCTCCTCAGTAGCTAGGATTCCAGGCCTGAGCCACCGGCGCCCGGCTTATAGAGAGGTTTTGTAGGAGGGCTTGCTATAGAAAAGATAGTTATCCATTTCTTCTCCTGTAACTACCACATTCATTCCTTTATTTTTCTGTTTTGGACAATGGTCTTTCAAACTTCCTTTGTTTTGCTTCAATTATTGATGGACTTATTGTGTGTGGCTTAAAATGCCTGAATTTAAAAGATGTTAAAATCTGATCTCACTCTTGTACAAAAAGCTTTTCTTACATATTGGATATGTGCATGTCCATTAAGAACATAATAACATCATATTTTAAAAGCTCATCTTGACAGGTAATAATCACTGTTGAATATAATTGATACTAGCACTTATTGAGAGTGACCAAGCATTTAATAGTTTCACCCTTCATCTCTTTAGAACTGTTAGAAAACAGAGGCCTTATAAATGCCTGGCCTGATATGGTCAAGATTTATAATTCATTTATTATGAAAAATAAGTTGAGACAATGAAGTTGTCATATGGTTACCATGTTAGTCTCAGAGATCTAGTTAATGTTTAATAATGTTTACATACCTCACATAAAAAGCCATGGATTGACTTGATAATGTCTAACAGCTGCTAAGATCTGGTACTTTTGCAAAGGCTTCAAAGAAACTAGATCAAAAAGGAATTCTTTAATAAAGTACTTCACACATTAATATCCTTTAGAAGAACAGTTCAATTGACTATATTTTGTAGATAAATCCTCAAATTCATCTGAGAAACCTATGTAACCCCTACTGTTGTTCAAATGTAATAGGGATCTAAATGAGATCAGGAATATATGTACTTTGCCACTTGTATGTGTAAGGATATTATATTAATATTCTCAGTTCTTGGGAACTCTAAGATTTGCTTTTATAAAATGATGTTAGGTGATTTCTTTTAATGTTACACTTGTGAAGACTTTGACAACTGAAAAGTTTTCATGCAACCTTCACCTTAAATCCTCTAAAAATTCTCGTAGTGTTAGTCACATACATATTGTCATTTCCATTAATAGTTATTATTTATGATTTAGGAGAATAAATAATTTGTCTCAGATCAAACAGCTAATTAATAATTTGGCTCAGGACTTAGTAGCCAAGTCTTCTGACTTTGAGGCCAACGCATTCATTACACAACTATTTTAGGATTATTCACAATGAATAAGAACATTTTACAAAACTGCTACCCTCAAGCTTCAATTCTCATATCTGTAAATTGGGTATAAGATTAACTCTCTTGTTTACTTCACAAATTATTGTTAAATATGAGTTAAAACTATAAAAGTATAGGAATTATTATTTTATAATAGTTTAAAGGCTCCATTATTTTACACAAGTGCATTTTAAAGTAAATTGATCACGTGTATTTTTGAAAGTTGGCCATAGGATACTATGTTTCATAGTTGAGTTTTATATGCAATAAAGTCCAATTTGTTTACCTAGCCAAGCATTATGGCACACACTTGTAATCTTAGTTGTAGAGGGGAATGAAGATAGAAGAGTCTGAGGACAGACAATCTTCACAAAAACATTAGACTTTACATGGAAAACAAATATAAGCCGTCAAAAAAGACAGGGGACATTAATTAAGTTGTTGATCATTTGCTTATCAACTATGAGACCCTGAGTTCAATCCTTAGTACTTCCAAACAAAAGAAAAATAAATTTACTTTTCTGCTAGAGCATATTTTCTAAAAGTGACATACATATTACTTTAAACAAGAGCATTTTAAAAATTGAAAATAGCCACTTTGTATAGTTACCATAGTCATACAAAGTTTCAAATTTGTAAGTATTTTGAGTGTATGTGTGGGTGTGCATGTGTGTTTGTGTCTGTGCCAGTTCTCACTCAGCTTTTTTGCTCATTATTGATGCTCTACCTCTTGAGTCATACTACAACTTCCTGCATTTTGCAGCTAACTGGAGATAAGAAAGCCAAGAATTTGTCTGCCTAATGTGGCTTCAAATTGAAATTCTGAGATCTCAGTCTCCTGCCTATCAAGGATTATAGGCATGAGACTCTAGTACCTGGTTCTTCACAAGTTGTAAAACTTTGCAAACATGTCCAAAAGACTGAAGGTGGTTTGACATTTCAGACTAATGTAGTAGAGACAGCAAGATACTGTCCTAGTCATTCTTGTTTACAAAGACAAAAATACTCAAGATTGTTTCTTGCTTATGCAAGAAACATTTATTATTTAGCTTTAGAGGATGGCTAGCTTAAGATCAAAGTACTGACTGATACGATAAGTCCAGATAAGGGTGTTGTTTCCTTATTAGCTGGAAGCAAATGGCAATTCTTCTAGACTATCCTTACTGGGCTGAGAGAATTGTTCTCTCATGTCTCACAATACTAAACATTAGGGCTCTAATCTTATGACCCAATTGCTCTTGCCTCTTAATAAATACCAACATATTGGAGGTCAGGATTTTGATGCAAGACTTTTTGAAACGTATAAACATTCAATCTGTAATAACTCCTATCCCAAGGGAAGAGAGTATCAGGAAGAAAGTTATAAGCAAGGTGGCCCCAGAGTTAGAGATGAGGATATCTCTTGCTTTTTAGTGTGATTGTTTTCTATTTTCTCAGGACATTGCCACCTGAATCCTGAAAATAAAAACAATGAAAAACACTCAGGTATTCTCCAAACTCTCTGGAATTCAAGAATACATAAATGCTCAGTACTAAATTAAAGGTGAGAAAGAAAGCATATGTTTTCAGATGAAATTCATAAAGTTATTAATTGAAATGAGCCAACAGACTCAAACAATGGATCAGATAAACCAGGATAGAGCAAGGCAGTTTACAGTGCTCATAGTAAAACATATGTGGTCACCACATCAAAACACATGGTAAAATCCAGAGGATACTCAAGATCAAGGTAACCTATGGTGAGAACCCCCATTA
Organism: Dipodomys merriami; assembly: GCF_024711535.1. NCBI lineage: Eukaryota > Metazoa > Chordata > Mammalia > Rodentia > Heteromyidae > Dipodomys > Dipodomys merriami. Next base: position 12,168,922 of record NW_027206290.1, read on the forward strand.
GTGTCTTTTTTAAAGGTAATGGGACCATTTTTGCATTCCTTCACATTTAGATATATGCCAGGTATGCAGGTGCCTGCAACTCCCAACAAAAATATAGTCAATATACTGTTTTAGTGAAAAGTAATGTAGGTAAATATATCCATATCTTTCTATATACCTATATATATGTAAAGAGATAGATAGATAGATAGATAGATAGATAGATAGATAGATAGATAGATAGATAGATAGATCTTTTTGGTAGGTTTTGGGGTTTGAACTCAGGGCCTGAGTGCTGCTCCTGAGCTTTTTTGTGCTCAAGGCTAGCGCTCTACCAATTAAGTGCAACTTCTGGTTTGAGTGACTAATGGGAGATAAGTTGATGTCAAGCGAAATGAGCCCCAAGATAAGGACTCAAATGGTTTTTCTTTCTTGCTATTGTTTCTAACATATTTATAAGATGATTTCTATGTTGCTTTGTATGTCCCTCCCCCACGGTATAACCCCTGTTTTCACTGTATTTGATGTTGGTATAATTTGTTGAGGGGAAGGGAAAAAAACAAATTGTTTAAATAGGGATACTGTTGGATCATTGCAGCAATGAGATGTACAAGTCGTTATGTGGAAAAATGAACTTTACAACTTTGTGGAGGGGATTGAGAGGGGAGCGGGGAAAAATGGGAAGGGATGGGAAGGGGAAACAAAGGAGGAGGCTACAATGCTTGATAAGAATGTACTAATTACATTGCCCATGTAATTGTAACCCCTTTGTATGGTATTTTCACACACACACACACACACACACACACACACACACACACACACACACACACACACACACACACACACACACACACACACACACACACACACAGAAAGATTCTCATAGGGACTTTTCTTCCCTGGGCTGGTTTCAAACTACAATCCTCAGATCTCAGCCTCCTGAATAGCTAGGATTACAGGCATCAGACACTTGGTGTCTGACAAATTAGTTGTACTGTTTATTTCAAACTGATTCTTGTACTGATCCTAGGTATTTTTGAACTTGTTCTGAGAAAATTTTGTACAACCTCTAAAGTTGAGACTTCATTTATCAACAGAACCATTCCACATGTAACTTTTCCTTTTCAGGATATACTAAAAATTTCTAAATTATATTATTGCCAATGTGGCAGGCCAAAAAACAGAAATTTTATGATCTTTTAATTTACATATTCTCAAAACAAAGTTTTGGTTTTATATATATGAACATGTGCTTTCTGAAAAAATATATTTTACAATGGGATTATAAACATTTGACTTTTATTTAGATGTCATATGTAGATTCTATTCTAAGCCCTTCATGATGCTTATTTGAATTTCTCATTTCTTTCATTCTAGAACTGATGTTGTGTTATGTTTGTTTTTCTTCTATGTATTAATTAAAAGCAACATTATACAGAAATAATATTTGTTTAAAATTACTCCAGTGATCATTCCATGTTTGATACCTTTATATGTTATCTAGAACTTTTTGTATCCAGGTTAACCTCTTTACTAAATATTATTTTAAAATTATGCACTAGAACAAAGACATGTTAAGTGCATCCAAAGAGAGATGAGAGGGTTATTTGTGTATGTATATGAGATATTTACTGTTTCATCATATTATTTTTTTCTTGGAGATCAGCTATTGCTACTATAATTTGAGATAAAAATTTTCACATGTGGTTCATTATTCTTTCTAGAATGAAGCAAAATGTGCTTATTAAGTTTAAGGTTATTTAGGGTCACATTTCAAATTAATAATTCTTTAGAAGCATAATGAGTTAGTATGCTACATATATGTAAATGTAAGGTACTGAAAGTAGTTGACTCATAAGACTTGACTCATGTACAAGAGTGTCATAAGTCTTTCATCTGAAGCCTGGTGACATTGCAGTAAACCCTTCCAAAATGGGCCCTGTTCTCAAGAAATTAAGATGGGAGAGACAATAAACAAGTATTCAAATAAATGAAGAAAGAAGCTCTCCTCTTAAAGATTAAAAGAAGCATGTAGAATAAAGAAATGACATACTCATATCTGGAGGAGAAACATTAACAAGGTTAGGGAAATTATCTTGGATTGGTGACAGTAAGTTTGATTTTGTATCAGTGAAAATTTCCAAGAAGAACTTAAACTAATAGTTTTTTCTCAGTATTATAGGAATACTTATACAAATGGGTAGGAGAATCATAAAATATTAAAACTGAAAACATTTTAGAGATTGCCTAATTGAAGATCCTCATCTAAAATCAATATGAACTGGGAGCATTTACAAAGAGTGGGTGTCATCCAAATTTACAGCAGATTTAACAGAACTATTAAATAATACACAGAACTGGGAATTTCTAAATCTGTATTCTTGGGTTACTCTTTTAAGTTCAAGTTCAAACCCCAGGACTGATGTGCACACATGCATGCACACGCACAGGCACACAACATAAGTAATCCTGTTAAAAATAGGGATAAGGATGGGAGCTGGTGGCTCAGGGCTGTAATCCTAGCTACTCAGGAGGCTGAGACCTGAGGATCACAGTTCCAAGCTAATCCAGGCAGGAAAGTCTGTGAGACTCTTATCTCCAATAAACCACCAGAAAACTGAAAGTGGCACTGTGGCTCAAGTGGTAGAGTGCTCAGCTTTAGCTGAAGAGCACAGGGACAGTGCCCAGGCCCAGAGTTCAAGCCCCATGATTGACCAAAAAAATAAATAGGGACAAGAGCTAAACACTAATTAAACAGTCCTACTTTCTTAGAGGAATTAAATCAGAAAACATAATTATTATAATAAAGCATAAAGATTATAACTCAACTTCTTGGTCATGCCATGGAAAACACCATGAATTACTTTTTATTTCGCACCTTAAGGAAGCTTATCAATTCAAAAACAGAAAAAATCTATCTAGATATGAATATAATTTATAATATGGGTTTTTGCACTGGATACATTGAAAAATAGGAAGATCATCAAGGCTTAAAAAATGCAAATGATTTCCAAATTGCGATGATTATATGGGCCCTCTATCAAGGGTCATAGTTTAGCATTAAATTTTAAGTTCTTTACCTGCTCTCTCTGATATGTGATGGACAGGGATAGGGAGTAGGAATATGGACAATTATTTTTCTAACTATCTAGTATAGTTTATTAGAAAAAAATTTAGATAATTTTGAGGTGAATGTTCTCACATTTCTCTAAGAGATCTACCTTTGATCTCTTACTAGTAGCTGAAAATGCTTTTCAAAAGAAACGTTATGGTTCTAAGGAAAAGGCAAAGTGACATATTATACATTCAAATTTATCACAAACACCTGGAACAAATTTACTCAAGCAATAAGGACTCTAAAGGTGAAGACTCACTTGAAAGAAAGCACTAAGAGAATCATAGGCTGTCTCCAAGGATAAGAGTGGGCAAATTACTCAAGACGAATTATTGATTTACAGTGTGGGTCTACTCAGAATGTTTTCTCCACCTTCCACTCCATACTACTTTCTTGGATAGAGGAAGAAGCCACAGCAATATATTTTAATGTTTATAATGTATGATGACTTTCTTCCATTGATATATGGATAATTTTACTTATATAATCCCAATATTATTATTGGGGATAGTTGCAAACTTTCTAAGATGTCAGCAAACCCTTTGATAATGATGACTCTCTCTACTGAGACCAGATCAAATTCATCCCATGTTTACCTTAATATGGAATATCATCATTTCCCCAATAAATCCGATTAGGCCAAGTTAGGGGAAGGTTTTCTAGAATTAGTATATTGAACTACAGTGTGGGGATTGCTGAGAAGTCACATCGTACTACATAGGTTTTTCCACCATAACTTCCTTCTTTGTCTGTTCCTTTAATTTTTGCATCTTCATTTTTTTTCTCCCCTTTATGTTTGACACATGTTTTGCTGTTTGAAAATATCCTTAGGGTCTCAGTTTCCATTCCAATGAAAACTTATAATATTTCTTCCAGATGATCATAGCTTATCACTGACAAGTCCAGGTGGAATTTTTTTCTCCATCCTATGACAGTCATATTACTGCTATCTCATTTAAGACACAGAGTACAAAATAGCACATATGCCTGTATCATGTAGGGTGGAACAAAATGGAGTATAGATTTCCATGAAGGACATTTACCTTTTTATTTTTAGTGAAATTATATTAGTTACACAGAACTGAGCTATCACCTTCTACAACAGCAACAGGAGACAGCCACTGTGGACTAGAGTAGACCACCTGTCAGTGGTCTGACAAGTAGAAAAATTAGGCCTTCCGGGACCAGCAGGAGGAGAGCTGGACAACAGACTTTTTTCCCCCTATGGTGAGCCTCAGTGATGCCATCAGAAATGTGAGATTCACTGTAGCTGTGTTAACAGAGAGTTAGAACTGATTCAAATTTACAATGCCAGGAGAGAAAAGAAAGATATTATATGCTAGATAATACTGTTGCATCAGGCAGAAAGCATAAGATTTCTTGGGAATTCTTGAATTGGAAGGAATTGGAAGGACAGCTGAGGTATCAGCAAGGCAGTGCATGAAGGCTCATTCTGGAAAATGTGAGGTTGACACTGAGTTTGGGACATGTTAGATGAGAATTATGGCCTGCCCATTTCAATAAAACTTGTGCATTTGTTTCCATAGTTACAAGAGGACTTCAGTGCCACCTTGTCCTTGAAGATGTTTCAACTTTAATATTGATTTTCTTAAGGTATCACAGGTCAATTATCTTCATTTAATGCTTATGGCTAGAAGGAATATAAGGAATATATTATATAATGGGGAAGGCCACCATTATGGGAAGTTCGGCTATATTTCAGATAATCAGGTGTCATTTTTCATCTCCTTTGTTATACCTAGGTATTTTCAGCAAACATATATTTAAAAATTGGAATCAGGGCTGGGTGCTGGTGGCTCATGCCTTTAATCCTAGCTACTCAGGAGGCTGAGAGCTGAGATCACAGTTCAATGCCAGCCTGGCAGAAAAGTCTGTGAGACTCTTATCTCCAATAAACCACTAGAAAATCAGAAGTGGCACTGTGGCTCAAGCGGTAGGGTGCTTGCCTTGAGCTCAAGAGCTGAGGGATAATACCCAAGCCCAGAGTTCAAGTTCCACAACTGACAAAAAAAAAAAATTGGAATCAGGAACTTCACAGCTAAAGGACTAATTGTTGAATTATCAATTACTGGGGTAGCTCTTTTCCCCTCAGAAATCTTTTTTTTTCAATCATTAGCCTTTGTTTAGCATTCATTATTACATCTATAAAACCATAAATACACTAATAAGAATTCTGATAAGCTAACATTTTGGAGGTATCTACCAAGTTCTAGGTACTTTGCGTACTTTGCATCTCTTAAGCCTCAGAGTTATCCTTGAGATATTTATATTTGTATTTGTTTTATAGTTGGGAACTACAAAAGGTTAAACTTTCTGATCTCCCAAAGGTAGTAAATGACAGTGCTAGAATTTCAAAGGTGAGTTTGCTTTGTGCCAGAGTTTGTGTATTGCTTCATGGATTTGAATAATAAAGATAAAATTGTGAAAAAGGAACAGTACGATTCTCTTAAAGTTTCATTGGTCTGATTCAGGAAGTGACAGGTCACTTAGAGTCTGACAGATTCTTGCCCTGATTTTCTCCTAGTTTCAGCCAAATGTTCTTTCTGACTGACAAGTTCTAGGATTAATGAAGATTGGAGTGCAGACAGTAGGGCTCCAGTAGTGTGAGTTGGGTATCCATGAAGAGCAAGTTCCTTAAGAAAGGAAACCATTCTGGGGGATCTTGTAAGCACTTTGACTTTGACTACAAACAAAATCCATAGTTTTATGGGTGATGGCAGTGGACATTTGAACTGTCCTGATGTAATCATATTCATATTTTAAGGGCTCACTCTGACTCCTGTGATAAAACTGGAGTTGCAAGTAAGAGTACTGAGAGTCAAGAGATTGGACAGAATTCCTTAAGAAATGAGTATCAATAGACAAGAGAGGAGAGGGGTGAGAGGTCTGGGGTATTCATTCAGTTACTATCCAGGTAAAGAGAAGAGAGATAAGCAGAAAAGGAGCCTTAGCGGGAACATTGTGAAACAAGTGAGAAAATAACATTCTGAATGGCAAGTAGGAAGTAATTACCTGAAGGACAGAGTGATCAGCTTTGTTAAATGATGCCAATAAAATGAGTCAGAACAGTAATAAGAAATGATTAAAAAGACTCAGTTGCTTGCTGTTTAAGAAGGACTGGAACTACCAAAAATATAACAAGATAAATGTTAAAAGCAAAATTGCTTTTAATGTCTCCTTCTTCCCTTCCCCTCTCAAACTTCCCCTAATACCAAGGTTTGAACTCAGGGCTTCTACTTACTTCATGCTTGCTCAGCTTTCTTGCTCATGTCTGGTGGGCTACCACTGGCGCCCCATCTCCAGCTGGTCTTTGTGCTGATTAACTGAAGTCACTCAGACTTTTCTTCTGGGGCTGTCTTTGAACTATGACTTTTCAGGTCTCAGTCTCCTTAGCAGCTGGGATTACAGGGGTGAGGCATACCAGTTTCCACACTTTCATTCCTTCACTAGGATGTTGGCTATTGGAAATTACACTTAAATTTATAATGTTTTTCCTCTCACAGAGAGTGATCCTCTAGGAAGCATGGGCTGCAGCTTACCTCTGTGTTATTCAATCTGGCAGGTACAAATGCAAAAGTTAAAAGGTAATCTTTTTATTCTACGCATAATATAAGCCAGACATTTCACAAAATGGTTAATATTTTCAGTTAATTATTCTATATGATTGGAATTATTATCTAATCAACTAACTTTAACCCACAGTTTGAAAATTAAGCACATCTTGTGAATAGCATTTAAATGTGCATGTGCCCCAGCAGGTATGTAAATAGGAATAAATATACATGCACACACTCACACACATACACACACATACACACCACACACACACACACACACACACACATACATACAAACACACACACACATACACATACACACACAGGGACTTGAAACATACCTGACCTCAAGACTCATGGTATTTCCACAGTGTTACATTAAATAGTTAAGTAAAAATTAAACAAATAAACAAAAGAACGAATGTATAACACTTTCTATTCTTGGATATAGCGCCTGGGATATTATATCTTAAAAGTGTTAAATAGTAGCTCAATCTCTCAGTAGATATGAAGTTATCACCTCAGTCAGCAACAGCAGTGCAGAGTATTAACTTCATCATCAAAATCTTCACCTTCAGAGATCGCAAGCTTAAGCTAAATCCTTCACATGGCTATTTTCCAAAAAGAGAAAAATAAAAAAGACACAGGGATCTTAGTGAGCTAGTTTTGTTTTTCTTCTTCTTTTAACTACTGCACTAGAAGTTCAAGCCTCAACTCTTTTTCCTTTGTCAAGTCAACCTAATCACAAGCTGTCATATAAATATCTGACTATTCTGCTTTGCTTTCCAAAAGTACTCATTTATGATTTTTTTTGTCATTTTGCTCCTTTTGGGATGATGTGGTGAGCCACTGGATCTCTCATCAACAATGAAAACTTACTCCCTCAGCATCTTGGAGGGCTTCCAAAGGAATGACGTTTGGTGACAGCCTCATACTGAGATTTTCGAGGCTCTCATGATCTGCCTAGTTTTCCCCAAGGTTTATTCTTCCCAGTGCCTGCTGGATTTGAAAATAGAAAAGCACCTCCTTTCCCTTGATCTCAGAATAACTCCAAATGATCAGCACATTCTTAGGACATCTAATAGGACAGTCTGAGACATGTCCCACTGTCTAATCTTGTATCTTTTCCTTTTGTTCCTAATAAACTTCCAGCTTACTCTCTCTCAGAGCCTGATTTCTTCTGACCCTACTGATCTTAAATGAGTTTGATGGAATAGGAGAATCACAATATATGGCTAAAACTGAATATACATTATGTATTAGCTATGAGATAATGAGCAGACCAGTTAATAACTTTATATTTCAACTACCTCATTTGGAAAATGGCATTAGAACTGGATAAACAAGACAACATAGGTAAAGCCCTAGCATAGTGATTAACACACAGAAACACTGAACATATGAAAAAAATGGTTCAGGGAGACATTAACACACTTCTTAAAAATGAAATTAAAGAGAAAATGGAATATATCTAATCTGATTTAGTTTCATGATGATGGATTAATTGCTCAAGATGCATAATTGGTTGGGACCAAAACTAAAATTCAGGTTTCATGGCTGTCCTAGAAAAAATGACCAATGAAAACAACAATGTACTATGTGATTTTCTTTTGAATATTCTTCCCTCTATGGTATGTCCCTGTTGTCACTGTATTTGGTACTCTGCATCTTGTGTATACATTTATCTAATATGGGGAGGGGAAAGGGAATAACAAAATGTTGAAACAAGGACTCAGGATGACGCATTATGACAATGAGACTCTCAAGACACTATGTTGGAAATAAGCTTTATAACTTTTTTTTTGGAGGGGGGAGGTAGGAGAGGAAAGGAATAGAAGGAGAAAATCAAAGGAAGGGGTAAAAATGCTCAAGAAATGTTGTCATTACCTTACTAATGCAACTGTAACCCCTCAGTACAGCAATTTGACAATAAAAATAATAATAAATAAATTGACCAATAAAGTATAATTCAAATAATCACCTCAAGTCTTTAAACAGTGAAATAATACCAAATTGTTGTCTGAAAAAAAAAACGAACAACAGCCATCAAGAGGTCTTTGTTTCATGATCCTTTTTCCTTTTCTCTATGGTGGACATCTCAAAACAATCTATATAGATTAAGTGGCATTTCACATTATTTATGTTTCATAAGTGGTAAACATAATAAAGCTTAGGCTGTGAATAAAAGGTTTTGAAAATAGTGAATACAATTATACTTAGATTAGGAACAAAACGTACTTGGATTCTATTAAATATCTTAGTTTAAGTAAAATTTGGAAGCATTTGTAGTTTTTGATAGTTTCTGCTTCTGATCTCAATTATATAGAAATGAAAGACTCAGCAACTTTTAGCCAAAATACTTTTTTTCTATTTCTGGAGGATTTTAGATATACTAAGAACTATAGTTCTATCAACTATCTTACTTCCATAAAATAAGGGAGTTCTTTCTCTTCTCCAGATGTTAATTATGCTTTATTCCCCCCCCCCTAAGAAATTAAGACCAAGAAATATCAGTTTTGAGAGAAAAGTATCAAAGTTAAGGAAACGTTACCTTACTTTATGTGGAACTTAAATTATATAATAAGTGATTATAGCACTCAATCAGGTATTATTTAAGCTACAGTTTTTTTTAAAATTTTATTTGTGAACATACTGTACAGAGGGGTTACAATTACATGGGCAGGATAATGCATACATTAAGCTACAGTTTTTTTCTTTATTTTTATTTTATTTTATTGTGAGAATACCATACAGAGGAGTTACAATTACATGGGCAAGATAACGAGTACATTTCTTATCAAGCATTGTTGCCTCCTCTTTGTTTCCCCTTCCCATCCCTTCCCATACTTCCCCCTCCCCCCCACCTGGTCCTCCCCCCACCTCCCAACAAAGTTGTAAAGTTCGTTTTTCGACATAACATCTCATTGTTGCAATGGGTCCACCTATCCCTTTTTAAACTATTTGTTTTTCCCCTTCCCCTCCACAAATTATACCAACATCAAATACAGTGAAAGCAGGGGTTATATCGTGGGGGAGGGACATACAAAGCAACATCTTGTAAATATGTTAGAAACAATTGCATGAAAGGGAAAAAAAAAAAACCTAAGCTACAGTTTTGATAAAATAAATTTTATTTTTTCGCTGGCCTCTTTTAGTCAATACTTAACCATTCAACAAATATTTATTGAGCACCTACTACAAACTCAGTAGCATCCATCTTCTTTATTTCTCTGGGGATTAACACAAATGCCATTAAAATGTGAACTCTTATAGAAGATATTTAAAGTATAAACTCAAGAAATAAAAGCATCTGCTTTATACTTTACACAATCATCAAGAAATCAAACTTCATAAATGAAACTCATCTTTCTATTAATATTTATCAAAAGGAAGATCATTATAACAATAATTAAAGATATAATTGAGAAAGTGTTTACTGAGCATGACCAAGCACTTAATAGACTAACTGATATAGGGAACATGTTATGGATATATGTTCCAAATATGCTTAAAAATAAAGCTTTATAACTGAAGAATTGACTCCCACCCTATTGTCCCAGGCCCATACAGACACCAGGCAAAATCCCAGGTATGTGTGAACTCTTTCAGTGCGGCAAGGCAATCCACCTGAGCCCAGCTATAAACATCCCATTGTGGGCCCAACTGAAAGGCCCCCACCTTCCTTGACCTAGTGGCTTTTTCATTAACCTCTGCCTCCTTGCTTGGACCTCCTATACACACCCAGCTGCTGTCCCAACTGAAGGATACAACCTCCAAATCCACACGAAGGTCTGTGCCCCTCGCTGTCCTCCCCTTTTGATGATGGAGTCTGGCCTATTTTCCATTCTCCTCCATTTTCCTAACAATAACAGTAAATAGTGTCACAGTAAATAGTGTCACAGGTGACTGGGATTCTGATGTTCATTTCTAAACACAAAGCAAGAAAATATTGACCCTATTACGAAGAATAAATATCAATAAAACAGCAGGTCTCTGATAAGTAGATATAATTACCAGAAGGATCTGTCTATTTACACATCAGGACTGCTGTCTTCATATATCTTATCCTGTTACATAATTATCAAATAAAACAGTTATTCCAAGATAAGTAATGGCAATCACACAGAGTACTGCATGGTTAAATATTTTCATCTTAGTGGGAAGACATTTGTATATAACATCTAACCAATAATCACTGCATCTCTAAAATCAAATTGGTGTCTGGAAAACCAACTAGCAGCCACCAAGGGATCATTTTTATGGCGATATTTACATCCTTCCACTGTACTGGAAAAACCCAGCAAGTGTCTATTTTAAGCTATGATGCTTTTTTATCCCTAATGTTTTGTTGGGGGGGGGTTGGTATTTCCTTTTGTAAAAATCAGATGTCCTCAAAAGAGTGAAACTGGCATTGCGACAAGAGCCTCTTTTGCTTTTCAGGCAATGATCTCAGTATTCCTTTTCTTCCAGTGCTGTGATGGGCACAGTAAGAACAGTTTCTTGCTGAGCTGCTCAGCTCCTACAGATGAGGACAGCAGGAGACCAGGCGGATAGCCAAGGCAGCTTGTGAGAGGAGCTAAGATCACAGCCAAGGCTGCAGAAGGAGATCTGCAACACACAGGCAGAAAAGGAATGGTTAGCTCTGAACACTAGGGTGCTCCTTAAAGCCTGCTGGGTTGGGGACTGGCCCTCAATTGACCCTGGCTTCTATAGACTAGGGTAGAGCTTTATTGAGATACCTGTTTTTGAGTCACAACTTTGCATTATAATAGGTTTGGTCAAGCCTCTAGATAGAAATAGTATGCAGGAGCCAGGAGCCTTGAGACTGATTGACAGATTCCTTACTATCTGTCATTCAGAAGACTGTCTAAGTGCCTTCATTGGGAGAGATTTTGGTCAGTTTCTTTCCAAGCCATTTCTTTTCCTAAAACTCTTTATTGTCCTTTAGGATTTGTGCTACTGTCCTTCAGGCTATGCAAGATGGAACGTTCCTGTGTCACTCACAAGTCAGTCAAATCATGACAAAATGCAATGATTTCTGTCAGGACCTTAAGAAGGAGGGGAAGACAGCCAGACTGAGGGTTCCCTTTGCTACACACAGTACTGTGGATCGTAGGAAAGCAAGAGTGGAAAGGCAGGAAATTGGACTAAAGTCCCCTCCAAGTCACTACAGAGTTCAAACCTACTGGCTGTTTGTTTATAAAATAGTTCTCTAAGTAGTTCGCACTCTGTTTGCCATTTAACCTCTTACACACATGTTGTTCGGCCTACTGAGGAGAATTTTGGGAGTTATTCATGAAAGTGCTGAGTTTGACATCGATAGAAAGGAATTTGGGGGTCAGAATTACTATTTTAAACTTAGGCCTTTGGGATTTATGAAAGATGTTTCCGATATGCTTAAACAGCTGGAAAACCTTTGAGATCTGTAGTGTAAGCGAGTGCTTTCCTAATTGGTATTACAGGTGAGGAAAAACAGGCCTGGGAAGGTTGGCTGAGTTTCTCAGCAGAAAGTCAGAGCTTCAGAACTTGATGATAATATCTTGCAGTCTCCAGGCCCTGAACTACTGGAGGGGAAGAAAAATCTTCCAAGTTTTCGAGGCCACTCCCTAGTATAAGTTGTTTTTTTGGGGGGGGGATTGGGGGGGTAGAGTAAGGGGCATCTTTATTCTCTCCCCATCTCAGCTGATCGTGTTTCCATCTCCTTCAAATAAAAAGACACATTCAAGGTCATTAGCTCAATTTTTTCTCTGGGAGGATGGGGCTAGGATTGGCTGGTAAGCTATCCTGATGACCTAGAAATTGCATGTATTCATTTCTTTCTTTTGAGATAAAAGCATTCCTATTCTAGTCTTTCTATGGTACCTTTTCAAGAGAAGAAGGGGAAAAAAAAAGTCCAACGTCTTTGCTAGCTGACTCTCCTTTTCTATGTGCAGTCTTTTATAATCTATCTTGATTCTCAGCCCAAACCTTACTATTTTTTTTTTATAGACTTTGTGTCTTTTAATCACCTAAAGAATCTGACTCAGTGTCCTTCCTTCTGGATCACAGGCTGCTCTTCCTTCATCTATGTCTCCCAAGAGGAAAAGGAGGGGCCAGCAACCTTTCTTCCTAGTTGGCTTCTGCCCCAACAATATAACTTCCTTTTCTCACTGGTCTCTTTGGGGCTATTATTCATTCCTGAGGGTTGATTTTTTTTGAAAGAAATACTTTTATGTAACAATAGGAAAATCTGATAAGTCAGCCCATTATTAAAACAGTTAAGAAACTGCTTCATAAATGTGCATGGACAAATGTCCCAAAGTATGTATATAAAAAATATGTACCTACATAAATGTGTATTCTGTAAGATGAAAAAAAAACCTTTTTTTGATATTGTTAAGTTTTGTGTAGTAAAAACTATCAAAATGAAAAGAAAAAAAAGCACACAATATATTCAATAGATCCTTTTTGCAGTTTCATTAGGGGAGGTTAGATAGTGAAGAGATAAAATGTTTTCTATTTGACTGTATCATGTTGAAAGCTATCCTAACCCAGCTTTGACTCAAACACCAGTACTATAGGATTCAGATAAATTTCCAGTCATAAAGAAAAAGAAAATTACAGTTGCTAAAGCATAATTAAAACAATTAAAATATGAGGAAATATCAATAGAAGTGCTAAAAAACAAACGGTTCCATTTTAGACTGTGAATATAAGTTTTGGGTATGATATTGGGGTTAGGACTTGGGGGCCTAAGCAGGCAGTGTACCTCCTGAGCTACTGCATCAGTCCCTTTTTGTTCTGGTTCTTTTCAAGGTAGAATCTTACTTTTTATTCTGGCCAACTGGTATTATGATCCTCTTGTGTGCTTCTCTTTTGTCACTGGAATGACAGTCACATGTCATTGTATTAAGTCATTGATTGAGTTTGAGTTTAGCCTTACTCTTCTCCTCTCAAGTAGCTAGGATTATTGGCTTCAGCTATTACTCCCAGCTTATAGTTTTGACTACAAACCTCAGAATCACAGGCATGTTTCTTTTAGGAAACAATCTTTCAGATCAATTATTTCTCTATGAAAATGATTTTTCTGCATCCTACTTAAATATATTCAGTTTGGCTGGGCGCTGTTGGTTTATGTCTGTTATCCTACCTGCTCAGGAGGTGGAGTTCTGAGGATCATAGATTGAAGCCAGCCCTGTTAGGACAGGCAAGGAGATTCTTATCCCCAATTAGCTACCTGAAAAATGGAAGTGTAGCTGTGGCTTAAAGTGATAGAGTGCTAGCTTTGAACACAAAGGGCAGAGCCCAGGCTCTGAATGAAAGCCCCATGATAGACAAAAAATAAATTTAAAAAATCAGTTTGGTCAAATGTCTAAAATTTGTTTGAAACACTGAGTTTGACAAGCCAAAGCCTCGTTTACATTAGCCTTTTGTTTCTCTGATAGTGCCATATACTGTTACATTTAGTATTCTGTCACATAGACCAGTGATAATATTCTGTCACATAGACCGATGATAAGAATGTACTCTCAAACAGCAACAATGATAAAAATGTTACCTCCTTCTTACATTTGCTGCCTATTTCTTTGATTTGTAGATTTATCCATGTATCTCATCTTTACTAGTAGAAATTAAAATCACAATCTTAACTTCTGTTTACTTCAGAAATTCAGTCCAAATCTGAATCTTCTCTTGGTGTCAATAGTGAGAAAAAAAAGAAAGATATAGTCTGAAAACCACAAAGGAGCAGTGAGTGAGAAAGAAGTTAGATTCTACCATTGCACTTTATTAAACAATGAAGGCCATTTTGTTCCAGCTCACAGTGCTTCAGAAAAAAATAAATCTATGTATTGCAGGTACAGAATTAGTATTTCATAAGTCTTTACATATATCTTTTTATATATAGTCTTTTTATATATCCTATACAATAATCCTCAGGAAAATTATGAGAAAATTGGATTTGAAGTTTTCTTGTTCTTATGTCACATTTAGCAAACTCCATCAGACTCTAATGTAACACTTCTGTTTTCAGGGACTTTTAGTGTGTTCATTCACTTACGTTGTAAATAATTATTGATTGTGAGTTATGTGTGACTTTTCTGCTTGTGAGGGAATTAATACACTGGTCCAAGTTTTTAAAGAGTTTATTGAATCATAGGGGCAAGATAGGCAAATAGTCATGTGTGCAATTGGTTCTTTTGAAGAAACAAAGTTAAAGTGCAATCTAAATAATTGGCAAGAGTTAATTAAGTTACTAGCAGAGATTAACTGACAGGAAAAGGAAGTATTGTATGCAATGTTTTGGGGCGGGAAGAAGAATGTCACATGCATAGACCCTAAAGAAGATCCCAGTATTGGGATGGAGACAGAGGGAGGCATGGGACAGAGGAAGCTTGATTGTAAATCAAGAGTCCCTCAAACCAATGAAATTGCAAGCAGTGTGGAGCTTGACAGAAAAGGGCAGGATGAGTGTGGAACAAGATTAGTAGTTGCAGAGATGGAGAAGAGGTGCCAGATGAAGGCCATGAATGGGACCAATATTTGACCATATTTGAAAAGTTGGAGAGAAGAGAGTTAAGGCTAACTCCCAGATTCTGGGCACGAGTGATTCAGATGCTCAGAAGTTTAGTAACACACAGAGTCCATCTGAGAAACAAGGTTACAGAGATGAGATCAGTTCTTTCTGAAAATGTGTTAGGGATGGTTAGCAGACTTTATGGTAATGAGCTTAAACATCTGGAGAGACTGTGCTGTAAATATCCATTGGGGAAATTTAACATTTAAATAGTGTTTGAAAGCTTGAAGAATGAATGCGATTTTATGGTAAGAGTGTGTCCAATAATAATAAGAGTGGGCCAAGAATGGAATTCTAAGGAGTATCAACATTTAAGAAGAAGACTGAGTAGCTGGCATATATAAGGAGATGTGAGCTGTCTAATTTATAATAAGGGACCTAATGAAGCAGGATGGTGGTGATGAAAGTCATAGGGAGAAGCGACAATAGTGTCAGAGGTAGTAGAGCTCTCCTTTAAGACCAGGGAACTAGGGAGATCATTATTATGTAGACAGAAAGAAGTTGACACATAAAAGCAAAAAGTCAGTTTACAGTAGAGAGGCAAGTAAATGGGAAATTAAAAGGTAGAGACCAGAGGATGAAGGAGAAAGTTGTTATTAGTAATTGGAGCATTGTACTTATATTTTGGGAAGGAGCTATTGGAAATATAAGGCTGGGGTTATAGGAGAGAAGGTTTATAACTAAAGAAGGAGTGATCTGGAGAACAAAGAATAGGTTGATCTCAGGTAGAAGGGTTCTAGACCTTGGGAGCATAGAGGGGAAGGAAAAAAACAAATTGTTGCCCCATTGCAACAATGAGATGTACAAGAAGCTATGTCAAAAAAATGAGCTTTACAATTTAGGCAGGTGGGGGTGGGGTGGGGAGTGTAGTTATGGAGAGGGGAGGGAAGGGATGGTTGGGGAAAAACAAAGAAGGAGGCAACAATGCTGGATAAGAAATGTACTCATTACCTTGCTCATGAGATTGTAACCCCTCTGTACAGTATTTTCACAATAAAAAACTTATTTAAAGAAAAAGAAAAGCAGATATACACAGGTAATTGATAGCTTGCTTTTGTCTTTCACCTAGGAATTCTTTCCATTTCACAAGTTTTTCTGATAAAAAGACACATGAAGATTTATGATACTATACAATGAAACATGAGAGGGAAGAAGGAAAGGTTATTTTGTGTCATTGGAAGGGGTAGTACATAATTCCAAAAGCTGCTATATTTTTTTATCATTGTGGCAATGAAAATATCCACATATGGTGGCTCCTCCCTGCCCACTCTCTCTCTCTCTCTCTCTCTCTCTCTCTCTCTCTCTCACACACACACACACACACACACACACACACACACACACACACACACACACACACACACTTGCTACTTTGCAGAGCCTTTACCTTCTGGGTTAGTATCCTCTGGAATAGGGAGCTATTCTCACAATTTTATAATTTGGGTTAATCAAGATACTGTAAAAAGTTTATTATATTAGCCACCCCTCTAACCATTCTGGATCTTTTTAACAAAAAGAACTTAAAACAAGAAATTGGCTATACAGGGGGAAAGATACCTAAGAAGCCAACAAAAGAATAAAGACAGACTAGAAATTGAATGCAGGAGGGAGTCACACTGACCTGTATTCTCAAAAGAACAAAGAGATGAAATGCCTTTAGTGCAACTTCAGATCAAGAGAAAATTTGATTAAAGATGGAACCAGACACAGTTTGTCCATGAGTAGCTGGGGCCCTAAGGAAGAAGGTGGCCCATGAAACTTGAAGGAAGAGAACAAGCTTGGATGCTAGTAGAAATGCTAAATGGAAGCCAGAAGAAAAGCAGGTTTTAGAAATGTATTTCCACATGAGAGAGGGCATGCTAGGAGGAAAACTGAGAAAAAAAAATCTGAACAAAATAGGCAAAAGATATATCGGGAGCATGTGAATTTTTCTGACAATGTATCTGGCACCAAGTAAGGACTTAGAAAATGTGCCATTCCTTAGTTACACCAATTTAATTTAACAAAATGAACATAGCTAGCAATGATTATATTATAGTAGCTGCTTGTTACAATTGGGGTGACCTTTTCTTTTGTTTATACAATACAGGCAAGTTAGCACCCAGTCGCTAAAATACTTGCAGGATTTAACTCTATCGCACATGTGATGTGGGATGGCACACGTAGTTGGGGGAAACATTTCTGAGAACTTTTGAAATATTTTAATCATCTGGTAAAATGTTCTGAGAACTTTGAGACTATTTTAATCATCTCTTAAATTTTTCTGAGAACTTAAGGAATATTTTAATCATCTCTTAAATTTCATAACAACCAACGGCACTGCCCAACTACTCACATTTTACAGCACAAAAGTGGACACCTTGTATAGCATTCTTCAGCTCCAGTACCTCATGGCTATTAATATACTATCATCACTTCGAGTGCAACAGGGTATAGTGCTCGAAGGATCTTGTCTTTGAAGTAAAATGAAACCCTAAAGCTTTCATTTGCCTAATGAAAACCTCAGCCAGAAAGTTTTCCTATTTCTGATCACATATGGAGTCTTCTAAGCTCATTCTGGCTTGGGACACCAGATGCTGGTCCTGCACGTGGCATTCTTATCCAAATTTGGAGCAGGTGCTAATTATCAGAACAGGAAACAGACACTCAATCCAAAGACAATTCCTCCCTTGGTATATAAGTAGGACAGTTCATTGCCTAATTATAAAAGGATCCCTATTAGCTTACTGCCTAGATTTTCAGTCTATACAGCTTCTTTTCTCCTCTCTGTCCTATGACTTCCAGTCAACTTGGACATAAACATTCAGATTTCCCATTAAAAGTATTTCTAAAAAATATAAATGTCTTTTCTCTAAATCTAAAGAAGGTTTTCATTAAAGAGCAACATTAGACCCATTCTAATAGTCAGCATGGTATGAAGAAAATTATTCCAAGTGGATCTGAGGAAATGGGCACCAACACAGATGTTTCTGTGTGTGAGTCTCTGCCCTTCCTCCCCTTTCCAAATATACAGTCCTGAGTGTTGGCTGTCAGGGTCAGGAGAGGAGGAAGTTCTCAGATGCCAGTACAAAGCAATAATCTTCAAGTGGATGCCATGCCAACAGGAATGTGGTATTAGTTACAAGGAAGTCAGGAGGCCGAGATTGAGAGTCAAAGAAAGTTAAAAATGAAATCAGTATGAGGGGAAGGGTCACAGAGGGAAGCAAAGAGGAGAATCAGAAGGAAAACATCTGTAGGCTTTACAAGAGCTAACAAGGAGGGAAAGCAGGAAATATGCATACACACGTATGTATGTGTGTGTGTGTGTGTGTGTGTGTGTGTGTGTGTGTATGTTTTTCCTTCATTCTCTTTTACACATGGTATGCTTTTGATATCCCTCCATTTTTTTCTTATAATATTCTCAACCCCAGATGACTAATGTGTGGATATGAGTAACTTGCTCTAAATTGAAGGTCACTAAATGCAAACACTTGCCTCCTCCATCAGTGCTATGTTATTTCTTCTTTAACCAGACACCAGTTTTCCCCACCGAAGTTCACCTTATTGTCTGGTCTTCATGTGCTTGGAAAGTGAAAGCATTCTCTCAAGCCAGCATCTGTCTGCGTGTTCTCTGAATGATGCTATTTTCTGTTGTTACACTATAGAAGATTTATGTTTCTTTTTTCAGAGGGAATTTCGAGAAGGGAATAACAGAAACATTTTTAAATCTTTTATATTTTGTTTTTTGGTCCTCAGAAGCAGAGAAAGGAATTGCATTTTCAATCTCCTAGCACATTATTGACACAAGTACTGTCTTTATTTCGTTTTATTTATTTTATTTTTTTCCTCCAGTGCCATTCTCACTTTCAGCCAACTATTTCCCAGAGGTAATAATATGTTTAATTTTTCTAAATAGCAGTGTATCACTATGTTGAATAGCAATGCTTTGTACAACTGACAGATAATAAGAAATATAAAATTTTAAAAATTTTCCAAAAAACTTAGAGTCTTTAGGACATTGAAAACTGCCAATAGTATTGTACACAAGCCTCTTTCTGTTTCTTTTTACACATTGTGCTGTCTAATTTCTGAACAGTTTGCTATACATACATGCATATATAGATAATATTCATCTACCCCTTATTAGATATCCAGTTATTCATTTTCATGTTGACATATTCCCAGGCTGCCTCTTCTGTAAAATCAGCCATGATGAACAATCTCACACATGTTTCCTTAGGGCTCAATGTGGGAAATCCTCTGGGATTATATCCGGCATAAAAATGGCTGGGAGGTTGGATATATACACACAATATTCCCACTCACTACTATCAGATTGTAAAGCAAATATTTTATAATACTTTCAGCCATCTGGTTTCCATTTGACCTCCAAATCATACAAAAATCTCAAATCAATACCCCTTAGCCTCATCTCTCACTGTTCTAAAATTTCTCGTATAAATTTGTTTCTTCCCACCTGTCATCTTTTGTAGTACCACATTACAACCCACAGACATTCTGCTGCCTCAGAAATAAGACTGGGTTTACTTCTGATACATTTGAGTTACCTTTATTAGAATTGATATGGATTGAGATGCCGCAATGTGATTTTTTAAGGTCATTACTATTACAAGCTTGATCGTTAAACACTTGAATTCACAGTGTTTCAAACCACACCGACAGTTCCCAGGTGAGACATCCTTCATGCTGAGAAATGTGGGTAAAGAATTCAAGTTCATTTCAAAGTCCTCCAATTCTGCATGAAATCTTGCATTGATTCATATAACATGTGAAAAGTTGTGTCCTCTTAAGATCAGACAACATTTCTTCCATAGCAAAGGAACAAAAGCTATGTGAATATAAACCTTTCACAAATGGTTTGGCAAGATCTTATAAAACGTCTGCAAGTCTTTCCCATTAATAGCCATAAAATGTTGTCATTTGCTGATAGCAAGTATAAATCCTCATATATATATATATATATATATATATATATATATATATATATATATATATTCCTGAGCAAGATCCACATGATCTCTTGGTTTTCTTCCTGCTTTGCTGTTTTTCAGCCACATTTGCTGGCTTCATCTACTCCCCTGTTATCTACACTCTCTCCTACAGCTTAATGTGACCTCACGGATTAAGCTCCCTCATCCAACTAGAATAAAGCAGTCATATAAAATCTATTTATTTCATTTTCTCTCTGCCCTTCCTCCCTGCCTCCCCTTTCTCTATATGATATATTTGAATCTCACCCTGTAAAATGTATATTCCACAAAAGCTGGGCCTTTGTTCACCTCTGTAACCAGAACAAAATATATGTTGACTGGATGACAAATGGCAAAAGGACTCTAGTGGTGTGTGCTCATGCAGGGATTTAATAATATGAACAGAGGAAAGGTAGCACTTAAATACTACAAAAGACCCTACCCATTTATTTTCGCAATGTTCTTTTTGAAAGAGACTGCGACATGGGCCCCACACAATCCATTTATTGTTATGTGGGCTGGTGCTTAGGTCCCAAAGCAGAGTTTATCCTTGAGTATTGAGGGTATAGTCTTGAATGCTAACCTCAATCCTGGAATATTTGTATTTCTAGCTGACATCAGAATTGTGGCACCCTAAAAAGAAGAGAAGATCAATATCTAAAGTTGAAGGGATAAAGAAGTAAGCAGGTCTGTGGTACAGAGAGGAAGAAGAGCAAGGGCCTCCTTCATATGTTTTTACTTACTCTCCATCTTTTTCCTAATTCTGGTCATCGTCTGTACTCCAGCTGTCACTTTGAACTGTTAAGGAGAAAGGAAGAGACATTGATTTCAGCATGCTATAGTATTCAAAGCAGTTTTAACAACAAAATATTATCTTTGGAGTTTTACTACAACTTTGTGGTATAGAAAAGGCAGTAATAAAAAAAGGCAGTAATATTGTCCCAATCTTAAGGAACAGGAAACCCTTAGTTCTATATTCCCACTGTTTTGCCACAACTTTTGGTAAAAGCACTAGTTTGGTCTTTTTAGTTCTGATCCTTCCTTGTATCCATCAATGAAATAATGTCTTTGATGTAAGAATGTACTAAATTACTCATAATTTCATCATTTCACTCTCTATAAGTCAGGTCAAAGGTTCATTCTATATAATTTTCTTGCACCTTTCTAATACATCCCTGATGAGCTATAATTCAAAAGTTAAAACAAACAAACAAACAAACAAATAAACTAATAGCCAGGTAGCAGTGGCTCACACCTGTAATCTTAGCTACTCAGGAGGCTGAGACCTGAGGACTACAGTTCAGAGGCAGCCTGGGTAGAAAGTCCATAAGACTCTTATGTCCAGTTAAACACCATAATGCCAGAACTGGAGCTGTGGTAGAGCACTAGCCTTGAGTAGAAAAGCTCAGGACAGCAAGCAGACACTGAGTCCAAGCCCCAGGACTAGCACAAAACAACAACAACAACAGAATAAACTTCTCTGGTATGGAATAAAGGAGAATCTACAAGAATTTATAGTCATTGTATTCAGTGTTGAGAATTTAAAATTTATTTTCCTACATTCATTTAGAAAGTGAAAATTCAATCAGAAACCTTATCTATAATTTGCCCATGGAAATGTCATACTTCCTCAGAGTAACCAAAGTTGCTCTGTTTCTTTTGTAAGTTTAATGCTAACAACTCTGCTGATAGTTCTTAAAA
Source organism: Dipodomys merriami (assembly GCF_024711535.1). Lineage (NCBI taxonomy): Eukaryota > Metazoa > Chordata > Mammalia > Rodentia > Heteromyidae > Dipodomys > Dipodomys merriami. Next base: position 12,190,822 of record NW_027206290.1, read on the forward strand.
CAAAAATCTAGTTTCCTTGGCATGCATACTTAGTACTTTCACTGAGATATGCATCCAGTCCTTTAATTTCAGTTGGAGTTTTAGTTCCTTATAGTCTATACCACATTTCTTGGTTTAAACTGCAGTTAAGGCACTAGGGAATGTGTTTTATACCTGAAGGATATTACCATGTGAGACACCCTATAAAACTTAAATTTATGTAATACTTGCAGCAAGTCAACACTTTTATGATTAATATGGCTATTGGCCACAGTCTTTTTATACACTATTTCTACTTTGTATTTGAAGATCTCCATAAATCATTTAATTTCAATGAATTTGGGGCCCTGCCTCAGAAACTTTGATCCAGTTTATTGAGCCACACACACCAGATTTGCCATAAATAATAGAATTTTATTCATGGCTTTCTCCACTCCACTTAATAAAACATAAAAACAAATGATGGAATAAACTTGGAAGAATAATAGTAAAAACTACCCTATTCAAAGTGGCTATGGAGAGAGTTTTTGCTTTACTGATGTGCATGTGTGTATGGGTGTATGGTTTTACTTTTGTCTGACATTAAGCGGTTCAGTGTTGTTATATGATAGGTCTGACATATTGCTAGCTATATTTCTAAGTTTCTTGTACCAATTAATCTCTTAGTTTGCAAATTTGTTGAGAATATTTTAAAAAGTAAATATTTGAAATATACACTTAATGTTTTTATTATAGACTACCATTGCTGATTTTCCTTCAATAAATAATATTTCTCTATGAGCAATTGGCATCATTTCTGGTTGCATAAAAAACATAGAGAAGGACACAACATAGTGCAGAGTTCAGAAGCATAGTTGTGCAATCAATCAAATTTTTTCTTATTAACCTTGTATTTACTATTTCAGTGTGGGAAAACTGCATATCAGTAAAATAAATCACAAATACTGTCTCTATTCTAAGGAAAGCTGCAAACTCTTCAGCTAATGATTTGCAATGGTTCAAAAAAACAAGTAACACAGACTCACTTATATGGGGGAAGAATACCTACTTCTTTTCCCTTGATTCTGAGTTGCAATATCTAAAATAAATGAGTATCATATTTTGAAGTACCTAGCAGAAGGCTTATATACAAAATAATTCAACAGCTATTTATTGGATGTGCATGTGTGGCATCATTATTATTTCAAATCAACTTGTAGCTATCAGGTTTCCAAACAGAATCCTGTCATGCACATTCTTTATTTGAAGAAATGTGATGGTTCAAACTACAGAAATACATTGTTATTCTAGTTTGGTGTTCTGGCTTCCAAATTCCCAGGAAGACAGGCTTTGTGCATTAATTTTAAGATTTACAACTGCTCAAAATGTTGTAACTCAGTATCAGAAGTTGAATCAGGAGATTTCTTCTGTATATACCTGGCTTCTCTTTCAATGGACACATAGGACACAATGGCCACCACAGGACCAGATGTAAGAACTCTGCTCCACAAATGACTGACTCTCTTATTGGAAACAAGAGCCAACACTTAATGTTTCACACAAAATTCCTTCTAATCATGGAATGGTTTGAGTGGGAAATCTTTATTCTACATATTCTACCCATAGTTCTTTGGGACGGAATGGATCAATGTTATTACCTCATTTTACCAGTGAAAAAATTGAGGCTACAAGAAATCAATTGTTCAAATACCACATAGAGAATCTATCAGCTTAAGCTTCTGGCAAAGTAGCGATGGAAAATCCTCACAATGGATGATTCGAGAAGGTTTAATAAAGGAGACATAAAAAGTGAGGGAGGTTTAAGAAAAGTAATGAGGAATTGTGTAGCATTTTGAGGCTGGTAATGTCTTGGAGCCATTGTAGCCATTCAACCTGAAATGCTGAAGTAGAGAACAGTTCCTGGGGCCCAAGAGCTGGTCACTTGTATGTATGTCCTTCAGTGTATATCCTTCAGTGAAAGGTCAGAGTCAACCTGTATAGTTAACCTGAATAGAGGCAACCTGAATAGGAAGAAAGCAGAGAAGGAAAGAAAATGAGTGGCCTTACTTTCCTCCTACTATTCAGTACACTGCTGCATTCTGAACTGCATTTTGTTGTCTGAAGTAAGAGGGAAAGTGAGTCTCAAAGTGCAGCTCACGGAGCTCAACGACTTAGCAAACAGAACTCCTATTACAAAGTGGAGATTCTGTACTTTCCATTGCATGTACCATCTCCATGCATGTAGCTGCAATTTCTTTGGAATAGTCACACTTTATTTCTGAAATTCTTCCTGTAAATAATTACAAGTTGCTATGTGGCATATAATTTTCCATTTTTTGTTTCTCAAAAATTTTCAAGGAGAATATGTTTGTGTATAATTTTAGGAGTTATGAATCATGTCACTTTATAAAAGCTAAGTGAGATGTAGCAAATGAGTAGATTTGTTCTGTATTCGTACATATACAACCGCACACATGAATATACATACATGATTTTACGACATTAGTCATTAATGTTTTACAAGAGTATGACATTTTTATTGCTTTTCTCATTTCCATGACTTTTCTTCTGCTTCCACTTGGCAGCTTCTTGGGCCCTCATAGATCCTCAACCTCTGCAGCTCTGTGTGCTGGGCTCTTACTGTACTTAATGCTACTTTATACCTACTAACTCACAACGGCCAAGTTTGCAAAATGCTAATCAAAAGAAGATTTCAGATTTGTTACTGGAAGATCTTGACCTTCTCTAATTGGAAGTAATTTTTTGCTAAGGATATATTTGCTCATGGATGGATGGAAATGGAATGAAATGCTGAGATGAGACTGGACTTGGAGGATGCAGAGGAGACATTCTGAAATCTGCTCCAAATAAACCCTCCACCTTTTAATGAGGTCCATCAGTAAATCTCCAGGGAGACCGAAGGTTATGTGAGACAGCTCCTTCAAATCACTTCTCTGTTATCCATTTATTTAGTGGAGCAATGGAGTTCTGTTCATGGTTAACTGAAGAGATGGAGAATCACTGACAGGATTGCTCAGGTTTTAGACTTGCCAGCCTCAATTGTAATAAACAGGAAGTTTAGAGTTCCTATATACCTACAATACCTCTTGGTGGTTTTCATTTCCTTTCCCTAATCCTAAACATGCCAGGAAATGGATTGCCAAAATATCTCTTCTACCACCCTACTATATTTCAGAGAAGAGTTTTTATGTAATTTCTTTCATCTCTTAAAAAATTCAGTACTATTTTAGTACCCACATGTATCCTAGTATTGTTATGGATTAGTGTTTCCAGATGATTAATGTATTGGCTAGAATTCACTTTATCCTTCCAATTAAAGCAAGTATTCCTGATTTAAAAGACAATTTATTTTTTCTATGCTTCAGTAGTTGTACAAAGGAGTTTCAATTCATTATGTTGGTTTGTGAGTACAATGCATCTTATTTGAATATTTTCATTATCTTTAAGTAGTTGTGATCAATATCTCCCCTTTCATAATTCTCCCTGTCTCTCCTGATTCCAACTTTCCCCTCAATTTACCTATTTCCATTTTCATATGTATACATATGTTATGAGTTAATATGCCTACCCTTTCTCTCTCAACCCTAATCCCCTCGTGTACCCTTCTTAAACAAAAATCCAGGCATGTTCCAGCTTCCTCAAACTCATTATGTTAAACTCTAAGTCAGCTGTTGAAAGGAGTTAGCATTGGAATTCTCCCCTTGTAAGTACCATACTTGAGTTAATTCATTGGTGCATACATAAGGCCAGTGTTCATATCTCATATCTTTCAAATAATTATAAAAGGAATAGTTACTAAATTTGAGAGTCAGAGTCATAAAGAATTGAAAAGTTACAGATTCCTTTTTTTTCAACGCAGATAAACCACGTTAGAAGATTCTAAAAGTGAGTATATATATGTATATATATATATATATATTTATAGAACCTTTTTATTTTATCTTATACAGTGTTCCATAGGTTCACATATATAAGATAATCAAGTAATTAGTGATGGCTTTCTCACACTAAAGACTAGAACTTGGAAGTAAAAAATAATTAAGTTAAATGATGGTTAAATGATGTGCTATTATTATACTCCCCAAGTGGATTTTATTTCATGACAAATATCTCATCATGGCTTTAAGAAACTCCCTGTAGTCATTACCGTTCTGTTACACAGGAGGACTCAAAAAAATAACGGAAAAGGTAAGAAATTTGTGAAAGGTCACTAGCAATAAAAGAGGTTACAGAGCCCCTGATTTCTAGTGCCATGATCTTTAAATTATAACAATTCTTATCAGAGGGACAGTACTGAAAAAGGAGGCTTTAAATGTCATATCGACTCATTAATGCTTTCTCCCAACCTCAGTTCTAGGCCAAAGCAAAGAAATGACTTCTTCTGGGTATACTGTGTTTTTTCTCTTTAAATGAGCCCATTAAAACTGTCCTCTTCTCTTCCTGCCTAACTAGTCTCTCTTGGTTCTCAGTTGATGAAATAACGTATACTACTTAAGATTCATATTTCCTTTCTAACTATGCCTTGAAGGAGTGGGATTAACTTTCTCTGCTTCTTCCTCAGCAGTAAACTCTAATTGGCTGACAGCTTGCTCAGACAAACACACAGCCCCTGAGGGCTCTTATGGTAAAAGAAAAGAAAATGTGGTCACAGATACACCATTTTTAATATGATTTTCCCACAAACTATAAAAATAGGACTGCATCAAGGAGGCTGAAACAAAAAAGTTAGATACTGGCCAATAATATCTGAAAATATTCCACTATCATTTCTTCTAGAAACTTATTGTTATTATTATTATTCCATTATTATTCCATGTTAAAATATTAGTCTCAGCTGCATACATTCCAATCAGGGATGTATTTGATGCTTTGATGAATCACTGAATGGAGCTTACAATGGTCTCAAAACTGATCACTCTATAGTGTCTATACCCTTGCCTTTATGCAAAGATTTGTTAACTTTACCTCAGCTTTTCCTCTTTTCTTTTTTCTTCCTTTTTTTTTTTTGTCAGGGCCTGAACTCTGGGCCTGGGTGCTGTCCCTGAGCTCTTCAGCTCAAGGCTAGCACTTTACTACTTGAGCCACAGAGCCACTTCTGGCTTTTTTCTGCTTTATGTGGTGCTGAGGAATTGAACCTAGAGTTCTACCTCTTGAGCCACAGCACCACTTCCAGCTTTTTCTGCTCATGTGGTGCTTAGGAATGGAACCCAGGGCCTCACGAAGGCAAGGCAAGCACTCTACCACTGAGCCACCTTCCCAGCCCTCCTGTTTACTTTTTAGACAACTAGTAGCAATGGGTTTTGACAAAGATTGACCCTGCTCACCAGTGCAGTCTCATGGCATACAAACTACTTGATTAATATAACACAACCCTAAACAAACTAGTGTCTGACTTTGCTTGGCAATGGGGAGTAGGATTGGAATGATACATTCAGTACAAAACATTCACCAGGAATTTGTCATTAGGATATGCTTTCTTCCAGGATGCTGTATTTTTCAGAAATTTAAACTTTTGCAGCCCCTTTGCTGCCTTGAATAAAGCCACTGTGGAGACAATGCTGGTGCAAGCAAGGAAAAGGTCAGAAACAGAAGACTTTCATGGAACCATTTGTGAGTACAGCTTTCACAGTGATAAAAATCAGAAATGCATTTTGATCTGGGATTTGTTATTTCTAGTCTCCATTAAGACAAGTATATAAAAGGTCTTAATAAGATTATAAGAAGATAGATGAAGAGGATGTTACAGATTTCAGGACAGATTTTGGTAAAAGCTCTCATGAAACTCATAAATCCTATGGGAAAATACAAGGAAATCTGAATCAAATGCTGAGATTTCCAAGGCTGTATCTCAACGCTCTGGGATATTCACTGTTCATGTAACTGACAAGAATCCTGAAGCAGAAAACTTGCATAGAAATTTTATGTATTTGGTGGAAGCAATATTATTTTTAAATCATAAATGACTTTATAACTTTTCACTGAAGTCTATAATTAAAAGATGAACTTTTTATGAAGTTTTCAATTAAAGAGTGTTTAAATAAAAATTAATGAGCATAAAAGGGGAAAGAATACAGTCAAAAACTCAATGCATAATCTTATAAAATTAAGAAAAGTGAAGGAAGGAGTGTGTTGGGAAGAATGGATGAGAATGTTGAAAGGGGATAAAGACATGTTGTATTCATAAACTGTTAAAGGCAACTCCTTTGTACAACTACTGAAAGATAATTAAATAAAAGAAAAAAATTGGACTGGGAAGGTGGCTCAGTGGTAGAGTGCTTGACTTGCATGCTTGAGGCCCTGGGTTCAATTTCTGAGCACCACATAAGCAAAAAATAGTCGGAAGTGGTGCTGTGGCTCAAGTGGTAGAGTGCTAGCCTTGAGCTGAAGAGCTGAGGGACAGCGCCCAGGCCCAGGGTTCAGGCCCTACAACTGACAAAAGAAAAAAAAAGAAAAAAAAATTAAGTCTCCCCTTAAAAAAATGGTACTTTTATGAAAAATTTCTGGAGTTTCAGTTGACCATAGACCTTACAGTATACTACAGCTATTTTAAAAGTTAGAATAATTTTCACAAAACTGATTAACAGAAGAATTGCTCCACTTTTACCCTTGATTGAAAAAATAAAAACAAAAATTTCAATTATTCTGTGTATGGATACTATTTGGAGGTTTATGTGTAACTTTTGGCATTTTATCAGTTTTTTAGTCATAGCTGAGAAAATTTTAAATAAGAGCTTCTGGAATTGTGAAAAGTTATAAAAATGTTCTTAAAAAGAATTGTAGCTTTTTAGCGTGAAAAAGATTGATGGAAACCAACGTAGTCGCCTTTGCACGTTTATTCACTTAGCAGACATGCATTCCCTTTGCTGAATGACTAGAGGTGGGGGAGTTACTTGAGATGCAAATATGTCCAGAAGCTGAAGAAACAATTTAGGGAACATTAAAGACACAATAAATAATAATAATAATAATAATAATACAGTGAAGTACATATGCTACTATAAAGGTGTTAGTTCGTGAAAGCACTAAGCCTCGAATATAAGTCCTGAGAGAAGAATAAGAAATTCCCTAGGGGAGAGAGAAATACTCTAGCAGAGAAAACAGCAAGTATAAGACAAAAAGAAAAAATAGCCCTTTATTTTTAGCTTGAAGGGAGAAAGGGAAGTAGACTTATTATTCAAGTAAAATAATTTGATTGGTATGTTAAAAACAACACAACAGATTGGAATCCTAAAGATATATTTTTAGGGAGGGTAAGTGGTTAGGAATAGCCAATATAAGGAAGTGAGGGGAGTTAATTAAATTAGTAAGAAGAATATGATAGTTTGGAGAGAACAAGTATATTAACAGAACAGAATGAAACTTCAGAAATATACTCAAACATATATAGCTAATCAGTGTATGAAAATAGAAAAAACTTCAAATCTCTGAGAAATAAAGTAGTTATTCAATATAATGAACCAAAATTTCTGAGATAATTGGTTAAATGTTTTAGAAAAATTACATTATGATTCAAGATCACATGTCCAAATAAATTCCAACTGATGCAACCATTTAAACACAAAAACATGAACATTCAGAAAAACTAAAATATACATTAATAACTACTTCAAAGTGATGAAAGATTTTTCTGGGCCTAACTCCAAAAGAATGAAGAGAGAAAAAAAGAAAAAAAATGACATAATTACTTCCTCAAAGAAAGTAAAGAAGGAGAAAATAAGTAGAGGAAAAGAGAAATGGAATAAAATCAACCAGAGATGCTTGCCCTAGTTTCTGCTTCAGTGTATGTAGATGTAGTAAAGTTCTTCTTTCTGTACTTCTCATTTCAGAAGATGACTTGACTCTTCCCTTTCTCTGTTTCTCCATGTTGCATCTGTCAGTACACATTGTCTGTGTTAAAAATCAAAAAAAGATTTGAATCTGACATTGATCTTCTGTTCTCCTGCTATGACCCTCATCAAAGTGACCATCTCTCACATTCCCATAACTGCTCTTCCTGAGGCATAATGGGTGCTTGAAGATCCCTTCTGTAGTCACAGCCAGGATTCTTAAAATTTGTTATTTAGGTGCCCACTATTTATTGAGAATCCACTCTGTGCTGTTTATTTTAGAAGTGGAGATTAAAGTAATTAAACTACACTCTCTCACACAACTTACAATGCAGTAGGGGCAGAGAGCAAGGGAAAACAAGAAAAAATTAGTCAAGTAAAACTTTAGACAGTACAATAGAGAAATATAAGGCAGAAAAGGGACTAAGGGATTGGCTGGGCAGTCATCGCACTTGTGTGCTTTGTGCATTGCGCAGACACTTGGCAGAGGGGATGAGAGGGACTGAAATCTGAGAGGAGCAACTTTTCTAATTCTTCTGCCCATATGGGGTGCATTTCTCAACTATATCTGCCCACAGTGAGAATCTTTTTTTTTCCACTACCCAAAATTACAATTCATGATCTGTACAGATGGTTTTGTTTAAAGATGACCACTGACTCATATATTGAGAATAGAGGACAAGAATGGAGGCAGGAATATAATTTATGAGACAATTGTGAAATTCCAGGTGAAAAGTTATGGTCGCATTAGTGTAGAAGACTGTGGAATGATTTCAAAGATAGAAAAGCCACAAAATTGTCTGCCGTGAGTGTGTATAGGAATCTTTAGATCTAAACTCCAATGTACCGTTCATCAATTTGAGCTCCCCACTCTTGTGAATATCATCTCCATCCATTCTCTCTGAGCATCCTCAAATGCATTGTTTCACTATTATAACCTCCAACAGTTGAAGCCCTTTTCCTAGAGTCTTGGCATTCACTTTTCTCTGCCATGAGCCCTTCTCCTTCAGATTTTTGCCCCACTTACACATTAATCGGTCAGCTATGCTAGATAATGCCACTACTGACCAACGTATTCTGATTAGCAGACACCTATACGATGTCTAATATTTTTCCTTTAGACATAATATCACCCTCACCAATAAGCAATCACTTATTTATTCTTCTTAATATGTCCTTGCAATGTAAAATCTCTACAATTAGGAATGGTATCTTGACCTAAAAAGTATCTGATGAATATTAGCGGTTCGGTAATTTGTGTTTCTTCAACCGGTTACCCCCAAAACTTTACCTTAGAACTACCATTAACATTCATATTTTTTTAGACCTCAAATTGAAAATCTTCCCATTCTGAAAACATTGTTGATGGATCTGACTTATATTACACAAGGTTGTGAAGGGTGAGATTTTCTTACTTGTCCCTCCACTGTTCTCTTTGGAAGTTCTTAGGTATAGAAAATGATATCTGCTTACATAACATTAGCAAATGGTGCATCTTTTCACGTCTACCCTGAATATTATTTTATGTTGATAGTGCCCAGTGGTGTCAGAGATTATGAAATATTGGAAAGTTAGAGATAAGGTAGCCTTACATAATCAAAAATGATTGTTCAGAATGAAGTATGATAGTTCCAAGTTGATAATATAATATTTTATTATCACATACAAACATCAATTATGAACATGAAGAATACATAATTGTCTATTTATAATTCCTGCTGAGGGGTAGTTTGATTCTGTAGCCAAACTGCTAGAAATTCAATTGATGTAGTGTAAATTAATGGTCAATGTTAATAATACAAAGTTTATGGGATTTAGATCCAAAACAGAAGCTATTTCAAATAACATTTCAATGATTAGATGTCCTGGTGATCTTTAATGAAATAGTTTAATTCTAAAGCACTAGTTAGGTCAGTTTTTTGTAATGTGGCTATATTAAATGCATTGCAAAAATTTATAGTATATTTCCTTTTGTTATTGCAAATTCTTTTGTGTACAACTTGGTATATAAGAAAGCAATTTCCAATAATAATAAGCTGTTCTTTATATAACTACAGTGAAATAGACAGCTTGGACATACTTAGTTCTGCTCTGCTCCCAAAATAAAAAAAAATCCCCATTGAAACTACTAATGTTTACCTTGACAAACAACTCACAAGTCTGGCAGTCACTAGTGCAGGCTGCTTTCAGTAAACTCAGAAAAAGAAACACTTGAATGCAAAATCAAAGAGAACTTTTGCATACTTCATTTGAATTCCTATAGTTTTTTGGCAAGGTCTGTATGAATGAACAAGAATAAAGTAATATATATACTGATCTGGGAAAGCTGAGATAGATGGGAAATACGAGCAATTGCAACAGAGCAAGATTAATTCTTCCTGTCACCGTCTAAACACTGTGTCACTTCCTGGGTGGTCCCTTCTCACCCTGGGGAATACTGGAGTCAACTCTTAACCTCCTTAGAGCCTAACTTCCTCCTGAAGCCAAAATCTTCCTCATGGAACCGTATAACATTACCATTTAGATACCATATACTCAAAGTATCTTTTCTTAACACAAAAGGTTTCATTTTCCTAGTCTTCTTTTTGCACTGGCATTTGACATATTCTATTACAATAAGGTATTTGCAGTTGTCTCCCCTCTCCATCCTGTCCTTCGTTTTGTCTCCTCTCCCTCTCTTCTTCCCTCCTTCTTACTAGACTAAAGTCCTTTCAGTCTGGAACTCTCTTCTGCATCTATTCCAAATGCTGAGTAGAATGTCTACCATAGAGTAATACTCAAAAATATAACTTGAATTGAACTGATATGAAAGACGCATTCATATAAATTAATTTTATTTTATTTTTTAGCAATGAAAATAAATAAGGATTTGGGGATTAAAGTCTTCTCTGAGCCCCCTAAATTCATTTGCAGTACTATATGTAATATTTAATAGACTTTTTGACATGGGGTGGTCTAGTTTTGACAACTTTATTATTAAAATATTTTGAGTTCAAAGCTTTTAATGTCCCAAAATGATTACAACATTTGTATTTCATTTCCAAAATGGTTTCAGTTTAGGATGTTCATATTATTTATTTTTCTTTCTAGCAGTACTCAAAGACTAAAGAAACTGTTTAAATAAAGCTTAGGTCAATCGAACTCAAGAGGACCGTTTATTCTTTGAATTTTATCATGCTAGTATGTAATTCAAAGATAAATTAAAGTCTTAAAGACATGCTTCGGTGCTTACCTACAGTATGATATCTGTGCAATTAACGTCAGAGCAGGATTGGTAGGATTTACAAAAGAGGAATTTTCATAGATTCCCATCCAGCACTGGCTTGGGTGACTGCTCTTCTACTGCATATCTGCAATCCCCCACTGAGTGTAGTGTAAAATCAGTGCTTCTGTTCATGGAGCACTGCATGGTATCTGTGAGTCCCTAGAGTCAACTATTGACTTGTAAGTCTCTCTTAAACTTTACAAAGCATCAGCTACTCTTGAACAAAGGCATTGTACATCCAGTGTCCCTGGAGAATTACTGCCTAAACAAACCTCTCCTGGAGATCAGCATGCCATTGAAATACAATTTGCACCTGGTGGCAAAAGTTGCAAAAAGTCAATACTTGATGAGGGAGAACTTTGTAAAATCCTTGAAACAGCAGAGTGGCTCAAGGCTATTTGTTGTATTTGCAATAAAAGTGTAATCCAGTGTAATATGCAGGTAGTTACCAACTAGAGAAAGCCAGCTGTGCTACTATTGAACAACATCTCTCTCTTCCACCAAATGAGCTGTTAAGAGAACACACAGAAGTGGTAAAGGACTAATAAGAATTTTGAGGATAAAAACTCAAAAAAAAATAAAAAAGATTCCACATCAGAACTACAACTCTGCAATAATTATAGAAAATTGGGTGATCCTGTAGAGTAAGTTTGGGAGATTCCTGAAGAGGAAAAGCTGTTTTTGTGCTAAAAGAAACTTTGGTAGGGAAACATTAAACCCCACAAACTTATTTATGTAAAAAAAATATTGGAAGCAATCATGTTTGTTAGAAATACTGCATTTTGTGTTTTTATAAACCTTATGTTACTACCATCTGTCCCACACTTTTCTGGAATCTATCTGGTTTAATTTAGAGTTGATGTTGGTTTACTATATGAATTTTTCTACAGAACACTCCTTAATTTATAATTATGGTTTCTGGCTAATATTTCATTATTTCATACAAAATTATATTAAAAAGTATATTGTCTTTTAAAATGGCTAGTGTTCTCAGGAGTGAGGTTTTATTCAATGAGAATCTTAAAGACTCAGAAATGATTAAATATCTAAAAGAAAAAAACAGTCTAAAGCATTAACTCATACTTCAGAGCTTAGATTTAGTTAAGAAGTGATGATTTAAGTAAAAATTTTAAAAATTAAGAAATGGTCTAGTCTTTCTGGTGCCTATAAATTCTGTTGCTTTGAAATCCTAAGGCACTAACGACATTTCAGTCACTGGAACTACACACAATGGTCCTTTTACTACATCAGAAAATTGTTTGTTTCATAGCTAATTGATCTGGTTCATTATTTTTCAGCATTTGTCAGGATACCTTGAATTGTATGATTATAAATTAAAATAAAAATTGGACTTGAAAGTTCAAGAATTGAATTCTTTTATGACATGGAGACAGCAATTTAAGGAGAACCAATATGAATCAACATATAATTAATAATAATAATAGAAACTAGTTCTGAGTAAAGGTAGGACAGTAGGGAAGGAAAGTGGTAGGGTTGGTAAGATAATTAACTCAGATGAAGAGATACTGAGTCTCAGATTTGGGTGGGATTTTCAAGGACAAATAACTTATAGGCAATTTGAATATGAACCTAAAATAAGATTAGAAAGCAATTTACAGCCCGGTGCTGGTGGCTCATGCTTGTAATCCTAGCTACTCAGGAAGCTGAGATCTGAGGATCATGGTTCAAAGCCAGCTCGGGCAGGAAAGTCCATGAGACTCTTACCACCAATAAACTACTAGAAAACCGGAAGTGGCCCTGTGGCTCAAGCGGTAGAGCACTCACCTTGAGCTGAAGGGCACAAGGACAGGCCCAAGCCCAGAGTTCAAGCCCCACAACTGACAAAAAAAAAAAAAATTTTGCAATAGAAGTTACATATTAGAATAAAAATGTAAAAGTTAGAAACTAAGGGAAAATAAACTCTCTATTGTATAGAAACTTACTTAAAAGAAAAATAATAAGTACTTGAATCTTAGAAAATACATAGAGTGAAAGGATGTAGAGAGGTAAAGAAATATTAGAGAGAGAGAAACTGGTGATTGTTCTGAAAATCGTTCACAAAAAGAAATTAAAGGAAAGAATACCCACTTATTAGATTACAATGGAGAAATCAGTGAAATGAAGACAAAAATAAATGAGAATATGTTAAAAGTTGTTTATCATCTTCAAGAAACTTTTTGTAAAATATAGGCATTTTTCTTCCTTTCAGATACATCTGCCAAGTAGATGTCATGGATTTGTTAAGAACAGATGTGTTCTGCAGGAAAGATATAGAGAGAAATGTCATTGTTAGGGTTTTTACTTGTCATGTTAAAAGGAGTATATTTTTTGACATTGATTGGTGTGTCATTTAGAATACAAGTCTTCTCTTTATTGAGTTGTTTACATGGACAGACAAGCTTAACTACCTGGCTGAAATGTTATTTGAAACTGAGATACAACATTTTAAGCATTTCTATTTAAACAAATGAAAATGAGTGATAAAATTGGTATCATGAGTACATAGACATGACTTTATGAGCTGAATTTCCCCAGTCTTTTGAAGAAGTAATTTAATTTAAGACTTTGAGTCAAAAAGTAGTGAACAGGTTGTCGAGTCTTTATTAAAAAAAAATTCCAGAAGGCACGATTGCAGGTAATATGGCTAAATTTCTTAAAATGAGACCAAGTGGTGACATTTTAAAAATGATACACATATTTTCCTCTAAAACTTTCATTTTTCCATCAGCTTCTTTTCATGTCATTTTGGCTTTCATATCAATGTTCATTATTTTTAACTTATGAAAAGCACCTGGTGCTAACCTTTTTCTTATCATAATTTTAAAAAGAAACAAGACACTTAAACATTAGTTCTGTTTTTTAAGTCTGAAAGATAGTAGAAAGTAATTTTCTGTACAACTCCTCTCTTTACATGATTTTTTTTCAAAGAAAACATAGTTTCTTCTTATTTAAATTAGGGTTTGACTTCATAATGTAACTTAGCATGTATGTTTGGCTCTAACGTTTTAATTTGTAAACAATCTGAGCAGTTTTTCTTATATATTATGTAAAATTCTTAGTGGTTTTCAAAGAACTACTCAGAAATCGTGTTTTCATGTCAATTTGTATACTTTCATGATTTTACTTTCTGTTTAACCACTTGAGAAATCCAATGTCTTTCATATATATATTTTCAAATACACTCAAAGGGCTACTTGATTCCTTGTTGCTGTACTAAGCTTAGCTGTACTTAACTAATGCTAATAGTCACAGAGCAAACCAATGAATTGTGATGGTTTATATTTGAATATACATACATAAAAACACACTTATTCAGAAAAAAGTGATACACACCAATGATAAACACACAAATGTAAAGAGAGAGATATATATCACTTAATAATGGAGATACATTCTGAGTTTACCCTTAAAATAATTTTGTCCTTGTGTGAATATTATTAAGCATACTTATATAAGTGGCATAGGTATATGAGTAGCATAGTCTCAGAAATATATGTATTTGCTTATATAGATATTTATATTTATATAGATATTTATATAGATATATGATGGTCAATATTTGTGTATCTAAACATAATTAAAGACAGAAAACATACAGTGAAAATGTGCTATAAGGATTAAAAACTAAATAAATCAATACATCAATATAGGGCACTTCCCATGAGTGAAGCGTTCAGGACTAGAAGTTGCTCTGGATGAGTCAGTTGCTTGTGGTGAATGACTGTGAAGGTCATTCTCAAACATTACTGTGGACTTTGTGAACATTGGGTACTTACATGACAGTAAGCTTATTTCAATATTAAATTAGCCTCAGCTTATTATAACTATTTTTATTTAACAATTTATAGAAATTTGTAATTTTAGAATAATGATTTAAAACATAGATACACTAAACAGAAGTGTTTTTCCTTTATTTCCTGATTGTACCAGTGGTCTTCTGTTTTAATTTTAAACTTTTGTGTTAAGAATTAAGATATAAATATTCTAGGCCTATACAACATACAATTTCATTATCTTCTTTCACCGTATTTTGCTCCACTGGATCATTGTCAAGAGCCATGACACAGAACATTCGGGTCATCATCACCTTCTATGAGAACCACAACTTTGTCTAGAACATCTTCTAAAGGATTTACCTGAGGGTCCTCTTGAGGAGCTGTCACTCTTTTTAGCCATAGGTATATGGTAGCTTGCTGGATCTGTAAGTTTTGTTGTTGGTTTTTTTTTTCATCATAGATGTAAGCATGTCTCTCTATTAATGAAAAACTTCTGGCTGTGGGGTCCTTGATTTCAAATTTTCCTCTCTCTCTCTCTCTCTCTCTCTCTCTCTCTCTCTCTCTCTCTCTCTCTCTCTCTCTCTCTCTCTCTCTCTCTCTCTCTCTCTCTCTCTCTCTCTCTCCCTCTCTCTCTCTCTCTCTCTGTGTCCATGAACATCCTGATACTGTGTCTTGAACTCAGGCACCTCAAGCTGTCATTCAATAGGCTTTTTTTTTTCTTTTTTTGCTGACACTCTTTCATTTTAGCCACACCTCCATTTGAGTGTTTGTACTGGCTATTTGGAGATAGGATCTCTCAGAATTTTCTGCTCCAGATTAGCTTCAATCATTATTCTCTGGTCTTGCCTCTTGAATAGTTAGGATTTCCGGCATGAGCTACCAGTGCCTTGCTGCTTTGAAATTTTCTAAGGATCGTTGGGGTTTGCAAAAATTTCTGCTAAACCTATCACTGGGAATTTTTATTGATTGTCTTCTTATTTTCACAATTGTCTTTAGCTTTACTTCTTCAGGCATGTGTTTATTAAGAAACAGGAAAA
Organism: Dipodomys merriami; assembly: GCF_024711535.1. Taxonomy (NCBI): domain Eukaryota; kingdom Metazoa; phylum Chordata; class Mammalia; order Rodentia; family Heteromyidae; genus Dipodomys; species Dipodomys merriami. The sequence goes on from NW_027206290.1 coordinate 12,206,705, forward strand.
GTTCAGCTCCATGATACTCTTAGTAGCCCACGCATCAAAGGCTGAAATCACGTTAGTGCCATGTAGTGCATGACTCTACATTGCTATGTAGGCATAAGTATGTTGTATATATGACACATATATAGCATATATGACTCAATACAATATATCCTGTCAATATTCCTGTGGTTATAAATAATGGCACCGAAGATTTTAATAAACACTTTCATTTAGTTGATTATCTTCTTTAAAGTACCACAAATAGCCATTTTGCCTCCTTACCTCTAACCAAACCTCCTATTCTTTTTTACCCCACACTGTAATATAGTTTTTTAGTATAATTCCCAACAATAATTTTGTTTCTTCAGATAATATTGTGTTTAATTTGTTAGATTCAAAAATATTTGCAATAATGTCTTAAATACCAAGTGCAACTTTTATTAAATTCTGAATAACAGAGTGGTATGAAGAAAGAATTTATCAGCCAGAGACTTGGGCTATGGTCTCTGGTTTGTTTCATAGCCATGATCCTCATCTCCCCCAACTGCACACTTGAAGTTGTATAGGTTTTTCTGAACTTCAATATTGTGTCTGGATTTAAGAAATAATAATAAAACACTAAATCCTCAGTAGAAACTTTGCACATAAGCCTAATGAAAACTGAGATTAACCATATCCTGTATTTTTTAGGTCCAGCCTTTTACTTTATTTTTATTCATTCAGTGGAAAAGTTTTAGACACATCTCATCTGAGACACTCATGATAATTTAACCAGTATGCATTTGAAAAATGACTTATGTTTTAATCGTAATTATGGCCTGAGGCAATGTTAATGGGTGATTGTTTCAGATCTAAAAAAAATCAAATGATATGTAATTTCCAAATAGGTTTATCACTTCAGGAATAGCTTTCTTAAAAGTTCTTTCCTCTGCTTATATTGGAATGTGAAGATTTATGTTTGCTCTTATCTTTTCAAATAGAGGTCTCATAATACAAGTAAGCATCATGTTCTGAGAGAATTATAAGCCTTATACAGCTGTCTAAAACTTTCAACTTTTTAAATATGCTTTCACACTTATTAACTTATTTCATTTTCTCAAAAAGACATCAGAAGTAAATAGAGCAAGTATTTTACTTTTCTGTTTATAATATAGTAGAAAAAGACATATTACATACAAATAGTTTTTTGGAACAAGGTAGGGAGAGGAGTCTGTGAAACTCCAGGGACCTATCAACCTCTGATACTTGGTCCTATGACCCATGGCAAGTAAAAACAGTCTAGAAATTGCAGTCCCACCGATATGTTGTATATATATATGCATATATATATGCATATGTTGGCTCATTTATGAAATCTAGACCTTGAAGATATATACACTCATATACACCTACAGATGCACTGATAGATTGATGATAGGTAGATGGATAATGATTGTAACTATGAAGTGAGAAGTAGGGAGAGGAAGAGTATGATGAAAGACATGTACCATCAAAACATGTATCTATGTATAAAGATGACATATGGAAAGTCTCCGAAAACTGTTGAATAAAAGAGAATATGGAAGATGAGCAAGGGAGAGAAATCAAAGCTATTAATATGACTAAATTATAATTCATACACTGGAAAATGATGGTGAAACCCCTTTGTACAATTAAAATATACAATATGAAAAAATGAATGACAGGAAAGTAAAACATGTTCTATTAGTGGGGGGTGCAAGAATCAGTGGGAGCAGAAAGGGCAATGAAAGTGAATAAAAGTGATCGTGAAAAAGTGCCTGATATGCATATATAAGAATAACACAACAAAATCTGTTGAATTTTTTAAAGCTTTTTTTTTATTGTGAAAATACCATACAGAGGGGTTACAGTTACATAAGCAAGGTAATGAGTACATTTGTTATCAAGCATTGTTGCCTCCTTGTTGAATTTTTTTACTAAGGAGTAGCACGGAGATGGAGGAGAGAGTTTGGCCTAGGTACATTGTATACATGAATAGAATTATCATAGTGAAACACCACCTTTTATACAACTAATATATGCTAATAAAATAGCTCTTTTAGCAAAGAACTAGTGTACTCATCAGCAAGAAATAAATGGGAATATTGTTGTTGAAAATTGGGGTACATTTTGGTATATGACAAGTTTCTTTTCTTTCCAATGATGGTTTCACCATAAGACAAATTCTTTCTCCTCTAAATTTTCTTTAATTCTGATTATATTTCTAAAAACAGGGGAAGAATCACTCAAAAATACTATTTCTCCCTGTTGTTAATATTTTATTGTAGATTTTAACTTAAGAATACATTTTATATTGTGTTCTTAACATATATACACACACTTATACAAACACATTTTTTTTTTTTGTTGGTCATAGGGCTTGAACTCAAGGCCTAGGTGCTGTCCCTGAGGGGTTTTCTGTTTGTTTATTTGTTTGTTTGTTGTTGTTGTTGTTAGCATTCTACCATTTGAGCCACAGCTCCACTTTTAGTTTTCTGGTGGTTAAGTGGAGATTAAAATCTCATGGGTTTTCCAGCCTGGGTTGACTTTGAACTGTGATCCCTAGATCTCAGCTTCCTGAGTAGCTAGGATTACCAACCAATGCCCAACAAACACACATTTTTTTAAAAGTAAAATTCAGAAATATACCTTGATTCTAGTGTATATCATATGTGTAAGTGGGAATGCACTAGCAGGTAAATGTTAAATATGTGCAATTACAGTTCAACAAGTACATAAAACAAATGCTATTAATACTGAGATGTTTACAGAAAAATATCAATCATACTTATCCTGAATATTCTTTGCTTTTCTATGCAACGATAACATAACCAACTTAAACCAAAGTTGACAGCAGAACAGTGGGCCTTGGCCATTTGAAATCTGAGAGTTGGCTATTAAGTCAATTCCTGGAGGTTGCTTATGTAAAGCTCACTGCCACAGCAGCCCGTGAACTTTACACCTCATTGTGCAAAAGCCTATTTGGAAATGTTAAGCCTTTGGCAAGATACTAGATCTCTAAATCATCCTTGCATGGTTTAGAAACTTGTTCATGAAAAGAACCAGTAACAACACTGTGTGCCATATTTTCAGTCTTGAGACTGTGTTCCATTAAAGGAAACAGCCATCTCCACTTCCTGCAGGGAGCTATATTTAAGTTTCTTTCAATAAAAAGGATTGTCATGAGTTTCAACAATTTTCACTAAGAAAACATGCAAGATGGAAAATGAAAAATTAACACTACCAAAATTAGAAAGGCGATTATGATTTGGTAATATTTTCTCCTTCTATCTCTATGATTATTATTTTTTTTTCAATTCATGAAGATGTGTAATCTACATGTGATAAATACCAATTATTCAAATAGCACCATCTAGAAGAGTGAACATAAATATAGTTTGGGGATAATAATCAGTGGAGAAGATATTTACACAAAATAATCTCCCAAATAATTTATAAATCAAATGTGAAAAGTGGCTTGAGGTACTTACAAACCACGAGGAAGAGAACTAAGGGGCTCAGAACTGCAATGGGGTCTAGTTACATAGGTTCCAGAGGTTTCTGGAAAATTCTTGCTGAGGTACAAACTTAAAAAAAGCTGAGTGCTGGTGGCTCACGCCTGCAATCCTAGCTACTCAGGAGGATGACATCTGAGGGTTATGGTTCAAAGCCAGCTCAGGCAGGAAAGTCTGTGAGACTCTTACCTCCAATAAATCATCAGAAAACTGGAAGTGGTACTGTGGCTCTGAAGAGCTGAGGAACAGTGCCCAGGCCCAGAGCTCAAGCCCCAAGACCGATAGAAAAAAAGAAGATGAATAGAAATGAGAACATAAAGGAGGGAGACAAAAGACTACTGTAAACATACGAAGCATCAGGGCAGGAAACCCTAACAGTGCAGAGGCACTCAGAGGGCTGGAAGCAGGCCAAGCATGAAAATCTGACAGGCTTGAGGATCAAAACAATAGAAAAGAAGATGGTAGGAGCAAACACAGCCACTTTATCCAGGACTCCTTAGAACTTGGGCTGATGAGCCTGAATTCTCTAATTCTCCAGGTTCAAAGCTGCATATGAAGACAACATTCATGACTTCATATTATGTCCTCATAACATGAAGGATATACATGTAAGAGTAGGTAGAGAGTTGATAGAGATAAGTAAGCACCCTTGACTCTCTTAATGCTCTCACTGGCTACAATCTATTACCTATGGAGCTTTTTACTGTTTTGTTTTCCTTCAGGTGAGATACTTTTTTCACCTTTATATTTTTCCCCAGCTTCAAGAATGATTTATAACGATATTTTCTTCTTTGTACTTGAGTTACCTGGCATATTCTTATATGAAATCTGAACTAAGGAACAATTTTGTCAGTGGGTCACTCCATACCTTGGAAGTCATTATTCCTGGATTCTCTGCTCTCTCTAGGAAAAATATCTCCGTCACCACCATCAGCCCCAAATTTTCTATTGTTTTACTTTTTCTATCATATGGAGATGTTTTCAATGAATCATTATTGTACAGGATTTATTTCAAAAGCCTCCTTGAAATGCTTTCTACGGTAGAATGGGTATCCTACTGAAGGAAAACCAAGTTGCCTTTCCTAATATCCTGGCTTCATCCCCTGAACTGCTCATCACCCCAGAGACAACTTCTGTCTAGCGCTCCAACATGCTGCTTTTGAGTGAGCATGTCAGCCTGGGAGTGGCAGCACCGGGCCAGAACTCTCAGTGATGAATGTCAGCACAGCGGCCGCAGTCTTTCTGCCAGACAGGAGGCTAACAGGCAAACGGCAGGGAGTTCACAAGCTTGGAGGGCCTTGTTAGACAGAGTTCAAAATTCTGGTGAACATCTCTCTGCCACTCCACAGAACAGCTGCAGCCTCAACAGTGGGAGTCTTCACACTGATTTTTCAAAAAAGCTCCCCCTTCCAGAATTGAATGTCATATTACATTGTTAAATGCCCCACATCACAGTCAATTGTGATCCATCATACTCCACACTCATCATGTGTGGCAAAGTTGCTAATTTTTGCCCAGAGAATATTACATGTATTAGAATGAGTTTTCTCTTATTTTCTGCTTCTCTGGGAACCTGTCAACTCTCTGCTTTGGAAACTTTCCTCTTGTTTGCAAACATTGTGCTTTTTGCATGGCAATTTAGTTATTAGGCACTTTATTTGACTTCATTCTAAGTATATGGTCTCTTTGGGGAAAGGATTATAAATTAGATCAGAAAAACATTATCTACTTATAAAAAATATTTCACATATTAGAGAAGACTAAGATTTGTTCATTGGAAAGTTAGTTTTAAGCATCTACCTAACCTGATAATTTAGAGGACTAGAACTAAAATGGAGAATGATACAGAGTCCCTGGCCTTATATATTTGCATTGTACTAGAGATTTTTTAAAAGTCAGTAGATAAAGAAGACATGTAATGTGAGTTAGTGGTAAATGCTCTGACTGAGAACAAGTGCAAGGTAGGCGCACTGGTTTGAATGTCTTCCCTGGATCTGTCATGGGAACTCAAATCCCTTGGTGACAGTGTTGGCAGGTGGGGATGGGTGGGCTGTGCTCATTCCGAGAGAGCAGAGCCAGAGAATAAGTTAATGCCATTATAAAAAAAAATGGTAATGTGGCTTACTTGTACAGTGCTCTCCTAGCAAGCATGAAACCCTGGGTTCAATCCCTCAGTACCACCTAAACAGAAAAAGCCAGACGTGGCACTGTGGCTCAAGTGGCAGAGCACTAGCCTTGAGCAAAAGAAGCTCAGTGACAGTGCCCAGGCCCTGAGTTCCAGCCCCACGACTGACAAAAATATATATTCATAAAAGTGTGTTCATATTCTTGTATTCTTTTCTTTCCATTCGGCTGTATGATGACGCAACAGAGAAGCCTTCTCCACGTGATGGGAACTTCTTTTTATTATTGTAATTTTATTATCTTTAACTAGTTGCACAAAGGGATTTCAGGGGTTTCACTTCAGTGTATTGGTTTATGAGAATATGATGGATACTGATCAGATTCACCCTCTCATCATTTTCCGCCATCTCTCCCAACCCCTTCCATCTCCTCAATTTTCTAGTTTCACACATAACATTGTATATGATGACTGCATTCTCCTATGCTTCCTTTCCTCACACATCTACCCCCTACTTTTGACCTCACCCTGTCATCCTGACACCTCAAGTACAAATATGCTGGCATCTCACTCAAGAACTTCCCAGCATCCAGAGCTGTAAACCAATAAACTTCTGTTCAATATAAACTACCCAGTCAAATGGGCTGAGAAATAGAGTTGTGAGAGGATGGAGAGAGGTAGAGAAAAAAAATGGTGAAGGCAGAGAAGAGCTCTCCAAAGAGATGATACCGGAACTGAGATCAGAAGGTGTACAAGTGACAGGAGCACACACAAGCTTGAGATACTTGAAGCATTAACAATGTGAATGTGAGTGTATAATACTTGGGAGCAGAGATGACACTAACTGAACATTTGTTGACCATTTCTCTAAATGAACATGCTGTTTATGTAAGTGTGAGGAGTATTGCTGGAATACAGACAGGATGTATAAGCACTGCCTGAGAATGGGTTTTCCCAGAAATAGAAATAAGTGAATGCACACAAGTGTATTAGTGACTATGCTGAAGACCAATGGTAGAAGAGAAAAATGTTAGCAGGTTTAGACAGAGGAGAAGCCAGAGCTGTGATGAAACTTCAACACAAATGTCAGCTGATTTTTTCTGAATACACTTTTAAAAATATTTGATATCTTTTTATATTTTTATATTGCTTTAAGGAGTTGTACAAAGGAGTTGCCATTTAACAAAGCACCTTAGGAATATAATATATCTTGATCAATATCACCTCTTTCTTTTTTGTATATATTTTTATTGTAAAAATACTGTACAGAGGGGCTAAAGTTACATGAGTAAGGTAATGAGTCCATTTCCTATGGAACATTGTTACCTCCTCCTTTGTTTTTCCCCTACCATCTCTTCCCTCCCCACCTCCCCAACTCCTCCCTCCCTGCACCCCATCCCCAGAAGCTGTAAAGTTCATTTTCAACATAGTGTCTTGTACATCTCATTGTTACAATGGGTCAACCTGTATCCTTATTTCAGCATTTTGTTATTACCCTTCCCCTTCCCAAACAGAAAAGATCAAAAGCTACATAAAAATGACCAAATAGTATGATGCTAAGCAAAATGAACCCCAAGATAGGGACACAATTGGTTTTATCTTTCTGCTGTTGCTTTTAATGTATTTATAATGTACCATGTAATTTTTTTGTTTCTTTTCTATGTTCTTTCCCCATGGTATAACCTCTGTTTTCACTGTATTTGATGCCGGTGCCCTGAATTTTGTATATACATTTGAATACATTTTTGAAAATTTTTGCAGTAAGGATAGTAGTTTAGGTCAGCTGATTTGAGTCCTCCAAGAAAACTGATAAGAGTTGCCCTGTTAGGAAGGGCAGTGCTCTTCTGCCCAGTGAATTCTCTAAGAGGACTGAGAGCACCTGAGGTATGAGAAACAATTCTCTGTGGTTCTTTTGCCTTTCTGAAGGACACAGATACTTTGTTGTATAATCAGTCTTCCAGGATCTGAGCAGTGCAAAGCAGAGTTCAACCCTAAGGGGTAAGCAACCAAATATCATTTTGGAAACTCCAAGAATTTTTCAGACATTCAAATTCTACTATGTCAACGAAGGCTTCCTTTCTTCCCCTGGTACAGAAGGAACCTTAAGCTACCAGATAGGAATAATTATGTAGTTAAATAAATCCTTTTTACATGTTTGAGTATGTTTGTCCTTAGAGCTTAAGACCACTGAAAGAAGCAGATACTAAGCTTCCTTTGGGAAATCTCTAGTGCATCATCAAATGAACTTGAGAGTGTATGCTACCCAAGGCTTTTGACATATGATACATAGATTATACTTTGAAATGAAAGGTAATTTAATTATGTGGAACAAACCTCAAAATGTAGATGACATGCTTTATACAGAATTTTTATGCCTTGCAATGAGGGAAAGCCTTCCAAATTGTGTCATTGCAATGTGATGGTCAATAGTTTTAAAGACTGGTGGGACTGTAGAGTGGGGTGAGACAGAAAATGTATCTCATACTTAGAAAGTTGCCTGGTTTGAACTCCTTACTTTAAAAATTAGGACTTGATTCAGCGTTTTGTTATTCCCTTTCCCCTCCTCAAATTAGACAAATGTATATACAAGATGCAGGGTACAAAAATCAAGTACAGTGACAATAGGGGATATACCATAGGGAGAAGGACATACAAAGGAAATTTTAAAAAATCACATAATACATTAAAAACAACATTAACAAAGAAAAACCCATTGTGCCCATATCTGGGGGTTCATTTCACTTAGCATCATCTTATATAGTCATAGGTACATAGCTTTTGAGCTTTTCTGCTCACCTGATAAAATTATCCTAGATGTATACTAATTATTGCAAATGAGGGAAACCATGGGCCCTACATTTCTTTGGGTCTGGCTTACTTCACTTAATATGATTTTTTCCAAGTCTCCATTTCCTAGTAAATGGGGCAGTGTCATTCTTTCTGATGGATGCATGGAATTCCATTGTATGTATGTGTGTGTGTGTATCTATCTATCTATCTATCTATCTATCTATCTATCTATCTATCTATCTATCTATCTATCTATCTATCTATCTATCTATCTATCTGTCTGTCTGTCTATCTATCTATCTATCTATCTATCTATCTATCTATCTATCTATCTATCTATCTATCTATCTATCTATCTACACACACATTTTCTTGATCCATTCATCTACTGAGGGACATCTGGGTTGGTTCCATATCTTAGCTATAGTAAATAATGCTGCAATGAACATAGTTGTGCTGGTAGCTTTAGTATGGCCTTATTTGTGATCATTGGGGTAAAGGCTCAAAAGTGGGATTGCTGTGTCATAGGGGAGCTCTATGTTTAGTCTTTTGAGGAACCTCTGCACTGCTTTCCAGAGTGGTTGAACAAGTTTACATTCCCAGCAACAGTACAGTAGGGTTCCCTTTTGGTCACATCCCCTCCAGCATCTGTTGTTATTAGGTTTCTTGATTTTAGCCATTCTAACTGGGGTGAGGTGGAATATCAATGTTGTTTTGATTTGCGTATCTTTTATGGCTAGAGAAGTTAAGCATTTCTTCATGTGTCTATTGGCCATTCTCACTTCTTCAGAAAAGTTTCTCTTTAAGTCTTTAGTCCAGTTGTTAAAGGGGGGGGTTGTTTCTCTGAGGATTTGTTGTTGGAAGATTTAATTTTTGAGTTCTACGTATAATTTAGATATGAGACCCTTGTCTGTTGTATTGCTACTGAAGATCTTCTCCCAATCTGTGGGCTTTCTATTGATCTTACTAGCTATGTCCTATGCTGTGCAGAAGCTCTGCAGTTTAATGCAATCCTACTTGTTCTACCTTTCTTTGACCCATTTCAATAATGATACCCAAAAGACAGCATATTGGAAATGAACTTTATAACTTCAGGAGGGAGAAGGGGGAGGAGTGTAGGGGCTGGGGGCCTGAAGGAATAGTGGGAGAAAAGGAAAGGGGTAAAAATGGGTCAACAAGAAATGAACTCATTGCCTTACTTATGTAACTGTAACCCCTCTTTACAGCATCTTTACAATAAAATAAAATTTAGAAAAAAAATAAGACTTCCTTCTTTAGCTGGCAGACTCAAGATGTTGCTATTCAAGTGCTTGAAAAAGAACCTGGTGAGATGTCTATGCTTTCCTTTATTTGTGGAAGCTAGCTTACAAACATATAAGTGAGTACCTGAGATGGCATGCAAATATATTCAAATGTTTTAAATTAACTATGATAGATTCAAGGGAGATTTCAAAGAGCGTAATTCTTTAGAAAGCCAAAAACCAAGTTCAGCAAAATAAAAGACCAAGAAGTTGGTACTCAAAATAGGTGAGATGGGGTCAAGGGGAAAGGGGTGGATGAATGAAGAGAAGAGGGGGAAAACAGAATGAACCCAATGTGCAAAATATAAAAAGAGAGAGGGAAGGGGTGGGTAGTAGAGGGATGGGTGAGAATATTGAAAGGGCTGACAATGCTCAAGATACACTGTATTCATAAATTGCTTTGTTAAAAGGCAACTCCTTTGTACAACTACTTAAACATAATAATAAAAAAATCAAAAAGAAGGGAACAAACTCTGACTCTTCGCTGGTTCAGTGGCTCAAACTGCAGCTTCCCAGGGGATGGAAATTGGGAGAGTCATGGTTCAAGACTAGTTTCAGCCAAAAGGTCACAAGATCCTCAATTTAACCAGTGAAAAGGTATACATAGTGGTTTGTAATTAGCCTCATCCAAGTAAGGTGAAGAGCACTGATCAGATTGCAGTATAAGCTGACCCAGGTAAAAAGCAAGAGTGTATTCAAAAATAATGAAAGCAAAAAGGCTGGGGTTGTGACTCTGGTGGTATAATGCTTGCCTGGCACACTTGAAGCCACAAGTCAAACCCTAGATTTATCACACAGAAATATTCAGACTCCCATAATCCATCTTAGGTTTACTGCAACACGCAATTTCTGGGGTCTAGCATCTATTTTTTTAATGCCCTAATGGTAGTTATAGAATCTCTGCTTTGGACAATGAGAATTCATAGAAGAGTCAGTAGTTCTCTCCCTTATGACTACACAGTATTTATGTGATAATTTTCTTATGGTTAAAGTGTTAAACTGAAATATCTAAGACAGTATGGCCTTTGAGTATTTAATTTGAGACAGTAAATTAGTAAATTAATATACTTGTACTATACCAGTAATGCGGAACATTCCCCCAACTTTTTCCTCTTGCTAAAAATATTTTTATAAGATGTACAGAGATGGTTGTCAGTTCTATAGATTTTTTTCTTTTCATTTTCTTAGCTCTTAGTGGGACATTTTTCTTCCTTCTGATCCTACGAATCATTTTATATAGTAGAATAAAAGGAATGTCTTCAGGGCCCTTGGAGAGCCTGTTTTCTGAGTTGCAGTCATAGCAGGGAGTTTATTTATTTATTTTTTGTTTATGATCTGTAAATTTCCTCCCAAATCTCTGATAAATTTGTGATCCCATAGCAGTCAGTCTAATCTTTTATTTTTCCACTGAAGTCATATAATTTTAAATTTTTTCCTAAGGAACTCGTGTGTTTCAGTCAAAAGCACTTGTTTTCCACTTGCTTTATTTTAGAAAACCCTTGTTAAGGTTTTCTTTTATCTTCATCTTTTCTTCTGGAACATATGTCAGGACTGTGTACACTAATGGTGCAGTGATACATTCTGTAAGGTATATCAGATTTCTCACCTTTCTTGTGCATTAGTAAGAATTCTCACTGTAGTAATGCAAATAGTGTAAGTAACACTTCCCCTCTTCAACCCCCAAATCACAGCTATTTTTATATTTATTCTCACCTTTATTTCCCATATGTCCTTTATGATAGGAAAGTACATTATTACACTCCTCCTGTAAAAAATAGTCAAATATAGAACTCTTGAGATATGAAGAATTACCCTCAGAGCTATGGATTTTGGTTCTGAGTGAAAGGGAGAAGTCAATTTATTTCTAGGTCTGAGGTATGAGCAAATTTAAGAAGTAACTATCTTCAGTCTCTCCAACTTCATTAAGGAAGTTTCCACCTTTGCCATATCCAAGAGGCAAAATTGAGAAAAGGAGGTTGCTAAGTTGGAAGGGAATAATTAGGAATGTTTATACAAATTAAAATTATGAGAGGAAATCCATTGCATTATTTTAAAGTGAGTTTAGAACACAGCTTCATGCAGTTAAATAAAACCTTCATGCACCTAAATAAAACCTCAGAGATCAGGCTGACAGGATCAAATATTCTAGCCAGCCTATAAACTATAAAATGAAACCTCTTAAAACAAAAACAAACCAACAAAAGAGACATTTAGATTAGAGAAATAACTCATCTATATATGTTAGTGATATAAATGTGGGTAATAATGATATTTTAGGAATATGGAGTATTGGCAGCATGGCTCAAGTATAAAAGCAGCCAATGTTAGAGTGAAAACAAACATCAGATACTGAGTTCATGTCCCAATCTAAGACAAAAAAATTAAAGAAATATTTTGGACTTCTATCTTTCCATTATAATGCAGCTAAATATCATTCAAATGTTTTGGGGGGAAATGTAGCTCCTAGAGGTGGATGCATCTGATAGTGATTCTTCCTTATGATTGGGCCATGTCGATCTCTAGATTCATGACTGTTAAAAGTTAAGTAAACAAAGCAATTGTAATCAAAGAGAACTTGTAGGTTAGGAAATAAGAGATGCAAAATCTTTTGAAGTTAGACTTAGCTCCCTGTTATAGACAAGGGATGAGTCTCCCAGGGACAGCTCAGAATATCCAAAACAAACTAGAATAACTGGAGAAGCCAGTCATACTATAGTAAGAATGGGATCAAATGGCCAGAGGTCATGAGCCTAGCTGTCAACAGTATTAACAATATCTCTGCCTGAGTTAGGAAACTCAGGAATAATGAAACAAAGAAGTACTGTGTCAGGTTAGAGGGTGGGTCAAAATTCGAGTTACTCTGCCAGAGTGTCTTAGTTGTTCCTCTGTTAGGATGACACAACTCTTGAGACTAGATGGTATATAAAGAAAACAGGCTTTCTTAGCTCATACTTCTGTGGGCCCAAGAGCATGACAAAGATATCTGCTTGGCTTCTGTAAAGACCTCATGGTTTCAAATGATAGGAATATGTGGAAAAATATAAATACCAGGAACAGCCTTGCTGCCATGACAGCTGATCCAATATTCTAAGACATAACTCACTCGCATAAGACCTAATCTAGTCAGATAATAGTCTAGACAGATAATAGTCCATTATGGGATAGTGCTTCCATGACTGACCATATATGACCACTAGACTCTGCCTCTGAAATGTTTACAACATCTTCGTGTTATCTTTCTGTGACTAGAAGATTTCTTTTGAAAACTTTTTTTTTGTACCTTGAGAGTCAAATGAGTAGGAAGTTTTTTTTTTTAAGACAAATGGTGACTTTCTTGATTCTTCTTCACCTTAGAGTCAAACCTGACAGCAACAGCTGGTGAGTTTTTTTTTTTTAAATTAGACTCCATGCAAAACATATTCATTTTTTAGTATCTCTACTTGTACCATTATAATTCCCACAATTTACCACAAGGCCTTGGGCTAGCTTTCTGGTGAGCAATTCTGGACTGACACAGTGTGACAATAAGGAGAAAAAGAGAAATAATGGCAGAATGTGAGTGCCAGTTTTCTTGATACTTGTATTTGTCATTGTAATTCATGACAACATGGTGATTCTGGTTTTAAATGTCAGTCTTACATGCTTACTTATCATTGATCTAACCTTGAAATGTTTATCTATTCCTAGTTTCAAAGAAAAAAAGGACAGAGATAGCTCTTGAGGTTAAGAGCAGGTCTTAGAATAATGGCAATAGCTCTGCCAATAGGGAAATCTAATGGCGTGTGGTTAGCTTTTCCTAGTTCTACAGATAACATTGTAGCTTCTTTTTTACTTACTTGACTTTGCACCGAGGTTTTCAAATCACTTTGACAGTATGTTCCTTTGTTTAATTCAGAGAGCTGCTAAAAATCAGTTCTTTCATTTCAAAAATAATTGGGTGAATCTCAGTCATACATCATAATAATATTATGATGTTCTTGAACAGGGCTCTATGGGATATTTGAGATATTTGAATATTGTCCATATCTGACATAGCAATGCTGGTGAAGGACTGAGTTCTGGTGACAATAATTTTTAATAAAATTAATGTTCCTTAATTTTTCAAAGGAAGCAATAATTTTAACAGCTAAAATTTCCATCAATTTTCAAAGATTTCCATTCCAGTATAGAAATTTTCATTAAACAGAGCAGAACTTCATTGTACTGTGCTACTTTAAAATGAACCCCAAGATATGTATTCAATTTTTTTTCTTTCATGAGATTGTTTCTAACACATTTATAAGATGATTTCTTTGTTGCTTTGTATGTCCCTCTCCCATAACCCCTGCTTTCACTGTATTTGATGTCGGTATAATTTGTGGAGGGGAAGGGGAAAAACAAATCATTTAAATAGGGATACAGGTGGACCCATTGCAACAATGAGATGTAGGAGTCGTTATGTCGAAAACGAACTTTACAACTTTGTTGTGGGGGGGGAAGATTGGGTGGGGGGGGCGGGGGAGGATGGGAAGGGATGAGAAGGGGAAACAAAGGAGAAGGCTACAATGCTTGATAAGAAATGTACTCATTATCTTGCCCATGTAATTGTAACCCCTCTGTACAGTATTTTCACAATAAAAAAATTAAAAAACAAATTAAAAATAAAAAAATAAAATAAAAAATATTTTCTTTTATTTCTTTCCTATTTATTTCACTTACCTAAATCTAGATGTTTATTTTCTTAATGTAGCTATTTTGTAGAGTGTTTTGAAATTTATAGATTATTCTGTTTTTATTTAGTCACATTTTGAACATATGTTGAACTTGAAAAAATATACTAAAATGCATTTCAATACATGGACAAAAGTATTTTCTCTGAATTGAAATGAAAAAATATTGTTTATTTTTAATAAAAACTATATATGAAGAGTTCAACTCTCTCCTCTAGTAATCTAAAGAAGAGTAAGAATCTAAAAAGTGGCAATTTGCCTCGTTAGTTTTAACTATTTCACTTATTCTTGATATGCTACTTCTTGATATCCTTCTTTCCTTCCTTCCTTCCTTCCTTCCTTCCTTCCTTCCTTCCTTCCTTCCTTCCTTCCTTCCTTCCTTCTTCCCTTCGTCCTGCCTTCCTTCCTCTCTCCCTTCCTCCCTTCTTTCTCCTTTTTTTTGGGGGGGGGTTTGGCAGAAGAGCTTAACATCAGGGCATCAAGCTCCTACTCGGCTTTCTGGCTCATGACTGGTATGGCTGGTACTCTCCCATTCAAGCCATTCTCAGTCCAAAGGTTTTTTTTTGTGGGTTAATTGAAGAGGAAATTTTATAGACTTTAATTTCTTAGGCTAGTTTTGAACCTTGATCTTCCAGGTGTTAGTCTCTTGAGTAGCTAGGATTACAAGCAAACTGTCAGTACATGTTTTTTCATATGCAGCTCAAATGATAGGCAGTAAAGTGGCTTTCTCATAAACCCATGGTACTAAAGAGACATAGCACAAAAGGTAAATACTGAACATACGTGATTATTGTCTTTTAAATTGTCTTTTAAAATCAATTAGGTTAGGAATGTCAATAAACTGTCAACTGTAAGTCAACGACTACCTTGCTAATTTTCATAAGGAAATTTGTAAAATACATGCTGTTCTTTTGCTATTATATCTTATATTATTAAAGCTTTGATTTATGCATCACACTGATTCTAAGGAGCTAAAACTGCTTTATTTTATCTTATTAACTATTTTTATTGTTACCATGAACTAGTGAATGAAACAAGTGGCATTTATCACCATCCTCATTTTATAGTTGTCAAGTGAATACATAATAGGAAAAAATATTAGCCTCCAGATTTCCAGGTCTTCATCCAGTCTATGAGCTACAGCTATATTAAACTCACCAGAAGTTTTTACAAGTGTGCAAAAATAATAGTCGTATTTCATATTTCCATTATGTCCTTAAAAATCATAAAAGTAATATTGTTCAGGAAGCTTTTTGGTCATTACTATAAAGGATCAAATTTTACAAAAACATATATGTATGTGTCTCCCTTAGTCAATACTTTTATGTTCTTAGAAAAACTTGAATTTCAGCAAAAAGCCATTAAGTGGAAAAATTTAATTCATTTAATGTGAAAATTCCAATGCATTTAATTTTTGTACAAACTAACCAAACAATTTTCATGGATTTGAATAAAAATTTATTTAGAAGAAAATTCATTTTGTTTATAAAATATAAGCGAAGGTTAATTACGCTTTTTCCGCTTGCTGCACTATTTTCATCACAAGTGTTTCAATTTTGGGGTATCCATAGTAATGCATTTCAAAATAAAGTCATAGCACAGAGATGCATTTTTAGATAAAACTAAAATAAGACTGCATGAGAAGGCATTGAAACATTAAAATAGCAAACTCAACAGCTAGAAGAATCATGAAATGTATCAAGCAACAGAATTTGAGTTCACACCAAGATAGCACATTATTCAAGTGTATTTCTATTTAACTAAATATGCTGTTTCAGGCAAATTGGTGAATGCATTTTTTGCCTGACCTCAGAATACAAAATTATAACTTAGATGTAACTTAGCCCGTGTATATGAAAACTTACAAGAATCTTTAAGATGAATTGTTTGACAGATCTTTGTTTCCAAAGATCTTTATCATGAAGATTTGTCTCTTGAGTCATCATGTGAGAATAAGTCTTACCTGAATCAAAAGAGGATGATATATTCTAATGAATCCAGAAATTAAATTGTTTAAATTGAATTGATTAAAATGGAATTTTAAGAGGAAGAAAACTAGCATCCAGAGCATGGATCCTGGCTGTAGGTTTTTATATTTTAGTTTTCTTTTGTTTTGTTTAGAACATTCAGAGAGAGCTGAAAACACAAAATGCTCAGTGCATATATAGAATTTGAGCCAGACTGGTCCTAGTTTTACAGATATATCATTTAACACAGTTTGGTATGGAGTGTTCATTTATGCTGCTAAGTTATTGAAAGTTATCATTCTAAACTACTGACGATCAGCTTTGACTGACCCTTGGTTTCTCAAGTTAGAAACTGATATTCTCAGTAAATAGATGTTTTCTATAAATTTATGGAAGAGACTGTGGCTCAGAGCAGAAATCCAATCATTTTTCAATGTAAGCGGTGTTTCACTAAAAGAAAGGTCTTCCAGTTTTCCTTAGCAAGTAAGGTCAGACAGTGGTACTGAGATTTAACAGAAGTTATTCAATAATAATCTGAACAGCTTGTGCAGCTGACCCACAGGAGAAGTTATCCAAACAACTATTTAATGCAAAGAAAGGTGCAGATTATACAAACCAAATTTCAACTGTTCTACTTTGCTAGAGTGCCCAAACTAACTAAAATATTTACTGGTTTGGTGTGGATGTGCATGCATGTTATCACCACACATAGGAGGAGGCTGACACAGAAGAATAATGGGTTTAGACTACATAGCAACCACCTGTTTTAAAATATCCACCAATTAACTATCACCACCACCAACAAAAAATAGCATGAATAAATAAGGGAAGAAAATTTTAAAAATGCTATTTGCTCTGATGCTCAAGAATTTTTGGTTATACGGCAATGCTTATGATAAGCAATCTGCTTCAGGAAAACTGTGCATGAGCAGTTGTTTACTTGCATTAATTTAAAATATTCCTCAGATTTTTTTCTGAGTTTTTTTCTACAGGTTAGTATGAGCCTAAAGTAAGCACAGTTAACCTTCATTTTCCTTAAATAGATATCAACAAATGTTCATTCATATTACCATGAAGTGTATTCATTTAAATATACATAGAATTTCTATCTTCCAAATGTTGGAGTCCTCACTGTATTTTAACCTGATTTGTCTTAAGTATAAAATATGTATTTTGAGACCTTCTCTGTTCTGACAACATTAAAAGACTTATATCCTTTCCTCTACAATACCCGTGCATTATCAGTAAGTTTAATTATTTAAACTTATATTTGAAGTTTTCACTTTACTTATGCAAACTCTAAGAAATTCTGGCATTATAATATATTCATTATAAATTAGTATTTAAATACATAATTAGATTAATTTCTTAATATGATATTGAGTTCTAGCTATGAGTGTGACCTCAAACTTAACTGGTGAATTTGAGGAATTTCAACTGAACCAGACCATGCTTCAGATTTCCCATCTGTGACATGGAACTCATCATAATAATTGCATTATAGAATCATATCAGAATTAAACGAGTTAAGCCGGGCGCTGGTGGCTCACGCCTGTAATCCTAGCTACTCAGGAGGCTGAGATCTGAGGATCGTGGTTCAAAGCCAGCCCGGGCAGGAGAGACCGTGAGACTCCTATCTCCAATAAACCACCAGAAAACCGGAAGTGGCGCTGTAGCTCAAGTGGTAGAGCGCTCGCCTTGAGCTGAAGAGCTGAGGGACAGCGCCCAGGCCCAGAGTTCAAGCCCCACGGCCGACAAAAAAAAAAAAAAAGAATTAAACGAGTTAATCAATGAAAACATCCATTATCAATGTTTTGTCATATAGCAAAAACTCAAAAATGTAACTATTGTTACTTTAGCATGAATGAATTTCTTCCAATCTTTCAATTTTGGAAAAAAATATAGGTTTTTTTTCTTTTCTTTTCTTTTTTTTTTTTTTTAAGATCTTCTTAATTTTAAACTGTGAGTTGACATCTCATTAAATAGGAGAAAGTTCAGAAATTCAACCATGGAGTTTTTCTCCATTTGGGAACTTTCATGTCAGGAGTCCAGGAATTTTTGGTTTTCCATCATCTGTATACACATTATCAATGGGCACCTGGTGTACCACCAAGTAGTAACCCTTTACTTTCACTGCTCTCTTGCAAATCACTTCAGACAGAAGAATATTTGGCATATCTGAGGCCCCTAGGCCTAGTTCATTCCCTGGTGAATCCTAAAATAAATACCAATTTCATAGTCTTGACATATCCCCTATCCTGAAACACCTATAAGTCTTTTTTGCTTCTTCTCCAGAAAGTCTTTAAATCAAATAATAAATCTGCTCGTGTAAATGAATAAATGGAAATAAATTCAGGGAGAAAGTACTGATTTGTTGTATCTACAATGTCTTTCAACTTTGTTTTCTTTGGTAAAACATTATATTACTTTAGAGAGACTATGCCCTTTCATTAAGTCCTCACTACTCTGCACTGTTTCTTCTCCTTTTATACATAGAAGCAAAATGTTATAGTTTGCACAACGCATAATCCAAGATGTTAAAAAGTCACTAGGTTGGTTTGGATATAAAGGATTCTCCCTATACCCCATCTCAGGGGTTGCAGGTGTGGTTTCTGGTTTAATCGAGGGGTGACTAGATCATAAGAATGCTAACTTTATTGATGGATTATTCCATTGATGAGCTCATAGCTTAACTGACTACTCAGAGATGGTGTCTTGATGGAAGAAATAAATGACTTGCAATGTGACTTTGAAAGACATATTGTCTCTGAGGATTCTATTCTTATCTTCTGCCTCTTATAGGTCATGGTAGGCTCACCATATCCACCACAAGCTCACCATCAGGTTCTTCATTACTGGACATCACTCAGAAGCAGTGGAGCCCAGGGATTGTGAGCTGAAACCTCTGATATCATGAGGCAAAATATATTTTTGGTCCCTTAATTTATTTCAGATGTTTTCTCACAGTGATTCAAAACTGGCTCTTCTAGTTATCCATGGATGCACATCTTAAAAAACAGTTTATTCTTTGCTTCCTACTCCACATTCCTCAAACTTCTAAACAGTTGTGTTGAAGGACTATTTCCATAAATAAAAATTAAGCTCTGTTTGTTTTCATCTGCTTCCTCTTTTCTGACAGAGCCCCAATGGCACCAAGTATGGAACAGGCTGGTCTTTACTCAGATGGAAGGATCAAGAGAATGTTACACTTTAGATAGGAAAATAATATTTGCAGCCTTACACACATATGTTGGAAATAAATCGCCTTTAAACACATGGCATTATTTTACATTGAATGTTAAATGATGTTAAATTTATTACTGATGTATATGTTAGGTGGAATCTCTAAAAGGGAGTTGATATCTTCTAAATGTGATAAAATTCTTCAGTACATGATTGTAGAAAAAGCTCTAGAGAAATAACTTGAATATAATTGAATTCCTAAAATTAAGAAATAATACAATTCCCTATCAAGGTGTTTTTTCTTGTTACTTGAGGAATTTTTCTTTGGATGTAACAAACTTCATTAAAAATAAAAATGTTTACTTTACAAAGAGGCATTGTATTTACAAAATTCTTTCCTAAATTCTATCACTTGATCTTTGATACAACTTAATAAGTTAGGAATAAAATGTTAAAATGAGTAATTTCTGAGTAAGGTAATCTAAGCCTGGAAAAGCTTAACCACATATCTGCCCAAGGTTATACAGGGAGATTTTAAGTGTTGGGCCCAGAACCTCAAATCTGGCCTTTTGACTCAAATCCATTACTTTCTTCATTCATAACGTGAAGACAGATTATGAATCTAGGATGGCAAATAGCATCCACTTTACATGCCAACCCTGGTAAATTGGAAAGTATTCTTGAGGAGAGGCCTGAAGGACACACAGGAGGCATCCAGGTGAGCGTATCCATTTCAGGTAGAGATGCCACATATATAAAAGTCTAGTGATAGAAGACTCCATGTTACTCTCAAAGATCTCTGAGAGTATCCTTTATTTAAACTATAAATGTTTGTTAATTTGAGAATTATTTGTTTTCTCTTCTGCTTTTCTTCTGGGAAAAAAATCTTTCTCTGATTATGCCAGGCTGCTTTGAGGCTCACCGTGAATCACTACAGCTGGGTCTCCACAGTCATATCTGGCCTCTGGATCAATTACTTAGAGTTACTGCCAGGCTAACCTGATGGCACTCACATAGAGTGATGTGTCTTTCTAGAAGTTTGTTCTGGATAATTAGAGAAAGGCTTCATCATGCCCCGTGACTATGAAGCATTTTCTGATGTTATACCAAATCCTGTACAGAATGAATCATCCTACATGGTAATGAGGTTCAAATTTTATTATTGAATTAAGAGATTATGATGATTTCTTCTATTTTCACATATTAATTTCTATGATTTTTTCTGTGGTGAAAATTGTCATCATTATTAGTGTTGTTGCTATGAGCAATCTTTTGCTCTTATTCTTTTATGAACTGCCTTAAATACTTTGTATGAATTATCTAAGTGCTCTATATAGTTTTTTTTTTTGTCGGTCGTGGGGCTTGAACTCTGGGCCTGGGCGTCGTCCCTCAGCTCTACAACTCAAGGCAAGCGCTCTACCACTTGAGCTACAGCGCCACTTCCATGAATTATCTATATTCCTTGTAATTCTTTTAAGTACAGACTTACCTCCATTTTACAAGTGAGGTAAAGAGAGCTTAAATATGTAATCTAACTTGATAAAAATCTCAGAATCATTTAGAGATAATCTTGAAATCCTAGCTATGCAAGGACTGAGATCTGAGGACTGTGGTTTGAAGCTATTCAGGGCAGGATAGTCAGTGAGATTATCTCCAATGAGCCAACAAACAGGGAGTGGAGCTGTGGCTGAAAGTGGTAGGGTGCTACCTTGAGCTAAAAAGGCCATGGATAGCACCCAGACCCTGTGTTCAAGCCTGTGATTAATCAAAGAAAACAACAACAACAAACAAAAAACAAAAGAGAAAAAGTTAAAAATTTAGAATTTTTTTCAGTATATATGATATTTATAATATATATTATTTCTTAAGGCAGTCTTATTTTGTAGGAGATTTTTATAGGACCCAAGAATTATTTCAGAATCTTCCCAGTTGTTTAAGTCTGCAAAAATACTGGCCACAAGAACAAGAACTTGGGTGAGAATTTCTGTAGGAAAAACAAACAAAATCTTTCTCTCGCTGTCTCCACTCAGACCTCACTGATTTCTGAAAAGAAGGTTGGAATATAAAGACTCTATGATTTTTTTCTAGGTTTTGACGGTTTCCCCATTAATAGTTATTGATCTGGCTTTCTTTGATTTACAGAATTTTGCATGATATGTTTACTAGGATAGTACTTTTTTGACAGACATTCAACTTTGATCCACTAGTGGAGAGCTGCCTAATATGATGTGATATTGAGTCAGAAAGGGGTATCCCAGAGCTACAACAATTCTAAGGCTCTGATACAGGTACCTCTGCCAAGGTAGAGAGTAGGCTTTTCATTGTATGATTACCAGATGGATATCTGAGAGATTTCATCTATGTTCTCATCTTGATGAGGAAAAAACAATGTTGCCTGAGAAAAGTAAAACTTGAAGTAAAATGCTATGTAATTATCTTGAAATGAGCATTGTGATTGCTTTAGAATATGAGTGAAGTATTCACCTATTATAAAGTATGTGATAAACTTTTGCTCAGTTACCTTTGATTATTTCCTTAATAAAAGCATAAGAATTATTAAGTATTTACTTCTTTGGGGGAACTCAATATAGAGTCTTTTAGAAATATGACTGTGTTTGATTGTTCTGTGATATAACTATAGAAATAAATCAAAACACTTTACTATTTTGCCCCTCCCTTTGGGGCCTATGCAATGGTACAATCCTTAATTCTTTTAGTTCTAACATTATTATGAAAACTCAACAAACTATCTTTTAGATTCAAATTAATTGCTTCTTGAAAATAGGTTATGAGAAGGTAGCTATGTACTATATATAGAAATGTTAGCTTCCTTTTGATCTTTGTCTTCATTGTGCCTTAATTTAACAGTAGAAGTATAGACATACCAGTGTCAGTAGTAGAGGACAGTAAAATTCCCACTCTAAATATTGCTAAGTTTCGGTCTAGGGCTTATCCAACAAGCCATTTTCCAAGTGTTTATTAAATCAAGCAAAACGGTGTTTCTCACATGTCTTAGTGCTTCTAGAGTCAAATCAATTCAAAATAGTTGAAGAAGGGAAACGTGTAAATCGCAATTTACATTGAGAAATTGATTCCTTTCCCCAAACGGAACCATGCTCTCTGTCAGAGTGCAGTAACATCAAAGCAACTATGAACAATGAGAATGAAAAACGGGTTTTGAAATGGAAATTGAACTTTTAATGCTTTGCTTAGGGTATATAGGGTGTTACTTTAGGGTAAAATAGTCTCCTATCAGAATACGTTAATAATTTTATCATAATTCGTTGCTCTTTAGAGTAAAATACACTTATATTTTCTTCTTTCATAATTTTTCAGAGATATCTGAGACTCTTAAAAAGAAAATCAAGAAGTTTTAAATTAGTGCTGATTTTGTTCCATTGTTTGGTTTGTATATTTTACAACAAAAAGTCCAAACTAAATCTTTGGAGTTACAAACTGATTTTATTGAAGCCCAAAAGCCTTGTTAAAGTAGTTTGTGATCTGAATTGTTGAGTTTGCTCATCTTTAGGCCTAAATTTTGTTTATTGGATCCTATGATGTGTGATTTTTAAATAAATTGTACAAAGAAACAAAAAAATCACATGGTACACTATAAATACATTAGAAACTATAGCAAGAAAGAAAAAAATATTTGTGTCCCTATTTTGGAGTTCATTTTGCTTAACATCATCTTATATGGTCATATGTGCATAGCTTTTGATCTTTTCTGCTTGTCCTACACATGCACTCATTATTGCAAATGTTCCTCCCCTATGGTATAACTCCTGTTTTCACTGTATTTGATGTCGGGAGCCCTGCATGTTCTATATACACTTCTCTAATTTGGGAAGGGGAAGAGAAAAAAACAAAATGCTTAAACAGGGATACAGGTTAACCCATTGTAACACTGAGATGTATAAGATACTATGTTGACAAAGAACTTTACAACTTCGGAGGTGGGGGGTAGTTGTAGAGGTGGGAGGGAAGGGATGGTGGGGGAAAAACAAAGGAGGAGGCAACAATGCTTAAAAGGAAATGTATTCATTACCTTGTTCATGTAACTGTAACCCCTCTATACAGTATTTTTCCAATAAAAAACATACAAAATGGGAAGGAAGGGATGGTAGAAGAAAAACAAAGAAGGAGGCAATAATGCTTGATAAGAAATGTTCTCATTACCTTGCTCATGTGATTGTAATCCCCTCTGTACAGTATTTTCACAATAAAAACTTATTTAAAAATATACAAAAATTAATTAATTAATTAATAATGTATAAATAAATTGTATAATCTGGATCCTAAATGAGGATTACATACTTATATCCAGACACATGTTTTGTTCTTGATGGGGAGGTTAAATGTGAGATTATGTGGCACTTTTTTCTATTTGTAGAAATTTACAGAACTGTTTGATTATTTTAAAGTATATAAGTGTAATTAGAAAATATATCTTATAAAATGTCATGTGTTAAAATGATTAACATTTAGTATATTAAATACATAGTAGTATATGACTTATTTTAGATTTTGTAAACAATTAGTTCTCATGTTTCATGACATGGGGACATTCTTGAGATGATTCCTTATCGAGAAGCAAACAACTGTACTTTAAAGTTCACCCACTATAAAGATACCCAGGGAATATTCAGCCTAAGCTGTACTGGAAATTTCCTTTTTATGTCAGGACATTACCCTCTTAGTGAATTCTGCCTAAGAACTGAAAGCAAGAGGAGGAATGATTTATTTAATAAGCCAAGGCAACCAAAGGACTTGCCCTCCTGTGCCATGCTGTGTCCTTATAAACTGTGCAGAGCCTTGACCTCAGGAAACTGATCTTAACATTTCTTTCATTACCTCCATAACCATTTCCCTCATCAGCATTGACAGTCTCTCTTAGAAGTTCTAGTTTCATGGATATTGATTAGCTTTAGCTCTTCTTTTTGTCAATCATGAGGCTTGAACCCTGAGCTTGGGTGCTGTCCTTGAGCTCTTCAGCTCAAGGCAAGTGCTCTACCGCTTGAGCCACAGTGCCACTTCCAGTTTTCTAGTGCTTTATTGGAGATAAGAGTCTCTCTGACTTTCCTGCCCAGCTGGCTTTGAACCGTGATCCTCAAATCTCAGCATCCTGAGTAGCTAGGATTACAGGCATGAGTCACCAGCGCCCAGCTAGCTTTATCTCTTTTAAAATGACTTAAAGTCCTGCTTCAACATATCCTTATCTATAAAGCCTTATGTACTCTTCTATCTTAGCAAAGAGTGCCTTTAGGATCAGATTGTCCTCCCTGAAGTTTCTTAGCTCCTTATCTAAAATACCACCTCAATGTATTCTCATTTTAGTATTAGCTGTCATTACATGTATGTTTCTGAAACTAGATATTTGCAACAAACATTTTTTTAAGTACAAATAAGGGTCTGTGCTATAGGAAAAGGAAAAATAATATAGAAACAACACTAGATAGTAATGTGGAGAGTCACTGTTCCTAGCAACACACTTGAAAGACAGACTAACAGTACTTATCAGTTAGCATCTTTAATAGTAATTTTTATTAATGTAAGTACAATCACATCATTATACGACTTCTCTAGCCACTACTATCTATTCCAGCAAATAAACCATTGATGGCTTCCTTTTTTTCAAGAAAAATCTTCAATTCTTGAGTAGCATCTGGAACTTCTCAAACTAAGAAACATCAACCAATCCCTGTTTGGTTTTCGACAGTATGACCATTAAAAATATCACATTCCATTGAAGTACTCAGCCTTTCATTTCATGCCTCACACATTATAAATTGGACATTGTGTCGTTTACTATAATTTCTATCTGGTAGAAGAAAGATGATTCTAACAAGTCTAGACCAAATGTCAATTTTCCCATCACATCATTTTAACTACAAATCATGTCAAACTACATTATGATGGAGTTTGCCTTTTAACCAGAATCAATGGTATGATTATACACTGTTAGATTCTAACCTCTTAGGTGAAGAGATCAAACTTATTCAATCTTGTAAGTTGATGGTGTCTATGAAGGGACTCCTTTGCACATGAATTTTTAGCTCAGTAAATATTTTTTAAGTAAAATGTCTTACAGTGCTATAGTTAAGCTTAGTGTGACATTTCTTTATATGGTAAGAGTAAGTTAACTGTGAAGCATGAAAACAATATAAAGCCAGACAAATTTGCAAGTTTTATCCTTATTAGTCTTCATTTAAATTAAAATCTGCATTATTTTAGTTTCTGTCTCTGATCGAGTAAGAATTACTCTTAAAATCTGCAAAAGATAAGCTATATGAGGTTATCTTACTCCTTTTCAACTTGTCTTTCACTTTTATAAAAGCTTCAAAATTATTCACTGGCTTTTTAAAAAAAGTAATTCTATATTCTAGCACAATCTGAACAAAAAATATAACTTGAAAGGGATGTAAATATTCATAATTCATAACATGAATGATCAGCTTTTGCACAATTATTCTATTACAATACCCTTAAAGAGGCTTTCAAAAATATCTAAGGAAGTTCTTTTTTTCCAATATAAATCTCCAAAGGTACCTATGGATTTATTGAAATATATATGATAAAACGAAATCCAGAAGCTTTATGTTGGTGGCATCAGAAAGAGGTTGAGTGATAGACATGTTCTGATTCTTAGGGGTGAATTATTAAAAATATATTCTTCACAGATCAAGAATTGAAAGATCAAGCAGCACAGTTCAAAAGTTGAAAGAGATTAGATAAAAGATGGGTTGTACAGAAAAACTCAAGAAAGAGATGAAACTCCTGGTGAGCTGGTCACTGAATTTTACTGCATCATATGTATGTGTGAGTGAATTCATAGTTCTTTAAGCCTAACCTTGCACTAATGTATTAGTGCAATATAGGAAGTTCATGGTTGTCCTACCTACATACTACTATGTAACATTGCTTTTTCTACAAGTAAATGAATACTACCATTTTAAGCACTTATTTAAAGCCACATATATTATTTTATTTAATTCATATAAACTTTTCATGAGGAAAATACTGTTACTGCCCCTATTGGACAAAAGAGAAAGATTAGAAAAATTAATAATTTGCATAAAATCAAACCAAGTATATGTCAGGAAAAGGATTTGCTCATAGATTTATCGTACTTCAAAGTTTCAATTATTCTATAGTCTTGCCCCGTGGTTTCAGATATATTATATATAACACAAACTAAACATTGTCTAAAGTACAATGATAATGTAATATACCTCCCAAGTTAAATGAATCTCCTATAATTATTTAATTCTGTAATTATTCACTAGCCCATCCCATAAATATTACTGAGTTACTGTCATGGTTTGTTTGTGCCACAGCAACAGGATACGACGCTGAACAAGTTTTAGTCTTCATTTTAAACAACTCATGGTCTAGGATAGGGTATAGACAAGTTAATATGTGGTTGTTACATTGCGAATAAATAGCAGTAGAATGGTAAGTATGGAAAACCTAAAAGGGAACCCCCAGACCAGCTTTGTCTCAAGGAAACAGCCTGTGTGCTTCGGGAGTAGGTATCAGTTAAAGCCTCACTAGGTATGACATCTAAGTTGAGACATGAAGGTAAAGGACTGAAAGTTTTCTGGGCAAAAGGAAAGGATTCACTTGGAAAGATGAGCAATGACAGTAGCAGAGAGGTGATACTCTCTGGTCAGAGCATTTTGATTACATCTTTCTTCAATGTTCGTGCTATTTCCTTCATTTCCATTTTACTTTGTGATGATCAGTACCTTCTTCCAGTTTCCAAGAGCCATACCAGCAGAGTTTTGTACTACCTCCCAGGGTCCTTACTGAGATATTAAATCCTAAATTAAGCGAGAATATTGCCATATACTCTATGTTGTTCAACTTTATGTTCTACCACCATCTCTCAGGTGCTTCATTCTTTCTTGGCTTCTGCAGGTATGACTTGGCTAAACTTTATAGCTGCTGCACAATTTAGCCACTTTGTTCTCTCAGTATTTGCAATACATTCCCAGTTAACTTATAATGTATCTTCAGGAGAAATGACACACACTGTCTTGACAGAGACCTATCACTTGCCTTTAAGTCATGGTTAGCAATGGTTAGTTTAGCAGAAAAAATAGGCCATTTCTGAAAGTCCACTTAGTGTAGAAGAATGTAAGGACTAAGATTCTGAACATCTTGTTCTGAGGTTTCTGTCTCAAAACATTGTTTCCTTAACTAGGGCTTGACCTTGGCATAAGAGACTTGCTTGAGTTGAACCTTTAACTCTCTCTAGCACTTGTCAATGCTCATGATTTAGCTACAGGCCTGTTCTTCATTTTTCACTTCTTTATCTGTAGGAGATGGAATTAATTTTAGGTGTTACTAATGGAAATTCCTGGGGGAGACACTTAGCAGTAAGTAGTAGCAGAAGTCTGTGTTCATCAAGTAGCAAACTCAATGATTTCTTCCAACCACAGATGGGAATACTTTTAAGCTTAAAATAGTAGATAGTCAGCTGAGCACTGAGTAGCTCACATCTGTTATCCTAGCTACTTAGGAGGCTAAGATCTGAGGAGGATGGTTCAAAGCCAGTCAGGACAGAAAAGTACATGAGGCTGGACACTGGTGGCTCACAGCTGTAATCCTAACTACTCAGGAGTCTGAGATCTGAGGATCATGGTTCAAAACCAGCCCGGGCAGGAAAGTCTGTGAGACTCTTATCTCCAGTAAACTATTCAGAAAAAGTTGGAAGTGGCACTGTGGCTCAAGTGGTGGAGATCTAGCCTTGAGCTGAAGAGTGCAGGGACAGCGCCCAGGCCCTGAGTTCAAGGCCCAGAACCAGAAACAGCAGCAGCAATAACAATAACAACAAAAATAATAGTAGATAGTCCATTTTGTTAAGAATTGTGAGAATGGTCAAAAACGGGAAAGGGGAATAATGAGTATAGATTAAGGAACTGATAGCCTCATTAATGAGTGATTTCTGTCTGATGAAAGTTTTGGAGATAGATTATCTCCTAAGAAAAAAGTTTGCTGGCTACTGGTAATTTTAACATAAATAAAAGGTTTGAAAATCACTTATTAATTGAAACTATTCTTCTGTGGCTCTGCTGCATGCTGTTGTGAGGAATAGGTAAATGAACTAACCAGATAAACAGCTAAGATTGGCAGCTGTCTTTGGGAGCTTAGATAGAGATACTAGATTTTTAACTCAGGGCTTTATGCTTGCTAGACTGATGCTCTACTCTTTGAGTAATATATCTTGCCTGTGCTTTTGCTGGTTATTTTTGGATAGGGTCTCACACACCTTTCCTCTCAGACTAACTTCAAACTGCAGTCTTTCTACTCTTAACCTCCTGAGCATTTAGGATTAAATATGTGAGCCACCAGTACCCAACTGGTTTTCATGAATATTCTGAAGTAGTCTGTCTTGTTTTGCGATTTTCTTCAATAGTAGTTAGGGCAGCCATTTTGGTATAGAAAAATGCATGTATGGGTAGGTTCAGAGTTGAAAAGTTTCCATATGGGTTTAATGAATATAAAGATGAGTGGAATGTTGCCAGGGTGCTATACGTTCAGTTATGTAAAAAGAAACAGAAAGATGCATTATGGATTGACATATCACTGTCACATTTGGGCGTTAGAATGGCCACAGAAAGAATTAGGTGGAATGTAATTTAAAAATAGACGCTGCTTTTGAAACACGACGTGGGCACAAATCTCAGGTGACACTTGTGGTATGATGGCCAGTGACAGAGCAGAAGTGACTGAAGAGGAAATCAGTGAACTCAACAGTAGTTTCAGTTCTCATCACAGATTTCCACTCAGTTCCACAAAGATCACTAGAACCTTTTGTCTGGAATATAAGAAACTGTCTTTTTCCTAAAGTATCCTCTTTCCCTTCACCTCTTTGTTAGCTCTTAAAAATTGACTTCACTGACATTCATAAGCAGGCCTTTTCTCACTCTATACTGTCTCCTAAATTGGTTCCACCTACACATATGGACTCAAGAACACATACTTTGTGATGATTCTCAAATTTATTTCCTTCACTCAGTCATTTCCTATGTGCTCCAGTCTCATATATTAGATTAGATCATTCACATTATATGTGTCTCATCTTTTCAACTCCTTCACAACTCAATTCATGTACTTTCCCATGACCCTGGTCCTCTTCCAAATTCATCTATCTAATTAGGTCATCCACATCTTCATCACCAGCATCCTCAAAACTGAATTAATGCTGTTAATCATTCAATGTTTTCTCTCTCAGAAAACAGTGATAGTAGTCACTAAATTATAGTCATAAAGGACCAAACTCTCTTATTCCTCCCTGCCCAATTGTGTAGGTTTTCTGATATCAAACTTCATCTTCTTCAGAACTCATTATATCATTCTGTACTCCTTGCCAGTCTGATCTAATGTTTTTAAGAAAAAAAAACCTATGATGTTCTCTTAACTCTTAACAGATATATGTATGCTATACATTATATATATACATACATTCATATATATTAGCCATGAGTATCCCACTTTTCAACTTATTTTTGGTGCCTTTATTAGAAATAAGATGATTACAGCTGTATGACCTTATTTCTGTAACTTCTGTTTTACCCCATTGAGATATGTTTGTAACTCTTTCTGTCAGTACTGTGAGATTTTATTGCTATTTTTCTGCAGTATATTCAAAACCAGGTATTTTAATACCACCAGCATTACTTGTCTTTTTCTGAACTGCTTTGGCTACTCAAGGTATTTTTGTCATTATTGTTGTTTCCAAATATTACAAAATAAAATTTTAAATTGATTTTTCTATTTTTTTTTTTTTTTTTTTTTGGTCCGGTAGTGGGGCCTGAACTCTGGGCCTGGGCGCTGTCCCTCAGCTCTTCAGCTCAAGGCTAGCGCTCTACCGCTTGAGCCACAGCGCCACTTCCGGCTTTTTTCTTTTTGCTTATGTGGTGCTGAGGAATCGAACCCAGGGCCTCAGGCATGCAAGGCAAGCACTCTACCACTGAGCCACCTTCCCAGCCCTGATTTTTCTATTTTTATGAAGAATGATACTGATATTTTGATGGGGATTGAAGAGAATCTATAGTTGGCTTTCATAGTATAGATATTTTTGCAATATTAATCCTGCCAATCTTTGAATATAGGAGACTTTTCTATCTTGTAGTATCTTGTTTAACTTCTTCAATGTTTTGGTAGAAATAAAGGTCTGGTAGAGAAATCCATATAGTCCTATACTTTTCTTTGTTTGGAAACTCTAAGGTTCCTTTTAGTACATTCTCTGGGAGATAAAGCATCCAATTTGTAGCTAATTTATTAGCCAGAAATCACTATAGATTTCATTTTTCAGGGAAGGTTTTTTTTTTTATTTCTTCTTCAATTATGAATGATAGCTTTGCTGGGTAGAATAATTTAGGTTGGCAGTTATTGTCTTGAAAAACATCATTCTGTATGCTCCTTGAGTTTAAAGTTTTGTTTAGGAATCTACTCTTATTCTAATGAGCTTGCCTTTGTACATGACATGGCTCTTCTTTATAACTTTTTAATACTGTTTATTTGTTCTCTATATTTAATATTTTAATTTCTTGTGACTGAGGAAGTTCTATTTTGGTTTTGTCTATTTTTAACCCTACAGGCCTCCTCTACCCAAATAGCCATAGGTTCTTAAGATTTGAGATTTTCTTGCTATTTTATTTTAATGCAATTTCTATGCCTTTAGCTTGTACCTCTTTTCCTTCTTCTGTATCCGTTATCATGAATGCTTTTTCTTGTTTTTCTATCCTGGTATCTTATCTAATCCTTTAAATTCATTAAGTGCTTAACAAATACAGACTGAAAGAATGAATAGATGAACATGTAAACTGTCCACAGATTAAATGAGTGGCCTGAACAAAAGATATACCAGGTGTTCTCACATGTTTACTTTTTACTCTAATGTAGTTGATATATTCCAGAACACTTTTATCAGGAAAAGTATCTGTCTGTGTTGATAAATTTCATGATAGAGGTATGACACACTGAATTACTTTTCTCATTTCTTCTTTTCTTGTAATAAGCTTTACGCCTTGTGATGTTGTAGTATACAAAGAAGTTCTGCCATTACAGATAATAGTGAAGGTAATCTCTAAATGTAATGCTTGTTATTTGATTATATGGCCAATAGGATTTTAGCTGTGTTTCCAGTAAGAATGTGAAATATACTGTCCTGGCTGGACTTGACCCCTTGCACCTTTGCCACCATCATAAGAACAACATTTTGGGTAACCTGATGAGTTTATCCTCCAGACTGCATGGAAAATACCCTTAAAACTCACAGACTTGGTATTAAAAGAACAGTTCACCTGCTACTTTTGCACTTTAGGTGATGTGTTAGCCAGCATTAACATTAGCTGACTGGTAATGTCTTGAAAAATGAAAATTTCCAGAAATAAATATTTCTTAGATTTTTGACCCATGAATACTCTTTTCTGTAACACTCTAAAATATATTCTTAAAGAGACTGTTTCACAGACATCAATTTGAATGCTTTGGAAGGTAATTTAATGCTATTCATAAAACTTTTAAACTAATAATTCTAATACTCTAAAACCAAATACCTCTTTAAAAACAAAATCTCATGGGAACATGATCACAAAGAACATCATTAATACTACATTAGTCTCAAACTGAAAAACTAAAAAACATATTATAAAGCAGTCTAAGTCATATTCATGCTCCCTACCGTACAAAGAATAGGTAATGATCGTATATCTTAGAGCTACATATGTAAATAAATAAATATGATGTGTGCTATCTTAGAAAATTACTTAAGGAACATTAAGCAAAAAATTAAATTATAGACTAATTCATGGGACATCTAATTTGTGCTCACCAGTAGGTCCTGCTGCATTTTAAGGTGTGAGTATTGGGGATTAAGGAGGGAGCTTTGGTCATACTTCCTGTGCTTAGTTAGCTGTTGCTCACCTCTTTTAGAACACGTATGCATACATGCATCATTTAAAAATCATCATGATTCATTGGAAAATCATTTGAAATTATAATATAAAATAGGGCATTTATATTTTGAACAGGGAATAGTAATATTAACTAAAAACTTGCTGGATGCTGATCGCGTGCCAGCCACTCTTTCATAATTTACATGAATTAAATCACCTATTCCTGGTGCATTTCATCCCTGTGAGGGAAGTATTGTTACACATTACTATTTTGCAGATAAGGATAGTGGGAATAAGGTATATATCTGATGTTACAAAGTTATTAGGTACTAATTCAGAATGCAAACCCGGGAAATCCAAGTTCAGAATCCCAAATCAAGATGTGTTAATGCTGTGTTTGAACAAAATCACCTTTCTAAGCTAACAGTAACCCCTTTGGAATATGAGAATATAGAATGAAACAAGTTTATGAAGATTGATAGCAAATATTGAAATAAAGGGCTCTAATATACGGATCATTTTATGGTTTATTTATTTACTTTATAAACCTTTTATTAACATGTATTTGCTGTAGAGAGGGGTTTCATTATGACATTTCAATGTACGGTTCCACATATGTTGTATTTTGTTTTAATATGAAGCAGATAAATATGATAATGACATCTTTTATGAATGCTGATTTGTTTGTAAGAGGAGCACAATACAGGGTTTCTAAAATAGTACTAAAGGTTATGTAATTTTGGTTTATATACTGTAGGAAAAATCACTAAATAAGGATAAAATTCCTAAAATCCATGTTGGAAGCAAATGCAGCAGTGATGATAATATTGTTAGTGAATAATGTCATCAGAGCTGACTAAATTGTCTATTTGGGGGGGGGGAGTTGGTCGTGCGGCTTGAACTCTGTTTTTGGGCACTGTCCCTGTGCTCTTCAGTTCAAGGTTAGTGCTCTACTGTTTGAGCCACAGCACCACTTCCAGTTTTCTAGTGCTTTATTTGAGATAAGAGTCTCACGGACTTTCCTGCCCTGGCTGGCTTTGAACTGTGATCCTCAGATCTCAGCCTCCTGAGTAGCTAGGATTACAGGCGTGAGCCACCAGGGCCCGGCTGTAATCATATTATTAATATGAGTGAAGGGTCCAGAAAACATATTTTCTTTAGTAAAACTGCAGCCATAGGCCTTCCAAACAGACCTAATTCATACTCTCTGGCACATTGCTAGTTGAATGCCTTTGACATGTTTGTTCATATTTTTGGTTGAAATTTCCTCTGCTCCTTGTTGAGCTAACAGATTCCTACTTTTTTGTGGCGGTCATTTTCCAAGGAGTTAAGTCTTCACACCTACTCACTTTTAAGGACAAATTGGAGAGCAATCTTTCTGCATCGTATTCTTTGAATCATCTGCAAAGGAAGATAAATCACTGTCTCTCTCCTGCTTTTGTAGGTCTACAGTCATTTTTATACCATGGAACTTATTAGGTTGCCTCTTTTATCAGTTATCCAAATAGGTATTCCCCTCAATAAATCTCATGTTCTTCAGAATCTACAGTTCCTCATTACTGCAAACCAGTGCATAGTATAGAAGGATACTTGTGTATGAAATAACAGTTGAATGAATGCATGTATTTTAATTTGCTTATTTAAGTTGCCACTTTATTGGAATAATGACTATGTCTTCCATAGTTGTCAGTGAAATAAAATGCTAAGACTTATTAAATTCTTTTTTTTTTTTTTTGGTCAGTGCTGGGGCTTGAAATCTGGGCCTGAGCGCTGTCCTTCAGCTCTTCAGCTCAAGGTGAGTACTCTACCCCTTGAGCCACAACTCCACTTCCAGTTTTCTAGTGGTTTATTGGAGATAAGAGTCTCACAGACTTTCCTGCCCAGGCTGGCTTTGAACTGTGATCCTCAGATCTCAGCCTCCTGAGTAGATAGGATTACAAACATGAGCCACCGGTGCCCAGCTTTATTAAATTCTTTATGATGGTCATTCTGTTACATGAAACAATCATACATGCACAAGAACACACATACAGAACTTGAGGGAAAAGGGGTGAAAATGCAACAGTGGAGCTCCCTGGACATAAATGAAAGTGAACTGTACATTCATGGTTGGAGACAGGAGGGAACAACTGAAAGAGAGGGAAGGAACAGAAGACAGTGTATGAAAGAAAATGCATTCATTCCCTGACTCATGCAATTGTAATACCTCTGAACATCAAAATTATAGTTATAATAAATTAACTATAAAAGTTTTGTATAAAAATTCAAATTGTAAATATTTCCAAGACAGGAAGACTAGCTTCAAGAAAATCTAGCAGTAATGATAAATTCCCACATACCTTTTGAAGAAAAAAAAGAAAATAAATTAAAACAAACTCATCTACACACACTTACACATACACATATACCCACACATTTAAGACTTTCTCACTTCAATATATATCCACTTAACTTTATCATTTTACACTTGAAAAAAAATTAAGGATAAGAAGGCCCATGTTGACAAATGTTAGACAAGTAATAACTCTCAATGTTAGGCTTTAATCTCAGACATGTTTGCCTTCAAGCTTATTATTTCATTAAGTGAATATTAGAAGTGGTAAGGAAGATAAGCCAAAACAAGTTAAGTGTAAGAAGATAAAATCTGCTGACTAGAGAATGAGATTTCTACCACTAACCTAACAGAGACTCTGGCATTCTTAATAGGTTACTGAAACTTCCATGCTACCAAATCTTAATAATTCAGGGAACAGGGTAATCACTGTTGGTTGCAGCAGCATTATCTTTGTCCATATTTTTATATCTAATGCCACCTTCTTTTCATTTACTTCCGTATTTTTTCTCTTACATTATCCACAACCTTGGGTTCTGGTTTTATCTACAGGTAGACATAGTACGAGAATAACTTTAGACATCTTATTTCCAGATTGCTGCCAAAGAGATTGGAATTGCATTAGGGCAGAAAAAAGTTATGCTCTATTAACCATTACCTTTCTGTCTAAAAATTTACCTTAAGACCTAGTCATTTGAAGCTGTTAAGTACTAGGTATCTTTTTATGAATTTTTCAATGATGCTATAGGAGACAATTTATCTAAGATTGTAGAATGATATAGATTCATTTTAAAGACCAGTAACACCCAAGATCATATTGTCTTATCCACTAATATTTTATATTTAGATAGCTATTCTATCTATGTTATGAACAGGATGAAGAAAAATTCCCCAGACCTTAACATCTTTAATCATCTCCTTTTAACATATTCTAAGTTATTCAGGGAAGTATTTAGGAGCTGACAATTATTAATTTGCTCAGCTGATGACTGAAGCAGCATGGATCCTGCATGAGTTTTTCTTTAATTACTGCAAGGTGAGCTGGAGCTGTATCAAGTAATTTGAGAAGTCTCCTCCCCAAATTGGCTGGGAAGGAAGGTGCATCATTCTCTTATTTCCACAAGAATTGATCATGAACAGCTGATGTTGCATCTGCTTCACACAGCCTGTGCTTAAAAAAATAACAACAACAACAACAACAACAACAAACCTTGACAATCTGCTTGCTGGATAAGATAGTGGGCTGCCCAGATGAAACAATAAAAATTGATCGTGGTCATCCTGCCAAGCATTAAATATTTTGCAGATCTTTTTGCTGAGTTGCGAAAAAAGTTGCATTTTATATTAAATTTTGCCTCAGGCCATTATTACTTTGAAAGTAATCCAAATATTTTGTTTATATTGGAAAGATTCTGTGAGACATAGTTAACTGTGAATAGAATTCAAAACAATAACTCTGGAAAAGATCTATTCCCTTTGGTCAGATGCTGTTGTGTCAATGGTTATGCCTAGTCAATCAAAAAGGAGAGAGCGGGGAGAGGGAAAGGAGGGAGGGAGAGAGGGAGGGAGAGAAGGAGAGAGAGAGAGCAAACTGTGAAAATGGAGATGTCAAGCTGATTGACTAGGTAGCAGTATAAAATTTGAAATGTTGTATGCAATAACATAAATACTCCATTTTTATCTGTTGGCAAAAACTAAGTGCAACAACTTGAAAACCCTATGGGAGTGTCATTATGGAGAAATATAAAGAAGCTAAATTACTTCTGCATAACATTGACATTGAAAACAACAGCCCTCCCCAAAAATGATTTGTCTAATGGCATTGTTCCATGCCATGTAGAGCTCTGATGAAAGTAAAGATTAATTCCAGAACTGAATATGTACTTGCAGTGTTATTTTTTTCTTTTCTGACAACTTTGTTACAGATGAGAACCACGCATCTGTTTCAGTTACAAAAATTTATGCTTTATGTAAAGTATTTACATTAAGGAAAAATATTTTAATGGTAGGGGCACTCAGGAACATTGTTTTGTTGTCATGGTGGTTGGTTTTGTTTGGTGTGGTTGTTGTTGCTTGGAAGAATTAGATTGAAAACATTAGCAATCTATAATTTATTTGATCTGATTCTTACTTATGTTGCTAATAACTATTAAATTTCCTGTGTGAAGGTAATAGTTGGTTTTTCAAATGTTGCCAAAATATAAAAACAACCCATAACATGAGAGTAGGAAATAAGACTGCTCTGAGCAATTACGTGTCAACCAAGTTCAGTAGATTGATATTTTTTTATAACTTGCATCCCTTCTTTTTTTTCTTCCAATAGCATTCCATTCATTTTCTTTTTTAAAAAATTTTGCCTTTACAGTTTTCTGATTTCCTTTTATCTCAAAATTTTACAGTGTGCTATTTCATACAATATCCATCATCATTTCTGCTGTAAGTGTCATCATTATTTCAAGAAACTTTTTCCACAGGGTCTCAGACGCTTATGCCTCTAATCTAGCTGCTCAGGAGGCTGAGACCTGAGGATCATGGCTTGAACCCTGCCTGGACAGGAAAGTATATGAGACTCTTATCTCCAATTAACCCACTAAAAAGCCTGTAGTGGAGACATGGCTCAAGTGGTAGAACTCTAATCTTGAACAATAACAAATAATAAGCCCTTCTTATATTCATAATTTTCACTTCCTATTAGTTAATCAACTAATTTTTAGACAAAGTCTTTTTATGCAGCACAGGTTAACCTCTGGCCATTTTCCTACCTCAGGCTTCAGGTGTTGTGCTTATCAGATGGTAACACCAGTTCTGGCCTTCACTCCTGGCCTTCATTCAATCATTTTGATCACTTTATTTGAATTGACTTGTTCACCTATTCACTTCAAATTTCCCTTATTCTAAGCTCTTTATATAAAATGATAGTTTTGATTTTACTACTATATGTGGAATACAAATCGTTCTCCTACTTTTTATTTCACCCATTTGTTTTAAAGTGACACCTGAAAACACATTTTGATCTATTTCCTCCTTTTTCTTGTTTCAGCTGGAATTTCAATGGTTTTAGGAACACATTCTTAAGAGCATTCACGTCCTCCCTCTTTTCATATTACAGCTCAGTGTATTATTTACTTTTTAAAGTATTTCAAGAGAACGTGCTTGCTATTGTTATATCATTACTCCAATTGATGTCTGAGTGAGCACTGAACTTGTCAATCCTGTGTTCAGCCAACCACATTACTAAGAAGCTGGAAAAACAAATCTCTAACATTTACATTCACTGTTGAAAGAATTTTAACTGCACCTTTGAAAAGATTTCTTTGGCAAAGCAAGAAGTAAGGAACTGTTTTAGCATTTCAAATGGATTTTTTTTAGTGATCTTTGGAATTTCATGTTTGTTCAAATTCCTTGCATTTACTTTCTTGAACAATGAATTTTAAAGTGGCAATCATTTTAATATTGTGAGGAAATTTACCTTATTTAAGTTTGTAGTTTTTCTTTGAACCTTTTGAGTCCTGTGTTACTAAGTATATACATTTAAAACATGATCACATTATTTACATATAAAAGTGTATTTTATTACTATGCCTACTATTATATTCTACCAAAGCTGTAACCATAACTTACTCATATATTGTAGAGTAACTTATTAGTACAGGACTTCATATCAAAAACCCTATCCCTACATTCTTCTGTTGAGAATCTTAGTAATCAGAAGAGTCCTATCTACTAGCTGCTTTTGTTACTTTGAGAAAAATGTCTGTCCATTTTGTTCTCAATAAGTTCTACAAAATGTAATTGGATTAAATGACTTCCAAAGCCCTTGGTAGCTCTAAAACTGACATCTCTGTAACATCACTCCCATTTTTCTAGAGAATCCTGATAGATCAACAATTTGAATACAACATATTTATAGAATATGAGGGTAGAGTCAACAAGGCAGCTAGCTTCTAAATGTAGCATACTTGGTTTTGTATCATATTTTAAATTAATATTGTGGAGGGGATAACAATGCTTGATAGGAAATGTACTCATTACCTTACTCAAGTAACTGTAACCTCTCTATACAGTATCTTTACAAAAATATATATATATTAAAAATTATAAAAATAATGTGTATTAGATTGATAAATATGGTTGTTTTACTGTCAATGAAGTGATCCATGTTTCTTTAAACTTGCAAAGACTTCGAAGTTTATAGTACAAAAGTATACATTATACCACTATAACATTACCAAATTATTCATTCTGTCTTTGCTTTGAAAACTCATGATGGCTGTTCTTGATTAGAAATGGAGATAAAATTAATTGCCTGATTTCTGATATGGATTTTCAAAAGCTTAGCCTATTGTATTAGTTAATCCAAACAGTGTCTGTGCAAGACAATTTGCTTCTTCTCCTCTCCCTGTCCCCCTCTCTATGTATAATCTGGAGTAGGGATAGTGGATTGACAGAATACTGGGTTCAGAGGAACCGGCATTCTTGTTTTCCATAGGCTCCTCAATCTTTTTTTTTTTTTTAACTCAGCTTATATTCTAGTAATAAGGAGAGATTCAACATTTCATATCTCAAGAGCATGAATTTCCTTTGCTGTATTGACTAAAGTAAAGAACCTCTCCAGGCCAAATGTTCCCTGGCAGAGTATAAGTACCTCACCATTTTTATCACCCAGCCTGCCCTGCAGCTCCTTCTATGGTACCATCTCAAAATTAGTAAATGCACAGATGTTAAATAAGCCTGTCAGTGTCTTGCAATGAACATCACACCACAGTGAAAGCAGTATAATAAAAACAGGTATTCAAGTCTGAGGAATAAGAGAAGTCGAACACCACGAAGACTAGGACAAGGATCTGTAGCTGGACTCCTCAGCAGTCAGCTTTGGCATGTGAGAATGTAAAGGAAGGTGGTACACCTTTTGCTTTGAATGTTTCACCAATTGATTCCCCTGGCTGCTTTCCCAGAGTCTATGAGTATCCTAGTCCCTTAATGAAGGCTTCATCGTCTTCTTTTGAACTGATTCCTGCCAATATCAAAGAAGCACAGCAGAAACAAAAACACTGCTGTGATGTTAGAAATCACAATTGTTAACTTTGAAAAGAAATCTTGGTATGTAGGTTAGAACAATATCCATGCAGTTCAAGTAGTCGACTAATGAATTCACTGGAAGGCTCTCTGACAGATGAAGTGCCTGGGAAAGGCACTTCTCTTTGTCTGGGTTCCTATTTAGAAAGGAGAGAAAGATTTAAATACCATGATACAATGTTAAACATCTTAAAGGATTTACTCCTTGCAAGGAAATTTATGTTGGAACGGAAATGCATAGGGCTCTCTCTCTCTCTCTCTCTCTCTCTCTCTCTCTCTCTCTCTCTCTCTCTCTCTCTCTCTCTCTCTCTCTCTTTCACACACACACACACACACACACGCACACACACACACACAACCCAGCAATTTTTATTATATACTTTCAAATGGAGTTGAAATGTAATAATGTATAAAATGTGTGTAAGGGAAATGTGCTCTAACAAGCTGGTTCTATTTCTTGAAAAATAAACAGACTGAAGTCATTTTAAAGATTTGTGATATCTGTTCATCAATGGCTCTATTTTAATATCTCAGAAGAACATTGGCTTTACGCACGGTATTTCGGGATCTGAAAGAACCTTAAGAGGCTATAAATAATTTCTTCGACTATATTCTTGTTCTAGATTTTTTTCTCTCAAAAGTTATTTTCTTGCTTTTAAAACTTTCCATGATCTATTTTCATAGTACTTAGCTAAACTTTATGTGCATTTTTATAGACAACATGTTGTATACACAATATTTTTAAAGATGTGTTATGTGTGATGAAAAGTTCTTATTTTATAGAATTATCAATTTTCAAAATAGTTGCAGAATTTTATTTCTATTATAGGATAAGCCAGAGTACCCCCAAGTGTCTCAGGGAAACCTATAGTCCAGTTCCCTCATTTTTATACACTATGGTAGGTCGTTAAAATGACTTTCCAATGAACCCAATATAATGCCAACTTGGTTCCCAATAAAGCGTAGAAGCTTTCCTCTCTGAGTGATTGTGCCTACTGATAGTATCAGTTCTCTCCCCCATGCTCTAAGTACAACTGCCTTTCTTTAGAAAAACTTGGAATGAGAAGACATTGCAGTATTTAGTGTACTATTTCTCTAATTCAATATTCATTATCTGCTCTATTGACCACTTATCTGTTCACACAAAACTTGAGCTTTTGAAAATAAGTAACATTCCCCTCTTTCTCTTTTTCTCTTTCTTTCTCTCTCTTTTTCTCTTTCTCATTTATTTTTATTTCAAGCCTCAAATACCCCTTCTGCTACATTTATTGAGAGTCTGCTAGACTCTCAATAAATACTTGTCAAATGCATGATAGAATGAATATATGCACCCATGAATGACCCAGGCCAAATCCAAAAATGGAAAACTGACTTCACTAGGCTGCCTCCTTTGTTTTTCTTGACACCTGTATTTATATTAAGATCTACGTAATCATAAAACTAGGGTGTGAATCACTGTTCTCAACAGCATTACAGAATTTGATTTTGAAA
The DNA here is from genome assembly GCF_024711535.1 of Dipodomys merriami. Classification (NCBI taxonomy): domain Eukaryota; kingdom Metazoa; phylum Chordata; class Mammalia; order Rodentia; family Heteromyidae; genus Dipodomys; species Dipodomys merriami. The sequence continues at coordinate 12,248,078 of NW_027206290.1, forward strand.
ATAAAGAAAACATTGAGACAGGAAGGCTTTCTTACATATGTATAGTGCTTTTTGGAAAAGAAGATAACTTTACGATTATTGCAGACTTATTAATGTTAGTAGTGGTCTTGATTATTCTAACACAAACCAAATGGCATTTAATTTGGAAGAAATTGCTCTGGACGCAGAATCTAAAGAGGCGAGAAATGGAACAGACTTTCTTTATGCAGTGTTGGGATGTGGTTAAATTATTTTAGGATGTTCAACAGTGTAGTGCAAATTCAAATCCTGTGGGCAAAGCTAAACAAGCAATGCTAGGCAGCTTAGCCACTTATTCTTTTGGTGTTCAGTCTGTTGGGTCTGTGCTGTGAAATGGCTCCTGTGGCTTTCATGTGGAAAATGAGAATGTTCTGTAACGGCTGATGTGGGAATAAAGAAGTAAATACAAGGAAACTCTTACAAGCTCTTAATATTAACTGCACTAAGTAAGTGTAACTAAATGCATTAAGTTATTGATTTATCAGGGCTTGACCAAATGCTATTTCCCTTTGTCCATTTTGAGGACAAGGACAAAATAGTACCAGAAAGTTAAATGAGCCAGTTCTTAAGTGGGTTACTGATGAATGGACAAATTATTCTGTCCCAGGAAATTGTTCAAGGGGCCATTTATAATGGCTGGTAAATTGACTAAGACTTATCAATCCTAATCATTCAATCAATAAATATAGTTTCTAGAAATGTTGGATAGCTCCCACTCCAAATGAATGAAATATGAAAGTATCATTTTGACTGGAACCCCAAATTTGAAGGAGATGCTTCATTACCTTTAATTTTCCTCTTTATATGTTACTAAGGAACTTTGACTCAAGCTTATCATGATGGAAAAGAAGCATTGCCTGTTACATGTGGCTAAATGAAATAAACTATTAACTGGTTTATAAATAGTTGATTGGTATTTAGGGATGAAGTTTAACACAATATATTTGGGACATGCAAATGATGCTTTGATTTCATTCACATTTGGGTGGGATCCAGATCCTATTAAAACTTACAATGAAAGTTACTTAGACACATGGACGGTGGTCTTCTTGGAGTCATCTGTGTAACTGCTGGACTCTGAGGAGTTGCCATCTCTACTTTCTCAGCTTGGTGATTCGACTTCTAGACCATTTTTAAAGATACAGAAGGGGTTTCTCTCTAAATTTTTAAGGCATTTAAGCACAAATCCCAATTGTGAACTTCAACACACTTGAATCCTGATTACCTTTTCAGTCCCTAATTACTCAGGAATCAGGTTATAGGCAAGTGCTGTTAACAACAAAACTAGAAAGCAGAGTCCATGCCTTTCTGCCTAAAGGATGTGCAGTTCTATAGGCTGAGATCTTTGTAAACGTCCATTACTAAGCATGTCAGAAAAATCACCATTTCACCCAACCTCGAAGTAACAAAAATAAATTAAAATGCTGAACATACTCATCTCTCCAACCCTGGATATATTTAGTCAGAGAAAACCAAGTCTGACCATGTGATCACCAGATATGAAGTTTGCATATTTGCAAAACAAATCTTTGAATGGCATTGATTATCCTATCCACTAAACAAAAGACATAGGTCCTTTAAAGAACTTACTATTTTGTTTTGCTTATATCAGTTAATCACACTAGAATTTTCCCAACCTGATTTCACTGATGATAGGGCATATAATTTATAATTCTTTAAGGTATTTTCTATAATATAGCAGAAAACGAGTCTTAATGTGATATTTGATCTAAAATAAATGTACACTTGAGTAGTTTTCCTTCTATAATTAGAACTATCTTCATAAAGATAACCAAGGAAAATGTGAATCTCTTGAGATTCTATTTGAGAAGTTATAATCAAGTATAGAATTTTTCCCTTATAGAACTTATATTAAAAAAACAAAAAAATAGACAAGAAAGAGTTCTTCCACAGGTTATTTTTTCTTTTCAAAATATGTTTATTCACTCCCATTAAAAGACTTGAAGTTTTCAGTCTCCATGCATTTGAACTTTGTTATAATTTGTTCCTACCATTGCTGTGTTACCAGGTTTCAACCATGAAAACACAGGGGCTTTACCCATACATTGTAGAAATATAATGGTTTTAGATTGATGAAAGGGATTGAGTATATTTGTAACACATTATTTAATAATCTTAAGGAACAATCAATATTTATGTTCAAATGATTAGATAAATATCTTCAGCCATTCATTTGATAAGAAGATGTTGGTAAATGTTCCCAGTAACTACAATGAAAAGGAAAAATTCATTCTCTATTGGTTTTTTTCTAAGTAGCATATAATTATGTTATTCCATGTAACAACTAATAACAATGAGTATTTTTGCACTTTCTTAGGATACTTTTAAGGACCACAAATTTCTCTCTTGATCTTATTCTATGCTTCTACCTCAGTAACAAAATCACTTATGTCAAGATCTTTAGTTAACTTGTTATTCTAAATCTAGTGATCATTTCTGAATCAAGTCTGTGTTCAGACATATTTTTGTATATTTTTTTATTGTAAAAATGCTCTACAGAGGGGTTACAGTTACATGAGCAAGGTAATGAGTACATTTCTTATTGAGCATTGTTGCCTCCTCCTTTTTTTTCCCCACTACCATCCGTTCCCTCCCACCTCCCCAACTATCCCCCCCCCCGCCCCCGCACACTGCCGAAGTTGTAAACTTTTTTTTTCAGTATAGTGTTTTGTACATCTTATTGTTACAATGGGTCAACCTGTATCCTTATTTAAGCATTTTGTTTTTTCTCTTCCCCTCCCCGAATTACAGAAGTGTATATACAAGATGCAGGGCACCAACATCAAATACAGTGAAAACAGGGGTTATACCATGGGGGAGGAGCATACAAAGCAACAAAAATATCACATGATACATTATAAATACATTAGAAACAATAGCAAGAAAGAAAAAAAGATAAACAAAGGAGGCTACAATGCTTGATTAGAAATGTACTCATGGAAGGGGTGCTGTAGCTCAAGTGGTAGAGTGCTCGCCTTGAGCTGAAGAGCTGAGGGACAGCGCCCAGGCCCAGAGTTCAAGCCCCACAAGCGCCAAAAAAAAAAAAAAAGAAATGTACTCATTATCTCACCCATGTAATTGTAACCCCTCTGTACAGTATTTTCACAAGAAAAAAAAAAACAAGAAAAAAAGAATAAATATTTGTTTGAGTTCCCAAAGTTATGTTCTGAGACAACAAAATTCTTGATTATCAGTGCTTTAACATGACCTCAGATAACATTCCAGGACCAAAGAACACAAACTCTACATGATGTTAACTGACTCAACTGGAATGAGAAGGGACCTAATTTAACTTTTGCAAAAACTACTTCATGATTTTATAGGTCATTGCATTTCTGTACTTTGTGAAGTTGAACTGAAAAAAGAATAGTAAGTGGTGTAATTATTTTGTTCAACCTTGTCTTACAAGGAGTAAGTTAGTTTTAATTATATATTTTAAAAATCTTGATTAACTGTTGTTGTCTTAAAGCTGAATGATATTCACTAAGACATATATTTAATGAACATTTTTAAAGGAAAATAGTGAATAAACATATAGATATTTATGTCCCTATCTTGGGGTTCATTTTACTTAACAACATCTTATGTGGTGATATGTACATAGCTTTTGGCCTTTTCTGCTTGTCCTACACATGTACTAGTTATTGCAAATAAGGGTAACTATGGGACCTATGTTTCTTTGGGTCGGCCTTACTTCACTTAATATAATTTTTTCAAGCCTTATTATTTCCTAACAAATGGGACGATGCCATTCTTTCTGATGGAGGCATAGAATTCCATTACACACACACACACACACACACACACACACACACACACACACACACACACACACACACACACACACACACACACACACACATATATATAAAACATTTTCTTGATTCATTCATCCAGTGAGGGGCATCTGGATTGGTTCCATATCATTGCTATGGTAAATAATGCTGCGATAAACGTAGTTGTGCTGATAGCCTAGTATTGCTTTGTTTGTGATCATTTGGGTAAATGCCCCAAAGAGGGATTGCTGGGTCATAGGGGAGCTCTATGTGGAGTCTTTTGAGGAACCTCCATCCTGCTTTCCAAAGTGGCTGAACAAGTTTACACTCTCACCAACAATGCAGTAAGGTTCCCTTTTTGGCCACATCCCCTCCAGTATCCGTTGTTATTAGATTTCTTGATTATAGCCATTCTAACTGGGGTGAGGTGGAATCTCAATGTTGTTTTGATTTGCATTTCTTTTATGGCTAGAGAAGATGAGCAGTTCTTCATGTGTCCATTGCCCTTTTTTTTTTTTTTTTTTTTGCTGTTGCATATTTTTTTCTTTCTTTCTTTTTTAATTGTGAAAATACCGTACAGAGGGGTTACAATTGCATAAGTAATGAGTACATTTCTTATCAAGCATTGTTGCCTCCTCGTTTGTTTCCCCTTCCCATCCCTTCCCATCTCCCCCCCATCCCCCGCCTCGCACTCCCCTCGACCCCCCCCATAAAGCTGTAAAGTTCGTTTTTCGACATAACGTCTTGTACATCTCATTGTTGCAATAGGTCTACCTGTATCCCTATTTAAACAATTTGTTTTTGCCTTACCCCTCCACAAAGTATACCAACATCAATACAGTGAAAACAGGGGTTATATCGTGGGAAAGGGACATACAAAGCAACAAAGAAATCATCTTATAAATATGTTAGAAATAATCGCTAGAAAGAAAAAACATTTGAATCCTTGTCTTGGGGTTCATTTCACCTAACAACTTATCTGACCGTTTGTGCTATACAAAGGACAAGGGTCTCATCTCTAAAATATACTTACAACTCAAAAAATTAAATCCCTCAACAACAAATCCTTAAAGAAACAACTGCCCAATAAATAAGTGGGCTAAAGACTTACAGAGAAATTTCTCTGAAGAGGAAAGAAGGATGGCCAATAGACACATGAAGAAATGCTCAACCTCCCTAGCCATAAAAGAAATGCAAATCATAACAACATTGAGATACCACCTCATCCCAGTTAGAATGGCTAAAATCAAGAACTCTAATAACAACAGATGCTGGAGGGGATGTGGCCAGAAGGGAACCCTCCTGCATTGTTGGTGGGAGTGTAAACTTGTTCAACCACTTTGGAAAGCAGTATGGAGGTTCCTCAAAAGACTCCACATAGAGCTCCCCTATGACCCAGCAATCCCACTTCTGGGCATTTACCCAAATGATCACAAACAAGACCACACTAATGCTACCAGCACGACTATGTTTATTGCAGCATTATTTACCATAGCTAAGATATGGAACCAACCTAGATGCCCCTCAATGGATTAAGAAAATGTGGTGCATATACACAATGGAATTCTATGCCTCCATCAGAAAGAATGACATTGCCCCATTTGTTAGGAAATGGAAAGACTTGGAAAAAATTATATTAAGTGAAGTAAGCCAGGTCCAAAGAAGCATAGGTCCCATGGTGTCCCTTATTTGCAATAACTAGTATATTGGCCATTCTTATTTCCTCTTCAGAGGTTTCTCTTTAAGTCTTTAGCCCACTTATTTATTGGGCAGTTATTTCTTTGATGATTTGTTGTTGGGGGATTTAATTTTTTGAGTTCCAGGTATATTTTAGATATGAGACCCTTGTCTGTTGTATGGCTAGTGAAGATCTTCTCCCAGTCCATGGGCTTTCTATTGATCTTGCTACCTATGTCCTTTGCCATGCAGAAGCTCTGTAGCTTCATGCAATCTTATTTGTCAGACACATTTTTGTTGTTTAGTTTCAAGGGGACAGTGTTCTGCTTGTTTTCACTTACCTCTGATGAATTTCTTCCATATTTACCAGTTTTTATGATTATATATTTATTTGATTATTTTACAGTTCTAAGGATTGGCCTTGACCTTGCAGACAAGCTCTTTAACATTTGAACCACACACCCTAGGCTCCTGCCCTTTTGTAATTAAAAAAATTTTTTGAGGTAAAATACTAGCCAGCTTCAAATTCACAAACCTCCTGTCTCTGCCTCCTGAGGTAAAGCTATATCTCTTTCCCATCATCTATCTACTCATGTCATGTCTTTAAATATACTCTTAAATATACGCCATACACTGAAGGCTCTCTAATGTTTAACTCCTGCTTTTACCATTTCTGTGGAATCCAGACTTATGTATTCATCTTCACACTTGGAATCTCCTCATACTACTTAGTGTATCAGAACTGAAGTCTCACTCTTTGCCACATGCCTGATCTTCAGTAACAGGCCCTGTTTATTTTTTAAACTGAAATCAAGCTTTTTTTCCCTTATGAAATACTTCTGTTATAAAATTTCCCATCATTCCTAACTTATCCAAGCTATAAAAATAGATGATATCAACAAACAGTAGCCACCACCCTCCCCCACCAAATTTACCAGTCAAAATTGTGGTAAATCAAAGATTACAAAAACTAAATAATTAAAGTACTTGGAACTATAAGCCCTTCAGTTATAAAATAGAGCAGTATTTCTTCACTTGACTGAGTATAGTTTTAGACTTTTAATTTGTTCATATATGTGCATATTTGCATATATGTATTTTTTTTGTCAGTTGTGGGACTTAAATCTGGGCTTGGGCACTGTCCCTGTGCTCTTCAGCTCAAGGCTAGCACTCTACCACTTGAGCCACAGTGCCAGTTCCAGGTTTTCTAGTGGTTTATTGGAGATAAGAATCTCATGGAGTTTCCTGCCAGGCTGGCTTTGAACCTTGATCCTTAGATCTCAGCCTCCTAAGTAGATAAGATTAAAGGCATGAGCCATAGATGCCCGGCTATGTAAATTTTAATTGTGAATCTCAATGCACTGATGCATATACATATGTGTATATGAACTAAGAAATATTTGTGGATATGCAGTTCTCTATCCTTCTGCCACTAACAAGGTCTTCTATACCCTAGGAGACATTCCTAAATTTTGTTTCTTCATTCATTATTAAGATTTCAGAGAAATAGATGTGGTCATGGATCACTGTAAGAATCTATTGAAGTGCTCATGTTTTATTCAATCTATTTATAGAATTATTGTATTAATGAATTAATTAAATTTAGACAGGCTTTTTATTCCTGATAAAGGCTTTACATGATTAGTATAGATATTGTTTATAATACAAATGTTTTATACAAGATTGCTAAAATTTGAAATATTTTTGTGATTAACAAAGCTTGACCTGTTTTGTTCAATGTTTGCCTTAGCGAGAATGGATAAGAAATTTATTCTAGCTCTTGAAATGAATTTGCAACTTTTCATTTTATCTGGTAATCTGGAATATATGATAAATATGGGAAATACATGTGTCTTAGAAAACTGACACTGAATGGTATGTCAATATGTCCTTTATATTTTAGATCATTCATTGTAATATCTCACTTCTCCTAAATGAATATTTATTTCCTAAAAGTTATTTTCCTTATTAAAATGTTCAAACTTTTGACATATATGTTGAACAGATGAGTGTACATTAAAAATAACTTGACTGGGCTGGGAAGTTGGCTCAGTGGTAGAGCGCTTGCCTTGCATGCCTGAAGCCCTGGGTTCGATTCCTCAGCAACACATAAGCAAAAAGAAAAAAGCCGGAAGTGGCACTGTGGCTCAAAAGGTAGGGCACTAGCCTTGAGCTGAAGAGCTGAGGGACAGTGCTCAGGCCCAGAGTTCAGGCCCCACAACCGGTCCAAAAAAAAAAAAATAACTTGACTGTTGTTATAATTTTTTATTTCTAACTTACAAGTTTGTGATTTCTCATCTCACTAACTAGTTTTCTTCATTGGTGTTTGTTCTGTCCTGTTTGCTCTTTCAATTGTGTTTTTGTTTTTCTGTCTCATATCTGTAACTTAATGAAATTTGATTTCAATTGCACTAATAGAAAATATTAAATGGAACATTTTGTCTTCAGTAGAGATTTGAGAGCATCCCATAACTTTCATGAAACATTTTAAAAATTTTATTTCTTTACTGAAAATCTATAAGGGTTTAACTTATATTTTATTGTTTATTTGTCTTCTTTATGGCTTTCATTGTATAGCAGTCATAAAATGTTACCTATAGTGTCATGCATGGAAGTGCATGCTTATAAACCATTTGGAGGTAAAGATCAGATTGGTAAGTTTGTAGATCAAGGCCAGCCTGAGGAAAAAGTTAGTAAGACTCTGATCTCAAAATTTAATGTAAATGTGGTGTCTGAAATCTGTAATTCCGGTTCTTTATCCATAAGGGAGGGATAGTTAGATAGGTAGGAGGATCTCAGTTTGTGTGTGTGTGTGTGTGTGTGTGTGTGTGTGTGTGTGTGTGTATGCCTTCTCTAGTAGGTATGAGGCCCTAATTTTAAGATCCAGAAGCACATAATGCATGAAAATGTTATCTTATACATTTCTATCTTATAGTTTTTCTTGTTTAACCAATAGCAAGTCATTAAAAATGATCCAAGAACATTGAAAATAAGATCTAATGTGTACATTATTTGCAGTTTAATAATCTGTTACAAGTCTTATCAAACACATTTCCTATAAAACTTTTATATTTTATTACATTTATTACATTATAATATTATATTTTAATATTATTCTTTATCTTTATTTGGCTAGTCCATATCCTGTTTGATGCTGTGATAACTATATTTCTATGATTATCAATTACCAAGAGGAAGTGTGCATTCAATTAAGTCTGGACCTTACAAAGAATCTGTATTTGATATGATAGTGTAATGGATATTAACATTATCACCATATTAGTCAAATGATAGAGGGCACATAAACAAAAACACTAAATGTTAAAAATATCTGTAATTACTGTCAGTTTGTCTGTCATATTTTCATTCAGCTTGCATATGGAATACTGTGCATCATGCAATGAGAATGGCAGCTTCTTAGAATTCAGCATGCCTCTGAAACTCAACTTAGAAAAGAAGTTCATTATGATGCCCTGCAAACAATAAGTACAATCAAGAGCAGAACATATGAATTAAATTTGTCTTCAATGCTTTAAGTGGGTCAATTCAGTCTCATAGAAATATTGAAATGTAGATAGGATCAACAAAGCATTTTTCTGTTCATATTGTCATCTCAATTACAAAATATAATTAAATATATCAAATATAATTGCCAAATATCACAAGGGTAACAGTGAATAAAAATTATTTTTTAATTATCATGGGTATCATCTATTTTCAGTGGCTTTCATATAGTAAAACTACTACTTAGCCTTTTAGAAATCAGTAAAAATCCAAATTTGGAACATTCACAGTGTGCAGTTCAGTAAAGAGCCTGTACTTGTCCAAAATAATGTCATATTTATGTAGCCAGAAATCAGTTGCTGTTTTTTAATACAAAAATCTCCTATTTCTTCATTAGCTATTATATATATATATATATATATATATATATATATATATATATATATATATATATATATACCTCAATTTTAAAACCAAAAGGCATTTGCAATTGACAGTTTTCTTGATAATGACTATTCTGACTGGGGTGAGGTGGAATCTCAAGGTTGTTTTGATTTTTATTTCTTTTATTTCTTCTTGGATCTATTGGCCATTTTTGCTTCTTTTTCTGCAAAAATCTCTCCTTACTTCTGTTTATTAATTGGGTTTTTGTTTCTTTCAGGGTTATTTTGGGGGGGAGGCGGTTAATGTTTTGAGCTCTAAGTATGTTTTCGATATGAATCCCTTGTCTGATGCATAGCTAGTAAACATCATCTCCCATTATGTGATATTTTTCTTTATCTTGCTACCTATGTTTGACACAATCCTATTTATCCAGTCATTGATTTGTTGTGATTCTGGATCTTCACTTAGGAAGTTTTGACTCATGCATAGGAGCCCTAGTTTTTCCCGTAACCCTTCTGTAATCTTTTCATAGTATCTAACCTTACATTGAAGTCTTTGATCCATTTTGAATTGATTCTGGTGCAGGATGATATGGGCATTATCACGACATCTAACAATAATAAATGCTGGCAGGGAAGTGGCCAAAAAGGAATTCTCTTATAATATTAGTATGAATGTAAACTTGTTCAACCACTCTGGAAAGCATTATGGAGGTTCCTCAAGAACTAAACATAGAGCCTCCCTGTGACCCAGCATATCCACTTTTGGTCATTTATGCACTAGACCACAAACCAGGCCATAGTAAAGTTACCAGCACACCCATATTCTTTGCAGCACTGTTTACTATAACCAAGATAAGGAATTGACTCAGATGCCTCTCTGTGGATGAATGGATCAAGAAAATATGGTATATATGCATAATGGAATTCTACTCATCCTTCAGAAAGAATGATACTATGCCATTTGTTGAATGGAAAGATTTGGAAACACTTATATTAAATGAAGTAAGCCAGACCCTAAGAAACATATGTTGAATGGTTTCCCTCATTTGTGGTAACTAGAATGTGCCTATAATTCTACACTGGATTGGCAAAAAACAAAAACAAAAACAAAACAAAGAAAAAACACTGGAACATGATAAACTAAACAGGTCTCTAAGCATTCACACAAAGTGAGACCAAAGTAGGTTATCATTAGGAGAGCATGACAAAGGCACAATAGCTATGTGTATCTGATCATATAAAATGGTGTTTATCGAAATGAACTCCTGGAAATGGAAACAAGAGATTTTTTTTCTTTGTAGCCATTTTGTTGTCCTTTTGACTTGTTTGTTCATTTACCTGTCTTTAGGAGAGTAAAGGGTAGGGACCACAGAAATGGTGAGACAAAAGGTGAACAACAAAGCCAGCCCAAGAAGGAAAGTCCGTGAGATTCTTATCTCCAATAAACCACCAAAAAACTGGGAGTGGTGCAGTGGCTCAAGTGGTAGAGTGCTAGCCTTGAGCTGAAGAGCTGAGAGACAGCTCCAAGGCCCAGAGTTGAAGCCCCATGACCAACAAAACCAAAACAGCAAAAAAAACAAGGGTGAGTAAATGATGCAGTGATATTCACAGATAATATGTTGAAAATGAACTATGCTAGATGAATGGATCAAGAAAATGTGATATATATATATATATACATAATGGAATTCTATGCCTCCATCAGAAAGAATGACATTGACCCATTTGTTAGGAAATGGAAAAAACTTGGAAAAAATTATACTAAATGAAGTAAGCCAGGCCCAAAGAAACATAGGTCCCATGGTTTCCCTTATTTACAATTACTAGTATATGTCTGAAACTAGCAGAAATGGTCACATAAGTTGATGTTAGGAAAAATGAACCCCAAGATAAGGATTCAAATGTTTTTTTCTTTCATGCGATTGTTTCTAACATATTTATAAGATGATTTCTTTGTTGCTTTGTATGTTCCTCCCCCATGGTATAACCCCTGCTTTCACTGTATTTGATGTTGTTATAATTTGTGGAGGGGAAGGGAAAAAACAAATGGTTTAAATAGGGATACAGGTGGACCCATTGCAACAATGAGATGTACAAGTCATTATGTCAAAAAAACAAACTTTACAACTTTGCCTGGAGGGGGTGATGGGGAAGTGGGGGAGAGATGGGAAGGGATGGGAAGGGGAAACAAAGAAGGAGGCAACAATGCTTGATAAGAAATGTACTCATTATCTTGCCCATGTAATTGTAACCCCTCTGTACCATATTTTCACACACACACACACACACAAAGAAAATGAACTATGCAACTTGTAGATGGGGATGGGAGGAAGAAACTGTGAAAGTGAGACAAGGGATAAGGTTGTTCTAAAAGAAATTACTCTTTATTTGAGTTATATAACTCCTCTTAGATCTCATTTATGGTAACAATTAAAAAATGAAAAATAATCAAAATAAAAATATACCTAAGAGGAAGTTATGGTAGACATCTATTTCAAACATTATTAATGGTTTGACACTAAGAAAGTCATTTTTCCTGTTTTCATTCATAATTGAAGAAATATTTGGAGATAACTTCCTGTTTTCTAAATATGGTATGAAGAACTTCTTATACATTGTTATATATGAAATCTACACAGTAAGACAAAATCTGAGTATTCCCAATTTATGAAGTACAAAATAATATTTCTTGTTTTTAAGATATAAACCAATAGTCACATAACTGTTAAGGACTTATATCTAAATGCATATATCCAAATATAATCATTCCTGCTCCAAAATGTATAATAAATATGTCTGAATTTATTATTATTCCAGCAATAAACCTTTGTACAGAGTTTAAAATTGACCAATCTTGCTTCCAATTCTATTCTCATTTGGATGATATTTAATATTGATAGCTGAAAAACTTTAAGGAAAAACACTATATAAATCTAAAATATTGGAAATATTACTTTACAACATCCATCTGCCATGAAAAATTATAGTTATAGTAGTCAAAATGAAAGATTATTGACTATAAATGGTTTGGACTTGTTAAACTTCTGGTCTGTAATATGTTTTCTGGACTTTGGCACTTCAATTAGCCTATAACATTTGATTCCATCAGCCTAGAACTCCACTCAAAGGCCTAGAGATGTGGTGTGAGTGCCATAATTTGTCTATGCCAATTAGAGCAAACCTGAAAGTTCAAATGATTTCAACTCAGAATGTGAGTTTCCATGAATCATTTCATAGACAATGAAGTAGCAAGAAGTATTACTGGTTGCCCTTCTGTAACCACTTTTGAAATATGGACCAATATGTGGAGAAAAAAATGCTAGAATGTATACATAAGTTGGATAAGGAAGATTATTTTTCTATTTTATCTCTTAGATGTTAATTGGCTTTGGAAAACAAAATGGGGGGAAATTAGAGTTGTGTGTATTATAGACTTGGAAATAAAATGCATAACAAAGGGAATAAACAGGACTATAAAAGCAGAAGTGTTTGAGTGTGAGATTCTTATATGCATTTGCATTTATTTAATACGTCAATGAATGATATAAAAGGCGAGTTCTTACTATAAACTACTGAATAGCCACTAAGATTTTTGTTGTTGTTGTTTGCCAGTCCTGCGGTTTGAACTCAGATCCTTGGTGCTGTCCCTGAGCTTTTTTGTTCAGCTAGAGCTCTACTGCTTGAGTTTCATTTCCACTTGTGGCTTTTTTCTTTTTTCTTTTTTTCTTTTGTCAATTTGTTAGAGGTAAGACTCTTAGAACTTTCTGGTCTGGGCTGGCTTCAAATTGTGATCCTCAGATCTCAGCTAGGATTAAAGAGATGAGCTACTATTCCCTGACTTAGCCACTAAATTTAAAAATATAATGAATTCAATATATATTCAAAATATAATGATGAAATTCAAAATATAATGAGTCAATAGAAGTGATAAAATACCAAAATAAGCTTAAACATGCAAAAATACTTGAAATGATAGAGCAAAGATGAAATAACAAATGATGAGATAAATAGAAAGCAAACATTAATGCAGATAGAAGATACACACAAGTACATTGATATAATATTTGGTGTAATTGATCAAAACATTGATTTTTATACTTAGTGAAAACAAGGCCCAGCTCTAAGTTACTAGAAGAAAGCTAAATGCAAAGATAGATAAAAGTGAGGGATAGAAATATATCATATAAACATTACTTATTTTAAAAGTTAGAATGGCTATTTTAACATCTATCAAAACAAATTTCAAGCTGGGCTCTGGTGGCTCACACCTGTAATCCTAGCTACTCAGAATGCTGAGATCTGAGGATCACTGTTCAAAGCCAGCCTGGGCAAGAAAGTCTGTGACATTCTTATCTTCCAATAAATCACCAGAAAACTGAAAGTGGCACTTGGCTCAACTGGTAGAGTGTTAGCCTTGAGCTGAAGAACTGAGGGACAGCTAGCCACATGACCAACAACAACAACAAAAATAATAAATAAAAATAAAAAATACTAGGGGCTGGGAAGGTGGCTCAGCGGTAGAGTGCTTGCCTTGCATGCATTAGGCCCTGGGTTCGATTCCTCAGCACCACATAAGCAAAAAGAAAAAAACCCGGAAGTGGCACTGTGGTTCAAGTGGTAGAGTGCTAGCCTTGAGCTGAAGAGCTGAGGGACAGTGCCCAGACCCAGAGTTCAGGCCCCACGACCGAACCCAAAAATAAAAAATACTACACAGAATATTGAAAAAAGATTTCAAAAGCACATTTTAAATTAACAAAGTGGTACATTTATCAAGAAGACAAAACAAGCCTAAATGCATATGAATTGATAATTTATCCTCAAATATTAAAATAAAAAATATATAGAACTAAAAGTTAAGCAGCCACAAATATATTACATTGCAGATTTATCTTTTAGTAATTTATATGACAAATAAGTTTAAAGAAACAGCAAGAAAATAGTGGCCTTGAACAGTACCATCAATTATCTTGAATAAGTTGAAAGTTATAAATTGGTTTGCCTAATAAAGAATACTTAATTTTTTACAGTATACTAAAAGATACAAGAAGATATTGATATGCTAGGATATAAAACTTGTTTCAAAAACCTTTAAAGGATCAATGCAGTATAATAGAACTTTTAGAAATTAAATAAACTCATTTAGACAAATTCATTTTATGAGGCCAACACTAATCTAATACACAAACATGCCTATGCATATACATACATACAAACAAATACACACAGATACAAAAACCTCCACACATATGTATGGATAGAAAGAAAAAGACATACAAAAACAGATACACAGATAGATACAAAGTGTCATACACACATATAGATGCACACATGACACATACATGTATGCCTATGTATTTACAAGGATATATACATACACATATAATAGACACACATATAGAGAGACATACATTATCGAGAAATATATTATAGATTTATATACACATGCATGTATATATATAGAGAGAGAGACTGAGTCATACACATCTTTCAGATCATGATGGGTACATATATCATAGTGGTCTTTTATGATTATTATGTTGCTAAAAAATCCTACTACAGGTTGTGTTGCAGCTGTCATAACAGTCTAAAGCAATTCATCACTTCAGTGTTTGTAGGGATGCTGGTATAAACAAACCTACTGTGCTAGTAGCATAAATACACAGAACATACAATTATATACAGAGTATATTTGATAATGATAATAAACATGTATGTTGCTGATGCATGTATTTACTATATGTACTTCATTATTACTACACTATAATTCCCCCCACTACCTTAGATTGTACTATTACTTGTAAAATCCACAAGTTTGTTTGGGTTTTCTTTTTACAAATCAAACAGTATGCCATGTTATGCTGGCAGTGGCCTATTGCACATTGTATTTTGTGTGAACTCTTGACTGCATCAAATGACCTCATGAAGTGATCTGCTTTTTCTTTTTAACTTTGCATAAGTACTCTTTATGATGTTCAAACACTGACAAATAGCCTAACTACATGTTTCTTAGACTATATGCCATTACTTAGTAATATATGACTTACAGACATGTGCAGACTGTACAGAAAGCAATTTACTGTGGAGCATTGACTCAGATATGAAGCCTGAGAATTTCCACATCCTTCCACCCACAAGCTGTATTATACAAGGAAGCCAAAGGTGTTCTTGCTTGAGAACTAGAGAAGACAAAGATGTGAGCCTGTTTGTGCCACAAGGTCAAAGAACTAGAAGTTCATATACTTATAACAGGATAAGAAGACTGAACCATTTCTTCCTTTCTCAAACTATTTATTCTCTGTGAGCTTTCAACAAATCGGATAATGAATAGTAATATTTACAAGGATAATGTTTAATCAGATAACTGATTCAAATAATGCTTTTTTTCTACAAATACCTCCATAACTAATGATTTACCAGGTATCCAGATATCCATTAGTTTAATCAAACTGGCACATTGATCTAACAATCTCATATATTTTTCAACCATATGTTATCTAAAGGGCTGTAAAACTACAATGACAATGAAAAGAGGAATTGTTCCAAGAATATGGGAGAAGTTCAGGTGACATGAATTGTTACAGGATAGAGGAATTTTAGGTTTGTTAAATTATTGTATGCAATGTAATTAGGGTATGTTTATGTCATGCACATTTCAAAATCTATAGAGTACACAAAATAAACAATAAACTCTAGGATACGTCTTAGTTAAAAGGAATGCCTTAAGATTGGTTATTCAATTGTAACACACACAGATTATATTTAAAGACCAATGTTAATAATAGATGGAATTGTAAGTGAAAAGAATAATACTTGTAAGTGAAAAGAATAATGAAAACTATTGATGATTTCCCTGAATTATTTTTGGTAAATCTAAAACTGTTCTGAAATTTTATTGCAGAAATTATTTATGTATATAGCATTGCAGAAAACTCCTGAAAGCAAAAATAAAAATTTGTGTTAAAAAAAAAGAAACCAGATATAAAATAGTGCTTGCTCTGATTCAATTTATAGATAATTTAGAACAGAATCCTACAATTAGCATACTGGTGTGTATGTGTGTGTGTGTGTACGTGTGTGTGTGTATGTGTGATTTGCTTAAGGACTATTTTTTTTTTTTTGCAACAATAGGACATGTACTGCATGTTATTGGGGCAATGTTTATGTAGGTATGTGAAAATTCATCACACTGCATAATAAAAATTGGTGTTTTTAAATGTGAATTTTATCACTAAATTTAACTTACAAGGTAAACAAATGAACAAACAATCTATCAATAAAGAACAAAGAAAAATGTCCTTTAAATTCTTAAAAATCAGATAGGCAACTAATTCATGACCTGTAATCACAGGATTATTTTTTTTTATTTTTAAATTTCTTTTTTTATTTTTAATTTTCTTTTTTTAATTGGTAAGTTTTTTTAAATTGTGAAATACCGTACAGAGGGGTTACAATTACATGAGCAAAGTAATGAGTACATTTCTTATCAAGCATTCTAGCCTCCTCCTTTGTTTCCCCTTCCCATCCTTGCCCTTGAAGCTCTCCCCCCCAAAGCTGTAAAGTTCGTTTTTTGACCTAATGTCTTGTACATCTCATTGTTGCAATGGGTCCACCTGTATCCCTATTAAAAAAATTTGTTGTTTCCCTTTCCCTCCCAAATTACACCAACATCAAATACAGTGAAAGCAGGGGTTATACTGTGGGGGAGGAACATACAAAGCAACAAATCAAATCATCTTATAAATTGTTAGAAACAATACCAAGAAAGAAAAACAATTTGAGTCCTTATCTTGGGGTTCATTTTTCCTAACATCAACTTATCTGACCGTTTTTGCTTGTCTCAGACATATACTAGTTATTGCAAATAAGGAAAAACATGGGACCTATGTTTCTTTGGACTGGCTTACTTCACTTAGTATAATTTTTTCCAAGTGTTTCCATTTCCTAACAAATGGGGCAATGGCATTCTTTCTGGTGGAGGCATAGAATTCCATTGTGTATATACACCACATTTTCTTGATCCATTCTTCTACTGAAGGGCATCTGGGTTGGTTCCATATCTTAGCTATAGTAAATAATGCTGCAATAAACATAGTCGTACTGGCAGTTTAGTGTGGCCTTATTTGTGATCATTTGGGTAAATGCACAAAACTGGGATTGTTGAGTCATAGGGGAGCTGTATGTGGAGTCTTTTGAGGAACCTCCATACTACTTTCCAAAGTGGTTGAACAAGTTTACAGTCCCACCAACAATTCAGGAGGGTTCCCTTCTGGCCACACCCCCTCCAGCATCTGTTGTTATTAGAGTTCTTGATTATAGCCTTTCTAACTGGGGTGAGGTGGTATCTCAATGTTGTTATGATTTGCATTTCTTTTATGGCTAGGGAGGTTGAGCACTTCTTCATGTGTCTATTGGCCATCCTTCTTTCCTCTTCAAAGAAGTTTCTCTGTAAGTCTTTAGCCCATTTATTTATTGGGCAGTTGTTTCTTTGAGGATTTGTTTAATCTGACAGTTGGGTAGAATTTTAAATCAATACAGTATAATTCAGTATCATCAAAGATACAGCTATTTGGGGTTGGGAAGGTGGCTCAGTGGTAGGGTGCTTGCCTTGCATACATGAGGCCTTGGGTTCTATTCCTCAACACTACATAAGCAGAAAAAGCTGGAAATGGTGCTGTGGCTCAAGTGGTAGGGAGCTAGCCTTGAGTTGAAGAGCTGAGGGACAGTGTCCAGGCCCAGAGTTCAGGCCCCATGACTGACAAAAAATAAAATAAAGACAAAAATAAAGATACAGATATTTAAAAATGTTTCTCATTGGTTACAAACATACTTGATAATTTTTGGGGGGAGGGTCCAGTCGTGGGGCCTGAACTCTGGGCCTGAGCGCTGTCCCTCAGCTCTTCAGCTCAAGGCTAGCGCGGTCCCACTTGAGTCATAGCGCCACTTCCGGCTTTTTTCTTTTTTGCTTATGTGGTGCTAAGGAA
Organism: Dipodomys merriami; assembly: GCF_024711535.1. Classification (NCBI taxonomy): domain Eukaryota; kingdom Metazoa; phylum Chordata; class Mammalia; order Rodentia; family Heteromyidae; genus Dipodomys; species Dipodomys merriami. Next base: position 12,266,441 of record NW_027206290.1, read on the forward strand.
TCGAACCCAGTGCCTCAAGCATGCAAGGCAAGCGCTCTACCACGGAGACACCTTCCCAGCCCATACTTGATGATTTTTGACATATCCTTGCAAATTTAAACCCAGGTAAAAGCAAGTTAAAGAGCAAATTATATTGACATCATTGCAGAGTATCCCTGTAGTCATTCAAATCACTTGTTCAATATTTGTCAAGCTCTTGTTCTTTGCCAACCATAGATGTGCATACTCCTTTTCCTTGGGAACTCACAACGTAGTCCAATGTTTTTTCTTTTATGCGATTGTTTCTAACATATTTATAAGATGATTTCTTTGTTGCTTTGTATGTCCCTCCCCCACAGTATAATCCCTGCTTTCACTGTATTTGATGTTGGCATAATTTGTGGAGGGGAAAAACAAATGGTTTGAATAGGGACACAGGTGGACCCATTGCAACAATAAGATGTACAAGACATTATGTCAAAAAATGAACTTTATAACTTTCAGGGGGGACGGGAGTAGGGGAGGAGATGGGAAGGGATAGGAAGGGGAAACACAAGAGGAGGCAACAATGTATGATAAGAAATGTACTCATTACCTTGCCCACGTAATTGTAACCCCTCTATACGGTATTTTCACAATTAAAAAAAAAAAGAATGCAGCTCAATAAACCAAATTTTCAGGGACTTATCTGGGTAAACTATTTCTATGTTTTCTACTTTCTATATAAGTTGTAATAATAATGTTTTCATTTTAAGACTTTTTTTACTTATGTTGAATAAATGATGAATAAATAAAACACTTCTGTGATATTTACTAAAACACTGAAACTTCTTGTTGGAACTTCTGGTAATTATAAACGTATATAGATGTGTATATGTATTAGATACACATTAATGCACAATCAACCTAAAAATTGTTGCTGTACTGATGGAAACAGAGTGTATGGATATCTTAACTTTGGCCAATGCATTGTTTCTCCTTTCTTGTTATAAGCTTAGGGTCTTGAAAATGTTAAATTTTTACTTTCAATACTTTTTATTCTTCTCACTGAACCATGTCTGTGCTAAGCAGTTTCTCTGTAACCCAGTCACTCTCACTGGCTCACATACAATTAAACACTGCACTACATTTGCAATGTGCAGATGATCCTAGGCATGTGTGTGCGTGCACATGTGTGTGTGTGTATATATATACTTAAGTATTATTACACTCAATGTAACAAAAAGCTATTTTAGGCTCTCATGATAAAATGGAAAGCTCTAACATGATGGAGTTCACTAGATTAGCAGAAGAATTTATCTAGCATTTTAGGTTCTGATTCTAACTTTCAATTGACCTCAGTAACATCATGCTATACCTACTCTTGAATAAGGGGACAAGTATATATAACCAAAATACACTACAGGCAAATCAGGAGCTCAAAAGAAATTTTCTAAGCTTGGTGTCTAATATAAATCTTTAGTAGTGTTACTGGTAGGTGAAATATTTCAGGTTTTGCAGCTGAGCAACCAGGTGTGTGAATTTCAAAAGACTCATGACAGCATTTCTAAGAAGGACCCTTAGGTATGAACAAAAAAAAAATCTACTTCTTACACATTAGCTGACATCCAAAGCTCAAAAAGAACAACTGTCAGTTTAAATGATGGGATCATCCATGATGACATTTCCCCGGAGGTCACTCCAAAGCCACAAATCATGTAAGATGTACATCTTTCTAGTAAACTCCTCATGTTAGGAATGAAATTCAAGAGCGGAAAAATGATTGTTATTACCAGGTGAATGTGTCGAAAGTAAACTATTCATAACCTGTCTCTCATGAAAAGCAATGGAACTTGCTTTCATGCGGTTGCTAAGGTGTACTTTAGTTTTGCATTCCAGCATGCACTGTGGCATTAGCTTTTATCTCTAGGCATGTTCTGTGTGTTTTAATAGTTAGGTATGTGTCTTTTAAATCATTGGTCCATAGAGAAAATTAACTCCAGCATTGATCTCCTGAGCATTAGTTTTTATAAGGAAATATTTATCTTAGACCTTTGAATGTATATTACAGTCACTTTGCTGCTTTATCTGTAAATATTTCACTGATTTTTTTTTCCTGTAAAATGAGTTCTTCATGGTATATTGTAACAATTATCAAAATTAGGAAATCAACATTTCTGTCCCTCTAGTAGTAAACATAAGGCTTTCACTCAAACTTTGTAGTATATGAATGATGTGCTTTGGAGCAATCTGATTTTTCCAATTTATCATTACACGAGGCCCACATGCTGCATCTAATTTTTGCCTTTTTTTATTTAGACCAGTTCCTCAGCCCTTCTTTGTGTTTCATTATCTTGATGTTTTTGAAGCCTACAGATAACTTATTTTATAGACTGTTTTCCTGTTTGGCCTTGTCTGGTATTTCTTCATGATTAGATTCAGGATATGCACTTTACTGGCAGAAATATAATGGAAATGATATTATGTCCTTCTCTGGTAAAAATATCAAATGCATATGACAACTAGTCATTTTATTATCAATGATATGAACTTCAATCACTTGATTAAACTGGTATCTACCAGGTTTTTTCTATTAAAAAGTATTACTCTTTAGTAAACGATTAATATGTTTCTGGTGGGAGATTCTTTATGACTGAGTAAGTTTCACATCATTAATCTGTTTCACCTGCGATTTTAGCATTCATGTATGATCTTTCCTTGAGACAAAGCTTTGGTGGTTTCCAATGAATAATGTTTTAACTTTATCACTGTGCTAAATTTACCAGATGACATTTTACTTCAAGGAAATGCTGTCCTCTGTCCTCCCTTTTATTATTTATATTAGATTTTGCTTTTATTCTGTGCACTATCATTCACTACAACCATTACTTCCGTTGATGGTTAAAATGACCCACATCTGGTCATTGGGAATCTCATGAAGTTGACTTATGTGTACTATTTTTGATATATCCTCATCATTTCTTAGGCCGTCATTTTTTTTGTTAACCAAGATATGCCAGAACTATTTTTAATACTTTGGCTCAGCCATGTAACTAGGAACTCTACAAGGAGCTCCCTTTTCTCTTAGAAGATATAAGAAGTACTTAAAAGCCAGAATCAATATCTGGTTTTAAAAGTTTGAAGTATTCTTAACAACCTTCATACAGATGTTAACATGACAGAACCTTTAGGAGGCTCTGATACAGACCATTCACCCACACTTGCCACTTCCCTTCCATGGATCCTTCCTGAAGATATTAAGGTGTTTTGGTAAAATCTGTAAACAGGGAAGGGTTAGGAGGAGATGGAATCAGTATTGAACCTTTCTCAAGCTTGATACCACCATCCTCTGAAGACAATGTTTGAGGCAGAGATGCCAGAAGAATGCCTGTAGAGGCTCTCTGAGAGAACAATTTGGTGGAAGAATTGGAAAAAAAATCATATTTGGAAATTTTGGATTTTTCATCTATTCAAGTCTGTAGCAGGGCAAGAAGCACATGAGAAATACTTCTAGGCATTTTGAGTCTTTACAATATGTACAAAACTGTCTCCAAATAAATAGACATGGATTAGTAGAAGAAAGATGCATAGGTTGGGGAGTTATATGGCAATATCTCCAAACTAGCACCAATCCTATGATAAAACTAGAGACAAATAATAATAATAATAATAATAATAATAATAATAATAATAATAATCACAATTACCCAAAAAGCTAGCTCTATGATTACAAAGCAGCGAAATCTAACATGGCTTGAAATACAAATACATTTTCAGAAGTTACCAAGGCTTGCCAGTGGCTCACATCTGTATCATACCATATCATATCATATCTACTTAATAAAATTATATGTTATAATATCTATTATATATCCAGTTCTTAGGTTGTTCTTTACTGAAGGGAAAACTCCATAACATGATTAAACTAGCTAGACATGAAAGATAAAATCAGAGATTTTAACAACAACAATACTAACAAGAGAATACTGGATGAAGTATCTGAGAAGCTGTAAATAGTAAAATAATACATAGATTTGGAATCTCAAAAGGGGAAGAAAAAAAAAGAATATTTGAAGATATAATGAGTAAGAATTTGTAAAATATAAGGACACCTTTAGTTAAGAAACTTAAAAGTCATCATCTAACACCAAGAATAAACAAATTAGGTAGAAAACAATGAACTGAAACTTTGCAAGTACTTAGTTTAAAAAAAAACACAAAACATTAAATTGTATCATATTCCATATAAAATAACAACTAGCCTTATGTTTAATACAAAATAGGGCTAATTCCGAACAAAAAAATCCTGAAACAAGTTTCTTACACCTGACCTTCAGTTTAGTAAATATTGACTGTAATTCTAGTGAGAAGAAAATGTTATCAGATGAAAACTTACCTGTGGGAAGTTATGAAGAATAATTGAGGAAATACTAAGGACACTTTAAAAAGTCTGTTGCTATGTATATATTTGTGCCCTTGATTCAGATATCCTTGTGCTTTAATATATTAAAGGCTCTCAATTTACTATGTCCCATGCTATTATAGCCTTTGTAATTTGGTATTCACATTCACTTCTGGCATGGCTATGTGTATTTCTTTGGTCAATGAACACATGTGATATCAGTGGTTTGATAAGAACTAGTAGTAATTGCTCCACTTGGGATTTTCCTTTGTGGAGTGGAATCTAGCTGCATGTTATGATGAACTCTAGGTCGAGCTACTGCATAATGCAAGGTTATATCAAAACCACCCTGAAGGATAAGGCATTCATCCTTCTTAGACACTCCAGCTACAACCAAAATCAGCTCAACTTAGGCATTTGACCCCAGATAACATATCAAGGAGTAGAAGAATTGTCCAGTTGAGCATTGCCAAAATTCCTATGGAGGAACAATGAATCATTATGATAGTCAACTGCTATCCTTTTCTCTGATGTAGATATATGTATGTAACAATGGTGTTATATGTAAAAGTGTTATCTTAATCATGAAGTACTATAAATTATTTAAGGTTTACTGTACAATTACATATAAATGAACCTTTTAATGTTTAGTTTACACTTAGCACTACAAAAATTTTAACAAAAAGGGAGACAAATTAGATTCTCAAATTATTTAAAACTAATTCAAAAGAATAAAGGAGGATATGATAGATAAAGAATATTTGGAACATAGAGGAAAACAAATCAAGATGACAGTCCTAAATACTAAATATTAGTTAATACAATAAAATAACCTAGAATTGATTTTTGAGGTGAAGAATGTTAAATAAGTAAAACAGAACCAACTAGACTGTAAGATATTGATATAGATGACAATAAGACACATGTCATTCCAATATGTCAGTGAAAGCTTATGTCATAATATTTAGAAAATTTCTAAGATGCTTATTAGAAAAGATCTTCAATCAATAATCTAGGCATCCATGTAAAATTTTGGAGGGCAGGGGACAGAAGGATGAAAAGCAAGATGTCCAGAGCACTTAGAAGAAGGGGTACAGTAAAATAGAAAACAAAATATATATTAAAGAGAATACAATATGTGATTCTTGGGACTAGTAAGAAAACATTGCTTACACATTTGTACATATGGTTAAAAGGAGAGAGTTTGGTAACAAAAATAAGCAACTTTAGGGATTTAAAAATAGTAGAAATTCTTTAAGAATGTTTGAGAATTCTTTGACCAAACTAAATGAAAAATTTGTAAAACATTCTGAATTACTAAACAGACCCAAGTGCATATAGAAAACCTTGGACGACTTGAAAACAGGTTATACCGTGGGGGAGGGACATACAAAGCAGCAAAGACATCATCTTATAAATATGTTAGAAACAATAGCAAGGAAGAAAAACCATTTGAGACCTTATCTTGGAGTTCATTTCACCTAACATCAACTTATATGACCATTTCTGCTTGTCTCAGACATATACTAGTTATATTGCAAATAAAGGAAACCATGGGACCTATGTTTCTTTGGGCCTGGTTTACTTAATATAATTTTTCCAAGTCTTTCCATTTCCTAACAAATGGGGCATAGAATTCCATTGTGTATTTTCTTGATCCATTCATCTACTGAGGGGCATCTGGGTTGGTTCCATATCTTAGCTATGGTAAATAATGCTGCAATAAACATAGTTGTGTTAATAGCTTTAGTATGGTGTTGTTTGTGATCATTTGGGTAAATGCCCCAAAGTGGGATTGTTGGGTCATAGGAGAGCTCCATGTGGAGTCTTTTGAGGAACCTCCATACTACTTGAAAGTATCATATGAATAGAATCTTTATTTAAATTCCACAATAAAAGAAACTTATCCAAGAAATATGCCTATAGTAGGGGTTAAGGTATTTTTGTCTTTGAACAGCATAGCCCTAAGTATGTTTTGAAGGTAATTATAGCAAACAATTGAAGTGTGAAAGTAGGTTGACCAGCACACACAGTGGAAAACCAACTTTTTTTTTTTTTTAATAAAATGGTTTGGAGCCCTATAAAACCTTGGGAAAGTTTTAGTTTAATTTCCTTTTGTGTCTTCTAAGATGTTAAAACTGAATGTAACAGTCAGTCTTCATACAAATATATGATAAACAAAAGCCATCGGAGTAAGAATAATATCTAACACATTATTATATAGCCCACCTTCCTCCTTCAACTGAGGGATTCAAACATTAATAACAAGGATACTGGATTAAAGAGAAGGTAGGGAAGAATAAAACTGAAAATATGTATTTATCACTTTGTTCCTCCTGTGTTTATTCATTTTCTTTCATTTACATATGTTTGAGTTTAACTGATTAAAACACATCCAAAAATTGGCAAAGTGAAGCATAAATTTTGCCAGTAAGGATATAAGTAATTTTCTCCTTGAGTCCTTTTAATCATTCCTTCCTTTCCTCCATTCTTCTTCCTTTCTCTGCTCCATTCTTTCCTTGAGTGATTGCAATAACTTTCATGAAAAACAGATATTAACAGATAGAAGTATGCCTTAGTCAAGGGACAGAGGGACTTGGAGAAGTCTCATAGTCATAAAACAATCCAGGAAGCTGCTTTATTGCCTTCTTCTGTGCATGTTAAAATATTCCCAGTCGAGAGATGGGATAATAATTTGCAACAACTATTTTAATTAATTAATTTTTGTTTGGACTTAAGAAATATATCTTTTGTTTTCAAAGTCCCATGGCACAAGGAGATTGCAAAAAAAAATCATTAATTAAATATTCTAAACAACCAACACTAACATTAGTAAAATGAAGAGGGAAAATTAAGCTTTCAGGAAATCATTGTCCCCTGTAGACAAACTATCTTGTGCATTAGGATCAAGATCAGAAATTGTCAGCTTGCTTAAAATTCAATACTGGCAACCTGTGAGTGTGTTAGGAAAACCTATGCAGTGATGTTATATTTCTATACTATTCAGCAATTCTAAGAATTCCAAATGCTCACAAGCCACTATTTTGACAGAGTTATAGACACCCTGAATTAACCTTATGAAGATATCCCTGTTTCTTTATGACAGGGATAGATTTGACATCTTGTGGCTTACCATTATCTGCTTTGTGAGCATTTCAGCTCTGTGAACTTTTTCTAACAAGCTGAAGTAGGGAGTATTCAGAATGCATCCAAATTATACACAGTAATATTTGTTTTTGTGAATAGTAGGTATGACATTTCTGCCAGGAAGTTTGATATGACATGGCAAAATTAATGAGCAAACATTCACTCTGTTTATTATTTTTATGTTCCTCTTTGGGTTAACAAAATGAAACAAAGCTTCAGCAATGCACTTCTATATTTTTTTCCCACATTAACTCACCTTGATTTCATTTCTACTCAGAGTCATTTTGTCCCTTGACTCCCACCTAATACAAAGAGAATGAAGAAAACAAGATAATTAATGTGTATTTTGTACTATGTTCCTTTCTCTTTATTATCTTGCTCAATCCTTAAAACAGCATTAGAAGTTAAAATACCTTTTCTTCTCTCAATGAAATAAAGTATGGCTCAGAGAAATTATGTCACCTCTCAGTACTACAGGGCTAACAAATTGTATGGTGGGAATTTGACTCCCAAATTGGGAAACTGCCCAGCCTAAGAAAAATATTTAAGGAAGGGACAAAGTAAGGGGGAGGGGAGCATGATGATGAAATAGAGACATTCTTTGCATTCTTTGTTAGGTTAGTGAATTACAAGGATAAGAGATACCAGGGAGACCTAGAAAAGTGAAACTGAGTAAGAACAATGAGAATCCCCAGAGAGGAATGAGACAGCTGAAAGGTGTGGCAAAAGAGAAAAGAAACCTTAGGGAACTAGGAAATTGTTTTCAGCTCCAGCCAAGTTGCCCCTAAGAGGCCCCGAAACTCATCAACCTCCATAACAGACCAAAGGACCATTCTAGGTGTGGGACAAATTCTGAAAGCAATAAATCCTGGTGTTAAGATTGGTCAGGTCACTGACTTCACTGAGTCAGGCCAACGGTCAGACAGTCCCACCCTTCTCTTCCCATCGCTGAGAAGAGGAATGCTGGTGCTCCTGCTTGGGACTTAGGTACAGAAAGAATTAGATTACATGTGTTGCATGCAAGCCACCTGCAGCCAGCAACCCCAACACATAAAACTGAGGTTTTGGGAACAAAGAACCAAACGCTTACCAATTCAGTCTGAATCAACTTGCCAGTGTGGAGATTTCTGACAGCCACGAGAAGTGGACCTAGACAGGGAGAGTCCACACCCTCCTTACTGAGTACAACTGCCTAGCCTGAGGGCTAACTATTCCAGAATATAAAATATCTAGCCTCCACTTCTAGAGCGCTCTGAATGCTGAGTGATCAGTTGATTATTGGCAGGCAATCTGTGGTAGTGAAAGCTTTGGAACTGTTCCACAACCCAAAGAAGACTAGAAATTAAGGAACATTGGAAATCAGGAAGGACTGAGCTATTCAGCTATTTAGCAGACACTGAGAGAATGACTCTTTCTTTTTTTAATTTTCTGAAAGTTTGAAATCATTGTCTTGCACTTGCTAGGCTGTTACTTTACAGCATAAGCCACACCTCCAGAATTGTTTTTTGTCTGTTATTTTGAAGATGAAGTCTACTATACTTTTCTGACTGGGATGGCCTTAAATTGTAATTCTCAGCATCTCAACCTCTAGAGTAGCTACCATTATAATAGTGTACTATCTGCTCCCAGAAGGACATTCTCAATGTTGGGCTAGGCTAGGCATTTGGAAGCCCCAACCAACAACTTCATTCCCTGAGCCATTTTAGAAAACAAAAGATTTAGCCTCTGTTGGTGCAGATCCAAGACTACAAGATGATCAGCTTACAATGAATGAATGCCAACAGTCTGTGACTAGAGAGACTTTAAGCCTCACCAGAGGACTTAAAGGCCTGAAAGCAGTCAAAGTTTAGGGACTTGTGAGTCATCCAGCCATGGTACTTGAGTGAAAGTTTTCAAATGAAAGTGACATAAACAGAAAAAAAGTGTTTTGATTCAGAAAAGCTAAAGAAGGTAGATGGAAGAAGCCATACCTTGCCCTTGGCTGGTGAGAGCAGTTTTATCATTTGAAGGATACACCAGAAAATCAGGCAGTCACTTTTGCCAGTGGAGAGCTTAAATTTTATGAGTTATCAGAGAAATCAGACTGTATGAACTCCTTGCAAGCAGTCTACAGCCTGGAAGATGTACATTGGCTTGAAGGAAAGTAAGAGAGGTGGTCTTGGAGAGGGAAGGGATTAAACACAGGTAAGTTTAGAATTCAGAGCAGTAACAGGAATCAAAAGAACTGGGTATAAATGGCTCAGCTGTCTCTTCTAGGAAAAGTCCTATAGTTTGAGAATTACTATAGAGATTTCAGTAAGTCCACCAAAAATAGCAGATGGATCAGCATCTAGAAGCTATCTAGTGAGGTTTGCTATCAGGCAGGTCTGAGAGGTTAAGGTTTAGGACTTGGGGCTCACATGATGCCCTAGCCTCAGCCTTACCACAGAGTGACAAGCTACTGAACAGGGTATGAAAGGACTAACACCTGTGGACAGAACGCCTGAATTCTCCAGATCTGAACAGGTGAAAAATTCAGTGAATTATTTGTTCTCCTCACTGTCAGAAACATTAGGGGAACCCATGGGTAGCCGATCCATTGCCCCAGAAGCACTAGTATGGGAACTTGTACAACAAATGAGATGTCACTTGGATCACAGATTAAAAAGTGTTCTATGATCAGCAGTGAGTTCCAGTACACAAATGATGTTTTCAGGGTGGAAGTAGTGCCGAATTAGATACTAATCAGTAACTAACCCTCCTCTTGACTGACAACACCAACCCAAATAAAATGAAATGCAAGGACAAGAGCTAGTTTGACTCTATCTGAGGGGTCCTAGTTGACCAGGCCTGTGGTCCTGATCACATGGGCAAAAGCAACTCTTCTACTATACAGCTTTGCCTGAGTACTGGGAACATTTCAATAACAAATGGTTGAAGACTACAAGTGATTAAAAAATTTTAAGCAACAAATTGACCTCAGTTGTGTAAAACCCAACAGAGGAACACAAATTGAAAGAATAAAAATAAAAAGGCCACAGGCACCTCCAAAAGTCAACAGCCATATAGTAGTGTATACTAAGGATAGCACAGAAGAAGCCCAGACAAAGAATTCAAAGGCATGATTGTAATAATGATCAAGGAAATGAAAGAGGACATGTTTAAAACCTGAATGAATATCAAGAAAATACAAGTAAGCAGCTAACTGAAGTAAGGAAGACAAAGCAGGATATGAAAAACAAATTCAATACAGACACAGAAACCCTGAGAAAAAAAGAGGAAACGGAAATTCAGGAAATGAAAAACTCAATAAGTCAAATAACAACACTTTGTGGACAGTCTCTCCAGTAGAGTGGATCAAATTAAAGACAGAATAAAAGAGTTTAAGAATAGTATAGATTTTTTTTTAGACAATCAAAGTATTAGTGGAGAAATTAGGAAATAATTTGGAATATGCAAAACTGCTATAGTGGTCATCATTAAGAAACCAATCTAAGAATCATGACCATAAAAGAAGGAGAATACAAGCTGAAGAGATAGAAAATGTATTTGATAAAATAATAGGAGAAAATTCTACAAATCATGAGAAAGATGAAGAGATTCATATACAGGACTTCTCTCTCTCTCTCTCTCTCTCTCTCTCTCTCTCTCTCTCTCTATATATATATATATATATATAATTGTAAAGATACTGTAGAGAGGGGTTACAGTTACATGAGCAAGGTAATAAATCCATTTCCTATTGATCATTGTTACTACTTCCTTTGTTTTTCCCCTACCATCCCTTTCCTCCCCACCTCCCCAACTCCTCCCTCCACCCCCCCACAAAATTGTAAAGTTCCTTTTCAACATAGTGTCTTGTACATCTCATTGTTAAAGTGGGTCCTCCTGTATCCTTATTTCAGCATTTCATTATTTTCCTTCCCCTCCCCAAATTAAAAAAAAAGTATATATATAAAATGTAGGACACCAGAATCAAATACCGTGATAACAGGAGTTATATCATGGGAGAAGCATATACAAAGAAAAAAAATCACATAGTACAATATAAGTACATTAAAAAGAAGAGCACGAAAGATAAAATCTCTTGTGTCCCTATCTTGGGGTACATTTGCTTAGCATCAGCTTATACGATCATATGTACATAGCTTTTGACCTCTTCTGCCTGTCCTAGATATATACTAGTTATTGCAGACAAGGGAAACCATGGGACCTATGTTTTTTTGGGGGCCTGGCTTACTTCACTTAATACAATTTTATCCAAGTGTTTCCATTTCCTAACAAATGGGGCAATGTCATTCTTTCTGATGGAGGCATAGAATTCCATTGTATATAATTACCACATTTTCTTGACCTATTCATCTACTGAGGAGCATCTGGGTTGGTTATATATCTTAGCTATGGAGAATAATGCTGCAGTAAACATAGTTGTGCTGGTAGCTTTAGTATGGCCTTGTTTGTGATAGTTTTCATAAATGCCTAAAAGTGGGATTGCTGGGTCATACGGGAGCTCTTTTGAGGAACCTCCATACTGCTTTCCAAAGTGGTTGAACAAGTTTATACTCCTACCAACAATGCAGTAGTGTTCCCTTTTGGCCACATCCCATCCAGCATCTGTTGGTATTAGATTTCCTTTTTTTAATTAAGTTTTTATCTTGTGAAAATACTGTACAAAGGGGTTACAGTTACATGAGCAAGCTAATGAGTACATTTGTTATCCAGCATTGTTGCCTCCTCCTTTGTTTTTCCCCCACCATTACATCCCTCCCACCTGCTCAGCTACACCCATGCTCCCCTGCCCCTGCCTCAATTGTAAAGTTTGTTTTTTGTCATAGCATCTTATACATCTCATTGTTGCAATGGGTCAATCTGTGTTCCTATTTAAAAAATTTGTTTTTTCCATTCTGCTCCCCAAATTATACCAGCATCAAATACAGTGAAAACAGGGGTTATACCATGGGGGAGGGACATACAAATCAACAAAAAAAATCACATGATACCTCATAAATATGTAAGAAAAAATAGCAAGGAAGAATAAAACCACTTGTGTCCTTATCTTGGGGTTCATTTTTCTTAACATCATCTTGTCTGACCTTTTCTGCTTGTCCCAGACATATACTAGTTATTGCAAATAAGGGAAACCATGGGACCCATGTTTCTTTGGGCCTGGCTTACTTCACTTAATATAATTTTGTCCAAGTCTTTCCATTTCCTAAAAAATGAGGCAATGTCATTCTTTCTAATGGAGGCATAGAATTCCATTGTGTATATATATACCGCATTTTCTTGATCCATTCATCCAGTGAGGGGCATCTGGGTTGGTTGTATATCTTAGCTATGGTAAATAATGCTGCAATAAACATAGTTGTGCTGGTAGCTTTAGTATGGTCTTGTTTGTGATCATTTGGGTAAATGCCCAAAAGTGGGATTGCTGGGTCATAGGGAAGCTCTATTTCTTGATTAGAGCCATTCTAACTGGGGTGAGGTGGAATCTCAATGTTGTTTTGATTTGCACTTCTTTTGTGGCTAGAGAAGATGAGCATTTCTTCATGTGTCTATTGGCAGTTCTTATTTCCTCTCCAGAAAAGTTGTTCTTTAAGTCTTTGGCCCACTTATTAATTGGGCAATTGTTTCTTTGAGGATTTTTGTTGGGGATTTAATTTTTTGAGTTGTAAGTATATTTTGGATATGAGCCCCATGTCTATTGTATGGCTAGTGAAGTTCCTCTCCCAATCATTGGGCTTTCTCTTGATCTTCTATTGATCTTCTTTGATTTGTTGAGTTTCTGGGTCTTTATTAAGAACATTTCAGCCTGTGCCAAGGAGACCTAGTGTTTCTCCTATTCCTTCCTGAATGTTTTCAAGGTGTCTACTTTGACTTTGAGGTCTTTGATCCATTTGGTGTTGATTCTGGTGCAGGGTGATATATAAGGTTCTAGCTTTAGTTTTCTATAGGTATTAAACCAAGTTTGCCAGCACCATTTACTGAAGAGTCTGTCTTTCTTCCATTCTATTATTTAGCTCCCTTATTGAGATTAGGTGGCTGCATGTCTGCGGGTTCATTTCTGGGTCTTCAGTTCTATTCCATTGGTATTTTATCTGTTGTTGTGCCAGTACCAAGCTGTTTTAATTACTATGGCTTTGTAGTAGAGGTTGAAGGTTTGAATTGATATTCCTCCAGCACTGTTCTTTCTGCTAAGGTTTGGTTTTGCTCATTGGGGTCTTTTATTGTTCCATGTGTATTTTTGGGTTGCTTCTTCTATTTCCATGAAGAATGAGATTGGGATATTGATAGATATCACATTGAATTAGTAGATAGCCTTTGGCAGTATTGCCATTTTCACAATGTTAATCCTCCCAATCCAGGAGCATGGGAATTTTTTCTACTTCCTTAGTTCTGCTTTAATTTCCTTTTTCAGGTGTTTATAAAGTTTTCATCATAGAGGTCCTTCACTTCTTTAGTTATCTCCTGGGTATTTTATGTTATTGGGGGGGGGAGGCTATTACAAAAGGAGTTGCTTTCCTGATTTCAGCCGCACTCTTCTCTTGATTATCATACAGAAAAGCTATTGATTTTTGAGGGTTAATTTTGTATCCTGCTACATTGACAAAGTTTTGGATCAGCTTGAGTAACTTGGGAGTGGAGTCCATGGGGTTCTTTAAATTCAAGATCATGTCAGCTGCAAAGAGGGGGAGTTTTACTTCCTCTTTCCCTATTTGGATCTCCTTTATGTTTGCATCTTGTCTTATTGCTCTTGCTAGGCATTCTAATACTAAATTGAAGAGAAGTAGAGAGAGTGGACATTCTTGTCTCTTTCCTGAATTTAGGGGAATTGGCTTTGGCTTTTTTCCATTAAGTATAATGCTAGCTATATGTTTGTCATAGTACAGGAGTTCTTTGGGACACCCATCAAGATATGCCATAGTTAAAACAGAAAGCCTACAAACCCAGGAGGAACACTGAGAGCTGCAGGCAAGGAAAGGGTAAACATCACAATAGAAGATTTCTCACAAACAGCCTTAAAAGTAATGGTTATATAGAGATGTTTTTGAGGCAGTGGAACAACTGCCATTTGATTAGAACAATGCTATCATTCATAATTAAGGGGCAAATAAAATCCTTCCATGATAAACACATCACAAAGCAATTTATGACCACTAAACTAGCATTTAAGGTACTCAAAGGAGTCCTACATACAGAAGATAAATATGACCACGAAAATAGGGAAAGAAAGCAAATCTCATCACATTAGCAGCTAAGCAAATGAAGAGTCGAAAAGAATAAAACAATAACAAAACAACATAATGGCAAGAGTCACTATATAACTACATAACTTTTAGTAAAAAACACTGAGTGTTTATGAAGTGAATTGGATTTTTTTAAAGCACAAAAACCCTTTGTGGCCTACAACAAACTTATGTTACTACTGAATAAGGATTTATTTTTGTGTTGAGAACTAAAGCGGTGTTAGTTTGGAGGTCAATTAAGAGAAATAGCAAGCATTTCTAATTGCAAGTATTTGCACTCAATAATATTTACTTCTTAAAGGTACCTAGTTAGAGGCAAGTTTCTAATTAATAACAGAATGGGACAGAGCTCTGAATCTTAGGGCCAGAGAACTGATAAATAAATCTTGGCATTCCTTCACATGTCTGATGAGGATTTTATTTCCTTGTGTGTCAAAACTGGTCTCTTCTAGAAGAATGTGAACACATGCATAGCAACAGACAGGGAACCAGGCTTCAGAAACAGTTGTCAAGTCAGGAATTCAATACTTGTTAGTGGACTCTAGGTAACAGAAGTTCAAGCCAAATCATAAACTGTGAAGGCCAGAGTTTGTTTTATTATATTTTCTACCTCTGATATTAATATTTTCTAATTTTCCTACATTGAGTTCTTGACACTTGCCTGAAAGACAATGATACTAATGGAAATCACTAATAGAATCTTAACTCTATAATATATATTGATGTAATTTGTGTGAGTGCACATGAGCAGATTTGCCCACACACTAGTGTGAGGGCTTGAGCTCAGAGTAAAGTTTCTGTCACTTAGCTTTTTACTCAAGGCTGGCGCTCTACCATTTGAGTCACAACTCCACTTCTGGCTTTGCACTAGTTTATTAGAAATAAGAGTTTCATGCACTTTCCTGCCTGGATTGATTTCAAACTGCCCTCAGACCTCAGCCTTCTGGATAGTTAGAATTACAATCCTCAGACCTCAGCCTTCTGGATAACTAGAATTACAATCCTCAGACCTCAGCCTTCTGGATAGCTAGAATTACAATCCTCAGACCTCAGACTTCTGGATAGCTAGAATTACAATTTTCAGACCTCAGCCTCCTTAATAGCTAGAATTACAGGTGAGAGCCACCAGTGCTTGGTGCACTGTTCTAATTTATTTATCTATATGATCTCATTTACTTTCCAAAATCCTAGGACTTTTTTCTCCTTTAATCAGTGGAGAAATGGAGATTAAAAGATACTAATTTTTATAGATTAAGTTTTCCCCTAAATTTATGAATTAGACAAAAGTAGATACAGAATATAAAAAAACAGGCCCAAAGTCTTGGCTAAGAATACTTGAATACTGCCTTCCACTTACCGAAAAGAGAGACCTATCAAACATGTGGTGTTCATGGAGCTCATTTTGTGTGATGACAAGAAAACTGTTCACAGTAGACAAATGTTAAATGCCTTGTTGTCAAGTTGGATATTGGGGCACATTCTTAGAATATCTAGCACTGGGGATGCTAAAGAAAGAGGATTTCAAGTTCAAGTCCAGCCTAGGCTAATAGTAAGATTCTGTCTCATCACACAAACATCAACCAACAAAAAGCCTTAGTTTTCCCTATTTAAAATGTTTAGAAACGCATTGGATGGAATGACATGTTTTTGGCAAATCATGTTTGGAAAGGGGATACCATCTTTCTGTTAAGGACCTACATCTGTAATGCAGGTGTTCTTCGTTACCTCTCCACTACCCTTCTTGCCTATGTGCTTAATACAGAGTATCGGCGCCAGCTGAGAGTTTGCCCCAGAGTGGAAGAAACTAAAAATAGTTGTGTGTGTGTGTGTGTGTGTGTGTGTGTGTGTTGTATCATTTTGCATGAAGTCACTAATTTGAGGATGAATGGATTTTTGTTTTTGACATAGCAGCCTAAGGAAATTTCAATGCTAGACAGTACTTGAATTTGTCTTCTCCCAGACTCTGAACTTGCAAATGAGGGCAAATATACAAATCAGTACATTTAAGAGAAGACAGATCTCTTATCAGTGTCAGGAAAAAAAATGGAAGCGAAAGCTCATAAAAATGCTAATGATCATATCTTTCCCAAATGCTCTGGTTCAGCACAAAGTTTCTTTTTGATAACTCCATATAATGCTCTCCTCCTGCTTGCCTGTTAATCTCTATTTCTCAGTGTGAACTTGGAGCAAATAACATAAATCTATAAAAAGACATTCTGAATTCTCTTCCAAATATAATACTTATATAATAATGTGATTGTTGGGCAAAGTAGCATGCTTTCCTCATTAGCACTGAGCTCAGATATGAATGCTCTCTGGTGCAAGCTCTTTGCTGGCCCGCAGTACTGCTTGCCTGCAGCAGTGCTACGAGCATCTTGGCCATGTGTACAGAATGGAAGCTATTCTCTGCACTCCATTTGTTTCCACCCTTTGCTTCCAACAGGGTTTTGAGCAGACACTCCTTAAGCTAGACAGGGAATTTTTTTTTCTTTTTGTGTGGCTATCTGCACTCCTATTTATAAGCTTAGGTTTGCCTAAATGATCTTATGCACAGAGATTACCCAGTCTACAGAGAAGATATCTATGGCCTTGTGGTGATTTACATACAGACTAGTTCTACCAGTTGTTGAGTAGTCAATTGCCTGAATTGAAAACAGAACAGAAAGTAATCAACGCCACATAATTAACTTCGAAGCAATGGAACATCATGAGATAATTTTTATTGATTCTTAGCAATAAGCCTTTTTCCTACATAATAGGTTTGCCTTGTACACAGGATAGAGAAATCCACTAACCTACAAATAGCATTTTTATTTTGCATAACTTTCCATAACTGGCATCTAATAACCAGAATTGACACCATCCATTTCAAAGCCAAGTGCTAAAATGAAATAAGTGATTACAAACAACAAAAAGCTCCTTGTTCAAAGATATGAACTGCTTTTATTCAGAAATTACTTTTTTAAAATCAGTCAAGCACACTCCAAAAAGGTATGAAAATATAATGGTAGAAAAAGAATTATAGGACAGATTGTAGGATATTTGATTGCAAAAGTGAGTGGATGAACCACAGCAACACTGATACTTCACACTACGTTGGATATGAACATTACAACTTAAGGTTGACAGATAGGGGTAAGTGGGATAGGGATGGAGTAACAATGATTAAATACAAATGAACTTATTGCCATATATATACATATACATATAACTGTAAACCCCCTGCTTATCACCTTTTCTATTAAAAAATAAACACTTAGATATAAAAGTGTGAGTGTAGAGCTCTATTCTTTTTGAACTTTCTAGTTTTGTTTTTGTTCATTTTGTTTGTTTTGAGAAAGGATTTAAGCCTGGAGGTGGTGATTCACACCTGTTAGCCTAGTTACTCAGGAGGCTGAGACTAAAGATTGAAGATTGAAACCAGTTGGCAAAAGAAAGTCTGTGAGACTCTTAGAAGAATCTGGTAATGAAGCCGTGGCTGAAATGGTAAAGTTCTATCTTTAAGCAAAAAAGCTAAGAGACAGCAACCAGACCTCAGGACTGGCATTAAAAAAAAAAAGACAATACAATATGATATAATAGTGAAAACACTTTGTGCATTTGTTAGGGTTTCAAAAATTATTACATCCACAATAAACAACAAGTTTATATGAATAGATGATTCTTATTATAAACAATTTTATTTTTCTTTTGTCTATTTCTAAAATCAGAAAAGCTACATCTATAAAGGAAAACTATTGACTTTTATTTAAGTATGCTTTAAATAAAATTTAGTGGCAATTCAAATTTCAAAGTATTAAGACAAATTCAAGAAACTCCTAAAGCCTAAGAGACATAAAATATTTTATATTATATACTGACTTGCACAGTCAGTATATATTTAGCATTGGCACATTTAGCATCTGCGCAGTATCAGATTCCTCTAGCTCTTTATGTGACCTCTTTGTTCTATTTGTGCTGCTAGGTTGTATTTCTCCATTTAACCGTTCTTTCTTAGCTTCCGGAAGATTTTCTTCACTTATTTTCTAGAACTCCACCAAAGCCAAACTGGTTTTCTTTCTCTGTCACTGACAGAGTCTTTGTATATTGGGAAACAGCTATAAACATTAAAGAGCATAGATTTATTCATATCTGAATGCTGTTATGCCACCTGGGAGAATTTTCAATGAATTCAGGTGATCTCACTTGAAAAACTTACCTAGACAGAATGATGGCCAATAGGACAGAAAAAATTGTCAATAGGCTATCTTGGAAACAGATGCCCTAAGTCCAGGGCAGTGGCAAAAAGGATGCAGTGTGGTCTCACTTTGTGATGGTGATCTCTTTAGAGACCTTGACTCAGGACCATGATGCTAAGCTAAGGATTCCTTATTCCCAGGGATTCTTAAACAATGTTTTATTTTTGTTGTTTGTTTATATATTATTATTACTTAAGGTATTGCCTTTTGAGGTAATTACTTATACAGGAACACATAAGTGATCAGGGAAATCCATATTAAGAATATTAATTTTAAAAAGCATGCGGCAAAGAGAGACATTTAGCCAGGCACTTGTGGCTCTCGCCTGTAATCCTAGCAACCCAGGAGGCTGAGATCGGAGGATTCCAGTTCAAAGCCAGCTTGGGCAGGAAAACCCATATCTCCCATAAACTACTCTGAAAATGCTGGAAGTGGTACTGTTGCTCAAGTGGCAGAGCAGTAGCCTTGAGCCAAAGAAACTCTGGGATATCACCAAGGACTTAGGTTCTGAGTTTAAGCACCAGGACTGGCACAAACAATCCAATAAACAAACAAAAGATATTCTGTATCATCTCACATTGTGATACATAGAAAATTTGACAGGGATCAAGAAAATTTCCATCAAGTTGCCATTAATATTTATCATAAGCTGTTTTCCTAATAGTGTTCAATGATATCTGAAGCTGCTAGTCACGTACTGCAGTTTCTTCCCACAGTATGTGATCAATACAGTATGGCAGAAGCAATAGTATGACACTTCTGGAATTAAGCTATAAACACTTCCATTTTGGTCACTATTGGGGGGCAAAGTGAGGTATCAGGTAATGAGCAACACATGGAGAGGTGCTGAGCCTATATATCTAATTTGGTTAGACACTGTGTCAGAGCCACAGTGCATATACAATTTTTGAGTCCATGTCCCAGGAAACTGTGAGATATAGAAATATCTAATATTTTTAAGCTTAAGAATTTGAAGCATGTTCTTAAAAGAACAATAGCTAACAGGCTCTCTAATCTGTTTTCCTAATGATGTGGAGAAGGGGTTTTCTTCCTTGGACACAAGTGCTGGCAAGATGGTGTTTGAAGCTACAAGGCAAGTGAGCTATGCTCAGAGCCATAATAGCTATGGAATAGACAGAGTCAGAGGTCTATCTTATCATTTCACAATAGAAAGAACACAAGTTAGTATGCACACATGAACTTGTTTTGGTTCACTCAAAACAATTTAATGAGGAAAGTTTATTCTCTTCCTCAATACATGAAGGAAGCAAATTCTTACTTTCCAGATTGTCTGAGGTCACATAGGTATTAAGTAGCAGATCTAAGGATTCAAACTCAATTCTAATTAAATTTAAAGATGCCATTCTTAATCTCAGTAGTTCATAGCCTCTCAATTATTAAAATAGCCTGTGCTACAACATGTACCTACACTTTGTCCCCTCTTATTTTTCTTGAAAAGAACACAAAATTCTTCTTATCTTAACCTCCCCTCCCCCCAGCAAATGGGTATTACATCCATAAATAAATAGAAAAGGCCATTGTAGAGTACAGTGTGTGTGTGTGTGTGTGTGTGTGTGTGTGTGTGTGTGTGTGTGTGTTTGTAAGATTCTGAGGCTTTACCTCAGGGTCTGGGCACTTTCTCTGAGCTTTTTGTGCTTTACTACTTGAGTAACAGATCCACTTTTGGCTTTTTGGTAGTTCACTGGAGAGATAAGAATCTCACAGACTTTCCTGCCTGCACTGGCTTCAAACTGCAATCTTCATATCTCAGCCTCCCGAGTAGCTATGATTATAGTTATGAGCTGTCACCACCAAACATCTAGCAAATACTAATGTAGTGGAAGGGATGATTTTAAGAAGTCATTGCATTTCTGAGAGTATCCCTTAAGAATACCTCCCAACTACATACTTATTTTTTTTTAATTGTATTTTATTTTATTTGAGAACATACTGTACAGGGGGGCTACAATTACATGGGCAGGATAATGCATACATTTCTTACCAAGCATTGCAGCCTCCTCCTTTGTTTACCCTTCACTTCCCTTCCCCGCCTCCCCCCTCCCCCCACCCAATTTTACCCCCCTCCCCCCACCCAATTATACCCCTCTCCCCCCCCACACCAACATTGTCAAGCTGGTTTTGACATGACATTTT
Source organism: Dipodomys merriami (assembly GCF_024711535.1). Classification (NCBI taxonomy): domain Eukaryota; kingdom Metazoa; phylum Chordata; class Mammalia; order Rodentia; family Heteromyidae; genus Dipodomys; species Dipodomys merriami. Next base: position 12,287,566 of record NW_027206290.1, read on the forward strand.
GTACTTCTCATTGTTGCAACAGGTCCACCTGAATCCTTAAACGACTTGTTTGTCCCCATCTCCTCCACATATTATACTGACATCAAATATAGTGAAAGCGGGGGTTACACTGTGGGGGAGGGACATACAAAGCAACAAAGAAATAATCTTATAAATGCGTTAGAAACACATGCATGAAAGAAACGAAAACATTAAAATACATATTTAAGGGTTCATTTTCCTAACATCACATTATCTGACCTTTTCCGCTTGACTCATACCTATACTAGATATTGCAAATAAGGGAAACCATGGGACCTATGCTTCTTTGGGCCTGGCTTACTTCACTTAATATAATTTTTTCCAAACCTTTCCATTTCCTAACAAATGGGGAAATGTCATTCTTTCTGATGGAGAGGAATTAAAAATAAGTATGTAGAAATATGATAGGTCTACATACTTATTTTTAATTCCTCAAAATTAATTCCTCAAATAGTCTCACATTGCTGTTAATAAGCTTATCAGAAGGATAATTTCCCATTCTAAATCATCCACCCTGTCCCTCTTTCCATTAGCTTGTGTGATAAAACATTGCCTCTGTGCATCTTTGTGAAAATTATAGAAGAAGAAATCACTGAAACATATCTGAGAATATTTAGATGGGACACTGTAAAGCCATGTCCTTCTATAACATGCGGGAAATGACTGTCAGCATTGAAATAGACAAAAAAAAAAAAGTAAGAGAAGGACTTACACATAGATCCAACTGGTGATCCCTACTGACACTTGACTTTGTGACACATGTGCTATTCAGGTGTGACTGCTTAATGCTGGAAAGTAGGGAAGACACAGTCTGCTTTACAAAAAAGGTCAAGTTAAGGGACAGCGATTAAGCATATCTTCTATCTCATTAAATTTTTCTGAAAACACTACCTCTATTGAAAACAGATATTTGGCAGGGATCTGCAAATGCTTAAGTTAAAAGAGATGTGAGGTGAAAAAAGATCTCCCTTTATTAACTTTATGAGGGGCTGTTTCAGATTCCTGTCAGAGTAGAGATATTGCTTTGTGATGGCACACACACACACAGACACAGACACAGACACACACACACACACACACACACACACACACCTGCTTCTCATTCATTTTTCTTAACTTTAAAATAGTAGACCCTATTCTTTCAGAGTATATAAAGAAGAGACCCTCACAAATGATCAACACCTGGAACACATTTTCTCTTGGCTGTGGTCTAATAATAAGCATCTTTACTCAGTGTGAAATAGATCAGACCTCTCTTGCTGGACTTGGACGTTTACTTGGTATTAACCTATTTTCTTTAATTTTGGTGTCTAAGAGTTATACTTAGAGTATCAAGGTCGTTTTCCCTCTAAAGTAAAAAAGGTCTACTGTTCTTAACATTTCTTTCTTTCTGTAGTAGATAATGGGTCCCAGTAGCCGTAAACTTGAACAACTTCAGAGACCCATGTAATGGGAACAAAAGTAAATGTTTTGAGAAAGGACAACAATTATATTCCCATACCTAGACTTCAACATGATTAATGTTAACTCTGATTTATTTTTCAATTTACTTTCCCAAGCTATTTAAATCTTCTAGGTTGTTATCAAACAAGTCTTAACTCATTCTTTATTCCTGTTCCAACCTCACGCAAAGGATGGGTTTGTTCAAAATTACCTACAGTGTACTGAACTGTTAGTAGCACTGAAGTTATCAAAATGGAAAGCTAGTCTAGAACTAAGGTTCTCAACTCCTAAGTTTTCAACCCTTGGATATTGTATTTGAATCTAATATAGCATATCCTGATGACAGTCAGTAAATTATAATACGTAGAAATGATTATTAGGGTAGCTTTGAATGTTGGTAATAATGTTGTCATGTAGGTTCCACAAATAACTCATGTGCTGATAAGAATATATTGGAATATCGTAATAGAATTCCTTTGTAGAATTAATATACTCAAAATATTTTTCCTACTTGATCTAGAACTCATGCCTCTCATTTGTTGCATTTGCTCTATTACTTCAGCCATGTTTCTAATGGATATTTTGCTGATGATTTTGGTACTGGGGTCTCATAGAGTTTTTCCCCAAGCTAGCTTTGAACAACAATGATCAGTTTCAGCCTTCTGAACAGCAAAAAATTACAAAGGTAACTCATTAGCACCTCACGTTCTCTCTCTCTCCCTCTATGTCTCTATCTCTGTCTCTGTCTGTCTGTCTGTCTGTCTCTCTCTGTATGAACTAGAGCATTATCAGGTTTCAGAAGTTCTCAAATGTTCCAGTTGCTAACTTATTCCTACTTGACACAGGTAGCCACTGCTTAGCATCCAAGAGCAGTGCTCAGTTTTACCTAGATATAAATGGACATGTAACCAGGATATAAAGTCTCGTTGTGTTAAAAGCACTGACTCTTCACTGGGGCCTGAAAATAGAAACTAGGGAGCAATATAAGTAAGATCAAAGTTGGCATCCCTGTTTTTATTCTGCTTCTCTCTCTTTACTCCGAGCCACCCTCTTCTGTAGTTATCTTTGACTCTTGGAACAATAGATCTGATGAGTAAATATCAGGTGATTGCAGTCAAGTCTACCTCCTAGGCAATTGTTACTTTCTCATGAGAGCACTCTTAACACTAATGATCAACCCAGACCTGTTTGAGTGCTAATTAGGTGTTCTTACTGGTTCCTTCTGTCCACTTGGTTCTTTCAACATGTAATCTGCGATCTCAAGTTAAGATTCCAATACACCTCTACCTGGCAAGACAGAACTAAAGATCCTAGTTTTTTTTTTAATTTCTTAGTATGGGTAACTGATAAAATTCCTTAAAACAAAAAAAAAATGTATGCACAAGTGAATGTCTCATCTCAAAGCTTTCTTAAAGTTTTCATGACCTTGGTTACTCCTGTATATAGTAAGAAGGAGACTTGCTCACATTCAGATATAATCTAATAAAATTGTAGAACCCAGAAAAGCTAATTTCCAAGATTCTCAGTATTACAGCCATCCGAATAGTGGCCTGATTTCCTATCTTTTAAACTGGGTGAATTCTTTCAAACTGGAGAAATTACTATGAGAGCATTAAAATTAATAATATCAACAATACCAACCTAAAGTTTGTCTTATTTTATTATACATTTCTAATGCTTCACACAATTCCACTCTTTGCTCATGATATGATATTGTTTATTTACTTGTCTGAATCAATTCCAGAAGATTAAAAGCTCCTTTATATGTGAGTCATCTTTATATCCTACCTCCTAGACAACAAAGAATTGCATTTTGAAAATGACAGAGCCCTAAGCATGAAAACAGATATAGTCATCTTTATAATTGTAGAGCAGGAGTCATCATTCTATTTGCAGCATATGAGTGTAAACATCAGAGATTTTAAATCAATATAGAAAGTTAATATTTAAAAAAAATCTAGGAATAGTGAAGAACTTTCTTGCAGTTCCAAAAATTATACCTCCGGTTTCAGCCATTTTAACCACATTAGGAATATATTATTGCAGATAATTTTGATGATAATAGATAATAGGAAGACTATATCAAGCTACTAAATGAAGATATCAACTCACAGAGTAGTAGAATAACTTGCCAGTGTCACTCAGGCAATGAGTGGAAGATACCAGAGTGCAAAAATTGAATCACTAAATGTTTTTCATCTGGCTCTTTAGTGGTTAAGTGGTATATACTGGCAATTGTCTCACTTCTACACTTCTGTATGAAGAAAGCTTTCAAGTAAAAAAAACCAGAACAATGAAAGGGGGAAAGCATTGATTATTGGCTGTATCTTCTACATAAATACAAGTGTTCAAGATTTCCTCAATTCTGTATTGATGAATGCAGGAATTCTGGTAGAACCAGTGAAAACATTCTTTTCTTGGTAAAAGACTAAAATTTTTGCCTCCTTGTGCAATTTTTACAAACGTATGATTATTTCCCCATTTGTATTTAAAATGTGTCTCTGCCTATCCTATATAATTGTAAGATATTGGTTAGAATGGGGAGATTAGGTAAATAGCATCTATTCAAAGAATGGAGCTGGAATAGAATGAGTGTCCACTTGTATACGTCAAATATTTCTTTTTCTGAGCTTCTGTAGTAAGAGAGAGAAAGAGATAAAGGAAAACAGAGAGACATACAGAGACATAGAAAGAGATACTTTTAAAACAAACATACACACAATTCACTAAGCCTGCTTAGATACAAAGAATCTGGCTATAGATTCTAACTAAAACAGATTAGGCTCTACTTTCAATGTCTTTATCATTTTGAAGGTGAGCAAAAGTTAATCACGCATTTAGAGACATTTGCCTGGCTGTAGATGTGTTTATTATACCACAACTGGAGCATATATTGCTTACTGAGTATTTTCTTTACATCCCTAAATATCAATGTGTCTGTGAGAGACAACTCAATGGTTTACCTGTTGTCATTAATGCACTGAAAGATCACACATTGCATAAAGTATGCTCCCAGAGAAAGCAGATCATTTCCACAGGAGGTCACATTAGAAGAGTAGCTTGAAAGACCATACCTCCACTTCATATAGCATCTGGCATTCACCCCAAGTGGCCACAGGACTATATTTAGAGGAAGGATGCTGATATGTTATCAAATGATTTATGAACTCCATCTAGGATTGAGGCAGGAAATACCCTCTGGTGCAAGAAATAAAACAACAAAGAAACACATTTACATTTATTTTAAAACCATTAAATCAGACGAAATTTGATCATTTGAAAATTAGTAGTACATCTTATTCACTCATTCAGAATTTTTAAAAAATGAGGATAGAATAGTGATCAAGGATTAATTGAACACTATTTTTTTCTTTCAAAATTAATTTTAAAAACCAAATACTGTCAAAGGCTATCCACAAATTTGATGCGATACCTATCAATATCCCAACTTCATTCTTTAAAGAAATAGAAGAAGCAACCCCAAAATACACATGGAACAATAAAAGACCCAAAGAACAAAAACAAACTTTAGCAGAAAGAACAGTGCTGGAGGAATATCAATACAAAACTTCAAACTCTACTACAAAGCCATAGTAATTAAAACAGCTTGGTAGTGGTACAAGAACAGACCTGAGGACCAACGGAATAAAACTGAAGACCCAGAAATGAACCCACAGACCTATAGCCACCTAATCTTCAATAAGGGAGCTAAAAAATAGAATGGAAAAAAGACAGCCTCTTCAGTAAATGGTGTTTGCAAAATTGGTTTAATACCTGTAGAAAATTAAAGCTAGAACCTTATATATCACCCTGCACCAGAACCAACTGCAAATGGATCAAAGACCTCAAAGTCATAGCAGACACCCTGAAAACTTACATGAAGGAATAGGAGAAACACTAGGGCTCCTTGGCACAGGCTGAAATTTTCTTAATAGAGACCCAAAAACACACAAAAAAAATCAAAGAAAAGTTGGACAAATGAGATAGCATGAAACTGCAGAGCTTCTGCATGGCAAAGGACATGGGTAGCAAGATCAATAGAAAGCCCAGGGATTGGGAGAGGATCTTCACTAGCCATACAATGGACAAGGGTCTCATATCTAAAACATGTTTAGAACTCAAAAATTAAATCTCCTACAGCAAATCCTCAAAGAAACAACTGCCCAATTAAAAAGTGGGCTAAAGACTTAAAGATCGACTTCTCTGAAGAGGAAATAAAAATGGCCAATAGACAAATGAAGAAATGCTCATCTTCTCTAGCCACAAAAGAAATGTAAATCAAAACAACATTGAGATTCCACCTCACCCCAGTTAGAATGACTCTAATCAAGAACTCTAATAACAACAGATGCTGGAGGGGATGTGGCCAAAAGGGAACCCTACTGCAAGACTGCTGGAAGTGTAAACTTGTTCAACCACTTTGTAAGGCAGTATGGAGGTTCCTCAAAAGTCTCCACATGGAGCTCCCCTATGACCCAGCAATCCCACTTTTGGGCATTTACACAAATGATCACAAACAAGGCTAAACTAAAGCTACCAGCACAACTATGTTTATTGAAGCTTTTTTTAAAATTTTTATTGTGAAAATACTGTACAGAGGGGTAACAATTACATGGGCAAGATAATGAGTACATTTCTTATCAAGCATTGTAGCCTCCTCCTTTGTTTCCCCTTCCCATTCCTTCCCATCCTCCTCCCCAGCCCCCCCAACAAATACTGCTCCACCCCCCACCAAAGTTGTAAAGTTCGTTTTTCCACATAACGACTTGTACATCTCATTGTTGCAATGGATCCACCTGTATCCCTATTTAAATGATTTGTTTTTTCCCTTCCCCTCCACAAATTATACCAACCTCAAATACAGTGAAAGCAGGGGTTATACCATGGGGGAGAGACATACAAAGCAACAAAGAAATAATCTTATAAATGTGTTAGAAATAATCACCTGAAAGAAAAAAAAAACATTTGAATACATATCTTAGGGTTCATTTCCCTAACATCAACTTATCTGACCTTTTCTGCTTGACTCAGACATATACTAGTTATTGCAAATAAGGGAAACCATGGGACCTAAGTTTCTTTGGGCCTGGCTTACTTCACTTAATATAATTTTTTCCAAGTCTTTCCATTATCTAACAAATGGGGCAATGTCATTCTTTCTGATGGAGGCTTAGAATTCCATTGTGTATATATACCACATTTTTTAAATCCATTCATCTACTGAGGGGCATCTGGGATATGCAACCATCCCAGATGCCCCTCAGTAGATGAATGGATCAACAAAAAGTGATATATATATATATATATATATATCTATTATATAGTATATATATTATATATATAATGGAATTTTATGCCTCCATCAGAAAGGATGACATCACCCCATTTGTTAGGAAATGGAAAGACTTGGAAAAAAATTATATTAAGTGAAGTAAGCCAGACCCTAAGAAACATAGGTCCCATGGTCTCCCTTGTTTGCAATAACTAGTATATGTCTAGGACAAGTAGAAACGATCAAAAGCTATGTACATATGATTGTATAAGATGATGCTAAGTGAAATGAACCCCAAGATAGGGACACAAGAGATTTTATCTTCCTTACTGTTGTTTTTAATGTATATATAATGTACTATGTGATTTTTTTTCTTTTGTATGTTCTTCCCCCATGGTATAACCTCTGTTTTCACGGTATTTGATACTGATGCCCTGCATCTTGTATATACATTTTTCTAATTTGTGGAGGGGAAGGGAAGTAACAAAATTCTGAAATGAGGATACAGGTTGACCTGTAACAATGAGATGTACAAGACAGTATATTGAAAATGAACTTTACGACTTCAAGGAGGGAAGGAGTTGGGGAGGTGATGAGAGAAGGGATGGTAGAGGAAAAATAAAGGAGAAGGTAACAATGGTTGATAGGAAATGTACTCATAACCTTACTCATGTAACTGTAACCCCTCTGTACAGTATCTTTACAATAAAAATGTATAAAACCACAAATCTACAGTGGGGTTTGTTAAAGTGGATGATTGTAGCGGTAATGCATTTTAATAGAGTGTATATTTTGTGAGAATTGCTTTGGGTATACTATATACATTGTTTTATTATTTTTTTCTTTTTTAATACTTTTTAATTGTAAAAATACTGTACAGAGGGTTATAGTTACATGAGCAAGGTAATGCTTACATTTCCTATCAAGCATTGTTACCTCCTCTTTTGTTTTTCCCCTACCATCCCTTCCCTCCCACCTCCACAACTACACCCCTCCCCCAACCTGCCTAAATTGTAAAGTTTGTTTTTCAACATAGTGTCTTGTACATCTCATTGTTACAATGGGTCAACCTGTATCCCTATTTAAGCATTTCATTTTTTCCCTTCCCCTCCCCACTTACTGCAGCATTATTTACTATAGCTAAGGTATGGAACCAACCAGATGCCCCTCAATAGATGAATGGATTAAGAAAATGTGGTATATATATACAATAGAATTCTATGCCTCCATCAGAAAGAATGCTTTTGCCCTATTTGTTAGGAAACAGAAAGACTTGGAAAAATGATATTAAGTGAAGTAAGCCAGGCCCAAAGAAACTTAGGTCCCATGCTTTCTCTTATTTGCAATAACTAGTATATATCTGGGACAAGCAGCAAAGGTTAAAAGCGATGTACATATGACCAGATAAGATAATGTGAAGCAAAATGAATCCCAAGATAGGGACAAAAGTGGTTTTTTTTCTTTCATGTTATTGTTTCTAACATATTTATAATGTACCTTGTGATTTTTTTGTTTCTTTGTATGTTCCTTCCCCTACGGTATAACCCCTGTTTTCACTGTATTTGATGTTGGTGCCCTGCATCTTGTTTTATTATTTTACATAACATTTTTATCGTTTTTGTTATCTTAATTTTACGGGTAAAATAATTGGTCCTTATAAAGTTAAGTAACTTATCCATGAAATTGTTGGTACTTGAATACTATGGGCTATATGCCACATTTATTTCAATCACTTCTATCCTCAAGAATTATATTATTATTTGCCTAAAGATTTATTTGAATCAAACCCAAAATAAAACTTAATTTGTTGTATTTTTTCAGAAATGTTTTCACAATAAACCTTCTCCTCAATCACCAAAGTTCTGCTTTAAAATTTGTACTTGAATTTCCTGATCTTTTTTGCACCAAAAATTTGGTTATCGTATTTCATTTTCAAAAGGAGATTTCCATTCCTATGCAGAATCCCAAAGCACTAGAGAATTGATTTTGAGTTATAGTGAATAGGATTTTGTTCATCATTATGTTGGCATTTAGAAGTCAGAGTCTTTATCTTTCCTTTAATAAAGTAAATGTAAATTGCATCATTTCCTGCCATGAGGAAAAGAGAATTGAAATGATTTCATTGAATTTAACCTATGTTCTTGGAGTTTCCATGTCCAAAGCTTAGCCTAGTAAGACAGTAATTACATTATAATGAAACTCTTTTGAAAGACCGTCATCAAATTCTATTGGTTTTCTTTTGGGGTATCATTTTTTAATTATATATGTGTAAATTTACAAAGGTACAAGAATTCTTTCTTTTCTATCAGATCTCCTTTTTTCTTTTTCACCCCAAATGATATTCAGGAGAATGATAATAACAACGGGCTTCATTTTTTTGGCAAATTGCCAACATTTTTTTAAGAAGGAATGTGATACTCTAGGCCTACAATCATTTCCACATGTCTTAGCTCTGAAACGAAGGGGAATAAGTGCCAATCTCAGTTGCCTTATCTTAATATTCAGTGAGCCCGGGAGGCTGCAGACAAATTTGCTCTAGATGCAGGCACTATCATACATCACAGCAATTTCTCAGCCCCTTCATCAACTCACTCAGAGGTATTGTACTGATAGCGAGAACAGCTGTTTTATGCTATACACTGAGCTGATTCAAAGAAAGCTCTGTCTTTGACATTAGGACATCCAAAGTCCAATTTGGGCTTTTTAAGCTTGTAGTTTGTTGGCAGATAATATGTTTGCAGCTATGGCCATGTCATTAATTCTTACAAAGTTTCATTTGCAGGATTCCCTTGTAATCTATCAGGAAATAAATTGAATAATGTCATCTATTTATTTAATCTACAGATACAAACCCCAGAAGCCTCTGGAGCCTAGATTCTATAATAATAGTGTAGTTGTTTACCTTGCATGTTCTGAGAGCATAGAATATAGTCATCATTCAATTTTGTCTTTTGAGGATGAACATAGGAGAGACTAAACAACATTGAAGAAAATGATATTCTTTTCAGGGCAAAATTTGTACAATGTAGAATAAATTTTGTGGAGGTCACATGCTATATATTTTATAAAAATGAGATTTGTGATTCTAACTGGGTACTCTTACTTAACATTTCATCCCAGTGCTTTAGAAAATTAGGTCAAAATTCCCCATCTTATATTCCTTTGCTATTACCTTTCATAGTGTTTTTGCATAAACTGCCAGGGCCTATTGCTTTGGCAGATGCTCTTCTTTCTGTGCATGACACTATATAAACAGAAATTATTTTTCAGAATATGTCACAAACTCATTCAGTAGTTTCTCTCAAATGTAAATTAGAATTTTTACATAATTATTAGATCTGAGATTGCATAGTTCCTACTTTACCATATGGAGCAAATATGTGACTTCAATGTTATTAACTTGATTGAGGTAGTATTACTTGAAATGAATACTGTTGTTATAAAGAAAAGAAAATCATTAAGAAAGAAAACCATAAAGAAAATGAAAAGCATTAACTCAAATGTATCTAGTTCCTCTCTACCTGAGCTGCATGTTCTTTCAGGCTCAAAGAAGGAAAGTCACTCATTTGTCTAATTTGTAAAGATTCCTAAAGTAATGTTCTCTTCCATGAGAAAAAAAATAAATTGCCATTGACTCTGGGCAGTGTTTGTGTTTTTGGCTCCTGTAGGACAGAATTATATTCCTGCACCTACAGTTGATCATACTTTTATATGTTTTCTGCCCTAGGTGAAGGTCCTTTGAAAAGCTTTTGTTCTGGAAATACGCAAATGAAAATATATGTGTCTTGAATACAATTTATGACAAAGCAGAGGGCAAATTAAAGAAAGGTAAGAAAATAAACAGGTAGACAGCATAGGTATAGATCATTTGGAGTCATGTCATTGGGAATGTGCAGGGTGTAGAGAAATAAAGAGAGAAATAGAACTTTCAAGCTAAGAGAACAAACAATGTTTTAACGTCTATGCTAGACAAAGGATGCATGTTTTTCCATTCTGTCAAGTTGTATTAAAGAATACCACTTATTTCATGCCAACTGTGGTATAGTTATATGTATGACTTGACGGTCTCAGACGCTCACATTATGCTTCACAAGATAAATCATATGAATACAACGAGTGACTTAACTATTTTGCTTGAGAACTCTGTCACAGAAAGCAGATTGCTCAATCTCAGTTATATACTCATTATTTTGTAGAGACTCTTCTGAAAACAACAAATAAATTATATTAAAAACAACTACAATGCTTGTTAAGAAATGTGTTCATTACCTTGCTCATGTAACTGTAATCCCTCTGTACAGTATTTTTACAATAAAAAACATTTAAAAAAAACTTCCTTCCTTCCTGTGAGCGTGCCTTACTTCCTATCTTCTTCCTTTTTGTTCCCTCCTTTTCAAAAGCAAATAGCAATTATGAATATTGGACTGGAAATCTGTCTATCCAGTATATTTTACCCCAGTAGGCAAATCTCCAGGGAACATCAAACAACAATAAAAAGATTACCTAATATACTAACTCAAAATAAAGAGAATCATATCAAACATTTACTAACATTGTACATAAACTAGTAAGTTAGTCACTTTAAAATAATATTGGAAAAGGAGCTAGATTACTCAGTGAGTTTTGGGAAGCCTTTAGATAGATCTTGTCAATATTTGCTATGGTGAATCTTTCTTTTGGTAACTTCACTGGATGATGTCCAAATGGCACAAAGGTGTTAGTAAGGTCTGGAATTCTTCCAGACCTGAGACCTTTGGTATGGCTTTACATATAACTATGACTAGCTCTAACTTAACCCATACATGTCTCCAAAGTCAATCTTATTTACCCACTTTTATGTTCCAAGGGACATTATCTCTGGAATAGTCAGGAACTAATTCAAAAGGACTTTAGCAAAGGAACAGCAGGATTTAAGGTTAACTTCAAGGTTTATGTTCTGGGAAGATTACCTTTTTGGGTTAGGAGACACTAGAGGAGAAAATATTTGTCTAGAAAAAGTGATGGATCCTCATGTTCATATGTCAATCTTGCAGTTGTTTTAGCATATCAATGAAACAGATTTACAACAGAAAACTGGAAAAAAATCTCTGAAAGCACAGTATCATTAAGGCAAAAGAGAATATTATTCATCTTTTCTCATTTTGCAGTTCATTGGCTGTCATATAATATGAGAAAGCTGGTGATGCCCATCCACAGATACTTACACAAAGGTTATTGCTTACTTTAATATAATAAGATACAACTAAGAATGCTGGCTTTCAATGATCTATATGAAGCATTGATGATTCATAGACAAACTTTGTCATAAAACACTGGTTTTTTTAATGTGAAAATACTGTACAGAGGGGTTACAATTACATGGGCAAGATAATGAGGACATTTCTTATCAAGCATTGTAGCCTCCTCCTTTGTTTGCCCTTCCCATCTCTTCCCATCCTCCCGCCCCCTCCCAATTCTCCTCCCCCCACCACTAAAGTTGTAAAGTTCGTTTTTTCACATAACGACTTGTACTTCTCATTGTTGCAATGGATCCTCCTGTATTCCTATTTAAACAATTTGTTTTTTCCCTTCCCCTCCACAAATTATACCAACCTCAAATACAGTGAACACAGTGTTTAAAGTTTTGGATTGGTATTTATTTACATAAGGCATGCTGGCCTAGTCCACCTACTTTATATTTTTCTTTTTTTTTTCTTTTTGCTTATGTGGTGCTGAGGAATCGAACCCAGGGCCTTAGGCATGCAAGGCAAGTGCTCTATCACTGAGCCACCTTCCCAGCCCCCACCTACTTTATATTTTTCTATACAAGGTTTTCATGTTGTATTGAAGAGTCAACCTAGGGTTGTGGTAGGAAAATGAACTTAGATACAATCCCAATGCTTGTATCACTCACATTTGTTTCTGGCCTGGCTCTTACAGGCACTAAAGTTTGTGACCATGAGGGTGTGAAGACAAGGAAAACACAATTCCTCAAAAACTTAACATTTAACCGAAAATAAAACAAAATGACAACAAAATAACAAACAATAACCCAAGATTTGAAAAAAAAGTCATTGTGAATCCCAGGACAGCCAGAGAGATATTTTCTATCAGATCCAAAGGATCAGCAAAAGATGATGAAAAGCAAATAATTCAGTAGAGAAAAGTGGATAAAATGAAGACTAAATGTAAGACATTGAGAGAGTTGTTAGATGGATATTGCTGAAACTCAGGAAAGAAATTGCTGAAGATGTTGAAGCAGATTTTGTTTCAATGAGGGGTGAATACTAACATGGAAGATGGAAAGAGTGAGTTTCAATAGACAACTTCAGGAACTCACAAGTTCTATCAGAGAAAACTCTCCTGGCTTCCTTACGGGGATCCACATTTGCCTCCTGGAGATTTATGATTCCACCTGAAAACAATGAAATGTCTCACAACTCCCTCTCCCTCTACCCTGTCTTCCAACAAAAAATAATAAAAAGCACTGCTTGCTTACTCTCTTCCTCAATAAGATTATGCAGAAGGAATCCCCAAGGAAGTTAGTATGTCTCTTCTACCTCCTTCCACAATACCAGGCTTAATATCTCACACTCCTCCTCTGGAAAAACAGTGGTAAATACTTTTACCATCCTACACCAGTCTTTGAGGGAATGCATTATGATTGTATCCATGGTACACATTTGTAAAATAATTTACCTAGTTAAGAAGAATGAAAATTATTTTCAATCTTATGTTGCCTTTTCTGAGGTTCTGCATTTTGATTTTAAATGCTTATGGGTGTGATTTCACCTCCTAAATTTGGACAAATTCAGGACTATGGGCAAAACTAGGTTGTAGACTTCTAAGACAAAAGACTGTGGTCCTGGATCATGATCATGACAACGTAAATAATGCCCAAGGAATAGTCTGCCAGAAGATATACAATTTTCATGGTTCAAAATTCCACATTAAAAAAAGTTCATAAAAATTATGTTTAATCAAATTGTTTAAATAGGGATACAGATTGACCCATTGCAACAATGAGATGTACAAGACCCTATGATGAAAATGAACTTTACAATTTAGGTGTGTGTGTGTGGTGGGGGGTGTAGCTGAGGAGGTGGGAGGGAAGGGATGGTAGGGGAAAAACAAAGGAGGAGGCAAAAATGCTGGATAAGAAATGTACTCATTAGCTGGCTCATATAACTGTAACCCCTTTGTACAGTATTTTTACAATAAAAAGAAACTTAATTAAAAAATTATGTTTAAATCACCAAAAGAAACAAAAGAATACTTGGACGTAGCAGGCTTATCTTTATAATCATACTAATGTTTGATATTTACATCTACACAGTCAACTATCAACTGACTTCATGTCCCGGAAGTCTCACTCTCAATTAGATGTATTTCACGTGAAATAATCAATATTTCATATGATATAAATATTTCACAAGAAATCATCCATATTGTTTTTACAATCTCAGATAATGAACTTTAACTTTTTGTTTGTAGGGAACAAAGTCCTTTGGGTCATGCTTAGCCTCTTGCTTTTTTAAATCAGGATAATCATGTTTTGTTGGTTTTTTTCCTCTACCCAATTTCCACAATCCAATCACTTTTCTTAGTACTGGTGAAAACAAACAGACAACAACAACAACAAAAAATTTCCTAACTTATCTTCCTGCTTCTTTCTTTTACTTTGTAGTCATGTTTTAAAACCAAACAGTTTGAGACAACATTTTAAGTGGAAAATGTGACCAGGTTACTCTTCTTAGTTTTTCAATGGTATACATTTTACCCTGTGTAAACGTCAGTGTTTGCAATGGGTTACAAAGCCATGATTTATTCTTTTATATCTTGATCATAGCTCTCTCTACTCTCTGGAGACCTAGATTTCTTTTATCTAACATTTACTTTGCTTTTACTTGGCTGGAAAAAGCAGAGTTGGAGGAATCAAATGCACAGATGTTGACATTCTCAAGAATAGAAGGGTAAACAAAGGAGGAGGCTGCAATGCTTGGTAAGAAATATATGCATTATCCTGCCCATGTAATTGTAACCCCTCTGTACAGTATGTTCACAAATAAAATAAAATTTAAAAAAAGTGATAGACACTAAAAAAAAAAAAGAATAATTCAGGTAATGGTGGAAAGGAATGTATTGATAAAAAAAAAAACCTGCGCTCTTTGGCGAGTAGAGAGTAAATAGGTTGGTGAGAAACAGCAGCAATGAGTAATGATCAAGTATGATGGTTTGTATCTTAGGATTTTCCTGAAAAATAGACTTTACCCAACTATTTCAGTGGCAAAATCTCTTGAAATATTTGTGATGAGGAAAAGAGAAGTATATCTGGGCAGAGAGAAGAAAGAAAGCAATGCATAGAAATCTCAACCAAAGTCACCACAGACCTAATTCATCAGGAGCCCCTGATTCTGGAATGCTTCCTTAAAAACAGATATAAAGGAGCTAATGATTCTGGAATGGTTCCTTAAAAACAGATATAAAGGAACTAATCTTTTATTTCATACCTTTGACCAGTCATCATTGGCTGCTGTATTAGGAACAGGTGCAACATGTTTTCTTTGGTTGAATGCAGCTCTCAGAGAGAAATTCAGCTTGGAGACATCATCTTCCCCACGTCTTGATAACCCAAAAGATGATTCTTTCCTGGGATCTAAGTGGTGCATCCAACATCCACTATGACTTCTTTTAAAGGCAACACTTTTTTTTTAAGAGAGGAAATGGAAGAATGATTAGAAGACCTGGGGAGAAATGAATAGGCTTAATTTCACTCCTAAGATTTGAATTAATGCATGTGGGAAAAACAGCAATGACAAATCTCCAAAATGTCTCCTGTGCAAAGAAGTTTCTTCCAAGCAGAGTCAGATGTTGTTTTAAAACAAGAACAAATAAACAACAGCAAAAGCCAATTGTTTGTCTATGTAGTAAAACTCCTCGTGGTCCCTTCCTCAGAATTATTCCCAAGCAATCTATTGTGTTCATGGAAAAGCAGCTCAACAGAACATAATGCCTGGAAATAATTTGGAAATAAATTGAAGCTTCACAAAAACAAACCTTAATGATTGAAAGGTGGGAAAGTGGATTCAAGTTATAATATATTCAATGAAGTATGTGGGTACACCTCTGTAAAAACACTCCACTTTAACTAGGTTTGGGCAATACACTAAGTCTAGTTGTGCCTCAACATCTTCATTATAACATTGGGATAAAGAGAGGACTGCTGTACCATTTCTTGTTATTTTATTCTCCATGTGAAACTTTAAGAAGAGTAATATGAATATTGGTGACTTTCAATGAGTAGCAGTCATGTTTCTGTACTAATTAAATATGTCCCACAACTTACTATATGTCACCTTCTTTCCTTGCTTTTCATTGCTAATATTTCTTATTATTTCACATTAGGCAATTTGTTGTCTATATTGGATGTCTCCCACTATGTTGTAAGCTCTTAGAACACAGTGACTTTTATTTCTTTGTGTCTCTTTATTACCTAATCCATGCTAATGCTTTCAATCAATCGTTTATACTAATAACTATTCTTTCCTATCCCAGAGGAAAACTTAAGAAAATTACCTTTTAAATCCTCAATCTCCTCCATTTGATAATATCTTCAATTTGGAATTTCAGTAAAATAACTTTAACTGCCTTGAATGATATCATCTACATATTAATTATTACAAAGTGTTTATTTTTATTTCTTCTATTTTGTGTCCAGTAAATATCTGTCCAGGGTACCAATGGCCAATACTTAAGGACTATACTTAAGAGACATGTATAAAAGTGAATGGTTATGATCAGAGAAATCTAAAAGAAGTGGTTCTATAATTTACTCTCATTTTATTAAGTAGGAAGAAGTAAATGATAGCAAGGCTTAGATGCTTTTGGTGCTTTGCAACATTTGTCATTATTCACATGTCATCATATTTACTCTACCCAAATGATGTTTTCAATATAGGGAAGCTTTTATGCTCAAGTCCAGCTCTCTATTATGTGAATTACAACTCTTTTAGTGGTTAATTGGAGATGAGAATCTCACAGACTTTACTTCGTGGCTGGCTTCAAACCTTGATCCCCAGATCTCAGCCTTCTTAATAGTTAGGATTACATCATGAGCCACAGATACCCAGCTCGTTGTAGGGAAATATTATATTTTCTGTTATTCCTCTTAAACTTCCATAATGACAATCTATAAAATAAACTTGTCATACACAGATTGTCAGGGTATAGGGAGGGAAACATAAATTTATTAATGTGTGGAAATATGGGAGTTATACACTGACATTAAGAAACTCAAAGGACAGTTATGAATGCTACAGAAAATATCAGTGGCTTATGGAGGGAGGTAGTGACCTGTGATGAGAGTATAAAGGAAGGCCAATGTACACAACAAATCATGTCTTATTATACAGATAAAACCTGCCAAGTAGCAGCCATCAAAGTATCACCTGTTGTCCTTTTCTTCTGGATAGGTGTGTGAGCCCCTGTTCTCTTCTTCCTGTCAAACGATCTTTCTTGGCAGGTAGAGGGATGTTACATAGATCAGCCCTGCCCTTTTCTACCATTCAATTACTTTTATAAGAAAGCAGCTTTGCAGAGATGTTCTGGTGTCCACAATCCTTTTAAATTACCATGGGGAAATATGTGAAACAGTAAATTGAGGGTGCCTCATTTTAATCTCCCTTACCCCCATAGAACAGTAACTTTAAAAATATGAGTGTCTTTTAAAGAAAGATGATTGTCCTAAGTTTTGTCCCAGTCCTGTTCACCTGTCCCAAATCATAAAATCTGCGGCAGGTCACTTTAATACACACATTTTCTGTCTCTTCTTGTTAACCAAGAAGCAAGAGCAAGGCTAGTCCTTCTGTGGGAGCCAGTGAGCATCACCTGCTGGCTAGAGGAGGTGGTTTAGCAGCTCAGGTACTCTAAAGTACATGAAGTTCTCTCCAGGCAGCAGCTCAGGCAGACTAAAGTGAGAAATCCATTATAATAACATGCTTTCTGAGGAAAGGGGATTACAGGTAATTTTCTTTTATTCCCTAGTAACAGGGTTTTAATACAGTGCTGAGACAGTAGTTGAAAATCAAATACCTCATTGAATTAAGGTGAAAAACAGATGAATTGTCTTATTCCTTTCTCAAGGCTTTTGAAACAGGAAAGTTAAGTGTGTGTGTGTGTGTGTGTGTGTGTGTGTGTGTGTGTGTGCGCGCGTGCGCGCACACGCACGCGTGTGTGCGCACACATGCACAGGCATGTGTAGCTTTTTAAATATCAAATTTATTTCCATACCTAGAAATTATTTCCAAACCTCTCCAAGCTCAATTTGATATGAGCACAAATATCATGATATTTATGATAACAAGGTTTTGGCAACAGATCACAAAGTGTCTTCTCTTAGGTAACTATCCTGTTTGCCTGAAGTCAATATAGGAATGGTTTATTTCATTAATGATCATTTGGCAGCCTGTTGATTTCCACAGATAAATGCCTAATATATCCATATAGAGCCTTTAACTCCATATATGCAGAGTCCTAGATACTAACGGCACTGTGTAATGCATGGTATACGACAAAGAATGTTGGACTAACAACCACATTAAGCTTGTCCGTCTACAAGGAAAATGTTATATTCTTTGTAAGTCTTAATATTTCCTTGTGTGTGTGTGTGTGTGTGTGTGTGTGTGTGTGTGTGTGTGTGTGTGTGTATGTGTGTGTGTGTGTGTGTGCCAGTCCTAGGGCTTGAACTCAGGGACTGTACATTGTCCCTAAGCTCTTTTGCTCAAGGCCAGTAATTTACTATTTGAGTCACAGTTCCACTTCTGGTTTTCTGGTGGTTAATTGGTGATGAATCTCATGGTCTTTCCTGTCCAAGCTGGCTTTGAACCATAGTCCTCAGATCTCAGCCTCCTTGGTAGCTAAGATTACAATAATGAACCACCAATACATGGCATAACATTTCCATTTTAAAAATTGGAGAATATAATTCAGAAAATGGGTTCCCAGGGCAGGAGAACTTCCCTCTCTATATAAGACTGCATGAGATCTACAAAATCATTTTGTACATAACAGGACAAATGTAGTACTTCTCATCAGCTGCTCATGCCTCATCTACTCCAATTGCTAATTTTGTGTTGGCCATGGTGTTATAAATATCCAAATGGCTCATGGCAGAAAAATGCTCCCCATCTCTGGCAGAGATTAATTTTCTATCTTTTTCTCTCCTCTCCCATTCTCTCTCTCTCATACACATACACATACACAAACACACATACACACACACACACATACACACACACATACAAAAACTCATACTCACCTTCACTTTCACACACTGGCTTCTTTTTTTTCTTTTTTCTTTTATTGTGAAAATACCATACAGAGGAGTTACAATTACATGGGCAAGGTAATGGGTACATTTCTTACCAAGCATTGTTGCCTCCTCCTGTTTCCCCTTCCCATCCTTTCCCATTCCCCCGCTACTACCACCTCCAGCCAAAGTGTAAAGTTTGTTTTTCGACATAATGACTTATACACTGGCTTCTTCACAAGATGGTTTGCAAATTCCCAGATAGAAAATAACTGTTGGTTGAATAATTGAAAGGATTGGACATGTATATTTTGTAAATTGCAGAATTTTCCTAGATACCAAAAATAATTCCTTTGAACTCAAGTTTTATTTTTACTCTTAAAAATTGTATACATAATTTCACATCTAGCACAAGACAGACTGTTGATAAATTAAGTACCAAAAAATGGGTTTCTAATGGAAAAACCAATTGGCCATTAAGTAGAGTGGTGTTAGCAGTATCTCCTCTAATGGTACATTTATAATAAATAGCTGATTAGCATCATGCTGTGATTAAAGAGAGGTGAATAACCTTCTATTTTATCTCTTTCTGATGACTTGTACTTGAGACTAAATTGTTTTGAAGTCCAGCTTTGTATTATACCTGATTTTGCTGAGTGAGTAGAAACCTGGAATTATGTGGCTTTCATAGGAATTTACTCAGCTCGTCTTTCATAACCATGTGGATGGTTTCATAGCAATGTCTTTACTGTAGGTGTCCCCAAAGTGCATACAGCATGATATCAGGTTTTAAAACAAAATAGAATAAATTCAAGACTGTAAATGAAAATCTTCAGAGCTTACTCAAATTAAGGCAAAAAGGTTCCATGCACCTGCAGAATGCAGTCCACATGTGACACAGTGTAAACAAAAATCCTGACCATACCATAAAATGATAGGAGAAAAATATTGACATCACAGTTTGTCAAAAGAGCATGTGTATTTTTGCAGCAATGGTAACATACCTTTGTTGTTGATGAAATTTAAATAAGCTGGAAGAAAGGCTTCTGAATAAAAAATACATCTCCCCTTACAACTTTCCTAGCAATAGAAATGAGAAGAGTTATCTCAAATGTATGGGCAAACGCCTTTATTTCTTTTTGTGAATTCTATCATAAATCAAAAAGCCAATAGAAACTGATTGAAGTGGAACTAAAGCCAGATGGTGACACAGAGGAGGTAAGAGTTCTCAGGTGGCACTCACTACTACCCAACCATGCCATCATGACAATGCAGGCAGTTCTTGGAAGGAGAAATCCTGTTTTGCTCCTTGTCAAATGCAATTTCAATCATGGCTGGCTTAAGGCATAATACAGTTTAGTGTAAGTTCCACTTTATTGCTCATATGAATATGTAAATGATATTAATTTCCTCATAATACATTAAAACATGTATTAATATTTCATTAAACTTATCTCTTCTATGAGATATTCATCATCACTAATATTTACACTCACCGTTTCCTTTAGTCAACCACAACATGGTAACAGCCAGAGCTTGCCTTTAATATAACCAGATCATATACCAAATAAAAAAGCACCATCTTCAGAATCATTTTATTAGTTTCCAGGACAAAAATATAAACATGAATTATCATCTGTCACAATAGTTTTAAGTGATCAAGTCTTCACAACTGATCAAAACTAAGCTATTAAGGAAAATTATAACAAATGACTGAAGTATCCTGAATATTTTGCAGTGATAATGGGGTTCCCTAGGGTAAAGGAGGATATTTCCTGATGTCCTAGGGTACTCTATTATTAGACACCTCCCTAGGGCTAGAAATTAGGCCCCAAATCAGCTGATTGTTGATGTTTCACTGACAGAAATTTATAAGCAACACAGCTATGAAATCTATGGAGAGATGTATCTTCTCAAGAGTTAAAAGTGCCATGTATATATGGTCTTTACTTAGTGATTATTTATATAGTAAAACAACAACTAGATACGTATATAGAAGCCCAGAGGAAAGGAAGACTTTTAAGACAGAAAAGGAAGCATAACATTTTCTCTTGACCACTTAAAGGATGACCATTATGTTATCAAATTGGAAAATCTGTTCACTGGGAAAAGCTGGGTAAATAGAATTAACATATTACCCTACAAATGACTAGCAACTGAAGTACTTCAATTGGGATACAAACTCAAGTATCTGACAGACTTTTCCAGATTGCACTGAACCAAGGTAAGGGCTAAATTCCTTTCTCCAAAATTTGAAAATACTTGCAACAGTGTCATGAATCAGGGACACTGCCATAGATGACAGGAATCCAGCTGAATCATAATAACTGCAACAGTTTTTTATTTTGTTGTGCAGGTGATGTTCAAAGGAGTTATAGTTACATAAACAAGGTAATGAGTACATTTCTTTTTGAACAATGTTACCCCCCTCCCTCATTTCTTCCCACTGCCCTCCTGGCTCCCCTCTCCCCCAAGTTGTAAAGTTCATTTTCAACACAATGTCTAGTGAGTTTCACGGTTGCATTGGTTCAACCTTGGTCCCGCCATTTCTGCAATTCTCCTTTCCTTCCCCAAATTAGATACATATACAAGGCAATGGATACAGAAATCAAAAAGAGTGTTAACACAGAATAAACCAAAGGAAGGGGGATAAAAAAGAAAAAGAAAGGAAGAACTGCAAATGGTACACTAAAAAACTTCATTTCCATTTCTTGGAGTTCATTTTGGTAAGTCTCATTTTATATGGCCATATGCACATGGGTATTGAGCCATTGTGATCCCCTGTTAAGAATAGCCTAGACAGGGCTGGGAAGGTGGCTCAGTGGTAGAGCACTTGCCTTGCATGCATGAGGCCCTGGGTTCGATTCCTCAGCACTACGTATGCAAAAGGCAAAAAAGCCGGAAGTGGCTCTGTGGCTCAAGTGGTAGAAGGCTAGCCTTGAGCTGAAGAGCTGAGGGACAGCGTTCAGGCCCAGAGTTCAGGCCCCATGACCAGACCCCCCCCAAAAAATATTCTAGAAATATTCTAGTTATTACAAATGAGGGAAACCATGCAGCCTGTGTTTCTTTGGGTCTGGCTTACTTTGCTAAATCTAATTTTTTCAAGTCTTCTATTTTCTTACAAATGGGGAATGCCATTTTTTCTGATGGAAGCATAGAATTGCATATATGTATTTTATATATATATATATATATATATATATACATGCATACATATATATTGTGATCCATTCATCTGCTGAGGGGCATCTGGGTTGATTCCATAGTTGGACTCTACAGTTATTTTATAGGTATTTGGTAATACCTTGCCACCCTCAGCTATTATTTCCTACATGTATTATCATTTCAAAAGTTCTTCATTTATTATTCTCAATAAGCTACATTCTATCGACTTCTATGCATTCATTCATTCATCAGTTATATAGCAAGTGCCGTCCCCTATACTGGGGGTGGGGATTCCTGGCAGTAAGACTGGCAGAGTCTCCCTCTTTGTGAAGATAATGAGTCCATGGGAAAGAAAACAAAATTAGTTCCTCAGCTGAAGGTAGACAAGAAAACACATACTACTATGAGAACAAGTGATAGGTGTTTGCAAGTTTTTCATATTATGCTTTGCTTGGTAGTATCTCATGGTTCCTGCCTATGCCCATATTTCTGTGGGTCCCATTTTAGATTCTACCTATTAATTATGACTGATTATTCTCTCAGAGAAGAGTTGATTGACTTATCAACTTAGAATATCTCTGGGAACAGGAAACATTTCAGATATCTCACAAGCCATTCTGACTCTGCAAAAGCCATTCATTCAATTGTGTTCAGGGTAAAGAGGACACATATTAAACATACACAGATTCATTTATTTTAAAAAAAATCCATCTGAAGAAATGTAGGAGCAGCAGGATTCTGTGTCTTCCATTTAAAACACATAGGTGCTTTGAGTGTCTTATTCAAAATTGGAATACAAGCATCTTGTTCATCTTACAATGGAATCTTTGTATAGAAAATCCCCTTCCAGACTGTACAAATAAGTCAATACAGTACATAAAAATCTACACCTGTCTTTTGAATGGGAAAAAATAGAAATATTCAAATGCATTGAAAGGTTATGAGCCTAGATGACTAAAAAAGGTAAAGCATTCCTTAAAGAGATAACGTTCTCTTAGACAGATACAGGAGAGTCAGGGAATATTTGTGTCTCTGCTGCCAAGAGAAAGAATACAAGAGGAAAATAAACTTAGGAATGGGTTCTCTCAACCCACCTCCAGCACATAACTAAGATTCAGACTTTCTTTGAGAGATGCAGCTGAGGTTCCCTTGGGTGACAGAGAAGTTCACAGAGGTGCCATAGTGAACTACCCCTGAAATGCAAGCAAAATTCCCTAGGAATTCAATTAATGGGGTGTTTATGACAGTCACAGAGAAGCCACTTGCTGTGGTATGAGAACGCTGCCTGCTGCCTTGCTGGGCAGATGGTGGGACTCATTGGAAAAGTTACAGAATGACAGGGTTCCTCACTGATTCCCCTTTCTACCCGCTACCCCCACCCCACCACACCCAGCAAGCATTATAGCTAAAGCAGTCAGCTCATCAGGACCCAGCTCCACCATCAAAGTAGAAAGTATTTAAATTCTTTTTTATCCTGTTTTCAATTAGCCCGAGCACTTTGGTTATCCTCTGCTAAAATTCAGTCCTTATTTATAAACACTTTTTTATAATGTGGTTTATTCTGGTTATTTATCCAACATTATAGCGTCTGGATACCGCTGTCTGTGACAATACATAATGATGAATTCAACTATTTTCTAATATTATGCATCCTCACATATGGATTTATTAGACTTATACATCTGAGGAAAAATCAAAAGCTTAATTTAATTGGTTACTCACTGCCTACTATGTGAAAATATCCTTGTAAAGATGCTATGATTGAAAAATTAGCCCATCTTTGGATTGTATAAGTAAGACAAACTCAGACCAAAATAACTAACATAATAAAAAATTATGTCTTATTGTAGTCAGTTTTTTTATGTGCATTGTTTTGCTGCTTACCACAAATCATTTAATTTATTCTAGTTACAAAATATGCATTAAAGGGTTCCCCTGGAGGTCTGGAGAGTCTTTGTAAAAACTGGGATTTGAATTATACTTTGAAGTACACAAATTTTGCTCAGTAGCTGAATTTGGAGGATGATAATAAACAGAACAGGCTGAGATAGTTTGAGCAAAGAACTAGAAGGAAGTGTAGGAATTATTTCCTTTATTATGTTTAAACCATAGTTTTGCTTCAATATATTTCACTAAGTAGATCTTCTCTTCTCTTTTCTTTTTATAGCATACCTATACTACATACTACAAATAGATTGATAACTGTGCAACGAAGTTTAGATTTTATTATTTTTAATATTTTATTATTTCTAACTTTCATTGTAGTTATATCACTACAATAAACCAGATGAATAAAATATAGATTATATCCTTATTGCCCAACACTTACATGAGTGTTAGATGAACAATATAAGCATCTTCATTTTCATGTTCCTTTTTGTAAAACCTCAAACTCTTTGATCTAAATGCCAGTATTCAAATATCTTCCTTTATCTGGATTGATTTGTCCAGTTCTAGCCAGGAAGCAGTAGGCACCAAATCCATCTTAAAATTTAACTCCTCACACAGTTTTTTTTTAGCCTCAAGTACTTGTGCAAGGGGGAATCCCATCTATGTGACACTGTAGCTTGATAAGACACAACCCCACAACACTCTCCCTTACCTATCACCCCCTTCCCAAACCAATACCATCAAGTGTCACTGCAAGTAATTTGAACACATTCAGTCTCCTTCTCCTGTTTAACCTCACATATGCCTCCGTGGTCTCAATAATTTGTGGACAAACCATTTCATATATTCCTGTGTCCCTACATCTCAGAGAGGATCCAGACTCTCTTCCTAGTATTCATTTTTAAGTATCTTTTAATTGTTAAAAGTCTTTTCTTCTCAGCATTTCATGCATTAATATACAAGACTTTAATCAGGTTAACTGGCTCTCTTATTCTCACTTTCCCATTCCCCAATGTCCTCTCTTATTCAAAAGCTTTTTATAAATTTTATTTTGCTATCTTCATCCTCTGATGCAAGATTTTTTCATCATTGCTCACACTCTAATGTCCTCTTTTCCTCCCTTCATTTCTCAGTAGGCAAAGTTTTTTTGTTTGTAAAGTTTCTTTTTTTCTTTTTTCTCTCTTTCCCTCACTCTCTTACTCCCTCCCTCTCCCCATCTCTCTCTCCTTCCTTCCTTCCTTCCTTCCTTCCTTCCTTCCTTCCTTCCTTCCTTCCTTCTTCTTAATTTCTGAAAGTTTATGGGTGGAAAAGCAAGAAGGAGTATTCTTCAGATCAGTGGTGAGCTTGATTTGGCTTTATACAGAGAGCAAAAAGGCATTAAAATGCTAAATGGCAATATATTATAAGATGTCTGGAGTTAAAATGTGTAAAATGGAATGGATAAAATATTATATCATGAGAATTATGCTACTTATTCAGGATAAAACTGATGCCCAAATGTTCAAATCAGACCAAAAAAAGAAAGAAATTTTCTCTTAAATTATATGCATTTTAGCATTCTCAGAATTACTCTAAAAGCAAATAGATATCACCTTTATCCTCTTTAAAGTAAAAAGGTCAAATATATGCCTTCCAACATACTGGATTCCATTATGAAACTTCAATAGAATAAGAGAAAGTCAGAGTAGATGTATTATCTATCTAGAATTGTCTGATTATTTTTACTATTTACTACTTCGTTCTTGATGACATTGATTTGTAGATGGCTCCTATGGCTGTACTTTAGGATCTATAAATCTAAGACCAAAAGATCCCACATTGCATTTATTTAGGTTTTATGATTCAGTATTGGCAATCCCAGCATCTTTTTGACAGTCATGGAAGTTGAAGTTGGGGCTTGGGCACTGGCCCTGAGTTTTTTCATTCAAGGCTAGTTTTCTACCACTTAAATCACAGCTCTACTTTTGGCTTTTGGGTGGTTATTTGGAGATCAGAGTCTCACAGCTTTTCCTTCTTGGGTTGGCTTTGAACTGTGATCCTCAGACCTCAGCCTCGTTACTCACGAGGCTTACAGTTTACTCACTAGGATTACAGGTATGAGATACCAGTGCTCAGAGTCCTACCCATCTTTACAGAAGCTATTTATATTGTCCAAATGAACACTTTATTGTGAATATTGAAATAGAATTAATTTCCAGATGTGGGCACTAAAGAGTTTTAATAGGAGAATAAAATGTGAAGGAAGACCATGATCCTACTCCAGTTTCATAATTTATTCTTCTTGAGTTGCCTGTCTGTCTTGGCACATGATTGAAATGTAGCATCAAGGAAGTTCTGTGCCATGTGCTGAAACTCCTCCTTTTGAAATAAAAGACTGCTGTGCCACAGAGAATGATATGGCTCTGTGGTCTCCGATGACTTGTTGTGGATGAAACATTCTATATACCTCTCATTTTCTTTTCTTTCCAGAGAGTTGAGCTTATTGAAGTGTAACTGATTTTTCTTTATAATATGTCAAACTGGCCTTTTATCGATGTAGGTAGTGGTATAATATCATAATACTTTTGATGTAATTTTATAGTATAGTAGGATTTCGGGAGAGAACTCTCCATGTAGTTAACTTAACAACTTTAAATTCCTCCTCTTCTTTCTCCTCTTCATCTTACTTTTTTCTCTTCCTTTTCCTCTTCATCTTCTCTTTCTTATTCTCTTCCTTTTCCATCTTCTTTTTGAATTTCTTAATGAACAGTTTCATACAAACTTGCTTCTTCTGATACATCATTGAAGAGCATAGTTAAGTTACCAGTGAAATAACCTTTCTGAACTTTACACTGATTAGCCTCTGTAACTTTTAAACTTCTATTGAGAAAGCCCTAGCCAGTCACTTAAAACAAAATATAATAACCCTTAAAATCATAAGCAAAGAAAAAGAGAGCATTTTTATTTTGGTCTGTGGGATAATTATTCTCATTCTTAGTTTTAGTTATTAGGACTGATTAGGAACCAGGAACATTATAAAATGTAAATTATACATTAATGTCAATTATAGTGAATAATCCCTTCCCTGATTATTGGAAATATCTATTTTACTCAGCCTTCTTGAAGGTTAAACTCTTCCATTTTAAAAGGGCCTAATTAAATTATTTAAGCTCAACTGAAAAGAAAAAAGAAAAAAAAACCCTTTACGTTTACAGTGGCATGGAAAGTTTTACACATCAACTCTTCACTAACAAAGACTAGAACATTTCAAAGCATTAACAGTTAACTGCCTAACAATCAGATTAAAAGGGCTCGCTTGAAAAGTACATGCACAGACACTTATTGTCTCCAGGACTGGCATCACACAAGTGTGATTGGCTTTTCATGCTCTGCTTTTTGCTCAGGGCACCTTTGACTACGAAGACCATTTATCACGGTCACCATTGTCTGGCACTTTAGACATCTCACTACCAACCGGAGCAGCAGGAGACTCCCGTTTAGAAGAAGAAATGGTTCCAAAAATCATTTTTAAAGAATTTTGAACCATTTAAAATTCTTTGTATTTTGACTTGTTCTATATTAGTAACAATGTCAGTGACACTATTGTCCATGTGCTCTGAATACATACTTATTAAGGGGAGCCAAGACATTAGAAACGGTTACTCTTAAGGTTGGCCTCCTTTTGATTCTTTGTGCCAAAGGGCTGTGACTGAAAGGCAAGGGGGTGGCTTTAACTTTGCTCCACAACATCTAAAATCAAGGGCCAGCTGAGTGCAGGGGACAAGCTGGAGAGACAAACAGCCTGGCACCAGGAGAGAAGGTACCTTGCCTCTCCAGAATCCCACAACTATCAAGCTTCGAGTTCCAGCAGGAATTTTACAGTCAATAACATTTTAGAGGCATTTAAAATTACACAATTTATTTCTCAAGATGAGTCAGTGAAGATGTCAGGATAAAACAAGTCTCTGGCTAGAATGTCTGCAGAGCTTTTGCAGGCGTTTGGTAGCTGTTTTGCTCATGTTTCTTCCGTCTCCTGAGGTTGGGGGTAAAAGATAAGGCTGTGTTATCATAACCATCTGTTGTTTCAAGTCAACAAAATGATGGTTTTCCTCCACTTTAGAAAAGGGAGCAATGATAATAAGGGAAGGATTTATTTTTAAATTGTTAGGCCATAAAATTAATCCTGAAATAGTCCATGGTTTATTAGCTACAAACTGTGTTGGGATCCAAAAGGCCTGTGTCTAATGCCTGGTAGTGTCTGGCCTGCTGTAAAAGCTGGCCTACAACATCAAGAGTGGAAGATTTGAAAGCTAGAACTACTATAACTTAGCTCAATCCCCTGCTTTATTCTGGGCTCTGTTTACATCTGATTTATTTTGGGATACCTGAGATGGGTTATAGACTATCTTTGTTTCAGTAAACACACCATTTAGAGTACTAGACAGAGAACTCTACAGAGGGTGTTAGTTGGGATAGCTGGGTCACTCAATGACAAACTCTTGCTATAACCTGGGGTCATTCAAGTCACTCTTGATAACTGGTAACTGTGAGTTGTATAAAAATATGTGAACTTGGGGCTGGGAAGGTGGCTCAGTGGTAGAGCGCTTGCCTTGCATGCCAGAGGCCCTGGGTTCGATTCCTCAGCACCACATAAGCAAAAAGAAAAAAGCTGGAAGTGGCACTGTGGCTCAGGTGATAGAGTGCTAGCCTTGAGCTGAAGAGCTGAGGGACAGTTCCCAGGTCCAGAGTTCAGGCCCCACGACCGGACCCTCCCCCCCCCCCCAAAAAAAAAGTGAACTTGCCGGGTACTGCTGGCTCACACTTGTAATCCTAGCTACTCAGAAGGCTGAGATCTGAGAATCAAGGTTCAAAGCCAGCCTGGGCAGGAAAGTCTGTGAGACTCTTATCTCCAATAAGCCACTAGAAAACCAGAAGTACCACTGTGGCTCAAGTGCTTGACTTGAACTGAAGAGCACAGGGACAGCGCCCAAGTCCAGAGTTCAAGGCCCACGACTAACCAAAAAATGTGAACTTTTCTATGTAGGGTCTGTTCTGTTTTTCCTTCAGAACCCCACATTTTAAGACCCTAGAAATTACAAAATTATGTCAGTTTTTTAAAAGTTGGTGGTATTGGAGATTTAACTCAGGGTTTGTGCTCGCTAGGCAAATGCTCTACCACTTCAGTCTTTTTAACTTTAGACAATTTTCAGATAAGGTTTCACACTTTTGTTCAGATGGCATGGAATGGGATCCTCCTATGCCCACCTGCCATGTATCTAGTAGTACAAAGTGTAACTTCATGCTTGCCTTGTTTGTTCAGATATGTTCTTCCTAATTTATTTTGTCTGAGATATCCTCAAATTATGATTCTCAAGATTTCCTCTTCCTGAGTAGCTAAGGTTAAAGGCACGAGTTACAACTTTCAGTCTTTCCATAGTCTTCTAACACATAATATATTGATTTAATATATATCTGTTCTATTAATAAATTAAAAATAATGGGGGAAGGTAAAAATCCATACTACCAGGATGAAAATGTGAGGGGAAAAAAGGGAATATTAAGTTTTGAAGCCATTAAATAAGTCCATGAGTATTATAAAGCCATTTTATAAGTTTACATTTGTTGCTGATAACAACAAACAGACAGTTTTGATAAAGTTTCTCAGCATTATTCCAATATAGCCAGTCTATTTAATTGCATGGTTAAATACATACAAAATGATCCTAAACCATTGTCAAGAAAGAGATGCATGTTAAACAATGACCATTGAAATAACACACAGGCACTTTTTAGCAACAATCTAGACATGAGTTAGAGCCATATGGAATTAGATCCTTGCCAAGTTATTTATGCAAATGACTTAATTTTCTGTATCCATAAAACATGTGTAGTAAAGATCCAAGAGATCCTTGTGAGGATAACAGCATAGACTTAATACCTATCATAGACAAATCCTCTATCCCATGGACAATGAAGTCTCTCCCTTTGTGTTCCCCACTGCAACTCTCAGTATATTTCATCACCATCTGTGAATTACCATAGTACCTAGCAAGTGAAGCTCATCAAATTGGGCCACCCATAATACTTCTTGTTTAGTCATTTACTACCTTATCATATTACCTTCTTTTTTGAATGTGTTGGCTATTTTCCACTTTTAACTTCGTAAAGAGTGATAGCATCCATCACTTTTACAAATTTTAAGAACCATAAAAATGATTCATATAATCCTAGTTTCAATTCTTTGACCACATTACCAATTACCTGTTCCTCTACTCCAGTTGAGATACACAGTACTGCAGTCAGACATTCACATTTGCCATGCTTCTTATTTTTTAAATTTTATTTTATTGTTAAGATGCTGTACAGAGTGGTTACAGTTACATCAATAAGGAAATGAGTACATTTCTTGTGGAGCATTGTTACCCCTTCCCTTGTTGTTCTCCCACTATCCCTTCCCTCCCCACCTCCCTCTCTCCTCCTCCCCATCCAAAGTTGTAAAGTTCATTTCCAATATAGTGTCTTGTGAGTATCATTGTTGCAATGGGTCATCCTGTGTCCTTTTTTCAGCATTTTGTTATTTCCCTCCTCAAATTTGATAAATGTATATATAAAACTCAGGGTACCATAATCAAGTACAGTGACACCAGAGAATATACCATAAGGGGAAAACATACAAAGGAAACAAAAAAAATCACATAGTACATTAAAAACAACAACAAGACCTCTTGTGTCCATATCATGGGGTTCATTTTGTTTAGCATCATCTTATATGGTCATAGGTACATAGCTTTTGAGCTTTTTTGCTCATCTGATAAAATTATCCTAGACCGACATAGCTATGGACATATGACCAGATAAGATGAAGTTAAGCCAAATGAACCCCAAGATAGGGACACCAGTGCTTTTTTTTCTTTTCTTGCTATTGTTTCTAACATATTTATAAGGTACCATGTGAGGTTTTTTTTGTTGCTTTGTATGTTCCTCCATCACAGTATAACTCCCGTTTTCACAGTATTTGATGTTGGTATAATTTGTGGAGGGGAAGGGAAAAAACAAATTGTTTAAATATGGATACAGGTTGACCCATTGTAACAATGAGATGTACAAGACACTATGTTGAAAAATGAACTTTACAACTTAGGTGGGGGGAGTGTAGTTGTGGAGGTGGGAAGGGAGGGATGGTAGGGGAAAAACAAAGGATGAGGCAACAATGCTTGATAAGAAATGTACTCATTACCTTGCTCATGGAACTGTAACCCCTCTGTACAGTATTTTCACAATAAAAATATAAAAAATTATCCTAGTCATATACTAGTTATTGCAAATGAGGGAAAACAGGGGACCTTCATTTCTTTGTCTGGCTTACCTTACTTAATATAATTTTTTCCAAGTCTTTCCATTTCCTAACAAATGGGGCAATATCATTCTTTCTGATGAAAGCATAGAAGTTCATTGAATATATATATATATATATATGTATATATATATATATACATATATATATATATATGCTTCTCTCTATATATCACATTTTCTTGTTTCATTCATCTACTTAGGGGCATCTGAATTGGTTCCATATCTTAGCTATGGTGAATAATGCTGTGATAAACATAGTTGTGCTGGTAGCTTTAGTATGGAATTGTTTGTGATCATTAGGGTAAATGCCCAGAAGTAGGATTGCTGGTTCATAGAGGAACTCTATGTGTAGTCTTTTGAGGAACCTCCATACTGCTTTCCAGAGTGGTTGAACAAGTTTACATTCCCAGCAACAGTACAGTAGGGCTCTCTTTTGGCCACATCCCCTCTAGCATCTGTTGTTATTAGATTTCTTGATTATAGCCATTCTACCTGGGGTGAGGTGGAATCTCAATGTTGTTTTGATTTGTGTCTTTTAATGGCCAGATACGTTTAGCATTTCTTCATGTGTCTATTGGGCATTCTTATTTCTTCCTCAGAGAAGTCTCTAAATCTTTGGCCCACTTATTAATGAGGCGGTTGTTTCTTTGAGGATTTGTTTTTGGAGTATTTAAGTTTTTGAGTTCTAAGAATATTTTAGATATGAGGCCCTTTTCTGTTGTATGGCTAGTGAAGATCTTATCCCAGTACATGGGCTTTCTATTGATCTTACTAGATGTCCTTTTCCATGAAGAATCTGGGCAGTTTCATGCAATCCCATCTGTCCAACCTTTCTTTGATTTGTTGTGTTTCTTGATCTTTATTAAGAAAATTTTGGCCTGTGCCAAGGAGCCCTAGAGTTTCGCCCATTCCTTCCTCTAATGTTTTCAGGGTGTCTACTTTGACTTTGAGGTCTTTGATCCATTTGGAGTTGATTCTGGTGAAGGGTGATATATACAAATCTAATTTTGTTTTCTACAGGTGTTTAACCAATTTTGCCAGCACCATTTACTGAAGAGGCTGTCTTTCTTCCACTCCTTTTTTTTTTTTTTTTTTTTTTTTTGGCTTCCTTAGCGAAGATTAGGTGGCTATAGGTCTGTGGGTTCATTTCTGGGTCTTCAGTTCTAGTCCATTGGTCCTTAGGTCTGTTCTTGTGTCAGTACCAAGCTGTTTTGATTACTATGACTTTGTAGTAAAGTTTGACGATATGCCTCTGGCACTGTTCTTTCTGCTAAGGATAGTTTTTGCTACTTGGAAACTTTTAATGTTCCATATGAATTTTTGGATTGCTACTTCTATTTCATTGAAGAATGAGGTTTGAATATTGATGAATATTGCATTGAATTTGTAGATAACAGTTGGCAGTATTGTCATTTTCATGGTGTTAATCCTCCCAATTCAGGAGCATGGGAAGTTTTTTCACTTCCTAAGTTCAGCTTTAATTTCCCTTTTCAGGTTTTTAGAGCTTTATTAGAGGTCCTTCACTTCTTTTTCTTTTTTTAGGGGGGGTCCGGTCGTGGGGCCTGAACTCTGGGCCTGGGTGCTGTCCCTCAGCTCTTCAGCTCAAGGCTAGCCCTCTACCACTTGAGCCAAAGTGCCACTTCCTGCTCTTTTCTTTTTTGCTTATGTGGTGCTGAGGAATCAAACCCAGGGATGCAAGGCAAGCGCTCTATCCCTGAGCCACCTTCCCAGTCCCCTTCACTTTTTAGTTAAGTTAATTCCTAGCTATTTTATTTTGCGGGGGGGGGTTGGGGGGGATATTACAAAAGGAGTTGCTTTCCTGATTTCAGCTGCACTCTTCTCGTTATTGGCATACTGGAAAGCCATTGATTTCTGAGGGTTAATTTTATACCCTGCTACTTTGCCAAAGTTTCAAATCAGCTCGAGTAAGTTGAGAGTAGAGTCCATGAAGTTCTTTAAATACAAGACCATGTCTTCTTCAAAGAGGGAGAGTTTTACTTCATATTTCCCTATTTGGATCTCCTTTATGTTTGCATCTTGTCTTACTGCTCTAGCTAGGCATTCTAATACTAAATTGAAGAGGAGTGGCAAGAGTGGACATCCTTGTCTAGGTCCTGAGTTTAGAGGAAATGGCTTTAGCTTTTCATCATTAAGTATAAATTGCCATGCCTCTTCTTAAAGCATAAATTTAAATCTTTTAGATTCTGATGTAATTTTCACTTTCTCTGTAGTCTGAAATGTAATAGTGCTTCAACTACACTTGGGCTGGAATGTATTGTTCTTGTCACTTTATGAGTATTATCTTTGTTCTTACTTCTTTTACATATTAGCATAGATCTTATTCATATTTTAAATGTTATTATAAAGGTGATGCACAGAGAGGTTACAGTTACATAAATCAGTTCAACCCTTCTCCCATGCTCTCTCAGGTTTTTCCTCTATTTTTCATCTTTAAAAATATTAAGTACTCATCTCCTATGATATGTTTCTAACTTTACAACCTATTTTTATACTTCATTCAAATCTGATAGTCAAAATGGCTGGAATTCCCATTTCATTGAACAAATAGCAATGGAAATAAATGATTTATCTTTCCTACCACTAAATTTGTTACCTCCCTTATTCTTGGCATGATAGTCTTTTTACAATGAAGAAACTATTCATGATCTTAAAGAAATTTCTCTTTAATGTGAATTCTATTCCAGTCATTTTTAGTCAAAGATTTGTTCCTGTAATTCATTTCTTCTCTCCCTTGCAGTAACTTCCCTTGTCTGCTAGATTGCTTACAATGGGGGAGGGGTGTAATGGTAGTTCACTTAAAACCTCTGTTACCACTTCATGTCACTCTTAATACACTTTTTCAGCAAAGTGTCTTGAGTGGCTCATATAACATCTACTTGTGCAGCTCTATTTTTCTTTTTTTATTTTCCTCCATCCTAGAATGGGGCCTAGGTGCTATTCCTGGGCTTCTTTTGCTCAAGGTTTGCTGTCTACCACTTGAACCACAGATCCACACACAGTTTTTTTTAATTTATTAGAGATAAAAGTCTCTTGCCTGGACTTGGCTTTGAACCGTGATCCTCAGGTTTCAGCCTCCTAAGTAGCTAGGATTACAGGCATGAGCTATAGACATCTGGCTTCTTATCTCCCTCTTGAATGACTTATCAGGACTTTGTTGCTACCACACTATTGAAGTTTCTCTTTAAAAATGTATCAAATGAATCCAGACTGTGCAAAACACAATGGCCAGTTTTTATTTCCACATGATGTTCAATTCCACAGTAGCACTGAACAGACATGATTACTCTTATTTTCTTGACAAGTTAGTTATTATTCACTTGACTTCTGAGACACCAACTCTTTGATTTCCACCTACTTCATTAAATATAGCAAATTAGTATTTCCTATACCTTCTCATTTTTCTCACATGAAATACTTTCAGGCTCAAAGCTCTCTCTCCTCCTCTCAACCTATGAATACTTCTGAAGGCAATCTCCTGTGTCCTTTATGGCTTTGAAGACAGTATAATTTTATGCCAGCTCTCAAACCTTTATCACCATCCCTGAACTTTACATCTGAAAAAGTATTCACATTATCTATAACAGAATTTATGATTCTCACTCATTATCATGCTCAACTCTGATCCTCCGCACTCTTCCTGTCTAAATAAACAGCAAAACCACACATTCAATTGCTCGGCTGTTTCTTTGACTTCTCACTTTCCTTAATGCCCTTTATCCATTTAATCAGCCAAGTTTTGTGGGCATTTTCATCTAAATATATTGAAAGTCAATCTTTTTAACATCTCTACTTCCAGGAGCCTAGCTCCCAGCAATAATTATCTCTTGCCGGAGATAATTATTAGTTTGATATATTAGATAATCATTAGATAATATATTAGACTTCTAAATGTTTTTCCTATTTCATTCATAACTTTTATATTGTATTTTCCACAAAGCAATTAAACAGACATTTTAAAAGGGAAGGAAAGACTCATATTCTGAGTATCCATCAAGCCAAACCCCTCCAAAGTCTTCCTGTCCCACAGTGAATGGTGTGGAGAGTCTTCAACACTGAGTGTAAAAAGCAGTGTATTTAATGATTCCTCATGCTTTTCCCCTTCATTCCCTTATCCCACTACCTGGGAACTGCCAATGCCTTTTAAGATGATAAGCTCAGCTTTACACCATAGTATGGGTATGTTGGCTATTCTGACCCTTATGAATTGTTCTTTGCTAGGTCCTCATGTGACCCGTTCCTTCCCATTATCTCAGTTATTATTTACATGTCACACACTGAATAAGGAATACTATACATGAGAATGTCATAGACCTTTCCTCCCTGGCTGGCTTGGGACCACAATCCTCAATCTCAGCCTTCTTAGTAGCTCAGAATATAGGTGTGAGCAACCAACAATTAGCTTGTTTCTTTTATATAGTACTCAGAATTGTCAGGCTACACACACACAGACACACACACACACACACACACACACATTAATCTAAATAGAAGCACACATGCACATGTTGTTTATTGATTTTTCAACTGAATTTTACAATTACTCCATGCCATTATTGTATGGCTTAGAATAGTGCCTGACCCCTTTTAGACTCTCAGTAAGTAATGTTAAACCAATGATTAGAATCAATGATAAAAAAGTATATTAGGTGACTTTAGCAGTTTTGTCTAGTTGGTTGAAACAAAAAGGAGGAGGTAGAGTAGATATTATGATTAAATATCCAGAGAGTCGTTCTCCTGGAGACCATTTTTTGTGGTTTTAAGGGAGGGCACAGGGCATAGTATAATCTCACTCAGTCAGCATGCCATGCTTCCTGTCATGGAGGCACTAGAAAATACTTGCTCTTTGAGATAATCTTAAGGGTATCAAAATCAGTAGGTTTTTTTTAATCCAAACACAGATAACTTATATTCCATCCCAAGAGACACTGATGCAAAAAGGATAACTTGGTCACAACCATTTCACTTTTGCATCCTTTTTCACTTTTGCTTTTTCCTGAGTCCTTCTACTGTATAGGGACAGCTATGGAAGCTGAGTCCCTGCCCAATTAGCACAAGCATCTACTGGGATGAATCATGAATTATAAACACATGATATATGGGAAATTATAATGGCACTATAAGTTCTGCAAGAAACAAGATGGATTCCAGCACAGCCAGCCTTCACTCGGTTGTCTGGGGAGGGACACATTTATTACCAAGAAGAATTGTAGGCATGATAGGGTTTATAAAGGGGTTTATAGGGTACTGGGTTCTAATATCCTATTTGTCTGGATGGAATATTGGTGCTGATGTTCATACTGGGAATTGTGCTTGCTAGGAAAGTGTTCTAGCACTCAGCCATGCCCAATGCCCTTTTATTTATATTTTGTTTGTATGGTTGGGTTTTACTATTTTTTCCAAGTGCCCTTCAACTCAGAGCCCCTCTACTTCCAGCTCAGAGTAGCTAGAGTTGCAAGTATGTACCACTACTTGCAGATTTACATTGCTGTTTAATTGTGACTCAACTTAATAATCTACAAAATTACATAACATTAAGAGAATATTCCTGATGATGTTCATAAAGCATAGAGAAAAATAAGGGAAATGAAAGATGTCAGTAAGTACTTTTATCTTATATCAGTTTAGGAATAATACTAAAATGAATTTGACACATTACAAACCTGAGCTTGTGTTATATAATAACACTAAAGAAGAAACTTGTCTGCTTTTTTTTTCATCTGGGCAGCTTGAAGAATGTTCTCCTGATTGATATGCTGTTTGGTAGAGATGGACTTCAGCACTTGAAATAAAAGGAAATTATATTTGTTTCTTCTGTTTTTATTTTTAGACTTTTTCCCAAGGCCTTTATGACTTGTTATTTCTCAAGGTTAACATATTCAAACTAAGCTTCCCACCAAGTATTTGATTTATTGAAACACATGTAGCCTCTTACTGAGTGGAATTGCCCAGACTCTTCTACTGTACATTTTCAAAGTAAATGCAGTGAAGCAAAGCAAAACTTGTGTCTCTTTTGTGAATGTGAGTGCCAGCTCTCCTGGCAGAATACTTCCTTTCCAAGATGAATGTGTAATTGACACTGGATAGAGTACATTTAAGCTTTGTATCCTCCTACAAAATAACCAAACCATGGTAGGTCTAACTTATTTCTGTAGCTATTTGAAACAAGACGTTTTAACCTGTTGGTTGTGAATGTGTCTCAGAATTTCATGTATCATAGTAATCAAAACAGCTTGGTACTGGCACAAGAACAGACCTCAGGACCAATGGAATAGAATTGAAAACCCAGAAATGAACCTACAGACTTATAGCCATCTAAACTTCGATAAGGGAGCTAAAAAAATAGAATGGAAGAAAGACAGCCTCTGCAGTAAATGGTGCTGGCAAAATTGGTTAACTACTTGTAAAGCTAGATCCTTATATATGGATCAAAGATATCAGAGTCAAAGCAGACACTGAAAACATTACAGGATGGAATAGGAGAAACCCTAGGTCTCCTTGGCACAGGCCAAATTTTCTTAATAAGACCCAGAAACACAACAAATCAAAGAAAGGTTGGACAAATGGGATTGGATGAAATTGCAGAGCTTCTGCATGGCAAAGGACATAGCTAGCAAGATCAATAAAAAGCCTATGGATTGGGAGAAGATCTTCACTAGCCATACAACAGACAAGGGTCTCATATCTAAAATATACCTGGAACTCAAAAAATTAAATTCCCCAACAACAAATCTTCAAAGAAACAACTGCCCAATAAATAAGTGGGCTAAAAACTTACAGAGAAACTTCTCTGAAGAGGAAAGAAGGATGGCCAATAGATACATGAAGAAATGCTCAACCTCCCTAGCCATAAAAGAAATGAAAATCAAAACAACATTGAGATACCACCTCACCCCAGTTAGAATGGCTAAAATCAAGAACTCTAGTAACAACAGATGCTGGGGGGGATGAAGCCAGAAGGGAACCTTACTGCATTGTTGGTGGGAGTGTAAACTTGTTCAACCACTTTGGAAAGCAGTATGGATGTTCCTCAAAAGACTCCACAGAGAGCTCCCCTATGACCCAGCAATCCCACTTTTGGGCATTTACCCAAATGTTCACAAACAAGACCATACTAAAGCTACCAGCACGACTATGTTTATTGCAATATTATTTACTATAGCTAAGATATGGAACCAACCCAGATGCCCCTCAGTAGATGAATGGATCAAGAAAATGTGGTATACATACACAATGGAACTCTATGCCTCCATCAGAAAAAATGACATTGCCCCATTTGTTAGGAAATGCAAAGACTTGGAAAAAATTATATTAAGTGAAGTAAGCCAAGCCCAAAGAAACATAGGTCCCATGGTTTCCCTTATTTGCAATATCTAGTATATGTATGAGTCAAGCAGAAAAGGTCAGATAAGTTGATGTTAAGGAAATGAACTCTAATATATGTATTCAATTTTTTTCTTTCATTCGATTGTTTCTAACACATTTATAAGATTATTTCTTTGTTGCTTTGTATATCCTTCCCCCACAGTATAACCCCTGCTTTCATTGTATTTGATGTTGGTATCATTTGTGTAGGGGAAGGGCAAAAACAAATCGTTTAAAAGGGATACAAGTGGACCCATTGCAACAATGAGATGTACAAGTTGTTATGTTGCAAACGAACTTTACAACTTTGGTGGGGGGTGGGGGGTGGGGGAAAAGACTGGGAGGGGAGGCTGGGAAGGGATGGGAAGGGGAAACAAAGGAGGAGGCTACAATGCTTGATAAGAAATGTCCTCATTATCTTGCCCATGTAATTGTAACCCCTCTGTACAGTATTTTCACAATAAAAAAGTAAAAAAATAAAAATAAATTTGGCCTGGAATGTGGCTTGCCTTGCATGCCTGAGGCCCTGGGTTCGATTCCTCAGCACCACATAAGCGAAAAGAAAAAAGCCGGAAGTGGCGCTGTGGCTCAAGTGGTAGAGTACTAGCCTTGAACTGAAGAGCTGAGGGACAGTGCTCAGGCCCAGAGTTCAGGCCCCATGACCGGACCCAAAAAATAAAAAAAAATTAAAATTAAAATAAATAAATAAATAAATTTAAAAATTAAAAAAAATTAAAAAAAGAATTTCATGTATCAAAATGGGAATGTGATAATTTTTTCATTTTAATGAAGTAGACTGAGTGAAGGAGTATGTGGTTAGAAACCCAGTTAAAGAAGTTGAATGTTGCTTAAAAGCTTGGTTTACATAACCTAATGAACCTA
The DNA here is from genome assembly GCF_024711535.1 of Dipodomys merriami. Lineage (NCBI taxonomy): Eukaryota > Metazoa > Chordata > Mammalia > Rodentia > Heteromyidae > Dipodomys > Dipodomys merriami. The sequence goes on from NW_027206290.1 coordinate 12,327,243, forward strand.
TAATATACTTTAGAAGATGAACAGATTTTAAAATATGAGCAACATTTAATGAAATGCAATGCTGACAACATATATTGTCTTTGGAAGTTATCCAGATATTGTGCAGTATTAGATTTTTGTTTTCTTGATCAATTTACTTATCTCTAGGATTTTTGTTGTTTGCTTGCTTTATAGTATTTGGTGGTACTAGATTTGTAGGGTTTGACCAGAGGGCCTCATGCTTGCTCATCAAGCACTCTACCACTTAGAACACAGAGATTTCTTCCTTATCACTAAACATCAGGGTTTGAGAAACATGAATCTTTATCATCTACTTCAGTCACTAAATTATTATTCTGATGTAATCCTTATTATTTTTTCACATTTTTATTAGCATGAAGTAGTTGTAGAATGTGATTTAGTTTTGACGTGCCCATGCATGCCAGATTCACCCTCCCCCACCACCCGTCACTCTCTTTTATTCTGCACATCCTCTTCACCCTCTGTGTGCTGTTCCCTCAGTTCCTTACTCTTGGTTGCTTTTCAACATTACTAAACTGCAGAAATCTTCACCCTTAAGTGATTCTTATGATTTTTGTCTAAGAAAATATTTCTTGTTCTCTGAACTTTTCAATGACAAATAATGAGCTTATTCTATTTCGACTGATAAATATTATAAGCTTTACAAGAAATACTAACTCCAAGAAAAGAAATTCAGTCTGTTTGTGATGTCCATTAACATATAGGTATTAGAATGTATGTGTGTACATGTGCGTGCGTGCGTGAGTGTGTGTGTGTGTGTGTGTGTGTGTGTATGATATAATGGTGCATGCTTGCTAAGCATTCTTGTCATTTGATTCTGGAAAGGACCTCTAGTCCTCCCACTTGCTATTTTTTTTCTGATAGGACTTTGTGCTTTTTACCTCAGCTAGCCTTGAACCATGATCCTTCCAGTAGCTGGGGTTAAGGCGAATGACCACACCTTGTCTTGTTTGGTGAGAAGAGGTTCCTGTCTTTTTGCCCAGGATAGCCTGTGATCTCTATACTAATTTCTCTCTCCCCTCCACTCTAATGTAACCTAGTGGCTGCTTTTAGATGCATGAGCCACTTGCACCTAGCCCTGAACTTTGGATTTCAATAGATAATTATTTTCAATTACAACTGTAACATGTTTCAAAGTTATCTCCTCTCAAAAGAGTCTGCTACATGATACTAGCTTATTTATTCTTTTGCAAATATTTTTGTTTTTCTAGTGAAAAAACCTCAGATTATAAAGAAATACTGTCTGACATAAACCCTGTTTTGACCTTCTCTAATGAAGTCACCAGTTCTTAGTTTGCTTCAGTATTACTAATGAGGAGATTCACCTATAAAGCCCAAAGACCAGCAAATGGTATATAATCAGTTATATGAAATAGTACATTGTATCTACTGCAAAACTTCTTGGCAAAATTGTATTTCAAGCTCATAATCTGAATTCTCTTTTAATCATTTGATTTTCTTGACTAGATTGGTTTGCAGTTAATCTCCCTGAATCCAGCTATATCATTCACATTTTTAATAGCTTGATCACAAGTTTTCTAACTGAAGTTTTGACTGCACATGCTCCCCATTGTTATATGCTATAGTTTATATCACAAGAATAACAATTGCTTGCATTTTTATAATAGATGATGACATGAATTAATTTAGAAAGCATTCTCAACAGCTATCTTTTCTTTTTCATAAGGGATTGCTTTTATTATTAAGGACAAATATATTTCTTTTTTAAAGATTAATTTTTAATGTCAATAGTTATAACAATAATTAAAAACTGTGTTTTCCCTCAAAATTATTTTTACTAATATACAAATATCGATTAATGGTCTCTGTATGTTTTATAATGATGACCAAGAATCTCACTTATCATATATTTTATTGTTATAATTATATTGTAGAAGATATTTATGGCTTTCTTAATATTTACCTAGTAAGTTCTTTACAGAACTTGTATTTTCTTTGTTTATGAAATGTTCATTAATCTATAGAAAACCATTTTTACATAAATGAGCCAGTTACAATTAATCTCAGCAAAAAGTATTTGCAATTATCAAGTACAATTTTCTAGAGAAGCATATCTCTATAGATCTACATGAAGAAGTGGTGATTCCACATTTAAATCATCTTTTAAAGCTGTTTAAAGGGAAATGACTAAGAAAAAATACTTACAAATTATAAAGTATGTCATGCTGGATATGAATGGCTCATACCTATAAAACTAGCTACTTGGGAGGCTGAGATTTGAAGATCTTCATTTGAAGTTAGCCCATGTAGAAAAGTTTATGAGGGAAACAAGCTGAAGGTTGAGATGTGGTACAAGTGGTAGAACACCAGTCTACAGTGAAAAAGGCAAGCAAGAGCTTGGGACCCTGAGTTCAATCTTAGTTCAAACCCCAACAGAGGCACAAAAAACAAAGATTAGATAGATAGATAGATAGATAGATAGATAGATAGATAGATAGATAGATAGATAGATAGATCAATAGATCGATAGATCGATAGATAGAAAGAAAAATACTCCACTTCTTTCATCATTCTGATAATTAGTAGCCAATTTCAGAGAGAATTTATTGCATAGCCATAAACACTAAGTGACTTTTACCTTGTTGATACATTTTAGGTATGAATTTCTCCATTCACTATTTTTTCTGATGCAACAAATAGGCTGTACTTAGCTCTTTTTTGTTTCCAAATAATTTTTGTTTTAAGCAGTGTGAATTATTGGGAACATTATAAAAAATAAAAATCAGAAGGTCTTGAATATTTAGCCTGCTAACAATCATGAGCAAAAGGTTATTACATGGAGTCATTTAGATGTTGTATTTTGAGACCTACTTTCCCCAAAGGATTTTTTTCCTTCTATGAATTCAATATTGATTTTCTTTCTATAGTCGTGCTATATAATGGTAGTATGTCCTTTTACATATTTCTACTCAGACATTTTAGGAAAACTTGTTCTCAAGTTGAAACTTCTGAATTTTTTTAAAAATTTTTATTTTATTTTGTTGTGAGAATACCGTACAGAGGAGTTACAATTACAAGGGCAAGATAACGAGTACATTTCTTATCAAGCATTGTTGCCTCCTCATTGTTTCCCCTTCCCGTCCCTTCCCATACTCCTCCCCTCCCCCCACCTGATTCTCCTCCTATCCCCTACCAAAGTTGTTAAGTTCATTTTTTTGACATAACGACTTGTACATCTCATTGTTGCAGTGGATCCACCTGTATCCCTAGTTAAACGATTTGTTTTTTTCCCTTCCCCTCCACAAATTATACCGACATCAAATACAGTGAAGGTATGGGTTATACTGTGGGGGAGGGACATACAAAGCAACATAGAAATCATCTTATATATGTGATAGAAACAATTGCATGAAAGGAAAAAAAACCAAAAAACATTTGAATACTTATCTTGGGGTTCATTCTCCTAACATCAACTTATCTGACCTTTTCAGATATATACTAGTTATTGCAGATAAGAGAAACCATGGGACCTATGTTTCTTTGGGCCTGGCTTACTTCACTTAATATAATTTTTTCCAAGTCTTTTCATTTCCTAACAAATGGGGCAATGTCATTCTTTCTGATGGAGGCATAGAATTCCATTGTGTATATATACCACATTTTTTTTTTTTTTTGTCGGTCATGGGGCTTGAACTCTGGGCCTGGGCACTGTCCCTCAGCTCTTCAGCTCAAGGTGAGCGCTCTACCACTTGAGCTACAGCGCCACTTCCGGTTTTCTAGTGGTTTATTGGAGATAGGAGTCTCAAGGTCTTTCCTGCCCGGGCTGGCTTTGAACCGCGATTCTCAGATCTCAGCCTCCTGAGTAGCTAGAATTACAGGCGTGAGCCTCGGGTGCCCGGCTATACCACATTTTCTTGATCCATTCATCTACTGAGGGGCATCTGGGTTGGTTCCATATCTTAGCTATAGTAAATAATGCTGCAATAAACATAGTCGTGCTGGTAGCTTTAGTGTGTTCTTGCTTGTGATCATTTGGGTAAATGCCCAAAAGTGGGATTGCTGGGTCATAGGGGAGCTCTATGTGGAGTCTTTTGAGGAGCCTCCATACTGCTTTCCAAAGTGGTAGAACAAGTTTACACTCCCAACAACAATGCAGTAAGGTTCCCTTCTGTCCACATCCCCTCCAGCATCTGTTGTTATAAGAGCCTTTTCAGTAACTGATGCTGGCAAAATTGGTTAACTACTTGTAGGAAACTAAAGCTAAATCCTTATATATCACCTTGCACCAGAATCAACTCCAAATGGATCAAAGACCTCGGAGTCAAAGCAGACACTCTGAAAACATTACAGGATGGAATAGGAGAAACTCTAGGTCTCCTTGGCACAGGCTGAAATTTTCTTAATAGAGACCCAGAACACAAGAAATCAAAGAAAGGTTGGAAAAATGGGATTGCATGAAATTGCAAAGCTTCTGCATGGCAAAAGACATAGCTCGCAAGATCAATAGAAAGCCCACGGAATGGGAGAAGATCTTCACTAGCCATACAACAGACAAGGGTCTCATATCTAAAATATACCTGGAACTTAAAAAATTAAATCCCCCAAAAACAAATCTTCAAAGAAACAACTCTCCAATAAATAAATAGGCTAAAGAGTTAAAGAGAAACTTCTCTGAAGAGGAAATAAAAATGGCCAATAGACACATGAAGAAATGATCAACCTCCCTAGCCATAAAAGAAATGCAAATCAAAACAACATTGAGATATCACCTCACCCCAGTTAGAATGGTTATAATAAAGAAACTTCTGAATTTTTGTCATTAATTTTTCTAACATTAAAAAGAGGCCAGACCTTTATGTGAGGAAATCTTTTAGTTGTCTGCTTTAGCTCCTCTGCCAACTATGTGTACAGGTGATGTGATAAGCAGAGTATAGAAATAAGCCTACAAAGCAGCTTTCCTTCCCCTAGTGTACATGAAGATGAGTAGTTTGCCAGACTTTAAAACCTTGAATTTGTTGTTGTCTTCCTCAAACACTTGACTGAACAACACAAATTCATGTAATAGTTCACCAAAAATATCAAATCTTTTCACTTAAAAAATCAGAAAAGTAAATGTGCCCGAGCTTTAGAGCTGTAGAAAACATGATTCTGTAATTGTAGGTAGGAATTAAGCAATTCATAAATTGTTTTTAAACCTATAGAATAAAGGAAAAGTGAGCAAATGCTGCCAATATATTCAATGTACAATGTGTAAAAATTGAATTGTGTAACTTGAAGGTAGAGATGGGGAAAGGTGGGGGAGAATGATGGAATGGTGATATTGATTGAGAGGCCTTGTACTTATAACCTGACTCATGGCATTGAAACTCTTTTGTACTACTAAAAAGCACTAGCGAGAAGGAGAAACTGCTTCTATTAGGTTATACTTTTGAATAATAACAGAGAACTCAAAACTCACAAACTCAAATTCAAGCCACAAGTTTGGTTTTGATTTACTTATAGCCCAAATTAAGAGGGACAACATATTAGAATATCATCAGCCACTGAGAATCTACTGAGTTCACATGTACCCATGTGTCTCAGGGGTAGCCATTGAAATCCAATCCTCATACACATCAGTCTCCTTCAATGCATATGATAGGATCTTGACAGATTCCCAAGTAATAGCAAGACCCTCTTCCCATTGGACTGAACTCTATTAACACTCCTGTAACACATTTCCTGTTTCCTCAGGGACTTACCTCTGACTCTGGTGCTCACAGATTTTTGCTTACAATTCTATTAACTTTTTGTTATTCTGATGAGTCAGAGTTTGTCATGTATTTCTTCCTCTCTTAAACATCATATTTTCAGCACTTATGTTCCCAAAGATAACTAGTACAAGACCTTTAAAAGTATGCTTAGTGAAAACCTATCGCTAAAGTCAAACACCAAAAGTCTTAGGATCATAAATATATAATCAATGGTAACAACTATTGCACTAGTGTTGTGCTAGTCATATAGTACTAGATTTATACTACTGCTATAACAAACACAAGTAACACAAAATAAAAGTCTAAAATAACACAAGCAGTGTCTCACAGTTGTATAGGTCAGAAGAACAGGTAGACCTGACTAGTTCCTCTGCTTAGGGCCTAATAAGGCCAAAATCAACAAGTCAGTTCCCTTTTGGAGATAGTGGAGATATTGACTTCCAAGTTCATTGATGTTGTCAGTAGAATATAATTCCTTGCAGTTGTAGTCTTTAAAATCTGTTTTCATGTTGGCCATCAGCTGGGAGTGTCTCTTAACTCTAAGACCACCTACATATGTTGTTTTATAGCCCCTCCATCTTCAAAGGAGCAAACATGAATCTGTTCAATTCCAGTCCCTATGATTTCCTTTTCTATGTGCATCTTCTGTCTCTTGCTACAGAAATTCTCTACTGTTAGATGCTGTGCACTTAAATTGAGCCTTAGTAATCCAAAATAAGAGCTGTTTACTCCTGTAAATGCCTTTCAGCATAAAATATGGTTTTCATAGGTATCTTTTGGTATCTTATAACATGAATATATTTTAGGAGTAGGTGTTCGGCCTATTATATTTTTATACTCATATTGGCATTCAACAATTTCTATTCATTTGATTTTTACAATTCTAACTAAATGCATTCCTGCCACAGTGTTATCCCTTATTTGTACAACTTCTTAGTCTGATTGTCCTAGAGTTTTCTAGTGATATAAAAACAATGAATAAGATATACATTATAGAAAGTAGATAGGAAAACAAAGTATAATTCGTTTTTTTTAAATATAGGTAGACAGATGATATACATATGTGGATGACCAATTATAGATGACAGACCCATGGATAGATAGATGATAGTCAGAAGATAGACATACATGTAGATGATTGATTATAGGTAGACAAAGCTGTATAGATAAATAGATAATATGAAGCTTATTAGAGACATTACATTACACAATTATATGCACTGAAAAGTCCATGGTTTATTATAAAATCCAGTAGTCTCAGAACTGACTGGAAAAGTCAGTGATGCAGCTTTCAGACTAAGATTTAATGTTCAACAATGTAGAATGCACTGGTATGAGTCCCAGAGTCTAAAGGCTCATAGCCGTAAGTCTGATGTATAAAACCAGGAGATGAATAATGCCTTACGTTCAGGGTAAGAGAGGATTTCTCTTTTCTCTGCCATTTTGCTCTATTTTGGCTCCAGAAGACTGTGTAGTGTTCACTACTAGTGACAGTGAGTCTTGTCCACTCAGCTTATTGACTTGTATAATAAACTCCTATAGAAACTTCCTTATAAACATTCCAGAAACAGTGCTTTATCGACTCTTTATATAATCCTCAATATAGTCAAGTTAACATGGAAAATTTGCCATCACAATAAAGCAGAATTCAAATGTTGGCAAGATATGAACACTTCAGGTAGACTCTCAATTTGTCTTGAAATTTTGTTATTATTATTGCTGTTTGAGGTAGTTCCATCATATAGCCCTCAATGATTTTTGTTGTTGTTGTTGCTGTTTATTTCTGTTTGATTGTTTGTTTTTTGCCAGTATTGGGACTTCAACTCAGAGTATTACTTTGCTTTTTTTGTTTAAGTCAAGGTGGTACTCTACCACTTAAGCCACACCTCTCCTCTTCTTCCAGGTTGTTTTTTTAGGGGGGAGAGGGTGCTGGTTAATGGATAGATAAGAGTCTCAGAATTTTTCTGTTTAAACTGGCTTTGAATCATGATCTTCAGTGTCCTTCATAGTAGGATTAGAGGCATGATACACCAGAGCCTAGCTCCCAATTGGCTTTGAACTCATAGTCCTCATGCCTTAGCTTCCTGAATACTGGCACCACGGTGTGTGCCAATAAGACAAACTTAGTTTGAGTTTTTTTATATCATAGTTACTCTTCCTTCCTTAATACAGACTCATTGAAACTAGTTTTCTATTTTCCTGTTCTTGTTCCTTATGAGACTTACCATGCTATAATCCAGAATACATTTCTTCATGTTTAATTAACTCTGAGCTCATAACATGTCTTCCTTCACCTTAGATGCTGCAGTGCATATTTCTCCTGAATTTATATAAATACCCTTTCCTAATAATTTACAATGACTATGAGCAATTTAAAATGTGTGAGTCTCCATGGATTTAGGCTATAATTTGTTTCCTTAAGTGCAGAAAAATAAATGAGATATCTAGGATGTGTTTTCACAGAGTTTAGCAAAAGAAACAAGGACCATTTGAGCTCTAGCCTCAAGATTTGTTTCACTTTCGAAAGAGACAACTCTTTCTTCAAGGACAATAACTAAGGCTGAGGTATGGACCAATACCCATTTGAAAAAAATCAAGATCTTCTCAAGAGCTGCATTTTGTCACATTCACTTTTCACCAAAAAGTGGTGCTGTGTGCAGATGGTAGCTGTGATGTAAGTTTATGTGTGTAGAAGGTATTTGCAGAGAGATCACTGGGAGTGGGAGCCAAGGCTTTCTAACAGCTGCTATCCATTCTTGGTGAACTTGGTTTTAAAAATGATTTCTCATCCACTCAGACAGACTCCCCCCCACCCCCGAATTCTCTAAAGACTATTTCATTATCCTATCTTTTCAATGACTTCCCATAAAAGAATACAAGATGTGAAACTGGCTTTTAATATATACCATTTAAAGTAGTTATCAATGATACATTAGTCACTCTATCCAGTGCCCCTGCAAGGTGGGTGAGAGAATAATTACAGTGACCTTCAGACAAGTGAAGATCTAATCTGGCCTTGAAGGCTTCTAAGTATGGGGTGTTTTGTCTGACGGGTGAGTAAGCACGGAGTCATTAGCATGACATTTGAGAGATAATTTGAAATTTGTAACTAAAATAAACCTATTTTTCTCAGTCAGCATAATGGGCTAATATTCTTACCTGAAATGCTGCGTTTTAGATTTTTCTTTCCTTATTTCATTATTATCATTTAATGGGTTTATTTTCCTTGAAGAAAGGACATAGACTGGAACTATCAAAAACAAAAATGTTGAATAATTTCTTTCAAAGCCAGGAAATAATAACAATAATAATAATAAAAGCTAGAAAGAAGACAGTAGATTCTTATTTCCTTTTCAATAGCAGCTTTGAAGAATATATTAATTAGCAATTCTAAATGTTTAAAAGAAGTTTATAAAACTGACAATGTCAATTACCTTTAATCAGTAATTTTTCCTGTTGGCTATTTTATTGTAGATCATAAACAGTATGTTGAAAATAATTTGCCATCCATCTCTGCATCCCCTGATGCTTAACATATATAAAACTTCAATACAATTTCAATAATGTTGTGCTTCTTTTTTCTCAATAACCTCATTTCCTTTCTGCTCTAAATTAGTAGGAAAGATGAAGTTTCTAAAGCTCTCTCTCTGTCTTTGTCTCTGTGTCTGTCTCTGTCTGTCTGTCTGTCTCTCTCACTTTCTCTCTCTCTCTCTCTCTCTCTCTCTCTCTCACACACACACACACACACACACACACACACACACACACACACACAAACCAAGTTCTGTTTCTATCTTACATATTCACGTAAGTCCCACTTAAAACAGCAAGAGACTGAGGGCTTAAAATAAACACATCTACCTGTATACATATGTAGTTATTATTTATGGAATACCCAAAAAGGAAAGATGTGGAGTTTCCTTCTGTTTAGTTGAATGCATTTTTCCAGTTTTCCTACTTATTCTAGCCTGTTAATTTCATTTATTTTTCCATTGAAATATCCCCCCAGATTGCTACTTCTGTAGTATTTTTCACAATTATCCAATCAACAGAAGATGCCTCCACGGCCATCTTTTTTCTGGGTGTTGATTTGTTGTTGTTGTTTGCAGTGATTCCCTTTCCTGGGCTTCCCTCGTGCTATGCGGGCCTTCCACTGCAGAAGCAGAATTTTAGCTCACAGCCTTTCTTCTTTCTCAAGATAATTGTTCTTTATTCCTTAGACATAAAATATTAGATAGGTATAAATTATGTCTTGAATTTTTAAATAAGTTTTTTATTGTGAAAATACTGTACAGAGGGGTTACAGTTACATGAGCAAGGTAATGAGTACATTTTTTTATCAAGTAATTGTGGATACTAAAAATGATTTTCTTATTTTTTTATCCTTTCCTTTGTTTTCTAATATTATCTTTTTTTTTTTACTTTTTGTGTTATGTCCTTTTCTAATGTTTACTTTCAACTTTTCTTTTCTTTTTCTTTTCTTTTTTTTTTTTTTTGTCAGTCATGGGGCTTGAACTCTGGGCCTGGGCACTGTCCCTCAGGTCTTCAGCTCAAGGCTAGCACTTTACCACTTGAGCCACAGAGCCACTTCTGGTTTTCTGGTGGTTATTTGGAAATAAGAATCTCATGGACTTTCCTACCCAGGCTGGCTTTGAACCGCAACCTTCAGATCTCAGCCTCCTGAGTAGCTAGGATTACAGGCATGATCCATCAATGCCTGGCTCAACTTTTCAATGATAACTGTTCACATGTCACTTTTGTGCTATCTCCAAGCCCCAATTTTAATGCATAATTAGTTGAATTCTCATGTCAACTGGAAAAATTCTTGAGCATGAATCTGATTAGGTGCTAGAACTAAAATGGTAACCACTATATTCAGTATACAGCATAATTAACATGTTGTTGATCTAAACTTCTTTATTGCAGTATGATCTGTGTGAAACTGAATATCTAATTAATATTCAATGAGTTAAACACCTTACAGTTATATGCAAAACTAATACTGTGACATAGTGTTGGAATTAATTGCTAAAGAGCTTAGTGGGAATAGAGTATGAACAAGACTAGTTTAGATATTCCCTATTCCTGAGTGATGAGTGATTCAGATCAAGCCCATTACATCTTCTCATCTCATTTTCTCAGGTATGCAATGACATTTTGTATTTGATGACAAAGAAAATAGATACCTTTACTGAGTATTTCAAATGTGGTAGGTACACTCCTCAGGATGTTATATACATTGATTATGTTTTTCATCAACCATAACATAGGAACTGATAACTTATGGTAAAATGTACATGTATATGTACATGGTAGAGACATCATGCTATTTACCATTTCTTCTATAAGGTCTACCTAAGTGGAAATGTTTTCAGTAGGAATTTCCAGTTTCATTTACAGAGAAAACAGCTGGGGAAATTGACCAAGCTTAATATAAAATTACATCAGCTTTTCTTACAGTGAATTTGTTATTTATACATATTTTTAAAAAGCTCCTTTTTATACACTTGTGTTTAGTTTCCATGGAATCCATGAACTTGTGGAGAACATTGTGTACTTTTCTACAGTCAGATGTTTAAATGCTTTCAGATATCTGACATAGAAGTTAGAGAGAAAAGCGTGATGACTAAATGGAGAGTCTGTGGTACACGTGGAATTAATAGTCTGTAGAAAATATGTGGCCATGAAAATTTTTCAAAGGTCCTTCTTGAGTTACTTAGTGTGATTATTTCTAAAGCCATAAACTCACCATGCTATGTAGAATTGGATGTAGATAGACCTATCACACCAACATGTTCTCTTCTGGTGATTCCTACACAAATAAATATATAACAAATCCCGACATTGATAGGAAATGAATTTAAGGGTCCCATTTGCTTCCCTTATTCTCTCATAGTAGTTCTTAATTTTGTTTTGGAGAATCAAGCATCCTTCCATGTATTTCATACTATTGACAAAGAGGAAAAATACTAGATTTTGCAAAACCCAATCGAAGTATAATGGTACTATTTAATTTCCCTGATCTTCCATTCACAGGGACAAACACTGAAAATAATAAACTATTCTCTGCTTAGTTAATGGCCCATTAGAACTGCACTTCCTAACGTTTGACATGTAATCAACGTTGATATGTTTGGCATATTTGTACCTTCTTTAAAAATGCTTTGAGAGCTGGACACCAGTGGCTCATCCCCGTAATCCTAGCTACTCAGGAGGCTGAGATCTGAGGATCATGGTTCAAAGCCAGCCCATGCAGGAAAGTCTGTGAGACTCTTATCTCCAATAAACCATTAGAAAACCAGAAGTGTTGTTGTAACTCAAGCGGTAGAACTCTTGCCTTGAGCTCAAGAACTGAGGGGTAGTACCCAAGTCCAGAGTTCAAGCCCCATGACCAACAAAAAAAAAATATTTTGAGGAAGATATAACCAAGAGATTTATGAATGTACTAATGAAAGTTGGCATTCTTACAGTCAGTTATATAAATTTGTAGGGAAAGACTCCTTCTCACTATGTAACTTTCTAATGGCCAATGTAGCTCAGATTAATGAGAAAATTACTAAGGATCAAGTACCTTAATGATAGCATTACCTATACTTCCATCTTTTCTCTGCAGAAACTATGCAAACTATTGGCCAAATGTTATTATTTTTAGCTATGTATAATCTAATGTCTCATATTTGCAATGGAGTCTTGAGGTTCACAATTTATAAGGTATTTTACAAGAGTTATTGTTCCTACCATCCCACTCTTCAAAGTTAACATTGATAAGGCATGAATCCATTTAAGGTTGGGAAAGTGAGTAACAGGTCCCAGTTCACACAGACAGCATTATCAAGAGCTGGAATCCAGGCCTGAATCAGAGAATCCTGCTTGTTCCCCAGTGGGTTAATAAAATTACTTATCAAATGAAGCCCAAAACAACATTTCCCTTGCTCTGATATTACACAACATGTTTTCCTTTTTTTAATGTTTTTGTCTCAACCAGCCCTTCAGATCCACTCTTCATTTGACATTGCAGTCTAAACTCATCCCTGAACAGTCACCCACAAAGACCATTTACCAGAAGGAAGAATAAATGATTCTAAAATGTTTTATGACGGCATTCTTTCAGTCTGTTCAGTCTTTGATGTAGATACCCAGCATCTCAGTGCACTAGAATCCCAATATATTGTAAAGAATGAGTTATCTGTGAAACTGAGTTGTTGGAATTCTGTTCTTTAATATTTTTTTCAACACCAATCAGATCTATAATGATACCTTCTTAATTTAAAACCCTATTAGGACTAAATAATTCACTGTGTATCAAGATCTGAATATACATGGTGAATAGTAGATAGTATGACTATCAGCAATCATTATCTATTTTAAAAGAATGCTACAATGATAACATTTATTAACTGGTACTTTATTTACTCCAAGGATTCTTTAAATTACAACCATTTAAATAAACTTCCCCATTTTTTTCCTGACCCTTTCAGTAGTCTTCACAATATCATGTTAGAGGGTAAGATTCTGAAAAAGCAAGATAACTTTTTTTTTTGCTAAGATTAAATAACCTCAGGGTTGAAGTTCAGAAAAGAAGGTCAGTGCTACATATCTTGAGTATGTTTTGGGCTTAGAGATTTTCAGACATTTTGACCCAGTAGCATCCTGGAAGCTTCAGACTAAGCATAGAATGCTCTCTTGCTTCAGTAATTGGCACTTAAAGTAATAATTACATCAATCATGCTGTCAAGAAATATAGCATTTCTACTTAATGAGAAGAAAACAACTTATTAAGAATAAAATTCTGCTAATAATGTTAATCTTCTATGTTAAGCCCCATTCATATATCAACAGAAATCAGTAATCATATTTGAAGAACTTAAACAAAGTTTATCCTCTCCTCCCTATCATGTTCATGAATTCCCACAGAGTGTGGTGGTCTTTTGGGAGTCAATGATTTATTTTCTGTTATTTACTTTGAAGTTCAGCTTTTCTTTGACAAGATGTCCAGTTTTAAATGAAAATACATTCATTAACAGAGAGTTTTTAAAACAAGACGGAAGCAAGACAGAAAGAGGGAAAAAAGGCAGGAGACAGAATTTAGAATTGATTTAGTCCTAATGTACAAATAAAGAGTTCATTGCAGCCTTATTCACCACAGCCAAGATATGGAATCAATCCCTCAATAGACAAACTAATCAAGAAAATATTATATATATATGTGTATCTCAAGAAAATATTATATATACCATACATATATCATGTATATCATATTTATCAAGATAATGTAACATATATCACATGTGATATACACACAAAATGGAATTTTATTAATCCATTAGAAAGAACAATTTTATATGGTTTGCAAGTAAATGAAAAATTATATTAGGTGAAGTAAATCAGGCCCAGAAAGACAAACATTACATGGTTTTCCTCATATGTGGTAGCTAGAATTAGCCTATAAACCCATAAGTAAACACATTGGGTGCTATGCAAGTGATTACAAATGTAAATTAAAGGGATAACTCAATAGTGTAATTCCTTAGAAAGTCAAAATCAAAGCCCAACAAAATAAACACTAGGAAATGGTACTTTCAAGTGGGAGGGTGCGGCTAAGGGGAAAGGGATAGACAAAGAGGAAAGGCAAGAGAGAATTCAGTCAAGAATTCAATGTATATACTACAAAGTACAAAAATAAGAGAATTTGTGGGAGATGGTTGAAAGGGGTGACACAGATCAAGACCCATTGCATTTATAAACTGTTTTGTTAGTCAGCCATACCTTTGTAAACTACTTAAAGGTAATTGAGAAAAAATTCATTTTGAGAATGTTTTGTTATCTTATAAATAAAAGCAAAGATGTATTTTTCACCTAAAGGATAGTAGGAAAAGAAGAAATGACCATCACCAATTTGTATCTTGTTACTAGGGGAACAAGACTTGGAACACTTACTGAATACTCCTTTGCAGAATCAATCATCCTGGGAAGATTCACTTTCTTCATTTTTAAAAATGGTTCTATTTTTTAAAATTAATTTTAATTTTCATTGTTATTGTGGAGGTGATATCTGGAGAGGTTACAGTTACATGAATCAAGTCATGAGTACAATTTTTTCGAACCATGTCTCCCCTTTCCTTTCTCTCTCCCAGATTTTCCCTCCCATTCCCACCCATAAGACATACAGTTCATTTCTCATAGTGTCTAGTGTTTACCACTGTTGTATTTGTTCACCCCTTGTTCCACTTCTTCTGTGCCTCCATTTAACCTCCCAACTACAAACTAACAAGCAAGACAAAAAAAATATCAACAATGGTAAGTAAAAAATATCTCATTTCCTTTCCTTGGAGTTCATTTCATAAAATATTATTTTATATGCTCATATATGCAGTTATATACTTTCTTTTCCTCTTTTTCAGTGTCAGAATTACTAGGAGCTAGAAGCTGGTGGCTCAAGTGGTAGGAATAAGAGTACATGAGACTCTTATCTCCAATTAATCACAGAAAAATCTGGGGAGTGGCGCTGTGGCTCAAGTGGTAGAGCTCTAGCCTTGAGCCAAAGGAGCCCAGGGACAGTGCCCAGGCCCAGCGTTCTAGCCCTATGACCAGAAAAAAAAAAATTGCTAGGGAAAAAACATCACTAGTCCCTGTATTTTCTGATTAGGGCTCAGTGTTTGGGAAAGGACTATCAGGATTGGGCATGATAAGCTTTCCAGTGAGGGTACATTATCAGTTATTGAACAGTTGTGTTCAGGGATCAGGGTTACTGGTGAGTTGTTACTTAATTTCCTTCCAATGGCAAAAGGGAAGACAATCTCATAGTAAACCACTGATACTTACTTTTTAAAGACATATTTGTACAGTTACTGTTTACTGAGTAACATCTGTGTGCAGGTGTTCTAGGTCGTAGGGAGACAGCATTGAACAAACTAAACACATTGAATGCAAACAGAGTTTGGTCTTATTTTTTTTTATTAGAAAATGGTTTGGAAACATTATGGTAATTACTCACGTTATTTTATTTGAACTGCCAGTGAATTTGAAATAACTAAGATTTAAAAAAGCAAACAACAACAACAATAACAAAACACCTTAGAGCTAAAATGACTTCTTTCATCACTTAGTCTCGGCACAATTAGACAAAGGTTATGTATCTTCTAGGAAAACCCACTATTCAATGCGAGCCTTGTTTATCTTTTTTTTTTTTTTTTTTTGGTCAGTCATGGGACTTAAACTCTGGGCTTGGGCGCTGTCCCTGCTCTCTTCAGCTCAAGGAGAGGGCTGAACAGATTGAACCACAGAACCACTTCCAGCTTTCTAGTGGTTTGTTGGAGATAAGTATTTCAAGGACTTTCCTGCTGGGGCTGCCTTTGAACCATGATCCTCAGATCTCACCCACCTGAGTAGCTAGGATTACAGGCTTGAGCTACTGGCCCCCAGACTGCTTATCTCCCTCCCCCCCTCCCTTCCTTCCCCATAGTCTTTTCTTTTTAGATCTCTCTACTTGTTAATAAAAGGAAGAGTCTGTTTCCAATTTGGTAAATATTAGCATTGGAGCTCAATTTGGCAACACTTTCTGAGACTCCACAAGCCTAGTTTTGTTTCTCAGGAGGTATTGTATGCTGTGGCCTCTGAGAAGTTTATGCTTATAATGTATGTATTTTGGGTAAGCTTGAGTACTGAAAAGAAACCTAGCAAGCAGTCAACAGGCTAGTGAAGTAGATGCCAACCAGAAGGTCATATATCGAATTTAATTTCTGAGAAAGGAAGCTATAAATTAGCTGAGGTGAAGAGAAGCTTGGTGACTACTGGGCCCTGAAAAACTGAAGAAATTCCAGTCAGTAAGGTGTAGTGAAAGAGGAAAGGCATGCAGAGTTAAGTGGAATATTTTTGAAATAGCATTCAGTCCATAAAAAGAAATAAAACAAAGCCCCAGTACATACAGAAAGAACCAGGGAATGTATGCATCTGTATTAACTTACACAGAACAAAGGGATATAGAATGATGAAATTCTCATCTATAAAAAAAAAGTCCTAACAAAAGAAAAAAAATAATGGCTGTTACTTGATAACTTCATTCTGCATTAACACTAAATATATTTGTTATTTCAAACAGAAGTTTATTAAGGGGAATTATTAAGGATGTAATAAGCAAGCCACTACTTGCCAAATTAATGCTTTTCAAAATGTCTGAAAATAATATAGTCTTGAAAGTAATTTCTAAATCAAATACATGACAGGGTGAAAATATTTTAAAAATTGAAGACACAAATATTGTCATTGACTATTTTAAAATAGTTTCCTGTTCATGTTGGATGTTAATAAATATATTTAAATGGCTATTTCTTATATTTTAGTTGGTGATGGTTTTTGGTGATATCATCTAAAATGTATAATAAAGAGGACATGTATTTTCTTAATAAGCATTGGGAAGTACTATCCTAGACAAATTATTTTAGATTTGAATGACAACATTGCATCTGTGAATCTGATGTACTTCAACACTACATATTATTAAGCTTAATGAGAGAAAGGAACATTCAGATTCCATGCTATGTGGCGAGTACTTGATACATTTGTTTAAATAACGTCACTGTATTGTATAAAAGCAGTTGCTATACTCTAGGTTCTTGTTGACCCACATGTCTCTGAAACTGCAAGTATTTTGCATTTTGGTCAGTGTTACTACATTCAACATGAAGCTAGACGATTGATTATCTACTCAGAATAATCAGCATTAGACCCATAAAGACTATAATATTTTCTATGATTTATTTCTATGTTTTCTTTAAGCAAAACTCTAAAATAAACACAATTCTCATTGCATTAGAGATGAGGTTGTCATCATCATTCTAGTTCATACACAGTTGATATTAAAAATAGGGATTTTTTTACAAGGTAAGCAACAGGGAAATTACATTTCCTAGATTCAGGTCCCCTGCACAATTTTCAAGTGATGTAGCATCAAGAAGTTTGATTTTATGACAATGTGTTTACAAATATATTAAGGGTGGAATTTTCAGTACCCTGAATGGGAATTGAGATTCAGTTCTTGCTTATCAGTGCTGTGGATGTTGTCTACAATTGTGTCTCTTGGTGATAGGATGAAAATGAGTCCGTTGTTTATTTTGTGCCTCTTTGGTTTAAACTTCCAACTCACCTGCATACAAATACCTATTTAGAAGATATTTTAAGTGACAAAAGGACATATTAATTAAATGTTACAGAATAGATGTTCCAGAAAGGATGTCATTCAAACAAAAGACTTTAGTAAGGAGTCACTTTTGAATACTGGGAAGCCCCAAATGAAATAATATAAATTGCAGCAGCTCATCAAAACCAACCTATATATCACAAACCAGCCAACAATTCTCCATCTTGTAGTTGAAATTAAAATCCATATGATTTGATTTTCTCTAAGGTCTAGTCCCAGTTGTCTTATATTTTTGATGGAAAAGCATTCCTGAGGTATTGTTTTATAAAACTTTCTTTTCCTATGTTCCTTCAAAATCTGTTCTATTTTAAACTTTGTACTTGTCAAGGATTAATAAATGCATGGAAATTAATTCAAAGGGCTATATTTTTCTATAAAGATTACAATTTAGCTGGGAGCTGGGAGCTGGCAGCTCACACCTGTAATCCTAGATACTTAGGAGGCTGAGGAGTGAGAGTCCTGATTAAAAGGAAGCCTGATTCAGAAGTTCTGTGGGACCTTTATCTCCTCAGAAGGTGGAAGTGGAGCTGTGGCCCAAGTGGCAGGACACCAACCTTGAGTGAAAAAGAAGAGCACCCAGGCTCGGAGTTTAAGCCCCAGAACTTGAACAAGAAAAGATCAAAATCATAGGGGCTGGGAAGTTGGCTCAGTGGTAGAGCGCTTGCCTTGCATGCCTGAGGCCCTGGGTTTGATTCCTCAGCACCACATAAGAAAAAAGCTGGAGGTGGCGCTGTGGCTCAAGTGGTAGAGCCCTAGCCTTGAGCTGAAGAGCTGAGGGACAGTGCCCAGGCCCAGAGCTCAGGCCCCACGACCGGACCCCCCCCCAAAAAAAAAGATTGAAATCATAGTTTTTCATTTGAAATTTTAGGGTAAAAACATCTCACGCACTTGAAGCATATTTGCTGAAGGTTACAGTGCATTCAAAGCCAACAGATGACTTCAGTGTAGACATTTTCCTGAGCCACTGCAAATGTTAGCAAGACAACTTCTTGCTTTTCAACTTTCTCTTAAATTTAGATTACCTGATATTCTTGGTGTCTTTCTCCTTCTACTCCATTTCCTAATTTGTGTTTTGTTTAGTCTATGTTAGTAGTCAAGTAAAAGAGAATCAGAATGAAATGTGTTTCTTTCTATGTAAAAGCTTTTCTACTATTTCACTTAATTTTGATTACCTTGATGAAAGAACTTTGAAAAAGAATAATACCCTACAAAAACGTGTCAGCAAAGAACAAGTCTTGTCCAATTTAAAATTAAATGTTGATTTGAAGCTCACATGGCTTATTTTGAAAACCTGTTGTGTATTTAGGACAAATCTTGCAGTCCTGTGTGGGAAAAAGAGAGCTGAAGAATTTTGAAGGTGCTGTAACTTTCGAAATGATAGGAGGTAGGACATCCATCTATAATAATGTAGGAAAGAACCCAAGCAAAGTAGTTCAAAAGAAAAAAAGAAGGCGAAGAATGGCTTCCATGTCTCAGAAAACAGTGCTGTATTTTGGGGAGAGCAGTAATTTATTCTATTTGGCATCCATAATCCTGAGTTAGGGTATTTCTTTCTTTATAATTAGAATAAGAGTCATTAGCCTTACTTCTTGTTGTCCTTCTTTTCTTGAACCAGAGAATTGGATTTATGTATTTATACTTGTACTTATTGTTTCACTTTGAGCAAGTAGGAAAAATCTCTTTTTTAATACTCATATTTTTCATTTGGGAAATAAAACTAAGACCATTCACCTCACAGGGATGCTGGAAGAAAGAAAAACAAAATATATTAAGTTTTGAGCACATCTAAAAGTCAAATAAAAAGTAATTTTATAGCTGGTGCAACTACTATGGAGGATGGAAACTAAAGCAGGGCTGAGACCATCCTGGGAGGGAATTTTGTCACAGCCTTTACCAGTCATAATAGAAATGGTTGATTGTGAATGGAACTGGCTTCTGGTTGAGTGAATAGATGGGCAAAGAGAGTTGCCCTGGGATCAAGGGTTATATTCAAGGGTGTCACTAACCTATGGTGTGGAGAGCCAACCACAAGATATCTTAGAGGCTGAGTTATATCCAAGGGCAGAGGCAGCCAAGGAGAAAATCCAGCTGTTAGAGTAGATTGAGTACATATCTACAGGGGGCTCAAAGGCTAATGGTGTACACAAATTGACCAAGGTCAGCAGAGGTAGTCCATGGCAGAATTAGCAATAAACCTTTCCCTACTAGGAAAAACAAACTTTTATGAAGAAATAAAGATTATTTAGCATGGCCTGAAAGGGCATCCATCATCTGGCTCTAGTTTACCTTGATAATCTCCCATGAACCATTTCTTGCTTTCTCTGAGTGCCAATCATATAGGCTTTTAAAAAATAACTTAAGCATCACACATATTATATTTAAGGCTTTTTCTTCATACAGCACTTTAAAAAATGACTCCCTGCTTTTAGAGCTCAGTTTAATGCTATATTTTTAGAGAATTTTGTGCTTAAATCCCTAGCCCTTCCAATTCAATATCATATAACCCTATATTTCTTCATAATACTTAATAGGAAATTAGAAGACTGCATAACGGGCCATTTAATTTTTTTCTTTTTTCTTTTTTTGGTGAGAAAGATTTTGTCTATCATTTTCTGCCAATGCCTATATCATCAGTGCTCAGCATGGCTTCTTATATAACATGAGAAATTAATCAGTTTTTATAAAGTTATTGAATGAATAATAATCATACAGACAGACTTAAGAGCCTTAACTTTAAGGCTTAAAAGCCTTTGGGGCAACAATAGCTGGGGATCAGAAAAAAACTCAGAGCAGGAAGAAAAGGAAAAGAAAATTTAATGGAAAAAGTATATATTAAATGAAGTAAGCCAGGCCCAGAGAAACATAGGTCCCATTGTTTCCCTTATTTGCAATAATTATTATATGTCTAGGACAAGCAGAACAGGTCAAAAGCTATGTACCTATGTCCATATAAGATGATGTAGATGATGTTAAGCAAAAGGAACACCAAGGTAGGGTCTCAAGTGTTTTTTTTTCTTGCTATTGTTTTTAACATATTTATAATGTACTATGCTTACTGTTTTCACTGTATTTGATTCTAGTGCACTGTATCCTGTATATTCATTATTCTAATTTGGGGAGGGGAAGGGAAATAAGAAAATGCTGAGATAAGGATATAGGTTGACTCATTTTTAACAATGAGATGCACAAGACACTATGTTGAAAACCTTCGGCAAGGTTGGGGGGTAAGAGGGAGTGGAGGAATTGGAGGCGTGGGGAGGGAAGGGATGGTAGGGAAGAACAAAGGTGGAAGTAACAATGCTTGATAGGAAATGTACTCATTACCTTACTCATGTAACTGTGACCCCTTTATACAGTGTTTTTACAATAAAAACATATATATATGGAATATATATATGTATATATGGAATAGACTAGAACCCATCTACCTAGTGCTACATACTTATCAATTTACTGATGAAAAATAGAAACTTAATGATATTATACTATAGTTGAGAATATAATAAATTCAATGAAGAAAATATGCATGGTTTTTCTTATGTTGTCTTAATTATATTCAAATAGTATTTTCTGGTGCTTGTTAAACGCTAAATCTAATAGACTTTAATTTTAATCTAAAAAATTCTTCCCTGAACTTGTCACTCATATCTTTAGTAGTAATAATGTTTAAGTTAATGTTACTTCCTTAATTAATTAATTTTACTTTTAATGTTGGTATTAGGGCTTGAACTCAGAGGCTGGGCATTGTCCCTTAATATTTTTGCTCAAGGCTAGTGCTCTACCAATTAGTCCATCTCTACTGCTAGATTTTGGTAGTTAATTAAAGAGTCTCATGGTCTTTCATTTCTGGACTAAGCTTTGACCCTTGATCTTAAGATATCAGCCTCCTAAATAAATAGGAATACAGGCATGAGCCACTGGCACCCAGCTTAACTTTCCTTTATTTTTATTTTTTTCAGGTAAATAAGTTGAAAGCAATACCTAAAATATACTTGGAACTCAAAAAATTAAATCCTCCAACAACAAATCATCAAATAAACAACTACCCAATAAATAAGTGGGCTAAAGACTTAAAGAGAAACTTCTCTGAGGAGGACAGAAGAATGGCCAATAGACACGTGAAGAAATGCTCAACCTCCCTAGCCATAAAAGAAATGCAAATCAAAACAATATTAAGATACCACCTCACCCCAGTTAGAATGGCAAAAATCAAGAACTCTAGTAACAACAGATGCTGGAGGGGATGTGGACAGAAAGGAACCTTACTGCATTGTTGGTGGGAGTGTAAACTTGCTCAACCACTTTGGAAAGCAGTATGGAGGTTCCTCAAAAGACTCCACAGAGAGCTCCCCTATGACCCAGCAATCCCACTTTTGGGCATTTACCCTAATGTTTACAAACAAGACCACACTAAAACTACCAGCACAACTATGTTTATTGCAGTATTATTTACTATAGCTAAGATATGGAACCAACCCAGATGCCCCTCAGTAGATGAATGGATCAAGAAAATGTGGTATATATACACAATAGAATTCTATGCCTCCATCAGAAAGAATGACATTGCCCCATTTGTTAGGAAATGGAAAGACTTGGAAAAATTATATTAAGTGAAGTAAGCCAAGCCCAAAGAAACATAGGTCCCATGGTATCCCTTATTTGCAATATCTAGTATATGTATGAGTCAAGCAGAAAAGGTCAGATAAGGTGATGTTAGGAAAATGAACCCTAAGATATGTATTCAAATGTTTTTTTTTCTTTCATGCATTTGTTTCTAATGCATTTATAAGATTATTGCTTTGTTGCTTTGTATGTCCCTCCCCCACAGTATAACCCCTGCTTTCACTGTATTTGATATCGGTATAATTTGTGGAGGGGAAGGGGAAAAACAAGTCGTTTAAATAGGGATACAGGGACCCATTGCAACAATGAGAAGTACAAGTTGTCATGTTGAAAATGAACTTTATAACTTTGGGGGGGGGAATTGGTTGGGAGGGGTGGGGGAAGGCTGGGAAGGGATGGGATGGGGAAACAAAGGAGGAGGCTACAATGCTTGATAAGAAATGTACTCATTATCTTGCTCATCTAATTTTAACCCCTCTGTACAGTATTTTCACAATAAAAAATGTATATTGAAAAAAAAAGTTGAAAGCAAACACAATTTAAACTAGCCACTATATCTCCACAGGAAACAGACTTACTATTGTGTATTTAGAAATATTTCCAAAAACTGTTATGAAATTGCAATAAAATTTGATGCATGAGAGAGACTAAGGCTAAAAAGAAAACAAATTGAACCCAAACTTAAGGCATATTCGTTTTATTTCAGTTTAGATTTTTTTGTTGTTGTGTGACCATTTTTAATGGCCTGACTTATTTCATATTAATTATAGTTCATCAAGTTCTCCTGGTTTACTTTGTTTTGTTTGTTTGTTTGGGGGGTCTGGGTATACTTTATAGATCAGGCTACTCTAGAAATAATGATCCTCTTGTCTCAGCCTCCCTGAGTTTGGATTTCAGGTCTGTATCACCAGGCATGGTTTAATTTTTAAGCTTTCTCTTTAATTCAAATATTTGTCAGCTGCCTTTTTCTATAGTTTCATAGTTAATAGCTATCCAGTCAAGCTTCCTTGACCCTTGACCCTTCCCCCAGGCTTTGCCTATATGTTATTATAGATTTGCCTATATGATATTATAGTCTACGCCTCCTTGCCAAAGATGAATTGTAGCTTTACTAATACTGTGGTTGTGATTTGGATTTTTCCCTGCCAAAATTCATGTTGAAATTTAGTTATCAGTGAAACAAGCATTGATGGGTGATGGAGCTTTAAGAAGAATTGGGTTATGGTGTGAGAGCCTTCAGGAATGAAATATGTTTTTTTCTTTTGGGAGTGAATTTTCTAGCTTTTCTCCTACATGTATTTGTTTGGCTGTCTATGTTTTGTTTTGTTGTTTGTAGTTTTAACATGTTATTTTGTTTTAATTTCTTTTTTTTACTTTTGTTTATTCTAAAATGTAAACACATTACACATCATAGCATAATCTTCTCATCCAGACATAGACTTTGTCTCATTCTAAATTCTTCTTTTTGACCATGTCTTTATTTTATTTTACTTTTATTTTATTGTAAAGGTGATGTACACAGGGGTTACAGTTAGACAAGTAAAGTAATGAGTACATTTCTTTTAGAGCAGCGCTATCCCCTTCCTCATTTCTTATCCCCTTTTCCCTCCTCCATCACTCCCCTTCCCCCCAAGTTGTAAAGTTCATTAACAACATAGTGTCAAGTGAGTATCAATGTTGCATTAGTTATCTCTTGTCTTGGTGTTTCTGTGATTCCCTTTTCCTTCCACAGATCAAATAAACTTAACATACAAGATAAAGGGTACAGCCACTGCACTGGCTGCTCATGCTTACAATCCTAGCTACTCAGGAGGCTGAGATCTGAGGATCACAGTTCAGAGCCAGCACAGGCAGGGAAGTCTGTGAAACTCTTATCTCCAATTAACCATCAGAAAACTAGAAGTGGTCTGTGATTCAAGTGGTAGAGGCTTGCCTTGAAGTGAAAAGCTCAGGGACAGTGCAAAAGCCCTATGACCAACCAAATAATAAATAAATAAATAAACAAATAAACAAATAAAATAAAAATCAAAGGGTACACCAAACTAAAAGAGAAAAAGAAATAACAATATAAAGGATATAATGAGAACTTCTTGTTTCCAATTCTTGCAGTTCATGTTGATATGATTTATTATACATGGTTCTATGTACTTAGCAATTGGGATTGAGATTCCCTGTTAAGAATATCATAGATATGTTCTAGTTCTTACAAATGAGGGAAAGCATACAACCTAATTTACTTTGGGTTTTGTTTTTTTCATTCAGTATAATTTTTTTCCAGGTCTTTCTATTTCCTTATGAATAGGGTGATGTTATTCTTTCTGATGGAAGCATAGAATTTCATTGCATATATATGCAACATTTTCTTGATCCATTCATCTACTGAGGGACATCTTGGTTGGTTCCTTATCTTAGCTATGGTTAATTATATATATATATATATATATATATATATATATATATATATATATATATATATATTGCGGGGGGGGGGGGGGCGGTCCGGTTGTGGGGCCTGAACCCTGGGCCTGGGCGCTGTTCCTCAGCTCTTCAGCTCAAGGCTAGTGCTCTACCACTTGAGCCACAGTGCCACTTCCAGCTTTTTTCTTTTTTTGCTTATGTGGTGCTGAGGAATCGAACCCAGGGTCTCAGGCATGAAAGGCAAGCACTTTACCACTGAGCCACCTTCCCAGCCCCTTTAGGTATATTTTTGATATGAGGCCCTTGCCTGTTGTATAGCTAGTGAAGATCTCTCAATCTGTGGGCTTTTTATTTATCTTGTTAGCTTTGTCCTTTGTAATGTAGAAGCTTGGCACATTAGTTTGATTGATCCCATTTATCCAGCCTTTCTTTGATTTGTTGTGTTTCTGTATCTTTCTTTAGGAAGTTTTGACCTGTGCCAAGGACCCCTAGTGTTTCTCCTATCACTTCCTATAATATTTTTGGGGTATCTGCTCTTACCTCAAGGTCTTTCATCCATTTGGAGTTTATTCTGGTGCAGAGTGATATATACAGATCTAACTTCAGTTTTCTACATGTGTATAGCCAATTCTGCCAGCACCATTTGTTGAAAAAGCTGTGTTTCTTCCATCTGATGATTTTGACTCCCTTATGAAAGATTAGGTGGCCATAGGTCTGTGGGATCATTTCTCAGTCTTCAATTCTATTCCATTGGTCCTCAGACCTGTTTATATGCCGTAGCAAACCCTTTTTTATATAAGTTTTTACTATTCGAGATCTTCTAGTAGTACATATGAATTTTTGGATTGCTTCTTCTATTTCATTAAAGATTGTTGTTGTTATATTGATGAGTAATGCTAATCCTCCCAATCCAGGAGCATAGGAGGTTTTTCAATTTCCTTAAATATGCTTTAACTTACTTTTTCATGTTTTTAAAGTTTTTATCATAGGGGTCCTTCACATCTTTGGTTAATTCCTAGTTTGTTTGTTTTTTTTTTTTCTGAGACTGTTACAAAAGGAATTGCTTTCCTGATTTCAGCCTCACTCTTCTCATTTTTGGCATACAGAAAAGCTACTGATTTTTGTGGGTTAATTTCATATCCTGTTACTTTGCCTAAGTTTCAATCAGCTAGAGTAACTTGGAAGAGGAATCTATGGCATTCTTTTTTTTTGCTGGGGGGGGGGTCCGGTTGTGGGGCCTGAAATCTGGGCCTGGGCGCTGTCCCTCAGCTCTTCAGCTCAAGGCTAGCGCTCTACCACTTGAGCCACAGCGCCACTTCCGGGTTTTTTCATTTTGCTTATGTGATGCTGAGGAATCAAACCCAGGGCCTCAGGCATGCAATGCAAGCACTCTACCACTGAGCCATCTTCCCAGCCCCTGGTACTCTTTAACTACAGATTCATATCATATGGGAAGAGGGAGAGTTTTCTTTCTTCTTTCCCTATTTGGATCCCCTTTATCTTTATCTCTTACTTTATTGCTCTCTCTAGGAATTCCAATACTATATTTAAGAGGAGTAGAGGGAATAGACATAATTTTCTCATTCCTGACTTTAGAGAAAACGGTTTTAACTTTTCACCATTAAGTATAATATTGGATGTAGGTTTGTCATATACAGCCTTTATTATATTGAAGAATGTTCCATAGATTCCTAGTTTCTCCAGATCTTTCATCATAAAGGAGTGTTGACTCTTGTCAAATTTGTCAAATGCTTTTTCTGCATCTATTGGGATGATCTTATTTTAATTTAATTTCTATTAAAAAAATTTTTTTCAGTCATGGGGCTTGAATGCAGGGCCTGGCCATTGTCCTTGAGTTTTTCACTCAACACTAGAAATCTACCTCCTGAATCACAGCATCACTTCCAGTTTTCTGGTTGTTAATCTCATATCCTTTCCTGCCTAGGCTGGGTGTGAACTGCTAACCTCAGATCTCAGCCTCCTGAGTAGCTAGGATTATATGTGTGACTCACCAGTGCCTGGCAATTCTATTTTATTTCATTTTTTGATATAAATTGAACCTGCATTAATCCCTTACCAGATGCCAAGTAGATGTCAGTGGCAGGATCTTTGACTTACAGACATGAGCTAGATGAGCTTCTTTCTTTTATAAATTTCCAATCTCAGATGTTCTGTAATAGCAACAGAAAATAGTCTAAGACAGCTAATAGCTACTTTTCTTAACATTACATGTCTTTCAAAAAGATTGTATTCTATTTCAGGAGCAATTATAAAGTACATAAAGGTTATATTTAACTTGATAATAAAGAGTAAAGCAAATGGGCAGTAATTCATTGCTAAAATATTTGATTTTTTTCCCCATGTGTTGTGGTACTTGAAGTTGGGTCCTAGGCACTGTCACTGAGCTCCTTTTGCTCAAGGTTAGCATTCTACCACTTTGAGACACAGTGCCACTTCTGGTTTTTTGGTGATTAGTTGGAGATAAGAGTGTCAAGGAGGGGCTGGGAAGGTGGCTCAGTGGTAAAACGCTTGCCTTGCATGCATGAGGCCCTGGGTTTGATTCCTCAGCAAACATAAGCAAAAAGAAAAAAGCCGGAAGTGGCACTGTGGCTCAAGTGGTAGAGTGCTAGCCTTGAGCTGAAGAGCTGAGGGACAGCGCCCAGGCCCAGAGTTCAGGCCCCATGACTGGACCCCCCCCCCAAAAAAAAAGAGTGTCAAAGAATTTCCTGCCCAAGTTGGCTTTGATACACATAGATACTATCTTATCTTCATGCATACATATACATAAACACACATATATGTATATGTGTATATACATCCCAAATATTTTACACCAATCCTAATTATTTTAATGAAATTTGATAGTTTTATATGTCGATAAAACATAATTTAGTTTTACGAATATTTCTCTTTGCATACTATCCACAAAAACTTTGACCACTTTCAGACAGAAAAGTCATTCTCTTTATGTTTCTGTTTAAAAGTATGAACTTATCTTCTATCCTGAATAAAATGTTGTACATTGCAGTGGGTGTTTTTTTCTTTTATTTGTGCCAGTACTAGGGTTTGAACTTAGGGCTTTTGTTCTTCCCTGGCTTTCTCACTCAAGACTAATGCTCTACAAATGGAGCCCTATCTCTACTGTGGTGTTTTTTTAAATAAGTTTTTTATTGTGAAAATACTGTACAGAGGGGTTAGAGTGACATGAGCAAGGTAATGAGTACATTTCTTATCAAGCATTGTTGCTTCCTCGTTTGTTTTTCCCCTACCATCCCTTCCCTCACACCTCCTCTACTATACTCCCCCCCCACCTAAGTTGTAAAGTTCATTTTTTCAACATAGTTTCTTGTACATCGCATTGTTACAATGGGTCAAACTGTATCCCTATTTCAACAATTTGTTTTTTCCCTTCCCCTCCACAAATTATCCCAACATCAAATATAGTGAAAACAGGGGTTATACTGTAGGGGAGGGACATGCAAAGCAACAAAAAAAAATCTCATGGTACCTTATAAATACATAAGAAACAATAGCAAGAAGGAAAAAACCACTTGTGTCTCTATCTTTGGGGGTTCATTTCACTTAACATCATCTTATCTGACCTTTTCTTCTTTACCCAGACATATACTAATTATTGCAAATAATGGAAACAATAGGTCATGTGTTGATTAATTAGAGAGAAGATTATCTCAAATTTGTCTCCCTGGGCTGGCTGAAATCCTCAAGATCTCAACTTCTTGACTAAGTTGTATACTCAAGTAAGCCACTGGTGACCAGCCTTAGATGTTTTTTTCAAGCAAGTCATCATTGCTAAGCAGTAGTATACTTGCTAGTGGTGAATACTTGACTTCTCTCTTCTGGTCTAAGATGAAGCTCTACGATTAATGGTTTAAGATCCAGGAATAAAGAAAATCCTCCCTCTGCATTTTACACAGAGATAATTTAACCCAGACCTGCTTATGGAGATGTTGATGAACTAAAGGATAAGTGTACCTGAAAGTTGTGTAAGAGTTGCCAACAGAGTCAGAAGAGAAAAAGGGAATCAGGACTTCCCCCACTTCCTCCATGCAGTTAGAACCATGGAACCTGAACAGCAACCAGGCCTGTTTACCTGCATCTGCTGGATGTTAACCCAGCCTTAATGCCATCTTAGATGTACATAAACTCAGTAAAAAGAAGTCTTCCTCTTTATGCTTTCTTGCAGTCTTCCACCTGTGCCACTCATTGGCAGAAGTAAAAATAGAAACTGTTTGCTATAGGAATCTGGGGAATAAAATCCATGAGTTTCTACCCACTGAAATCCAAAAAGAGAGCACACAAAGACAGGGATTTTTACTAAAAAGATAGGAACAATTGACCACCATAGATGGCTTCAACTCTGCTTTCATTAACTACTATCAAGTCTACATTATTGTATTGATATGAATGAATGATAGATTATACATATTTATTAGATGTTTCCCAGGCGTTCTGTCTGAGTCTTTGCAGCCTAAATAAGTCATGAACCAAACTAAACCATTTGTGAAATGCTATTCTTACCCTTACACCCCATACAACGTATAAATCAGGACATACAGTGAGAGCCATCTGCTGAGGAAGTCCTGAGCAAGCAGGTTCCCAAGGTCTGCCCTCATCTGTATTCACAGCTCCAGGGCGTCTCTGGGGTTTGAGGTCATTGAGCTGCTGATGAGAGCATTCCCACTGCCTGATGTGGCCAGAAAATGTTTCTTGAGCTTAAAGATCTACTACAAAGAGCCCTTCCCATATAATTATACCAAATGAGAGAAACCACAAGAATGCACTAATTAAAAACATCCTGAGAAAGAGAAGCAGTCCAAGATGGTGACAAAAAGAACCTTGTCCCAGAAAAAAAAAAGAAAGAAAAGAATCACAACAGGGCAAAAGGTAAAACAAAATGGAATCTCAGGAAATTATCTTCAGCAAATGAATTGGGATTTTTGTGGGAATAAGAAGAATCTGTAACATGTGGCCCAGGTGAGTTCTCGTTCCTTCTCCAACTTGATGTGAAGGAAGATGCAACCATGATCATGGAGCATCCTAAAAGATCTGCCATTATTTTCAATGAAATATGGGTAGTTCATGTCTACTGGCACGGTGAAAAGAACAAGGGTTTTAGATAGGAAGAAACTTCTTCCAGTATAAGCAAGTCCAACCACTGACTTCAAATACACTTACAAAGGGGTCACAATTTACTTTGATATGACTGTGGAACAATTTGTGCTTCAAGGTATTGTCGGAAACCACAGAGCAGTCAGCTAGAAGTAGTTCAGGCTAACATCTGGTATGATACCAATATGGTGAAATCAAGGTGAAAATTACTCGGAGATTGCAGATGCAATGACTGTGATCCTGGAATGGGAGGAGAGCATCAATGTAAAATGTCCAAGGATATACCTTCTGAAGACAGTTAGTCTTCAAGGTTACAGTCCTAACACGTATAAAGCAATAACTGACTGAATTGAAGAGAGAAACTGAGTTCAACAGTCCTAATTAAAGGCTGAAAGATATTACTTTTCAATAAGAGATATAGTAAGGAAGCAGTTGATAAACAAAGGAACCTCGTTATAAATCACTTATATGTCTCATGAATTACTGTCAAACTCCATGAAATAAAAGCATAATACATATTCATCTCAAATGCACATGGAACTTTATTTGGGATTATCTGGTGTACTGAAACAGAGCTTTTGTAAGTGTAATGTGAAATAAATTGATTATACTGTGTCCTCTGCACATGGGAGAATAAAATTTAAAAAGTTAGAATCTTAAGAAATTAAAAATATGTGAAATTAGTCAACCTCTGTAACAGAGCAGTGGGACAAACAAGAAATACAAGAGACATTAGATATGATTTTGTGATAAATGAAAATTAAAGAAACATAGCATGTCTTGTGGGATTCAGATAACTTAAAATACAGTACTTAAAATTCAGTACTTAAAATACAGTCTACATCTGTATACTTATATTTAAACAACAAATTAACAACATAACTAACTTCAGGGGGTTAGGGGGAAAGGAGTATGGGAGCTGGGGGTGGGAAGGGATTGTGGAATAACAAGGAAGAGAAGGGGTAACAATAATTGACACGTAATGTACTCATTGCCTTACTCATGTAACTGTTATCCCTCAGTACAACATCTTAACAATAAAGAAAAAAAGAGTCTCATGAACTTCCTTGCTGGGCTGGCTATGAACTGTGATCCTCACATCTCTGCCTCTTGAATACCTAGGATTACAAGTGTGAGCCATGGGCACCCAGCAATCTTTTCTATTCTTAAACAGCTATTATTGTTTAAACTTGAATATACAAAGGAATCTTCTCTCTGCAGTGAAGTTAGTATCTATTACAAAACTTATAAATTTGGGGAGGGGTAGATCAATGAAGAGAAAAAAGGGAAGAATGCAGTCAAGAATTCCTTGTAAATAGGACAAAATTAAGAAAGAAAAAGGAAGGGGTAGTCAGCGTGGGGGTGAAATGGTGGAGGTGACACTGATAAAGATGCATCATATTCATAAGTTACTTTTTTAAAGGACAACTTTGTTGTATAACTATTTAAACATATTAAAAATTAAAACATTTTAAAATATAAAAAGAATGTGAAAAAGTAAGAAAACCAAATGAACTTAAAGTTAGCAGACTAAAGAAAGATTTAAATAAGACTTTAGTGAAATAAAGGAGAATACAAAGAAAAGAATCAATCAAATAAAAAGTGTTCAACTTTTAAACATCAATAAAATTAACAAATATTGAAAACTAGTCAATAATAACATTAAAGAGCAGGCTTATATCATCACAATCAAGAATGAGAGGTGTGATATCATTACCAACATTTTGGAAGTTAAAAATGATAAATCTGTAAAATAAAAAAATGAAAAAGGAGGTCACTTAGATGAAATGACAAATATCTGTAAAAACTTATGAGGCCAAAATAAACTAACACAAAAACAAATCTGAATAGAAAGATAATAATAGGTTTGGAAAGATAAATTTGAAACTTCTCATTGAAAAAACCCAATATCTATATTTTTCACTATTGACTACTAAGAACTATTTAAAAAATGTATATTATTTCTTCACAGCACTTTTAAAATAACAGAAAAAAAGACATTTGTAATTCAGCCTATGGAAGCAAATATTACCATAAAAATAGAAAAAGAAACAATTGTTAAAAACAGATAAATTTTACAAATGCATAAAAAAATTGACAAATTCAACCTAGTAATATATAAATCATTGATTCATTTCTGGTATACATAATAACAGAAAAAATTGTTTTAACTTATAAAAAAACAATAATTATGTTATGCTATAATGAATACAAACCTTATAAATATCTCACTATGGGTAAGAATATATTTAAGAATATTTCATCATTTTTCAGGATTAAAATATTTTATAAACTAATAATGGAGTAAAGCTCTCTATTTCATAAAGGAAATCTACAAAAATCCCAGTACCTCTGCTACCATACTTAGTGGTGTGCTTTTTACCTAAGATCAGAATAAGAGAAGAGTCTACTCCTACAACTTCTCTTCCATATGGTATAACAATAGACAATATGAAAACAAAATGAAGAAATCATAAGAATAACTCTAACATAGGAACATTTTTTAAAATTAATGTAAAAATATATATGCTGAAAACTATAGAACTGAATTGAAAGGAAAAAGACCTAAATAAATACAACTATATTCCACATTCATGAATCTGAAGACAACACATTAAAAATGTCAAATCGATCAAGGTACCACAAAAAAAAATCTTGAAAAAAGCCGGTGACAAAACTCACATGTTGTAATTTTCAAACTACCTGTAAAGCTACAGTAATCAAAACAGTATACAAATGAGAATAAACACGTAGAGTATGAGACAGATATGAACCCAGAATTTTTTTTTAAATACAAGGATCAATTGATTGGCAAGTGTTAATAAGGTTTGTGATTTTTTTTTTTGCTTTGTATGTCCCTCCCCCATATTATAACCCCTGCTTCCACTGTATTTGATGTTGGTATAATTTGGGGAGGGAAAGGAAAAAGCAAAATGTCTAAATAGGGATACAGATTGACCCATTGCAACAATGAGTTGTACAAGACACTATGTTGAAAAATGAACTTTACAATTTAGGCGGGAGAGGGGGCATGGGGGTTGTGGGTGCAGTTGAGGAGGTAGGAGGGAAGGTATGGTAGGAGAAAAACAAAGGAGGAGATAACAGTGCTGGATAAGAAATGTACTCATTACCTTGCTCATGTAACTGTAACCACTCTGCATAGTATTTTCACAATAAAAATTTTATTTTTTAAAAAAGAATTCAATTTTAATTTTTTTGGCAATACTACTTGATTTTAACCTCAGGACCTCACACACACTTGGCAGGTGCTCTAAAACTTAAGCAGTGAATGTCTTCCTTGAATAAGTGATCTTTAAACAGTACTAGAACAACTCAATAGAGAATGAAAAGCGATACCTTCTTATACCATACATAAAATGAACTTAATCATAATGTAACATTAATAACAAAAATTGTTAATTTCTAGAATAAAATTAGGAATATATTTTTGAGAAATAGGCAATGGTTTCCAGATGTGCCAAGTTACCAATAGCAAAAGAAAAACACATAAATTGGATTTATAAAATCAAATTATTTCGTGCCTAAAAGAGCACAAGCAACAAAGAGCTGTGGAAAAGATGTAAAATATATATTTGACTGATTGTTAATATCTAGAATATATAAACAATTCTTAGAATTTAGAACTCCTCTCAGACCAAGAGGGCAGGAGAAAGTAACAGGAAGAATGACAAAGTAAAATTAAACTTATTTTCAGATGATATGATCTTTTACACAAAAATCCCGAAAGATTTCACCAGGAAAAAAAAATCTCTTGAATCTGATAAATGCTTTGGCAGTATAGTAGGATATGAAATTAACATTGAAAAAATATTAAATTATCTATATAACATATATTCATTCTAACAGTGAACATGGTGAGAAATAAATGAAAAACAAAACAAAACAAAACAATGCCATCCACATTAAGAATAACAAGAACTAAGAATAAACTTAACCAAGGAGCTGAAAAAAAACATTAAAAAGCAATTTATAAAAACTTTTAAGAAAAAAATTGAATGAACCAGCAGACAGAAAGATCTTTCATATTTATAGATTGGCAGAATTACTACCATGGAAATGGTTGTACTATCAAAAGCAATCTAAGATTCAATGCACTGCCCATTAATGTTCTGATGACATACTTGGCAGAAACAGGAAAAAAAATCTTAATATTTTAGAAGCATTAAAATACCAGCATAGTAAAAGTAATCTCAAACAAAAAAGAGCAATGTTTGAAGTATCATCTGACTTCAATTATACAACAGAGCTATAGCAACAAAAACAGCATAGTTCTGGCACAAACCTGACACAAATAAAGAGGAAACCTAGAAATGAACTCATATAACTTTAGATTTCTGATTTTTACAAAGGATATGAAAACACACAGTGGAGAAAAAATATACTGGAGGGGAAAATATAACCTCTTCAGCAAACAGTGCTTGGAAAAACTACATGAAGAAGAGGAAAATAGAATCTTATCTCTAACCTTGTACAAAAATCAAGTTTAATTTATCAAAGGACTTTTCTCAATTTTTTTAATTGTAAAGGTGATGTACAGAGGGTTACAGTTACATAAGTAAGGTAATGAGTATATTTCTGTCATACTTTGAATCTTTGAGATTGATACAGGAAAACCTACAGGGTAATAGCTATGTACATCTGATCATATAAAATAATATTTATTAAAATGAAGTCCAGGAAGTGGAAACAAGAGGTTTCTTTTTTCCTTTTTTCCCCCTTTTGTTTGTTCATTTATCTGCCTTTGGGAGGGTAAGTGGGGCACAGAAATGATGGGACAAAGAATGAGCGAATGCAGCAGTGATACTCACTAGACGCTATGTTGAAAATGAGCTATACTACTTGTGGGTAGGAACAAGAAGGGAAAACTGGAGTGAGTGAGGGAAGGAGTGACATTGTTTAGAAAGAAATATACTCATTACCTGACTTACGTAACTGTGACTCTTATGTATATCACCTTTATAATAACAATAAAAATAAAATCTTATATGATCCACAGCTGTGGAATTATTACAGTTTTCACTGTATTTCACTACTATTAATGTATGCTGACTACAAATAAAATTAAATTAGAAAAGAATTCTTAGAACTCAACAATAAAAATACCATAAAACCAACTCAAAATGGTAGAAAATTGAATAAATATTTGTTGAAGGGTATGGCCTAAAAGAAAATGAAAAGATGTTTGGCATTAGCCATTAAGGAAATATAAATCCAAGCTGTGATGGCATTCGATATTCCATTTAGTTGGATGACTACAATTGAAGGAATTTTGTAGGCTAGGACACAGATAAATAAGAATCTTAACATATCACTTGTAGGGTTATGAAACTGCAAAACTAGAGAAATTCTGTAAAGCCTCAACTATAAACTAATAATTCTACTCTTCTTTATGTAATCAAAAATAAGAATCTATTCTTTTTTTTCACTTACAGCTGAAACTGTATTACTTTTCCCATCCACTAGCCTTATACCTGAGTATACTTAGGAGCAGCACACATAATTGCCCAACAAAGAAACAACAGAATTATATCAACTGATGGATGAGCCATGCCACCAGTCTTATACCCAAGTATACTTAGGAATAGTATACATAATTGCCCCAAAATAGAAACAACAGAATGATAATAACTGATAGATGAGTATTTAAATTGTGATACGTTCAAAAGGAAGTACTGATACATGTTAAAACATGGATGAAAATGGAAAATATTAAGCTTAGAAAAAAATCTACCAACCTGGACCCATTGCAACAATGAGATGTACAAGTCGTTATGTCGAAAACTGACTTTACAACTTTGGTGCGGGAGCGGGGGTTTGGGGGCGGGGAGGAGGGGAAACAAAGGAGGAGTCTACAATGCTTGATAAGAAATGTACTCGTTATCTTGCCCATGTAATTGTAACCCCTCTGTACAGTATTTTCACAATAAAAAAAATTATATGCCAAAAGCTAAAAAAAATTCTACCAACCAAAAATATATAGTATAGTGTTTGTATATAAAACAGCTAAAGTAGACACCTGCATGGACAGAAACAATACTGAGGCACAGAAACAAGAGAGGGTAATAATAAGACTTAAAATTATTTAATGACTTAAATAAGGGGATGTAAAGATATTTAGGGTATTGTATAAATAAAAGTATAATAGCAAACAAAGATATGCTGTGGATTCTCTATTTGATTCCCTATCATGACAATTCTAGTCTCTTTTACATAAAACCTGTAGAAACCACCATAGTATTAAGCACTTCACATCTATATTTTTAATTAATCTTGTATCGGCTTTATGAAGTATATTCTAATACTATCCCTTCTGTGTAAATGGTATAACAGAGACCAGTAATGTTTAAAGGGTTTGATTAAATTTACAGTATTACAATCAGATCTATTTTTAACCATGTTGCCATATTACCTACACTACCTTATCTCCTCAAAACAGGAAAGTTATATGTCTTTTACTGTATAGGTTCCTTGGTGGAACTTAAAAAGTTCAGTCTTGAGAGTGTCTCACAATGGTGATACTCACTAGACTCTATGTTGGAAATGAACTCTATAACTTAGGGGGATGGGGTCGGGAGAGGAAAAAGTGGGAGAAAATGAGGGAGGGGGTAACACTGTTCAAAAAGAAATGTACTCATTACCTGACTTATATAACTGAAACCCCTCTGTACATCACCTTTACAAGAAAATTTAAATTAAAAAAAAGGATGAGTATTTCTGTAGCGAAGTGATAGATTGTCTG
Source organism: Dipodomys merriami (assembly GCF_024711535.1). Classification (NCBI taxonomy): domain Eukaryota; kingdom Metazoa; phylum Chordata; class Mammalia; order Rodentia; family Heteromyidae; genus Dipodomys; species Dipodomys merriami. The sequence goes on from NW_027206290.1 coordinate 12,364,105, forward strand.
CTTAGAGTGTAAAAGATTATGAGTTAAATCACCAGTATGGCAAAAAGGATAAATATATATATATATATATATATATATATATATATATATATATATATATATGTATGTATGTATATGCTGTAGAAGAGATCCAGTATACCTCTACACACAGAGAGAGAATGTTCTGAGATCACTGGTATAATTAAGAAAACAAGATGATAAAAGCCTAATGTTCTCAGCATAAAGGTAAGAAGGTTCTAAAAGCTGCTTTGAAATTTAAAATGCTCTAGTTTTTCTTTAAAAATATTGAAATTGGGCTGGGAAGGTGGCTCAGTGGTAGATAGCTTGCCTTGCATGCATGAGGCCCTGGGTTTGATTCCTCAACACCACACAAGCAGAAAAGAAAGCCGGAAGTGGTGCTGTGGCTCAAGTGGTAGAGCGCTAGCCTTGTGGTGAAGAGCTGAGGGATGGCACCCAGGCCCAGAGTTCAGGCCCCACGACCAGACCAAAAAAAAAAAATCTTGAAATTTTGTGAATCCCATTGTCAAAGGTAACTCTTGTAATATGACAGCACTATTTTTAAAATTATTGGAGCAGAAAGAAATTTATCACAAGAATTCTACATGTTATACTTTTTGGCACTAATTTTCTTTCTTTGCTATCCATCTCCATGTATGGAATGGACTAAGCTAAGACATTACATAGAACGTCTGACAATTAAAGAACTGTAAAATGTTCATTTGGTTGCGACTTTCCATTTCTTCAAATTCATAAATATGTTTAATTTGATTTTAATCTACTTGTGATCTGTGATAACTGATCATCTCAAATGTGCCTCTGATAAACCTGTAATCACTTATTTATTTAATTAGTAGAAAAATAATCTGTCCTAAGAATCTCCTGTGAGGCATGTTGTCCTGGTCCAACCCAATGCAAATAACTAAATAAAGAAAATAGGAGAAGAAAGAGAGACTCACTCTTTGGAAAGCTATCTCTATTCTGTAATAAGTAGTAGGCTTTGGCTATTTTCCTAAAAGGAAGAATTATGAATTCTTTGTTCATGCATACATTCATCATTCACATTGTTCTGTACCAAACCATTAATCTTTACATTATCTCATACTTCCTGAACTGTTTCTCACCTTCACCTTCATGAATGTTGAAATCAAGTGACAAGATAACCAGAAGATAAACACGATATACATATATCTTATTTTCCCTGTTCTTCTAAGACACAGACTTAGAAGCTATATATTGTTTGAGTTGTATATGTTATATAAATATGTATATTTGTGCATATATATTCACAATATATAAAAGATTTACAGATATTGTATAATTTTTAAATAAATTGTTCATTTTCATTATAGAAACTTCTAGAAAACTCTTTTCATCATCTATATTGTTTTTACCACTTGGAATTATCCAATCTTAGTCTTTTATTTACTTTTTTCCACCTTAATATCAGATGTGCAGATTATGTATTTACTCTTCCTTCTCATCATAACCAACTGGAATTACACAGCCTGCCCCAGAGTGAGGATAATATAAAGATCATTCTCCAGCAGAGCATCCAATTAACACTACGAGAAGTCTAAGGGTAGCATAAAGCTTGATCTTTATGAATTTGAAGTGGCATGTTCAGTTTAGACAGATTAATTAAAACAACCAGGTACATGTTGTTATCATATTCGATTCACATCTTCCTGTATTAAGGTTGTATTAGGTTTATAAAATGAGGAATTAATCCAGAGAGGTGCTAATTAAATGTAAATAAAGGCCATTATGACTTTCTCAATGGAACTCAATTGGTATTATTATATTAAATAAAAGTGGTGTCAATCAGATGTCCAGATGCATGGCTTCTCTTAATTTTCAGCTCTGGATTTTCAAAGAACTACTATTTACTAGATAAATTAATTACATATTCATGAAAAGGTCTATTGACCATTTTCTTGGATAGTGCTGAACATGTTATGATACAATTATTCATCCATTGAAACAAAAACTTGTTTCATCAACAAAATGACTTTAGACTATTGTTCATATCAAACTGTTGTTCATCGTATCCAGAAAATTCCTGAACCATAATTTTGGTTATGGATGTTTTCCAGGAAAATGATCTAAGCATATTTCACTGTTTGCAAATATATACTATATAATGTGTTCATATTTTCCTTTCTTGTTTAACTTGGTTAGAACAAATATAAGGATTTATAAGTATTAAGAATAAAATTTCTCTATCAATTTAATAGTACAGGATGCAAAAATCCTTTAGTGTTTTTATGAAAAGTAAAAGAAAAAAATTAAGAGGTAGAATTCTAGCCATGGAAATAAGTGCTTTTGGAAAATATTCTTGAAATATGATTAATAATCATTAGCATGGGCTGAATAACATTATAATTTATTTACCAATCTTAGAAAAGTGGAAAACTGTGATTATAATTGTTCTGCTCTGATTTTTAACTAATCCATATGTCTTATACTAAACATATTGTTGATTACAATATTGAGTGAGTTTGAGAAATTCAAGTTATCAGCTCAAAATCTTGACCAAAACTTTTACCTACTTTGTGGATTTTCTAAAAAGCCATTGCCACACTTGGTTGTTGGTGTAAGCCAAAATTAAGGGTTTCTTTTCAAATAAGTTGGATGACTTTCAAATTCCCCACATTAAAAATATGAACGATTTTATTTTGTATATATGCATCAAAATAGCTTTCAGTACTGCAAAAGTCTTAGTAAATGTTCGTTAGTTTGAATAAGACTTAGCAGATCTAAGTAAACTGACTAATCTCAAGGAGTTTACAGTTTACACAATGACATTACCCTCCAGGAAAGAAAGCAAGAACATCCTCATGTAAATAAAATAAAATAGTATATTAAAAAAATTCTCCTCAGTATTCAATTCATTAACTAGCATGATAGTGCATGTTATAATTCCAACAACTGAGGAGGCAGAGGCAGAAGATCATGAGACCATTTTGGGCTACCTATAAAGATGCTCCTTCAAAAAATAAAAGTCATTGTATTGCTCTGTAGGATTAGAAAGAAAACTTAGGAGGTCTTTTGCATTTAACACATCTGAAAGTGGAACTAATTATACATGAACTTTCTGAGGAGGCTTTTGGAATTTAAATCATAACATCATGTCTTGTTATTGGAAAGATATGCAAAAGACAACAAATACAAAGTTAATTCTCTGTGGAATAATACTTTCAAGTTGTAATTTATGTTACATTAACCTATTCCCTGAGAGGTTATACATGATGAGATTTTGCCTTTAGTATTATTTTACCATTGTGTATTTAGTAAGGAAACCAGGTCAATAAAAAAATCTAGAATATTCTTTTTGTTAAACACTCTGAAAGAATTTGTTTTCAGTTAGATAAACCAACAAGTCTAATTTCTTTCAAGTTTATAAACCATTTTTTTTCTATTAGATTTTTTAACTCAACTAAAACTATCAATAACATGGCTCTAAGCCCAAGGCTTGAGATTACAGCTCACACTCTAACAATCGAAGGCAAAGTCTGTTATTTGCCTTGGGGTTTGTGTATTTCCCATGCCCATTAATAAGCGTTTCATTTGGTAAGAAAATGCTGGACATGTTGGTGAGCTCAAAATTAAGTATTTTTCTGACATGTTGGTAATATTTTGTCAAACATTCTAGTTTCATGTTTATAATAGAAAATACTTTATTTTGAAATTACATATATCTAAGTGAAGCCTTTTTCTCCAACTGACTAGGTAGATAATTTCAGGATGTTGAGTACCTTGGAAGTATAAGAAAAATAATAACTACTACTTAATGTTCTATGACAGTTACGTATAACTGTTTACAGTAGTGTCTAGTATACAAGTATACAAAAAATGCTAAGTAAACAGTTACAAAGTTTTATATGAACAATATATAAAGAATGTTAGTTTTAGAAGAGAAGAGATGGACTATACTTTCATGCGCACATTATTAAAAATGAAACAATAGTATCTCAAAAACACTATAAAGGACAAATCGAAGTAGCACAATGGTTCATTGTTGTTGGTGAGTTGTTTTGTATCTTAAAGAATCAAGTAAATAAAATATAGTAACTTGAGTAAGACTCTGGTAGCCTATTTTGGAAACAGATCCACTGTGGAGTGGATGAAAATTCATCTCAGTGGAGATAGATGGAAAATAGACATAGAAACACGTATCTGGAAGATTTTTCATTGAAGGAAATAGCAAATCTAAAAACTTACAAGAGAAAGAGAAAACAGAAGAAAAAATAACAGAAGGCAAACCCAGGTCAAGCTAATGGACAAATGAGCTCAGAGAAGACAAATCAAACCCAGGCATGTAAGGTGAAGACAGTTCTCTATTCAAGGAAACAGGAGATAGAGTGAAATTTGAAGTACTCACTCACTGGAGATTCTATGAAAATCTGATAAGATCAACGTAAGCTCTTTTCATCAATAAATGCATTTTGTGTTTTTTTTCTAACAGGAGATTAGAATACTATTAAGTTATTGTAGTAATTTATGTTTATTATTATTATTATTTGATTAACCAAAGAAAAGAATTTGTCTATAATATTTGAGGCTGTGCTTAAGTAAGTTTTACAAAGAAAGCCAGTCTGTGAAGGGAAATTTTACTGAACCATGTTTCTTTAGTGATTAGGGATAAAAGACCAAATGAATTTCCTAACACAATTTGAAACCACGCTTGGCTAATAACCCAACCTAACCCTGATCTTGAATGCTTTTCCATTTTGTGGGTCTGTTCTATGTATTTTGGGAGTATGAACCCTCCCCAACCACATATTATGTTTTAAAGATCTCATTCATGCCATCCCACCTTATTCAATGGAGCATATTGTTCTGTACTTAGCTTTTGAATGCCTATGATGAATGCTTTGCCAGAATGAGTTAGGAAATATAAATAAGGAAGGAAATATTTGGAAAATGAGAAGTAATATATTATATCATTAAAGTCAATAAATTCCAGGCAAGTTTATATAAAATAAATATTATGTACTTATGTATATTATATGTGCTTTATAAATGATTTATCTATGGGATTAAATGACTAATTACAATGTAATTAATTAATTATACTTTTCATTAATGTGATGTGTGTGTATTTTTCTCCTTTTAGTATTAGTGAGGATTGGATTTTTCAAGACTTCGACACTTGCTAAGCAGGTACTCTATACATAGAAACATTCTTCTAGTACTTCTTTGAATTAGTCAATTTTGAGATAAAGTTGCATTTATATCTGTATTATTTGTGTTTCTGTATCATGGAGAAAAAGTTCAGTATTACACCAAGCCGTTGGGCTTCCTTCATTACTTGGCCTGCAAAAAATATACCACACTACACCTAAGAATTGGTCAATATCAAAGCCTTGGGGCTGTTCTTTTAACTCAGACTTGACAAAAACCACTATTTTTTAATTTCTGCCTAGTAACTAAGACCCTTTCCTTCCTTCCTTCTTCCCTTCCTTCCTTCCTTCCCTTCTTTCTTTCCTTCCTTCTTTCTTTCTTTCTTCTCTTTCTTCTTTTTGTTGGTTATGGGGGCTTGAACTGAGGACCCGGGTGCTGTCCCTGAGTTTTTTCATTCAAAGCTAACACCCTACTACTTTGAGCCACAGTATCACTTCCAGTTTTCTGCGTGGTTCATTGGAGATAAGAGTCTCATGGATTTCTGCCCTGGCTGGCTTTGAACTGCTATCCTCAGATCTCAGCCTCCAGAGTAGCTAAGATTACAGACATGAGCCACCGGCGTTCAGCTTTTACACATCTTTAAATAAGCCTTCTCTTTCTGAAATAGGTAAAATATCTCTTCAGATTACTCCATCTTATTTAATTGCCTTTTCTAGATATAATTTATTTTTAATTTTCAATGGTTTTACACTTTTAGGTGGTTTAGTGTAGCATTTTAATATATGAATTTAGGATAAAAAACATGTCTGGGTAAATATATTCATAACTTTTTGTTATTTCTTTGAGTTAGAATGTTCAAATCCTCTCTTCTAGCTACTTTGAAATATAAAATTGTTATTGCCAACCATAAGTTACCTTACATTATTTTTCTGAACTTTTTCATCAGTATGTTTCTTCTCTCCTCTTTTCCATCATTTTGAGCTCATTTTAAAAATATCATAAAATTACCATATATATATATATATATATATATATGAATAAAATACACTTAAAGTTACTCTGCTCAGTGCTAGTGCCTTGTTCCAACATTCTTAGTTTCCAAAGAGTAGAACTGCAGAATCACAATTCAAAGTCAGCCAGGACAGGAAAGCTTAACACATTTCATCTCCAATTATCCAGCAAAAAGCCAGTCCACAGTCATAGCTCGAGTAGTAAAGTGTCAGCTATGTGCATATGTATATGATAGATATGTGTGTGCATGTTCATTGAATTTTTAGCAGAGTTGGAGTATGGAATAATTGATAAACTTGTATTTTGCATTTCTATCAGAGATGCGGTGAATGCTTACAAAAGGTATCCTACTCAGTGAATAAGATCCACTGAAAGGTAAAAAACAAATTTTTTCAGTTTAACAAAGGAATGAGATTAAGAAATCTTGTGAAGTAAAAGTACAAATATTTTAAAGGATTAATTTTGAAAATAATTTATATATTTATTTGTTTTGTTTTAAGACTTTAACCCTAATGTTATGGTGAAGAGGTAGTTTAAGGGTCAGATTACTGGACTATCTCTATACCTTATTCTCTAGACTGGTAACAATGGAGAAGTTATTTTAATCCCATAGCCTCAATGTATTTATTTGAAAAAACTATAAGAATCATATTCTTGTACCTAATTCAGAAAATTATTTTAAAATTTGAGTGAGAAAACAAATAAAAAGCACCTAGCATAAGACTTACTTAATTCTGGCGAGCTAATATTATTCATATATAAGCTTACTTTAACTATTTACAAGAGGAATTAAATCTTATAAGAAATTAATCCATAGATTGCAAATAAATGAAAGTGTTTGAGTAGAAAAATCTCTCTAATCTCAAAGGGATAAACAATAAGTCTAAGAGTAGAGTTTCTAAAACATTATTTTAGGATTGTTTTCCTCATGATAAACTATGTTTTCTAATGATAAACTGTTTTTATTTTGGGAAACTTATACTATATCAATACCTATCTCACAAAGATGACAACTACCTGCTGATAATCCTTTTCTAGACAACTTTTTGTACACCTGCAGTAATTTGACACTAGAAAATTAGTGAGATTTTATTCTATGAAACTTCTGATCTTCCTCCTTTTCCGTTTCTGCTCTTATAGTTTTCAAGCTAATTATTATCTTCAAAAGAACAGCCCAAGTTACTTCATGGTAAGAAATTGGTTCTACAAAAACAAGGGCTTTTGTCTGTTTACAATGATAGTCACTTTGTTATAAATCATGATAGTCATTATATTATAAGGTGATAGTCATTTAATTATAAAACAATAGCATTCCCTGAAGTATGGAATCTTGGCCAGTTACATAGCCCATTGTTTTCTGTTTGTTCATCTTCAATATGAGGATAAGACTAAACTTGTAGGGTGTTTAGAAGATTAGTAATCATATTACATTAGATGAGTCTTCTAAAGGGAAACGAAAGAAAGATAAATAAAGGGAAGGGAGAACTACAAGAGGAATGAAGTCATAGCAGAAAGGAGAGAAGAAAGGAGAAAAGAACAGATCAGCTGGTACAGCTAACAACTGGCTTACCAACTTTAGAAATTCTGGCTTTCACCAAAACCTATTGACAAAAGTGCCTTGCTTCATAATCTAATAATACCTCAAGCAGGCTCTACCATTATATGGTTTCATTTTGTTTCTGGCCTAATATTTTTAAAGGTAACTTTAATCAATTTCAACCACAATGGAAGATGTAAGAAAAGAAATAAAAAAGGACCACTATACAATGCCAGTAATCATTCTGTTCCACTGGATGGTATAAATGGCATTGTTGAAGCTCCACCCTTAACATGCTGCATTTTCCAGTGGACAAATATTTCAGAAGTATCCTATTATGTAACATTATTTATTCCTTTGTAGTTCACATAATTTTAAAGTCTTCTTCAGGACTAAAGCATATTTTTGTTAGGATGCTTACCTTTCCTCTTCTTTTTTTTTTCTGGTCTGCCTTAAAATAAAATATGATCTTAGACAGGTATTGGTGGTTCATGCCTATACTCCCGCCTACTCAGGAGGCTGAGATTAGTGTATCAGAGTTCAAAGTGCATGAGACTCTTATTTCCAACTAGCTATAAAAAGCAAAACAAACAAACAAACAAACAAAAAACATGAAATGGTATTAGGTATCAAATCATAGAGCACTGGCCTTGAGCAAAAAAAGCTCAGGGACAGGGCCCAGTCCTTGAGTTCAAGCCCCAGGACTGGCAGAAAGATGAAATAATCCTGATATTCACAGATGTGATCCTGAGACAACATTGTTCTTCTGAGAATGCCAGCTGGAGAAGATACAGGCACTGTCCTTAACATGTGACCTAAAAACTGAAAACAAAGTATTTCCAGTGATGATAAGAAGCCATAGCTGGGACTGATTCAAAATGATGCTACTAAGACAGAATGGTGCTAGTATTGTTGAACCCCAGAGGAAACCTAGTTTTATGTTCAAATTATTTCCAGTGAATATGGTAAAGACACTAAGTCAGCATAGGCATTTGAACCATCAGAGTTGACATGCAACCAGTGAGAACCAATGCTAGGCATATATGAGTATGCAGAAGAGCAGATACAAAGTCTGCTTACGAACTACTTACTCTATGATGCTGCAGGTCATCCAGAGGCCTGTCAGATGGGCAGCCTAGCCTCTTTCCATACTCCATTTCCCAGGGGCCCCAAGAAAACCAAGATGACTGAATCATTTAGCACAAAATACATTATAAAGGCTTGAATGAAAATGGTTAATCCTTACTTCAAAAATATGCTTGCCACATCAATTACAACACCAGAGTTCAAAGGTGTTACAGGGAGACAGATACAAATTCATACCTCATTTTTGTTTCTTCTCTAGATTTGTGATTTGAAGAAGCCACTTAAGGTTCCCAATTATTATTTTCTCCTCTTTAAAAGATATTTTTATTTATTTATTTATTTTTCTATTTTTTTATTGTGAAAATACTGTAAGAGGGTTTACAATTACATGGGCAAGATAATGAGTACATTTCTTATCAAGCATTGTTTCCCCTTCCTCCTTTGTTTCCCTTTCCCATCCTTTTCCATCCCCCCCATCCCCCTACCTAATCTTCCCCCCCACCCTTCCACCCCAACCAAAGTTGTAAAGGTCATTTTTCCACATAACGATTTGTACATCTCATTGTTGCAATGGGTCCACCTGTATCCCTATTGAAACGATTTGTTTTTCCCTTCCTCTCCACAAATTATACCAACATCAAATACAGTGAAAGCAGGGGTTATACTGTGGGGGAGAGACATACAAAGCAACAAAGAAATCATATTATAAATATGTTAGAAACAATTGCATGAAAGAAAAAAAACATTTGAATACTTAAGTGAAGTAAGCCAGGCCCAAAGAAACATAGGTCCCATGGTTTCCCTTATTTGCTTGTCTGAGACAAGCAGAAAAGTTCAGATAAGTTTATGTTAGGGAAATGAACCGCAAGATAAAAGATATTTTTAAATCAGTAAATAAGCACATTACACTTTCGCACTGTTGAGAAGATAACTTGAGATGAGACAATTCCAAATTTACTGTATCTAATCTATCAAAGTAAATACCAAAGTGACTATATATAAAATTCTCATTTTAAGATATTTTTTCTGGAGGACAGATTTTATTATGCTTGTTTAATATTCTCTACATGAAATTCCTTTGGAATTCTTTTATTTTACTTTTGTATTATAGGATCTACAGACTGTATACAAAGTGTAAAAATTGAATTGTTATTTTAAAGAGTAGGAGGAAATATGTAGATCATATTTATTGTAACTTCTGGTCAAATTATGAAAAATAATTAGTCATACAAGACACTTTTTTTATTATTGTGAAAATACCATACAGAGGGGTTACAATTACTTGGGCAAGATAGTGAGTACATTTCTTATCAAGCATTGTAACCTCCTCCTTTGTTTCCCCTTCCCATCCCTTCCCCTCTCCATCCTTTCACCCCCCCCCTCCCCGCCAAAGATGTAAAGTTCATTTTTCAACATAAGGTCGTGTATATCTCATTGTTGCAATGGGTCCACCTGTAACCCTATTTAAACAGTTTGTTTTTTCCTTTCCCCTCCACAAATTATATCAGCATCAAATACAGTGAAAGCAGGGCTTATATACCCTGGGGGAGGTACATACAAAGCAACAAAGAAATCATCTTATAAATATGTTGGAAACAATCGCAAGAAAGAAAAAAATCATTTGAATCCTTATCTTGGGGTTCATTTCGCCTAACATCAACTTGTCTGACAGTTTCTGTTTGTCTCAGACATATACTAGTTATTGCAAAAAAGAGAAACCATGGGACTAAGTTTCTTTGGGCCTGGCTTACTTCACTTAATATAATTTTTTCCAAGTCTTTCCATTTCCTAACAAATGGGGCAAAAAACCTTCATTACCGTTTTAGTTTACAATTTGAAAGATGTACCTGCTTGACTGAACATCTGTTAAATGAGGCAGCAACTAACAAGATGTGATTGCAAGGCCATTCCATACTGACCTATGAAATAATAAACCAAGTAATTGTGAAAGTTTATCAAAAACACTTCAGGGGTATCACTTCTAGTTCAGTATTTTCTGAAACTAAGTAATGTTTTCATAATGCTTACAACTAACACCTCTCTGATGGCAAGAGAGAACAAATGTCTCATTCCCCTCCTAGATTCTCCACTTGAAGTTTGGTTGCCTGCTGAGGCTCAACTGCTGTTTATTCAAAATCTACTTTACACATTCTTTTGTTGTTGGAGAGAAGCCCTCACATAGTCCTTGTTTACAGATTTTGGTTTCACATATTTTATGTAAAATGCACAACAAGGTCAGAATTACAAGTTATGGACTTATTATTTATTTGAAAATATCTTCATTGATAGGGGAAGTTTAAGGTGTAGCTTATCTATAATCCTTGTAATATATAAATTCCTTTTACATGTTGTTCCCTGATGATAAAAATAAGCTTACTTCATTAAAAGTTACGTTAAACTATGACTTTTTAAATTTCTCACTCTTGATTAAAATATATAAGTAGCAATAATTCCAATTTCAAATGCTTCAGTGGTTTTATAGTAATCTTAAAGAGAAGCTGCCGTGTTCAATGAGACTATGTTGACCATCATAGAAAATTAAGATTTCCTTAAACTTCAGTTATTTGAAGAACAGTTTCCCCTTGTATACCTGGCAATAATGTTGGATGCAACTGGTTTTACCTTGATGATACATAAAATTTATAATATTTCAGTCATGGTTTCCAAAAGATCCCATGCCATTCTACACATTATTTAGAAAGTAAGAGAAAGTCCATCTTTCCTAATACATTTTTGAGGGCTTCCTAAACTGATCCTAATACATTTTTGTCTCCTTTGGTTTTGAATTACTTATACTTAGTGTGATAAAAAACTTGGGAATATAGCATAGAATAAAAATCATACCATGATCCCATAAAACTAAAATCCTAGTGAGTATAGTTGCATAATGTACAAAGAAGAAAGCATATAGAATAATCCCTGGAGATAAATTTTGTGAAGTGAAGTAATGTAGGATGAAAGTGACAGAGAATGCCACTACGATGATATGATCAAGGACAGCTTTATTGATTAGATGGCAAACAAGCTGAAACCTGGAATGAAAGAGAAAACAGAATAGGATTGTAAGAAACAAAAAAGAGCAGAAAGGATGAACCTTGACAGACCAACAGGCTTTATTCCAGAGGACAGCCTGGGAAGGGCAACCAAGTCTCCTTAAACCTGGCGGAAGGGAAATGATGCACCCATCTCCTCTTACAGCCAGGTTCTCTTGGGTGAGAGAGCAATCTTATGTTGACTGAGGAGTTTCAAGGTTTCAACAGCATCTGTGTTCTTCAGGACTGCGAGTGTTGGACATGGGCCTTGGTGTCAGGCTCTCTCCAAAGACTGCTGAGTATGTTTGCTCAGGGAAAGAAGAGGGCAGATTATTTAGCTGGGTGGTCAGCAAGGATGGTTCGAAGATGTGGCTGCCCAGGGGAAAGGCGACTGCTTTCAGTTGCAGACATTTTTCATCAATGAATTGTAAGAATAGTGTTCTAGACAAGCAAGAGAAAATGCATAGGCAGTAGCTTTTGGGAAAGAACAAGTCAGTTTTTTCTAGCATAGGATGGTCCAAAAATAATAGAGTTCAACTGTTAAAAAAATTATGTATTAGAGACTTTATGAAGGCCTCAGAGACCACTATCAAAGTTTGAATTTATTCTGAGATATTGCTGTTTTATATCATTATTAGGGGTGTTATTCTGGGATATTTATTCTTTGATTTCATTGCACAAATCACTTGAAAAAGCTGAGATATTTTAGTGACACGATCGGATTTAGACGTCATAAGGAATTTTGTCAACAGTTCAGAATAGAATGTAGGGGATAAGAAAAAAAAGCTTGTATAAAAACAAATCTCTTGTAAAGAGATGAAAGAGCACTGATAATGAATTAAAAAAAGAAAAAAACTAATTGGTAGCAAGCTGTTAGTATTATTGTTTTCGTGTGTGTGTGTGTGTATGTGTGTGTGTGTGTGTGTGTATGTGTGTGTCTATGTATGTCTGTGTCTGTGTATGTCTGTGTTTGGTCTGAAACATTGTTTTTCACCTGTGATTATTCCCCAAATCCTAACAAAAGTGCTTTCATCTTCAATGCTGGGATAAGTGTTGTCTTATACGAAATCTTCCCAGATATCCCAGGTCAGTGTTACAATTTCTACTGACTTCAATTATGATGTAGTTTGTAGCGGTCATACTATGGATAGTGTTTACATCAGTAACTAATACTTATTTGCAAATATGTTAATCATTTTAGTTAGGTAATCAGCTCTACATGAACATTTTTTAAAGATATATGCTAACTGGACAAAGTGATATATACCTATAATCCAGCTACTTGAGAGAATAAGGTGGAAAACTCACTTAAGTATGGGAGTTAGAAACCAGCCATGGGAAGCAAGGGGACTTTTCTTCAACAAAAAAAGAAACAAAATTTTGCATATTATATATATGTATATATATATACATATACATATGCATTATAAACTGCATACATGCCTGTCAAATAAATGAATGAGTACATCCAAGGATTGAATAAAAATAAACATTTGAAATGTTTTCCTTTATGTGATCAGGAAAATCCATATTCTCTTGGGGAGTCATGTCCATCCTCATACTCAGAAATATAGAACAAAGCTAAAGGAAACTGAGATGCCTGACATGTTATCAGAATACAGATTAGGTTCCAGTATCAATGCAGATCCCAATGAAATGTAATTTTTTTTTTTGGTATATCAGGGGGCTTGAACTCTGGGCCTGGGCACTGTTCCTCAGCTCTTCAGCTCAAGGCCTAGTTGCTCTACCGTTTGAGCCACAATACCACTTCTGGTTTTATCATGGTTTATTGGAGATAAGAGTCTCATGGACTTTCCTGCCAGGCTGACTTTGAACCACGATCCTCAGATCTCAGGTTCCTGAGTGGTTAGGATTACAGGCATGAGCCATCCGCACCCTGCAATTCTATAGGTAAGATTGTGTCATTTCATGGAAATTTACAGAATAAAGTGAGTATCTTTATCTTCTGCTGAGGCCACTGATGTGAGATAAGTAAGATAATACAGTGAGAGGTACTGTATGTTTCTCAGAAGCCCTTTCTCCAGGATTTTAGAGAGAAGTTAATTGTATAGTTATTGCTAGTGTATGTTTTTGTTGCTGTTGTTGTTATTTTAATATTAGGAACACTGTGAGTAAAGTAAAAGAGACTACAGACAGACCATGGGTAAATGCCATGGAATCTTTGGATATTACTGATCTGGGTTCTACTCAGAGAACTGTAAATTGGTGAATGATCATACAAAGAACATGTTACCTCCAAGAAACGGAAACGAGAGATTTTTGTTGTTTTTGTTACCGGTTTTGTTGTCTTTTCCTTTTGTCCTTTGTTGGTTTATCTTCGAAAGGGCAAGGGGCACAGAAAAGATCAGACAAAGGGTGAATAAAGACAGTGGTGGTACTCACGAGACACTGTGGAAAATAAACTATATAACTTGTATGTGGTGACGGGAGGGGAAAAACTGGGAGAGAGTGAGGGAAGAAGTGACATAGTTCAAACAGAAATGTACTCATTCCCTGACTTATGTAACTATAACTGCGCTACCAATCACCTCTACAATAACAATGATACATATATATTAAAAAGAAGTGGCGCTGTAGCTCAAGTGGTAGAGCGCTCGCCTTGAGTTGAAGAGCTGAGGGACAACGCCCAGGCCCAGAGTTCAAGCCCCACGACCGACAAATAAAAAAAAAACAAAACTATACAGAGCACATATATATTAAAAAGAATATAATACTTAAAGTGGTGGCATTAAATACTGACTCTGTTATTCTTAATATTCATGTATTTGGGGGACATAGTTGATAGAAAACTTCTATCAACTATGCATACATAGTAACAAACAAACAAAAAACTGAGAGGGTTAACTAAGATTCTGAAAATCTGGAATCAGGATTTTAAAAAAAGAAAAGAAAAGTCTGAATTTACCAGGTTGAGAATTATTAGGAATAAGTGCACAGCCCTATTTTTAGCTTTATTTTTCTAACACCCAGCTGCAAAAGTGCAAGATGGGAAAAATAAGAGCAATTTGTTAGAAAGATATTTAGGAACTCTTGACTATAAGCTTGTCAAGTAGTCAAGATTGTGATTTAGCTTCTAAGAATGCTAATTTGATCTTAGGCTACATAATGGAAATAGGGTTTTCAAGAAGAGAGATGCTTCCCCTTTACCAGTTATGAGAAGAGATTACATATGGAGTATTATATCCCATTATTCAAAGTGTATCATATTCTGAGGAGGGCAGTTAAAATGCATGAGAAACTCAAAAGTTAGTTGCCTCAGAAGTAGTAGAAAGTACTAGAAAGCAAAGATAGATCAACATGTCTACTAGTCTTTGCATTGTGTTAGTGATTCAACTTGCCTTTCTCTCTTCTAGTATTTGATCCATTGAGTCTTAGACTATAAATTCAGATGGTTCTGTGATGTGGATTGTCTGTTTTACAGGGCTTGACTTGGATTATTCTAACTGTTTATACACTTGGATTTTATAGCTTTTACCAAAAAAAATGTTAGGTTGCCTTTTTAAAAATGGTTCCTGGACATTTACCCCCCGCTAAAGCTCATATATGGTGACCAATTTTATGCTAAAAGAATAAATACATTGTAGTAAGCAACTGGCTGAAGTTCAGCCAATGGGATGAGTCTCTGGGATTCACTATTTCCTTTGTGGAGGTTAATTTGAGGGTGAACACCATTCATGTAAACTTCTTCAGGGACTAACTACTTGGACTGGCTCCAAGCATCAGGCAAACAGTGCCCAGGCAATTCTGGCAGCAAATCACAATATTGACCTGCAGTCCTTCTGTAGTTAGTGACCATCATGTTCTACCACCAGAGCCTGCCAAGTTAATTACAGAATGGAAATATGTAAGAACTGTACAAATACCCACCAGCCTCCATATTGAACATTGTTTGTAGACTAGTAATGTCAAGGGCCTTTGAAAAACTCTTCTTGGCAAACCAAGTCTCTCTTTTTCTTCCTCATAATCACTGAAGTCCAAAGAAGTTCTTCCAATTTCAAGCTGAAGATATTAAAAAAAAATCAAAAAGCTTTTTTTTTCCAGAACATTCATAGGTTTTGGCTTGCACTAACTGCTAAGCTCAACCACACTTCCGGAGTGCTATGGAGATGTTTCTCTGGCCCATGAATTTGATTGGAATTGGTTGTCAGAGAGACTTGCGGCCAGAGTAGATCTTGTGTAGTTAAAAAATTCAACTATCAGAATAAAGATTTCCATTAAGACCACAGAGTCTGGAAATAGAACTATGACTTTAAAATGTGCTTGCTTGAGGGCTTCCACTCTGGTGGGGCCCAGAAAGCTCCTGGTCCACCGCAGAGAGGATCAGAGTCCCCACATGCATATTTTAAAGTGACAAGTCTGAATATTTAGTGTGAATGGAAGCACTGTATCCTAAACCCCAAAGTAAATGTGGAGACAGGGATGAGAGATTCTGACAGTCTAACTTTCCGAGGAAAATTGTCATAGGGAATTGCCCAGAATAGCCAAACCTAATAACAAAAATAAAAACAAAAACAAAAACAAAAACAAAAAACCTGTAGTAAGACTAGGGAAGTATGAAGTAAGACATTTATATTCCATGAATCATTGGTCAGCAGGATTATCTATGAAATACTGATGGTCCAAAGCTAAATTGTCCATGATTGCGTTAGCATAGAAATAGACTGTTTTTTGTCTTATTTGATTTGTACAGTGTGTATAACCTAAATGATTGATCAAATTCAGCAAAAATAAGTAAAATTTCCACTTACATTGCATAAAGGTGGCAATTTCTTTTTAAATCTCCTTCTTTTCTTTCTTTTTTAATCTCCTTTTACTTCCTTCCTTCCTTCCTTCCCTCTCTCTCTCTCTTTCTCTCTTCCTTCCTTCCTTCTTTCCTTCCTTCCTTTCTTCCTATTACCTTTCTTTCTGTCTTTCTTTCTTTCATGGGGAATTTCATTAATATCTATTTTCTCCATAAGAATTTTGAGTTGTTCTTTATCTTCATCCTCACCAACATTTGTTATTTTGTTGTATATTTTTTAAATAGCCACTTTAATTGGAGTGAGATGATTCCTAGCTGTGATTTGATTTACTTTTCTCTGAGGATTCGTGATGTTCAACATTTTTTCATATACTCATTGGCCCTTTGTCTACTTTATTTGGTGAGCTGTCTATATAGATCCTTTACCCGTTTGTTAGACTATTTTTGCTATTGAGTTGTTGGAATTCCTTAAATGTTTTAGAGAATAATCCCTTCATAGTGATTAGTTTGTAAATGTTTTTTTTTAATTTAATTTAATTTTATTTGTGAACATACTGTACAGAAGAGTTACAATTACATGAGCAGGATAATGCGTACATTTCTTACCAAGCATTGCAGCCTCCTCCTTTGTTTACCCTTCACATCCCTTCCCAGCCTCCCCCCTCCCCTTCCCCCCTCCCCCCACGTTGTAAAGCTCGTTTTGGACATGACAACTTGTACTTCTCATTGTTGCAACAAAACCAGTTGTAAATGTTTTGTCTCTGTGTGTTTGTATGTGTCTGTGTGCGTGCGTGTGATTTTACTGATTGCTTTTTTTTTTGCTGTTCCTTCCTGGCTGTTCACTTGCCATGGATTCTTTGTGAATGTTTTGTTATCTCTTCTCATGGAATCATATTAAGATTTAAAAGAAATAATTTGCATAGACCAATGTCCTGATATAATACTATAGGTATTTTAAACTAACACATCCCAAGTGAAAAAAAAATCAAGTCATATTTTCTAAAGTACCTCCTTCAGCCCAGTCCATCTTCCTAAATGCTGACAGCATTCCTTCTCTAGCCCAAGTCCTAAAAGTCTATCTGGAATCCCATTGACTTCCTTCTAGACTGACTTATAGGTTACATGTAGACTATTAGAAAATCCTATGGTTGTTGTCCTAAAAATACAACAAGATCTATTTCATAACATTCTATTACCTTGGCCTAGTTCATGTTGTTTTTCTCTTAGATTAGCTCATTTCTCTCAATTATTTTTTTCATTTAATATTTGCATTCATAATGTAGTCACCTCAGTAGCTAAGAAACTCCTTTAATATTGAAGTGTGATTATCTTTGTCCTCTACCAATATTCTCCACTTGCCCCTTATCTCAAGAGAGAAACCTAGACTTACAAAACTTCACAAAGCACTGATAAATTTGACTACTTTCTCATCTCCTACTACTCTTCTTCTTTTCCCTTTGTAGTGATTCTATTGGTCTTTTTTTCCCTTTTTCCAGCCATACCATTTGGGTCGCTGTCTCAGTTTTTTATACTTGCTGTTCTATTTGACAGTATGTTCTCTGGATAGCCAAGTACATGATGTCTTATTTCTTTCAGAACTTTACTCAAAATTGTTGTGTTAGTGAAGTCAACTCCAGAGAACCAATTTAGAATTTCAGCTGCATCACCTCCAACATTTTCCCCACTAGTCTATGAACTCCTCTGAGTAGGAAGTTTGGTGTGTTTTGTTCATTGTGTCCTTTCAAGGATTCAAGAGTGCTCCTGAAACTCAGAAATGCTGTAAAGAAATTTGTGTGGAGTGAAGACAGGTTTAGCTTGAAGAAGTTTACTGACTAATCTACATAATGGAGGAAAAACTCTTTAAATATACCTAAGAGCTGATAGATTTTCTTTAATTTATTTTTTTGTGAATCGAGCTTTTTATTTTCATAGAGTGAACAGATGTCAGGGCAAAACTACAGCACTGACCTCAAACAAATTTTCATAAAAATAAGAATAGTCAACAATGGCCTTTGATTAGTTTATGTAACATACATTATAGTATTTTTTTTGACAGAAAACTTTTGAATTCCATATTGTATGCAGACTTTATTTTTGGCTATTTTTTGTATATTTGAATAACAATAATTCATACTCTTTCTTCTCTTATAATATTGCATCTTAACAATAAGTCAGAAATCAAGGATTTTTAAAAGCAATGTACTTTTCCAATCTTCTCTCAGTAAAAGGGGTCTCCACTATAATACATTTATGCGTATGTTCAAGAATATTATTTTCATTAAAAATCTTAACAAATGCTTTATTGATTAGTGTCAATTCAGTTATGAGTTACAGTGACTGACTTTTCCTCTAGAAAAAAAGAAATACAAGGAATCTACTTTGTGTATTATCCACAGTTTCATCCATGATCCTTGATGGAATTTCTTCACACTATTTAGTAAAACTTGCTTTTCATAAAAAGAAAGGTAGTGGAAAAAGGACATTTGAATAAGGTTTTCAAATTTGAACAAGCAATAAAAATAAAATTAAAGGTTCCATTCATAGAGTCATAATAGATAACAAGTACTCACTTTAACTGCATTTTATAGGTTAGGTAAGCACTTTAAATTAATAAATGACCTACACAGACATGCAGTCTTGAAAAGAAATGAGAGACAATCACTTTTCTTGGCATTGCTATGAAATCCGGCGGGATTTGGTATTTCTAGAGATTTGAGAAATTAGAAGGATTTATTTTGTAGAATCTTTATACGAAACACATTTGAAGATTTTTTTCCCTTGGAAGAATGTTTCTATTATGACTCCTAAGGTATTCCCTGGGACTGTGTAACATGTTTGAAATATATTCTATTACAATCAATTATATTGCAAGACATTGTAGATGGTCTCTGTGGATGCGTTTGTAAAATGCACCCTTCTGGCTAGAGATCTTCCACAATTAAAAGTTCCTCCAGAGAATCTCCTGATTACATCAATTAAGAGGGCTGGTGAGGGCTTTGTAACTCAAGACAACTAAATACATATCATCTTCTGTCATATTTCCAGTTGCCTGCATTGTGAATAATCCAAAATTGAGAAGCTTTTTCTATTAATGCAATTATTAGTAATTGCAATACCAATAAGTCATCCTGTCATTTAAAGAAGTAACCATAAGAGAGTTGGATGCCTATTTCTATATAAATGACATATTTAAAATGCATGAAGTATAATGATGGAAGGGGTCGAAATGATCTAGATACATAATACTCATTTATTGATGTATTGACTTGAAACTTCTTTGTAAAACTACTTAAAGATAATAAAAAGTTCTGCCTGTAATCCTAGCTACTCAGGAGGCTGAGAGCTGAGGATCATGGTTTGAAGCCAGCCTGGGCAGAAATGTCCTTGAGACTCTTATCTCCAGTTAATCACAGAAAAAGCCAGCGGCATTGTGGCTCAAATGGTAGAACACTTGCCTCGAGACAAAGGAGCTTAGGAATAGCATGCAGATGCAGAGTGCAAGCCCCAGGAATGGAAAAAAATAATAAAAAATAAAGTGTGAGGGAATTTTCTTTTAATTTTGTACTTTTTTCAAAAGTATAAGTATTATTCCTCAAAATAGCCTGGCATCTAAATGTTTGCTTATTCCTCAATACCAGTACTGATTTCACTTCCTAATCAACAAGACCCATTTCTCAGATCCTTATTTATTTATTTATTTATTCATTCATTCTTTACTTAATTTGGAACTTCAGTGAACACATCTACAAATTCTTGTAGAACTGGATTTCCTGAAAGCAAATGTCTTTTTCCAAAACTCATTCATTACCAAATTATACTTCCATCTCAAATTTCCATCTTACAGTATGATAGTATTATTATTTTAATTATGGTCCTCTGGCATACATTAGATCTCTATACTTGTTTGTTTTACATTTCTTCAATTTCAGGTTGTTTCCCTCTTTAACATGTAAATCAAAAGTCTTCTTAGACTTTCTAAATTAATTACACATTTCAGGAGATATGAAAACTCATGTCAATTACAGAGTAAGCAAAGAAGAAAAATAAACTGTTAAAATGATTCAGTAGGTAATTAATTGATTTTTCATTTTATTGTGAGTCTATTGGTCAGAAGTCATTTTGAAAGTAACTAAAGCACACTGCACCTCAGATTTTCTTGTATGTTTAAAACAAGTGTATATGCATCTGTGTGTGTATATACTGTGCATGTGTTGAGTTCATTTATTGAGCTTTTCTTCTGAAAATAGTATGTTAGCAAACTTGTGCATTTAATACAGATAGTATATAAAACCACTTTTTACAAAACAAAACTATTTATTTATTTATTGACACTCCTTGGAGCTGAACTCAGAATCTTTTACTTGATAAGCAGATATTCGATCTCTTGAGCCATGTCCTGAGTCCTTCTTTCCTTTAAAAATTCTCATATAGGGTCTGCCCTTTTTGCCTATACCACATTTGGACTATAAACTTCCTGTGCCTTCAAATAGCTGAGCTGACAAGCATATGCCACTATCATGTTGTATTTTTTTAAAATCTGTAGTACTTTCTTAACGTGAAGTGTTTCACGCTAGAAAAGAAAAAGTGTTATTATCTGGTAAAAATAATGTTACTTAGTAAATGTGCTACTTAAATATTTTGAAAATATTCAGATTAGTTCCAAGAATCTTCTAGAAGAAAATCTTTCTAAAAGAAGTTCAATTTACTGTCAGCTTCCTGAAAGGCTGACATATGGGGAAAAGATTAAAAGTTAAAATCTTTAAAAAGCTGCCTTTTGTATTTAACACAGTAAACAGATCGAAAGTTTTAATTCTGTTTAAAATAAAATAACATTAAATTTTTAAAGAAAAAGTAAATATATGACGGTAGTACACAGGTTTTCAGTAAAAGTTTTATATTAAATATATTATTCGAGAAACATCATTTATAGCTGCCAATGTAGAAGTAACTCTCTAGACTTCCCAATCCTAACAACGTATCCTCTATGTCTCTCGTGAAATAATCTCCTACTATTGAATTTATGAATAACATAGGTTGAAAACAGTAATGATAATAATTTCAAAAGTTCTTACAGTTGCTTTTACATGATAGGTGGAAATATGCCTTCTACATCAAGTAAATAATTTGCAGTAGTTCCTAAAAGTGTACTTATGTAAAGTTATATTTTACATATTCCCAAATTTGCAATTATCTGATAATGCTAATTTTAATAAGTCCCCAGCTGTGTGTTTGCAGAACAATGTACAGATATTAAACTGAAATATTTGTGAAAGAGCATAACTAGTATTTATAGCAAATCAATTCTCTAAAACTCGAAAAACTTGTTATAATTATTCCAAAATTTAGAAAAGCTTTTTAAAAAATGCCTTAGAGAAATGAGTAGCTTTAATGTGATGAAAATTTTACAGATGAAATAAACTAAGGGCAAATTCATACAGAAACAATTCACTTTAACGTGCCATACCTGCTCTTCTAACTTTTCACTTTTATGTACTATCTTCTATTTGGATTGTTTCATGACAATGCAACAATTATATTATTCTTTTCACTAATTTATTGGTGGGAATTGGGCCATGTTTAATCTTAGTTAATCCCCAAACTGATATGCTAAATATCCTTATGCATCTGGATTTTGCATGTGTAGTTTAGATAATTTTTATTGCCTCCTGACAACTTAGGAAATATATGTATATTTTTCAACTTTCTTGGTGGATAAGAAAATCGAGACTTGATTAAGTTGTTAGTCTGCATACATATATTTAATATGAGAAATGTTTCATGTGGTCCCATGTCTGTCTTATTCAAAGAAGGAGAGATTCTATTCATTGGAAAACAGCATAACGAAACAAAAACAAGCAATAAACTAAAATGTTATAACTACTAAAATGTTATACAATAGTACCACTTGATTTATATGTTATCCAAGATTTTTAACTAACTCTTAGGTATTTCAAACTGTATCCAACATTCTACATTTGATTATTCAGAAGCCCAGCTTGGCATTGATAACTTAATTAATGAAAGAAGATAATTGTGCTTACATGAGGTCTAAAATTACTTAAATGAAACTTCCTCTATTCAATGCATGTCAGAAATTTTCACCTTGTATAATAATTGTTGGAAACTCCATTATTTAGAAGCATACAAGTTTTACTTAGAGCTCATGTGTTTTCTCCTGGAAAGATGTCTTTCAATTATATTTCTAGGATTTAGCATTTCCAAATACTTTTTAAATATATTTCTGAATATGATCATTGTTATTGTTGAAACTTAATCTACATGAATAATTTAATTGAAGTAAATTGCTTGTCTGGAATACAGAAAAAATAATTTGATCAATTCAGGCTTTATTCACTAAATAGACACTCATTTCAGTGGAAGAACATGGATTATATTTGGAAACTTAGATGGCTTTAGGCTTTGACAACTGCCAGAACTATGATATTCAAAGGCTTGCTGATCTACTACTGAATTTGAAAGGAAAAAATCACAAAAATGTTACAAAAAATACAGAAAAATGTCAAAAATTTCCCAAAAGAGGTGGATGTGACTGAAAAGTTTAAATGCATTGCCATGAAATTTGAGACAAAATGAATTTAGTGCAAATGAGTAAACTCATGAATTGGAATGAAGCAACATTTCTTTGTGGATGCAAATTTAAAAGAAAACATAAAAATAATGTAATATGCTTTTTGTTTTCTCCGCTGAGAAAATTTGTTACCAGATCTTAAAAACAGGCTAGGCTCTTCACTAGACAATGATAGAAAAAAGATATTTGATGTAGAAATGGGTATTGAGAATTCTCTGAGGATAGTTCAGATAGTATTTTAATAACCTTATTTTTAAAAAGCCAAGACTAATGAGTTGTATTCATTACACATAGTTAACTATTCATTAAATTGGAGCATATTTTAGAAGAAAAATGAATTTATTCTCAAAAAGAGAAATCAATGTCACTTTTGATTGTAGATTCAAATAATTCCCATGTCTGAATTTATGTGTGTCAGTAAAACTTTCCAACAGGTATGAGAAATAATTCAGTTTATACATTTTAAACATTCAGATAATTCATCAAACTTAGGTTAACAAAATATTTTAAAGAACTTAAAATACAAAAGAAGTATTTCGCAGAAATTATAAAATGTTACACAGAAGTAAATAAAAAAATCTCTAGAATTTTTATCTCTTTCTAGTAGCTAACATGAGTAACTACACATAAATGAATGTTTTTCTCTTTATAAAATGTAGTGTTAGCTGAGCAAGAACATGAGAACTGGAGGTCAAGGCTAAGTACCAGCATAAACACACTCACACACACACACACACACACATATGCACACATACACATATACACATATATGGTGTTAAATTTAATTAGAATATTAAACGCATCCAGTAAGTGTCATGTCATAGAATAAATGTTTGAAAACATTTTACCTTGAATCAACTTTATGTTTCCACTCAGTAGGTATGTATAAGCAATTTGGAGGAGAAAGGTTGAAAATGCATGCACAAAAGTGTGCAGTACCTTCATTTCTTTATTAGGTATGTTGTTGATTTCCTCCTAACTTAACTAACATGCCTTCTGTGCCAGAATTTTCTAAAGCAGAGTTCATTTGAGCACCTACACTAGAAATTTCCTAGAGTAATTTTTTAAATACAGAGTTGAAAGTTTATC
Organism: Dipodomys merriami; assembly: GCF_024711535.1. Lineage (NCBI taxonomy): Eukaryota > Metazoa > Chordata > Mammalia > Rodentia > Heteromyidae > Dipodomys > Dipodomys merriami. The sequence continues at coordinate 12,388,335 of NW_027206290.1, forward strand.
CAATATTAGCTATGAGACTAAGATAAGTCCATCAGAACACATTTTTTTTACAACTTCCCCTTGTATTCTCTTGTGATAAGAATTTAAAGTTGTGATTCTTCTTGATTAATGAGATGAATCCAGGGCTTGATTCATTCTTTCTTTTCTCTTTTTGACCCCACAAACATGAGCTTATTCTATTGAATTTGCTTTCATCCACCACTAGCTATATGACATGGAAAAGTTTGCTTTAATTCTTACCTGTCCAAATGAAGGTTAGGAATATTGATAGTAACCACTTGAATGCTGTGTGTAAGAATTAAATGTGATAATTCACATGAAAAATCATGAAAAATAATCTGAAAAATAACAAGTACTCAGCAACTGTTAGTTTCTTTATGTCATTATTTGAGAAGGAATTTTAAAGTTCACGTAGACTTATGCTTAATTTTGTACATAATAGAACTAAGGCTCAGAGAGAATTTAGTAGAAGAAAACATCAACAAACTCATCTAGTATCCAAAAATTATGTTAGAATAGACAAGGTTTAGATGGAGAAATAAAATAGTGTATAATTGGAAGGAAGGTTCCAACAAAAAAATCTATTATAGGCATACTATGCACAGAAAAGGTAACGTAAAATGAGTTATACTTATTAAATTCATGTTCCTATAAAAGGCACCAATGACAAATATATCTCTACACTTTGAAGGCAGCCCTTGGAAATCTGCTGTTCATCATTTGGCATCCAGGTTTCTTTTGTGCTACTCACAGTCGGTGACTAAACATGGCATATGCAGAAGCAACCCTTCCAAGAGAATGAGGCCTCTTCTGCTGAAAATGTTGAGGAGCCTCCTAATGTCTTTGTTGACGCACACGACAATTAATGAAAGAAGATAATTGTGCCTGTATGAACTCTAAAAGTACAAAATGAAACTTTCACTTTTCAATGCAGAATAATCTAAGATGCCTCCACTTAAACTTGTTCCTTTATTGGGGAGAACGGAGTAACAGCTCCAATTCTTTTTTTTTTTTATTGTGAAAATACTGTACAGAGGGGTTACAATTACATGGGCAAGATAATGAGTACATTTCTTATCAAGCATTGTAGCCTCCTCCTTTGTTTCCCCTTCCCATCCTTTCCCATCCGCCCCCCCCCACCCAATCCTCTCCACTACCCCTCCCTCCCCTCCCCCGCACCAAAGTTGTAAAGTTCCTTTTCCACATAAGGACTTGTACATCTCATTGTTGCAATGGGTCCATCTGTATCCCTATTTAAATGATTTGTTTTTCCCTTCCCCTCCACAAATTATACCAACATCAAATACAGTGAAAGCAGGGATTGTACTGTGGGGGAGAAACTTACAAAGCAACAAAGAAATAATTTTATAAATGTGTTAGAAACAATCACATGAAAGAAAAAACATTTGAATACATATTTTAGGGTTCATTTCCCTAATATCACCTTATCTGACCATTTCTGCTTGACTCAGACATATACTAGGTATTGCAAATAATGGAAACTATGGGACCTATGTTTCTTTGGGCTTGGCTTACTTCACTTAATAGAATTTTTCCAACTCTTTCCATTTCCTAACAAATGGGGCAATGTCATTCTTTCTGATTGAGGCTTAGAATTCCATTGTGTATATATACCACATTTTCTTGATCCATTCATCTACTGAGGGGCATCTGGGTTGGTTCCATATCTTAGCTATAGTAAATAATGCTGCAATAAACATAGTTGTGCTGGTAGCTTTAGTGTGGTCTTGTTTGTAAACATTAGGGTAAATGCCCAAAAGTGGGATTGCTGGGATATAGGGGAGCTCTATGTGAAGTCTTTTGAGGAACCTCCATACTACTCTCCAAAATGATTGAACAAGTTTACACTCCGACCAACAATGCAGTAGGGTTCCCTTTGTCCACATCCCCTCCAGCATCTGTTGTTATTAGAGTTCTTGATTTTAGCCATTCTAACTGGGGTGAGGTGGTATCTCAATGTTGTTTTGATTTGCATTTCTTTTATGGGTAGGGAGGTTGAGCATTTCTTCACGTGTCTATTGGCCATTCTTCTGTCCTCTTCAGAGAAGTTTCTCTGTAAGTCTTTAGCCCACTTATTCATTGGGCAGTTGTATCTTTGAGGATTTGTTATTGGGGAATTTAATTTTTTGAGTTCCAAGTATATTTTAGATATGAGACCCTTGTCAGTTGTATGGCTAGTGAAGATCTTCTCCCAATCCATAGTCTTTCTATTGATCTTGCTAGCTATGTCCTTTGCCATGCAGAAGCTCTGCAACTTCATGCAATCCCATTTGTCCAACCTTTCTTTGATTTGTAGTGTTTCTGGGTCTCTATTAAGAAAATTTCAGCCTGTGCCAAGGAGACCTAGGGTTTCTCCTATTCCATCCTGTAATGTTTTCAGTGTCAGCTTTGTCTCCGAGGTCTTTGATTCATTTGGAGTTGATTCTGGTGCAGGGTGATATATAAGGATCTAGCTTTAGTTTTCTACAAGTAGTTAACCAATTTTGCCAGCACCATTTACTGAAGAGGCTGTCTTTCTTCCATTCTATTTTTTTAGCTCCCTTATCAAAGATTAGATGGCTATAGGTCTGGAGGTTCATTTCTGGGTTTTCAATTCTATTCCTTTGGTCCTGAGGTCTGTTCTTGTGCCAGTACCAAGCTGTTTTGATTACTATGGCTTTGTAGTAGAGTTTGAAATTTGGTATTGATATTCCTCCAGCAGTGTTCTTTCTGTTGAGGAGCGTTTTTGCTATTCAGAGTCTTTTATTTAAAACCTCCAAATCTTGCACCACTTCCCACTGTCTGTGGACCTCCTAGTTTTGTTTCATATATTTCCCTTCTTGAAATCCTTTTACAATTAATCATGCCTTGGGATTGAACTCAATGCTCAAATGTGATAGCAATTCAAATGTTCTACCCCTGAGCCACATACCAGCTATATATATATACTATATAAATATATATCTATATTTATACTATATATATTATATAAAGGTGTTGCCATTCAAAAAGGCAGTTGATGTATATAATGTGTCTTGATCAATGTCTCCCATTTCAAGATTCTCACTCATCCCTCACAATCCACCTTTTCTTAATTTTGTTAGGATATGCATTTGAATGTTAACTTCATCCCCCCCTTCTTCTCTTCATTTGTTTACCCCTTTCCCATTGACCCACCTCACCCCTTTCAAGTACCCAATTTCTGGTATTTACTTGCTGACCTTTGATTTAGCCTTTCTAAGGAATTATACCTTGAATTCTCCCTGAATCTATCAGATTTAAATTAATACATTTGTGTACACTTACATAACACCTCAAGTATTTACTTATATATTTTTAAACTAACCCTAACTTGGACATATAAGAGAAAACATACAATCTTTATATCTCCAGGCCTGAAGTACTTCACTTAGCATTTTTTTCCTGGTCTTTCCATTTATTTACAAATGATACAATATCATTCTTTCCAATGAATAAGTAAAATTCCATTGTGTATATATACCACATTTTCTTGGTCCATTTTTCCACTGAATGATATCTGTGCTGATTCCATTCTACTCTGCTACAATGGACATTGTTGTACTGGTGGCTTTATTGCATCCTAGTTTGCAATCTTTTGGAGGAATGCCCAAGAGTGGGATTGCTGTATCATAGGGTAGACTCTACGTTTAGTTTTTGGCAGGACCTCCACCCAACTTTCTAGAGTATTTGAACAAACCAACAGTATATTGGCCACATTTTCAACATCTGTTATTTTTTGTATTCTTGATGATGATCATTCTAACTTGGATGAGTAAAAATATTGCTGTGTGATCCAGGCTGTCCTCAATCTCTCAATACTTCTGCCTCAACCTTCAAGTACTGGCATTAGAGGTGTGTACTATTTGCCCAGAATAATTTGCTTTCTGGAAGACTTGAACTAATTTATCTCTCAAAGTTCACATACTACCTCATCTAAAATAGAACATAACATGTTGGATACTTAAAACTAGTAAAACTGCGTTTTATAATTTAAACAACATATCCTGGCCTTACATTCATTCATGAAGTACTAGTTAATGAAATCTTTTGGACTATTACAGTATGTGGTTGATAGTAAATATATGGAGGAATAAAACTACATAGTCGCTGCTGCTGGGAATTCTTCATCCAGTATTGCTTAAATATCATTTGAATAAAAGAAGCATATGTGTAGATAAAATATGCAAGTAAAAATGAATACAAAAATCTTCGTGCAACTATGGGTCCAGTAATAAAAGTGTGAGTGTGTTTAGATAGATAAAAGTGTGAAGAAAGCAGAGATTTATTTTCAGTGAATAAATCATGTGTTCTTGGCATGTCTATAATACACAATAGTGTTTACACATACACCAAAAATGTTTCAGTTATGTAAAAAATGGCATAATAATGATGTTAATGGTCACATTTTGGTAGGTATGCATCATCTCAATTACTCAGTTAATAATATTATTTTTATCATATGGGAAAGCAACGTTATTCATTAAAACATTTTTTCAAATATTTAAAACATTAAAATATATGAAAAGTATGTTAAAACATAAAGGAAAATGGGATTGAATGGTGAAATTGTTTAAAATATAGCATTAATGCATGTGGAGATGTAATAGTGAAATACCCCCCCAATAACTGATATAAGCCAAGAAAGTAAAGAATTAATCATAAGAGTATATGATGACGACTTCTAGAAGAAAGGAAGATTTGAGATAGACACTTAAAAATAACTAATGTTTGTTTTGGAATGGAAAAAAATGAAATATTTACATATATATGTGTGTAGACACATAAATTTTGAGCCTCTAAGTGCTTTATGATAATGTAGGTATTTCATATGATAATTTGTGCATCCATTATAACACCCTTATGACATTGGTAGCATTAAGCACATTATAAAGAGAAAAAATAAATTTCAAAGATGTAACTTACATGTTCAAAGTAAGGTGCCTACTAAACAATAGAATGAAATATGACTAAAACCAGTAAAAGCAGACATGGCCCTCATCTACACAAATATCCCCAGGTAAATGAGGCCATATAATTATGAATTGTTAGGTCTGTTAGAGGACATTGGTTTCCCCAAGATGCAGTTGACTTTGTTATTTATATTCTTATCATTCATACAGAGGGGGGATAAAGGTAGGAAAATTAATAGCAGGAAATAGAAGGGAAGGTAGGAAGGAAGGAGGAAGATGGAAAGAAGAAAGGAAGGAAGGAAAGAAGAAAGGAAGGAAGGAAGGAAGGAAGGAAGGAAGGAAGGAAGGAAGGAAGGAAGGAAGGAAGAAGGGATGGGATGAGAGAGAGGAAGAGAGAAAGGAATGGGGTGGGAGGGAGGAAGAAAGAATCATGGCGAGCACATTTTGTATAAGGCACTAACATAGTGCATGCTCTATACACAACCTGCAGTTTGGGATTATGGTAAAACATCTCTTTATTAACTGTAGATACATAGCATGTCTTTATCCCAGAAATAGGTATTCAACTCTAGTAGCTTTGCTTACTATGTAAAAAATAAGCACACCATTATGCTATAGAGGACGATAATATACTACTTATGCATATACTAACGTATTCTATCTTCATCCTAGTCATCTGTCTGTTCCTCTAATCTATTTATATAACTTCTGTTTATCTCTATGTGTTCTATAATCTCTCTGTTTATATAATCAGTACAACAAAATAGCTTTTGACAGCATGAGGGAGGAAAGATGTTACAACAGAACTGAAAACAAGCATAAACCCAATGATAAGGTAGATATAAAGTGTCCCACAAGTTCCCCAAGCAGCAAAAATGAGGTCTTGCTACTTTCTCTCAAAGTCTGAAGAAAATTAGATGGATAAATGAGCTTTTTTTGGGGGGAGGGGTCTGGTTGTGGGGTCTGTACTCTGGGCCTGGGTGCTGTCCCTCAGCTCTTCAGCTCTACCACTTGAGCCACAGTGCCACTTCCGGCTTTTTTCTTTTTGCTTATGTGGTGTTGAGGAATCGAACCCAGGGCCTCAGGCATGCAAGGTAAGCGCTCTACCACTGAGCCACCTTCCCAGCCCAATAAATGAGCTTTTAACAACAGAATATGATGATAAAAATGTTGATGTAGCAGACTCAAACAGTTTTGATCTACAGTAATTCTCACATTCAAATTACAGAATTTTCTTGGTCAACAATTCTCATGATATCTTTAATGTAACTGCTTGCAAGAACTAGACAGACTACTCAGGTTGGATGAGTTCAGAACATTTTTAATTTGACACCATATCACCCAGCAGCATTTATTAAGTGACCCACAAATGAAAAAAAAAAAACATTCAAAAAAGTATTATAAAAGGCACATAAAATCCAGTGCTACTTCTGAGGAACTTAGAGTTCCATGAAGAAGACAAGGTAAATCTATAAAATTCTAAATTCAAATGTCAGAAACATCTGCCATATAGAAGCTGTAAAGAGACATTTATGTAAGTGTTCAGTATTCAGGGAAGTGGACAGGAAGTTTAGAGAGACTGAAACTAAAAGAACCCAAGTAAGGTTGTTTACAGACAGTTTCAAGAGGAATGAATATTTTGTCTTGGTTATGAGAACATTATCCTGGTTGCTTCAATTCTTATTTCTTTATGGTATTCTTTATGGTATTCTTCATATGGATGTTTTTTAAAGCTGACATGATTATAGTTGTCTTCAGTTCTCTTCTTCTATTTTTTTCCTTTAGAGAAAAGCCTTAATATGACACTATTAACTAAATATGAGTCTAGGGTCACAGAGCTATCTTCCATTTTAGTCTGTTCCTAACTTGTACTTCTGTTTGCCTTACACTTTAACCTTTACAAATTATAAACCCAGGGTATGTGGCCAAAACCATCTTGCTTCTTAATAAGCAGGTGATCTGCCATTAAATAATACCCCCACTCATTTATGCTAAAGTTATCTTTCATGTAGGGTCTCATGCTTCTGACTGAACAAAAATCCTATTCACTACACTCCTTCTCATAGCTGAGGTGAAAGGTATGTGCCACAACACTGACCTCATTTGTTGACATGGAAGCCACACTAATTTTTTTGCTCAGGCCAACCTCAAAATGCAATCCTGTCAGTCTCCACATCTTGAGTAGCTGGCATTACAGGGTATAGCAACCATGCCTTTCCTCATCCCAGTCATCTTCTAAGATCATGTCTGTTCTTCTAATATTGTTTTCTAGTGTCATATTTCCATAAGTGGGTTGTCATATGTGCTCAGAGCTTATGTTGTATTACTACATCTACGGGGTCACGAAGTAATGAATGTCTAGATTTTCCCACTTACCCAAGTCAGAGAGGAAATCTTGTGTTGTTCCCATTTGTTCCAACAAATGCAAGTACTGTAGAGTTAGCTTTTCATAGCACCATGGTGCTCTGTACATATGCGAAAGTTTCCTTGCTCTTTTTTCATGAAGCAACCATCATGAGCTTTTAGAGCTGGTGAGAAACAGAAGGTTCTATACCCTGAAAAGCTGGGAAAGCCCTGAAGTACAGATGCTTGAGAAGCACGGTGATAGACAGCCAGCTGTTTTTCATCGTATCAGAGAACCAAGGGTCCCAGACTACCTCATCAGTCCAAGGCAGAGCTCCCTTTACCTTTTGTGTGCACAGTCCGGTTCAACTTTCTTCCTTCTCTGCCAATAATCTCAGTAACATCATAAGTTCTTATTGAATTATGCTTTTTAATTTGCAAAATGGTTTTGATGGCTGAACACTTACCAAAATGTCCAGCTTTTACAAATCATGCCTTCATTTTCATACCTATGTGATTTTTTTCCTGAAATGAGCTTCAAGGCAAAAGGCTAAATATTGATTCTTTTCTTTATGTTGGAACTTATCACCGTACTTGTAGGCAGCTCTGACTCATTAGAGAGAAAGTGGTGGCAAAGGAGTTATAAGAGAGAATGTTAGTGTATTTAAAAGTAGACAGTCATCACACTGTGGCTGGCATGCTGCGTTCTATGTCCAGATAAGGCTGAAGGACAAACTCCTGGAAAAAAAATCATTAGAGCAGTGTGAATATGTGTAGCATTCAGCATTTTGTACAGAAATAGCAGAGATAAGATGGATCTGGAATCAGTATATTTTGGCCTAAGCCTGAACATTCCCAGATACTGGGGGCTACAGTGATAAGAGTGAGATGATAATCCATTTCATCTGAGATTGATCATTTCAGAGGCCAGTACTGAGAGGAATGACTGAAAGGAGATGAGTCTGGATGTCTGGGTTTATGAAAATGGTATTGAGCATGTGAAAAGACAGTGAAGGTAAAAGGATCATAAGAGGGAAAGTTCCTGTAAAGGAAAAGTGTGGTCATCTGAAGCTGGATCTGAGTGTGAGTAGATAAAGGGCCATAGAGGATGTGGCTGTGATGGTGGAGAAGATAAGGAAGCAACGAAGTTAGATGCATTCTTGTTATTGGTGTTTTCTTCTTTGTCTTTGGAAAGGATCATAATCTCAGGATGTCTAATCTAACCCAGTTCCTAGCAAATAGTTTTACCCAATACAAATTTGCAAGACACATAATAAATGAAGGACTCATTAAGCACCAAAGCTACCCAAAATCAATATCTGAGTATGACCATGTTGTACCATGCATTTGTTTGCCAAATTGGACTTTTTAGGTATTTTGTCATCTGACCAAAAACATCTGAATATTATTTTGCTAAATAATGCTAATCACTTGTGTCTCAGATCAGTAATCAATTTTTATAGTAATTATTTTCTATATCACTACATTTCAGCTAGATGCCTTTCCTTTCCATTTTTATATTGCTCTCGACTTCCTATTCTACTTCTTACTCTAGTCTCATATTTATTTTATATTATTCTATTTAAAGCAATTTCTTATTTAATTACCTGCCTCTGTCAATAGACTGAAATCTCAGGCAGATCAAAGAGAGTGTCTTATTCATCATGTTTTCCACTCATTATAAAAGAAACTAATTCAAACAAATTACTGTTTTCTTCGCCTCTGTTGTTAGCCAAATAATTTATGTTGTTGCCTATTCTTAGTCAGCAAAGTCAGAAACAAGATTCTCAGCTATTGCTTATGTAATGAAATAAAGTACAACCATCATTCAAAATTTAGCAGAGAAGTTCTCTTTGACTCCCCCATTGGTAACAAGTATCCTTCAGATACATTTACAAATGCAAGCTGTGTTTTAGTACCTCAAACAATGGCAGAAATTTAATGTCTGTACATGACTGTGATGTGTCCTCTATGATATTCCAAGTGTACACTAACTAGATACATCTCTAGATGTTTGTATGTGTAGTCCTGGAAAACTAGAAACATTTTTATTCTATATAGCCTTAGTTTTAGATTAAATGAAATGGAAAGGAATTACTTTGTGGTCACCTTTTGAGGTTAGGGACTAAGGATATAGAAGGAGACATTACATGGTTATTCTTTTAGTGATTGGTGAGTTGTGCCATGAGTGTTTTTATCACAATTTTTCTTTCTGCAACTCTCTGTTCTTTCTGTTTTGCAAACCTCACAATTATTTATTCATTTTGATGATGTCAGCTTTCATGACAGATTTATCTGCCTCTGTAGCAATTTTTCCCACATGTTCTTTGGCCTCTGGAGCCATTGTATCACAGATATAAATATTTCTAGTCTTCACTGCTCTTTTTCATGCTGTAACCATCTCATTGACTGTTGAATTTTTCTTCTATTGCATTTTTTTTCAAAAAGTACTTAAGATTCAAATGTAGCACCCCAAATTTTCTTCCTACTTTGTAAAGGTGTCTGTAAGAACCATCTTGTTCTCTAGTCTTGAAGGACTCTTTCCTTCTCCAGGCCAATAATTGAGATCTGAGGCAGCCCACAATTTACCTCCTTTCTCTCTCTCCCTCTCTATTGGATCTTTGCCCTTATCATTTAAGCATGCCCGAGTCTCTTCCTTCCTAAAGAAAAATGTATGCAATATTAATACACAATCCTTCTCTGACCTTGAGTCGCTACCCACTTGTCTGAGCCAAGAGTAGATGACACATGCCAACTCAGTTTTCCTGATTAATAATCTTTTCTCAGTTTACTGACATATGGTTTTAGTTAACAACACACCATGGAAACCTTTCTCCAAAAAAATCACCGGAGCATGCATTTCAAGTATATTGGAATAAGTTCACTCCTTATTCTCTTCCTTTCCTACCCCATTCAATATTGTTTGCCACTCATTATGAAAAAGTCTACGCTTTTAGTTTCTTTGCTCTTGGACTTCAGACCATTCTTTCACTATTGTTTTTAGACCTCCTTGCAAATAGGAGAGCATTGATTTTCATTCTAAAGTTCTGCAGTGGAAATGTCTTTGTACTTGCACCTATCTGTGTACATATATGTGTATGTATATATATACATATGTGTGTATGCATGCATATATTTACAATTTATAGATATTCTCTTTGAATCTTTACAAATATTCACTTTACTTTGAATATTTTCACTTGTTTCTATTTAGTGATTTTTACTAATTTTATTATTTTATGTATTTTTTCCTCCTTTAGTCTTCCCACCCTTTGTCCCTCCTTGATTGTCTTTCTTTCTGTTATTGTTGTGCTGCATTTTAGGATCTTGTGTTCTACCACTAAGTTATATCTCCAGCCTTCTTTCATGATTTTGATAAATTCTTAGATTCTTTCTAGTTGCTCAGTTACTTAAATTATTGGGTAATCTTAAACTTCTGTGATTTATATCTTCTGACTTTTAGTTATGATTGAAAAGCTTTTTCTATCTTCTGTTATCTATGTATGTATATATTAATGTATGCATGTTATATATGTATATTTGTATGTATGTATGCATGTATGTATGTATTTATGTGTCTCTCTATCTATCATTGTATCATCTATCATCTGGTGATGCTGGTATTTGAACTCAAGGCATCATACTGGCTAGGTAGGCATTTTCTTTGAGTTAAACTCCAAGTCATTTTTTGCTTCACTAATTTTTCAAAAAGGATTTTTGTTGTTGTTATTTGTTTTGCCCAGAGTCAGCCTTGGATTGATTACACACCTTCCAGCCTACACTTCACAGCACCTAAGATTACAGGCATGAGACCCTTGGCCCAGGTTGTTGTTTGAGATTAGGGGGAAGCTCCTTTTTCCCTAGGATGACATTGAACTAGAATCCTGCTGATCATTGTCTTCTGCATATTTGGGAATACAGGTGTGAGCCACCTAAAAAAACAATGTTTTTCATATTTTATGTGATGTATTTTTATGCATATCTCTAATAAGAGTATTTTTGAAAAAATCCTTTAAAACCTAAGCAGGTGGCAGTTTTTTTATTTTCTTTTTTTGTTGTGATGAACAGAGATGTAATAAGTACATATCTTGTCAAACTTGTTACCCTTTCCCTCATTTTCTCCCACTTTCCCTACCTACCAAACCCCCTCCTCATTGAATGGATTTCCAACATATTGTCTTGTGTACATTGCTGTTGCATTGATTCCCCTCTTTTCCTTTGTCTCATCATTCTGTTGTGGCAGTTTCTTCAACATGTGGCTTTGCTTCTTCCAGAATTAGAAGCTGCAATATGGCCTGAGAACAATTTTAATGTTAAGTTTTCGTCAGAAAAATCCAAGAGTACTTGGTAGTAAAATGTCAGGACAAACTCAGATCCCAATGTTGGCTATCTGGAGGTTAGAGAGTATCAGGTATGGCTTCTTTCTTTTCCTTCCTATGAAGAGTTTCTACATTCATACCATTTACTAGTTTGCCTACCATCTCCCAGAGATGCTGGCCAGCTTTTCTAGTTAATCTTCAAGACACCTTAGTTCAAAGTTGGTGGCCTAGATTCCTGCCCCAGCATAGACATTGAACCACTAGCCCTGAACTCACAAAGAGCTGAACCAGCATCTGTTCCCTGCTCCTTCCCTATTCCTCTTTCTTCTAAGGATGCATATTATTGTTTAAGCCTCAAAAGTTTTCTTTGCTTCTCAAAAAAAAGATAAATATTTGAAAGAATATTTGTTATAGGATACTTAGGTTTTCTAGATGTTCTGTATCAAAACTCTCTTCAGGTTATTTACACTACTGTATTATCTAAACAGCAGTCCATGTTTAAAAAAATAAGGCATAGATACTTTCGTGATAATATATGAATACCTTATAAATTGAACATACAATTAGAAATAAGAAAAGGATAAAACAAACTTTAAAATTAACTGTTAACTATTACTATTAACTATAAAATGACATTTTAAATTTAATTTTATTGTAAAGGTGATGTACAGAGGGGTTACAGTTGCATATGTAAGGTAGTGAGTACATTTCTTGTTGAACATTGTTACCTCCTCCCTCATTTTTCCCTTTCCCCCACACCCCCCACCAAGTAAAGTTTATTTCTAACATAGTGTCTTGTGAGTATCACTGTTGTATTAGTTCGCCCTTTGTCCTTTGTCTCACCACTTTGTTATTCCCCTTCCCTTCCATAATTCAAATAAATGTATATACAATGTACAAAGGTACCAAAAATGAAGTTATTTCTTTATTCTTTCATTTTTTTCCTTTGGTTTATCCCCTATTGTCACTGTATTTGATTTTGGTAACCATAAAATTATTTATGCCAAAATCATTTTGTTTTTTAAAAATTGTTTGTAATAGAGTTGAATGTGATGTATTAAAATTACTTTTTAAAAGTCATTGTAAGCAGTCCTTTCTGTAAAACATTCAATAATTCCCAAAGGAACATTCCATGTGGAAATGTTTCTGAACCATCATTCAAAATTCTTTTTTAAATTCATCACTTAGATGTGACTTTTAATGAGAGGGAAAAATACAAGTTTTTGTTATAAAATTAGGTAATGAAATAAACCATAGTATAAGTTTTCTACCTATGCTAAAAAGTCATCTTTATATTTTATCTTACAAGTCATGTTTATGTTTTATATTGAGAGTATTAGTGATTTAAAATGTTTTCTGAGATTGATGTTTTCTATGCTTTTTAAGATCAAACCTAGGTTCTCCATATACTGTGGAATGAACTGTTTCCCTAGTACTTAAAATACATTGATAATTTTTATATATAATAAAATGAAAAATTTATAACTATAGAGGTTCTGAAAAATGAAAATATTATTTGTGAAAATATTAAACTTTCATCAAAGTACAAATAATGCATAAACACACTTATATGTCAATCACGTTATTTCAACAGCTTTCGTTTGATCTATCACAGCTGCTTAGAGTCAAGCATTTTAAAATGAATTCCAGATCTCATGTAATCTATCTATAAATACTGAAGGATGTATATCAGATACATTTTTAAAAAAATAAGATAAGAACTGTATTCCCAGACCTGGAAAAATTGAGGACAATTTCTTTTTTAACAATTTGGTATATTGAGATAAACTGTGGCCTTGGACACAGAAGGCAAGATCTCTACCATTTGAGCCACACCTCTACCTCCAATTCTCTTTTTGTTTTTAAATTTTGTTATTAATGTTTTTTTCATTGTGAAAATACCATACAGAGGGGTTACAATTACATGAGCAAGGTTAATGAGTACATTTCTTATCAAGCATTGTTGCCTCCTCCTTTGTTTCCCCTTACCATCCCTGCCCTCCATCTCCACCCCCCTTTGCTTCCCCTCCCCCAGCCTGCACCAGCCAAAGTTGTAGTTTTTCGACATAGCGTCTCGTACACTATAGCTTATTTTATATTTTTCAGATAGGATTTTTGTTCTTGTCCTCTCCCCCTCCCCCAGGGTTAGTCTGTTTGTGATCTTCTTACTTAAACCGACAGCAGACAAGGTTGGAATAACAGATGTATACCACCACACCTAGTATTTTTACTGAGAATAATTCTTATTTTTTCTCAGGCTGGCTTCAAACTTCATTTCTCCCAATCTCTGCTTCTCCAGTAAATGGGGTGACAGGTGTGAGTCACCAAACCTGGCTTGAATTTTTTTAATGTTATTTTGAACTAACTTTAGTTTTACACAATGATTTCAGAAGGTACACAAAATTTACTTATTTTTTCATTTGGCTTCTTCTAAGGTGAACATTTCATATGTTCCTTCCAGAAAATTAGTCAGAATTAACAATTAGAATGGATAGTGTGTGTGTGTGTGTGTGTGTGTGTGTGTGTGTGTGTGTGTGTGTGTGTGTTTGTACATGTCTGCACTGGGCCTTGAACCCAGGATTTGGGTGCTTCCTTACCTTTTTCAGTGTACAGTTGTTATCTATCACTTGTGCCAGCCAGCCTTTTAGTTCTATGGGCTTCTTTTGTTTTGCTTTATTTTGTTTTTGTTTGTTTGCTTTAGATGTTTAATTGAAGAAGAAAATTTGTGGATTTGGCTTTCAATCCTGATCCTCAGATCTCAGCCTTAGAGTAGCTAGGATTATAGGTATGAAGCATCAGCACCTGGTGGTAAATTTTTACTAACTACTGAATTTTTTAACCATATGCAACTACTTCTTCCACTAAATAGTTCCTCTCATGCCAGTACTCCGTAATCTCCTTCCCTCCGTGGAACTCTCATTCTTCCTTCATCTTTCATAGCTTCAGCACTTTTGAAGAGAATGCCATGTGTCTGTTACTTTGTGAAATGATCCTCCATTTTAAATTTCTGATGTTTCCTTATGATTAAATTGAGTCCAGTGAATGTGGATGAGGAATGCCACAGAGCACCGATGACACACTTGGTGTATTTAGGGGTGATATAGGGTATGATGTTTTAATTCTTGCAATTTTAATCATTTTCACTTCTTTAAGATAGTATTGCCAGGTTTTTTCCCACAGGAAAGTTACTATGATAAATTTTGTTAAATGCATTTTTGGCATCTTTGGAGATGACTTTTTTCCTTTGCTTTATTAGATGGTGAATTACCTTAATGGATTTCTTCATGTTGTTCTACCCTTGCATCCCTGGAATAAACTTCAATGGGACATGAGTCAATGATTCTTTTTAAGCACTTTGCTATGAGATAGATAGAAAATCACTTCTAGTACAATAGATTTTCAAGGTCAATCTCTATGTCATTAGGAAGTTTTAGAATTAGGTTATTTAAGATAATGTACTCTGGAAATACATCTCACATACTTTCAGATATACTGCAAGCAAATGAGTAGCATTGAGTTCTACTGTCAAGCCTTTGACCTTTGGAACATTTTTTTTCCATCATGTTACCTGTTGTAGATTTGATATTAAATCTCAGATAAGCAGAGAGATATAGAGGTAATCTTCCTATCAAATATTGGTGATGAGAAACCTAATTGTTTCCTTTTCTGCTAAAACACTTCCGTAATTCATAATGCCTTACTGAACTGGTATGCACATGTTTTAGCATGTAGGTTAGCTTCTTGCTTTCCTAGCCTCCTGTCACACTGTCCTTCAAAGATAGACAGCAGACAGAAATAGTAGCTAGGTGAGTACTTCACTAACCTTTCTCATTGCAAGCGTTGTTGTCATTGGAAAGTCTATAAACCATCAAACTATGGGAGGATTTTTGTTTTGCTCATCTCCAGACTGTAATATCCTAGAAAGTCAGGCCTACATTTTGTTAATAAATTCATAACCAGACTATAGCACTATCTTGGTGTATAAATAGTAGATATTTAATAAATGTTTGTTGAATAGAAATAAATAAAGCCTGGCACTTTGTAAAGATTGATGGATTCCATTTTATTTGCTATGACACAGTTTTTTATTAAACTACCAATTAACTGGGGAAAATGATGCCTGAAATCTGGAATATTTCTAGCATTCTCTTCAGAACATTTGTCTTTAATTGACTAATTTAAAGCCTTGCTTTAGTTGGTTATTTGTCCAAAAAAAGGTAAGTCCCTTGACAGCCAAATTTCTTTCAATTTTGTTTTTTTTTTCTTTTTGAATCTGGAGGGGGAAAAAAAGAGAAAGCTCTTTATTTATGAGCCTACAAAACATTCTTATAACATCTGATGCACAAATATTGATCCAGGAAGGTGTTACCTCCTGTGGTTACCCTGTGGGTTTCCACTTTGAAATGCCAGAGAACTCTCACTGAAATAGGAAAGTAATGTCATGTTATATGTCCTTTTTCTAGTACTTTGCCATGAAAGTCATATATTTTGTAAGCTCACAATAATATCTGCAGACATTTGATGTCAGAAAAATGGAAGAAAGAGGATATTCAAGTAAAATTCTTGCCTTCTTTAAAGAAATCTTGACAGAAAAAGTTAGCTAATTAAGCTATGAATAATTGATAAGACTTAGAGAGTGGAAAGTGGCTGTATTTGTAACAAAGGATTACTTTAATGGTTGAATGACCTATCATTTTCTCCCTACCAAATGGTGCTTTGTTCCATCCGCTTACAAATTTAACCCACACAATATACTTATTTTCAAAAACAGAAATAGCAAGAGATATAACTTTTTTTATCTACTGTCATATCTATTTTTTCTTTTCTTTTCTTTTTTATTCTGAAAATATTGTACAGAGGGGTTAAAATTACACGGGCAAGATAATGAGTACATTTCTTTTTTTTTATTGTGAAAATACTGTACAGAGGGGTTACAATTACATGGGCAAGATAATGAGTATATTTCTTATCAAGCATTGTAGCCTCCTCCTTTGTTTCTCCTTCCCAACTCTTCCCATTCTCCTCCCGCCCCACCCAATCCTCCCCGCTCCTCCCCCCCCCCCCACCAAAGTTGTAAAGTTCGTTTTCGACATAACGACTTGTACATCTCATGGTTGCAATGGGTCCATCTGTATTAAACGATTTGTTTTTCCCCTTCCCCTCCACAAATTATACCAACATCAAATACAGTGAAAGCAAGGGTTATACTGTGGGGGTGGGACATACAAAGCAACAAAGAAATCATCTTATAAATGTGTTAGAAACAATCCCATGAAAGAAAAAAATTTGAATACATATCTTAGGGTTCATTTCCCTAACATCACCTTATCTGACTTTTTCTGCTTGACTCAGACATATACTAGATATTGCAAATAAGGGAAACCATGGGACCCATGTTTCCTTGGGCCTGGCTTACTTCACTTAATAGAATTTTTTCCAAGTCTTTCCATTTCCTAACAAATGGGGCAATGTCATTCTTTCTGATGGAGGCATAGAATTCCATTGTATATATACTACATTTTCTTGATCCATTCATCTACTGAGGGGCAAGAACACACTAAAGCTACCAGCACGACTATGTTTATTGCAGCACTATTTACTATAGCTAAGATATGGGACAATATCTATTTTTAACGACTTATCTTTTGGCAACTCACATTCAATCCCATCCATCCAGATAAGCAATTTTAATCTCAGTTCCAGATACAACTTCTGTTTGCTTTTGTTTTGACTGACATAAATTTTAGAAACCATTACAATTATTTTTGCTGTAAATTTAGATACTTTAGTTCCATGCTAGAATGAGTCTATGTAATATAATAACATAAAAGATAATGTGTAGAGTTGTACACATATTATCGGAATTGCAATTGCATAAAACAGCACTGAGTGAAGAAAAGTTATCCAGTAAATGAATACTAGACAACAATACCATATATCCATCAATACTCACCCTATTATTATTGACAAATTAAAACAGCAAGATCTTTTTTATTGAAATATCAGGGCTTGTTCAGTGGTTGAAAACTACAAGAAACATTTTTTATTGTACTAGGTAAAAAGAAATAACATTAATAAGGTCCTTTGCCAAGGAAAGATAGGTGAGCTGTGGGAAGTGATAAGGTTTGGTCATTTGAAGAGAAAAGCTGCTTGGATCTGGTTTCAGGATTGCAGTTTGAGGCTAGCTCAGTAACAAAGAGTCTGTCACAATCTATATCCAAAAATAAACAGCCAAAAACAAAGCAGGAGGTGTGGCTCAAGGGGCAGGGCCCCAGCCAAACAGACACAATGTCCTGAGCACTTTTGGTTACAAAAAGCAGTGTCCTTTCTCTTAACTCTGAGTCCTGTAGAACAGACTGAACATATTTTGCCTGCATAATGGTTTGCATTATAATAATGCCTTACACAAAACAATTTCTATGTATTTACTGAATGAATGAGACAATACCTGGTAAAATAAAAATTTTATTTCTTAAATGAGCATACCTAGTAATTATTTCAAAAATTCCCCTCAAGTTTTCTAAACATAAGTACTATGATGAATTCCAAACTGTTGCATCTTCAAATAGTATCTTATCTAACAAAAGGCCTTAAAGAACAACTTTAATTCCAAAATTATATCTGAAATCATCCCAACTTACAGTTTTCAATTTTCTTGTTGAAAACAAAATAATGCAGAACTGAATCCTCATAAAGTAGCTCATTCCACTTGATAAAATATTATTTCTCATGCTGAAATGTATCCCATCTGTTTTCTAAAACCCAAATTTCAGACCCTTATTTTTTCAGTTCCTTGCAATTACTTAGTAGATAAAAGCATTATGACCATAACCCCCAAGCATAAATTGACTATCCTGAATCCATAAAAATAATTACTACTTAGTTGTTTCTGATCTGTTTATATTGCTTTTCTGTAACCACAAGAGAGGTGGGGTGAGCTATTTATGTTCTAGAGGTGAGACACTTCCTGCACTACATATGACCATATTTTCTCTACAGTTCCACCATTGCCAGGCATTATCATCTGTTGGAAACAGCAAGTGCATGAGAAGGTGAAGAAAGTGACATTTCTTTACTCTATCAGGTGTCAGACAGGCAAAGGTATAGATTTTCTTGAAGCTATTTATTATTATTTTTAATATATTTTCATTGAAAAGAGACTGTACAGAGGGGTTACAGTTACATGAGCAAGGTAATGAGTCCATTTCCTATCCAGCATTGTTACACCCTCCTTTATATTTCCCCTATCATCCTTTTCTTTCCCACCTCCCCAACTCCTCCCTTGCCTCTCCCACCCTGCCCTCAAAAAGTTGTAAAGTTTGTTTTCAACATACTGTTGTATATCTCATTGTTACAATGGGTCATCCTGAATCCTTATTTAGGAAAGACATAGTCATGCGCAGAATATAACTTGGTCTTGGTGAAAAGACTTAAGAGAAATATTGCAGAAGGTGTCAACACATGAGTACAAAAGATGAGACAACCTTGAATGGAATGATGTGGAAGATAAAAATCTACAAGATCCTGGAACTAAGTATGACTGTGAAGAGTAGAGCCACATACATTAAAGTAAGCATTTGGGAGCCATTTAGTTAATATATCTAATTTATCCACTGAAGCTTTATGTGAGATGTAGCATGTGAGCATTATCTTTGATCCTATTTCATAAACTATTTCTTCCATTTTGGTTACCATATCACTTATACTTACCCTCCTTGTAAGTACACCTGATTCTCCCCATCTCTCTCTCTCTTTCTTTCTCTCTCTCTCTCTCCTCCTCTCTTTTGCTTAGGTAAAGAAATTGTCATCTCTCAATAACCTATCACAACTCTATTGTATCTACTGCATTTTATCAAGAGTAATTTTTGTTAGGATATCTTTCAAGTCATGAAGTAGAGTGTCAGGAGATTATCACAGACAAATTGAATTATATAAATTTACAACATGTTCAACATATGCCTTGCTATTAATGAATTTAAATAAAAGTATTTCTTTTTTTTTAATTGTGACAATACCGTACAGAGGAGTTACAATTACATTGGCAGGATAACGGGTACATTTTTTATCAAGCATTGTTGCCTCCTCTTTGTTTCCCCTTCCCATCCCTTCCCATACTCCTCCCCTCCCCCCACCTGATCCTCCCCCCACCCCCCACCAAAGTTGTGAAGTTCATTTTTCTACATAATGACTTATACATCTCATTGTTGCAATGGGTCCACCTGTATCCCTAGTTAAACGATTTGTTTTTTCCCTTCCTCTCCACAAATTATACCAACATCAAATACAGTGAAAGCAGGGGTTATACCGTGGGGGAGGGACATACAAAGCAAGAAATCATCCTATAAATATGTTAGAAACAATTTCATGAAAGGAAAAAAAAACAAAAAAAACATTTGAATACTTATCTTGGGGTTCATTCCCCTAACATCAACTTATCTGACCTTTTCTGTTTGACTCAGACATATACTAGCTATTGCAATTAAAATAATTTTATTTGTAATAAAAGTATTTCTAAAGCATTTATCTTTGTAATAAATTGGGAAAATACTCTCACTCCCTTATACTCTATTATACTTTAATGAATGGGACAAATTCTGTGTATTAAGGATTCCAGAGAAATCCCCCACCTGTATTGTGTAATTAGCCCAATTTTTTTGAATAATTGTACATGAAGGAGGCTCCTATATACCCTTAGGGAGTTGGTGAACATGTGTTTGGCATGTTTCATATGTACACAGCAGGGTGACATCAATATTTACTATCCCTCAAAATGAGCTTCCAATACTTTCCAGTATTTTCCATGGATTGCTCATAACAGTCTTATTCAATCATACATAATGAGATGGCTATAAATGATTTAAGACTAGGTTAATTTTATTTTGGGGAGCAGATGAGGCTAGAACATACCAAAAGCTCATTGTTTATATTTGTGCATCTATTCCTGTTGGCATTCTGCATTACTCAATGAACTTCCTAATCCTCCCTAATTCAATTAAATGAATTATCTGCCTCCTAATTAGTTCATCAGAGTCAAAAAGTCATGAGCAGTTGTTGGAGGTCTTTCATTAATAGGGTCCGTATCTACCCAGATGATGGATATATAATGAATGTGTGCTGGCCTTCCAGTTCTGAAAAATGACAAGTCAGAAAATAGACTCTCATTTTATGCACCAAATATCTTTGTCATAATTTCCAAATAGTCAGGATTTAAAGTGTGGGTTGACGGCTTGGCTTAAGTGCAGATTTGAAATATTGTCTTATGGAATACTCAGTAATATTAATGAATAAACTGAAAGACTGTACACTCAAGGATTTTTACACAATAATTTTTACATAATAAATTATGAGAAGACAATAGCTAAAAGCATAAAATGTTCAGAGATATATTTCACTGAATTTGCATTTCTTGCTAGTTTGAAATATCTAGTTTATCATTTATTATAAATGAAAGGATTTGGAAAAAATTGTTCAATTATAGAATTAAGTAAATACAATTCAGCTCATTAGTAGCAAGTTATCAAAATGTCTGCCCGTGTCCATGTTCAAATGGATACTTCTGATTTGATCTGCCAACTTCAATTTCACAAATTCAATAGATACAAAAGGAACAAAAATAACTCATATTTTCTGCATATTTATTTGTAAACAAAATAATTGCCTTTTAAAATTTAATATTTAAAAAAGACTGCAATCTATGCGTCAGTTATATCTTTAAAGTGATGTCATCAAATATTTCCATAGTCACTTTAGAACTTGCTTCTTAAACAAGAACATATAAATTATTTTACAGAAATTATGGTATTTTAATATTATTAGATATAAAAAATTCACTTTTTCTAATGTGAGCAAATAGTGGATGAACATTGTGTTGTTTTTATTTAAGAAAAAAGCACGACAAAATTCCCTAACAAAATATGTTACCATGCTCATATCCTAGAACTAGTTCTTCTATTGCTTAATAATAAGCTTATCAATCGAGTGTAATAAAGATTTTATATTTCAATATAAAAGAACTGATTTAATATTCCACATGTGTTTTATTTTCTCATATTTTTGGCAGTGTTGGGTGTGAACTCAAGACTTCATGCCTTCTAGATAAGCACTCTATCATAAAATTTCTTAAACCATGAAAATGGTATAATTCAATATAAGACTATAAAATGAAATTAAGCCAGCAAGTTGTTGAGACTGAGTATGTTGTTTGGGATATTATTATTACTTGAAATTTGTGTATATCTACTCAATATATCAGGAATCAGAAATTCAGACAATCTATACTCTTTTTGATTGAGCTAGACATCTCATCTGGAAAATGCAGATGTTTTAGTGTCTCATTTACCTTGACTGTGGCCACTGATTCACTTATGGAAGAACTGCCAAATCTGTACTTCATTCTTGATCACAGAGACAGCCCTAGAAAAATGTATAGGTCTTATTTTGTTGTGAGATTTTAATCTTTTAAGTTTTCCGCTGAAACCTGTTTCATTAAAATGGGAGAAACCTGTCAGAGAGCTGCTCTGTAGTTTGTATTATTCTCTTAGATTTGGTGATCTGCTTTATGTGTAGAGCTACCCTGTGACAGTTTTTCCAAGACATACACTTTTCTGGCCATGTTTTGAATTTATGATGACATTGGTTTGGTTTAATTTGACACCAAAAGTGTGTTTTAGATTAGTTTGATTCTCATTTAAGGTAATATTTAATAATAGCTTGAGACTATAAACTTTTTTCAATAATGAAATGGAGAATATTTACTAGAGATGCCAGTTTATGTGGCAAAAATGCTATTTATGCATCTAATATCTGCTAATTTGTTCTTTTAAAATATGAGTATTTTGACTAGAGGCAGAAACCTGTCCTTTTCCTCAGCAATAATGCTTTTCTTTAAACATCTTACCTTTGATCAGATTCACAAGTACTTTAAAATGGATCTTTTTTCCTATGATAATATCCCTAGGAATATAAATGTGATTAGCTTCATTTGTGACATTTTCTTTGAGTGTAACAATATGGCATGGCAAAAAGAATTTTGTGGGCTTGGTGACTCCTTTATACTCATTTGTTCTCTAGTGTTTAAGATTTGAGTTAAAAATAAAATAAAAACTGAATTTCTCTTCTTTGGTCCTTTTTTTACTACTAGGTACAGATTATGAATTTTTAGATGATAGAAGCATATAAATAGTGGTTAAAGCATTTTTACTTATGTATAACAAACATAATTATAATTGAAACAATTCTTTTTTATACTTTTAAAACTCTTACAGGGGAGATAAACTATAAAGACTCAGATGAGATTAAGAGTCACAAAGGGGCCAGAATGGGATATTGTGTGTTCATAACCATCTACTAATCACATTGAGCTTTCTCAATAGCTTTGATTAATAGATCACACTTACCAACAGTATCTGTATTAAATCATCCCAGAACTTTTTTGGAATAAAAAAATGTGCTATATTCATGACGTCTATTTTTGATAAAAATTTAAGACAATGGGTAAAGGAAAGACACTGATTTTTTTTTTTTTTTTGCTATTTACTAACTATAGACTGAACTTTCATGAGGTGCTAGAGTCTCTGCTAAGAGTTTGTTGGAAATATGGTAAAGGAAGGTGAAATTTCTGCCTTTCAGGCAAGAAAATTCTAGTCCACATAACTGTATTAGAAGAAACAAGATGCATGATGAAAGTACATTGAAAGGAATATGAAAATGACATTGGTATCTATTACGTCGATGTAGCATACATGTAACATGATGCCTATCTTTCAACACAATTTAATTTTATCTATGTGTTAAATTTACTGGTGACATGGGCTTCACCTCACTGTTTCCACATTCCCCATTGGACCTGTTTTAACAGTGCGATTCTACCGACATCCTGCCATCCACAGTGATGGATCCAAATCACAATTCCAAGTTTGAAAATAGTTTAAATAATTTCTGGATATGAGTGGCAGCAATACCATACATTTTCTTTTCTTTTCTTTTTTTCCTTCTTTCTTCCTTTTTTTTTTTTTTTGCTCATTGTGGGGCTTGAACTCTGAGCTTGGGCACTGTCCCTCAGCTCTTCAGCTCAAGGCTAGCGCTCTATCATTTGGGATACAGCACCTCTGGTTTTCTAGGTGGTTTACTGGAGATGAGTCTCACGGCCATTCCTGCCCAGGCTGGTTTTGAACCATGTTCCTCAAATCTCAGCCTCCTGAATAGCTAGGATTACAGGCGTGAGCCACTGGCACCCGGCTAAAACCATACATTTTCAAGCCAGTGACTCAAGCTTGTATGCTGGCCTTCCAGTTCTGAAAAATGACAAGTCAGAAAATAGACTCTCATTTTATGCACCAAATATCTTTGTCATAATTTCCAAATAGTCAGGATTTAAAGTGTGGGTTGACGGCTTGGCTTAAGTGCAGATTTGAAATATTGTCTTATGGAATACTCAGTAATATTAATGAATAAACTGAAAGACTGTACACTCAAGGATTTTTACACAATAATTTTTACATAATAAATTATGAGAAGACAATAGCTAAAAGCATAAAATGTTCAGAGATATATTTCACTGAATTTGCATTTCTTGCTAGTTTGAAATATCTAGTTTATCATTTATTAATTCTTTAAGATCTCTGAAATGTCTAAACATATCACTAAACCTTCCCTCCTGTTTATTCACTATAAAAGAATCCAGGCATGTCTCATGTGTGGTGAAGGAAGTAGTGATTTTGGTGCCTTAAGCAGAATCAAATTCAGCTTTTAATTAATTGACTATGTGTAACATTTAGTTTCCCTAAACTTCATGTCTTTATCTCTAAAATGTGGACAGTATATTTGTTGTCGGAATCAAATGAGATTGCATATGAAAAGCAAGCTACAGAGCACCTGTCAAGAACAAGTGGAAACTTCCTTTTGGTGCTTGGTTTATAATGGTGTTAAAATTAATGTACTAAAGTAGGAGGCTGTAATGTTTGTGAGACTCTCTCTCTTTTTTTTTTTTTTTTTGGTCCGGTCATGGACCTGGACTCTGGGGCTGGGTGCTGTCCCTCAGCTCTTCAGCTCAAGGCTAGCGCTCTACCACTCTTGAGCCAAAGCGCCACTTCCGGCTTTTTTCTTTTTTGCTTATGTGCTGAGGAATCGAACCCAGGCCTCATGCATGCAAGGCAAGCGCTCTACCACTGAGCCACCTTCCCAGCCCTTGTGAGACTTTTATCTCAAATTAATCACCAAAAGGCTGGAAGCAGAGCTGTGATCCAAGTGCTAGAGTGCTAGTCTTGAGTATAAAGCTTAGGGAGAGTGCCTCAGCTCTGAGTTCAAGCCCAGGACTGGAACAAAAATAAATACAATAAGGAGACTGTGGTGTAATTTGCTTTTGTTTGACATAAATTTGGTGCTCCATAAATTTTCTGAATGAACAAATGAATAAATTAAGTAGACATATGATGAACAATCTTCAACAAAGCAGCTTTTGTCTTTTATGTTAATCAGTAAATTTGATTCATTCTAACTACAAAAATAATAATGTAATATGGACTTCTCAAGGTTTGAAAATTAATTGGTATGTGTTATCTTAAGTGAGGGAGATGTAATGAATAAATTGAAACTTGGATGATTCTATATCCCATATGCTGAAGGATAATATTGTCCAGATTAATGCCGTGTGTGTATGTGGGGGGAGGGGTGCACGTGTGCAGCCCTGGAGTGTGATATCAGGGCATGGGTGATATTCTATGCTTTTTTTTATTTTCTCAAGGCTAGCACTCCATTTGAGTCACAGCTCCACTTTTAGCTTTTATTGGTGGTTAATTGGAAATGAGAGTCTTTCAGACTTTCCTGCCAGGCTGGCTTTGAAGTACAACCCTCAGATCTCAGCCTCATGAGTTGCTAGGATTACAGGCATGAGCCACAGGTGATGCCAATGATTTTTAATAGGGAACTAAACTATTCTCATTGTTTTGACTTTTATTTTAAATTATCTGCTTAATCACCATCACCTCCAAAAAGCCAACAAGTAAAAAGAACGGAGATTTATTATCATTCTAGGTAGTTAGCCTAGCACTGAGATAGTAATTTCATAAAGTTATAGTGTCATTAGATTCCATCAACCAAACAAGAATATGAATCACAATCCCAAACTGACAGAGGAAAAAGATTCATAGGTCAATTTATGCTTAAGAGGCCAACCCAAGAACCAAATCCACTTGTGTCCAATTCTGTAACCTTCTGTACTCAACTGATTTTTATAATGAAAACGAGAAAGCTGGAAAATGTCTGCTTTCCAGGAGATTTTGCTTTTGAAGACAAGATACTCAAGATACTCAGTGACACTATGGCAAATATGGTAGCTTGTTATAATTGCATAAGAAGATTGCTATCAAAGGTACAGCTTAGTACTCTTAAAGTGATAATGAGTATATTATCCATAATGCAGTATGTGTTTAACTTGTTTTGTTAAAGTCTAAGGATGATAACAACATCTATTTCTCATATAATGGTAAGAAGAAAAAGAAAATCTATTTTAAATATAAATATGAATGAATTAGCTAGGATGAAGTCATTCCCAGAAAATTTGTTGAAAAAATTTTACACCTAACTTCAAGTGATAAGCTTATTATGTTTCCTTGTTTGTAAAGTGTACTTAGGAAAGAGGGGGAAATTTTAAGTTCTTAATTGACAACACAGGGTTTTGTATTTTGAACCATTTAATAGTTCCTGGAAAAAAAATCATTTTGTGGTACAATTAATGTACAAATTTTGTCATCACCTGAGCTCAAAACTAAAATATAGGAACTTCCATACTCCCTGACTGGAAAGTTCTGTATCTTATCTCAGACCCCAGTTATGTGTAGATTACCGCTGGACTGATTGGGGAACACAGCAAAGCTGAAGGAATTTCCTGAATAAAAAGGAACAAATGGCAATTGTGTTATGAAATGGAGAATGAACAATAATTATCTTAATAGGAGCTTTGATATTGTGGAAGATGAAAACACATCAGGCTTGCTGTGAGCATGTTGGTAAAATTTTATTTGAATTAGTAACTTCCTGTGACTCTGCTAACGTAGGTGTCATTTGCATACAGAACATTTTAAATGTCAGTACAATGTCACACATAGAAAATCCTCAATACACAGTTACTAAATAAACAAAAGATTTTTAAAAATGCAATGAACATGTTTTCTACAAAATATGTGTTTCAGACTATATTGTGTTATTCTGATGAGCTTTTTTTCTTTCTCGTGGAACATGTTTGGAATGTTTGCTCTCTTTTTTTTGGCAGAAAGGCCCATTTTGTTTTGTTTTGTTTCTGAAGTTTGCACATGTTGAACATCTGGATGTTGTAGCATCAAAGTCAGTTGACACAGCAAGCCAATAGAAGCTAGTTTTGCTCATAACCAAATGAGATGTATGATTGCCTTTTATCAAGCTTCTTCTTAACTCAGTGAGTAGAACCAGTCTCTGATCAATAAATAACAAATCATCTGTTTCATAAATCAAACCTGTCA
The DNA here is from genome assembly GCF_024711535.1 of Dipodomys merriami. Lineage (NCBI taxonomy): Eukaryota > Metazoa > Chordata > Mammalia > Rodentia > Heteromyidae > Dipodomys > Dipodomys merriami. The sequence goes on from NW_027206290.1 coordinate 12,415,422, forward strand.
AAATAAAGCCTTGCATCATACTGGGGACTCTCCTCTGTGCTTGTTCTGGCCTGGTAGCATCTGGTTAATAAAAAGAAAAAAAAAGCCTTTTTATTCTTTTGACAGTTGTTTGGATATTCTATTTCAGCACTGTTCAAGTTTACTAGATATTTAGACTTATTATCCGGCCTCCCATTTCCTTCCTTTCTCTGTATCCTTGAGTGAGATTTTCATGTCATGTATGGGGGAAAAAGCTGGGATGGAGGAGCAAGATTGATAATAAATGGGTGTTCAGTCACCTTCTTTATTTCCTTTAGGTTAAATCTTTGTATATTCATTTTCTTTCCTCTAAGCATATGCAGTTTCCTACCACTAAAATTATTGATGTAAATTAACTGGCCATAACTTGTAATCTATTTTTCTTATTTATTAGCTTATAAATAATAATAGTAATAATAATAACAGTATCATGAGCACTTAATTAATACCCTTCATGTTAGTCACTGTTCTTGGCTTTCAACATTAAATCTATTTCTTTGGGGCTGGGAAGGTGCCTCAGTGGTAGAGTGCTTGCCTTGCATGCATGAGGTCCTGGGTTCAATACCTCAGCACCACATAAGCAGAAAAAGCCGGAAGCAGTGCTGTGGCTCAAGTGGTAGAGTGCTCACCTTGAGCTGAAGAGCTCACGGGCAGCGCCCAGGCCCAGAGTTCAGGCCCCATGACCGACAAAAAATAAAATAAAATAAAATCTATTTCTTTGGAGGCTAGATGTAGCTCAGTTGTAGAATACTTGCCTGAATGCATGAGTGAATGAATAAATATTTAAAAGTAGTAAATACAGTTAATTTGCTTTTTATAAATTTGTATACAAATCCTTTGAAATAGGTACAGCTATTATCAGCATTTGAAAAATGAGAAATAGAGTTAAAATCACTTGTTCTAGTTCATGTGTATGGCATTAGAATCATGAAATCAAATTCAAGTCAACCCTCCAAATTCTTGTTTGTCTGTATGCTTAGAAAAGTTTTCTCCACTAACCTTTCCAATTCAAATCTAATATTTCCTCCAGTGGCCAGATTATTTCCTTTAAGAAATGATGTGCTCATTCGAGGTTTATTTCCTTCCTATGTTTTATGGGCATGATATACATCTAATTACATCATATTTGCTCTTTAATTTTTCCCTAGTTTACTTGCATAGGCATTCCAACATACTATATGCTAAGTTTTCAGGGAGCAGAAGTTAAATTTAATAACATTTAAAATATGGTAGGTCAAGTGGAGAGAAATTTAAAGGCTTATGAGACATTTGTATTTCATGTTAATTCTATGAAAAATCTTGAATATTATGTATGCCTGGTTTGTGCTGTATGATTTACAGAATATTTAGCTTTATTTCATAAGCTAGACTTTTCAAGCATTTCTTTATTAGCCCTATATTAGTGAGTTACTGAAAGTAAATTAATATTAATTTAACATTAATTCAGTGATTGAGAATGGAATTTAATAAAGTTCTCTACCATATTGGTAATTTTCCATTATTGTGGGTATTAGATACTACTCAACGTGGCTGAAGATGAGTTGATGAGGTTTTTTTTCTTTTTTTTTTCCGGTCGTGGGGCTTGAACTGTGGGCCTGGGTGCTGTCCTTGAGCTCTGCAGCTCAAGGCTAGTGCTCTACCACTAGAGCTACAACGCCACTTCCAGTTTTCTGAGTGGTTTATTGGAGATAAGAGTTTCCTGGACTTCCCTGCGTGGGCTGGCTTTGAACCATTATCCTCAGATCTCAGCCTCCTTAGTAGCTAGGATTACAGGCGTGCCAGGCAATGATTTAAGCTTTTCCTTTTCTTCTTTTACAGCATGGCACACAGTTATGTTTCATATTCCAACATTTTAGATGTGACTCTCAAGTATCTAGTTTCCTGCTTTATTTATTCTAGACCACATGTAAATTTTTGGTAATACACCAAAAGTGAATGAAATTATTTTTTCCCCTGGTATATCTATCTCCCTTTCCTCTATGAAATCTCTACTCATTTTTCACATAATCCTTCAATTTGTTTCTCTCCAAAATCCTTCCTTTCATACTTACTCTCCAGATCCACTGGAATTAATGCACTAATATTTTGACTATATCAGGTGTATCTATACCTGGTACAGTAAGGTAAAATCATATCCTCAAGAGACTGCAGGCTCAGCTGTGTGATGCAAGCAAGTTATTTAGACTTCCTTACCATGGAAAAAGTTTAAAGTAAGTTTCACAATATTCACCTAATAGAACTGTATTGAGAATTAACAAGCTAATATCTTTAAAGCATTTATACCAGAACCTGATATGTTGTACTAAAACATCATTTGGCAAATGAATAAATAATGTTACATTTGTATTGAGAATTTATTTAAAATCATCTATGTACTTATTCACTAAGCTTTGTAATACCACTACAGGGTGCTTATATTGCTTTATATTTGTGTCACAGTAAGTGACAAAGCATAAACAGGAGATGGGGCTTAGGAAAATTCTGATTATCTTCCTCTTGTTTCTCCAGTCCAGTACTCTTGCTGCATAACTGATGAGCTCTTTTTTAAGCACATGGGGAAAATAATCTTTTCTATAATTTTATCTAGTCTTCTCTATCAAAACACCCAGTGAAATATGATGAACCTGTATTTCTATACATAGGAGTTCAGGTTACATATGAGTCCCAATTCATCTGATGCTCTTTTTGAGGCAGAGCTCAGAAGGGCTTTGGAATTATACAGTGCTTATTGCAGGAACACTGACAAGCAGCTACTTGTACCTGGCACAAGCTTTTTGTCTTGTTAGCGTCCTGGATTTGGCATCATTGAGTTGTCTTGGGTTTTTTTGTTTGTTTGTTTTTTCTTCTTGATTTTAATCCATCTTTGGAGACAACACAGCACAACTATTTCCTCCTACTTATTATACACTTTGAACTTAATTGACTTCTTATTAAATTTGGCTTTTGCCTCCTTCCTTCCATTCATTGACTCTCCATACAAGAAGTTATTTTAAGCCTCATCATATCTATTGTATTTAGATAATCAAAATTGATTGTTTTCCTTTCTAAGTCAGAGAAGGTTTCAGCTATTTTTTTTAATTTGAAAAACTTCAGAGTTAAAGCTGATCCCAAATGGCATTCATAGAGCAGTTTCACACAAATGACTCATGGCAGGTGCGTAAATACGCACTGTTCTCATCCAGTTCAATGTGCCAGAGCCCATTTTTCTTATCACTTACCAAGATGCTTTTCCACTGAGCCAATTTGCTTAGTATATCTTTATTCAGTCAAATACTGAAATCTCCCCTTCAATTGTCTGGGTCAATGTTTTTATTTTAGAGAATCTTTGATATTTTAACCCCCTCAAATCTATATTTAATCTCTATCTAAACATGCAGAATGCATTGCAAAGTCCTTTTAAGCAACAAAACGATTCATTGTTAACACATTCTAGTTGCTTCAGGCACGATGTACTTGACGTTTATGAGATACGATTATGAAATTAAAAAAAGTGAAGTCCTAGAGTCAATAAAGACACTAAAGTTGGCATCTTGTTCTTAAAAGTAATACAATCAACCCAGTACATTTAGATTAGAACAAGAAATTAAGGTGGAATAGTATCAAATATCTTCATTTATTACTCCTTTCAGGTTTTTCTTTGGAGAGTATGTTTATTCCTTTTTCTAAAATTTTATTTTATTGTAAAGTTGCTGTACAGAGGGGTTACGGTTACATTAGTAAATGAATACATTTCTTGTCAAACATTGTTACCCACTCCTTTGTTTTTCCCCCACTGTTCCTCTCCACCCCCCACACCAGAAGCTGTAAAGTTCATTTCCAACTTAATGTCTTGTGAGTATCATTGTTGCAATGGGTCATCCTTTGTCCTTTTTCAGCATTTTGTTATTCCCCTTTCCTTCCCCAAAACAGACAAATGTATACGATAAATGCAGGAGACCAGAATCAAAATATGTTTACTCTTAAACCATGTAACATTTCCCATTCTGACTGCTACTTTTACTTTAGTTTTGGTTCTCTAAGTTCATGTGATTTATTTTGTATTTTCATTTTCAAAAATATCAAGATTCTAAAAAAAGATGAGGCTCATTTAATAAACTGGTATACCACCAGTTTTGTAAAATTTTAATCTTCACCTTTTCTCTAAACCTCCTTTTTAAGAGATAAAATGTATCAACTTAAAATCTAGTGTATTTCTCTATGATTCCATTTCCCTTCTTTATTCTAACATATCCCTTCATCAGAATTCTGTGTATTCCATTCTGATGAGTGTGCTTAGATTTAAGAATATATTTGTGAATATATAAATATATAAATAAGTAAATAAATATGTATGGTATAAATATTATAAAATTCTGTGTATATTATATATAGTATATGCCATTTATGATGCTACTGATTTGCTTGCTCTCAAATTGTTTGTATTTGTGTGTGTGTGTGTGTGTGTGTGTCCAACATGGAGCTCTAAATCAGGTGTTGGGCATTGTCCCTGAGGTTTTGTATGCAAGGCTAGCATTCTACCACATGAGCCACAGCTTTTTTTCTTGCTTTGTGCTTAATCAGAAGTAAGAATATCACAGATTCTTTAAATCATGATCCAGAGAAGGTAGCCTCTGGGTAGTTCTGATTACAGGTATGAGCCACCATGCCTGGCTATTTTTGTTCATTTTAAATAATTTACAACATTCACCCTTTGAGCCCAGGGGAATTGGCTCCAAGGTATCATATGAATACCAAGAAGTATAGACACTCAAGCAGAGAGAGCTGAGTGAACATTCATTTACCACAATTCATTCATTTTCTCATTGAGAAATAGTTGGTCCTAGCTTTCTAAGCAAGAATGTAATGAATATTCTTGTTATTATCAATTATAGTAATAATTACTGAAATGTTTTATATTACTTCAGTTTTTTATTGAAGTGGAATTACCAGGTTGAAGTATAAACAGTAGTTTATCGAATCTGTGATTTGACTTTCCTCAGGCTTCAGTTACCCAAAAGTAGTCCTAATTAATGGAACACTACAGAAGTAAATGATTCCTCAGTGTACAATCATATACTACTCTGTGTCGTATGATGAAATTTCATACCATTCCACTTTGTATCACCCCAAATTTCAATCATCCCTTTGTCCAGTGTGTACAAGGATGTATATGACTTGCCCAATGTGCTTGTGATTCTGTTGTCTATGGGTTTTCTTTTAATGCTTTTGCTGTTGCTGCTGCTGTTTAGCAGTAACAAAGATAGATTACTGTCTTGTATTCACCTCCTTATTTTTTTAACTTTAGTTTGTTTTTTTTTTTTAATGATTTTGTACCTTTTGCCTGGAGAGTCTTTTATCAACGTCTTACTACCTCCACCTTCTGAATACCTGGTATCACAGACTTGTGAAATCGCATAGTCACGTTTATTAACCCTAAACTTTGGGAGTTTATTGGCCATACTGGAGATGCAATTCAGGGCCCAGTGCTTGCTAAGAAACTGCCCTACCAATTGAGCTATGTCCCCAATATTTATTTATTTGTGATAATGTTTAAAGGTTAGAATATTTCATTTTGATAAATTTGAATATATCTGTTTTGTCACTTGTGCATTTGATGTTGTAACAGCCACTAGTTCATATATGGTCACAAGTATTCATTCCTAGTTTCTCATAAGGTTTTGAAGAAATAATTTCAGTATTTACATTCATACCTATGATCCGTTTTGAGTTCATCATTACTTTTCATGTAAGTTAGGAGCCCAGTGTTATTTTTTACATGTAGGATTCACTTGTCTAGCACTTTTGTCGGGAAGACTTCTGTTGTCACATTCAAGAGTATTGACATGACTGCAAATTATCGGTTAATCATAATGAAGAATTGATTTCTAGATCCTTGATTCTATTCCCTTGGTCTATGTAGCTATGTGTATGTAAGTACTGACCTGTTTTAACTTCTATAGCCTTGCACTATGCTTTCAGTTACAAACTACAAATCTAGAGACAATGTTTGTTTTTGAGGAATATATGCCTTTCACGTCCATATAAGTTTTAAGATATTATTATTATTATTATTATTATTATTATTATTATTATTATTTTGTCAGTTGTGGGGTCTGCACTCTGGGCCTGGGTGCTGTCTTTCAGCTCTTCAGCTCAAGGCTAGCACTCTACCACTTGAGCAACAGCACCTGCTTTTTCTGCTTATGTAGTGCTGAGGAATCGAACACAGGGCCTCATGCATGCAAGGCAAGCACTTTACCACTGAGCCACCTTCCCAGCCCAACATACTAATTTTTTAAAACCCAGTTGGATTTTGTAAAAGTTATTTTGCATTCAGAGATCAACTGGATTATTGGCATCTTGGACTGTATTGAAAATTAAATGCATTCACATATATTAGATTTTTTCTTCCTACCTTTATTCTTCCTTCTCTCCTTCCTTCTTTTTCTCTTTGAACCTTCCTTCTCTTCTGTACCTTCTTGCCTTCCACCCTTCCTCCTCTTTCTTTGTATCTTTCTCTTCCTTCATCCATTTGTTCCTTCCTTCCTTTTTTCTCTGCTTTCTTTTTTTCCTTTGGAATTTAAATTCAAGTCTTTAAGCTTACTAGGCAGGATCTATGTCTCCTTTACCCTCAGACCATTTTGCACTAGTTATTTTACACTCAGGCTTTTCTAGACAGTGATCTTTCTTTTAAGTTTTCCACAAAGTTGGGATGATAAACCTGTACCACATCTAGCTTTCATTAATTGAGATTTAGTCTTCCAAACTTTTCAACAAATTAACCTAGAACCATGATCCTCCCAATATATAAGACACTAGTAAACCAGATCTCTAACTTCTGGCAACAGTATTTTATAGTTTTCACTGTACAAGTTTTACAATTTTATCACTGAATTTATTATTATGTACTTTTTCTAGTTTTTCTTGATGGACTTGGGTTAAAACTTAGGGTCTGTGCTTGCATAGTAAGTACACTACTAGTTGGGGCACATTTCAAGGCCTTGTTGCTTTGGTTTATTTCTTAGATTATATATTTCATTTCAGTCAAGGCCATCTGTGAGATGTGATCCTGCTGAATAGCAAAGATTATAAGCACAGCAATGCCTATTTCTTTTTTAGAGAGTATCTCCTCACATTTTGTCTAGACTAGACTTGAACTAATGATCTATTTATCCCTCCATCAGTAGCTAGAATTACATGTATGCATGACTATAGCCAGCTAATGTATTTGGGATGCTCTTGCAAATGTAATTCCTTTTTATTAATTCTGTTTGGGGATTGTTCGTGCTAGCATATGTATGTAAATGGTTTTGTATAATGATCATATATCTGCAAGTATCTGTGTTAATTCTCAAGGTTTTTGTCAGTGGACTTCTTAGGATGTTATCTATGCAATATACCTTGTGAACACAAAGATAATTGTACCCCTATACAGTCTTTTTGCCATTTATGGGGCTTGAACTCACAGTTTGAGCACTGTTCCAGCATTTTCAGTTCTTAATTGGAAATAAGAGTCTCAAGAAAGAATAGAATGGAAGAAAGACAGCCTCTTCAGTAAATGGTGCTGGAAAAATTGGTTAACTACTTGTAGAAAACTAAAGCTAGATCCTTATATATCACCCTGCACCAGAATCAACTCCAAATGGATCAAAGACCTCGGAGTCAAAGCAGACACTCTGAAAACATTACAGGATGGAACAGGAGAAACCCTAGGTCTTCTTGGCACAGGCTGAAATTTTCTTAATAGAGACCCAGAAACACTACAAATCAAAGAAACTTTGGACAAATGGGACTGCATGAAAATGCAGAGCTTCTGCATGGCAAAGGTCATAGCTAGCAAGATCAATAGACAGCCCACAGATTGGGAGAAGATCTTCACTAGCCATACAATGGACAAGGGTCTCATATCTAAAATATACCTGAAACTCAAAAAATTAAATCCCCCAACAACAAATCTTCAGAGAAACAACTGCCCAATAAATGAGTGAGCTAAAGACTTAAAAAGAAACTTCTCTGAAGAGGAAAGAAGGATGGCCAATAGACACATGAAGAAATGCTCAACTTCCCTAGCCATAAAAGAAATGCAAATCAAAACAGCATTGAGATACCACCTCACCCAGTTAGAATGGCTAAAATCAAGAACTCTAATAACAACAGATGCTGGAGGCGATGTGGACAGAAGGGAACCTTACTGCATTGTTGGTGGGAGTGTAAAATTGTTCAACCACTTTGGAGAGTAGTATGGACATTCCTCAAAAGACTCCACATAGAGCTCCCCTATGACCCAGCAATCCCACTTTTGGGCATTTACCCAAATGTTCACAAACAAGACCACACTAAAGCTACCAGCACGACTATGTTTATTGCAGCATTATTTACCATAGCTAAGATATGGAACCAATCCAGATGCCCCTCAGTAGATGAATGGATCAAGAAAATGTGGTATATATACACAATGGAATTCTATGCCTCCATCAGGAAGAATGGCATTGCAGCATTTGTTAAGGAATGAAAAGACTTGGAAAAAATATATATTAAGTTAAGTAAGCCAGGCCCAAAGAAACATAGGTCCCATGGTTTCCCTTATTTGCAATAAGGGAATATGTCCCTACCCCACGGTGTAACCCATGCTTTCACTGTATTTGATGTTGGTATAATTTGTGGAGGGGAAGGGAAAAAACAAATCTTTTAACTAGGGATACTGGTGGACCCATTGCAACAATGAGATGTACAAATCGTTATGTCGAAAAATGAACTTTACAACTTTGGTGGGGGGTGGGGGGGAGGATCGGGTGGGGGGGAAGGGGGGAGTATGGGAATGGATGGGAAGGGGAAACAAAGAGGAGGCACCAATGCTTGATAAGAAATGTACCCGTTATCTTGCCCATGTAATTGTAACTCCTCTGTACGGTATTTTCATAATAAAAAAAAAAAAAAGTACTCGTTATCTTGCCCATGTAATTGTAACCCCTCTGTACAGTATTTTCCCAATAAAAAAAATTTAAAAAGAGTCTCAAGAAATATCCTGCCCAGTGTGGCTTTGAACTGTGATTGTCAGATCTCAGTGTCCTGAGTAGGTAGGATTATAGGTGTGAGCCACTGATATCAATCTAATGCATTTATTTTTAAAAGATAAAAATAGCATCCAAGTTTTACACTCCTGTGATAAATCCCCTGGATCCTGATGGCTCTTCCTTATAATTGACTGCTGATTGTTTATTCATTCTTATTTTAATTTTATTGTAAAGGTGATGTACAGATGTGTTACAGTTGCATAAATAAGGCAGTGAGTACATTTCTCGTCGAACATTGTTGCCCCCCCTTCTCTTCTCTCACTTTTCCTCCCATCACTTTCTTCCCCACAAGTTGTAAAGTTCATTTCCAACACATTGTCTTGTATCACTATTATATTTTTTGAAAAACTTATTTTGTTTAGAAATCGTGTGTCTCAACCCGTGAGAAAAAAATTCAGTGTTTATTTCCTTGTTTTGTATTTCATTGGTTTGGATATGAAAATATTACTGACCTTTTTGCTTCCTTTTCATCAATAATACTTTGTAAGGAATGACTAATACTTTTTTAAAATGTTCGACAATATTCATAATTCAAACGTTCTGAGACTTTTCTTGTGGAAATTTTTTGAATTATCTTCTCAATCCTTTTTTTTTTTAAATATAGAGCTTTTCAGATTTTATTTCTTCTGCAGAGTTTGGTAGTCTGTACCTCATCTAACTTGATGGCACGCAGTTACCACAGTTATTCCTAGTATTTCCGCAAAATTCTTCAGTCATTTAAAAGTTGTCTAGCACACATTTAAGAATGTACAGTCTAAAGGCGGGCGCCGGTGGTTCACACCTATAATCCTAGCTACTCAGGAGGCAGATCTGAGGATAGCGGTTCAAATCAGGAAAGTTCATGAGACTGTATCTCCAATAAACCACTCAGAAAACCGGAAGAAGCGCTGTGGCTCAAGTGGTAGAGCGCTAGCCTTGAGCTGAAAACCTAAGGGACAGCCCCCAGGCCCAGCCCCATGACCGACAAGAAAAGGAAAAAAAGAAAGAACGAAAGAAAGAAATAAAAAAGGAAGGAAGGAAGGAACGAACGAAGGAAGGAAGGAACGAAGGAACGAAGGAAGAAAGCAGTCTTACTTTGGTGAATTGCCCGTTAAAATTTTATTAGATTTAATTGATGTTTAAGTCATTGTTGTTTTCTGCCTATTTGTATTATTATTAAAAATAGGATACTAGGTTCCAGTGCTTCATACCTGTAATCCTAGTTACTCAGGAGGCTGAGATCTGCGGATCACATTTCAAAGCCAACCTGTGCAGGAAAGCCTGTGAGTCCCTTATCTCCAATTTACCACTAAAAAACTGAAAATGTGGCTCAAGTGGTAGAGTATTAGCTTTGAAAAACAAAAAACAAGATAGGATATTTAAACATTCAAAAATATTGCCAAATTTTCTGTATCATTTTCCAATATGGTCAGGTTCTACATGACATTTTCGACAGCTCTACTGTTGGATAATACATGCAAATTATCCATTGATAATGTGGAGGATACAGATGTTATATATTTTATATATGCATTAATTTTTATTGTAATAAATGTTTCTGTTATTAGTAATTTTTAAAATCTACTTTGTTTTAATATCACCACTCCAGCACATATTGCTGAGTGTTTCCATAGTATATGTCTGTTTCTACTGTTTGTTTTCAACATTTTTGTTCTTTGACTGTAAATGGGTTTTTATTGTCTGTTTTCTTAAGGTAGTAGTAATTATATGTTTAGCTCATTTTTCAAATCCTTTGTTTAATTGAGTTAATACATTTTGTTCAATATAATTTCTGATAAATTAGGATAAATTTCTACTTTTTGTCTTGTAGTCCATGTTTTTCTACTATTATATACTTGTCTTTATTCCTCATAGTTCTTTTTGTATTCTATAGTCATTTTCTTCTTTTTGCCAGAATTCTTTTTATTGTGAAAATACTGTACAGAGGGGTTACAATTACATGATCAAGATAATGAGTACATTTTTTATCAAGCATTGTAGCCTCCTCCTTTGTTTCCCCTTCCCATCTCATCCTTCCCCCCACACTCCCACACAACCCTCCTCCCCACCCCCAGCAAAGTTGTAAAGTTCGTTTTCGATGTAACGACTTGTACATCTCATTGTTGCAATGGGTCCATCTGTTTCCCTATTTAAACGATTTGTTTTTCCCCTTCCCCTCCACAAATTATACCGACATCAAATACAGTGAAAGCAGGGGTTATACTGTGGAGGAGGGACATACATAACAACAACGAAATAATCTTATAAATGTGTTAGAAACAATTGCGTGAAAGAAAAAAAAACATTTGAATACATATCTTAGGGTTCATTTCCCTAACATCACCTTATCTGACCTTTTCTGCTTGACTCAGACATATACTAGATATTGCAAATAAGGGAAACCATGGGACCTATGTTTCTATAGTCATTTTCTAATGTACCGTTTTAGTTATATTTTTATCTCTTCATGTTATATTTTCTTTTATTTCCTTATTGTTTGCCTGAAGATTGAAGAATCAACATAAGTCTGAAGTAAACCTTAAACTGCTCTCAGTTAATGCTTTCAATAGTATACTGAAGCTCTGGTCCTATCTTCTTTCTTTGTATTACTATCATATGAGTTATATTCTTATGTTTCATAAATTCAGCAATATAGTTTTATAGGTGTTATCTGTGTTGCATATATTCTTCTTAGGAGACACAGAGCTACAAATAAAAATGTATTTATACTGCCTTTTATTTCTACCATTGTCATTAATTTTTGTGGATTCATCTTTTGTTGAGAAGTTTTGTTTGTGAAGATCAGCATTAACACTTGGGGATATAATTTTGCATTAGTCCTCCCTTCTTGCTTCCAAATCAACCAATAGCAAGAGACTGAGAACCTGTCTGCCCTCTCGTGGGTATGCATAGCCTTTAAAAACTCCAGGACAGTGTCAGAACTTTTCAAAACCCTAAAGACATCTTGTTCTCCAGATTTTCTTTTTTAAATTTTTAGCAGACGTCCTGTTCACCAAAACTAGTATAGCAGCCTTAGGCAGCTACAATGTTAAATAATTTTTGCTGAACTTTGTCTACAAACACTCTGGAGATAGTTCTTTTCCTGAAGTGGGGGATCCCAGACGTTATTTGTTGTATAATGACAAAATTCATGGAGAGGCTTTTTCCTGGGTTCATTGATGGGTCAAAGAGTGACTGTGCTCAAGTGAGCTACATTTTTGAGATCCAAACCTAGTTTTCCCTTGCTTTTATTTGCAAAGCTTCTGGTTTCCACAGGAATTATGATTTCAAGGCTACTGATTTGCAAGATTTCTGCAAAGCTTGAGAGAAGGTATAGAAAAAATAAAGTTCCCGCCATGAACTGATCCTAACAAAGAAAATTAGTTTTCCTTGGTAAACCCTCTTCATATTTTTGCAATCTGACTAATTACTATAGTTTGGAAATGTATTTTTGACAAACTGCTAATCTTTCTGTTTCTTTAGAGGGGATAGAATTATAGAACTTCTCACTCCAGAAGTCCTGTACCTTAGCAAGTATCCTAATTGCCCTAATAATGTTGTTTCAACTGTCTGTATTGATTACACTCAACGGCACTTGTCCAGACACTAACAGTACAATAATTGTTAAGAGCACAGTCACAGTCTTTTTCAGACTTAATATTCATTTAACTAATAATATCATTTGATATGTGATGCTAGCCAATAATACCCAGTACTCAAGGGACCAAAGAAGAAACATTGACTTTAAAGTTAGCCTGGGCAACATAGAAAAATGCACAGATCCATGCATAGATAAAGAGACATAGATTGATCTAACTATAAATCTGCATGTAGACCTATAAATACAAACATACATATTTTTATAAATATAAACTTAAATTCATGTGTGTATCCATGCACACATACAACCTATCAATCTGCTATATTTAAGCTAGAGTATTATGGATAACGAAGTACAATTTATAGTGCTTTTCTTTAGGATGAAAGTCAATAAGGATTCAAGATAGATTTTAGAAGATAATAAATGTCATAAAACATCTGAGGGAAATTATCGCCTTTTTTAACTAAGATATCATAGACCTACACAGTGTTAAGAACAGATGTGGTTATGTTTGCAAGTTGTAACTACAGGCGCTCGAAACAAATATTCCTGAGTTCATATACTAAGTCATATGATTTCACCTCACATAGTCACTGCTCCTGGTTTGTAACATAACAGCCACTGGGCAGCCTGGAGAACATCAGGAGGTAAAGAAGCAATTTTCAATGAAAATCACAAAGGAATTTTGTTTCAGAAATAACAGGAAAAAGGTTTTACGGAGTAGGCTATGTCCCGGTCTAATGCTATTTTTCTTAGATATAACATTGGAATATTTTTGCCAGAAAAAATAGTTAAGACACAGGTATTAGTTATATCAAAATAATTTTAAACTACATTTCAACTAATACTGATCTTGCTACTGCCTAATGTGCTATATTATACAAAATCACCTAGCCTTTTAGGTTCATTTCATACTTACTCTGAATATCAGGGTAATTTTTAAGCAATTATTTTCTATATAAGATGCCATCCTGTAGCACATATTTTTGGTAAATAGGCAAGTAAAATTTGTCTACATGTGTATTTTTAACATGCAAAAGCACACCATATATTCATTATTTTGTTCAAAATATTTACTTGTCTGAAATTAATAGAAACAACATAAATATTCCTCATCTCATGTGGGTAAATTACACACCAGCTTTGCTCAAATTAAGCATGTATTAACACTTTGATTCTGAATTTTATTTTAATTATATCATAATTTATCATTAATGATATTTAAAACATCTGGCACTAACAATTAATTTCCATAGACTTTAAGACCTAATTATGCCCATGAAGTGACAAAATTATAGAATTTGAAGAGTTTTCAGGGATTATGTAATATAATATACTTATTTTTTTGTATAAGGCACAGCTGCCTTGAGAGCTTAAGATAAGTTCCCAAGACCACATAATATGTGTCATTTCCAGCTACAATCTGGTTCTCTCTAAAATACAACCTAATAATTATGTACTTGTTTACCAAAATAGTAACCCTTGTTTCTAAAAGCAATGAGAAAGCTGGAATTCAAAAATATTTAAATAATACTAAATGCCTTTCCTTTAAGAGACCTGAAATTAACTTTTAAATGTTCTTTATAAAAGTTCTTCATGAAATTGTTGCCAAACAAAATTTTCAAATGAGTAAAACAAATATGGGCTGTAAAATCAAAAGGCAGAACATCGTTGATGATGTAAAATATTTGAGTACTATCCACACAGCTTTTGCTCTGAGTATGTGGTTAAAACAAAATCATAGTCACATATTAATCTTCAGAAGCTATAAATATGTAACCTTTTGTAGTAAAAGAGACTTTGCAAAATAAAATTAGGAAGTTTGAGATTATTATGAATTTTCTGGTGGATCTAATCTAATTAAATGAGCCCTTAATTGAAAGAGGGTAAACACATACACACACACACACACACACACACACACACACACACACACTCAATATGAGTAATTTAACCTGATATAGCTGAATTTGAAGAAGGGGGAAAACCACAAGCCAAAAGAAAATGCAGGGTAGCAACAAAGAAAAGGATTACATCCTGGAAGAATTTTTATGCCTGCTTATGAAAGAGAATCTTAGTTTATCAGGAGCTCTGTTGAAATCTGTAAGTTGTATTGTTTTAAACTTTAAGTTTGAGGTGATTTCTTATGATAGAAATAGAATATTAACACCACAAATTCTCACTTTATCAACATAATAAGCACATTGAGTGTTCCAGCTTTAAATATATTTATCAACTAAGCCAAATCTACTTTAAAATCTAACTTCAAAATAATAGAGATATGAGAAAAATATAACTACTGTGAATGTAAGTCTCATTTACATGTATTTTTTTAAAGATAAGATATACAATACCTTAGGAAGTGAGACTAGAACTAATGATAATATAATCAAGAAACCTTAGGCATCATGAAGAATAATGAGTTTTCACCATCCTATGGTATTTCAGTATTGTATAGAATGTTCTGATAAACTAAGGCCAAAAAGTGAATACTTACTGAAGCAATTCTTGGTTTGTAGTAGTAATAGTGACATGCCCTTGACCATATTTTCTGTAGGTGACAGAGATACACCTGCCATGTTTTGAACTGAATCAGAGTATGCTGTACAGGTGAGCAAGTTAGAGAAACATTCTTAGCTTTTACAAAATGACATTTCCAACTGTTGAGGTATGAGGATCACTTTGTACATTCAAAATGAAAGTGTTCATATTTTATTGTGAAATCTTGTTTCATTGCATGACGATTTCCAAAAGAAATTATAAGGGGAATGTTCTATAATCTTTTAACTAAGGTTTCTCTCCCTTCTTGTTTAACAAGGCAGATGAATAGAATTATATTGACTCGTATAATAAGTGGATAACTATGTGGCAGTCCATGCCAAGCTATAGCTCTCCTTCAGTCTCTGTTGATCTATTTTTTCACCTTTCATGTAACCTTTATGAACTACTGAGTGATGTGAGGAAATTGAGTTCATCCCAAAATCAATGACATTGAGTATGCTATGTGATCTCTCAAATACCATTTAAAAATCTCAAAGCATCAGTACCACTACACAGTGGTTTGTATTCAATTTACAAGTATTTAATTTTGGACTCTTTTTATTGTACATTTGAATTTGCTAAAAATTCTAATTTAATCTGTCAATTATTAAAGCAATTTGCACTTGTATTTTGTCTAATAGCTACAATAATACTTTCCATACCCAGGTCATTTTTTTACGAAAGGGTCAGTGAATGTTTTATAAATATATATATATTCTTACATCTCATTTCCTTCCACTTATATACAGATATAAAAAGAAGGTATTACTCTAATACTAAAATTATATAATGAATTGGTGGACGGGGCTAAAATATAAAATCATTTAATACATCTACCTAAAGTGACCTGTATATTCACTTATTTTCTAAGATGTCACAGAGAAGTGAATTTTAACAAAATGAATGGTATTTGTTGTTTTTTTTCCCCTTCCTTTGTCTCTAAGCATGAAAGTGATCCAGTGGGTTCTACATCTACCTTTACATACCATCTTAACTAGGCTAAAATTAAGCATGTATTAACATGTGGAAAGTATGCCAGCTTTCCAATTTTGGAAGAAATGATCCCAAAGGACTGACAATGAGAAGAATATTGTTCATGGTGAAAAATCCAAGATTATATTTGGTATATACATTAAACATTTAAGGGCTCCTTTAAATTCATCAAAAATATTCCTATGCCTTGTTTATGTTTTTGAATGCTCTGGATCTGATAGGTGAGTTCAAGATAATCCAGTCACAGTATGCATGTCTACTAGCTAAAGTATGTAATATTCACCTTCCTAAGATAATGAGACTTTAAGTCCACTCAATCATAAAATCGCTGATTCAGAGAGATTGATCTTTCCAAACTTCTGCTGAACTGTATTTTTAGAATAAAACTGAGAGAATTTATAGATCATTTAAGTGTTTATGTGATAGTAACTCAATTTCCCTGGAAACTCGCTTACCACCTAATATGGAGTGAATGTCCCCAAAAGTTTGTGTTGAGACCTCAACCCAAATTCATCAGTATTGGGAGTTGAGGCCTAATTGCACGTGTTAGGTCAAGAGAATTCTACTCCTATGAATGAATTAATGCTATTGTCACAGGAATATTTATTGTAGCACATAGATTCACACATAGATTCTTCTCACCTTCCCACCATGCAATGCTTAGCATCATGTTATGAGGTAGCCTTTTACAGGCTCCACTTCTATGTCTGTTGAACTTTGCTTAGTTTCCAGAATTGCAAGCTAAATAAGTATTTTTTTCTTCATAAATGACCAAGTCTGTGGCATTATTATACAGCAACAAAAACCAGACTGAAGTACTACCAAAATTTAATGTCAAATATTCTGCCCTATGTTTGCTTGTTTGTTTTGATTTTTGCCTTGCTACTCAACAAAACTGGTCCTTTTGATCTCTGTAGCAAATGATGTTGAAAAGAAGTAGAAACATTGTGTTTTGGTTCAATCATTTCAATTTTGTTACAGTTTGGTTACAAATGCACACCTCCTTTTACTTCAGTAGTTCCTGTTTGTTTCGTAGTTCTGCCATGATTAGCAGACTAAGTTTATATTATAACCTTAAATTCTCTTTTTTTGTAGTTTTTCTCCCTGTAAATAGGTAATTAACTTGTATTTCCTTATCCAGGTTTGGTTTCTCAGCGAAATTGAGCTGAGCATTGGTTGAGCATGCATTAATGCCATACTTGTGCATATCTATCGATAGACTTCTCTTTTCTAGTCAGTGAAGATGCATGAAACACTTTTTTATTTTGAAATTGTTTATGTTAATGGCCTGTCAATTACTAAAAAGATAGATAAGGCAAGGCAGTATAAAGAAAAGAGACTTCAAGTTTATTACTTAAGATAAATTGATAAATCATATTCTGGTATTTCTGGTATTTCTTTTTCTTGGGAATAATTTCTATCTCAAAGTGTATGAAAAGGGAATGATAAAAACAGTATTTTATACTTACTAAGCAAGTCAAATCTGAAATTCCTACTTGTCACAGAATATTGTGGAAGAGGTGCTAGGACATTTTTTAATCATTTAGTCACCAAACATATGGCATTTTATTGGTCCCCTTACTGCACACAACAGAAGTTAATATTTTATGGGGTTCTAGTAAACTAATGGCAAGATTTCAAAGAATGGTGCAAATGCAACAACCCAAATGCCTTCAGTACCAAAATTAGAGAAGTTACTGAGAGTGAAGAGTTTCACAGCAATAGGGTCAATGTTAGAAACTGATCTAAGGAGAAATCCATCTAATGATATGAATCAACAAAATTATGTGTTGTGGTTATTCTCCCATGTGATGATACACCTAGGGAGATAGAAGAGCCATGGTTACCAAATGTGCTTTCATTTATATCAGGTTATATGCCACTGGACAAGGTGCATAGCACAACTGTTAACTTTCAATTTCCTATCACCATATGATTTAGCAAGAAATCTACAAGTCTTTCTTTCAAAAATGCCTTTTAAATTAACTGAGAAAAACAAATAAATGAATCCATGACAGAGACTTTTCAGGATACTATTGGTAAAATAACTATGCACCAACCTAAGTCATGTGACTGAAAGTATTAGTACTATAGGAGAAAATGGAACTATAGACAGTATTATGATTGCTGTGATAGTCTTTATTTCAGGTTTACTGGAATAAAAATAAAGCAAATTTAATATTTTACCTTTAAAATTATTCAAGCTGAAATTTCAAAAGCAGCATTTTACCTTTTCACAAAATATGCAAGGCTGTTTCAGAGATTACATGTACAAGTGTGTGTATAAAGTGTATGCATGTACATATATCATATAAACATGTATGCTCAGCATTTCTTCCTCAAAATTTCTGCATATAAATATTTTTAGGAATTTAAATAAGCCCTTAAATATTTAATGTATACACTAAATATAGTCTTGGCTTTTTCACCATGAACAATATTCTTCTCATTGTCAGTTCTTTGAGATCATTTCTTCCAAAATTGGTATAATGAGGAAAAAAATCCACAAAAAAGCAAAACTTAAATTGAAAAGAAAGATGAGTATGGAAAATCTGGTCCAGTATCTGATCATATTCTGACTGTTTTCATATCTATATCTATATCTATCTATCTATATTTTTTTCCAGTCCTGGGGCTTGAACTCAAAGTCTAGGTACTGACCCTGAGCTTCTTTGCGCTCTACCACAGCCACAGCACCACTTCCGAATTTTTTTGAGTAGTTCATTAGAGATGAGAAGCTCACAGACTTCTGCCTAGCTTGGCTTCATTGTGATCCTAGATCCAAGCCTCCTAAGCATCTGGGATTACTGGCACCCAGCTTCATGAACTGTTACGCGGATTAAACATACCCTATACCATGGTACCAGTGATCTATTTCTTTTGCATTTCATTTTAAGATCTTAATTTGGACAAAGTATTTCACCTTTTGGTCTGCTAATGTTTTCCTCTCTGATTGAGACTGTCTTTAATATTTCTTTCCAATGAATATACTTTTCTTTGAACTTTGACCAAATAACATGAACACAGATTTATACCTCTGTGGATGGGAATGGTTTAACAAATGTGTAGGTATGGGTGCATTTCTTCATGTCAGAATTTCTCATAATTTGCAAAGTGTAGAGCTGTATACTGGGTTGATTGAGATATATGGCCATATCAATAAGCTAATTGTTGTCTACCCTTTCCCCTTTCAACCTAAAGTCCTTAAACATTTGCTCAGTAATAATTTAGCAAAAATGGCTGAAGTTTACATGCAGAATGAATTGAAAAGGGAAACAAATAGAAGAACTTGTTTCCTTTTCCCAACAGATTTAGCCATAG
The DNA here is from genome assembly GCF_024711535.1 of Dipodomys merriami. NCBI lineage: Eukaryota > Metazoa > Chordata > Mammalia > Rodentia > Heteromyidae > Dipodomys > Dipodomys merriami. Next base: position 12,434,928 of record NW_027206290.1, read on the forward strand.
TGCAACACTTGCAGATTGCATGCTTGAAAGCACTACAAGAGCTTATGCAGTATTTCTTCAAAGAACATACAGTATGATCCTTACACGAACTCTGTGGAATAGAATTTTCCCCCATTTCAGTATTTCCATGTTATTCTAACACCAAATTAATATTTTAAACACCTTATAAACTGGTACATAGAAGCAGCTGTCCAAAGTTTTGGTCTCTTAACTAGCCCATGGAAGTATTAAAAATTACTGAAAAACATGGCCTTGATAGGAATAACAATTTCTGCCCCAAGCAGCTGATTAACATTAGAAATTTCCCATCTTTTAGCTTTACATTGACACTTGTAGAATACTTCTTAATAAGGATTTTGTGACAATATGAAAATCAAAGGCCGGGTTTTTGCTCCTGGTGGCAAAGAATAAGGATATGTTGGCATTGTAAAGGAAATTACAATTTTCATATTAACGGTTGTGAAAGCAAGGTTGTATTCCAAAGGTTACTTAGGGGATAAAGTACAGGACATTCAAATAGAAATCTGGGTATAAACCAAATAAGAAGTATTTTTTCTTGATGTGAGTGTGATTATTATGATTGAGAAATGAGATGAGTTTAGCATTATAGAATAAGAAAAAGAATTTGAAGTTAAGTAAATTTATTGGAGAAAAGTGCACGAATGAAATGAAATCTATTAGGCAATATGGATGTAGGATAAATAACAAAACTAGTACAGACTGAATAAGTAGGCCTCATTTGGGGAAAACAATCATAGAAATAGCTTGAAAAAGTATTCCCAAATCCAGGCGTCAATAAGTCAGAGTCAACATAGCAAATATTTTCATTCATTTGGTCAGAATGAATCTTGTTATTTTCCCAAATCCTCAAACATTTTAATTTTTCTTCCTTGGTGAAAAGAATTCAATTTTAGAACCATGGAAACAACAGTATAGATTTATATGGAGCTGAAGCTCAGGAGATATTTTTAAAGGATCATGGGTATCTAGCCAGTGGCCAAACACATAATGAGATGCCCAAAGTAAAAGATAATGTTCAAATGCATATTTTCTCTTTCTGTCTCTGCCTCTGTCTCTCTCTCACTGTGTGTGTGTGTGTGTGTGTGTGTGTGTGTGTGTGTGTGTGTGTGTGTTTGCCTCTTTCTCTCTATTTGTCTCTCTGCTGTCGGAATCAAGTCACAAATTCAACACAAAGTTTTCAATTCTGATCTACACTCCAACCACTTTAAAATATTCAAAAATAAAATCTAGCAGAAACTGTAACAGTGTTAGAAAACATTAAAATATAATTTAAAGAACAGAAATTGATGACTGAGGTTTAGATTGATTTAATTAAGCTGTACTTAGAAGTGTACAATACTCCCTAGAGTCCAATAATATTAAATGCATTTTTCTATTATAACCAACCAATGAGCTGTATTGAGATCCCTCTCTAGTTAGACTTGCCATAAAAGGAAACCTCCAAGTATCTACAAGCTATTATCCCAAAATATGATTTGTATAATATACATATACTTGAAAATCACTTCATATTCTTTGCAACCTGTGCATTTAGATAAAGGAGAGTACTACTTCTGGGTATATACTAAAGAAAGTAGTTGGGTTTTGGATTATGTTCTAACCAGGCAACTAAATAACAGATGAAATTTGTAATTTCATCTGAGGTTTCATATTTTAGGGAGCTCATCATACATAATCCATTGCTAATTGCTTTAATTATAACTTACCTAACCTCTAATCCCCATGACCTTTTCTAAGTCCATTTTCAATTTAACGAGCCATACTAGTAAAGTTTACAGTATCCTTTTGATAAGACTTTTTAAGATGTCCTTATGAATTAAGATCTTTTTATAAAAATTCCAACTATGGTCCTTAATAATATGTGAGGTTGGAAAGATGACACCTTTACCTTAAACTTTGACACCTATTTGCCTAATTATGCCTAAAAATATGTTTTTGTCTCCAGGCATTTAAAACTCTCAAATACTAAGGTTTCTTTATTATATTAATTTTCTACTGCATTCTACTGTTAATGATAGAAAGGCCCTGTGCTCAGCAAGTACCAATTCAAACAGTGACCAGGAATGAAAGGAATGGAAATTTTCTCCTATACTTAAAACAACTAAATTTCTGATATATAAAACAAGACTCAAACTGTAGGTATCAGGCAGTGAAAGACAATGATTCTTGAGAAACGGGAAACTAATAAATAGAATCCTATGATATCCCTCAGCTTGCATTCCAGAGAAAGTTTTCAGGCTATGATCAAAAGAAAGAAACCGTGTGGACTTCCTGAGTTGAAAAGACAAAGCTGAGAGTCTAGGGAACACAATTCAGTGAGGTCACAGAACAGTTTAGGGACATGAGAATGGCCCTGGAAAGTACTTCAGTGGCTCTAGAGGATACTTAAGGAAGACTCAGTTCAAAATTGATGAAAACAAATGTAGAAAGTAATTATTTTCATATATGGAATGAACCATCCAAAAATATTGAGAAAAGTCTCCAGAGTAAGCATTGGACCACAAATAGTATCTTTCCTAATATCTAGCATATAAAACTGCATAGTGAAACAAGGTATGTATGCTTTCTCTCATATGTAGAAACTAGAATGAATCTATAAATCTATAAATGTACACTTTGGATGGTATCCAAGTGTACACATATGTATGAATAGAAATATTGTAGAGTCAGGGGAGAACTCAAATGATGTAATGCCCTAGAAAGTCTAACTCACGGTCCAACAAAATAAACACAAATATTCCAGGTACTCAAGAGTGTGGAGGTTAGTTCAAGGGACAGAGGTAGGCAAACGAAGGGAGTAGGAAGAAAATAATAGTCATAAAATTCAATGTATATTTTACAGAGTTAAGAAAATGGAGGGGGCTCTGTGAAGGATGAGGGAGAATGCTGAAAGAGTGGCATTGCTCATGATGTTCTGTGTTTGCATGCTACTTTGTTGAATGGCAACTTTTCTGTACAACTCCATAAGATAAGAATAAATTGCCAGAAATACTAAGAAAAAGTCAAAATTCTGAAGTAGGTTAAAAAAACTGCTTTCTTCTTTGTTTAAATTTCCTTAGTTTATAGGACCAAACCTTACAATGAATAAACAACTAAGCATCTAAAAATTTTTTTAAAAATGTAACACACACATATCTCTAAAGGAATGAATACTCTCTGTTTCCTAAAACTACTCTTTATGTGTGTGGTAAAAACTAATTCAAGATTGATTACTTAATAATTTCCAAATTGTGTATATGTAGGCATAACTTTGTGTGTTTCTGAGATATTGTCTTGAGATCTATAAGTATGAATGTATCGCTTTCATGTATCTTTCCTTATGTAATAAAAATGTGTACTTTATACTTAATTCCAAGAAGTATACATTATGCATATGATTGAATTAGAAAATCCTTGTTATCCTTTATTAGTATTTTTCTATAAGTTTGTCCTACTGTTTATTAATGCCAATATTTAATTAGACTGGTGGAATAATCAGGACATGATCTTTATCATCATCATGTCCCACTTCCTAACACAAGGATGTTAGATTCTAGGAATCTAGCCCCTGGCATAAAAGTTATAGAGATCCCATCTCATTCAATTGTTCAGTACAGTAGCACAGGCCTATCATCCCAGCTGCAAGGGAAGCATAATGGCAGCCCAGTAGTGGGTACCAGTCATCCCAGTGACACAGAAAAGCCCATTTGTAAATGTTCAACAAATATGCACTATGTAAAAAGTAATGATAACAAAAAAGGACATAGTATTAGTAAATCCATTCTGGCAATTCAAAGATATGTAGTTTGACTCAAATCCTGACTAACACTTACCAAATTCTGATCAGTGAGTCAGTCATCCAAGTTTTAAGACTGAACATACTTTAGAAATCAAAATACCACTATGTTAAAGGTACTGGAATTACAGAACTGAGTTTTTGAACTTGGGTATGAAGTTCTCAAATAAGGAAGGGTACAGACTAGAAAGAATGCATCGTGCTAACTATATCATGATTTTGCTTGATACTGAGCAAGGTTAAAACAATGTAGAACATCAACATCATCATAACAGTAAAGAAAAGGTATAGAACCCAAAACTAGTGGTGTAAGCCTGGAATCCTAGATCAGGAAGCTGAGATCTGAGAAGCAAGGCTCAAAGCCATCATTGACAAGTACACACACACACACACACACACACACACACACACACACACACACACACACACACACACACACACACACACACACACACACACACACACACACACTCAAATAGCCAGAAGTGGAGCTGTGATTTACATGATAAAGCATTAGCTTGAGCATGAAATCTCAGGGTCAGTGTCCCAAATGCAAGCCCCAAAATCAGCATCAAGATAAGAAAATCAAGAATGTCAGCAGGGAAAAAACTAACTAGCAGCAATATAAGACAATTTTGTGAGTAATATAACAACTGGCAAATGATTAAGTATTAACATTCCAAACTGAAGTAAGTTACTGATTCAAGGGAATATGGCAGTCTAGGGAGGAATACAGGTTAGTGAATTCCTCAGATGTCATGGCTGCTGTGGAACCTATTTTCAAGCATCCTTTCAAGAGAAACTGCTGTGAACACTGTAGTATGATGACTGCTTCTTCTGTGTCTGACATCTGTACCTCTGAAATCTTCTGGAGTTCATGCAAAGGTCACAATTCTCTCTTGCTACTTATACAATCTACAAGTACTCATGGAGTGACTTACAAGAAGCAGGCCCTCAAGACCTTCAGTGGACTATCATTACTCAAAGGCTCCACCTCAGCCTGGCTCAGACTTTCTCAGAACTGTCCTGAGTCTGAGTGACTTTCTCCTCCATCTCATGTCCTCTCTCTCTAACTTCCCATGTTTATACATCTCTTGTACTATAGTGTTTCATATCTGTTTTTCCCATCCTACAGAGAAATAGATACCTCTAAAAATTTAAGAAGTTATAAGAAAGTATGAACATTTTATGTCCAATCTGAGATTTAAAAAATATATATCACAAAGTTAGAGAAGACAGAGAACAGATGTACATAGGATTATTGAGTAACACTGAGATCGCCACAGAGTGAACACTATGGCAAAAAGCCTCAGGGTCCTCATTAGCAATGAGTTATAAGACTAAGAGATAGGATAAACAAATTCTTGTATGGACATACTAATATTCACCATTACCTTCATGTTGAAAATATTAGCCAGTCACATATTACCTGTTAAAACTAAACATACATCCCCACACATAACCCAGCAATGGGAAATATTTGATATAATAGAAAAAAGTACATTGATTTATATTAATTGGCAAGTTTATAGGCATCATATATAAATATAGATAATTTTTTATTTAATGAAATGTCACATAATGATAATATAAATGATACATTTTTACTCTTTTTTTTGTCAGAATAGGGCTTTGTTCTTTCTAGGTATGCTCTACTACTTAAGCCATAACCCCAATAAGTTTCAACTTATAAAAATGGAGAACTATTTAATAACAATTGAGAATGACATAAAATGGCATGAATATTGATCAAAATGATTAAATAGTAGTATAACTTTAACCTTGATTATATTAATACCAATGTCAGAGTTTTAATTTGGGAAAGGAAAGGGAATTAGAAAAATGGTAAAGCTGTATTATTCTATTTTCAATATATATAACTTAAGATAGAAGAAATAAGGTAAGGCTATATTATTTATAGATATAAAAAGTAAATAAGAAAAAATGAACAGAACAGACCTATTGCTATAGGACCGTAGGGGTGTAATGAATATAAGCAGAATACTCACCCTTCAACAGGAAATCAAATAATCAAAAATTGATAATATAGGAAATGAAATGATAGAAAAGAAATGATGGTAGAAAAAAAGGAATTTATTGAAGTTCAAGACTATTGTCAACATTTCTTTTGAAGAATAATGAGAGAATCTAAAGCATATTGAATTCAGACCAAAACCAGGCATTTAAAAATATTCATTCAATGGGAAAAAAATCAAGATCATTTTCCAAACATTAAGATTTGTTGGTTAAAATGTACAATAAAAAAACAGAAAATAAAGGAACAAAATAAAAATACAGAAAAGAGAGAGAGAAGAAGGCAGAAAAAAAGAAAAAGTGAATGAAAGAAAGAGAAGGAAGAAAGAAAAACATGTATAGACAGGAAGGAAGGAAAGAAGCAAGGAAGGAAGAAGGAAGAAAGGAAAGAAGGAAAGAAGGAAGGAAGGAAGGAAGGAAGGAAGGAAGGAAGGAAGGAAGGAAGGAAGGAAGGAAGGAAGGAAGGGAGCACCAAATTCTGACAAAATGTCATGCCTTTTACTAACTCTGGGTCATTTTCCAACATTCTATCTTATGTGCTATTAGCACCATTTGAAAAGATACTCATTTTCTTTATTCAGGGTATTTTCTCGTTCATGCCAATAAATTTACCTTCACTAAATTCTCCTAGATCCATATCTAGGTTCTTAAATGACTAAACTGTCAACCATCATAGGCCATTTATTCTTATTTTTATACCTATTTTTGTATTTCAGTTTCACCATAAGCACTCTTACTTTTGCTTTCTTTGCTGCCCATTTGTCTTTTTTCTTTTTTGGCCCAGTTCATTCTTCCAAATGCCATTGTTTTTATAAAAGATCATTTTACTATCCTAGAGAGTCCAGGAGATAACCAAGACTTTAATACATGCATGGGTATTGAATAATAGATGAACAGAAGGTAATGACAAAAAAATTTGAAAGAAGTGATGTGATGGGTTAATAATCACAATATTCATCTGTTATTTACAAATCTCTTTTGTACTTTAAGCAATTATTTGCAGTTAACATACTGTGATAACTGAACATTTGACATGTTTTTGAGAGACTGAATTTCTTTACTATATTTCAGTAACTGAAATCTATGTTTTCGGAAACGTCAAGGTGATAGTTGCTTCATATATTTAAACCAGTTATATTTACTTTTTATTGTCACTATGCCTTCAGAAAGCAAAAATTAAACTTATTTTGCTCACTAACATATGAATAGTACACATGTGTACAATGGATAATCTCAGTAAATCACCGTTAAATGATTGAATGAATTGGAAAAAAAAATCCTGTGTTTTCAGAAATGTTATTTCTTATCTTGTACCTTAAGGACAAGAAGTATAGCTAGTGCATTATTGTCATGAGTGTGATTCCTGAAGTTTTCAGAATGAAAATGTAATTCTGAATCAAAATCCCAGCAGTGCCATTTATGAGCTATGTCAACTTGGATAAGGCATTTATGTACCCTATATTATGTACCTCCATTTTCTCATTTATCAAAAGAGAAGAGGGATAATATCTGTTGAATGGCATATTGAGATAATCAAAAGAGTTAATGGACATAACATTTTTTTACAATGCCAAAACATTAATTAATATAAAGAGAGTATTCATTGTGTTGGAGGAGAATGGAATATTGCAGCAACAGTGCTAAATCTGACTAGCAGTAGATGATAACTAAGAATTTCTACATGAAAATGACTCCTTAGATTGCTAGTGATATTAAAGAAAACAATATTTGTATTTCTAGGATTTGGAGAAGGTACAATGAAAACTAGAGACATTTGTTGAACACAGTTGTATTGTAAATGCTTTCCTAGTAATTGCCATCTGACTCGATTTAATTAACACTGTATCTTTTTTTTAAAAAAAATTTGTCCTGAGAAAGGTATAAACTATTTCATTCTTTGGTAGTAAAAGATTATTTCCAGGGCTTCCTATTGAATATACTGAATAAGAAAGTTGCAAGGAGTTTCTTTTTTCTTTTTTCATTTTTTTCCTAAAGAGGAAGAAACAAATGCCAGGCTTCGGTTTTAATTAAGCAATTAACTAAAATGTTATATAGAAAGGACAAGAAAAAAAGTTCAATTGTGTAATTTAATTTTAATTGACTGAAATAAGTTAGTGAAGACTAGCTGCTGTTTTCTGAGTCTTTTCATAGGACAGAGAATAGAATAGTCAGGACAGACACGGTAACATTGAGTCTGATTCTATTTAATTAGCAGTGTCCAACTTTTCTCATCAGAAAAGCAATACTCATTAAATAATACAAAAAGTGCAATGGATTTTGGCCTAAAGTAATGATGATATGACCTCTACAAACAAACATTTCCCAAGAGTAGATTCTGCATGCAGCCAGATGGGTATGTTCAAAAACACAGTAACCACATTGCTCCTAGTACTGCAGGATGAGAGCAAAAGCCTATGTCCTCCACTGGGCACAGACATACAGATGACATCCTTTGCAAACATGAAGCAGATTTCAACTATCGGTCATATTGTAACCCTGTATCTACTACTTATGTGTTTTTACATCATTTTAATTGATACATCCTATAGACTTTAAGAGTACAGGTCACTGAAGTTTCAGAAAGTAAGTGGTTGTATAATTTATCTATATCACAATCATCATTGTTCCCCTTAGAACATCAACCATGACTTTGACTTTCAGTGCTATGGAGTATTTTTGCTCACTTTTGAATTATATCTAAATGGAACTACAAACATATAATTAGGCCTTAAAGTTTTAATTATGGGATCTAGCCACACTGTCCTAAGCTTTTTAAATGATGAACTGCTACATTGAATTTACTTTATTTAAAAAGCACAATATATTTACTCATTTTAATACAGAAGCACAGTATTAGGAAAAGTGTTATGATAGACATCTCATGAAAATCTTTTTGTGTATAAATGAGTGTTTCCATTGAGTTCACATGTAGGAATGTAACTGCAGACAATACACATATTTTAGCTTTCTTCAAAACTTCAAGAGTTTCCAATTATAGCAATTTTCCATGAGAATAAATGTTGCAATCTAGCCATTTCTTGGCTGTTTGAATTCCTGCCGTAGTTTTCATTTACACTATCTTGATGACTAATGAAGTGGATCACTTTTCGAGAAACACCTGTTCTGATACTTAAAAACTTTGTATGAAGCTATCCTCTTTAATAGTTTTTAGCCATTTGCATATTTTGAATATTTCTTTGTCAAATATATAAATTCCAACTATATTCTCTCATTTGGTTAGAATTTCTACTACCTTTATGGCCTTTTCTGATGAGCTATTCTTAATTTTAATGGAATATGATTTATGAAATCTTGTATTTTAGAGTCAGCAATTTTTTAATTCTTGAAAAAACATCTTTGCATATCTGTTGGTAAAGTACTTCTTGACCATGAATATGATTAAACTGAGAAATGCTTAGGAGAATAGGACAGCACATCTCTGTGAGACTGTCTCCAGAAGGATTAACTAAGGGAGAAGATTCCTGGATGTGGGGTCCCATTCCATACACTGAGGAAACGGAATAAGGTGGGGAAAGGGAGGAAGCCCACCAGCACCAGAATGCTTCTATATTTCCTGCCATCTTGATAGGAGCTGCTCTGCTCCATCATGCCCATGCACAATGGACTCAAACTCTGAAACCAAGAGCCAGAATAATTCCTTTTTCTTTCTTTCTTTTTTTTTTTTTTGGTCATCCATGGGGCTTGAACTCTGGACCTGGGCGCTGACCCTGAGTCACATAGCCATGTCTGCTTTTCTGGTGGTTCATTGGACTTATCAATCTCACAAACTTTCCTGCCGGAGCTGGTTTTGCAATCCTCAGCTTTCAGCCTCCGGAGCAGCTAGGATTACAGGCGTGAGACAAAGACGCCCAGCCCAAAATAATTCTTTTCTCCATTTTTCTTGCTCAGATTGTCACTGCAACAGAAGGTTGAAAAAGGCGTCTTAAATCAGAGGTGTTCGTCTCTGCTTCTCCAGTGAAATTTTAATGCAGGACACTTTTCACAGACAGCTACAGAACTGAAATTGAGTTTTATGTTTGGTGTAAGACAGGGAGGGTAAAAATTTGTTTGTTGATTTTTTTCACGTTGAATGTACTGTATTCTACAGTGCTAGAAAATGCTAGCAAATTCTATGATTCTGAAGCATAGAGGCTCAGCCTGGGGGGAAAATTACTAAGAATAGAATCTAAATAAAGTAAGAAAGGAACCTTGAGAGAAGGCAGAAAGGTTTTAGATAATTGAGAAGAACTGTTAGTGATTCTAAGGAGACCAATCTCAATAACTATCTTATAAGAAAAAAATGTATAAAGTGAAGATATTAACTTGAAATGTAAAACCTTTAAGTTCTAAGAATCATAGTGCTAGAAACAGAGACTCTACACTCAGATCTGGCTGTCAAATACATGTCTACGAAGGGATAGCTTGCTTATTATTTATTTTTATTTATAGTTTTATTTATAATAAAAATATTTAACATGGGATTTCTTAATAAGATTTTCAAGTGAACAGTACCATTACTATAGGCAGGATGTAGAGCAAATATTTAGTACTTACCCATTTTGTATAACTAAACCCTTATACTCTGTGAATATCACCTCCCCTCTGTCCCCTTCCTCCCAGCCCTTGCAAACTTCCATTCTATGTTTTGCTTCTAAGAGTTTGAACTGTATTAGGTAACATACATTGGTGAGACCTTCATGCTATCAGAAGAGGGCACTGCAAATGGAGAAGTTATCTAGAGGATCATTTTCTCTAACTGACCAGGTATTTGCTTTTGTTAGTATATAAAACCTACTTATATAAATAGAATATTAGAAAAATCGAATCTCAGGCCACAATCAAGATCTAAAAAGGGAGTTCATGAAAACAGAATAGTCATAAAAGCAATGAAAATGTGGAAAATGGAAAATGAATTAACAAAGGAAATAAAAACAACTAACCTTTCAGTGAGCTAAGAGATTAAAACAATGATTAAAGCTTTGAAAGAACATCATAAATCAGACTTAGGAAAGGGTACATATCACATCAACTTTGCTTTCTCAAGATCTTTATCTAAAGTATGGGAATAATAATTTCAGCTCTGTGATGAAGTTGTTGGGTAAATAGATACTAAGATAATATGCCATCAACTTCATTTCCCCAAACTGGATCATTTCTACCACTATGTAAACACACGTAATTCCTCCTCTATGCATTTAAAAACATCATTCTAAGCAGGGTGCCAGTGGCTCATACTTGTAATTCTAGCGACTGGGGAGGCTGAGATCTGAGGATTAAGGTTTAGCTAGGGCATGAAAGTCCTTGAGACTCTTTTTTTTTTCATTGAAATATTCTGGCTTTTTTTTTTATTGTGAAAATACTGTACAGAGGGGTTACAATTACATGGGCAAGATAATGAGTACATTTCTTATGAAGCATTGTAGCCTCCTCCTTTGAGACTCTTATCTTCACTTAATCACCAAAAAGGCCAAAAATGGTGCTGTTCATGTTGCAGAGTGTGAGTCTTAAGCAAAAGTGCTCTGGGATAATGCCAAGACACTGAGTTCGAACTCCAGGACTAGCACACACACACAAAAAAAGATACGTTTTCCTATTTAACATCCCTTTTGGGTTTGTGTGTTTTTCTTAGATATAAAGCCTCTAGACTAGGTTATAGGTAATGTCTCCAATTCATTTTCTCCTTTCCTGGACTTCAGAAATCAGGCTTTACCCCCTGTTACTCTAACCTGGTCATCAAAGGAACCCTGTCAAATAATTCCAGTAGAAAATTTTTGGACATTACCTTGTTCTAGGATAACATTTGATAAAGCTAATGGCATCTTCCCCTATTGGCTTCATTCAAGTTAACACACTATCTTAAATTTCTCCTTAAATCATCACTCTTCAGGATCTTTTTCTTGTTCCATCCCTTCATACCTTTAAAATATCTAAGACTCAGTTTTGCTCTAGCATCTCTTTACATCTTCCTTTTGGGTAACTGGACAGATTTTATAACTTTAAATGCTTTCAGTTTGCCAATGAATACCATTTTAAACCTACAGGTGACAGTTATAGAATCATCTTCCAAACTCTTAGCTAGTATGTCTAATATATAAAGCAAAATAAAAGGACCCAGAAGATATCACCACAAATATGCTACTTTGCCATGATTATTTTCAGCTGAAACAGGAGATGAAAACGGAATCCTCTTGTTTTCCCCTTCTATATAAGAGCAGGTCATAAAATTCCCATGAAAAAGATCTATCCAGACAAGAGCAGAATATTCTTATTACCAGACACCATAGATAAGTGAAGAAAAAGTATTTATTTTTAAAACTGCAATAGTTTTACCTTTCAATAGTTTCAAATGTTTACCTTTCTATAGTTTCCCTCTTGTATTTCTTTGTGGTTTTCTCACAATTTGGAGTGGAGTAATACCTTTAATTACAAGAACATATTCTATGTCATAAATTCTTATATTTCCCCCAGTATTTGTCAATTCTGGATGATAAAAACTTTTGATATACTTTCTTATCACTTTTGGAAGTGTGGAATATATTATTGCAATCTATAGTCTTCCTCCTGTGTAACAGCCATGAAGAACTTCTTGCTCATGACTATACTTTGGTCAACATTTCCCTGATTCTATTCCTCTATTCTTCTTATCCTCTGGTAACCACATATCATATTTAACCTACTTATCAGAATTTATATAAAATATTTTCACTCATACCCACTTATCTTAAGTATTATCAATCAATTTTGTGGCATATGCTTTATCATTGTTTAAAAATATTTACTAATAATTATCTCTGGAAAATAGAAAATTAGAATTTTCTATGATATGTTCTATTTAATAAATCTTAGTAGTAAAGTGATTTTTCCTATATAGGTATTCAGACTTTTTCTACTGAATTTAATCCTACGCCTTATAAAAATGTTATTTCAATTGCCATAAACACTTAGATATAACTACGTATTGTCATACTGTCCTTGATTTTGCTATTTATTTTCTTTCTCCATATATCATTATCATTTTACATTCAGACTTTTTACTTTTTATTTTTAGTACATTTCTTATTGTAAAAGTGCTGTACATGAGCAAGGTAATGAGTACATTTCCTATTGAAATTGTTGCCTCCTCCTTTGTTTTCCCCCTACCATTCCTTCCCTTCCCCCTCCAAAACAACACCCCCCACCCCCGCCGAAGTTGTAAAGTTGTAAAGTTCGTTTTCAACATAGTGTTTTGTACAACTCATTGTTACAATGAGTCAACCTGTATCTTATTCCAGCATTTTGTTTTTTTCCTCTCCCTCCCTGAATTAGAGAAATGTATAAACAAGATGCAAGTCAACCACATCAAATACAGTGAAAACAAGGGTTATACCATGGGGGAGAAACATACAAAGCAACAAAAAAAAATCACATGGTACATTATAAATACGTTAGTAACAATAGAAAGAAAGAAAAAAGCTATTTGTGTCCCTATCTTGGAGTCCATTTGGCTTAACATCATCTTATATGGCATATGTACATAGCTTTCAGCCTTTTCTGTTTGTCCTGCATATTTACTAGTTATTACAAATAAGGAAAACCATGGGATCTATGTTTCTTTGGGCCTGGCTTACTTCACTTAATATAATTTTTTCCCAAGTTTTTCCATTTCCTAACAAACAGGGCAATGTCATTCCATTGTGTGTGTGTGTGTGTGTGTGTGTGTGTGTGTGTGTGTGTGTGTGTGTGTGTGTGTGTGTGTGTGTGTGTGTGTGTGTGTGTGTATGTGTGTATCACATTTTCTTGATCCATTCATCAAGCTCCATATCTTAGCTATGGTAAATACCTTAGCTGCGATAAACATAGTTGTGCTGGTAGCCTTAGTATGGCCTTGTTTGTAATCATTTTGGTAAATGCCCCCAAGTGGGATTGCTGGGTCATAGGGGAGCTCTATGTGGAATTTTTAGGAACCTCCATACTGCTTTCCAAAGTGGTTGAACAAGTTTAGACTCCCACCAACAATGCAGTACAGTTCCCTTCTGGACACATCCCCTCCAGCATCTGTAGTTATTAGATTTCTTGATTTTAGCCATTCTAACTGGTGGTATCTCAATGTTGTTTTGATTTGCATTTCTTTTATGCCTAGAGAGGTTGAGCATTTGTTCATATGTCTACTGGCCATTCTTATTAAAGAGAAGTTTCTTTGTAAGTCTTTAGCCCACTTATTTATTGGGCAATTGTTTCTTTGAGAATTTGTTGTTGGGGGATTTAACTTTTTGAGTTCCAGGTATATTTTAGATAGGAGAACCTTGTCCATTGTATGGCTAGTGAAGATCTTCTTCCAATCTGTGCGTTTTCTATTGATCTTGCTAGCTATGTCCTTTTCCTTGCAGAAGTCCTGCAGTTTCATGCAATCCCATTTGTCCAACCTTTCTTTGATTTCTTGTGTTTCTGGGTTTCTATTAAGAAGATTTCGGACTGTGCCAAGGAGACCTATGCCTTCATGTAATGTTTTCAGTGTGTCTACTTTGACTCTGAGGTCTTTGATCCATTTGGAGTTGATTCTGGTACAAAGTGATATATAAAGATCTAGCTTTAGTTTTCTATAGGTGAATAACCAATTTTACCAGCACCATTTACTAAAGAAGCTGTCTTTGTGACATTCTATTTTTTTAGCTCGCTTATTAAAGATTAGGTGGCTATATATCTCTGGGTTCATTTCTGGGTTATCAGTTATATTCCATTGATCCTCAGGTCTGTTTTTGTGCCAGTACCAAGCTGTTTTAATTATTATGGCTTTGTAGTAGAGTTTGAAATGTGGTATTGATATTCCTTCAGCACTGTTCTTTCTGTTAAGGATTGTTTTTTTTATTTGGGGTCTTTTATTGTTCCATAGGAATTTTTGGATTGCTTCTATTTCATTGAAGAATGAGGTTCGAAAATTGATAGGTATCACATTGAATTTGTAGATAGCCTTTGGAAGTATTGCCATTTTCACTATGTTGATCCTTCCAATCCAGGAGCATGGGAGGTATTTCCACTTCCTAAATTCTGCTTTGATTTCCTTTTGCAGGTTTTTAAAGTTTTCATTATAGAAGTACTTTACTTCTTTAGTTAACTCCTAGATATTTAATTTTTTGTGGGGCTATTACAAAAGGAGTTGCTTTCCTGATGTCAGCTGCACTCTTCTCATTGTTGGCATACAGAAAATCCATTGATTTTGAGGCTTGATTTTATACCCTGCTACTTTGTCAAAGTTTCAAATTAGCTAGAGTAATTTGGGAGTGGAATTCATAGGATTCTTTATATACAAGATCATGTCATCTTCAAAGTGGGAGAGTTTTATTTCATCATTCCCTGTTTGGATTCCCTTTATGTTTGCATCTTGTCTTATTACTGTAGCTAGGCATTCTAATACTAAATTGAAGAGAAGTGGAGAGAGTGGACATCCTTGTCTGGTTTTTGAGTTTAGAAGAAATGGCTTTAGGTTTTCACCATTAAGTATAATGCTGGCTGTAGGTTTGTCATAAACAGCCTTTACCAATTGAGGAATGTTCCATGGATTCCTAATTTCTCCAGAGCCTTCCTCATAAGGGGGTGTTGGATTTTGTCAAATGCTTTTTATGCAGCTATAGAGATAATATGTGGTTCTTTTCCTTGCTCTTGTTGTTGTGATGAATTATATTAATTGATTTGCATATATTGAACCAGCTTTACATCACTGAATGAATCCTGTTTGATCATGGTGTATGCTTTTTTGGATGAATTGTTGATGTCAATTGGCCAAAATTTTGTTGAGAAGTTTTGCATCGATGTTCTTCAAAGAAATGGCTCTATAGTTCTCTTCCTTTGATGAATCCTTGCCTGGTTTTAGGATAAGGGTTACGATGGCTTCATAGAAAGAGTTTGGTAGTGAACTTTCTCTTTCAATTTCATTGAAGAGTAGGCCTTGTAGAATTCACTGTAAATCCATCCATCCAGTCCTTGACTTTTCTTAGATGGGAAGTCTCTTATTGTTGTTTCTATTTCAATGCTTGATATGGGTCTGTTAAGTTCTTTTAATTCATCTTGGTTTAGTTTTGGCATGTCGATATTTGCTAGGAAATCATCCATTTCTACCAGATTTTCAGTCTTATTAGCATGAAGGTTTGAGAAGTATTCCTTTATAATGTTCTGAATCTTGGTTGTTTCTGTGGTGATGTTTCCATTCTCATCTTTGAGTTTGTTTATTTTGGTGTGTTCTGTTCTTTTTCTGATAAGATTTGCTAAGGGTATGTCAATTTTTTATTTTTTTTTGAGAACCAACTCTTTGTTTGGTTGATTCTTTCTATTTTGGGGGGGGGATTCTAATTCATTCAATTCTGATTTCATTTTAATTATTTGTTTCCATCTACTTCATTGGGGTTTAGCTTGCTGCTCTTTTTCAAGGAGGTTCAGATGTTTTATTAAATTGTTGGTTTCAGATCTCCCCAATTTGTTGACATAGGAATTCAGAGTATAAATTTGCCTCGGAGTACTGGCTTTGCCATGTCCCAGAGGAGCTGGTATTTTGTCTGTTCATTTTGTTGAATACCATGAACATTTGAATTTCCTTACTTATCCATTCCATGACCCACTGGTGGTTGAACTATGTGTTGTTCAGACTCCATGTGTTACAGGATTTTCTTTGTTGGCTTTTGGTGTTGAGTTCTAAATTTATTCCCTTGTGGTCTGAGAGAATGCAGGGCAAAATTTCAGTGTTTCTGAATTTCGACAAGTTTTCTTTGTGACCTAAAATGTGGTCTATTTTGGAAAAAGTTCCATGTGCTTCTGAAAAGAACGTGTATTCTGATGCTGCTGGGTGAAATATTCAGTAGATATCTGTTAAATCTAGTTGATCTCTTCAGTTGTTTAAATCTGTGGTTTCTCTGTTGAGTTTTTGTGCCATTGATCTATCTAAGGGGATAGTGGTGTGCTAAAGTCCCCAAAAATTAATGTCTTTGGATCTATTTTAAGAAAAGTAGTGTTTCTTGGATAAACTTGGATGCTTCATTGTTTGGTGCATATTTAGAATTGTAATATCTTCCTGAAGGAAGGTTCCTTTAATTAGTATGTAGCAACCTTCTTTATCTCTTCTCAGTAATTTTAATTTGAAGTCTATTTAATCTGATATCAGGATTGCAACTCCCACCTGTTTGTGGGGGTCGTTTGCTTGGTAGATTTTATTCCAGTCTTTCACTTTCAGAATATGGTTGTTTTCATGGGCAAGGTGTGACTCTTGAGGGAAGCAGATAGAAGGATCTTGCTTTTTAATCCAACTAGACAGTCTATGTCGCTTAATATTGAGAGTTAGCACTGAGAGGTGTTTGGTAGTTCCTACCATGTTATCCGGCTTCTAAGGGGCTGTGACCTATGGTTCTTGGATTCTCAGTTTGGGTGTGGTTTCTTGGCCTTTATTGTGGTATTGTTGGTTTTCTATGTGTAGGACATCTTTAAGTATCTGTTTTAGGGCTGGATTTGTGGAGATATATTGTTTCAGTTTTTGTTTGCTATGGAAGGTTTTTATGAAGGAGAATTTAGCTAGGTAAGGTATTCTTGGTTGACAGTTGTTTGTCTTTAGGCCATGACATACATCATTCCAGGCTCTTCCCACTTTAATTGTCTCTGCTGAGAATTCTGAGGTTATTCTGCTTGATTTTCCTTTATAGGTAATTCATCTTTTCTTCTTGACATCTTTAAGGATCCTTTCCTTGGTCTAAATTGATCCTGTGCAGATTACAATGTGAAGGTGGGATGTCCTGTTCTGGTCTGGTCTATTTGGGATTCTAAAAACTTCCTGTATCTGAATAGGCCTATCTTTTTGCATGTTTAGGAAGTTCTCTGCTAGGATCCTATTAAATAAATTTCCTAGACCATTAATTTCTGTCTCTAGGTGCTTCTCTATACCTATTATCCTCAGATTAGGCCTTCTTATGGTGTTTTCCAAATGTTGAATAGGTCTGTCATATTTCCTGGATTTATCTTGGATGTTTGTATGTTCTTTCTCTATAATATCTAGGCTGTCATCAATCCCCGAGATTCGATCTTTTGCATGGGCTAATCCATTGTCAAGACTTTCTACTTTGTTTTTTAGTTCCTTTCCTTCTACTTGATCAGCTTTTATGGCTTCAAATTCTTTGTTGGACTTGTTTTAGATCTTGAATGTACTTCTTTACTTCCTTAATTTGGTGTTCAGTGTTTATTCTCAAATCCCTAAGTTGATTGGTTATGGTTTCACTGGACTCCCTTTCCTTCAGTAGGGCTCCATTCTGCCTTCCCTTTGTGGCCTCCCTGGATTCCTTCAGCTGTCTGTTTATGGATTCCATGAATGCCTCCATTGACCTTTGTCTATTCTCATCCCGCTCACATAATTCCTGTATTTCTCTTTGTTTAGCTTCCTCAGGCTCATGAGATTCCTGTATTAATTTTTGGTTAGCCTCATTATGCTGGGGACATTCCTGTATTAATCTTTGTCTAGCCTCTTCTCACTCTCTATCATGCTCACACTGAGTCCTTTGCAGGCTTTCAGTCTTTTCATTCACCATGTGTACCAGTAGTGTTGGTAGAGCTTTTTGGAAGCTCTCTTCTGGATTATTTATTAACTGTTCTGTCACCTGATTATTATGAGTGCAAATTGAGATACCTGAACTTGCCATTTTTCTTGTGTTTCTCCAGTTTCTTCTTCCCATTTGGTATGAAAGTAACACCAATTTTGTGCTAGAACACTACTTTAAGTCAAGCATCAACCAGAGTCCTGTAGTTGTACAGATTGATTGATTCAGTCAAAATGGCAGCAGATACCATCTATTTCAACAGATACAATCCAATTCAACAACAAACAACTATGGATTAATGGGCTGAGAATCTCAGAGGGATTCAGCAGCCCAGAAATTAATAGGTTTAGGGAGAATTGTGGGGAAAAATAGGATTAGAGGAATGTGGAGAGGTAATAGGAAAGAGTGAATTTAACCAAGCCTTAATTTCAGAGAATATATGGATATAACAGAATGAAAAAAGAAAAAAATAAATTTAAAAATGAAACACTTAAAAATTATTTAAGTATAATGAAATAATACTGATAGAAGAAAAGGATAAAATGAGAAAAAGTGATTAAAAAAGGAAAAATGAAAAAATAAACAATAAAAAATTTTAAAATGGAATACTTAAAAATTATATAGGTATAAAGAAATAATACTACTATTAAAGGAGTTAAGCCTATGAGGTTGCAAATTGAGGAATCAATTTCTGAAATAAGTATGCACACAATTCAGAATAAGGTCTAATAATGGACACCAGGTATATATGTAGAGATGAGCAGAACAGAAATTAAGTCATGGAAAAAGAAAAAAAAAGACCAAAAGCTTAAAGAGATTTAAACACATGTGCGCGCACGTGCGCACGCACGCGCGCACACACACACACACACACACACACACACACACAAACACCCCTAAAGTAAACATTGTGAAAAAAAGAAAACATTTCTTTAAAAATAATTAGTAGAAAAAAGAGTTCTTTGTTTTTTCCTGGGGGGAGGGGAGGAGGTCTTGTATCTCTCCTATGTCTCTTGGTGGAATCTTTGGTTTGCTTGTGGTGTTTGGTTTTCCTGTGGCTTGCCTGGTTTCTTAAGTCAGTTTGTTTGAGCAAGCAGAGAGCTCTGTCCTACCCAGGACTTTGTGATCCTTCTCCGAGGCTAGTTCAGTGGGAGGGAGATTTGTTTTGAGTATCATAAAAAGAGGGAGATGGCTGTTTCCTCTAGCTTGAAGTTGCTGTGATGAGGCTAGGCAGTGGGTAGGATTGAAGCCTATCAGCATTCAATAGCTTTTCCCTGAGGGCTTAGCTCCTGAGAGCTCACAGAGCCCAGCCTGGAGGGAGACATTCTCAAGATTTATGTTGTTTTTCTTTTACCCCTCCTGCTGTTGGAGGGCTGCCTAGGCTGTAGTGGAGAGGGGCAGCCTCTGTCTCTGTTTACCCAGTGAAGAAAGTCACTCCTCTGTGGGCAGAGATTACTCTGCTTGGGAAGGGCAACTTTCCTCTGGGTGTAAGTGAACAGGGTAGGTCAAGTTCCTAGGACCTGTTGAATGGCCCTTATTGTTTTCTTCCAAGGCCTGTGTTGGAGCTAGCTGTTTGGACCAGGCCTTTGTCAGTATCAAAGATGGAGTTCTTCTCAGGTGGTGGGAGAGGGGCTACTTTCCCAGCGCTGCTCCATTAGAGGGAGTAAGGATGTCTTTGGATTACTCTTGTCTTTCTCTTGGTTTCTGTGCTGTCCATGGTCTGTGATCAGCAGGATGAAGATTTCTGCTCCTTGTCAGGTCTTGCTGGCGGTAAGTAGAATCCGCTTGCACACTGAGTCTGGCACCTTTGTCCCAGGCTGTCTCTGTTGATATGGCGGCCGTGGCTGCAGCTGCCCACCACTGCTGCGGATACCAGCAAGTGCTCCGATCTGTCTCCTTAACCAAGCTGCCTGAATTTTCCCTCCCTGGCCAAACTTTTTATACTGTGATGGCACATTTGGTGTGATTCTCTAGCCTAGGACTGTTCACTGGAACACTAAAACGGCTTTCTATGAGAGAGCTTGTTTAGCCTCCACTTCTCCTCTGCCATCTTCCTCATAGGACCACATTCAGTCTTGTCTAAGTAAATTCTAGTTACTTTTTTGTATTTCACATGCTTTTGGGAAGCAAGTAAAATTAAAAGCTTTGCATATTTAAAACTTTTATCTTTTTTCCTATCATGTCAACATCGCATAAAGTATACATTTTAATTTTGAATCCTAATTATGTTCAAAAAACTACATATCAAAATACTTATTTTTAAAAATTTATTTGCTACTATATTCATACTGTTTTATATTTATATAATATCGAACTGAATATTAATCTTAATTTCTTTTCCTATAGTCTCTATAGGAAAGAAAATTAGCCAATTGTCAATTATTTGTATTCTAATTAGTCAAATACACTTTCAAGAAGTTTCAGGCAGGAAACGATAACATGCTTCATGGATGCTTCATTATGTAATATCACATCACTACGGGAACCACACTGAATATTTGATTATCTATCTGGAATTTCTGTAGAAAAACAGCCATTTGAATGTTTGTGATATCCAAAGAAGGTTAAAAATCAACATTTGTCCTTCTGAATCTATGATATTTACCTTTTCTTTTTGGTTAGATACATGTACAGTTATATTCAGTGTTCTTTGAAGTCTACATTATTATCACACTATATTCAAAAAAGATTTTGCCTTATTTGTTTTCACAATTGACAGGGAAATTTTAAAATAACATATATTTTTCTATTTTGTTTCTAGCACTGACTATCTTAAATTTATTCTTCTTTCTTCTTAGAGAATATCAGTTTTTTAAAAAATGGAATCATAGTCTACTGTACTTATCCCCAACATATTACTTTTCTTCCTGTTCTTTTACATTGTTTTCTCTGTCTTGGAAAGTTAAAGATTATAAAGTGATGAATTTATATATGAAATATATGTTATTTTATACAGATTTTATATATTTATATGTGTGGCTGTCTTTTGCTAAGTTTCTAATATTGGGCAAATAATAACAAACTCAGTATAATTTTAATTTGTTCTTTCTTTAAAGTTATACCAATGATGGTATCATACAGCAAGCAATTTTTTGTAATTTCTCATTTCATCTAACATACATAAAACATGAAAATTGTGTACATTGTGTAGATAATGTCAGATTCCTGTGTCCAGAAAAAACATCAATAAAAGTTTCAGGTTTTGTGTAATTTTTGCTTATTCATAGTTAACAAGTTCTAAGCCTATTTAAATCCATAATGTATCACTTGATGGATACATCTACTACATTTAATCTTCTTTATAGTTTTCTCACTCCTCTCTTCTCTTGTGCTTTTCTTTCTATCTCTCCTAAAATGAAACTCTTAGTCATTCTAGTTTTACCTTTCTGCAGTCTAAACAATGAAGATAATGCCACTTCCTATCCTAATAATTTGTAATTTGACAGTGACAGTAAAATGTAAGGTTGACTCGAAATCTTCTGAGACATAGTATTTTTAATCATCAAGAAACAGCAATTTATAATATAAAAATTAGTTTTAAGTCAAGTACCAGTGGCTCATACTTATAATTTGAGCTACTCAGAAGGCTGAGATCTGAGGATCACAATTCAGAGTGAGCTAGGATGGACAAAACTTTGACTCATATCTAGTTAACCAGCAAAAGGGAAGAAGTGAAGGTGTGGCTCAAGTGTCAAATGTCGGGCATAACCAAAAGGCTGAGTACATGAACAAAAAATAAAATAACATAGACAAATAGTGTCAGCATTGATAATATATATTGTTTTTCTAGAGTGTTACTCTTCAGATCAATGTATTAAAGCAACTGGATATTGTAGTAAAAGGCCAAAATAACCAGCTCTGATTCACTTCAATATAATTAGTTGTAGTAGCAGTTGGAGACAAAAGTCTATAAAACTTGTCAGTAATGTTCAAAAAGAATAAATAAAATCTTATTCCTACCTTCTGAAGGGGTATTCTGAACCACTCTGCACTATTCAGAATATCACTCATCTATCTCTCACATTACTGTTCTAGTTTTATCTTTGGTTTGGGTATGGGGTTGAACTCAAAAGGCCTCATGCTCTCACTCACTTTTTCACTCATAGCCAGCATTTTACCACTTCAGCCATTCTTCCCAATTTACTGTTCCAATCAGTGGATATTTTTACCACATTTTGACATTTTATCTTTTAGTTTCCAGCTTTTGCCCTTATATTTAACTCTATGAGTGTGATGTACAAACTCTTCTTTTTTTGGTTGGGGGCTTTGTCTGTGGGCCTGGGCACTGTCCCTCAGCTCTTCAGCTCAAGGCAAGAGCTCTACTACTTGAGCCACAGTGCCACTTCCAGTTTTCTGAGTGGTTTATTGGAGATAAGAGTGTTGTGGAGTTTCCTGCCCAGGCTGGCTTTGAACCACGATCCTCAGATTTCAGCCTCCTAAGTAGCTAGGATTACAGGCGTGAGCCACTGACACCCTGCTTGTACAAACTTTTTGAGTGGTACTAATCTATTGTTATGCTAACAAAAAGTTCTATTTCAGTTATGTTTCCATTCTTGAATGATGGAACAGTTGTTTCTACAACATATGCACAATGTAGGTATGTGTGGTTATATTATTTTGTGATTTAAATATAGTTGGTTAACATGCATCAGTATATGATTTGCCTAAAATATTTTCTATGCTGTTGACTATAAATAGCTAGCAATATTTAAAGAAAATTTACCATTGGAAATTGTTCCCTGTCACATATACAGTGGCATTTACATGCTAATATATATTCTATATTCTAATATATATGTATATTCCAATGTATTCACTGAAATTATAGTCTAAAAATTGATCTTTTCTAATAATAAGCAATGGCACAGTTTTTGCAGTATTATTATTCAGAATAGCTCTTTACATACTTTAATAAAAGTTGGGTGTTACGTTTTATTAGTCAGTTAAATAGTATGCATTTGTCATCATTGTAATTTTTCTTTCATTAAATTAAATACTCACATTAAGATAATTTATATTATGACTAACTATCTCAAGAAGAAAAGGACAAGGAATATGATAGAAAATGTCTTCTTCGTTTGCTTCTTCCTCTTAGTGAGTCATAGTGGTAATTATTCAGAAGGGAATTTAAGATAAATTGTTGTTAAGTCTATTCATTAAATCTTTTTTAAAGAGATAATTAGCAGAACTCTGTCATCTTCATGAGAGGTTTGGTTGGCCATTGTGAATCCAAGATGATAATGACATCCTACTTCTGTAGGACATAAAAGATTAAAGGTGATATAACCAAGTTTAATTGACTGGCTCTTGTCACAAAAATATTGAGTGAATAATGGTGTTATTTCTGAAATAGTACTCTGTATAAGAAGATTTGAGAAGACTAATGTGTGCAATAGGAGAAAAATCCTAATCACAGGCAACAATTAGATTCAATTTCTACTTCTCTTATAAAGGATAGTTATTAAATAAAATGGAATACTGTTTCAAGACTTTTCTCCATTCAGGAGAGAAAACCACAGGAGCAAGCGTATTTTTTAAATTAAAAATACTATTTACAGCTGGGCGCCGGTGGCTCAAGCCTGTAATCCTAGCTACTCAAGAAGCTGAGATCTGAGCTTCATGGTTCAAAACCAGCCCTGGCAGGAAAGCCCATGAGATTCTTATCTCCAATAAACCATTCAAAAACCAGAAGTGGCACTGTGGCTCAAGCAGTAGAGTGATCGCCTTGAACTGAAGAGTGCAAGGACAGCACCCAAGCCCAGAGTTTAAGCCCCACAACCGACCAAAAAATAAAATACTATTTACTCAATATTTAATTCAAAAATATAAATTTATAATTACATTCTTAGAGGAAATAGCCAACATTGAAACACCAGGTGCCTACCATCTAAAATTTGGGCTCTGAAAAAGGTCCCAAGGATTCCTAGGGAAATATAGGTCACTCCACACTTAGGAAATGAGTTTTACAAGAATCTGAATAAATCCTAATCTACCAAGCAGCATGAGAATTTTCTAAGACCTCTAGATTCTTGTTAAAGATCACAGAAAACAACTTCAAACAACTGACCACAAAAAAAGAGCAAAGATGGCAATAGATTTTAACTTGATAAATATGTTAATATTTCTGAATTTATAATGATGTCAAAGGAAAAAAAACTTCATCTTTGGTTAACATTTAGTCCTGTTTTGGGCAATCACTTCATTATTCTACAAACTGATGGATGAAGCATTGAAAATCAACTAATAAGATCTTTTTAAAAAACTGAGCAATAGAGATGAAGGCACCAAGACATTACTTTTTTATAACGACTAATGAATTAATGGATTTCATACAATGATCACAATGGGCTGCTAAAACCATGAGATAAAGGGCAATAGGAAAGAAAGTTATCATGAATGGATCAGGCTGATACTGCATCCGTCTATTGATCAGCATTCATATAGTTGGGGAAAGACTATACTTTTTTAACAAAATTCAACAGAAAGTATTCAACACCATTTGTAATTTAAATTTGAAAATAAAGGGGAATGCAAAGGCATTTTGGATTCATTTGTTTATTACTGTATTCCTCCCATCTAAAATAAAACTTACCCATAGCAGGCTCTGAACTTAGATACTGAGTGAATGTAAGCAGAAGGCACTTTTAGAACTCTTAACACTGAATCATTTAGTTTTTGGTCAGTGATGACTTAGTCAGAAAGTCTTATGTGACACAAATTAAAAATTGTAGAAAATGTATATTTTTACATGTGTGAATAATATTTATCTACACAGCATTTTTGTAATATCTCTCATTTTCTTATATTCAGTTTTTTGACCTCATCTCCATTCTTTCAGTGAAACAAATAGGGCTTAAACTTACCTAAAAATCATCCTCATATTATTATTTCTATTTAAGATATTGGAGTATTAGAGATATACTTTATTTACATCTTCCATCTACCCATTAGGGAATCTTATATTAATGTCCTTGGAGAAGCCTAATTGCCCCTAAAGCATTCCTTCTTTCAGAGTTTTGTTGAATTTGAATTAAGATTCCCCATAGTAAATCGCAAAGTTGTTTAAAATTGACTCCAGGCATCATAAGAACCCTAAAGCTTCCAAGGGACTTGATAAAATCTAAAAATTCAATATCTCCTGAAGGAAAACCACATGTTAGACATAGTAGTCTGTGTTACTGTGGGTTTTTTTCTGATTCAATTTGAAGTCAAAAAGAGAAGTATCATATTTCAAGTCAGGGAGGTTATAGTTCTCTTAGTTTAATTCTAGAAACAATCAAAGTCAAATTAAAGTTACTGGTATAATTAAAATAGTACAACATTTTATTTATAATACAGAAATTATGTTTTATTACACAATACATACTGTAATATGGTTCTAAGTCACATTTATCCATGGAGATAATCATTGACTTTGTTGCTAGAATATTTTCTCAGAAAAATACTTGTGAATGAATTCTCAATTAAACTATTAAATTTTGTAGTTTTATGCTATAGATTATTTTTTTCATTTCCATTATTCATGTTTAATATTGCATTAGGTTGATGATACAATATTCATATTTGCAAAGAAATGTGACATTTATCATATTCTATTGATGATATTCATATTTGCAAAGAAAGTCAATATGGTACTTTTTAGTGTTTTTTTTGTCCTAAGTGGAAAATAACAACTTTAACAAATGAAAAGATAATGAAAATACATACTTTTAGTCAGTCCTCATCAAATACAAGTCTTACAGGTATTTGTAAGGAGAAGGTAAGGGTAAAAATGTCCCCACAGGGACCATTGTTACATGAAGGGAGGAACATAGTCATCTTAATTGTTTCTGATAGAATTAACAAATGTCCCAAATTTTTACTATATAGTTTATATTATTTTTTGTGTGTGATGATAGTGGTGACTGCATTGATTTAATATTTTTTAAATCTAAGGACTATGAAAATGATGCAATGGTTCAATTTTCTTATGTGTATCAAATGTTAGAAAGCTTACATCGCATTTCTTTCTTCATGCCTATCCCTAGAATCTCATAAATGCGTAAATGATACAAAATGCATTACCGAAAATGAATGAAAAAATAGCTAATAACAAGCTGACAAGGATATGATAACTAAACAAAAAGTTAAAAGCTTAGGAATAATCTCAAACTAGAGCTCTGGTATGTTTCCTAGAAATCATTGCTTGTGATGGTGTACACAGGCCTTGATGATTTTCAAATACATTGTGCTCACACAATTCAATAAGGCAGATCAATTGTATATTGACTATACATTATGTACTAATGGTATTTCCCTTTTCTATTCCTTTGCACTTGATCACACAGATATGTCTCAAGTCTATTTCTGAGTAGGTCCACTTAAACTGCACAACACAATCTTCCATGGAGAGAAAAACCAAAATGAAATGTGCAGCATTTCTCATTAGGCCCGCTGCCTGATTTCCATTAGGCCTCTTGCCTCCGTCTCATTAGGATGGTTGCCTGGTTTTCATGAGTGTCACTCCCTAAGCTTCATTAGGCCTATTGCCTGACTTTTTTTAGGTACATTACCTGATTCTTATTAGGCTTGATGCCTGATTTCTTCTGGAACCCAAGCACATAGGGCCAGGGCTTACTGTCATGGCTTGTCCAATGGTTGTTGAGTCTCTTTTCCAAAATCCATGATAACCGGAACTAATAAATTCCATATGCATGATTAAATGCTCAGGTAAAGAGATTTTTTCATAGCAATACCTATATATATACATGCAATTATTATTATTATCTTTATGTAGTTGCACAAAACAGTGGCCTTTCAACAGAGAAGTTTCTGAATACAGTATATCATGATCAATGTCACCCTTTCAACATTATCACCCATCCCTCCCAAACTACTCCTTCCTTTTCTTAATTTTGTAGGATATGTATTGAATTATTTTTGCCCATTAACAAAGCAGTTTGTGAGTATACTGTATCTTGATCTCTGCCTAGTCAACATTTTCACTTCCCTTTGACACACCCCTTCTCTTATTTTTCTTAATTTTGTGGTATATACAATGAATTTTTTTTTATTGTATTCTCCCCTCTTTCTCCCCTTCATTTGTCTACCTCTTTCCCTTGGCCTTACACCTCCTATTGTGAGTGCCCATTTCTTGGTGCCTATATTGTTGGGCTTTGACTTAGTCTTTCTAAAAAATTATAGTATTTGAACTCTCCATAGAGTTTATCATGCTTCAATTAATTCATTTGTAACCGCTTAGATACCACCCAGATTACACAGATTTCTCCTAGTTACCCCTTCCATTATAATTTATTAGTTCCTTTTGGTTTGAACTTGATGTAGTATTACCTCTCCCAAATCAGTACATATTACATGAAATATCCTTGCTGCAGAATAAAAAAGATGTTATTAATTTCAATTCATTTGAATCGGAACAAAGATAATTTAAATGATGTTCTTAGGTTAATTAAATATTTTATTTTCTATTTCATTTATTTGTTATACATTGGGAAATCAGTGATCTTTGTCACAATGTCTTTTTCATAATTATAAAAAGGAATATAGTTTAGTGTCTTTAATTTATTCACATGAATGCTGGATTAACACAAGCAACCATTTCAATACTAATCCAATATATGTGTGTGTATTATTTTCTCTCTATATATGGAGAATATAATAACATATATATACATAAAGTTTTATATTTTTCTTATATACTACTATAAAATTTATATAAAGTCAGTAATAAAATATTTTTGTTTTTTATAAGATATCTCTATATTCTTAGATTGTATAATTTAGCAGATTTACACATTAAAATTTCTAATTTCTTAGACTATAAGGGACATGTAGTTTCCACAGTTAACATGCTCCATAATTTAACCAATAAAACATATACTTTTTATCATATTAATACATATATTGAGCATCTAATATATTAACTTCTAGTTGTCATTCATGCAACAGTGATACTCACAAGACACCATGTTGGAAATGAACTTTACAACTTGGGGGGAAGAGGTGGGAGGAGGGAAAGTAGGAGAAAAATAAGGGAGGGTATAACAAATTTTGACAAGATATGTACTCATTATCTTACATATGTAACAGTAACCACTTTGTTTATGACTTTTACAATAAAATTAAATTTAAAAAATAATGTTGGCACACTTACAAGATGTCTTAAATTCGAGTGTCTTTCAAAATTGCTGTAAAATTTTCATTTATAATGAAATTAAACAATGCTTTTGCATATTTGAAATTGGTACAGTTAAGCTTTTGGAAACTAGGATTAATTCATATCAAAGAAACATTCCTTGGTACTTCTTTAGAGTCTGTCATTTTTCATATAGTCAAAGAATGAATGTTGTAGGTAAATGATTTCCATAGATATAAAAAGAATTGGGAACAATACAGAGAAGAAATCATAGATCACATTCATGAATCAGAATGATTATGTTGCCACAGTTTTTCATTTGGGATTAGTAATTTGTCCCAGATTCTTGGTTCGTCCACTTGGACTTTCTTCTATTTTTAGTTCAAGAAATATAGTGGGATGGCATTTTCTAATTTCCAATGTTCTCAAATATTTTAAGTAGTCTGATGAGGAAATGTATTGTGTGTTAAATAAGATGTGCTCAATCCCTGTAAAATTCATCTGCCCTAGATATTGTGAACTTTGATCTTGAATTTGTCACTTTATAAATCATTGGCTTGTGGGAAGCTGACAGCCAATCACATTCTTTCTTGACAATCATGTTTAGGTGGACTGTTCATTAGCATTTGGCCAATAAATTATGACATATATATTAGTTCAAAAGACATATTTTGATGAAATATTCTGTTGGCTAGATACATTCATCACCAATGTTCACATGTCTTGATTCCTTTCTTGTCAAAACATTAACTTACCAACACATAGTCACAGGCTCCTCTGGATTAAGTCATATTTAAGAACTGTTGAAGAAGAAAAAAAAAAAAGAAAAAGCTCTCCTAAAATTCTTCTGGGGAGAAAATGGATAAATACTATCTACTGACATTGACTTTGACACTCACATTGAACTGCATAATTTACACTTCATGGTCACGTTGATTTAAAGAAGACAGTTAAAAATAAACCCTATTATTCTTTTATAGAAAGCTTAATGGGACCATGTAAATTCCTTAAACATGTTTGTATAAAATAGCCAAATGTAATGAGTCTTGCACGCTATTACAAAATCTGTTTCTTTTTAAAACTGTATCAGTGCTTCTATTTTTTTTTTCTATTTTATAATGTTTGGAACAGAGAAATCTTTTTGTGGAGGTTAGCCTTAGACTTCAAAATAAATTTATAGGGAAAAATGTTTTAAGATGAAAAGTGATTGTCAATCCTGGGTTTCATTTCAATAGAAGTACTTGTTAACAAAGGAAAACCAATGTAAGTTTTTCTTTAGTCATTCACTTTTAAATATCGGTTAAACATCATTTTTAGAAAAGTTGCTGACAAGGTAAAATTTTTTTAATTGTGAAAATACCATACATAGAAGGTTACAATTACTTGGGCAATGTAATGAGTACATTTCTTATCAAGCATTGTTGCCTCCTCCTTTGTTTCCCCTTCCCATCCTTTCCCATCTCCACGCCCCGCCCTACCCCGTCCCGCGCGACAAAGTTGTAAAGTTCGTTTTTCGACATAACGTCTTGTACATGTCATTGTTGCAATGGGTCCACCTGTATCCCTATTTAAACAATTAGTTTTTTCCCTTCCCCTCCACAAATTATACCAACATCAAATACAATGAAAACAGGGGTTATACCGTGGGGGAGGGACATACAAAGCAACAAAGAAATATCTTATAAATATGTTAGAAACAATAGCAAGAAAGAAAAACCATTTGAGTCTTTATCTTGGGGTTCATTCACCTAACATCAACTTATCTGATACTTTCTGCTTGTCTCAGGAATATACTAGTTATTGCAAATAAGGGAAACCTTGGGACCTATGTTTCTTTGGGCCTGGCTTACTTCACTTAATATAATTTTTTCCAAGTCTTTCCATTTCCTAATAAATGTGAATGGATCAAGAAAATGTGGTATATATACACAAGGTAAAAAATTTCTTCAAGCTAGTCAGCTATCAAAACCAATTAGCTAGTAGACTGTAGATAATACAGACACAAGCAGCTCCTTGGGTTAGGCATTCACCTTTTTAGTTGTATTAATTGCATTGAAAGCTTTGTTCTTATTTAATAAAATGTGGCTAATTACACGGTAATCTCATCCCAAAACCTCTTCTTGTTTCTGAGTCTTTTTTTTAATCTTTTGTTTTAAAATTTTATGTCAAGGTATGTATAGAGGGGTTACAGTTATATAAGTAAGGTAGTGATTATATTTCTTGTTACCCCTTCCCTCATTCCTCTCCCTCTTTCCCTTCCCCCCAACCACCCCACCCAAGTTGTATACATTTCCAACATATTGTCTTCTGAGTATCTCTGTTGCATATATTCCCTGTCTCAGCATTTTGTTGTTCCCTTTCCCTTCCCTAGTTCAGATAAATGTATATACAAGGATTGTTTTCAGGTTGCAGACATGAACATACACAGTATTAAAATAATAAATAAATAAATAAATACCTCAAGATCCATATACCTTCTTAGACATCCTGAGATTAGAAATGGACTGCAGTTGTAACTTCCACCTTAAATTATAATGATGTCCATGGGTATTTGAAAACAGGACAGTTTCTTAGTTGCTGCTGCTAAAGAAAACTTTCAAATACAGATTGAAGCAAGTAATTCTATTATACTTTCTAAAAGTCTGATCTGTATGTTAAGTTATGTGGATATAATTTAAGTTCTGAAGAACTTCAGTGTTTGAGTTTCCTTTAGTTGGAACATATCCCAGGTTCTTATCTTTTATATTTCAAAATCTGTCAACTCTTCCTACTTGCTACTTCCAACTGATCAAATGTGTGGAGCCTTTTCCTACCTGGTGTCTTGGCCATTGCTATCTCTAGTTTTGCCACCAGCCAGTGTTTCTTGTTTAGGTCCCTAGACTACATTTGTATCTTTATATAGTATTCAGACTTCTATCTACTGCCAAGTTGTAAAGAAAATCAAGTTCAAATTCTTCCTGTTAATAGTCTGTAGAATTAGCTGGGTGCCAGAGGCTCACAGCTGTAATCCTAGTTACTCAAAAAGCTAAAATCTGAGGGTTGTGGTTTGAAGCCAGCTCACACAGGAAAGTCCATGAGATTCTTATCTCCAATAAATCACACAAAAACTGGAAGTGGCACAGTGGTTCAAGTGGTAGCATGATAGCCTTGAACACAAAGAGCTCAGATTTAGCATCCAGGCCCTGAGCTCAAGCTCCATGACTAACAACAAAAAAAAAAGTAGAATTAAAGAAATATTTGAAGGACTTTGTAAGTAAAACTACAATTCACCTATTTTATTGGTTACCTTACAGCAATTTTTTTCATCTTCAATAAAATTTAAATAACATTACTGCCAGTAATATCATGTTACTGGAATAACTCTATTCCTTCAATAAACACTTCTTTGTTTTGTAACTTCTCTTGTATGTTCCAAGATAGGGAGTACCTTTTGGTTGAAGTCACCTACTTCGATGTGTTTTTAAATTGTTTTATTTTGTACTGGTACTGGGCAGTCTTGAACTCAGGGAATAAGCAATGTCCCTTAACTTTTTCAACTGTTGCTTAGCTTTTTCCCTCAAAGCTAGAGCTCTGCCACTTGTGCTACAGTTCTACTTATATCTTTTAGATAGTTGAATAAAGACAAAAGTTTCAAGGACTTTCCTTCTCTAGATGCCTTCAAATCTTAATCCTCAAATTTCAGCTTCTTGAATAGCTAGGATAACAGGCATGAGCCACCAATACCTGGCTAGATTCTGTTGCTTTTTCAACTATTACTAATTTTACATTACTTTGTAGAACATAGTATCTGATTCACACTAGCTCCTTCCAAATTTCTGAAGAATTCTTCTTTTCCATTCTTTCCAGAGTTATCTGCACAAGCAAAGTAGTCATTCAGCAGTAATTCACAATTAACAAATACTCACTTTCCCAGGATGGATGGATTACATAGAAGAAGGTAGCTATGTAGTGAGGGAGCCACATTTCAAGCAACCTCAATAGACCCTCTTAAAAATTTTAAACACATTCTGTACATATTCTATTCATATTAAAATGCTTTATGTTGATGGTGATGATTGAACCCAGGGCCGCTCACATGCTAAGGACATGCTCTATCTACTACAAGGGTATACCCCTAGGTCACAAATGTAATGATTATTGATACCATTGTTTCTAGATAATAACTCAAAATTACGCTGAGTGAATCCCCTATACTGTGTTTTTTTTTTTTATGTTGATTTTATATGAAGGAGTCATTACGTTATGGGACATTCCTAAATCACCCTCCAAAAAGAATCTCCTTCAGGCCATTAAATCCTAAGGTATGTTAGTGATTAGAAAAACAAAAACAAAAACAAAAAAACATTGATTTATTGAACTCCCGAATACTACTTTCAATTTAAAAACACTGTTTGACTAGTATCAGAGGTGCTCACTTATAAATTGAACTTAGTACCTACTAAATATTTTAGTTTCCGGAAATAGTCTTCATATGCTTTCATCCATACCACATACATAAACTCTTCACATTTTTTAATATCATGATGCCATTGTAACCAACTCAAACCCATCCCCTTTAAAATGCGTTGCTATTGTGTCTGTACTGTAGACCATGGATGGTTTAAACATAGCTCTGTAAAGAGTTGATTCATGATATTCAAGGCATTCAGTGAAATTTCTTCACTGTGGTTGGCTTAAGTTACAACTTCAATATTGTCTTTTGACTGTGCTTTTTTGTTTTTTATTAAAAGAAAAAATGCAAGAAAATATGTCATTGAGATTGATTGTAATGGCCAGCTGTTATGATCTCAATGGAAGTATTAGAGTTCCTGCCTAAGGTGCATTGAAGAGTGCCAAGCCTCATAGCAACTCAGCTCATCCTAAAAAGCACCATGGCCTGGAGTGAAAGCTGCAATTTAAAAATCTCCCTGAGACCCATTATTTGCAAATCATTGACACAACAAACTGTAACAACCCTGGTCCTCCTTGTCAATGCATGCTTAGGGAGCTTTTCATCCGCAGAACCTTGCATGCTCAATAACTTTCCATACTAAAAATCCTTATGAAATTTCTGAAGAAAATGAACCACTGCGCATGGCCAGAGTCCACTTTAAATGTTCAAGAAGAAAAATAGAATTGATTAGGCTGGTCAGTGGTATCATATAATGGGAAAGAAGCTTCACAAATCCAAAGTAAATTTTCATATTTCCATGTTGCTTAAAATAAAGCCAACTGATTATTCTGGTTTTTTTTGCCATAAAAACGATCTCTGTTGGCACTCACTCTTCTTTCTTTCTGCTAAGAACATAAAATAAAAATAAATAAACTGATGGTGAGTCTTCTAAATTGAATCAGAGGAAAATATCACTCTGGAATGTCAACCTGTCTGCCAAGTTTAACCACAAAGATAATTTTCACAGCCCAGACATAAACTTTTAAAACAAAAGATTTATAGTATAAATACAGAAACAGTTTAGCTATTAGTAACTATCACAGCTAAAGTATTTCTCAAAGAGAAACACAAGTAGGTTTTAGTTGTTAATATTTTAATAGGTGTTACTGACTCTTTTTAAAAATGTAATGTGACTGGCTTCTTTTACTATTTCTACCAACTGTGGTGTCAATGGGATGCCTGTCCCTGTTTTGAAAATAGAAGAAATGTATTCTTTTAGATTATAAGAGAGTAGCAGTGTCACCAATAAAGAATAGAAAACTTAGGAGCACAGGCAGATGAATGAGTACTATGTTAGATTTCCAGGGAAACCTTGAATGGAACTGAAATTGAAAACCCCAAGATGCATAGCCAAAATGATTGAAGCAAAAACCAAACCATGAACAAAATAATTGTCCCAGAAAACTTAAAACAGAAGTATTGATCTTCAAACATGTTTCCATGTACTTACTATATCAATATTCTTTTAGTTCTTCCATACATTTATTAGCATCTATTAGTTGTACAAGGGAATTTCATTTTTATATTTCTATAAGTGCATACAATGTACATCAGACACACTGTTATCTATCATTTTTCCTCATGTCCCTTCTTTTTTACATTCAAAACAAAATTGTTCTCTATAAAAATTATGAAATAAATTTCATGCTCACAAAAGTTGGTCAACTCATTGCTCAAGAGAAATCTGCTTATTGCTTTAGAGCAGGTCTCTACACCCTCACATAGAAAATTTATGCAAGTATTAAATTATAGCACAAACAAAGTATACATTAACAGAGGATTAATGATTAAGAAATACTTACCCATGGCAGGGTATATCCAGTGTGAAAATAGTATGGTGTAGCAAGGGTCTGTGAACTTTTTTGTGAAGGCCGAGATCTCTCTTGTAACTAGTCAAGTCTTTTGTAGCATGAATGCAGACAGGGACAAGATTTAAGCTGGACTGTGTGCTCCCACAAAATTACAAAAAGAAGTGGCAGGCTGGATTTTTCACATAGACTGTAGTTTGCTAACCCTTGTGTATTATCTCCAACTGTTCACAAAATCAGGCAATATGTATCATCCAGACTGAATTTGTCAAACTTTAATCATTATAGTAAAATACCTGAAGCAGCTAGCTTTATAAAAAAGAGAGTTTATCTAGCTTACATCTTCAGAAATTCAAGGGCATGATGCTGACATTGCCTTACTTTTTAATTAAATCCAATTATGACTGATAGTTTTGTGAGGAATATAATTGGGAGCAAGTAGTAGTTGTATTTTAAAGTAGGAACAAAGAGAAAGGGACAGGTGAGTCAAATTGACTCTTCCTATAACAGTGCTCTCTCAGAAACTCAAGAAGCCACCACACAAGAGCTACTAGCATATTATATTGATTTTATAAGTGGACCAATGAAAGGTAATAAAGCTAGCAAGTGGTGAAACACAAGATACCATAATCCACTTTCCTGCCTTCTAGAACACATACCAAGACATAATCGAGACCTGATATCCAGTCACAGACAAAGTGAGAAAGATGAAGAAAGTAATAATTTTATGCCATTTATGACATGTCCCCTGTGATGTTTAAAAATCATCTTTACCATTTTCTGTTTAAAATTTCCCCTTTATCCAGATTTATAGAGCCTGAGGTAATGTGAAAAACTGGTAATTTTCTGGTACATTTAACTGAGGGGGAAACTCACACAGATAATTTAGGTTCAAAAGTGACTATATTGTCCTTAAATTTCACAGTTTGCCTATCTACATATCCCAAATGCACGGAATAATTGCCAACTTCATTTTGTCCTTAATACATCACATATTTCATACTTAGCAAGGGAGAAAATCAATATAATTGTACAAAAGATTTAGATCTACCAAACCACAGAAGTGTTATAGACTTACATAGATGAATCTCTCAATAATAAACACATCACCCCAAATTGTTGAATACAGATGTTTGACTAAGGAGATAAGTAAACATTTTTTTCAAAGACCAACTTACCTACCTGAGCTTCAAATTCTCAGCAAAGTATGTCAGCAGCAAACCACAACTTATTACTTAGTGACAAATTTCATAAAGCTCATGTTCTTTTCCAATTCTTCCCACCAAAGTCCCGAATTCCAAAGAAATAGTTTGTTCTTTTTAAAGAATTGTAAACTATGGGATATGATTAAAACATGCTCACTACATGGCTGAACTTTTTCATGGTATTTGCAATTAGGCAAGTTTTAAAGTGCTTATTGTTTGATATCCATTGCTATTGAGCAAATGGTACAGGGGGTGAAAAGTCCTTATACACTATCCATTTCTTCCCAGAATGGAGCTCTGCTAGTAATAACCAAGAATTACTCAAAAAGAGAAGGGACATTATAGAATCGTTGTGTTAGCATAAATGAGGGTAAATACCCATTTTAATATCATTTATTTAGAAAATATAAAAATGGTTTCTTTTCAGTTTTTTTTTAAATTTATGATATGACAGTCACACACACACCCCTTGTAATTATTGGGTTTCTACCTCACATTATCACATAGATTTGGGTCCAATAAAATAATTCAGCATTAAAAGATTTTGAGCATATGTTCAATTTTGTAGATAACTTAAGATCTAACATGGTTTTACAATGCAAAAATTAGATGAATGACTTCCAGTCTTTTATATATACCATCTTGCACAAATACTAAGTGAGCTATCCATTTCTATAGACACCCACAGTCATCTTATGAGGGATGTTAAATGTACTCTTCAAAATGTATTAAGAAATAAGGAAACTATATAGCTAGTTAATAACTGTTCAAACACTTTTACAGTTTGATGAAGGTAATTTTCCTATGGTTAGAAGAGTTTCTCTTCTGCTCTTTTCAAATAAATGGCAGAAAATGTGGATTATTGTGCTATATAATTCTTATCAATTTAATATTACTGATTTAACAATCAGATAAGATGCAACAACTTTTAGAATAAGGAATTTGTGTATGATGCTAAAATATCTTTAAATTTACCTTTTTAAAGATAAGGACATGGACATTTTTAATATTGCTTTATAGATACAAATATTACTGTATGAATATATTATTAACAACTGTACAGAATTTACCTTCTCTTTAAATAGTAACAATTATTATCAGGATACATTGTCAACTGGAATAATATTGTCATGCCTTAGGCTTGAAATCATGATTAAATATTGCTACAAGTGTGTGTTCGAGTCAATTATGAAGTAGAGCTGGACTAGATTTACCTATTTTTGTTTTAAGTGTGCGTCTCTGCTCTTTTTTATTTTCTTGCAACTAGACGGTTGACGTTATTTATCTCTGCAGTTGCTGGTTGGCCATGCTACCATGTCTTAATGTGGTGAACGGAAAGCATACAACAGACAGCAATGGTCCTGGGTAATGTGAAAACCACAGCAGCCTTGAATTAATTATGCCTAGAACTTTACAGAAGTAAAATCCCATCCTTCTAATGTCAGAATTTTCAGACCCTTATTAGACAAATCCATATACCCAGAACTGTAATTGGGAACATTCTTTACATAATCCTTTGTAATGACTGTAGATTGGGATGATTAGAGATTTGACAGTTACTAAAGATTGCTGAAAATTATATGGAGCTTCTCAGTTGAGATAGGGAAGGGGCTATTTGATATATTGAATAGTATGAGTTAGTACTTTAGAGGTTCATTGCCATCTTACTTTGAAGTGTTTGTTAATTCTTCCCATCCTTCTTCAATGGGCTACCTTCTTTTGTTACTTTCTCCTAATTTTTGTTTCTTGAAATTATTTTATCTTCATCCCTAGCCTCAACTCAAGTAAAAATTGCTTCCCATCTGCTCCTAAGGCAGCGTAAACTTCCTCTAAATTAGCACATGCTATAATACAGTGAAATTTCTTATTGATGCTCATGAGATGAAACATTCTAAAGGCAGGGGATCTGTCAGAAAGTCTAGCCTTGATAAATTTTGTTGAACAAATCAACAGATCCCTTAAGTAAGTCTTATTAACTTTCACCATCATCTCACAAACTAATAGACATGGTTTTCCCCCTACCAAAATCTCTGATATAGCTTTGATAGCTTTTTTTCAACTGTCTCTTTAGAAAACCTTTCCAAAATCACTTTAATTTTCCAGTCTTATTTAACCTGAAATGCATCTAACTTTCTAACTTCTCATTATTTTAAAATTGATTTTTTAAAATTTTAATGTCACCTTTTCTTTTTATTAAGATTTGGCAGGGCTGGGCGCCAGTTGCTCACGCCTGTAATCCTAGCTACTGAGGAGGCTGAGATCTGAGAATCAAGGTTCAAAGCCAGCCCGGGCAGAAAAGTCCATGAGACTCTAACTCCAATTAACCACCAGAAAACCGGAGGTGGTCCTGTGGATCAAGTGGTAGAGCACTCATCTTGAGCTGAAGAGCGCAGGGATAGCATCCAATCCCAGAATTCAAGCCCCATGATTAAACCCCCCCCCCAAAAAAAAGATTTGGCAGGAAGCTCTAAGATTATACACATTTTGAAAAAGAAAAATGTAAATATCCAACCATAGGCAAGTATGCTGAATTGTATGAGGGCATTTAAGTACGTTGAGGTGCATGAGTATCTCCTCTGATTTTCAATATCCTTGCAGGTAAAGAGATAAGTTGTAGTAATGTGACAAGGCACACAAAGAAATATAGAAAATGTGTCTTCTCATTATTGGGAAAAAGAAGGTAACTTTCTTAACAAAAGGTCCTGGTCTTGAATGCCCATGTCAGCATTGGGCAATTTAGAGGGCATTGTGCAATACAGTAGATGGTATCATCCAAGATGTTACGCATAAAGATGAATTAACTTTACATTGCATTTAACAACTGAGAAAGAAGCAATGGTGATAAGTAATCCATAAGAATGACTAGATGATGGTTTCTAATTTTGTGAAAGGCATTTCATTTTTCCAAAGAAGTACAGGGAAGTAAAGCATCTTGGCAAATTTGCCCTTGAGCTTACCTTGGAAATACTGAGTCAACTAACAATTAGTTCAAGGGTTCCCTTATTGTTCTAAAATGCCTATACTTTAAAGGAACATTATCAGTGCTATTATTTTTATTGACAGAATTAAGTGGAATGGCATTCCCTCATTTGTTAGGAAATGGAAAGACTTGGTAAAAAATTATATTAAGTAAAGTAAGCCAGGCCCAAAGAAACATAAGTCCAATGTATAAGATGATGTTAAGCAAAATGAACCCCAAGACAGAGACACAAGTGGTTTTTACCTTGCTATTGTTTTTAATGTACTTATAATGTACTATGTGATTTTTTTTGTTTATTTTGTATGTTCTTCCTCCACGGTAGAACCCCAGTTTTCACTGTCTTTGACTCCAGTACCATGTATCTTGTATATACACTTTTCTAATTTGGGGAAGGAAGGGAAAAAACAAAATGCTGAAATAAGGATACAGGTTCACCCATTGTAACAATGAGATGTACAAGACACTACGTTGAAAACGAACTTTACAACTTGGGAGAGTGAGGGGGAGAAGTTAGGGAGGTGGGAAGGAAGTGATGATAGGGGGAAAACAAAGGAAGATGTAACAGTGCTCAACAGGAAATGTACTCATTACCTTGCTCATGTAACTGTAACCCCTCTGTACACTATTTTTACAATTAAAAAGTATTAAAAAAATAAAGGAGGATGGAAAAAAAGAAGAAAACCTAACAGAGTCCTAGGGGAAAAAAGAGAATAAAATCTTGGATTCACACACATACACACACACACACACACACACACACGTGCACAGAACTAAGAATGGAAAACTATCCAAATATTTAACAATGTACCTACAGTTTAAAAAAAGCAAAAAACAAATAAAAATTACAACACACAAGAAAACTGCTTCTGTTTTGTTACAAATATGAATGCTTTGCATCTTGACTATCTAGTACTTAGAAGCTTTATATTGTCAACAATACTTTGGCTCAGAGAAGACTATGCCTTGAAAAAGCATCCTCAACAGAGTGATGTTAAGCTAGAAAAATAGCCAGTCATAATCCTAAGGACTGAGGATTATTTCTTATTCTTCTTGTAATAATACAGGTGTAATTTTACAACATACAAGGAATTATTAGACATGAATATCTTTATTTCCATGCTGTATTAGTGTTTGCACTCGCGGCCAGGGGACTGTCTCTTAGCTTTTTCACTCAAGACTTAGGTTCTTCCATTTGAGCCAGTGCTCTTCTTCTGGCTTTTTGTTGGTTAAATTGGAGATAAGAGACTCATGAGTTTTCCTGCCTAATCTGGCTTTGAGCCACCATCCTGGACTACAAGCTTGAGTTACCAGGGTCCAGCTGATCAGTAGCTTTAAATAGGTGCATTATGCATTCTACATCACATTTTTTAATGACTACAGCACTGCTGAAAAGATACTTGCAAGTGCAAACTCTCTTTCACCTTGCACCTTTTCTTTGCAAAGAGGCAGATCCTAAACTTCATAGTTCTTATGATTGTAGCCACCTATCTCACAATGAGAAATCACAGTTGTCAACCTATACAGACACATTTGTCTCTTTGTTTCACTCTAGCAGATAAACAATGACTGATGCATGAGGTATTCTTAGAAGACAAGGCACCAGTTATCATGAATGAAAGAGCTTTGGCTATTCTATTACAATAATAAATAACACCAAACTCAAATGCCACTAATTATATTCCTGATACTCAAATGAAACCATTTGCCCTGTAAAACAAGCATAGATTTTCTGTCATTTTGAGACAGTCTGAGCCACATTGAAGTAAATCAAGGCATTGTAGTTCACAAAGTATGTTTTAGTAGTTAATGGATTTTATACAACATATTTAACATTTCAACAGTGATAGAGGAGAGTAAATATTAATCTCTCTAGTCAATTAATCTAAATAGAATTGTCACCTTAAAGTTAATGACTTTTCATACAGATGTTTTAACCCTGTGTCCAAAGGAATGGCATAAACAAAATGTGCAATTACGGATTTGGCAGTGTGTCAAATATGTTAGGTACAGGTCTTTCTGACCTTTTAATTTGTTAGAGGAAGATGCAAATCATTTTACATTGGATGCAGGTAGAAAGAGTCTAGTAGGCACCAAATAATGTAAAGAATATCTGTCTTGTCCAACTCAAAGTTAGGGGCTAATATGCATATGAAAAATCATTGACCAGTTCTCATTTCTTATTTTAATTATTAGCTTATGGAAAGGCTAGAATGACTTTTGGCATTCATGCCATTGCCTTAAAGTTAGCTGGAAACAGGTTTGATCAGAAATGTGAGTATCTGACAGCCATAGGAAGCAGAATGTATAGTCAGGAAGCAACAGGGAACAGATAAAAAAGAAATTAAATTTGGAAGGGTGGGTAGGCAGCAGAATATGCTTATCAATTACTAAATGATATTTTAAAACCGACTTTCAGAGTTTCCATGACATATCATGAACTGAACCCAGTTTCCTAATTTTGTGAAAATTCAATGTACACACAGGGGATTAAAATAATACAACTACTATATCCCATTGCTCTGAGGATGATGCCTAGGCTCTCTGGCCTAAGTAAAATCAAGCTGTTATCTCCTTTGTGTCTTGCATGTAAGTTTATATGTGTGGGGAGGGTAAGGGGAAACACAGAAATGCTGGGACAAAGGGTGAACAAATGTAGTTGTGACATTTACCATGTTGAAAATGAACTCTACAACTTGTTGGGGAGGAAGTCAGAAGGGAAAAACTGGGAGAAAAAGAGGGAAGAAGTAACACTGTTGAGAAAGAAATGTACCCTCATTATCTGATTTATGCAAAAATAAATTTAAAATTCTGTATGATCTACTGTTTCCTTATATTTTTTACAGAATAGAGAGAACAAGGGATTTGCTTAATCTAAGAGATGAATTGAAAATGTATGATTTGTTGAAAGGTGAGCTGTTTTACAGAAAGTTGGGTGGCATTATGAGAAACAGGAATCAATCATCTGTAGGGAAAAACTGAACTTTTTTTTTTTTTTTTGAAATTGGGGTCTTGAACCCTGGGCTTGGGTGCTGTCCCTGAGCTCTTCAGCTCAAAGCTAATTCTCTACCACTTGAGCCACAGCACAATTTCTGGTTATTTTGAAGATAAATGTCTCACAGACTTTACTGCCAGGGCTGGCTTTGAACTGTGATCCTCAGAATTCAGCTTCCTGAGTAGCTGGTGGTGTGAGCCACCAGCACCTGGCATGACTGAACTCTTGTGTTTTCTGTGCATTCACAGGTTTACCTCAATGGCATTCTCATCATATATTCCCTGATCCTAAAGATGTTTTGCAGTTCCATCTGCAACCTTTTCACCCTGTGCCTATTTTAATATATTTACATAATCCAGGAACTAGAACTTCGTTGGCAAGGTCCTAGACATTATCTGCTCTTTTATTCCTATTATATGTGTTAATACGTATTCTCATTTAGTTTCTCTACTCCATACAAACTTCATTGGCTCATTTTTTTTCAATGAATGTAATCTGTCCTTTTGCATGCCTACCTGTTCATATAACTGTCACCCCAGGAAGCTCAGGCCCAAGCTCAGCAATCACTTAATTTACAAATGAATGTGACCCCTTAAGAGATTTGTTTGATGAATTTGCAGCAAAGTCGGACCTTTTCCACCTGCTGAAGAAGCCCCAATATTATCCATTCTGCTTTCTTTTTTCATTGTCCTCTTCCCTTTCCATAGGGATCTGTAATGTAGTTTATTCCCATGAAGCCTAAGTGTATCGTTAAGGATATGACTACCCTTGGTGGAGAGATGCCCGAGGTAGAAA
Organism: Dipodomys merriami; assembly: GCF_024711535.1. Classification (NCBI taxonomy): domain Eukaryota; kingdom Metazoa; phylum Chordata; class Mammalia; order Rodentia; family Heteromyidae; genus Dipodomys; species Dipodomys merriami. The sequence continues at coordinate 12,477,650 of NW_027206290.1, forward strand.
TCATCTAGATTTCATTTTCATCTCTCCAGCACATAAAATGTGTCTTTGATGAAATAGCGTGCTTAGTAGGAAGATGTCTTCTGTGAAAAGTGACCCAATCTCTGTTTCTTGTATCTGGACAAAATCCATATAGAATCAGATTATGTATCCCTGAATCACCCTGCAAGTGAGTTTTGTAGGTCTCATCACCACAGGAAGCCAAATTACCTAATCAAGTATCACATCATTTTAGCTTTCTTCTCCTCCATTGTGGTAGAGTCTCAACCAAGTTCATTGACAAAGAAAATAGTAAGTGTCTATGAGTGTGTCTGATACCTCAGAGAAGGAAGAAGGCAAAGGGAATAAGAGTCAGCCAAGGGAATATAGAATTAAAAGAGAACATAAGTAAAAAGCTATTCTAGAATTACATGCCAAAGGTTAGAAAGCAATATTCCTGTGCTTGCTTAATAGGGAAAAGGAGTCACTGCTTAACAAAACAGAATGGGTACAGCAAGACAAGTATTTCATGTGCTTGCCAGATGGACATTGTTATATACAATCTTCAGCTGTTTTAAGATCCTATACCTTTTAAGATTCTATTTTGAGGTGTGTTTGAAGTAAAGGAAGTGGGGAGAGGTAGGATGCAACCTCAATATTTACTTTAAAGTTCCTAGAAAATGGGCTGGGAAGGTGGCTCAGTGGTAGAGTGCTTGCCTTGCATGCATGAGGCCCTGGGTTCGATTCCCAAGCACCACATAAGCAAAAAGAAAAAGGTCGGAAGTAGCGCTATGGCTCAAGTGGTAGAGCACTACCTTTGAGCTGAAAAGCTGAGGGACAGTGCCCAGGTCCAGAGTTCAGGCCCCATGACTGGACCCCAAAAAAAAAAGTTCCTAGAAAATGTTTTTGTTTGCTGCTTAATTTAAGGCAGAACCAACTATATAATTTAATTTAAAAAGATGAAAATTGAATATGTGGAGCACAGTTAAGAAGTCACTACAAACTATAACACTAACCAAGGACAAACCAATCTATGAACAGATTCAATGTGACTGCACAGGTTATAAGCCTGGGAAGCTGATGTTGCATCATTTTTATTATTTGTTTGTTTGTTTGTTTTTAATATTAATTAATTGTACAAAGAGATTTCCATTCCAAAAATCTGTTTATGAGTATAATGCATCTTGATCAATTTCATACTTTCCATTGTTCTCCCCCTTTGTTTCCCTCCCATTCCTAGCCCAAATTATATAGTTCATTTGCTACATAATGTACATTTAATAAAATTACTGATTTGTTCAGCCTTTCTCACTCCATTTCTATTCTCCCCATTTTTTTATCTTTAAGCATATGTGCACACAAATGTCTAAAAGATTTTCATAAGGCTAAATAGAGTTTGTGTGGTTAGATGATTCATTTGACAATATGGACATGGATTTCAGAGCCCAAATAAATGGGTCCACATTCTCATCTCTTAAATAGTTGTAAGATGTTGGGAAACTTATCCAGCTTGCTTTGTAAAAGGTAATAATAATAGTACACTCCTTGTACAATTGGGAGAATTAAGTAAGTTAAGACAAAACTTTCAAACAGTTGTTGGCATTCAGAAAACACTAGTTATTATTTATTATTACTAATCATGAAAAGAATCTCCCAAACTTAATGTGAATGGTCTGCCATTTCACAAGTAGAAAGTAACAAATAATGAATGTTTCAATTCTTTCTATAAATCCTTTGTTATATAATGTAAATCACAATAAAATTTATTCCTTTTCAACAGACTTGATACAAGGAAGCCCTCAAAAGAAGTCCAGTGTACATTGCCATATTTGTGAGGAAATGGAAAGACTTGGAAAAAATTCCATGAAGTAAAATAAGCCAGATCCAAAGAAATATAATCTGCATGTTTTCCCTTATTTGCAATAATTAGAATATGTCTAGGATATCCTTAGGAGAGGACCAGAATATCTCAATAGTTATGTGCATATAACCATATAGAATGATGCTTGTAGAAATCCACTCCAAGAAATAAGTGTTGTTGTTGTGTTTTTTTTTCAATAGTACTATTTGCAGTTATTTCTTTTTTCTTTCTTTATTTCCCTGAAGTTTATTCCCTGATGGCACTGTTTTTGATTTCTGTATCTATTGTCACAGAAAGGATGGGACAAAGGGTGAAACAATTCATAGTTTACAACTTAAGCAAGGGGGGCTTGGAAGGGAAAAAGGTGGGAGAAAATGAGGATGGTGATAACACTGTTCAAAAAGAAATGTACTAATTACCTGACTTATTTAACTGTAATCCCTCTATATATCACCTTTACAATAACATTAAAAAAACAGAAGTCCAGTATATAAAGTTGAGATTATCCATTTCCATTAATTTTTTCATGTATTTTCCCAATATGTAGCTGTGAATACTGCCTTTGGGCAAAACTCTGGGATACTTTCTTGAAAACCAAACACTATAAAGCCTGTGTATAATGAATAGCTTACTTGGAAAGTACAAGTATAAGTTATAGTTATCTGTAATGCCTGGCTATATGTACTATTTTATGAAGGGATCTAAAGAATTCAAAAGTGAGAGAAAGAGGGGGAAGAAGGGAGAGAGGGAGAGAGAGAGAGAGACAGAGAGAGAGAGAGACAGAGAGAGAGAGAGAGTGACAGTGGGAGAGGGAGAGGGAGAGGGAGAAAGGGAGAGAGAGAGAAAGAATGGGAGAGTCTGACTGAGTTGATTAGGAAAGTAATCATGCAAGAAATGACAATGACATATGGGCTGGGCCTGAACAGGAACATAATTATAATAGAAAATATCAGGATGAGAGAATGCTCTGTAAGAACATTATGAGGAATAACAGAGCGCAGAAAGATAATTACATATTTTTTTACCATTAGAGTTTTTTTTTTAATCTTTTCACTCAATTTCTTCTAGACAAGACTTGGACTATCCTCACAAGGATACATAAAATACAAAAAAAGTACATGTTTAAACATTTTATTAAAAGACCACTTCAGGTATTTCTTGGTTGAATTTCTATTGCTAATAGCAAGAATTAAAGTAAGAAGAACAAATCAAAACACTGAACTCTGAAAGTTTGTTTTATTGCTGGGGCATCAGAAGCCATGCGCATCGAGAAGATATGTTAGGAGAACTTGGAAAGAGCACTCAGATAGTAGGTGTGAAGATGCATTAAAATAAAGGATAGACTTAGAGAAAGGAAAAGAGAAAGGAAATCTAAACAATGATAATTTTGTGATTGGACCATGGCAGAAGAGATGGTAAGGAAGAAAAAGATGTAAGAAGCAAAATATAAACACTCAAGTAAAAAAATGGTAAACAATAAAACAATAAACAATAAAACAATGTAAACGTTAAAAGAAAGGGAATGAAAGAGTAATTCAGGTTTATTTAAATTGTTTTGCTTGTTATAGATACTACATTCAAATTCTCAGGGTTGGTGCTCCTATTTGCAACCTCATGAATAGTAGTACAACTGCCTCCAGCCATGTAGGAGATTCGAGGAGGTAGACAGGCAATCAGACTCTTTTCATTTAGGCAGGAATGAAAGCCTTTTGGGGGAATACAGATGCATGAATATAATAAAATCTCAACAGAGTGGTCCTGGAGAGATTCACAGCCTAGGATTTGGACTAGAGACATGAAAATAACTCAATTTGGCATTCTGTAGCTATAAAGAACCTTTCAACTGAAAATGCCTGGATAAATTCAACTTTCAATTAGCTATGCTAATCAACCATCCACGTTGTATAAAAAGCAAATAACACAAAATAGCAGGAAAAAAGACACCTAACTTTCATGTGATTTTGAACGTTTTGTGACTACTACACATACTTTTAAGGAAGAGACAATGAAAATGACAGGCATTTCTTTATTTTCCCCAATGGAATATTCTGTGAGAACTGTATCACTTTCAAAATACATATGAAATGTGAAGCAATTGATTAAATATCCAAATGCCCATGTATTAATATTTACCAGTTCCATGACATACAATTAAATTCAGATCATTTAAACAACAATATGAATTTATAGTTACCCTACTTGAAAATTTTGAATTTTCTTAAAGAAATTCTTCACCCAGTATTCAATGACATCAGTAACCTTCCCATTACCAGGTTTCTTTGAGCCATCTTCTCAGTCTTCCAAAGTAAAGCTTCAAAGTTGTCAAAATCAATTTTGAATCCATAGATGATGCTGCCAATAGGAATTTTGTCTCTAGTTGTAAGCATCCTTGCATACATTATTTTAGCATATTTTTTCATATCCTGAAGGTATATTTTTATTGTCTCTAAGATAAAACTTTAAGACTTATCTTTTAAAATTTATCTTTAGAAATCTTTTTTATTGTAAGAGTCAACGCTTAGAATTCTGAGATAACTTGTCCAAGATTAAGCAAATGTATTTACCCCTCTCCTTTTCTGTTAACTGATACTATGGTACAATAACACTATAGTTCCCAAGTTACTTAGGGATCCAGATTAACCCAGTCTACCTTGCAAAATAAAACACATGAAAGATCACACCTTAAGTGACAGACTTTGTAAAACTGTAAATACATGACAATTGTCTCTTTTTTGGATACAAAATTTCAGTGTGTAGCAGGGGGTGGGGGGGTGGGGGGGTGGCTTATATTGAGGGTAGATTATAACAAGTTACAAATAGATTTAAGTCTTGCAAACTTACTTTTCAAGATAAAGAATGCAACCAAACAATAATCATTCTAACTTCTAGCTCTCCTTTTCTTGGTTCCTCTTCGATAGCTGTCCCTCTGGCATGAAGCAGAGAAAGACAACTAATGGAATCAATCTGGAGAGTCCAGTGCAAAGTGAAGATTGAGAGTCCTTGTGAAATACTATAAAGAATTCCAAGATGACAATAACAGAACATTAAGTAACATGTCTGACCCTTCCAAGCATGGAGCTTCTACATTGCATAGCCTTATGTTCCAGCCTCATGAAGCCCAACCCTGAATATATGGCTTCTGATTATGGCAGGGGCTGGTTATGGGAACTGATTGATGCATAGAAGGTTCAAATACTTGGTCATATTTCAAAGACCTCATCAGCTCAAAAGAACTTTTCACCATAAAGAATTCAAAACATCCTCTTGAAATATCTAGAATAAATATTCTATATATTTAGAATATTTCAATGGGGTAAGGGAAAGGGAGAGGAAGGGAGAAAAAAACAAGACAGGCAGATAGAGAGATGAAAACAAAGAAAGAGATTGGAAAAACTTACAGAGAACTACATGTAGTTATTTGTTTTTTGTACAAAGTACAAATCAACGATGTAACTTTTTTCCATGGTTGTCAAATTATATCTCCCAAGAAAATAGTCAGTTGTTGTTCAGGAATTTATTTTCTTATAATCAAATGCGACTCTTCACAATAACTTTAATTTTCTGTGGAAAAAAAGTAAGAAATCTAATCATGGAAGTTACAAGATTTTTCATAAATAGAACAAAATCCACTGCCATGAGTACAGCTTGGAACCAGGTGAACAGTCCTTTTTGGCTAAAAAACAGGCACACTGAAGTTTTAATTAAGAAGATTATTTTCTTTTTTGTCAAAGGACTTGAACTCAGGGCCTGGACAGTGTCCCTGTGCTCTTTTGCTCAAGGCTAGTGCTCTATCACTTTGTGCTACAGCTCCACTTCTGATTTTCTGATAGTTAATTGGATATAAGACTCCCTGGACTTTACTGCCTGGGCTGGCTTTAAAACACAATCCTCAGATCTCAGTCTCCTAAGTAGCTGAGTAGGATTACAAGTATAAGACACCAATGCCCACCTCTAGAAGAAATATTAAAGTTGAAATTGTGAAAAAGTGTTATGAATTTGGCTTCTGACATAGATTATTGCTAAAGAGCTATAAATTTACATTGCTTTAAATTATTAAAGAATATAAAAAATAAGCAACAGGAAACCTATTCATTTAAAATAATTATCTAATTAAATGATTAATCATAACACAAAACAAAATCCATTTCAAGAACATTTTGTCAGCCTTTTGTACTTTGTCATCAGCGGTTAACAGTTCATTGTAAAAGACAGACTAACTTGGAAAAGACTGCATTTAAACATTTGTTAAAGGCAGGATATGCTTGAGCTAAAATTCATAGAATACTATGTGAGGCCTTGTGCATTTATGAACAGCATAGTACAGTAGTTCAAAGCCAAGGCCCTTGTCGTTCATACCTATAATCCTAGCTACTTAGAAGGCTGAGACCTGGGGGTGGGGAAGGGATGGTCACAGTTCAAAGTCAATGAGGCAGAAAAATCCATCTGATATGGAACTCCCTCTCCAATTAACCAGCAAAAAGCTAGGCTGGAGGCATGGTTTTTTAAGTGTAAACCACGAACCCTGAGCAAGCAAGCTTGAGCTCAAGCTTTTACACTGGGGGAAAACAAAAACAAAAACAAAAACTCTCAATAATTAAATTAGCAGTATGGTAAACATGTCTTAGAATGATTGCTCTTTAAAAATGCCATTTTTCAGGTTGGGAATGCGGCTTAGTGGTACAGTGCTTGCCTAGCGTGCATGAAACCCTGGGTTTGATTCCTCAGTACCACATAAACAGAAAAGACCAGAATTGGCACTGTGGCTCAAGTGGTAGAGTGCTAGCTTTGAGCAAAAGAAGCTCAGAAACAGTGCCCAGGCCCTGAGTTCAGCCCCTGAACTGGCAAAAAAAATGCCATTTTGCATTATTCATATCCAAGCTTGCTAAGCAATCTGGCATAGCAGCAAACTAAGAAATGAGCTGGGCCCTAGTGGCTCAGACCTGTAATCCTAGCTACTCAGAAGGCTAAGATCTCAGGATTGTGGCTTGAAACAAGCCTGGTCAGAAAAGTCTGAGACTCTTATCTCCAATAAATTACCTTCCCCTCCCCCCAAAAAAGCCAGAGCGGAGCTGTGGCTCAAGTGGCAGAGCACTAGCCTTAAACAAAAGAAGCTTAAAAACAAAAAGAAAAAACCATTAGTGAGATGAATCAAGTCTTAGGGGACATGCTCAGGAGTCACTCAAATCTTCAAATCCACGGGTACATTGCTTTTCTCCCTAAGTCTTGTTTTCTTTATCTATAAAATAGAAAAAAATTCAAACCAAGAAAACTATCAGAATGAGAGACAGAGTATAGTATTTCAATTATTCTAAATCCTACATAAAGAACTCTCTAGCAATAGCTGACACTGATTGCCTTTGTATTATCTGTCTTCATTCTCTATTCTAGTAATGCCATGTACTTCCAGTACGTCAGCTTCACAAGGAAGAATTTTCAAATTTATCAACATCAGCCTCATGTCCTCACCTGAGTTCGAGGTAGAGGATAAATTGTCTCCTGAAGGTAACCAGACCTACTGTTTACCTCACAATCAAGTGGTGAGAAGTTCTACTTATGGTTGATGGGATAGCTTCACCAGAATGTTGTATATCATAAATGTACTTAACAGAGTGATGAACAATAGGTAGGAAATTGCAGTGAAAATATGTAGTCTGAAAAACAGCAGATTTGTTTTTAAAACTATGAAGTCACTCACAGGTTTCAGAAATTTGAGCGCTTTTTACTTTTTTCTGAACCTCTCAGGTTTAAGATTTTATGTGTAGAATGGAAATTACGATAAAATTAATACAAACTGGTTCAATTATGAATAGATCCATGCTTTTACATATAAGATACGCATGTGAGTTGTGTATAGCTTATTGTATATGCTGTGTAATGTCACACATACATAAGTGCATGAGTGCATGTATGTTTTACTGAGTACTTCCCATGGACCAGGCATGATGTATTCCAAGCAATTGCCTTTATGATCCTCTTGTGCCTTATGTGCTTTAATTTCCTCATCTGTGAAGAGAAAAACTATCTTACCATAGAACTATTCTGAGGATTAAATTAGCTGACATATGTGTTTGTAAGAGTGGCCAGGAATGAGAAAGGTGTTGTTGTGGCCATTACGATCAGGCTGTGCTATGTAGTACTTAGGCCACAGAGTCTGGAAACAAATGGATGGGCTTAGGAAGAGTTGGGGTTTACTATCTATGAGATGTGTGACTATGTAAAATGGCTATAGTGATATTCACCTTATGGTGGTTATAGGAATCAAATCTTGTGATATTACATAGTTCTCAGTGTCTGGCACATATAAAATTGGTCAAAACGATTGCCAAATCAAACTAATACAAAAAAACTGTGTTTCTACTTCTATGAGGGCCTAGCCAGACAGAACTTAACTCTAAAGATCAGAGCAGTGATTTCCTATAGTGAGGGATGGGAGGAATGTTTTAGGAAGTGACAGGAAGAACATCCTTGAAGTAATGGCAGTGTTCTGTATCTTGGCAGGAATTGCTTGTCAACATTCACCAAACTATGTACATCGAAATGAGTTCATTCTACACATATTAGTGTAAATGAGCTCATTTAACAGATATACATCAGAGAAGCTTAAGAAAAGCTACCATAAAAAATGCTTGCCCCAGACATGCTTAGGCTAAATTGGCAGAAATAGAAACTAAAGTAGTATGGCTGGAAACAAGCAAATATAGTCTTAAAATAAAACAACAACAACAAACCCAAAATACAAAAGGAGTAATGGTATTCAACTGGGGACTTCACACATGCAAGAAAGCTGTTCCACCACTTGAGTTATGTGTGCCTCAAGCACACTGGCTATTTTGCACATGGAATCTTGCTTTATTCTGGGCTGGCATGGGCTTTTCTGTGTCACTGGGATGACTGGTACCCACTACTGGGCTGCCATTATGCTTCCCTTGCAGCTGGGATGATAGCCTGTGCTACTGTACTGAACAATTGAATGAGATGGATCTCGATAACTTTTATGCCAGGGGCTAGATTCCTAGAATCACTATCCTCTACTTTCAGCCTCCCAAGTACCTAGGATTACAGGCTTGAGCCAGATTGCCCAGAAGACAAATATATTCATGTATAAGATCACAAAGATGACCATATTTTGAATGAGGTCATTCAGTGTTTGTGATTACGAGCAATGACTTTGAAATCTGATGGAAGGAAGTATTAGGAAACTTATTATTCCGGTATGTCATACCAGAATACAGACTGTTCCTGCATAATAGATGAGGTAATGAAAAATGTGCACTTGGGTAGACGGTTTCACTTTTTTGCACATGATTTTCTCCTCATATGAGTGTATGGGAGACTGGATCATTCTTGCAACATTCCATATCTAAAATTCCTTGGGTCTATGACTTTAGAAATAATGTGGTAATTAGTCTGAGACAGAAGTAAATGCACTTTTCCTTTCTTTCACTCCTTTTCTTTTCTTTTTAAAACTTTCAATGGTCAGAGTTGGTACTAACTAGGAGCAATTTAAACCAACACCAAAAATAAGTAATTTTTCTTTAAATCACCATTTAGTATACCTTATGTTAAAAGCTTTATTTGTAAATTGGTATTTTTGTTTTTAGTTATTTCTTAAAACTGCTATTGTCTGTGCATATCATGTCTGATTCACTGAGGCTTAATTTGCTCCAGGGTTTTAAAAAAATAAACTGCACAGCAGTACCATTAGATTACTCAAATTCCATTTGATGTAGCACTCATTATCGAAAGGTTAATACCAGAAATAAAGTGAGGCTCACATGCTACTACTATATGATATTTGAATGGTGGGGGGGAGGAGGGTTGAAATAGGACTTGTTCCAAAAACAACTTATTTCTGTTTAAAAAAATGTCCACTGACACACTGCCTATTTCTTAATGCTAGATGGTAACAGATTTTTGACTATCAGTTAATCTACATATATGCATGTACACACACACACACACACACTAAGATTTTTCACAAATTTCTATATAGTACCTGTAATGAAATTAGTTTTTTTTAAGTACTTATGGTGGATTTCTTCTCTTGTGTTCAAAATCTGTTCAATGTTGATTACTCATGGTTTATTAGAATTATTTGATCTAAGTTGTACACCCATTTTTAAGCAATTTTGCAAAGTATTTCTTAGTATATCATTTTATATTGTACCACTTTGCAAAGGTAATGAAAAATTTTAGAAGGGTACAGCCTGGTGAGACAGTAAATACATACTACCATTTTCTTCCTTCGTAGTTCCAATTGCCTCATTAATATTTGTTTGGATGCGGCAAGCTGAGAATATACATGGAAACATCTGTTTGTTGAGCAGGGTTTTCACTGAATTGCATTCGGCCACTAATAGCTGCAGCAAACAAAATTATGAAAAGATGGTTTCCAAACACAAATGCATTTTTTGTTCTTGCTTTTTTTTTTTTTTTTTTTTTGCTGTTGTTTTCAAGCAGGGAGTATGCTTTAAAAAGAGAGAGAAATAAAGAGAGGAGGGGGGAGGGAGGGAGAGAGAGACTCAGTTGAGAATCATTGTAGTCTTCCATCTGTATGTGTCACATATTCTGTGAATGGGAGGATAGTTTTGTTACTGGATAGCTAAACAACTGCTAATGTGATCAATAAAGAACATTATCTTAAATCATAGAATGAATTCTCAATATCATACATAAAAATCAATAAAATGCACAAGGAACAGGACTGAAATTTTGCATTAAAACATTGCCTGCTGCCTTGGAAAATAATATTTAGTAGGTTGGATTTTTTTTGTTGTTGTTGTTTTACTAATTATGAGCTCAGTGGCAGTTTATTCTGCAGTAAATCTGCTGGTGAGAGATTAAACCTGTTATTGAGCAGAGTTTTGAATCTACTACAAGGCACTCATCACTGCTGGAGAGTGAACATTGCTGTTATCTCATTTAAAAGTTGGCCAGCAAAGCAGCCCATTTGTTTAAAATGCAATTAAGCTGGTGTCTTGAAGAGAAATTAGCAAGGAGTACTTCATTTTGGAGGCATAAGAGGTCTGTTCGTAGACACATTAATCCTGCGATTTGGGACGTCGTTGCGATTTGGGACTGTTCTGAATGGCTGTTGGGAACACACAAGCACAAAAGGGGAACGCTGGGTAAGGAGCAGGGTCAGGTCTGTTCTCCATCACAAGGAATCACGTAGACGTGCCCACACCCTTCAGCACAGCCCCGAATTTTACTGCGTCAATGGAAGAAATTGGACAGCAAGCTTAATGAATGTTACCGCTGAACTGAATAAAAAAGGTCAGCCATTTTTCACATAAATGTATGTATGATACAACCTGCATTTAGAAGCGAAAATATATAGTAATTTCACTGCTGGGTAATTGTTTTTAAAAATGCTTAGTATTGAGTCTGTTTTAATTTCACGATGCAATGATCACTATAAAAGCAATGGTGAATATTTGTCATGAAATTCTCCAATGCAACAGTTCCATGAAGCAGAAAACTCTCTTCTGATCGAGTGCACTTCCAGGATTTAAAAAAAAAATGAAGACTGTTATAAATTATAGATATTACCAAAATAAAATATTATAATATAGTTTATAATATACTATTTAACAAACAGAAAGATTTTATTTTGCAAAAATGCAAAAGAGCTTCAAATGTTTTACTTATTTCTTCAGGTGCTAACAATAATAAACTATGCATGAGAATTAAAAACAAAGCCAAATTTGAAGGTAATTACCTTGATAATTAAGGCAAGAAACAATCTAAAGTTATGGTAAGTGTTCACAGAAATAGACTCTTTTTGTTTTGGTGTCTCAAGTATCAGGTGATTGTTCTCACTTCTGTTTGACTTTTCCTAAATGACTGACATGGGTAATAGCAGTTCAGTGTGAAAATTAAATGGGTGCCATTTCACTCAGTACTGATTAGTCTATGCTCCCAAAGTAGGGGAATAAGTAGTGTATTTGAATGTTTCTGTCAATCCCACATTTCACCTTTGCCCACCCTGCATTTGTCTTACATTTACACTGCTACAGATTAACTCTAGAAGAACCAGAAATATTTTTAAATTGAGTTCCTTAAAATATTTCTGAAACGGACCCTGTTCATCCTTATAGTCTTTATCATAATGTAACTAATTCTACTTCACTGTTTCTACTGAGTCAGATCATCATTGTAAATTTTAGAAGTTAGGTAGAAATTAAATTCACACACACACACACACACACATGCACACACTCTCTCACACACACACACACACACATACACACACATTCACACACACACAAAAGGCCTATCTGGATGTGCCCCAGGCAAATATAATAAAATTCCAATCAAGATGCCAACATTATAAACATTTCAACAGTATTTTATTAGAATTATCAGCTAACTTGTCTAACCTCCTTGAAGGCCCGGGATAGGGTGCATTCATTCTATCAACCTAGCTCTAACCACACTTCTGGGTCATTTTAATTCAATACATGGTTTTCTTACTAATAAGAACTATCATCATCATCATCGTTATGAATGTGGGTTACTCTCTTTTCTACTTCCAATTCCAAATAATAATTGCCCCCTCTTCCCTCAAACACTTTGCAATTTTGTTTCTTCTCTTGTTGCTATTATTGAATTTGTTTACTTTTTACATAGCTTAAAGACCATACTCTCATGGATGTTACCAGATGACTCCAGATTGCTTCCTTCTGTAGAACTTGCTAGAATGCACTGCCCTGCTGCTCTTCTCTTACTTGCTTTCCTCATTTGATGTTTTACTGTAATAGAAATTGGATGATTGCTTCTGCAACAGAATTTTACTTTCTTAATTCAAACTACCTCTGAGTCCAAGTCTAATCTAAATCCTCTCCAAAATAGGAAATGCAATTTGTTAAAAGATTACTTTTTTGTTTCTCTGATTAAATATGCTTATGTCTCCTCAGTATTTGTAATTAAAAAAAAAACTATCTTTATAACAGCCAGATGAAACTTATTATAAATGTACTTCGCTTGGTTTTTGTTCATTTCCTATTTAGTCCTTAGTATTTTTCTTGGTCTCTCTCTCTCTCTCTCTCTCTCTCTCTCTCTCTCTCTCTCTCTCTCTCTCTCTCTCTCTCTCTCTCTCTCTCTCTCTCCTCTCTCTCTCTCTATATATATATGTATATGTATGTATGTATATATATGTATCTAAATGTATGTGTGTGTGTATATATATATATATATATATATATATATATATATATATGTAAAGTCAAAACTGGTCATAGTTTATACCTGCAATTTTAAGTACTTGGGAGGCTGAGATCAGGAGGATTGTGGTTTGAGACCAACAAAAGTAAAAATTCACAGACCTCTTCTCAACCAATAACTGGGAATAGTGGTCTGTGTCTGTCATCTCAGCTATCTAGGAAGCTGAGATTAAGAGCATGCATTCCAGATCATCTTGAGCAAAAGCATTTACAACACTCTACCTCAACAGAAAGAAGTTGGGCTGGTGGTATATTCTTGTTATTCCAGCCATAACAAGAAGACCAAAAATACAAGGATCATGATTCCGTGTATGCTTAAGCTATAAGTTAGCCACTACCTGAAATAACCAGTGCTATTTCTATTTTCTTGCACATAAGAAATCATCAAGGGGATGATAGCTCACACTTGTAATCTCACCTAAACAGAAGATTGAGAATCAGAAAATTGTAGTTCAGGGTCAATTTAGGAAGAAAAATCTGTGAGATTATTATCTCAATAGAAATAATCAGAAAAAAGCAATGCGAGGGGTATGGCTTCAGTGGTAGAGCACCAGCATCTCAAGCAAGCTGAGTCAGTTTGAAGTCCTGAGTTCAAATCAAGTTCCACTGAAACAACAAAACAAATCAGAAAAATACTCACAAATTTTATGCTCTATTTCTTTATATGTTGAATTTCTTATATTTAACTTTTGTTATATTTGGAACTTATTTTCATAAATGTCTTGAAATCAGAATAGGTCTTTAATCCAAGTAAGAAAATAATTTCTCCAGCAGTGTTTACTGAATAAACTTTTTTGCTCCCTATAGATTTGTTATACTTCCTTTGTCATCCACAAGGCTACTTGACAGTGACCTCAAAGCCAAACAGAGATAAAAAGAAAAGAAGAAGGAGGAGGAGAGGGATGAGGAGGAGGAAGTGCAGGAGCAGGAAGAAGAGTACTGGGTGCTGATGGCTCACATATATAATCTTAGCTACAAGAGGTTGAGATTTGAGGATTATGATTTGAACCTAGCCTGGAGAAGGAAAATCTATGAGACTCCTATCTCCAATAAAGTATCAGAAAGCTAGAAGGAGAGCTGTGACTCAAAAAGTCAGGGACAGTGCCAAGCAGCAAGACTGGCACCAAGAAAAAAAAAAAAGGAAAGAAAGAGAAAAAGAAAAGGGAAAAGAGAAAGTCATAGTGATCATGACATAGAAATGAGGAACTGCACACATCAAAAGTGGTTGAATATTGGGAGTTTGCTGTAAGATAGCAGTCTGCCCCAAATATTCAAAGGACAAAGTACTAACAGGTATTTAATATCACTTCTCTGTAAAGAAATGCACATGAAAACTTCAAGAATATTACCATTATCACCTATCAGAATAGATAAAAATAAGATAAATAGCTAAAAATTCTGCTTGTAAGGACAGAAACAAATAGTAAGTCATGAGTCTATTGAGAGTATAAATTAGTGTAACATTTAGAAGCCACACAGTACTGTCTACTATGTCATTAAACAAAGAATATCATATAACACAGACGTTATTACTACCAGAGGTAAAGCATTTTGATGTTCATTAAAAACAACATGCTAGGGGCTGGGAAAGTGGCTCAGTGGTAGAGTGCTTGCCTTGCATGTACAAGGCCCTGGGTTTGATCCCTCAGCACCACATAAGCAGAAAAAGCCAGAAGTGGCGCTGAGGCTCAAGTGGAAGAGTGCTAGCCTTGAGCTGAAGAGCTGAGGGACAGCGCCCAGGCCCAGAGTTCAGGCCTCATGACAGACAGGAAAAAAAAAAAGGCATGCTAGAATATTCATAGTTCTTCACAATAGCATTACACTTAAAGTGTCCAAATATCCACCAGCAATAGAAATATAAACATATTACCAATCGAGAATAGGCTACCACTTAGTGATATGTCTAAAAATCTGTGTGTAAATCAGCCAACGACAAATGCTGGAGGGGATGTGGAGAAAGAGGAACCCTATTACACTGCTGGTGGGAATGTACACTTATACAACCACTTTGGAAAGCAGTCTGGAGGGTCCTTAGAAAGCTAAAGATTGACCTCCCTTATGACCCAGTCATACCACTTCTAGGCATCTACCCTGAACAACAGGAACCAAAATACAAGGACACGTGCACCTCCATGTTTATTGCAGCACTGTTCGCAATAGCTAGGATATGGAAACAACCTAGATGTGGTATCTATACACAATGGAATATTATGCAGCCATTAGAAATGACAAAATAATGGCATTTGCAGGGAAATGGATGGAGCTAGAAGGAATCATGTTGAGTGAGGTAAGCCAAGAACGAAGAGACAAACAGTACATGGTCTCCCTGATAAGTGGATGCTAAATCCAAAATGTTAGGTGATATGACAAAACTAACAGGACTTAAGAAACAAAGAACTCCCACTCATCTGGTTGAACCACTACCAAATATCCCCATGCTGCTGATCACATATATGGTATATAACATGTGAGCACCGTTATATATTACAGACTGTGATAGACAATTTGCTCCAGGAAAGTTAGAATGAACTTGTGACTTTAAATGAGCATCATTATTCCACAATACTGTGAATTTCCGGAAATTATGTAATCACTTAATCACAATCAAAAAAAAAAAAAAAGAACCTCGGGGAAGGGAGGGAGGGAGGGGATGGAAGGGGGAAAACAATGGAGGGGGTAACAATGTTCCAGAGGAAGTGTACTCATTACCTCACTCATGTAACTGTAACCCTCTGTATAGTATCTTTACAATAAAAAAATTTAAAAAAACATCTGTGTGTATTAGAATCTTCGAGATGGGTGAAAGGTATGGTCATTTTCATGGCTGAGATATAATCAAACATAGGTTAACAAGAAAAAAATATGGCAAATTCGTTCCACAAAGTTTATATCATAATTGATCCTTCAGATATGAAGTCCCAGAGACTCACAGAAACTATGTTTTTAGAAAGTAAGATTTAATGGCATATTATAGATCACTATGTAGAAACGTGATTGAACACAGAAAAGTATGATATAATGTGAATAGACTGAGGAAGGAAGGGAAATCCAGAAAAGCCTATCCAGATCCTTCTTGGCATCTCAGAATTCATCTCAGGCAGGAAAAAAGATCAGTCTGAAAAGAGATATCCTATCAGACAAGGTAGGTCAGAGAATTTCTCAGTAGCAGGCTCCTCCACAGCAATGTAGAAAAGCATTCTATGATCTAACTTAGGAAAGAAGATTTGCTTTCCATGATTCCCCAAGGAGGAAGATTAAATAGAAGATGGGATAGTATAAGAAGGAAAAAGAAAGATTCTCTGAGGTCTTTCAAAGAGAGGTCTTTCAGACATCCTTTAGTTTGAAGTACTCACTATGACAGTGTACCAGACTATATGTTTTATTTTTGTTTTTGTTTTTGTTTTAGGCCCAACACATCAGAATACTGATTGTTCCGTTTCATTCCACACGTTTCTGATCAAGCATATCAAGATGAGGACTCAAGAAATTTGCATTTCTATCAAGATCCTACAGTGATGTCACGGATGGGCTGAGGATACATTTTGAGAACCACTAGAGAACCACTGACACAGTAATGAGAGCAAATATCAAAATATCAATGGCTGTACAACTAACTTGATGCTGACCACAGGAAGTTTGACCCTGAAAGGTGAAAACAATATATGTATGTGTGTGTGTGTGTGTGTGTGTGTGTGTGTGTGTGTGTGTGTGTGTGTGTGTGTGTTTTTCTTGGTATTACAAATCCCAATTATAATCAATAGTTTCACACTGGGAAGGTTACTGGGACAAAGAAGCCAAATGAGTCCTTCACTGTTGCTGTTTCTAATATGCATCTTGATATCATTTTGTTTTACACATAATAAGTACACAACCTAATTTACATATGTATCATCTG
This sequence comes from Dipodomys merriami, assembly GCF_024711535.1. Classification (NCBI taxonomy): domain Eukaryota; kingdom Metazoa; phylum Chordata; class Mammalia; order Rodentia; family Heteromyidae; genus Dipodomys; species Dipodomys merriami. The sequence goes on from NW_027206290.1 coordinate 12,494,607, forward strand.
TACATGTGGATAAAAAGATAAAACGTTTGAGTCGAAATATAAGGATCCCCAATTCTACAAATTTATCTCTTAGATTAGCCCAAATGCCCATCATGTTGAAGAATTCTAGTTTAGAGAAAGTGTTCAGGTAAATAAAAGATTTTTAAACCTCAACTAAGGCTGTCTAAATATTATTGCTAATTTGCAGAGAGTCACACTTGGCAACTCTTTGTTCCTGTACCTATTCTGACAAAGGAAAAGCCTTCCCAAAAGTGGATCCACTGAGCACAGAGGACAAGTTGTAGTCTGGTCTGCCACCCTCATTGTACACAATCTACCAGCCTTCTAAGCTGTTGTACTTTAAGACATGTCAGGTGGCAGACTACTATTTTTGGAATAAAAGGAAAAGAACAATTGAAGATAGCAGGCAAGATGGAAGCAAGAGAAGGGAGGGAAAGAAAAAAATGTCCTCCACTTGAGGTAGGATAGCAGAAAGATACTATTATGGAATGAGTGAATTCAGAATTTGATCTCCAAAAGATCAGAGGGGAAATGTTTTATTATCCTTGATGCCTTTTCCTTAGTGAGAACACTTTAGCATAGCCTCAGCCCTCAATCTAGATTCTAAAGATAATTTAAAAAATGAAATATAAAGCTCGTAAGAAGCTGGGCATTGGTGGCTCAAGCCTGTAATCCTAGCTACTCAGGAGGCTGAGATCTGAGGATCACAGTTCAAAGCCAGCCCAGGGAAGGGAAGTCCATGAGACTCTTATCTCCAATAAACAACCAGAAAACAGGAAGTGATGCTGTGGCTCAAGTGGTAGAGCACTAACCTTGAGCTGAATTGCTGAGGGACAGCACCCAGGCCCAGAGTTCAAGCCCCATGACCAAAAAAGACAAACAACAACAATAAAAAGCTCATAGGAGTTTATGGCTCTTTATACTGGTTTCCCTCCCACGTCACTCCTCTTCAAAGCCAGGTTAACAAGACAAAAGTATATCTTTTAAAAGGTTAATATTGGTTCCAAAAGGGGTGTGGGGAAGACTCTCCCATCCTGCCCCCCAAAATTCTAAATTCTCTCCATCCACTCTTCCTTGGTGATCTGGATTTTTCACTGGCCTCAGGGTTAACCACTTCTAACTCCCAAGACAACATCACTATACCTCATCATCAGCTCCACAGAGTCTTTCCATTTATTTCTTCAAAGATACCCTTATCAGATGCTGGTTATAATAGGCTACACTATGAAAGGAAAAGCTTGCCTATGTGTGTGGACCTTTGAAAATGTGATAATACTTTAAAGTAAAAGAGTAGGTAGGGAGAAAATATATCCCTGAATATGATTGCGACCGTTACTTGCTCATTTTCCTGGCATATCTGAATAAACTAGTGATGAAGTTTATCAGCATTTTATGCAAGAATGTTAGAACTTTCTCTGTAAAAAGGTCCTTTTTTCTTTTCAGTTACTGAAAAAAAGGACATAGAAGGTAAGCATGGAAGAAATAATAATAACAATGATCAATTTTATATGTTGATGCTGTGAAATCCAGAGATAGACTTAACTACAACAGATGTGAAGTATGAGGCAGAATATTGTAGGAGGGACTTCTTGTCACTGTGATGAAGTACATGTGATATCCAGCTTAAAGGAAGAAAGATTTTGGTTCATAGCTTCAGGAGGCTTCATTGCAGTTGGCCAGTGGTGATGCAAAATACCATGATGGGAAGACTGTAGAGGTTGTTTACATCATGGTAGACAGGAAGTGAAGACAGCAAGGGATACATTCTTCAAAGATAGACCTCAATTGTTCTACTTCCTCCAAGTCAGCTCTACCTCCTGATGGCCCATTTAGCTATGAATTCACTCATTGATGTGAGTTTCCACACAATCACTTCTCAATAGCACTATGATCTGTAAAGAAGACCATTAGAACATGAGCTTTTGGGATCATTTTCTATCTGTACCATTATAGCTACAGATTATTTAGAAACAGGTCTGAGTGTCATACTGAAACCTTTAGAAGAAAATTAAAGAAAAATTAGTGAAAAGCAGGATTTTCTTACTTGATGAGTAATTGCTTAATAGCAAGAAATTAAAAACAAACAAACCAAAAATGAAAAACAAGAAATCCAAGACTAAGAGAAACCAAAGAGGAAAGTAGGAGAAATAGTTGCACTTTTTATCTTGAGAAAGACATACAACAGACTAGAGATGGAACTGTGGCTGACTGGTTCAATGCTATTGTGTTTTAAAAGAGATTTCTCTTACCTATAAACTAATTTGTGAAGACTTATTCTGAATGTTATTTATTCTGAATATTTCCTAAATACTTTCAGAAGTAGAGACATATTCTTTTTTTCATCTTTACTTATTTGTACCTTACTTCCATTCATTATAATTAAAAGGGAAGATGGATAAAGTACGATCATTTAAGTCAATGCAACCAAGTGTAACAGAAATTTTTTTAAAAAGGCTAAAATTTTAGTCTAAGCTTCTTTAATGAAACACAAATGAACCCTTCACATGGCATCATTGAATTCTTTTCAGACTAGAGATTAAGCATGTAACATTTTTTTTCAGCATGCCTAAAATCCTCAGTGACTTACTCTCACTACTTTTACTTCTCCATTCACTTCACAAATAAGTCACATCCTTTATTCTCTGAGCTAATGGTATAATGAAACTGTTCTTCATATATATAAATATATATGTGTGTATGTATGAAGATATATAATACTAAGAATTATATATATGAAGATATATAATACTGAGTTATCCTTAACTTCTTAAGTTATATATTCCCTATCTCTTCCTTTTAAAACCCTAATATCATGTCTTTTTACTTAGCATTAGGAAAACAGCCTATCACCATTACTAACACATAATAAATTTTCAGATAAGGCTTGTTCAAAAATAAGCAAGAGCTCAGCAATTTTTATTTTTATTTTGAAATCTGGTAAAATTGTCTTACCCTCATAGATTATTTATAAACTTTTATAAGCCACTGCCCTCAACATTATAACACTCAAGTTTCTGGATGGTTATTTGCTCATGATCATTCTTTAATGCCAAGCAGCCAAGCTACTGAGGCATAGTTTTATAATAGCAGTTTGATTATAATACACAATGATCCAAGGATGAAATTAACTACAATGAAGAAAGATTTCAGATTCTTCAACCAATCCATCCCAAATACTTATAAAACCAAATATAAACTAGAAGAAACACTTGTAGTTTAGGGTTTTTTTTTGTTTTTGTTTTTTAATCAAAGGAGTGAATTATGCCTTATAAGACAGAGCTGAGCTAAGCAAATGTTGATAAATTCTCAACAAAGTGAGGAACTCAGTGAAAACACAAGCTGAGTAAGAATTGTACTTTTGTGTGGAACTTAATGGTATTTAAAGGTACATATGCTAAGGATTTTGTCACCAGCTTTTAGTGTTCTCAAGATGTGGCAGAACATTTAAGAAGTTGTATCTAGTACAATTGATGACATGACCTTGAACCATGAACTTTAACCATGACCTTGAACCTATATCTGCCTTCACTTCCCAGTCTACCACTTTGCCTACTCAGTGCTTTCCTCCATGATACATGTTAGATTGAAATGACCAGATGTCCTTATGTTAAGGCCTCAGAACACCCCGGCCTTACTCAATTTCACAGACCAGATAAACTTACATGGCATGTGCCATACCAAAATTTATTTCCAGCTTGGACTTTGATAAGATAGCCTGGTTTGGTTCACTCTGTTTCCAACTGTGATCTTATTTCCCACCATTTGTTCCTCCATTAGTTGCTTTCAAACCATTACACAATTACAGAATTCTATCAAAAATACTATAAATATTTAAGATTGTAAGCAAGGAGTGACTCTCTAGCAGTGGCTAGATGTTCCTCGCTTGCCGGTTTTTCTCTATTAAACATGCTAGTGTTGAATCATCTCTTCGTCTACTTTTTGTCTTGCCTTTTTTCCTTTATTTGAACTAAGCAATATACCTCCCCACAGGGCTAAAAACAAGAACAACAAATCATTGACTCTGAAAATGGTTGCTAAAGTTAGCCACTTCCTTTAAGGGATATATTTCAGATATTTTATCATAACGATGGAAAGCTAATACAAGTTCAAACAGCAATTATAGGCAACGTAGTTGAACGTATTTACAATATAATATCTACATGACTTAAAGCTCCTTACTTCTTCAGTGTACCTTCTTTTTCAGCCTCTTTTGGGAAAAGCCCACAGATCCTTTTCTTGAGTCAGCTTAAAAAGACTGTCTTGCATATTTCTGAGAAAAGTTTGTGGAATGTTTCTTTTTTTTTCAGGTAAGGAGTAGGTTATTCATCGTTCCGGCTGGCATCAGGCCATCTTGGCCCTCCACGCGGTGGGGAAAGGCCTGGGAAAGAGAGCTGGGAAAGAGAGAGCTGGGAAAGAGAAGAGAAGGAAAGAGCTGAGAAAGAGCTAGAAAAGAGCAGAGAGAGAGCGTCTGGGAAAGGTGGGAAAGAGAGAGCTAGGAAAGAGAAAAGAACTGGGAAAGAAGTGAAGGAAAGAGTTGAGAAAGAGCTAGAAAAGAGCAGAGAGCTTGTGGAATGTCTCTTAAAAAAAAAAAAAAACATTTGGGTAAATGCCCAAAAGTGGGATTGCTGGGTCATAGGGGAGTTCTATGTGAAGTCTTGTGAGGAACCTCCATACTGCTTTCCAAAGTGGTTGAACAAGTTTACATTCCCACCAACAATGAAGTAAGGTTCCTTTCTGTCCACATCCCCTCCAGCATCTGTTGTTGTTAGAGTTCTTGATTTTTGCTGTTCTAACTGGAGTGAGGTGATATCTCAATGTTGTTTTGATTTGCATTTCTTTTATGGCTAGGGATGTTGAACATTTCTTCATGTGTCTATTGGCCATCCTTCTTTCTTCTTCAGAGAAGTTTCTCTTTAAGTCTTTTGCCCACTTATTTATTGGGCAGTTGTTTCTTTGAGGATTTGTTGTTGGGGGGTTTAATTTTTTGAGTTCCAAGTATATTTTAGATATGATACCCTTGTTCATTGTATGGCTAGTAAAGATCTTCTCCCAATCCGTGGGTTTTCTATTGATCTTGCTAGCTATGTCATTTGCCCTGCAGAAGCTCTGCAACTTTATGCAATCCCATTTGTCCAACCTTTCTTTGATTTGTTGTGTTTCCGGGTCTCTATTCAGAAAATTTCGGCCTGAGCCAGCAATCCCACTTTTGGGCATTTACCCAAATGTTTACAAACAAGACCACACTAAAACTACCAGCACAACTATGTTTATTGCAGCATTATTTACCATAGCTAAGATATGGAACCAACCCAGATGCCCCTCAGTAGATGAATGGATCAAGAAAATGTGGTATATATACACAATGGAATTCTATGCCTCCATCAGAAAGAATGACATTGCCCCATTTGTTAGGAAATGGAAAAACTTGGAAAAAATTATATTAAGTGAAGTAAGCCAGGCCCAAAGAAACATAGGTCCCATGGTTTCCCTTATTTGTAATATCTAGTATATGTATGAGTCAAGCGGAAAAGGTCAGATAATGTGATGTCAGGAAAATGAACCCTTAGATGTGTATTTTAATGTTTTTTTCTTTCATGCATGTGTTTCTAACGCATTTGTAAGATTATCTCTTTGTTGCTTTGTATGTCCCTCCCCCACAGTATAACCCCTGCTTTCACTATATTTGATGTCAGTATAACTAGTGGAGGAGATGGGGAAAAACCAGTTCTATAAGGATACAGGTGGACCTGTTGCAACAATGAGAAGCACAAGTTGTCATGTCCAAAACGAGCTTTACAACGTTGGTGGGGGGGGGGAGGGGGGGGGAAGGAATAGGATTGGAATGGGGGGAGGGGGGAGGCTGGGAAGGGATGTGAAGGGTAAACAAAGGAGGAGGCTGCAATGCTTGGTAAGAAATGTACGCATTATCCTGCCCATGTAATTGTAACTCCTCTGTACAGTATGTTCACAAATAAAATTAAATTAAATTAAAAAAAATAAAAGCATGTCCATTGGAAAGGTTAAACACCTGTCTCCTGAAAATTAAAGCATAAATTTTCAGAAAGCTTGTATGATAATCCACATCTAAAATTATTAGCAATTAACAAAATTAAGTTTAATGTTAAAGATGAGAACACATTAACCAGAAGACTTGATACTGGAACAGGTAACAGTATTAGTAAGGTAAGGAAAGCATCTTCCCAGAGTAAAAATGAAAATTCAGAGGGTATTTCACAGACATAGAATACTAAGCAACTTAAAATCTTCAGGAATGCATGGGAGGCAAAATATACTCTGTACTATCAGGTGAGCTGTAAAGGGAGAAGGGAAGAGATGTCACAGAGCAGAATCATGTTATTCTTATACTAATGTCACCGATGGATTATTAGGATATTAATATGTATTTGTGTTTTTTCCTGATTAGGAAACCTCCTCCTGGAATGTTGACAGATGAAAAAGAGCAGAGTCACTGTTCAGGATAAGAGGTGGTGTGAATAGTAGGCTAGAACTATACTGTGAGCTTAATGTTCTTAAAGAAAGAATGCATACAAATATATCTGGAACAAGAATTTCCTAGCGTGGCTTCCTGAACAGTAAAAGAAATTCAATTAATAAAAGTCCAGAGCCCTGGAACCTGGCTAAGCCCTCCTGTAGCATGGCTGTACTGATGGTCAGATTTCAGGCAAAGTGTTCTGTGCAATTTAGATCCCAATGGGAGGGGTGAGTGCATGCAGTCTACTTGCATACATTAGTTGTATATGGTGAGATATATAATGTATTTTACATATATCTAGGATCTGAAACTATAGTAGCACTTGTGCTCTGGTTAGTTTAGGGTCATCTAATTCATAGTAATAAAGTGGCTCTATTTTAGCCTAACTTGGAAGAATAATGGGTTTCTAGGAATGAAGACAGGTTTGTTGGGTTTTGAGGATGTCCATGACTGGAAAGGCATTTCAATATAGCACTAGTCAGTTAGCTAGATCACAGTCATGAAACACTAACGATACAGGTATTAGTTGCCAAGTGGAAGGGTTTTTAAAGTTGAGTTGGACACTAACCATGTGGTTACTATCCATGGGATCATTTCTAGTCATACTGCCCAGGAGTGCTCAAAGAGAGACAGCTAATCACATAGCAGCAACATGTAAAAGAAATTTCTTTTTTTTTTAAGAGTTTAACAATGCTTTATGTTTTATTTACTACTCTAGTCTCTACTTTGGTTGGCACTTTACAAGTCTGCATATATCCCTGAGTCATATTCCATAATAAAAAATAATATATCTGTAAGGCTTGTAAAAAAAATTTCTCTTCTCTCAAAAATCATAAACCTTTTAGAATTTTGGACAATCCAGTCAAAGGAGCAGGAATTGCCAGAGCAAATGATATTGAAATTCTTGCCAATACTGATGAGTAGGTGCTAAGAACCAGAATTTTTATGTACTTCAGTGTTGAAGATACCTATACAAAAAGAAGCCTCAGGGAATCAAGGCATTTCCTGAGGACAGAAAACCATGCTGTAAGTGTTTTCTCAGTAAGATAATTAGAGCTAAAATTAGTCCTGTTCATTCTACCACCAAAACAGTGTTGGAAGATGCACCGAGGCCTAATGGCTACAAGTTACAGGAAACAAAGGAAAAAAAAAATCAAAGTGAAGTTTAGCAGTAATTAATTAATACAGTAGTTTCAGATAGGAAGGTACTTAATTTTACTAAGGTGTTTGTGTTTTTAATTAATTGCTAAACTGAGGCTTATAATTAGAATATATGTTATGGTATTTTAACACAGTGTAAATCCTCAAGTTAAACTCTATTTCTCATTACTTTCAAGATAAAGGTAATAGACTCCTAAGTGGTCTCTTTACCATGCATCTTTGCTCCCCAACTCCATCATCTTCAACTCCAAAGTCAGAATGAACTCTTTAAATGGGAATTAAGTCACTAAATTCTTTTTAGCCCACTCAAAACAAGTATGCAGGGCCTTAAGTTATCCTGTGCAATTAGACCCCAACATGTTCACAATATCACCACCACATGTACCATGCTTTCCGTTATGCCATACTGGCTACTTGACTGCCTTCAGGAATTTTGTTTATCTTCTCATTTTGTGGTCTTTGCACTAGCATTTTTCTCTGTCTGTTCTTCCCATGAGTCTCTCTTTCTTTCTTCCTTTCTTTATTTCTTCCTTTCTTCCTTCCTTCCCTCCCTCCCTCCTTCTCTCTCTCCTTCCTTCCTTCATTCCATTCCTCCCTGCTTTCCTCCCTTCCTCTCTTCCTGCCTGCTTGCCTGCATCCCTGTTTGCTTGTTCTCTCTCTCTCTCTTTCTCTCTCTCTCTCTCTCTCTCTCCCTCTCTTTCTCTCTCTCTCTCTCTCTCTCTCTCTCTCTCTCTCTCTCTCTCTCTCTCTCTCTCTCTCTCTCTCTCTCTCTCTCTCTCTCTCTCTCTCTTCCTTCCTTTACTTTTTTTTTTTTTTGGTTGATCATGGGGCTTGAACTGAGGACCTGGGTGCTGTCCCTGAGGTTTTTCATTCAAGGCTAATACTCTACCACTTTGAGCCACAGCATCACTTCCCGTTTTCTGGTGTCTAATTGGAGATAAGAGTCTCGTGGACTTTCCTGATTGATTGGCTTTTAATTGCAATCCTCAGATATCAGCCTCCTGAGTAGCTAGGATTACAGACAACAGCCACCAGCGCCAGACATCCCATGCTATTTCCTTGGCTTGTTCTCTCAAATGTACTTTAGACCCCATCTCTCATACTACCTCACTAAGCCCTACATAAATTATAAAACAACTTCAGCCCCCATGCTTGTTGCCATTGTCTAGTTTATGATTCTCCACAAAATAACCATGCAGGACAAAATAGAAATGGGTTTCCTTAGTTCTAGAAGTAGGCTAGTCCAAGGTGCCCAAAGGTGATAGTCCTACAGGAAAGGGCCCCATTTCCTGGATTTCCAAGACAGGACCTCAGTGCTGACTTCCCCAAAGAGGAGAATCCTCTCATGACGGAAGGTGAACGGCAAGGGAGTGCCAACGGACTAAACTTGTCATAACAGCAAGTGTCATAATTAGGAGGTAGAGCCCCCATGACTTTATAATATCATAAAATGTCCCAACTCTCAACATTAGTAGAGCAACAATAAAATGTCAGCCATACTCAAACTACAGCAGTCCTTTAAGAGGTTTTGCTAAAAGGATAAACAGGTTACTATTTAAATTTCCAAATTTACCTCACAGTTCTCAGTTTCAGCTATTTCTGGTCTCGTTTATATTATTACAATATACCATTTCTGCTTTTCACTTTGATTTCTGGTCATTCATTTTTTTTTCTGTTTAGTTAATTTGTCTTAGTTATTTTCCCAACATAGGGTCTAATCTGTTGGAGAATCTTCTGTATATTCAATAAAACATTATATTTGTGTTGGAAGGATCTTCCATATCCTTCCCAGGGGACCACACAGAGGCAGGCAGGCACAGGAGAAAGATTATTATAAGGTTTATTAGAGGAGCCATATTTCCCCCAAGAGGGAACACATGGCACCTGTCCCTATCCAGGTTGCAGGAGGGTCTGAGGGATAGGAGCGGAGGTGGATGGGAGTTCTGCTGGGACTGGGTGGAGTGAGGGAGGGGCCAGTTGTATGGATGGAACTTCAGGAAACGGAGGGGGCCCAGGTGTGGGTGGAGCTGAGGACAAAGGTGAGCATAATACTAACAGTGTTCCTCCCAGAAATTAACATTCTTATACTCCTCATCAATGGAATTGTTTTGGGGATTATGATCTGAATGCCTATATTTTCTAATGAACAACACCCACAGCAAAACCTCTATCACAGCAAAACCTCTATCACCAATGCATATCCAGAAACCAGCAGGTTCCTTGCATGTCATGGTGACTAAGATGGTTCTATACCTCTGAGTTCTTTTAGTATGTATCTTATAAGAAGAATGATTAAATCCAGGGAGTATTCAGTAATTGCAAGATCAGAACAGAGAGTAGTTAAAGTCTTGAGAATAGTCCCTCAGAGCTTGTGAGGTCTGGAAAGTAGGATGTTCACAACCTGCTCTTCCCCTTTCGTTCTCTGGAGGCATTTGGATCCTCTGGCGCCAACCTGCCACATGGCTGCTCCCCTTGGATGATACATGCTGATTATAGATTTGTCAATTCCACTAATTAAGCTATGTTCCGGCATGTTCCCATGGAACTAGAAAACATTATCCTAAGTGTTGTTTTCAAGTTATTATTTCTCTCAGGACAACTTTATTTCCCTTTTCTGTAAGTACTTGGGGAGTCTTCATTGCACAATCCTATGGGCTTAGAAATACATAGAAATAAATTACCCTTACCCCATCCTAAGGCAATGGAAATGTAACACTAGATACGACCAGGATATTTCTAAAAGTTACTCTTCTATATTAGCATTTTCTTACTGTAATGGGAAAATTTTTTCAAAGCTCCTTTATTAATTCTAGTTAATGATGGGCATGTTATAGCCCTCATGTTATAGCCCTCATGGCAAAGGAAGGGACCAGAGCATAGGGCACACATTGAACCTCAGGAGATGCATTTTAAGTTTAAGTTTCTCATTGTTCTCTTGACATGAGAAATGATGAAGTGGGAAAGTGGTGTGTGTGTGTGTGTGTGTGTGTGTGTGTGTGTGTGTGTGTGTGTGTGTGTGTGTGTGTGTGAAAGTGGTGTATGTGTGTGTGTGTGTGTGTGTGTGTGTGTGTGTGTGTGTGTGTGTGTGTGTTTCTACATCAGGTCTCACTTTTCTTCTGACACCCAGGTCACAAAGCAGGGCCTCCTCCAGCCATTGTTGTGCCAACATTCTGAATGAAAATAAACCCAAGTCAGCATTGTATACCTTCCCAACTGAGCTTGACTCACAATAAAGAGAAGAGGGACCAGCAGCTCTAAGAGATTTGGCCAAGGAAATGTAGACTTTCCAGTCCTCCCAGTTCTGCTGTAGGCTATTCTTCCTTCATGTAAATGCTAAGACAACTAGGCTCTGAATAACACCACACAGCGCCTCTGTCTCTGCCTTTGCAGAGGAGCTGTGTTAAACCAGGGTATTTCAAAGCCTTTCTGAGATGCCTCCTGAGTCCGACTGAATAGCTCTCTACTGGAATTACCAATGGATAAAAGCACTGTTTGGAAATGGGCTTGGATGAAAGGTTTTGGAATTCTTAGGATGATAACCCTTCGGCCAAATCCCATTATGTTCCATTTCTGCTTTTGAACTACAGGCAACTAGAGAGATAAAGCCATTCTTTTGAGATGAGAGGGGAAGTTTCCTTGGGAGGAAAGGGAAATGACTTAGTATTCTATCTTTTTAATTATTGTTATTATTTCTATGAAATGAAAGCAACTCCCGGGGGGAAAGTTCAGGCTCCACTGCCATTGGGACCTTGGATAAGCTAGCATCCTCACCATGACACAGGTGCAGAAGACCTTGTTGCAATCCGTAAAAGCTTAGGCCAAGCTCTGAGTTAGATGATCAGGCAGTCAGCAATTAGGTGGTGTTAGGAGCTGTCTCTCACAGTAACCTTTAATAATTTTTCCACTTGTGGCTTTAGGCCCTTTACTGTCCATTTTCTCCCTATTTACCATTCTATTAGCATTTCTTTGTATTCATTCAATCTTTAGAGATTTTAATCGTCATTAATCGGGTAATTGTCACATTACTGCAAAGAAATTCACTACCAGTGTCATCAGATGCCAAAAGGAAATGGGGCCATGGAGAGGTTAAGTGAATTGCCCAGATTCACTTAAGCCAGTAACTAGAGCAGAAGGGAAACTTCCTTGCATATGACTTCTTGTCTGTGGCAAACCTGAGGAATGGATAGCCACTGCAAGTTAAATTACACACCATGAGTGGTTTTCTTATTGCTATAATTCACATTTGCATAATTTATATTTATTAAAATTCATGCTCAGATAATGATCTCCAGAACAGGTGCTTTTCCAGCCATGTACACAAGGTAAATCAGATTTTAGAAATTAAGAGCTGGGGACCGGTGGCTCACACCTGTAATCCTAGCTACTCAGGAGGCTGAGATCTGAGGATCATTGTTCAAAGCCAGCCGGGGCAAGAAAGTCCCTGAAACTCTTATCTCCAATTAACCATCAGAAAACTGGAAGTGGCATTATGGCTCAAGTGGTAGAGTGCTTGCCATGAGCTGAAGAGCTTAGAGACAGCACCTAGGCCCAGAGTTCAAGCCCCATGACTGACACCCCTCTCCCCCTCACAAAAAGAAATTAAGGTGGAAGCTACAAGTATTGATGGAAAAGATGCATAGACATCTCTGTGGAAATTCTTTAATCCTTTTTATCATGTCCCAAATGCATACTTATCCCAAATCACTATTGCAAGGTAATTGTACAGAGAATTTACACACACACACACACACACACACACACACACACACACACACACACACACACACACCATCACAGGCTACTGCTGACAATTTAGCAATTTCTCTGAGTTATGAAGAAAAGAGGAATATTCTGATATTAAATTGAATACAAAACTAGGTTTTGTCCTGAACATTAGTGGTTTGTAATGTGGTCAGTATATACTTTGGCACAAATACCTTCTAGGACTTTTTCTGTACCCCTTTTACTTCCCTGGGAAAATAATACAAAATTTCATATTTACAGGTAGATGGTAGTAACTGTTAAGTAAAGTATCACAAATCAATGAAATCTTTTAAATAAGAGGTTAAAACTTCTTGTATTTCTTCCCTTCTTTTCTTTTCTTTTTTTCTTTTTTTAAGTTTAGGCCCCATTCAGACAAAGTGTAGGAAAGGAATTTTAACAATTCAAAGACGAAGATCTTGAAGGAATGGTAGGGGGAAAACAATGGTCAATAGAAAATGTACTCATTACCTTACTCATGTAACTGTAACCACTTTGTACAGTCTTTACAATAAAAATATGCATTAAAATAATCACACAAAAAAGATGAAGATCTTTGGTAAACCCAAGATGTTACCATTCTAAGATCCTGTTAACTTCCAACCTCTCTCAATTTACTAGTTCTCAAAACAGCTCCCATAAAGGGTTAAATATAATGAGGTTAAAATAGAATTTGGAATTCAATCAATTCAAGTAAAATAAAATAAAACTATTTCCATGCAAATCAATTTATTCATTATCCAAAAGTAAGTGTGAATAAAACACATGGCCTGCCTAGTGTAGTGAATAATATCTAAAATTGTAATCTTTCTGTAGATTTAGCCTTTGTATTTGAGAACTCAATAGAAATATTGGCAAGTTAGGAGATGGAAGGTAGATCTGGGAGGAGAGAAAGAGGGAATTCTTTCTCTTATGTCTCACAATCAAGAAAGAGAGCAAGAGCCACACACAATTTGTCAACTGGCTCATATATCAAAGTTTGTTGTGGTATCCAACAGAGCAGTTAATATAGCCTTCTATTTTTGTTGTTGTTGACTGTCTACTTATCTCAACTCTTGAAGTGCCCGGACCTATTATTATTAAAGCCCACATTGGATTGAGCTTTGAAAATATATACCTGGGCAACTGAAAAGGAGCCTATGATCAGATGGTAAATATAAGCATTTACCATCTTAATTTTTTTTTTTGTCGGTCATGGGGCCTGGGCGCTGTCCCCCAGCTCTTCAGCTCAAGGCAAGCACTCTACCACTTGAGCCACAGTGCCACTTCTAACTTTTGCTGTTTATGTGTGGTTGGGTAATTGAACCCAAGGCCTCATGTATGCAAAGTAAGCACTCTACCACTGAGCCACCTTCCCAGCCCTACCATCTTAATTTTAATGAACTTTGACAAAGCTCTCATTTCTGTTTTTGCAATAGACCAGCAAAATTATATAGCCAATTCTGAATCATGTTGCAGAGATTACAAGATGTTATTGCAAACAAATGTGCTTCCCTTTAGCTTATACCATGCTTTGGTGGTTAAATGGAATCTGCCGCTCCAGAATGTTATTCCCATCATCTTTAAGGACCCAGCACCTTTTAATTGTTTATGCTGAGCTCCTTGGCTGTGTGGATGTTCCTTCCCTTGGATATTTTCTATTGCTTTCATGAAGGGAGTATACTCTGAGGCATCACTTGGACATAATTAGCTGGTGGGCTCTCCTGTGTAATATAGTAACTACATTCCAGCATGTTGTGTCTCCCCAAATCTTTTCATTCTCTCTACAACACTCTGCCAATGCAACCCAAGCATATCCACCTTTTATTACAGGCCATCATTTTTATCCAAACTTCAAGGAGCTATCCAAGCAGCATATTAAGACTGGCTCCAGGGGTCCTTGCCAGCATATTAAATCTTGAGTCACAGTAGATTGTCCCCGTATCAATATTTCTCCCTCATCCAACCTTATAATTCACCCACTTCTGCAGCCCAGAACCATCAAGATCGTTGCCAGGTAAGTCATTCCAGTGATATTACAACATGTTATCCAGATCCTTTAACCCTTTTAGTGAATAAGACCTCTCTTGGCATAACACTTCCCTAGTGGGGCTGTACTAAGAGCAGATAATCTTGTAAGGCAGTCCTTCCAAGGGTAGCCTAATCATGGCTCTTAAGTCAAGAAAAGGTACACGCCTTCAACCCAAGGGATTCCTGGAAATATGGCAACTAAAGATTTTTAAGTATGTTGACCCACAGTTCCATCTGAAAAAAAAAGTTTTGAGGAACATTAAATAATCAAAATATCAAATTTTTAATGCTCTAATCTTTGTCATGATTTTTTATTTTTTTTTATTTTATTTTTTTATTTTTTTGGGGTCCGGTCGTGGGGCCTGAACTCTGGGCCTGGGCGCTGTCCCTCAGCTCTTCAGCTTAAGGCTAGCCCTCTACCACTTGAGCCACAGTGCCACTTCCGGCTTTTTTCTTTTTGCTTATGTGGTGCTGAGGAATTGAACCCAGGGCCTCAGGCATGCAAAGCAAGTGCTCTACCACTGAGCCACCTTCCTAGCTCATGATTTTTTTTAAATTTAAACAGTGTCCTCATTAACTATAGAGATCCAAGTCTTGCGAAATGCAGGCATTTGATTTTGATTTGGGATTCCATACCATACAATCAGCTGATTAATCTCATTATCCTAAATCCATCATAGCCTTCTTCAGAGCTCCAATGGTAGTTAGCAAAACCCAATCCTTTCACAGCGTTTATGCAATCATTTTTACTACAGCTCTCTGAGATCTAGAGAAGTAACTCTTTTTTTCTATGTCTCATCTCACCAAAAATTAGTCTTAATTCTGAAAAGTAACTCTTTTTTTCTATGTCTCATCTCACCAAAAATTAGTCTTAATTCTGAAAAGTCACAAGTCAGGAAATAACACCACTCAATATTTGTTTCATATGACCATCAAAAGGCCCACTGCCAAATCATATTAAAAGATTCTCCTTCCTAGGACTACTTTCCTTATTATCAGTAGTATTCATTTTATCACTTCAAAGCAGATTCTGAGATTAGGATTCAAGTTGAAGTAAGTTGATTGTGAGAGTGATACCCAGAAACACAATAGGAAAGTAGAGAAGTATCTACAGAGGAGAGAAAGAGTGGCAAGCTTTATCTTACTGGACAACTGGTCAGTATGGGATATATTACTCAAAGTTTTCCCACCTGAAGCTTCTGGAAGGAGGATTATTCATGCACTTCTGAATGTTCAGCAGTGACTGGCAGTATTATCTCAGTGATGATACATTTCATAACATTTCTATCCCATTCCCTCTTTATCCACACAGAAAGGAGTTAAAAGGGAATTCTCAAAACAGAGTAGCAGGTTCTTACAGTTCAAAATGGAGACTGATAGATAAAGGAAGAGGAAGTTCCTAGGATATATAGAACAGAATGGCAATTAAATACTTGTGTGTATTTTTTTTTTATTGCCAGTATTAGGGCATCAGCCCTATCCCTGAGCCTCTCTACCACTTGAGACATATCACCACTTCTGGCTTTTTCTGAGTAGTTTATTGTAGATAATAGTCTCACAGACTTTCCTGCCTGGGCTAGCTTTGAACTGTAATCCTCAGATCTCAGCCTGCTGGGTAGTTAGGATTATAGGTGTGAGGCACTGGGGCCAAACTAGCATTTTGTTGTTGTTTTTAATGGATAATATAAAGACTCAAGACTTTATGCCATCAAACTACTTCAAACCTGATGTCCCTACAATGTTTAATTACTGGTTTGTCTGGCCATACTCTATTTCCTTTGTATCTACTCCTCTTCTTCAGACCATATCTCTAAATTTTCACTTTTCAAATTCAGACCTATATTCCAAAATGTTATATACTATTACTAATAACTTCATCTATACAAGTAGGACCATGAATAAAACTGAGAGAATTTAAAGGAAAATATTAAAGGAAACACATTTGAAATGAATCATCTGAGAGAATGTTGCTTGCTAGGTGGAAAAAAAAAGGGGGGATGACAATAAGACTGAATCAGAATGACTAAGCCCATGGTCTTCTGAGTGCTGCTGCAGATAGAAAGATTCCCATGACTCCAGCATGAGGTATGAGAATGAGAATGGCAGAGGTGTCAGCCAGACAAGGAGGCAAGAACTCAATTTTATAGGACTTCAGAATTTGCACAATGGAATCTTGACTTTATTATATAGGAAAGAAAAGATAGTTAGGTGAAGGTTGAACATATTCATATTTTAGAAATTATCGAGAATGCATCAGAAGAATATAACAGAAAAGTCAGTTGAGAAACTATTGCAACAGTTCTTAGGTGGGAAAAGTGAATTTCTGGTATTAAAGGTAATTTGGAAAAGATTGTTTGAAAGGAATATATCAACGGCACCAGGGAAGGTATTTATATGTGATTTTGAACACTGCTGAATCATTTGTGCATATAACACTTTTAGGTACATAGTAGTTGAGAGAATAAAAGATTAAAGAAATGATTAATCTCTCTTTCAAACTGTCAAAGTAACTCGATGCCATCTATGAATCACCACTTTGTGAGGTCAGTTTCCTTATATGGCATACCAACTACTGTTGTGCTTGCCACAATGTTCATCAGCAGAAAAAGAAAGAAAAGAAAATCAAAATTATAAGCCACACTAGGCAAACTTCTTAGAAAGGATTATAACTATTTCATAGGGCTTGGTCGAAGAATAATTTCCCAGTTTTCCTCTTATGTATAATTGAAAGAATTGCAGACAGAATCTTGGAAAATATAAGATATTGAATTTCTATAAAATTTCCAAAATAAAAGTTACAAAATAGCTTAAATTTATAGTGATATCAGTATATACATTATCTGAGTCCTGAAAAATGCATCCACTACAATTTGCAATGGAGAGTTCTGGTCTCATGAAGGGAAACCCATGAGCTTTTGTATGATGCACACAAAGCAGAGTGGTTACAGCATAGAATGACTAGACTTCTTTCTGAAGATCACTATTTTATGCCAACTGTTCTATTTTAGTGCACTTTTCTGATCCTAGGATTTCTCCTTTAAAAATACAGAGATCATTACCTATCATTAGATCCATTACTTATTATAGCATTAATAAGAAAACACATACATAAAATCTTCATGCATTCAAAAGTTTTATGTGTATTGTGAAATGAATACATAAACAGTAGTAGTAATCCCACCTTTTATCTGAATGCAGGGGCAATTTTTACTCTGAACTATTATGAATTTTGGAACATACTAAAAAAAGACACAAAAATAATCTAGTTTCTGAGAGATCATTTACTCAGATTTTATCATGATTTACCTTAACTCATCAAATTAGTTATTGTCCTTTATACTTATAAAAATACTCTCAGTACCTTAGGGAGTACTTAGTACTTTAGGAATCTTAGTACTTTAGGGAGTGATTAACATGTAATTACATTTATTCAACAAATATTTGCAGACTATATGCTATGTGTTTGGTACTGATGTGAACTCATGAAGCAAAACAGTGAATAAGACAGAAAAGATTTGTGTTTGTGTGTGTGTGTATGTATGTGTGTGTGTGATTTGATGTTTATTGGGATTATGGAACTGTAAAATATTACACTGTGCCATGTTTATTTCAAACCTAAGATTCAAATGGAATGACAACACTAACTGTACTATATTTGCAAGAAAAATATGTAACCTAAAACAGAAGAATTATAATTATACTCTATCAGTGAATGACTTGAGGGAAAATGAGCAAGACAAAAGAGACTCAGTAAGCTGAATGATGAATTAGATGGCATTAAAACTCATAGCAGAGAACATAGGTCATACTAAACACAGAAAGGGAATGAGATTCATTTGGGTACATAAAAATGTGACATCTCCATTCAGAAGAGCTACTCCCTGCATTTGTTCTATTTCAACGTTATTAACTCCTGTGAAAATAGAAATTAAATTCTCAAGCTGGGATAAGCTTATGGAATTAATTATGATGAAATGTGAAGAGAAAAGGAAAGGTGTTTCTGTAGGGCTGCAAATATATTAAGGGAAATGAATGAATGGAGGAGACATCTCTGTTTGAGTCTGTAAAAAAAAATGTCCAGAAGAAAATAGATATGTTAAGGATAGAGTAGGTTCATTGTTATACCTATATACATTGGATAATGTATATAGGTTGTATAAAAAAACAAATAATGAATGTTTTATTTTCTAAACCTTCTCATAATTCTTTGATCATTTCCAATAGGACACTCACCCTGTAGGGATTTGCCAGTGAAATATGCAAATTTACCTGGTAGAGTGATCCCAGAGGATCTTGCTTCAGAAGGATATGAAAATGAACCCTCTAAGTGGCTTTCAATCAAACAAGAAAAAGTGAAGCAAAAAATATGTCCCACAAAGTATTACAGGTAGCAATCAGAGATATCTACACCAAACCATAATCCCCGATGCTCTAGGGCAACATCTGAAAGCTAGTTGTAGAATTTGTCTCCTTCACCCAGATTCATACATTCACCAGCTGCCCCTCCACTTTTCCCCTTATTAATTTACTAAAATGAACAGATCAACCCATTATAAACAAATGCAAGAAAGAGTAACAAAAAGCAATAAAGGAAAAAGAGGGGGGCATGTAAAGGAATAGAAATCAAAAGAAGAATGTTTACAATATAGTACAGTGCAGGGGGTAATCTAGGCAGATACCATCTGATATAGGGCAATGAAGATAACTTTATTAAAGTCAAAAAGTCTTTGGGACAAAATGAAGAGACCTAGATGTGTTACACATCATGACTCTAAAATTGAGTTTCACACCAGTAGACATTGGCTTATAAAAAAAAATGGCCCAACTGTCATGCTATATTACTAAAAAATGTATGAAAAGTTTTTTCTGCCTTATAAGAGAGGAAAACAGAACTATGGAGTTGTTTAAATCATGCCAAGGACACTATAATCACTATTCACAAATAATGTTAATTCATAGTACTTCATAGGAGTGAATTTATTTTTTTATAATTGAATAAGATATACAGACCTTAATAATATATAAGAATAATGTCTGACTATCCTGTACAGCAGGCTTTAAGTATACACAAGAATAACTTAAGGCTTAAGAACAGTCTCCAGACCTTAGAACAAACACCCCATGAGATCTTTAATGTCATTACAAAGCAAAAGAGTCTAAGTTTATAAGTTCTCATCTGAAACAACTTAACACAGTGAAGTCTTCTCTGGTTGATTTATCCCATCTGGAAGAATGAAAGGTTGCGTTGAACCTGGTGAGATTGTAACCTGTGATCCTAGAGAATCTTCCAGAACTTCAAACTGAAAGTTTGATGTATAACCTACAGGTTGAAAGGAACCTACATATTAGTACAGGAGAGTCTGACCATAGTGGGTGGGTACATCAGACATCAGAAAGGGCAATTTAGTCAGCAAGACACATTCCCTGTTCTAATCATAAAAAAAAGGATGATCTTTCCAAGAACTAGCACAAGGAGAATTTTTATAGGCACCTGAGTGGACTCAAGTCATGTGGCTGGGATTTCACACTGTGGAACATCTACCTCGGTTTAGAAAAACAGTCTCGTTGATTGCCAAGGAAGTATTGTCTTATTGAATCAGTTAAATAGCTGAACTACACAACATATTTTGTTCAAAGATGTCAAGCACCATTGGTTGAATATGTATTGTTCTTAAAGTACAATGATCTCATTTATCATAACTGGATTAATATTCCTCTATATCTTAGTCTATTACTTCAGAGAATCAGGCACACACATTATATTCCCTGAAACCCAGCTTATCATACAGATGACCTGCTGTAGCAGTTTCTTCTAAAGCTGAGTGCGAAATTCCCACCCATAAGAAGAGAACTTTCATTTCCTGGCTGCTGTTTTCAAATCAAGCCTCACTCGTAATGGTATTTTTCTCACTTTATGTGTACACAATATATTCATT
Organism: Dipodomys merriami; assembly: GCF_024711535.1. Lineage (NCBI taxonomy): Eukaryota > Metazoa > Chordata > Mammalia > Rodentia > Heteromyidae > Dipodomys > Dipodomys merriami. Next base: position 12,514,968 of record NW_027206290.1, read on the forward strand.
TGTAGAAGGAGAAGGAGACAGAATGAGGATAGAATTTTTAAAGATCTGCCATTTGGGCCTACGGTATCAGTATAATCAAGTTATCAAGTATAATATTTATCAGTATAACCAATTTCTTTCTAAATCTGAAGACGTATTGAGTATTATGAGGATTCTTAAATTATGTTTTCAGTCGTTATTACCAATTTCTATTCAAATGATTAGATTTACACTTAAAATGATTTAGTTTTTAAAAGTCAAGGCAAGTAGTATCTATTAAAACTCTAAGTATTTTTCTTTTTAAAACATTATCTTGTTTTTTTAAAAAAATTATTTTGATTTATATCCCTGGCCCTCTTCTGACTTATCTTCTTCCCACTTTTCTAGCCTAGCTCCATCTCAAGAAAATGAGTTTAGGTTACAAAGGAATGTCTTCTATATGTCTTTAATACTGGAAATTGAAAAAAAAAAAAAGCAAAAACAAAAAACACTGTTCCTTAAATGTAAAAATGTATAATATTCTCATGTCACCAACTCTCCCAACATGAAGGAATTTAGAATAAGTCCACAAAGAGAACATTTAAACATTTACATTTAACACAAATATAAAATTTACTAACAGTATTTGGGTAGAAATGACCATTTAGCAGCTTACCTAATTTAACTGCCTAGGGATAATGTCTCCATTTTCAGTATTAACACCCAGAATAAACACAGAGTTAAAAAAAAAATCATTGTGCTCAGGGCTGACAGATTAAAAACACAGTGTTCAGTATAACATGAATTACAAATAAATAATGTTACTTCTTGGTGTAAGAGGGCCTCAAATTCTGTGCAGCCCATTCACTCAAAATTAGCATATATAATTTGAAATTCAGATTTTACTGAGTGATGTGAATTTTTGTTTGTTAATTCTTGCCATACAAACTGTCCTCCAGATGAAATAAAAGGCTTCAATAACCTAATGTATGAGTAGCACTTTTGATGCTGAAAGGTTTTTCTTATGGAATGTTTTTATATGTAATTTGAATAAACTATTTCAGACTTTGTTTAAACCATTTTCTGGCTGTCTATATAATACTTAACTTGACAACTCTTCATGTGTGTTTTTTCTGTAAATATTAAATATCTGGGGTTAAAAGGTTAGTGTTGTGATGCGATATTTATGTATATTATGATTTGTGGTAAAACATATAGTTACCATCCTTTAGGACTAAAAGAAAAAATAATCTGTTTCCAAGTTCCAGGAGCTCATGACAATAATTCTAGCTCTTCATGAGGATGAAAGCTATAAGATAAAGGTTCAAAGCCATTCTAAGCAGAGAAGTCTATGAGACACCATCTCTAATGAATGACAAAAGCTGGGTTGTGGGCATGGCTCAAGTAGTGGAACACAAGCTATGAGTAAGAAAGCTAAGTGAATTTGGAGCCCTGAGTTCAAACTATGGTATTGTTCCCCCCACACACACACCTATCCCCCCAAAAAATATCTCCTTGACTTTCTCTAGCAAAATAAAAATGAAAAAAAAAATACATACTTATGGGTTTTTCCCAGGTCACTCAGCCAAGAGCCGATACAATTGGCAAATTGTAGCTAGAAATTAGAAGCCAATTTCCACACCCTACAATTTTAATCCTTACTTTGCCCAGAACGTTGGTTCCCATATTTTCCTTAGAGTTGTATAATGGAATCTTCACTCCACTGATAAATTAGTGTCTTCTCCATGTTCTGACAGTAAACAAACAGGTATAGGTATATTGATGATCTGAGCCTTTCGGTTCTGATCCCTTATTACCATGCCTAGTTTGAAGCTAAGACATACCTTTTTGTTATTTAGCTATAGCTAGAGACTGTCAATTTCTGGTCAGTGGCTGGCTGACAGTGGTCACTTAGAGTTTAGGTAGCATCCAATGGAAAGATGGAAAGATAACCCAGTATATAAAAGGAGTTTACATGTAGAAGGAGTCCCAAGATAAATGAAGGGCAAAGGTGAGGTGATGCATAAGTAATGTGACTAGTTAATGGAGCCTCAGGGAATGAGGATACAGAAAACACCATCAAGAGAACATACCAAGGAGAACTTGTTCTTACTCCACAAATTCTAGACAAAGAACATTTCAGGGATTGCAGGGACAATATTCTAAACATTTGTTTACTTCAGGGCCTGAGTGAAACACCAATTTCAATTATTTCATTTTAGAATTTTGAGTGCATACATGAAAACAGACCTATTGTGAATAGTTAAAATGGAAAAGACAATATGTTAAGTGACTTAAACTCTTGTTTTCAGAAGAGGAATAAAAGAGTTTGCAGGGAAATCTTGTATAGATTTTGTGCTCTTAGATTCAAGTATTTATTTATGGGAGCACTGACGGGGAAAATTATGCTTATTGAATACAACACCGCCCTAATGAGTTTCTCTTCATAATATTTTAGGAGAAAATTAGCAGTGACCACATTAAATTCATTTTGAAGTAAAACACAGTGATTATATTTCATTAAACTTCTATGGAGATCTGGTGCATGTTTTCATGCAGTACTCAAGTTACAACTTAAAAATTTTATAAAGACTTCTATCTCTGATAATCATACTAATTCTTAGAGAAGCTTTTAGTAATAATCACCTAAGGCAACTAGACCAATTAAAGGGATTACATTGAAAGGTTTAAAGGGAGATGAGTGGGATTACTATTGAGATAAATTTCAGGTTTGTAAAGGCAAAGCAAATATATTTATGTTATGTATTTTCTAAGTACTTCCTGAATTTTAACTCAATCCTCAAAACAAGGCTTTCAGGTAGTGAATAATATCATTTTGGGTTTTCAAATAGCAATTTGGCACAGAGATGTTTGGAGCATTTCCAAGAACACACAGCTAAAATAAAGAGCCAGAGTTTAATATCCAGTAGTCTAGCTATATAGTTTTTGCTCGTTACCACACTACTGGCATATCACTTCTAACTGACATTAGCAAATAGATTAATTCACAATATTTTAAAGAACATGGGAAAATATTAATAAATATTAATATTCATGCTTTGTAATAAGCCTTAGGCCTACTTTTTAAAAATGTCTGTTCTATCTATAAAATATCTTCTTTTCAGGTTCTTTTACTTTTAGATATTTACTGTATCAAAGCTAAGTATTTCAGTAGAAATGTTCTGTAAACCAAAAATAATCCTGAGTGAATGAAGATATTCAACATGCATTCTTAAGAAATTGTATAAGGAAAAGTGATAAATAATATTTAAAAGTTCTCATAATCATTTAACATAAAAGCCAGGAATATTCTATTACTAATTACACTTACAAAAGCTATTTTTCTACCTTGATTCATTCTTTTTTTAATATATATTTTTTATTGTAAAGATACTGTACAGAGGAGTTACAGTCACATGAGTAAGCTAATGAGTCCATTTCCTTTCGAGCATTGTTACCCCCTCCTTTGTTTTTCCCCCACCATCCCTTCTCCAACTCTTCCCTACCCCCACCCCCCAAGTTGTAAAGTTTGTTTTCAACATAGTGTCTTGTACATCTCATTGTTTCAATGGGTAAACTTGTATCCTTGCTTCAGCATTTTGTTATTTCCTTTCCCATCCCCAAATTAGAAAAATGTGTATGCAAGATGCAGGGTACCAGAATCAAATACGGTGAAAACAAAGGTTATACCATGGGGGAAGAACACACAGAAAAAAAAAAGAAAGAAAGAAAAGAAAAAAAGAAAGAAATCACATAGTACATTATAAGTACATTAAAACCACAGGTGGGGGAACTCTTGTGTTCCTATGGTGGGGTTCATTTCACTTAGCACCATCTTATATGGTCATATGTGCATAGCTTTTGACCTTTTCTACTTATCTGGTAAGATTATCCTAGATGTATACTAGTTATTGCAAATAAGGGAAACCATGAGACCTATGTTTCTCTGGGCCTTGCTTACTTCACTTTTGATTTATTCTTAATTAAAGGCTGGTGATGGATATTCCAATAAAAGTGTCTGTATATGATCTGGATGCTTTTTATTTCAATGAAAAATTATACCATTTGACATTATTCCAAGAAATAACCCATTCAAAAATGATAGCAAAAATATGGTTATAAAGTAACATAAAACAAAAAAGTCCTTTATTTTGGCAAAATCACATATATATTGTAAACTCACTCTAAGTTGCAAAACTAAGTCAGAATAAATTTGTCTGTATTATTACATAATTTCTGTAAATGGGTAACCACCTTTGTCCCTCCCCTACGCTTTAATAAAACAGGCAAATATACATCTCAATGGCAGATTAAGGATTTTTTTGTAGCTAAGCCTAATTAAAATGGCAACATTCCAATGATTATTTTTTTAAACCAGGGAGCAAGGACATCTGTAAGGGATAAAAAGATACTAGGCATTTTGATACATTTGTTTTCAGTGTTTGAATGTAGAAAGAGAAAACAGAGATTGATACTGGTTAAGCTACAAGCAACATTTGAGTTACATGTAAAAATAGTGCTGGAAATCAAAGCAGTTAAGTGCATTTTGACTTAGATTATTTTGCCTACTTTGGCTAGTTTTCTGTAGCACAGATATCCTCAAGTTGTATTCCACTATATTATAATCCCCTTCACAAGATTATTTATGTAAAAGAAGCATTATAGGAAAGGGAGTTCAATTTTAGTTAACCCAGTATTCTGTAAACGCACTAATGTCATAATACAGTTTTCCCCTTTCCTTCCCAGCAACAATTGCATTCAAACTTTGAATACTGTCTGTGATGTGTGTCTCAGTCTATTTGTGCTTATTAAAAAATACCATTGAGTAATTCATAAGCCACAGAAATGTATTTTATAGTTATGTAGTTGGAAAGTCCAACAGGAAGACATTAAAATTTTTGTCAGAATCATTCCCTTTTTCTAAGATGATCAGCTATTTCTCCATCTTCCAGACATCAATTTAGTATCTTCACATAGAAAAGGAGCATAAGAATAAGAAGGGCAAAGTTTCTATGAAACTTTTCATGATAGCATGAATTCATTCATGAGGGTAGAAAGAACCTCACCTCTTCATACCACCACAAAAAACCCTGAAGGTTTGGGTTTTTTTTTTTTAGTGTGTGTGTGTGTGTGTGTGTGTGTGTGTGTGTGTGTATGTGTGTGTGCACATGCAGGCACACACACACACATGTGCACCAGTCCTAGAGCTTGAATTCAATACCTTGGTGCTGCCCCTGAGCTGTTGTGCCCAAGGAGAATGTTATACAACTTGAGCCACAGCTCCAGTTCCAGATTTCCAGATTTTTTGGTAGTTAATTGAAGATAAGAGTCTCACAGACTTTCCTGCCAAGGTTAGCTTTGAACTGCAATCCTCAGATCGCAGCTTCCTGAGAACAAAGGATTATAAGAGTAAGCCACTGACACCCAATTTCAACATACAAATTTTGAAAGACTTGGCAAAATATCACCACTAAGTTGGAAATGTCTTAAGACTTGTTTTGTTTACTGAATTATTTTACAGAAATATATTTAGATAGATAGGTAGATGTATACATATATACTATATACATCTATAGTATAATATTTAGTGCAAGAATATTTCTATAGAAATATTAATATGAGTGACTACTTTGTAAATTCCCTTCTCTTTGTTAATAATTGACTGAAAACATTTTGTGACTCCAAAGCAAATTACATTCAAATTTATTTCATAACTGTTCTAATACTTTGAGTAAAAGAATGAATTGTAGAATGTTAACCGAATCAAATTGAAGAACTAAGATTTCCTCAGTCCATTTTTCATTCTATACCATTTAAACACTTAGATTTATACTAGCTGAAAATGGAAAATTGATCCTGACTTGGTCTGTTAATTTTACTTTATGTCCATGGTGGGATTTGGCAACAAAAATACTACCAGTGATTTTCAAGTATGCAAATAAGCGCAACACATAAATCAGGTATTTTTAAATTATTAACTTGACTTATATACCTGTGAGGATTGATTTCTTTTTGGTAGTTTATTCATTTTCATATTATATTTTACAAAGAGTGAGACATATTTTTCCAAATGACTATCAACTCAATGCATAGATTTTCTTTTTATTTTATTAGTTTAAAATCCTAAGGATTTTGAAATAATGAAAGAGAGATATAGACATTGCCAGGGGCATTTTCCTTGGGAGCAAATATTTCAGATGAACAAGCTGCAGTTAGCAGAAATATTTCAAAGTAGAAGTTTATTTTTTCTCAGGTTACATTTTCACCTGTCATATGGCATATGATGAACTGATAGAAGGTTATAAGTACAGGATTAGGGAAAGAGTTTCTTTCACACAAACTGTATAGCTTATGCCTCAAGCTAGGAAAATTCTGCTCTGACATGAGGTAATAAGTATGTTCTTTAATGCAGTCCTATTCCATTGCTCACTGAAACTTGTATTCTCCATACCATGTTTTAATAAAAAGAAATTTAACATTCTTTCAAAGAAAAATGCTATTCAGTAAAATAATAATCTAAAATTTGCTGCCAGGTATTTACTGAGCATTTGATATTTGTGATAACATCTTTAAAAGTTAAAATAGTCTGACATTATTTTTACATAAATATGACCTTGAATCTGTAGGACAAAATTCTAAGCTTAGATTCAGTACTGGTAAAAGAATACATATTTATTAAACCACAGAAAAAGTTTTCAGCATCTGCTAGGTTATAATAGTTGTAACATTTGTAAGCAAATTGTTTAAATATTTTACCTTTAAAATTTAAAAATTCGCAGTTTTTGGATTAAAAGATTTAGTTATGACTGTTTTTCCTCTTTGACTTAGGAATACTTTTTCCTTAGTTTGACTTTCATGTATGAATTTACTTACTTAGTATATGAAGTTATAATGCATTAGAATCTTATTTTGCACTGACATTTGTATGCCAAAGTACGATTACCTTTTGCTTAAGAAAACAGAAACGGCTCTGGGTATGTTAAGCAGAAAAGGAATCAGTATAGCGGATTAAGGTTATGCATGAGAATTTGTCTTCTTTCTTCTTCTAGAAAAGGGTCTTAGTTACCTATGAAGATGATAGATAGGGCTGCATATTCTGGTGTGGCCCTGAAGGGAAAATGCACACAAATCTTATATAGGGATAACATGTTGAAACAGGATGATAAGGGCATCCCAGAAGCTATCTAGGAGTGAAGCTGATGAGAATGAGTGTTTTAGAACAAGGCAATTAAGGCAGTGTGGCAGGAGTAGTGATCAATTATAATAAAGGTATTAAGCAAACAAACTGAGAACAATATGAGAAGACTTGTCACTGATAGAGAAGCAGGGGACAAATATGGAAAAATCTGAAATAGACCCTGACATATCAGATTGAAAATCTATTGGTGGGCAGAGAAAGAGAGAGAAAGAGAGACAGGGAAAGGGAAAAGGAGAGGGAGAAGAGAGATAGGCAAATGTGTTCATGTGTAAATATGTGTTTGCAGGTATGTACACACATTCATACGCATCTATTCATTCTGAATGTATCACATATATACCAAGGAGTTTCTTCTAAGCACAATTCTTCACTAAGATGAACCAGGGATCCTAAAGTAATGGTAAATTCCAAGCCTGGATGTGGGGTGATAACAATATGTACCAATGTAAGTAAAACCAAAACAAAAACATTTTGAGAGAAAATCAAAAGGTCAAGAGAAACTTGCTCAAAGGAGCTCTCACAGCAAAAAAAAAATGTAATCAATCTCATAATAATTGACGAAACACCAATCTATGAATCCATATTAAGAATAAGGAAAAGATTGCCCTAGTAGTAACGGTAGAAATAATGATTAGCTGAATTTGAAAACAATCTCTACTCTGCTATTATCTCAACACTAATTCACACAGATTTATTTATGATTGCTACAACTATTGAAGGTAGAATGAACAAAGAGGTGTTAATCTACTCTCAAATATTTCCACGGGAAACACTCATTTACAAAGTGAAAGGAAAATATTTCATAGCAAAAATGTTAATATTCACTATTTCAATCCAGTGATCAGCACTCGAAGCAGCATTAATGGGAGCACATATTTTACAGAATTTTCTAGACTGGATGTAATGGAAAGCTGGTAGCATTACTTTTGTACAATTCCTCCTCAAGTGCATAACTTGAGTCTCATCAATAGGACACATCGGACACATTTAATTGAGGAACATTCTACAAAACTCTTTGTAATCTTCAAACACATCAAGGTTATGAAACTGAAAGACTGATATCCTGGTCCAGAGCAAAAGGGACTAAGAAAACCAACCAGATGTGGTACCTTTGCCATTCAAGACATGTGGATATTGGTGTGAAGATCAGATGTCTAGATAAAGGGCATATTGAAGTTTGCCTTATTATTGTAGAATATTATGGGAGCTAAAAATTACTCTAATAGAAATTTAAAACAAAGAATTGTAGAATGGCAACCCCTCAAGGACAGTGATGATTCTCAATTTGCAAATGGCATTTGAAAGTTGGAAAGCTACCCTAGCTTTGTGATATTGCCAGTGATAGAGGTGTGAGACTAAACCTAGAAACAGGATGTCACAAAATTCTACTTGTTAAACATTCACACATATCTCAACTGCTGTCAGAGAAGCAATAGCATGGCTTTTGGGTAAAATCTTCCTTCCAAATATCTTTCTCTGTTTCCCCTCTGAGAAACTAACATGGAAGTACTGCTGACCTGCATTTTGGAAAAGTTCTAAGACGTCAAGCCTGTTCAGGTATACAAAATATGTATATGATAATCTGGGCCACAAAAACCTTACAGATAAATTGCTTCACCTTTTAAATGAATTATCATGCACATTATTGTTTAGAAGTATTTATCTTTTTGCACTTAGCAAATGATACACACAATTATAGGTGTTGGAGGATTCAATGGCAAATGTGTCGGAGAAGGTTTGGCCTTCTTTCAGATTGCAGCTTATCCAGAGCCTAGGGAGAGAGTAAGCAAATGAGTAAAGGCAGACGAGATCTATGAATGAACCACAGAGGCTCATGTGACGAAGAACACTAGTGAGTAAGACAGACAGTACTTCAGCAGGGGAGTGGGAACGAGCTATGAAGATTCTAAATAGTACTTAGGGCATACAAACTGCAAATAAAACTGCCCCAGATGTGAGAAGGGTATAGAGGCAGAAGAGAAAATAGATGCATGACTCTGGACTTTGAATATACTTCTAAGTGGAATGGTAAAGTAAGTGTGCAGGTTGATCTTTTTTAAAAATGTATCTATTATTATCTTTAAATAATTGTTTAAAGCATCCAACAAATCAGATTAAAAATACAATGCATGTTCATGAATATCATGAATTTCATCATTTTTTCCCACTCCTTAGTGTATCTTCTTAAATGCAAAGTTTGATGAAGCTTCTATTTTCTGTTTTCTACACGTATTTCAGTAATAGAGTAACAGTTAAATTGTCCCCTATTTTTCTAGGCTGTTATTTTAAATTTAAACCTATATTTTTATTGTAAAGATACTGTACAGCAAGGTCACAGATACGTAAGGTTATGAGTACATTTCCTCTCAAGCATTGTTACCCCTCTTTTTTTTTCCCTCTACCATCCCATCCCTCCCGACCTCCCAACTCCTCCCTCCCAGTCAAATTGTAAAGTTCGTTTTCAACATAGTGTCTTGTAAGTCTCATTATTACAATGGATCAACCTGTATCCTTGTTTCACCTTATTCTTTCCCTTCCCCTCCACAGATTAGAAAAATGTATATACCAGATGCAGGGCACCAGAATCAAATACATTGACAACAGGGGTTATACCATGGGGGAATATTAAAAGAATAATTCTGATAATGTTGAAAATATGGGAGCATATAGAATTGGGGCAAGGATATTAAGCCAGCATAAATGTTAGTGACATTTTATACAGTATAATGATGGACTCCAGAGATAAAGAAAAGTAAAGAGAATGGGAGGTACGATTTAGAGAAGGAACTGGTTGGACATTCCTTCCTATTCTGTATATTTTTATAATATTTGACTGATTGGCTTGAGAGCTCACACAATGTTTTTCTATGCCTCGCCATAGATAAGGTCATTGAACAAAACAAGTAGCTTTTAAAGTTAGTAATGAAAAGCAACTGGTTTGGGTGATAAGGAATACTGCCACCATTTTGGGGTAATCAAATCTAATTTTACATTGCATGGCTTTGCTTTAATCTCCAGTAACTCAATCATGGCGTATCTATCACTTAAGTTATTTCTAGCTCCTGAACTGCCTCATCTGCACTAATGAGTGAGTCCATGGTTCAGACTAGTCAATTCAGAAATTCCTCTCTGGATGTTAAGAGTAAAAATGTTTTAAAGATGTTTAAAAAAAAAGAGTGAGATGACACAGAGATGGCAGAGACATAGAGCTGAGAGTTTTTAATAGCAATGTTCAAAACCTCTTTCAGAGATGTACTTAACACAAGCTATGGTAAATCTTAACTTTTCCTAGGCAGTATATAATATTTTCTTCAAATATATGGCTTGTTTGCTGTTCTGTCCTTCCTATAAATACTTTCTCTTTCCTCCTCCTGACTAAATTTCTGTTGCTTATCAACAGAATCCTGATATAGTAATATTTCTATTTCTTTATTTGTGTGTGTGTGTGTGTGTGTGTGTGTGTGTGTGTGTGTGTGTGTGTGAGTGTACATGCGTGCGCATGGTGTGCTTGAACTTAGGGCTCAGGCACTGTTCCTTAGCTTTTTTTTCTCAAAAACATTGTTCAACTTCTTGAGCTACAGCTCCACTTCTGGCCTTTTGGTGGTTAACTGGAGATAAGAGCCCCAAAGACTACCTTGGAGGGTTGGTTTCTAAATGGGATCCTCAGATCTCATCTTCCTGAGTACTAGGATTACAGTTGTGATCCCCTGGCATTGGCTTTAGAGTTAACAAGAATTAATTTTGGTGTACCATAATGTTTTCTTGATTTTGCTTTCCTTCCAAATTTCTTATTACTTATTGCCATTTTCATAATTTGCTACTGTTATTGTTCCTGGGTTTTGAAATTGTAAATATTGCCCAGAGCATTCCTGCAATGCAATTTAGATCATTTTATCAGTATTTCAATTTTTTATTATGTTTTAACTATAAACATTTTCATTTGTACTTATTTCATCAACTCAGGTGAGAATATTATACCATTATACGCAAATTTCTCTTCAGTTCTTCTCAGTTGTGATCTATGTAGTTTTACCCTTCTAAGATCAGTGCATTTCACACTTTACTCAGGTAACTTCATAGTTCTTGAATTTTGCTCATGCATTTAATTTAAAACTAGGAACTCATTGTAGACCTTACTCTTCTTTCTTTTTTCACTTGTGAATCAGCATTTTTCTTTGAATTAAATGCTATTCTGTTTTGGACACTGCAGTAAATATGGTTCATTTTGTGCTGCAGTGACATACATTGTGTATTATTTTCCTATGTTACTAATCTGTTAGCTCATCCATTGATGGTTGTTGTTTGTTTTCTTTAACAGTTATCTAATTAGTTGGTCTAGTTTGGATGTTACATGTCTTTTACAAATGCTACTTTGAAGTATCTTTAGAAGACCTTGGTCATCAGGGGCATACCCTGAAGGGATATATAGGTTTCTGTTCTCTTTCATTTTGCTGTCTGGCTAATAAGAGAACTTGTTTGCTGTACTATCCACTCTAGTCATGACATTCTGTCTCATCTAAAATATTCCTTGGGGCCAATCAATATTGTCTTAAGAACTCCAAACTTAAGGCAAAATAAACCTGTCCTCAGATACAGTAATGGACAGGTAGCTAATATAATGCCCTTTAATTTTGTTAATTCGAATTTCTCTCCAGCTATGACTTGTTTCCCCAGGATGACCTTCATCCTTAAGTTACTTTTATTTTTTATTGTGGAAATACTGTACAGAGGGGTTACAATTACATGGGCAAGATAATGAGTATATTTCTTATCAAGCATTGTAGCCTCCTCCTTTGTTTCCCCTTCCCATCCCTTTCCATCCTTCTCCCCCTCCCTCCCCTCCCCACCGAATCCTCTCCCCCCCCCCCCACCAAAGTTGTAAAGTTTGCTTTCAACATAACGACTTGTACATCTCATTGTTGCAATGGATCCACCTGTATCCCTAGTTAAACGATTTGCTTTTTCCCTTCCCCTCCACAGATTATACCGACATCAAATACAGTGAAAGCAGGGGTTATACGATGGGGGAAGTTACTTCTTTTTGATCCAATCTAGGACTTGATAAATGGGATTGCATCAAACTAAAAAAGTTTCTGTACAGCAAAGGATATAGTTAACAAGCTAAAAACAGTCCACAGATTAGGAGAATTTTTTTTCTAGCTGTACATCAGATAATGGACAAATTATCTAGACTATACAGAGAGCATAAAAAATTGAACTATTATGGAATCAACAACTCAATTAATAAATGAGATAATGAGCTAAATAGATACTTCCCAGAACAAATAAAAATGACCAGCAGACACACATGAAGAAATGCTGAACATCTCTGGTCATAAAGGAAATGTAAATCAAAACAGTACTGAGATTCCACCTCATCCCTATTAGAATGGCTATCATCAAGAATACAAACAATAACAGTTGCCGATGAGGCTGTGAGAACAGGAAACCCTAATATACTATTGGTGAGAAGGTAAACTTGTATGATTGAGGAAAGTTGTATGAAGGTTCAAGACGGGGGAGGGGGGGAGGGGGTGAAGGGGCAGTCTGGGTGGAAACTAAGCATAGAACCACTCTAAGATCCAGAAACCCTACTCTTGGGCCTTTATCCAAAATATCACAAACTAGGATACTAGGATACAGTAAACCCCCCAAACAATCATGTTTATGCAGCACCATTCATCATGGCCAAGGAATGAAATCAACCAAAATGCCCCTCAATGGAAAAATGGAACAAAAAAAGTGAGATAGATAGATAGATAGATAGATAGATAGATAGATAGATAGATAGATAGATGATAGATAGATAGATGATAGATAGATAGATAGATAGATAGATAGATAGATAGATAGATAGATAGATAGATAGATAGATATAGATAGATAGAAAATGATACCACATCATTTGTAAAGAAATGGAAAAAAGTTGAAAGTAAATTAAGTACAAAGAGACAAAGGTTGTGGAAGCTAAAATTAGTTTATAAATAAACAAGTAAATACTTTGGGTAGTATGCAAGTGTACACAAACATATTCACCCAAATATAGGGGATATTCAGGGAGGAACACAAACACTGTAATTCCTTAGAAAAGCTAAATTAAAGTCAACTAGATAAACATCAGGAAATAGGTACTTAAAAAGATTAGGGTGGGGGTCAAAATGAGAGGGGTACACAAATGAAGAGAAGGGGGGAATGTAGTAAAAATTTAATGTGTATCTTACAAAATTAAGAAAACTGAGTTAAGAGATGGTGGGAGGTATTGGTAAGGATGTGGAAAAAGGTTCCTTTGATTAAGATGCACTGTACTAACAATACACTGCTTCGACAGCAGCTACTCTGTACAACTACTTAAAGATAATCAACTATATTTTGAAAAGAGTAATTTTGAAAGATTTTTATAGTGAAGATTTACTACATTTTACCTTTTTAGAATGTCACTAAGGGACAGCTGGCCTTAGACTGGTACAGAATTTGAGAAGCCAATTATGATACAATTTTCCTGACTTACTTGAGAATTCTGTACATATTAATGCCTCTATGTCTATTTTTCTAATTATTGCTTTTCAGTATAGCCAAACTATATGAATAGATACCACAGATTAATGAAACCTGTCTAAAATGTAATCATCCCTTTTCTACTGATTTTCTTAGCACTGACATATCAAAAAGTCTATTACCTAATTTACTTTAGGAAATATTACAGAACCTATTCATGAGATAGTTGTTTAATCTCTATTTTGAGATATAGGATGACCAACTCACAAATAGAATATGATCTACATATATAATCCATCAAATTTTTACTAAAAGTATCCACAAATTGATTTATACTTCTAAATTCAATCTTTTTTATTTTTCAAAGTATTCACAATTTTGTAGTTAATATAATAATAAAAAATAAAAAATAACCTAACAAAAGTATGTCAGTCTAAAATCTTTACAGTGTTTTTAAGCTTTTACTATCAACATTACTCATTTTACCTTAAATTAATTAGTTTTAAAGTACATCTGCTTAGATTTTATAATACTGTTACAAACTGGTATTTTGGTTTTTGAATTGTTTGAAATTTAGATTTGGCATTTGCCTCCAACTTTTTCAACACTATCATTTTATTAGATATAATGGCAGAGTCAATGATTGTTAACACTTAGAACCATGAAGAATGTCAAGGGAAAAACATTCAGGCACATTTTGTAAAACCATGGAGGAGAAAAAAAAAAGCAAAATGTACAAATTAAAGCTTTCCTGGTACAGTAGATTTTATTCTGATTAGTTCATGAAAAATGTATAGCATCAGATAATCTAAAAACAGTGACAATATAATATTATTTGCACTGTCAGAAACTTTTACCCTGGTCCCAGTAATATAATCCTCAATTTTGGGGTCTGACAGTCTAGGACACAGAGAGCTGTCAACCCAGGAGCTGACTGAAGATGATTGTTAAGGGGTTTTGGTACTCCTTCTATTTGCCTAATAGGGAGCCTTGTGCTCAGCATTTCCTAAAGCAAAAGAAGACAGATGAAATCTCTGGGCACTTCATTGCCTTTGCCTCTCAAAGATTTCCTGTCAAAATGGGCCTATAAGGGGAGAGAGGTTTTCAATAACATTTTTTTTAACCTGGAAGGATTTCTAGCCTTGCTATGAAGAGTTTGAAGGCTCTGTCTTTGTTAAAGGAAAAAAAGAAAGAAAGAAAGAAAGAAAAGAGAAAAAAAAGAAAAAGAAAAGGAAAAAAATGCTGTCAAATACCAGATCTAGTTGTCTTTAAAAAATAAGCAGGATGACACATATTACCACAGCATCGATAGAAAAACCAGCTTTGATTGACACTTTGCCTATATTTCAAATAGGTGCAAGTTTTTCATCCTCCTTTCAAATGGAAGATGTAATCCTGATGTTCGTACTTCTCAAGTGAAATATGGAAAGTGTGTTTGTTGCAAACCATTTCTAGGGCTCTTAGTAGCTTATATGAGGAATGAGAAATTCTAAAGGCAAGTTTGTCAATCTGCTTTATCCTTAGTACAACTTTACTCATTCACTTTTCTCATCTGTCAGCCAGCCACCGAGTTAGCCCACAAATATCCAATAATTTAGAAAAGACAGAGCTTTGTCCTCAGGGGACTTAATATTCTATCAGTAGAGACCACTGCAATGGGAGTTATTTTATTACATTTCCAGGAAAACACCTTCATACTTCTGCATTTCTACTAGTGCCAAACACGTCCTTAGCTCTTCATCTTTTCCCTTCCTCCTCAGAGAAGCTATTTTCACAGTTGCCCAGTATTGTTCATCAGCAGGCACAATTCCCCCAGTTCCTGTTTCTTATATTATACTCTTGACTAGAACAAAGACAGAAGACCCTGAGCAATTTTTAAAAAAACTAATAAAATAAAGCTAATAGGTAGTGCAGTCAAAATTTTCATAATCTGATTTCCAGAATGGTCTTGTGCTAATTGGATCAAGACAACATTTGCCACTTTAAAATTGTAATACTGTTAACAGAGTGAAACTGACAACTGACAAAATGTAATGGTAGTAGTAGTAGTAGTAGTAGTAATAATAATAATAATAATAATATCTGAAAAGAATAAAACCTCAACTCTTTAGACATTTAACACAGGGGCACACAAGCCAAAAGCCCTGTGGATAATACAGAACAAAAGAATTAATTTGTATAATGAAAACCCTCATGTCACTAAGAAAATGTTAAAGTATGGTGGTTATATTTTGTTATGACATGAACAGATTCTATTTAGTTAACAGCATTTTAATAAAAAATTATTTACTAATGGTGATAACATGAAGTCTTTTATCTGGAAAATTTATCCATAGCATATACTTCATCATACAGAATAAATTTCATAACTGATTATGTTGAAAGAAGTCATACTCCATTTCTTCAGTTTATTTCATAATACTATATTTTCTACAGTGAAGATTTAGAAACTTATGTGTAATACAAACACAAAGTTATCATTATAAACAACAACAAAATAAGCTTCTTTCCAAAAGCAGCCACAGTTACGTAGACAACAAATTGGTACGCTGTGGCCAATGTAAGGCTTTTCTAATAAGTTCTTAGGTGGAGGGAAGGAACTCTTAAAACGACAGCAGCTTTCAACAAGGGATTTCTGTTTTTCCTAAGAAGGAGGTGAATGTGAAGCAAGGAAGGTCATAAAGTACGTGGTTCTGAGTTAAGGATAGAAAAATATCATGGGATCTTATTGGAACAGGACAGGGACATGAACAAAAGAAAGATATATTTGGTTATGTACAGCTGTATGAATAAAGATATATGTTTTATTGTTTAGAAGACAGAATCATAGAGAAATAATCTTCAGTAGCTCGAGCCCAGTTTCATTTATAACAAACGACTGCTGTAATGTCTGCATATAACAAAATTTTGCAAAGCGCAAGCAGCAAAATACCTTTAATTATTTATTGAAATCAAACAGTATTAAAGAAACACACACACAGACACACACACACACACACAGACACACACACACACACACACACACACACACACACACACACACACACACACACACACACACACACACACACACACACACACACACCAAAACAGATAATAAACATAAGCAACCCAAAAGAAGACTGGATAGTCTCTGGATATCAATAGGATTTTACACCTAAGCAAGAAAACCATGAGAAAGAGTGAACAGTCAACAAGATTCAGTCAGCTGGGTTTTCAGACAATAGCAAACTCAGACTATTTGAAGAAGTGGCACTAAGTTCTCTACAAAAGCAGAAGTGTGGGAAGGAAAAGCAAGATCAGAAGTTCATCAGAGAAACAATGGCATTGAGGCTATGTAAAGACTTGGAATTATTATAGTTGTTGATTTTCATTTTTATAGGAAATACCATCTAATAGATACACATTTTCTTCAATCCTAATTATGACTTGGGTTACATTTGTTATTTTCATGAAGCATTATCACTCAAAAAAAAAAAGCAACAGTACGGTATCCACATGAAATCTGAAGATCAGAAATAAAATAATTATTGAAGAGATTTGGAAATACTTGTACACACATACATATATATGCAGAGATATATAACATTTACTCTTTATTTTTTTACTGAATCCATGACTATTATAATAAAGTATATCAATAGTGAGCCCACAGACTTTGTAAATTGGATTAGATGATATTCTAATAATTTCTAACTTCAATAGATGAGATTTTTTTTCTTTTACAACTAATGGCACAAATATTGAAGACAAAACTTTGATCAAATATGGTTTTACGCCTACATTTGATACCCTATTTTTTAACCGCTAGTTATTCCAGAATTAATGAAATACTAAAGGCAACCAATCTAGTAATGTGCTGCTAGTTTGGCATGTAATGAAACAATAATTTAAAACACAAGTACTACTACTTTCATACGAAGGGAGATAATAAAAAAATAACAAATTACTCTTTGTATCATGGGGTCTGAAACAATTACAGAAATAGGAAGGTAGATGCTGTAAGACCCAATGGACCCTTTAATGACTAGTGGCAAAATACTCACCTACACAAATGACATTCTTCATACAGTAAAGAGAAAATTGCTTTCTTCTATTCAAACTTTTGTAAACAAAGAACTTTATAAAATTTCCCTACACTGCCTTACTGTCAACTTTTGGAATTAATCTGCTTTCATCAGGGGACAAATACATGAATCATAATAGCTTTTATGTTTTTGCAATCACTTCATCTGGGATTGAGCTCATGCTAGGGAGTTTCCATATTCACCTGACATCAATTATCCCAGCTCCTGCTGATACCCAATTCTTCATGTCATAATAATTAACTTGCATTTGTTACGAATGAGTTTCATAATTAACATTTTATTTGTCAAAATGTTTCTCTTGAAGATATTTAAGATATAGCAACTTTAATACCTTCCAAAGCCTCATTTATGGTGTTGTCTATAACAAATAATAAGAAGGAATCCCAGTTTAGAGTTTGACTGGCCAAGCACTTCGACTACTTGTCCAATCTACTCAGGAGAAATAGTGAGGAAAACAGGCATGAAGAGTGCATTTCCTCAAAATAACCCATCGCCCTAAAAAATCAAAGAGTTCTTGAATACTGCTACAGCTATCTTATATTCACTAAGAAAAATTCTAAGTCTTGAATTATAATTATCACCTTCTCTTTTGAAGAATTTCACTGATAGATGTTTTGGTTATATGTAATTAGCATGTTCAACATATATATTGACTACAGCAATGGAATGGAAGAAAGCGGTTAGACAAAAAATATAAGAAATTTAGAATCTGAACCTAATAAAGTCTAATTAATTTCATCTACATTCCATAGTATATTATGAACTTGTAAAAAAATGTACAGCATGCTCCTGTTCTAAATTGAGTGAATGATTTACACTAAATATGACTAATCTACAAGTTCAAGATTTATTCACTATATGGGAATAACTAGTTGATCTCAGGAACCTGAAAAATATGACTTTTTAAAAAGTTGTGGTCTTAGGGAAGAAGGTCCATTTGATTCTAAATATATTTTTTAAAGTGTCCACTGACGTCACAGACCAGCTGAAATGTCTATTGTCCCTAACATGCTAAAGATAGGTTCTTCTCTTTTCATTTTGAAGATGTACAATTGAACTAATATATATTCATTTTTTAAAGAAAATATTTATTGTCTAAAATCCTAAACTTCAATTTATGTTGTTGATGTATCAACAAGTTGCTTGACTAAAGATGCACCTGTACTTTAAATCATCAGTACTCACTGTAAAAGGTGTACATGAAATGAGCTAGTTATAACATACTCTGTAATACCAGCAATTTAGGAGGCTGAGTTTGAGGCTAATGTGAGCTACATAGCAAAATACAATCTCTAACATAAATAATTAAAATATACACAATTAAAATATCTTAGGGAAATCTCTAAAGAAGCATGACAAAAAAATACAATTACATGTTAGCCCTAAGCATTTATACTTATATGCCACCTTGCCTAAATGTACTATGACGTGAGATTTAATTGAAGGAAGTGACTTTATTAAGATTTTCTGTCTACATAATTGTAAGTCAGGGATTGAAATTCAATTCAGCCCCTATCACTGGAAACCTATGCCATCGTGGCTCTTTTCAAGGCACAGAATGTACAAAAACTTGCAGTTCAATGGACAGCATTAATTGTAGAAACAGAAAACTCAGCGGGCTCAGGAGTATGTTAGCTCAGAGTTCTTGATTAATGGGAAGAATTTACCTAATTAGCCCTGTGAATATCAAGACTAAATTTTTTCTTTTCTGTTCTTTTTTGGGAGGTGTCAGTTGTGGGGCTCTGGACACTGTTCCTGAGCTCTTTTGTTCAAGCCTGTGCTCTACCAATTTGAGACACAGTGGATGGGAGATAATCATCTCAGGACTTTGCTGCACGGGCTGGCTGAGTAGCTAGGAGTATAGGTGTGACTCACTAGTTCCTGACATAAATTAAAATTATAACATCTGCTCTCCTGATCTTTGAACAGCCTCCTTTCTGCCTGTGGTTCCAGAGATCCTTCATTCCTATACGCAAGGGATTCTTAGTAGTCCATTTGCAGAAGGAAATTTCCAGCTAACCTTTAGTATCCTCCCTTTCTCCAAGTAGACACTATGGACACTGACACTGGTAATTATGAATCTGCTCCAGCTGAAACTCAGGCCTGGAAAATGTAACCCGAGACTCCAGGCACCTAATGACAGCAATTGATATTCACACAGGACAGATTTTTACTGATGCTCACTTCAAATTTTGCTTCGGGGAGAAATGGAAGATCATTTAAGTGACTCCTTCTGGGCATTGAACTGTCAACTTACAGAAATGCCACACTGATCTTTTATGCAAGAAAACCCTCTGCAAAGCTCCCTTCAGTAGTGAGTCAATGTGAATGTCCCTAGTTATTAAATAACTGTTTCCTCCAACCAGGGGACTGATTTTTCACACAACTCACTCTTATAGCTTCATTCACAAATGCTTTTAGAATGCCTTGATTATCCCCTATATGTAAGAAATACACCTTTCTATTCTTAAAAAAGGATTAACAGAAATTAATTGTACAAAGTGGCTTCATTAGATGCATATAATCAAATTTGTTCTATGTGACTCTTTCTTAACTCTCTTCCCTCCCCTGTGCTTCTTAAAAGGTTTTGGTGATTATTTTGGAAAATGTCTTATGTAGTAGAATTTGGGCTGACCAAATCTCCTAAAATGCTTACATTTTTGTGATATATTAGACATATTTCTATTTATTCCAATACTTAGCACTAGCTCCTATTCACATTCTACAACATAGCATAAACGCAGCGAGAAGTGGCAGTACACTTCATAGATAGATTCTGCCATAATAAGTGGCCTGTCACCTTTAGCCATAAGGTAGCATACAAAATATATGGTTAATAGTGCTATGGAAACTACAGGCAAAAGAAACAAACAGAAATGAAATATAATTTTCTCTTTGAGATCATGTTTGAAAATTTGATTTGAAAAATTTTTTAAGAAAATCTATTTGGTAGGTTTACAAATTTCACCTCTCTCTCTCTCTCTCAAATGAACAGAGAAGAAATTAGAAATACTGCATCTACCTGGTAGGTTTTCCAGATTCTGATTATTAAATTGTAATTTTCATCAGATTTTAAATGTTTCCTTCAATAGCAAGCTGGTAAAAGAATGATACAACTAAATCACTGCTGATAGACAATTAGTGGAGTCTGCTGTCTCAAGCCAAGATTGGCCGACTCTGCTGCTCTTGTAATCAAATTCCTCAGCATTCAATATTACAGCCCTGAGTTTCTTAGTTAATGCTATAAAACAACACTGAATAAATACAAATGACTTAATCTTCTCTTGCAGTCATATCCTCCCACACTGGTCTAAGTAATTTGGAAAATACTACATCTCATGTCCTAAAAAGTAATACAGCAGATTGTTAATCAGTATATTTACAAGGTTCATATAAAAAGTATCTAAATTCATGAGGTCTCTAAGATTTCTTCAAAGAATATTTACACAAGGACAATATTTCTGTTAAATAAGTATGTTCTATCATTTTTGTAGTTTATTGATACCTTTATAGTTTTTAGTGGTGAATTGTTGCATAAACAAAAATTCAGAGGCAACAAATGTTGAACATAAAAGTATATGTGTATTTCTATTTACATCCATATCTGTTTCTATACACCTGTACATTAAAATAATTTTGATGGAGCTCACAAATTCCAAGACACATTCATGTGGACATGGAAATACAATCTGTAATTCAAATAAAAATGTAAAATATTAAAATGCATCATAAAAGTACTTCCAGTAGAGGTGATCTTATAAAATGTATTGTGCACTATATTTTTTTCTGTATTTTACACCAATATAATATTGATTTACTCCTAAAACACATTAAATAAAAGATTTATGAGGAGTGTAGCAAATCTCATTTGGCCAACAAACCGTAACTCTTTGTGTCTGCTTTATGAACACTAGCAAAAAAAAAATTGTAATGCTTCATGTATTCCAATAATTTATCAGACATTTACAAATGTTCGTTATTTAAGAATAATTAAGAGATGGAGAATAAGAAGAAAATATAAGAATTTGTTCCAAGCCGGGCGCCAGTGGCTCACACCTGTAATACTACCTACTCAGGAGGCTGAGATCTGAGGAATTTGGTTCAAAGGCAGCCCAGACACAAAAGCCTATGAAACTTTTATCTCCAATAAATCACCAGAAAACCGAAAGTGGCATTGTGGCCCAGTTGGTAGAGTGCTTGCCTTGAACTGAAGAGCTGAGAGACAGCACCCAGGCCCAGAGGTCAAGCCCCATGACCAACAACAAAAACAAAAAAAACAAAAAAAAAAGAATTTGTTCCATTCTCTAGTACCATTATAACCAGCAAAAATGTATGTATGTGGGTGTATCATATATAGCATATGCACGCATGCATTATCTGAAGGTATATGCATTTGCCCTTTCAAAGACGAAGTTACAAATAACAAAGAAAAAAATTAATAAGCAGAGTGTGGCTTTCGAAATAAAATAGGTTTTTGAGACCTATCAAGCACCAGTGATCACTTAAAAAATACAAAACAGAGCAGCTTGAATCCGATTGAAGTGGTTACATACTGAGCAAGCCAAAGGATGCAGGAGTCTGGAAGAAGTGTAGGCAGAGTGCAGAGAAGACTCAACTGGGAACCGCGGAGGAACTGTCTTCCTTTTATCTTCATAACCTCCACCCTCCCTTTTGCCTTCCAAAGTTGTAGGACTGAACTTGGGACAATAATCAGGAGAGTTTTGTGGAAGCTGTCCTTTTCTCTATCTATTCTTTCACATAATTACCAGCCTGACTTGTTTGTCCTCTGATTTTTATCTGAGGAGCTGACAAATTTCACTAATTCCTACAGTTACCACATATCACTGCTAAAGAACCATTTGCTTCACTAAATGGAAATCAAGCCTTCAGAGTATGCATGAGGAAGGCTGAAATACCGGGAAGTTAATAATACTTGCCAAAGATTTCAAAGTCCTTAAAAACCAAAGACTTATCAACTCTCATTTGCCTGAAAAAAAGGTTAAGTGATTTGTTTATTTATTTATTTGCAATTTATTCAGCCCTAACCAAAAACAAACAAACAAAAAAAGTAATGGAATTGAGAAGAGAAGACAAGTTTGATTTCTTACTCTCTTTGAGACCACTCACCTTGCTTAAATACTCATAGTATAAATTGGTGATACTTGCTGTTATAAATCAGGCATTAATAAGGAATGAATGTAGGGGGGGAAAGTTGAGGGCATTGGTGTTCAGATTTCAGAGAAAAGTTACTTTGAACAGTTAGAAGTTGGAGCACTGTAAAATTAACTACAGTTATATAACTAGAGTTAGATATACTAGAGTTATAACTACAATTATATAACTAGAGATAATATTCTTAGTATGATGTCACAAATCTTGATATTGTTTCTGTGTGACAGGCTCTCTACTACAGGTATTGAATTCATTAAATTAAGATGTGTAGCAGCAGCCAGGTGACAGTGGCTCCTGTAAATCTAGCTACTCAGGAGGCTGAGATCTGAGGAGGATATCAGTTCAAAGCCCATGAGATTCTCATCTCCACTGACTACCGAAACAGCCAGAATTGGAGCTGTGGATCAAGTGGTAGAGCACTAGCCTTGAACAAAAAAGCTCAAGACATCACCTAGCCCTGTGACTGGCACACAAAAAATAAATATGTAACAGCATTTTCCATAGGTACTGAGAAAGGTAACTTTACTAACTCAGTAGGTGAATAAGGGATTAAGAGTCAGCAATATTTGAACAAAAGACTTTTTACTTCACAGTTATGATCTTTTCCACTAAGCAATCTTTCCTTTCTTTTTCGCATTCCTGTACTACATTAAAATATGAACAGCATCATGTAGGCATGATGATATACATCTGTAATCCCAGCTACTTGAGAGATAGAAATGGGAGGCTCACTGACAGAGACTAACTCAGAACCAAAAACCTTTAAGAAACAAACAAACAAAAAACCATAAACACAAAAGCATTGGGACATGGCTTAAGTAATAACAACATAAGAAACCTAATTCAGTAGTCAGTGGCACCAACCAAAAAAAATAATATATAAAGAAAAAATATGTTTAGTGAATATAAATAAAATAAAATATTCCAAATTCTGGTGAGTCCATTAAACTGTTTAATAATATCCTTTACTGCCCAAATATGAAAATATTGACGTGTGACCAAAATGTAATGTTCAACTATGAAACAACTTAAACATTATCTTATTTTTTGTTCAATTCAGTAGTAGATTAACTTCATCAGATACCTTGATAGTCTTTTTTATGACTTTATTATTTTGTGAGAACATAATCATTGGCATATAGAGTCAGAAGTGCAGTTTCTTTGAACATGATTCTATCCTGAACAAAGACACCAGAGAGTTATGAAAGTGCTTTTATTTATCACAATCAGAAATTGTGAACTCGAGGTTATTATTACAGCATTCTGTGCAGCCAGACTGAGAAGTCACATATTTCTGTATTGGAAAAGATATACAGTTGTGGAAACTCTCAAGCAACAGCTCTCACAGTGATAAACTTGCAGTGTTCTGGGCTGACAGCTTTCTCAGATGATTTTCCTATTTTTCTACACTTGTTACTGCTGACTCTTGAAAAGAATGGTTTACAATTATTGCATTCACTCCTTCAAATACTCATTTATTCACTCCTTAATCTCTTAATGTCAAACTTCGGTAGCGATGATACAAATGAAACCCATAAATATTAGCATTCAACTTTAAATAATCAAATTCAATGACTTTTGCTAAGACCATTTCTACTTGTAATTTTGGTATGGGCCTGTCCTTTGGGAAAGTCTCTGCTTTTTCCACTCTATGCCTCATTCTGTCCCCTTCTTTCTGAAAAAAAACAAAAGCAAAAAGGGCACTTCAAAATTCTGGTACTTGCTTTTGTTCCCCATACCACCTTTTAAATGTCATTTTCTTTGGACTGCTTTATCATGTTTTCTGACCTCAAGCCTTAGTTCTGTATCATGATTTTGAAAAGTACATCTCCTTTTCTTTCCTATCACATGACCATCATCCTGTTTTAGAGCACAGGAACCTAACTCTTTGGCAGATGCAACTGCTTACCAACAGGTTTTCCAGCTTCATTACACTTCTGCCTACATCCTAGTTCTGTTCTTTGATTCTGGAAGTACTGCATCTACTGGATAAACCCAGGTTCCTAAGTTTGCTATCAGCATTCACTATCTGTCCCTTGCCTGCTTTTTTTCAATAGACATTTGGTGATTTAACAATAATGTAGGATGAGGAATTGAGTATGTTGCATTTTTAAAGTAGCCACACAGGGAAGAAGGATGAACTCATACTCAATAAATGACTGTATTCTAAACTAAGCCATGATGTTGCTCATAGTTCTTCCTCCATTTATTGCCTATGACTTCTCCATACACCCAATGTTCTTACCAAACCTTCAAACTCTTTCCTTTTCCTCCTCAAAATGAAGTTGTCATGCATTGTGCCTTTATGGGACCTTCCTCTCTTTCTTTTCTCATCCTCTTGAAATCCTCCCTGTTTCACAGGATCTAGATCAAATGCCATTGCTCTTAGAAACCACCGTGATCACCTCAGCCACTCTTGGACCAGTGAGAACTATGTCTGTGAGGTCCACACTTCATATGGATACCTCTATAGTTCCATTGGTAAGAAGCTGAGGGACAAGGTCCACATTTTAAAAGTTCTTTGTGGGGCTGGGAAGGTGGCTCAGTGGTAGAATGCTTGCCTCGCATGCATGAGGACCCGGTTCGATTCCTCAGCACCACGTAAACAGAAAAACCCGGAAGTGGTTCTGTGGCTCAAGTGGTAGAGTGCTAGCCTTGAGCTGAAGAGCTGAGGGACAGCGCCCAGGCCCAGAGTTCAAGCCCCACAACCGGGGAAAACAAAAAACAAAACAACCAAAAAAGTTCTTTGTAATCTCCAAATGCTCAAAATATTACCTAGTTCTCATAGATCTTCAGTATGTGTCAAATGAGTGAACCAGTTAATAAAACATGCTTAATGGCTAGGATGTTTCCTTTGGCAAGTAGCTATTAAAAGGAAAGCAATCTTTGGCTGGTAGGAGGGGAGACTGACCTTCTGCTTGCAAAGCACTTAACAGGGTACTATGGGAAGAGGCAGGTCCATCAGGGATAGTTCCATCCTGACCTTAAACCTTAAGCCTCCCACAGAGCAGTTGGGAGGCTGTTTCCCATTGTTTGGGGAGCAGGGGTTATTGATCTACAAAATTCCTGAGAGCAGAGGTGCCTGTAGTACAACATGACCACTTCCCATTTCTAAAAAGGACATCATCAGATTCAATTGCTCAATGATTCTGTTCTTGCCATGTCATTCTAGAAAACATTATTTGCAGGAACAGAAAAATAGAAAGAGCTTTGCTAGGTCTCCAGACAGTCTTATTCCAAACCATAGACTTCCAATTTTCTAAGCTCATTAAACCATTCTCTAATTTTATGCCTATAACATACTGCTATCTGTGTGGTTTAAAACAATCATAAGATTTAGCATATTATATTTTTAAAGCTCTTTGCACACATCAAGTAATTATCCACATAACACCCTTGTGATGCAGGTGTTATTATTCCCATTTTATAGATAAGGATATTGAGACCCTAGAGATCTAATAATTTGCCTACGGCAGTACAGTAAACCAGCTGCAGAAATGAAATTAAAATAGAACATTCTAACTCTGTCCTGATTTCAGACTGCAGAATTATATTGTGTGTCAGACTTTCTTCTATTTGCATACTTTACAATAGCTGCATGGCATGTATGAAACTCTATATAGGTTTCGGAAAATAGACATCAATATTATAAAACAGTAATACATATACTCCACATTATGCAGTTTCTGTGTGAGAGATAAGAGAAATCAAAATTATTCCCATATATTAAGGAATCATATGTCAGCTGTATAATTCTACTTAATAACCTGTTCTTCAAGATAGAACATTCCATACTGTTAGCAATTTTAGTGTTTTTACAATGCAATGATTAGAAACAAACTGGCTGGTTTGAAAACACTTTCTGACCATTCATTTTAGCTGTAATACCTCACAGAAAAGGAAAGGACATGATAATCCCGGACCTCATGCAAAATCAATTACATTTTAGTTCAAGATTCTCAGTGTGGCTGAACAGGTTATTATTTTATGTCTTGAACAATGTTGTTCCAGTTACTAAGGAAACAAGTAGCAAAAATGAAGTTTACCATGATGCATTCTCAAGAAACTGACTACAATGTCAGTCTCTAGGGTACTCTTACAAAGTGTTATTTGCATTTAAATTTTTTACAACCCTTAAGCAACTGACTTGTTTGCTTATAAATATGAGTATGCATTTTATGCTCTGGAAAAATGTTCTAAAATCTGACCAATACATCGAGATTTAACTATTTCAAAAGCTACCTGGTAAACCTATGATGTATCTTGCCACCTTATTTTGTGTTGGTCACCCTTTCATGGGGGTCCAATGGCACAACACTTCAAGCATCAGCTCCTAACATGCTCTCACTAAAGAAAGCTACACATGGTAGTACACATGTTTTACCTCATGGTAACAAACGGGCAAAGTCCTGTTAACTTATACTGTGTCCCAAATAAGGAAAATTTACAGGAATCAATATTTCTATTTTGTACAGAAGATTTTGGAATCTAAAGCTTTTCAAAGGTGGACTTTTAAGTTCCTCAGGGAATTCAAGGAAAACCCCAGATTTTTCTTAACAGACAATTGCCTCTTTTGTCCAAAAGAAACAACAAATATTCTGATGAGTTACTGATGCTTTTATAGTTGGAAACTCTCCTGACAAACTACTCTCCTGACCAGAGATGACAGGGCCTTGACATGCTCCCTTTGCCTTTAGAATATATAGAACTACTGCAAAACCTGAGCCAGCTGAAAGCCGCTACAGCAAAGTAGGATGGAGAAAAGCCCCGTCCGAGGTGGCATTTCCGTGGAGAAGCACACGCCCATCCATTCTCTAGTAGGAATCCTTTTCCAGCAAAAATCCTGTCTTTCGGTTTTGCACTTTCAAAAAAAATTGCAATTATGTCTATATAAAAACTCTTTCTTGGGCTCCAAATTTAGTTTGTATTTCATGAAATGAAACCACACAAACACTCAAAAATGAACTTCCCTACTAAACAAAATGCTTTTATGATTAAGCAAGTTCACATACTAACAACAAGAACCCCAAAATCAAAATAGAAGAGGCAAAAGGTTTGTCCAAAACTGCAGGTAAGCAATTGCAAATACAGTTTTCCATTATATTCCATTTAATTAAATCACATTCTAAGTTTAAGACATATGCCTATTGATTTAATGTTATTTACTATTTTTATTATTTTTACTTTATTTTTGCTTTTTAGCAGAAAATTACTTTGATAATGTAAATGTGAGTCAGTTGAGGTTTTTTTTTTACCTCTTTCTCTTTTTCTTACTCTACGCAGCACTGGTGTCCAGGGTAACTATACTGTCCCTGAATCACAGAAATTATGAAAGGAAAGAACAGAGATCAAGCAATTCTAGGTCTCTGGGAAACCAGAACACTATAGTCTCATTTTGTGTAAGATTTCTTTGACTTCCCATCCATATGCCAGAAACCTGACCTGGAGGATCCCCTACAATTGATGCAATAGAGTAATGAAATCTCTAGGTTCATCACAATGTGTGTGAGCTCATGTGCAAAGAGTGCACTTTGAGTCAAAACAGATTTCAGTTTCATGACAAAGACTCCTGTAATGTAGGAGTTAATGACTAAAGCAAGACAGTATGTTTCTCTCATGGGATCTAACACTCAAGACTGATCACTTACCTGATCTAAAAGAAGTTTAAACCAGATTCTCCTTCCTGTTAGCTATTATTACTATTATTATTATTTGCTATTATTACTATTATTATTTTCCATTCTTTTTTTTTTTTTTGGTCAGCCTATTTTAGTCATCTAGCTTTCCTTACTTTCTCAATCCTTAACATGAAGAAATGTTTGAGATATTTCTTCTCTGGACTATATGTGGGCAGTTTACTGGGTAAGCTGAAAAATCTGGAAAATAAAATGCATCACTGGCAGTTTTGAAGAAATCTCCTTGATCTGTAGGACATCCGTTTGGCTGACTTCCCAGGCAAAGTATCAATACATTTCTACTTACACATGCCATGGGTCACTTTGGTACATGTCCTCACTGTCATGAGTCATAGAAAATGCATCCCCCTCCTTACAAAGAATGGAATGAAGCCGAGAAGCTTGCTTTCTCTCTTCAAATACACATTGTCTTTTCCCAATCTTATGTTAGACATTTGCTCACTGTTTATCTATATGGTGGACTCATATCATAATAGTTCAGTGGATTTGTTTCTTTTTTTTTTTTTGATTTTTGTATTTTTCTCCCAGTGGTTCATTCAAACTAAGCAAATATTCACTATACCACTGAGCTGCATCCCCACCCCCAATATGTATCATCGAAAATTAGATTTTAAAATGCCTATCATTTGGTTTGGGCCTACTAAATTATATATGCTGCTAATATAATAGATTTTTAATTAATTTAATGTGCAAAGCATTTGCTACAACAAACAACAACAAAAAGTGAGTAAAAGGAAGACTTCTTCTAGGAACACACCCCAGAAGTCCTGCAAAAATCCCAATCTGTATGAGAGATGAGATATAGGAGAATATCACATAATTTATGCCACCAAGTAGGGACATTTTTTTTAAAGGCTGAAGTTGAGAACAATTTTTAAGACAAATATTTAGAATCAGAAAGACTATATAAATCTCAAACATTTTAGATGAAAGCTTCCTTTTCAGTGAACAACTTTTGAAACAAAATGGTTAGTTTTCCTGTTTCAGAAGAACATAAGATACCTCAGAAAGAGAAAAAAAATGTAACAGAAAAGAACATAAATAAAACTGTGTTTTTCCTCCCTAATCCTTTCCTGCTGAATGTAGCACTGTGTGTGAAGTGGAATGCTTGGGTGTGGGATAATTGAGGACACAGCTAGCCTCAGACGGAATATTCTTTAACCTTTTATGGAATTCAGCAATGTATTCCCCCCAACCCACAATCCCTGCTACTTTTGTTTTTGACACTTAGTTTGAATGAGAACAGAGAAAAGGATAGTTTTGAAGAAGAGATTCACTAAATATATGTCTGCTCCAGTATTTTACCCTAAGCGTCAACCAAAATTCAAAATTTGCAAGTTAACTACAGAAGTAGAAGATACAAATACCATAATCACAATACCAACTCTGGACAGATATGAGAGGGAGCACTGGGCAGCAGCAGGTGGCTGCCTTAAAAGGGTGAGGGATTCTTCTACTCTTCCCTTGAGTAAGAGGCAGGGTCTCATCTGTTTTCATCAGATTTGTTCACCTTAACTCTGTTTCAAAGTCATAAAAAACATCTTCCATCTTAACCTTGGCATGAGGTCAGGAGAAAAGACTTTAGAGGGAGCATTTATAGGTTTTTATCCTGTAGTCTCTGGGGACTGCGCATTCTCTAGCCAGCTGTACCTTTTGAAGTTTCACAAAGGTTCTATAGTCTTTTTAGTTACAATTTCCTCCAAAAAAAAATCCAAGCTGATTAGTTCGCAACTTTTCTTTTAACATTTCATCTGATACAAGTGGCTGAAGCTGGCTATATTTTCTTTTATCGGCTTTTATTTTTCTTCCAGTAACAGTACCACTTTCCTGGAAATTCACCTCTGATACCCTCAGTGTTAGTCTCTTTGTATTTCTGGTAATTTAGAATATAGTGCTAAGCAGCTAGAAATGATCTACTTAGGGGGAAAATCAATTAATTCTTACTTAGAATAAGGAGTTTTACCAAGATTATACTGCAGTTGAAGCATAATATTAGTTAAGGCAAGAAACATATAGTACCATTAAAGAGAATTGGCCATATGTCAAATGTCTTTTTCATGAGCCCTAATATCGCCACTACACATTTGTAGTTGAACATTTTTTTTTCACCAGGCTTGAAGTATGAGTAGAAAAGGAAATTATAAACCTGTCTTAATGATTCTGGGTTTCATGACATGTTGTGATTTCATTCCATACATTGAAGTGTGCATTTTCAGCTTCATCTACACATGTCTACACAATGAAAACCCTGAAGTAGGAAATGTGTCACCTCTATGTACAGCCCCAGCCTCTGCTCACAATCCCACTGATCCCCATGCTGAAATACACTCAGGTGAGAACTAGACCCCTACAGTGATTTTTTACAAAAGGCCAATTCCTCAGAAATAACAAGCATAAAAAATTAAAATGAATGTACAGTACCTAAGAAAATAAGACATCAGTGAACCCCAAATTCACTTGTATATAATACTGAAAGTTAAGGAATAAGCCAGGTACTAGATGCACTTACCTATAAATAACTAGTTAGGAGATTGAGATATGAGAATACTGGTTTGAAGATAGTATGGGCAGAAAAAAAATCCAGGAAACTTGTGTTTCCATGTAATCAACAAAAAAGCAAAAGTAGGGATATGGCTCAAGTAGTAGAGTGCTAGCCTTGAGCACAAATACTCAGGGAGAGAACTTAGGCCCTGAGTTCAAGCCCTTGGACCGGCTCCCATGTGTACGTACACACACACCTGTACAATAACCAAATGCTACTATATGCAATTCAGTGTTTGCTTTCTTAAGCTTCATTTCAATATCATAAAGTAATAAAGTCAGAGAAACACAAGAGTCCTCACAATAACAGAAAAGATTTCCCCTAAGCAATTATCACTTCAAATTTGATTTTATGTAATTGTCTAAAAAAGACTAAAGAAGTTCTATGGGAAATAAGCCAGGCAGAAACAGAAAAAGCATGGTGTAAAAGGGCCTTTTGGTTTATGAACCTAACTTTGTGGTCTTCCAATGGATTCAAGAAAATGCAGTAGCAAGACATAGAGAAAACAGAAGATTTTATTGTTTTCAGTTTTCATCAGGCATTACCTCAGACTCTCTTTTGTGTGATAATTTCACAGCAAATTTTAAGTTTAGCCTAATACTCAGGAACTAGTAGGTGCTACCAATTAGTGACATAGTACCAGTTGGAATGGGTGCCAGGCAAGTTCAAGTGTCTACTCTATTCTGCATTATGCATGTTGCTGGTTCTATCCGCAGGCTCAAAAATGGAGCAAGTTACATATTAGGGATATATTTAACTAAAATAAGAAATTTTTCTAGGGATGATTATTTAACTTGAGTTTAAAAACAAAACAAACAACAAAAACCCTCTCACTTCTACTGCTAGGCACACACACACACACACACACACACACACACACACACACACACACACACACACACACACACACACACACACACACACACACACACACACACACACACACACACACACACACACACACACACACACACACACACAAACAAATTCAGCCAAGCTTGTATTGAAGTACATTTCACATTTTACTCTAGCTTGTTAGGACTGTGTTTCTTTATTCTAGTGAATACACACCTTTTGCAAACTGGGACTGTGACAGAAATGAGTGATTCTGATCCTGGATCATAGCTGAAAACCTGGATATGACATTTCCTACTTGTATAATCCTGGATGGACAATCTAAACTTCTTGGATGATTCATCTGGACAGTGGAATGGACTAGCTCCTGTGATTGCTTTGGAATTTAAATAGCATGATGCCTGAAAGAAGTCTAAGATGTAGTAATTAATAAACTAGAACATTTGATTTATTTGTTTTTTAAGTACAACTTCTAACTTTTCCAAAACAAATACTTTTCAATCGAGTTCAAATTATTTTTATTGTCTACACATAAATATTGTTTAAACATATTTATTTGCCTTTTAAAATCTTCACACAGCTATATAAAAGTAAAAATGCAAAATATATGACTAATTATGATATTTAAATATATAACAACTAAGTCTCACAATGAAAATTCAGGTGTCTCCAGTGAAGATTTGCCATAACTTACAAAATGTAAGAATATATGTCACAAAAGTTACCTTGATAGTGATTTAGCATGAAGTAAAATGACTAATATATCATGAAATTAAATTCATATTTCTCATTTGTTTCTAACACTAGATGTACTTAAGATACTGCTTTACATTTTGGACCAACTTGAAATGATTAGGCAATAAAACAAATCATGTAATCATTTGGATATATAAAAGTGTAGCTAACTAACACTGCTTTTACAGGAGGATTTACGGTGATGACATTTTCTACATAAAAGACTGCCTGGAATTGATGGAGAAAATTAGAGAATAAAGTCGGAAAATAGAAATTAGAAAAAACTTAATCTTAAATTTCTAAAATTAAACTTTCTCATTTTACTCATTTAATGTTGAAGAAGAAAAATCTTAAGTCCAGAAAAGTGAGTAGTTTGCTTTGGCACTCACTAAAATTAGTAACAAAGCCAGTATCAGAATCTCCTTATTCTCAAATTTCAGATTGTGAATTTCAAAAAAAGAAAAATGATAATTCTAAATATAATTTTGCTTCTTAAAAATTATTGCAAAGTCTAAGATTAGAAATGTTACTGGAAATATTAAAATGTTATTTTACCTAGGTGTCTTGCAATGATCTTTAGTCTATAGTTGTTTTTGCATGATTATTGCCTTATGTATGGACCAAAAATGTTCACATGTATACTTTCCTTTTATATTTAGATATAATTTCATTGATTTCATTATTGAAAAGGTGTTTCTGGTTTATGGGTTTCAATGTAGTTTTTAATTTAAATTTATATCCACATTTAGCATTACTTTGAATTTTTGTATTAAAACAAAATTCCAGATTTTCAGAATAATTGCAACATATTAACTTTGTATTCCTCTTTAATCCTCCTTTTTTTTTGTTAAAAAAGAACAAATTAAATCTCACATCCACAGCACTTATTAATATTAGCACTTGGAATAACAAGAATTTTTAAATCACTGGTAAACAGGATTAAAGTCATGTTTAAAAGAAGAAAAAAAGCAATTCACGGGGAGAGAAGGAAATAAAATTACAACCTCGAAACATGTCTGGAAGGTAAATTATACCACTAAAAGAGTCTCTAACATTCTGTAAGACAGATCAGTGGGCAAAGCAGATGTTAAATAACTTTCCAAAGGGAAGAAGATGTTAAATGCCATCTTTCCCCCTTTTAAAAAAATATTTTGGTTTTTTTTTTTTGGTTATTCCTTTTCCTTTTATTATTTAGCACATACGGCACTGGAACTAAATTCATTTCAGGTATACTTCAGAAATATTAAAAACGGAAGCCTAAAAACAGAGAAGACTTATTTGAATTAAATATCATCAGTGTCAGAGAATCAAAAACAGAAAAGATATTAAATTAATAGAGACAAACAAAATCTCTCTTGCTCACATAAAGGTTCTGCTGAAGTATTTTACCATCCAGAATAGAATCATGTAATTATTACAAATAATAGATGATGAGATACCTGACTCTTCATCCATCTTGTTTCTTTATCACGCCCAAAATCAAAGCACACAATGCTTATTCATTAGGTAAGTGGTGGGCTGCCACAGTAGGGTTTGTCTCAGGTACCTGTGGCACTATCCCACAGTCTCTCCACTGGGGAAGAACGTGTTTACAGATTTATTTTAGCACACAGCACAGAGCCAGGGAGCACCTTACTTCCTGTGTCTGAACATTTGACCGAACTTAAGAAACAACACCCCAGCAACCTTGTCATTTCAATTTTTCACACTTTGGTCTGTATGTGTTTTATGTCTCAACAAAGACTTATCTCCCCTACCCACTGCCAGAGGATAATTCTCTGTAACAAAGCTCAGTCTCCGTCTTCAACCAAATGAAAAAAAGGGCAAATCCCCAAAGAGAAAAGTAACGGTCACAGCCATTTCTACGGGTCCCAATCTCACAGACCAAGGAGGAACCGATGACAGTTCACGGCTACCATAAAGTGGCAGGATAGGCCTCGAAGGGATTGGAGGTTCTGTAAGGGGATTTTGTATGAAGAATATTTTTCTGAGCCCTCCAACAGAGAGAAGCGTTTTGTACAAGTAAGGAAGCTGTGTTGGCACAACAGACAACATTTTCAAGCTGGGCGGAGATGCAAATAGCCACCAGGGAGTGTGTTGGTGTCTGTCATACACAAGGCCTCCTGACCATTCTTTTTCCTGTCTTTTGTGTAGTAATATTTGGAGGGAGAAAGAAAACACCATGGTACTTTTTTTTCCCTGTAAACTCCCATAGCATCCCAGACATCAAGGGTCGTCTGTAATACTTAATCTGTTTTCTCCCCCAAGTAAGGGTTAGAATGTAATCAGACAACTACAAGATTAAAACCAAGGGAGGAAAACATAGTGGGCCAATATGGAGAACTAAGTAAAATTGCACCCAGGACACCAGGGTTCCATTTGTGTCATATAATTCCGTCAACAAGATAAAACTGTATTGAAGGTTGTGTCAAGGCAGAAATGCACCTCCAAATACGTTGCACATTTTTATAATGGATTTCATACAACCATTGTGTGGTGATATGGTGCCTCAGATCACTAGGAATCGGGAATGAATACACACTGGAATGATCCCTCCCCAGAGGTGCTTGGAAGTGCCTTGTTGCTGGGCAGATTATGGCTAGGGATTTGGAGCTGCATAATTAAGCGGGGAGGTGCTTGGTAGCTGGTATTCCACTGAGATTCCAACTTCCTCTTCTTTTCTATTTGAAAAATCCGTGAGGAATTGTTCTGAGTGTAACGTACCAACTTTTCAAATTTTTACAAATAGGAGCACACATCTGGAAAATTATCAGTGAAAGGTACAGAAACATCGGATAAGAGTTAACCTGGCGTTACATTCTTCCATAAAAAAGCCAAAAACCTTAACACATATTTACATAAACATATTCGTGTGAATGAATACAACTCTAAGTCTCCTGTAAAACTATTTGGGGCCATTTCTACGTGGCATGTCACTAACCACGCCTGCTAGTCCCTTGCCTATGTTGCACACTGCCTCTCTAACACAAAAGCCAAAATTTGAAGTACAGAATAAATGTGCTAAAGGGCTTTTAAACTAAACTTACAATGATATAATCATTTAAAGGAGTTGATGTAATCATTACAAGTAATTTGTCCTTGCCAGAGATTGAAAAATGAGTCCTAAAAAGGCAGAGTGCTAGTGCTGAAACTTGCCTCATGCTTCACAGAAGTACAGAAAATGCCTCTTACATATTTTTTTGCATAAATTGTTCCACTGCCTAATTGGGCATAAGAGCAGGACAGAATTTATGGCTCAGCGTTCTCAGCCACAGGTGTAGAGTGAGATTGGTTATAGCTAAGCAAGCTAATATTGGTCTGGAACCCAGCTTAAGCATCTCATTTCTAGCGGTTTGGACGGATGTCATACATTCCCGGGCAGCAGAATGTGCTCTTTCCCTTGCCACAGAGATTAGCCACAGCCTGTGATGCTGGTACTTCGCTGGAGGGAATGGGACAGGCGCTTACTGCTGTGTTATTATCTGGGCTCTATTATGTTTTTACATTTTTTTGAAAAATCTTTAAGCTAGATCTTTGACATTCAACTGCCTATGAAGACACGTGCCACCTGATGAGAAGCTTTGATGTGCGTTTTGAGGATTAAATAATCTAGAAAGAAGGCAATGTATTTCCAGCCAAGAAGAAAACTATGGAGAAAATTTTGCCTCCTGCAGTTAAGCTCTGTTGGCAGTCAATACCTTTTAGCTTACCCTCTATATTTGATTTCATACATATTTACAGATTATTTTTCCTCTTAGTGCTAATTCTTTTGAGACCAAATTAAGAACAAAGATAGCAGGCATAGGCTTCATCAAATAAAAATGTAAATATGCTGCATCTCATTTGTGCCTGAAGAAATTTTAAATATTTTTTTTTTGTGTGTGAACTGGAATAGTTTGGCTATGTCATTATTACCAGGGACTGAGTAACCTAAGGAGTTACAAAAGCCATGAACAGAAAAGGAAAAGCACATATTGTGATAGTATGGCCTACTTTGGAATAGGCTTTCTTTTTAAAGTTCAAGAATTGGATACAAGAGGTTCTTATTATGCCCTGTATGCAGTTATTTCTACGTTTATCTGCTTTAGTTTTCTGTACCCTTTGTCTTGTATATAAGTTTATCTGATCTGCAGAAGGTAAACAGAATCACAGAAACAGCAGGACAAAGGATGAACTAATGCAACAATGATACTCACTAGACTCTGTGTTACAAATAAAGTGTAACAGCTTAGGGAAGAGGTGGAGAAAGGGGTAAGCAGGAGAAAATGAGGGAGGGGTAACAGTGTTTAAAAAGAAATGTATTCATTACCTTACTTTCATAATAGCTACAATAAAGATATACTTTTAAAAAGCTTAAGAAAAGTAATAGTTGTGATGGTATACATTTTGATAACAATTATCATAACTTATGAATTTACTTTTCAAATGTAAAGTTATTGATTTTGACTACTAGCAAATCAGAAATAGTGGTAATATGTTTTTAAAGAATTGATATGAAGAATAATTTCTAGTTCTTTGTCTATGTTGTTTACACTATAGTTTGGTTTTGAAAAATAATAACAGAAAGTGCTAAATAGATCGACAAATTTTGACAAATTGTATTTTCTCTAAATAGGCCTAAAGTATTTTACTGTACTATCAGCAGTAGCCAAAGAATATATCAAAGACTCATGCGATTCATTAAAGACTATCACACAGAGAAATATTTTTAAAGTACTTTCACCCAAAAATTCTCTTGCATTTCTTCAGGTATCAAAAGATAACACACAAAAGTCTAAAAATTGCTTTGATTTGTCTTTCTGTAAAAATAACATTTAAACAAGGGAAAGGGTGACATTGTCCATAAAGAAATATCTTTACTTGACTTATGGAACTGTAACCTCTATATAATACATCACCTTTATAATAATAAAATAAATATTAAAATAAAGCATTTAATAATTTCTAAAGAGAGGCTCTTTTTTCTGATCATGGATTGAAATTCATATAGGTACCAAATGGATCCTTTAGAACTGCATTTAGAGTACACCAGTGTAATGTCAATTGTCAAATTTTCAGTGCCCTAATTTCTCTGAGAGCTGTCAGACCTTCCCTATGCCCACCAAGTACACAAACCCTTAATTTATTTTGCTCAAGTTATACATAAAAGAACAGTCACTGGATCTTTTCTATTGTCTTTCTTATTCATACATTTGCCCAAAATAAAACCCAAATATTCTATCCTTGCTTGATTTCATATGAAGGGCTAGCTAGTTAACCTTTTATTTTTTATTCACTTTTAATGTTTTTAAAATTATGTTTTCATTATTTTAATTAGTTGTACAAATAAGAAATTAGCCTTCAACCCATCAGCTTATCTATACAATGCATCTTGACTTGTGTCACTCAGTCTACCCCTTTCAAGGTTCAAGAATAAAGGGGCCTCTTGAATATATGCAACTGAATTCTACCTTAAGAATCATTGTATTTGTATATTATGTTACTGAATGACAACACCTTTGTACAACTGCTTAAAGATAGAGAAGGCTATGGAAAGGGCCACACAATGAACTCCTTCTATAAACCCGGAAGAAATTTGTCTCCATATGAAGAAAAGAACAAGCAAGTTAAGACTACCCTCTGAGAGAAAAATGCTCCTTTCTAAATACTTGAGTGTACATCGGTGTATTTGAATGACTCCTTTACAGATGAAATGTGCTTCTGCTAATAAAAGGAACAACTTTAAACATCTACAGTATGAAAAATAATGGAACTATCATTCTCATCTACAACATTATAATCAAAGGAGTTTGAAATCGTTTCCTAAGTGATTTATACAAATACATGTTTCAAAATCTCAAAAGCTCCACTACAGTAATTAAAGGTGTAACTTTTGCATTTATTTTGCAATTCTTGTCTCCAGTGGCTAATTTAGGATACTTTTTTCCCCCACAACAGTATTAATTTATTTCTTTGTGCTACATCTTACAGGATTTAAAGTTAACATCTAGGATGTCCTTGCTTTCAAATGTAGATTTTTGTCTTTCTAAATCTTGCTACCTAGAAAAGCTGCGCAGGAAGTGCACACACAATCTCATTCACACTATTTCCACACTTCCCCATTCACACACACACACACACACACACACACACACACACACACACACACACACACACACACACACAACCAGGGTATACTCAAATGCACACAAAGGCTTTTGTTTGTTGTTGTTGTTGTTTTCCAATTGTGATATTGGCAACATTTCTGGGTTTTCAGGGTGGCCCAGAAAATTTGAAATGGAGCTTTCTCTTAGAAACCTTAACACCTTGAGATCAACATTTTGAATCCAAGTAGATTCAATTTTATTTACCTATTTAAAATAGGTAAATAGGATTATTCACATAGCTAGCTTATTTGAATGTATAATTAAATCATATTATATTTATGTGCTCTGGATACATACTCAAAATTAAGAGAGTATAAAGAAAAAAAAATAGTGGCCAAAATTAACAGCAGACACTTCTGTCTTCATTTCAGCCAGCAGTCTTACCGATTGCTTTCTTGAGAGTTGCTGAGAAGAGCTGGGATCTTCGTGGACTTTTGTTGTCTTCTGGAAGGCTCCCTCTTGGCCCCAGATTCTAAGTAACCTAGTTAGCATATTCCCTTTGCATGTAAAAAGGGATGCACACTGTAACCTGAGGCCAGGCCTACCTTAATTAACATTTCAAATCAGAAACTCTGAGCAGATATTTTACAGAAGTTTTTTTTTAAAAAAAAAAAAAAGCAAAGAAACTGGCAGGGTGGGATAAAGCCAAGCCTATGGAGGCCTAATTTACTGAGCATTATTAAACAAAGATTTCCTAAAAAAGATAGCAAAGAGAGAAATGGATTTCTACATAGAGTAATAAGCATTAAGAAACTAAGCTTTTTCTTTTAAAATGAGAACAGCTGGGTCTGATTTTATTCTTTTAAATAGGTTAGACCACAATAAGAAA
Organism: Dipodomys merriami; assembly: GCF_024711535.1. NCBI lineage: Eukaryota > Metazoa > Chordata > Mammalia > Rodentia > Heteromyidae > Dipodomys > Dipodomys merriami. The sequence goes on from NW_027206290.1 coordinate 12,554,682, forward strand.
TTGGGCAACAACTTAATGGGGGCTAGTTCTGAAGTCTTGTATAGATACTCATTCCTACTCTTCCACCCAGAAAAGAAAAGCACTGCTGCTTTAACCCTTTGTATAATAATCTGTACTATGAACAAATTGAATATTTGGAATTAATAGAGTATATTGAATTAGTGTAAAAATGTTAATTAAACTAATCAGACCCTCGAGTGTTTTGCTGATGTTGTTTTGAAACATAAGCACTTGATTCCACCATTTTATTAGTCTGGAGACACTTTACAATCCATTAAATAGAGGCAGTCTTTGGGTAAACTCAGCCAAACTAGATGAGTAGGAAAATACTGAGTACCATTATTTAATACAGATTGTTTCTTCACCTCCAAAACTAATCAAGTCTAAGTTATTATTACTTCTTTTCTTTGGTAAAACACAAGTTTTGGAGGCAGGTGGGGTATAAATTATACATAAAAAAGTAAACAAAATATTTGTCTCTGTAGAATTGGACCTACTAAATGTTTTACTCCCAGTATGGTATGCCTACAGTCATAAACCCAGTCACCACACAAGAGAACAGTCATGGAACTAGGCTTTAATTATTCAGTTCTTATTAAAAATTTAGTTGCTTAGGAGTTCCTACCATTCTATACTGCTGTGAAGGATCACAGATGCTAACAATTTGTAGATTTTTGGTGAAAGTCAAAATTATGAACATACAATGTGTTCCTTTGTTAACAACTGCAGAGATGGACTTCTTGTTTTGCTTAAATAATGAAATTGATAACTCTTTCAATTCTTTCTTATTTGCTACCAATAAGTAATTTAAAAGTATTTGTTCCAGTTGAATGAGCTCCACCTCAACTTCTATAGTGTTAGAGACAGATGGATTTTCTGCAAAAGCAGAAATGTATCTTTTTTTAATCCAAATGTTGAGTGATTTAGCTCCAATACACTAGCTGAGACAAGAACTAGAAATTTCCTAAGATTACCAAGATTTCCTGATTACCAAAAAAAGGTAAGATCTGATAACTAGCACAAGTACTTTTTGATCTTCCTATTCCCGAAGCAGATATCCCTAATCAATCAAAACCTTTACTGCAATAGTAAGAAGCAGCCTGTAATCTCTTATGCTAGTATTTTCCAAATTCCCAAAATTCTCATAACATTTATATAACTTTACTGAATCAGTACATTATGTTTTTGTTTTGGCTTGTTTTTGTTTTTTTGGTTGGTCATGGGGCTTGAACTTTGGTCCTAGATGCTGTCCCTGAGCTCTTCATCTCAAGTTAAGCACTCTACAGGAAAAATATCGAGCCCATTTTGATCAATAACCTGAGCATAGTTGACTATCTCTGTGATTACACTTAAGTGGAAGGTCATAAAAGTGGGAAAATAGAAGCCTGAGGCACATCATGTGTCAAAAACAAAGACACTGAAATATTAACTAAAGGAAAATAAGGCTAAGATTGTGGAAGAGAACCTAGCTAGTTAGCATAAGATCCATGAGTTCATAGATCAGTAATGCCACACAATAAAAATAACTGAAATAGGTAAACAAATATTTAAGTCAGATGTCAGACACATTCATGGTACCATTCCTTCTCAGGCAAGTTATCTCTGAAACATGTGTTTCCAAAATTTAATGAAGAGGTATAAACAAAATAAACTTATTCACATTTTAAGAGAAACAGGAATGGAAAAAAGAGGCAACAGATCCTAAGCAAGTCAAAAACCTGAAGGGTTAAGAATAGATCCTAAGCAAGTCAAAAACCTGAAGGGTTAAGAATATTTATTTATTTATGTATGTATTTATTTATTTTTAACTCAAGTCTGTGTCTTGTGAACTGATGGAAGAAGAGGTCCTGCATTTCAGATTGACTTGGTGGTGGGTGACACTGCTTTTATAGCTTTGAGACTTGCCTCCTACAAACACACACACACACACACACACACACACACACACACACACACACACACACACACACACACACACACACACACACACACACACACACACACACACACACTAGCTCTCTGTAATGGTTCTGCTTCTGCATCTTCTACATTAGCTGTGTTCCTGGATCATGTACCTTAGGTTGCCTTAGGCTGGAATTACATACCTTTGAATTTATTTATATTGAGGCCTAAGTAGTCTCTCTCTCAAGCCAGACATCTTGTGAAAGCTCTGAATGGAAACAGTTACATCTTGCAACCCCATTTTCTGAGATCCCTTCATAGCATTCTAGACCTCTCCAGAGCCAAACCTGGGGTAGTACATCAGCACTCAATGGCAGGCAGAGTTTCGTGTGTACACTGCAGCAAGCATACAAGTCCTCACCTTTGAAATAATTTTAGCTCCCAGGACCTGGCACTCTTAACCTGTCAAGCAATGCGAATCCTGATGATCTCTTACAGTCTTTGAGTCATGAGTCATTTTATGATGTCTTCATGAATAGCAGATGACTCCCCTGCCAAATTGCTGAATGGCTACACTCTTAGTTTTTCTCCTCCACATACTTTCTCTTTTTTTTTTTTTTTTGTCGGTCGTGGGGCTTGAATTCTGGGCCTGGGCGCTGTCCCTCAGCTCTTCAGCTCAAGGTGAGTGCTCTACCACTTGAGCTACAGCGCCACTTCCTCCACATACTTTCTTTTTTTTTTTTTTTTTTTTGGCTTTTTCTTTTTTTTTTTAATTTAATTTAATTTTATTTGTGAACATACTGTACAGAGGAGTTACAATTACATGGGCAGGATAATGCATACATTTCTTACCAAGCATTGCAGCCTCCTCCTTTGTTTACCCTTCACATCCCTTCCCAGCCTCCCCCCTCCCTCCAATCCCAATCCTTCTCCTTTCCCCCCCTTCCCCCCCCCCCCCCCCGCACCGACGTTGTAAAGCTAGTTTTGGACATGACAATTTGTACTTCTCATTGTTGCAACAGGTCCACCTGTATCCTTAAACAACTGGTTTTTCCCCATCTCCTCCAAAAGTTATACTGACATCAAATATAGTGAAAGCAGGGGTTATACTGTGGGGGAGGGATATACAAAGCAACAAAGAGATAATCTTATAAATGCGTTAGAAACACATGCATGAAAGAAAAAAACATTAAAATACACATCTAAGGGTTCATTTTCCTGACATCACATTATCTGACCTTTTCCGCTTGACTCATACATATACTAGATATTACAAATAAGGGAAACCATGAGACCTATGTTACTTTGGGCCTGGCTTACTTCACTTAATATAATTTTTTCCAAGTTTTTCCATTTCCTAACAAATGGGGCAATGTCATTCTTTCTGATGGAGGCATAGAATTCCATTGTGTATATATACCACATTTTCTTGATCCATTCATCTACTGAGGGGCATCTGGGTTGGTTCCATATCTTAGCTATGGCAAATAATGCTGCAATAAACATAGATGTGCTGGTAGATTTAGTGTGGTCTTGTTTGTAAACATTTGGGTAAATGCCCAAAAGTGGGATTGCTGGGTCATAGGGGAGCTCTATGTGGAGTCTTTTGAGGAAACTCCATACTGCTTTCCAAAGTGGTTGAACAAGTTTACATTCCCACCAACAATGAAGTAAGGTTCCTTTCTGTCCACATCCCCTCGAGCATCTGTTGTTGTTAGAGTTCTTGATTTTTGCCGTTCTAATCACCCTGCACCAGAATCAACTCCAAATGGATCAAAGACCTTGAACTCAAAGCAGACACTCTGAAAACATTACAGAATGGAATAGGAGAAACCCTAGGTCTCTCCTTGGCTCAGGCCGAAATTTTCTGAATAGAGACCCAGAAACACAACAAATCAAAGAAAGGTTGGACAAATGGGATTGCATAAAGTTGCAGAGCTTCTGCAGGGCAAATGACATAGCTAGCAAGATCAATAGAAAGCCCACGGATTGGGAGAAGATCTTTACTAGCCATACAACGGACAAGGGTCTCATATCTAAAATATACTTGGAACTCAAAAAATTAAACCCCCCAACAACAAATCCTCAAAGAAACAACTGCCCAATAAATAAGTGGGCGAAAGACTTAAAGAGAAACTTCTCTGAAGAAGAAAGAAGGATGGCCAATAGACACATGAAGAAATGTTCAACATCTCTAGCCATAAAAGAAATGCAAATCAAAACAACATTGAGATATCACCACATACCTTCTTATGTGGGGAAATATTAACAAACTGAGAATTTCTCAAGACTTAGTTTGACTTCTCTTTTAATTAAACGTTATGTCTTAAGTTACTTTTCCTTCTTGTATTTTATGGTAAGCGTTGAAGAAGGAGCCAAACTATACCTTTAACACTTTGCTTAGAAATTTCTTCACCCTAATATCCTAATTCATCATTTCTAGGTTTATATTCCATTAAAAAACTAAGACAGAAACTTAATGCAGCCAAAAGTATATGATAGTTTATAACAAAAGTCCTTTCTTTCAGTTTCCAATAATGTGTTCCTAATTTCTATTCGAGACTTTATCAGGAAGGCTTTTTTAAACCATATTTCTGTCCATATTTCTTTCTTTTTTTTTTTTTTTGGTCAGTTGTGAGGCTTGAACTCTGGCCTGGGAGCTGTCCCTGAGCTCTTCAGCTCAAGGTAAGCACTCTACCGCTTGCTTGAGCCACAGCACCACTTCGGGTTTTCTATTGGTTTATTGGAGATAAGAGTCTCACAGACTTTCCTACCCAGGCTGGCTTTGAACGGTGATCCTCAGATCTCAGCCTCCTCAGTAGCTAGGATTACAGGTGTGAGCCATGGGCACCTGGCTTCTGTCCATTATTTCTACCTGAATTTTGTTTGTGGCCATTTTAATAATTTCTGAGAAGAATGACAATGACTCTATTGCTTTCTTCTTCATATGAGTCCTTATTAGAGTCCCCCTTTTGTGTCTTCATCATGAGAAGGTAGATATTTTATTAGATGTATATAACATCTCTACTGAGTTTTTAAACTGCTTCTATATTTGAAGTTATTTGGTAAAGGAGCAGCATCTCTATTGAATACCACTTTTTTTTTTTTTGCGCCATCTATTTGGACTGCTGAAACAAAGCACCATGGGATGTATGACTTATACACAGTAAATTTATTTATTTCCCAAAGTTCTGGAGGTTGGGCTGGGAAGGTGACTCAGTGGTAGAGTACTTACCTTGTATGTATGAGGCCCTGGGTTCGATTCCTCAGCACCCTCTAAACATAAAAAGAAAAAAATGCAAGTGGTGCTGTGGCTCAAGTGGTAGAGTGTTAGCCTTGAGCTAAAGAGCTGAAGGACAGCACCCAGGCCCAGAGTTCAAGCCCCATGATAAACAAGAAAAAAAAAAAAAGAAAGTTCTGGAGGTTGGGAAACTCGAGGTGCCTGATGAACTCTCTTCTCTAGTTCATAGTCAGTGTTGTCCTTATGTCCTCATACAATGGAAGGGGGATGAGCTTAGTCACAGACGTTTATCTCATATGGTCACTAATATAATTTGTGAAGGTCTCACTCCCCCATGACGTGGATCACCTCACAAAAGGCTTCATTTACTAATACATTTGCTTTGATTTCACAATATGAATGACAATGGGGTATAAATATTCAGATAACAGTACCAGGTAGAGATGATTCATAGAGAAGTGGAAAGTTAACCGAAATCATACCAAACCAAGGTAGCTCATAGACTCACATTCATGTATTTCACCTATGAAGTATATTTTAAAAAATCCTTTAGAAAGCTAGCTGCATATGCTTCTTGTATGCATCTTTTCTTATAATCCATTCTTTCAAAATTGTTCAATAACATTGTTTATCAATTACTATTTAATGTCTATTGATCCACACTGCATTTTAAAATACATTGTCAGAATTTCTAAGCTTCCTACAACCTATGCATTGTTTGAAACAGTGACTATGATAAGCTTTATTAATGAGCTAAATATCTGGTATTTAGCAGGAGTTGGTAGTTCATGCCTGTAACCCATGGTATTTGAGGTTGGCATCTAAAGAATGCAGTTCAAAGCCAACCTGAGCAGAAAAGTCTGAGATATTGTTCATTTTGCCAATTAACCATCAAAAAGTCAGAATTAGAAATGTGACTCAGGTGGTCGCCAGCCATAATGAAAAAGTCAGGCAAAAGTGAGAAGCCCTTGAGTTCAAATTCCAATATTGGCACTAAAAGATCTGGTGTATGGAAATTCAAGTGAGACTTAAAACACAGAATTCCATTTATATACCAAAATATGAAACTAGTAATTCAGCTAACATAAGGAAACTAAAACAGCAACAGATGTGATACAGAAAGTCATACAATTATTCAAAATATTTTATTGCTTTGGCTATCAAAATTTTATTTCTTTTTATTTCCTTCCTAGTCAACTTTTTTAAGTTTGATAGTGTTTATTTTTTTTCTTGTGGTTTTCTGAAGGGAATATAAATTTTAAATTCTGACCTAAATTTAAATCCTGATACATCCAATTATGTACTTGAAGATCACGTCTTCCATCCTTTACCTCCTCATCTCTACAATGATTTTCTTCGTATTCCCTAAAAATTCAACAAAACACATATAGTGTCCAGCATCATTAGATAAGTTCACCTCTCTTTCTCTAGAATCTATAATGCCCTTAGTACAGAGCATATCTATAAATCATTCCAGCCGAATAATTAAATACTTTTTTATGAGTCCTTTCAAGTATGAGGCACTGTTTGCTTATTCTTCAGTAAGAAAATTAAGTGCTAAGAACTATTAAATGATATATGACAGCATAAATTTGAGAATCAGCTGTATTGGTATCAGCAAATGACACTGGGTAATCTCATAATTTCTATTGTGATTTTGAAAAAACAAAATGCATTATGGTCATGTTATGCAGTATGAACAAAGGCTGAGGAATGAATTTTAAAAATATAAAGAAGAAAACACAGAAAAGACATTGTTTTCTGGCATTAAGTTTACATTCTAGCAAGTAAATGCTATGAATAAAATTTGGAAAAACATTACAGAAATTATTTTCAAAAGAAAAAATATAGAAGGAAAATGACTAATATATAAAGGTCAGGTTTTAAAAGTCCACATTGTGAATCATAAATATTTTAGGAAGAAATAGAAAATACATAATAAAAATATGGAAAATCAAAGAAATTATTCTCAGTTTCAAAGAGATTGTTACAATAATTAAAAGTATGTGTTATATATTCCAGACAAAATTAAAAAGAAAATTGTATTTAGAAATAGCCTCATGAATCTGGAAACTAAAGGTATAGAAGACTTTTGTAAACTTTTAGGGATCAAAAATATAGTTTATATAAAATAAACAAAATTTGGGTATGCTTCCACACTGGTGCAACTCAAAAGGATATGAGAAAATATAACAGAAACTACAGAGACTTGAAGAAAGGCATTGGCCAATCAATTTGTCATATGCTTATGAAGTCAGAGAAAAGCAATTACTTCATGGCAATGCCTTAAAACCTATGTACCCAGGTGCTGTTCACTAAGTAAATGTCTAGTTCAAAATGAAGACACAAGAATAAAATTAAAATTGAGCGTATTGTAGATGAAAATAACAAGTTGATTGAACAAAAAAGTCTGTTAACTATATTGAAATCGATTTAGTAGGGTTAAGAATTGGCAAAATTTTCCTTTCAAATTTGAAATGAAGTTAGTGAAAAATGTTAATATTTTAATAGAGAAATAAGTCTGAGAAATTATATATGATAGATAGAGGTAAGGTAGGATACAACTTACGAATCCTTATAGTCACAAAAGAAAGTAGAAATTATAAGTGGATTCCAAGATGCAGTATACTCATAGATTGATTTGTTGAACTGAAACCCCTTTGTACTTAAAGATAATAAAAAATCAAAATAAGTAATTGATTCCAATGAAAATTTGAGCATTTGCTTTCATTTTTTTCATATTATACATTTTTAAAAGTCCTTTGATGGACAAATAGCACTAGAAGTTAAGACAGTATATAAAAGTATCCACTTAAAATATAACAGAAGTAAGGAGCAGATTAGTATTTATAATATGTAATATTCTCTTACAAATTTACAAGAAACATAAAAAAAATCTGACAGAGTTAAGCTGAAATGAAAATTAAAATGGTTGATAAGCATATAAAGTTTTCCAAACATATTGCATAAAAATACCCACCACAATAAAATGTTAATGACATGTCACATTACACTTATCATTGATAAGAAAATATTAAAACAAATAATAATATAATATTATTAATGATGGATATTAAAGCAATTCCCTCACAAATACTAACAGTTGCCAGGTGAATCAGTATAGCCTTAAAATATCAAAACAAACTCAAAGTGCATAAATTCTTTCATACATCAGTCTCACTGCTAGAATCTTTCCCACTAAAAGAAAATAAAACCACACAATGATTTTTGGTTTTTGATGGTATAAGGGGAATTGTACAGCATGAGAAAAAAAAGAACAGATAAAATTTAAGAGTTAAAAATAAAACTAGAGGGGAGATGGGAAGGGATGGGAAGGGGAAACAAAGGAGGAGGCAACAATGCTTGATAAGAAATGTACTCATTATCTTGCCCATGTAATTGTAACCCTTCTGTACGGTATTTTCACAATTAAAAAAAAATTTTAAAAATTAAGCTAGAAAATGGCAAGTAAAGAAATAGCTTGTGGGCTGGGAAGTTGGCTCAGTGGTAGAGCGCTTGCCTTGCATGCCTGAGGCCCTGGGTTCGATTCCTCAGCACCACATAAGCAAAATGAAAAAAGCTGGAAATGGCTCTGTGGCTCAAGTGGTAGAGCGCTAGCCTTGAGCTGAAGAGCTGAGGGACAGCGCCCAGGCCCAGAGTTCAGGCCCCACGACCGGACCCAAAAACAAAACAAAACAAAAAAGAAATAGCTTGTAACTAACAAGACTACAGTATGACAACTAAATGTAATTCATTATCCGGGAATGGAGCATAAAGTTATATAGGATACAAATAAGACAATTTACAATATTTGCATAAGAATTATTTTAGATAATGATATTAAAGCTCTTGAATGTAATTATTATGTAGTTATGTTCACAGCTGTCCTTATTTTCAAAAACATTCATTGAAATATATGTCCTTAAGTTTAATAATGCTAACAACTTTCAAATATAGTTATATGCTAACAACTGGTAAATGTAATAGGTAAATAGGTGATTGTTCTATTACCCTTGCAATTTTTTGTGGGCTTAAAATGTTCAAAGCTGGGCGTTGGTAGCTCACACTTGTAATCCTAGCTACTCAGGAGGCTGAGATCTGAGGATTGTGGTTCAAAGTCAACCCTGGCAGGAAAATCCATGAAACTCTTATCTCCAATTAACCACCAGAAAACCGGAAGTGGTGCTGTGGCTCAAGTGGTAGAGCACTCTCCTTGAGCTGAAGAGCTCAGGGACAGCACCCAGGCTCAGAGTTCAAGCCCCACGACAAAAAAAAAAAAAAAAAAAAAAAAAAAAAACAAGTTAGGAAAAAAATGAAATTGGAAAATGTGTTAAGAAAACCTGACACAAAACAACGGCAAAAGTTTTGCTTTAGGGCTGTTTATTTCTAAATGATAAATAAGAGACCAGAGTTGGTTCTGATTGCTTGGCAAGCAGCAGGGCTCTCCTGCGTTATGGAACATATGACCCTATAAAACAGAAGAAAGAAAGAGGAAAAAAAGAAAGGGTTTGGCTTTTAGCCCCTGAGTTTTACACTGTGCCCAATCCTTTACTATGTTAACAAATTGGGTGTTCTTTTTTTTTTTATCTACCACTTGTGCCATAGCTCCACTTATGGCACTTTTTTTTAAAATTAGGTTTTTTATTGTGAAAATACTGTACAAAGGGGTTACAGTTACATGAGCAAGGTAATGAGTACATTTCTTATCCAGCATTGTTGCCTCCAAATTGGGCATTCTGATAAAAGATGTGTTCTGATAAAAGTCAGACACAAGCTTCAGATACACAGAGTAACCACGTCTGAGTGTCTCTATGTATATGAATTGAAGACTGATATTGAGCCAAGCAGATCATATTAGATGTTTTAAAGATAGATCCTTATGACCATGCCAATCAGTACAGTAAAAGGAAAGAAAGTAAGAGCTTATGGGTGGTGTGGTCATAAGCATCATCTAAAAAATAATCAAGTTCACACAAAATGTAATGAATTGGTACCTCTGAGAAATGAGATAATTCATTTGGAAATTCACCAGTTTTCCTTGAGAAAATGGTTACTATATATGTATATATTCGCTGACACCTGGGGTGTCTGAGTTCACATATGCCAAATTTTAGCCTGGAGGTAATTTTCACCACAAAGTTATAAACCTCTGAAAATAGAGGTTAATAGGAAAAGCTGAAACATCCTTAATAACAAGGTTGCTACGGCAACAATATAAGCATACCACTAGCATCAAATATCTGTTGCATTTAGGGCTCCTTGCCTCCTTTGATAAGTTTTCCCTGAGTGAAATAAAAGCATCAGTTGACTAGTTCAAGAAGACATTCCTTCTTATGTCATAGAATCAATGTAATTAAGTGAGCTAGACAGAGAGGAAGCTAGAATGTACTCAAATATGCCCCAGCCAATTCGAAGGTCACTCTAACCTGTACATTGTAACTTAGCACTTTTAAAAAAGAAAACCTAGGCAAAGAATTAATATATATATATATATATATACATATATGGATGAACTGAACCATATATATATATATGGTTAAAAAATAATAATCATGCACAATGAGCTAGATCTATTTTTACAAAATTTTGAAAAATCCATTTTTGGTTCTGTGGTCCACAAAGTTCCTCCAGATGGTCAAAGCCTGGTCCCTGGTGGGGTTGATGTTTCTCATGTGAATATGTGGACCTTCTGTTTCTGGCAACTATTAATAATGCACTTCTTTTATGTAATCAAAACTAGCCATCATTTATTGGCATTCTATTCAAAACCTCATCATTCTTCTTTTAAATTCTATAAAATGTTGCTGGGCATTACAAACAGAATGGTAGTGGGAAAACAAATTGAAAATGGCTTTTATTTTTCCTTGATTGGAACTGATCATTTTGTAGTAATAATAATATATTCCTATGCATTTTGGAGCCTTTATTTGTATTTGAATTATTAGAGATAGAAATTATTAAAAATAGTGGTTTATTATTTAAAACAATGACTAATTTTATAGGAAAATGAAAACTGAAACAACAAAATGCAAAGAGTTTCCAAAAGCACAAAACAATGCATGGGGTTTTCTCTTCAATGGTAGGCCTTCCATATTAAGCTCTTTTCCATCTTCAAGGATTTCAGTTCTTCTGGAAACAAAGTAGTTTTAGCAGATCATGCCTCTGTTTAAACTTGAATGGCATAAAATAAAAATAAGAGTCACTGAAGCCTTTCATAATCAATAACAAGAGGAATCATTTGATGGTCAATTCAGCTAATAAATAACCTCTGGCTGGGGAACAGTACCCTTGATGAATTATGATCTGAGTATAAGGACATACAATCAGAACACTTATGAGGCTCAAATATAAACACCCTAGTGGGGTATTGTATGGTGAAAAAGGGTTCGACCATCAGATTTGAATAGTGTTTTTATTCACAAGTTGTCTGCATATTTCTGAGCAAGTTTCTTAAACGGGAGTTGTAGTTTAGTCATCAAGAGTGTGGATTCACTAATTCCAAAGTTCAGAATTCTATTAATATGCTTAATAATGTCCTTAATAATGTTCTTAGTTATTCTCTGTAAGTTCCTATTTATGTGTGGACATATTCCCTTTCTCAGAAAATATGACAGAAATCACTTGATCTCACACAGATCATTAATTCTCATTCAGAACCAACTAAAGCACAGGCTGCAGTGACACATGTCTTGACCCTAGCTACCTAGAAGGCAAAGATGAGAGGACTGAGATTTGAGGCTTGACAGGGCACAAAAGTTCCTGAGATTTCATCTTACCCAGGGGCTAGATACAGTGGTGTCCACTTGTCCCCAAGCTGCACAGGAGATTCTGTGCGTTTTTGCTTTCCTTGGCAGAGCATCAGTCTGGAGCACAAAAGCTCTGGGACAGCACCAAGGCCCTAAGTTCAAGGCCCAGTACTGGCACACACACACACACACACACACACACACACACACACACACACACACACACACACACACACACACACACACACACACACACACACACACACGCCAAAAGGGTCTAGAGGCTTGGCTCAAGTGGTAGAGTGCTTGTTATAAAAGCATAAGGCCTTGAGTTTAATTCCCATTATTGCCAAAAAACAACAGCAACAAAACAAACAATACAACTACCAAAGTATCAATTTTTCTACTAAAGAACTTCCTATGATAAGGAACTGAGGTGTCTCAACTTGAACTAAAGAAAACAGATATGGCTATACCTATCTCATTCATTCTTCTTCCATCACACAATATGATTGGTAAGATTCCACTCCAACATTTACTTTTATGTGAAATCATATTAGGTGAATAAAAGAGAAATGCAAGTTACAAGCAATCAACCTGAGAGGAGAGTAAAAGCTGGATATGTCTCCAGTCTTACAGAGATGGTGTGAGGGAAGACAAGGGTATGAACATGTGTGAGTGAGATTGGACTCACTTGCTTGTCTAGGACAGTGGTTTTTAAGTTGTGCCTGTCATCATCTTCTTGAACAAGACTGAAAACACTTGTGGAAAGACCTTCCACCGGACCACCCTAGTGTATAATAGACAACATTCTTTAGATTAATATAACTTTGGGTGGCAGAAATTTCACTTTCCCATAGAAATATATTCCTTGACTTATTAATAATGCTGATAGCCTTTTCAGTCTCTCTTGTAGGTGAGAGCAGGAAAATTGATTAGAAGTGATACAGGCCATTTTGAAGTTGGGTCCTAATCACTGGGTGCACACATCTTCATGCTCATTTCCTCTTTTGACAAGTGTAAGACTCAGCTTCAACTCTGCAGTTGAAGACAGTGTTCTGGTAGATGCTAGAGAAACAACATGAAAAAAATGGGTCCCTTGGTAAGTGGGTAGTCCAGGCTCTCCCTTTGAATCTAGCTACCTATAAGGTTTACTGGGAAAGAAAAGATTCATTTTTACTTTCTCCAAGCAACTGTATCTTGTATGCTGCAGCTTTGTCTTACCGTCTAGTGGTAAGGCTTCTAATACATAAGAGGATCACAGTTAGCTTATTTCTACTTTAAGTTGCATATACTTTAGGTACATGGTGTACTTTCTGAGTAGGAAAGAAAGTTATGTGGGAACTTCCTTTTTTTTATTTTAGCTATGGTGCTTTTGTTTTTTATAACTAGAAAATAATACATCAAAAATCAAGTACTGGTTTGTTTTTGCCAGTCCTGGGGCTTGAACTCAGGGCCTGGGCATTGTCCCTGATCATTTTTACAAGGACAGTATTTTACTTCTTGAGCTATAGTTCCATTTCTGGCTTTTCTTGTGTGTGTTTAATTTGGAGATACTAGTCTAAAGGATTTCCCTGCCTGGGCTGACTTTGAACCATGATACTCAGATCTCAGTCTTCTGGGTGGCTAGAATTATAGGTGTGAGCCACCATTGTCCAGCAATTGGTACTTTTAAATGAAAGCCTAGAATGACTAAATCTGTTGCATAGGTGGAGGATGGCTGATAATGCTTTCATCTTGGGAGCCAAGAATAGTTCCGTATGAGCTTGATAAATTAAGGAAATTGGCAGGAAAACCTGGTAGAAAGTAAATAGTGCAAGGGCAAGATGTTAACACTCAGAAGCCAGAAACAAAATGTAAAGATTAAAGACAGAGGCTCTCTACATAAACACAACTAGAACAGAAAGTCTGGAGTGATTGCAGACCTAAAACTGAGCACCAGTCAGCAAAACAGGGTTGTTATTTAAAGGCCTAAGATGACAATATATTAACAGGAATATGATTCGCTAAGTCCAGGAAGTCGTATTTCCTCTCTATTGGCACTGCCCAAGACCTTATTAAAGGAGAGTGTTTAGTTTTATCTTCAATACTTTAAGGGGAATGTGGCAAAACTGGAAAGAGTCCAACACAGAGCAACAAAGATGATAAAAGAATGAGAAAATAAAGGCTGAGAGGAAAGGTTAATAACTAGGATTGTTTAGCCTGAAGGAACAAGAAGGCTGAGGGTGACTTATAATCTGTTTAAACACAAGCCTGACTATTATAATGAGCATTCTGACTCCCTGTTCCACATGGACTTAATAGAAGTAAGGAGGAAATTTCATACATTTCTATTTGATAAAAGGAAATGTCCAGTGGGTAAATCATGTTATATACAGAAGAACTTTATGAATAACCTAATGTTTTTCCCTCAAGATAAATAGGAAAGCAAGAAAAAACAGGCATTTTTACAAACTTAGAGGAGGGAAGTTAGCAAGACTGAGTCAGTTGTGGTATTCAGTTAACCTTTTTTTTTTTTTTTTACTTAGAGGGAGTGTGTTTGAAGGAAGATGGACATAGAACCATTATATACAGCATTGAAGAAAAATTTTATGCTAGGAGTTGAACTTTTATGTCAATTTAGCACATTTCCCTTGGCTTCACATATTCAACTACTTTTCATCTGTGATTTGGATGGAAAAGAAAGACATAGGAGGGTAGATAGAATTGAAGTCTTTACCCTTTTTTTTCCCCTACTAAGATTTGAAAGTTAATGCACACATCACCGAAGATATTGGTTTTTACTCTTAAGCCAGTCTCTATCTGGATTAGTAGAGCTCACTTGATGGTTTACACAACCTTTTTGGTTGAGCTCAGATATTTTCAGAAATATGAAATGCTAAAAACTATTCTTAAATAAATGCCAAAGTGTTATGCTATTTCTATTAGGATAATTTTGAATCAATGATGGAAAAACATCAAAAAATGGCTGATGACCTAAGTAGAATTTAAATAGGGGAACCAAACTATAAACATTCATTGTATTTTTTCCTGAGTAGCTATTACAGGTATAGAAAACAATGCTGATTTAATTCAAAAATGTTGTTGATGCAGCCATCAGCCTTATTAATTTAATTAAATATTTTCTCGGCTGTACCTTCTTTTAACATTTAATAGGTCAAAATGGGAAATGCATAGCAAAACTACAGCAAAATGAAGTGATTCAGTTATCTCAGGAAAAGCACTATGTGATTCAGTTGTGAACTGAACTGTCTGCCTTTTCCAACATAATTTTTATTTATGGCAGACAAACTTGGTTGCTCACAATTGGCCATTTAACAAATATTTTTTTTCAAAATGAAGTAGGTATGTTTTCTACTCCAAGGAAATGATACAATGTTGCTGGCAATAAAAAACAAACAAACAACTATCTGAGTTTTTAAGGAAAAATACATATATAAGAAAACCTAGAATTTAGACAGATAATACTCATTTTTCTATTGAGATAGGTAAAGATATTTATAACACTTAATGAAATGTGTCAGCATTTGGGACATCAGTATTTCTATATATCAATATTTTCCAAATCATCATTGTATGATGTTTAAAACCAAACATTTAGTTAAAGGTACATTCAGGATAAAATGAGTAATTTTTTAAATGTTGTAAGTTATGAACAGTTCACATATAGTTGTGATGTATTAACAAACAATAACATCAGTCATTTGAAAAATGTTGTTAAAATATTGTTTCCAGCTCCATATTTGTATAAATCTGAATTTTCATCACAAACTTAATATTAGTTTTGTACTTAGTATTGTTACTATTAATTTTATACTTAGTATTGTTAATATTAATTTATACTTAGTATTGTAATACCTCACCATCGCATATTGGGAGTAGGCAGCATTTTTTGATTTTATATGTACCACAACTAAGAGCTTTCCTTCATGATTAGATGAGATTTTAGAAGTTTAAATTAATGCTGGAATAATTGGAGAACTGGGACTGTTTGGATAGGATTATCAAATGCTATATATAAGAAATGTATAAGCTTCACTGTGTCTTGAATGGAATGCTATAGTGGGAATTCGGTTTGTCTCCTCACCATAATTGCAATTGCTCACTATTATGAAGTAATAAGAACAAGGAAACATAGTTCAACTGTGTGCCTAAAAAACTGTGTGCCTCTAAGAAGTGAAAGCGGTTACATAAGCCCATTACTGTGGCACTTCCATTACTGAACACTGTAGGCTTTATAAGAAGGAAAAATGCTGGGTGCCAGTGGTTCATGCCGTAGCCATAGTTACTCAGGAGGCTGAGATCTGAGGATCACAGTTCAAAGCCAGCCTAGGAAGGAAAATCCTTGTGACTTTATATCCAATAATTTATTAAGAAAAAGCAGGAAATGGTGTATTGGTTCAAGTGCTAGAGTACTAGCCTTGAGTAAAAGAAGCTCAAGGACAGCACCCAGGCCAAGAGTTCAAACCCCAGAACCAGCCAAAAAAGAAAAAGAAAAAAGAAAAGGAAGGAAGGAAAAGATACCAAAACCAATGGTAATCTGTTTGCTCTCTTGTAAGCTGAGAGAACAAAATCTTGCAGTGTGGACTACCTCAGGATTCTAGTCCTTTCTCTACTTCTTTCTACAGAAATTGGCTGATATAACATATGTTTGGTTATCTGAAAGAAAATGACTTCAAAACATTTAAGAGACTGAGTTTGGACTGTGAGTTTAGGCAGAGAGTTTCCAATTTTAAAGCTATTTGACCAAAATGCCTTCCCCACTATTTCCCAATATTTGATAATAGTGGATGTGGTATGACAGGTTTCCCAGGAAACAGACTCTGAATTGGAGAGCTCCATGCAGATGCTTTATTTATAGAGAACAATATCTATTATAATGAAGAAGACAAGGTTAGGCAGAAAGAAAAATTGTAAAAGAAGCTTTTCAGTCAATTCTGTGGGGATTGCTGGGGCTGAGATGGCCCCTTAACATTACATTGAATTAAGGAAAAAAGAGCAGGCTACCAAATCCCAAATTTATCAGTAATTGTAGGTAGCTTTTGGAAAGAGGACACAGAAAAGTCCACTATAAGGGTTAGTAGTCTACATTCCTGACAGCTGGGGAAGAAAGAGTGTCTTGGTCTTGAAGAGTAAGTGACACATATAATTCACTCCATTGGTTATTTTGTATTTTCCTTCATTTTCTTACAAATATATTTAGTAAGCTAACACTGGTAAGCCAACCTGTATTTCCTTTCAATATTTTCTATAATATTTAATGTGTATTTCTCAACATATAAATGCCTATAATAAGAAGGGACATTAATGTAATTAACTGTGTCAATACACTTGAAGTCACTGTAACAGCACACAAGCAAAACAACTTAAGAGGAAGAAAGGTTTGTTTTGGCTATGGTTTCAGAGGTTTCTGTCGTAGTAGGGAGCAAATGGAGAACAAAGTTGCTTACGCTCATGACTATCTTTACTAGAGAAAGAGAGAGAAAGGAAAGAGAGAGAGGAAGAGGTGTGGAGAAAGAAAAAGAGAAAGTAAGAGGCTGTAGGTGCTCATGACAAAATATACCCTTCAAATTCAGGCTCCCTATGTTCTCCTTTCTCCAACTAGGTCCTACATTCTGAAGTTTGTATTACCTCCTTGTAGCCCCTGAAGCTATGAAACCATCAATGGATTAATACATTGATTAAGGTATAGGTCCTCATGACTACCTCCTGAAGGTCCTACCTCCGAACACTGCTGTATTGGAAACCAAGAGTTCAATTCATGGACATTTTGGGGGAGATTCTATTTAGATCCAAACATCATAGCATCACATTGTGCCCTATTACATCACAGCACAGCATAACACAGAACCTTACAGCACAACACAACATCACAGAACATAGTGAAATAGGAATTCCAAGATGGCGCAGAGGCACCCAGCACTCACTTCTTTCTACACAAAGAAACAAGGTTAAAGTTAATAAGTATATAGTTGAATTTTGAAGTTAGGGATATTGGAAAAACATTGAAAATCAGCAAAAAAGAAAAGATTGGAATCTTTCAAGCACAACTGCAGCATAGGATGAGAAGCGCCACACCCTTGCATCTGATATGTGGGTCCATGATACGAACCCTGTGAAGTCTTCTCAGTTTCAGATATTCTCTAAACAAAGAGACTAACAGAAAATTCAGTTGTTGTGGATGATTGCAAAATTACAGCCACTGAAAATTCTCAGCTTTTAAAGGCTTGTAGTTTACTTAGTTAAATAATCTGACGTTTTTGCAGTACTCTTGCTTTGGAAATTTATCTCACCTAACTTCCAGCAAACCCAAATTCTAGTAACCATCTTGAGTTGGGCATATTGTTTAGATTATGATCCTTTGATATTAGAAATCCTCCCACACCTGAGACTCAACATACCCTTCTTAAACCAACCTGTTCCATAGTCTCAAAACTGCTAGGTGCCCTGCACAGTAGGGAACAAGACTTATACACAATTGATCACTGTCTGTAAAAGCCAGGAGATCAAGGAACTTACCTGCTGACACTAGGTTATGGTCAGTTCTATGTAGATTCAAGCAGATACCATGACTGAAAGCAATTGTCCAAGCCATCAACAAATAAGGATACATCAAATTAAAGGCCTTCTATAAAGAAAAGAAAGCAACCAACAGAATTAAGAGATGGCCTACAAAATGGGGAGAAAATACTTTCCAGCTACTCATTTATCAGGGCATTAATATCCAGAGCATGTGAAGAAAAAAAAAACCTTAACAACAAAATCCATAATCCAATTAAAATGGGAAAATGACCTGAATAGACACTACTCAAAAGAAGAAATACAGATCGGCAATAAATATGCTAAAAAAAGAAAAAAAGCTCAATGTCATATGCCTTCAGGTGAATACAAAGAAAAACTATAATGAGATTGTATTTCATCCCCATGTTAAAATAGGTATTATCAAAAACCCAAAACATAACGAATACTGGGGAAGATGAAGAGGAAAAGAAGCTCTTACAAATTATCAGGAAGGATGTAAACTAATACAATCACTATGGAGAACAGTACAAAGGTTTCTCAGAAAATTAAAACTAGAACTACTGAATTTTCCAGTTATCCCATTCCTGCATATAAATACAAGTACAATGATCTAGTCTATAAAAGAGATACCTGTACAACTGTGTTTATTAAGGCAGTATTCACAATAGTAAAAATAGAATCAAATTTGGTGCCCTTATATAGATGAATGAATATAAAAATATATTATATACATACTATCCAATCACAAAGAAAAATGAAATCACGTCATTTGTAGCCAAGCAAATGGAAGTGGAGGGCATTATGCAATGTGAAGTAAGCCAGGCATGGAAAGATAAATATTACCTTTTCTTTCTCTTTTGTGGAAACAAACTAAAAATGTCACCGTAAAATTATAATAGTGATTGTTAGGGACAGGAAAAGGTGAAGAAGTGGTATAGTGGGGGTCAAAGCAGAGTGACTGGATATACCAATGCATGTGGCATGCATATATAATACTATCACATGGAAGCCCATTAACATGTGAATGTACTCTATGTTAATAAAAATTTAAAGCATAGTAAAAACAAAGGTGAAAAAAGGAAAAGACACTCTTAAAAAAACCTCTACAAAGCAAAGACCAGATTTAAATACTAATTTGAGAGTGCTAAAATAGGGAAAAGTTTATTTAAGATAGGCTATTGTACACATTTATATTTTCAAATGTCCTCTAAATGCCAATATACCATTAAAGTTGGACAAATCTAATGGGGGATCACCATTTAATATTCCCTCCTAAGGAAATGTTCAAATTAACAAGTTCATCTCAAAGTCAGCATCGTTACAGGTAAGAGTTAATAACAACTATTAAGTGTGTGCATCGTTTCTGATGATGTGTCATTCAAATATCCTCATCCGTTTCTGCAAGGTAGTCATGTTTATTTTGTAAGTAAGGAGACTGAAACTCACAGGGCTCTGAATACATTCGCAGGTCACATAGCCAGTAAATAGCTAAGCTGGAATCAATACCTAGGTCTGTTTGATTTGACCCTCGAACTTACACTTAAATACGAAAGTACACTGCTTAGATAGATAACCCTGAAGCATTTCTTTCTATTTTTCTTTTTCTTTTTTTTTAAACCTAGAGAGTGTGTTTTTATCTCATCCCCAAATAAAGAGCTTGACTCAGTCAGAAACTTGACTTCTGACATCTAAAGGGCTACTTTCTTTGGTGATTTAAGAATATTTGGAAACCTGAAATATTATAAATTTACATATGCTTATAACTGCAAATATTTCCCCAAACTGTTATCTAAAGTACAGTCATGATTCATGGACAAATATAAAGTTTTCCTTAGAAAATGGATAATCTTGGGGTCTGGGAAATTCTAATACTGTTTTGTGTGATGCAGTTATTAAAGCACTATGGGAGAAAAAGCATTAAAATAGGAAAATTGGTAAATTCTGAAAATTTTACTTATATATATTTTTTGTTTTTTACTTTAGTTTTTCTTCTGCTGAACTCATTATTTGGACAACATGCTCTATCTTTTCCTTCTCCTTGTTTTAGGCTTGTCTTTATTCCTCATTTTAAAAGTATTGAGTTGGTATCCATATCCATATTCATACATATATACATCTATATGCTCTTTCAAAATAAGGATTTTAATATATCTCTCTGTGTTCATATACATAAACATATATGTACATATATACATACTGTACATATATTTATGCTTTATTGCATTATATTATATATATTAAAAGAGTATACTATACAATAGAACAGCATAAATATGGTACATGTTTAGCTTGATGAATTTCCACAATTTAAATACATCCACATACCTAAGATCTGTCTTCCTTTTAAACCAATGTCATAAATACCAACTATATTTTGTTTAGAGACAAATGACCCCTACCACACTCACCTCTTCCATTTTCTACTGCCTCTAAATAGGAGCAAGTGACTGTTAATTTCAGATTTTTTTGAGAATAGTAAGGAGAGTACTTTTAACAAGATAAAACTAGAAGTATTAAGAACAGAAAGTAAGTTAGATCCTAGCATTGGTGGCTCATGCTATTCAGGACTCTGAGCTCCAAATTATCACAGTTAGAAGCCAGCTGCAGCAGAAAAGTCCATGGGACTTCTACTCCGAAGTAACCAGCAGTATGGCTAGAAGCATAACTTGGTGTAGATTAAAAACTGAGCAAACAAGCAGAGCCAGCAATAGACCTTGAGTTCAATCTCAAATATACCATGCACACTGAAGCTATGAAAATGCAAAAGACTATAGAAACCAAGACACAAAAAGACAGATGGAAGACTTAGAAATCTCAGAATGCAAATATATTATCAAGGAAAGACAAGAGATTAGAAGAAAATTGTATTAAACTGTTTCAGTAGTACTAGAAAAAGTAAACTTGGTTTGACTACAAATAGCAGAGATACTGCAGAAATAGAAGAAATGGAACAAGTCATTTCCTAATCATGGGGTGTAGAGGAGAGTCCAGAACAAGCATTTATCTGCATTTGGGTCTTGGATGTCTAGCACAAAATATGAATTGGATTAATGTGGTTCTGGAATGAATATAATAAGGAATTCAAGACATTGTAGTCAGTACAAAGAACAAAAAGTAATCAGTACACTGTAGTCAGTACAAATGTCAGTACAAAGAACAAAACGTACTAAAATCATTGGATGGACTTTCTGAAACAGAAAGATTATTAGTATAGGCAGAATAAGATAATAAGGAAGAAAAAATAGTAAATGTAACCAACAATTTCTTTTCAAGAAATGTTGCATAAAGGAATAAAATAACAAAACCAGACAGTCTGAACAAAACTAGTTATGAAGTCATGGAAACAAGGTACTTGATAAAATCTCAGTGAAGAGAAACGGTAAGCCTTGGCTAAGGACACAAGTCAAGCACGGCACAGTAGAGCACTTCCTCAGATATCAGAGGGAGAAGCTGCACTTTAAGGCAACCACAACAACAAAAAATGATTTGCGCATCGGCCTTTCACTTTGTTTTATAAAATTTATGTTTATTTATTTTTGTTGTTGTTGTTATTATTATTATTGCCAATATTAGGGCTCTAACTCTGGGTGGTCCCTGGGCTTGCACTCTACCACTTAACCTACAGCTCCAGTTCCTGCTTTCTTAGTGGTTAGAGAGTCTCATAGATTTTCCTACCATGGCTGGCTTTGAACTGTTGATCTTCAAATTTCAGCCAGAGTAGCTAGGATGACAGGTGTAAGCCAACAGCACCTAGCTAAACTTTTACTTGCTTCAGGGATGAGCTGATGACATAAGAAACAGAGTAGGAAGAAATTTTGTATTAGACAACATGGAATACACAGAAGATTGTAAAACATTGATGAGAACAAGTACTGTCAAGCAGCAGTGAGGGCCTAGACAACTTTAGAACACTTGGAACATCGTGGACCCAGTCAACCTGGTTTTGTGACTTTCCTTCAGCAATATTTGGCAGCCTGGGACTAGAGCTGAGAAGGCAGATGATGGTATTTACCCATTCTTGGGGATTAGAATGGCAGCTCTGGGGCAAGAGAGTGTGAAAATCTAATAAAGTGACCGACCCCTAGTGTCAAGGCTGGTTAGGCAAGCAAATGAAGCCAGAAAAGGGATTGATGAACTGAGACAATAGTGAGATACCAAGGGATGGGGAGTGAGACTAAGAAACAGATTTCATTACAAGTGAAGAGATGAGAGACTTCTAATGATAGGAGCTTGTGTGCAGAGTCAATGCTAGTTTGTGTGAAAACTATTAGAGAGAGGAAAGGGACAAAAGGGACAAGTATGAGAGTAATAGGGTTTGGACTAGGATTTGAGATAGAATTGGGCTTAAACAAACTTTGTGGTTGTTTGTTTTGAACCCAGTTTCATATGCACCTTTGAAAACACAACCATAGGAATTTTATAGATGCTAATTTTGCCATCTGTTGTCTGTAACAATAATTTTATTTTGTACATGAATTTCTTTTTTATAATGATGAGGTCATTTGTATGAGTAAATTCTCTCATAAGGAGAATTCTTTAGTCTTTGTGATAAACTATTGCTACATTATCTTTAAAGATATTAAGACAGTGGGTCAGAGAAATTTAGTAATTTACCTAAGGTCAGAAAGAGGGAACATGTCTGCCTTGGGTTTAGTTTCCCTAATGCTTGGGGACCTGTGGGCATGTGCTAATATGCACAGATGGCTTTTTGCAAGTTCAAAAATGAATACATGCTTAATTATACTCTCCAATTTCATAAATACAATTGTCAACTTGCACTTGATAAACACGCAGCATCAATTTTCAACATGATTATTTGAGTACATCAGCTTTATCTTAACAATTGCTTGAATTAAGGAAATAAGCATAATAAGGAAGTATTTATGCATGATGTTACTGACTTGACTGACATGAATGAATACAGTATATTCACTATCAGTATAAACACACTTATTTTCTTGAGTAAAAAAGAATGCATAGATTCCTACCATGCCCTCCTATCCACCTGACTAGGTAGAAGCAGATCCAATTTCCTAGCCATGATGTGCTCAAATGAGTTCTCTCACTCACCTTGGGTTACTTTATTAAATGGACAACCACTTCAGGAGAGAGTTGGTCATATGTGCTGATGATTGTTTTTGTTTTGTGAGTTTCAGTTCTTTTTTTTAAGTTTTCATAAATAATATTTGATTTATTTCTTTTTTTATTGTGAAAATACAGAGGGGTTATGATTACATGGGCAAGATAATGAGTACATTTCTTTTCTTTCTTTTTTTTTTTTTGTCGGTCGTGGGGCTTGAACTCTGGGCCTGGGCGCTGTCCCTCAGCTCTTCAGCTCAAGGCAAGCGCTCTACCACTTGAGCTACAGCGCCACTTCCGGTTTTCTGGTGGTTTATTGGATAGGAGTCTCACGGTCTCTCCTGCCCGGGCTGGCTTTGAACCGCGATCCTCAGATCTCAGCCTCCTGAGTAGCTAGGATTACAGGCCTGAGCCACCAGCACCCGGCTATATTTCTTATCAAGCATTGTAGCCTCCTCCTTTGTTTTCCCTTCCCATCCTCCTCCACCCCCCCCTCCCCCCGTTCGTTTGCAACATAACGACTTGTACATCTCATTGTTGCAATGGGTCCACCTGTATCCCTATTTAAACGATTTGTTTTTCCCTTTCCCCTCCACAAATTATACCAACATCAAATACAGTGAAAGCAGGGGTTATACTGTGGAGGAGGGACATACAAAGCAACAATGAAATAATCTCATAAATGTGTTAGAAACAATCCCATGAAAGAAAAAAAAAAACATTTGAATACATATTTTAGGGTTCATTTCCCTAACATCACCTTATCTGACCTTTTCTGCTTGACTGAGACATATGCTTGATATCAGTTCCTGATTGATTAAAGACTTTCACCAGGTTTTGATGGTATTGCATTATAATCATCCATCAGTAGTTACAAGACTCCAGAAAGTTTTTGTCTCCATAAAACAGTCACACTCTGGTAAATGACACTAGGGTGTGGCTGTATCAAAATCTTAAGATAATCAACTTTCTAAGTTTCCTCATAGTGTGGAAATAGAGGAATTTAAAGGGCAAGAAACAAAAAGTATGCTAATAAACAGACTTCTCCAGGTTATAATGGGATCCACCAAATTATTCTTTGTAAACAGAATATTATAATGAACTCTTGCTTTTGCCTCCTATTGTGCATTTCCTAGCTATTTTTTTCTAGATAGTGAAAAAAATATATAAGATTTCTAAATGTTGTCTGATTCTTTTTTTTTTTTTAATTGTATGCCTCAATAGAGAAAGGTATCTTCAATTTCTTGGTTTTTTTGTTTTTTTTTTTTTCCTGCTGACAGGTTTTTGGCTCTAGAACATTTATTGATTTATTGTAAGGATAATTCCCTTTGAGAGATTAACCTGAATGAATTGTCATGAAGACCTAAAGAAATGTAAAAAAGAAGAAAAATATTAATGTGAGTCATAAAATAGGAGTGTCAAAGTATGAAGAATGACTTGTATATAACTAGCTAAGTCAACAAAGTCACTAATCTCATATGATCTGAAACATATATGGAAAAATTCAGTGTGTTCATTATCAGATTGGAAAAGTTGCTATTCTTAAAAACAACTTGTCATTATTCATTCACACTCATGGAAGTAAAGAGTGCTAAGTTTACTCTTCATTGCAATTCCAATTTCTTGTCTTGAATTAACTTTGAGATCCCATTGAACTCTCACTGTTTGCCTGGGTGACAAAATCTAAGGTGGACAAATTATACTGATGGAATTAAAGTAAGCACAATGTACATCAATCTAACTTGGAATTGGTGCTAATTCTCTGGGCTTCACTTATTGATGGAGATCACTGGACTTATTAATCTTTGCCCTTTTCACATAAAAACTCAATGGCATTTTATTTCAATTGTCTTCACTTAACCGATGTGAAAATATCGATGACTAACTTCATAGAAGCCACATTACATGGCTGGAGAAAATAGCATTGGTCCATTTAGGGCACTATTGGATAAATCAACCAGACATGCCATATTTTACATTTATCTCCTGAAATCATAGTAGTTCCTTAAGTTCCCCCAAATCTATGTTTTTGTTTTTGTTTTGTTGTTTTTTGTTTTAAATTGTTTCTGGCTTTCTTTTGCCTCAAGTGTGAAATTGGGCAAACTCCTCCTCATTCTAAAATGACTATTCATCTAGAAAATAGCTATTTAAAAAATCTGATTACAACCACACTCAATTTTATAGTTTGGCTTCTTCCCTGCTTTAAATAGAAAATTATGAGTTAACATTTAGGGTTTTGCAACATGATAATTTCACTCAACCATCAAATTATTTTTGATTATTTAATCATGGAAGGATAAATACCAAACAACTGAATCTTTCATGCTACTTTCTTTTTGGATATTTTGAGAACCTATAATTAGTTTTAGAACCAATACCAACAACAGGAAAATAATGAAATAAAATTAAAGGAGTTATGATATGTAACAAGGTAGGATTTTAAAATTTGTTTTTATTGTAAATGTATGTTCAGATGATGAATTACAGTTACATAAGTCAGGTAGTGAGTGAATTTCTTTTTGAACAGTGTCACCTCTTCCCTTGTTTTTTCCCAGTTGCTCCTTCCTGACCCCCTTCCTCACAAGTTGTTTTCAGCTTAAGGTTTAATGAGTATTACTGCTGAAGCATGGTAGGTTTCCAGGAAAATGTCATTCTCATTTTAAAGGAAACTATTTTGAATAATAAACTCTAAGAAAATAAATGGTTGTATGTCTATATCATATTAACAATGAAATATCTTGCATAGACAGGTAATAGTATTACTTCAGATATTTAACTATTTAATGGCATATATAAGATGTTAAGTAAATTGCATCTTGAATGGTGTTTATTTATTTTTGGCATTGCCATAGCAGTATATTTCCAAAAAAAAAAGTTTTTTTTTTGTCTGGTTGTGGGGCCTGAACTCTGGGTCTGGGCCCTGTCCCTCAGCTCTTCAGCTCAGGCTAGCACTCTACCACTTGAGCCACAGAGCCACTTCCGGTTTTTTTCTTTTTTGCTGAGGAATCGAGCCCAGGGCCTCATGCATTCAAGGCAAGCACTCTACCACTGAGGCACGTTCCCAGGCCCAAAATATTTTTTTTTTAGGACTTACCATAGTTTCAGCTAAAAACTTAGTCTTCCCAAACACACTGATTACTAATAGAAAAGCAAAATATTTCATAAGATTTTCTGGAAAGTGATATTCTAGTTTAGACATTTATTTAACAATGTAACAAGAAATGAGCTCACTGGCACATAACACATTGAAGTAAGATGAAATTGGTGTTGTGAGTTATGTAAAGATATTGACTCTAAGTGAACAATATTTACTAATAATTTTAGAGTTTTAAAACAGTTTTTAGGGGATTTTCTATATCAGATCACTTTATATTAATTCATTTAATCTCATAAATTATTACTTTAAATGCGTGCATAGCTCTTGATATTTTTCTTCTCCTTTTGCATGTTGGTAATTTGTTTTTAATAAAATGAAAACTTAAGTTTACAAATATTAAATTACAATTACATTTTATTTTTACTATAGTACAAGATTATCTTATTATATCTATAATACTTTTGTTTGTAAATTTTATCTAAACTCACTATACACATACATGCCAGATAGATATTTGTACAAAATAATGCATATATGTACAAGTTTATAACATATAAATATAAATACATTATGTATATTCGTGCATGTATATTCATAAATACACTGAAATTTCAGTTTTTAAGATTCATTTCACATGTTCTTAAATCTGTAAAACACCTTATTAAATACTTGACATATATGATTATAAAATAACTTATTTTTTTTTTAATTGTATTTTATTTTATTTGAGAACATACTGTACAGAGGGGCAACAATTACATGGGCAGGATAATGCATACATTTCTTACCAAGCATTGCAGCCTCCTCCTTTGTTTACCCTTCACTTCCCTTCCCCGCCTCCCCCCTCCCCCCAATAACTTATTTTTGTAAGTGCTAAAATCTTATTAAAATGCTATAAAGTAAGAAGATACTTATGCACGTTCCATATTTATGACCTAATGAATTCAGAATTGCATAATACTTAATTACTTATAACTTAACTTCAAAAGGGTAAATGTTCAGATTTTTCTCCCTTTAATATATTTGCTATCTCTAACCAAATGACATTTCAACATAGTTCATTGCAACCTGAAATATAAGCTAGTCAGTGCTATGGTACCATTAGTTCAAGTTAGCAATTATGGTGTTGCTCTAACTAGCAGCAAACTTTTAATGGTCAAGGCATCAATTTTGTCCTTTTAATTTATTAAAATGAAATGCTTCAAAAAGCCATTAAGTAAAGATGTGCCCTCTGGTGCATATTCAGCAGCTTGTGGCATCTAATAAAGTATACATAAGATAGTCCATGGTTTTTCCTTAGCAATATTTTATTTCTGTATGCTTGCTGATCACTGTGAGGATTTATGCTACTCTTCCACTGAGCAGTAGGAGACAGTGTATGTCCTGTAGTATACAAGTGCTCTACACATGAGAAACAAAGTTTCCACAAATTTGACTTATCTCAATTTCCCATTCTTTTGTGTTCAGTTTATGGTGCCTGGTTTCTATGTGAAATGATTTCCAAAGTTTTCAAATGAAAGCAGTTAAGAAACAAAATATTTACACCCTTCTTACTTGTGTTTCCTGAATGGCTAGATACAATACAGATGCTAAGTCTCTGGTCTAAAAGAGCTTCCACCAATCTATAATAAAATAATTAAATTAGTGAGCTGTGTTTAGATCAGAGACCCTGGGTTGCCAACTCCTAAGAACTCAGGGAATTCAGAACCACAGAAGGATCATTTGGACTCCATTTGGCAGAGACGTGAGAAACTCGCTGCTCTTGGGAACATCCTTTTCCAATAACATTTATAGCTCTAGATGGAAGCGAAAAGCACCATATGTTAAGAGTTTCCTGCAAAGCTTCCTGGTAAGAGAGGAAATAAATTCAACTTGTCACATCTGCTCGTGGGCCAGTCAAGTAGGATTTTATCACAGCCTTAAGTGGTTTACAAAACTGTCCTGTTATCGACTGAAGGGGCTTTACATTTCAAGGTTTTTTTTTAATACTGATGTTCATAATCTGCATCATTATACTATTTTTTTTTCTTTGGACTTTAGCAGCATGCATCATCATTTTGCTTCTAAGCAAGAAGAATTATTCAAAGCAATTCAGCTAAGAATCACATTCCCATAGCATCGTCTCCCTAGCCCTCCATGGCTTACCAGCCAGAATGCCTCCGGCTCTCAATTCTACCTCAGTTGTAACCCCTGGGTCCTTATATTTTGCATAATTTAAGATGGAAACTGCATTTAATCAGACTAAATTGATTATCCACCATCAAAAAATCCCGATTGGCTTAAATTATGGCAAAGACCAACAGGGTCAGAAAAGATTTTTCTGACAAGAGGTAGAGGTAATCACAGGAAAGGTGTTAAGCTTTGTATTTGAACCTCAGGGTTTTTTTTCACTAAAGTGATCTATCTTTTTATCCTCATGATGAAAAAAATAGTTAGAGCCACTATGGGCATTGCAGTTAATGCATCATAAGTACAATCTTGTTTAGTTTGCACATCCAATCTTGTTTAGTTTGCACAGTACCTCAAGTAAGTGTCCCCTTTTCCTAATTAAATACGTTAAGTTGATAGAAGTCATTGTCATTTTGCCAACTCGATATTTTATATTCCTGTCTTATTACAAGAGAACAATCAAACATAGTAAGTATTTACCAGCATTGTAGATATCAGAAATACTTTAGGAATATACATTGTTACCTTCAGATATGCCTAATTCAGTAAGCAATTAGGTAGCAAGTGAATGAAACTGGATTGTCAAGGGCCATAAAATAATGAGATGTCCAGCATTTTTGTTTATGCACAAATATTATTCCTCTAGGTGAAACATAAAAAAAACATAAAATTTAAATAAATTAGACTGAAGGAAAATAATATAGAATGAAGAGAGAGAAAAATTTAACATGTCAATCCTACGAATTTATGGAATCAAGCCAGAGCATGCTGAGTTTCCTAGTAACCAAAACAACAGTTAAATGATTCACTTTTTTTAATTCTATAAGAGAAGTTGTCATAAAAGAAGATTTTATTACCACTGAGGCCTACAAGAAGTTTCTCCTGAGAATCTTCCTAGAGTGCTGTAAGATTAAGTCAACAGTATCTCAACATAATTCTCAGCCTCCTCTCCCCAAAACATGAAGACATTGTCATGTTCCTTTGAGCCATTTCCTGAACCATCACGCAATGTATCTTATGAACTTAATGAGCAATTTAATAAAAATTATTCTACTGATGTTGCTGCATTGCACAGCTCGCATGATAGGGTTGAAATGAGAAGCAAAGGTGACAATAGTAAGCAGAGTATCACCTGTGCCTCCAGCCTGTAATCTTAGCTACTTAAAAGGCTGAGATTCCAAGCATTGCAGCTCTAAGACAAATTTGGGCAGAAAAGTCAATGAGACTGAATCTTCAAAAATAACACCCAAAACTGAGCTCTTGTTTGACACTTTATCCTCTAAAAAATATATATTATGGAGGGGAAAAAACAATAAAAATAAAAATATTCTAAAAACCTGCACGTAAAAATCCAACATGTCAACTAATATATCATCAATGTTAACCCTCATCTGTAAGCAGTGTTGTTGCTTTTAACTAGAAAACTAGGAGGAGGAAGAAAATCAAGTCTCTAATTCACTTAATAAAATTGAAGTAGAAAAATTTGTATCATGAATGAAACCACAGTCATTCAATGGCAAGCTCAAGTTCAAAATACAGAAGTGAGTATAAAAATCTTACTGTTTCATTGCCCCATTTGTTAGGAAATGGAAAGGCTTGGAAAAATTATATTAAGTGAAGTAAGCCAGGCCCAAAGAAACATAGGTCCTATGGTTTCCCTTATTTGCAATATCTAGTATATGTATGAGTCAAGCAGAAAAGGTCAGATAAGGTGATGTTAGGAAAATGAA
This sequence comes from Dipodomys merriami, assembly GCF_024711535.1. Classification (NCBI taxonomy): domain Eukaryota; kingdom Metazoa; phylum Chordata; class Mammalia; order Rodentia; family Heteromyidae; genus Dipodomys; species Dipodomys merriami. The sequence goes on from NW_027206290.1 coordinate 12,585,168, forward strand.
CCCTAAGATATGTATTTAAATGTTTTTTCTTTCATGCGATTGTTTCTAACACAATTATAAGATTATTTCTTTGTTGCTTTGTATGTCCCTCCCCCACAGTGTAACCCCTGCTTTCACTGTATTTGATGTTGGTATAATTCGTGGAGGGGAAGGGGAAAAACAAATCGTTTAAATAAGGATACAGGTGGACCCATTGCAACAATGAGATGTACAAGTCATTATCTGGAAAAATGAACTTTACAACTTTGGTCGGCGGGTAGCGAGGAGGATTGGGTGGGGGAGGGGCGGGGGGAGGATGGGAAGAAATGGGAAGGGGAAACAAAGGAGGAGGCTACAATGCTTGATAAGAAATTATCTTATCATGCCCATTATCTTGCCCATGTAATTGTAACCCCTCTGTACAGTATTTTCACAATAAAAAAAATAAAAATTAAAAAAATCTTACTATTTCAGCTTATGTGCATGAGGTACTTTCTGCTTTTATCATTCCTGTATTTCAGTTGTTCATTCTAAAATCATTCTCTGAAAATGACAGTTTAATATAAGACATGGATTTCTTTGAGAAAACACAAAATACAGCCATACACTACAAAGCTGGGGCAAAGGAAAACAGTTCAGTGATAGAGTACTTACATAGCAAGTATATGACCCAGGATTCGATATGTAGTACTGTAAGACCAAACAAAAAAAACAAAACAAGCCCCACCAAACCAAAAAAACTAACAATACAAAGTTTATATTTAGGTCTGTATACTAAATGGGAAATCAAGCTAATTGGGAGGCAATTTGAGCACACAATAAACTGGTGGAAATATAATACAAATTATTTCATTCATAAACAAAATCAAGTATCCCACTTTCCAGACAAGCTTGAATACATAGTTCTTGGCTGCATATGTATATGTATATACACATATGTATATGTATATATGTATTCACATAAATAAATATGTGTATAAATAAGTAAATATACACACACATATATACATGGATAAGCACATACATGTGTACTTGTATACACATATAAATATGCACATATAATACATGTACATGTATATGCATATATGTAGAAATAATATATAACATATATGTAAATACATATAATTTTATACATATATACGTATACTACATATACATATATATGTACATATGCATATACATGTACTTATACATATATACATGTATAAATATATGTGTAAATATACAATATATAAATATATGCATATATATGTATGCATATGTATTTCTCCTTTCTGCTACTCTTGTTCCCTTTAGCCAGCCTTAAAACTGATAGTTATATTTTTTTCACAATGACTGAAAGAATCTATTACCTGGATACTAAAAGCAGCAGGAATTCCAAATTTGCAAGGGATGTTGAAATATTAGCTTACATGCATATAAGCAGTAATGCCTGCAATACTCCAGGTATTGTTCTCCTCGGTGTTATGTATTATTAGCCCATCTAATGCCCTAAAATCTTTGAAAATAAGTGACACTGAATCTGTAGTTTACAGATGACGTACTTTAGATATAAAAAGCACAAACGTGCTTCAAAGACAAATTAATGGTAATCTGGGATATAAACTTACATATTTCTGCTCTAAAGTACCTATTATGTTTTTTTTATTTGCACACACGACTAGTACAAGGGAATCTCATTGTATACTTTCATAGCAGTGAATAGTGCCAATGTATCTATGCTTAACCACTATGAGAATGTGTGTTCTTACATCTAGCCAGCCTGAGACTGACCTGATACTCATTTGGGAGCAGCAAGGGGTTCCTGGTGATACAATAGCTTAAAATTGGGTAAGCCTTTATTTCACTGCTCTCTCTTTGCCCTTCTTTGTGTGATATTAAGTTCACATAATATTCTTTATATAAAAGATCAACTCAATGTTGGCTTTGTCCTGCCACACCTCCTCTTCTGGTATAAAAGATCCCTGGAGCGCTTGCCTGAGTGACTGTCAGAATGGAAAGATAATCGTTTTTTTTTTCTCCTCCCTAATTTTCAAAGCTGTACTAAACAATAACAGTAGTTTAAACTATACCACCTTTCATGTAGTGCCACCAGAAACAGGAGTGACATGTTGCCTATCTGTATTTATGTCTTTCAAAAAAATTCAACTCTCTGGAATGTTAGGCCCATTAAGAAATATTGTATTCATTCAGGAAATGCATTCACGATAATTCAACATCTTTCTGAGGGTGAGCGTGTTAATTTTTTTTTCCTGCTTTGCAGTTAACATGGTTAGAGATCACGTAAGTCAGTTGGTTCAACTCTTGAGTATTAAAGCAAGGTAAAAGCAGAGAAGTACAATGTAGAGTTTGAGAAAAGTGTCCAGCAGATTTCCAAGACCCTACACTTGCAATGGAGAGAGAGAGAGAGAGAGAGAGAGAGAGAGAGAGAGAGAGAGAGAGAGAGAGAGAGAGAGAGAGAGAGAGAGAGACAGAGACAGAGACAGAGACAGAGACAGAGACAGAGACAGAGACAGAGAGACAGAGACAGAGAGAGACAGAGACAGAGACAGAGACAGAGAGACAGAGAGAGACAGAGACAGAGAGTTTTGAGGGTCTCTATTAGACATGGCAATGCCCAAGATTCAATAAGCTAGAAGACCACTTAAGAAGACTATGCCTAGGATCCATTTTCTTGTCTTACTTTAATATATTCTTTATTTTATTTTCATAATCCCTTATTCTTTTTCAGTATTATATGTGGTATATTTAAATATTTTGTTAGTACTTATATTTTGTAATACTGCTTTGGTTGAAACCCAGTTTTGCCACTCACTAATTATATAATCTTGAGAAATCACACACACACACACACACACACACACACACACACACACACACACACTACCATATAGCTGTTTCTTCATCATTTAAATAAGTATAATAGTTATTGTTCTTGTTGAGCTATGTAAATAAATGATAGCTGTTATCATTTCTGAAATCTCTGAATTTCTGATTTTTTTAAATCAAACTTTGATTAGAGACAATCAGAAAACTTAAAATGCACATCCACATAATAATATGTGTACATTTTCAAAGGAACAAGACACTCCCTTAATAGCTGAGGTTTTCTATTATTTTATATTAATCATGTCCTGTGACAGGGTAAGCAGAGAACACATTCCCTTGAGTGGTGTCTTCACATTGTGGATTCTCAGTGCCTTTAAGAGATTATGCTCCAAAGTGAATTATTCCTGTACATAGAAGGAATTTCAAGAATGGAAGAAAACCTCTATGAACTATTCATCAGATTAGAGATTAATAACTAGAATATATGAAAGCTCAAAAAGCTAAACACTAATAGAACAAATACTCCATAAATAAACAAATGAATTGAGCAGAAAAAGTACTAATAACCAGTAAATCCATCAACTCCTGAATTGATAAAAAAAAAAGCCAGAATATGTATACTATGGAATTGTGCCATAAAGAAATTATGAAATTATGTTGTTTGAAGAAAAATTGATAGAAATGGAAATCATTATGTTAAGTGCAATACAACATGTCCATATATGAAAGCTAAACCTAAAAGAAAATTTAACAGAAACGTAAAAGTAGAGGGAACCATTAGAAACATGGATGGAGAAAAGAATGGAGATGAAAGGGATAATTAAAGTTGAAGTGCATAATCAAAATACCTTTCCTACGGGCATAACACATATATTGAAATTATTTTTAAAACGAGGGTAGGAGAGTGAATATGGAAGAGTAACAGAGGTGATCTACTTGACCAAAGTACAATAAATGTGTATGGATGCAAACAGCACAATATATCCCTTTGTAAAGTAATATATGTCAAAACATAATGAAAGGGATTCTTGCCAGGTATATTCACAATGTAACAATATGATAGTGAATAACTTGCTTTATTCATTTACTTATATTTACCCCCAAATAAATGAATAGGACGCTTCTTTGTGGCTAGTTTCCACCATCCACAAGGAAGAAGTTCAGCTAAAATGTATTCATTATAGTTGTTTAGGTTATATGTAAATGACTTCCTCAGACTATTAATAAATTCCCCTGCCCAGTGAGATCTTGACAGGGCACTAGAACACATTTAACTGCTGAAGGGCCCCTCCATTCATGCATCATATATCTATATGTAATGTAGTTAAAATATATATGTGCACATATCCATCTGGGCACATATCCACCTGGGCACTGGTGGCTCACACCTGTAATCCTAGGTACACTCAGGAGGCTGAGATCTGAGGATTGTGGTTCAAAGGCAGCCCAGGCAGGAAAGTCTGTGAGACTCTTATATCCAATAGACAACCAGAAATCTGGAAGTGATGCTGTAGCTTACGTGGTGGGGTGCTAGCCTTGAGCTGAAGAGCTGAGGGACTGTGCCCAGGCCCAGAGTTCAAGCCCCATGACTAACCAAAAAAAAAAAAAGTGCACATAACCATACACTCATATATACACACACCAGTTAATTTTCTCAAAAGGAGTAGGGAAAATGGCAGGATCATTGAGACTTAAATGTTTATGAAGAAAGCCTTGAAGGATAATTTATATCTAAATTCTCAGCATGTACATATAAGCAATCTCAAGTATCAATAAATATAAATATATCCAAATTAATATCATCTGTTTGCTTTCATTGTTTCTTCTTTCTGTAAAAATCACCACTACAAAGAAAATCATAGAGGTCAGGAGGGGAAAAAAATACGAGGAGAAAATGAGGGAGAGGGTGACACGGTTCAAAAGAAATGTACTCTGGGCTGGATTGTATCTTAGTGGTAAAGTGTTTGCCTAACAAGTACAACATCCTGGGTTTGATCCCCAGTACAAAAAAAAAATACAGATAAAAATAAAAACCAGAAAAAACAATGAGAGAGAAATGTACTCAGTACCTGACATATTATGTATGTGTAATCCCTCTGTACATCACCCTTACCAAAAAAAAAAAAAAAAAACAGATGAAGTTTTTTTTTTTTGAGCAAAACTCTCTGACTGATGATACAAAGATAATTTCTTAAGATTGCTTTATTATTTAGTGAACTATTGATAAATATCTTGAAAACACTAATATAACTTCTTGTTTGTATTTAATTTATCTAAATGGAATAATGTGTTCACTGGGTAGAAAGATGTTTTGATAAAGACATCAATCTTACCTGCCTGGAGCGCAGGATCATTTCAGTGATAACTGCTACTCTACTAACCACTGATGTGCTGAACAAGGCTCTGAGGAGCTCCAGACCGTCAGGAAAATCCTAGGCAGTGAGTGAAAGATGGGTCTGGAGTGGCCCGAAGCCTGTGGAAACATTTACAAAAGCAGTCAGAAGTCCCTAATGGCCAGAAAGCCAATGGATATTACACCGCAACAATGAAAAGAAACATTTCAATTTGGACGTGTTTGCTTGTGAAACAAAATGTTTACAACAGAAACCTCTATTTGGGTTGTTAGAACATGGTCAAACAAAGTATGTATTTACTGACGATTCAAGTACAGCTTCTCTTGGTATGTATTGCTTCTTTAGGGACAAGCTCTGTTGTAAGGATAATGTACTGGATAAAGAGGAGTCAGAGCTGCAAGTTTTCAGGTAACAGGCAGTATGCTTACCACTGCAAATATGTCTTTCCCTACGCAGTGTATATTAGGATAAAAATGCAGCTGAAAACCCAGAGTACACTTGAATCTGGTGAATTAAACAAAACAGAGATTCATTCATATCCCCTGTACCTATAACTTAGGTGTAAATATTTCAGCCCATGTTGTCAGGATCTAGGCTTCCTGGAGCATTTGTTCCAACATTCATAACATCTGTTCCCCAAATTTGCTCACAGATAGATTCTTTGGTTATGTATATGTTATATACCAACGGAGAAAGAAGAAGAGTTGACATATGTCTTGATTCTTCTTGCTAAAGCAATGGCTCTCAACTGTGGGTGAGTTAGCTTCTCCCTAGGAGAAATTGTTTTTTTGGGTCCGGTCATGGGGCCTGAACTCTGGGCCTGGGCACTGTCCCTCAGCTCTTCAGCTCAAGGCTAGCACTCTACCACTTGAGCCACAGCGCCACTTCCGGCTTTTTTTCTTTTTGCTTATGTGGTGCTGAGAAATCGAACCCAGGGCCTCATGCATGCAAGGCAAGTGCTCTACCACTGAGCCACCTTTCCAGCCCCCCTAGGAGAAATTTTGTTTGCCACAACTTGTGAGAGAGGGTTGAGATACTACTAATATTTGATAGATAGAGGCTATGGTGGTATTAAATATCTTCTCTTGTTCAGGATATTCCCTAAAGTGAAATGTTATCTGACCAATGAGGTCAATCTATGCTGAATTTGAGAAATGCTATACCAAAGCAAAACCATCTTGTGGATTGAGAACCCAGCAATGACCATTCCCAGCACACTTGCATTGAATTTCCAGTAAACTGCCTGGTACAGAGGAGTGTGATCTATATCAGAGACTACCACTTACCCATGAAGTTCATTTTTTCTTCTTGTGTATTAGTAGAATTTTAACCAGAACCACCTAAGTATTTCCAAGACTTCTCCCCATTTGTGACTAGCAAAAATGTCCTCAAATATAGTCATACATCCCCTGGAGATATTCTTTTTATTTTTTTATTTGGAAATGTGTCATTTATTTTTTTAATTTAATTTAATTTAATTTGTGAACATACTGTACAGAGGAGTTACAATTACATGGGCAGGATAACGTGTACATTTCTTACCAAGCATTGCAGCCTCCTCCTTTGTTTACCCTTCACATCCCTTCCCAGCCTCCCCCCTCCCCCCATCCCAATCCTATTCCTTCCCCCCCCCCCCCCCCGACGTTGTAAAGCTCGTTTTGGACATGACAACTTGTACTTCCCCCTGGAGATATTCTAACTAGAAACCTTTCAGAGGTGAATATCCTTAAGAAAGTCAACTGAACCTCCAAAACCTCAGTTTCCTCAGTGATCAAAATATGGATATTTGCCTCAAAATTGTTGTGAGACAGGGTACCAGTGACTCCCATATGTAATCTTAACTTTTCTAGAGGCTAAAACCAGGAAGATTTCTTTAAGATATATGCCTGGGCTGGAAAGTGCCTGTAACTCCAATTAGATAGCAAAGTGAAAGACTGGAGGCAAGAAAGAGTGCCCAATTTCTGACCCCTCCCCCACAAACCATAAAATATTATTATAATATCTAGATTTCTAAGTATCTCTCAAATTCCCCTATAACTAATATGCACATACAACTTCTCCAAGTTATTAAATTAAACACCAGTCTTTTAAAATGCATTTTTATTGTAAAAAATACTGTACAGAGGGGTTACAGTTACATGAGCAAGGTAATGAATACATTTCCTATCAAACATTGTTAAACACCAATCTTGGAAGAATTTTTGTAGATATAAATTATGTCCAAAAACAAATGATGCTCTGTCAGCCTCATCTTATCTAATCATGAAAATTTACATAGGGGTTGGGGCAAAGAAGAATGTAATGGAAAATAACTCTCCATTGTTGGCTGTGAAGATGGAGTGGCCATTTTGCTAAGAATATAGGTGTCTTCCAGGCCTTACAGGCTAACAAGGAAATAGACATGTCAGTCTTACAGCAGCAAGGAATTAAATTCCTTTACAAGGTGAGCTGAAAGGGAATCTTGAACTCCTTATGAGAACATTGCTCATTGGGTGCCCCTAGTTGAGTCTTGCAAGACCCAACGTAAAAAGCTTAGCCACTGCATGCCTGTACTTTTGACCTACAGAACTATATGTGTTATTTTAAGGTGATAACTGTTGTAGTAATTTGTTATAGTACATTAGAAAACTAATAATTAAGTTGATATTGATTTTGTAATAGGTGTTTTTCAGTCAATGCTATAGTGTTCTAGAAACTAGCTAAGTCTTTCAAAGAATTATTTTTCTTTTTTGAAAAATATTTTATTGTTACTATTAATGTGTTGTAAACACATTACCATCTCGTAAATCAGATAATAAGTACATTTCTTTTTTGGATGATGTCATCCATTCCTTTACTTTTACTGAATAGCATGATTGTATTTATTCACCATTTCCATCTCCCTTTCTTCACCCCCCCTTTTGCCCTCCTCCCCAGAAGAAACAATTAAACAAACAATACCCTCAAAGCAAAAACAAACAGCAGCACCACCACCACCACCACCAACATGAACAACAAAAGAAGTTTCCATTTACTGGAGTTGGTTTCAATAAATAAGTGTTCAGATAAGTGTTCAGATAAGTTTTTGTGTTCATCTCCTACTGGTAATCTCCTTTAGTCTGTTTGTGTGTCAGTGCCTAGAGTCTTGTATAAGTTGTCATGTCCAGTTATATTTTGGATATAGCTTCCACATATGAGAGAAAAACATGTTCCATTTTCCCCTCTGAGCTTGACTTACCTCATGGTTTGTTCTAGCTGTCCATTTCCTTGCAAATGACCTAATCTAATTAAATAACTTTGGTAAGATAGGCATTATTTTCCCATTTGATAGGTTAAGTAAAATCTAGAAATGATCCATAATTTGCTTGACATTAAATTTAAACTGATTAAATATAAACTCTGGCTTCTATAACTTTTCTTCATTGACTAATTTTATTAATATGTTAGAGAAAAAGACATTCCAATTATATTCATTTTTTGTCAGGATATGTACCATGACTGAATTATAAACTAGTGTTTTTTGTATATATATTTTTATTGTAAAAATACTGTACAGAGGGGTTACAGTTACATGAATAAGGTAATGAGTACATTTTCTATCAAGTGTTGTTACCTCCTCCTTTGTTTGCTTTCTCCTTATCATCCTTTCCTCCCAACTCCCCAACTCTCCACCACTCCCCTAAGTTGTAAAGTTCATTTTCAACATAGTATCTTGTACATCTCATTGTTACAATGGGTCAACCTATATCCTTATTTCAGCATTTTGCTATTTCCCTTCGTCTCCCCAAATGACAAAAATGTATATACAAGATGCAGGGCACCAGAATCAAATACAGTGAAAACAGGGGTTATACCACGAAGGAAGGACATACAAAAGAAACAAAAAAAAATAACATGGTACATTATAAGTACATTAAAAACAACAGCAAGAAAGGTAAAACCACTTATGTCTCTATCTTGGGGTTCACTTCGCTTAGCATCATCTTATATGATCATATGTACAGTCATAAAAGAAATGCAAATCAAGACAACTGTGAGATTCCACCTCACCCCAGTCCAGTGTCCTACATCTTGTATATACATTTTTTCTAACTCAAGGAGGGGAAGGAAAATAACAAAATGCTGAAATAGGATGACTCATTGTAACAATGAGATGTACAAGACACTACCTTGAAAATGAACTTTACAACTTTGCTGGGGGGGGGGGTGGTAGGGAAAAACAAAGGAGCGGGTATCATTGCTGGATAGAAAACAGACTCATTACCTTGTTCATGTAACTGTAACCCCTCTGTATGGTATCTTTACAATAAAAATATATATTAAAAAAAGAAAGGCTATAATCGAGAAATCTAATAACAGATGCTGGAGGGCATGTAGCCAAAAGGGGACCCTACTGCATTTTTGGTGGGAGTGTAAATTTGTTCAACCATTTTGGAAAGCAGTATGGAGGTTCTTGAATCGACTACACATAGAGCCTCCCTATGACCCAGCAATCCCACTTTTGGGCATTTACCCAAATGATCACAAACAAGGCTAGACTAAAGCTACCAGCATAACTATGCTTATCACAGCATTATTTACATAGTTAAGATATGGAACCAACCCTGATGCCCCTCAGTAGATGAATGATACACACACACACACACACACACTGGAATTCTAGGCCTCCATCAGAAAGAATGGCACTACCCCATTTCTTAGGAAATGGAAAGACTTGAAAAAAATTATATTAAGTGAAGTAAGCAAGCCCAAAGAAACATAGGTCCCATGGTTTCCCTTATTTGCAATAACTAGTATATGGCTAGGACTAGTGAAGCTTTTGAGAAACAGTAGACTCAGAGCATAAAAAAAACTGAGGGGGATGAAAATTAGTTCTAGATTTCCTGTTTATGGCTAACACAACTCATCTTACTTTCCTATTTAATGACAACTTTCCTTAATTGATTAAATAGCTTTTTTTCCTTTTTATGTTGCAGTTAGGGATTTCCAAGTAATGTTTAAGGAATACTTTCAGGTACACTAAATCTTAGAGAAAACAATGACAGATAATGACCTAATAATTTTCCTAAAATAATAACAGTCATTCAGTAGAGATTTATGATATGTCATGTATAATGATAAATGCAGAGTGTTAGTCAATCCAAAATAGTATTGTGATCCTAATTTTGTACATGAGGACAGTGCCTCAGTTTAGTTCATCCTATTGCCCGGTAAAACTTACAAGCAGATTGCAGAAACAAAATTGAACCCCAAATCTGTTAGACTGGCTATCTTATTCCCCAGTACCCCATTACTCTAAACAATGTGCTTTCTTGAGAACTCTCCAAATCTGTCCTGGGAATGAATCTAACAGAGTGTCTTCAATGGAGTCTTTAATCTCAAAACTTGCTTCCTATGATTGACCATATACAGAATCTGTTTCTAGCCATCAGTACTCTGCAAATGGGCCTAGCACTTCAACAAGGTTGATTTGGAGTATTTCTTCTAATTAGTTCTATGCCATGAGAGAGCCTATGACTGTGTAAAGCTGATGGTGATCACTTCTGTTGCTTTACCCATGTTCTGTCATCCAAATCCTTAAAAGCCAAAGCACTTCAGCACAGCTGGCAAGGATTAGGGTATATTGTAAGGCAGAAGGCTGATAACAGATTTCTCCATGCCATATGTAATGGGTATGCAGCTGCAGTGCCCACACACATCTGGAGAGCTTCTGTAAAACAAGAGCCTAACATTTGGCAAAGGTAACAGATGGCCTTGTTATCAAATGTGAATAGAAACAGAGTCAAGCTTTTGGGGAATGGCAAGGTTTACAATAGGAAGAGGGCAGTAACAGTATCATACTTAGAGTGGAAGAAGAACAACAGGAAAATGATGGCCCATTATACAATGAGAATGTTTAAAAAGAAGATGGCAAAGGAGGACGGCATTTAAACAAATTGAAGAGAGATGGATTCAAAAGTACCCTGATGATTAGAAATTAGAATTGGTGAGAATTATGCTTAGTTAAATTTGGTTGAGTTGCTGGAGTTGGCCATGGAACTGGTGTTAAAGGTTGCCACAATCAACATTTGGTGCGGGGTGTCCTGTGGGGCACTCCATCATTACTAATTGAGTAAATGACATTCACAGAAGAGATGGACAGGTCTGTCTTCAGCTCATTTCACAGAGTCCTGCTGCTTTCTATTAGATGCTGCCAAACCCAGCTTTTCTTCAATTGAATGAAAAATGATGCGGGGAGCAGCCTTCAGAACTGTGTCAATGAGTGGTGCAAAAAGATGCAGGTCTGTTTTCTTCAAACCTCATTCAATAGTCACTTCCTCTTCTACGCTTTTTAATTGTTTCCCCAAACCTTGCATTCTTCCAAGAAGTTTTTAACCAATAAATGACTATTGGATCTGACCCCACAGAAAAGGCAGACTTTAGAGCTGAGAAAGAAAACCCTTTCCATAACTTAATAAATATGGGAATGAAAGCAGAAGGGGCCACATCACAGTGTGAAGCTTGGTTTAGCTCTAAGTAATCAGAATAGAATTCTTAGTCTGGGTCTTGGAACTCTTTTTAGCCTTGAAGTAAGAACCTCACAAGCATTCTTTTTTCAGGTTGAGTTGACATTGAAGAAACAAACTGCTCCAGTTGGAGACAAACCAGACAACCTGTCCATTCCTCTAATTGGATTTGGAGATCTGTGTTGAAGTAGTCAAAGCAAGAAGTTTACTCCTCTCTGCTCAAGTGCCAAATCCAATGGCCTATGAATACATAGAATTTAAGAAAATAAATTAGCAAAATGGCTATGTTTTGGACAGTTTCAAAATGTATATCTTGTGGTTGCTCTCAGTTGGAGACTCTTTCATTTTTCAATGATCAATTAAACTTGTCTAGCTACATGAATTATTCTAATGACTGAGTTTTCCCAGAATTAAATACTCTAAGTTAAATCAATGAACATTTACCTACTTCTTCTGTTTCTCTCCCTAAGAGCCCACCAGTGAATTAAAGCTAGGTGCTAATTGTAAATGATTAAGTGCTCACCATTCTTGGAGTATTTTTTCTTTTAATATTAATGAGATGGATTAGCATGGAACATGTCTTCTATTAATATTATAAATGGAAGCCAGCATGGATCACTGAGTGCTGTTTTGTATTATAAGCAGCACTTAGTTTAAAGAAGCAAAAAAGAAAGTATACTCTAAAATGTATCTGCCTTTCAACTGAGAAATAAAATTACTAAGAGAAATGTTTAAATATCATTAATTCAGAGCATCCATGTAGCATTTTAACAATCATCACAGTAGCATACTTTTATATAAAACTTCTTTCATCAGTCTCTGTGAGTAAGAATTGCCCATTAAACTAGAGTAGAGCTTAAATTATTCCACAAAGTACACACAGAAACATCCAGCATTCCATAATACTTAAAAGAAATTACTAAGCAGTTTAAGGCTATTTTCAGACACCTGCATTCTCTTCCAAGATTACAACTTGCCTATTTAAAAAATGCTAATTAATTTCTCTTACTTGTTTAACAATGGCAAACTGAGTGCTTTTATTTTTGAAGAACTGTTAGTTAATAATCACTTCTTCCCACCTGTTTTCCCCAAGAAGATGCCATGAAAAAGCAAGCTTATGTTTTACACATTGTTATTTTAGTATCTACCACACTAAAAAGTCTCTAAGTTGTAAAAAAAAAGAGCATCATTCTATTTTATTTCATAAAATGTATTCAGTTAAAATATTGTTCATTTGATAAGTGCTATTTAAAGTAGAACACTAAAAGACACTGAAATGACAAATTACCATTTTAGATTTTTTTCATTTACAAATATTTCCAAGTGAGGGAACAAAAACTTGTCATTCTAACTAAATCTAGTCCTGTGTTTATACAGTAGATACCACACTTTAAGACTTAACCTCTGAGTCACACTTAGTTTTGTCCTTACCTTTTATACTTAAATCAATGTGCAGATTTATCATTTCCTCTAGATACACATGCCCACAAAGGATACCAAGTAGTGACTATTTATACATAGTTAATAATAGAGCTTGTATTTTAGAATGTATCTGTAAGGTGGTAATAACTAATATCAGATTTCTTAGATCATAGAAGAAAATGAAAATATGTACCTTTATACTCAATCTTGCATGTTTAATTTAATACAGATTATGTACCAATATGTTGGTCCATCATACTTCTGTAATAATCTACTCAAATGTCATTATATTCATAATAGTCTCAAATTTTATATAAGGTCACAATTGATAGCTATGACACATTATCTCACCCAGACTGGTATTTGAAATATTTGGTCTTCTGAAGTATGCCTTATTATTCTCATAGATACTGAGATACATAATATTCAACTTAAATCCATGAAAATTGTGATTAAAGGAATTCTAAGTTGCCATGAGTGACAGACCCTGGGTACCCACAGACCCCATCATTTTCTTTCTTTGAGTCACGAGGACCACTGACTGTGATGACATCACACTCCATGAGTAGATTATTTATCAATTAACTTTGAGTGAATCAACAAGATGAATTTTTGTAAGTTTAACCTAGTCTGGAGAGTTCTTTTAAAGCACATGAGGCATCAGAGATAATCTTTCCTCCTGATCTGAAAGAAAGCAAACAGCCTTGATGTAGGAGATGGTGGCCACATGGCTACATGGCCACCTCCAGCAACTGAATGGCAGCCAGCAGGAAGCTAGTGACAAGTAGAAGTCTCAGACATCCAACCAATTTTACCTCCAAATGAATTCCACCAACCGTCTAAAGCTTTGGGAGAGAACCATAAGGTTCAGATGAAATCTCGACCCTGTTGACATATTGAATTCAATCTCCAAAAACTCCAAAAACATTGCTTACTCATACCTAGACTTCTGACCCAGAGAAACTAGGAGATAATAAATCCAGAGTTTACAGCCACAAAGGCTTGGAGCATTTGTTAGCAGCCATAGAATGCTAATACCCAAAGTAATTGTGTCTGATGCATGAAGAATAAATTTAACCCGAGTGTTGTCACCCTTCTCACTTAATGAAATCGGCTACACACTTATAATAGCCCACAAAACATGATATCATGCACAGAAAATGAAAAAAAAATATGTAGCCCCAAGTAACATTGCTAATTACAAAGGAAAACAAGTGTTTCATAATTTTGTTTCCTTCTGTTCTTCGGATATGATGCTATTATCACTGACAATGACACTACCAATCATTCTTGGATGATTTTTGCAAGAAATTGGCTAGGCATGTTTCCCAATCTCTTCACCATTCATAAGTTTCAGATTTCTAGGCTCATAAAGGATGCTAATAGTCCTTTTTTCACATATTACAAAACCTGTGCATGGCCCCATCCACTGATATGAAAATGTTTGAATTAATTTTATTTTCTGGGAGTTCAGGCTCTGCTGCCAATAAACTCAATTCCCAAATCCCTTCGGAAAGGACCACTGTTAATGTTGGCCATGTTTGAGTTATCCTTTTCGCAAACTCACCTGAGTGTCAGCCCCTGAGTATCCATAGCAGATAGCACTGACTGTATTTCAGACAATGATTTTGAACATCAGTGATTTTCCTTCATGTTTCCCCTGGTTTACAAGACTCTGGTTGGAACAGTATTGAATTACATGGATACCTGCCTTTAACAGCTCTTAGGAGTCCAGAGACAAGAATCATCTTGTATGGTACAACATTGGCTGAGGTCTGTAGCAGATTGAGTTAGTATTTGGGGAAATGGTAACCAGTGTCTGTCATTTCTTTTATTTCTTGTTTGTAAAAGTCAAATTTTCTGATTTCAAGTTAGCATGAAGTGAGTACTAAGTTTATTCAATATATAGTGTTGGGTATGTACTCTAATAATGCAATCACTATTGATATTTAATGTATCCACAGCTCATACAAGCAAGTATGTATACACACATAATTTTGGAGGGCTATAGACTTCTATTAAAAATTCTTTTCCTATCCTTCTCTTGTAGACTATGACACTATCCTGAAGAGAGAAGAGTTATAGCTCTTTCTGTAAGAGAAATCATACACGTTTTGTCTTCAAAGTAAACCAACTTAATATCTTTTCAGAGATCACCCTTGAGAATATACTTTTATGGCCTATTTACAATGCCAGAACAGCATTGGTTTTCAATTTTTCTTATGAGAGGATAAACAACTGTCATAACAAGATGTTCGTCAAATTAAATGTATATAACACAATTACTAATCTTAATAGTTAGCTCATAGATTTGTATGCAGCATTAATAATAGTATGGTAGCTAACAAATTCACTATGGTCTATTTTTCCCTGCTTTAAACACATGTGTACACAAGGTATATTTCCCCCACTTAAGTCTAAAAAATTAAAAGAGTATATATGAAATATTGTGTTGTTCTTCAAAGATCCCTGGAATGAAAAGCTTGTGTTTGAGATCAGATCCAACTCTTTTTGACAGCTGGAACACTCTAAACTCATCATTAAAAAAAAAAAAAAGCACAAACAAATGTTTGCAATACATTGATGAGCTCATGAAGATCTTGTCTGAATGAAATGAAAGAACATATGTTGTTGTGCTTCTGGTTATCTGACTTTTTTTTGGCGGGAGGTGGGGGGGGGGGGTGGGGGTGGGGAGGTCATGGGCCTGAACACTGGGCCTGGGAGCTGTCCCTCAGCTCTTCAGCTCAAGGCTAGTGCTCTACAGCGCCACTTCCGGCTGTTTTCTGCTTATGTGGTGCTGAGGAATCAAACCTAGGGCCTCATGCATACAGGGCAAGGGCTCTACCACTGAGCCACCTTTCCAGCCCTACTTTTTAAATTCCTTCTCCACTTTTTACCTGCTCACATTGCAGAAAACTTCTAATCCCATGATTCCTTGCTTCCTGATTGCCTGTATCATTTCCTCCAAGGCAAATAGTTTTGTTACAGGTTAAAGCAAGTCCTGGAGTATTTCTCTCTTTTTATAGGTAACCTGGTTGACTGTAGATCCTCCATTTTTCCAGTTTATACCTGCCAAGCATTTCCTCAATGGTCTCATCTCTGGTTAAGACATTCTGCTCTGTGTTTAGATCTTACCAGGTGGTTTATCTTCTGGGTTCTGGTATTACTACTTCCTCCTAGGCTCTGTCACTCCAGGAGTAGCAGCTCCTAAATTTTGCCTGTCTCTCAGCTGTTTCACTATCTATTTTATAGCCACTCTCTCCTTCTAATTACATACTCATTTCATTGCACTAATCTTTCTATTATGAAATAGCAGAGGGTCTTCATTGGCCTCTGAATGACTGATTAGAAAGTCCTTTACATTGTAAGCATTGTATAAATGGAAAAATGTAGTCATTATAATGATTAAGTCATATATTTCCAAGGCAATGGTTAATCAGAAATTTTGGCAATCTTCCATTGTCACCTCCCTTCATGGGTATGCAGAATTATGGAATATCTATAAAATTATACATAGAGAGAGATGGGATTTTTATGGCTTGTTAGTATCTGGAACACTATGTAATATTTGTTTTGTTTCTACTTTACAAATGTGTATATAATAGATATATATGTATATACACTGTTATACATATACAAAATTTCTTTTTGTGGAAAAATACAGAATTGGAAGACAGTGTGTTTTGATATCTTAATTCAGATTTATGTTTTGTATGGAATAGTGGAAATGGTAACATTTAAAAAAAATTCTCTTGCCGATTTCATCTCCTGAGTTTTGTTAAAGAATGCATCTGTCTTTAGCACAAATGCAATGAAAACAAACAGGGAAGCACTGGAATGAAATGTTGAAGTGGCTAATTTTGTCTAAGAACAAATTGATGACAAAGTTTCACACTGCATCTATGTATAATTTCTCACCTGTAAACTTTAGAGACTTCAAAACTTTGAGGCTGGTCATTGGCATGTTTATTAATGAAGCTTTTTGGACAAAATAGTGAAGTCTAAATATTGTGCTGGAAGTCAAATCTGACTTGGCTGCTTAGTTTGAAAAGGAATGCCAGATCAAATTTGTGATAATTAGATCATACAATGGACATTTTCCAAAAATGAGGTGAAATAAATTCTTAACTCCATACTTTGGAAACAAAAAGTTTTTTTTTGCATTTTCATTAACTTAAAAAAATTTTTTTATTGTAAAAATAGTATACAGAAGGGTTACGGTTACATGAGTAAAATAATGAGTACATTTCCTATCGAACATTGTTACCTTCTCTTTTGTTTTTCCCCTACCATCCCTTCCCTCTTCACTCCCCCAACTCCTGCCCCCCAAATTGTAAAGTTTGTTTTCAACATAGTGTCTTGTATATCTCATTGTTACAATTGGTCGACCTGTATCCTTGTTTCAGCATTGGAAACAAAAAGTTTTTAACTCCTTTGGTGTAAGAGCATTTGCAAAGCTTGATTTTGTATTCGTTGGGTTAGACTAGGTGCAACCAAGGAACAAGAAACAAGTCTTGTAGAAAAATTTTTGGTGTCAGTAAAATCTCTCATAAAACAGGGAAAGTAAAGATTTTAATAGCCAAACTACTAGCATTATTTACTCGCTGACTAACAAGAATTTATTGAATTATTCATTGCACTTAGCAAAATCACAGAAAGACCAAGATGAGTTGTCAGCTGACTGATCAACAAAAATAATATATTGCAATGTAATTTTTGACATGTACCTTGGAAAATATTTTTGTCATGAATAAACTTGTATAAGTCACACTTGAGTAAGTCTCTGTATGGGGGGGGGGGGGGCAGGGAGAGAGTTTGAATCCCAGACCTGGTGCTCTAGATTTTTTTTAACCACTTAAGGGGCACTCTATCACTTGAGCCATAGTTCCACTTCTGGCATTTTGCTGGTTACTTGGTGATAAGAGTTTTGTAGATTTGTTTGAGCTGACTTTGAGTCATGATGTTTATATCTCAGTGTCTTAAAAAGATAGAGTTATAGACATGAGTCACTGGTATCTGGCTAAAGTTCAATTTTTAGTTTAATTAATTAATTTATTTTTTGTCAGTTGTGAGGCTTGATCTCTGGACCTGGGTGCTGTCTCTAAGCTTTGTACTTCATGGCAAGCGCTCTACCACTTGAGCCACAGAGCCACTTCCTGTTTTTTGGTGGTTAATTGAAGATAAGAGTCTTATGGACTTTCCTGCCTGGGATAGCTTTGAACTGAGATCCTCAGATCTCAGCCTCCTGAGTAGCTAGGCTTATAGGCGTGAGCCACCAGTGCCTAGCTAAAGTTTAATTTTTGTATTTAATAAATATTAAAATATTGCTTGACCAATTAAGTAGTATTGTAATTTTTAAAGTCAAGGGAAGCTAATAGAAATACTAGCTTCAATTTTTTTCACATTTTGTGACAGGAAAGACAAGCATATAATATGCCACATTAAGACACAACTTTGTACAGTAATCAAAATGGAAATAGGAATTCAAGGAATGAAAGAACTAATACAAAATTTCTGACTCAGAAGAAAGCTTGTTTATGTAATGTTAAAAATAGAGATGTTTGCTATCAGATTGCCATGGTATTTAGATTCTTTTGAATATTTTCTACAAAATGATCCAGCTGTTTCATTTAATAAATGCTAATTCTTACAATATACCAGAAATTGTGTCCTATGCAACCAATTAAACATGATGAAAAGCCTTTTACCCAGTATGTAAGCAAAAAATTTTAAGACCTACCCATACTAGGCTCTCTCTTCTCTGAATGGATTCTGTTTATGTGCTTCCATCTGAGCCCATTAATCCATCCCATCCTGTATTAATGAATTGTTTCCTTTTCATCAGTTTTATCTCCATCTGGATCACCTATAATGTCGAGGCCTATCCTGGACTCATAGCATAGCAATGTGGCCTCAATATACTTTAATATATGAGTCACCTAAAATAAAAATAATAAGATCATATCCAGAAATATCTTCTGATTCTTTTTATCCTTCTTATGTTCAGTAAGTCTCTTATTCTTGACTATTTTCCTCCTCTTTTTTTCCTGCTGATTTGAATTTGCATAACTCCCAGTTCCCTTTTTACAACTCCTTAATCCTTCCCTTTCTGAAGCAAGTGAATTTAGGTTTAGTATTGGGTAAGTACCAAGTGAATTATTTGGATTGTGAAAAATAGCCCTAGATCAATTTCTTTTATTTCTTTACTACACTGTTCCAGGCTTGTTTTACTTCCTCCTTTATGAGGGTATTACTCTGGCACATATCCCAATTGATGGAGGATCTCCAAAAAAGAGTGTTAAATTAAAAATATCAGTTACTGGCTTACCTCTTAATGAAGCAGCTGGCTTAAGATTTCAATTTAAATTATCTGCCCCAGCACCATTATTCAATCTTAAGTGAGGCAGTCCACCAACTTTCCTTTAAGTAATGGGATGAAAAGTCACAGACACCTACATTAGCAGAATGATGAAAAACTTCATTGGTATTAGAAGGGGCACTTCTTTTAGACAAAATCAGGTTCAGTACTCTAAATAGTTCTCAGATCAAAATTTACATAATGAGTGTTAAATTGTAGTGGAGCTCATATTAACAAGAAAAGAAGCAGTGGGCAAACTGATGGACAGTATTATGATGATCTGCTGTTGATCGAAAAGATTTCTATTATATGAAAAAATTTCCATGGTAGCTCTTTGTTCTCCTCCTATGAAATGTGCTAGTGGCACCATCATTTTTTAAAATGAAGTTTTCTTGTTTTATATACATAACCTTTTGCAAATCATTATAAAGCAATTTCATTTATCTCATAATCTAGAACATTACTGTAGCTTGAATGTATGTCCACTGGCAAATAAATATTTAAACTTGCTTGCATTGTAGCAGTATTAAGAGATATCTAGAAGGTGAATGGGCCATGAGGCCTTAGTGTTAGAATGAAATCATAATATTGGGACTGGGTTCTTTATAAAAGAATGAGTTTTCTCCCATTCTCCCTGTCTTATTCCTTCACTCTTTCTTCCCCTTTTACTTTCCACATGGGAAAAGACCTTGCCAGATACAGATGCCAGTCTTAGATTTCTTATATCCAGACACATAAGAAATAAATCTCTGTTCCTTATGAATTACTAACTCTCAGATACTACTCTATTAAATCATAAATGGATTAATGAAGGAGTGTAGACTTTACGGTGAAGTTGCGAGTCCTGGTCCAGGTCTTAGAAATTGTGGAAACAAAATTAAAAAGTAACATCAACTTCCTGAAAACTCCAAAAGTCACAAAAGTACTCTTCACTGGAGATAATACCATTTCCAAGTCTGGTATTGATTTAATTTTAAGTATTTATCAAACATCTGCTACGTGTCTGGCATTGTTTTAGGAATTAGACTTACCATAGTGAACCCAAACTACAACTTGGTCATAATGAAGTTTTCAGTCTTGGAGGAGTGCAATGAAAAATAGACATAAAGAGGGAGTGGGAAGGACTTAAAAGAAGGACAAAAGGAGACAAGGAGGAAGAACTCCTTAAGTACAGACCACCCCTACAGATAATTCTGCCACTCCCTTAATAATAGCATAAAATTTATGAGCACTTTTCATTTTCAGGCTATTGTAAGTGTTTTACATTTATTGCTATATTAAATCCTCACAGCTATTCTATTGTTCCAATGAAGAAGATAATTTTCATTAATCCAGGTTTGTAGATAAGGAAAATGGTACAGGGAGGTAAAAAAATTTTCCAATGTCAGAGAGCTTTCATCAGGCCTAGGCAACCTGAACTGAGAACTCATGTTTTTCTACATATCCTAAAGTGCTCCAAAAATTGTTTAAAAGTTGTTGTTTAGGGGGCTGGGAAGGTGGCTCAGTGGTAGAGAGTTTGACTTGCATGAATGAGGCCCTGGGTTCGATTCCTCAGCACCACATAAGCAAAAAAAAAAAAAAAAAAAGCTGGAAGTGGTGCTGTGGCTCAAGTGGTAGAGTGCTAGCCTTGAGCTGAAGAGCTGAGGGACAGCGCCCAGGCCCAGAGTTCAGGCCCCACGACCTGACCCCCCCCCCAAAAAAGTTGCTGTTTAGTTAGTGGCTCACTCTGTAATCCTAGCTACACAGGAGGCTGAGATCTGAAACTGTGTTTTGAAGCCAGCCTGGACAGACAAATCTGAGACTTTTATCACCAATCAACCAGCAGAAGTTCCAGAAGGGGAGCTGTAACTCAAGTGGTAGACTTTTACCAGCTTTGGGGAAAAAAAGAAAAGAAAAAAACCAAGCAAGAGGACAAGTCCGAGTTCAAGCCCCAGTGTACTCTCACACACCTAAACAATTCAATTATTTTTGTTATATAATAGCTGTCATCTTCTTTGTAGAAGCTACTTAAATTTTCAAATGTAAACGAAGGCTGGTATGACACTAGATAGCATCAAACCCTGACAATTCTAATACTCTGGCCCGGTGATTTCATATATGATCTTTCAACTCTCTAAGATACTGAGGTTCTGACTGATAGGATGTATTATTTAAGGAAACTAAAATAATGTTCCCCACTCAGGCTTTCTCTGCTCCACAATACAAAATCTGCCATAAGGCTTTAAATATTTCTGGTGGAGTCATTCCTTCCAGTCTATTTTTTTTTACCAGACAGAATGAAATGGATCACTAGCAGTATTTATATTACTATCAACTTGCCCTAAGGGGCCAGGGGTGATGACATCCCCTGGACAAGGACAGCTTCATTTTTAAAATGTCAGACGAAGTTGAGCAATTAGCCATGCTGCTGGTTACCTTGGAACAAAGATGTACCTTTTCAGAATGAGCAATGATTGCCAGGACTTTGTTTAAAGATAGCTTTCATACACGCCCCACGTCCCCATACACTGTTTTCTGCTTTCCCCTCCCTCCATTCTGATGTCCAAGATAAAGCAGGACAAAGTGTGGTAAATAAAAGTTTTCAATGTTTCTGAGGAGAAAATAAAAATAAGAGGGAATACATACACTAAAGAAACAGTTCACATGTAAGGGTCTGTGACCAGGACCTCCTCCAAATTGAGTCATCGACATAACAATCTGTCAAGAAGATCATAAAAGTAGAGACAAACCTGCTCCCTTCAATAAGAAGGACATGTAAAAGACATCAGCAGTGGAAAGAATCAGAGTTGCAGGGGTTGTTAAAAGCCAGGACAAATGATGCTGAAGTCGCAGTGTTCCTCCCTCCTCCCATTATGTGTCCTATCAGGTCATTAAGTGCACAAACCTTTCCCTAAGGTACAGTCATCATCAACACCTTTGCTTACCACAGTCAACCTGGTGCTCCTGCTGTTACAGATATTAATGGTGTGGTGAACTTATTTAGTGGAAGTGTGTCTTAATGTGCATTATTACATTATCCATCAGTTGTACGTTGCCCTTAGCAACTGGTATAAAGTTATCTGTAGCCAACTGCTAATTTTGTATATGTCTTTGTTGGGTCAGCATTGCTGGTTTTGTGCTTCATATTGGTTCTGGGTTACAACTCATAAGAGTGTTAAAGGAGTCAGAACCTTTCAAGCATTTCAACTGTAGCCATAAACACTGATTGGAGTGCAGCAATAATTCCTGAGTGCATAGGGTCAAGACAAAAGTCTATGTTTTTGTTGTTGTTGTTGGTGGTGGTGGTGGTTTTCAGTTTTTGTTGTTCAAGTATGCTTTTGACAATATAACCTACTACAGATAATACAAACCTACTCTGTATCAAAGTTCCCCATTTAGAGAACTCTATGCATGGTTGCTATTTTGTTGTTTTCCCTTTTTCCTTTTTTCCTCTTCCTTCCTTCCTTCCTTCCTTCCTTCCTTCCTTCCTTCCTTCCTTCCTTCCTTCCTTCCTTTCTTTCTTTCTTTCTTTCTTTCTTTCTTTCTTTCTTTCTTTCTTTCTTTCTTTCTTTCTTTCTTTCTTTCTTTCTTTCTTTCTTTCTTTCTTTCTTTCTTTTTTGTAATTTGGATATCCTTCCTGGGATTGAAACACTGATTTAGAGGATATGTCTGAAACAGGATGGAAGGTCATATGGCTTTTTCTTGTGTGAGTTAAAAAATTCACTGCTAAAATTGCTCTAAGACCCAACTAACATGCTGAAATTTTGTAGTTGGATCATGTTGAGAAAATGCTATTCCTCTCATCTAGGATTGAAACATGAATTTGATTGGAAAAACTTACAGCAAAGAGTATATTTTAGAGTCAGTCCTATGGTGCAAAAATCAACTTCAAAAAATTATTATTCATTTGTTTGTTTGGCTAGATTTGGAGCTGAATTGGAAACTGGGGACAAAACCACTAAATCTGTGTGAGAGCAAATCATCTCGATTTCATATTTCATTGTTTAACCTCTCTGGGTCACTTCCTCATCTGTAAAATGAGGTTGGATGGCTGATCTTTATGGTCCTATTTGAAAGGGTAGACAAATAACTGTACTTTGTTCCCGTTTCCTTTCTCATAGATTTGCACTGGGTAGAAAGCTTGATATTTTATTTCACCACAGAAATCTTGTTTTAGAATAAAACAAAGGCAATTCTATTATTGTTAGAATATTGTAGTGATGGGGCTTATAAAATGCTAATTAAGCCCTGATGGTAAGTTCAATGTATAAGTGTAACCACTACCGAATACTGTACTTATATTTTTTAATGCCATTAAGCAAATATCAAATTAGATTCTTCTACTGGTCAGGCTAATTTTTGATTAAACGCAAAGTGGCTCTGCCAAAATCTTCTGGTACATATGTGCAGAATCATTTAATGTGTAGTGTCAATTAGACAGTTTTATACATTATCTATTAGCCCATTACTATACTTTAGAAGCATGCAGTAGGAATTTGTATAATTAAATTGAATACTGTATTTCCTCATTCTGGACATAGCTAGCAGTTTACTAGTTTCATATTCAATCCATATCTTCATATTCTAGGGTATACAAAACTCTTCTTAAAGAGTTTATGTTCACTGTCTCCCATCTTCCTGATTTGACCCTTTTAGTAACACCTGAAGATATGTCTCAGTTGCTTTATGAATCCCATTTTGCATAGATTTTCATGTTATATTAAAAGAGGTTCTACTCCAAGGTTTGTCATATAGAATCCAGTTAATAAATTTGGGCAAATGTTTCTAAATATATTTAAAGACAGTATATTTAAAGCTGACATTTCAGACTCAAGGTGGGTTTCTTTTTTAGCTTTTATCTCTTACCAATTCAGACCTAAAGGAAAAATCAAAACATAATGGAAAGAAAGAATATCTACACTCTCATCAACCATTGGATTATAAAGCTTTTCTGTGGAAGAATTCTAAAGATTTCAGTCCACATCTTACGAGTTAATGCTAAGACCCTATGTGATTTGTCCCCAAATTTTACCTCATGAGTTCTACTGTGTGATGAATTGTATCTTTTTCAAATTTATATGTAAAAATACCAACTTGCAATTTGACTCTAATTGGAAAAGTGAATTTTTGAAGGAAATTAAGATTAAGAGAGGTGTTAAAAGTCAGTCACTAATATGACACCATTGGTAGAACTGAGAGGTGAAACACACAAAACAAATACACATACACACACTCACTGAGAACAGGTTTGTGTGAAAGCTGGGGAACGTTTCATGTGGTAGAGAATCTGCCTAGCAAACATGAGAAATATGAGGCCTTGAGTTTAAAACCTAAGAATGACCAAAAAGAGAAAGAAAAGAAAGAACGAAAGAAAGAAAAAAATGAAAAAAGAAAGACTGAATGCAAGAAAGAGAAAAAGAAAAAAGAAAGAAACAACCAGAATAGAAATGTTACATAGGTTCACAGATGGAAGGCTCCCGCATACAAACAAAGAAATGAATCCTCACCAGAAATTAACCCTGGCAGATCCTGATCTGAAAATTCTAAGCTTCAGAGTTACAAAAAATAAATTTCTGTAAAGACCTGCAATGCATGATATTTGTAATCACAGCCAGGGTACTGGGCCAGTCTCACTTTCTACTACCTGGCACTGGTTTATAGCCAACTAGAAATACTTGCCGTTTCCGTTTCTTGAGGATATTGTGTGTCCTGTCTAAAGGATTTGTCCAAAGTATTTCTTTCCTTTAGAATTTTTTTTTTTAAATCACATAGTAGCAACAGTAAGAAAGATAAAACCACTTGTGCCCCTATCTTGGTGTTAATTTCTTTTAGCATCATCTTATATGGTTATATATACATAGCTTTTGACTTTTTCTGCTTGTCCTAGACATATACTAGTTATTGCAAATAAGGGAAACCATGTGATCTATGTTTCTTTGGGCTTGGCTTATTTCACTTCATATCACTTTTTCCAAGTCTTTCCATTTCCTAACAAATGGGGTGGTGCCATTCTTTCTGATGGAGGCCTAGAATTCCATTATATGTGTGTGTGTGTGTGTGTGTGTGTGTGTGTGTGTGTGTGTGTGTGTGTGTGTATCTATATCTATCTATCTATCTATCTATTTATCTATCTATCTATCTATCTATCTATCTATCTATCTATCTATCTATCTATCTATCTATCTATCTATCACATTTTCTTGATCCATTCATCTACTGAGGGGCATCAGGGTTGGTTCCATATCTTAGCTATGTAAATAATGCTGTGATTAACATAGTTGAGCTGGTAGCTTTAGTTTAGCCTTGTTTGTGATCATTTGGTTACCTGCCCAAAAGTGGGATTGCTGGATAATAAGAGAGCATTATGTGCAGTCATTTGAGGAACCTCCATATTGCTTTCCAAAGTGGTTGAACAAATTTACACTCCCACCAACAACACAGTAGGGTTCCCCTTTGACCACATCCCCTTCAGCATTTTTTTGCCATTAGATTTCTTGATTATAGTCATTCTAACTGGGGTGAGGTGGAATCTCAATGTTGTTTTGATTTGCATTTCTTTTATGGCTAGAGAAGTTGAGCATGTTTTCATATAACTTGCGTTGTTTTTAATGTATCTATAATGTACTATGTGATTTTTTTGTTTCTTTTGTATATCTTCTCCCATGGTATAACCCTTGTTTTTACTGTATTTGATTCCTGTGCCCTGCATCTTTGTATATACATTTTTCTAATTTGGAGAGGGGAAGGAAAATAACAAAATGCTTAAATAAGGATACAGGTTGACCCATTGTAATAATGAGATATACAAGATACTATGTTGAAAATGAACTTTTCAACTTGGGTGGGTGTGGGAGGAGTTGGGTAAGTGAGGAGGGAAGGGATTGTAGGAGAGAATCAAAGAAGGAGGTAACAATGCTCCATAGGAAATATACTCATTACCTTACTCACGTTACTGTAACCCCTCTGTATAGTATTTTTACAAAAAATATACAAAAATAAAGAAAGAAAAAACTTAGGTAATTTGTAATTAGTCAAAAAAAGATAATTGTTTTACATCAGGTTTTATGTTTGGTCAGTTTGATTACTATCATCAAGTCACTTCTAAATGACATCTTCTGAATTATCTGCTACTTTCCCCACTCCTACTCCCTGACTCCTCTGGAACTTTATTACATTTCTATATTTTACCCTTTTATTTCATTTGCAGTTAACACCTTCATAACAATAAATATCAGGTTATTTACTTGTATCTTGCTATCTATTCATGTATATATTCCTCATTTCATTGGAGTTCACAAACTGTGACTCTAACTTGTGACTCTATACAACCAAGGATGAACCTGGTAAGTGATCTGGTAACTAAGAAGTTTTATTTTATAAGAATCATTAAAAGACACCTCAGATATATCTCTTCATATCATTTATTAAACTTGATCTTACTGCTAGGAATTGTTTTCATTCACCCTTTTTGTTCATTCCTCCATATGGCATTATTCGTAAAGCACAATCATGCCTCATGCTGAAAAAAGGAATTGGAGGTGAGAACAACAGGAGTAATTTCTGTTCTCAAAGAATTTAGGACTGTCTACTATCAGGAGAATGATATTGCCAATGGTTTTCAATGATGATTTTTAAGAAAAGACTCTTTTAATCCAATACTTTAGTCTAAAATTATAGATAAAATATAAATAAATATTGCCTAATTTGAAAATGTGGTAGAGAATATGAACTTCATTTTCTAGGCTCACAAATCATTGATTTTTTTTTATTTTATAGCTTCAATTTATATAGAACATTAATGAACTGAGTGATTTTTGACATCTGTAAAAGAAAGTCAAAACAGCTGGGATTTTGATTGTGATCTCTCTTTACTAAGATGTATTCAATTTGCACATTCTTCAATGCACTGACTTTTTCAAATATTTGATGTCATCTAGGCATTTAGGGATTATGATGCTTAAACATAATTTATTGTTATAGTTGTTAAGACCCTGACATGGAAAATATCATCTGTAAGGGCCTGTAGACTAATTCATATTAATATACTGTTGGCTGTAATGATTACCCAAACTTTCACATAGAAGATACCATCCATTGGTAAGGGCATGTAGATTAATTGATTCATATTAATCTAGTGTTTTGGTGAAAATCACAAAGAAATTATTTGGAGAGCTAATAATTCTGGTTTTGTTCCACCTTGTAAACTTCTAGAATTCTAAATAACAGGGTTTGGGTGTCTGTATAGGACCTTATTACCTCATGGGAAAACTATTGCTAAGTCTGTGGAAGAAGCATGACCATGACTTCATACATCTTCCTAGATCTGTGGTAATGACTTAAATTAACTTACTAAGAATTTTTCAAAAGGTTCTTGCTGTCTTACCATATTTTACTCTTCAAAATATAGACTCCATAGAGGAAAGATAATTTGCATTCATATATTTTAATAATTCTACCATTTTAAATCTTTTAAAATAAATTTTGTAATGTTCTGTTATGAATAGGTAGCATAAAAACATGGCAAACCCCAAAAAGCAAGCTAAGTCTATCTTTGTTAAGAAGAAATTGGTATGTACATTGAGTCTGGTTTCACTCTCTATCACCTCTGTCAGCTGTTGATTATAACTGAGAAAATAAGTTAAGATAGAGGCTTACCCACTGCAAGAGAAATCATCTGATATTGGCCATTCTGATGGTCAGCAAGTTTTTCTTAATATTATTCCAATACTCCCTACAGGCATAAAATATTCTATATTCTAATAACCACCTTTTAGATTAAATGCATTAGAGTTTGTTGATTGCTCTTAAAATGTAATGTTTAAAAGGCTGTACTTTACTTGGTTTAACTTTTGAACTTTCCCATGAACCTACTTCTGATTCATTTTGGCCTTCTCTGAACCTCCCAACTCCTATTTTTCTTTCATATAATTTCCTGTATTTTATTTAGTAACTCTTTTTCTTCTCTGATGACATAGTAAAAGAAGGGGATTTTTTAAAGTCCTTTCAGCTGTTCAAGACCTGTAACCAGTTTTAATTTCAACTATAAGTTTCCTGATTAATCCGTTTTTTTCAGTCACTGGAACTTCTCTAGTGGTACAACATGAAGTTAAAAACACATTACAGAACTTTGCAGGTCTTTATTTAGTATTGGTTCAACAACAAAACTAGAAAGGCCTAGATTCTGATAGCCAACTCTCCCCCACCTTTATCTCCTACCCCTAAATCTAATAGATTTTAAGGGTTTAGACCCTTTGAAAAATGACAACTAGCAGCCACTTTCATTTGTTTATGTAAAAAGCCTGATTTTTCTAGAATATCTTCCTGTTGGTATAATTGGAATTGTCCTAGGGATGCATTTCTTGGTTAACACTTTGTGCATATTTCAAGGTTCGAATAGATGTGAAACATCTATGAATGTCATGACATTATAGACATTTCACATTTGCAAGACATCTTCTCTGTAATCATTGAGTCTCAGACCCCAGAGCCATATAACTGTCCTTTCCCTGTGCATATATCCATTGTGAAACAATGTTGTTATGGCTTGAAGATGAAATGTTTCCCATGGGATCCTTTCTAGATTGCCAAGGGTCTGGAAACTTTAGGAAGTGGAGACTAGCTGGAGGAAGTAGGTCACTTGGGGCCAGTTGGTTCTTGGGGACATCTTGTGTATATCCCTTTTCTGTAACCAGGTGGAGGACAACTTCTGCTACACATTCCCACTGTCATGATGCCATGCTGAAGCCCAGGAGATCATGAATCCCAGTACCCATCCCTCTGAAACCATGAGCTGAAACACATCACTGCTCCTTTCAATTGTTTCTATCAGGTATTTGTTCACAGTAAGTGAACAAAGTAATACGAACGTGACAATACTGTACCACTGTTTCTGTCCTGTTTATCTATAAACTATGCTAATACTTTAGTTTTGGAAATTATAGAACATGTTTATTTAATACTCACATAATTGCAGAAAATTGGTAATTAAGGGCTATCAGTTAAATTAATGTAGAAAGAATGTAATGATTGAGTGACATGTTATTGATTATGAAAGACATTATACATATGACAGCATATAAAATATGCACATTCTAATATAAAGGATATAAAGTGCATTTTCACTTTGCTACCACATATGTGAAAGAAGTAGAACATAGTATGTAAGATTCCTCAGTTTAATCCCTGTCTACTTAGTAAATTTATTTTTTGAATATTATTAAATGGACCCTCTTCTTGTTTTTCCTTATATTTGTATTAAACATGAAATACAGAAGTTAGTGTGCCTAAATTGACTTGTGTATAAATATCATAGTATATCCCTTCATTGGTTCTGAATAGCCACTTTGGATTTTGCATAGATTGATGTGGATAGCTGAAATTTAATTTTCTACTACTCCATTTACAGAAGAAAAAAAAGCCCATATCTTTTTACTTTTTGGTACTGGTGTTTGAAATCAAGGTTCTGTCCCTGCTAAGTAGGGACTGTACCATATGAAGCAAGCTTTCATCCCTTTTTGCTCTGGTTATTTTTAAGATTGGGTCTCTTTCTTGGGTTGTGCTAGACTGCATTCCTCCTATTTATGACTCACACTGCTAGAAAGACAATTGTGTACCAGCACACCTGAATTTGTATTTTACTTTTGATAGACATTGTTGATTTTACTATTTAAAGTTTAATTATCAACTTAGAGAAATCCTAAATTTCTTTTCTCTAGGACAAGTAACCAAGTGCATTTTCCCATGAAGAAAATATGTAATTGTCTAATGTTAGTAGGTAATAACAAATGATCTTCAAATGGTTGTTCCGATTATACACATACTAAGGGTCAATAAAACCAACGCAACAGTGATACTCATGAAACAATATGTTGTAAATGAACTGTACACTTTGGGAAGGGGGTTGGGGGAAAAGTAAGTGGGAGAAAAATGAGGGAGGGGCTAACAAGTTTGACAAGAAATGAACTCACTAAGGATCAGTAAAGATTCTTGTTAATTCTTGCAAAGTATTCTCACACTTTCCAAGCAATAGAAGCATCATCCAACTTTCAATTTGTTCCCAAGTCTCATACATGTGGAAAAATATAGATACGATTTGAATTTGGATTACCTTAGTACTTATTCAGTGAAACATTTCTTTACATATGATTAATAACTTGTGATTCACTTTCCATGAAAAGCTGATTTGATTTTACTCAAATTTCCATTCAGGTGTTGGGCTTTTAAAAAAAATTACTTGTAGATTGTAATGTTGTATATACTCTATATGTAATAAATACATTCTCCACTTTGTCTCTTAACATTTTTATAGTTTACTATTCACATTTAAGTCTTTAATTCCCCTAGAATTGATTTTTGTGCCTATATGAGTTATGGATCCAATTTCCCTTTTTATGAGTAACCAATTGTCTCAGAATAATTTATTAAAAAATAAATTAAAATACATGTTCTTACTATTCTAGTCTATGAAGTCTGCATTGTTATAAATCAAGTTTCCATAGACACACACTTCTGCTGAGTATTTATTTAGCATAATGTCAGGATACTGTCTTAATATCTTAGGTTTATAGAAAATCTTAATTCCTGTATTATTTATTTCTATCTTCATTTTTATCTACCTTATTTTTTCTCAAAAACATTTAATTTTCTTAGTCTGGTCTCCTATGCAAATTTGAGCTTCAGTATGTCATATTCCATAAATGTATATATAGGAGTTTTAGTTGAAATTTTATTGCCTGTAGGAAAAGTTCTTCACTTTATGATATTGACTTTTCTGATCCATAAATACTTAGTATATCTAGATTCATATAAACATTTAAAATGTATTTCAATAATGTCAAAATAATTTTCTTGATTAAATTTATTCCTAGACATTTTAAATTATATATTACAATAAATGCACACATATATTTTAGCAGATATTTTGTACTTCAGGTAGACTAGCATATTGTTATTGAACACACTTTAATATAAATATATTTATTGTAACAAATATATTAATATAGATTATATTAAGTAATGTTTCTGTATTGAGTACCTTGCTAACTTTACTGATTCTAGAAATTGACATTCTATAAACTTCCTTAATTTTTATTATTCTTGAAAGATTATTTTTAAATAATCTGTCAACATTTTCACTACAATGGGTGCTTATTATTTTTTTTAAAAAACCTATTATTGTTTTACTTTATCTTCTCTCTTGTTCTTTACATACCAAGTCTGTAGTTATTCACAGATCCTACCTGTATTGTGAATATTTCCTCCTTACATTTTATTTCTTGACACTGTATTCTATGCAAGAATTGACATAGAAGTGTGCATTTTCTAGAATTTGGAAGAAATCAGAACTAAATAAGTGCTTTCTTAAGTGTCCTATGCTTGCATTACTCTTTTCTCTGAATCTTTCATTAAATGCCAGATATATTTACATACCTATTATATTAGAAACCTGCATATAAAATAGATAGTTGTACACAAAGAGTTGTTCAACCTATTTGGCTATAAAAAAATTGCAATTCAAAACAACACTGAAATTGCACTTCACCCCAGTTAGAATGGCCATTATCAAGAAAACTAACAATAACAAATGCTGGCAAGGATGTGGCCAATAGGGAAAGCTACTACACTGTTGCTGGGAATGTAAACTTGTTCAACCACTCTGGAAAGCGGTATGGTGATTCCTCAAACATAGAGTTACCTATGACCCAGAAATCCCACTTCTGGGAATTTATCCAATTGACCAAAACCCATGCCACACTACAGGTACCAAAATGATCATGATCAGTGAAGCATTATTTACCATAGCCAAGATACAGAAGAAACCCAGATGCCCCTCAGTGGATGAATGGATGAAGAGCATGTCTTATATATACCCAATGGAATTCTATGCTTCCATCAGAAAGAATGATATTGCCCTATTCTTAAGGAAATGGAAAGATTTGAAAAAAATTATATTAAGTGAAGTAAGACAGACCCAAAGAAAAAATAAGCTCATTGGTAATAATTAGGTCATGCCTATAAATCTATAAGTAGACACAATAGGTACTAAAACACCTAAAATTACACTTTGACATGATAAACAGAACTTTAAACATTCACACAGTGAGACCAAAGGAGGATATTCTTTTTTTCTATTTTAAATACTTTTTATTGTAAAAATACTGTACAGAGGGGTTACAGTTACATGAGCAAGGTAATGAGTACATTTCCTATCAAGCATTGTTACCTCCTCCTTTGTTTTTCCCCTTTTCTCCCTTCCCTCCCACCTCCACAACTATACTCCTCTCCTCCCTCTCCCCTCCCTCTCTGCTTAAATTGTAAAGTTCATTTTTTTAAATATAATGTCTTGTACATCTCATTGTTATAATGGGTCAACCTGTATCCTTATTTAAACATTTTGTTTTTTCCCTACCCCTCCCCAAGCTAGAGAAGTGTATATATATGATACAGGGCAACGACATCAAATACAGTGAAAACAGGGGTTATACCATGGGGGAGGAACATACAAAGAAACAAAAAATATCACATGGTACATTATAATACATGTTGCATGTGTAATTTATTTGAATTCTATATAATTATATAGATGACTAGATATGACACATAAATGTACATGTGTGGATGCACATTAATCTTTCCCTGACCATTTTAACAAGAAGCAATCTGAAAAATCTGTTACACCATCAAATGCATAAATCTGATTTACATTTATGAAACTTGCATTTGTACATTATTAGCTAATAGATTAAACACTTACCAGTTAAGAAGCACTGATTTGTTGACCATGAAATAAGAAGAAATTTGGTTGCATTAGTACTTGCACTGTCCATGCACTGCCCATCATTTTATAGCCCAACAGGGAAAATCCATGTCTAAAGTTTGGTATTGTCAAGTATTTCTTTTCATAGTACTTATTATAAACAATGTTTCACATTTACATAGAAATTTCATCTGTGTTTGCTACTTTGATACTTTTGCTTGTTCTTTGTAACAATTAGCTTAATCTATCTTGGCTTTAAAAATAAGATTTAATAGGTGGGATGGTGACAGATGAGGGGATGATGGAGAGAGTGACATTGATCAAGATTCATTGTGCTCATAAACTGACATGTTGAATTGAAACCACTTTGTACAACTAAAGACAATTAAAAAGAAAGAAAAATACAATTTAGAGTCGCTAAGTGCCTTGCACTAGGAAAGAGAATGCACTCAAGATAAGCCTAGCTCTGCACTCATTTCTGCCACTCTGAATTCAGAGCACTGCAGCTAAGCAGTACCTAGTCTCCAGATTTCTGACTTGTCCGCCTACACCTATGTATGCCTTGTATGAACAAGTCATTAAGAAAACACAACTATAAAGTAAGCTTTAATTGCAAACGAAGCTTCTACAGTGTGCAATGTTTTCAGCACAGCACTTCATGCAAGTTCTTCTTTCCAACCCATCAACTTCTTTCAAGCATATCTACAATACCTTTCATTCACTCTGTGAAGATCTGTATCCTGTGTAGTTTCAAAGAGGACAGTTTGATTACTTGTAGATTAGATGCATATGCACATCAAAAATGGACAAGAATTCCAAGAAAGAAGAAAACATGTTCTTCTGGTCAAAGAGCAAAAGTCTTTCACTCCAGGACAATATACTGTACATATGTTATTTATATGCCACCATTTTATCTGCTCTTCAATGAAGAACATCTTGTTACTATAGCAACTGCCACGTTGCACGCTGTCTTCGAGACTAGTATACCATTGTACTGGACACACAGAAAAGCACTCACAGACTTAAGTCATTTCAAAGTTATTCATTTTAACAAAGTGTAAGGAAAAACGATACATATGTGTTATCCCCTCTTCTTTGGTTTGCTCTAGATTCATGTCGTTCTGCATGCACTATATTTCTCCTTAATTTTAAACTAATAAAATGTTAGCAATTTATATTTCACTATGTTAGAGGAAGCAACAGACAACAGAGTAGTTTAATAGAGAAGAAATGATGATCTGGCAGCTATGGCTATATTGGAGGTATTTGTTTTACATTGAGAAGTTCCTAGTCTGTCACAGTGGTGACATCTCACTGAGCCATGATATGCTGCTGAACATATGTGGTTTCATTCCTCAATACAGAAGTTCGACAAGCAGGTTACTTTAGTTTCACCCACACTTTGAATTAATCATCAACAAGTCCCAAGGATAAAATGTACCTTTGCCTGAAATTTAAAAAAAAGGAATTATGTGCTATCCTTTCTACATTTCTATTTCTTTCAAATGAGTCATATTTTTAGCTACCAGTGGAAAATTCGAACAATAATGAAAGGTAAGACATTGTTTTCTGTATAGCAAGACCTGCAGTTTATTATTTTAATCTTTAGCTACTTTAATGACAGTTGCTATTATTATCCCACATTATAGATGGTGAAAACTGACACCACCTCCAGTTAAAACTTTCTTCAAGATTTGATGCACAGTAAAATGACAGAGATGATCTTGAGCTCAGATCACTAATCAAAAGCACAAACTCTTCTGTTTCCTCTTCTTTGTTTCTTTGTTTCTTTCCTCCCTCCCCCACTCCGTCCCTCCCTCCCTCCCTTCCTTCCTTCCTTCACTTATGATCTCTGTCCAGAAAACAAGACAATCCATGGAGGCACAGACAGTGAATGGTGGACAAGTGGAAGTTTATTTACACTATTTATTCCAGAAAGGGTCTTGAGACTACCTTGTCCTGGGCAAGAGCAGAACCAAGAACCAAGAGCAGCCTCAATCACCAAACCTCCAAGCCTCCGACCCCCCCACCAAATTAGTCGGTCTGCAAACCTCCAAACCTCAGACCTCCAAAGCTGCAGAGCTCCAACGCTGCAAAGGGGAAGGCTTTCCCCTTTCTTCCCTTCCTCCTCTTCCTGTGCAGGCCTCTCCACCCGCCACAGGCCTGCCCTGCTCTGCTCCGCCTCTCCACACGCCTCTCTAGAGGGAGTCCCAAATGGCCTCTCCAGGCCTGGCCTGCCCGGCCTTGTTCCAGCAGGGTTTCCCTCCTGCAGTCTCTCCCTCCACTCCTACTGCTCTCTTCGTTGCTCCCCCTTCCTCCCTCAGGACTCCCAGTCTTTCCCCTACTCTCCTCCCCTCTCCTCTGGACTCCCAGTCTCCCCAGACTCCCCTCTCCTCCCTCTGGACTGTTTTCCCTCTAACCTCTCTCTGGCCTATATATACCCAGATAGGCTGCGCCCCTCCCTCACTAATGGGTTCAAACTCCTCCCCCAAGCTGCCCCCTGTCCAATCCCAATAGGCAGCTCAACGTCCCACCCCCTCCAGTAGCACTCCCCGCCCCCTTTCGGCGGCATGGCACGCCCCTCCATCGGCACGCCTCTTGGGGCAGTGACAGCAGCCGCTCAAGGCCTTGCTCTGGTGGCCGGTTCTGTGGAGGTGTGAGGCTGGCCTCTTGATGCCCCGCCCCCTCCGGCAGGCTGGACCATGAGGCCAGGATGACTATTGGGCCCCGCTGATTATCTGGGCCCCATGGTTATCTTCCCTCCCCTCCCCCCTTCCCTTCCCTCCCCTTCTCTTTCTTCCCTTCCCTTTCTGTGTGTGTGTGTGTGTGTGTGTGTGTGTGTGTGTGTGTGTGTGTGTGTGTGTGTGTGTGTGTGTGTGTGTGTGTGTGTGTGTGTCTGTGTTGATCCTTCAGCTTAAACTCTGGGTCTGGGAGCTGTCTTTGAGCTAGCACTCTACCACTATTTTTTGTTTTTCTTTTGGGATTAGTTCAAGATAAGAATCTCACAGCCTTTCTTTGCCTGGCCTAACCTCAAACCATGATCCCCAGATCTCAGCCTCCTGAATAGCTAGGGTAATTTGCATGAACCGACAATGCCAGTTGAAGCACAAGCTTTTTACTTCAGTGCTGTATTCTATATTGTGATGCTATATATAGAAGCCATACTTTCTGGATAAAAGGAGAAAAATTACATTTTAAATTGTTAGACATGTTTTATGTCAATCTCCTTATTGTTCAATTGTTTTAAGTGATTTTTACAAAATTAGGAAAAATTCTGTACATTTACAGCAATTAAGTGGAAAAAGCAAATGCTTATAATATAAACTGAACTCTGATCAGTTAAAATATCTATGATTCTATTCCACATATTGCCTTGCAATTAGGAAAATATTTCCTATAATTCTTTATACAATTAATCTAAAATTATTGTAATAAGGTAATGAGCTTATGTTAAATTTCAGTAAATTTATTAGGAAGTGTTTGTTGGCCTTTAAAACATTGTTACTCTCAGTAAAATAGTGAAATTTCTTACAGGTAGAAATGACTTCAGCTAATAAATCAACATAATAAAACCCAAAGATCCCCTTTATTACTTTACCAGAGCCCAAGGGACACCAAATCTATCAGACATTTTGGGTTGAGACACAGTAAAACTAGGATTCATAATCTCTAACCATGAAACATCTGCTTGCAGATGCTGTCATTTATAAATTGCTATTGTGAACTCTATTAATGTCTCTTGATTACAAATGCAGATATAGGGAACTCAGGAAATGAGAAAAGCTTAGATTCACTGGGTCATACCTACACGGTGTAAGCACACTGTGACTGCACGTAGATAACTAAAATTTTGGACCTGAGAATTGCGTGAAGCACCAAGTTAACACTGTCTGCATTACTTTAATAAAGAACTCTGTCCTTGTAGGCTACATGTATATATGTGACTCAAATGATTTATTTATTATATCACTTTGACTTTATATTCAAAATTGTAGCTGAGACCTAAATGGTGGTGTGATATAAGTTAAAAATTACAAATATTACAAGAGAAAGCTAGTTAAAATGAGTATATTTTAATTCTTCCCTTCCTCTATTTAACACTTTCAAATAACGCAGTAAAAGTTTACTTTATAAACATAAGCAAAATTCAAAGCAATTATAAAAGTTTTATAATTTTTTTCCTGTTTTTTTTTTTAAATTGTGAGAATACTATACATGGGCAAGATAATGAGTACATTTCTTATCAAGCATTGTTGCCTCCTCTTTGTTTCCCTTTCCCATCCCTTCCCATACTCCTCTCCTCCCCCCACTCAAGCCTCCCCCCACCCCCCACCAAAGTTGTTAAGTTCGTTTTTCGACATAAGACTTGTACATCTCATTGTTGCAATGGGTCCACCTGTATCCCTAGTTAAATGATTTGTTTTATTTCCCTTCCCCTCCACAAATTATACCAACATCAAGTAACTAAATCTGTACACTTCACAATGCTGATCTTTCAGCAACCACAAATCACCCATAATTATATAGAAATTTTATTTTGTTCAAATCTAAAATTACATGTTCCATCTTTTCATTCTGGCAGAATGGAGTGGAGTAATTACTGTAATAATTCAATTAATATTTAATTAATTTTTAGATTCATTTATTGCAGAAGTAGAGATTCTTCTAGTATGAATTACTTGAAATGGCTTTGCATTACTTTTCAAATAAAAAATATTTAAAGGAGTAATGAGTGTTTAAAAAAGTAGCTTAACCTATATAAACTATGTCTTTAGCCATTCAATACTCTGAGTTGAAATACTAATTAATGCTCAAAAACACTCTGGTTTCTTTGAGTCCATGAACGAGGTAATGTAATATCTTTGTACAATCACATGTCTATCTTGGAAGGTATATGGAGCAGAAAGAGACACATGTACATACAACATACTTGCATGTGTTTTGTCTAAGAGAACAATAGAAGTCGAGGCTGAATTGGTAAGTTGATATTTGTCATGCACAGTTATCTCATTGAATTTTAGCAAACACATTTAAAATTGTGAAGCAATGTGCTCAAAGCTATGAAAAAAATATATATACATTGACTTACAAAAAATAATTTCTATTTAAATATTACTTAGCTTAATACTACACCATAAGACTTGGGCAAATATCCAGGATTTATGACCATGTGACTAGAAGATAATGACAGATGTGTGTATACTTTGTAAAAGTTTACTAATGGGAATGCATAACATTAGGGAGGTTAATATGTGTTAACTTCTCCAAGAGGACTGTAATTAAGCAAAAGTGTCCTTCTGTCTCTTGTGAAAACTTGTAAATTGTTTCTGATTGCCAGTTTTTGAGTCAAAACATATAAGGTTAGACAGATGGCTTAATGTCACAAACTTATTGGCTCATATAACTAGATTTTTATTACAAAGCTTGAGATGAAAACAAAAAGCACTGTGAAAAATAACGCAAAACCATACCTATTAAGTCAAGTTATTCTCCAATATTGGAAATATGGTACTAAAAGTTTTAGGTGAAAGTTTGGTAAGTGTTCTGAGAAAAATCACATCAGAATATGTGTGAATAAATCTAAACCCAGTGTAAGAAAGATAAAGACACAAATGTTTGTTATGAATGACCTTGAGAAATAGTTGTTAAATAGCACACACACACACACACACACACACACACACACACACACACACACACACACACATAATTCTTTTGAGCTACAGCTTCTAGGGAAAGTGCTTTCCAAACACATGAACAGAAAAATAATCACAGTGACATGAACCTATTTTTAGTCTAAAAATACTATGCATTTTGTATAAATTTATAAACATGTGTTCATTAAATTGTATATGAGTTCATTTCTATTAATTGCCAAAATATGATTAAAATGCTATAAAACCTGTTTATTTCACTGTGATTATTTCCCTGCTAACATATACTGCAAGAAATATCCATAATGATATAATGTTCAAATTGTGTATATCCTTTAACTTTGGTGTTTAGAGGGTCAACCGACCCATCAAGGCTATTCCTCTGTCTCTCTCCTCTGATATATATATATATATATATATATATATCTCCTCTGATATATATATACATATATATATATACAGTCATATAGTCTTACCTATGTTATATAAAATTTTCTTTTCTCTAAATCAATTTCTATTTTTCCTAGCTATGATAAGCAAATTACTCTTGCATATGTACAAAAAAGAATAAAGTACAAATTAACAGTATGGAAAAAAACCTTTTGCACGCAAGTATATTCATTTGCTTAGAGAAATCCTAGTTTTCTGCCTCTCCCCTACCACCATTTTCCACAATGAAGCTATATAGTAAACAGTTCGATGTGATATTACTTTGTAGTTTAAGATTTTTTTGATTGATCATCTGGTTGTGTTTATTTTTTCCCATAGTACATTGTGCTCCAGTATAAATTTTAATAGGCTCTGAAGATGTTTCTGTTTTCAAAGACCATCCTACTCATTTTTCAAATGAAAATACTTGACATAATTTTTTTCTCCTTCCTTTCTTTTCTTCTTTGTGGCAGGCATGGGATAACTCTTAACCCTTGATCCTTTGCCTTGACTTCCTCCCAAACTCTCTTCTAGCTAAAGGTATGAGTCAGATATACAAGTAAAGGAAGGGAATGAATGCAAGGAAGAGAGCAGTCTTCCTGGTCAGGG
Source organism: Dipodomys merriami (assembly GCF_024711535.1). Classification (NCBI taxonomy): domain Eukaryota; kingdom Metazoa; phylum Chordata; class Mammalia; order Rodentia; family Heteromyidae; genus Dipodomys; species Dipodomys merriami. The sequence goes on from NW_027206290.1 coordinate 12,625,022, forward strand.
GCAGCATGTGAGAGCCTTCAGCATTTCCTTCCCCATCTCTATGTGTTTTTGATGATTGGGATAGCATGGGTAGTGGAAACAGATGCTATCAATTCTGCATTTTTTGGCTGGGGATAAAGGGAGCAAAGGCTAACAGAGTCATGCTGCTTTGAAAACTGACATATACACTTCAGTTTTCAAAAAAAGAAAACCAATTGCTAGGCTTGATGGTACTGTGGATACCATTGTCCCTTTTGTTAGAAAACAGAAAGAGAAAAGACTTGAAAACCAACTAGATTATCAGTTTGTCATTAGCAGAGAAAGGTTTCTCTTACCTTATCCTTGCAGCTAGCTGCTTTTTAAATACCATTCTTGAAAATTTGAAATCTGTATGCAAAACCTTTTAATTTCTCATGCTACTGTTATTTCTCATGGAAACAGAAGAGTGTTCTGAAAACTCATAATGAGAAGCTGGAAAACCCATTTCCTTCTGAATTCTACCTTCAGTGATGACTGTGCCCTTGAATGAATCATTTTCAAATACTTTGTCTCTCTTCTTAGGACCTGTATATCATTGTGTTAGGTCCCATGCTGCTTATCTCAAGCAAGTGTGATCTCAGTGTTTGTATATTATTTCACAGTGGAGAATACCTAATTAATTACAGTACCTTGGTGGCTGATAAGCTTCCCCATTAAATGTATGATATGACATGATTGGCTGATAACTGTCATGTGTTGCATCAGTAACCTGGTAATGACAGCAATTAAACATTATTTGGTTTTTGAGACATTTTCCAAACAAGCCCAGTAGAAACTCTGAGACTAAAGGATATACTATATTGAAAGGTTTGAAAAAAATGAGAACCAGAGTGCCTCAGGATACCAACTATATCCCTCTTTACCCTTGCTTTATTAAGTCACATATGTCAGAATCTGGGGAGTTGAAGGCATTTTTTTTTTAGTTAGTGATGAGCCCTTGTTTCAGCTCTTGGGCTTCATCTATTTCAGTGCCTCAAGTGTTAATAAGCTCTGGACTTCTGTTCCTGTCATATGCAGAAGGAGACACTGTTGCCTGCTCTGAACAGGCCCCCAAATGAAGTATTATGACCAACTAGCTTCTGTTGAAATGCCTTTGACTTTCCACTTGTATTTGTACAAAAGCTGAATGGTAAGAACAATCCATGCTCCACCGTGGAAATAGGAGATTGTGGACACTAAAGGCCAGATGTTCAGAGAGGTCTTTTTGAATGTACCTACAATACGATGAGGCTGTCAAGAAATAGTGAAATTTAGACCCAGACTAACTTGCTGAGTCCTTTTAGGATTAAGTGAGCTAAAATGCTATTTATAATAAATGAATTGTTTGTGTTGTGTTGTTAGAGTTATTTGTTTCTTTATATTTTGAGTTAGAGTTGTTATTTGTTTCTTTATATTTTGAGTTATGAGCATAATGCTCTAAAATAATATTTTCCAGTGTCCTGATCCCTTATTGGATTACAAATTACAATTTCGTACTTTTGGGCTTGCAGCTCTTGAGTTTAGGGAAATGGAAAGCAAAGAGTTGGGTGAGACACATATGGAACAAAGTCAAGATTACAAGAAGATAACTACTATATTTGAGAATAAACCTGGAGAAGAACAGTGTAGTGTAGGGGAAATTTTACTTATAAGAGTTTAAGAAATATTTTGTTACCATCAATGAAAATTTGATCACATTTAATTCTCTACTATGATTTCATGTTGGGGAAAACCTAAGATAAGCAATATAGGATTTGAATGTGAAGTAGTCCTCTCTTCATTCTTGTTCATGTGCCATATTGTATTACTGAAGAAGTCCCTATTCATTTTCTGATCAGCTTTCATTATCCAGAATATCATACTTAGGATATCTTGGCAGCCATACTGCAAGAAACTGGTTGACAGTTGTTGTTTTTTTATTTTAAATGTTTTTTTTATTGTGAAAATACCGTGCAGAGGGGTTACAATTACATGAGCAAGGTAATAAGTACATTTCTTATCAAGCATTGTTGCCTCCTTTGTTTTTCCCCTACCATCCCTGCCCTCCCACCTCCAGGACTATACTTCCCTCCCCCCACCTTGCCCTGGCCTCCCCACCAAAGTTGTAAAGTTTGTTTTTCAACAGAGCATTTTGCACATCTCATTGCTGCAATGGGTCCACCTATATCCCTATTTAAACAATTTTTTCCTCCCCCTCCCCAAGGCAGTTTTTAATCTGATTTTTAAGAAAAATAGCCTTAAACCAATTATTTCTATAATTTAGGAGCAAGAAATAATCTGAGTATTGTTAAATTACATGGATAATCAAGATGCTGGCCAAAAAGACCTCTGCAATTAGACAAAACCATCATAACAACAAAATATTTTAGCAATATATAGATTTTACATAATTTCATTATCTATTCCTCCCCTAAAATACAATTGTGTGAAATAGCGTCACAGTGAGCCATTTTAGACTGTAGCTTTCCCATTCTTAGACTATAGAAAAATCTCATGCAGGGTTAAATTAGTTTCTACAAAAAGTATTTGAGTTCACTTTTCTTATAATTTGTATTTAAAAATTTATTGTATTTTACAATTATTATTCATGAGCAAGCACAAACAACTCAGTAATAGAACTAATGGTATGCCACAAGATGCAATTAAAATTGCTTAGGTAAAACAGGATGACTGTCAGGATCTCTTTTGGAGAGCTAGCAAGTGCCCAATTGTGCAAGTGATTGTTGAGTATGTGAAATGTTTAACTTGGCTAGTGATCTGGGTTTGATAAGCAATCACTTTGGTTATGAAAGATCTGTGGTTTCTATATCACCCTTTTGCAAATGAAAATGATGGGATGTAAGGGTGATAAAGAGAAGGTTCACTCAAAAAGCAAAGAAGGGAAAGTATAAGGATTTCATTTTTCTTTGAAAATCCACTACAGCTAAGGCTTCTTATTCCATCAAATGCTGGAGGCAATCCACCTCCCCAGCTCACCTTTCACCTCTCACATTTCTATTCAAAGCTTGTCAGGCCAGATGGCCATAAATGCTATCTTTATGGAATCATGAACCTTAGTACTTTGTCTGCATTATGCAAATATTAATCAAAGTCCCAAGATTCTAAGAAGAAAAAAGGTCAAATTGTAAGAATTGGAGAAACACTGCTACAAGCAAACTCTCACATGTCTCAGAAGGAAGACTGCTTAGAGGGTGTCTAAGAAGACAGTTTTTTGAAAGGACCTACTCAACAAAGGAAAACAATAAGAGTCTCACAAGTGGCCATGAAGATATCAAATTCCACAGTTCAAATAAACCATCAATTTTCTCTCAGACTCTCGTTGCTTCTAGGCCTACTCTTTGAAATCAGGGACCAAAGCCCAGCCAGCACTAAAGATATTTTGGTTAAGCTTACCTTTTTAGTAACTAGCTTTTCTTAGTGACTTGCTGGCAAAATAACAGGAATTCTATCTACTGAAAGTCCCATACATTAGGATGGTTCCTGTGGGTGTCTAGGCATGGAGAAAGAACCAGAAACATCAGAAAGGAGGATAATACTGTAGACCAGCTGGAAACACCTCGTAATTTCATAACACAACAGCATAGAATTGCTACAGTTTATGGAGTCAATAAAAAGCAAGCAAAAATAGTCTTAAAATTACAGAAAATTATTAAATATTTTAATTTATTGTTACTCTAAAGAAAGAGAAAGGACAGAATGAGAGAGAGAGAAGAGAGAGAGAAAGGAGACAAAGAGAGAGACAGAGAGAGAGAGAGAGAGAGAGAGAGAGAATTCACAGTGGTGCTGAAGCTTGACCTCAACGTCTGGCAGCTGTCTCTTAGTTTCATTTGGTTTGTTTTTAATCAAGAATAAGTGATCTAGCATTTGGACGACAGCTTAATGTTCAGTATTTGGTGGTTGATTGGAGTCTTGGATTTTGCTGCCAGGGCTAGATTTGAACAAGTATCCTCAGATCTTGTCATTCTGAGTAGTTAGGATTACAGGCATGAGCCACTGGTGCCAAGCTTGTTTGTAGTATTCTTTTTTTTTTTTTAATATTATTTTATTTTATTTGAGAACATACTGTACAGAGGAGCTACAATTACATGGGTAGGATAATGCATACATTTGTTTGTAGTATTCTTAAAGAGACATTTCTAAAATGAAGTAGTATGGTAGGATCTGTCTGTTCAGTCATTTTCCAGTACTTTTTTGGATCCCTTGGATCCTGCAGAAATTTTCTAGATTCTAAATGAGAATCATGTGTGCCTACTGGTTTCTTTTTACCTAGAATTTTTTATTTCTATTAATTTTTATTTCAAGGTTTTATTATTCGATTTTACTTATTCTTCCTCCCTCCATTCATGTTCCTCTTTATTTGCCCTCCCCCCAAAAGTATGTTTCCATTCCCTGGTATTCATGTTGATACACAGTCCACCCCTACAAGCGTTACACCTTTGTACTCTTCACCTAAGTATACATCATGTCTTTCATTGTATTCAATGTATTCTAACAAAACACATAGACCCCAAAGAAAAACCAGGGCACTGACATAGATATTTCATCTGCTTTAAATGCTTTCCTTTCAAAAGGCATCACACAATGAAGAAAACAAACTTTGTAGAGTAATGATGTTCACAATTCTCCATTTGCATTTTAAACCTGGCTTTTTCTACACAGGCATAGAGCTGATTAGTGTCCTGACTTTGTATTTGCCCACACAGAAAAATAAAAGCCATGGTCTTCTACTGGGTTTCCCTCATAGAGTTTCACATATTTGGCCACACTTCTGACATGTGAAACACAAGAACTGTACCAAAGAGAAAAAGCTTTTCTTTCTCCTTTTGTAGAGAATTTGTTCCAACTTGTCTCTACACATCTGTATGGATTGTAGATGAATGCTGCTTCTTTCATGAAATCCCATAAGGTGTTTCTGCAATGAGCAACACTCATTTAACAAGTGCACTCTGCCATGCAGGCGGGACCTGCCAGGAGCAACAGCATGCCTGGAACGGAAATGTTGTTTAATGAATATTTATTGATTATGAATATTCATTAAATTAACATCTTTATGGCTGGCCCCAGGCTTTGTAACTTCTGTGGCAATAAAGTGGTTAAGTAAAGTTTTCAAGCCAGTCTTGAAGCCCTGTGAGGTTCAGAAAACTATGAGGATTACTAAGAACAAGTTTTTGGTGGTGGTGGTTGTTTTGTTTTTATTTTTAAAGAGAAATATCTCAGAAATTCTGATGTGGCTATATTTGGCATCACAATCATTGATTTGGGGAACCTAGATCAGAGTGACTTGCCCCTTTATTTCTGATTTTTGTTGTTGTTGTTGTTGTTGCTACAGTCCCTAGAGCAGGCTGTGTAGTATCAGTCCTCTGATTTTGTGTTTCATTCTTTTTGTTTTTGCTTTTTGCTTCATGCTTTCACTTACTGAATTAAATGTGGTAGGATCACATTTAGCATGAAGTACTAAGCAAGATTCTCCGGATCTTTTGGATGGTAGATAGGCTTGTCATATTTTAACCCATTTCGAAGAAAATAACCTTCCCAAATCATATTTTGGTCATGCAATTTCCTGCTTAAATTTATCAATGATATTTTCCCATTGCCTTTAGCATAAAAATCCAAGGTCCTCATGCTAGATTATACTGTCTTTTCATCTTTATTTCTTACCAGCTTCTGCTTTGATTTTAGGTGCCAAATATAACTCATGATTATTATTGTATATAGGCCTTGGAACATGTTTTACCTTTGGACCCAAAATCTTCTCCCTTCACCCTAATTCTTTAATCTGGTTTTCTATTGCTCATCTTTTCGATATTTTCTTATGCCTCATTTCCCTTGGAAAGTCTTTCTGGATCTCTAATGACTGGCATAGTTGCTCATTCTTTGAGCCTTCACAGTATTCAGACTTACTGCTGTTCTAGGATCTAGTACACTGCACTGAAGTTCCCTTCTCTATAGACTCCCAGTCTCCTTGAAACTTGGAAAACTGGCATTTTGTCCAGCAATGAAATGTCAGCATTCAGATCAGTGCACAAGCAGCATATCATAGGTGCTTAACTTATAGGTTTATTTACTAAAGCAAACTAAGCAGCATGTTTGATTCAGCCAGAAGCCTTCTTGGAAGGCCTTGTTCAATCTGAAAAACTCCCTTCAGGGAGCATTAATTTAAAAATGACCATGGATTTTATGTCTCAATATTTGAGAAAATAATTAAGGGGCTTGGAAATTCATATTATATTTATTGTAGGATAAACTCAAAACAAAATTCCATTTTCATTTGGCTTTCACTACTTTCTCTTTTAAATAATAGCCTGTGTTCTTGTTTAACCAGAAAAGAAACAACAGCCTGGCACCAGTGGCTCATGCCTGTAACCCTAGCTACTCAGGAGGCTGAGATCTGAAGATCACAGTTCAAAGCCAACCTTGGGGCAGGAAAGTCCGTGAGACTCTTAGCGTCAATTAAAAGTCAGAAGTGGTGCTACCCTTGAGTTGAAAAGTGCAGGAACAGCACCTAGGCCCAAAGTTCAAGCCCCACAACCGCCCCTCCCCCCCAAAAAAAAAGAAAAAGAAAAAGAGAAAAAGAAAAAGCAACAACAACAAAACTACATGATGATAGTTAAAAAAGAGGCGTTACTATAAAAGGTAGTTCACAGAATATATTGAAAAAATGTGGTGGTACTCTGTTAGGAAGAAATTTGAAACTATAAACTTAAATTGGAACCAGAAATGAAGAAGAGTTCTTTTAATTGTATCTTGTGCATTTCTATTGGGAAATTTTCCTTCTCAGGCGTATTTTCTACTTCTCAGATCACCTGGAAGCTGCCTCAATTCATATCATGTCATTCAGTAAATAGCCTAGATGAAATTAGATTTCCTTTTTTAAAATTTCTGGGGAAAATATGATTATTTTAACTAGCAGATACGGAAAAGTTTATTAGCCATTTACTACGAAAGGTAAATAACTGTTGTAACAATACATTTCTGATTTTTATCCAGTTTGTAGACAAATCACAGGCTTTTCCAATTTCTATAAGCCAAATTTTATAAGCCAAAATGCCTTGTAGTAAGTACCTATATAAATAAAAGATAAATGGATGGATGATCTCTTTCTATTTGATCTGTTTCCTGTAATATACCTAACTTGTGTTGTTATAGCACTAATATTAAGAAAAGCTAATTTATATGGTGACAAATGAAATGCTATCATAATTAAAATAAATAATTTTAAGAGTGAAGTCAAACAAAAATTAAAGTACACACTTAAGCTACCTGGAGAGTAAAAAGTTGAGGAGACTTACAAGTTACTGAACTTGGCAATATTGCTCTTATAAATTATGACTTGGTCTATTTCTTAGCTTTCAATAAATTCCCAGTGTTAAAAAAAGAATTTTTCCTAGATACATTACAAAAGCAAATCTAATTCCACTAGATTACTTTATAGACTAGCACGATATAAACTGAGGCAAGTTAACATGTAGTCTGAAAAGCATAAAATATGCCTGAGAAGGAAAACTCACCAATAGAAATGTGTAAAATACAAATATGAGAAGCCAGAAAGCCACTAAAATAGACTGTAGTTTGTGTCTCAGGAGTGTAAAAAATAGGAGATTTCTTTTCCAACTCATCAGAGAATGTTCAGGTTTTCTTCCCCTGGTTGTTCTATTTCCAATAAAACAAAATGAAAGAGCATCATTCAGTTTGAATGGAGAATGACTCACTTCAATGAATTGGGCAATACTCTTTCACATGGTAGTAGGGAAAGGGGGGGTGGGTATTGTCTGCTTCATTCAGCATACCAGTTCTCCACAATCATCCTCCCAGATAGACTCAACCTGAATAAGCAAATATCTGGGCATTCCCTGGCTCAGTCCTGTTGGCACATAAAACCAGCCATCATTTGAACAGATCTCTGTTCTGAATTTTAGGCCCAAATAATGTCTATCCTTCCTTTTACTAGGGCTATGGGTGCCTTCTTCAGAATCTTCAAAGATATTTCTAGTAGATATAATTTCTCTCTTTACATCATCAGAATTCATGTTTATTTAGTATTATGTGACTGGCTTTCTAGGTTTATTTGCCTCTCCCTGCCTTGCTGTGGCTGCTTCAAGCATTGTGTTCCTTCCTCTTTATCCAGTAAATTTCAAGATAGAGAATATTGCTACTCAGAGTCAAAAAGTGACTCTAGTGAGACCCTTCAGATTTTCTCCACCCATCTCCTGTGTCACAACTTCAAGTTTTTCTCTGGAAAAAAAAACAAACAAAAATAAAGGATTCTTTTCAAGAAGGCGGTGCTATCTTTTGTGTAGGCTTCCTTCCCGTGGTTGAGCTAGTAGCTGCACCAAGATTGCTTTGCTTACCATCTCTGCACAGTCTATCATCTGTCTGTGTATGAGCAGAGTGGAACTTCCTGTTACTCTGTCTAGAGCTGGATGCTCCATTGTGCTCCCCATCTCCCATCCCTTTTCATTCTTTAGTTCCCCATCGCCCTGCGCATGGCAAAATAATGCCTTTGTGCACAGACTTTCTGCATTAACTCCAGTAGCAGCAAACCATTGCACTGTTACTGAACCAAAGACTGCAAATGTAAGAACTGCCTTGCTAACTACATCAGAGGCATCAATCCTTTATGTTCATGTCAGAATACTTCTGCCTCGGGCTCCCTTGGGCAAGTCTGACCTCATTTGCAGTTGTTTCTAGTTTCCCTGTGGAGATGGGCCTCGCTGTTTAATGTTTAACAAATGCTCTACAACACAGGGGTCCAGCTGCAACATTTTCCCTAATCAGAATGATGTCATAAGCCCAGGTCCCAAAGCTGTTGTTCCTTTAGGGGATGGTCTGATTCTGCTTGCTCTGCTGCTGCTAAGACCAGGCAGCCTCCTGGAGCAGGGCTCTGTAGGCCTGAGGCTACTAGCTGCCTGCACTTAGGCTTGCAGGAGAAAAATGAAGTAGATATGGCTTAGTATATCTAAGGGTAGAACTAGCAAAGTCAAAATTATAGGAAAGCAGATTTAGATTTAACCTAAGGAAACACTGCACAATAAACTAATTGCATCTAATAATAAAATAGACCTCATGGGTTCCCTTTAATAAAGACCAAAACCAAAAAGGATAAACAGAGGATTACCATATTGGTAGACAGATTTGCCAGACTGCTTCAAAGACTCTTTGAGCTTTGAATTTTATCTTAAACATTTTCTCCCTCCTTCCCTTGCTATTTTTTTTATAATCCTTCTTTCTACCTTCCTTTCCTTCCACCTTCCTACTTTCCTTCCCTCCCTCTCTCTCTTTATTCCTCTAGCCTCCCTCCCTCTCTTCTCTCTCCTTCCTTTCTTCCCTCATTTCCTTTCTTAGTCCTTCTCTTCTTTCCACTCTCCATTCTTTTCAATCCCTTTATCTTGGTGTTAAACTAAACTTAATTGAAATTCAATTATACTCAAAGGAGTATTTTCTTTTCTTTCAAAATCATTAGAAAAAATATTGGTTGAATCTCTTTTTTCCTTTCTTGGTTTCTACGTTCCTCTTTTATTTTTAAAGAAGTCAAAAGATGTACATTTATTAAGTGAGTGATCCCATTCTTGGAGTACTTCACTTTCAAGATCTTTACTTCCTCTCAATACCTATAGCTAGTGGAGGAAAGCACATCTGACTTTGAACTGTTGGTTGTCAAACATCTTCCATAACATCAGTGCTGCAGTTTGGATGTCAGTTTTCACCACCTCATCTCAGTTGAAATTGTGAGCAGTTACCTTTAAGATCTTTCATGCCTACGAAACACTTGCCCACAAGCATAGCTGTGCTTTTCCTCATAGAAATTCAGATTAGTAGATGATCTTTTAAGCTTTCCATTACAGAGCTAGCATAAAACCTGCTTACTGAAGAGCTCCTATTTTAGAAGTTGGCTTTCCACCAAATTGTTGGAAATTCAGAAATAAAACAAATCTGATTCTTGTCTTTTCTGCTGATATGTTTTACTTTTCAGTGGTCAGACTTCACATCTTAATTCCGGCCACTTAACTCAGATCAAAATACTTATTGTTGACTTCCCCAGGGTGACACACTAGTCCTTCAGCATTTGAAAATTGATCTTTTATGCCAAGACATCTGGGTAATTTCTCTGAAAAAAATCTTTGACCTTGGGGGTAATACTTTATTTGTAAAATAGCAGAGCAGTGGTGATCAAGCAGTGTCAAGTAAAGATTCTTTGGTATTTATCCTAGTGTGTTTTTTTTTTCCTTAGAAGACAGTAAATACATTTTGTTTGCCAAACATACCACATTGATCTGGGAACCAAAACAACTTTGAGGAAGTTTTCCTGAGATGCATTTTGCCAGGTTTGATTATGTACCGCGGAGTTATGACCGCCTCATGTCTATATTCCACTATATCAAGCCTCATATTAACAAGCATGCAACAACTTTGTTGCCAATATTTAAAAGATCTTCTTATTAGATTAAATTGCTTTCCAATTACTGTGATATTTCTCTTTGGATGAGGGAATAAACCCACACAGTTTGTGATCCATATCTGCAAATTTTGATATCACATCTGTATTGAAAGTTTAACAAGCATCTTATCTGAGTATGTTTGAAACTAAACTCATGACTAATGTGACCTAAATTGTGATTAAGTGACCTAATTGGTCACTTTTCCAGACTTCTCCATTATAATAAATAGCTCTTCTTATTCCTTTATACTCTGACAAAGTTCCTTAAGCTTTTATTAAAAACTACTCGATTGTATATATACATAATACATATATATACATATATATTCTTGGATTATGATTCTTGAGTTTGAATTCATAGAGGACAATAATTTCTCTGCTAAAGTCATTAGTGATATAAAGAAAAGACAGCTACTTACCCAATACAAAGAATCATTTGGTGCAAACTTCAGAAATACATTTTTATTTAATATTTAATCATCACCGTGATTCCATTATATACATCTCTGTCTTTATTTCTCTCCCTATCCAAGCATATCTCCAAGTCCATTATTTCAAATTCCTTTTTAAAATGTTCTCAGTTCATTCTTTATCTGTTTACCACATCCACCAAACCACTCCCCATGAATGAATACAACTTTCTTCTTCCCTTGAGACATTGAGAATATTTAAAAAAATCTATGAGAAAATACTAACTTTCTAGTCCACATTTATACCAGGAAATATCAGACAGAGCTACTACTCTATCTTTTCATGGCTTTCTTCCTTTCTATTTCTTTCCCATACTTCTACATATCCTGTCCCCAAACTTTTTTTTCCAGAATTGAATCATTTTTCCCATGTAGAATTACAAGTCTTTGTTGTTGTTGGTGGTGGTGGTTGTGGGGCTTGAACTCTGGGCCTGAGTGCAGTCCCTCAGCTCTTCAGCTCAAGGCAAGCGCTATACCACTTGAGCTACAGTGACACTTCCAACAAGTCTTATTTATGAAATATTCTATGATGTCTAACCTATTTATAGCTTTGTCCTGCTTTAGCAGGCCAAATCAAAGAGTGAGCAACGGGTTTACTAGGAATGGTCAGGTTGAGCCTAGGAAGTGACTAATAGTTTCAAACTCCTCTTTAGGAAATCCAACAGTTTAATTATGACTGTACAAACTTTAGTGTATGAACATATGTGGTTAGCTAATAGCTTACAATCTAGGAATACATATAAGCATATACTACATTACCAAGAAGGTTTCCTACATTTCAGTCAAGGCTCTGCCACATATTCCTAGACTTTATAATGACTCCTCAGTTCTTGGGGTTTAGTTTTCTCCTTCATAAAATGTCTGGATGTGACTCAACACAACTATAATAGAGAGTTTGTAGGAAGGTCACAAATGAAATCCATGTAACAGCATAGTATTCCATATTAAATGTTTGATAAATATCAGTGGTTAATATTAATTTCCTATGCTCATTATATGGCTGATCTGGTACAGTTTTGTAATCAGATTCATGTGATCTGACAGGAAGTAACAGTGATATCCTATGCTTTTTCTTGATTTGAAGCCCGTTTTCATTGATTTAGCCAGATATACTGGGGTTAGGACAAAAGTAGAATCTTCATACACAACCGTCTCAAAGATTAGCTCTGGATAGTCTAGAGACTGGATAGTTTGAGAGACCTTGCTGTAAGACACTGACACAGAATGGGTTACCATGGAAAATTGCTCTGAAGAAGCATTGGAAGTCTGAGTGGACTCAGGCATGATCAGAAGGAAAGAAGGCTGCTCATGGAGAGGCAGAGCAGGCATTATGAGGAAAAGAGTTTGCACAAGAGTAATAATGACTATTAGTGTTACTGTGTGGTGAGCAGAATAAAGTAAGCGTAGGAAGCTAAAGAGACTAAAATAGATCACTCACTCTATTAATCCATGTTGAAGTGGCCTAAAGCAGACCTGGTGAGTTGATGGAAAGGGAATTAATTTTTCTAGAATAACTTTGTCATGCTCTTCTACCTCAAATTCCTATTTGAAGCTAGGTTCTAGTGGTTCAGGATTATATTCTTAGCAACTCAGAAGGCTGAAATGTGAGGATTGCAGTTCAAAGCCAGGCAGGAATGCCCATGAGACCGTTATTTCCAATTAACTGTGGAAAAAACTGGGTGGTAGAACAGGGTCCAGGTCCTGAGTTCAAGCTCCAGAATTAGAAGGAAGAAGGAGGAGGAAGAGGGGGAGAAGAGAGGGAGGGAGGGAGGGAGGGAGGGAGGGAGGGAGGGAGGAAGGAAGGAAGGAAGGAAGGAAGGAAGGAAGGAAGGAAGGAAGGAAGGAAGGAAGGAAGGAAGGAAGGAAGGAAATTCCTTTTTGAGGAATTCCCTGGAACTATGCAAACCCAGATCACATTGCAAATGTTTTTGTTTTCCAAAACAAAAGCATAGAACTTTAGATATGAGAAGTCAAATTAGGAGAGATAAACAGGTTTCTTGCTAGCCCTTGTGGAAGATGTTTCTCCAGAGCTCTTATTGGTACAGATGATAGCTAAGCTTTCTTTTGTAAAATGTAAAGGGTTGAAAATCGCAGCTGTGGCTCAAAGGAGATGATGCTTTAATGGAACACAAAGCTATAAAGGCCATCTAGAATTAGGGACTCTCCAGGATGGTTCTTAAGATGGCTAGGAAACTTACTTAAGTAAATAAGATAAATTTACTTCCTCAGTTGCTAGACTACAGAGAGAAACAAAATAACACAGCTATGGTTACCATATGACTGTCTCACAGCAATCATGCATCCCTGACAGTTCTGAGAACTGCTGCTGTGGCCAAGGATAGTACAGTTTTATAGTTTGACTGTTAAAACTCAAGGTTCTACCTATTAGATTGGAGACATATGGGACAAAGAAGGTAGCCTGAAAGATTTAAGGGTCCCCCGATAAATGTAACCTAACTTTCTTTAAATAGTAAAATTATGGTGTGAGTTTATATTTCTAATTTATATTATGAATTCAGCAAGCCTACCATGTTTCTAGAACTTGTCCTCGTAGAATTTATAACTTGGTAGAGGGATTAGCATTACAAAATAATTACATGCACATATACATTATATCATGTATTACATGTATGTACATGAATATGCTATAAGATATTATTTCAATACATTATTTTAAGTTTATATTTAAATTCATCTTAAATTTATATGTGTGTGAAAAATCATATTTATATATATTTGCATGTCAAAATTCATTATATAAAACTGAGAAAAGGCATGCAGATCAAATAAAACATTTCTATCATACATAACACAATTTAATATTTCACATACTTATCCTCCTTTATGATTAGGAAGTAATTGTAATATACAGCATGTATGTCTTACCTATTAGAGATTTTTAAAAAAATAATATATCTTGATACTTTTTCAATGTCAAATCATCTTCATCCATCAACAAGAAATTTTGCATGGCATATGTGCCATAATTCTTTGAAATATTCTCTTATTGTTGAACATCTAAACTGTTTTACAATTTTCATCATTATATACAACATCCTGTTCAAGAATATAAATGTCTGTCTCCATTGCCTAGTTTTCTCACAAAGCAGATTTGTATAAGTGCAATTACATGTCAGAAGGTCCTGACCCTTTATAATACTGTATGCTGCCAAGTTCCTTTTGAAAAATGCTGTATTAATTTTAGCTTTCCTTGTCATTATAAAAATCCTCACATGACTAAACTACCAGAAATCTATTTTTTTTTTTTTTTTTTTGGTCATGGGGCTTGAACTTGGCCTGGGCACTGTCCCTCAGCTCTTTAGCTCAAGGCAAGCGCTCTACCACTTGAGCCACAGCACCATTTCTGGCTTTCTGCGTGGTTTTATTGGAGATAAGAGTCTGATGGTCTTTCCTGCCCAGGCTGGCTTTGAACCGCGATCCTCAGATCTCAGCCTCCTTAGTAGCTAGGATTACATGCATGAGCCACCCGCGCCCAGCATTGTAATAAATTTTTATAGTACTTGATTTTTGTTTTAATATACATTATATTGAGTAGATAAATCTACCTTGTTCATATAATTTGCCGATATTTTGAATTTATTTATGTAGAAGGGATTATTTATACATTACTGATATATGGTATTAATAATATTTATGTCAAAAATATTGTCATTATTATTATTTGTTTATATATTTTAGTTCTTTGGGAAGAGTGTAAAAACATTTTTTATATAATCAAATTACTGAACTCATCTCCCTGGTTCCATCTTTCCTCTTTTACTTCCAAATTTAATATCTATTTCCATTTTTGTTTGAATTTTACATTTCAATTTATTTTTGTTTTAAAATTTTTAGTATATAAAATTAATTTTCATGTGGGTAAAAATCAAATAATTCAATAATAAGTAGTCCTAATATAATAATAAAAATAATATTCCCTCTTTATTTCCATCTCATCTGCCAGGCCCTCTTCCAACACCAAATGTTTATAGCTTTCTAATTTTGGAGCTGACTCATATGTTACTGCAAGTCTATATTCTTTATGTATTTATTCATTAACTTTTAGATAGTATCTACTAATGATTTACTGACAATGATTATTTGAATAAGGCCTATATCTCACTTCCTTAAATTTCTAATTTTATTATAATGCTAATTTTAGTTAAATCAATAAAGAATGTTTATATTATAATGTTTATATTGCATTTCCTTTGTTTGATGTTTTTTCCAGAAATTTCTAGTCATGTCTTATTTATTCACATGCACACTTTTCTATTAATTTTCTGTTATATTATGACCAGTAAGACTAGGACATTTCTCTCTTCTCTCTCACTCAGCAAACCATTTTGCAATTCAGAATGTCTGCTTCAGGGTTTTCTGAAAGGCTATTACCCTAGGCTTCTTTTACTTTTTGTGTGTGAAAATAAAGTCATCTTCCTTCTTGAACCCCACATGCCTTACACTTATTGCTTTGCTAGTATTGGTTTCTTATTGATGTTATATTAAATTTCCTCAGAATTGGATGTTTGGCAAAACAATATAATGTCTTACAGTTTTGCGTGACTGGCCTCTATCGAGAAGGACAGGGCAAAGCCCCTGAGAAAGTTCCTGTTACCTTGCAAAGATAGTCTCTTCTGCATCCTTCATCATAGCACAAAGTGAGTTCTTACTAGGAAAGGGTGGACCACAACTAAAGCTCTAATGGGCTGAGAGTCTTCTTAGCCCAAATCTTTATAGACATCCATTTGTATGTCCCTTTCCACATTTCACAGTCGAAGCAGTGTCCTAGCATTGGCATATTTGACTTGCCTGACCACTTAAACATTTCTCTAGCTCTATGATTCTAATCACCACAGCCTCAGTCTGATGCTCACATAATCTATCTATAAAAAGGACTTCCACTCTGGCTCTTTTACCACCCTTTAACTGCCCATTATGTTCAGTCTCAATGTACACATTCTTGCAGTGTATCAATATAGGTTAGCAGCAATCATTCAACTCAATGACATTTTAGGCAATGCCCCCCTCTCCCTTGTAATTTCCGAAGGCCTTAAGCATGGAACTTGCAATAGTGCTCTCCCCAAAGAGAACTTTTTTTTCATGCCATCCTAGATGAACACTAGCCACCATGCTCATATTCTAGATACTATCCCAACTACAAATGCTTATGAGGAGACTGAGTCTGTTCAATACCAATCATTTGTGTTTTCAGATTATTCTTGACACCACATATATGATGGTTCCTTCAAGCAACCATTATAGGAATTTTATATGTACAATTGGCTTGAAGAAAGGCATGCATTCAATGGGTAAAAGAGATGGGAGCATGAAGAGCAGGGAGAGAATTTAGGCCATCATGGGGATCTTATATCTGCGAAGAAGAGCGGAAAGAAAGGACTGGGTAGGAAGGGTCTGCCTGCATTTTAATTCTGAGAAGGTTTTAGGTAAGCTGATGAGAATTCTCAAGCCAACCATGTGTGAAAGGAGTCCCATAACTTGTACTAATTCATCTTTATTCAGCCACCAACTATGCTCAGTCATTGGCTTGTGGAAACCCATGGGAAGTGTGGTTAGTGTGAACACAATGAACCAGGGCCGTGACTTAGCATTCCTACACAGGTGACATAAATAGTGTGTTTTCATGGAAACCAGAAAAAGTTTTAGAAACATTTTTACAGTATTCTCCACTACTTTCTCCTTTTCTCATTAGGATAATTTACTCTTATTTCATTCTTTTTTTTTAGATCACACATTTTCCAATACCCATTGACCTCTGATTCTCTTTACAGTATACAAGATTCGTTAATGGTCTGAATAATTGAATAGCCTGATAGATACCTTGGCATACATTGTAACTCTATCATCCAGAAGAGAGAAGCTTTGCTTTGCAAAAGCTATGTATTGCTAATATTTAGATGAGTAGTTGAATGCTTAGGAAAACTCCAAATGTTTACCGGGCATGAGTTAGAACCTTTTGCACATGTAAGGCTTTAGTAAAACAGCATCTGACTAACTTTTATAATTAATTTTCAACCAATCCCTGTGTATCTTTACATCCTGGCTCTATCTGACCTTGTTGTTTCTAATATTTAAACCTGGCCTTGGCTATGAAATGGAAATTAGCCACAAGCTCTACAATCTTAGTTTTCTCAGGATTACAAGTTGTTTATTCTTCCTTCCTTTGTTCCTATTTCCAGAAACTTAATTTAAAAAAAATCTCCCCAGGATTATTGGTGAACCTCTCTCATTTCATGCTTCCTTTTCAACTCTTCTTGCCATTTTGATTCAAGTTGGTTCATTTATTCTCTATATTAAAGGATCTTTGGAGAGAAGGAAATGACAGGTGTGGTCAATCTGTCATAGTAATTAAAAATTTGCACAGAAAGCTGGGTAACCCTAGAAACTTGAAAAATTGTGATCTGGAAGGTTGCAGTTCAATCCTCAAGATTTCATCTCCAATAAATCAGAAAAATGCTTAACTGGAGGCATGGGTCTAGTGGTAGTGTCTCAGCCAGGAACAAGAATGCAAGGCCCTGAGTTCAAGCTCCAGTATTAGTGCACAAATGCAAAAATGTACAGAAGAGTCTTAACATACAGTGTTTACCATTCAGTATGATTTTTGTAGTGAGATCTCTGTATTTGCCATTTTGATGTTATTTTGAAGCCAGTAGGGTATTGTTGATAAACTTTAATATGTCAAACTTCCAAAGTGAGTGTTAGCTACTTTACTTTGCTCATGTCCACATCTTCAGTTAAATGGCACCAAAGTAAAAGTTTTGTTAATTAAACTTAGCAGTTTATGGTTCAGACAATAAACAGACATCTTTCTTTCTGCTGTACAAGTAGAAGTATAGGTTTTGTTTTGATATTTTTCCTCTTTTTCTTTATAAAATGGAACATATTCTGGTTTTGTAAAGTTAACATTCAAATCAAAATTATATTAGGTGAATCTGTCTGTCTAAAGCTTTTGTGGGTTATTCTTCATGCATTTTATATCAATGAATGAAGAATTATTCTTTCCCCAGGATTTCAGAAAAACTATGCTCGAAACTCTAAAATATGGATGTTTTTTAAGTTGCACACCAATCTACGTAGAGAAGTATATTATCATAAGGTACATGATATATTAAGTCAATTTAATCCCAGCTTTTCTGTTCTGAAACTGTGGTAGAAGGCATTTTCCTGGAGGATAGCTGAACTTTGATGGTCCTGGAGAAATGTTGGTTTGCATGGCAAAGGGGAGGCTTTGAGTCTCTGTTTCACTCTGTCTCTATTTCTCTCTGTCTCTATCTCTACCTGTCTGTCTCTATCTCTTACTCTCTGTCTCACTCTCTCTCAGACACATACATACACACTTAGCCTTAAAATAATAAGAACCTCAACTATTGAATCTCAGAAGCAGCACTATCTTTTCTTTCACTATCAGCCTGAAAGGGTTGCTCAAGAGTTGAATAGAGTGAGTAGGGTTGAGTTTTGAGACAAGTGCAAGTGAAAAACCTCAATGAAATGAGGAAACAGTAAGCAAAAAGTATTCACCAGCCCCTCAAAGCTGAAACCGCTTTATATCAACTTTAAATTAAATGTAAAAAAATCATCAAAGAAAATGGTGCAATATATTTTCCTCTGCTTCATTTCTTTTACATTGCCTTCTCCTGGGCATTTTGCTTATGTAGAAGGGTAATGTGTTTAGACATTTTGGAGCTAAGCAGTCATAAAACTGTATAGGCACAGCTTGGAACCTCCATCCACAAATTAGAAAGATCCCCTAGACTTGCCCATTTTATAAACAGTGTGTGAAGAAATAAAGAAAGCAAAACAAACAAAACCCCAGGAAGGTAGTTTAGTTTTTTTTGTTTGTTTGGTTTTCCCCCAACTCTCCACTTATATAATTTCTAAATAGTCTATTTGATAATTATACACCAAAATATGATGCAAAGTAATGTAAATATAATTTTCATCAAACAATAGAAAAAAATCTTTAAAAAATGCCTTCAGCAATGACAGCTGGAATTCAATAGACTTTATACATTTTTGAAATAAATAGCAAAAAAACTTTTCTTTATAGTAAAAAGCAAAGCATAATTGAAACAAGCATCAGTAAACATTTGTTTTGACTAAAAATCTTTTTTTCTTGTTGTAAACTACAATCTTCAGAAGTTATTAGTAGGCAGAAGTAAGCTTATCTTGCTTAAAACCTCTGATGATATTTTGTATTTTCTAAACAATCTTCTTGCTTGTTGACCCATGTAATTTCAGAAAATATGCTGAACAATAAGAGTTTGGACAAAGATTCTAAGGCTCTGCTTCTGATATGCTCCTTGAATAAGGACAGCAAATAATTTGCATAAAAATATAAAATAAACAAAGCATTGGGCATTGCATGCTTAAAGTATAATTCCTCCAACAAAGTCACGAATAACTTATCTACTTGATTCAGCAGTAATTTCTTCTGGATTGCTGCTTCACCACTGAAGTCATTGAATAGGATATCAAATACCACAGTACTAAATGCTGCTATTGTTTTATATTGGATAAAACTTGTAAACAGAAAAACTTGAAATAAATATACGAGTTAAAAAGTAAATACATATTTGTGAGCTGCTATTGCAGGCTATAATGAATAGGTTTAAAAGGCAATATTTAGTCAGTACACATGCTTCAAATAAGTGACATTCTGTATATCATATTTTGCCAAGTCTAATAATCTATTCCATCTATTATCAAATGACAAATTTAATGATGGTGGGAGGAGAGAGAAACTATGAATACTGGTAAAGAAATAGACTATGGTAAATATGATTGATTTTTAATACAGTACTACATTGAAGACTTAAGTGTGTTTAAAAATTAGACTATATTTAATATTTGGCATACTTCAGTTACTTATAAATATCTGTTGAGTGAACGCATAAAATTTACTCATAGCAGAAAATGCCAAAATGCTCCCCAAGGAAAATGAAGCATTGTTGAATATGTTTCTGACCTCCAGTTTTATTTCATAGGGTATTTAGTATGCTTTTAACAGAAACCTGAGTGTTCTGTAGAAGTTTGGGGTGTAAGTAGATTGATAACCACCTTTGATGCTCAGCAGGGAGCTCATAAATAGTTAAGCATATGCAAATTACTTGAAAGAAGTTTGTCTTCATTCGTTGTTTTAGGTCAGACTAATGATTTTCTTTTTCAAACAGAACCAAATGGATGTGTCAAAGAGGTAAAATCCTTAATAGGAGTGGACATAAATAGTTTCCAACCTGCTGCTAAGGTTACAAATGTCACTGGTAGTTGTCATTATAGCAGAGCAGAGGGTCCTTCATCATTTCAAACACATTTCCAGATCCACAGGTAGTGAGATAAGTGACCATTACCACATGCACCAAAAAGACAAACAGATGGTGTGCAGATCATTTATTTTTCTGTGTGCCTTATAGGATTCAAGCATTTTAGAAGTCATTCAGAGTCATGTGTTTTATATCAACTTATGTAAAGGCATTTACATATATTGAACCCTTGCCCTTCACTCCTGGGTTTGTTTTCTCCACCTTCCTTTTCCCACATCCGAAATGTGTAAGTAAGTGTGCAACTCAAGTGTATACCTTTCCCTAGGGTGACTGTGGAAAAAATAAAGGATCTCTATTAGGATTCCAAGTGAGCATTTTCATTTAATCTTTTGCAATCTTTCTAACCCCTGGGGAATGATAAATTGTGCAATCTTTGGCATGGGCCAAGGGCTTGTGCTCTCTTACTGAGTTTTGCCCCTGAGTCTAAGTGAGGGTGGAAGGCATATTGAAAGAACGCAAAAAGATTTGCCTGGCAGAGCTGATTGAGAACTTCCTGAAGTTCTTCCCAGCAGAGTTTAAAACAGATTGTACCCACAATCTAAACAGACCACAGATATGGCCAAGAAAACTGAACTGACTGGGCAGAGTCCATTTTAGGGCTGTTTTGTTGTTTCCTGGTCCTACAGATAAAGCCAGTAATGACATTATGCATTGCCCTTTCCCTGTCTGTTGTAATTACCTCATTGCAGCCCATATAAAGCAGGTGGTAAATTATTGGCCCAGCCAAAATCAACTAATTCAACATGCACTTTGGAATCTTTCCAGAACTTGCTGAAAATTGTACATTCAACAGCTATACATAGGCTACGGTAAAGAAGAGTATCATATTTTTAGGTTTCATAAACACTTTTATCTGCAATTCTTTCTCATTCACCTTTAAGCACACACCCAAATGATGCTGCTTAGACTGTCCTGAGTTGACCTGTTATGTAGAGTGATATTAGACCATAAGCTTTACTGGCCCAAATAGAATGTCATGTCTTTTTATATTAACCACAATCCTGTCTCAGTGTGTGCCTTTTGTACTCATCCCTTTAATTTGGATTTTCTGGTTAGATTACTTGACTAAGAATTAAGTGGATTTAGCACCTGCGAGCTCAATTTCCTTCAGCTAAATTCAGTTTTCCATATTCAGTTCTATCAAAGCCCACTCCCATTTGGCCTTACCTAACTGAGACATGTCTGCAAAAATCAGCCTGAGAGAGAAATCATTTATTTCATAGTTAGATCTTAGAAAAATTATCCTACCCAAATAGTGTATACACAAATACTATGTTAATCTGAGCTAAGCATAGAAACAGGTATTCTCATCACCATGTTTTTCCAATATATGACAAAATGAAGTAAGATCAGGCTACCCAGAAGTTTGCTTACATCAGTAATACACATTTCAGCAATTTGGGACATGGGAACTAATGCACCATATGAAAAAGCATTTCAAAAGCCCCCAGCTATGAGTAAATCAGGGCATGTGAAATCTCCTTTCACAGTGTTTGTTGCCACAGGATTTTGTTTTAGTTTTTAGAATATTTTGTTAGTAATTAATATTTTTTGATGTTCCATGTCGGTCTTATGTGAAAGTATAATACTGTGACATTTGAAATGAGTACCCTGAAGCTTGCTTGAATCAACAGTGCATTTGTTGTTCGAAATCAACTTGATTAAAAAAAGGTCTGTATTTAGGCATTTTTAAATTACTGAGGCTTAGAAATATGCTTTTCAAGGCAGAGATCTTAGACACTCAAATTTCTTTTAGTTTTGACTAAAAGTCTTCTCCTGTAATATAAGTAGTAACTCTTCTTACACAAATTTCTTATATGAGTCAGTTCTATGGCTTTCTTCCAAAAGTGGTATTTGGATTTATACAGATGTATTTTTGTTTATTTGTTTGTTTAAAATACTGTTAGTTATGAATTCCAAATACCTTTGAACCAACAGTAGTCTAAAACTCTTTGTCAACAAGTATCCTCCCTTCTCCTTCTTCCCCTCCACCCAAAGACTCAATATAAGGACAGGCAGGAACACAATTCCAGTTTAATTAACTGGAAAGTTTAATTGTGTTATTACCTTTCTTATTGTCGCCAAGGTCACTCTTCCATACCACATGCAACTCTAAATCTGAGTTCGACTTCTCAGTGATGCAGAAGTGGACATTGACTCATACTTACCAGAACCAGTAGTGAAGATCTTAATAATAGACTTTAGTGCTTCCTATGAGAAGTAGGCCTACCATTTGGTAGGTAAGTAGACTTACATTTTAGGTTAAAGATGGGCACCTCATCCACAAGTTTGCACTGATTCCTCATCCATTCATTGAACAATATTGGCACTCTTTAGGTAGCCATTATTCTAACAACTGTTAAAGATAAAGTTCAAAACCTGAGAGACAAAAATCTATTCCTTAAAAATTTCCATTTTTATTTATTATTTGACCCTCAATGTGCTATTCTGGTTCTTGATGTGATTTCATCTTTTTAGTTCTTGCCTGGCTACAAGTTCATTTTTCTCCTACTTTCACTTGAAACTATTCTTATGCTCCTCAAAAGTCAAATACTAAGTAACTAAAATGAAAAAAAAACCAATTACAGTATCTAAATCACAGATGGTAGTGCCACTTTTGTTTCCAAATGAATCAATGCTCTTTTTTGTATTTTTATTTTTTAATAAGGTTTATATTGTGAAAATACTGTACAGAGGGGTTACAATCACATGAGCAAGGTAATGAGTACATTTCTTATCAAGCATTGTTGCCTCCTCCTTTGTTTCCCCTTACCATCCCTGCCCTCCCAACACCAACACCCCCCACATCCCCCCACAAAAGTTGTAAAGTTCATTTTTCTTATTTATTTATTTATTTATTTTTATTGTGAAAATGCCGTACAGAGGGGTTACATTTACATGAGCAAGGTAATGAGTACATTTCCTATCAAGCATTGTTGCCTCCTCCTTTGTGTTTCCCCTACCATCCCTTCTCTCTCACCTCCATAACTACATTCCTCTGCTCCCTCCCCCACCTAAATTGTAAAGTTCATTTTTTGACATAGTGTCTTGTACATCTCATTGTTGCAATGGGTCAACTTGTATCCCTATTTAAACTATTTGTTTTTTCCTTTCTGCTCCTCAAATTATACCAACATCAAATACAGTGAAAACTGGGGTTATACCGTGGGAGAGGGACATTCAAAGCGACAAAAATATCACATGGTACCTTATAAATACGTTAGAAACAATAGCAAGGGAAAAAAAAAACACTTGTGTCCTTATCTTGCTCTTTTACTTATTAGATTGTCCCTAAATGGCCAACTACATTGCACATTGGAAGGAAATTTTACTTAGAAACTACTCAACTCTAGTAATCAATTCAATGGTTGGTATGATGTTATAGTCACCAGGAAATTTGATTTTTTTTACAAATATCTATTTTCACAAATATTTATTACTTAAATTTATGTTACAGTACTTAAGAGGATCTATTCAATATACTTATACAACAAAAACACAAATAGTATTTATAATTAAAAGTATAATTTAAATGATTATTATTTGAGCTTAGTTTGGTTTTTACATAGAACATTTGTTAGTCAACTCACAAGCCAAAAATCTATGAGTTAAGTTGTTAAAGTGATTCAATATTTGCTACAAAATTTGACATTGTAAAAATTTTTGGTAATTTAATGAGTGAGATCTCTCTTAGGTAAGAAAACTTAATGACAACAAATAAGACTTTCATGTTGAAGAATAAATACCCTTTTCTTGGCCCAGAATGTTCCGCTCGCAGCCATGTGCAGTTTTTCCTTTAAGGCTAAGAAAAATCACCAAGAATATGTCTGTGGTTGAGCAAGATCTAGATCCAGATAGTACTACAGGTACAGAATTTGTTATAGATTCTGAAGAAGAACTTATTAAAGAATGTAAAGAACTCTGGAAAGATATGGAAAATTGTCAGAATAAATGGTCGCTTATTGGAACTGAGACACTCACTAATTCAAATGCACAGCTATCATTACTGATGATGCAAGTGAAATGCTTGACTGCTGAATTCAAGCAATGGCAGAATCAAACACCTGAAGTAATTCTTCTGACTGATGATGTTCTAACTACATTAGGGAAGGAAGAGTTACAAAAATTGAAAACTGATCTTGAAATTATACTACCCACTATTCAGTCAAAGAATAAAAAGTTAAAGGAAGACTTTGCAAGAGAGCAGCAGTGGTTGGATGAACAGCAACAAATAACACTTTTACTACAATCCAAAGTGAACTGGAGAGTCAGATTGAGGTGCATTCTAAATCAAGACTTGAAATGACTAATGAGATGAAAGCTGAAATACTCATTATAAAAGAATTTAAGGAGAAACTCTTGATTGCCCTGGGTGAATTTCTTGAATACTGTTTTCCTCTGCCTGGTGGAAAAACTAAAAGGAAAAAGACAAACGTTGAACCAACTGCACAGCTGATAACATTGAATGAGATAATTGAGATCCTTATAAATAGAATATTTGATGTTCCACATGATCCCTATGTCCAAATTAATGCTTCCTTTTGGCCACCTTATATTGAGCTGCTGCTGTGCAATGGAATTGCCTTGAGACATCCTAAAGATCCAAACCGAATAAGATTAGAAGCCTTTCATCAGTAAAAGGATGGTCTCTTTTCATACTGTAAGGAATCTTGTTATCCAAGGATAAAGGAAACATAGTACTGTTTGAATAAGTCAATAATAGTTCATAGTTAGTAGTTCATATTCCTCTTGCTATTTTATAAACAAGTTCGTACTGTGTAGCCCAGGCTAGTGTCCATCTCCATATCCTTTAGCATCCATCTCTCCAGTGCTGGTTGTGGTGTGTGCTACCACCGAGCCAGGTGGTTGATCTAATTTAAAACTTCAATAACTCAAACTGCCAACTATTCATTTATAAAGTGATTTTTTTTATTGTGAAAATACTGTACAGAGGGGTTACAATTACCTGGACAAGATAATGAGTACCTTTCTTATCAAGCATTGTAGCCTCCTCCTTTGTTTCCCCTTCCCATCCCATCCACCCCCCTTCCCCCCACCCTATTTTCCCCTCCCCCCTCCCCCCACCAAAGTTGTAAAGTTCAGTGATATTTTTTTTTTACTCATTCAGTACTTTTATGTTTTCAACTGCAAGTGAAAAATGCTGTATATTGTTTATCAAGTGTGTACTTAATGTTCTTTGAAAAATTGTAAATTTGTGAAGTTTGCTAATATTTTTCCAGAATTGTTGTATTGGAGACTATTGGCTTATTCCTCCAGGCTGAGATCTGAGGATTCCAGATTGAAGCCAGCTTGGGTAGACAAATTATTGAAATCTTTATCTCCAATCAATTAGCAAAAAGTCAGAACTAAAGGCATGGCTCAAGTAGTGGGGCACCCACTTAATTGAAAAAGCTTGAGGCTCTGAGCCAAGCTCCAGAATATTGTTGCCCCCCCAAAAAATGAAAGGTCACTTAATTTGGAGATTTTTTTTCTTATGGTGCTAGGGAGCAAAACTAGCACCTTGTTAAAGATAGGCAAGCACTCAACTAACCATATCAGGAGATAGTCTTAAAATTGAAATATTCATCCAATTAGAAAGATAATTTTAAAATATTGAGCAAATCTGTTTCATATATATTGTTTCTTTTCTATGTTTGTTAAAAATTAGAATATGGAAAATAGTGGATAAGCAATCTTTTATTCTGCATTAAATACCACTGACAGTATATGTTAATACCCCTCTTGTTTCTGCTAATTATTACCAAGAAAATTGTGTTCAAAACATTTTGCAAGTTTCTATAAATAAATTTGTTTCTAAAAAAAATAAACAGAAAATAGCTCTGTGAAAAATTCCACAAGTCTTAGGATTATAAAACAACATCCATAAAAACATAAACATTTTAAAAACTCAGAATATATTTTTGGGAGTGAACTTAATTATTTCTGTTTTCCCAAAATTAATCTTAAAATAAGCTCAATAAGAGCTGTAAGACATTATAACATATTTATAAACATTTTTCTCAATTTCTTTTGAAAAAATGCATTTGCAAGAATACTCACCAATTTTAATAATAATAAGGAACTCTGCAGCTAGAAGAGTTAAAGAAATTTATGGAGGAAGAGACAAATCAATTGTGGTGTTATATGGAATTGATCTAGAGGAATCTGATTTTCCAAATTAGTTCAGAAATGATCCATGCTTAAAGAAATGATAATGTATGTGCTGGCTATCCATTTTAGAAAAATACAATCTCCATCATAGCACACTCAATATAAATTTCAGATAGACTGAATGTTTATGTTGAACAAAGCAGTAAAAATCCTAAAAGAAAATAAAAGTACACAATTTGCAAAATTGAGGAGGATGAAACCAAGCCTAGAAGCCATAAAACATAAAAAAAAGAACCTGATTATACCTCAAACATTCTAAAATAATTTGTAAGGAAAATACATTATAAGAAAATTTACACAATCTTTTTATTTGTGAAAAATCATTTACTAGAGTCCTCAAACACTACCTTCTCAAGCCTCACTACAAATATCGCTAAGATTCCACACAGCAAAACATAAGATATCCCAATAAAAATGGGAAACTATACGGAGACAGTTCAGAGAAAGATTTGTAAATAATCACCAATCATAGATGCTCAATCTTACTAATTCTCAAATGCAAATTAAAATAACAATGAAAAAATCTTAATTCAAAAATGGAAATGGAGAGAAGTCATCTTGT
The DNA here is from genome assembly GCF_024711535.1 of Dipodomys merriami. Classification (NCBI taxonomy): domain Eukaryota; kingdom Metazoa; phylum Chordata; class Mammalia; order Rodentia; family Heteromyidae; genus Dipodomys; species Dipodomys merriami. The sequence continues at coordinate 12,651,995 of NW_027206290.1, forward strand.
TTTGATTATTTATTGTGTAGTTTCTGTGAATATTTGTATTAATATTTATATAAATATGTACATTTTTAGTCAGCAAGTTTGCTTATATAATTTATTCAAGAAAGGCTCCAGTGAGTCTATAAAAGACATTAATTCGAACAGTGTTAGCAATAGTAAAAAATAAGAAATAACCTAAATAGCCAGCAATGGGTAACTTGTTTAGTGTTGCATTCATGAAAGGTAATATAATAAAACCATTGGAAAGAATTTAGTCTTTGTATCATAATATTAGAAGATGAGAAATAACTGTACAAACCTAATAAAATTACAGGATGTCAAAATGCGTCCCAGCTGAACTACATCTGTGTCCCTGATCCATCAGATTTTGAGGAAGAAGAAGAAAGGTGTTACTTTAAAGGCACAATGTTTGGAAGTAGTTTATAGCAAATGAGACAGTATAACAGTACAAAAAACGAACACAGTACAGAGTGAAGAGTTTCCTACTCTTAGTAAGGTGAGAAATAAATCTAGGGTATTTAGTATGGTATAAAATATTAGAATCATGAAAAGTAGGGAAAAAGAGACTCCATGTTCTAAAGAAAAGAGAGAGACTTGTTAGGTAGATAAAAGTAAAAAGGACAGTCTTAGTGACAGAAAGAAGGAATTATATTCCTGTTTCAATATATCTCAACTACAAATCCTTTGTTTCTGGTGAGAGAAGGAAAGCCATGAGTCACGGGAGAGGTTGCTTCCAGCAGGGACAGAGAAAACTTCTGTGTTGTGTTGCTGGAGAATCTAAAACTCTCCAATCAAGCAGCTGGAGCAGATGACCTTCCAACTTTTTAATATTTTCATTCCATAGGAAGAAGAGCTCCTTTTTCCTAAATTATTTAATAAATGGTGTGACTGGACACTTCAATACCCTGCGAGAAGGAGGAGGAGGAGGCTGAGAAGGAGAAGGAGAAGAAGGAGAAAGAAAAAAAAGAAGGGGAGGAGGAGGAAAAAGATCCTAAACAGTTTAAACACTGAAGGACTCAATGCTGAATCCTAAGTATTGAAAATAATAGGGAATCTAGGATCTAAGAACACAGTATGTACTATTAATTTCCTTTTAAAATAGTCCCATTATAAAGGCAATCTATCCTGTTTCACAGAAGCATGTTGATAAGCATTCCATTCTTGTGTAGGAGCTCCTAAATAGTGTCCTTCTCTGAATGTTCATCCTCTCACTCACACCACACTATAACTCTTCATTCTTTTTTCACAGAAAATGTATTTAGTGCATAGCTCCTTCACGATCCTTCACTGTACCAGCAAATACCTTTAGTCTGTAGTTAGTATCCTTCAGTGTTCTCTACCAATTCCTTATGAGTCTTCAGATGTCATTTAGGAGTCACATTCTTACTTTCTCATTTTTAACCTCTATTTTGACATCTGCCACCACACATCCTGTAACCCACCCATAGGCTTCATTCCATCAGATTTCCATGAGCTTTCTTCATTTATCCTCCACTGAAATATTGATTTAAATATATGCTCTTCGATCAGCACAGATCCCTCAAAATGCCAGATATCTGCTATCTATACCAGCTATTTCTATACATAAAAGAAATTAAAAACATTTATTCTTGCTAGATCACAAACAATAAGCAACACCACACCTGGAATTGTGTTAATGTTCAAGAAAGCATTCAGAGAAAATAAATAAATGTGTAGAATTTCTTCTTATTAGGACATTAACTGAATGGACTTGTTCAATTCGATTTTTAAGCACTCTGCTTCTACATAGCATTATATTTTTTAAAAGTGTTTTTTTTATCATTTTTTCCTTGGTGTCTGTAATCTATTGACAAGTACTATTATAATCATTTTAAAGGTAAATAAATGCAAGAAAAGAAAAATGATGCTGTAACACAGCTCTAATCTCTGGATATATTAATGAAAAACAAAGAATAAACTTACATTTTAACTTCCTTTTAATTTAAGCTTTCTCAAGAGCATCAACACAGATTTAGCAGCATCAAATCCTATTGTAGCAGACAGATTCTTGTCAATCTTTTGGTGTAAGTTTCATCAAAGATTTCAATTTCCAGCAAAGTGTTGTGGTGCATAGCTATAGTCATGACACAGACTGGAGGCAGTGACATCAAGATGTCAAGTTATAAGCAAGTTTAAGGCCACCCTGGGCTATATAGCGAGACCCTGTCCAATGGGTGGATTTTTAAAAAAAATTTGAGGCATCATTCCAACACATTTGTGTTACAGAACTTATCAAAGTTAACATATGTCTAGTTAAAGCAATATTGTGACAGTAAAATTAGAGGCCTGATATATTCACTACTATCAATATAAAATGTTTTCATAAAGAGTGATATCTGACAAAATCACTTAATATAGTCTTTTTTTTTTTTTTTTTTTTTGTCGGTCATGAGGCTTGAACTCTGGGCCTGAGTGCTGTCCCTCAGCTCTTCAGCTCAAGGCGAGCGCTCTACCACTTGAGCCACAGTGCCACTTCCGGCTTTTTGGTGGTTTATTGGAGATAAGAGTTTCACGGGCTTTCCTGCCCTGGCTTTGAATCGCAATCCTCAGAACTCAGCCTCCTGAGTAGCTAGGCTTACAGGCATGAACCACCGCAGTACAGCACTTAATATAGTCTTTGACTTACAGGAATTAAGGTCAGATAAGATGCTGTTAGGAGAAATGGACACAAGTTTTTTTTTCTTTCTTTCTTGCTATTGTTTGTAACGTATTTTAAGGTTATTTTTGTTGTTGTTGCTTCGTATGTCCCTCCCCCACGGTATGACTCCTGTGTTCACTGTATTTGATATTGGTATAATTTGTGGAGGGGAAGGGAAAAAACAAATAGATTAAATAGGGATACAGGTGGACCCATTGCAACAATGAGATGTACAAGACTATGTAGAAAAATGAACTTTACAACTTTGGCCGGGACGGGGGTGGGGGGATTGGGGGAAGGGGGAGTGTGAGGGGCTGGGGGAGGGGCTGGGGACGATGAAGACTACAGCAGGGAGTGTAGTCGTGGAGATGGGAGGGCAGGGATGGTAGAGAAAAAACAAAGGAGGAGGCAGCAATGCTTGTTAAGAAATGTACTCATTACCTTGCTCATGTAACTGTAATCCCTCTGTATGGTATTTTCACAATAAAAACCTTACTTAAAAAAATAAAATCTGAGTAGGATAGAAAATTGGGACATGCTTTAAAGGATACATTATGTGGATGTTAGTTGACTATTTGAGTAAGTAAAGTATCGTCAACTTAATAACTTCTGTAATGAGTCAATCATAAAGGTTCTGGAGCCAACGCACGATCTCCTTGATGTGCAGAAGTTAGATCTAAAATGCACAGGGATATTACAAATTACACAGAATTCTAAATACTCACCAACAGTGAGACCAAAAGAGGACAGTCAGAAGAGAATCACAAAGGTGCAATACCTAAGCACCTCTTCCTATGTATATAAAATAACATACATACTGAAATGAATTCCAAAGATATAAAAACAAAGAATTTTTTTCTTAATTTGTTTTTTCTATTTCTGATGACTCTGTGTTCTTTACCTTATAGATGGTGCACTCATGTGCACATCTGTGGAAGGGTTGGGGAAGGACACAGAATCAGAGGAAAAATGGTGAAAAAGTGCAGCAATGGAATACACTGGACATTGATGAACGTGAACTATGCCACTAAGAGTGTAGATGGGAGGGAGGGAATGGGAGAGAATGAGGGAACAGATGATCCTATGCAAAAGGAAATGTATTTATTACTTGATGTATGTAAAGGTAACACCACTGTATATCATCTCTAAAACACCAATAAAGAAAAATAGGAAAAAATAAAGGGAAGGGCAGGGTGGGGATTCAATGATATTTTTGTTAATGACGTTTATTTGTTGTAGTTGAACATTATTATTGAATAAAATGGTCTGAATAAAATAAAGATTCTGGAGCTGGATAGAGCATTGGGGAAATCTTGGAAAGGTAAAATGGGTGGAATTGAAGGTAATTTACTGGAAAGTTGAATAAAAACAAATGACATGGTTTTAAAGAAGTTGTCAGTATAAGGCATATTATTGTCTATGTGAAAGAAAATTTAGAATCACTCTGGTCATTCAGATATTGAATAAGTTTCCTAGTATTGTCATTTCAAGAAAGCAGTTAGATAAACCTCTACAGAATCTAATATTTTATATATAGTATGTATCTACTGGCACTTTTATCATTTGTGGGCGTTAAGAGCAGATGAAAGTTGAAAAGTTGGTGAATTATTGCACACTTCAAATATTGAAAATGATTGTAAGCAAAGCAATTTCCTTTTCACCATTAGTTTTGTTGCATTACTACCATTTGTTTCACTTCAACAATAAATAAAATTTTTCTGAATCCTATTTTCTTATTTATTCATTTTCAGTTATTCTATGGTTTTCTATCAGTGAATTTGCATCTGTTACATCCAACGCAATGAGTAGATGAGAAACAGCAGTAAAAGTATCAAAACATTACAATATACTGCAACCCAACAACTTAGACCTTGTGAGGAGTGATTGTCTATGGACAGAACATCTCTTGAGCAGAATGTAGGGAGAAATGAAAATGGATTATAGCAATGTATCCATATACATGACAACTAGTAAAGGAAAGCTAATAAATGGAAATGAAGTGTGATTTTCATTAGAGCCGGTAAGATACTTGCCAATTTTTATCAGAGATAATCCTTATTTGAATTTCCCTGATAATTAGGTATATGCATATGCATCCCCATTAAACTCCAGCAAGTAGTTAATGGTAGGCTAAGATATATAGAGACTTAAACATCTTGCATCTTTGATCAATCCAATAGGAAGGAACAAAAGGAACAATGTGAGCACAAACACTGGGGATTGTGCAACATGTCCAAGATGAGCAGGACAGCATACACAGAGCAGGTAGCATTTGTGGGATGAGTAGGTCTAATTTTTCTGTAAGAAAGCCAGTAAGATCTGGAAATCTTGTTTACACTCGGTGCAAGCCAGTTCTAGTGAAATTAGGCATGTCAACAGAAATCCCATCTTCTACTTCTAAAGTAACACTACAACACTGAGTGAAGCACCTAATTGGTTTTCTGTACTATTTATCTCATAGGGTTTCAACACCGTGTGCTTTTTGTTTAACCCCAGAAGTGATGTTTTATCAAATTATTCCTATATTTACTACTCAGCCAGGGCAGAGTTCCACATTACACACAAAGTTTGATTGCTAGTAATGAAATTACAAAAAAGAAAACTGAGACAAGAATGTCTTAATTCATCAAACTGTTTTGATGTTAAAGCCAATAGAAAAAAAAGCATTAATTGCAACCCACATATAGGAGTGCTAAGGTGGGAAGCATTGAGACAAGTCATTCTAAATGGATTAGCTTATCAATCGATACACTTATCAGTTAATTTTGAATATATTCTGTTAAGATATTTATTGTAAAATTATATGATTATTCATTGTTTATCCAAGGAAGAACACTTCATTGAATGGAACAAATATTTCTGATTCCACAATTCTTACATTTGAGAGGAGAGAGAAGAAAAACAAAGAAATAGGCTGGGAAGGTGGCTCAGTGGTAGAGCGCTTGCCTTGCATGCATGAGCCCCTGGGTTCAATTCCTCAGCACCACATGAGCAGAAAAAGCTGGAAATGGTGCTGTGGCTCAAGTGGTAGAGTGCTAGCCTTGAGCTCAAGAGCTGAGGGACAGCACCCAGGCCCACAACCGACAAAGAAAGAATGAAAGAAAGAGAGAGAAAGAGAGAGAGACAGAGACAGAGACAGAGACAGACAGAGACAGAGACAGAGAAAGAAAGAAAGAAAGAAAGAAAGAAAGAAAGAAAGAAAGAAAGAAAGAAAGAAAGAAAGAAAGAAAGAAAGAAAGAGAGAGAAAGAAATAGTTTTTTTTTCTTGCTATTGTTCCTAACGTATTTATAATGTACCACGTGATTGTTTTTGTTTCTTTGTATGTTCCTCCCCCATGGTATAACCCCTGTTTTCACTGTATTTGATGTTGGTGCCCTGTATCTTGTATATACACATCTCTAGGTTGGGAAAGGGAAGGGAAAAAACAAAATGCTTAAATAGGGATACAGGTTGATCCATTGTAACAATGAGATGTACAAGACACTATGTTGAAAAGGAACTTTACAATTTAAGGGAGGGGGTGTGTAGTTGTGGAGATGGGAGGGAAGGGATGGTAAGGGAAAAACAAAGGAGGAGGCAACAATGCTTGATAGGAAATGTACTCATTACCTTGCTAATGTAACTGTAACCCCTCTGTAAAGTACTTTTACCATAAAAAAGTATTTAAAAAAACCAACAACAATGTGTAAGTTATTTCATGTTCTCATAGATAATAAGTGTTTAAGAGTGTTTAAGAGGACCAGAGCTAAGCACTGGTGGCTTAAGTCTGTAATCCTACAGGCTGAGGGTAGCTGAGATCTGAGCATGGCAGTTTAAAGCCAGTCTGGACAGCACTCAGGGGGATTCTCATGTCCAATAACCTACTCCAAAAAAGCCGAAAGTGAGAGAACTCTAGTCTTGAGCAAAAGTAGCTCAGAGATGATGCCCAGACCCTGAGTTCAAGTCCCAGGACTCTCTCACACACACACACGCACGCACACACACACACACACACACACACACACACACACACACACACACACACACACACACAGAGGCAGGAGGATGCATTGGGGTGGGGGGAAACTAGAGCACTGGAAAGTAGGAGTACCAGGGTTTGAAAGAGGATGTTTGAATTCCATGTAAATATTGATGTGAGGTTAGCATTGAGAATTTTTTTTCCTGGTGCTGGAACTTGAACTCGAGGCCTGGGGGTGTCCCTGAGCCTCTTAATTCTCAAGACTAGTGCTCTACCACTTGAGAGCAGCTTTATCTGAGTAGTTTATTGGAGATAAGAGTCTCAGGGACTTTTCTTCCCCAGGCCTGGCTTTGAACTGTGATCCTCAGATCTCAGCCTCCTGAGTAGCTAGGATGACAGGCTTGAGGGCTGAAGATTGTCTTTGGATAAGGTAGGTTTGGTGGTCCTCACTTGTAATACTAGCTATGCTGGAGGGCAGAGGTAGCAGCTTTGTCATCTATGACCAGCCCCAGGGCTAAATTTAAGACTCTATTTAAAAATAAAATAATTAAGTAAAATTTATAATTTAAAATGACTAGCTACATCTTTCAAGTAGTAGAGTATGTCTGTTAAACAGAACTTTTTTTAAAGTTAGATAATATCTATGCATGGAAAGACATAATCCTTATGTAAGCTGAGGATGCAGCTGAAGAAAAAAATAAGGTGAAACATGCGTTCGTCATATGCAAGCAAAGGAAGAAAGTGTCCTGAAGTAGAGTGAGGATGTGAGGAATATTAACACATGAAACTAGAATTTTGTCTTTTAGCCTCATGGAAATGGAAAGCATTGCAGGAATATCAAATAGATAGATGAGATGATCCATCTTAAGTACTAATGCCATTACATTGACTGCATATTTAAAATCAAATGTCAAGCAATAGTGAAGTTAATTAGAAGTGTTTGGTAGTATACATACAGAGATTAAAAACAAAGAAAAGTCATATTATTTATTATTTTTTATCCTGAGAAATTATGGAGTTACCAATTAAGATGCAGAAGGTTATATGTGATGTAAGTTGGTGTTTATTTCAAGGCATATTGATTTTCATATGTCCTTTGGACATTCAAGTGGATAATTATGTGGACAGTATTACAAATGTGATATTTGGTATAATGACCTGGATGAGATATAAATTTGTGAGTTTTTCCATATTGATTATATTTAAAATCATGTTTGGATTATATTTAAAATCATCAAAGACATAAATGGAGATAATTATAAAGAAAAAAATTAGAAAAGGCTCTGGGGTCATCCAACAGTAACAGGTTTCAGAGAAGAAGAGACCCCAGTTAGCAAGACTGAGAAAGACAAAACATTGATGAAGAATGGAAATCAAGTACTTGAAGGAAGTACAACAAGAAAGATGTATCAAGGAAGAGAATGTGCTGCCAAGAGTGGCCAATGCAGGCAAGAGTGGCCATTGGACTCACTAATGTGGGGAAAAACAAGAGGCTGACATTTTTGATGGGGTAATAGAAGTAAAAACGTGAGGAGTTTCGAAAGAAAATGGGAAACAATAGTATATTTCTTAGAAATTCAGTTAGTGTTGTACACTGATTTCAATGATATAGGACAAAGAAATACCAACATAGGAAGAAGAGAAAGAATTGCTAGAGTGTGTTGTTCAAAGAACAACTGGAATACTGTTCTTATACAAGTAAGAGAATCTATGTAAAAAGAGGATCTGGCTTCAAACAGAGAAAAAAATTCAATTCATTATGTATTTTCTTTTCTTTTTATTAAAAGATATTTTATTGTGAACATACTGTACAGAGGGGTTTCAGTTACATGAGCAAGGTAATGAGTACATTTCTAATCAAGCATTATTGCCTCCTCCTTTGTTTTTCCCCTACCATCCCTTCCCTCCCATTTCCACAACTACACCACCCCCCCACCCCTCACTGTTCCCCCTCTGCCCCGGCTTCCTAAATTGTAAAGTTTTTTGTTCCACAGTGTCTTGTACATCTCATTGTTACAAAGGGTCAACCTGTATCCCTGTTTAAACATTTTGTTTTTTCCCTTCCCCTCCCCAAATTATACCAACATCAAATACAGTGAAAACAGGGATTATACCGTGGGGGAAGAACATACAAAGCAACAAAAAAAAATCACATGGTACCTTATAAATATGTTAGAAACAATAGCAAGAGAGAAAAAACCACTTGTGTCCTTGTCTTGGGGGTACATTTCATTTAACATCATCTTATCTTATCATATATACATAGCTTTTGAGCTTTTCTGCTTGTCCCAGACATATACTAGTTATTACAAATAAGGGAAACCATAGGACCTATATTCCTTTGGGCCTGGCTTACTTCACTTAATATAATTTTTTCCATTTCCTAACAAATGGGGTGATGTCATTCTTTCTGATGGAGGCAGAATTCCATTGTGTGTGTGTGTGTGTGTGTGTGTGTGTGTGTGTGTGTGTGTGTGTGTGTGTGTATGTGTGTGTGTATGTCACATTTTCTTGATCCATTCATCTACTGAGGGGCATCTGGATTGGTTCCATATCTTAGTTGTGGTAAATAATGCTGAAATAAATAAGAGTTATGCTTGTAGCTTTAGTATGTTCTTATTTGTGGTCATTTGGGTAAATGCCTAAAAGTGGGATTGCTGGGTAATAAGGGAGCTCTATGAGGAGTCTTTTGAGGAACCTCCATACTACTTTCCAAAGTGGTTGAACAAGTTTACACTCCCACCAACAATGCAGTAAGGTCCCCTTCTGTCCACATCCCCTCCAGCACCTGTTGTTATTAGCGTTCTTGATTATAGCCATTCTAACTGGGGTGAGGTGGTATCTCAATGTTGTTTTGATTTGCATTTCTTTTATGGCTAGGGAGGTTGAGCATTTCTTCATGTGTCTATTGACCATTCTTATTTTCTCTTCAGAGAAGTTTCTTGTTAAGTCTTTAACCCACTTATTTATTGGACAGTTGTTTCTTTGAGGATTTGTTATTTGGGGGATTTAATTTGTTGAATTCTAAGTATATTTTAGATATGAGACCCTTATCCATTGTATAGTTAGTGAAGATCTTCTCCCAATCCATGGGGTATTGCTATTGCTAGTTATGTCCTTTGTCATTCAGAAGTTCTGCAGCTTCATGCAATCCTATTTGTCCAACCTTTCTTTGATTTGTTGTGTTTCTGGGCCTCTATTAAGAAAATTTTGGCCTGTACCAAGGAGACCTACGGTTTCTCATATTCCATCCTGTATTTTTTTTCAGTGTGTCTGCTTTGACTTCAAGGTCTTTGATCCATTTGGAGTTGATTCTGGTGCAGGGTGATATTTTTGGAAACAGCTTTAGTTTTCTACAGGTGAATAACCAATTTTGCCAGCACCATTTACTGAAGAGGCTGTCTCTTCCATTCTATTTTTTAGCTCCCTTATCAAAGATTAGATGGCTATAGGTCTCTGGGTTCATTTCTGGTTTTCAATTCTATTCCATTTTTCCTGAGATCTCATCTTGTGCCAGTACCAAGCTATTTTGAATACTATGGCATTGATATTGAATACTATGGTATTGATATTCCTCCAGCACTGTTTTTTCTGTTAAGGATCATTTTTGCTATTTGGGGTCTTTTATTGTTCCATATTAATTTTTAATTACCTCTTCTATTTCCTTGAATAATGAGGTTGGAATATATAGGTATCACCTTGCATTTGTTAAAAGCTTTGAGAAGTATTGTCATTTTCATAATGTTGACCCTTCCAATCCAGGAGCATGGGAGGTTTTGCCACATTCTAAGTTCCGCTTTGATTTCCTTTTCCAGGTTTTTAAAATTTTCATCATAGAGGTCCTTCACTTCTTTAGTTAAGTTAATTCCTGGTTATTTTATTTTTTGTGAGGCTATTAGAAAAGCAGTTGCTTTCCTGATTTCAGCCACGGTGTTCTCATTGTTGGCATACTGGAAAGCCATTTATTTTTGAGGGTTAATTTTATACTGCTACTTTGCCAAAGTTTCAAATCAGCTCAAGTAATTTGGGAGTGGAGTTCGTGGGATTTTTTTAAATACAAGATCATGTCATCTGCAAAAAGGGAGATTTTACTTCATCTCTCCCTATTTGGATCACCTTTATGTTTGCATCTTGTTTTATTGCTATAGCTAGGTAGGCATTCTAATACTAACTGAAGAAAAGTAGAGACAGGGGACATCCTTGTCCCATTCCTGAGTGTAGAGGAAATGGCTTTAGTATAATGCTGGCTGTAGGTTTGTCATATGCAGCCTTTACTGTATTGAGGAATGTTTCATGGATTCATAATTTTTCCAGAGTCTTCCTTATAAAGGGGTATTGGATCTTGTCAAATGCTTTTCCTGCATATATTGTGATAACCATGTGGTTCCTATCCTTGCTCTTGTTGATGTGATGAATTATAATAATTGATTTGCATATATTGAACCAGCTTTCCATCCCTGCAATGAATCCTGTTTGATCGTGGTGTATGATTTTTTGGATGAATTGTTGAAGTCAATTGGCCAAAATTTTGTTGAGGAGTTTTGCATCGATGTTCATCAAAGAAATGGGTCTATAGTTCTCTTTCTTTGATGAGTCCCTGCCTGGTTTTGGGATGAGGGTTATGATGGCTTCATAGAAAGAGTTCGGTAGTGAACTTTCTCTTTCAATTTCATTGAAGAATTGGAGAAGTATTGGTGTGAATTCTTCTTTGAAGGCCTTGTAAAATTCTGTTGTAAATCGTTCTGGTCCTTGACTTTTCTTAGATGGGAGGTCTCTTATTGCTGTTTGCATTTTGATGCTTGATATGGGTCTGTTAAGTTCGTTTAATTCATCTTGGTTTAGTTTTGGCATATCGGTATTTGCTAGAAAATTGTCAATTTCTTCCAGATTCTCAAACTTATTAGCATAAAGATTTGAGAAGTATTCCCTTATAATTGTATTGATCTTGGTTGTTCCTGTGGTGATGTTTCCATTCTCATCTCTGAGTTTGTTTATGTGGGTGTGTTCTCTTTTTTTCTGATAAGATTTGCTAAGGGTATGTCAATTTTTTTAATTTTTTTGAAGAATTAACTCTTTGTTTTGTTGATTCTTTCTGTGTTTTTTTGGATTGTAATTCGTTTAATTCTGATTTAATTTTAATTATTTATTTCCATCTACTGGATTGGGGTTTATCTTGCTGCTCTTTTTCAAGGAGGTTCAGATGTCTCATTAAATTGTTGCTTTCAGGTCTCTCCAATTTGTTGATGTAGGAATTCAGCACTACAAAGTTGCCTCTGATTACTGCCTTTGCTGTGTCCCAGAGGAGCTGGTAGTTTGTGTGTTCATTTTTGTTAAATATCATGAACATTTGAATTTCCTTTCTCATCTCTTCCATGACTCACTGGTGATTTAGCAGTGTGTTGTTCAGCCTCCATGTGTTAAGGACTTTTTTTGGTGGCTTTTGGTGTTGAGTTCTAATTTCATTCCCTTGTGGTCTGAGAGAATGCAGGGCATAATTTCAATGTTTCTGAATTTTGATAACTTTGCTTTGTGACCTAAAATGTGGTCTACGTTGGAAAATGTTCCATGTGCTGCTGAGAAAAATGTGTATTCTGATGCTGCTGGGTGAAATATTCGATAGAAGTCTGGTAAATCTAGTTGATCGATGCAGTTGTTTATATCTGTCGTTTCTCTGTTGAGTTTTTGCAGCATTGATCTATCTAGTGGGGATAGTGGTGCGTTAAAGTCCCCAACAATTAATGTATTTGGATCTATGTGAGATTTGAGGGAAAGTAGTGTTTCTTGGATAAATTTGGTTGCTCTGTTGTTTGGTGAATAGATATCTAGAATTGTAATATCCTTCTGAAGGAGAGATCCCTTATTTAGTATGTAGCAACCTTCTTTATTTCTTTTCACTAATTTTAATTTCAAGCCTATTTTATCTCATATTAGAATTGCAACTCCTGCCTGTTTATGGGGGCCATTTGTTTGGTAGATTTTATTCCAGCCTTTCACTTTGAAAATATGTTTGTTTTTATGGGCAATGTGTGACTCTTGAAGGCAGCAGATAGCAGGATCTTGCTTTTAAATCCAACTAAACAGTCTACATTGCTTAATTTTAGAGTTTAGTCCATTAATGTTGAGAGTTAGGACTGAGAGGTGTTTGGTAGTTCCTGCCATGTTATCTTCTTGGGGGCTGTGATAACAGGGTTCTTCCTATGGTTCTTGGATTCTCAGTTTGGGTGCGGTTTCTTGGCCTTTATTGTAGTTTTGTTGGTTTTCTATGTGTAGGACATCTTTAAGTATCTTTTGTAGGGCTGGTTTGGTGGAGATACATTGTTTTGGGTTTTTTTTGGGGGGGGTCCAGTCGTGGGGCCTGAACTCTGGGCCTGGGTGCTATCCCTCAGCTCTTCAGCTCAAGGCTAGCGCTCTACCACTTGAGCCACAGTGCCACTTCTGGCTTTTTTCTTTATTGCTTATGTGGTGCTGAGGAATTGAAGCCAGGGCCTGATGCATGCAAGGCAAGCGCTCTACACTGAGCCACCTTCACAGCCCCTGTTTCAGTATTTCTTTGCTATGGAAGGTTTTTATTTGACCTTCGGTTATGAAGGAGAGTTTAGCTGGGTACAGTATTCTTGGTTGATAATTGTTTGTCTTTAGGGCATGGCATACATCATTCCAGGCTTTAATTGTCTCCCCTGAGAAATCTGAGGTGATTCTAATTGGTTTCCCTTTAAAAGTGATTGATCTTTACTCTTGACAGCTTTGAGGATCCTTTCCTTGGTCTGAATTGATCCTGTGCAGATTATAATGTGACAGTGGGATGTCCTGTTCTGGTCTGGTCTATTTGAGGCTCTAAAAGCTTCTTGTATCTGAATAGGTCTATCTTTTTGCAAATTTGGGAAGTTCTCTCTAGGATCCTGTTAAATAAGTTTCCTAGACCATTAACTTCTGTCTGTAGGTGCTCCTCTACAACCATTATCCTCAGATTAGGTCTTCTAATAATATCTTCCAGATGTTGAATAGATCTATCATATTTCTTGGATTTGTCTTGGATAGTTGTGTGTTCTTTCTCTATAAGATGTAGGCTCTCTTCAATCCCAGAGATTTGATCTTCTGCGTGGTCTAAACTACTGTCAAGACTTTTCACTTCTTTTCTTTTTTAATTTCCTTTCCTTCTAATTGTTCATCTTGATGGCTTCTAATTCTTTGTTGGAGCCTTGTTGTAGATCTTGTATGAACGTCTTTACTTCCTTAATTTGGTGTTCAGTGTTTATTCTCAAATCACTTTGTTGATTGGGTATGGTTTCCTTGGACTTCCTTTCATTCTGACGAGCTCCATTCAGCATACCCTTTGTGGTCTCCCTGGATTCTTTCAGCTGTCTGTTTATGGATTCCATGAAGCCTCTATTGATCTTTGTCTATTCTCTTCCTGCTCATGCAATTCCTGTATTACTGTTTGTTTAGCTTCCTCATGCTCACCAGATTCCTGTATTTCTCCTTGATTCAGCTTGCACACACAATTCCTGTATTTGTCTTTGACAATTAGCCTGCTCAAGCAATTCCTGTGTTAATCTTTGATTAACTTCCTCATGCTCAGGAGATTCCTGTATTAATTTTTGTTTGGCCTCATCATGCTGTAATGTTCCTGTATTAATCTTTGGTTATCCTTGTCTTGCTCTCTATTATGTGCATACTGATTTCTTTACAAGTTTTCAATCTTTTCATTCACCATGTTTACCAGTAGTGTTTGTAGAGCTTTTTGGGAACTCTCCTTTGGGTTATTCATTAACTGTTCTGTCACCTGATTGTCATGAGTGGGAGTTGAGATACCTGGGCTTGCCATTTTTCTTGTGTTTCTCCAGCTTGTTCTGCCCATTTGGTATGAAAGTAAGTCCATTTTTGTGCTAGAACACTATTTTAGGCAAGCATCAACCAGAGTCCTGTAGTTGCACAGTCAAAATGGCTGCAGATACAATCTAGTTCAACAGACATAATCTATTCAATATCAAAGAACTATGGATTAATGGATTAAGAACATTTTTTTTAAATTTTTTTATTGTAAAGATTCTATACAGAGGGTTACAGTTACATGAGTGGGGTAATGAGTACACTTCCTCTTGAACATTGTTACCCCCTCCATTGTTTTCTCCCTACCATCCCCTCCCTCCCTCCCTTCCCCAAGGTTCTTTTTTTTTTTTTTTTTTTTTTGATTGTGATTAAGTGATTACTTAATTTCCGGAAATTCACAGTATTGTGGAATAATGATGCTCATTTAAAGTCACACGTTCATTCTAACTTTCCTGGAGCAAATTGTCTATCACAGTCTGTAATATATAACGGTGTTCATATGTTATATACCACACACGTGATCAGCAGCATGGGGATATTTAGTAGTGGTTCAACCAGATGAGTGGGAGTTCTTTGTTTCTTAAGTCCTGTTAGTTTTGTCATATCACCTAACATTTTGGATTTATCATCCGCTTATCAGGGAGACCATGTACTGTTTGTCTCTTCGTTCTTGGCTTACCTCGCTCAACATGATTCCTTCTAGCTCCATCCATTTCCCTGCAAATGCCATTATTTTGTCATTTCTAATGGCTGCATAATATTCCATTGTGTATAGATACCACAATTTTTGGATCCATTCATCTGTGGTGGGGCATCTAGGTTGTTTCCATATCCTAGCTATTGTGAACAGTGCTGCAATAAACATGGAGGTGCACGTGTCCTTGTATATTGGTTCCTGTTGTTCAGGGTAGATGCCTAGAAGTGGTATGACTGGGTCGTAAGGGAGGTCAATCTTTAGCTTTCTAAGGACCCTCCAGACTGCTTTCCAAAGTGGTTGTATGAGTGTACATTCCCACCAGCAGTGTAATAGCGTTCCTCGTTCTCCACATCCCCTCCAGCATTTGTCGTTGGCTGATTTGTGGATGTGGGACATTCTGACTGGGGTAAGGTGGTATCTCAGGGTTGTCTTTATTTGCATTTCCTTCACCACCAGGGATGATGAACATTTCCTCATGTGTTTCTTTGCCATTTTTATTTCTTCATTTGAGAAGTCCCTCTTTAGTTCCCTTGCCCATTTAGTAATTGGTTTGTTAGGTTTGGGAGGGATTAGTTTCTTGAGTTCCCTGTATATACAGGATGTTAACCCCTTGTCTGATATATTGCTGGTAAATATTTTTTCCCAATTAGTTGGTTGTCTTTCTAGCTTGGTTGCGATAGCTTTATCTGTGCAGAAGCTTTTTATTTTAAGGTAGTCCCATTTGTCGAGTCTCTCTCCAATTTGTTGTGACCCTGGGACTCTGTTCAGGAAGTTCCTTCCTGTGCCTATTAGTTCAAGTGTCTCTCCTACTCTGTCCTGCAGTAGTTTCAGAGATTCAGGTTTAATGTTAAGGTCTTTAATCCATTTTGAGTTGATGTTGGTGCATGGTGATAGGCTGGGGTCCACTTTTAGTTTTCTGCATGTGGCTGCCCAGTTTTCCCAGCACCAGCGGTTGAAGAGGCTGTGTTTCTTCCATTGTATGTCTTTGGCTCCTTTGTCGAATATCAGCTGGCTGTAGGCCTGTGGATTTATTTCTGGATCTTCTATTCTGTTCCATTGGTCTTCGGGTCTGTTTTTGTGCCAGTACCATGCTGTCTTTGTTATTATAGCTCTGTAGTAGAGTTTGAAGTTCGGCATGGATAGCCCTCCCATATTGTCTTTATCCCCTAGAATTGTTTTAGCTATTCTAGGTCTTTTGTTGTTCCATATGAATTTTTGGACTGTTTTCTGTATTTCAGAGATGTACGTCATTGGGATTTTAATAGGAATTGCGTTGAATTTGTATATTAGTTTTGGAAGTATTACCATCTTTACTATATTAAGTCGGCCTATCCAGGAGCATGGGAGGTCTTTCCATTTCCTAGTGTCTTCTGCAATTTCTTTCTTTAACTTTTTATAGTTCTCATTAAATAGTTCTTTTACATCTTTGGTTAGGTTAATTCCTAAATATTTTATTTTTCGGGAGGTTATTGTGAATGGGGTTGCTCCCTTTATTTCCCTCTCTTCCTGTACATTATCAGTGTATAGGAAGGCAACTGATTTTTTGTGGGTTTATTTTGTATCCTGCTATTTTGCCAAAGTGATTTATGATTTCTAAGAGTTTGGGGATGGAGTTTTTGGGATCTTGGAGGTATAGTATCATGTCGTCTGCAAAAAGGGATAGTTTAACTTCTTCTTTTCCTATGCGGATCCCTTTAATGTCTTTTTCTTGCCTTATTGCCCTGGCTAAGGGTTCTAGGACTATATTGAAGAGGAGTGGAGACAGTGGGCATCCTTGCCTTGTTCCTGATTTTAGGAGAATTGGTTGTAGCTTTTCCCCATTAAGTATAATATTGGCTATTGGTCTGTCATAAATGGCTTTTATTGTTTTTAGAAATGTTCCTTCTATTCCTATTTTCTCCAGAGCTTTTAGCATGAATGAATGTTGAATTTTGTCAAAGGCCTTTTCTGCATCTGTAGCGATAATCATGTGATTCTTGACCTTGGCTCTGTTGATATGTTGGATTACATTTATTGACTTACGTATGTTAAACCATCCCTGTGTCTCTGGGATGAAGCCTACCTGGTCATAGTGAATTATTTTTTTTATGTGTTTCTGGATTCTGTTAGCTAGAATCTTGTTAAGGATCTTTGCATCTGTGTTCATCAAGGAGATTGGCCTGTAATTCTCCTTTTTGGTTGGGTCTTTGCCTGGTTTGGGGATGAGTGTGATATTGGCTTCGTAGAATGAGTTTGGGATAGCTCCTTCCTTCTCTGTTTCTCTGAAGAGCTTGAGGAGTATGGGTATTAGTTCTTGTTTGAAGGTCTTATAGAATTCTGCTGTGAATCCATCTGGTCCTGGGCTTTTTTTTGTTGGAAGACTTTTGATAGCTTCCTGTATCTCATTATAGGATATTGGCTTATTTAATTGGTTAACTTCTTCTTTGCTCAGTTTGGGCAACTTGTATTTCTCTAAAAATGCATCCATTTCTGCCCGATTTTCTTCCTTTAGAGAGTATAGCTTTTGAAAGTAGTCTGTTAGAATTGTTTGGATATCTTGGGTACGTGTTATGATGTTTCCCGTGGCATCCCTAATCCTATTAATATGGGTTTCCTCTCTTCTTTTTTTAATTAATCTAGCCAATGGGCCATCAATTTTGTTTATTTTTTCAAAGAACCAGCTTTTTGTTTGGTTTATTTTGGTTATGGTTTTCTGATTTTCTAATTGTTTAATCTCTGCTTTTAATTTGGTTATCTGGCTTCTTCTAGTAGCTTTAGGTCCCATTTTTTCCTGTTTTTCTAGCTGTTTTAATTGCAACATGAGATTATTTACTTGGTCTGTCTCCATTCTCTTGATGTGGGCACTGAGGGCAATAAATTTGCCCCTCAGGACTGCTTTTGCTGTGTCCCACAAGTTTCTTTGTGAGGTGTTTTCATTTTCATTGAGTTGTAGGAAATGCTTTATTTCTTCTCTGATCTCTTCTGTTATCCAGGCATTGTTAAGGAGTGTGCTGTTCAATTTCCATGTATTGGAGAAATTTCTGCGGTATGCTTTGTTATTGAGAGCTAGCTTGATTCCACTGTGGTCAGATAGGATACAGGGGATTATGTCGATCCCTTTGTATTTGCTTAAGTTCCTTGCATGAACTATGATATGGTCTATTTTGGAGAAAGTTCCGTGAGCTGCTGAGAAGAATGTGTACTGTGTTGTTTTAGGGTGAAATACTCGGTAGATGTCAGTTAATTCCGCTTGCAGTATGGCCTCTCTTAATTCGGTAGCTTCTTTGCCAATCCTCTGGTTGGTAGACCTGTCCTTTGGTGAGAGTGGTGTGTTAAAGTCTCCTAGTATTATCGTATTGGGATCTATTTTATTCTGTAAGTTTGAGAGCATTTGTTTGACATATCTGGGTGCACCAATATTTGGGGCATATAAGTTGATGATGGTTATATCCTCCTCTTGGATTGTTCCCTTTATTAATATGTAGTGTCCGTCCTTGTCTTTCTGTACTGATTTTAATGAAAAGTTTATTTTGTCAGATATCAGGATAGCTACACCTGCTTTCTTACTGGGGGCGTTTGATTGGTAGATCCTTTTCCACCCCTTCACTCTGAGTTTGTTTGTATGTTTGGCTGAGAGGTGGGTCTCCTGAAGGCAACAGATGGATGGGTCTTGTTTTCTTATCCAGTCCTCAGTTCGTTTTCTTTTAATTGGCGAATTCAGCCCATTTATATTAAGAGAAAGTATAGAGAGATGCATTGTTGTCCCTGCCATTCCGTTTTCCTAAGTTTTTCTTTTTTCCTTTCCTCCTGTGCTTGCTCAGTTAGACTTTGAGTAACGCCTGTTTGGGGCAGGCCCCAGTTCCTGGCTGCTTTCTTCAGGTTGTGTCCCCCCTCTTAGAATTCTTTGTAATGCTGGCTTAATGTTTATGTATTCATTTAGTTTTTCTTTGCTATTAAAAGTTTTCAGTTCTCCATCAAATGTGAATGCTAGCTTTGCCGGGTAGATCAGTCTGGGTTGGCAGTTATTGGCTCTCAGGGCTCGTATGGTGCTTTCCCAGGCTTTTCTTGCATTCATTGTTTGTGTGGAGAGATCTGCAGTAATTCTTATTTTTTTCCCATTGTAGTATAGCTCCTTCTTCATTTTTGCTGCATGCAGGATTGTTTCCTTATTATTCAGATCTATCATTTTTACTATAATGTGTCTAGAAGTGTTTCTCCTGGGGTCTTGCTTGTTGGGTGTTCGATAAGCTTTTGTGATGTAGTTAAGATGGTCGTTTTTGAGGTGGGGAAAATTTTCATTGATTATATTGTTAAATAGGTCGTGCATTCCCTTGCTCTGGAATTCCTCACCTTCGTCCACTCCAATTATGCGAAGGTTAAATTTTTTAGCATTATCTGCTTGCTCTTGAATATCCCTTTGGTTTAATTTGAGTAATTTTTCCATATCTGTCACTTTTTGGTCCAGTTGGTGTATTCTGTCTTCTGTATCTGACACTCGACCTTCCATTTCATTCACTCTGTTGACAGTGGCTTCTACTGTGGTTTGCATGGAGGAAATGGATCCCTTTATGGATTCAATGTTGGTTCTCAGAGTACTGATCTCACCTCTCAATGAGGTATGCATTACCTCTAATTTGGCGTTTATCTCACTTCTTACTGAGGTTTGTGCAGCTTCTATTTTTGCATGCATCTCTTGTTTGATACCCTGTATCTCTTTGGATAGTTCATCTTTGTGCTCTTTCAATTTCTGATCAATTTCTCGCTTTATTTCTTGAGTCATTGCCTCCAGCAACCCTTGGAAGTAGCCTTTGTCTTCCATTCCTGCTTTGCTCCCACTGGGGCTCTCCCCTGTGTGGCTGCTGGCTTTTGAGGTGAGCTTGCTGTCCTGGGTGGTAGTAAACCTTGTGATTTTTCTCTGTGATTTTCGCATGGAGGTTCAGGAGACTGCTCTTCAATTTTGTTTTGGTGTGTCTGTCTTTGCTTGGTTGCTGATTCTGTATTGGTAGAGAGAGTCTGTGCCTGATCTGGGTTCTGTTGGGAGCCTATTTCCAGCTGCTATTCTGACTTACTTAGGATTCTCAGCTCTCTGCTGTAGATTGCTGGCAGTTCCCGCCTTTGGAAGGGTTGAGCAGCCTAGACTGCTTGTGTTTGCTCCTACGGGTGCTCTTGTGAAGAACAGATGCTCTGGATGCACTCTCCCAAATGCTGGAGTCTGCTATGGGCTCCTGATGTGTTTTTGTTTGTTTGTTTTGGGCTGGTTGTGGGCTTGAACTCTAGGTTTGGGTGCTGTCCCTCAGCTTTTCAGCTCAAGGCTGGCACCCTACCGTTTGAGCCACAGCACCACTTCTGACCCTTTTTGCTTTTGTGATGCTGAGGAATCAGATCCAGGGCCTCAAACATCCAAGACTATCACTCTATTGCTGAGCCGCCTTAACAGTCTGAGCTCCTGCTTACTATCAGGTGCTGGCAGCCTGTGTTGCCCAATTCCCAGTCTAGGGTGTATGGGTGGAATTTTGGTGGGGTTTGGGCTTCTCTTGTCCTGGGCCTCCAGGTCTTTTGTTGTCACAGGCGTGCTTCCCCGGGGAGTGTTGTTTCCTGGCTTTCTCCCCTCTGTTGAGGCGTATGCTCAGCTTTTTACTTCAATTGGGAGGAGTTGGTTGTGTTGTTCAGGCGCCGGATCCCCGGGCCTGGTTCCGGCCCCAGCCTGGAGCGCGCTTGTTAGGCCTGTGCTGATGTGTATACCACCTAGGTTATGCAGCCTGGAGCGCACTCGTTAGGCCTGTGCTGATGTGTATACCACCTAGGTTATACAGCCTGGGGGACACAGTTCAAATTTCTTCTACTGTTGGTAGTCTTGACCCAGGGGCGCTGTTCCTGGCTTGGGCATTTAAGCTCCCTTCCAGGGGTGCTCTTGCTCTAGCCTGGCCAGCTGAGTGTGCTCCACGGGCTGGTGGAGCTCTCAAACAGTTCCCAGTTTTAGTGGGTCCTGTGGTCCGGGTGTTGGGGTAGGGAGTCTAGGTCAGGGTCTGGGGATTCCCTCCAGCTCTGGTCTCCCTTGAGGGATACACTTCCCCTGTGGGGTACTCACCCTGGAGCTGGTTGTTTCTGTGTGGTGTAGGTCGTCAGTTGTTGTTGCAATCCGGGCTGGGTTGGGCGGTGGTGGCTCTGTGTGATTCTTTTCTGTCTCTGCCTCTGTCGAAGCTGTCGGGTCAAGAGTGTCCCCGCTCAGACAGCTTCTTCGCGGTACCTCTGGGGCCCGAGTGGCCCCGCCGGGTCGTTGCGATCGTGATCGGGCGGGCGGGTGGGTGGTCTGCAGACAGTTCCCTTTGCGTGCTGCTGGCAGTTTTGGCGGGATGGAACCTTTCTGCTCTGGTGGAGAGTGCCGGGTCGTTGCGATCGTGATCGGGCGGGCGCGCTGCTGGTGCCGAGGGGCTTTGGCGGGATGGAGCCTCTCTGCTCAGGTGGAGAGTGAGGGGTGGGGGTGGGATCCTCGTGGAGACTCCCGGCTGGTAGGCTTCTCTGTTCCTGGCGATCCGCTGTTCTGTAAACCAGTACCTGGTGATCTGAAAGCGGCCCCCTGTGTCTCTGCTGTGTCTCTTGGGGCTCCCGCAGCCCCCGCCGGGCCGGCTGGCCGGCGGCTTGGCGCACTGCCGCGCGGCCAGTAAAGGTTGGGGGAGGGGTCTTCGCTTTTCTTCTGAAATTCTTCTTTTCCTCTGTTTCTTTTTTGTTATTCTCCGCCTCTGGTTTTTCTCTGAGTGTTCGTCTTTTTGTTGTTGTCGGTCTCTTGGGGAGATTAAGCGTTGGAGCTCGAACTCTCTTTTTGGTTGGAGAGAGCTGTGGCGTTTCCCTACTGCCCCGTCGCCATCTTGGTCCCCCCCCCCCGTCTGGATTAAGAACATTAAAGAGGGATTCAACAGAAATTAATAGGTTTAGGGAGAATTGTGTGGAAAAATAGGGTTAGAGGGATGTAGAGTGGTAAAAGGAAAGAGTGAATTTAACCAAGTCCTAATCTCAGAGAGGAAATGGATAAGAGAGATTGAGAGGAGAGAGATAAAGAAACAAGAAAAACTGGGGCTGGGAAGGTGGCTCAGTGGTAGAGTGCTTGCCTTGCATGCATGAGGCCCTGGGTTTGATTTCTCAGCACCATATAAGCACAAAGAAAAAGACCTGAAGTGGCACTGTGGCTCAAGTGGTAGCGTGCTAGCCTTGAGCTGAAGAGCTGAAGAACGGAATCCAGGCCCAGAGTTCAGGCAACATGACCAGACCCCCCCCCAAAAAAAAAAAAAAGAAAAAGAAAAAAAACAAGAAAAACTGAAAAAACAAAAATTTAAATTAAGAAAATGAAACACTTAAAATTATGAAAGTATGAAGAAATTATGTTGAGAGAAGAGCAGGACAAGATGTGAGGAGAGAGATAAAAAGGAAAACTGAAAAAACACAAAATTAAAAAATTAAAAATGGAATACTTAAAAATTATATAGGTATAAAGAAATAATACTATTATTAAAGAAGTTAAGCCTAAGAGGTCATGAATTGAGTAAATTAAGTATGTACACAATGAGAGATAAGATCTAATAATCCACCATGGGTATATATCTCAGGATGAACAGAACAGCAATTAAATATCACAAAAAAGAAAAAAAAGGATCAAAAGGTTAAAAGAGATTAAAAAAACACACCCACACATCTAAAATAAAAATTATTAGCCAGGAGCCATTGGCTTATCCCTGTAATCCTAGCTACTTGGGAGGCTGAGATCTGAGGATCTCGATTCAACGCCAGCCTGGGCAGGAATGTCCATGAAACTCTAATCTCCAATAAACCACCAGAAAACTGGAAGTGGCACTGTAGCTCAAGTGGTAGAATGCTAGCCTTTAGCTGAAGAGCTGAGGGACAATGCTCAGGCCCAGAGTTGAAGCCCCACGACTGACAAAAAATTAAATAAATGAATAAAATAAAAATTATGAAAGAAAAACAGAAAATAATTTTTAAAAATTAAAAAAATAGGTAGAAAAAAGAGTTCTTTGATTTTTTGGGGGGAGGCAGGGGGAGATCTTGTATCTCCCCTGTGTCCATAACCAGTCTCTTGGTGTGGTCTCTGGTCTGCTTGTGGTGTTTGGTTCTCCTGTGACTTGATTGATTTCTCAAGTTTGTTTGTTCAAGCAGGCAGAAAGAATCTCTGTCTTCCCAGGACTTTGTGAGCCTCCTCCCAGGCTAGTTCAGTGGGAAGGAGATCTGCTTTGAGTATCACAAAAGAGGGAGATGGCTGTTTCTTCTAGCTTCAGTTGCTGTGATGAGGCTAGGTTGTAGGTAGGGTTGAGGCCTATCAGCAATCAGTAGCTTTTCCCCGAGGGACTAGCTCCTGGGATGCTACAGAGCCCAGCCTGGAGCCATTCTCAGGGCTTATGTTTACTAAGTTTCAGTTGTTTGTCTTTTACCCTTCCTGCTGTCTAGGCTGCAATAGGGAGGGACAGCCTCTGGCTCTGTTTACACAGTGAAGAATGTCACTCCTCCAAGAGCAGAGATTTCTCTACCTGGGAAGGGCTTTTTTCCTGTGGGTGGAGCTGAGCCTGGCGGGTTAGGTCAGGTTCCTGTGATCTATGGAATGGCTTCTATTGTTTTCTTCCAAGGCCTGAGCTTGAGCTAGCTGCTTGGCCAGGCCTTTGTCAGTATCAAAGATGGAGTTCTTCTCTGGTGGTGGGAGAGGGGCTACCTTCCCACTTCTGCTCCACGAGAAGGAGTGAGGATGTCTTGAGGGTACACATGCAAGCTTCTTGGTTCCTGGGCTGTCCCTGGTCTATAATCAGCAGGATGAAGATCTCTGCTCCTTGTCAGTTCTTGCTGGTGGTGAGTAGAAACTGCTTGCACATCACATCTGGTGTATTTGTCCCGGTCTCTTTCTGTTGATATGGCCTTTGCAGCCACTGACACCACTACCATGGTGGGCACCAGCAAGTGGTCAGATCTGTCTCTTTGACCAAGGTGCCTGGATTTTCCCTCTCTGGCCAAACTCTCTGTACTGTGATGACACACTTGATGTGATTCTCTAGCATAGGACTGTTCACTGGAACACTAAACTGGCTTTCTATGCGAGAGCTTGTTTAGCCTCCAGCTTCTCCTCCACCATCTTCCTCTTGTCAATTCTCCCATTATTTATTTTCTACATGGTTTCTATTCCATTCTGTATTAATGTCTTCCATGGGGTGGTCAAACAGTCATTCAGGAAATATAATATGTCTGTATATACTGTCGGATTTCTATTTGGGTGTAGGTTAACATTGAAGATTTTTTTGAAAGCCATAAAGGAATGTCTTCTATATTATTTTCCTTCCTTTTAATCTGGGAATTGAACACAGAGCCTTGTCCATGTTAAACATGTACAGTACCCTGAGCTATAAGCCCTATCCTGGGTAGCTTTCTTATATCTTGAAGAGAAATTACTAACAATTGACAATAGAACTGAGTCCATATACTTTGAATTATTTATATCTTTATATAAAATATATTTCTCCCTCAATATTTACATTCCAGACTAGATAAAATGGCCAGTTGTTTGTTAATTTCTTATCTACAAAATCACTAAATATCAGTGAGTGTTGGGGCTAATTAATCATTTCTTGAATACTTAAGTTTGATTTCACTCTCAAATCACCAGCTAAATGAGGCTGGGTAGTTGAAATGGCATTAAGCTACAGACATCTAAAGGGAATGTTTTTAATTTTTTGAAAATAGGCTTCAAAATGGTTTTATGTTATAAAAATATAATCCTTTTTCATTCAATCTCTTTAGTTTTCCTTTTTAAGTTTTCATTCTAGTATTCTATCTCTACTTCTTTTCTCCTATAATACATTCATAAAATCATGGTCAATTTAAATTTGGTAAATTAGAAATTTCTTCATGTCACTATTTGTCTGCTTAAAAACCTTTTATAGTTCATTTAGTAGAGAATTAAATCTAAGTTTTCTTGATTCTGTAGCATTATCTCCATCATCACTTACTCAATGTTGCTTTTGTCCTTATTGCAATTATCTGAAGATTATTTCACGCTTGTATACACCATGTACCCCTTAACAAGTTATTTTAATAATTTCTACGATATCAGTTTTACTCATTACAATAGTCAGATTGTCTAAAAACATCCTTAGATCCTAGTGGCTTAAAGCAGTGCATATATATTTAGTATAAAATCCTTAGGTAGCTCTTTGATGCCCATCTCAGGGGTTCTACTGGTGTGAGGAAGACTTACCAAGATGCATTCAACTCTAGTAACAAATCAGTGAGGCTGCTTTGATGATGTTGGCTGGGATCTGCAGCATGTCTTGGCTGGTGGCCAGGCAAACTGGATAGACCTCCATAGAGAATACTGCCCTGTTTTACCTTTCCTCATTCAGCATGCTATCTTAGGCATGGATTTAGGAAGAGATCAATCAAGACCATGAAGGCAAAGACAAAGACACTGAATATATACCCCATTTTCCTATAGTTCTCTTTCCTTAGCTGTATGGTCCTCACTTCCTTTGCTACACCCATTTAACTACTTCATTTTTATTTATCATTTCGTTCAGATAAAATAACAATTTATACACAAAATCTTTTCTAACTCTCAGGCTAGGTCAGAAACCTTTGTGGTAACCTCCTGCATAAAACTGGGTCTTTTTCACAGAGAACTTAGACTTGGGTTGAATTATTAGTGTGATAATTCTATTAATATCTGACTCTACTACATTGATTTCTCTAAGAAAAAGAACTTTGACATATCTGTGTAGATACTTCTTCTGACGCATAAATTGCTTAAGTTGATTATATTTTCCTAATCATTTTCTCTTTTCTTCTCTTGTTCCTTTTCCATAAAACATAGTACATTTTGTAAAATATATTTAAAAAACCTACTTTTAAATGGGGAAAATCACCTGTTTTTCCATGCAAATAGTATCATGACATTTTCTTTTTTGCCTATTCTTTTGGATGTTCATTTAGACTCTGTTTTTGGGTTATTGGTTTCTCAGTGACAAGTTCTTGTTATAAAATCTCAGCTGAAGGGAAAGTAAGTAGAAATATAATTGTCACCTCTCAGACTAACTTCTATCTTTGAATTGGGGACAAGGCTGTATAAATTAGTCTGTGGGTAAGGGATATGATGCCACTTCCCAAAGAAGTATCTGATGTAGCCAAAAAAAAAACCCAAATCTTTGAATCTGGTGATATGGTGTAAGTAAACTGTGGTTCTCAGTATGGGTCATTTTACCTCTTGAGGTTTTGGGCTTACCTACAATACTTAGAGAGGACACAAAGTCAGATGGAATGTAATGTCCTTTCTTGTTTTAACAACAACAACAACAACAACAACAACAACAACACATTTCTAAGCAGTGTTTTGGTATTCACAATTACAATTCTTAAGTCTTCTAACATATGGTAGCATATTCCTCTGGTTGATGTTAACTCACTATGTGGCTTCTATGCTAGATTATAACTTCATTGTTTTTTTTTCATAAAAACTTCATAATCTCCTTTCTGGTGCTTGACACAATTAGGTACTGGGATATTTTTGTGTGTGTGCTACCTTAATGATGACTTCTACTGGTTTCGATTTATGCTTATACATTTTAGAATACATACTTTCAGAGAAATCTTTGGGCATTAGCTATTGCCTTATAAGTGAGACACAATGGAGATGTGAACAGGGTTCTCATTCGTTAGTCCTTCCTTGAACTATGTGGAATATGAGTCTTGGCATGCTGATTTGGGAAACAAATGTAAGTGTAAAATGGGAAAAAAGGAGTATTTTGTAATGCAAACTTCCCTTTTAGAATCACACACCTTAACTAATATGCCTTTAAAATCAGTTCTGATAATGTATTTAGTATATACTAAAGTGACTTGGAAAATGTTAATTTCAGATTGTGAGAGCTCCAATGATTAAAGCTACCCACCAATAAGGACACTGAAATAATGTCAAAGAATCCCAAGGGTGTGACAGTGCTGTGGTGGGGTGGGGGGTGGGGATTTATTTGGAAAAACTAAAGGGCCATTTTCTGTAGCTGTTCCTGATGGTGCTTACCAGAATGGGTAACACATACCAAGTAAAATATCCTCTTAATGTGTTTAAGCACAGATTTGCATACCAGGGAAACAGACTGGGCTTCATTTCTCTTAAACATGTCTGGCCGCTTTGGTATAGTCTCCTTTCTTTTTTTGCTTTTGCTATCACTGTTATTTTATCTTTAATAAAAATATTTTAAGAAATTCATGCAAAAATAATGCAATTGTACCCTTTTTTCAAACAAATAACTCACGTTAACAATCAAGTAAAATAGCTCTCTGTAACCTCCACCTTGTTATGATCTATAGGTCATTTCTTTTTTGCCTTGGAGATGTTAAGCTAAGGAATCCAATGCTTATCCTGGTAAGACAGACCTGCTGTAGTGATACAAACTAAATTTTAAACTTGACTAACTTTTTTTAAAAAAGGTGTTTGATGATGGTCAATCTTTGCTGCATTGGTAGTTAGGTTGGTTTGGAAAGGTTTTCATGTGCTCTCCATTAGCCATACTTTCATGATAAGACAATAACTTTTTCATGAAGCCCTCAGAGCCCTAATTAGCCAAAATAAAGAGTTAAGAAAGTGAAATTTACCCAGACTATAAAAATTCAAGTCACAAAGTCACAATGGGTATTATTTTTCTAAATGTATCGCAAGTTTTGCAGATATGGAGGAAAGGAGGAAATTTAGCACAAAAGAAAGCAGCACCATTTGTAATTCTATAGAGAATGGATTAGAGTATTAAGGCCTGTAGAAGCTATTTCTGTTGCATTCTGTACCTGCTTCATGAACTATTCCAGATCTTTAAAGGGCAATCAATGAATCTAGTTTAACATATTAGATTATGGAGACCAATTTCTACTTTGTAGAATAGGAAAAATTACTTTGTAAAGATTTGTGTTTTCTTTTGAGGAAAAGAAAGAATTTATCATTTCCACTTCTAATTTACTTCATTTTGACAACTCTAATTTCAGCCCTTCCCCCTGCAGGGTTAGCAGCTGATTAGACAAATACAACACATAAAACCCATAAAAAGTTATTGCTGATTAATTTTTAAACTAGTCTCTAGTGGAGAACATTCACAATTATCCAAAATTCATTAGAAATCAAATGTTTGTTCTAGAATATTCAAAAATCAAGATTGACATTGTTTGAAGCTCATTTTCCTTAAGAATTTTTACTTGAAAAAAATTTTACTTTTAAGTTTAGCTTATACAGAATGCATCAGTCATTTGGCTTTATAGTGTATCTTGATTTTTTTCCCTTCTCATTCCCTCATGGTTATTTCTTGGGTTCTATTCTACCAACTTTTTAACTGATTGTGTATTTCTTTGGCTTAATTCCTCTTTCTGTCTCCATGGATCACAGTGTTTGACAGAAATTCTATAAATGTAGCCTCTGCCAGGATAAAGGATCAAACTACATTGGTCATATAAAATAACAAATATATTTAGCCCCATCATTGTTGTTAGTGTTCTAATTATTTAAGTAATTTTGAAATCATTTTACAGGATCCTCTCTGAGCACAATAGGGAAACACCTAAACCTAGTCCTCCATAATCTCTATTTCTGAACCAGTGGTAGATACATGTCCAAATTGATTAGACTGACATTGTCTTCAAAGTGAAACCATGCCCCTTTGTTACTGTGTCCTCCTATATACAAAATAGACAGAACTCAATCTCAGAAGCAGATTATGTAATATTTCATCTCCAACAAGTTTACAATAATACATGCTTGGACAATCTCTTAGTCTCTCTAAAGTCACTAAATTCAGTTCTCCTGTCTACTTAACAAGTTATGTCCAATAAGTAGCAGCAGTGTAACTGGAAAGAGTAGGCCTTCAGATGTACTGTCACTTATACCTGAACAGTAATCCTAGCCTACATAATTTCCTTGTGAGCCCTAGCTCAGTTATAGTTATAATGAATGACCTCGGCAGGTGTGGTGGCACATGCCTTTAATCCCACTCAGAAATTAGGGTTGGAAGGCTGTTTAATTATAGGTCAGGCTGAGCTACAGAATGAGACCATGTCTCATTTAAAAAAGAACAAATAATCATTAAACAAACAAATTAAATAATAAAATCAAAGTTTATGCATGTACTCTAGGGAATATGCTTCATTGACTAGTGGAATGAAAATTTTAGGACAGATTATTAACTTTATTTTGCCTGAGACTTGAAGATTTTATCTTAGGATTTATTATAAAGCAGATAATATGAAAACATCTTGGTACATTGTATTATATACAAATACATAAGTATTTGGCCAAACATGTTCACAGACTCCTGATCTATAATGTTATAACTGCATTAAAGAAATTTCAATGTCTAAAAAGGAACAACCTATCAAAATATTGAGGGTCTAACCAATGAGCAAGTCACCTTCTAAGCACCTAATCATTCTAAGAATTATTCTAAACAATTCTCAAAAGTAATGCAGGTAAAAACTTCTGGATCCAACCACCTAATTGCTAACCCTCTTGCCTTGCAAAATTTTTATATCCTTTCTTCTAACTGAATCAGTTCTATACTTTCACATTCACCCTTTTTTGTCCATGAATTGCACTGCTTGAAGTGAACACCTGGTAGCCAACCACAGAGTAATAACCACAGCAGGTATTGTCTGCTACTGCATCAATAGAACTGTGAAACAAGGAGGGCCATACTGGCTAAGATCTAACAGCAAACACTAGTATCACTGCAATGAAAAGCTAAATCTTTTCATAAGAGGAGTGAGCTCTCTTGAGTGTTTGTTTCCTCCCTCTGTCTTTAGTTCTTGCTGCCTCACCATGTGATATACCCTTTGCTATGTTACCAGGAGACAAGAATGCCATAGACAATTGGGAACCCTTGATTTGGACTTCCAGAGACATAAGCCAAATAAAATATTTTATTTGTTCTTTTGTGGTATTTTGTTATAGCAACAGAAAATGCCCTGAGACACTTGGTGAAGCAACAACAATTCATCTTAGTGGATGTTTAAGATTCATTTATCAGAAGAAAACTATTAAGTGTATTTTCAATGTAATTTTTGTCATTAACAATTTGTTTGACCTCATGTTGCTTTCTGAAATATGTATAAATTTAGTGTAAGATAATCTATGAGTGAGATATCAGATATTAGATAGAAATGGTTAATGACCATATTTTAGAGGCATCAACAATTACTAACAAAGAAGTGGCACTGTAGCTCAAAGTGGTAGAGTGCTATCTTTGAGCAAATAGATCTCAGTGACAGTGCCCAGGCCCATAACCAAATAAAAAGAATTACTAACAGTAATCACATGCCATAATGTCCACTTTATCTATCACTTTGAATAGCCATATTTAAGCACTTTTAATTCCTTTTTCATTAATTATGTATAGGCATTTTATAGTTCCCAATTCATGTAGGCTTCAAATGTGTCACTACCAAAAACAACCAAATAGTAAGCCCAATCGTTAAGGATTTTCATTATTATTTCAAATTAATATGGCTCTGAAAAACTAATTACTGTTCCTAAATATTTATATTATCTACAGTGTTTATGTAGAAAATAAGTAAAATTTTAAATGGTATTTAAAATAAAAAATTGAAACGGTTTCCTATGTATTGAATTGTGACCTGCCTCTTCAAATGTTAAAAGCCCTACCCAATGCCATATAGGTGATTTTATTTTGGAAGCAATAAAAAGTAATTTCCCAGAAGTAATTAAGCTAAAATTGAGTGAATGAGGTTTACCCTATTCTAGCACAACTAATGTCAATGTAAAAAATGGGCACTTGAA
Source organism: Dipodomys merriami (assembly GCF_024711535.1). Lineage (NCBI taxonomy): Eukaryota > Metazoa > Chordata > Mammalia > Rodentia > Heteromyidae > Dipodomys > Dipodomys merriami. Next base: position 12,682,930 of record NW_027206290.1, read on the forward strand.
GGACAGTCACATGGACAGGGAGAAAAGGTATAAACAAGAACATGGCCCGATGCAAACTGGAGAGAGAGCTGGGGAACAGGTTCTTTCCTCCAAGCCCTGATAAAGAAGCAACTCTACCACTACCTTGATTTTCAACTTAAAAGCTGAAAATCATTAAACATCAGTTAGCAGTACTTTCTGGAACTTAAAGTAATATTAAGGTAGCCTGAATGAACTCAAGCAAAGTTTCTATCAGAATTTGTTGTTTTTTTAGTTGTGGGGCTTGAACTCAGGGCCCGTGTGCTGTCCCTGAGCCTCTGTGCTCAAAGATAGTGCTCGACCACTGGAACCATGGCACCACTTCCAGTTTCTGAGAGGTTAATTGGAGATAAAAGTCTCATGGGGACTTTTCTGTCTGAGTTGGCTTTGAACTACCATCCTCAGATCTCAGCTTCCCAAGTAGCTAGGATTACAGGAATGAGCCATTGACACCCTGCTTCTATCAGAACTTTTTTTTTAAACATTATATTATGGCTGAGAGTGTGAGTCAAGTGGATGCTTATGTACCATAAGGCCCTGGGTTCAATTCCTAATACTTACCCTCCTACTCACCAAAGAAGACTTTATTAACAACTATTATTTGTATTCTTAGTTCAGATTGAAATTGCGGAATCTAGCAATGCCACTAGTTCTTACTGAACAGTCAGCTTTTCTATTGTTTATAAAAATATGACAATTGCATTGTAAATATCTTAAAGTTGGAGAAATGTGAGAAGCCATATGCTGGATTTTTTTTTTTTGGGGGGGGAGGTCCGGTCATGGGGCCTGAACTCTGGGCCTGGGCACTGTCCCTCAGCTCTTCAGCTCAAGGCTAGTGCTCTACCACTGAGCCACCTTCCCAGCCCTAGTGCTGGATTTTTAAAAAGCAAAACCAGCTTATTTTCTATTCATAAGGCAGTTTGTGTGTGTGTGTGTGTGTGTGATATTGTTCAGAATGAATACTATTGGCAAGGTCATTTGAACATGATTTTGAGATGTCACAACAAACATCAAATGAAATACTTGTTTTCTCTGAGACAGGTTTTCTTCATTGTAGCTAATGGCATACCTGTTTTACTTCAATTAGAAAGAAACCATTTTTTTCTGTATGCCTGAGATACTACTTTTAAATGTATTAGTAGCTGAAGAACTTATTGGCATTTAATGGTGAAAGTAACATTTAAAATTTCTTCCTCATATTCTATTTTCTTTATGCTTGGAAGATATAAAATTGAATAATATTTATATATAAGGATTTAAGGTTGTCCTACATTTTTACTATTAAATTCTCCAAAGTCTAAACCATGAAAATTATATTGTGCTTATCTTTATCTTTTTGCTAATCAAAGTTCTATATATCAAGTAAATTTTTACTACCACTTTTATTTAAAAAATTATTCCCAGTATAATATATAATTATTCAGTTCTTAAAATTGTTAACATTGACTTGTAGGATTTAGATAAATTATGTATGTTTCTATATAATTGTCTAGAATAACCATATGTATCATAAAATATACACAATTAAAATTAGAATTTATACTCTAATAGGGAGAATTGTCTTATAGAAAAGTTAATACTAAATTAAAGTAAAAAAGGAAGCCTGAACCAGCACATAAATACATTATGAGTACATTTTAAGTGAAGCTAAGTAGACCTGTCTTATTAGAACATGGAGTTGATGAAACTTGAGAGTTACATTAGACTATGTGTGCTAGAGAGTTTATTATAGGCCTCATGTGCCAGGAGTGAAAGTGTTCCTTACAGACATGAATAACAGGGGATTTGTAGCAGGCCAACACCCTGGCTTTTAATCCATGCTCAAATATTTCCTGCTCATTGTACCTCAGGTTTTTATATAGCTTTAATTTTAGAGCATGTATCATTTCATCAGACTTTGTTATAAAACCATTTGTTTAAAATGTTTAATTAAGCTGTTTAATATGAATATCATGGATAAAAATTATCCACTAAGTAAAGGAAAATAGCAGAAAAGTAAAGCAGAATTATCTGATTTTGGTGCAATAAGAAACATGTAGTTATTGAAATGTTTTTAATTGATTTTGAACAATAAAGTTTCATAAAGTCACTCTATAAAATTCGAATTAAATACAGAACTGGGAGTCAGGAAATTTAGATTAGAGACTATTATCATGTCCTATCTCTTCTCTTTTCTTTCTCTTCTTCTATTATTAGCTTGATCATTCTCACATACAGACCCAATAACCTTGCTTAAATTCTGATTATTTCCTTAATGGTTGAGTCAAGTTGAAATTGTTTAACTCCAATCAAGGTTTGTAGTAAGCCTAATATCTCCTTCAAATTTCAAGTTTCATGAATTCTGCTTCCTACACAGGTCCACCAAAATTCTTTTTATTCATTTAAATAAGTTAAAGTATTTGTAACTAAAGTACCATCTTACCCCAGATGACTTTCTATTCCCCCAAAGACCCATCTCAAATACTGTCCCATCCCTATACTTCTCTGGCTTCCCTCTGTTCTCTTTTTATAACAACATATACCTCTTGGACTTGTAGCATTAAATCTTATTTTAATGTTGGGGGGATTCTTGAAGATCAATTGAGTATGTAAGCATAGCATCTATTCTATTGTAGCAGATTAAAATGAATTAATGAATGGTTAAGTAAGATATATAGATTCACATGGTCATGTGGAAGACAAGTACACAAACATTAAAACACCTTGTATTTTGAGTTTTTCACAACTTACATTAAAGATTTTATTTTTAACTTTTTAAAAGAGAAATGATGCCTCTCTATAGAATGATAAGTTTTTTATTAACTGGAGTTGTTTTAAGATAGATATTAAATGTAGTATCAACTTATGGAATTGGGTATAGCAAAGGATATTGGAGAGAAAATCTCTGGTAGCTTAGGAAATATATAGATCACTCTAAAGCTAAAAGAATGTCATGTACACACACATCAGACAGACTTATTTCTGGACCTCATAACAGAACATTATAAAATCACAGGAAGCAGTAACTAAGTGACTGTTGAGAACTGTGGGAGAATTAGGGTACAGTGGAATAGAGTACTAAAGAAATACATTCAAGGGGATAGGCACTATCACATGCCACCATGAGATCAAGGGAGATGATAAACAATAATCAGAAGGACAGCATTATTAATTTGAGAGAGAGGGAGGGAGAGAGAGAGATTTCAGCAGCCTGATTGGTATACAGAATGTGGAATTCAGATATGAAGGAAGCATTATATAAAATCATTCACAAGAGGATTTCAGTCATGTCTATAATTTTAAAAATTATATTGATACAAAAAATTATATTGATACAATTTTATTGATACAAAAGAATGTAGGATGTATTAATATAGTAATCTGTAGAATTTCTTTTCTTCCCCTCCTTTTCCTCCCTCTTTTTCTTTCTCCTCTTCTTCCTCCTTTTCCTTCCCTTCCTCTTTCTCTCTTCTCCTCTTTCTATTACTTCATACAGTGTTACTGAATTCTAAAAGCTAAGGTTACTATTTCAAGTTAATTTACAGGAAAAGTAAAAGTATTAAACTGCCTTGAATTTTAAGAATTTCAAAAATAAGATTTTTATTCCTTCATTAGTGATATCTAAAATCTTCACGGTCAATAATTCCTTTGGTAAAACTTAGTTTTCTTGTGAGCAGGTCTACTAGAAGAAATATATTTTTATATATAAGCTCTGAATGAGGGACTCAGTGTATGAGTTCTGCAAAAGTGTCAGACCATCATTTCCCAAAAGGTGTTTCATGTAACACTGCTGTGACCCATCAGTAGGAGTTATTTGATAACAGGTAATCCTAGTTAAATGTACTTTTTCCCTCTCTGAGTACAAGCCTCTTCTTTATTCATTTTTAATGAATAAATAGGTACAATTAAGTTACAATTCCATAAATCAGGTTATGAGTACAATGTTTTTGATCAATGTAACCTCTTCTATTACTCCCCCATATTTTACCCTTCCCTTCCCTACTCTCACGTTAGGTAGTTCTATTTTTGCAAAATGTACACTGACTATAATGGCTTCCTGATACTCATTTTGATAAACAGTTCATTAGTTATTTAAAAGAGTTACACATTTGGACTCCTCCCATAATTGTACCATCCAAGTGTATTTTTTAATGAACATAACAACTCAAATATTTTGTTTACTACAAGACTCCTCAGAATCTCCCAGTATAAACACTGTGAATATGGAGGAAAAATTTATTGTTGCATTTATTTCTCAAGTCTTTTTGATCAAGGTATCATTTTGTTATGAAAGTTACTTTGAAATATGCAGATTTGGATACATTTATTTTATTTACAATTTCCCAGTTCTAATTAAATAATTTAATTATTGTTCTTTATTTATTTATTATTATTATTTTTTGTCAGTCGTGGAGCTTGAACTCTGGGCCTGAACTCTGTCCCTCAGCTCTTCAGCTCAAGGCTAGCACTCTACCACTTGAGCTGTAGCGCCACTTCCAGTTTTCTGGTGGTTTATTGGAGATAAGAGTTTCACAGACTTTCCTGCCTGGGCTGGCTTTGACTGTGATCCTCAGATTTAAGCTTCCTGAGTAGCTAGGATTACAGGCGTGAGTCACCGGCGCCCGGCTTAATTATTGTTCTTATAATATAAAATCACCAGATGATAAGGGACTAATAAACAAATAGAGAACCTTCCTCCTCTGTTTCTTTACTTTGCTCCCTCTTTTTCTTCCTTCCTTCCACTTCCTTTCATGTTCTTTCTAACTAGCCAATTGTTTCAATAAAAATTTTAGTTTTTATTTTAAAAAAGTTAGTATAGTTACACGAGTTCTAATTAATAAAGTAACTTTGGGGAAATTACCTTCTTTCAGTCTATGGAACATGGATATATCTACATTTCCTTATTTCCCATGTCTAATCTCTACTTAAAAACAAACAAAAAAACACAAGCATGGGAGACTCTGAGTTGCTGGTATGCATGAAATTCTCATTAAAACAGATATTGAATATGCTTTTAACTTTAGCACTAAGTATTTATGTGGTTGTCTTACAGCTATTCAATCAGATACTGACTTCAGTGGCTCCATGAGGCAAGCATATGCCTTTGCAAAGATGTGCAGGATGACTGCATTACATCACCACCACCCACTTTCATTTACCTTCGGAGGAAAGACAAGCCTTACCAAATGTTTCCAATTTTAATTCTGAATTAATCCCGTACAGTTACCTCCCAGGAATGCTCTTAGCTCATCCACCATGATTTTCTGCCCTCTACTTTGCTCCCTCTGCCCTGCATGGCAGTTGTACAATTAGTGCATTTCACCTACCCTCCACCAGGGGGTACCAGATTGTTCTTCATACCTCTTTTAATTTCGTGGCCATTTTCTTTTTGTCTAGAGGCTGATTATTTCATAACGAATTCTCTATATTTATTCTAGTTGTTTTTATTTACAGATTTTTATCTGCCTTGCAAGTGCCCCTTCTCCCATGCCAAGGTTTATTTGGTTGCTTATGATAACTAAGCCTCTACAAAGAAACACTGATATGAAGTATATAAGTGGTTCAGACTAATTTCTATAAAAAAAATTCCTTTTGGAATTCTGCCTTTTTTAATTCTAGGGCAAACGGACCTCTTGGAATTCTGCATTCCTGAGGTCTCAAATGCTTCTTGACATGGTAGCACTGCTGAAGCACACAGGAATGGCCACAATGGGCAGAGCTGGGACAATCTTCTCTATTCTGAGAGCCAATTTTAAACATCACCTAGGGAACAATGACATAAAATGAAACCTATTCCCCTTCCTTGTCCCCACTGTCTTCCCTAGAAACTAAAAGAATATACCCTTGAACTGATAAATAACTACTTCAGAAAGAGCTCTTTAGGCTAAAGTCACAGGATGACTGAACGTGCCCATTCCACCAGCATAAAATATGCTTAGTGATTGAGATATAAAAGAGTCAACTTTAAGGGTTTCATTAAAATCTCTCCTATACTATGCATAACAATTTACAAAGAAGCTGTTTGTCTAATAAATGAGGTTCATCTATAGTAAATGGTTTGGTGCAACCAAAGTGGCTGTAATCAAATTGGGGACAGATGAGCTCTGTAGATGTAGCTTATTTCATTAATTTACTACAGTTTAGAGTTCACAGTCAATGGCCGATTGATATTATTTGTGACAACACTAAATAAAATAAGTAAAGGCAAATAAGTTGGGTGATATATTGTGGAGATAAATCACAGCCCGGCATGTGGGGAGATGTAACCCTCCAGCAGAAACACTCAGCACACTTCATTTGCTTCTCATTCGTCAGCCTCAGTGCCAGTGGCTTCAAAAAGCATGCAAAGGTAAATGAACACCAAAATATGATTTACAGCACTGGAAAACAGTCCTACCCAAATAAATCAAGGTTCCACTTCATTTCAGGCATTGGTTTATTCATAATACAGGGCTTTTACAATCAAGCCCTGCCATTGTAAACAAACCTCAACAAAGCACACACCTGCACTAAGAGATAGGCACGACACTGTTGTGTGCATAGAGAACTGAAGAGATTTGAAAAATAACTTCAGTTTTGGCATAGATTGAGAAAAAGGGAATGGGCAGTGGAATTTGAAAGACCTTGTTCATTTGAGCAATAATGTTGGTTCAGTCTGCTTACGTTAACACAGACAATGGAATATCCACTTCCAAAACATATATATTTAAGATATTTAACCACACTTTACATGTGCAGCTTTGTTAACATTCCTGGGAAGACTCCCACAAAGGTTCATTCTACATCTGAGATTTTAAGAAGTGAGTTAGGAGAGCGATGAAAGAAGAAAGGAGAAGATAAGCAAAAAAAGGAGCCATCTTTTAAGATGGTTTATTTGCTTGCTGCCCAGCAAGCCAAAGTAGAAGGATCACTAGATCCCAGAAGTTTAAAGTCTACTTGTGTAACAAGGTGAGATCCTGAGTTACAAGCAAATAAAGAAAACCTAAACTCACATAATCCAACCTTCCCCGAGTGGTTTAATTGAACTTTTATTTTAGGCATAATAGATTCTAACTTCCATTCTCCTGCCAGAGAACTTTTCATCTGAGAAAAAATAAAGATAATATAGGATAAAGCTGAAGGATTTCTATCATAAACATCTCCTTTGAGTTATGTAATGGGTAATTCAAAATTGATTTATTTTACTAATAAAAGACTTAGAAGATGAAAAGAAATACTCAATTGGAAACAAAAGGAAATACATAAATTGATAGAATATTAGGGCTGGAAAGAATCTCTTTATAGATTATTTGTAAGTTGAATATACAAGTTCCACGCACATACAAAAAAGGAATCCGTGGATACAAAATATAAAAAGAGTCGAATTACCCAAGGTCACAATGTGGATTAACAGCAGAATCAGGCTCTGGGCTCCTCATTCAATGAATTCTGCTATACACAGCAAAGAACTTCAAATTGTAAGTTTGAACACATGTGTGTTGAAATTGTTATGTCTTAGAGGCTTATTTTATATTCCAACAAAAATGGATGAGTGCTTCACCTTCACATATTGTCTGTATGTCTTCATGTAGGTGTGGGGGGGGGCAGGTAATAAGCACGCATGCGCATGCACGAGCATAAGTTGGAACATGAATTCAGAGTCTCATATTCTTTTTTGGGGAGGGTCCGGTCATGGGGCCTGAACTCTGGGCCTGGGCGCTGTCCCTCAGCTCTTCAGCTCAAGGCTAGCACTCTACCACTTGAGCCATAGCGCCACTTGAGGCTTTTTTCTTTTTGCTTATGTGGTGCTGAAGAATAGAACCCAGGGCCTCATGTATGCAAGGCAAGCACTCTACCACTGAGCCACCTTCCCAGCTCAGAGTCTCACATTCTTGGTTGGCTTTTTTCACTGCAAGCCAGTGCTCTACCACGTGAGCCGTATCTCTACTTTCAGCTTTTTTTGCTGGTTAGTTGGAAATAAAGACTCATGCTTGTCTGCCCTGGTTAGGTTGTACTATAATTAGTCCTTAGATCTCAGCCTCCTAAGTATCTAAGACTACAGATATGAGCCACCAGTGCCTGGCTTTCAAAGAATTCTGACACATTTGTGTGCATTATGTATTATTTTATTTTATTGGAAAGATGCTGTACAGAGGAGTTACAGTTACATGAATAAAGCAATGAGAACATTACTTGTAGATCATTGTTACCACTTCCCTTCCTTGTCATTGTCCCACTATCCCATCCCTGCCCCAATCCCACATTCCTCCCCACTCCACCCCATCCCTCCCCACCCCGTGCAAAGTTGTAAAGTTCTGTGGGTATCCTAGTTGTAATGGGTCATCCTGTGTCCTTGTTTCAGTGTTTTGTTATTCCCCTTTCCTTCCCCAGATTAGGTATATGCATATACATGTACATATGCTATATGTATATACATGTTATACAAGATGCAGGCACTAAAATCAAGTACAATGACAACAGGGGATATGCCATAGGGGAAAGGAACCAACAACAACAACAAAAATAAAATCGCTTGGTACATTTAAAGCAATAACAATAAATACAGACCTCTTGTATCCATATTTGGGGTTCATTTCACTTAGCATCATCTGATATGGTTATATGTACATGGCTTTTGAGCTTCTCAGATCCTCTGATAAGATTATCCTATATGTATACTAATTATTGCAAATAAGGGAATCCATGGGACCTAAATTTCTTTGGGACTGGCTTAGTTCACTTAAAATGATTTTTTCCAAGTCTTTCCATTTTTTAACAAATGGGGTGGTATGAGTCTTTCTGATGGAAGCATAGAATTCCACTATATATATATATATATATATTTATACACATATATATATATAAGTATATATACCACATTTTCACATTTTCTTAATCCACTCATCTACTAAGGTTCATTTCATATCTTAGATATGGTAAATAATGCTACAATAAACATAGTGATGTTGGAGAGGATGTGGCCAAATGTGAACCCTACTGCACTGTGGTGGGAGTGTAAACTTGTCCAACCACTCTGGAAATCAGTATAGAGGTTCCTCAAAAGACTACACATAAGGCTCCCCTATGACCCAGCATTCCCACTTCTGGGCACTTACCCAAATGATCACAAACAAGGCCATATTAAAGCTACCTTCATCAAGTATTTAAAAAAAATTAAAATCCCTGTGTTTGTTATAACTTAAAAATATTTTCCTTGGATACAGGTGGACCTGTTGCAACAATGAGAAATACAAGTTGTCAGGTCCAAAACGAGCTTTACAACGTGGGTGGGGGGGGGGGGAAGGGGGAGAAAGAGAAGGATTGGGATTGGGGGGGAGGGGGGAGGCTGGGAAGGGATGTGAAGGGTAAACAAAGGAGGAGGCTGCAATGCTTGGTAAGAAATGTACGCATTATCCTGCCCATGTAATTGTAACTCCTCTGTACAGTATGTTCTCAAATAAAATTAAATTAAATTAAAAAAAATATTTTCCTTGGTTTTATTATATTCAGACATTTGTTTCAAACTGCATTGACTCTGGTCCCTGATATTATTTTAGGCATTGTTGAACTGACATTTCTTTTGCTTTCTGTCTTCTTGATTGTGTCCTCAGCCACACTGAACTGATTGGTTGCCTACTTAGTTGCAGTGCAAAGGTTACACATGGGCTCTTGTTTCCTCTAACAAGCTGCAATGTAACTCTTTTGAGAAGTTTCCACAGCAAACTGGCAAACTGCTTTTCATTTTTCCTGGAGATAATGTAACTCACCCCCTAGTATTTGTCCTGCAGATACTACTTGTATTATTGAAAGTTAATAATTCATCCCTAGTTGCAGAAGTCTTACAAATTACCCAACCTATGCTAACCTGCTGCCTGAAGTTAAGATTATACATTGCTGTGGTTTAAATAGGTGTTTGCCTAAGAGCAGCATTCTCCATAGAAAACAAGTTTTCAGAGGGAAAGCAGAAACAGTTGGGTTTTCCTTCTATTACCATTGAAATTGCACTTTTTTTTGTTAATGATTGAATAAATCAGAATTTCAGTGGTGTATTCTCAGCATTTTCTTCTATTTAATCCATCTGTTATGGGAAAGCACTATCATCTTGAGAAATAACTCTCTTTATAGACAAAAAGTATAGTCTGCAAATTTAAGCTGTTTATTGTGGGATAAAAATAACCATAAAACAAACAAGCTCTCCTTGAATATTTGTGCCCCCAGTTGGAGAGCTCTTCTATATCCTTGAAGGGGTTTGGCTATAAAACACCCTGGAAAACAATTCCTCACTGTGCTAGCTCCTATGTAGGAAGCTGTTTCTCTCATTCTGATTAGCTTGACTATGGATTTGCCTGGGGATCAAATCAACTAACTCACTTTCCAAACCCTTTTTATGAAAAATAGGTCTCTCCTGACTTCTGTTACTTTGCAGGATGAATTTTTGGTTAGGGTAGGATGGAGGAAAGGTTTACTTGGCCAGAAATGAAAACAAAAATAAAAAAAAAACATAAAAAAGAGGCTCACTGAGAAATAAGAACCTAGCCCACCCATCCTACCTCATGTTTTCCCTACCTGTTACAAGTAATTTCTTTTTATGACATCTTTAATGAAAGTGACCTATAGAAAGGGTTGTATCTGGGCTTCTGTGAACTAAGAAAAGAAAAGGAACTTGGAATTATACTGGCTTAGATAATCATCAAGGAAATAAAAGAAACAAGTTTTTACAAGGAAAGGAGTTATTTTTGAAAAAAGTTCAAAAATAATATGATTCATGTATATAAGCCAAACACTTTCTCCAAATATAAATTGCTTCAACAAATACACCCTCAACTCTCAGCCACATGCAAGCTTTATTTCTTTTTGTTTTCTGAGTCTTCAAAGGCTACCAGTGTTGTAAATATATGGGCTTCAAAGTTTATATTTTAATAATGATATTCTATCAGCCTGTGTTACCTACTTTCCCCAAATTTACAATCATTAAGCATGTTAGTATCATGAAAGATAGAGAGGCTGGCACAACAAATTCTTTTCTTTCTTGTATTTATCTGAAACTAAAGCTTGAGGGGAATTTCTGAGTTTTCCTTCCAAACATGCTTGTAGATTATTTCCTTGTTTGGCAAAGGAATGGAATTTACCATCACTTGGGAAAATTCTGAAGTCAAGCTGTGAAATTGAACAAAATTTTCATCAGCAAAAATTGAGTTTGAAAAACATGTGTTTCCCCTTTGGTAACAGGAGGATGCGAGGTAGATAGGAAGCAGGATTGGGAGTTTAAGCCTTCATTATTCTTTCCTGTGTAACTGTTCAGCAGCAAGGACAAGAATGGAGAGAATGCCAGCTGCAATGCCCAAAGCAAAATCTTTATGAGAGTGAGTGATGGAACTCAGAGAAGCAAACCAGGTGTCCGCCCCTTGATCTTAACACACAACATTTGTATACACAACAGAAAGGAAAGACAAGCCAAGATAGATCACTGGAAAACCTGGGGGAAGAAATTCAAAAGTAAGGGATCACAGAGGCTGTGGGTAGTGGTGGTGTGTTCATGCAGGCTTACTGAATAATAGATCCAAATATTCTGTTTCCATAAAGGAAATACTCTAATTAGCTATTTCCTGAAGTTACCTAAGCCCAGACCAAATGCTGCATCTTGAAGGATAATAGCTTCACATTTTATAGCAATAAATATATTATTTTGTTGTTATTATCTGGTACTCACAAGTCTGAAACATAGGTTACAATTACTGAATGACAACTTAAAGCTAGATAAATTAAATCACTTTCCCAAGTACCAGAACTAGACAGTTGGAGTTTTGAACTTTTTGTTGTGCAACTCAACCCAATTTACATGAAATAGTGAAATCTCACAGTCATATGACTTTCTGAAGAAATATGTAATACTTACCTAGGTTTCAGTAAAGAAAATAACTTTTGCTATTATCCATATTATAAGTGGAGCTAATGGAAAGACAGGGTGAGTGCTTAGGTCAGCTCAGTCTGTCTGTTGCTATGTAATTTACACAGTAACTTTCATGTTCGTTGTTCCTATTATCTCCACCAACTTTTTGTTGGGTACTAACATTGCTCTGTGAATCTTGTGTGAAAGAGAAAATAAAAGATATCATCATCATTACCATAAAAAAAATTAGTGAGGCCTCAGTCTGTGCACCTGTTACTGTTTTGCAAGGAGGCTACCAGACGTGGTTCCTGTCCACTGGGATCTTAAAGACAAAGGAAAGCAACTGAAAGGACATACAGACAACTAAACAAGCAATGAGACTTATACACAGGCACATATGTGCTGACTCCTATTTGCATATGGAAATGTCGACTTTGTAGATTCAAGTTAATGATGTTTAGCTTTTGTCAATCCATTATGAGTTGTCAGCTATTAAAATCTGGCCCCAAGTGGTATCTCAGTGCAGTGACTTGTCCAATCCTGCTGTTTTGTTGTGTAGGTTAAGATCTCAATGCTATGGAGCTTCAGGGAATTCTTAGATTGTAAAGACCATGTATTCAGGGTCACTGATGTTTCAAGAAATGGCATAGCCAAATGTCAAATCTTTTCCGTTTAAATTTTCAAAAAAGTTCAATACTTAGTAAGCCAAATGATTTGTTGCCTGTCTTTTGTAATTTTTTGAAAAATGTTCATTTTATTTTAATTTAATTTAATTGTAAAAATGCTGTGCAGGGGTTATAGTTACTGAGTAAGGTACATTTCTAGTTGAACATTGTTACCCACTCCACTATCCCTTCCCTCCACCCACTCTTCCCCCCCACCCACAAAGTTGTAAAATTTATTTCCGACACAGTGTCCTGTTAATGTCATTGTTGCACTTTCTTTCTTTCAGCATTTTGTTATTCCCTTCCCTTCCCCCAATCAGATAAATGCATATACAAGGAATCAAAGGCAGAGATTTCCAGGGGTAAACCATGGAAAAAGAAAATTAAATAAGAAGAAAGAACTAGACACTGTACATTGGTGACATCAAGATGCAGTTTAAGTAAACTTTGTGAATTAAGTGTGAAATTTAAAGAAATTTTATTTGGGGTTCTGTTATAATACTTAAGAAAAAACCTAGCTTCTTTGTTGTTGTTTTTTTCCAGTTCTCAGTACTATTGACTTATTTCAACCTTAGAAATTCCAAAATCATGTTAAAATATGCTACCCTTGTACATTGTAATGTATAAGTATGGTAGAAATAAGAAATAAGAGAACATGTTTTCTGTTGCCTGTTACAGTAAATGGCTAAAAACATTTGTATGTGGTACCTATACAATACTATGTACTAATTGATACACATACATAATCTCATTTAATATTTATTTGTTAGGAAAATGGAGGAGAACAGAAAAGGAATAGACCGGACTCAATCATCAAGAGGCAGGGCCTGTTTATTGAGGAACAGCCAGGGGCACAGACCTTCCCACAGTTTGGTGGTTGTGCGAGGGAGCTGGGACAGGATCTGGGTTTTTATAGGAGGTATGAGCAAGGAGGTAGAAGTTAAGGAATCCCCCCACCCCAGGTCAAGGAAGGTAGGGGCCTTTCAGTTGGGCCCACAATGGATGTTTACAGCTGGGCTTAGGTGGAGTTCACACATACCTGGGATTTTGTTGGTGACTGTATGGGCCTGGGACAATAGGATGGGGGTCAATGTTTCATTTATGACTGTTGCATGAAACAAAAATCCATATTTACCATGCAACCTTTTCCTTTGCACTGATGAGAAAACTCTAGATATGTTGAACAAGGCTTTCCAATGAGTTAGATTTGTAGACAGCATTCAAACAATTTGCCTAACTCCAAAATGTATATTCTTACTCTCTGCCTCTATCAACTATATATATTCTAAATCTATATGGTAAATCTGGTGTAAGCCAACAGAAATGGTTGATTAAAAAAAAGAGTACAGTTCTACTTATATGAAAATCATAGACCAGCAAGATTCTGGTGCTTCCAACAAACTCAGGTACTCGAGCAAAGTCTAAGTTTAGGAGTTCAATCAAGGTAATATTAACCAATTGGGATTTAGCATCCATCCATTTTTGTTAAACTGTCTGGTTTTTGTCTTGAACTTCTTTCTCCTAGTTATTTCCTTGGGGATGTACTGAATAATGAATGCTATAGAATGTCCTGTCTCTCAATCTCTCCCTCACACTTCCATATTTTCTCAGTGATTTCTCACTTCAATGCCTACCATCCAGCTCAACAAAGGTTCTCTCAGGAGTAAATCTAACAGTGTCCTTTTTAGGCCCCAGGAAGCCTCCCTGATACTGAAGCTTGGGTTCCATTTACCAGTCACATATGTACAACGGTGGGAGCCAGAAGAAACTCCTGATTATTCTGTCACCTGACCACCATAAGAAAGCATGAGCCAATGGACAAAATCAGCTCCCTATTGTTTTCAGGTAAACAATTCTAAGACACATATCCATACATCTTAGAAAGTCTGGCAAGTTTGCACCTCATTTGCTTATAGTGGGGTGCAAACCTGTCAGAATTTGGGGGCTCATTAATACTCTATTAATTCTTGAATTAGCTCTCTCTTTTTCCTTCCTTGTTTGATTCCACTGTCTGTCATTCCCCGCCTTGGATTATGCTCTTTATAAGTAATCTTCATGCAAGTTACTTTCATATATCCTGTATTTGGAACTAACATATAAACATTTGTTATAGTTATTATTATGTGCTTGACTATTATTAACATACTTGGTGTAATATGTTTATAATAAGTGATAATAAAACTGATTCTTTTAGTTTTGTATTACCTAATACAGGCTTGGATTGTAAGAATTTAAACAGTTACTGATTTTCCTGGTTAGAAATGGTAATGATGCTGACTTGTTGCCATGGATGTGTTGCCTTGGAGGCTGTGGAATTGGACAGGGTTGAATCCATTATAGTCATTTCTAGAGGTGTTAAGTGGGTACACATATCCAGAAATAGTAACTCCTAATCTCCTTGATGCTGAGATGGAAGCAACTAGTGCTATTGTTCTCTAATTGTAGAAAAAACATATTGTTATTAGCTAAAATTTGGACTATAATTTCTATCACCCATGCTTTTTCTCTCTTAGCACAAAATGAGTGCTATAGTAAATCCTTTCATTTTTCTAATGTGAATAATTACATTTAAGCAAGTGGATAGTGTCATATTCCAAATTAAGCCCAACTTATTGGTCTATATCCAACTTGTCAGCAGACAGATAACGGTCTGTAAAAAATAGAATCATAATTAGGATTAATTAAAACAATTTAAGAAGATCTTGTCAGAGAAGCTAAACACTAAAAAGCAGTTGAAATTGAACTCTTTTTCTCTGTTACTTCCTGATCAATGTTAGAATGCCTGTAGGCTTTCTGGCAATAAAGAGTTCTGGTGTCAAGGATTAAAACTGGGCTCCCTTCAAGACCAATAAATCCACTTAAAAATATGTAAATGCATTTCACTTACCACTGACCTGGAGGTGAAAAGTTCTATATCAAATTACTAACAGCCTGAGATATCCATTCTTCTATACTGATTCTAATTAAAAAGAACTGAGAAATGAGCTATGTAAGAATGTTCATTTACATCACAGTGAAAAAGTAGGGAAGATTTACTAAATGTTAGTCACCACTGAAAGTTGCAAATATGAGAAACAAGGAGAAAGAGACTCCAATAGCCTCTCAAAGAGTATTTGCTTTTCTGAATTTATTTCTCATCTTTCTGCAATCTCAGAAGAAACTGTTCACTTCATCTTGATCCTTTCTATACCTGGGCTATAAATTTCTGAGATTTGGAATTTTCATTCTGTATCTTTACACTGCTAGAGTAGTTAGATTAAATGCTGTATTGCATGGGACACTGCTTCATCCTCGAATTGGCAGCTGTACCTGCAAGATCCAGCATAGACAATCCCACTTCTCTTTTTTAATATTTTCATTGTAAATGTGATGAACAGGGGGGTTACAGTTACATAAGTAAGATATTAAGCACATTTCTTTTTAAACACTGTTACCCCTTCTCTCATTTTCTCTAACTTACCCCTCCATACTCCCCCAACAAGTTGTATAGTTCATGTCCTAGTGTCAAGTGAATATCATCCTTTTACCTGCTGTTTCTGTAATTCCCTTTCATGGATCTGATAAATTTATATGCAAGACTGCAGGGTATGGACAACTAAAACTGAAAAAAAACAATAGAAATAGTTGAATACAGGGCATAAACAAGGCCATACTAATGCTACCAGCACAACCATATTCATTGCAACATTATTTACCTTAGCTAAGATATGGAACTAACCCAGATGCCCCTCAGTAGATGACTGGATCAAGAAGATGTGGTATATACATAATGGAATTCTATGCCTCCATCAGAAAGAAAGACATTGTCCCATTCATAAGGCAATGAAAAGACCTAGATTAAAAAATTATATTAAACAAAGTAAGCAGGTCCAAAGAAAAGTAGGTTGCATGCTTTTCCTCATTTGTAATAAGTAGAATATGTCTCTGATATATAGCCCAATTGTTAAGGGCATAGGACCATATATAATCAACATGAACTCCAAGAATTGGAAACAAGAGATTCTTATTATGTCCTTTTTACAATCCCACTTCTTTATCTGAGCACTTTTTAATTTTGCCAAGCTTTTGTCTAATATGCCACTAATAAAAGCAAATAAAAATTCCTTGCTAACAATGAAATGCCTTCTAAATAACTCTGGAATTATGGTAATTTTCATTCTTATTTATTAACCTTATCTACTAGAAATTCTGTGTTGTCAGAAACATCTTCTTTTATGATATCCATCCAACTATATATCTATGTATCTTCTATAGATAGAGATATCTGTATATCATAATATCATGCAAGGCAAAGACTCTACCACTGAGCCACCCTCCCAGCCCCTATATCATAATATCATATGTATCAACCTAAACCAATCTTCTATTAATTAAATATGATATGTAATAAGCATATTACATAGTTATGATTTGTATATAATGTATCATGTTTATGACAGATACACATGATATACATATATAATGGAAATGATATATGATATATGCATATATGTATATATATATATATATATATTATATATATATCTTGGTTTTTTTTGTTGGTCATGGACCTGAACTCAATGCCTGGGCTCTGTCCCTCAGCTCTTCAGCTCAAGGCTAGCACTCTACCACTTAAGCCACACTTCCAGCTTTTTCTACTTATATGGTGCTGAGGAATCAAACCCAGGGCTTCATGCATGCAAGGAAAGTACTCTACCATTGAGCCACCTTCTCAACCCTATATATCTAGTTTATATGTGCTTTTATTAAAGAAAAAAAACACAGTTAAGATATAGCCACTTTTAATCTAGTATACATTACACGTTTTTACTAGATAACAGCATATCTCAAAATGGTGACTCATTGATGTTACATTCATAGCTGTATGGAGATAAGAGATACACTGAGTATATTTTTCTGGTATATCATTTTAATCATGTAATGGATGAGGCAGTCACTTACTTCAATATTAACTACAGAATATCTTAGGTACATATGTGCTAGTTTAGTCATGTAAGATATTGGAAGTAAAGAGATAACTACCTTGTGCCAAATATACTTCTGAAGCAATCAGAAATTTATTATACAAACAAAGCAGAGAAAAGGCATTGAGAAATGTTAATGCTATTCTGTATGATCTTATACAATAATATTTACAGAGGGAAATACCTTAGGAAAATGCTTTTGATGCGGGTGTGAAAGGAAGGATGACTAGGATATATTTAGGAAGATAATGGCATAAACAAGTTGGTAGAACAGAACGTGCAAGGTTTTCAATATTATAAAGCCTGGAAGAGCAGTGATGAAGTTGTAAAGACAAGGTGTATGCTGCTGCAGATGGTATTGTGTGTATTTGTAGAAAAGCCAATAAGCTCAGGGGCTATTTTGGCACAAATCCCAAAACCCAACTATGATGAATGAGACTGAATTGGGCAAACACTATAGTTTAATGTTCACTGTATCAATTTTTGGAATCAACTTGGCCTAGAGAAACCAGACTTTAAGAAAGATTTTACTTTTTTAACCCAGGCTTTCAATAGATATGTAAGGTCAAAATGTGATTGAAATAATCATCTGTCAACAAAATTGTATACTGAAAGTGTGTGAAGTTTTTAAGGCTTCCTGGAAACGGTGCTAGAGTATTCTTTCCAATCTCTTACCCTTTTTCTGTTTTGGTTTAAATTAAATGGAAGCTACACAATGGGAAATCAGTATTTTGTTGTTTCTAATGTTGCATTCACCTTGGGAACAGAAATATTCATGTAATTGCAGTGGAAGAGTCTTTTGAAGGGGAGTGGAAAATGACTAGAATGTCTCAAATGAGTAACCTCTTGGTACAGTCTTGTCTTTCTAAGTGAAAGTCAAAAATTTTGAAATACAGAGGCCAGTATTGAAGCTGACACTCTATGGCTTTAATTTATATCATAAGCCTGAGAGAATTCCTGCCTTAAAGCCATGAATGTATACAAGCGTTATAAGAATGAAACATTTGAATAGAAAGATGTACTCAAGTCTGTAGGTCAAATTCCAGGTGTCATATGAGGTCAATGACTCATTCCCCTCCACTATCCTGGTGTGTGTTCCACTGCCAAGGTTCCCACAGGCATTCTTGATGGGGGGAGGGGGCAGAGGGAAGTGGAAAGGAAAAAAAAGATATGCAGAAGATGATTTGAGTTTTTCTTTTTGAAAGCATCCTGAGTCCAGGATTACTTTTTTTTTTTTTTCAAATAGCCTAAGGAATTCTGTTAGAGTATCCCATCCCAAAATAATGCTCATGTGCTTTTTCTAGTTTTCATCTACTCACTTAACAATTATTTTTCTGTCCCTAGATTTCTTTAAGGCCATGATTAGAATTCAGATGAAATTTTCTATGCAGACTAATTGTGAGTCTTGTTTAAAGGAAACAGGTAAAAAGAACATCTTGTTAATAGATGCTCAGATGCTCATCATTTATTACAGTTGATTCTGGTAAGTGTGTGAGGAAAAATTCTTGCCTAAACTCTCTACTGCCAAGACTACAGAGGTTTTGTTGTTTGATAAGACATTCTGATTATCTGGATGGATAGGAAGAAGACTGCCAAATAGAATTTGGTGAAGGGCAGTGAGATTCATTAATACTTCTGAGCTGACTAAAGGCTCTTCTTTACAAAGGTGAAACTTTTGACAAACCAAATCCCTGTGATTAGCCTGGCAAAGAATCTTTAGAGAACAAAACTATAGAAAGAATCAAATGAAGAGAAAAGGGGTGAAATGCAGTTAGGAAGTCCATGTATATCACACAAAATTAAGAAAAGTGAAGGAAGATGTGGGTAGTGTAGGGTTAGGTGAGAATGTTGAAAGAGGTGACATTGATCAAGATATATTGTATTCATAAACTACTTTGTTAAATGGCAACTCCTTGAACAACTAGTTACTTAAAGTTAATAACAAAAAATTAAATAAATGAAATATAAACATAAATAAAGAAACAAAATGTTAGTTCTTTGAAAAGACAAACAAAATTGATAAATTCCCAGACAATCTTACTAAAAGAAGGAGGAAAATTCCTTAAATAAAAATAGAGGCCTGGGAAGGTGGCTCAGTGGTAGAGTGCTTGCCTTGCATGCATGAGGCCCTAGGTTTGATTTCTCAACACTACATAAGCAGAAAAAGCTGGAAGTGGGGCTGAGGTTCAAGTGGTAGAGCACTAGTCTACAGCTGAAGCGCTGAGGGACAGGGCCCAGGCCCAGAGTTCAGGCCCATGACCAACAGAAAAAAAAAAGAGAGAGAGATGAAAATGGTAACAAAATATTTTCCAATGAAAAGAAGTTCAGAACCCAAGAGATTCACTACTAACGTCAGATACTGATGACTCCCTTTTATAATCCTAGATGCGTATGTCTGAGGATCACAAAGTGGAGACAAATCTGAAAGACTGTTATCTCCAACTCACCAGCCACAAGCCAGAATTGGAAGTGTGTTATAGCACCAGTTATGAGTAAAAGAGCTGAGTAAAAGCACAAGGTCCTGAGTTCAAACCCCTGTACTGACACATTTAAGATAGATAGATAGATAGATAGATAGATAGATAGATAGATAGATAGATAGATAGAGATATAAATTGATAAATAGATATCATTGATACCTATTAAAGACCCTTAAAGAACTAACAGCAATACTTTTCAGATTTTACTATGTATGAAATAGAAAGGAAAGAAACATTACTAAAACTTATTCTATCATTTTATGAAGCCAATATTATATTAATCTCCAAACATGGCAGGAAAACAACAAAAAAAGATTAGAGATTGAGGGAGAGAGAATTATAGGCCAATCTTTTGGATCAACATAAATATAAAAATTCTCAATAAAATGCTAAAATATATTACTAAACTCGACAATACATCAAGAAAAAGATCATATACCATGATCAGTTGATATCATTCCAATTTATTAACTTATGTAAATTAATAAGCTTAAGTTGTTACATAAACAGAATCAAAGAAAAGAGTCATATTAACATCTCAATTGATGCAGAAAATTCCTTTGACAAACTAAACATCCTTTTACTGCTTTTGCTCGTACTGGGCTTAAACTTAGTACTTTGAGTTTGCTTGCTTTTCTGACACTGTACTACAAGAGATACTCGAGGCTTTTTGTTGGCTAATTGGAGTTGAGACTCTTACACACTTTTTGTCTTGCCTGCCTTCCAACCATGATCTTCAGATCACAGACTCAAGAGTAGCTAGCATCACAGGAAATGAGCCATCAGCATCTGGCTTCCATTCTGGCTTTTTGATGGATAGGTGGTGATGGGACTTCAGGGATGTTTTTGTTCAGAATTCTTTGAACCGTGATCCTCTGTATGACAGTGTTCTGCATAGCTAAGATATGATATAGGAATGAGCCACTGGACTCAACATCATACTTCGGATATAAAGCTCTGAAGCAAACAAGAATAGTAGGGTATGCTTCAAGAGAATAAGGGCTATATATGACAATCCTTCATTCAACATCATAAAGAAGAGAAAATGAAAATCCTTTTCTCTAAAATCTGAAAGGGATAAATTTCCATTCTCTCCGATTTTATCCACTATAGTACTAAAATTCCTAGCCCGAGCAATAAGTCAAGAAAAAGAAAAGAAAAGTATCCAAATAGGACACAAAGAAGTCAAATTGTCCCTATTGGCAGAGACAGGATCCTATACCCAAGAGTTTATAAAGAATCCATCCCCAAACTGCTGTATTTGATAACAACCTTTAGCAATGTAGCTGGATATAAAAATCAATAAAAAAAAAAAGTAGCTTTTCTGTACATTGACAATAAACAGGCTGAAAAGTAAATTAGGAAAACAATTCTATTTATAATACAATAAGATTCTTGGGGGGAGATACCCAAGAATGAAATAAAACACACTGAACCTCAAAGAAGTAAAATGAAGAAGATACCAGAAAATGAGCCGGGCACTGGTGACTCACACCTATAATCCTAGCTACTCAAGAGGCTGAGATCCCTGGGTAGGAAAGTCCATGAGACTCTTATCTCCAATAAACCACTAGAAAACCAGAAATGGTGCTGTGGCTTAAGCAGTAGAGCGCTCACCTTGAGCTGAAGAGCTGATGGATAGTGCTCAAGCCTAGAATTCAAGCCCCAGGACTGACCAAAAAAAAAAAAAAAAAAAAGGAAGATACCAGAAAATGGAAAGTGCACCCAGATTGACAGAATTAATATTGTGAAAATGGCTATACCATCAAAAACAATTTAGAGATACAATACAATTCCCATCAAAATTCTATGTAATTCTTCACACAAATAGAAAAATCTATACTAAAAGTCCATACAAAAGGAAAAATTACCCTGCAAAGTGTAGCCGTGAGCCAAAAAAGCAATGCTAAAGCACAATACCAGATTTCAAATTATAATGTATTGCCATAGTAACAAAAGCAGCATGTTACTGACAAAAAATTTTAAAAGTACTAAACAGACATGAAGATCAGTGTAACAGAATCAAAAATTCAGAAATAAATTCAAATAGTTGCAGCCATCTGATCTTTGACAGAGGCGTTCAAAATTTACATGGATAAAAGATTGTCTCTTCAACAAATGGTACTGGGAAAAGTCACTAACCACATTCAGAAGGCTGAAACTAAATCTCCATCTCTCACTTTTACACTAAATTGAATTCAAAGTTGGTCAATAATATTACCATAAAACCTAAAGTTTTGAAACTATTAAGCAAAAAAGTAGGAAAAATACTAGAATGTATAGGCAGGAGCTTCCTGAATAGAACTCCAAAAGCAATAAGAGCAAGAATTGACAAATGGGATTCTATCATGTTAAAAAGTTTCTGTACAGCAGAGGAAATTAGTACTAGGATAAAGAGATCACCAATGAAATAGGAGAAAATAGTTGCCAGCTATACATCTGACAAGGAATTTTTAACTATAATATACAGAAAACTAAAAAAAAAAAAACTTAAACTCTTTGGTGGACCTGTTGCAACAATGAGAAGTACAAGTTGTCATGTCCAAAACGAGCTTTACAATGTCGGTGCGGGGAGGGGGGGGGAAAGGGGGGGAAGGAGAAGGATTGGGATTGTGGGGGAGGGGGGAGGCTGGGAAGGGATGTGAAGGGTAAACACAGGAGGAGGCTGCAATGCTTGGTAAGAAATGTACGCATTATCCTGCCCATGTAATTGTAACTCCTCTGTACAGTATGTTCACAAATAAAATAAAATTAAATTTAAAAAAAAGAAGTTGATTAATAAGTAGGCAAATAAACAAAACAGACACTTCTTTGCTTTTTTAAATTTTATTTTATTTTGTTGTAAAGGTGTTGTACAGAGGGGTTACAGTTATATAAGTAAGGTAAAGAGTACTCTTACCCATTCCTTCGTTTTCTCTCCCACTATCCCTCTCCTCCAACTCTCCCCCACCAACAGTTGTAAAGTTCATTTCCAACCTAGTGTCTTATGAGTATCACTGTTGCATTGGTTCACATCTTGTTTCAGTTTCACCATTTTGTTATTCCCCTTCTCCTCAAATCAGATAAGCGTATATACAATACACAGGGTACCAGAATCAAAAACAGCGAACTACAGGGTTAAGCCAAAGGGGGAGAAAGAAAGAAGTTGATTCGGTAAACTAACAATAGCAACATCATCAACAACAACAACAATTTTAAAAAAAACCTCTTGTTTCTGTATCTTGGAATTCTTTTTAATTAGCATAATTTTATATGGTCATATGTATATTACATATGTAATCCTCTGCTAGGACTATCCTAGACATATATATTTATTACCAATGTAGTCTATGTTTCTTTGAGTCTGGCTTACTTCACTTAATATCATATTTTCCATTCTTTCTATTTGCTTGGGAATAGGGCGATGTCATTCTTTCTGATGGAAGCATAGAGTTCCACTGTCTTTTTTTTTTCTTGGTAGGTTGTGGGGCTTGAACTATGGGCCTGGACACTGTCCCTCAGCTCTTCAGCTCAAGGCTAGCACTTTACCACTTGAGCCACAGTGCCACTTCTGGTTTTCTGATGGTTAACTGGAGATAAGAGTCTCACAACTTTCCTGCCCACACTGGCTTTGAACTGCGATCCTCAGATCTTAGCCTCCTGAATAGCTAAGATTACAGGCATGAGCCACCAGTGCCCAGCCCACATTCTTTTTTAAAAAAATTTTTATTGTCAATGTGATGTACAGAGGGGTTAAAGTTACATAATAAGGTAGTGAGTACATTTCTTGTCAAATATTGTTACCTCCTCCCTCATTTGAACTATACAATTTTGGGGGGTAATGGGGGTGGGGGAGGAAAAGTGGGAGATATACCACATTCTTTAAGTAAAGTGGTTAAAAATACATGAAAAATGCTCAATCTCCACGATAATAAAGGAAATGTAAATTGATATTTCATCTAATCTCAGTCAGAATGGTCATCACCAATAACAAAAATAACAATAAATGCTGGAATGAATGCAGGGAAAATGAAACATTCTCATACTGAGGATAAGTGTGTACACCAGTGCAACCACTATGAAAATCTGTATGGATAGTCTTCAAAAATCTGAAAACAGAACTAACTAGTATCGAATAGTACCACTCTTGGGCATGTATCCCATGGAATATAAGTCAGAATATGACAGAGAACCATGTTTATTATAATACTATGCACAATATCTAAACTATGTAAGCAGTCAAGATACCCTCTAATTGATGTATGGCTCAAAAACCACACACACACACACACACACACACACATACACACACACACACACAATGGACTATTATTCAACCTCAGAGAAAAATTAAAGGAATAGATCTGATCTGAAGGTCATCATATTAAGCTAATTAGGCAAAATTCAGAGGAACAAAGGTTGAATGTTTCATATATGGATGCTAGTCCAGAAAGATAAGCATATACATATTCACATGTGTAAGAGACCATTGTGAAGTCACTTTGAACAATTCACAAACACATTAACAAGAATGACTATTAAGAAATTGAAACATGTTCTGTGTGGGATGCAGGTGCTAGTGGGAAGGAGTGCATACACAAAGGAAGTGAAGGATGGTGATTATGTTCAAGATACTTTATATATGTGTGTGGAAATGGAGCAATGAATCTTGTTGAGATTGATTCAGAATGTTTAAAGTGTGATGAGGAAGAGAGACAGAGAGAAGAGTCTGAGCATATATAGGTATGTCAAAATGAAGTCCCTTGTACAATGAATGGGTACAAATACTCATTTTTTAAAAAAAGGAGATAAAACCCAACTAAGCAAATGAGAAAATGTGACAACAAACATAAATGGACAAACAGAAGCTGAATCTTTGGGGAAGTAAGAGGTATGTGGGAAAATTCCAAATATATTATTTTAGCATTTTACTTACAGACAACTCTGGTTGAATATTGAAGAATGAAAGAGAGAGAGAGAGAGAGAGAGAGAGAGAGAGAGAGACAGACAGACAGACAGACAGACAGACAGACAGACAGACAGAGACAGAGACAGAGACAGAGACAGAGAGACAGAGAGACAGAGAGACGAGAGAGACGAGAGAGAGACAGACAGGTAGACAGACAGCAGACAGACAGAGACAAAGAGAGAGACAGAGAGAGAAACAAAGTACTTCATGCCATTTCATTTATGTCCCATCAGCTCTCTATGAGGTTGGTGCCAATATTACATTCATGGAAAATTTCATTACCATAAGACCTTAAAACTTGATCCATCTCCCAGCTGTCAGGTATTGCTTGAATTCCAATGGTTCCACAAGCATTGTATACTGCAAGCAAAAGATACCCATTTCATTTATAGGTCTAGTATCTACCCCCTATCTTTTCTTGGCACACTGCCGTTGTTGGAGATAAGCACATCAAGTTCTTAGGGGCCCAATTCCATACTTTGTGGTCCTGATGCTGCTTTGTGATTCCTCAGCAGTTACTTTGTGCTTGGCTTCAATGCAGTTCTCACTTTTGAAATATGGACAGAGAATGACACCAGATCTCACCTTTTATCTCAACCATGTAAGTGGTTGCAAATACAGATGTATAAAGAGAAAGAGACTATAGGTCTGTTATAATGATTTTATCTCATAAAAACCACATAATACAAAAAGAGTAGTGTTGTAACTTT
The DNA here is from genome assembly GCF_024711535.1 of Dipodomys merriami. Lineage (NCBI taxonomy): Eukaryota > Metazoa > Chordata > Mammalia > Rodentia > Heteromyidae > Dipodomys > Dipodomys merriami. Next base: position 12,708,563 of record NW_027206290.1, read on the forward strand.
AAAGTCGTATTTTGTCCTTGCATTTTTATTGTTTCTCTCATACACTGGTGGTAACAGAGGGGGTAATGTCTTCAAAGTGTCAAGGAAGTCTGTCACTCCATTACAGGATGGAATGTGTGTTGAGGAGATGTAATTCTGGGGATTATGGGAAATAGCTTGGCCAGTATCACACAGGTGAATAATGAGTTAAGTTACCATTGCCTCTAGTTTGGCTTAGTCTAAAGTCTTTGTGATACAGTAATTATAGGAAAAAATCAGAGACATTGTGAGTATTCAGGGCAACTTTCTAAGGTCTCTCAATAAAATCATAAATGAACTTATGTCACAGAAAATATTAACTGACAACATCATTTTAGGATGTAAAAACTCATATAATATTATAACTTCCAATGTTCATTTACACATGTGATGTGCTACATCCTGCCATTACAACTTTACATCCTGGAACTGAAGTGTTATCACCTTCCACCATGTCTTATAGGTAATAAAGCTTAGAGAGAAATACCATATTCAACTTCATACAAGAGAAAGATCAGGACTGCATGAATTCTTCTGCATGTGTGCAGCATTTGAAGCCAGCTTGCCTAGCAGTATATGATGTCAATAAGGCTCTTAAAAAAACCTCATTAAATTAAGACAAAAGACCTTAACCAAAAATTCTTCACCAATCATTTGAATTGTTTTATAATTTTATAAGCTATAACAAAAGCAAAAGAACTCGTTATAGTGATTAAATTTCCAAACATATACAAAGCTCATTTCAAGGCAAATGACATCTAATTTCAGCCTTCTAGTATTAACTAGTAGCACTTGCTGTGAATGGTGAACTAAATAGTAAACTAACTAGTTTCATGAAGTTTTCTGACACTCAATGAGATTTAGTATATACATGCCAAAAACATGAGAATTATATAACACACCACAGTGAGAGATGATAGACTTACAAATGCCAATGAAGATGAATTTCAGAAGTAGGTTTTTACAACAAAAATAATATATTTCTATAAATTAAAAGTTGAAACAATGTAATACTGTGTTCCCATTGTTTCTGCACATATGTCTGTGTATATTGGGTGCATTTGAAGTATAAATCAAACTCCTGTCAGTGGTTATTTTAGGTCAGGGCTAGAGGTCAGCAAGTGTCAAGTTGATTGGACAAGAGGATACTTAAATAGTTGGAAATAAGTTGTTTTGGGGGATGTCCCTCAGGGAGTTTCCAGAAGAGATTGACATTTGAGCCTGTGAAATGAACAAGAAAGAACCATTCTCACTTAGTGTGGATAGGTACTATCTGATAGGCGGAAGACCTATGTAGAAAAAAAGGGAAATGAAAAGATGGATGTATTGTCTGCCTCCATTGCTCTCTCTCTTTCCCTCAGTTTCTCTTTTGCTTTCAGTTCCTTGCTGGCTCTGTTTTCTCTTTCTTTTATGGAACTAAAGCACTCCTGTTCTACTGCTTTGGATACCAGAACCCTACGTTCTCTGGCCAATTTAGTTTAAGATTTATATCAATAGCCCATTGGGTTATCAGACTGGGAGATAGATCCATCAATTTTCTTGCTTTTGGGGCCTTTAGAACTGAGCCACATGACCAGGCCCCCTCATTTCCCAGTATGCAAATGTCTTAATGGGACTTCTTAGCCTTTTGATTGCCTGGGACCATTCTCTCAGTTAGTCCCCTCTCAGATTTCTCTTTGTATATATCCTATGATTTGGGTTTTTCCTCATAAATTATGACTAATAAATTGTACTCCTCTGTATATGAGTAATTTTTTAAAGTAATAAATTAGAAAAATATATCAGGACAAAAAGACATTAATAGAAATGTCTGTTAAATTGAATTGTAATTAAGTTGGGACTTCCAGGATGATAATAATTTTCTGAGTATAGGTCACAAAAGTATATTCCTGACAAAAGTATATTCCATTCCCAAACCTGGAATGAGAATGAGTTTGATTTGTTTTGGGAATTTCTCCCAGCTTGAGAGTTCTTTTACTTGACCTAGATATTGTAGGGGTGGAGAGAGAAGCCATGGTGACTTGTGGAAATATGGCTGAATTTATAGGAAAATACTTATTCTATGAGTGATTTAAGAAGCCTGGACATGTTTGTGGCATGACTCTTTTCTTAGCCAAACTCACTACTGACACAGGTTGTACACAAGGGTCTCTTTGCTGGGTGTTGCAGCATGAACAGTAACAGTGTTGAGCTCTATTCCAGCTATTTTCCCCACTGACAGATCAAGGTCAGTGATATGCTAGGGAATCCTTCTTGCTGTATATAATATAATTCTGCCAATTCACAGGAAAAACACGGCTCCCATCAAAATACTTTGTTCTTCTTTGTTCTTTTTCTACACCTCCAATTATCTACAAATGATGGTAAGGTATATATCTTTTTGGTAGTACCTGATTCTGCTTTGACAGCCACATGGACAGCTTTGCAGTAATTAAGGCTGTAGTTGGGTTTTTCTTCTTGTTGTTGTTGTTTTTGTTTTTTTGACCTTGGAACAGATCCAAATTGTTTGGCTCACACTTTAATGCCAGAGTTTTATGACCAATTTATAGAACCTAAATTCTCTGAGAATGATTGCTAAGTTTTTGAGAGGTAGTTTCTATAAGAGATTGGTATGCAAATGTTTTGTAAAATTACTGAGTTATAGAAATTTGAGTTGCCATAGGAATGTCATTGAGATATAAGAAATCAGTCTGATAGACTTGATCCAGTAAGTTGAGATTATTTTCCAAAAGAACAAATTGTATGTTCATTGAGTACTTATCCCTGGTGTAAGCTAGTACAATTCTTTTTTTGATAATATTCAGTTCCATGCTTTTTCACGGGAACATAGTGTATAACTATTAAGGGAATTTTGGATTGAGGGTAAAGACATACTCCCAGCAATGGGCCAAATTTAGACTAAAAGCAAAGATTTATGTACTACGAAATGCCTTTAATGATATTCAAAAATAGGCTGGTTATTGTTCCTAGAAGGCTGTGTATAACAGTGTAGAGTTTAAAGGACAACCAGCTTCTTAAAAACATACTCAACTGGAAACATATGCAAATTGGAGGATGACAGTTATCGAAAAAAAAAAAATCCCTACTGTCCTCTTCTGTCTGTTGTGACTGAAATGTCACAAAAATGAGTTAGTATAGCATGATTATTTAGTAGATTTTTATTCTTTTTTTTTGGGGGGGGGTCCAGTCGTGGGGCCTGAACTTTGGGTCTGGGTGCTGTCCCTCAGCTCTTCAGCTCAAGGCTAGCGCTTGAGCCACAGCGCCACTTCCGGCTTTTTCCTTTTTGCTTATGTGGTGCTGAGGAATCGAACCCAGGGCCTTAAGCGTGCAAGGCAAGCGCTCTACCACCGAGCCACCTTCCCAGCCCCTTTTATTTCTTCTTGAAGGTAGGTATGTATCTGACCAGAAAAGACATGTTATATGAAGATTGCTCTCCAAGAATTAAAACTTCATATCCTAGGGGAGAATGATGAAAGGGGTGATATTGATCAAAATGCACTTAACTCATGAACTGATATTTTGAAGGGCAACTCTTTTGTACAACTACTTAAATATAATAAAAATATAATTTAAAAAAGTTCCTAATCAGTAGTGTAGCTCAAAGACAAAAACAACGAGACATAGACAAATGCTATTGCATACATCATCTCTCTCATCTATCTACACACATAAATATATAAATATAGTTATCGTGAAAAATGTTTTGGCTTAATTTCAGACATATCTAATTAAAATATTAAAATATTCATCAACTTCATAGCATAATATTGTTTTACTACCTTAATATCTCCATATCTCCTCTTCCCAATATTAGTGTCACAATTGATTATTTTTTGAAAAGTACTTAAAATACTGTTATACTGTTATAGATTATCTTGGACATCACTGAGTATCTATACACATCCATGTCTATATGTTTAAATTTTAATTCATTATTTAACACTCAAGTTGGTCTTTGTTCTGTGTTACGTATTCCACAAAATGTCATCTGTACACCTTCATTGTCGTTAAGTAACAACTTTGATGTCTTTTTGTCCTTCAACTTCTCACCAACATACCCTTCTAAAATGTGCCTTTCTTACTTTTCCATCAAGGAATAAAACTGACTGCCTCTTCCTTGAATCTTGACAAATTCTATAATTTGCTTTGATGAAAAGAATGTGGCAGAAATGAGCATTGGACTTCTCAGCTTATAAAAGGCTTCTTAGCTTTCACTCTAACTCTCATATGTTCTTTGAAACATACTGACATGTAGAAAGTCTTGGTACAAACTACTGAGTGATCCTAAATCACACACATACACACACTCATGCATTCACTCACACATAAACATCACAGGAAAAGTACCAAATACACAGTGTCTAACCAGCACTAAACCCTGCAATAAATAAATGAGGCCATCTTCAGTGTTCTGACCTTGACCATGTTGCCCGAATGACACCAGTTCAGAAAAATATACATCCCTTTTTCTCTAGTCATAGTCAGAAAATACTCACTTCGTTTTTGTTTGTTTCTTTGTTTGTTTGTGTTATTTTTAAAGTAATATCAATCATTTTGGTATTTTATTAAACAAGATGATACTGTTTAATTCTAAAAATTTAGAATTTAGCCTGGCGCTGGTGGCTCTCGCCTGTAATCCTAGCTAATCAGGAGGCTGAGATCTGAGGACTGCAGTTCAAAGCCAGGCTAGGCAGGAAAAGTCTGTGAGACTCTTATCTCCAATAAACCACTCAGAAAACTGGAAGTGGTGTTGTGGCTCAAGTGGTAGAGCGCTAGCCTTGAGCTGAAGATCTGGGACAGCGCCCAGGCCCAGAGTTCAAGCTCTGAGACCGACAATACAAATAAATAAATAAATGGAACTTTAGAATTTATTCAAGATGAATTAGAAACAACAACAGAGAGTAGTGGTCCTTAGTCAATGGCAAAAACAAGTACTACTACTGAGAAACAAAGAAAAAGGAGGAAGAAAGAAGGAAGGAGAAATAAGGAAATGGAAATAAAGGGAGGTGAGAACAACTTGTGGAGACATTTATATTTGTTAAAACTAAGAGGATGCTGGGTACCAGTAGCTCATGCTTGTAATCCCAGCTACTCAGGAGGCTGAGATCTGAGGATTGCAGTTTGAAGCTAGCCTGGCAAGAAAGTTTGTGAGACTACTCAGAAAAAGGCAGAAGTGGCACTGTGGCTCAAGTGGTATTGAACTAGCCTTGAGCAGAAAGAGGCTCGAGAACATTGACCAAGGTCTGAGGAGGCAAAAATAAATGAAATAAATACATAATAAATAAATAAAAATCCTGAGAGGAGGGCATAAATATGTACTGGGGAGAAAACAGTGATGGTGATAATCATCCCATAATACACACAATGGCTTCACAACAAAGAGAGATGTGGCCCAAATGCCAATCATTCATTTATTATAAATTAACATGCATTATCACTTCAGCAACAATGAACAAATATTAGGTAAAAGTGACATTAAATTTTTTAGAAAATTGAGCCACAGATACTATGTAAGGTAATATTGGTTTTACAAAAATCCTGAAATTAGTCTATTTACAGAACAATGTTTAAAATGTAAAATCTAAATTCATAACAATGATACCATCATAAAACTACATATGAAAAACAGTGATATACACAGACAATAAGTTGAAAATTATCTGTACAACTTGGAGGTGAGGGTTGAGGGATGAGAGGGAAAGTAGTAGAAAAATGAGGGAAGGGGTAACAAGTTTGACAAGAAATGTACTTATTACCTTACTTAGGTAACTGTAACAGCTCTGTACATCACCTTGAAAATAAAAAAAATGAAAAAGCAGTGACATTCATAGAAACAATAAGTTTTGAAGCAAATATCTATGTTCAGTCTATGTATGTAAATGGTATTTCACAAGGTGATAAAAAAGAAAATATTTCTCAACAAATTATGTTGAAACAGGTTATTATTTTATTAGAAAATCAAATTAGCAAAAAAACCCACACATGCATACACACAGAGACACATGCACACTAGAAACAAAACTCAGCGAAATAACAGTAAAATATATTTGAAGAAAATACGTCTTTTTATCTTAAAATCTAGAAAGCATGAGGGAAATGCTTCTATAGTTTAATTGTATACCATTTATTTTTATGTTGAATACTATTTATTCTTGTGTTTGTTGTTGTTGGTGGTGGTGGTGGTGAAGGGCTTGAACTCAGTTCCTGGGCTCCATCACTGAGCTCTTTCACTTAAGGCTAGCCCTCAACTACTGTTAGCCATAGTGCCACTTCAGGTTTTCTGGTTGTTAATTGGAGGTAAGAGTTTCATAGACTTTCTGCCTGGGCTGGCTTTGAACCATGATGTTTAGATCTCAGTCTCTTGAGGACCTAGGATTACAGGCATGAGCCACCAGATCCCTGCTTGAATAATAATCCATTTCTGAATTCTTTAAAGCCAAAGCAAAAAAAGAAATTGAGAGACAGAGGGAGATAGAGAAACAAAGAGACAAAGAGACAGAGAAAAGAATGTACTGTAGAGGAAGATCAGAGGAAAACATTTGTTTACTATGTAACAAATAACAAATGAAGGACTATTCATTGCATGCATCTTAAAATTAACAAGAAAAACAAATATTACAGAACAGCAGTGTTCATATTCATAACCTGGTTTATTATATGGCAACACCTTTGTACAAATATGTGAAGATTTAAAACAAAGAAACATTCTCAAAATAAAAAAACAAAATTTTATTTGATACTCATTAGCTAAATTTATGAACAGATCAATATGTGTTTTGAGGAAAGCTGTGGGAAAAACCACTCTGCAGTGATGGTGGAAGAAATATTTGTTATAACAATTCTTTTGGTAGTAAATTTTAAATGTTGGACTAGCTATATTTTTTTGACCCAGATATTTACAAGTGTACAAGATATACATGTATACAAAAATGTTCACTTGCAATTATAACATCTTTCTGTGACATAGAAATACTCAAGAATATTTTTTGTTCAACAATGTAGAAAGAGTTACTTCCATTAGCATAAATCATAATAATAGAATATCCTGTAGCAAAATGAAACTTGGGTAACTTATATGTTGGAAACCCATGTTTGTAAGACATGTTATTTTTTTTAATTATTATTTTATTTTATTTTTTGTCCGTCATGGGGCTTGAACTCTGGGCCTGGGTGTTGTCCCTCAGCTCTTCGGCTCAAGGCTAGCACTCTTCCACTTGATCCACAGTACCACTTCCAGTTTTCTGGTGGTTTATTGGAGATAAGAGTCTCACAGACTTTCCTGCCCAGGATGGATTTGAACCATGATCCTCAGATCTCAGCCTCCTAAGTAGTTAGGATTACAAGTGTGAGCCACTGGCACCTGGCTTTGGAGGATGTAGTTGAATAAAAGAACTTGCTGGACACAAATACCACTATCACACTACTACTGTATTTGCTAGCAAAACTTAGTGATGATTATAATTGTTGGTGGTCTATGTACTTTACATGTATCAGCTTTGTTTAATTCTTTCAACAACCCAGGTGGTAGTTATTATCATTATCCCTGAAATGCTGAAGAGAAAACCAAAGAACAAGGTGTTCAAATAAGTTAGCATGATCACAACCAGTGAATGTGTTAGAACTGGGCTGGAATCCAGTTACTTGGCTCTATAGCCTGCACTTTTAATCACTCATTAACACAACAAATATTTGCTTTTAGGGACTGAGAACATAGTGGTAAATAGAATGGATATAAAGAGCTTCTCAGATCTTACACTGAGTGGGTATAAAACAAAATCATGAAACATGCAGTCATATAAGTATGAAGAAGTATGAAGACAAATAGTTCATGGACAAAGGGTAGGAAGGAAATATGTATAGAGAAGAGTTTCAGTTATTCATAAGGGTAGTTAGGAAAAGTTTAATGAAAAGAGCTGTTTGGAATAAACCTAATTAGAGGTGCAGGAGGAAACCTAGTGGGTATCCTGGAGAAGTATGTTCTAGAAAGTGGAAACTACAAATATAATGGATAAACATGTCAGAGAACATACTAGGAAATGCCAAAACAAAGCAAACAAAAATATGTTTTGTGTTAGTGACATGTATTTATTTAACTATATAAAAATATTTTGGAAGGAAGCACACTAAACCACAAAATATGATTATATCTGGAGAAGGAAGTGGGATTTGGAAATTGTGCATGGTGTGTGTGTATGTGTGTGTGTGTGTGTGTGTGTGTGCGTGTGCGTGTGTGTATGAGGGTGCTGAATGGTGAATAAAGTAGCACTTCTTTTCTCACAAGCTTCTATGATCTGTTCTTGTTAGTTTGAAATGTTCTTAGATATTATTGATATCACAAATAAAATGTGGGGAAAATATTTGGAAAAGTTGCAAGCAAACTTTTACATGAGACAACGTATTATAACAGATCTTTGCATGCCAGCATGTTTAAAGTTTCTGTTACATTTTTATGAACAGAAAAATTAAGTGTATTTACAAGCTCAAGAATAGAAATATATAACTGCGTGCTCTGAATAAAAAAAGTTGAAATAAGCATCTAGGGAATCAACTTGAATTCCCTTGAAGAGATTCATCGTTTTTCTTCAGTGAAATGTAGTATTTTCCCCAGATCATATATTAAACTTTCAGTGCAATAATTCCCCCTGGCACAAGCTACTGTACTTACAGATTTACTATACATTATTCAGGGCAAAAGGGCAGAAGTCTTGGAAATTACACATCTTGAATTATGTGTAAATACAGGCCAATAAGTTTTTTAAAAAATGAATTAGCAACATGAATCATATTTAGATCAATATGGCTTGAAAATCTGAAGGATAATGGTTCAAATCTAATTATCTAAAAAAATAGTTGAGTAGATCTGGGGAAAATTGAAATAGAAAAAAAATCTATTAAATATCATGTAGAAGGAGTTGTTTGATCTGACACTGACAAATCTATCTTAAGTAGAATATGGATACCAGAAAAAGTATATTTGTAAATATTATCAGAGAAAGAGATATAACTAAAATGGAAAATAATGACTGCTTTCCAAATTAGGTAGAAAACTGTTAGCTATTTTTATTTTAAATGAGAATATAAGGATTTAGTGGTGTTTTGATGCAAGTGATAGAGATAGTTATAACCATAATACTAATTCCAGACATGCAATAAGAACCACAAAAATAAGAATAATAGTAAACAATTGATAACTATTTCTAAACATTTAATTTAAAGAGATCCTAGAAACTTTGAAGCAGAGGTCTTTTTAAAAAAATTAATTCCTGAGGATAAATATAAGCAAACATTCAGACTATATGGTTTTATGTAAAGCATAAATATTTGGAAATATTAAATATAGGAAATATAGAACTGGAAGGGGAATGACTCTAGTAATAGAGCACCAACCCAGCAAATTCAAACCTCAGTACCACTATCATAACCAACAACAACAACAACAAAAATAACAAATATAATTATAATAACAGGGAAGAAGGGATAGATATCAGAAAGTGAATGGTGACGGAGAGGATGGAAGTCCATACCACTTAGGAATTCTTGTGGAGGATTTTTTACTACATAGGCCACAGAAATAAAATATATGATTTAGTGGCATTTTGAAAGAGTTCCATGTTTCAAGAACAAGCAGAGTGCTCTTATGTCTCTGTCAGATTTGTTCTATGGGCAACACATTCCATAGACAAGGGTACACAGGTTTTTTAAAATAAAATGCATGGGTTTCTTATGATTCTAATCAAAAAGTGTGACAGTGTTAATTCTTGTGAGGCCTAAATCAAACCAATGTGATCAGATTTTTTTGAACAATCAAAAATTCCTTGCTCTACTGGTGTTATAAGACGGTCTCATTTCTATTCAGCTAGATCTGTCTTCACTTGACTTGAGGACAAAGTGGTATGTTAGCTCTCCACTTATAAACAACACTCCTCCCTTGACAAGCAAAGTAATTCAGACCTCCCTACACATGTGATTATAGGACTCGATTGGCAGGAAATATGAAACTTGGGGAAAATTATTATTGGGTTCCATGGGCTAAAAGAGACAAACAGCAGCAATCTGCTCTTGCTCAGAAATCATTTCTTTCCTGCTGTTGTCTCCTCCTTGTGCTTATCTGCTCTCCACTCAACCCAAATTGCCCTATTCATGCTGTCTCCCTCAGCTGGGGTCCTTAAAGAGGCATTCTGGCAATAAGTAATGCAGTGAATTCACAAGAAGCCCAGTGCTTTCCTATGCTGGCTCAGTGTTGGGGACTAGCCAGTTCTAACTTGTGGAGAGGCAGCTTTCTGGCAGTTTAGGAAAGGATGCCAGTAATAATGCTTTCTTGGGCAATCACACTTGACAAGTGGGTGCAGTTGAGCTAGGACCAGAATGTAGACTGACAGATTCCTTTCCCTAGGTGAGCAAGGACATCATTTTGCTAAGCATATTACTGTAACTTCTTCAGAGCCACACACACAGAGTGCCTGTGTGAGTCGACTTTTTTCCTCTGTGTAAGTCACAAGAAATAACCTCAACATCAGTGTAGCAAATGGAGTCACTGAAATGTATTCTATAAATAAAGACACTGGTTACCAAGCATCAGTGGCTCCCGTCTGAAATCCTAGCTACTTGGGATCCTGAAGTCAGGAGGTATCCTGGTTTAAGGCAGAGAAATTCATGTGGTCCTTTCTCAGAAAGTGTGTAAGACATCCCTCTCAACGCATAGCTGGGCATGGTGTAACATGCTTGTCATCCTAGCCATGTGGGAGGCTGAGAACAGGAGGACTGCTGTTCCAAACCAGCTTCAGCAGGAAAATCCACAAGACATTCCTAATGGAAGAAGTGGAATGCAATATAAGACCACTATCATCTTCACTACAACAGAAAGTATAAAATATTTCAATCTAGGCAATCTCATTCCTGGTGAGGAAGAGAGCTAGCTCAAAAATAACCAGTCAAAAAAGGTTGCAGGCACGGCTTAGTGGTAGGCACCTGGCAAGAAAGTATGAGGTTCTAAGTTCACGCCTCAGTATAACAAAAAGAAAGAATGAGAGAAAGGGAGAAAAGGAGAAGAATAAGAATCAAAATGAGGAGGAGGGGAGGAAGGAAGGAAGGAAGGAAGGAAGGAAGGAAGGAAGGAAGGAAGGAAGGAAGGAAGGAAGGAAGGAAGGAAGGAGATAGGAGCAAATAAGCCTGGAGAAAGCAGGATTGATGTAATTGACTTCTGAGACATTGGGGAGTTAGGTCAGTCCTTAATTCTCTTTGTTTCTTTTCCCTTGTTTTTTGTTGTCTCTTTATCCCATCATCTTAAGATTGCTTGCCCCTTGAGATTAACTTGGGCCATTGCAAGGTCCAGAAACACAGCTACCTTGTATTCTTTCCAAAGAGGAAAAGCTCTAGAGAAGAAGATAGATAAGAATTTTCACTCCAATCACATGATTTCTGAACAGGATCTGAATTTGTTTCTGAACAAACTGAATCTGGAATCTGAAAATAAATTTAGGTCTCACTAGATGAGCTTGTCAGTAAATATCTACTTGGGTCTTATCTGACCATTAAACTTCTGTCTTTTGCAAAGCTTTCTAGTTTTTGAAGTATTATTTTTCAGTATAATGCCTTTTGAATTGTAAAATAACCTTGTGTTAAGTCTATTTTTAAAATGTGTAAACTTATATGAAGAAGTTGTGATATACTCTAAAAACAAATGGAAAAAAGCATTCAAATTTCAATTTTGTTAAACTTCATGATAAATGTCAAATTTCATCTTCTTTCGCAACAAAGAGATGTAACCTGGAGTGCTGATCCTCCATTGCTCTTTCTTTTTTCTTTTTTTTTAATATTAAACAATTTTACACTAAAACCCAGAGTATATCAAAATCTCCACTGAGATTACTGGGACCTCAACACTAGGTGGGTATCAGGGCGTCTTCAATATTAAACAAAATGTGTGTGTGCACATGTGTGTGTATGCGCTTGTACTTGTGCTTGCCTTGAGTAGGGGGAGGCTCCTTGTCTTTAACAGGATGGATAAAAACTCTACAACAAATCTCACACAAATAAGATTAAGAATCACAGTTTCCTTTGTTATTCAATTCTGATGTTTTAAAATTTATATTTGTTTGTTTATTGAACTCTGGGCCTTTAAACATAAGGCTATATGCTGTCACTTGGCTTTTTTGATCAAGGTTGGTGCTCTACCCCTGGAGCCATGCCTCTACTTTCAGCTTTTTGGTAGATAATTGGGGGAAAATGTCTCACAGACTTTTCTTCATGGTCTGCCTTTGAACTCCTATCTTCATATCTCAGCCTCCTGAATAGCCAGCATTAGAGATATAGTCACCAGTACCTGGCTGGCTATTAAATTTTCTTCAGTTACATTCATATTGAGGGAACCACATTGTTCTCAATGTTGTTGAACCTGGGCTTTCAGAGGCCTAACTGCTATAGTCCTGTCTTCAAAAAATCATAGTCGAGACAGCACTCAACAACAAAAGATTCTTCATTCCCTTGTTCTTTTGTGAATTGGATTCTCTCCTACTGATGATATTCAAATCTGCATGGCTCTATTCTGCCCACAGATTAATCTTCCTTAGAATTTCTCCAAACTGCAGTTAAAATGCCCCCATTTCTGGGATCAGTGTTTACACAAGTGGGCTGTCTCTTCAGTATTTTCCAAGCACATAAATAGCTCTTAATAGACTTGTTTCCTCCCAAGTCCCTTCTGGCTCTGCTCACTTCAGATTTAGTGCCCATGAGAACACACATGTGTGAAGCAGGAGGATTTCAAGTGGGCATGAAGAGCAAGGGTGGGCAGAGCAGAATGAGGAGACAAACAGAGGATGCCATACAGCCTCTGCTGATTGCTCCAAGTGGCAGCCATAGGCTTCTGGAAAGAGGTCGGAAGAAAGCCTCCAGCTGTGCCTCAACATCTCAGGATATCAGGAGGGGCACCCTCAGGGTTGAGAATGACAGGAGTCATTGAGATGTACAAAAGAGGCAGCAGCACTGGAGGGGGGGGTCTGGAAGGAGAGGAGGGTTGCTATCATAGCAGCATGAAGTCTGATTAAAGTGCAAATGCCAAGTGGAGAATTTCTTCAAAAGAACGGCACTGCACAGTAATAGCAATATATCCAAGTTGTTTGCGGCTATTCATTTTCAAAATACAGCCTATTACACAATGAAAAATAGGGCAACCTGGTAGAATAGACAGAGGGCCTTTTCAGACAGAAAATATCAATAGATAAGATCATACCTGTAAGTAGAAAAGGGCAAAAGGATTCTGAGCAGAAAGTATTTGAAAAGTACTATTCCAGCCCCTTCTTTTATAGTTCAATATTGCACCACCACATTCAATACAAAATTCAGTACAGTATTATATTTCAAAGTCTGGCCATATTGAAGTCGCCTAAAAGGCAAGGAAGCAAAGTCTTTCATCACCCTCATTGTGAATGTGACGGACTTTCAAAGGAAAGCTGCCTTCTGTCTCTGAGTTCATTCCTATTTCACAAAGCTGTGCTGGGATCAGCCCACGTCCCTGCCCTCATACCCACTGCTTTCTCAGCTGAATCTGCTTGCTTTTCTGTGTTCACCTGCTGGCTTCAGGCTGGACTTCCCTGGGGACTTAGACTTGTCTCAGTAGAAAATATAATAAGATGCCTCTTGGCTGAGGCAGCATGGTTTGCTTCATACTAAAGACACTTTGCTTTCGCTGCTTCACGCCAACTTCTTCCCTCCATAGTTCATTCTCTTGGCCCCCAGCAAGATAAGAATGGAGATCTCTTAGAGTAGAAAGAGATAGGAGTTAGGGTAAGAAAGACAAATTCTAATCTAGCTTCTCTACTAATTAGCCATGTTGGTTTAGCTAAGTTACTTATTCTCCTTGAACCCGTCGCCGTCTTCTTCTTCTTCTTCTTTCTTCTTCTTCTTCTTCTTCTTCTTCTTCTTCTTCTTCTTCTTCTTCTTCTTCTTCTTCTTCTTCTTCTTCTTCTTCTTCTTCTTCTTCTTCTTCTTCTTCTTCTTCTTCTTCTTCTTCTTCTTCCTCTTCTTCTTCTTCCTCCTCTTCTTCTTCCTCCTCCTCCTCCTCCTCCTCCTCCTCCTCCTCCTCCTCCTCCTCCTCCTCCTCCTCCTCCTCCTCCATTATTATTATTATTTTACAATGGGAGTGTTGATTCCCATTTAATTGAGTTTTGGAAAGAAGATGATGAAATTACAGATTTAACACATCTAGCATGGGGCTGGCCTTGCAATAGTAATTTCTTTTTTCTCACATGGCCAGTGTGTGACACTTCTCAAGAATCTTTTTTCTCACATCTTCTTGCCTGGCTCTTGACCAACAGATGTTCCTCTTGACCCCTTATCCACTGCCTTTGTTCACACCTATATTTTGTTCCCTAAGCCTGGTTAAGCTCCAGGAAGCTCTTTCAATGCTGTCTTCATCACTGCTTTGGTGAGTGCAGTGGCTACAAACAGGAACCTCTCCAATCCGCCGCTGGAGATTAAGTGACTGACGCCCCCATTGCTGCATCCACTGTCTTTGTGCTCACGCTCACTTCTTGCCAGTGGCTCCCATGACCAACTGCGATAGCAAAGTTCCATTCACGTGGCAATAAAAACAGATATTTAATCATACATCATTCTAGATGAGCCTGAGAATATATATTATGCAATTCTCTTTAAAACAGTAGATTTTGAGTAAAGAAGATTATGCTTTATTATTTGGATGGACCCCATCTAATCAGTTGAAACTTGAAGAGGAAAAAAATAAACATGGTAAAAGAGGAAATTCAACCTTATTTTCTCCCTCCTTCCCTCTCTCCTCCTTTCCTTCTTTCCTTCCTTCCTTCCTTCCTTCCTTCCTTCCTTCCTTCCTTCCTTCCTTCCTTCCTTTTTCTGTCTCTCCTGTTTTTGTCTTTCCTTCTTTCTTTCTTTGGCTTGATCTCAGGTTTTGTCACTTGAGCTACAACATCAATTCTTAATTTAACATTTTGCTCTTAAGACAGGGTCTTACCAAATTTGCATGTACTAGCCTTGAGTGTAATGTCCTACAGGGATTACACCACCATAGCACTGCTTATAGCTTTTAGATTCAAGCTACAAGTGTTACCTAGTTCTTTACTCTGCCTGAAGATTTTGGAGATGAAAGCAACCATAATCATGTTAGACAAATTGGAGGCAATGCTTGATAAGAAATGAACTCATTACCTTGCTCATGTAACTGTAACCCCTTTGTATGGTATTTTCACAATAAAACACATTAAAAAAATCCTTTAAATCTCTCTCTCCCTCCCATGTCCCCCTCTTTCTCTTTCTGCTTCTCTCTTTCCCACTTTGTACATACCCCTGGTCAGGTAATAATAACTATTCATTCTGAAAAATGAGAATATTATCACCATTGGAAGGTCACATACTTGTAAGTTCATACTTTAAGTTCATACTTATATGAACTAACATGGCTACAGTGGCACTAGGTAATGCAATCTTTTGGAAGCATCAGTGTGCATTTTGTCCATTGCTGGTTGAAATGTTGTTATGTGACATGTGGCTCTGCATGTGTATTTATATTACATCTATATATGATATATATAGTTAGATATAGAGATAAAGCTATGTCTGTGCATATCTAATACATCCTCTTGTTTCATTTTCTCTAGAAAATCTTGTCTAATACACACACTAAAGAAGGCCAATTCCAGAATAATGTTGACTCCTCTAAAAGGCAATTTAGGCTTCAGATCTCCACATCAACATTGCTGAATCTTTCTGGGAATGGTGATATAGATTATAACTCTTCCTAGTCATTTTTTTTGCTTCCTCTTTGTGTATCAGAGTTGCATGGTGGTCAGCATCCCTAGGGAATTCCTGTTCCCTTGCTATTACTTCCCTTGTAACTGGTCTTGTTCTAATATTTAAGTCTTGATAAACTCAAAAGCAATGTGCTCAGCCCTCTGATCCTAGTCTTGCCTTTGGTAATCAGCTTTGAGTTTCCTACTAAGTGAACAATTTCAAGCACCAAGTCCTTATTCAACTTGGGTCAAGTGTTTATGATGACTGAAATGTCAAACCAGGGTGTACTAATATGGTATATTGCACATCTCTTGTATTTCACATATGTAGGGTGCATGCTTGAACACCATCACTATTAGTCTTCCATCTTTCAACTTAAAACCAAATTTTTTAAGGAACTCTACCCTAAAACCTGGCTCCATGCTATTTCTCTGTGTTGCTGTCAAGCCTGGTCCTTCCTTAAAAGAGGTTATCACTCTATATTCTATTTGTTGACTTCTTCCATTTTCCTTTCTGCTTCAATTTCCCTTGCAGATGACAAACAGTACCTTGCTTATTGTTTTTTCTCTAATGAATGATTACAGATTGCTCAGTAAATATTTGCAAACAAATGAACTTCAGGCATAGGAAAAAAAAAAGACCAGAGATGATTCTGTACATCTGAGACTCAGTAGGAACTGAGTTCTTAAAATTTTAAGATGACTAAACTCATTTGTATTTATTGTTATTATCATGATTTAGGGTAGATAACCTCAAAGCATGAAAGGTCAACTCCTAAAATTTAAGTGGAGTCCAGTTAGTAAGGTGGGGTAAAAGTGGGAAAAAGTTAAGAAACATTACTTTTATCAAAGAAATGGTGGTCTCTCTCTACTAGAGTTGTTTTGTTCAGCTCCAAATAAGAAGATATGAATCAAAACACACAGCAAATACTGTACTGAACAATAGTTTCCTACCTTAGTATCTTTCCTGCCTTTCTTTCACTCTCTCTGGTTTCATGTTACCACCTTTTACTATGCATTGAGTAATCATATGTTGGTGAGGTAGAGGAGGATGGACTTGAGGGACAATACTGCCTCTTCCACTGCTAAACCTTTCCAGTCCCCTGTCCCCAACCCCTCAAAAACAAAAGTCATACATTCGCAAGTACACTGCGCTCTTTAGGAAAAAAATGTACTACTGAAAAGGGGAAAGGATTAAAAATACTTAAGACAAAATCCTCTGCTTTCCAGGAATTTATATAGAGCCCAGTGGGAAAGACAGACATACAAATTAATTTAAAAAACAAGAGAAATAACAAAAACCGCTTTGGAGAACATATTCATACTGTTACTAATAGGATCACATGGAGCAAGTTAAATCTCAGATGCCCCTGTGAACATGTAACCCTTTTGCTACCTTGCTCAGTAGTGGTTTTCAGTTCAGTGACATTCCAGACAGGAAGCTCTGAGTGTTAACTACAAATTACATATGCATTTTCCCCCTCGTTTTCACCTAAATGTCATAATATCTAATTTCTTTGAATTCTTAGCATTAAGGGCAAGAGGGAATAGAAGCACTCCACTGGCCTTTTTGTTTTATCATTTCATTTGTTACCCTCTTCTAACAAATTTTCTTTTACTTCCTTCTTCTTTCCAAATGAGATAATCCTGTCCTCTTTTATCTTCTCTCATATGCATCCAATCATTGCACTTGCACTTCTGAAGACCTTTCCTACAGTCTTTTTGCTGTGAACAAATCCTTTATTGAGATCTTCATAATGACTGTTAGACCTTTCTCCTGAAAGGTTATTGTTAATTCAAAATCTATCACTGCGCATCAGTAGCCTAAATTATTCCTTATAAATTCCATTCACTCGTCTTGACTCAATTTTATCTGACATCCGATTATTCAACTATCTAATTTTTGTTGGGTCCTTGTGGAGTTCCTTAAAATGTTCCTCACTACTGACTAGCCTAAATAATTCTCTGTTACCAACACATTTTGCAATCTCATTATTCAGAAGCGTTTCCAGATTGATTGGTGTTAACATATACAAGAAATGTGGTTCCAATATCGTTCCCTGGTGCACCTTTCTATTAACCTCCTTTCAGGCTAACAACATCATTTATTTCTACCTTTCATTTTCATTGTTATCCAGTTTTTTTTAACATCAAGGTTTTACAAGACAAAATTTTACCTCTCACCTCTTGGGTCCTCCAAATAGCTGAAATGGATCCTAAATGTCTTCTGGTTAGGGGTTTGATCAAAAGCCTTTTGAATGTCTAAATATTTAATGCCTACTACATCTCTACCCTTCACTGTTTTCTTAACTCTTTCAAGAATTCCAAATAGATCAGAGAAGCATGATTTATCCAGTCTGAAGCTGCTATTCTACTCGCCTGGGTGTTTTATAACCCTCAGTAATGATTTTATTAGCTATTTTTTCTCATCCTGAAGGTAACACTAGTTGGTATGTAATTCCCCAGGTAACTCCAAGCTCATTATTTAAAGATGGGCATTCCTGACTGTTTGTCCACACAAACAGGCACCTAATGGAAATTCAGACCAAATAACATCAAGCCCATTTTCTTTCTGACATATCCAACCACTATCCTAAAACACCTTGGGGCATGTCAGAGCAAAAAAGAAGCCTTAGTTCAACTAGTAAATGGACACTGAGTACTTTGTTTGCCCTAAAAGGAACATTAGAGCTAGATTTAGTTTGGATATAAGGAAAAGTTCCCTGACAGGGATCTTTAACCATGAAATGGGTATGATGGGAGACTGTGAATTTTCCTTTCCCCAGAAATCTCTTGAAGTAGAATAAGTCTTCATTCTTCAGACATCACTTTGTAGCCTTCCTTCTGAAGAGGGAAGGGTTTAAGTACCTCTGGAAGCTGCCTTTTAGTCGTGGCTTATGAGTTTATTTCTGAAGTAAATATATCATCCGAGGGAGAAAGGGAAAGGAAACTCGTAGCATATCTCAGAGAGTCAAACCAAGTGACAGTGGCTGTCAGAGAGTAACAAACAAGTCTTTAAAAAACTGCATTTAAATTAAAACTGAAGTACCCTCAAGGTGACCTAACTAAATTTGCAGAAGGCATAAGAGGAATTGACAAAACTAATCAACAAAGGCAATCAGCAGAATGTACACTAAGTACTCCAGGTGTAATGCTGCCAAAGGACCTCCTCCCAACCAGGGAAGCTCAGATGGGTGGCAATCAGACAACAAGAAGCACCTGAGTGGGGAGTGGACACAGAGCAGGAAGAAGGCAGGACAAGTGGCAGAAGATTGCTCTTTTCTTTCCTTTTGATTTCTAGTGATTCAAGTCTGTAATAGGAGTGATGATATGTTCATACTAGCTGGCAGTCAGTATTTAAGAAGTGCTTTTGTCAGCATACTGTGTTCAAATGGAGAGATGGACACTAGGACTCACACACAGGGACAGAGGCTGAAGGATACACCAAGGTATCTCTGGAAGTAGGGCCAGTTTCCCACACCTATGACCAATATTGATACAAGATTCCACCTACTAATGGCCTTACTATGTGGCCGGGATTTAATGCTCTGTGCCACAGTGTTGAAGGTCTTAATAATATTGTTTCTGCAATACGGTATGGAAGTGAAGTTTGGGGCAATGCGTAAATGGACATGGAATATGTCGGGCTATATGGGGGACAGGAGACTAGAAGTTTGGGGTCTTGTGTGGTACCAATTCTTGGATATTTCCTTTTTGTTCTTTAACCTCTGATAGCAGAGACTTACCCTGTGTTCCTTACCCTCAACGTCATTGCACATCCTCTGTCCCAATCTTAAGGTGGATTTGGATCCATGGGGCAGCAGTGACTTCTGAAACTGGGACATGCACAGTGTGATTCATGAACCTCTTATTTGGCCTCTTCCAGTTACAAGCACAGAGATTGCAGTTCCTTCAGGGTTGTCTGGTGGATTGAGATATCAGCCTAATGTGAAAGGCAGGAGCTTGAGAAGGAAACTCCTCAGGCTAAAGAGGGAGCAAAATAAACAGAAGCTAAAATCTGCCCTGGTAAGTAAGAAAATGGAGAGAGAATGGGAGAAATTGAGAGAGAATGTGGTAGATATCAGGCAAATTTTTGCCTTTTAGTAATTTCAAGGGGCACTTTTCCCTTGCTCTTTGTGTGTGTGTGTGTGTGTGTGTGTGTGTGTGTGTGTGTGTGTGTGTGTCTGTCTGTCTGTCTGTCTGTCTGTCTGTCTGTCTCTGTCTGTCTGTGTATGGTCAGGGTTTTAACTCAGAGACCAGTGCTGCCCTTGAACTTTTTTCTGCTCAAGGCTCTCCCTCTACCACTTGAGCCACAGCCCCACTTGGACTTTTTTGGTAGTTAATTGCAGATGAAAGTCTCAAGGACTTTCTGGCCTGATTTGCTTCAAACTGCAATCCTCAGATCTCAGCCTCTTGAATCACTAGGATTACAGATTAAGCACCAAATTGTTTAAATAGGGATACAGGTGGACTCATTGCAACAATGAGATGTACAAGATGTTATGTTGAAAAACAAATTTTACAATTTTGGTGGGGAGGGAGGGGATGGGAAGGAAGGGATGGGAAGGGGAAACAAAGGAGGAGGCAACAATGCTTGATAAGAAATGTACTCATTCGTTATGTCGAAAAAACGAACTTTACAACTTTGGTGGGGGGTGGGGGGCGGATCTGGTGGAGGGGATGGGAAGGGGAAACAAAGAGAAGGCAGCAATGCTTGATAAGAAATGTACTCGTTATCTTGCCCATGTAATTGTAACTCCTCTGTATTCTCACAATTAAAAAAAAACTAAGAAAAATGAAGGAAAGAAAGAGTTGGGAGGGATGGGTGAGAATATAAGAAGTGCTAACATTGATCTAGATGCATTGCATCGTAACTCCTTTGTTGAATGGCAACTTCTTTGTACAACTATTTAGAGATAAAAATAAAAATAAAAATAAAGAAATGCAAAAAAAAGAAGAAATGTACTCATTACCTTGCTCATGTAATTGTAACCCCTCTGTATGGTATTTTCACAATAAAAAAACTTATTAATGTAAAAAAAAGTGAAACTCTTTGGAAAAAAAAAAGACTAACCCACCAGTTCTTGACTTTTTCCTTGCTTTTTGAACAAGAGGCTCCCCAAATTCAGCAAGAATCCTATTAATGTTGGATTCTTTGTTCAAAACTTAATAGAAAGCCACAAATTGCTTGCATCAAAGAAACAGCCTGATCAGCTTTGCATTCTAGAAAGATTATTCTTCAGCCTCTGTACCTGTGTGTGAGTCCTAGTGTCCATCCTAGTGTCTTACACCAAGTAAGAAAAAGGTTCAGAGACTATCCCAGAACTCTTTACCTGCTCCAGAAAATTCCACTATATGATTAGACAATTATTGAAGCTATCCATTCTTTAGCCTGATGACACTTAGAATGGTAGCAATGTTTCCATTTTGCTGACAGTGCTTTAATAAACATGGAACATATGCGAGAATTGAAAAATTCTAAACATACACGAGAATTTCTCTAATAGAGTGATTTTCATATTGAGAGACACACTGAATGTCATGACATCAATTAAGTAAGTGGTTTAATAATCAAAATAACTTGTTTTTGTTTGTTTGTTTTATGTCGAGTGTAGCAGAAGAAATCAGATGGGATGGATAGAATGGAATTCTCTCAAATGGGATGTTGAAGGTACTGGGTTTTACCGTGAATTTTTATCTCAGTTACAGGTATGCATTTACATGTGCAGTTGTATATTCTAATTTGCCATTTTTAAAGTTTTGTTTCACTGTGGATTGCTTGCTGTCAACAAGTTAAATGACAGTGATATGGAGATTGTAAGTCTAGCCGCCATAGAATATCTTCAACTTTTGCAGATATGGACAATTTATCTCAAAGGAAGTTGTTCTGATTTCCCGTTTGCATTGCATGGAATTTCCCAGTTCAGTGCCTGCACTACAACAAGCATCATCATTAGTATTTTGGACATGAATTTCACCAATTTCTGTTAAATGTGCACCTTTCTGATGAATATTCAGCACTATGTATGTTTAATAGTGATTAGGTTATCTCTTTCCAAAGTTGTCTGATGATACCTCTTACCAGTTTTTCTTTTGAAATATCTTTGTTTTCAAATTTTTAAATCTAATAAGCTATATTTTATGCTGGCTATATTTTTAGATAAGCTTATTTTTTCAAAGAAACATTTATGGATATTTTCATTATTTGTAAGTTATTGGTCCTATAAAAAATGTTACCAAAATTGAGATCATGGAACACATGTCTCACCATTAAGGGAGTTGACAGTCAGGTCTCTGATCTTAATAGTCATTTTACCTGAATGATAGTTCAATTATGAAAGAGCTGTGTTACAAAGTCATCTTTATAGGCAGGATACAGTGTTTCATATCTGTGGTCCCAGCTACTCATGACTTAAAGTTCTGAAGTATCATAGTTAGAGACTAGCCTAGACAAAAAGTTATTTGTTTGTGTATTTTTCAGAAGTTCAGATTGATTATGTTACAAAACACCTTGAGTTTTTAATGTAGCACATTTGAGTTTTATGATTTTATTTTCTTTAAAACCATTGATAATCATGTTAGGCATGCCTATTTCACAGTTCTTTAAATTATTCCTGGGAGGTATTATTTCTATTTCTTTCATTTTTAATTGTTCCCTTGGTTATTTAGATAGTCTAGTAACTAACCTAGATTTCAAGGGTCTTAATAGGTATATAAGTTTTGGAGCTAAAAGCACTCTAGCTTTCCTTTATTTCTCTCTGCTTTCTGAAATTTTCTTTTGTCCTTTTGAGCTTGGTAGTATAGTTAAAATCATGGTTTGTTAGTCATCAAGTATTTGGATTTTCTGTAGATAGGCAGGTCTGTCCCTATCAATTTGTTCCACCATATTGTGGGAGTACTTTGCCTCTTTCTCTACCCTAACACCTTTCTCCATCTTCTAGCTCACTATGCAATAGCCAGGCTGACCTGCAATTTTCTTAATCCATCCTACTTCCTCCTGGCTGCTGATCTCTACCATTACTCTTGCAGGGAATACTTCATTAACTTCTAATCATCCTATTAATCTGAGTTCAAATGTCACTTCCAGAGGGAAGTTACTGACCCAAACCAGGTGCCTTGGTTACACACTAGCCATTTACCACAGACTAACCTACCACAGAGCCCATAATCATTTGCAATGATCCCTTTCAATGATTGCTTAATATCTGCCATTCCCACCAAAATGCACAGCATTAAGTATTCATATATAGAATGGTGAATGAGATCTCTCCTCTGTGGTGGCATTTCAGGGAGGTACAAGATGGACTAGAATCCATTTTTGAGAATGGAAACAGGCAACCTATTAAGCTGGAGGCCCTGACAGTGAAGATTTAGCCCAGTATATGAGAGTATGTCAGATAGACACTCATAGTAATTTTCAAAGTCTACTGCAGAAGGGTTTTTTTTTCTCCTTCTTATAATCTGTTCAGTTGTGCTAATCAACATTTTCATTAGAAGCATTATCTCATTTAATCTTCACAAGCAATCTTCATACTAAGCATTTTGACTAATGTAGCCTGTAAAATGTGGACTTTTTGATGGAGAAATTACTTTGTTTTAAGTGCATAGGCCTTGTTATTTTCATACTGTCAGTTTGATGAGCTTATGTAAAGGAAAAGAAAGATGAAACATGAAGTGTCATAGCCAGAAAGACCAAAAGAAACTCCATTACATCATAGGAAAGATTATGGTATATTTTCCTTATGAAATAAGTTCTAGACTTACTTACATGCTTGTAAAAAATGCACTATTCTTTTGTGGATGTTGGATTGGGATGATTTGACTAGTTATATATTGTGGTTCAAACAATTCTGGATTGTTATAAACTTGTAAAATTATAAAACCCACATTAAAAAAAGGACCACCTATTGTCAGCATTCATTATAAGAGAAAAGCCTTTTTACCCTCAAAAATGGAGGAAAAAAAATGTGAACTCAGAATGAAACAGCCATTTAATTTGAGTACAATTATGTTCTTAATTTTTTTTCATTTTCTTATTTCGCCTAGCCTGATAAATGCTTCATTAAGAACTAATATTTAGGAACCATTCATATAGAAAAGAAAATTGAACCCCATGTGGCTCAGACAAAGCATCTGAAAGGTTAAGTGTGAAGAACCATTCTTATTGAAGATCAATCAGAAAAGATGAATCCTTTCTGGTTTTATAATGGGATTTTATTTGCACAGATCTTTTCAGCAATGCACTCTGCAAAGACAGGTGCAGCTGGGTCTTTTTCATGTGTATCCCCATTGGCAATGGCAGAGCATAGATATGTAGATAGCAATTACCTTAGTCTATAATAGCAAATGATGTGCCCTTCATAATTCCTTCTCAGGAAATCTCGCTCGGAGTGCCACGTTATCCCTTTCTCTTCACATACCTCCGAATTCTAGATGTACAACGTGGAGTGCCACCCAGTGCTTTTTAATGCTTCCTCCACAGCCAGCTATTTTCAGCGTTATTCTTCACGTTTGTTTTAGCTCTCAGACATGTCAACATGTTCCCTTCAGCACTACATATCATAATAGATCTCTCTGAAAGTGACAAAAAATGCTCATAAAAATTCCCATACCAAATCATAATGACACACTTTAAAATAAATGCTGTCTTGACTGGTTAACATATTTCTAGAAATATTCTAAAATAATTATCTTCATGCCCCAATTTCCTCATTTGGCTTCTAAGTGCTTTGTTCTTTGACCTTGTTGTGAGTAAAATGACGGCTTCACATATGCTCCGTACTTCTTGGAGAGAAGGAAGAGCATTGTTTCTCTTAGAGCATCACAGTGATACATGGATTGCTCTTAGGTAGGGCAGCATGTTCTCCCAAGGGCTCAAGCCTTTCCCCATACCTCAGAAAGTGACATGCATTTTTTACAGGTCATGAGAGTAGCTTTTACTTCATAACAATGTATGGGTTCAGTGCATCTGGAGTAACACAACCCCAAGAGAAATAAAATGGAATGCAAAATGTTTCCAATTCCATTCATTCTCAATACATTGGGTACTCTCTAGGAATAGGGGATGATGGGAACCAAAAAAGAGGGCTGTCCCCAGGGACAGATGGCCTCTACTAGAGAAACTACTGAATGTGTGGGACAGAATACAGCTCTGTGGAGGTGTAGCATTTGGTGAGAAAGTAAATTTGAGTAGCATTGATTTTTGTTCAGAAATTTCGTTATGATCCTTTATTTTCTTTTTTTATAGGCAACAGTTGCTTTATGTTCTGAATACATTCTGAACTTCTTTCAGAAATGAATCTAAGATAGGAAAAAACACAATGCTATTTTTTATTTGCATCTCTGTTTCCAAATGAACCTTTACCTTCTTTACTGTACTTAATAGGAAATATATTTGCGTTTTAAATAAATTGACCCCATAATAACTTCATGAAATTATACCTGCATTCTCACATATATTCATACTCCAAGATGTCTTTATGTCTGTGTATATGTATGTATATAGGCATTTATACCTTACCTGCATATATAGGCTAATATTAAAAGAATTGTATCTAGATATACTTATGTATACTCACATAAAGCATTTGACTTTATAACCTTGAATAATATCTGACTTCAATCTCAAGTTAAATTTTGCCAAAGATCATTTATTTATTTCTTGCTCAAGAATATATTGTTCTATTTAGTTTTTTCCTACTTTTAATACTTAGGGAACTTATTTTCTATATACCTTTGGAGACAATTTTTAAATGAAACATAACTTTTTGTGCTCTAATTTCAGTATTACATGGTCTTATATGACATTCATATACAAAAAGACATACTAATATACATATATAATATATTAACATATGTAGGTATATCTACATATATATTACAGAATAATACAATATATAAATGTATATGTAAAATACATATATATCATACATACGCATGTATCTACAATATATGCACACATATTTTTATCCTATGCACATCTATATCTATGTCTGTGACATCTGCTTTGAAAACAAGTGATTATTTGTATACATGATAGGACTCATTAGACTAAAATCCTAATATTGTTTGTACATTCCAAATAAGCAAGAAAACCTATTTCATATTATGCCCATCAATCTGGGGGTGAATTAAACATGAAGATTAGAGAAAGTTATATTGGTAACTGATTTTCCTCTGATGGCTCTCTGGAGAAATTATTTAGCTGATCTTATTTCAGATTATCTTTTATAACTGAACATCAGAGGGTGGTCAATATTTGGTAAGGAGACAGAAGTACCTAACATTTGACTAATATCATGCACTGATTTATGCTTTTAGAAAATTCTTTCTAGATAATTCTCATAAAAATTTTCTAGTGTATGGAAAACCATAGGAATTTATAACTCAGTCTAAACTTCACATACAGAATGTCAGGAAGCATATCCAGTATTTCAACCAATGAAGAGAGTAGGAGAAAACAAGATTGTCTATGTTTATGACAGCTGGAAATTCAGCTACCTTGCATGGTTAATATTCTGTTTTTTTTCCTTTTACATTTTTATTATCTTTAAGTAGTTGTTCAAAAGAGTTGCCATTTAATAAATCAGTTTATGAATACAATGCATTTGGATCAGTGTCACTCCTTTCACACTCTCCGATTATCTACCCCTTCCCTCTCTTAATTTTGTAGGATATATGATAAATTCTTGACTGCATTCTCTCCTTTTTTCCTCCTCATAGTTTAGTAAGAAAAGTTGAACTTAGAAATATATATATATATATATATATATATGCATATATATTTATAACTACCATAAAGTAGAGGCAGAATACGAGCTCAGGTCTGAGCCACTCCCTAAATTTCACTATTATTTTTCTCATTTTATTAACTGTTACTTTGTCAAAATCTCTACTTGTAAAGATAATACTTAATGTCGAGTTTAGTACACTAACTATACAACTACATGTGGTTTGTGAATATTCTGTGCTGCACCAACACTGCACTCAGCAGCACTCACAAATACATATGTACGCTAAACAAGTTGTGAAAGATATAATACAGAAATAAATTTTCAAGGTACATGCTGTACTTTGATGTTGTCAATTTGTTTTCTTTCCCAAATGCTGCTAATGTCACTGTCATCACTACTGCCAGAGGCATTTCTGTATAACCTGTCTGCTGTTATGCTCATTTAGAAAAGAAAACCTATCAGTACAAGAAGACAAGAATTTCTCCCCCCTCCCTTCCCACTATGAGCTCCATTTTAAAAGGCTGTTTGTTTTGTCCTAATTGTAATTGAATGAGTTTATGTCATCCATCAGTGTGTGTATTTTCCAATCTAAGGCTGATATCTCATATTCATCTTGGGCAAAATAATGGTACCAAATGACACATATAATAACTCTGCGTAAAGCTAAGTTGTTTCACTCAAAAAGGAAGAAATCACCTGTCTCACAAGTGCTTCCACAAATGCAGGGCTCTTGCCTTCTGGCTCTGACACAGATCAGTGAAGGAAATAAACAACCAGCATTGCAGTGTGAGGTGCTCAGGACATATACAGGCAATGGGTGAGTGCAAAGATCAAGCCCTTTAATGCAGCAGGAGATGTGTCGCCTATTCCACGTGTATTAACACCTAAATTCAAACCTCTGGTACTCAAAACAAAATGGCTAGTATATATCATAATTCTATGTAAAAATGAGGAAAATTAAGAGAAGGAAACAGCATATATAGATGGGTTGTTTATGTCAGACTCTATACTGGGCAGCATACTGTCATCTGTTTTGGTAGTTAATGGAAAAGTACTATGTGGCTCACAAATCAGTCAAGATCACATGTCATGACTACTCTGATTCCCATTTGAGATATTTCCCCAGATGATCTTCAACTGATCACAGTCTCCTTCTCTCCCCACCATTTTGTGCACCCCCATCTTAGAGCTTCTAAGAGAAGTAGTGCAATTATGAATTGCACTTTTTAAAATGTTACTTTCGGGGCTGGGGGTTTAGCCCAGCGGAAGGGCGCCCGCCCGCCACGCACAAAGCCCTGGGTTAGGTCCTCAGCCCTGGAAAAAATAAATAAATCAATAAATAAAATGTTACTTTCAATCCAGCCTGTCTGGGCCGTACCCTTCTACCAAGACGATACACTTATTCATTTTCACGGCTATAATCTTAGCCTCCTCTCTTTTCTTATCTCTCTGAAATTTACTGAGCTCTTTTTTCCCTCCAGTGACTATTTACTTCAAAATAAAATGGCTGTCTGGTTTCATCCTTCTGGATTTCAATACCTTAGTCCTTCAACAAGTAAGTCTTGCCTTACTCCTCCTCCCTCTCAGAAAGATCTACTGCTTGCTACCCTGTGAATGTTGCCCTACAGAGCTCTTCCTCTGTGTACAAGAAACCTCAAATGTTAAAAACACCAGGAAGTTCTTCATCACCTTGAAAGTTACTGGTTTAGTGTAATTCTCACCATATCCTGTTGTAGATATCAGTGCATGGTTAATCCAAATTGGTGGCTAAATTCTTATCAGCTAGCTATGGAGAAGGTTGTATCAGTGATCATTGTAGTAATGAAGACTACTGATGCACAGCCATGGTTCTCTAAGGTAAGCACTCTCAATAATGGGAAATGAAAAGAATATCCCAGAGTTATGAGAGAAAAACTTGGAGAGATAGCATAATTGTACTAGTGAGGCATTAGCTACATTTCAAGGTACAATGGTGGTACAAAAAATTGGGAGGTCAGGTACAGCTTTTAGTACTCTACCTTGTGGAATGGTGCATATCACATGCAAGTTGGTATAAGCACAGGAATATACTATATAAGAGAAACAGAAGGAAGGATTTGAGAATGAATTCTCAGGAGAGAAAAAGAAAATAAGTAGCATATTGGACACAATCAAAATACAAGGCAACTGCCTTCATCTCCCAGGGACAGATGGATGTTTAGAAACATGTAGTTACCATGTGAGATAGTAGTTTAAGTAGACAGGTACTACGGCAGCATAAATTGTGACTTCCTGTAGTCAAAAGCAAGAGGCCGTTGTCTGTTTGTTAGATTGGTGAGGTTTTATTCTTGTCTCCAGATGTGTATACAATCTGAAACCGGCTTTGTGAAAAATGTTGAATGTCAGTGTAACATGGGGTATTAGACCATAGTCAGAGTGGCTGATTATATGATCTTGTTTGAGTATGAAGCAAGAGTGATCAGACGGGATGATGGCTGTACACGTAGTAAAAATTTGGATTCCAGTTAAAGTGTAATGCCAAGTAGCCAGTCTCTGGTAGCTTATTCCTGTAAATGCTACCTATTGGCAGGCTGAGATCTGAAGATCATGGTTTATTTGGATATAATGCTCAAAGAAGAAAAGATCATGAGGCTTTTATCTCCAATTAACCAGCACAAAGCAGAAAATGTGTCTCCTGTTTGAGAGTTCCAACCCTTGAACAACAACAAAAAATGCTAATTGAGAGTGTGAAGCCCCAAATTCAAGCCCAAGTAATGGCACGCCAAAAACAAACAAACAAACAAACAGACAGACAAAGGTAATGCTAAGTATATGAAGCCACTGGAGATTCAAAGGGAGAGGTATTTTCACAATTAAAAAAAAAAAGAAAAAGAGAGGGCAAGGCATTTCTTCAATGCACTCTAAAGTGTTTTCTGTGCTATGATTCAAGCAGAGTATATGTAAACAGTAGAACACCAATCTATAGAACTTGAATTAAAGTATTGTCACATTGAAAAAAAAAACCAAAAAACCTTGGAGAAGATAATGTTTAGTATTCACCTGTGACTTCTACTAGCAGTCTCTATACCTAGAGCTACTAATCAAGAATATCACTCTCCCACAAGTCTGAATTTAGATTGGGATTTCTTCTCATAGCAGCAATATAGTCAGCCATTAACAATGCATTGATATTGATGTGAGAGATAAAATCTCATTGTTCCCTCTGACTTAGGTAACAATTCATTGAAATTGGAATGTGAGATTAAACCCTTTGCTGTTTCTGACTTAAGGTACTGCCTGTGCACTCGATACTATTTATTTTCATTTCCTATTCCATTTCCTTTTGTGGTCATTTTTTGTGACAAAAGGTTATTCTCCAAACTGTTTTCGTCTGATGCCAAAGTTTTCACCTCTGAAACCAAACAATACTGTAATATGGAGTTTTTAAAGCATCTGCTCGCTTAAGGTAGGTTTATTTGGAGAGTTTATCCAACTCATTTCTCTAAGTGGTTAGTGAGCTTCACAAAGAAATTCCTATTTATTTTACATTCTCATCAGTGGCTGGTCCCATTTGGAATACACAGCAAGTACCTAATAAATACTTGTTGACTTAGTTGAATTTCAAGCCTTTCATATAAGCCATAATGATTTAGCTGAAGAATGTTATAGCCTTTAGACTGGCTAATTAGAGCCAATAATTTGACTGACCTGTGCTGGTTCTGGAGTACTTAGTGGTAATAATACTGTTTTTGCAAGATGGATATTTTACTGTTGAGCCTGTCTGGTTTGAGAAGCTCACTGTTTTATGGTCTGTATGTGGTGATCATTTGGATGTAATGATCAAATAGGGGTTGCCCAAATTGATCGTTATAACAGGATTCCACTGTAATTACATTTCCATAAATGATACTCAAATTCACTAGGGAAATCAACAACCCCTTGGTGTGCCTACTTCCAGCACTGATTACAAGTTCAGGTTCTATAGCACTTTCTAAACAAAAGGTAATTAAAATTTTACAACCCATAGTTAAGCCAAAATGAAAAGGCAGTTTTTTTTGTTCTAGATTCAAAAGTACTGCCCTTTGTAGACAATGACAGAAGATAATTCACTTCAGAAGAATAAGCAGACATTTGGTTGCATGCAAATTAATGCATGCTTATTGTTAAGACAAAAGAAGTAAGTGGAAGAAAGACTGGGTTCAAACCCCGTGTGTGTGAGTGTATATGTGTGTGTGTTAGTGTGTACATATGTGGATCTTCTTGGATATGTCATTTACTCTTCTAAGTCTGTTTTCTCATCTTTAAAATAGAGAACATGTCATTTTTATCTCATTAAGTTATTGAAAAATTTTAAAAAATGCATTAAGCTTTTAAAATTACCTACCATTTACAAAAATATTAGCTATACAAGTTGGATATGTTAATAAGAAATCAATATATCTTGTTGTCATTTTTTGCAATTCCAGTAGCTATCTTTCTCTGGAGACACTGTAAGCGATATTATATTTATTTCTTCTACTTTGAAGTGAGTTGAATGTTATACAATGTGTATACCAATATATATCAGTATCTAGTATCCTTAGTCTATTAATTTTTCTATGTAGAAATTCTCTGGCTTATCCTATATGCTTCAGACATTTTTGATCATGTCTATTTCCAGGGAATGGTTTGTCTTTGTCTACCTTATTAGATGAAGTAGAAAAGTTCCATCAGCTTCAGATTCTCAACATTAAATTACCTATAACCACAAGCAGGCAAAAGGTCATGATAAGATTCTGATGTACATTTCCAGATTATACTCTCAGAAAATCTATGACCGATGAAGGCTTCATCCTTATTTAAATAGCAGTGTGTCCTCAAAATAACATTGAAAATAATCTTTAAAAAAAGCTTTTGAGCTCTTTCCAAAGAAGGAAAAGTTGTAAAACATTGCAGTTTAGTCTAGAAATTACTCTATTATGTAGGCATTCAGCTGGCAAAAGTCTTTCTCTCCATATTGAAACAGAAACAAACTAAGGGTAAATGTGGTTTGTGTCATTCTTTACCACCCTTGTAGTCTGTTGGTCTGTGCCCCAGAGAGCACCATCAAACTTAATAGTAAGCCATGTTACAAGATTCAAGTATCAATAAAAACTTTAAAAATTTTGAAAAGGATAGACTTTCCAATGTGTCCACATTCAACATTTTTGTCTCTAAGAAGTATATTAAAGATGTTGACCTGGTGCTGGTGGGCCTGTAATCCAAGCTATTCAGGAAGCTGAGATCTGAGGATCATGGTTCAAAACCAGCCTGGGCAGGAAAGTCCGTGAGACTCTTATCTCCAATAAACCACTAGAAAACTGGAATGGTGTTATAGCTAGAGCGGTAAAGCATTCACCTTGAGCTGAAAAGCCCAGGGACAGCAACCAAGCCCAGAGTTCAAGCCCCATGACTGACAAAAAATAAAAAATAAAAATAAAAAGCTGTTGATTTTGTGTCCTATAACTTGGCTGAATTTATTACTTCTAAGAGTACATTAGTCGTAATCAAGAATCACAAAAAGTAGAATCATTGCCATAAAACAACTCCTATTCTCTAGGCTTCTTTTAAGTAAGTATTTCTGAATTTATTTAACCCAGAAGAAAGTACCAGTATTTTCTTCTTTCCAAGATGAGAAAACAGATTTATTGCAAATTTAGCTTTCCAGTGTCACATGGTTAGAAACTGGCAGCTAAGCTTTTTGAAGCCGTAATCTGACTCCAGAATCATCATGCTGTATTTCCTCCAGCCAGAATATATTTGTATTAAAAATAGAATAATTTTATTTCTCAGAAAAGTATTCAGACTTGCCCTTTATGAAAAGAATTTGGGTAAGTTTGTGACAGATTTGAAGGAAGACGATATAGTAGGTGTATTGGTCAGCTTAGGATTCCATAACAAAATCTGAGTGGCTCAAAAACCATAGAACAGCTGGAAGCTGGAAGGTTAATCTCAGAATGCCAACACAGCCAGGATCTTCTGACACCTCTCATGTTGTCTTATTCATAGCCTTTCCTTGTGTTTTGCAATGGTAGGGGCAAGGAAGAAGAAGTGATGTGAGGAGTAGCACTTTGGTGTCTCTTCCTCATTGTAAAAGGGCACTGAGAGCCTCATGATCTGATGTAGCATATAAACCTATTTTCTTCCAAAGGTCCCAGTTCCCAAATATAAGTACAATGAGAGTTCAAGCTTCAGCATATGAATTTAGAAGGGACATGAATCCATAGCAGAAGGAAATAGTTATTTGGGATAATAATGATCAACTTGAAAACAAAAAGATAAGCACAAGTACAGAAAGAACTTAGAAAGTAATAAAAAATGTGCATAATAATATGAAACATGGAAGAGAGAGCGGAGACATCCAATGTGTGAGCAGTATAATTAACCAGGGGACAAAAGGGAACCAATGAGAAATAATGAATAAAGAAATAATAGAATACCAGTTCACTGAAATGAAATTTCAAAAAAGACCATTGAACTTCAGGCATAATTAAAGCACACACACATTCATATCATGGTACGGATTTGTAAATTTCCCTGTGATACAAAACAAATACCATGTTTTCTAACTATTAGAAGCCCAAGGAAGCAAAAAGATAATGGAGTAACTTCTTCAAAATACTAAAACAAAAATGAGAATTTAGGTGTAATTGTGAATACAACAATGTAATTCCTTTAAATAATGAAACAAATATATTTTGGAAAACAAAAAGTGAATATTTACAACAGAAGTGTATTAAAAATACTCCCAAGCAAATAAGGAAGTAAAACCAGAAGGGAAATTCCCCAACACCTTACTTTCCACAGGGAGGTGTCTAGAGTTGAATAAAGCCCAAACCTCAGGTATTAAGAAGGGACTGAGGGGCTGGGAAGGTGGCTCAGTGGTAGAGTGCTTGCCTTGCATTCATGAGGCCCTGGGACCGATTCCTCAGCACCACATAAGCAAAAGAAAAAAGCCGGAAGTGGTGCTGTGGCTCAAGTGGTAGGGCACTAGCCTTGAGCTGAAGAGCTGAGGGACAGCGCCCAGGCCCAGAGTTCAGGCCCCAGGACCGGACCCTCCCCCCAAAAAAAGAAGGGACTGAGAAGAAGGAGCTTGTGGGATTGGTGAATATAATCCCAGTACAATGGTGTCTTCATCAGCATGAGGTCCAGGCTTTAGGGAGAAATAACCCAATTTACTCTCATTTGCCAAGTGGTTTGAGTGAGAAAGTAATTATTGAGATAAAAATTTACTGCTTCAGCATACCCTGCCCATTCTGGCTAATGTAAAAAGCCCAAGATTAAGAAGCTGATAAGGGGAAAGTTAAGATTAAACACAGCGAGCCAGCTATCCAAACATCATCTACAATTCTGTTGGAAGAAAAGGTTAATGTGTAGTGTTCAAAAAAAAATTAGGACTGAGGTAGTGTTGTAGCTAATCAACAAAGCTCATATTTCTTCCCCCTGCTTCCTATCCAGACTACCTTCCTTGAGAACTCTTTCACTCAATCTTGGCCATGTGACTAAGATGGTTTCCATGCACTTTTTCCCATTATATCTTTGAAAAATGGAGACAACTTACAAGAAGAACTTCAAAGTCACATTTTACAGGGCAGAAAAACAGATCAGAATCAGCGTGAAAAATGACTCATAGATTAAGGTGGCCACTGATATCTTCTCTTAAATTTAGGGTTTAAACTTTTCTGATTTTGTTGTATGCTTATGAAATAAATATAACCAAAGAGAACCTAATCTTACAATGTTGAGCCCATTTGTAAAATGATAATATTCCTGTAATAAAAGATGTTTTACTAAATTAAAAAACAATGAAGATCATTTTTCTGATCCAACTACAATTAACTTGGAAAACAATAGAAAGTCTGATTAAAATAATGCATTATTAAGTATGATTTATAAATGTTGGGTTAGAGAATAAATCTTATTAAAAATTAAAAATCCAAGTCTGAAAGTTATGAAATTACATGTCAAAACCACTTTAAGGTGGCTAAAAGCATAACTACAGGTAAATTTACACTTTTAAATGTTCATATTTTTTAAAAAGACACACAGAACCTTAAAGAGCTATAACTCTAACCTAATGCATTAGATGTGGCACCGCAGGATGAACCCAAACATCGTAGAGTAGAATACAAACAGAAAGGAACTAAAATAGGAAACAAATTTTAAGGAGATGGAATTAATGATACTACCTTGGTGATGATGATGTTGATGATATTAGTAACACACAACACTTGCTCTGTGATACATCAGGTTCTTTTCCATATGATTTAAATATATAAATCTCTTTCTTCATCCCAATATCCCTGTGAGATCCTATTAATATCTTATTAATATCATTCCTTCACAAGAAAAGAAATTAACACAGAATTTTCAGAACAAAGTCCAAAGGTAATTGAACAAAATATAAACTAATATAGTACAATATAGTATAGTATTTTCACCAGAGATTAAAAGAGGCAAGTCCATGAAAATAAGGATGAAAATGATTTTAGACTACACAAGAATCAGAAAATAATGCTAATGACATTGGGTGAAAAATCAGCATAACCCCGCTGTAAAAAGAATGGCTTTAGATCTGGCATTGGCTCCACTTCAAACTTAATTTGGATGCTAACGCCTTCTTCAGTGTTGGGTCTGCCATTCCTAGCCTGCATAATTCCTACAAAAATACTGTGTGTTGACATTGAAAAGGTTTGTCATCCCTTTAAATGTTATATAACAATGTGTTGGCAGGCTGGGTGCTGGTGGCTCATGCAGAAAATCCTAGCTACTTAGGAGGCTGAAATCTGAAGAATGCAGTTCAAAGCCAGCCCAGGCAAAAAAGTCCCCATGATACTCATCTCCAGCTAACCACTCAAAAACCAGAAATGGCACTGTGGCTCAAGTGCTAGAGTGCT
The DNA here is from genome assembly GCF_024711535.1 of Dipodomys merriami. Lineage (NCBI taxonomy): Eukaryota > Metazoa > Chordata > Mammalia > Rodentia > Heteromyidae > Dipodomys > Dipodomys merriami. The sequence goes on from NW_027206290.1 coordinate 12,743,966, forward strand.
AGCCTTGAGCAAAAGAGACTCAAGGACAGCATCCAGACCCTGAGTTCAAGCCCCACAAACAACAACAACAACAACAAGAATGTATTGGCACACTGAACAGAGACCATCTACAGCTGGTCTCAAAGAGAGGAATCACCAGTATTGGAGGGAACACTATACAACAGAGGACTACTGAAGTTCTTGAGGGGAGAGGGGCCAGGATGGGAGAGTGGTGGTGGAAGGTGAAGCTTCAAGGAGCTATATTCATCAATAACCAAGCAACTCACGACCATCCCATCCCTGATCTGTACTCCATGAGTGGATTAGGGATTCAGTATTTGCCCTGCATAGTATAGAGTTCTGGCTGACTCAGCAGTTACATGACTTGTTGTATAGTACATTGTTCCAAGTCTTCAAAGAATTAATGTCTACAAGGGAAAAGAAGAACCTTAGTAGCCCTATAGCAGTTGTTGAGAGGACTAGAGATGGTGTATGCAAACTGCCAGGCACAGGGAAGGTTCTCAGGTCCAGCCATTAGAAGAAGTAATGTGAGGTCATAGATGTGTCTAAGCCTCTGCCTTTGATCTAGGAATAAAGCCTATAACATGATTGAACAAATTAAAGAAGATAACAGAAAGACCCTCCCTTTGAACATAAGTTCCCATGAGAATGGATATCCAAATATTAATGTTGGAATAGAAATGCTAATCATCTGACTTGCTTATTACCCATATTGTACATATATTGAAAGATGACTTTGTATCTCATAAATATGTACATGTTAATTTAAGAAAAATAAGAAAGTAAAAATTGCAAACAGCAAATACTTAAAAAGCTATGTTTTCTTTGATATATACTATATATATATATATATGTCTGTCTATGAGAGACTATATATACATATTCAGAGAGAAAGAGAATGACAGTCTTAAAATAAGATAATCTGATGAACTTTCTACAGGTAAAAATTGATGAAAAATTAGGAGCTGTGTTTGGTTCTGAAAACTACTTCTTATTCTAGACAAAAGCATTCTTCAATATGTCTCAGAGAACAGTCTATTTCTCTTATATAAACTATCATTACCGTTTCTCTCACAGAAAATGAAACCATCATTTTCACAGAGGAAATGGATGCAAATCCATGACTTCCTTTGCATCCCTTCTTACAGCTTTCTGAAAAATTCCATCTTTCTCGCTTTACTCTCAGGATTCAGAGACTGCCATTGCGTAATTACATGTTTTTCAAGAGAAATTGATGAGAATGTGAATGCTCTGAAACAGGATCCTGTTTCCTTAGATAAAGTACAACAATATTTCCCATTTATACAGATGGCTTGAAAAGCTGGAGCAATCAGTACCAATCATTCTTCACGGCAAAAAGAATGCACAGCCTTGCTGCCCAGAGCACACTCATTCTCATCCATGACCTTAAGCAGAAGATTTTTATGTAGATGAACTTGATGGTTCTATTTTACCTGTGAAGAGCACTTGACAGATTCAGAGTACTTTTATAAAAACTATCGCCTCTGACCCTCTCACTCACAGAAGTTATTATTAGACCTGTGTTGCAGAAATAAAAATATATATACATGGAGAAGTAGGTAACTTTCTGAAACCTCCTTTTCAAGTAAGTGGTAGGGCCAGTGTAGGCATTTTGGCATCTCTTCAACTTATGGATATTTTTTTTTCAAAACTCATAATAGATGTTCCTCCAGGTAATTGTGACCTTGACCTTTAGAAGTGGATAAAACTTGGGTTTGAGTCTAAGCTCTTCCTTTTGCTACCTACATGATGGCAGGCAGATCATTTTAATTTCATTTGCTCCTTCGTAAAGTGGGCTAGTAATTGAACATTTAGAATTATGACAAAAAATTAAATGAAACTACATTTGAAAAATTTTCAGCACTTAATAAAACCTCAATGATGTTAGCTTTAATAACAGTTATAATAACTGGCTTACTATCATCTATGAATAACTATCCAACTACCTGTGAAAATTTCAGAATAAAATACCAATTTCTGTTGAACAGAGGTTGTTCAAGGAATAAAAAAAAACTTTACTATTTGCAATAAAGGAAAACATTTTCTCAGGTTCATAAAAAAATGAAGTAATTATCAAGCTGCACTTTAAATAATATACCTTTTCTATACTCTCAAAAATGCATATTTTCACAGACAAATGAGGCAAAAATATCCTTTTGTCATTCTAAAATCCAAGTGGGACAATTTCAGATGAGGCTTAGGATTATATGGTTGTTTTTATTTTCTTAATTGATGAAGATGGGATCTCTAGGCAAAACTCTAGGCCAAAATCCAATCAAGCCAAAAGAAAATACAAACCCAACTCAGGCTTATATGTCATATAGAACATGGTAAATGGAAGCTTTTCATTGATTTTGGAATGATAATTGGTATTTTGGCATCGGCAAATAGTTTTACAACATGTAAGAGACAAATTATATTTCACCAAAGAGCGGATATGGGCAGGCAGGTATTTCACATTATTATAAATATTTTACATTAGTGACTGCCTTTTAAAATTTGTTTTATGCTTATATTTTGAATGTTATTATGATACATATGGCAGCATTAGGAGACTTGAAATAATTGTATGTCAGACAAGCAGCTCATTGTAGCATGAATGCACTATATTAAAAAAGCTTTTCAATGTTTTTCTTATAATGAAAAATAAATCAAATAACTCATTTTTCTAAGATATAAGCTAATATGTACCAAAATAAGCTTGAGAGATTCTAAGATTCCAATTGTGTCTTTGTCTTAATAGCTACTGAAAGCAGAAATCAACAAAAATATTATCCATGTATGACTATATATACACACATATACATGTAAATATATATACATGTATGTGTGTGTGTGTGTTGTATGCTTTCCAGAACTTAAAGAATGGTTCCATCCTAAAGTGATAATATTGGTTCCTCAAAAGATGAACTAAAAAATATATGAACTCAAAACAAGGCAACAAAATTTACATTGATCTTATACCAGACATCCTTGCCAGAAAGAAAAAGAAATTATCCATCCTACCATTACCAAGCAGTGACTTTTGACAGCACTGTGAATGATTCTACCCTGCTAAACATCATATGGATGACATGCATCATCACTGAACTGAGATCACAAGCCACAGAATCGTTGAATCAATGGCTCTCGGAGCCCATAATTTATATCTTAAATGTAAACGAACAAAAAAAACATATGGAAAGAAATTTAGTTTACAGATGATTGAAGGCTTATGGATGAGTGCCAAGGCAAAGATCATCTTCATGGATTAGATTTCAAAAATCTTTGGTTTCAGGCTTTATTGCTGCTGGGAGATTTCGCTGCCCCAAGACAAACGCATGGGGTCCTGCTGTTCCCATTACACCATCGGTAGTGGGACTCCGTTTGTAAGCTTTGCATAAAGCTCAGTTTCAAACATTTTGTTGGGAAAAGATCCTCCAATACCTTTATGGAAGAGACTTTCATGATTAAATTCTGCTACCAGTGACCTGAGAAACAAGCTAACTATCCTCCACTTTAGGCTGGGACAGGGAGGAAGGAGCAGGAGAGCTGCTTTGGCTCTCTGGGGTCTTTAGATTTTCTGCTTCATTTCGGTGTAGTAGCAGACTGATTTAGAAGTTCTTCTCCCACTTTGCTTCTTTTAATATTCTGTTTCCCGTCTGAATTAGGTAAGGTTCTTTGGGTTACATTTAATAACAGAAATCAAATTGAGCCAATGCAAACAAAGAGGAAAGAAATGAGGGAAGTAGGAAGTGAAAAGCCTTGGGGGCACTCAAAAGCCAGGGCACTCAAACTCTTCATCTCATATCTTTGTTCCTTGAGCAGATATGCTTCACTTTGTCTCCCTATAGTCCAACTTTATTCTCTTTTCATAGAGGAAAGAAAATGACTGACAGCCCTTCAGCCTCAAATGCAAATTCATGGGAAAGAAATAATTTAATTGGTCAAGCTCTAGCCCAAGATCCTCCTCCATAGTCCACTTACCAATGGCCAGGAGTACCCTGGCTTATGAGGTGGACACTATTCAGATCTAGCCTTTGAGAATGATAAACAGTTCTGAAAAGAAAAAGACTGACTATTACAGAAGCTTTAATCCACAATTTGTTTCTATATCCAGAATAGAAATATTAAAAATAGACTAGGATTCTGTATCTTCTTATTTAGAAACTCAAGTTTTTCCAAACCTCACCCTCAGGAACAATGTTCTTGTTTTTGTTTATAATATGAACATACCAAACCAAGAGTGGTAGAGAGTTTGCATCTAAGTAGGCATGCTTGGCAATTTGATTGTCATATTTGTGGTGTATCTTCGCTCTTCAAATATACCAAATGATTGCAGCTATTCCCTGGTTCATCTTACGCATTACAGCCTATTTTCAGAAAACCAAAAGAGAGGGAAAGAATTCTGGGAATACATTAGGTGGTCCACGGAACACAAGATAATAACAAAGGACATTTCAATAGTAAAAACATTAAGGCTAAGAGAATTTTTGAGATGATTTGCCACACTTTTTTAACTAACCATATATAATTGTGTCAGATTTCTATATGATGCTATATTTTCAGCAGAAAACACCAATATAATTACAAAGCAGAAAATAAAATAAAAATGTGTGTACGGTATCATGGCTCTATGATTTATATTGTCAACAGTTGTTTGGGTTTTTTAAATAGTGTATTGTGTAATGTTTAGCAAATGGATATTGCTGGACTTCAATCCTAGGTATATTCTGTACTAGCTATAGGACTTGAGCCTATTATTAACGTGTTCAGTTTAGATTTATTTCTTTAATATGTGCAGGTGACTAAAAAATTCCTTGATAGGATTGCTGTAAGAATTAAAGTCACTATCTCCTGTTGGTCCAGTATATAGCATACACTTGACGAGTATTTCATATGACTAAACTTTTTCACCTTTTAAAACAAGTCTATGTAGCAAATTGGTGGACAGGTGGGCTACCTGTTCTGTTGCCAATTCTTAAAATCACTAAACATAAATTGTCTGTGGTTTAATGGATATACTACATAGTACTTAAGTTTCTTTAATTACACTTAGCTGAAGAAATCAAATATGTTTATATTGTTTGTACAACAATCGAGAAGCAAAGCACGCGGAAAAGACCTAGAACCAGTAACTAGAAAACCTTATCTGTTAGGGCAGAGCTGGCTGGTCATCCTTAGTGTCCATTCTCTTTTTCTCCTCTAGGTACCAAACTGTTCCTTTTGTCAGGTCACGTTGTTCCCATTCAAAGGTTCTTTGAGTTTATAAGGTCCTCTGGCGAATGCAATGTAACATGAGCCTGGTGTCCAATGATTGGATGTGTTCAAGTGAGAGTGTCTGCTTCTTAGTTTCTCTCTCTGTGTATTGTCTAAAATAAACAAACCACAGCTGGAGTCCCAACAGTTTCTTGCACTAAGGCAGGATCTTGGTATGTGAAATCATGAGTGTCAGAGAACTCAGAGACTAGGCATCCAGCTCCTTGGCACTGTGTGCCATCACCTCCACACTATATTATTGCATCACTGTTGAGAGTGAGATAGAAATGCATTTCCCTGGCTGAAGCATAACTATTTTTGAGTTTAAGTGATATTTTCAATAAAGGTCTGAATACTTGTAACCAAATTTAGTCCTAACAGGTTTTGTCAGCATAATCCAAAAAAAGTCTAAATATAATGACAGGCTTTGAGGTAATATACAGTGCCACAAAATCCTGGGAAATTTCCCAACTAGGTAGAAAAACAAGTACATACATTAAACCAGACAAATCATGATGCTATCATTATATAAAGATGACAGAGATACACAAATACATAGAAGAATATATGAAATGAAATCAGTAAGCAGAAGGCACACACAGTGTCTCAGGGTTACCTTAATAGAAAACTATTTCAGTACAGTGTGTCTAGGCTGGAAACATCCCAGTAATGAGAGACTCATGCCCTAAATATGTCATATATTATATGGTCAGAGGCTTAGGGACAATAAAGATTCATGGAAGAAAAATGACATTAGACAGAACTTCCAGAGCTCTGCAGGTGATACACACCTGTAGTTCATGATTGCCTTAGAAGGTCAACTTGTCTCAGGAGGCACTTCTGGTTTGATCAATTATTGTATGTTACCACACACAGAAAAGTCAAATTCAGGTGTTTCCTCACAAATCTAAAAACAAAATAATAAAAATGATATTGATCATAGCAAGACAGGAGTAAGAGGACTGGGCCAAATTCAGATAGGGATATATATATATATGTTTATATATATTATAATAGCAAGCTTTATATATAATAATCAATGTGTACATATATAATCTCCATTATATATAACTTGTTATTTAACAAATATTAATTCATTTGATCCTCATGAGAACTTAATCAAGTAGAAACTACTGTTATTTCCTGTATGGAAATTAAGGGAATTAAAGCGAAAAAGATGTTGATATTCAACTAATTTCAAATAACTAGTAGAGAGGAAAGTGAGAATTTGACCCCAGGTAGCCCAGATCAAATCCCACCCTTTATCTCCTATACTGTGTTATCTCTCCAAATGTTGTTTTCCCATAGGAAGATCAACTCACATTAACTGATAGGTGCACAATATACAATGCTGGATACAGTACACACATTATTTAAAAAATTAATCCTTCAGAACATCCTCGGTGGTAGATGCCATTATTGTCCTCACTTTATAAGGGGGTAAACCACTGCTCATAGAAATTGCTTCATTTCAAAGCCCAATGGCTTTGAGACAAATGAGCTAGAATCCCAAACTGCATCTTTCCCAGACTCTAGAGCATCTTCTACGAACTTCCACAACATATTATGGAAAGAGCCAGATGGATTAAGAAACAGAGGGAAGGGGACATGAATGTAATTCAAACTGGGTGGAGGAAGGAACTTGTATGCAAACATGGGAAAGCCAAGGGCAACAGGAACCCGTACATTCCTCTATCATTAATACAATAATTTAGTTTTCCTTTACAAAGGAGTATGTTTTATTCATTGGCATAAATTTAATCATAAACTGCTTTGCATGTGGACACTATGAAAGGAGGGGACTTCCAACTGTAGGAGATCTAAAATTAACCAAGACCCCTTCTGAAGTTTAGCTTGGGGGGTCCAGGATTTAAATTTATACCCCCTAGCTGGACTGGAAAAAATATATAAGCCAAACTGCCAGGTTAGCCTTGAAATCCTAATATTGCCCACCAAGAAGCAAACGTTCTGATTGAGTGTTGAGCACAGCAGGAAATATCATTACAGACCTGGAATCCAGATTTCTACCAGAAAATTCGAAGCATCTGGCAGTTTTGAAAGGTAATCTTTCCAGATTTACTTTCACATAAACTATACTTCACTACAGCACCAGAAATCATGGGGGAAGATTGTTTTTAATATAGTGCTTCAGAGAAAAGCACAAGGAAACTTAAATGAAGACAACATTTCATCTCCACGCCTTGATTAGCAAAAATAGCACCCCCAGACCTTCCTTCCTCGTTAACTAAGGTGGGTTCACTGGGGTAGCCTTAAGACTTTCCCAGTTTCTTCCATGTAGCCCATTAATTTCCAGGGAATTCTGTGGGGTGCCTCTTCTGAAGCAATTGGCCATTGATTACCCATTAGTTTGGTGGTTGTTATTTTTCTCTACAGGAAGCTAACTGAAGTTTCAAATTATCTTCCATGACTTTGCTGTGAGCACAGCACCAAGTTCCTTTTTTATTAGTTAGAAAGTCAAGTTTCTGGGTGTTTTTTCCTTTTTAATTATATTTCCAGTTTTAAATCAATGTGATGCACATTATTCCTCCTTTTGGAAATAAATGGGAATTGAGCCATCCCCAAATACTTAAAATAATTTTGTCACCCCATAATAATAAAAAAATTACAACCCTTATATCCCACAAATGAAGAGAAGGTAAAAAACACAGGTTAGTCTCAAAGGGCATTGAGTAAAACAGAAGCTAAGGAGAAAAACAGAAAAACTTGAGAAATTTGCAATGATCAATCCATGCCATGTTCTAAACATAATGAAATTGAAGCAAGTGTGTGTGTGTGTGTGTGTGTGTGTGTGTGTGTGTGTGTGTGTGTGTGTGTGTGTGAGCTAATTAAACAAAAGACTTCTTGGAACAGGTCATTTATAGCAGAATGCACCATGTGAAATTCTTGAACTGTGTGAGAACTATAAAAGCTAGGCTGAAAATACACACAATATCAAGATGTTTAGACAACACTGAATTATTGTTTTTCCCCAAAATCAGAGCATGAATTTGGATCTTAATTACAATGAAACCAAATGTGTAAAAGTTTATTTCCTTTTGTTGTTTGTGTGTAATTGATAGTGTGGCAAATAATTGCACAGCTATTGTGGATAGCTGATAAGTAACTTGGGTAGAAATCTTGCCCTACATGGCAACCAAACAGCTGTTTATCATTGGCCTAATTATCAAGTAAATGAGATGCTAATTTCTATATTCATAAGGCATGCATGAGCAAGTACTAGTGTATGCAAAACAGGGCTTAGTGACAAACCTAATAAATAAAATAGCATGGTATTGGTAAATAGATACAAATGATTTTAAAAACTAGGACTTGGTTTACTGGGAAATTGTACAGTTGTGCTGCCTGGTCCCCATCATCTACTGGATATGCAGCCCTGACAGCAGCCTTGTCTCTCTCCCCAGTCTTTATTCAGTTCCTGCAGCGTCTATAGAACTCCTATTACAGTTACTCAATGGGGGAAGAATCAGACACACTGTGCAGATTTATGGATGGCTGTTTCAATCCCTATGGGATTGTGGTGCCAGGCTTCCAATTTCCTCAGCACAAGATGGGATGCCCCCTTTTAGCAAATTAATATTATTGGGAAAACCCTCCTATAAACACTGCAGTGAAATATACTTTTTCCTTTTCTCCTTCTCTCAGCCAACAGTGCCACTCTGGGTAAATTCTGTATAACACACAGGTTTAATGTTTTCTTCCTGACTAGAAGAGAATAACAATTTGTAATAATGATAATAAGTAATGAAGCTAGATGGTACATATGTGATAATGGGAAGGGCAAAAATCTATATCAAAATGAGAGAGAGAGAGACAGAGAGACAGAGAGACAGAGAGAGAGACAGAGAGAGACAGAGAGAGAGACAGAGAGACTGGTGATTTAAGTGGCACGTGTCTTGGGTTCAATGCCCAGTACCCAAAACACTATACTAACAATAACAACAGTAATAGTAATAAGAGAATAGTAATACTTAGTTCAAACTTAAGCCCTAGTCTTGAGATGATCTTTTTTTAATTAAATAGAATTTCAAACTTGAAGTAATTGGAAAACACTGATTCATCCCACCCACTCCTTTCTGCATACCTGATATCAGACTGCTGGACAAAATTGGTGAATCCACAAGCAAATTCCTCAGAGCAGAGCCACCAGATTGCCACTCAATGTTTCTCCCTTTTTTTCTCAAAGCATGGCCACAGGCATGGCATTATGGATCATTTCCCAGTAAACACGGAAGACTTCAAGAAGATAGTACCCAGAAGACAGGTGTTGGTGACATAGGCCTTGATTCTTTTTTCTTTTCCAGTCCTGGCACTTGAACTCTGGGCCTGAGTGTTGTCCCTTGCCATGTTTTGCTCAAAGTAAGCACTCTGCCACTTGAGCCACAGCTCCACTTCCAGATTATTTTGATAGATAATTGGAGATCAGAATCTAATCTGTATTTTTGCCTGGGCTGGCTTTGACTTGTGATCCTCCAATCTCAGACTCCTGTCTAACTAGAAGTAAAGTCATGAGCTACTGGCACCCAGCTTCATGCTTTTAATTTTAACTATTCAGAATGCTGAGAACTGAAAATCAATGGTTGATACCAGTTTAGGCAAAACAAATATTATCTCCAATTAGCCAGCTAGAACCTGGAGTCATGGTTCAGTAGTACAGCACAAAGAATTGAGAGCACAGGGCTGAAGTCAAATCTCACTATGGAACACACACACACACACACACACTCACACACACGAAAATACTAAGAGTGTGCATCTATACACTTGTCTCCTTTTTATAGCCCAATATATGACAATCTTGACTTTAGTTATTTCCAAAACTGAAAACATATAGTGCCTAGTGAGGGAGAGAAATAGTTACTCACTTTAACATCAAGTTGGTATCTCTTTGGAACATAGTTTTGTGCTTTGAATCATCTCTGCTGTTGAAACCAATCAGTTTCAGCAACTGCTTCTTTCATTTTTGTTGGATTATTATTAATGATGACTCTGTTTTCATTTGTTAACTTCTTGGAATTTTATGAGTTTACACTGCAAGTTATGTGTGTGCACACGAGCGTGCATGTGTGTGTGTGTGTGTGTGTGCGCGCGTGCGTGCGTGCACACGTGCACACCATCCTAGAGCTTGAACTGAGAACCTGGGTGCTGTCCCTTTATTTATTTATTCATTTATTTTGCTCAAGACTACCTCTCTACCACTTGAGCCAGAGCTCCACTTCTGCCTTTTTATTTTTTGTAGTTTATCAGAGATGAGTCTCACAGACTTTCTAGCTTAGGCTGGCTTAAAGCAGTGAGTCTCATATCCCAGCCTCCTGAGTAGATTATATCCAAGTAGGTTATATCCAAGGTGCCAGGCTAGGTTGCATGTAAATCAGTCTCCTCATTTAGCAAGTGTACTTCCTGAAACCCAGGTACAAAAATCATGTGGCAGAGTTGGAAGTAGAACTCTGAACCTATTCTCACTTTCCTTCACTTGACTTCAATAATCAAACTCAACAATGAACGGGATATTTAGCAAGGCATACTTGGCACATATGCCTGTCACACACAAAATAGAAAGGTGATTAATAACATGATTATAAAATGAGATCTTTTGATTTTGTAGTACATTTTAATAATTAGGTCTCTGTCCCCAGAGAATAAGAGTACAGTATATCACGTAGAACTGAAAATCTCAAATGTTAATGGAGTATTATACCTCATTTTCTTTTATTATTTTTTCTTTCATCATTCAAAGGGATGTAAGAATCTTTTAATTTACTCACTTTAACAAAAACTGACAAGAGAACTCTCTACCTGCTGCAGTCCTAGACTGAATGGCTTTGTATTGGGACATTTGCAATGAAAGATTGGGGTTGTTTATCCAGATGGTGCAGATACTGCTGTCACTAACAGGGTACTACAGTGAAGAATAATATGACTGTTGGGAGTGGTAGCCCATACGTATAACCCCTACTATTCAGCATGTTTTGAGAAAGACTGGGCAAAATCTTTCTGGTACTCTATCTCAACTAATCTAAACAAGAAATGACAATATACATCTGTCATGCCAGCTATGCAAGGGCTGTCAATAAGATGTTGCTGTCTAGCTGGTGCAGGAAAAGATGGTAGATCCTCTGAGGAAAAGAAAAAAAACCTAAAAGCATATAAAAGCTAGGGCTGGGGCTCACGTAGAATGGCTGTCTAGTAAACACAGAATCTGAGTTTAAAAAACAACAGTATTACCAAATGCTAAATATAATATATAAGATAATAGAGTTGAGCTCATTAGCTTGTTCAAATCATTTAGTTGAGTTAAAACTACTTTAGTGAATTTTTATTGCCATTGGTTTTTCTGACTCAGAATTAAGAATACTTGTTTATGAAAAAGCATAAGAATAGCCAGTGCCAAGATATGTAAAAATAAGAGGATATAGAAGAGTGGTTAACCATGAAATGCTCAACCTTCATTGTGCACATGTAACTCATTAATTAAGGAGTACTAAAGTCCAGCCTTTCACTTCTTGAATCAGAAGCTCCAAGGGAAAAAAATGTGTGAGCACCTTTATTCTTTATTAGCTTCGTAAGTAAATTTGATATTTCTGAAGTCTGAAATTCCCTGGATAGGACTCTGAACTCCAGGAAGACAAAATCTATCCCTCTCATGAAGTTCTGAATCATCAATGCCAAGATATAATTAGCATTGATATATGTTCTTAATTAATGAAAAAGAAGAGCATCAAGAAATAATTGTAAAACTGCATATACTATGGAAAAAAATAATTTCAAGAACTGGTGGTGTGGTTCAAGTGGTAGAGCACCTATCTAGCAAATAACTTCAAAATACATTGGATCTGTTTATTATAATGACATATGCAAATTCACTGAAAGCTGTTGGCAGGTGGTAGGGACTAGGTAAGGGAGCAATAGAAAGAGTACATATGATTAAAATACAATGCATGCATGTTTGGAAAACCATAGTACAACCCCTTTTTACAGTTAATATGCACTAATAAGATGAATGATGTGAATATAAAACAGGCTCCATTGCAAAGGAGCACAAGGGGAGAGTTGGGGTGAAAGGAGAGGTCAAATGAGGGTCAATATGGCCAAAGTACTTTTATGTACATGCATGAACAGAGACAAAATATTTTAGAAGCTAGGAAGAATAGGAATGATAGAGGAGGTGAATTTGATCAAGGGCACATTTTAAGCATGTAAGGAAATGTGACAATGAAACTCCTTTCTACAACTAATGTATGCTAATGGTATTTTTAAGAGAAATAAAGCCAGCATAAGATATAAGAGGGAAAAAATGGCAATGCTTTTCTTAGGACCCAGCTACAAGATGACCCAAATTGTAATACAGCTAGAAACAAAGAAATCCCCCAGATCAAATCCAACAAAGTCTGAGAAGATCCACATGGTCTTTTCAGATACACAAATATGAAGACCACTGTGCTTGACCAAGCAGAATCTCATACAAACCATATGATTTTCCTCAGGCAAATGAATCACATCTGCGTATTTCCTACATCAGGATGCATCTTACCACATCTTCTGTCCTGGACTGAACTCTCATTTGTCCCTTCCAAATGACTTTTGTATTAGTTCCTGCTACTCACTTGAGGACACTAGCAACCTCATACCATCCCACAATCAATTTAAATTATTTATTGAAAATTTGGGGCCATATGTACTCTGTAAATTTAAACTTCCCACCTGTAACAGTGGCAAATTACTTCATACTCTGAGGCCTTGTAATTATCTCCTGAAATGACCACTTTGAAGTGCCCTGGTCTCCAGCCATTTGTTTTTCCCCACCAGCCTCTAGCCCATTGAAATCTGGAAAGCAACTCACAAAGCTGTCTGTTTCTGTTTGCAAGAGAGCAAAACTTTCAGGTCAAAATGAATAATAATATTGTCAGCTCTGTAGTACTCTAAGAAATGACAATTCTATTATGTTAGATAAATCTAATCTTCAGGTTCCAACATATGGAAAATCACTTGTTCTTGCTCAAATTATTCCAGTATCTTTATCCATCTCTTCCTTCTAAGCTTCCTTCCATCTATTGTTTTTTCTTTCAATACTTCCCTTTCTCCCTTTAATTTTCCTTTGCCAAGTTCTTTGGCTTGAGCTAATTGAGTATCATTTTTTGGTAATGTGATCATTAATCACTAATTGTCAACTCTTACTAAGTATCTCCTTTTTCTAGAAAAAGCAATGGTGTCAAAGCACCATGTTTTCACTCCCAAATTTCACACTTATGAGGTCTCATAATGAAATAAAACAAGGTGTTTACATGGTTATATTTTTGTCTTTTCAGTGAAGTAAGTAATTATGAGGATAAGAATTGATACATTTCATAGCAGTAATTAACATCTTATTGGATTCACACCTAGGTATGAGGCACATTCAAATTTTTACAATCTAACCCTCTAGACACAAACTGTGTTTCTAGACTTGAGTGCTTTGTTATGGGTGATTTTGAGTCAGAAGTTACATCCAGATTGTAAAATAATTGCACACCACCATATTATCCCTCCTCTTCATGAGTAGTCTCTAGAAACCATTTTACTTTTCTAAATGTTTCCTCTTATCCTGTCTTTTCAAAACATTATTTGACTGGTAACTACATTGTTAGTGGTATTTTTGGTGTCTATCATGGAATACTTGAGTTTTTATTCCAGTTCTTGTTAATTCATTTCTTCTACATCCATCGATCCTACCACCTATTCATCTAAACATTTGCACCACCTTGCCTTTCTAGAGCAAAACACTTGTCTTTCCTTTATATGCCTTTCTTAGGCTAATAAGGAGAATCTAGTGGAAATATGCAGTCCCAACAACTGGAAGGTAGTCTTTCTCAGTGAGTACTTTAGGGATGGATCAACCCAAGCCTCCAAATGAGATTTTTCTTAAACCTTTCTGATAACCCCAGTTTTTACTTCTGCTAAGTGTTCATGAGATACCAAAGAATTGATTTCACCTAGATTAATGAGTTTGTCTCTTCATAGACTGTTCACTATTCCTGCCTATTTACAGTTCTCTGGGGGTGCTCATAGATCCAGAGCTAAAGCTGTAAATGATGTATCTTCCCAAGTACTTTACACATACACACTGATAAATTATGAAAGTCTACGATTATTTTGTTGGTATTTTTCTTTCTGCTCTTTTACTAAGCCACCAGGGTTCCATGTCAAAGTCACTTTTTGCTCAGTAGATTATAGATATTTTCTGGGGCCAGAGATTACTCAAATTTCTAAAATATTTAAAATTATTTCACAAATCATAAGCATGCTACAGAATGCTGCTTATTTATCATCTTCGATTTCTTATTATTTTTGTTTTGATCATATGACCTATAAAAATTTCCAGTTGAATTATGTGGGAAGAAGATTTTAAATCAACTTCAAAAATTCAAAACTAAGTTTTTTTTCTAATTTTAGATTTTGTCCAATTGTTACATAACAAAATCTTTAATACAATGAGCAAGAAACATGGGATGCAATGAGTCCTGTATAATTGGCCCCAAACAAATAGAAACCAAAAAAAGTTTAAAAAATAGTGGAATACCCAAATGAAAAAAGATCAGATATAAAGTATCTCCTTTCTATGACTTCTATCTGTAATGGATATATGCCTGAATGCCCTAGAAAAATGATCAATAAGTATTTACTTTTCACATGAAGTGAATCTGAATTACTAAAGGGCTATTCCTAGCAGGAAATAAAGAAATAAATACTTAAATATATAAATTAACAGATTAAGATGGGAAAGGCCTATCACAGGCAGTGACTGTTGGTCATGGGAAAGGAAGTCTGAAGAAGGTTGGAGGGGTTCCTTGGACAGTCCCCCTGGGTAGCAAGAGGAGGACAATGTCCAGAAGTGTGGAGTGCTTAGAAGAAGAATTGAATAGTAGCACATACAATGAGAAAGTTACCCAATGGGAATTTTAGAAAGTCTTCCATCAATCTTTCATAATTTTTTATATCACCCTTCCAAGGAGGTCATCATGAAGTCTGAGTATTCTGCAAGGATGTTGGAAGTCAATCTATACAAGTAGAAGAAACACTTCACTGAGAAAATTCCTGAAAACCCATCAGCTCTTCCCCTACACATATGTTATATGAAGTCTGGTCTCTAAAGGGAAGGAATTATCTGTGCTGCAATAGAAATCCAATCTGTCCCCCAGACCCAGATTAGATTGACAGAAGTCTAACTCTGACCATAATACTCAGTCCTTTTAGCAGGACCGGTCCCTAATGAACTGATCTAGTTGCAGGTATTTCTAGAAAACAATGAATCATTGGGTATGGTTGGTATGTTTCTGTGATTTCCAGAACTTGATTCCCAGAGGTTGGAGGAGAAAGATCACAAAGTGGAGGCCAGCTTGGGTTTTGCATCAAGATCCTGTCCTATAAAATAAAAACAAATAAGCATGAGTGATTGACATGTGTGAAGTATCTGGATCAAATCATCCCCACCCCCAATTGCTTTAAACATGAATAAAATTGTTTAGTAATAGGGTTTTAGTAATTGCTTGTTTTGGCAAGTAGAGAGATTACTAGATCTGATGACACTCTAAAATTTTACTCACTAAGGCATGAAGAAGTCGGAGCTTGCTAGCCAGGTAGTAGGATAGTCATTCATTGAAGAAAATGAAGATGGTTCTATTTTGCTTCTTGATTTCTCTCAATTATACAGTAAATTAAGTCTTGGATATAATGTTTAGAAAATGAGCAAAATCCTAGATCATTGTGTTGTCCTCACTCTATGAAGAATGGTGTGTTACTGCTGCACACATGAATTTTGAACTTTTTCTGTATCTTTGGACATTTGTTCAAAGGGTCCTGGCAGGAAAATTCAACTGAGACAAACTTAGGATATTTATGACTTCCCTTTAAAAGACAAAATTTTGAGTAATTGTAATAGAAAATTTTAATCTGAAATTTTAAAAATAGAAATAATGTTTAAAAGAAAAAAAGTTTCTTGTGTTTTTGTTGTTGTTGTTTTCTTTTGCCCTAGCCTGTCCTCTAGAGATTCACAGTCCATCAAGATTTACATAATTGTAGACTCCACATGGCAGGTTAGATAAGCAAAAAATAATGTCTATAAACTAGTCATCCTTTTTTGAAAGGATGGAGCTAGGTCCAGATGGCCAATGCTTGTAATCCTAGTTACTCAGGAGACTGAGATCTGAGAAGTTCAAAGCCACTCAGGTAGGAAAGCAGTTTACAGCCAGCAAAGCAGGAAAATGCTTGAAACTCTTATGTACAATTGACCAGAAAAAAAAAATTGGAGCTGGAGCTCAAGTGGTAGAACACTAGCCTTGAACAAAATAGCTCAGGGATAGTGCCAGATTATAGTTCAAGCCCAAGATCCAGAAAAAAGAAGGGAAGATAGAGGAGGAGGAAGAGGAGGAGGGGGGAGGAGAAGGAGAAAGGGAAGGAAGAAGAGGGAGAGGAGGAAGTGGAAGATAAAAGAAGGAGAAGAGGAATAAGAAGAAAGAAGAAGAAGGAGAAGGAAAAAGAGAAGAAGAGGAAGGAGAAAGAGAAGGAGGAGGAGGAGGTGGAGGAGGAGAAGGAGGAGGAGGAGGAGGAGGAGGAGGAGGAGGAGGAGGAGGAGGAGGAGGAGGAGGAGGAGGAAGAGAAGGAGGAGGAGGAGGGGGGGGAAGGAGGAGGAAGAGAGGGAGGAGGTGGAAGCGAGGGAGGAGGAGGAGGAAGAAGGAGGAGGAAGGAGAAGGAGGAGGAGGAAGAAGAAGGAGGAGGGAGGAGGAGAAGGAAGGAGGAAGGAGGAGTAGGAAGGAGGAGGAGATGGAGGAGGAGAAAGAAGAAGACGAAGAAGAAGAAGGAGAAGAAGGAGAAGAAGGAGGAGGAGGAGGAAGAGCAGGAGGAGGAGGAGGAGGAGAAGGGAAGGAGAAGGAGAAGGAGAAGGAGAAGAAGGAAAAATAGAAGGAGAAAGAGAAAAATGGACCCCAGTTTTATGTACTTGTGTACTAGAAACCTAGACTAGACTATAATAAGGATCAGACATTGTCCTCTTGTCAAATTGCACAGTTCACTTATTTAACTGTAAGTCTTCTGATTTTTAGCATTTTCAAATAAAATAAAATTAAGACCAATCTGATAGAATATAGATTCTGAAACTTTGTCTTAGTCTATAAGTCCATAATAACTCCTATCATATGAAACTTTCAATCTTAGCTATTAACAATGTTTCTGAGTTTGGTGGTTCCCAGATTAAGGGCATCCCAAGCAATGCTAGTGAAGAGAACATAGAAGCATCTTAATAAATATGAAGGTAATGTACACAAAATCTACATTTGCAAAGTGAACTGGCATGTTGGAAATTTCATAGAAATGAATGACTTTCTTTTATGTTAATTTTTGTAAGATTATATATTAACTCCTAGGTGGCTTTCAAAAAGTTTATATGTCATTAAAGGATTTTCAAGGAATTTTATAAAAGTAAATAAAACAGAATATGTAACATTTATGGTGACTAGACTCCACCATTATAATTTGATTGCAAAGAACTCATTAGATGGCTCTAAATCCTTCCTAGATAGCCCAGCATTCCTTGGATAGATGTCAGGGTCTAAGCTGACCAGTGGCCAGATTCAAGCCCTGTGATATTTAGTAGCCTTCAAGTCTGTCTGCAACTCTGGGATCCCAGGTGCATTTCTTTCCGCTGTGCCTAAGAATGCTGAGGGATGCTCAGGGTATCTTTATGACAGCATAAGATTCTTTGTCACAGGGATAAAATTCAGTAGACTTTTATAGCACCAGCTGCTAGGCTAGAATTGGGGGAAATAATTCTCCAGGTAATCGCAAAAGATAAAAGGAAAGGGGATAAGAAGAAAGAATAGAAATAAATAATTTTCAGACAGAATATTAACAGGGTAGGAGGGAGGGCTTAGTCACCACATTTATTGTGTTGTGACTCTGGCTTCAAGGTTTCCATTAAACCCAGGGAGAGGAAAAATATACGAGTCACATGTGAATGTCACAGCCAAGAAATGCTGTCATGTGCAATACTGCCAGCTCCCTGGTCTCCAGGGCCAAAATTGTAGAAGTGGTTTTCCTAGTCTGAAAAATATATAGATGTATAAGAAAAAAGCATATTGGGTATCACAAAGTGGTTGATAGCTGATGATTACATTATGGAAAAAAAAGAAGTAAACTCTGGATGGAAACTTTCCTATATACGTCAGATTACATAAGTTTGTTTTTTTTGTTTTTGTTTTTTTTTTTTTGCTTTTTTCCATGGAAAAGCTTTCACACTAAAGAGGCAAGAACCAGAGACCGATAATTGTGGACATGCTTAATGGAACGAGAATTACAACAAAAAAGAAAACATACTTAATTTGCCTCGTTATTGGCCTATTTCATAAATTTTTGCTGTGAAATGATTAATTATTACAAAAACTACCAGGGAGATTGAATTCCTCTGTTCCCTTGGGAAACTGCTTTCCTGACAGGTAAATAGTTGTAAAGAAATGGGAGTCTTCGTTTTAGGGGTTCCTGATGATTTAGACACCTTTGAATAAATTCAGACAAATAACTCATATTCTCTACTTAAAGCAAAAGCTATACACGTGACCACTAATGAATTTTCACATTGCTTGCAAATTTTGCATGCCTTAAAGAAATTTTCTTGTATGTGAAGCATGCATACTGAATCATTCTGTGTTTATACTTAGTGTTTTTGCAGTTCACAGGATATACAAGCTGTCTGCTCCTAATAGAAACTACTATAGATTGGTCTCTGAAGATTTCTCAATCTACAGATCTATGGTGCCAAAAATAATTGTTGTTTTCTTTCTTTTTCTTCTTTTTTCTTTCTCTTTCTTTCCTTCTTTTTCCTTTTTTCTTCCTTTCCTTCTTTCTTTTCTGTCCTTCCTTTCTTCCTTCCTTCTTCCTTCCTTATTTCCTCCCTCCCTTCCTCTCTTGCTCCTTCCTTCCCTCCTTCTCTTCTGTCCTTCTTTTCCCCTCTCCCTCCCACTTTCTCTTTCTTTCTCTCTTTCTTTCTCTCTTTCTTTCTCTCTTTCTTTCTCTCTTTCTTTCTCTCTCTCTTTCTTTCTTTCTTTCTTTCTTTCTTTCTTTCTTTCTTTCTTTCTTTCTTTCTTTCTTTCTTTCTTTCTTTCTTTCTTTCCTTCTCCCTGTCTTTCTTTCTTCCTTTTTCTTTCCTTCTTTCTTTGTTTCCTTCCTTCCTTCCTTCCTTCTTTCCTTCTTCCTTGCTTCCTCCTTTCTTTCTTTCTTTCTTTCTTTCTTTCTTTCTTTCTTTTTCTCTCTCTCTCTCTCTTTTTTCCTCTGGTGTGTGTGTGTGTGTGTGTGTGTGTGTGTGTGTCCATGTTTGTTTGTTTGTTGCATAAACAACTTCAGGTTATCTAAGTCCTTTGGGTCCTCCTCTAGGACTTCAGTGGAAGAGGAAACTTGATGGATATGACTGTGTTCTACATATCAGCTAGAAAACAAGAAAGCTAGTTCACTACCAGTCCCCTAAATCCTTGCTCAATTTCTACATGTTTCACTTGCTCATCCTCAAGGGTCTGCCATGAATTCTCCTTGTTCCGATGGCCTTCCCAGTGGCACTGCGGTTCCTCTAGTGGTCTACTTCTATGCTCTTACTGGATGAAATAGCAATACCTTGACTCATTTCTGGAAACAAATTCTACATTGATAAACATAATAATTTTTGTGACTTGCTTCTTTCAATTTGTTTCTATATATCAAATATTATAATAATTATTTAGCATAGCCATGGATGCCTTTTAAAATATAATTCCTCTTAAAATCAAATGTATAATTTGAAAATTGTATTGGTTAATGCTATCTTTCTATTTTAAACAGCTTTTACTATTTAATTGTTCTTAGGTCAAAGATGCCTGTTTTTTTCAATGGTAACATTTATTTATGTCATTCTTAGTGATAGAAAGATGTCTTATGTTAGTGAAATGATAATCAGTGGTATGAGCCCATGTAAATTTACATGGCCCAACCTGATGATTTTTTTTCTGACAATTTCTCAGGATTACCAAGAAAAAGGTCATTGGTGGGTGTATGTGTGTTTCATATAGGCATCCCCCGCTTACCAACCCCCCCTCGCCTGTCTGTACTCAAGTACCTTTCATGCTACTGTATTGTGAGGAAGGACATTTTAATAAAGCTACTGATCACCATCATCTCCTATCTGACCTTCTTGGCCCCAAGACTGTTAGAACATTGCTCTCTCCTATTTAATGAAGTGTCTCCAATGAGGATAATTTCAGTAAAGGAGGAGGACGTGAAGTGCATCTAACCTGGCTGAGTAGATGAACATAGTGTCATTGTTTATGTTAATAGTTACAAGACAAGATGGAGATGTTCTTGGGGGTAGCATGAAAAATTCGACTTTGAGGGTCTGGGAAGGTAGCTCAGTGGTAGAATGCTTGTATTGTGTGCATGAGGCCCTAGGTTTAATTCCTCAGCACCACATAAGCAGAAAAAGCAGGAAGTGGTGCCGTGACTTAAGAGGTGGAGCTCTAGCCTTTAGCTGAAGAGTTGAGGGATGGTGCCCAAGCTCAGAGTTCAGGCCCTATGACTGACAAAAAAAAAAAAAAGAAAGGAAGAAAGGATGAAAGGAAGGAAAGGAGGAAGGAAGGAAGGAAGGAAGAAAGGAAGGAAGGAAGGAAGGAAGGAAGGAAGGAAGGAAGGAAGGAAGGAAGGAAGGAAGGAAGGAAGGAAGGGAGGGAGGGAGGGAGGAATTCTGCTTTGTGCATTAGATTATAATACACCTACACAGGACATCCAGCAGAAAGCTGGATCACATATGCATGAAGTTTGGGAAATGGTCTAGAAATATAACTTTGAAAGTTATCAATCTCCAAATTCATGAGCATGGACAATTTAATTCCTGCATTTTTGAAAGAATAGATGGTCTTAGGAAACCATCTTAAGGAAAAAGTAAGGGTTTCTAATCTAAAATAGACACTGTTGGAAAACCTATGAGGAAGAAAAAGAAACTATAAAGAAAAGAACATAATCATTTACTATATTTGGGGGGTTACATATGAACAGTTAAAAATATATTCTGAAGTCTGAATTACAGGTTACTTGTATTCATTGGTGATTCATCATGTTTTTAAGGTTATTTGCACAGTTAAATTCCACTTTAACAAGAACAATACAGGAAAAAGTTTGCAACACAAAAATTATTTCTAAGACCAAGCCAATGGCCAAGAGCATTAGTGCCTTGTTGATCTCATTACAAAAAAAAATTCCCTTACTATGAATTATTTAGCATAATGACTTTCTACAGTCCTTGTCTATATAGTAGTTCTTCACTTATAATGAAAAAATCGTAAGAATACAAACTGTTCCATGAAGGTTGATTTAAGTTAAAAAAAAATTCATTCTCTAGAGTCAGAGTGGTTTATCCAATGTGTTGTGCTCCACTAGAAACTGAAGGTGGACTCTGGGGTGTGCATTTAAATGGAGCTAATGAATTTCCTCTGTGCAGTCCAGCCTGGGGAGAAATGGAGAAGTCAATTTAATAAGGCGTGCAGTAGAATTGCCCTCTCTAGTTCTCTAGATTATAATAGTGAAGCATGGCATTTTCCCCCTTTTCTCAAAATCTATTTTTTAATGTTTCTATAATCTCTTAACTTTCATCATTTTGCTTGTTTCTCTCCTTCTCAATTTATCTGCCTCCCTCTTTCCCTCTCTTCCTTTATATTTTCCTTTACTTAAGGCTGGTCTTTCTCTGATGTTTTGAAGATTTGCTCACCACATGCTCACAAAAATCTTCTTCAGATGGCCTCATAATATCTTGTGAAGACCTGCAGAGTTGGCTTTGGTGATTTTGTAAAGAAGTACTTGAATTTGTAGAAGTATGCTTTAGATTTACTTTTGTTATTTATTTATTGCTTTGAAATGGCTACCTTGTGAGCTCTGGCCCTACTGGGTTTTATTTGTCTAGAAAGACAAGAGGCATCTAGTTTCATCAAAGAAATTGATCTATAGTTTTCTTTATTTATTGTCTCCTTAACTGTGCTTTGGAATATTGGCTTCACAGAATAAATTAGGAAGTGTTCTTTTGCATGTGTATAAATGTGTGAACATGTATGTGTGTACACATGTATATATGTACACATGTGTTTGTAAGCAAATACTGTGATGAACTCAGAGCCTGAGCACTGTCCCAGACCTTACTTGCTGAAGGCTACTACTCTATCACTTGGAACAGCTACATGTTCAGCTTTTTGGTGCTTTATTGGAGATTAAGAGTTTCAGGACCCCAAACCCAGGCTATTTGAACCGCAGTCCTCAGATCTCAGCCTCCTGAGTAGCTAGGATTCCAGTGTGAACCACCAGTGCCAAGATCCCCTTGGTTTCTATTTTACAGAGCAGATTGAGAAGCATTGCTGTTCTTTTTTCTTAAAATTTGAAAGGATTCAGAACAAATATATCTAGTCCTGAATTTTTCATTATTAGGAAATTCTTACTTACTATGCCAATCTTCTTACTTGTTATAAATCTGTTTGTTTATATCTCCTTGATTTAATTGTAGTAGGATATTATATATGTGTACATAATATAATACATCCATATAATATATAGAGTAGGATACTATATATTATATACAGTAGGAGATGATGTACAAGATATATTTCTTTTACATTTTCCAATTTGAGTGGAAGTTTTCAAAATATTTTGTAAATGTTTCTTTGCATTTTAGTGATATCTTCTCTAATATTCCCCTTTTCATCTCTTAATAATACAAATTTATGGAGCTGGGAAGTTGGCTCAGTGGTAGAGCGCTTGCCTTGCATGCATGAGGCCCTGGGTTCCATTCCTCAGCACCACATAAGCAAAAAGAAAAAAGCCAGAAGTGGCGCTGTGGCTCAAGTGGTAGAGCGCTATCCTTGAGCTGAAGAGCTGAGGGACAGAGCCCAGGCCCAGAGTTTAGGCCCCATGACCAGACCCCCTCCCAAAATAATAATAATACAAATTTATGTCTTAACCTCTTTGTGTTAGTTTGGTTGAGAGATGGCAATTTTACTTATCTTTTCAAAGAACCAGCTCTATCTAATTGATTATTTTTATGACTTTCTTTTAGTCTCTTTTTCATTAATACCATGTCCCGATCTATATCATTTCTTCTTAGGTAGTATTTTTAGGGTTTGGGTTTTTACTTGTTACTTTTTAAGAAGTTGAAGGTGTATCATTACATTATTTGTTTGAGATCTGTTTCTTTAAAGGTGAACAATTAGAGCTATAAACTTCCTTTTGCTGTTGCAAAAGTTCTGTTAAGTTGTGATTTTATTTTTGATTTTAGAACATCTTAACATTTCCTCCTTGAGTCCTTCTATGAGTCACTGGTCATTCAAAAACTCGTTGTTACATCACCATGTGTTTGCATAGTTTCTGTACTTTTTCTTGATATTGATTTCTAATTATATTCTTTTGTAATATTATAACATGAAATATATCATGTTTTCTATGTGTTAAGACTCTTATCATGGCATAAAATGTGACCTATTTGGCACAAGTTCCAACAGTTGCTGAGAAGAATGTTTATTCTACTGTTTGAGACAAAATATCTGTAAAATACTTGCTAAATCCCTTTTGCTTTGTGGTATAGTTTAACTCTAGTTTTATCTGGATGATTTATGCATTTAGATACACGCATATATTTATTATTTTATCTTCTAGATGGATTAATTCCCATTATTACTGCATAACAATGTTCATCTTTTCTGACTAATTTTGACTTTGAGTCTTTTTTTTTTCAAATATGAGTGTAACTGCTTCTTCTTCTTTTTAGATTCAATTTGCTTCAAATCTCTACACTTTTAGTTTGAATGTACCTTTGCCAGTGAGGTAGTTTCTTGTAGATGGAAAATAGGTCCCGTTTTTTAATCCATTTAGTTTGTCTGCGTCATTTAGGGTGATTGGGAGTCATGTGCTAACTTGTCCTTCTGCATCTTAGATGTTGATTGATTTACAGATTTAATAGCATTGATTATTGCCCTAAATATAATTTGTTTATGTATTCTCCTAGTAAGATTTATTCTCTCCCAAGCTCTCATCTTGTTTATAAATTTCTTTCTCTTCTCTGTGTGGTATTGCAGTAATATCTTCAGAAATGTTGGCTTTGTGATGATGAATTGTGTTAGTTTATGCTTATTATGGAAAGCATTTATTATTCCTTTAGAATGACTTTGCTGGATACAGTAGCCTTGGTTAACAGTTATGCTGTTTCAGGACTTAAAGTACATCAATCCCAATTATTTTGGCATTTAGAGCTTCCGCTGAGAGTCTGCTAGTATTTTGATAAGTTTGCCTTTTCAAGTAATGCCACACTTCTGTCATACAATTTTCACCCTTTTTTCTTTGTCCTTTATTCTTGGCATTTTAACTTCAATATGATGTGGAAATATTCTTTCTGTGTCACATCTATTTGGGGTTCTACATGCCTCATGTCTTCATTTGGATGTCAGTCGTTTTCTCTACCCTTTAGAAGTTTTCTGAGATAATTTTTTTAAATAAGTTTTTTTAATGGTGAAAATACCGTACAGAGGGGTTACAGTTACATGAACAAGGTAATGAGTACAGTTCTTATCAAGTATTGTTGCCTCTTTCTTTGTTTCCTTTTCCCATCCCTTCCCATCTCTCCCCCACTCCTCTTCTGCCCTCCCCCAAAGTTGTAAAGTTCGTTTTTGGACATAATGACTTGTACATCTCATTGTTGCAATGGGTCCACTTGTATCCCTGTTTAAACAATTTGTTTTTTTCCCTTCCCCTCCCCAATTTATACCAACATCAAATACAGTGAAAACAGGGGTTATGCCGTGGGGGAGGGACATACAAAGCAACAACAACAAAAAATTCACATGGTACCTTATAAATATGTTAGAAGCAATAGCAAGAAAGGAAATTTCATTGAATACATTTTCTGTATCTTTAGGATCCATCTGCTACATTACAGATTTGTACAGTTATCCTCTTAATGACATTCCAAAGACCTCAGATGTTATTATCTCAATTTCTTTTTTCTTTATAATTGCTATCTGAATATAATAATTCCTCAATCAAATCATCAATTCCTATTGGTGATAGTTTCCATTTTAATTT
Organism: Dipodomys merriami; assembly: GCF_024711535.1. NCBI lineage: Eukaryota > Metazoa > Chordata > Mammalia > Rodentia > Heteromyidae > Dipodomys > Dipodomys merriami. Next base: position 12,769,343 of record NW_027206290.1, read on the forward strand.
AATTTATTGAATTTTTATTCCCTAAAATTTCTACTTAAAAAAATCTCCTGTGTCAGGGGCTGGTGGCTCACACCTGTAATCCTAGCTACTAAGGAGGCTGCCATCTGAGAATCACTATTCAAAGCAGCCCAGGAAGGAAAGTCTGTAAGACTCTTATCACCAATAAACTACCAGAAAACCAGAAGTGGAGCTGTGATTCAAGTGGCAGAGTGCTAACCTTGAGCTGAAGAGCTGAGGGACAGCACCCAGGCCCAGAGTTCAAGCCTCATGATCTACTAAAAAAAATCACCTTGTGTGTGGTTTTTTTTACCTAAAGTATTGAAGCTTTTGCTTAAGTTTTGAATTTCTTATCCAGTTTTGAATTGATTTCATGCATCTAATCCACCATCTCATTTGCCTCTCTGATTTCTTTTGCTTCATTTATCTTTGTTTGAATCCTCTTCGATGACACTGATTTTTGTATTATTTGTCATTTAAAATATGTCAATATATTTAATTACTGAAGAGAAACTTTTTGGAGTTCTCATGTTCCACTGATTGTCATAATTCTTGCATTTCTCGTTTGTGGTTTGTGCATCTGTTGGGATGGATATCTCAGTTTTCTTTGGGAGTTTTCTTAATGAGAAATTTATTCCTAATGGCTTAGTCACCAGCAATAGTCAGAGATGGAAAAATGCCATGGTTGTGGGTTCAGGTCTCTTCTCCTACCCTACCCCAAGAAATAGTGTTGGAGCTACAGACTGCTTCCTACTTTTCTCTGCATAGCCTTTCTGTTTTCTCCATGCTTTCAGCTATCCTGCCACTTCTTTCATGACTCCCAATGCCCTTTCTCTCTTCAAAATGTCATTTGCCTTTTCCTACCCTGGACTCTTCATTCACAGCAGCACATGGAAGAAGCTTCTAATCTACTATCTTACCCTGTAAGCTTCTAATTCTCTCTGTAAGATTAAAATGCCTATATTTATGTTATTGCTATTCCTACCTTTAATAATGCTTTTTCAAACAGTCCTTATCAAGTTAATATGAATTCAACAATGGTAGGCTCTGGAGCCAATACAAATGTTTCATAATGTACAAATCTTGCCGCCATTGCGTTTATTATCTTGTAGATTAAAAGAGATAACAACTTATGAAAATAAAACAATAATGTAAGGTAATGGATAACCAGCTGAAAACAAATGAATGATATAAAGATTCATAACCATAGTAATGTTTACTATTCTCTGCTGTGTTTGAAATACATGTCTGTGATTAAAAAATTAGATTTTTTATTGTGACCATATGTGGGGTATAACACCAAAATATCCAGAAAATATTTTCACATTACACCTGAACTGTTTGATGCCAAAGACAGGACCGTGGTCAAAAAGAATTGAGTGACTAGATCCTCAAGTATAATGATATTTATTGGAAAGATTTGCTTGACAACTTTCAGATTCTATGCTATATTCTAAATGACAGTGTCTTCCCCAAAATCTGTGTGGAGGTTAATATTACCAATGTGATGGTATTTGGAGTTAGGTCCTATAAAAAGAATTAAGACCTAAGGATAGGACTTGGATTCATGTAATCAGTACCCTCACAAGAAAATGGAGAGCTTGTTTTACTTATCTGTATTGCACTATACAATAACAAAAAGAGAAAGCCATATGTACAATCCAGGAAGTATATCCACAACAGCAACTAGATCTTCCAGATCTTTAATTGTGAACTTCTCTTTCAAAGTTGGAAGGAAAAATATATTGGCTGTTTAAGCCATCCAGTTTATTTATGTATTTACTTTTGCTTTGCAATCCAAATGACCACAGATATCCTACTTGGTCCATCATAATTACTGGAGGAAAATGTTGATTATCTTCCTTAGAGACATTTGGAGACCATTCAAAAACTTTTGTACATCTATTGGCCATTCTTATTCTCTCTTTAAGTCTTTAGACCACTTATTAATGGGATTGTTGTTTCTTTGAGGATTTGTTTTTGGGGATTTAACTTTTTGAGTTCTAAGTATATTTTTAGATATGAAGCCCTTGTCTGTAGTATGGCTAATGAAGATCTTCTTCCAATCCATGGGGTTTCTTTTGATCTTTCTAGCTGTGTCCTTTGCCATGCAGAAACTCCCAATTTCATGCAATCTCATTTGTCCAACCTTTCTTTGATTTGTTGTGTTTCTGGATCTTTTTAAAGAAAATTTCAGCCTGTGCCAAGAAGCCCCAGAGTGTCTCTTATTCCTTCCTGTAATGTTTTCAGGGTGTTTGCTTTTGCTTTGAGGACTTTGATCCATTTGAGTTGATTCTGGTGCAGGGTAATATATATAAGGATCTAACATTAGTTTTCTATAGGCTTTTAACCAATTTATGGCCAAAACAATATTGTTAAAATAATGTTAACTTTTCAGTATGACTACTATCTTGGAGTCTCAATAAGAACATATATTTAGCATTATCTTTCTCAGACTTTCAAACATTTCAACTTGAGAGAAGAAACTGAGGATTGGAGATGTTAAGGATTATGCAAAACCAGTTAGGAAGTCACAGTGTCCCTAATTTGACACTGATTTGGACCTTCAAATCCATGCTTCTAACTTCTGTGCCATACTAACAACCAAAATTTGTTCTAAACAAGACATCAGGGACAAACATAGAACAACTGGACCCATCAGCTGCACTGGACATTGGTCAAAATGAACTAAGCAACTCAATGGCAGCCATGAGAGGGAGGGAACAAGTGGGAAAGAGGGAACAGCTGATGCTCGGCAAAACAAAAGAAATGTACATACCACCCAACTTGGAAGAAATACCTGTATTGCAAAGCTCCTAGAACTCAAAAATGTTATAGACCACGATAGACAATTTGCCCCATGAAAGTTAGAATGTGTTTGTGACTTTAACTAAGCACCACTATCCCACAATACTGTGAAATTTGGGAAAATATGTAATCACATAACCACAATAAAGAATTTGGAAAACAAACACTACAGCATTTTAATAATTTTACTCTAATTGTCTATGTAAGTTTTTGAAGGAGCAAGTCTCAGGCTGTAATATCGGTTTTTTTATTTTAAAAGAATGTTGGAAAAGCTTTATTTGTATTATCCTATTTCTATCTGTATTTCAAGTTATTGCTAATTCAGGTAATTGGACTGTTGTAGCTTATATTAATGATTAAACAAAGTATAATGAACACAAATGAATGATATATTGATTCTAAAATAAAGTACCTAAAACACAGTATAGCAAATAAAAATTGAATTCAGTTTTAAGAAGCAGTTTAAACTTAGAAGTCAAAAAATGCTCCAATGAACTATGGTATAGTTACATTGATGATAAGAGAGTTGTCAACTATTCTTTTTTCTTGTGCCAGTCCTTGGGCTTAACTCTGGACCTTTGGTGCTGTTCCAGAGCTTCTTTGGCTCAAGGCTAGTGCCCAACCACTTGGGCCACTGCACCACTTCCAGCCTTTTCTGAGTCATTTTTTTGGAGGTAAGAGTCTTCTGGATTTTCTTGCCTGGATTGGCTTTGAGCTGCTATCCTCAAATCTCAGCCTCTTGAACATCTAGGATTATAGGCAAGAGAACTAACACTAGGCTTATATTTTTCCAATATATGGCAAATCAGGAGCTGAGAAATATTTTAATTTAATTTTTTTGTAGGGCTGTTGAACTTCTATTAATTAATATATCATGTTTTTACTGACATGCTCTTTTTATTTCCATTTTCTCTGAGAGAAAAATAAACTTTGATTCCTAACAGAATCATAGTTTGTGTGTGTCTGTGTGTCTGTGTGTGTATGTGTGTGTGTGCAACTAATCTTTGATTATTGTTTCTACCAATAAAAAAGTTATTGATTTAATTTGAAAACCCTTTCATTTACCTGATGTTGGGAATGTAGAGATCAGAGTTCTGGATTCCATTATCTCATCAAATCCCATCTAAACTTTTCTGAGATCCAGGACCATACTACAGACTTCAGGTTCCAGATTTCCTTAGATTTGGTCCCTCTGTGCTCATCTCTCAGACAAAATTAGATCCTTACCTGGTTCTGTTAATTTATAAAAACTATTAAGTATATTCTTGACAACTCTTCAGGTTAAAAAAATACCAGCTAAAATAAATTTGAATGTAATTACAATCTAGTCTCCCAAATATTGGTTGCTGCTTCTGAAAAACACTGTTATATACTATTTTTTTCTATAAGTTTCTCAGCCAGACTGTCATTTTTTTCTTTTATTTTTTCCTGTTTTCAGAAAATTCTTCTGCTTTCCACTTAGAATTGCTCAAAGTGAACTTTAAATTTAATGATTATCATCTATATTGAAGATTGTTTCCTTTCGAAATGGTCTTGAAATTGCCAGATGCTTACTTCTTAGCATTGAGAAATAGCTCCTCTTTTCATGAAATGAAGCTTTGATTAATAATAAGGGTAGTAATAATGATGATGGTGATGATGATGATGGCATAATAGTTGAGATTTACTTAGACTTCATGTTCCAGAAATTATACATGGTATTTCATAAGAATTACTTCATATAACACTCACAGAAACACATAAAATGGTTGTTATTTTCACTTTATATTTAAGTAAACTGATAAGAAAATTTGCTTACATAATGTCCTAGAGAAAGTAAAAATCCTTTGCTCCTTCCCTGAGCTATATTATCCTCCCACACTGTTTTCCAGATCTGTCAGTCATCCGTCTTTGCAGTCTGCCCTCTAGTATAACAAGAGAAGATTCTGATGAGAATGCTTTTTTTTTGAGAGAGAGAGAGAGAGAGAAAAATGCGATGAATGGTTGGGCTCTATGCTGTAAAATATTACCTCTATTTTACAGAAACATGCCTATCATTTCATTTCTTGGAAAAGATCACACTATCACACTGCACAATCTCCTGATGATTAACCTTATGTCATACAAAATATAATGTACAATGGACTGCTTATTAGCAGTCCTGGGGAAGTAATGAATGATACAAAGTAAATATCCAGGATTAAGTCCTTGCCTAGTTTTGTTTTTTTTTACTAGGATTTTCTTTGGTGCTTGTGGTAGAGAATTTCTTGGTAAAGTGAGATGAATTATATGACTATTTCCCTCACCATTAAAATGAGTAAAAGGAAATCCCAAACTTTTTTTTGGAGTTATGTAGGTCTGTGACAAATCTATTGATGAAGGAGCTAGATGATATATCAAAATAGATGAGATTCCAATAAAAAAAAAGTAGAGCAGGGCCTCAGGACCAGCAAGGTAAATCAAATCCCACTCTGTAAGAAAATCATGTAGGTATTGGTGGAGGATCAGCTTCAGTAGACATATGCACCCACAGTCCATCTACCTACTAACTAGTTTATGTTAGGTTTTTAAAGAGAGGTAGCTGAGTAAGAACCACACCACGCATATGGTATTCAGGTAAGGGGTAGGTTTCTTCATCGGTCAGGCTGGCACCAGGCCATGCTAGCATTCCACACAGCTGGGAAAGACCTGGGAAAAATAGCATCTGGCCCTGGGCTAGGCCTTATCTAGGGTAGGGGTTGGTAAAGGTGTGGCCACATCTAATCCAGATGTGACCTCAGCGAATGTAGATGCGACCTCTTCCAGATGTGCCAGTTGCCTAGGTAATGCAGGTACTGGTTGGAGACTTTGCTGGGAGGAGGGTGGAGTCTGCTGGCCATCCAGGAGTGGACCTTACATTCCAGCCTTTTCATAATCATGAAATAGGGCATGGATTCTCTCTGGCTACTTCCTCCTGACAAGGGGCACCAACATTAGGGGTAGAAGGCTGGAATTTGGTCCCTTCCCAGAGAAGGCAGTGAGCAGCAGCTGTCCCTTGGTAGGCGTGAGTCATTAGATGAAGTCCAGAGGAGGCAAGTCTCTTGAAGTCTGGAGGAAGTCTCATGAAGCATTGAGGAGCTGGAAAAAAATACTAGAGAACAAAGAAATGGCAAGAGGAAGGACTTGGGGCTGAAAATGTTGGTAGAAATGTGCCTAGCTACTTCTGACATCTGGCGACTAGGTAGAAGAGAATTCAGGTAACAAAGGCAAGAATGTAAATTCCTGTCCAGTTAAAAGGTAGATAGGTATGGACATTAGATGGGCAGGCTTCTTACTTCTTTTGACCTCCTGGCTTTGGTTAATTTTGAAAGGGTAGGCACAAAGTGCTGATGTGACATCATCTCCTCTTACTCCTCTCTACTCCTCTTTATGGTCCCTTGTTCCCCAGACTGGCTGAGTCTGGGGATGGCTTGTCCCAGTTAGTATTCATGGAGGTTTGAACTCAAGGCCTGGGTACTGTCCCTGAGCAGTTCTGTTCAAGGCCATTGCTCTATCACTTTGAATTATGGTACCACTTTCAGTATTTGCTGGTTAATTAGAGATAATAGAAACCTGGCTCTTTTCAGGTTAGTTGGGAGATGGAGTCTTAAAGATTTTTCTGCCCAGGATGGCTTTAAAGTGCAATCTTTGCCATAAAACCCTTTACTATTTCCAATTAAAGCAACTAGGAGATCAAATAGAATAAGTAGAGCTTACCTGCTCTTTATCAAGAATTGACCAACAAATATTCTGCAATACAAAACTCATTAGATGTGATGAGAATCTTAGCATGGATATGCCCAATATTTTAGAACAACGTAGTCAGTACTAGAATACACAACACCAAACAAAAAAGGCAAAACTCTGGGCTGGGAAGGTGCCTCAGTGGTAGAGCGCTTGTCTTGCATGCTCAAAGCCCTGGGTTCGATTCCTCAGCACCACATAAGCAAAAAGAAAAAAGCCGGAAGTGGCGCTGTGGCTCAAGTGGTAGAGCGCTAGCTTTGAGCTGAAGAGCTGAGGGACAGTGCCCAGGCCCAGAGTTCAGGCCCCACGACCAGACCTCCTCCCCAAAAAAAGGCAAAACTCAAAACCTAAAATTTTTGACAACAATGATTAGATCTTTGCTAACAAAGCACATCAGATGGTTGGGCTTCAGTTACTAGGGCCTGTGAAAGGAGGAACTTGTTAGCAAGGCACATTAGAATAACTGGATGGAGTAGTAAGCTTGATGGAAGGGTAAGGGTCAGAAGAGGCCAAACCCTTCACCCACCATGTGGCTAAGATGGCAAACACAAGATGACAAATAGATCAAGCCTAGATTGGCTAGCCTTTGAGAGGGAACCTAGAGGGGGATCCCTGGGACCCAGCCTGCATGGCACTCTTCAGGACACAAGCCAAAATGTTGTAGAAAAGAAAGGGAGAGATATAGAAAGTTGGACATGATTAGTAGAGAGCAAAGAGAGCCTGAAAGTAAACAGGCTTCTGACCATTTACCATTGCAGAGGCAAAAGTTGTCTAAATATGAGAACAGCATAAAAAATTAGGTGCTCTGGCTTTCCAGGGAGTACAGGAGGCATTTCAGAGGGGCTTCACAGCACACCCCATTAAAGGCGTAGGAGAGAAAAAATTAGGGAGTGAAGGAGGGCTTATCGGATGGAAGTGGCATCCAGACTTGCCACCAAGCTCTTTATGGAGGAGTGTCCAAACAACCAGAGTCAAGCGTCTTCAGCTCTAGAGGTGACCGGTCTTTCAGTTAAAGGCCTAGTAGGTTCTCCAGCATGGTATCACGTCTGGAGAGAGACTGAGTGACACAGAACCCTTAGAGAGTAGTCCATTCACCAAAATGTAGAAAGGTGGAGGTGGATGCAGAGACCAGCAATGGTATTGATGCACTGTGTCCGCAGCAGACTGGTTCGCAAAAAGGCCGTCAGAACTGTGGGTATTCCTCAGAGCAAAAATGGGGGTGGGGAACAAAAAAAGAAAAAAAGAAAAAAAAAGGAGTGGAATCCCACCTATCCTGACTTTAAACCCTTCCCGGGTTTCGGCATCATTTATGTTAGGTTTTTAAAGAAGAGAAGCCGAGTAAGAACCATACCACGCATGTGGTATTCAGGTAAGGGGTAGGTTATTCATCGTTCCGGCTGGCACCAGGCCATGTTAGCACTCCTCACAGATGGGAAAGGCCTGGGATAAAGAGCATCTGGCCCTGGGTTAGGCCTTATCTAGGGTAGGGGCCACATCTAATCCAGATGAGACCTCAGCGGATGCAGATGTGACCTCTTCCAGGTGTGCCAGTTGCCTAGGTAACGCAGGTACTGGGTGGAGACTTTGCTGCGAGGAGGGTGGAGTCTGCTCCCCTTCCAGGAGCCGACCTTACAGTTTATAGTCATGAGATTGATTTCTGGCCAAGAATGACTCTTGACAACATTTTTAAAGGTAGCTATGCTAGGACTGTAGATAGGATTTTAAACAGAAATAATCATTTTACTTGTTATGAGTTAGCTCTTTAACTACTCTATGACAAAATTTCCTCAATTTTAATATTAACATGTACCTCATAAGGCCTTTAAAAAAATAATTACAATTTAGAAAGTGCTTCCTAGTGGGTCAAACAACACTTTACTAGTAAATGGGTAATTGATCCAAACAACCTCTTTAATGCTTTAAATACAAAAGAGCTCTGTAAAAATTCAGTCTTTGAAAATACTTCTTAAAAACATAGTAAGAATGTAGTAACAATTATTTTCCTAGGCCTATCTTCCCACCATTACCATCTAACTACTTTATTTAATCTAAGAATGGTTTCTTATGATTTTGTACCTTGGGCTCTACTTATTCTGTGCCTTGTGTCTCCCAATATCAAACATGCATCAATTCTTTCTCATTTGTAAAAATCTAATTGAAATAATTTTATTTTCACATCTTCGAATGGCCTTGGATTTACTTAACTATTGTTATTAACTGAATTGTACTTCCTTTCCCATTGACTTATCTTGTAAATGTGAATGTAATTGGGGGCGAGATTCTTAAGAGTTAAGTTAAAGTCAGATATCATTGCCCTCTCTGTCTCTGTCTCTCTGTCTCTATCTCTCTGTCTCTATACCCCCACCATGTAAAACCAGATCAAACCCTGCCACAACTTTGATTTTAGACCTCTTAACCTCCCGAATGGCTTGATGCCACAGCAGTTTGAGAAGACACAGTCTTTATAGCTAATTAATGTAAGTTCCTTAAGAATAACATCTCCTTAATTTTTGTATTTTACAACACGTACAAAATTGATACTCAATCAGTTTTGAATTGATACATGAGTGAAAAACATAGAAATCTAGGACAGGGAAAAGGAAATGAAATGAATGCCTTCTGGGGGGGGAAATACATGGATAATTATGAGGAGAAATTTTCAAAACTAGGTTTTTTTAGGCCACAGTTTCCTATTGTTTTATTTACTTGCTTGAGTATATTCCTTATCACACAAACCATTCTCCACATTTATGAATAGTTTTAAATAATTATGCAAAAACACAGACTGTTTTGATTTGTTTTATCAGATACAAATCTTTCCTTTTCTGACATCCACACACTTAGGATGAAAACTCTGATAAAGCTGAAGACCAGAACTTCAATAATTTCAAAAGAAATTTAAAACTTTTCAAAGAAAAAAAACATAATTCCCCTGCAGCTAAGTTTTTGCCAAGTGCCAATCAGTATTTGTGATCTAGATAGCTGGTGTGTTTTTTGTTTAGAAAACACTGAAGATGTTATGAATTTAGGAAAGAGTAGGAAGGAAGTGTGTTGAATTAGCATATGCATGCTAACATCTGCTGGAGAGAGCACTGAGAATGCTCAGAATATCAGACACTTGCAAGGATCTGAAGGAAATAAAGTAAAACAGAGATGAGAGAGGAGAAATGCAAGCCGGAATCGCTTATAGCTTTTAGAGGAAATTTCACATTTTTTGAATTGTCCTCTACAGAGTTAACCTCATTATTTGAGTTCAACAAAAAGAAAATGATAATACTTGCTGTTATACGATTTGTTTTTTGAGGCATAGTCATCCTGAACTAAACTCGTATGAACTATGCTATTTAAGATTTAATTATGCACCATAAGATTGATTATGAAACATAAAATTGTAAAGAGTCACTTTTGACCATTCTCATCAATGTTTATCCCAAAGAGAAGTAGTCCATTTCTGCAGTTGTAATGTAATACCAAAGACTGGTTAATTTTTAAATTAACTAAATCATGGAGTTCAAAGCTGAGTAGTTTAAGGTTAAGGTGATAACATTGGAATCTGATGAGAAGGTTGGGTCATCCTCCAAGAGAAAGTTTTTGTTGCTGTATCAATCAGAAATTAATGATTTAACCTCATGTAGCAGAATATAGCAGGGGCAGAGAGAAGAGCTGATATTTCTTAAGGCAAGCCCTTATTAATTAATTAATCAGTCATTAAATAACTTCATCATTTCCCCAAAGACACCGTATCTTAATATTGCCACAACAAGCTTTAAGTTTCAACATGAATTTGGGAAAAGACACACAATCAGATTACAACATGTCCCCTACAATTTCACAAAATATGAAAGTTTAGACATGACACAATATGACAAAGAAAACTATCAGCTCAGCTATCCTTTGATATGTTGATTAAAAAGGATATTTCATTTTATTGTGAATTTTAAATAAATTGCTATTGAGGAACACTCTTGTACAGGCTCATTTATTTCTGACAGTTATTTATTGGACATCAGCAATATGCAAGGAAAAAATACCAGACAAGACAAGTTTCTCATCTCATTTAACCAGAAAGGAAAGGAGGTAATAAAAAAAGTAAGCAAAGAGAAGGAAAAGGTAGGGAAGGAAAAGAAAAGGAAGGAAGGAGAAGAGAAAGGAAGGGAAAGAAGAATGGAAATATATACTTATCGGTGGAGGGAGGTATATTGTGAGGAATACAATGGAGACAATTTGTGATGGTTGTTAGCCAAGTTCTACTACAGAGGGGCCTGAGAAGTCAAAGTTGTTATTTGAAAACTGAGGTGTGAAAAGCCAAGGCAAGAGCAAGAGGAGGGGGAAGATAAACAAGGCAGATAGAGAAAGATAAAGGGAGAACCTGTGAAAGGAAGTTGTTTGACATGTGTGACATGACAAAGTGCCAATGCGGCTATCAACTGGGGTGAAGGAGGAAGAGTCACTTCAGACATCCCTAGATAAGTATTCCAGAGACAGAGGGCAGAGAGGCTCAAGAGTTCGCTCAGTGAGAAGCCATGGAACTGGACTAGAACAGTAGACAGATGGGCAGTGTCAAACCTTTGCAGTAATTGAGCAGCAAGTTGATGAATGTTTAGGACCAGATATAGGAACTGAGAGACTTAGGTAAAGATTTAGGATATGTCATAGACTTGTGAATAATTGTAATAGTTGGCAGCTTATACAAGAGAGTGAGATGGGGAAAGATTAAAAACAGAAACCAAACCTATTCCTTAGGCTTTTAATTGGGACCGGTATAATATGGCATTACTTTCTGAGAGACCAGTTCAATGTTAGTTCTTACCATTTTCCTAAACAAATGATGTTTGTTAGGAAAATGGAGGAGAAAGGAATGGATAGAACAGTGTGAGGAATTCCCTCCCAGGGGAATGCAGATGGTGGGAGGAGGTGGAGTTGGGATCAGGCATATATGGGTCTTAACAAGGAAACAAAGAAATAAGTAACAGGCTATAGTCCCTAGGGGTTAGGGGCAAGTACTTTTGGTTAGGCTTATAATGGAATGTTCTACCTGGGGTGAAAGGAACTTTGGCTAGGCCAAAGGTCAGAATGATTCCCCTGTGGTCAAGCCATGTCTTGGCATACCCGGTGTTTTGCCTGAGGTCCATATGCACCTGGGATAATAGGGTGGAGGTCAATCCTTCAATGGTATTTATTACCTGAGACATCATCATTAAGATAATTGAACTATGTAGGCATTCTTAGAAACACCTTGTCCACTACTGATGTGGTTATATTTTTAATTGCAGTCTAAATTTGAAAATTTTAATAATATATTTGAGGGGGAAGAATTTGACTTTTAACATAATTTATTTTCTTTTAGATCTGAATTCCATTTACATTTCCTTTTGTAATGGTAGCAATTATCTCAGATCCAGGCCTTTTCCCAAGGGTGTCACATTCCATAGGCTTCTATTTCTCCCTACCATTGATAAAGCACAATAAGACTGCACTGTGCTTAGAAACACAGACTCGTTAATTAAGGCCCAATGAAAGTCAGGCTACTTTTTTAAGTATAGACTCATAATATCAAAAGGCTCCTCTGAAAAGAAAGAGAGGTGATCATAAACAAAACAAAATGAAATAAAACAACAGAAAAAATGTGATTTGTCTAATATTGATATTGTAATTTCTCCCAGTTCCCATTTTTCTAGTTCTTTCTTTATATATGTTAAGAGATTGGACTAAAGCCATTGCAGAGCTACCACAGTAGAGTCTACTATCATGGCATGTTGCCAAATATCTCCTATTAGGGGTTTGGCACAAGGTGTTATTTTGAGAGTGCAGAACTGTTGCTGTGCATGTCAGGCAAATCTACCCTGTACCTCTATATAAGGTATGGTAGTTATTAGACCTTCCTTGGCCCTTTACATCATATATGGTTCACATATTGGCACAGATTTTTTTTGGGGGGGGGTTCGGTGGTGGGGCCTGAACTCTGGGCCTGGGCGCTGTCCCTCAGCTCTTCAGCTCAAGGCTAGCGCACTACCACTTGAGCCACAGTGCCACTTCCGGCTTTTTTCTTTTTGCTTATGTGGTGCTGAGGAATCGAACCCAGGGCCTCATGCATGCAAGACAAGCGCTCTACCACTGAGCCACCTTCCCAGCCCTTGGCACAGATTTTCAAGGTTTCTACTAAAAGCATAGTCAACCTGTTACTCTAAGGTTTTGTGTTTATTAGTGATACACTTATATGTCCAGACCCAAATAATTTAAATTGGAAAAATTAAAGTCCTGTGTTGTACACATTAAGGTGAAAAAATCCTTCCACTGCTTTCTTGTGGAAACATCGTGGCTCTTGATAATGATCTTCAGTTCAACATAGCTACTGTGCCGGACAACATAACATCTACAGTTATAGCCCCATGATACTCATCATCTAACTGGGTGAGAAAAATAGCATGAACACATTTTCAAATTTAGGTCAGAGGGCAGTGACTGAATGGGATACAGACATTGTATCAAAAGTTGGAAAGTTCATGTAATCCCACATTCAGCTGAACCTGTGGGAAATAATGTTTTTTTTTTAAAGATACTTTAATATTTTTCTTGTTTTCACACTACTAATTAAATTAAGGCTGCTTTTGAAAATCATTAACATAATTTTCATCATCACCTCAGAAAATAAAAGGCTATTTATTTATTTAGTTAGGGTGGCACAATTTCATTTTGGATGTTTACCTGCCTTTCTTAATGCTCCTTACTTAGACAAATAGCAATATGTAGCCTTGATTTAAAGTAAAAATACAGGTGGAAACTATGTGTCTTATTCTTTTTTAAATTTTTACTTTTTGTCTCCAAACACAGTTTGATTTCTGCTTATTAGCAAATTACAGCCTGTTGTGTTTACTTTTTGAAATAGAAATGGAAAACTGAGATAAAAAGAACAGCAACAAAACACATAATAGCACTACTGTCAACACTACCAGCAAGCTCCACTTCTGTGCGCTCATCTATTGGCTTTATTCAGGGAGAAAGATGAAAATCCCACCATGTTGTATTGAAAGGGCATTTTTCAGAGATTTGGGGTGAGAAGTAAGAATTTTAAGGTTCTTATATTTGTCTTTTGTGAAATATCCAGTTGTTTTTTTTTTTCATTTGTTTGTACTGCTGGCTTTTACTGATATTCAGAAGTACTATAGCCTGTTTCTGAGCAATTGCATAGCTGCCTGTCTTAAAAACAGTGGACTAAAACAGTACATTTTAAGTTTTAATGTGTATACAAATCCCTTAGGCATGTTAAACCTTAGATTCAGATTATGTTGGTGTGGGATGAAGCCTAAGATTCTTGGCTTTTTACTATAGTAGATTCACCTACTTCTTCTCCCTTCATGAAAGGCATACACATAGTGGATCCATAGGAAGAAAGTTTTGAGTGGTTTGATTTTTAAGTTTAAAAATGGTTCAACTTAGACTTAAAGAGAAACTTCTCCGAGGAGGAAATAAGAAAGGCCAATAGACACATGAAGAAATGTTCAACTTCTCTGGCCATAAAAGAAATGCAAATCAAAACAACATTGAGATTACATATCAACCTAGTTAGAATGACTCTAACCAAGAACTCTAATAACAACAGATGCTGGAGGGAATGTGACCAAAAGGGACATTTACTGCATTCTTGGTGGGAGTGTAAACTTGTTCAACCACTTTGGAAAGTAGTATGGAGGTTCCTCAAAAGACTTCACATAGAGCTCCCCTATGACCCAGCAATCCCACTTTTGGGCATTTACCCAAATGATCACAAACAAAGCTAGACTAAGGCTACCAGCACAACTATGTTTATTGAAGCATTATTCACCATAGCTAAGTTATGGAACTCACCCAGATGCCCCTCAGTAGATTAATAGATCAAGAAAAAAATATACATATATACACTCTCTCACACACACATGTATATATATATATATGTATATATATATATATGTATGTATATACAATGGAATTCTATACCTCCTTCAGAAAGAATGACATCACCCCATTTGTTAGGAAATGGAAAGACTTGGAGAAAATTATATTGAGTGAAGTAAGCCAGGCCCAAAAAACATAGGTCCCATACTTTCCCTTATTTGCAATAACTAGTGTATGTCTATGACAAGCAGAAAAGTTTAAAAGCTGTGTACATATGATCATATAAGATGATAAGTGAATTGAACCCCAAGAATAGCGCACAAGTGTTTTTTTTCTTTCTTGCTATTGTTTTTAATGTATTTATAATGTACTATATAATTTTTTTGTTTCTTTTGTATGTTCCTCCCTCAGGGTATAACCGCTGTTGTCACTATAATTGGATCCCGTACCCTGCATCTTGTATATACATTTTTTCTAATTTGGGGAGGGGAAGGGAAATAACAAAATGCTGAAATAAGGATACAGGTTGAACCATTGTAACAATGAGATGTACAAGACAATATGTTGAAAACAAACTTTACAACTTCATGTGTGGGGGGGAGGAGTCATCAAGGTGGGGAGTGAAGGGATGGTAGGGGAAAAACAATAAGAAATGTACTCATTATCTTACTCATGTAACTGTAACCCCTTTGTACAGTATTTTTACAATAAAAAACATTTTAAAAAGTGGTGCAACTTGTTTTGTTCTTTATCTGGGTTACTCAGCTTTACTAGAAATCAGTATTTACTAGAAATCTGTATTCTAATACATAATACTGTAAATCAACTAATATGCACATTCTTCTACATTTTATCAATTTCATATCTCCAAGGACATATATATGTAATTGCTGTTTCTACTATATATTATATATATATGTATCACATATATGATACACACAAATACACACATACACACACACACACACACACACACACACACACACACATATTACAAGAAAACTTTTGGCTAGTTCTTTGTTGAAATCACTTTAACTTGTAAAGTTTTTTCCAAAGGAATGAGGTTCATTTTTTAAGGCTTTTTGAATGATTAATCTGATCACATTAACAAATGGGTAAAATCTTGTGGCTCACCACTGATCACTGTATTATCTATCTAATTCTTTTAGTAAGTTAGAAGCAAATAAGTAACTAAATGGTTTTTCAAAAATATGGAATAGCTGTAACCATGGTGGGGGTCAGGATTATCTGGGGAACTGTTAAAAATTTTGTAGTTCTTCTCTCCCACTCACATGACTTTCCAATACAATCTCCTACAGGGAACATAGCTATTTTAAATTAAAGGAAAAAAATGACCCAGATGTTTCTGATTTGCCAGCTCTATTCCCTCCCAAATAAGAATTGCTGAAATAAATTAATGACATACTTTGAGTCTCACCTTTCATTTTTGAATTTTAATGTCCAAACTATAAAATTCTTAAATTGCTTTATATATTTTTATTTTTCATAGTTAAGTAACACCAGGGTTCTGTTTTAAAAGTTCTCATAGAACAAGGAACTAAAACAGAACCACACATCAGTGTATTCCTTTGCATAGTTCAGTGGTTCTCATCTGTAGATGTAAATACAAAATAATGTGGAGAATTTTTAAAACCCCAAGGCATAAGGCCCACCCTTGACCTTCATCAGAACTTGTAACCATGAATTCTGACATTATTTTAAAGTTCCTCAGCTAATTCTTTATAAGCGGTGAGTTGAGCACCAATGATAGGTGCCCCAAACCCAGAAAACCTTTGTAGATAGAACAATAGAGAACCATTTATCATTTTAAAATGTAGTGAATTTCAAAGTATGTAGTAAATACAGGAGCCTCTAGTCTTTCATGTAATTCTTTAAGACTTACTTCTTTGTGAATATGTATATTCCTTAACCTATTAACACATAGATGATTATATATTTCACATCTTCTTAGAACAATAAATAATTAGAATACTAAGAAACATATATTCACATATCTCAATATACCTCTTAAGGTATTTAATGCTGACAGCTCAGTTTACTGAATATAATGCTAATGACATTGGAGTAGATCATATATTATTTGCCCTTTCATGTAGGAATTTAAATGATGTTTTATCCTTTGCTTCTAATCTAATTTTATGATTTCATAGTAAATATTTTCCAGATTCTATTTTCACTTTTATTAATGGCAAATAAGACTCCTCTAGCTCACCTCATTTTCCCATCCTCATATTGTAAACAAATGTGAGGATGGATTTTTTTTTTTTGCAATATACATGAAATGAAATATGTCCTCATTAGTGTGGGCACTGAAAGCCAGCTCTCCATGGGTCTCTCTCCATTTCTATCCCTTTTGTATGCAGAGACACCAATTGTCCCTCTGTCTGTGCTATCAATTTGTATAATAAATAGCTATAGAAGATTGCGTTCCACTTAGAATAAAAGACATCATGTGTAATTTATCATGTCCCAGTGTTTTGTTTTTATTTGTTGTTTTTGTTTGTTTTTTTTTACTTGTAGATTTATAGGCACATTCTAGTTACCAGATATGTGGGAAATTATGTAACCTCTGTTTGAGTCTGGCTTACTTCAATTAATATATTTTTTCCAGTATTCCATTTCCTTATGAATAGTACAATATCATTCTTTCTGATGGATGAGTAGAATTCCATTGTGTATATATACCATATTTTCTTGTTCCATACACTAAGGGGCATCTGGGATGATTCTATATCTTGGGTAAGGTAAACAATGCTGCAATGAACATTGTTGTGCTGGTAGCTTTATTGAGGCCTTGTTTGTGGTCTATTCAATAAATGCCCAGGAATGGAATTACTGGGATGCACAGAAGCCCTATGTTAGTTTCTTGAGGAACCTCCTTCATTCTAGAGTGTTGAACAAGTTTACATTCCCACCAACAGAGTAGTAGAGTTCCCTTTTGGCCACATCTCTGACAGCATTCAATATTAGTTTTGTTGATAATGGGCATTCCAACTGGGTGGAATCTCAATGTTTCTCATTTCTTTTATGGCCAGAGATGTTGAACATGTTTTCTTATGTCTATTGTTCATTCTTACTTCTTCTTCTAAGAAGTCTCTCTCTCTCTCTCTTTTTTTGTTTTCGTGGGTCGTGGGGCTTGAACTCTGGGCCTGGGCACTGTCTCTGGGCTCTTTAGCTCAAGGCGAGTGTTCTACCACTTGAGTCATAGTGCCACTTCCGGTTTTCTAGAGGTCTATTGGAGATAAGAGTCTCAGGGAGTTTCTTGCCAGCGCTGGCTCTGAACCACAATCCTCAGATCTCAGCCTCCTGACTAGCTAGGATTATAGGCATGAGCCACCGGTGCCTGGCTGAGAAGTCTCTTTTTAAGGCTTTAGTGTATTTATTAGTTGAGTTGTTGTTTCTTTGAGTGTTCATTTTGGAAGAGGTTAATATTTTGAGCCTTAAGTATATTTTAGGTATGAGGCCTTTGTCTGATACATGACTAGTCTCTAGGCATTGACACAGAATGAGACCAAAGGAGGATATTCTTAGAGAACCACAAAGGTGCAATAGCTGGGTGCATCAGATCATATAAAATAATATTTATCAAAAGAACTCCAAGAAATGGAAACAAGGGTTTTTTTTTCCTTTGTTGCTGTTTTTGTTTTCTTTTCCTTTTTGTCTTGTTTATTCATTTCTCTGTCTTTGGGAGGGTAAAATAGAGACACACAAATAGTGGGACAAAGGATGAACAAATGGAGCAGTGGTAATCAGGAGACACTGTGTTGAAAATGATACAACTTATGGGTGGAGACAGGAGGGAAAAACTGGGAGAGAGGAAGAGAAATGATATTATTCAAAAAGAAATGCACTGTTATGTGACTCATGTCAGTTCAACCTATCTGTACATCACATTTACAGTAACAATTAAAAAATAGAAACAATTACTTAAAGATAACAAAGCATTTTAAAAAGAAATAAAAGGAATTATATGACTCACCAAATAAACACTTTTGAGTTCTTTCTTATGTTCATGGTAACCAGAAGTCAAAGAAAGCATGTCATTTCTGGCTTCCAGAACAACCAACAACTTATTGAACTGCCTGGGTATTAAGCTCAATATGTGCCTCTACCTGTGGAATCCATGTAGTCCTTTATATTGTCTATACAACAGATTTATGTACTTGAAAATAATCCAATCTAACAGACCAAGTTAGAAACTGTTCAGAAAGCTATGGGATGCTTTCTGCTTTTGGATTTTGACACCCTAATGACTTCTTTGTACTGAAAGTTTCTGGGCCTTTACTTCAATGATTATCATCAAAGGAAAATAATCTGCATTCAGAGAAACTCCTTATGGATTGAACTCACTGTCTTTGTATACAATCACCAGGCTTTCTGAGAAACAAGATTTTATTTATTACTAATCTCCTGTCAAAAGTGAACTGCTAACCTACTGATGTTTTGAAACACTGCCTAATGCTTCTCTTTGAGTGCCCATCAACTTAGATTCAATAATAAACAGGATGGAAATTCTCTAACCAGATTCATTTGCTCAATGTCAACGATATTTATAAGAAAACTCTTGCCTGTTGCAGATGGCTCACACTTAGCTCAGATCTGAGAATTTCTGTTAGAAGCTGATCCAACACAGGTAAGTCCATGAGTCATCTCCAATTAACTAGTAAAAATGCTGAAAGTGGATCTGTTGCTCAAGTGGTAGAGAACTAGCCTTTAACAAAAAAAAAAACAAAAAAACAAAAAAAACTCAGGAACAGCACCCAGGCAATTAGTTCAAGCACCAGAGAGAAAGAGAGGAAAGAGAGAGAGGGAAAGGAGAGAGAGAGAGATAGGGAGGAAGGGAGGAAGGGAGGAAGGAAGGAAGGAAGGAAGGAAGGAAGGAAGGAAGGAAGGAAGGAAGGAAGGAAGGAAGGAAGGTTACAAAGAAAGAAAGAAAGAAAGAAAGAAAGAAAGAAAGAAAGAAAGAAAGAAAGAAAGAAAGAAAGAAAGAAAGAAAGAAAAGGAAAGAAAAAAGGAAAGAAAGAAAGAGAATGAAAACTCCTGGTCTCAGAACATTTGGTTTTATACAAATATGTTAATGTTATCTTTTTATGGATAATTTTATTTGTTAGTATATCAAGTGTAGAATAGTTGATTCCAAAGGGCTCTTGGTACATAGAGGCTTATAAAAGCCAGAGCCAGTTTCATTGATGGCTCAATTAATCTGAAAGTCAATGCCTATCAGGTTGCTGTAGCCATTTAACCTCAGTGAGGGCTATGCAGAATAAAAAAATGCATGTGTTTGCTTCATTCAAAGCCATTACTACTCTTCTAGCTACTGTTCCTTTGATGAACAGCTATGTTTTTACTGACTTGTTGCCAGTGGCTCAGTCATTATAGAAACCAAAATATTGACAAATCAAAGATATCTATTTTTGGAGCTATGAATTATAGCTGTGTGCAACAGAACACATTGTATGGGGAACTCATGTGGAAGTCTGTCATATGATATCATTCTCTGAAGAAATGGAGTAGAATAAAACTGCGGATCAAGCCTGAACACTACAAATTGCACTATTCTTGCTCGTATCTATCATGCCACAAGATATGTCATGATAGCTGTCATTATTGACTGGAGGTAAAGTAAAGGACTATGTCTCAGATACAGAAGTTATTAATACACCCTAGAAACTGGCAGTTCTGCTAAAGGTGATCTTTTTTTCTTATGTTCAGCAGGGCCATAACACATGGAACATATCATCCAGCCATTCCTGGTAAACTGTGTTTGACCTTCCACCAACCTGATATGTTATCAGTAGTGCCTCGCTGCTATCATCAGTTTCTTCAAGTGACCATGTTGTTGATGGCTCAGTCTGACTTTACCTGCTAAATCCTAGTGATCTATTAGAAATAATAAGAGTTGAACTCCAGTTGCTATACTTGCAATACCAAATATCAGTGCCCTCATATCTTTTTCACTTTCAGTATTGTTGCCAACATTGTTATTGTACAGATAAACAAATGCCAGCTGACTGATGAGGTAGACAAATGCAAGAGCTTGGAAAATTGCCCTCACAGGCTTTCTAAAAATAAAAACAATATCAGAGGTAGGAAACTTAAAGTTTATGAGTTGGCCAACCATAAGACTAACATGGAGACAATTCTATAATTTTGAGACAATTGGTGTATTTGTTTTCTGTCATTTTGTGTTGAAAATTGACATAATATGTAGAACAATAGAGAGTGAGATAAATAGCAGTTGTACTTTTTAAAAAGATTTTTTATTATGAGCCATACAGAGGAGTTACAATTACATGGGCAAGATAATGAGTACATTTCTTAAGCAGTTGTACTTGAAAAGAAGTATTCCTCTTCTGCTAGATTTTGATTGTGAGTAGATTAGGTCAATCTAGTTAGCAGTTGAGCTGGAGTCTTCTTGTTGTTCCTTATTTTTCCTTTGGTTTTCCGCACTATAGAAAACTACATTTGTTTATTTCTTCATGCTTGCTAGCCTAGAGCTGGTCTTCAGGGAATTGTACTCTCTGGTTCTGCTTGAGTCTTTCTCTTAACCAAATGTGTATACTCTGCATGCACGTCTAAAGAGTATTTGTTGATTTTGCTACAAAAGTGTGAAACTTTTGCTTCAGAGAGAACCATCTAGGCAGATTTTCTTGCCTTGCTATACAGATGTTGCCTACTGCTCCTCCTGTCTTTCCCCATTAGAGGAAGCTGCTGCTATTCTCCTGCCAGGTACCAGAGTTCCCTGGGAATACATGGCTGTGTCTATGGAGAAGGATCTGGACCAATCAGGGAGCTTTTGTCTTAGAACTTCAAATATTCTGTATTTCCACAGCAGCCCATCCCCTACCATTACTAACTCATTAGGAATTTTAAGTGGAATCTACCTGGCTCTCCTCCCAGGCAGCTTAAATTCTCAAGTAAATCCATGTTCCTGCCCTGTCACTTAGAGGAGCTCATTTTTTAATTTTTAGTTTAGATTAATTAGTTGTCCTACATATTCAGATCCCTGAAGAGTTTATAAAAATTAGTGGTTTTCTAGTGTTTAGTGTTTTCTCCTTAGGATAGTAACAATTTCCCCAGCTTTACACAACCGAAGCAAAAACAAGAGTTTAAGTGACTTGGGGTATAATCTTAATTTGCTTGGCTCTATGAGTCTATGAGTCTTTATTTGAAAGGTAATTTTAGACTTTTTTTGCACCTTATTCAATGTTGCTACAGACATAATTTATTATTAATCAAGGCCTTATGCCATGTTTTATTTCTTCTCAAGTTCTGTTCATTTGCTACAGGGAAAAAGAGACTTTTAAGAAAACCTAAGTTGGCAAAGCACACTTATAGTTTCTGAAATATAACACAGTTTGCAAGCATGCAAAAATTGATAAAGGGTTGATTATCTTAATTTTATAAAAGTTCCACTTATGACCTAGCTGATGGAAGATTCTATTGAAGAAGGTATCTAAGTTATTGCTTCACTATTTGTTATAAATGTCATATAAGGCAAGTGATTTCTGAGAAAAATAAATTTAGTTATTATAAATTTAATTATTTATAAAGTGGGAAAAGTATAACCTGTCATTTATCATTCAGTATAATTAAGAAATAGAATGATAAACAAGCAGAAGCACTTGCTCCAAGTAACGTCTCGATGCATTTTTTTCTTAGTAGAAATATACTAGGAATAGTTCTCCCACAATGTGATTTTAGGCAAATCTCTTTGCATTTCTCCTCAATTTTTTATATTGTTAAAATGGTTTATGTAACAAATTGTCTTAAGATGAGCTATATAAATCATAATGGAGAGAATAAAAAGCATAATACCAACAAGAAGGGCATTGTCTGTTTTATTTATGTACAAATGGGAAGTGTCGCTAAGAATGATTCACATGTAGCTTCTTCCTTACTGCAAACACTGTTCACCATTTACTCTGATATTTGATTATTATTGTTTTTGTTTGTTTGTTTGTTTGTTTATGTGCTACTAAGGAATTGAACCCAGGGCCTCAGGCATACTAGGCAAGCACTCTACCACTAAGCTACTTTCCCAACCCCTTTATTAGATTTTTTTTAATGATTATTTTAACTACTGTGATTACTATATCTGTTTTATCAATTAGGAAAATAGGTGAAATCATATAAAATAGGCTATCAAGTGACATCAAATATAATTAAACATAGTTTTCCACATGAAGACGATTCTCTCAAAATTGTACAACACCATTTAACATGTACACTTTTTCTGCGGACCCCCCCCCAAAAAATAAATAAAATGCATTTAAGTTCAGGAGACTTGACCTAGTTGGTTCTAAATAGAATATGTATGCCACTACTAAAAATAAAATTGTGGGAAGTTTAACTAGGTATAGTAGAAACTTTGTTAAGATGGCCCGTTTCAGCAAATGAGAACACAAGTGGTTCTATTAAGTTGGAATTGCAGATAGACAACAAATATTGCTTTTAAAACGAGTATGCTTCAAAATATTAGTTAGGACATACTCATACTACAAATCATCACTTATGTTTTCAAAAAAATTCTAATTTAACCTAGCATCTAGAATCTTATCTGCTAACTTGTATTGAGTTGTGTCCTTTATGATCTCTTGAACTAGTTCTGAGCTTAAAAAATTCTAAGAAAGGGGATTGGGGGAAGATGGCGGAGGAGCCATGTAATTGTAGCCCCTCTGTACAGTATGTTCTCAAATAAAATAAAATAATATTAAAAAAAAAGAAAATCCAAGGAGACTAAAAGCTTTTCAGAGAAATAAATAATGCACAATAGAAAAAAAAATTCTAAGAACACAACTCATTTTTAAAAAACTTCGTATCAAAGGAATAGCAGAAACACAAGAGAATCTCCTAGGCAATTTAGGAACTTGGAACTACCAACACCCTGAAATCATGCCTGGAAAACTGGAGGAAATCTGAAACTAAGGCATGATTTTGGTTGAGAAATTGTTTGGTGATTACACGTTCATAGAAATTATTTTTTTCTTGTTGGGGGATTTAATTTTTTGAGTTCCAGGTATATTTTAGATATGAGACCCTTGTCCGTTGTATGGCTAATGAAGATCTCCCAATCTGTGGGCTTTCTATTGATCTTGCTAGCTATGTCCTTTGCCATGCAGAAGCTCTGCAACTTCATGCAATCCAATTTGTCCAACCTTTCTTTGATTTGTTGTGTTTCTGGGTCTCTATTAAGAAAATTTTGGCCTGAGCCAAGGAGACCTAGGGTTTCTCCTATTCCATCCTGTAATGTTTTCAGAGTGTCTGCTTTGACTACGAGGTCTTTGATCCATTTGGAGTTGATTCTGGTGCAGGGTGATATATAAGGATCTAGTTTTAGTTTTCTACAAGTAGTTAACCGATTTTGCCAGCACCATTTACTGAAGAGGCTGTCTTTCTTCCATTCTATTTTTTTAGCTCTCTTATCAAAGATTAGATGGCTATAAGTTTGTAGGCTCATTTCTGGGTTTTCAATTCTATTCCATTGGTCCTGAGGTCTGTTCTTGTGCCAGTAGCAAGCTGTAAACAAAAAATAAGTGGACTAAAGACTTAAAGAGAAACTTCTCTGAAGAAGAAAAAAGGATGGCCAATAGACACATGAAGAAATGCTCAACCTCCCTAGCCATAAAAGAAATGCAAATCAAAACAACATTGAGATACCACCTAACCCCAGTTAGAATGGCAAAAATCAAGAACTCTAATAACAACAGATGCTGGAGGGGATGTGGACAGAAGGGAACCTTCATTGTTGGTGGGAGTGTAAACTTGTTAAACCACTTTGGAAAGCAGTATGGAGGTTCCTCAAAAGACTTCACATAGAGCTCCCCTATGACCCAGCAATCCCACTTTTGGGCATTTACCCAAATGTTTACAAACAAGACCACACTAAAGCTACCAGCACAACTATGTTTATTACAACATTATTTACCAAAGCTAAGGTATGGAACCAACCCAGACGCCCCTCAGTAGAGGAATGGATCAAGAAAATGTGGTATATATACACAATGGAATTCTATGCCTCCATCAGAAAGAATGGCATTGCCCCATTTGTTAGGAAATGGAAAGGTTTGGAAAAAATTATATTAAGTGAAGTAAGCCAAGCCCAAAGAAACATAGGTCCCATGGTTTCCCTTATTTGCAATATCTAGTATATGTATGAGTCAAGCAGAAAAGGTCAGATAATGTGATGTTAGGAAAACGAACCCTTAGATATATATTTAAATGTTTTTCTTCTTTCATGCATTTGTTTCTAATGCATTTATAAGATTATCTCTTTGTTGCTTTGTATGTCCCTCCCCCATAGTATAACCCCTGCTTTCACTATATTTGATGTTGGTACAATTTGTGGAGGAGAAGGGGAAAAACAAGTTGTTTAAGGATAACTGTGGACCCGTTGCAACAATGAGAAGTACAAGTTGTCATGTCGAAAACGAACTTTACAACTTTGGTGGGGGGGGAGGATTGGGGGGTTGGGGGGAGGATGGGAAAGGATGGGAAGGGTAAACAAAGGAGGAGGCTGCAATGCTTGATAAGAAATGTACTCATCTTGCCCATGTAATTGTAACCCCTCTGTACAGTATGTTCACAATAAAAAATAAAAATTAAAAAAAGAAATTATTTCTTTCTTCCTTTTTAAAATTAAATTGAATTATTTTTCTGTGTCATCACCACGGCTTGAACACAGGGCTTCACACTATTGCTTAGGTTTTTATTTTGTTTTCCATTATACTTACACTCTAACATTTGACCCACATCTCCAGTCTGCTATTTTACTGATTAATTGGTAATAGAGTATCGCTAGGCATTCCTGCCTTGGCTGGCTTTTTATCTCTCATCCTCAGATTTTACTAAGCCATGTGAGCAGCTAGGGTTCTAGATGAGCCACCAGTGCATAGCCTCATTCATACAAATTTTAATCTTGAGTTATATTTCTTAACGAGGCTTCCAATTATGGAACAATCTACTCACCCTAATGGAGACAGAATCATTCTTTTTAAGTATACTACTATTTAAGACCTACATAGACTTTACATAGATCAGTGGCCCTCACCACCTGAGTTTCTAATTCAGTTCTGGTGAGAAAACTCAAAGTTCTCTCATAACATGGATGCTACTTGTCCTGAGGAATCACATTTTTGAGAACTACTTTTCTGAAATCTAAAAAGAGCAACGCATGCCAAAAAAGAATGGAATCATAACCAATTAACTGAGTATCAATTCATTAACATATTTAACAACTGTGTAAGGAAGGTTAGAGATAAATTACATTTATATTATTGCCCATAGGTCAATATATTTGGTCACCAGGTGACCAAAAAGCATTTCGGTTTGTAAATAATTTCTGAATCATTATAAAAATGTTGCATTATATGGAGTATAGAACTCTTTTCTGTTTTATTTTTTTGAAAATTGAAACTACATATCATTACAGTGCATTTTCAATTTTTATGTATATATACATTGAAAATAGACTAAACATGTCAAATGATAGGAAAATGCCTTATATAATATTTTACATTAATTTAAGTAAATATTCTCAGAGCATGTAAAATTATATTTGCATATAGGCTCAATATTTCTAAAATATACAGAATAATAAAAAAACAAAATCCTCCAAGAACATAAATCCCTTATAGGTATAATATTATTTCAGAGACGCGAGTGGGAATAGGGACAACATCCATTGACTAGAATTACAAGCAATTCTGTTTTTGTTATTTCTCTAAATCACATACTCCCTCCAAGGCACTGAAGATACTTTAACAACTTTAGCTTTACTTTCTCTGTGAAGAGGCTAATCAGCAAGCACTTAAGCGTAATTTAATGAAATGAGAAAAAGTAGTTATTGAATTTATTAACCCTAGTATTTTTAAGGTGTTCCAGAAAAGTCTGTGTTGGACCAGCTGGCCAATGCATAGTCACCACGTGTTGAAATTATAATATACAAATGAAAGGACTGGAAAGATTTTAGCCATTGAGCATCATTTGTAGCTCAGACTGACAGGGTGGATGGCAGCAAGGAATTAAGTGAGAAGATTAATTTTGAAGAACATGGGAAACATGAGACATCCCATGAACACTTAGAATATGCACCTTCCATTATAATCCTGTTACTCCTCAGCACATTATTCAGCCATGCACTGATTGGCATATCGAAAATCATATGAAAAGGCTGGCATGATTTTGAGAAAGCTTGTTCTTAAAAATCAGTCTCATATCTCAAACCACACTAAAGAATTAAGAGAAGTGGGTAATATACAAATGTCTTCATATGACTTTAAACTCTATGAAATACTTAAGCAAGTTTATTAGTTTAATATAAGACTAAAGGAGAGTAGCCATTAATGAATTATGTTCCTACTATGACTACATCCTAAAGAATTGATATATCTAATCTCATTTTATCCCCCCAAAAGATAAAAATTATCACGGAAAAGTTTTAAGATGTGTGCTACCTAGGAGGCCCTCTTGGTTATCCCCTTGAAATTACATTCATTTCTTTTCTATAACTTGTATAAATAAATATAAATGTATCAAATAATTACTTTAGGAGATCCATAACTACCAGGATATTCTATATCCAAAATTTACCTACACTATTTTCCCGCTAAATTAAGCTTATTCTATTGTCAATAGTAACCAGAAAGACATTCAGTGAGCATGTATCATAGTTTATTTTCTAATCTGTATTCTCTTCAGATTACAGAAAACTGAAGAGAGGTAAACCTTAGATTCTGCCACTTCACCTCACAATCCCTTTCAAAGGTATACTCAAATCAGAGGGGTGTGTGTGTGTGTGTGTGTGTGTGTGTGTGTGTGTGTGTGTGTGTGTGTGTGTGTGTGTGTGTGTGTGTGTGTGTGTGTGTGTGTGTGTGTGATTAGCTTTCAGTTTTATTTAAAAAATATTTTCTCAATAAAGATTTGACAGTTGAATCTGCTTTGGATCTTGCTGTAGAATGATTTTTCTCTAGGGATAATATTATGTCCATTCACATGGATCTATCAGAAAGAATTCTACATTGAGGTTTCAAACTTTCTGTCTCTCAGTAATATTAATTTTGAAGCATTACCTTTGGTACATACATTTCCCTTTGGTAAATTTATTTCCCTCCATGGAGAAAGGTGATGACTAAGTATAAATGGATTCAATTTCTTGTGAACAAATGCTGTCTTGATATCAATTTTTTAATGCCTTGCTAAAAGGTATATACAAAATTTAGAATATCCTGAAGTTGTCTTGGATTACATCCAGAAATAAGCCAGCTACCTTGACTATACGGATATGTCATTGTCACATAATCACATATGTTAGAGAGTAAAGGAAAAACTATTACATGGCATTCTATATTATTCTGGTGGTAAAAACAGAAATAGAAGCTTCTCACAGGGATGTTAGACATATTGCCATTAGATCTCTCTTCATTATTTGGCTTTCATATTTAACAATGTGAATTCTCAGTTCATGCTCCTGATATGATTGATTCCCTAGAATCAGAAAGCAATACAACTTAAACATATAAATTAAGGATGACTAAAAGGTACAATTTTCCTGAGATATAGATTATAAATATTTATTTCACTTTCAAATAAGAATAATAATTTAAGTAAAAATCAGTACAAATTTGAAAACTGTAAACACTAAGTTTAAGCTGATATTTCTTCAGGTGCAATTGAACACTGTATCATTTTCTTTACACAGTATTCAATTACCCATACTGTTGTTACTACCCAATATGGCCAATATACTCCTCTGCTATCTACACTGAATCTTACTTTGTAAACAAATTTTTCTGTCTTCTAACATCGATGTAACTTTTACATTAAAAAAAATGCAACTTAGAAAATCCTTATACATTTGGACTTAGAAAATCCTTATAGCAACTGCTCCTAAATGTTTAATTATTATTGGTCTTACTGTCATCTTTCCAATGAGAAATACACACCAAAAAGATAACAACATAATGGTTCATTATTGAATTTCTTGTAAACCCACAAAAATAAATAAAGTTTTTTGATGGAATAGAGTAAAGGAGAACTCGGGGCATTTACTTTTAAATACAGTTTCTTTTGAAAAATATGACTTTAAAATTTCTCACCTAATATATAAAGTTTAATTGTCTTCATCCATGGGGAGCCTTGCCAGAGGTAAAACAATTTCTTATCTTCAACATGACAAATTAAACCTGGCATTGTGCAGAAAACTGAACATTCCCTTTAACTTAACAACAATTCTGGCTGTGTGTTTTGAAATAAAACACCAAGAAGGTAGTGTCCCTTGAATTTCTATGAACTGAACAGAGATCTCCTATTGACCTGCGTTTTTGTGTGGCCTGAGAGAAAAATCAATTTATAATGTCAGAACACTGAGCATTTTACAGTTGTTAGCCTATCCTGACAGATGCTTACACCGCCTTTGCTTCAGGAAGAGTAAAATTAGGTCTCAATTTATTTTCCAGTCACCATTGAAGCTCAACATTGGCCATCGTGTAGTAAAAAAAAATTAAGTCGCAAAGAAATTATATATTTGTATTTGATAACATGGCCAATTTAGAGCTCAATAAGGAGAAAGTTTCAATTTTACTATTTCAAAATAACACAGCTTTTAGTAATGCCCTAATTATAGTTTAATAATCTCAAAACCTCAACACATTACTGATGAAATAATACTTTAGAAAATGCTAAGTTTTCCAATGTCTTCTACACAGAGTAAGCTCACTTAAATGGTATGAGGATTTTAATTATTTAAATTTCAATATTTAAAATTTAAATTGAGGGGCTGGGAAGGTGGCTCAGTGGTAGAACACTTGCCTTGCATGCATGAGGCCCTGGTTTCGATTCCCCAGCACCATATAAGCAAAAAGAAAAAAGCCAGAAGTGGCACTGTGGCTCAAGTGATAGAGTGCTAGCCTTGAGCTGAAGAGCTGAGGGACAGTGCCCAGGCCCAGAGTTCAGGCTCCATGACCGGACCCCCCCTCAAAAAATTTAAATTGATTTTTACATACAAAGGAAGATAATATCAGTTATAACTTTATATTTCTTATGAAATCATCAAGAATTGGAAACAATGATTAGTTGGAAATATCATCACATAATCAAAGTGATGATTTAGAAATGAAAGCAAATATAAGTGTTTTGCACAACTAAGTCCATTCACTGAGCCCATGCAACACGTTCTTCTCATCAATCTCCCTTTCTCTTCCATGTAAAAGGGTGATGGTACTTACTGTAAGAGGGCTATGACTTGTTGCCATTATTACTGTTTTTGGCTGAGGGACCCATATAAGGAAATATATCCATCAAATCCTTAACATACAGGAGTTTCATGCTCAATAATTTAGACATCTTTCTCCCTATCTTTCTATCAGATACTATTCAGTAAAATTTGCTTTTTAAGTTTACATGGACTTTGATATATTAAAGTCTAAGAAATAAATGCTTATTACAATTTAAATCCAGTTCCTGTTATCATCTGATAAAACAATGTGTTTGAGGGTAATGCATCTCTAAATGGTGCCTAAAAAGACATTTGGGCTTGAACTCTAATAAGACAACCCAGATTCCCCATGGTCATTTTATTATTTTATCATTTTTATTAGTTTGCATCTTTATCTTCCTCTCCCTTCTTCCCTGACTATTGTACATTCCACAGTTAAATTACTCCATGAAGAAAGAGTAATGGTGTCGTGTGCCCGCTCATTCAGTAAGTGTGACAGCATCCATGAAATGTGATGCTTTCTCTACTCAACTACTACATTCCATTTCAAATCTACATATCTAATTGGACCCTTATCTGTGTGTGTGTGTGTGTGTGTGTGTATACCTGTGTGCTTACATGTATGCATGCACACATAAGTGCTAGTATTGGTGCTTGACTCAGGGACAGTGCTTTTCTTTGCTCAGGGCTGACACTTTACCACATAAACCACAGCTCCACGTCTGGCTTTTTGGTAATTAATTGGAAATCAGAGTTTTACGGACTTTGCTTCACTGGCTGGTTTTGAACTGTGACTCTCAGATCTTGCTTCCTGAGTAGCTAGGATTACAAGTGCACCTGATTGACTGTTAACATTTTTAAATTTCAGGGGAAAGAAAAGGCTAGCCTAAATTTCTTTCTCTCTTTTAATAAGTATTTGAATAAAAAACATATGATCAGAGGATGAAAGAGTGTAGACCTGTAATCCCAGCGACTTGGAAGGTGGCAGGAACAGGATGATCACTGTCTGGCAGCCTGAGCAGACGCTAACCATAAAACAAATAAAAGTAAATGCACTAGGTACGGGTGTGGCTCAAATGGCAGAATGCTTGCCTAGCAAGTGCAAGGCCGATTGTCTGAAAAACTCCTTGTGTTATTCACACAAACATTTTGTGAAATATAAAGGAGAAGGAAGCTAATTAAAAAAAATTTCTAACATGATTCTATTTAAGCCTTCTAATTCAACAAGTTTGGCATTATGATACCATTTTTTCAAATGAAGAAACTGGTGTTTCAAAAGTTGAAGAAATTTACTAAACTCATGCAATAAATTCTTTCCCAAATTTAATTTGGATGTGCGTTCCATCTTATTACCAATCTTCTGGTTTCTCTGCAGCTCCATGATGGATTTTTCTCAAGAAATTACAAGTTAAATAATTCAGTTTATCTAATCTCTTTGAACCTGTTCCCTCTGATTGAACATAGTAATAATAAAATTTAAAAAACTAAGAATAAAAGAAACTGAGGAACTATCAATAATGCAATGACAAAGGAATGCGAGATCTTCAGAAAGAAAAGAGAAAAGGCACAGGTTGGAGAGGAATGCTTACGCAGAGACGATGCAACACACAAAGTTCAGTGTTCAGTGCAGCAAGCTAGTTATACCCAGGAGCTTCAGAATTTTGTATCTTCATTTGTGGGAAATGATCAACACTTATTTGATTTATTTTCAGGGTAGGTATAAAATGGTGGTCAAAAATTAAATTTAAACATAGCCTGGTTGATGTAAGTAATAGGATTATTTATTCAATCATCTGCTGTTATCACTAGAGAACTGTTTTAACTGGGATGTGGTCTGAAAGGCAATCAATACATTAGGGATCTAGTTCTGCCACTACATAATAAGGAACAAACATTACTAGGCACTGTCATACTTTCGTATTTTTAACAGTGATATATAAAAACTCTTTTGTGCATTGTTAATATAAAGATGTAATGTAACAAAAAATATAAAGATGTAATGTAAGAACATGAGTCTTTGAAAGCAAACCAAATGAACCTAGTGTTTTATTTCTGCCCTTGTAGGAAAAAGAATAATCCAAGCCTTTATTTCAGTGACTGTAGAATGGGCTTAATAAATAGTTCAAGCCCCACATTATTGTTGAAAGGATTAACAATCAAGGACAATTCTATAGGACTATTATGCAGGCTTCCCTTATAAGTTCACTAAGTTAAATATAATTACAGTACACTATGTCCTCACAGGTAATCCAGAAAAGAATACGTAATTATGACTAAAATGTAAGGAAAACTGTCATTCCCACATTGAATGAATAGGTGGTTTGCAGCCTTCTGCCCTCTGATCCTAGAATATTAAGTCAGAATTACTATAAAGATGTTTGGATGACAATAACTTATATCCTTTAGGGGTTTCCTTGCACATGAAGTCATCATCTTTGAGGTTTCTTTGCATTTTAACTATTAAGAACATAAGCTGACAAAGGGCATACCACGAGAAGTGCTGAATTGGTGGGTCCCCTTTCAACAACATGCCATCCAGGGAACAGGCACATGCTGTGTGTCAGCTCAGTCCACCCTGTGAGAGGAAAAGATTACAAATGTAGCAGTAATGTAAAAAAAAAGAATAAAAAGTAAGTCTTTTTCTGGTGCCAATAAAACCCCAAAATACCAACCATCAAAAATACTAACTCAACTTGAAGCTCAAGAGTTTCCAAAGGGATGAGAATATCCTTCTTCCCCAGCATCTGGGCCAGAACTGGTACATGCAATGCATATCTGTCACTGACAGCTATCTGGGCTATTTTTAATTCAGTCTAATTAGTCATGTCTTCTCCTGCAAGGAGATGGATCATTCACAACATAAGTAACAATTGTGAAAAGTACCTTTTAGAGAAGTTCTTTGCTTATTATGTTGGACGACAACCAGAGTCCTATAATGATAGTCCTTACAAATATCAACTCAGATAATTTACCCAATGTCAACAAGTCGAGGTTAGATAGACTGTCATAGACCTCGAGATTGATGATAGCATATGATATCAAAATCATGACTTTGTAAATATTTCCTTCATTGCATGCAGATTTAATTATCCTATACCCAAGAGAAGAGTAAAACTGAGGCCAACATCATTTCAAAGGAAAGAAAAATGTGTTCTTATTTTTATAGCCTTGTAAAAGCAAGGGAATGTCTGAAAAGAAAAAAAGAAAAAGAAAACTATTGAAGAAGAATGCAATATGCCCCAACCCAAACTTATTCAAGATGTCATTCCTGGATAGAATTCTCTGCTTGCAGCCTTAGACAGTCTGGTTAAGCAAAGGCAGGTCCTACGCAGATTGTCATCTGAACATGATATTGATGGATTGTTTTTATAAACAGGCTGGACTGCAATGAAAAGCTTTGTGGATGTGTTAAGACCATTTTAACAGGTCACTGGAGACTGAAGTGCCTGAAGGAGAGGATCTAAGCCAAGTCCTATGAACAGCTCATAATATAAGAATAATGAACCACTTTAGGGGAAAAAATAAATGATGAAGATATTCCCAAAGACATTTCTCATGTCACTAGTATTTTTGAGGATCCTTCTAGCTGCAATCTAATTAGGTGCTTCCAAGGCATGCACTGTTTTGTTTTGTCTTTTTTAAAATGACAGTCTGATTCTTTGTATATTTTTAATTGCATGGAATTGCTATCAGTGTACTCATGCAGGTAGAAGTCTTCTCTCAAATGAACTTGAGGCAGAACAATGAATTAACTCAATGTAGAAACACTTGATGTACATAGAGACTCAAGACTAACTGGGACTTTAAAATGCAATTGTGAAATAAGGAAAGTAGATGAGAAAAAAAATATATGGCAGCCTACTTACCATTATTGCCAACTAACCCCACATGGAACTTAATCTCAGCATTAAAGGTACGTCTCCCAGCAAAAGACACTTAGTCATCGCTTACTTATCTGACTCAACTTTTATGTTTCTCTAAATTTTAATATTCAATTGCAAGTTCTTGAATTTAAATGTAAGGCTTTATAAAATATATTATCATAAAAGCCAACCTAGTTTACTAATGAATCTTGATTTAAATCGTTTCATGAATAGAACATTCTCATTGTACTTGTCTAAAGATTTCTACTTCCAGAAAAGATAACTGTAATGTGACATTTTTAAGGAGCAAATGACTTTAGATGACTGTTTAGAACACATTCAAATAAAATAAGTAGAGAACTGTTAGAATTCAACTATGATTGCAAGCTATTGATGCTGACATTTGCTTTTCCTGGAATCATAAAAAGGAAAAGTCGAATGATGTTAAAAAGTATTCAGTTTTTTGATGTTTTTGCATTTCAATCGTGTGTGTGTGTGTGTGTGTGTGTGTGTGTGTGTGTGTGTGTGTGTGTGTGTGTGTGTGTGTGTGTGTGTGTGTGTGTGTGTGTGTGTTGGTGCTTGAACTCAGGGCCTAGGCACCATTGCTTAGAGTTTTCCAAGGCTAATGCTCTGTCACTTGAACCATTGCTCCACTTCTGGCTTTTTGTTGGTTAATTAGAGATAAGAGTCTCACAGGCTTTCCTTCCCAGGCTGGCTTCAAACCATGTTACTCAGATCTCAGCCACTTGAATAGCTAGGATTACAGATGTGAGCCACTGGTGCCCAGCTCTTTGATTATGTTTATTTATGTATGGATTTATTTAAAAGAAGACAAAATTTTCATAGGTCTTCTTGGCAAGACCTTTCTAAATATTTGAAAATTTGTTCTTTTGGTCATATGCTTAATAAAGTTTGAACATTACCTTTCTCCATCTTTAAAAGTAGCTTCCTAGGCTGGGTGCTGGTGGCTCACACCTGTAATCCTAGCTACTCAGGAGGCTGAGTTCTGAGGATCATGGTTCAAAGCCAGCCTGAGCAGGAAAGTCTGTAAGACTCTTATCTCCCATAAACCACTAGAAAACTAGAAGTGGGCTGTGGCTCAACTGGTAGAGTACTTCTCTTGAGCTGAAGAGCACAGGAACAGTGTCCAAGCCCAGAGTTCAAACCCCATGAACAACAACAACAAAAAAGTAGCTTCCAGTGTGATGAAGAAATTTTCATCTAGTTTTTCTTCTTCCAAGTCACATTCTAATAAAATTAGTTTGCTCCTCATAAAATTGTTGTACACAGACAGGGAAGGGAAAGCCTCTAAGGGCAGTCAGTGTTTCTATTTTATATCACTAATGTTGAACACAGATGCTAAACAGCACTCTGAATGATATTTCTTGAATAAATGGATTATCCTCTTTAAATCACTGGATATTCTCACAATCTATTTGTTGAAAAACTACTACTAAAGCTAATTGTGAGGATTTCTCATTATTATTCCTGAGTTCTTGTCAACAATTAATTTATCAGCTTTTCTTATGTAAATTGAATAATACTTCCAAATATTTAATCATAAACCTAAAAATAAAGAAAAAGGCCCATGAAACAAAAAAGATAGAAAGAACAATTTGTCTATTTTCTTTAAAATTAAACATTCAATTGTATTTTAAAGAACAAAAATGTATTATACTACCAGTCATGTTTTTTCAGAAGGTTCTATCTTCAAAGAAGAAAAATGTTAGCTCAAGAATAATAATTATACATAAATGCCCTGTTCAAACTATGTATTGATTAATAATAACAATGTTTTCATGTTTTGAAATATTTGTTTACTAAATACTTTTATTCACATTACTTAAATCCATATAGCAATAGCATTTATTTCCATGTACAGAAAAGGAAACGGTGAGAAGTCAAATTATTACCCCAAGATTACATGCAAAGAGTCTCAAATTAGCATCTTTCCAGAAATGTTTCTGACGTTAGATGGTTATCTATTGTGGTTCTTTGTACTGAATAATGACACTTTATACCTGTTTAGTCTGTTCAACTACAGTTCCTCCCTCACTATCATGAAAAAAATGCATGCCAAAGAATCCAATGAGAAAACAGATACCATGTCAAACTGACCAGCAATTATTTCTACATTGAGCTATATGAGAAAGTTCTTGAATAATTATGGAATCAAGTACATAGTCAGAAGAGGGATGAGTAGACAGGAGCAATTCAAACCCTTATTAAACCATTTCTTCTACAAAAACATTCAAAGGGGTTTCATTTAATCATATCAGCTATGAATCCAATGATCTTGTCAGTGTCAACCCTCCTATCATTTCCACTCATCTCTCCCTCTCATCTCAAATTAATTGGCTCTATTTTCACATCTTACATTGAATATTATCCCTTTGTAAACTAATTAAAGATAATACAAAAATTTAAAAAATATATTCAAGTATATAATATTAATTATTAAGTATATTAATTACAACTTAATTTGGATTAGCCCACTCTTCTTTTTTTAAAACCAAATATACTAGGAAGTTCAAAGCATAATAACATTTACTTTAATAGTCACATGAATATTGAACTGAAAACAAGTAGTTCTTGAAATGGAAGTTTTGCTGGTCAGAGAAGAATAAGAGACAGTTGTAAAAGTTTGAGAGCATTAAGTACCTATGGGAAAGAAAGAGTTTTATACAGGTAGAAAGACACAAAATTGGGAAAGTACAGGCAGAGTGAGAAGTGATCGAACATTTGTATATTAAAGATTTCTGTTTCTAGGTCCTGTATTATTGAAAATTATCAGAAAAATGGCTGTTCTTTGAGTATTTAAATCCCAAATAACAAAGTCTTTCTAAGTCAGTTCAGTCTCTGCATTGTGTTTCATCTCAAACATTTATAAGATAGTATTTCATCAATTGCTGAATAGTTAAAACTGATTAGCTATCCTAATCAGTAACTCTTATGTACATGTTCATATGCATGTACACGCATGCATACACACACACACACACACACACACACACATACACACACACACACACACACACACACACACACACACACACACACACACACGAGAAACTGGAAAGGACTAAGTTCCTGATACTTGCCTAGTCTAATTTTGAAAGATGTAGCAACTCTGCCTTGAGATTTTTTTTCTTTATCACCTGCCTTTCTCCTCAATCTATTCAACTACTACTTTCTCCACTCACATAGAGTGAAAACAGGGCCTCACTCAACCCAGGTTTTCTTTGAACTCATAATCTTCCTAAGTTAAATGGATGACTACCACTCAACACATTCTTTTGTTGTTTTTTCTTGTTCTTTCTTTCTTTCTTTTTTTTTTTTTTTTTGGTGTTTATCCAGGGGCTTGAACTTGGGGCTTAGACACTGTTCCTGAACATTTTTCTCACAACTAGCACTCTACCACTTGAGCCACCGTTCTACTTCCAGCTTAATAGTGATTAATGGGAGATGTGAATTCTATGGACTTTCCTGCTTGGGTTCATTTTTGAATCCAAATCCTCAGATCTCATTTTCCTACAAAGCTAGCATTACAGGTATGTGCCACTGGCATTCGCTATCAACACACTCACAAGAAAAACAAAACCAAACAAACAAATGAATCCCTACTAGTACTAATACAATTAAATAAAAACAAAATAAATCAGATCCTTTTAAAGTTAAATTACTCAGATTTTTAGATATTGTTAGCTCTTATCTGTCAAATTCAATTTAATATACTTTCACAGCTATATAACTGTTAGAGTTAACTCTAACAATTCTATATCTAGTAAATTTATAAAAATACAGGCTCTCCACAATGACTTAAAGTATAAAAGACCAATGGAATGATATGATTTTCTAATTTTCTTATTAGTGAGATTTTATAAAATTATAAGGGTCTGGGTGTCCTTTATGTTCTCAATTTCAGGCTCATAAATATTGAAAATATTTTTCAGTGCACATGCCTAAAACAATTTCTACCTTATATTTTGTGACACAGTCACCTTGTTAGGGTGAGAAACGCTGAGATTATGTCTAAGCTATACTTTAACACAATATTAAGACTTTAATTCTTTTTATGCAGTACCCATTACCCAGTGTCTTGAGGTTGAATTGTTTTGTAGATATTAGTTCAGTCAATTAAAGAAACAAGTAATGATGGTGGTGACAGAGAAGAAGGAAAGGATGCTAAGTATTTGCCTGGCCCAACAAATATGTAGGTAAGTGACTCTAAATTCACAAGTAAAATAGAAAATTCCTAGATGACTAATTTGGGTGTAAAGAATAATTAACAAGGTAACAAGCAAGAGAGTCTATTCTTATTCAACTAGCAGAAATCAGTCACTGGGTTTTTCAGGAGATAAGAGAAAGTTCTGACAGGCTTGAATAGAACAGTTGAAATTACACAATCACTCCACACTTTTTATACATTTGTCACGGGTGGATGTAAATATTTATGGCTCAAATGACAAACGACTTACCTTATTTGGTGATTTGAAGCTCTGGTGAAATTCCAGGGTCACTCAGGATGGTGTTAGGTTTCTGCTGCGATCTGGGCTGGATTAAGACTGGGGTGTTGTAGCAGCTGCAAATGAAAATGTGTCATAACCCAATCCACCCTCATAATCCTCCTCCTCTCACACATGTCCCATACCAGCTCTCCTACCACCAGGGAGAAAAGAAAAACACTAAGAAAATCTATGCCTGGAGTTGTGAGACAAAAATCTTTCCAATAATTGGAATTTAGGAAAATGTGGAGTACAGAGAGGGAGCTATACTAAGCACACGTTCAGTATGCATAAAATTAAAACATGCCAGCCTCATCTGTTGAGCAGCATGGTGCTCTGGCAGTTCATAAGCAAATGTTTAATAATATTTATAGTTCAGCTAAATAAGGAGTTAATAAAAAGAAAAGTGGTTTGTCCTGGATGAGAGCAATGCAGCATGTATTCCTAGATGCTTTTCCTAGGGTGAGGTGGCTGAGGATCACCTGTGGTTTCCAAGGAGTACAGAAGTGTGTAAAGAAGCTGAGCCCAAGACAATGCTTTAAAGAGTGATCTTTCCCCCCTGTTTCTGTACTTTGATAAATACTGCGTACAAATGGTTGGGGAGACATTAATTTGTCTTCTGTTCTCCAATTGTGACCTTCAGTTGTAGTCACAGAATACTCAGACAAACTCATTTAAAGTGAATGACTATTTTAGGAATAGAACTTATGCCTGACAAGTTGTAATTAGACTATTGAAGACCCTTTTATCCGAATGCTAGGCCTTGAAACTACTTTCCTTGAAACTATCAAAATCTTAAGATAATTTTATGATATTTTAAACAATCTGCCTCAGAGTTGTTTATTTTAGCTTGAAGATAATATTGGTTGTTTTTATGATGTGGAGAAATATTATTTACAATAATGAAGAGTAGACATCAGATAGCAGATACTTTGCAGTATACTTGTACCAGGAAAGGTTGCGCCTAGCTAATTAACAACTGTAGTACCTCATTTTTGTGGTCAGATCATTTAACATCCAACCTGTACATACACAAAAATACAGTATAGTCATTAACTCTCGGAACCTACTGCACACTAAATCTATCGAAATAAATTCTTACTACCTAACTGTAATTATATATCTTTTGGCTAATCTTTCTCTCTCTCTTTCTTCCTTTTTGATCAGTATAACATGACACAGCATATGTCTTTTTGTGTCCAACGTATTTCATTTAGTATAATATCCTCCAAGTTAATGTTCACCTATGTTGCTGAAAATGGTAGCATATCATTCTATCTTTTAAGGTCATATACGTAATAGTATACCTTGTGTATAAAGTCAATGGTGTATATTATGTATTGTATATATAGTTAATATATTTTGTTGTGTATATAGTAAACTACTATGTATATAAAACATATTTTCTTCATTCTTTTATCAGTTGATGGGTTGTCAAGTTACTAATCATACCTTCTTAATTTTATATTTGCTTGAACATACTATAAGTGTGTGTGAGGAAGAACTCAGTATGATATTTCAACAATGCTTATAGTATGCACTCAGTGGGCTACTATCCATCCCATAAAGAAGAAAGAAGTCATTTCTTCAGTCCTTTCTT
The DNA here is from genome assembly GCF_024711535.1 of Dipodomys merriami. Lineage (NCBI taxonomy): Eukaryota > Metazoa > Chordata > Mammalia > Rodentia > Heteromyidae > Dipodomys > Dipodomys merriami. The sequence continues at coordinate 12,808,964 of NW_027206290.1, forward strand.
CCAGTAAGTTTTTGTCATCTTCCACAAAATGAATGAAACTGCTAGACATGCCAAGTGAATTATAAATTTATATATGTTTATGTAACTATATATACATATATAGTTATATGTGTATGCATAATTATATATAATTATATACAAAAATATATACATATGAGTATATTATATATATGTAATATAAAATGTATATAGTATTATATATAATTAAAAGCTACCTGTGTTTGTGGCTCATGCCTGTAATCCTAACTACTCAGGAGTCTGAGATCTGAAGACCTCCATTCAAAGCCAGCCCGGGCGGGAATGTCTATTAACCACCAGCAAACCAGAGGTGACTCTGTGCCTCAAAGTGCTAGAGTGCTAGCCTTGAGCCAAAGAGCTCAAGTACCATGCCCAGGCCCTGAGTTCAAGCTCCAGGACTGACACACACAAAAAAAGTAAAATGAATGTAGATTCAAATATAAAACAATTATTGCATGAAAATTAGAATGTTTTTTAATGACTCACTCCAACTTCAACAGATCTACCTTTGTATGCATATTCTTCTTATCCAACAATACATTAATAAGAGAGAAAGTAAAATTGTGATGGCTATCATGATGCTTTCCTTGGATTCCCCTTCCAGGTTGTACCTGCTGCTGAAATTCTCCCTCAAGGAAGACTTGTTTCTCCATCTTCTAAGGGTACTGTTGGCAGAAAACGGTCATCTGCAAGTCCCTTCTGGGATGGCTTCAGCTGCAGAGAACTTCCTTGAAAATGATGGCACCTTCATGTGATCAGTCCATATCAAATGATTTATGAAGCATTTATATAAATGGAAGGTTATTTCAACCTAAAGCAGGGGGACTTAAAGGTTCATTAACTCCAAGGTATGTTTCATCATGGAACTTGTTCTTTTTTGAGGTTGTTATCAGGCCAGCATCACAACTCAACCAATATCCTTTGCCAGAACATGTTTCCTTCCTACCCTTTCTATAGGTGTTGGTTCATCTCAGAGTCATTTCAGTCTTTTTTTCAGAGAACTTAACAAGACCTTTGTCAAGACAGTGACTCAGACTTCAGGAATACAGTGTCTTCTGCTTTGGACTTCTCACTCAGAAAGCTCAGTATCCTAACAACTCTGCATATAATGAATCAAGATCTGTGTTCATGTCTCAGTAGATTCAAGATATTATGTCAGTTTTAGATAGTAAATTAGTATCTGTAACAAGAATCTAATTTTAAAAATTAGATTTAAAGTGTTCTTTCCGAAAGTCTAGTCTTCACCTGTAAAAGCTACAGGTGAAGCCATATTCTCCACACAAAAGGATTTCATGGCAAAGTGATTAAAACTATAGTAACATCATCAAATGCAAAAATTAACTCAAATGCGCATCTCCTTCCACATCAAAATACATATGCACCTGAGTCCCTGTTTAAAATTGACAATCTAAATGATTTTATAAACAAATTCTAAGATAAAGTCATTATCATTCATTAGAGTACCTCATGGCACCAATAAGTTATCAGCTGTTTTACAATTTATCATATTTTCTTCAGAAGAAAAATTGAGTAAACTGATTTTAGATTTCTTCACTAACCTCTAGAGGGTCCATCAGGTGAAAATATTGGCCAAAGAGACAATTATTCAAAGGAGTTTGCATTTGTATCCCTGAGTTGCCTATGCTATTAGAACAAAATCTCATTCTCATCATAACTTTTTCCTATGGGGGAAAAACATGATACCACAATAGCTTCATAAGAGCAAGAGTTGTAGAGTCAAGGCACCTTTAAATGGATCCACTGTTTTGCACAATACAGGTCTTTCTTCTCCTTTTTTTTCATATGCAACCTCTACTTCCATTACCAGTTTGATCAAGCACAAAGCAGACGTAAATTCTAGTCCAAGTGGCCTATCCTGGCTGAAAATTATCTGGGGGGAAAAATGAGGTCAAAACTATAGCACAGTTCTTCTCATTAAGTAGTCCTAATATGCAGAGCATAAATACTTTGTGATTGCTAAAAGCATAGAATAATATTCACATCGATGGGATTTTAGCATAAATAAAAGAACATTATTAAATAGAAATGAAAAGGTTCAGTGACCTTTACCACATCCAAGGTCATTTCCAGAATTTAGCAAAAAGAAGCAAATGTGTATATCTATATTTATAGATATAGATATATTAAAAGAATATTTTTCACATTCTTTAAGAAATGATTATTGTGACAATTACAAGGCTTGGCAGGAAGGACTGTAGACCTTGCCATTTAAACATGATTCACCCCAAATGATTATCTTTTTGCTTTATCTGTAAAAATTCCTCTTTCATTTCTTACAAACGAAGGCAAGTCCCTCTCTTGCTTTTATCTATCAAAGCTAATTTTCAGAACTTTTGTATCCTGTTGCTGTGCTTGACTAAATGGAGTCTTAACCCCTTTTATCTTTTTGGAATTATATCATCTGCCCAGACAATTCTGTTTCGGTTTGGAGTCTCAGTGGCTGGCTCATTCTTTATATTTTTTTCATTAACCTTTTACCATTATCGATATTGGCAGAAGAATGTGCTTATAACGGAATGACTACATTTAAAACTTTAATATATTTATTTTCTCTTAAGTTCAAGTTTCATGATTCTGGGAAAGAATTTGAGCTGTCGGGGAGCCTTGAGTTAAATGGCTTACATGGAGTCAAATCTACTGTCACTGCTGACAAAAGCAATGAGAAGAGAGAAAAGGTGGGGCCTGTAGGGCTTAGGAAAGAGAAGGCTTCTTAAGGTACACTTTCAGTGGGAGAGAAAGGTTTTTTTTTCAATGCATAAAAGTCCCTAGGCATTTAATTTTTTTTGCTGTCAAATAAATCTCTAGCAATATAAAGATGGCGTGGGAATCTTGAGAATTAATATCTAAAATAAATTTCTGGCCCCAAACCTCAGTGCAGAGGTTAAAAGAAAAACAACAATAACAAAAAAAAAATCACCTGACTCTATAGGTGTAAGTTTGTGAACAGTTGAACAGACAGCCTTAGCTCTGTTGATCTTTTATTTGAAATTCTTGCAACTCTGTCAGTGAACATCTTGAGTTTGTTTTGCATGTCATCAACTGTATGAAATGAAGATTTTTTTTCTTATCCTTTATTAACTATACAATCAAAGTCTCTGGCTCTGCACGATTTCCCCAAATTTGTGGCTTTCAGATCAGTAGTGTCCTAGTTCAAGAAGGAAATTGCTTTCAGCTAGTATTATTCAAAGAGTCTTGTTTCCATTTTATCTTTTATTTAATGCTGCTGTGTCACCTACAGTCTGTTCACAAGGACTCCAATTATTTGATAGATAGACAGCAGCCAGTGACACTTTCCTCTCTTCTTTTCTTGTCTGATAGGCACAAATTAAAATTTATTTTCATTAAAAATTAGCCACCGGCTTAATGATTAGGACAATTTACATGAGGGCCACAAAGATTTCACTAAGAAGACACAGAACTAAAGGGCTCTCTGAAAAGGAGAGTGCTGCAGAATTACCTGAATGGTGCCTATAGCCATGGTATAAATCACCTAACTTATCTCTCTCAATCCCCTGGTGACTGATAAAGAGATAGCAGCCTGGTATTCATAGTATTTGAACAAAGACCCCAGATGCCTTCTTGGAAGAGAAGTACAAGTAAACCACAAGGTTTTCTTTTCTCTTATTGCATTTCTCAGGCAACCTGAAATACATAATGGTTATTAAAGCCTGTCTAAATGTTGCCTTAAAAAGTTGTAAGATGGGGGCTGGGAAGGTGGCTCAGTGGTAGAGCGCTTGCCTTGCATGCCTGAGGCCCTGGGTTCTATTCCCCAGCACCACATAAGCAAAAAGAGAAAAGCCAGAAGTGGCGCTGTGGCTCAAGTGGTAGAGCGCTAGCCTTGAGCTGAAGAGCTGAGGGACAGCTCCCAGGCCCAGAGTTCAGGCCCCACGTCCGGACCCCCCCCCCAAAAAAAAGTTGTAAGATGGAGGGGTAGAAGTAGGCCAATAGAGAAGGCAAATGAGGTTGAACATAGTCAAAATATTTTTTTTTGCTCATGTGTGAAAATTGAATAAGCCAGGTGCCAGGAAGCCCATGCCTGTAATCCTAGCTACTCAGGAAGCTGAGATGTGATGATCATAGTTCAAAACCAACCTAGGTAGGAAAGTCCGTGGAACTCTTATCTCCAACAAACTATTCAGGAAAAAAGCCAGAAGTAGAGCTGTAGCTCAAGTGGTAAAGTGTTAGCCTGGAGCACAAAGAGGTTCAAGGACAGTGCCCATGCCCTGAGTTCAAGCCCCAGGACCAGCAAAATAAGAAAAAGAAAATAGGACAGTAGAACCTGTTGGACTTTTTAAAAGAAGTATGGAGAGTAAATGAGGGAGAATGATGAAGGAGGTAAATCTGATTAGGGTAGCTTTTATGTATAGATAGAAATATCACAATGAAATCCCCATTGTACAACTACTAAGAATTAATGAAAATTTTTTCAAAATAGTGATGATCATTGTATCAGATGGATAATATCATGTAAAATGTTGTTATATGCCTCTGTTTTCCCCCCACCTGTACCCAGGTTTATAGTTTGGTGGTGATCATATTTTTAAGCACTGAATATGGGCTAATTTCTGCACTTTCTAGGGACTATTGCTTCCTATCACCACTAAACGAGGTCAGTACAGACATTTCTGCCTTAGAGGTAAAACAGTGCAGGTATGAAAAGTTAGATGGCTAGCACATGTTTATATGCATAATAGTTGAGGGGGGGCCTGAACATCAGAGAGTATTTTAAAATTCTCCAAAACTGTATTCAAAGCACTTTACCTCATTGATTTCTTAGTATCTATAAATAATTTAAAGAAGAATAAAATAAATTATTTGCCTTATTTCATTAAAAGATTATTCTCTTAATAGCTTGCTTACTCTCTTTAAGCATTTACATTTTCCTTTTGTTATCCTCTTTGTAGTTTGATATCATAACTTTAGCACAATATTGTAACATGAGCATTTTATGTCATTAATATAATATTCTTCAAGAAACCTATTTTAATGGCAACACAAAAGTCCACTAACAACAGAATGGTGAGGCAGAGGACAAGGGAGGAAGCCAATGCAACCACAATATATACAAGATAAAAGGTTGGAAACGATCTGTACAACTTGGGGGGAAGGAAAGTAGGAGAAAATAAGGGAAGGGGTAACAAGGTTGACAAGAAATGTACTTATCACCTTACTTATGTAACTGTAACCCCTCTGTACATCACCTTGACCAAAAAAAGTCCACTAGCCATATTTGATGAATATTTTATATTTAACAGAATTTTTGTTTCCTTGTGAGAAGCAAATATTCCTTATCCTATTGGCTTTAAATATGAATACAAAACTCATGCCTGGTTAGTAAAATGTGGCTAAAGCCACTGAAATAATATTTATGTTTTGTTTATGAACTAGGTGATATGTTTCAATATGAACTAAAGAAAAAAAGACTACAAAAGACATAGACATCTTTTTTGGCAATATTACTAAGATGGCAAACCTAGAACATCTAGAGAAGTTCTGTTGGTTGTTCTTGAAGAACAACTGTTCCTGAGATAACTGAGCTCTGAATTTGTTGCTTGACACCTACATTGAACTTTGCCTGGTAGCAATTTGACCTCTGGACTTCCACTTTTGGTAGACAATAAAATACCTTTCTTTTATAAATACCAAGTGTAAAGAAAGCCATTGAAGTAGGATCATGTTTTCATGGTGGAGGAACAAGGGAAGGTCAGGATGTTCTCCAGGCAGGAAATGAATAGTTACAAAGGATCTTAAAAAAAAAAAATTATTGTAAAGATACTGTACAGACAGGTTACAGTTACATGAGTAAGGTATTGAGTACATTTCCTATTGAGCATTGTTACCCCCTCCCTTGATTTCCCCTACTCTCACTTCCCTTCCCTCCTCACTTACAAAACGCCCCCCTCTCCATCCCCCTCCCCGCAAGTTGTAAACTGTCTTGTACATCTCATTGTTACAATGGGTCAACCTGTATCCTTATTTCAGCATTTTGTTATTTCCCTTCCCCTTCCCAAATTTTTTAAAAAAATGTATAAACAAGATGCAGAACACCAGTTGGGAGCCAGTGGCTCAAGCCTGTAATCCTAGCTACTCAGGAGGCTGAGATCTGAGGATCATGGTTCAAAGCCAGCCCAGGCAAGAAAGTCCATGAGACTCTTATCTCCAGAAAACCAGAAGTGGTTCAGTGGCTCAAGAGGTAAAGCACTATCCTTGAGCTGAAGAGCTGAGGGACAGCACCCAGGCCCAGAGTTCAAGATCTACGACAAAAAAAAAAAAAAGATGCAGAGCACCAGAATCAAATACAGTGACAACAGGGTTATACCATGGAGGGAAGAACATACAAAAGAAACAAAAAAATTCATATAGTACATTAAAAACAACAGCAACAAAGAAAAAAAACCTCTTCTGTCCATGTTTTGAGGTTAATTTTGCTTAGTATCATCATATATGGTTATATGTACATAGCTTTTGACCTTTTCTGCTTGTCTGGTAAGATTATCCTAGACGTATATGATCCTGTATACCTCATACCTAGAGGTATATTAGGTGTTGCAAATAAGGGAAAACATGGAACCTATGTTTCTTTGGGTCTAGCTTACTTCACTAAATATAATTTTTCCAAGTTTTTTCATTTCCCAAGAAATGGGACAGTGTCATTCTTTCTGATGGAGTCATTGAATTCCATTGTGTGTGTGTGTGTGTGTGTGTGTGTGTATGTGTGTGTGTGTGTGTGTGTGTGTGTGTATTACATTTTCTTGATACATTCATCTACGGAGAGACATCTGGTTGGTTCCATAACTTAGCTATGGTGAATAATACTTTGATTAACATAGTTGTGCTGGTAGCTTTAGTATGGCCTTGTTTGTGATCATTTGGGTAAATGCCCAGAAGTAGGAATGCTGGGTCATAGGGGAAAGCTTCTATATGACAAAGGACATAGCTAGCAAGATCAGTAGAAGGCCCACAGATTGGGAGAAGATCTTCACTAGCTACACAAGAGGCAAGGGTCTCATATCTAAAATATACCTGGAACTCAAAAAATTAAATCCCCCAACAACAAATCCTCAAAGAAACAACCACCCCATTAATAAGTGGGCTAACGACTTAAAGAGAGCTGGGCGTCGTGGCTCACGCCTGTAATCCTAACTACTCAGGAGTCTGAGATCTGAGGATCATGGTTCAAAGCCAGCCCAGGCAGGAAAAGTCTGTGAGACTCTTATCTCCAATAAAACCACTGGAAGTAGCGCTGTGGCTCGAGCGGTAGAGTGCTTGCCTTGAGCTGAAGAGTACAGGGATAGTGCCTAAGCCCAGAGTTTAAGCCCCATGACCAAAAAAAAAAAAAAAAAGAAAGAAAGAAAGAAATGAAAAACAACATTGAGATTCCACCTCACCTCAGTTAGAATTACTATAATCAGGAACTCTAATAACAACAAATGCTGGAGGGGATGTGGCCAAAGGGAACCCTACTGCATTGTTGGTGGGACTGTAAACTTGTTCAATCACTCTGGGAAAGCAGTATGGAGATTCCTCAAAATACTACACAAAGGATGTTTTGTTTTTCAGGAATTGGCTTTTATACAAAGGAAGAATAAAATCAAGAAACTATGCATTGAAGGTGTCTGGGCAAAAGAATGACTGCTTTTCTCTCATATCTCTCATATGTTGAATCTAGATCAATTTTTTTTTAAAGTAAGATAACAAGAATGTACAAGGGGTACTGTTTGTTAAGGTGAAAGTTGGGGGGGAGGATTATGGGGGAGAAAGAAAGTAATAAAGAGCCATGTAATCAAAGTACATTGTATGCACGGTTAGAAATTTCACAGTGAAAATCTTCTATAGTATTCATGTACGGTAATGAAATTTAAATAAAAAGAATTAAAGACTTTTGTTGGAGTTAACCGGAGAAGGCAGCCAAAAGAGAGGAATAAAACACTACTTCAAAAATCAGAGGAAAGATAACTTTTAGCAGGGTGATGACCTGCTTGTAGAGAGAAGCAGCCAGACCCTGGATATCATTTAAAAAGAAAATCAATAGGATTTGCTAAGAGTTAAAATGTGGTGTGAAAGACACAAGAAAGAAGTCAAGGAGGACTCTGAGGCCTTTGCCATTGGCAACCAGAAGGAAGGAGATTTCAGACCTTGAAATGTTAGGGGAAACGTATCAGAAAAACAGATTTCTAGGAAGGAAAACCTGTTTTGGCACTTGCTAAGTGTTAGTCTCCCTAAAGGATTTCTAGTGAGTAGATGGTGAGATTATCTGTTAGATGTCAAAATAGATGGACAGTCTGGATTTCAAAGCAGATAGGTAGGCAGTGCCATGTTAAAATTGCTATTTGAATCTCTGAGACTCATTTGAAAGCAAACAAGAGGCCCCAGACCTGAGGCCTGCCTCAGGATTCTAGCAATTAGATATTAGGCAGATGAAAGGGAGCCAGGTAAGAAGTCAGAAAAGGAAAAACAGGGAAAGAGAGGAAGCAAACTAAGAAAGTAGTGGAATGGATGAAAAAGAATGATGTAGAAAGCTGGGTGCCGGTGGTTCACACCTGTAATCCTAGCTAATTAGGAGGCTGAGATCTGAGGATAGCGGTTTAAAGACAGCCAGGGCAGGAAAGACCGTGAGACTCTTATCTCCAATAAACCACTCGAAAACCAGCAGAGGTAGTGCTGTGGCTCAAGTGGTACAGCACTTGCCTTGAGTTGAAGAGCCGAGGGACAGTGCTCAGGCCCAGAGTTCAAGCCCCACGACCGACAAAAAAAAAAAGAATGATGTAGAAAAGTTATTATGAAATGAATGTTTGTTCCCCTCTTCCAATTCATAGGATAAACTAGTAACTCATATGTGATACTATTTTGAGATATAATATTTGGGAGGTAGAGTTAGATGAGCCATTGAGGGCAGGTCTCTTACAATGGGATTAATGCCACTGCAAAAGAGCAGGATTGGAGAATCTTGCTCTCTTCTCCCCCTGGTGAAATCACGAGAAAACAGCTATCTGAAAAACCAGGGAGAAAGTTTCACCAAACTGAATCTCATACATATATATATATATATATATATATATGTATATATATATATATAGTATATATATATATATATATATATATATATATATATATGTACAAAGATGTATCTCTATTATAGCAATCTAAACTGGATTAAGTATTAATGAAAACAATTTACCAAGATGGAAGAAATAGTCACCCATCATGTGCCATAGGTATTTGAATAATGGTAACGAGAGAGAATAGAGTGTCATTGTGTCATTTGTAGAAATACAGCCAATTACATGAGCCTATCATCAACTAGAGCATCCCCAAAGCATCCCATACCAGGGCTTTTTTTTAATGCACTGCAGTAGCTATCACATTATTTTTGCTTTAATTTCACTTTATTGTGGTAGAAACACTGAATATCATATCTATGCGCTTAACTAATTTTCCAGTATAGTGCATGGTATTGTTAAGTAGAAGGATAAGTTCTCTAGCACTTATACATCTCATTTAACTGAAATATTCATTGAACATCATCTCCTTGTTTTCTTTCTCCTAGCCGCAGGCAACCAATCCTACATCTTATGTCATTTCTTTAAAGCTTTATTATTATATACTAATTCTACAAAATAATGGGTTTTGTTGTGACATTTTCATACATGCATATAATATACTCTGATACTATGAACTTGAACACTCTAATACTATGGACTTGAACACTTTAAATGTGTCATATAAGTGGAATCATGCAGTAATTTTCTATAGTTGGCTTATTTCACATAGTATAATAATATCCTTAGATTTCATTTATATTTTTTGCATTTCATAAAATTTTGTTCTCTGGAAAGGCTGGCATACTTGATGTCATATATCACCAGAGATATACAAATCAGAACCATCTTGAAATTATTAGTAACTTTATGAATTTGTTCTATGTAGTGTGCATATGCTTTTAAGACAGGGGCTCACTACATAGCCTCAAATTTTTGGTTTCCCCCTGCCTCAGTCTCCTAAATGCTGGGATTATATATATGTACCACCATACCCAGTCTTGAATTTGTGTTTTGTCAGTGAAGTAAGTGGAATATTGGGGTTAGGAGTCTCAATTTCTACAGTTTTTCTTCCTCTAGCTTCTCTGCCTTCTTCTATGAGGTTGTTAGATATCATTGTCCAATGCTTTCCCAGCATCTATTGCCCTGGCTACTAGGTGACCCTGCTAGGTGTTGAGTACAAATATATGAAGATAGGAGACAGGTACCTATCCTGTACACTGAGTCTTGGGAAGGATCCCTCAGCTTCTTTAAGGATATACACTCACCTGTGAGTATCTCTGTGCATGGAGGGGTTAATATTAAATATCAAGTACAGAACCTGTGATAAACTACAAAAGATGCCTTAGATTAGAGAAGAAAAAGATCTTTTCCCTACTTTGTGAACAAAGCTGATCCCCAAAATTATGGGACCAACCCAGCACAAAAAATCTCATTTCAATAGTTGAAGGGCAAGAATAAGATGCTTTCATGTAAAGAAGGATTTTGAAGGCAGACTGTAGTAAATGGTTAATTTTTACTATTTCTTTGTTAGAGAGGGTGAATTGATCTTAATGTTCTTGAATGTGGGTGGGCAAGAATCAGTGGAGAGAGAGAGAGAGAGAGACAGAGAGACAGAGACAGAGAGGGAGAGAAGGAGGACGGGAGGGAGGGAGGGGAGAGGGGGAGAGAGAGAGAGATAATAAGGAAGTAATAAATGAAAGAGCGAAGCAGCCAGTAGGCATAAGATGGAAGAGTCTCACCATATTGGACTCCTTCAGGCAGAATAGAGCTTATTAACATTGTGTTTAGTAACCGCTGAAGAAATTGCCTGAACATCTTTTATCAGGAAGTACTAAAGAGAGGGAACAGGAGGAGGAAACCTAATCCTCACAAAGTGGATGATAATGTTTGAAAAGGAATGTTAAGGTAGAAACATCTTAAAACCCAAGCATAGACAAAGACGCAGGTTTAGGAAATGGAGCATGAACATATTCTGTCACTTAAAAGGTGAAGTCATTTAAGAGAGAATGAGCAAAGCAAATAGACAGAGTTTCAGGAGAGATGCTATGTTTTAGAGATGATTTTTGAGCAGTTCTGGAAAGTAGAAGACTCCATGGGAGCTTAAGCAACATATATCCTCAGTACTCCAGGGCATTACATAGAGCAGATATTTGCCAAAATTTGGTTGAACAAATCTGAGTTCATATGGGAACCATTTTAGATCACCATCGAACAGTTCCCTGTGACCAAAGATGACTGGTGTACTCAGACACTGAGGGCTAACAATTGGTATGGCCCAAACACTTCAGGCTTCTGCTCATTTTCCAGGCCTAAGTTCTGATTCTATATACACCAATTTCCCTCCAAATATTGTACACATTCCCTATTCCTTAGGAAGTAGGTGGCTTTATTGCACCTACTATTACTTTTGTGTGTACTATTCCTGCCATTCCTTTCCAGTTTGAAGAGCTCCTATTTAGCCTGAGTCCCCAATCCAGCTTTGTGACACTCTTTGACAGCCTTCTGCTAGTCATGTTGAAATAATATCTTCTACATAACTCCATGGCCAGAACTTATGCTGACATTTTAATTAAAGTTTCTGTCTTTCTTTCCCACTACAGTAAGAGTTCCTTCACTGTGGGAATGAAGTTTAAAAAGAAGGTACTCAATAATTAGTGATTGAGGGACTAACTGGCTAAATGAATGAGTAGCCAATTAATCATTAATAAGGAAGAGAAAATATAAGAAAAAATGTGAAGGAAGAACTAGAGGGACAGAGAGTTAGTAGTTGGACACATATTGCCCCTTGGTATCCATCTCCATTTTTTTCTTACTGTCAGAAATCATATTTAAAAGTATATATCCTTTCTTTTGCCCTCTTCATGTTGTAAACATCAATTCAAATGCAAATAGCTGTGAGACAGAGCACCTGAGACCCAGCCTGAAAGCAATCTTGAGGAGAGATCCTAAAAGGAAGAAGCCCAGCAATCACAAGAACAACCTAGAGTCCCATGCACTTTGTAACCCTATATACATATTCATAATTGTTCACAGTGATAAAGCCAGCATTCTATTACCTGTAGCCCAAGCACACTCCTTAATTGGGCATCGTGCTGGATATCTCAATTGGGTTAAGTTGATGAGACTCTGCTTTATGATGTATTAGACTCTTCAGAGATAAGTCCTGGTGAGGACTATAGCATGTTATTATCAGGATTGCAATTGTCTCACGATCCATCTGTGACACTCAGCGCTAGTTGTATGGCTTATGCTTTCTCCTACTTTGAATTCATACCTGTATTATTTCAAACTCAATCCACTGGCACATTCAGGACCTTTGCGTGCTCTCTCTCTCTCTCTCTCTCTCTCTCTCTCTCTCTCTCTCTCTCTCTCTCTCTCTCTCTCTCTCTCTCTCTCTTCTCTCTCTCTCTCTTTCTCTCTGTCTCTGTCTCTCTGTCTCTCTGTCTCTGTCTCTGTCTCTGTCTCTGTCTGTCTCTGTCTCTGTCTCTGTCTCTGTGTCTGTCTGTCTGTCTGTCTGTCTGTCTGTCTGTCTGTCTCTCTCTCTCTCTCTCTCTCTCTCTCTCTCTCTCTCTCTCTCTCTCTCTCTCTCTCTCTCTCTCTCTCTCTCTCTCTCTCTCTATTCTCTGTGCCCCGCGCCCTGGGAAAAACCCTGTCTGTGTATGTCTGTTTAGCTCAATCAACAGATTTATTACACAATCCCCCAGCAAACACATTCCTGCACCTCCATATTCTTAAAATGTACAAACATCATATGGCTTGGTATAGTTTTAGTAACTCCACTAACACACAGAGCTTCCAATCCTTTGATTAAATGCCTCTGTTGGGACAAAGAACAGAGTGCAGCAATTCTGACTGGTCCTTTGTCATTGAGTGGACCCCTTTTCCCAGGACCTGGGTCTTGTATCTATCACCACTGCCCTGGGTCTTGTATCCATCATCAAGACAGACACTGTGGGCTGCAGCCCTACCGTTTCAGCTCTATGAACCTTGCCTCTGGCTCAGGCTGAAGCAATGCCTGGGGTGGGTCATGGTTTTCCTCAGGGCCTTTCACTTTACAACTGACTGACTTTCCCCCCTGACTCCTCCTCTCTCTACAGCTTCCCTGAAGCACCCCTGAAGCCTTCTTACCAACCAAACCAAGGTGAGCAGGCATGGGGCCTTCTGTGTGACACTTCAGAGGGAAGAAAAGAGCTGCAAATGTTTCTGTTCACTTTTCCCAGCCCCTTAAGGAGGGCACTAGTGGAACCTTTGAAACCGTAAATAAACTTAAAATCTCGGTGTGTTCAAAGGCTCTCCAGCTAGTCACAGAAGCATGTTCTCTGGCACAGCCTCCAAGTACTTGCTTAGAGGAAGGTTCAGCCATCTCCTCAGGCAAGTCCTGAGCAAATCCCTGCTGTGAGAGCAGTAAGCTCTTCTTCTCTCCTCCCTCCACAGAGATCTTCCTAGATGTAATGACCTTTGGCCTCGACTGGAGCACAACAGGATTCCTTTCTGAGAAGGTCCTTGGAAGTCTCCTTGCTACAGGGAATGCCTAATAATCCCGTTCAGCTTGATCGACAGCTATTTTGCCATCATACTTAATACCGTTTGTCTAAAACAGGTATGTGTTTGCGTGTGTTTGTGTGTTGTTGTTTTTGTGTGTGTGTGTGTGTGTAAGTGTGATGAAGAATATAGGCATATCATGTGCTAGCAGCTTTTCAAAATTTTAATATGAGGGGAAAATTAAGAACAGCATTCAAAGGAACTCTGATATCCATCCTCCCCCCAAACGTTATTGTAGTCGTTCTCACCCTTTCAAACACTGTCACATATCCATTACGCTGTCACAGATCAGTGTACAATTGACAGAGAATAAGATTGAGACAGTCCATCAATCTAATGTCACACCATGTAATAAAAGTCTGCAGAAACCCTGTAAATGCTACTTACACAGCCAGATACAGCTCCAAAGTGCCGATTGGTATAAAATGTTCTAAACAGCTATAAATAGGTACTATGTCCTAAGGAAAATCTGACTTTTTAGTGCTATAGAAAAGAGAAAATAACAGAAATTACAGATTATTACCAATGGAAATAAGGCCAAGGGCACTCACATGAGCAGATGGATTCAGGAAGATAAATGAAAAAGGAGATAACTTTCTCTCAAACAATCTTTCCTGATTCACTATTTATAATTCTCTATGTGCTTAAGGCCTTTTTTTTTTTTTTGAGTACTTGGAGAAAAAAGTGGCACTCTTCAATGAAATTGCAAGAATTTAAAATTTTTTTATCTAAGTCCCATCTTCGATTAGAGGATTTTTTTGTACTTGAAGAAAAGCTGAATTACAATAATTTTACTTAGCAATGTATTAAAAGCTAAAATTAATTTAATTACAGGAAATAATCACTACTTAACTATTATTTTAGAACTATTTTATGAAAAGCTTTTAGATTTTTAAAAAAGTAGACTAAAGGAGATATTTGTTGGTAGAGGCTTACTTTTTTGGTCTTTGTTTACTTATAAGCACTTTGAAAAATCTCATGTATATCACTGCATATAAAAGCATAATTAACTATCCCTCAGAGAGACCAAAAGCATGCTGATAATGTATGCATTTAGTCTCTTTAACTCATCAGCTATTTATAGTATTATTGTAAAGGTCCTGGCTACAAGAACATCAGCTTCCAACCAAATTACAAATATTTTCTGGTCTAAGAGGATGCAATAACTTAATTTTTTACCACTGCTTACAGGTAAGTTATTAAGGTTCCAGCTGTATTCCATCTTTGAAAAAGGAGTCTAAATAGCTTATTACTTGGCTATCATTTTCTGTAAAACTTAGTTCAAAAAGAGAACTAACATGTTTGAACTGGTGAATAAAAGAATTATTAAGATTTATTATGTCACAAAATGGAATCATTATTATTAATTATTCAAGGACAGGGGATTGAACTTGGGGCCTTAGGCTTCTTAGAGAAGTGTTATACCACGTGCTCTTTTTTTTTTCAGTTCATTTTTTAGGTTAGGTCTCTCAAACCATGATCTTCCTACATCTGCATCCTACTCAGCTGGCATTACATACTTGGCTTGTTTTTTGAAATAGTGTTTCATTTACATTTTTTTTTTAAATTTCACTTAGCCGTAAGCCACAATCCTCCCATCTCTACATCCCATGTGGTTAGGATTACAAGTTAAGAGAGCATGTCTGGCCCTAGAGTTTATATGTTTAAAACAGGTTATAAAATAATCCTCACTTCTTTCCATTGTCTTGCCTCAGACTACAAGTATCTAGTGGTTTATTTTATTTTTCTCTACTCCTTTATAAATAAATATTTACATGAATATTTTTACATGATTAGGATTAAGGTAAGAAAGATTTATTTTCTTATATGTAGTTTCTATAAAATAGAATTACAGAGCATATTAAACTTATATTGCTTTGTCAATTAACCTTTAGACATCCTGTAAATCAAGACTACATAGAAACTGTATAATGTTCCAAAGTGATAGATTATGTCATCTCAACTACTTTTCTAGAGAGTGAATGTCCAAGGTGTTTCAGTTTCATTTCCTCTTTAGAAACAGCACTGTAGTCTTCATCTTTGTGTTTTTCTAAATATGTTTAGGGATTAGTTTTATTTGGTTATTATTTCTGTAGGTGTTAATCTCCAAAATTGGAGTACATGTATCAAAGGTTAAAGGATTTTTTTTACCTTGTAATTAACATTGACAATTTTCTATATTTTTATTTAACTCCCAATGAAAACTGTGTGATCTTGATTTCTTATGCCTTTGTGATATTTTAAAGTTCTTGTACTTTTGTTAATCTGATGGGTGAAAGACATAGTTTTACATTTACTTGAATCAAATGAGGTTAATTATATTTTAATGTTTTTGTTTTGTATTGTCAGTTTCTAAAGATCTTCTTAAAAGTATTTGTGCAAGTCAATTTGGAATCAGAGGAAAAACAACAAAAACATTTCTCATGGAACATCCAAATCAAAAGAAGTTAAAATGACTGCAGATATGAACTTACTCAGAGAAATACAAGAATATTCCACTACAAAACTTAAGAACAAATAGGCAATGTTGTATAACTGAGGTTGTAAAATCAGCATAGAAAATTAGTTATGTTCCTATACACTAACAATGATATCTTCATAAAAATAACAATATAATACCATTATAATAGTATTGAAAAAAATCATAAGAGAATAATTTTAACCTAGAAGATGAAAATTCTGTATACTAGAAACTATCAGATGTTGATGGAAGAAATTTAAAAAGACTGAAGTAAATGAAATCATACCCATGTTCATGGGTTGGAAAAATTAATGTTGCTTATTTCCCATATTATCTAAAATGACCTAGATATTCAGCATAAATCCTGTCAATATTCTGAAAGCATTTTCACAGAAATAAAAAAAATCCTAAAATTATTATGGATCTATCCTAGTAGTGAAAACAATTCAAGTTATGAACAGAAATAGAAGTATCACACTTTCTAATTCCAAACTACACTACAAAGCTAAGATCATCAGAACACTATAGTACTAGCATTAACACAGACATGGAAAAAGAATAACAGAACAAAATAAAACCCCAGAAATAAATTCATATATATATTATATATATATATGATAAGTGTGTCACAAAAATACTATGGGGTAGGGATAGTATCTCAATTGTTACTGAGATATGGATACTGGATATCCACATGCAGAGGAATAAAATTAGATCTTAATAATAAAAATCAAATCAAAACAAATTAAATAAAATTCTAAGACCTGAGACAATAGAGAAAATGTTTAGTGATATCAGTCTTGATCATGATTTTTTAAGAGATAAAAAGCAATAAATGAAAAAATAAACAAGTGGGACTACATCAAACTAAGGAATTGTATAGAAAAAAATGAATAAATAAAAAGATAATCTACAGAATGACATAATATTTAAAACCATATGTCTGGCAAAAGTCAATAATTTTTTTATTGTTGTTGTTGGTATTGTTATTGTTTTTGTTTTTATTTTGTTTGCTCTTTTTCTCTTGTGGGCAAGAGAGATACAGAAATGGAGGAAGAAAGGGTGATCAGACACTATGAGGAAAATAAGCTATGCAACTTGTAGGCAGGGATGGAATGGAGAAAACTGTGGTAAAAAAATGGAAGGGATGATATTGTCCAAAAAGAAATGTACTTATTACCTGATTTATGAAATGGTATTCCCTCTGTATAATACCTTAATAACAATAAAATCATATTTTAAAATAGATAAGGAATTCAAAGAACTCAGTAGTAACAAAAGATGTTCTCTGATCATCTAATGGTTATGTTGTTACACTATCTTAGTACTAACAAAAACAGTTCAATTAAAAATTGGACAAAGAACCTGAACAGCTAACAAGTATAGGCAAAGTGTTCAATATTATCAATCATCAAGGAAATGAAAACTAAAGTGACATTGAGAGATAACCACAGACTTGGTTTTACAACTATTATTTAACATGAGAATTACCAGCCAGTGTATGGAGAAAATGGTGTTCCTGAATACTGTTAGTTGGAATGAACATTAGTACAGCCATTTTGGAGCACAGTATAGAGAAAATTAGAAATAGAGATATTGTAAAAACCTAGTAATCTCACTTTTGCCTGTTACAAATCTAACATATGAAAATACTGTAAGTATCTGTTGGTGGACAATTGGATTAAAAAAACTCATACACACACATTAGAATAATTGCCAACCATAAACATGAAGGAAATCTTTCCATTATAGCAACATGGACTTAATACTGAGTGAAATAAACCAGAATCAGAAAGACCAATATTGTATGTTTTATTTACATGTGGAATAAAATGAAAGAAGTGAACATATAGAAACAGAATGGAATAGTGACTGACAGGAAACAGGAATGGGAAAAAATAGAGAATATTAGATAGTTCTTTCTTTCTTTCTTTCTTAATTTCTTTCTTTCTTTCTTTCTTTCTTTCTTTCTTTCTTTCTTTCTTTCTTTCTCTTTCTTTCTTTCTTTCTCTTTCTTTCTTTGCTTTTTGTCACTTATTGGGTTTGAATTCTGGGCCTAGGTGCTGTTCCTGAACTTTTTCTCTCAAGCTAGCTAGCACTCTACCACTGTTACCCACAGCTCCACTTCTGGTTTTCTCATGGTTGATTGGATATCAGGGTCTCATGGACTTTCCTGCCCAGGCAGGCTTTGAACCATGATCTTCAGATCTCAGCCTCCTGAGTAGCTAGGATTACAAGCATGAACCACCAGCACCAGGTAATTTTAGCAACATATCATATACCATGATGAATTTCTCTTCTGGTGCTAATAACACATACTACATATAGACTAAGTGCTAAAAGTGAAAAGTTTTTATATTGAATTAAGGTTCTTTTCCAAGCATAAATGACCACAACTTGAAGATGATTGTCCTATTGGAAGAAAATGGAAGAAGCCCAGGTGTCAAGGGCAAAGAATCAAGGAGCATGTCACAGACTTAACCAACCAGGATACCTAGAAGATACTTCAGGAGATCAAACCATTAATCCATCAAGCTTATAAATAAATGAATCCATCCAGAAATCCAGATTCCTAATCATTTATTGGATGTGTTAAATCTTAATATTAGAAATTAAGTTTCAACCTAAATTTGAGAAGGGACAAATCAAATTCAAGTCATATCATTGTAATATTTTTGTTTAATTGAACTGTGGTAAGATAGTAGAACATAAAAGTCTCCCCATGCCCCCCTACATACTCCTACACTTAAACAAACTCAATGATAAGCAATGTTAATTTGATTGTGGTAATCATTTAAAAGTATTTAGACTTCAAATCAGCATATTGTAAATTTAAGTACATATAATTTAGCCTATGTTATCTCAATACAACTAGAAATAATTTTAAATATTATTTATGTTGAAATAGAACAAGTATGATATTTCTTAAGTAATTATGTCAAATAAAATTCAGTGTCTTTATACAGAAACTTTTCCCTCTACTCTTTTGTGATGAAAAAGCAACAAAAGTAAACAGCATATAAGTGTAACCGATATTTTAAATATTGTCTGCTTAGAAGCCACAAAGAAAGAAAAACACAAAAAAGCAGTTATATCAATTTATATAGCATATAAACAAAGCCTGATGAGTTGTAAAGTTTTTGACAAAAGAAAGAGGGTTTTGAGCTTCTAAGATGCTACAGGTATTCCATGGGAATACCATAGAAGATAATACTTATTATAGTAGGATTTGTTTATGTGGACTCATTTTGGTGCTGACATTTTGTCTTCATGGCCATAAAACTCCCCAGACAAGGGGTTAATGGCAGTCCCAACTTCTCAGAAGTTGTTGCTTTCTTAAAAATATTGATATATATTATTGTAAAAATACTGCAAATGGGGGTTACAGTTACATGAGTAAGGTAGGGAGTATATTTCCTATCGAGCATTGTTACCGCTTCCTTTGTTTTACTCCTAACATCCCCACTAGAGTTGTTGCTTTTAAAGACAGATAAGGAAAGCTGTGGAGAATCCGTTTTCTACTCCTGTTGATTCTCAATAGAATTTATCTCAAAATAGTCTACATACATAAGTCACATATTTGAAGGTGACATATTTTGACTGGCTTCATTATTTTGTCTTTAAGCTGCTATTGTAGAAAATAAGAATCATTGGAACTTTGGTTTGGTTTGGTTTTTTTTCCATTTATTGGTAATTTGTTTAGAATTAGATTTGAGGCCCCAAACTTCCCTTATTACCCAGATGACTTTGTGCAAATATTTTTGCTGTCAGCTTCAATTTCCCCATCCATAAACATACGAGATTAAAACCTACTTGGAAACACTGAATGCTCACACACACACACACACACACACACACACACACACACACACACACACACACACACCAACCACAAGGAAATTTTCGTAATACTGTAAATTTGATATGAAAATGGATGTGTTTCATTTGCAAAACCATTTTTATCATTTCAACCATTTTTTCATCAACTATTTTTGTGATCATTTACATAAAGACTGAAAGATACTCAGTGTTTTAACAAAGGGATAAAACCGAGGCTTGGAAAAATTAAATAATTTGACATTGCCCAGGTAAGTACTATGTTAAATGTCTGGTCATTGATTCTGAATCTGGTATTCTTATTAATTCATATTTGGGTCAGTATACAAACCACTTTTATGCACATATATAGATATAGTTACATAGATTAAACTTTTCTAAGATAAAGTGTAACTAGGTAGTACAGGATGAGTTTGAACTTCATGTCTTAGCCTCTCAAGTACTGAGATTTTAGATATACACTATCATGCCTGGCCTATGCTTACATTTTCTAACAAGAAGTTATCTTTCTATTGTCTTTAAACATACTTGCTCTAGAGTGTGTATGACTTTGTATTGTATACCAGAGTTCCACTGATCACTGATTTATTTATAGAAAAACAGGACACACAAAAGTGAAATTTCAAATGTGAAGATTATTATATTGCTGAATCAATCCTAATATTTAAGTACGAGCGAACCTGTGGAATCTTTGGGGCTCGAGGAAGCCAGAAATATTTTGTGTTATTTTTCTTTCAGATATTCTGAAAAGACTAGTCCAATTTAACAATAAAGTATTTGTGTAGCTTTGGGATATTTGAATTGATGGATTCATAGCATTCGAAAAAAGTTACTTAAAAGGGCTTTGTGTGTATACATGGAAGATCTAGACAATCATGTCCAATGGAACTGCTTATGGCCACAATGACTTTGTTCTTTGCTTCTGATATTTTTCTGTAATGCACATGTTGAATAAAGGTTTTTTTAAAAAATAAAATTCCAATAAGAACAGAACTCACAATCAGAAGTTCAAGTAAGCTAGCCCTCAGTAGACATTCATCTAATCCTAGAATTTCCTCTGCCTTATTCTTTTTTGTCAGACCTGCTGCACCAAGAGGATGAATGGCTGTTGTATATTTATAGGAAGGTACAATGTTGTACATTTATAGGAAGGTGCAATGACTAAATAAACAACTCCTTCTAGGAGTGACTATACTTTACTCAAAATCAATCTTAAGAACAAGTTTCAAATGAAAATGCTTGGTGATGTAGATAGCTACACACAAAAGAGAAGCAATGGCTATGTGTGTTATTTCAGGAAATAAAATCTACTTAATTTTCACATTTTGGATAAGATATATGTCCATATAAATATATTTCATTGATTTTTAAGTATAAGGTAAACAAGAGGATAGTTAAGTGATGTTTCACCTTATTCTCAGCCCTGATGTTCATCCTTTCCAGATTGGAATGTAAGATCAAGTAGTAATTTTTCTAAATAAGTACTTAATAAATAAGTTCTAATGTATATTATACAGTATTAGACTTGGATGATGCTGTTCAGTGTATGAATTATAAAAAGTTAATATCTTCAAGCTAATTTGATTCTTGTACTTACAGTTTATAGCCTCTGCTTTAACTTAAAGAAATGAAATGATAACAAGGTTAGATGTCATTAACAGGGATTGGAAGTAAGTGTTTGGAGTTAATATAACAGGACTGACTGCTCATAACCTTCATGCAGATTAAAAAGGGGTGTTTCTTCCTCTAGGCACTTTACTTCCAGATGTTAGAAAATTGTACTATTTTGATTGTATTGGGATATAAGATGTTAATAGCATGTGCTGGAAATAATTTTTAGCATGTATACAAATCAACACTGCCTACATAGCCTATCATTACCTCTAGACTATGCAAAGCTCACTCTGTACAATGTCATGTAATAACCTTCAGTTCCCAAAATATTACAGAATACAATTCATATTCTGCAGCAAAAATTCTAAAAGTTAGTTCTTTATATATTCTCCTTTGTATTAGTGCTGAGCGTGGAACAGGAAGACTCTGCAGAGCTAGCCAGGAATTATTCCCACATCCAAAAATCTAAAGAGAGTCAGTAGTTGTGGCTCATACCTATAATTCTAGCAACTTAGGAAGCTAAGAAATGACAATTGAGTTTCAAAGTCAGCTTGGGCAGGAAATCCATGAGATTCTTATTTCAAATTAATCATCAAAAGCCAAAAAAGTGAAGCTGTGGCTCTACTCAAGGCTGGTAGTATGCCAGTCTTGAGTGGAAAAGCTAAGAAACAACACCAATGCCCTGAGTTCAAGCCTCAGAACTGGCATATAAAACAAAACAAACAAGAATAGACTAGGTACTCTAGATGATGCCTGTAATCCCAGCTACTCAGGAGACAGAGGCTGGGGGGGATTATGGTTGGAAGCTAGGCCAGGAAAAAGTTAGCAAGACTACATCCCAAGAAAAAATTGTTGGCTCATGCTTAATTCCAGCTACACAAGAAAGCATTGTTGGAAGAGATGCAGTTCAAGCCGCTTTCTGAAAAATAACCTGAAATAAAAGGACTTGAAGTTTGGTTATGTAGTTGAGCATCTGTCTATCAAGTGCAAATTTCTGTGTTCTAATCCCAGAACTGAAAGGTAAATAACTACTGAATATGAAATATATGTTACATATATTATATAATATAATATATAATGTATATATATATATAATGTGTGTATATATATATATATATATATATATATATGTTGTCAGTGGTGAAGCTTGAACTCAGGGCTTGGGTGATGATTCTGAGCCTTTTTGCCCAAGGCTAATGCTCTACCATTTTGATCTACAACTCCACTTCTGGATTTCTGGTGACTAATTGGAGATGAGTTTCATGGGCTTTCTAGCTGGGGCTGGCTTTGAACCACAATCATCAGATCTCAGCCTCATGAGTGGCAGGATTACAGGCGTGAGCAACCGACACCAGCATAACGATGATATTTTGAGTAATCATAGAATCATCTCAGTGTACATTGGTTTGCTAGCATTCCTGTGACAAAGTAGTGTGAAATGAGTGCCTTAAATCACAGAAAGTTGCCTCACAGTTCTGGTGTCAGGCATTTGATATTACACTGGATCCTGAAGCCATGGGGGCTCACCTATTCTGTGCCTTTTCCTCTTCTGCTGGTTTTCTGGTAAGCATCCATTTTCCTTGGCTGTAGATGTGTCATTCTGCTTTCATTCCCACACAGAGCTCCCCAAGCATGTGTGCTTATATCCACATTTCCCCTTGTTATAGGATGCCAGTCATATGGTTTAGGGCCCGCTCTCATGACCTCATCTGGACTTGATCATCTGCAAAGACCGTGATTCCAAAGGAGGAGACATTCTCAGATATACTGACTGGGGTTTAAGACAACAACATAAGAATTCATTCAGGGATACAATTTAGTTCATGCAAAAATCAGCATATTTATTAATTCTAGATTTAAAGTTAGATTTTGAAAAGGTTAATAGAGAGCAGATATTCTTATTTTAGCTCTAGGGTTGTATTTTTAATTTCATCTATGCAAAACATACAGAATATATGCAATCTCATGTTTTAAATAAAAATGTAATACATTTTAAAGTTAATCCATTGTTACTGTGGAACATCTGAATTTAGTATATTTATGGAGTGGGAATATATGTGTGTGTATATGTTTAAGAGAAGGGAGGGTTACCTTTTAGCTTCAGTTCTCTCCTTTAGATTACTGAGTGATTTCCCACTTGCCAACAGCTCTTCACATTATAGAAAACTGAACCACTCACATTGTGAAATCCTTTTCACTCTTACAGCTTACAAAATAATTGCCTGCCAGTATCCCTTTTTTGTAATTTACTTTTAACCATAAAAGAAAGCCTTATTTTAATTCTCTTGAATGCCAAATCATTCAGTACTGAAGGTATCATTTCAGTGTGCTATATAATCTCATTCAAAGCAAAAAGGAAATGTAGCATGTCAGCAAGAAATGATCCATTCCAAACCTTGATTTAAAGGACTCCACTCCTCAGATGATCCAATCTCCAAAAGGAAACATTTGGAACTTTCACTCAGCCCGAGATGCTTAGACATTAGCAGTGATAGTGAGATT
Organism: Dipodomys merriami; assembly: GCF_024711535.1. Lineage (NCBI taxonomy): Eukaryota > Metazoa > Chordata > Mammalia > Rodentia > Heteromyidae > Dipodomys > Dipodomys merriami. The sequence goes on from NW_027206290.1 coordinate 12,833,000, forward strand.
TGTGATGTGGTTATCTCAGCTGCAGATGAGGCATGGGTCTGTGGGGGACATTGCTGGGGAATGAACACAGTGCTGGATTAAGAATCAGACCCCTGATGGGCTATTTGCACCCTGTCCTAACTACTCTATAGACATTCATGTATATTTATTTAATTTTGTCTTACTGAAAATATTGGTTAGATACTGGGAACATAGCGATGGTCAAAACATGGACTATGGCAGGTTAAATAAACATGTAACAATTTCAATACAGAATAAAGAAGATTGCAATAAAAGAAATATAATGTGTTGAGTTTATATAAATTAATTAACTAAAAATGGTAGAACTTAGTATATTTCTTTAGAAAGGCAAAGTCAAAGTTGAATAAAATAACCATCAGAAAGTGGATACCTGAAAGGGGTGAAGTCAAAGGGAAAAATATAGATGAATGAAGAGAACAACAGGGGAGACTACAGTCAAGAATTCAATATATATCCTAAAAATTAAGAAGAATCAAGGAAGAGGTGAGTAGAGGAGCAGTGGGTGAGTATGTTGAAAGTGCTAACATTGATCAAGATGTGTTGTATTTATAAACCACTTTGTTAAATGGCAACTCATTTGTACAATCACTTAAAGATAATTAAAGAAAAGAAAAATGATGTATATTAAGCTTAGACTTCATGTTGATATTTGAAAATTATGATGAAGACCATATACAAATGTATGGAGGTAAGTAATGTGGCTTCCATCTCTATGTCCTGGACTGCTGGTTTAATTCTCATTATCTGTTTCTTAGAAAGAAGGAGAAGAGGCAGGGATACATCCAAATTCCATTTTGACCACACAAGTGAAAAGAGGCATAAATCAGTTTACAATCCATGGACAGAAATTAATTACATGGCCACATGAGTTGAAAAGAAGACTAGGTATGCAATCCCTACTTGAGTTTCCATGTTTGTGACTAAAATTCATCGCAACTTCTAATAAAATTTTATCTACTAATAACAGATGTTAATAGAAAATACTTTATGTTCTGCAGTGTAAGGGGGGATTATCCAATAAGTGTGTAGGGAGAAATATTTGGTGGGCTAGATGTAGTTTAGTGAGAGAAAAATCACTATCTACTCTAAACCAGTGCATTCAGCCTAAAAAATACAACAATGTTAGGAAGTTTTATTAGTTTATTAGTTTTTATATATAGAAAAAACAGGTTAGGAAAAAGCTTTAAAACAATGGATAGCCTAAGAAACTAAGGAAGACAAAACCAAGTATGAATATTGGTCGACATGTTTTACAAGGGTAATGTGGCAAAAGATGGTAGTAGAAATGTAAGCCAAGGTGAAATTGAAAGCATTTGATCTTTTTCCTGCAATTTCAAGGAGGGATCCAAGATTTGTACCAGGGGAAAACATTCATGAGATGCTCCATTTTGAAAGGTTTCCATTTGAGTAAAGGTGAGGAGTGGGTGGGAAAAACCTGAATGAGGGTAAACAGTGTCAAGTGACAGCCCTGTAATCATGGCTGGATGTTTTGGCTCACCTCTAGTGTCAACCCTATAAATGGAACTTTGTAACCGTTGAAGAATGATATGCATAGGTGAGGGAACAGAGACCATCATACGCTGTTCTAAAAGTTAGAAAATAATCAAGGATGCATCTTGCTAAATCAAGACAGTGGTGCATTTTTTGCTCTGGGGAAATTTAGGACAGGAATAACGATTACAGGCCAAACAGTAGAGAAAGAACAACTGTATTTTGGAATCTTTGACTCTGAGACATTGAAGCAGGTAATTCAGAAACTTTTTGGGTGGTCTTGCCAGGATCTCAGGACAAAAACTGAGGTTGAAAATTTGGATCTAAAAGGGATGGAAGTGATGGAGACTTCCCTGTGATAGGAGAAGAAATGAGAACAAAGTGCATCAAAATGATTGTAAAGAGAATAAACCTTTTAGGAGACTGTAGTGATTGGGAAAAAAGAGAGCTTAGAGGAAAGGCAGAAAACCCTGGAAAGGACAGAGAATCAAGCAAGAGGAAGAAATTTACTATATCTGCTGATTTGAAAGTTTTTACAGAACCAAGGGCAGATGAGTAGCAAGAAAAGCCATCGACATTAAGGACTGAAAATGCACAAGGAGTTATTGGACTATACTGAGAATGCATTGTTTGAGCCCTGACATGGTGAAAATTCAAGATGACATCTGAATTCAACTATTTAATAATACCTGACTATATGAAAGAGGAGATAAGAATGCATTAGCAAGAGAAATACTATGATGGATTGGTTTAAGAATGTTTGCTTATTGGACATCTTTCCATGAGAAAAGGATGCTTTGAGCTTATGTAGCTCTATATTCCAAGCCTTATTATGACAAATCTGTGCTCTTTAACATATACCCATTTTTTGGTCTTAACTAATTTTTGTTTTGGTCCCTTCTCCCATCTTTAGTATTTCACATCAAAATTAACACAATTCTTCCTATTAGACATGGTGATTCATCTCCTCCTTATATAACTATCACATTTTTTTTTTCTGGGACTAGGGCTTGAAATCAGGATCTGATGCCTTCACTTCAAAGCTGGCACTCTACCTCCTAAGCCACACTTCCAGTCCCAAATATTACATTTATAAAATAATACCCATAGCAAAAAATGAGTGCTATTTAATCTTCTAGGCATGGCATAAGATACTTCGCAAGAAATGTCTCTTTTTTTTATCATCACCACAATCCTATAAACATTTAATTAACTTTTGATAGATTGATCTTCATTTTACAGTTCAGATATTGTTTGATGATGATACAACAAAGTTGGTGACAAATCAGAACAAGACCTTGGGCTGTTTCTATCCCAAAACTCCTGTCTGATCCTACATTTGCAGCAAGAATTATGAATTTTGAATTCCTGAATGTGTTTGCATCAGGTCCGAGATTAGTTCCAAAACCGATTCTGTCTCCCTCCAGCAGAACACTGCTATTTTGTTTTGTTCCATTTTAGATGGAATAAACGTGATTCAGCTGTTTGATGGTCACGACAAATTTTGTTATAAATACTAAAATCAATTCAACAAAACTTAGTGTGCTCGCTGATTTTGACAAGAGTCAGAAGCCCTCTGGTCAGGCACTACAGGGTCATGGATCCTTACTTAGGTTCTTAAGCAAGATGATCAAATGTGGGAAACTTTCAGATTTTGAAACCATATATTATAATGTATATGTATATATTTTATATATTATATTATAATGTATATATCATTATATGATAATGACTGGAAAAAATCCTGCCACAACCATGTGAAAACTTTGGTTAGAAACTGAGAATGAACTCTTACCCATATTGCCCTTGTGGGAAGTCAGGAGAGAGAGATGTCCTTGATCAGTGGAAACCTAGCTTGCACAAAAGGAGCTGAATGATGAGGCAGACCGAAAGAGACAGAGAATCAAAACTGCTTTTCAATAAGCTCAGTTTTAAATGTATGCAATAAAGTTACAACAATAATGTTGTATCTCAGTAATGTAGTCTTAAAATGTAGCAAGCCAATTATACTTCCATTTAAAATTTCATGTCCTTATAATAAGGTTTGTTCTTTATTTTAAAGCTTTATTGTAAGTAGAGATAAGTTGTTTTTTATTACCTGCGTCCATCTCTTGCTATAATAAAAAATACATTGTGTGAGAGCATATGTATGTGCACATATGTGCAGTATACATGCACACTGTAGGAATCACTACTTAGGATTATCCTTTAATCATTTTCTCAAAAGAATTCCCAATTTTGAACAGCATGTAAAGTGTGTATTAGCATGTCATCTCACCCATTGCATGCGATATAACTTTTTATCATTTGTTTGGTTTTTTAAAATGCATTCAATAATTACCAAGCTAAAGTTTGATTTTCCTTCCTTTTTTCAAGATGGATTCCGTTGGTTCTTTTGGATATAAAGACAATGGGCTTGCAACAAATACAAAATTAGGTAATCAGTAATATTCCAAATTAGAGCACTGTCTTCAAATTGATGCCATTTAGGAGCTACAATTTTACCATATGGTTTCTGCACACATTCATTATAAAGACAATTATGCCCACCTCTATCTTTTCTCTATGATATAGACTAGGAGAAAAAGTTAGAAAAACAATGGTACCACATTCCTTTCTTAGTTTTTCAATCTGCCATGTTTAATCTTATTAAAATAATTTCCTCCTTCCATAACAGATTTTTCTTACTAAAGAACCAAATCTAGAAGGAATACTAGTATCATCATGATAAATAAAAGAGCCATTCTTGCTTGCCATCCTGTTTTCCATACCTATAAAAAAGATTTTTTTTCCTACATGTTCCAAAGGATGTCCTCTTGGTACTTCTGAATGTCATTTTAGGTAATTCAAAAGCTCTTGTTTTAATTACCTCTGTCCATTATTCATTTCCCACACTTTCCACAGAAGAGTGAAAAGAGATTTCTAATGCCTCCATCTTGGCTCTTGTAAAGAACACCTTGTTTAATTAAAAAAATATTGTCAAAAACACTCCCTAGGTGTTTGAAAGTATGTACACTTTGGCATGTAACTTGACTGTCATATAGGATGTAACCAAATAATATAAAGAATCATATATATTTTAAGATAAATCCAATTGATGTACATGTATAAAACTAATGTTTTAAGACTCACTTATGTAATCATCTTAAATTTATTTTTGAAAAGGAAATAAATTCACAAAATTTTAGTATATATATATATGTATGTATGTATCTATCTATCTATCTATATATATATCTATATATATCGTATATATTTGCATACTGGTGGCTCACACTTGTAATCCTAGGTAATCAGGAGGCTAATATCTGAAGACCATGGTGCCAAGGCAGCCTAGGAAAGAAAGTCTGTGAGATTTTTTACTACCAATCAACCACCTGAAAACCATAAGTGAGAGCCATGGCTTAAAGAAGTAGAGTGTTAGCTTTCAGCAAAAAACCTCAGCAGCACCCAGTCCCTGAGTTCAATCCCAATGAATATGTGTGTGTGTGTGTGTGTGTGTGTGTGTGTGTGTGTGTGTGTGTATGTGTATGTATACATGTGTATATGCATATTGTGTGTATGTATATATGCATATATGTGTATATAGATATATGCACATATCTATTTATATATGTAAATATTTATTTATATGTGTATATTTATTTACATATATATACATGTATATGTATATATATATATATATATATATATATATATATATTCTCCCTCACATTTGTGTGCCATGAACCCGGTTTTCATTCTCTACTGTCTGTACCACATTGAGTCATTCCTAAAATCTAGTTAGTTCTCTTCCTGAATACAAACTTTTAAGCCTGGAAATAAAAGCTATAATTTGGGAAAATATTTACAGATTATATATATATATATATATATATATATATATATATACACACACACACACACACACACACACACACACACATGTATGTTCTTGATAAATATTGTACTCAAATTCTACTTTAACATTACAGAAAGGAAACAAACAATCCAGTTAAAATTGATAAGAAACATAAAGATCTTTGCCAAAGCTGGTTGGAATATGGATGGTATATAGATGCCAAATAAACACCCCAAATGTATCCTGCATTATTTAGAAATAGAGAAATAAAATTAAAACAAGAACAGGGACCTATCTCCACAACTCCTAGAGTGACCTAAATCAAACAAAACACTTGGAAACACAAAACAACTAATTCTCACAATGCCAAGTTCTGATGAGGGTACAACAACTGTTGGGAACTTCATGCATTTCTGGTGTTTAACCTGCAATGCTTTAAGCCCTTTGGAAAAAGTATTTCTTATAAATAATTGTACTTATTATAATACCAAATAATTTTATATCAGTAATTTTTTCAAGTAAAATGAAATATATATTCTCATATAAACATGAATATGCTACAATAATGTTATTTATAATCACAAAAGATTGAATAATTCATTCTTTTAGCCAGGGTATGGGATTGAACAACCTGAAGTACAACCAGTCAATTAAATATTATAACAACATTAAAAGAATGAGCTCTTGGAATATGAATTAAAAGGATGGATTTTGAGATGCATTATGCTAAATAAATAACATTATATAAACATCTACTTAATGATAATCTCAAACTTGCTAAACTATAGGAACAAATTATCAGTGGTTTTCACCAGTATAGTGCAGTTGAAAAATTTGTTTGACAACAAGAAGCATGTGTTTGAGGTGTGTGTGTGTGTGTGTGTGTGTGTGTTCAGTTTCAGAATTGTTCTGTTATTTTGACATAACAGTCTTTGCACAGCAGCACATATTTCCTAAAATTTCCACAATTAAACTATATAAAAGTGCATTTTTTTCTGTATAAAAATGGGAAAGATAATGTTCCAGGTATTAAAGAAGACACAATCAGAAAAACATGTTCTATTTTTTTTCTTGTTCCTTCAATTTGTATAAAAGCTAATTACTAAATTATTATCAATCAAATACATTGTATTCATTTTTCTGCTTCAAATTCCAAATTTGTTTTAGTGTTTCTTTATCAGTAGAATACATCTAGTTCTCACTTTCCATTTTCCAAGCAGTTTCCAGTTACAAATATATTTTGGTTGGCTAACATTTGAACTCCCAGGAAGTGTCTTCAAATTAAGGTACAGAAACAGTCACTTGATGTCTTTTATGTTAAAACTTATCTAGTTTGTAATGACCTTTCTATTGGCATAAGTTTCTGTTTGTTTTTATAATTTTCCTTATGTACTTTCTTTTAATTTTAAATTTTAATGCAAAGGTGATATACAGAGGGGTTACAGTAACATAAATCAGGTAATGAGTACTTATATATTTGAACAGTGTCACCCCCTCCCTCGTTTTCCCCCAGTTATTCTCCTCCTGACTCCACTCCCCCCCAATTTTATAGTTCATTTGCAACATAGTGTCTAGTGAGGGTCACTATTATATTGGTTTACCCTTTTTCTCACCATTTCTGTGATTCCCTTTCCCTTCCCCAAATCAGATAAACTTATATATAAGACAAAGTGTACAGAAACTTTTTAAAAGCCATAAAAAGCATAAAAAAGATAAAATAAAAGAAAAATGATCTTTTTACCAATTTATTGCAGTAAAATTTGTCTTTTAGTGAATATTCTTAGATTTGAAATTATCTAGACTGGTTATAATGAGTTAATTCCTTTTTTCTCTCTGCATAATCTTTTCCTTATTAGCATATATTAATCTACAAGGGCGAAGTTTCATGTGACTTTGTATATAATGAATGTATCCTGATTCCTATAGTACTCTCACCTCTATAGTATTCTCCTTTACTCCCTCCTCCTTCTTAAAAATTTTAACAGATTTCATTGTTCTGTTTTCATATATGTAAGTCACTTTGACCATATACATATGTATATATATATATTATATATCCTATTCATGCTTTCTATTAATCCTTCCCCTTCCTGTTTTGCTAGTAGCCATCAATTCAACAGAGCCTATCTTTTGTGTGTGTGTGTGTATTAATACAAATGTTTGTACCAGTGGATCTCCATCATGAATATCTTGTAAAAGCAAAGGAGGCAAAATTGTCTTCCAGTGTTTGCAATTCTTTCCCTTTCATTACAGGGATCTACAGGTATTTACAAACACAACACTACTTTATTTCACTCAACTCTTTTCTGTTCAAATCCATTCCAGGAATGATTTTTAAGTCTTTTCTATTGCTATTGTGGAAGTGATACATGGGATGGTTATAGTTACATGAGTCAGGTAATTTTTTGAACCATGTTTCCCCTTCCCTGGATCTCTCCTAGATTTTCCCTTTTCTTCCCACCCACAAGATGTACTGTGCTGGTGGCTCACGCCTGTATTCCTAGCTACTCAAGAGGCTGAGATCTGAGGATCATGGTTCAAAGCCAGCCTGTGCAGGAAAGTCCTTGAGACTCTTATCTCCGATAAACCACCAGAAAACTGGAAGTTGCACTGTGACTCAAGCTGTAGAGCACTCACGTTGGTCTGAAGAGCACAGGGACCAAGCCCAAGCCCAGTTCATTTCCCAAGTCTAGTGAGTACCACGGTTGTAATTGTTCACCCTTTTTCCCACCTTTTCTGTGCCTCCCCCTTACTCTCCCAAATACAAGCAGAAACACAAAAGAAAAGAAAAACCAACAACAATACAACACTAAAAAGAAAAAAACTGTGTCTTTTTCTTGGAGTTCATTTCATAAAATATTATTTTATGTGATCATGTGTACATGGCTATTGAACATTTGTCATCCTCTCCTATAAATATTTTCTTTTGGCCTCAGTTTGTGAGTGTCTAGAGAACTATATAATTTTCATGTCCTAGTGTGTGTGTGTGTGTGTGTGTGTGTGTGCATTTAATCATTTAGTATTTTTACTTGTCCAGGAATGCTTTTATTGCAAATTTTATTCTTGCTAGTTTTATTAGTCTTCTAGCAAATAAGATGCATAGCTTGCCTTCAGAGTGAACCTGCAACCTCTGGAAGCAGAGCTATATGAGTACATTCTGAAAACAGCCATTTTCCATGTGTTCCCACATGCCAGTAACTGTTCCAATGCTTTGGGAAACTCCCACATGAATTTTGAAGTGAGCAAATCATGCACTTCCTCTGTTCCTTGAAAGTGAATTCCACATATTTTTTCATAGTTATCTTTGTATTATTTCTACCAGGATAAAAAGAATAATGCTACCTCATCATTATAATTACTAGCGAGTAAAAGTGATGGGTATGTTCACATGTGAAAGGCCAAACCTCTAAGATGTGTGGATAATGAACAGAATTGTCCCCTTGCTATCAGACATTATCATCTACAAACTGGATAACAAATAAAAACAAGGAATGTTAAACAATGACTTGTACTTGAAACAAACTAAAACTATCTGAAGGAAGACTTCTTTTGTAGAGATTTATATATATATATATATATATATATATATGAAAAATATATTATGTCTTCTCTGTATTACTTTCATCTTTCCTTCAAAAATCATATTTGCACAAATTTTCCTTACCTACAATTTCTTGGATTATCTTTATGTCATTTTTATAGTTACTAGATTGCAGACTTATGGGCATTTTTCCTTTTTCCAGGATAAAATGTTCAGTGCAGTTCTCGGAGTAAAATACTTGCACTTCTCTCAACTTCCCAGTTTCCTTCGGGGATTTGGTACAATGCTGAAATGTGATTGGCAATATCTGTTCTGAGGGACCTGCCTCCCCTTTGAAATAAACAATGGGCTAGACAGTGCTCTGAAGTATACAGGCACCACTCCAGGCTATTATTTTGAATAATCTTGCTTTGGCCCAGGAACATTCGTCCAATATGTTGAATGTCTTAAAATATGCGGTCCTACATGAGTGCCTACAGCACCTCAGGGTAAAAATTGAGCCTGGTATAAGAATGAATGATGGAGCCTTTGTGTTTTTCTCAGTGTTCAGGCAGGTGTGTTGGCATTTCCACATGCCTATGTGATGTTGCACTCAGAGGGAGATAAAACTCTTTGATGATTATACATTTCTACTGTACAAAGAATTTATCACCTTGCTAAGACCAGTCTGCATCTAATTGTTATGTTGTTGCCTCCACTCTCACATTATCTTGTTTTATGGGAGAAGTGATTTTTACAAAGCATTATTTGCTTTTCATTTAATTTTGCAAATATATAACCAAATCAAAGGGAACTGTAGCATGCTCTCATGTTTAAAGGAAAAAAAACATATTTATGTCTCAAGAAGAAAACCAGCGTGCTACACACTAGGGGAGAATCCAATGTCACTAAATTCTAGGAGTGAATAATTTTCATCACAGATTTTGTTATTAAATCGAAGCAAATTATAAGAGTTGCTAGTGAAAACTGGTAGAATATGCATGTGGCAAGTTGGAGGTATAGAGGGTTGGTGCAGGAAAAACATACACAGGAAAGAGGTAAGAAAATCACACTCAGATGAAGAATGAGAGGGAAAAAGCATCATTTAATACTTCAGATACTAATTTAGCATCATCCACTGCACACTTAGCACATAATGTTGAAACTGATATTGAAGAGTATTTTTAAAAAGAAGAAGAAATAAAAGTGGCACTTAAACCTAAGCAAGAATTACTAAAATAAACATAAGACTAAGTGGAATAAATGCTTGTAAGACAGCGAAAAGATGCTTTATTTGTGTTTAACAGAATATTTCTAGCATTAAGGTTGAACAGGAGTAGTTAAAAGTACAGCTGCTGCCTACTTTTTAATTCCAACATTTAGCTATTCCCGCCCTTTATACATGTTTCCCTATCTATTTCCACTTAAGTTTCTACTCCAGGGCTTCCTTCACACAAGTTACTTATTTTTATCACTCTAGGAGATTATAATTCCCCTCGTTTACCTTAACCCATATTATCTGTGAGTCTCTATGGATGGTTTTATATGCATAATAGGCTTAGAAAAGAATTTCACATACAGGAATGCCCAGCAAATGTTCCCTATGGAGGGGAAACAATGACAGAGAAAACACACTGGGAAAGAAAGAAATTTCTTAAACAAATGTACAAAGCAAGTATATATGAGTAAATCATACTTGTTAAAGTGTGTAGCATAGACTGTTTAATGGGTTTTTTGTTGTTTTTTTTTCTCTTACAGTTATGGGGCTTGAACTCATGGCCTGGGTACTGGTACTGAACCTTTTTGCTCAAGGCTAATGCTATACCACTTTGAGGCACAGCTGTACTTCTGGTTTTTGAGTAATTAATTGGAGATAAGAACCTGAAAGGGACTTTTTCATATGGGTTGTCTTCAAACTGTGATCCTCATATCTCAGCTTCTTGAGTATCTAAGATTATAGGCATGAGCCACCTGTGTCTGGCCTTATAACAGCTTTATGGTCATGGTTCTTTCACACCACAGAGCTGTGAGATACTTATTTTAGAAATTCATATTACTATAAACTGATGCAGGAAGCCAGAGTATGATTAACCTCATAAAGCAAGATCTTCTTCATAGTGTCAAAAGAAACACATTAAAAAAAAACACATTTCAGCAATAGCAAATATTAATTTCAGTAACTTAGGAAATTTTGTTTATGTCACTTTCTATATTCTCCAAACAGAAAACTTTATTGCAACATACCCTTAGTATCCTTGGTTTCAAGGAGTGTACTGTTGTAGAAAAATTGCAAACTTGTAGGATATATAGAAATCAGTACTGTAAAATTACTGAAATTTACCTATATCATTTTTATGGTAGGTCGAAGCATTTACAGCTTGAAACTGCATGGAGTAGCTGCATTACTGTCACATTATCAGTGTTGTACATATTGCTACTGCCCCCCAAAATATAGTCTTTTTTCATTCTCTTTATCTTGAATACTGTGATTGCTTGATTCATTTTTCCCATAATACCATGCAGATTCTGCTACAGAAGAAATGTTAGATTGCAACAAATAGAATATACTTTAGTACTTAAGTTAAGGACATGAACAGTTACCTTTTTTGGAGGTGCCATATTCTTGTCAGGAGAAGATTTTTACTGAGTGAAGGAGAAGCAACACTCAACAGATCACACAGTATTTAATTAACTGGTTATAACTTGGGACTGATTGAGAGCTTTTCCAAATTTACCTAGATGTGTAATACAATACAAGCAAGAATTGCAAAGTTTTGTTTTTGAATGATCTTTTGATTTCAAAAAATTTATTATTTTTGACCATGTTTAGTCAAAACCATTTGCAGACTTTTCTCTTGTCACTTAAGCTAGGTTCTTGTGATTTAGAATTGATAGAACACTATATTCTATTAATTGATTTTTTTAAAAATGTAATGACAGGTACCAAAAAACATAAGGAATGGAGTCAGGAGGGAGGGAGAGAGAAAGAGAGACAAGAATACAACGAGAAGAGGAAAGGAAGAGGGAGAGAGGGAAGGCAGAGGATACAGGGGAAAGAGGAGAAGGGAGAAGAGAGAGGGGAAAGAAGAAAAGGAAGAGAGAGGAGAGAGGAAGAAGAGAGGAGATAGGAATGGAGAAGGAGGTAGAGAGATGAGATAAAGAGAGAGAAAAATGGAAAGAGAAGAAAAAACAGAGGATAAGCAGTGTGCCAGTGGCTCACGCCTATAATCCTAGCTACTCAGGAGGCTGCCATCCCAGGCAGGAAAGACCATGAGACTCTTAGCATCAATAAACTACCAGAAAACCAGAAATGGCGCTGTGGCTCAAGTGGTAGGGTGCTTGCCTTGAGCTGAATGTAGACAGCGACTGGTACTTGCTTTAATATAATATTGCAAAGATAATGGGGTGTTTGTGATTCTATTATATAAGATAAAATCTGTATCAACAGGAGCCTTTCTTCCTTTTTCAAGTTGAAGAAATAATTTTCCAGGTTGGAAAAGTCCTTGGGCAAGGAATTACAGAAGCCCTGGTCAAGAAACATCAAGGAAGTCAGAAAAGTTTTCTGGTCAACAGATCTTAAAGAGCTGAGTGCTGCCAATAGCCACATGAGTTTAGATGTGGGTCTTTCCTTGGTTGAGTTTGAGATATCAGCCCACACCTACATTTTGCCATTTGTGAGACATTGAGACACACACACACACACACACACACACACACACACACACACACACACACACACACACACACACCAACAAATAAGACATGTCTGCACTCCTGACTCACAGAAAGTGTGACAGAGTAAGTTTGTGCTGTTTGAAAGGAATAAATTTATAATAATTTTGTTACACCACTGTGGGTAACTAGTCCAGTGAAAAATTTGGAGCTTTTCTTTAAAAAGCAACAACAAACCAGCCATTAAAGATTTGCAAGGGTTGCTTCCTCTCTTTCAAAAAAGAGGTTTCCCTATTTCAGTTTAAGAAAGGAAAATTTTTTTAATTGTGAAAATATCATACAGAGGGGTTACAATTACATGGGCAAGATAATGAGTACATTTCTTATCAAGTATTGTTGCCTCCTCCTTTGTTTCTCCTTCCCATCCCTTCCCAGCCTCCCCCTACCCCCCTACTAACACCACCCTCACTACCACCCCCCACCCCACCAAAGTTGTAAAGTTTGTTTTTAGACATAACATCTTGTACATCTCATTGTTGTAATGGGTCCGCCTGTATCTCTATTTAAACAATTTGTTTTTTTTCCTTCCCCTCCACAAATTATATCAACATCAAATACAGTGAAAGCAAGGCTTATACCCTGGGGGAAGTACATACAAAGCAACAAAGAAATCATCTTATAAATATGTTGAAAACAATCACAAGAAAGAAAAAAATCATTTGAATCCTTATCTTGGGGTTCATATCGCCTAACATCAACTTGTCTGACAGTTTCTGTTTGTCTCAGGCATATACTAGTTATTGTAAATAAGGGAAACCATGGGATCTATGTTTCTTTGGGCGTGGCTTACTTCATTTGATATAATGTTTTCCAAGTCTTTCCATTTCCTAACAAATGGGGCAATGTCAGTCTTTCTGATGAGGCATAGAATTCCATTGTGTATATATACCACATTTTCTTGATCCATTCATCTACTGAGGGGCATCTGGCTTGGTGCCATATCTTAGCTATGGTAAATAATGCTGCAATAACCATAGTTGTGCTGGTAGCTTTAGTATGGTCTTGATTGTGATCATTTGGGTAAATGCCCAAAAGTGGGAGTGCTTTTGAGGAACCTCCATACTGCTTTCCAAAGTGGTTGAACAAGTTTACACTCCCACCAACAATGAAGTAAGGTTCCCTTCTGTCCACATCCCCTCCAGCATCTGTTGTTGTTAGAGTTCTTGATTATAGCCATTCTAACTGGGGTGAGGTGGTATCTCAATGTTGTTTGGATTTGCATTTCTTTTATGGCTATGGAGGTTGAACATTTCTTCATGTGTCTATTGGCCTTCCTTCTTTCTTCATCAGAGAAGTTTCTCTTCAAGTCTTTAGCCCACTTATTTATTGGGCAGTTGTTTCTTTGAGAATTTGTTGTTGGGGGATTTAATTTTTTGAGTTCAAGGTATATTTTAGATATGAGACCCTTGTCTGTTGTATGGCTAGTGAAGGTCTTCTCCCAATCCGTGGGCTTTCTATTGATCTTGCTAGCTATATCCTTTGCCATACAGGAGCTCTGCAATTTTACACAATCCCATTTGTCCAACCTTTCTTTGATTTGTTGTGTTTCTGGGTCTCTGTTAAGAAAATTTCAGCCAGTGCCAAGGAGACCTAGGGTTTCTCCTATTCCATCCTGTAATGTTTTCAGAGTGTCTGCTTTGACTCTGAGGTCTTTGATCCATTTGAAGTTGATTCTGGTGTAGGGTGATATATAAGGATCTAGCTGTAGTTTTCTACAAGTCATTAACCTATTTTGCCAGCACCATTTACTGGAGAGGCTGTCTTTCTTCCATTGTATTTTTTTAGCTCCCTTATCAAAGATTAGTTGGCTATCGGTCTGTGGGTTCACTTCTGGGTTTTCAATTCTATTCCATTGGTTCTGAAGTCTGTTCTTGTGCCAGTACTGAGCTGTTCTGTTACTATGGCTTTGTAGTAGAGTTTGAAATTTGGTATCAATATTCCTCCAGCAGTGTTCTTTCTGTTAAGGATCGTTTTTGCTATTTGGGGTCTTTTATTGTTCCATATGAATTTTTGGATTGTCTCTTATATTTCCTTGAAGAATATGTTTGGAATATTGATAGATATCGCATTGAATTTGTAGATAGCCTTGGGAAGTATTGCCATAAAAAAGGAAGATTTTAAGAAGTAATGTGCATGTCTTGTGCCGATGTCTCATGCCTGTAATACTAGCTACTCAGGAGGCTGAGGTTTGAGGATCCAGTTCAAAGTCAGACCAGGTTTTGAGTCCATGAAACTTTTTTATTCCCCAGGCAGGGAGAAAGGTTTATTGTCCAAACTGCTACCCCTACATGCATGGCGGAAGAGGACTTGAGACTCATCTCCAATTAACCAGCAGAAAACCGAAAATGGCGCTGTGCCTTAAAGTGATAGAGCTCTAGCCTTGAGCTGAATCACTCAGAGACAGTGCCCAAGCCCAGGGCAATGGATTAAAAAAAAAAAAAAGCCCGCAATGGATTAAAAAAAAAAAGTAATGTGGGGAAAGAAAAGAATGAATCAATGCAAAAAGTCCAGTTTGAGGATTCCTGAAACAATTTGAGTGAAAAGTAAACACACAGACTAAACTAAAATATATTCTCAGGAGAGGATCACAAAGGCTCAATAGCTATGTGTATATGATCACATAGAATGATATTTATTGGCAGGGCACCCATAGTTTATACCTGTAATCTTAGCTACTTAGGAGGCTGAGATCTGAGGATTGTGGTTGGAAGCCAGCCTGGGTAGAAATGTCCCCATGAGACTCTTATCTCTAATTACTCAAAAAAAAAAATCAAAAACTGGGAGTGGCACTTTGGTCCAATGGTACAGCACTAACCTTGAGCACAAATTGGCTCAGGGACAGCACTCAGGCCCTGAATTCAAGTCCCACAATCCACCCATACACCCATACATGTGCATGTATACATACGTGCATGGTTGACGTTTATCAAAATGAACTCTAAGAAAGGAAAATAAGAGCAATCATTTTAAATTTTTTTTGTTTTTCTCCTTTGTTGTTGTTTTTGATTTTTGTACCCTTTCTCATGTATTTGAGCTTGTTTTGAGGAGTGTAAGGAGACTTATGACCTCCTCCGGAGAGTGAGACAATCCACTGAGGCCCAGACAGTGAAAGGTGGACAAAAGAAGTTTATTTACCCTACCTACACCAGAAAGGGGTCCTGAGACTACCTTGCCCTGGACAAGAGCAGAGCCAAGAACCAAGTGCAGCCTCAGTCACCAAACCTCCAGGCCTCCATTATGCAGTCCTGACCCGCTCCCCCACCTTTATTAGTTGGTCTGCAAACCACCAATTAGTGGGTCTGCAAACCTCCAAACCTGACCTCCAAAGCTCCAAAACGGAAAGCTTTTCCCTTTCTTCCCTTCCTCCTTCTCTTCAGGCTTCTCCACTTTCTATAGGCCTACTCTGCTCTGCTCTGGGCAGCGCCTCGCCACAGGCCTTTCTAGAGAAAGGCCCAAATGACCTCCAGGGGAGGCCCCAAATGGCCCCTCAAGGCTTGCCCTGTCCTCCACAGGCCTGCCCTGCTCTGCTTCGGCAGTTTCCCCTCCTACCAACTCTCCCTCCTCTCCTACTCCTCCCCTTCCTCTGCACTGTTTTTTTTTTTTTTTCCTTAATGGTTCTTCCCCTCAATGTTTTCCCCTAATGGTTGGTTTTCCAACTGCCATTCATGGTCCTCCCCCTCTAGTAGTATGCCCCGCCCCTTTCAGCAGCAGCCCCATTCCTCTTTGGGCATGGCATGCCCCTCCCACAGCACCCCATGGGGAGGTGACTTCAGCATCTCAAAGCCCTGCTCTTGGTAGCCTGGTCTGTGAAGCAGTGAGGCTCTCCCTTTGAAGCTCTGCCCCCTCCAGCAGACCAGGCCACTGGGCCATGATGACTATTGGGCCCCCGCTGATTATCTGGGTTACAAGGGGGAGCACAGAAACGGTGGGACAAAACGTGAACTAATTCAGCAGTGATACTCACTGTAGAAAATGAGCTATTCAACTTGGGGAGAAGGATTGGGAGGGAAAAAAATGAGAAAAAGAAGAGCGGACACTGTTCTAAAAGAAATGTACTCATTACCTGACTTGTGTAACTGTAACCTTTCTGTACATCACCTTTATAGTAAAAAAAATCAATAATAATAATAAAAGAAAGAATTGCAAAGGGCCGGACACTGGTGGCTCATGCCTATAATCCTAACCACTCTGGAGGCTGAGATCTGGAGATCATGGTATGAAGCCAACCCAGGCAGGAAAGTCCATGAAACTTCTATATATTACTCATAAAAAGTCAGAAATGGTGCTGTGGTTCACCTTGAGCACAAAGATGCTCAGAGACAGTGCCTGGGCCCTGAATTCAAACCCCAGGTCCAGCAAAAACAAAACAAATCAAAAAACTTAAAAGGATCAAAGAGGTGACAGTGATCAAGAAGAATTATACTCAAAAACTGATATGTTAAATTGAAGCTCCTTTTTACAACTACTTAAGAAAAATAATAAGAAAGAATTATCACCTCTGAAGTGGGAGACAATGCATCTAGGCAGTTAAAATAACAAGAATTTTATTTACAGTAGAAAGGGGGTCTGTTACTACCTTGTCCTGGATTTTGATACGCAGAACCAAGAGCAGCCTCGACCACCAAACCTCCAAGCCTCCATTAGAGCAGCCCTGCCCTCTAATAGTTGGTCTGCAAACCACCAACCCTAGACCTCCAAAGCTCCAAGACTGCAAAGGGCAAGACTTCTCATTTCTTTCCTTCCACCACTTTCTTCTTTACAGGCGTCTCCACTTTGCTTCCTTCCACGTCTTCCCAGTAGCCTTTGCCTTCTTTCGTCTCCTGCTCTCTATTAATTAGTTTCCTTCCACTCTCCACCTTCCAGGTCTCCAGGCTTTCCTGGTAGTCTGTTGCTGTAGTTCCCCTCTGCTCTCTCTCAATTAGATTCCAGGTCTTCCAGTCTGTTGCCTTCTTTCCCCTCCTTCTGTCTCCCTCTTAATTAGTTTCCTTCCACTATCCACCTTCCAGGTCTTCCAGGTAGCCTGTTGCCTTCTCCCCACCCCCCTCTTCTCTTTCAACTCGAAAACTTGTTTTTGTTGCTCCAAACCGCTTATATATGGCTGTGCCCCTCTCCCACTCCAACAGTCTCCTGCCTGACATTTTTCTTTATATATAATATATATGTATATATGTATATGTGTATATGTATGTATTTATTGTAAAGATACTTTACAGAGGGGTTACAGTTACATGAGTAAGGTAATGAGTACATTTCCTATTGAGAATTGTTACCCCTCCTTTTTTATCCCTCCCCACCTCCCCAGCTTCTCGCCCCCCCCACCTGAAGTTGTAAAGTTCATTTTCAACATAGTGTCTTGTACATCTCATTGCTGCCTAATATTTTGCAACCGCCAATCATGTTCCTTCCCCAAGCTGCCCACTGTCCAATTACTTCTTGACATAATGGGCTTGACTCCTCACCCCGCCCCCCCCAGCACCACTCCTCACGCCCCCCCAATTCTGTGGCCTGCCACGCCCCTTTGGCCGCATGCCTCCTGGGGCAGTGTTGTCAGCATCTCCATGCTCTGCCCCCTCCAGTCAGCCTGGCCACGGGGTCACAGCTGATTACTTGGGCTGTACTGATTATCAAGGGCCCCATGGGTTATTACAAAAGAAAAAAGAAAATTATGTCTTTAAGTGTTCCAGTATTTTCAGAGGTAAAGTATGTGATCATAACTTCAAATCCTCATAAAAACTTTTATGGATAAAGAAAATAGATTTCAAGTTTTGCGTGTAGACAAAAACAACACTAGAAACTCAACTATGAACAGATATTTCCAAACCAAATATCTTGTTAGAACCTCAAATTTAGAGCTATAGATACTGCAGCACCACTGATCAGATCTAGTATAAATAAAAATTGCCAAGGAGTAAGACCTCTATTTATCCTGATCAGTCTCAGCCTCAGCCTGGGTATCGTCTCATATTTTTGCCTTCCATTATGATCAGAAAAACAAGACCACTCAGAAAGGGCAGTATGCTCCAAACCTAACATTTTACCTCCCCAAGGAGCTGCTGTACTTACTTGATTAAAATTCACTTGTAAACAGTCCAAGTCTTTTAAATCTAAATTACAGGTCCTAATGAATTATTTCTGCTTATTCAGTTCACATTAAGAAACCCTTCATTCATTAAACAAATACTTGCTGAAATCTATTTTAGGATGTGTTGTTCTGACAAGTACTGGCTGTGTATCAATTAAAAGGCTAGACTGTGGTTCAGTCACAGACTGACTGTCTAGTATGTCTGAAGGCTTGGATTTACTCTTCATACTGCAAGGAAGAGTAGCCATTTTTGTAAAAAAAACAAAAACAAAAACAAATCAAAAATAAAGAAAAATGCAAATTTTAAAAAATATCTCCTCTGTGTTAAGCAACCATTTTTACTTATCCAAAGTAGATTAAAACCTTGATCCTCGTAGAGCTTGCAGCTTGATGGAGGAAACATGAGAGAATATAAATATGTCTCTAGCATAATGTCAACAAAAATTAGAATAAAGAAAAAGAAGAGCAAAGATAGATAAAGCTGGTACCAATTAGGGAGATTTAAAAAAATGAACATGTCTGATGATAAAGGGAAAAGGAATGAGGATGAAAAGCATTTTATTTCCGATTTGAGTGTCTTTGGTTGGAAAAATGTATCATATCACTGGATATGTGATTCCCTAACTCAGAAAACAAACTAACCACATATATAATGTTTGTAATCTTAATTGTTAAGGTGTTGTTTTAAAAACAGATGAGAATATTAGTGATTATAGAGAAAGAGGATGACTCTAGACAAAGTTAGGGCACTATAACTCTGAGAAATTGGAAAAGGTATAACAGATAAATTGGAAAACAGAAGTTGAAAAAGGTATAACCAGGGGCATGCTTGTAATCTTGTAATCTCAAGAGGCTGAGATCTAAAGATCATGGTTTAAAAACAGCCTTGGAAGAAAAGTCCATATGACTCTTTTTTTTCAATTTTCAATTTAGAAATTTATTCTGTTTAATCCACAAGCTTTATATAGCTTTAGCTAAAGAAAAGACAAACAAAAACAAAAAAGAAAAAACAGTGAAACCAAGTCACTATTTCAAAGTTTGGGCCCTTCCAACGTTCCAAATACAAGAGTTCTGAAAAAAGTTGTATATACCAAATTGGAAGAACAAGACAAAAATATGAATGGAGCCATGACATCCATGAAACAAAATTTTATATAACTGAAGGATCCTTCCTGAGACTAGCTAATTGCCTTTACAAAAGAAAAAAATCAATCACAGCAGAATAGAATGAAATTCCAGTGTTCTGAATCAACTTGTTACACATCAATATAACCCCACAGTGTCCTGGCAAACAACATGCTCACATTGTCTTATTCTAGAGCTCAAATCTTGATTCTTTTCAGCAGAGACTCCACAGGCAACAGGAAAGATTGTGGCATTGAAACACTCATTTATACGTTTGTGGTAGTTCAACAGTGGTCGTATCTCTGGGCAAGCTTTCAAATCATGTACAGTTGGAAGCATAACTTACATGGGTGTTAAGATCCAAGAAAAAGTAAAGGACCAAAAAGAAAGAGGGAGACAAAAAAACACCCTCTGGAATAACCAGGGGCATTTAAAGGAACCAGAAGAAGTCCATATATCTCTTATATCCAATTTACCACCAAAAGCCAAGTGGAGCTGTGGTTCAAGTGGCAGAGCTTTGGGCCAAAAGCTAAGTGACCATGCATAGGCCCATTCAAGTCCCAGGACCAGCACAAAAACAAAAGGCCAAAAACCATAGAAGACTAAACAATGTGATAAGTAGAATGTTGTCCCCTGAAATTTGGGTTGCCCCTTTCTGTTGACAGTCCTACTCTCTCCTTAAATAATTCAGCAAATAATTCTCCCTTCCTTACTGAAAAACTACAATTGAAGTCTTCAGAGTTCATAAAGGGCTAGGAATAGTGTTGCTTCATCAGCCAGAATGGAAAACCCTAGGACACACACAAGGTTAAGCAGTTGCTCAGAATGTTTTCTTCTAAATAGAGAGAGGAAATTAGCTTTAACTAAATGCTTCTCTGTTCTTATAGAACAAAGCTTCAAAGTAATATTTATGTAACCTAACTGTACCCAAGAAAGGAGTTCAAGAATATTTATAGAAAATATAAAAATAGGGGCTGGGAAGGTGGCTCAGTGGTAGAGCGCTTGCCTTGCATGCATGAGGTCCTGGGTTCGATTCCTCAGCACCACATAAGCAAAAAGAAAAAAGCCGGAAGTGGCACTGTGGCTTAAGTGGTAGAGCGCTAGCCTTGAGCTGAAGAGCTGAGGTACAGTGCCCAGGCCCAGAGTTCAGGCCCCATGACCCGACCCCCCCAAAAAATATATATATAAAAATATCCAGCATTCAGTAAGGTAAATTTCACAAATAGGTAGCATTATCTTTGTAAATTAAAAGTGCAAATAATCAGATAGGTATATTCGCCAATAAGGAACAGGACTGAGAATAATAAGGAATCATACCATTTTTGGGTATCATTATAACCATAGTGATCATTTGGTAGGTACATATGAAAATCAAAACTTAGTAATATATGTATGCTAATTGAGTACATTTGGACAATTGCATTACAATATAGATGTTACTATCTTAAATTTCTTAATAAAAGCAAAATGGAAGACTAGGTGCTGCTTGCTTATGCTTTGTAGTCTTAACTACTCAGGAGCTAAACATCTGGAGACTAGTGTTCCAATGGTTCAAGGTCATACAAGCAAAAGCAAAGAAATCACAAGATGCTTTCTCAATCACTAGCTAGATACAGTAGCACATGCTTACCATTCCAGTAAGAAAAATCACTACTACAAGCTATCCTGGGCAGAAAAGTCTGTGAGAATCCCTCCCCCTTCCCCTCCCATGCTTTTTTAAAAAGAAGAAACTGGGTATGGTAGTGTGTGTCTGTCATCCCAACTCTGGTAGGAAATCTGAAATTGGAGGATTGTAGGTAGGAACTGAGACCCTGTTTCAACAATAGCCAGAGTATAACTAGGTATGGCTTAGTGGTAAAACCTCAGCCTAGGAAGAATGAAGTCGTGAGTTCAAACCACATTAGTGTGAAAGACAGAGAAAGGGGGGTGGGGAGGAAATGAAAGAAAGAAAGAAAGAAAGAAAGAGAAATGAAAATAAGAAGAAGGGAAGTAGTGAGAGAGAGGAAGGAACAAAAAGAAAGAAAGAAAGAAGGAAGGAAGGAAGGACGGAAGGAAGGAAGGAAGGAAGGAAGGAAGGAAGGAAGGAAAGAAAGAAAGAAAGAAAGAAAGAAAGAAAGAAAGAAAGAAAGAAAGAAAGAAAGAAGGAAAGGGAAGGAAGGAAGGAAGGAAGGAGGAAGGTGGTGGTTTTTTTCTTGGTACTCTTTTATTCTTGGAGGTATTTTTCTATTGGGTGATATTTTTAAAATAAAAATAATAGAAAAATAAAGCTGTAGGTACCAGGAGAGATAGAATTAAAAATAGTTTTTATAGTTATTCTCTGTGGTAAAGAAACAGTGTACTCAAAATTTGTATGTTACTGATTAAGTAGACTCAATAAAAGACAAAGCTGGGTTGAATATCATAGGAAACATCAGAGTACAAAATGAGATGTGTGTGTGTGTGTGTGTGTGTGTGTGTGTGTGTGTGTGTGTGTGTGTGTGTGTGTGTTGAATTTACTGCTGAGGCATTTTGTGCTGTTCCTTTGCAGACCACTTATACTCAAGACCAAATAAACCTTTCATTTATAAAATAAGTATAATAGCAAATTCTACTGTGCATTGTTCTTGGGGTGTTAAAATCATAAATAAGTCATAGGTGGCTAGTAAACCTTATTGCAACATAAATCATAATCAACTCTTTGCTTTTGCTTTTTCTGAACAATGGCAGAGAGATTCTTCACAGTGATTAAGCAAGCTTATCTTGTGTAAGCACAACCTGTTTCACTTTGTTAATTGCAAGTAGAGCAATGGTCTTGGTTAGAAAAATATGTTTTATGACATTTACTCAATGAGGAAGTTAAATAGCCAAAGGCTATTTTGGAATTTGTCAGAAGCCCATTACAAACTTCCTAAAATCCTGTTGTCATCAGCACTCAGGCCATTTTTTACCTCTCCCATATAGACTGTTTCCCTATGGGCTTCAGTGTGTCTCCTGAACCCAGACATTCTCACCGCTCATTGTCTGAAATATTTTGGTCCCTATTTTCTTCTGGGACAGACACATTCTTCTCTCACTAGTCCCTTTATTCCATCTCTGTTGTCTCCAAACTTGGCCAAACAACTTATTTTAACCAGGCCTGTCAAACATCTACTAATACTTCACAATCTTTCCTATTTTATTTTTTTAGAAAGAGTTTTTTATTTACATTTCCTTTTCTTTTTTTAATTTTTAATCTTTCCTATTTTATATTTAAAAAGTTGTCTAAAATATCAGGGTCACCCTGGGCACCACTGCTTCCACAAGAAGCAACTATTGAAATCTGTTCTTCACCCGAAAGCTTTGGATTTGGTGACTACAAAACTGCAAGCTCCTTAACTTCATCAGGTATCCTATTAAAAAGAACAGAATAGCATGGTGTCTTGTCAATTCTAAATGTCACCCACTAGAAGAACACTGCTAGAAAGAACACTGCTGGAAGAATATCAATACCAAATTTCAAACTCTACTATGAAGCCATAGTAATCAAAACAGCTTGGTACTAGCACAAGAACAGACCTCAGGACCAATGGAATAGAATTGAAAACCCAGAAATGAACCTACAGACTTATAGCCAACTAATCTTCGATAAGGGAGCTAAAATAATAGAATGGAAGAAAGACAGCCTCTTCAGTAAATGGTGCTGGCAAAATTGGTTAACTACTTGTAGAAAACTAAAACTAGATCCTTATATATCACCCTGCACCAGAATCAACTCCAAATGGATCAAAGACCTCGTAGTCAAAGCAGACACTCTGAAAACATTACAGGATGGAATAGGAGAAACTCTAGGTCTCCTTGGCTCAGGTCGAAATTTTCTTAATAGAGACCCAGAAACACAACAAATCAAAGAAAGGTTGGACAAATGGGATTGCATGAAATTGCAGAGCTTCTGCATGGCAAAGGACATAGCTAGCAAGATTAATAGAAAGCCCACAGATTGGGAGAAGATCTTCACTAGCCATACAATGGACAAGGGTCTCATATCTAAAATATACCTTGAACTCAAAAAATTAAATCCCCCAACAACAAATTCTCAAAGAAACAACTGCCCAATAAATAAGTGGGCTAAAGACTTGAAGAGAAACTTCTCTGACGAAGAAAGAAGGAAGGCCAATAGACACATGAAGAAATGCTCAACCTCCCTAGCCATAAAAGAAATGCAAATCCAAAGAACATTGAGATACCACCTCACCCCAGTTAGAATGGCAAAAATTAAGAACTCTAATAACAACAGATGCTGGAGGGGATGTGGACAGAAGGGAACCTTACTTCATTGTTTGTGGGAGTGTAAACTTGTTCAACCACTTTGGAAAGCAGTATGGAGGTTCCTGCAAAGACTTCACATAGAGCTCCCCTATGACCCAGCAATCCCACTTTTGTGCATTTACCCAAATGTTTACAAACAAGACCACACTAAAACTACCAGCACAACTATGGTTATTGCAGCATTATTTACCATAGCTAAGATATGGCACCAAGCCAGATGCCTCTCAGTAGATGAATGGATCAAGAAAATGTGGTATATATACACAATGGAATTCTATGCCTCCATCAGAAAGAATGACATTGCCCCATTTGTTAGGAAATGGAAAGGCTTGGAAAAAATTATGTTAAGTGAAGTAAGCCAAGCCCAAAGAAACATAGGTCCCATGGTTTCCCTTATTTGCAATATCTAGTAAATATATGAGTCAAGCAGAAAAGGTCAGATAATGTGATGTTAGGAAAATGAACCCTTAGGTATGTATTTAAATGTTTTTTCTTTCATGCATTTGTTTCTAACTCATTTATAAGATTATTTCTTTGTTGCTTTGTATGTCCCTCCCCCACAGTATAACCCCTGCTTTCACTATATTTGATGTCGGTATAATTTGTGGAGGAGATGGGGAAAAACAAGTCGTTTAAGGATACAGGTGGACCCATTGCAACTATGATAAGTACAAGTTGTCATGTCGAAAACGAACTTTACAACTTTGGTGGGGAGGGGGCGGGGGGGGATTAGGTGGGGGGGCGGAGGGAGGCTGGGAAGGGATGTGAAGTGTGAAGGGTAAACAAAAGAGGAGGTTACAATGCTTGATAAAAAATGTACTCATTATCTTGTCCATGTAATTGTAACCCCTCTGTACAGTATGTTCACAAAAAATAAAAATAAAAAAATAAAAAAAGGGGGTGAGGGGGTAGCAATCTTAGTAATGCAATTCTGAGACTACTTAAACTACAATGTTTTTCAACTGGCCACTGCAAAGACTAAGAGAAAATCAAGCGTGATTGTAACAGGCCATGCCTTAAAGCCACCCTGGAGGTGGTTCAGATTGTTTTCAGCTTTCTCTTTCACATACCAACTCTCTGAGCTCCTCTGGCCTTTTGAATGAATGCCCAATTACTGGGGCTACCCCTTTCTCTTGACAGTATATCCAGGGCTGTTCCCACAATCCTAATCCCTTCTTAAATAATTCAGCAAAAAGTGTAAACCATCTTTGAAAAAATGCCTGCCTCTCCTCTTGGAAATAACCTACAGTTCTCCCTCATTATATTTCCCTTACTGCAAGCTAATGATCTTACTTTTCTTTCTTTCCTGGATGCAGGGGCATTCCTGGTGGTTTCTAGAATGGAAAACACAATTTAGTTATCCCTCCTGAAATCTCTTAGTGGTAGAGAGTGCAAACAAGTGACATTATCTCGGAAGGCAAGGTGGAGGTACTTGTATTTGACCCACCAATTCTTGTCCCACAAGTGGCTTTTCTGTCCTGCCCTCCTAGCCTTCCTTTGCACCCAGATGTGGTCTATGCTGCTTTGGTCCTTCTTTAGCCATTGATTTATTTTCTGTGCTCTCAGGTCAATAGGAGAACATCTATATCTCGAGACCAGAACATTAAAAAAATTAATGATTCAACTCCTTTTCTACTCTTCATCCTTCTCCATAGACAATCAGGGACATAAAGCAGTCTGGTCCATCACAGAATGCCAGGCATTGTCTTCTGTTTTCACTAGAGGGAAGCCCTTTGACTAGCAAGACCCATTAATTGGTCTGAACAGTTAGACTGGACATAGCCTTTACTTGTAGTAACTTTCCTCAAGAATCCTCTTGTCTTTCAATCTAATCTGACTTCCATAAGCCATTCCACATAGAAGCCAATTTTGTTTCTGCTTCTACCACTTGGAATTCATTTGTCTTTAGCATATCCGACAGGTCTCTAAACATTCCAAAATGTCCAAGAGAGTTGCAGAATCTTCCGTTAGTATGTTTATCTGAAGCCCATAGAAAATCTTTACAGTTTATATGACAGTTTATAAATCTTTACAGTTTATACAACCATTTTTAGTTACTACTTGCATAAATCCACAGGAGTTTTGTCACTGTGTAATCCAAATAATAGTCTTAGAAAGTATAACATGGCATACATGTTATACTGAACTTCATGTTCATCTGACTGCTCCTATAAGATTGTGATTATGAGCATCTTGCTGGTAGGAATGAGTCTTGCTTACCTATAGATAAGAAGTAGAAAATAGTGTATCAACTCTTTCTGGGACCATCACAAAAGTTAGTTTTAAGAAGTCATAGAAGATGAATATGCAGAAAATGTCCTAATGGATGTATTAATCATGCCATGCAATTATAATATTTCAGGGAGAGAAAATGTTAGGGAAAACATTGATCAAAATTCATTGTACTTAAAAACCGATTTTTTAAATTGAAACCCTTTTATACAGCTATTTAAATATAAAAAAAAACAATAAAAATAAAATATTACTTGCCTTCATCTTTACAAAGGTTGAGATTTTTAGCTTCCTAATATTATAATATTAAAACTATCAAATTATAAATTTTAAGCCTGTCTATGATTTGACTTTGGTTAATCAATATTTTCAAAGATGTATCACTTCCTTATTAGAGGTAGTTCCCAACAAAAGAAGTCTGTTCAGCATACATCCACATTTTCTTGGTGCTTGGTTCTTGGAAACTGGAAATTGAAGTGTTTCTTTGATTGTACCACTTACATACTAAGTATCACTAATGATTTCAAAGCTATCTTTATCTCACAACTTAAATGTTTTTTCAACAAATTAAGCTACCTATTGTGAGCCACAACTAAATAAATTATAAGACTGATAAAGTATTTTGACAAGACAATATTATGTTTATTATATCTTGTCATAGGCTATGCAACACAATAAGACATTGTTTGATATCTATCCATATATATTTATCCATATATCAATTTTATAATATATACATATATATGTATATTATAATCCATATATATGGATACACACACACACACACACACAGAAATCCATGGGATGGGCAAAATTGTCCTTCTTAATGATGAAGAAACTTAGGCACAGGAAAATCAAATGACTTTTCAATCTAAGTGGCTGGTAGATTTGAAAATTGGGTTCTGGCATATACATATTGTATCACTTCCCTCTTTATACTCTTTCTATACCCATGAAATAAGATAAAATTAAGATCAAACATAAGACTTTAATGTTAAAATAAAAAAGGAAAACAGATTTTGTCTTGGGTTTTCTTGATGGTTTGGAGCATTTTGAGAATACAACTTAGTTTACTTC
This sequence comes from Dipodomys merriami, assembly GCF_024711535.1. Classification (NCBI taxonomy): domain Eukaryota; kingdom Metazoa; phylum Chordata; class Mammalia; order Rodentia; family Heteromyidae; genus Dipodomys; species Dipodomys merriami. The sequence goes on from NW_027206290.1 coordinate 12,860,405, forward strand.
AGCAACATGTATCATTATTTTGGCTTACTTGTCAATAACTGTAACAAGTCAACCAGAGGTCAACGTATCCACAAAAATTTAAGCCAAGCATCAGTGGCTCCTGTATATAACCTTAGCTACTCTGGAGGCTGAGGTCTGAGGATCCATAGTTCTAAATAGTCCAAGCAGGAATATCTGTGAGACTCTTAATTCCAATTAATTAGCAAAAATCCAGAAGTAGAACTGTGGCTCAAGTGCTAGAGACTAATCTTAAATGAGAAACCTAAGGAATGGTGCCCAGCCCCATACTTTGAGTCTCAGTACTAGCATGTGCATGCACACACACACACCCACACACACACTGAATTAATAACAACTTTCTCCACTGCATGTAAATCATTTTATAAATCCTTGATTTTTTTATGAACCTGTAATTTTCATGACACTTGGGAATTCAGGTAGTCAGTCTCTCTATATTAGCATTCGTATGGTAGGATATCAAAGGTGAACATGGATAAGTGTGAGTCTTCCTTTCTGAAAGGAAAATTATTGTCCACAATTCTTCATAATTCAAACATTTTCAAAAATAATATTTAACATTTAGAGCCAGATACTTTCAAGATATTTCAGGTTTTCTCACATATTATTTGCCTTTAGGAAACATGCAAAAACAAGACTATACAATATATGAAAATGGAAAAAGCCACCTATTTCACAAAAGCATGGAGAAATTTTCGTTTGGTTTCTATAACATCTGAGGAGCTCCTCAGATAATGAAATAAATACAATACTATGTCAAAAGAAGTCTTCATTAGCATTTAAACAAACAAAACTGCATTTGTATCTATGACTCAGCAGAGTCAGAATAACATTCTGGCACTTAAACTTACCAATGAGGTCAGAATATAACTTGAAAAATCTGGGCTTGCATTTTGAAATAGCAAATTACAGCATTTTCTCTGGTAATTTGAGGCACTGCAAAGATTTTCCTATTCCTGCTTTAGGAGTATACTAAACAGTAAATAAATGCTGTTTCATATTGGGTCACTGATAAAACTGTAAATGAGCCCAAGGTTCAGAATAAATTCTAGAGGGAAAATTATTTCTACATTATTCATCATTATTACAAAGGCCAATTTTTACTGTCGGAACACTTTTATATTGTGGTTTTGCAAAAACTAATGTTTACAAAGAACAATTGGCCATAAAATTGTGGAATAGAGTCAACAGTTATAAAAGTAATTGCATAATGTAAGTAATTTATGTTCATAATATCTCATTTAAATAGCTAATTCATCATATCCCAGACTACTACTACCTTGCTGCTTTGCTGGAAAAATCTAACTTTTGAACTTATTATTTTTTTGCTTCCAACATATTCATTAATACCTCAGTAACTCTAGAATTTCACTGAATTATACTTTGTTCTTCCCTCCCAAACTAATAAAGACAGTGTAACATATATAATAAAAGTCTTGTCTTTCACACTTTCTCTCTCTCTCCTCTGTCTTTCTGTCTCTTTCTTTCTCTTTCTCTCCCTCTCTTTTTCCTCCCCGCCACCCACTCTCAACAGATAGTTCCCTGCATACCTTACTATTTCTTGAATGATTGTCAAACACTTTCTTTTGCCCCACCTAGACAGGACCTACAGTGAGACTAGCTTGTGAAACTGCTAAACATGAGTGCTTGTGAGTAGACTTTCAGATAAGCAAAGAGTCTGAGGAATGAATGACCGAACCTGCCACACATTTTCTTTATGGAAATATCTTCTTGGTGATAGTTTCACAAAGTAGACATATAGTTGTCCTTGAAACATAGTTGAAGCCTGGGTCAAGAAATATGACAAACATATATTCTCAACTGATAAACAGATGAATAAGCTATTAATTTGCAAATAACATTATATGGAATTTGATTTGTGAGACTACACAAAAAGGTGCAAATGCCTTTGTATTACAACCAGAAGGACTTGATTTTTATTTATGTTAGTAATTGAATGTATCAAGATATTTGCAGTATGGAGTTTCAATTCAGGGACTTGATCTTAAGAGACATTACATTCTACCACTTGAGTCATGCCTATACTCCTGCATTATTTTATTAATACCTTGGTGGATTCTTGAAATGACCTATGTAGATGTTTAGTTCCCTTTCTCCCTCCTTTCTTATTTTATTTCTTTATAATAAAAATGACACAAAGAAAATGGACTGTAGAGCTTAGTTACAATAATTGAGAAACTTTGACACAAGAACAAGAACAAAAACAAATATTCTTCTCCAAACACCCAGATTTTGCTGAAGTGACTCAAGGAACTAGTCAAACAGTTAGCTATAAGGTAGCCTGCACTTCATCTCAGGATAGGTTAGAATGTTATTTGTGCTTACAGAGATACCATGGTAAAGATGTAAAATGAAATAGTAGACTTTATTTTAAGCTCTGAGTTCCAATTTTGATAATTGTGCATATGTGGGTATAATGATTGATTATACAAAATATATGACACCATTTTGGTTTTGACCAGTTTTTTAAATCTCCATAGTTTACTTGGAAATTATACACACTATTGGCTGAGAATATGTTCCTTTTGTTTTTCAGAAAAAAACCTCTATTTTCCACCCCTTCCCTTGAGAAAACCCGAGTCTATTAGCAATGATTTTTGTCAAATAAATTATTTTAATAGGAGAAATAGCTGATAAATAGTGTATTATCCAGCTGCAAATGACATTAGAGCGTGCATTCATACAAAAATATGTACACATGTGCAACATTATCTATTTCTAGATAGAACTTCATTAACCATGCTGAGAACAGATTTTCCTTGCCTTTGTAACTGAGAGATTTCTATAGGTATTTTTCTCTTTTAAATTCGGAGAGAACTAAAGTGTATTTAATGTTTCCTTACTTACTTTCGTATTGTATTATGTACTTTTTGTGCTATTCTTCTGAATTTTTATTTTAGGTATTCAGGTAAATGAAATAGCCCAGGTAAAGTCTCCAGAAGAAATGGGGAGCCAAGGGATATGAATCGTTATCCAAGCTGTGCTACTGAAGGAATATCATATTTCTGGCCCAGGTTCTTCTACGCCCTTACTCTCAGTCTCCTTTTCCTTCGTGACTCATTGTGAATTCATCTATAGCACTCTGTCATCTATTAGTCTCTCAGTTCTCACTATGTTCCAAAGCCAGTATGTGGATTCAATCCCCTATTCCCAGACTGGGGTTTCTTAACCTAGAGTGAATGAAGTGTCCCATCTATGCCTGCTCCAACTTTTTGTTTTCTGGTCTTTTTCAGGGTTTTTTGCTTTTTGCCTTATTTTATTTTCTGACACCAGAGAATATATCCCATCTGAATTTTGAGTTCTCCACAAATTCTAAGAAAGGTAATCCTAGATACATTTCAGTCTTTATAATCTCAAGTGATCAAGGTCACTCCTCTACCTGCTCCTGAGGTTTTCTTCAGTATGTAACAGGATTAGGGAGAAACTATGCTCTACTCAGTGCTGTAAGTGGCGGATCTCACTACTACAATCTCACATGAAGAGGATAGTATTTTGAAAAGGTTACTATGATCTGTAGCATTAAAATTTATATTACAATTATACAGGACTCTAGGCATTCACACGTAAAGCCAAAGGAGGGTATTATTAGGAGAGAATCACAAAGGTTCCATAGCTAGGGACATATGATCATATACAATGATATTTACCAAAATGAACCTCAAGGAATAGAAACAAGAGATTTATGTTCTTTTGATTCTTGTTTTTATTTATTTAGTTTTTCTCTTTTGTCACTCTTTTTGATTTCTGTGCCTTTTGTCTTGTATGTGGATCTGTTTTGGGGCAGGTGACAGGGAGCACAGAAATGGCAGGACAAAGAGTATATAAATTGTTACTCTCTGGATACTATGTTGAAAATGAACTGTACAACTTGTGGGGGAGAGATTTGGGGAGGGAAAACTGAGAGAAAATAAGGGAAGAAGTGACACTGTTCAAAAGGAAATCTACTCATTACCTCATTTAACTATAATCCCTCATCACCTTTACAATAATGATAAGAAATTAAATTAACTCCATACAGTAGATCTGGATAACAACCCATTATCTTTCATGTTTCCATTATTAATAGCAAAAATAACTTGAAAATTCTGAATTCTTATGTAATAAAATACTCAAGTAGCTGAGTAACATTGACTACCGATAGCTTAGCAGTAGTTTAAAACAACCTGTAGAACACAAGACAACTCATTTAACCTAAGAATGATGAAAGACTCACTACTTCCTTTTCAGGGTTACCATGAGGATAAAATAGAAGTGAAAAGCTGAAACATCTACATGCTATTCATGGATCTGTAAATGTATTTAACTTTAAACTAGGCAAGGGAATAAGTCTGTCGAGCAACATTCTAATATTGAATATTTATCTACAATATAATGTCTTTAATTTGAGAGCAGAATATCTGCATCTTTTTAACATAGGATCTCCCCTTCCGTTCCTTAAATAGTCTCTCTTGGTATACTGGAAGCTGTGTACTTAAGCAGATAAAAATATATTCATTTTTTAGTCAGGAAGACATAAGGTTTTTTAAAAATCTCTTTAGTGCCATTCCTAGATCTGAGTCCCTGGGAAGTTAGTAGGTTCTTTGTGAGTGGCAGTCTTCTTTTTGTTTTTGAAGATGTCAACTCTAGATTCATTTTCCAAACATTAGTTTTGTGGTTTTCAAGTCCTTTGATTGTTTTTATATCATTCTGTTCTTTTAAAAAATCAAATTATAGAATTGTCTTGAGCTTATTGATGTTTTATCATTTTTTTCTAAGGCCATCTATGAATGCCATCACAATGTCAATAACTTATCCCTTCAGCAGAAAGAAATCCTTTAGGATATGTTGATCCTTCTAAAGATGGCTTTTTTTCTTACCTCTGTTTATAAGTATCTGGATTTTTAAATTGTTCTTCTCAAAGTAGCCAGTGAGGATTGTTTCTAAAGCTCAAAGTGAAGGAAAGCTACTGGATTATAGTTCTGTTCCACTCAAGTTTCACCCTGTCCCTTATTCTCTGCTTATTTAGCTAATGATAACTCCTGAAAAGAAAATGTATTCATTTAAGCTCTTACAAAATTTAAATTTTAGATTTATTTGGTTTAGAATAGCTTCTTAAACGATCCTGAAATTCAATTTTTTATAAAATATTGAGAAATAACATTTATTACAATTTATCTTTGTAAAAGTATCTCTGAAACCAGAAGCTCTCTCACTTGATTTTCACAGCTATCCTGAGGTTATAATTAAACAGAAAGATGCAGGAGATATAAAAGTAAAGGAATTAACTGGATACCAGACAAGCATATCTTTGTTAATTCCATTCTTTCTTATTTCTTTTTCTTTCCTGGATAATTAAAAAAGAAACTCATAACCTTTGCAACTTATTCTAGCAGGTGAAGGAAGAAGAAATAAAAAACCAGCAAATAAAATAAAATGAATTAACAAGTAATTATATGTATTTGTCCTGAAACATGTTTAATTTGTTCTGACATTTAAAAAACATACATGTATATCTGAGTCTCAAAGTATCACATATTTTTCTAGAAATTGAGAATTCAGTGTGTTAAACCAATGAAGAAATTTCTACCCTCATGAGATATATAATGTGTGTGTGTGTGTGTGTGTAACAATCAATACACTAATGCATACTCAATTTTAGATCTCAGCATATCAGGGGCGGAAAATGGGTTGTGTGTGTGTGTGTGTGTGTGTGTGTGTGTGTGTGTGTGTGTGTGTGTGTGTGATACTCAATTTTAGAACTCAGCATATCAGGGGCGGAAAATGGGTTGGGGTGTGTGTGTGTGTGTGTGTGTGTGTGTGTGAGATACTCAATTTTAGAACTCAGCATATCAGGGGCGGAAAATGTGTGTGTGTGTGTGTGTGTGTGTGTGTGTGTGTGTGTGTGTGTGTGTGATACTCAATTTTAGAACTCAGCATATCAGGGGCGGAAAATGGGTTGGTGTTTGTGTGTGTGTGTGTGTGTGAGTGTGTGTGTGTGTGTGTGTGTGTGTGTGTGTGTACCTACAGACACATATACTTATGGATCCATGTGATCCATATGTATCTCTGCCTGTGCTGCAGTGCTGGTCTAGTAGCACTGTAAACCTTACAGCAGTTTGAGCCTCAGAGTTTTCCACTCGAAATAGTAATTGACTCACTCCTATTTGTACCCTTGTTCCCTACTCAGCCCGTCCTCATTCATGGGACCTATAAGGTACTTCATGAATATTATCAAAAAGAACTTGCAACAGTACTTTTTCTTTAAAAACAAGAAGGCTGGGGGAAAGTCCTGGGCTTTGAGCTTCGCTGGGTTCCATGGTGAGTGAGTGAACATCTTCTTGGAATGTGAATGGGTATGAGGAACACAACTCCCGTTTGCTACTGTGGAAGGGAGAGGCTATGTTCAGCTTCCTCATTCCCTCTTCCAGAGACTCAGCTGACTTAGAACAAGCTTTCAATTCCCAAGGCCCTACATATGCTTGTGGGTCAGCCACTTCTTTGCCCTGGGCTTTTACTCCTGGACTATTCCAGAGGAAGAGAACAAATTTCTCGCATTGGAACTGCTCTTTCTTGAGTTTATTTGTTAAAGTCAGTTTTACTGATAACTAATAAACACACATGCAGGAATCATAACTGACTCCTTTTACTTTCTTTCTTAACTTTTTTTCCTCTTGAAATTCATGTTTGGTTGGCCTTTGTTAGAATGGAAGGAGTCATAAACTGGATCTTGCAGATCCCAGGCTCCCTCCTCATTCCCTGCTTTATGCACACTTCAGCACTCTCTCTCTCTCTCTCTCTCTCTCTCTCTCTCTCTCTCTCTCTCTCTCTCTCTCTCTCTCTCTCTCTCTCTCTCTCTCTCTCTCTCTCTCTCTCTCTCTCTCTCTCTCTCTCTCTCTCTCTCTCTCTCTCTCTCTCTCTCTCTCTCTAAAGCCCATGCTGGATCTCCCCCAAGGACATTTCCACATTACCTCTTAGATAAGACAGACTTTTAGTTTGGCATCAAAACTGTGGTAATTTGTGGCTTTGCCACTTACGAAGTTATAAATGACAATGGTGTATTCAAGTAGCTCTGTTTAGACAGTGACACATTTCCCTCAATTCTCCACCGGTTGCATTTCTATCAGTCCTTGAAATTTTAGTAAAGCTGACTTAAATTCCACCTCAAGTTCTTCAGATTCAAGTCAAAATTATTGCACCATACATGCAAAATATTGCTTGTACTTCTTACATAGTATTTCTTTTTTAAAAATTTTTTATTGCAAAGATACTATACAGAGGGTTACAGTTACATGAGCAAGGTAATGAGTATATTTCCTATTGAGCATTGTTACCCCCTCCATTGTTTTCCCTCTACCATCGCTTCCCTTCCTACCTTCCCCGAGGTTCTTTTTTTTAAAATTATGATTAAGTGATTACATAATTTCCCAAATTTCACAGTATTGTGGAATAATGATACTCATTTAAAGTCACAAGTTCATTCTAACTTTCCTGGAGCAAATTGTCTATCATTGTCTACAACATATAACGGTGTACACATATACACCATACACTTACATAGTATTTCTTTAAGGTTAATATTTTAATTTTTAAATAATATACACCTCTATCACTAGGATAGAAACTCCTGGATGATACAGAATTCATGATTTTTCTGTATCACAGTCACTGCTGTCATTTATATAAATTTGCATGTTTCACAAAAATTTTCATTGAATTGAATTGATCTGAAGAAGTTTTAATAACCCAATTTATCCCTGCACAAGTATACTAATATTATGAGCAAAGATAACAGTAGACAAAATATAGTTATAGATGCATATATAGATATAGATATAGATATAGATATAGATATAGATATAGATATTTAAGTATATGTGTATATATACATATATGTGTATATATACACATATATACATACATATGCATGTCTATCTATCAATATTCCATCCAAAATGAACATTTGAATTTATTTGTAACAAGACATATTTTCTTTACTAAAGGAATATAACCTTCAACATAGTATAAGAAAATAATGTACCTTTCTGACATCAAAAAATTCTTCAATAAACCTTTTAGATTATTTCAGTATAAAAGAATCAGAAACAAATTACATTTTCATTGAAAATACACCAAACATCAAAATAAAGAAGATTGATATTTAAGATTATGCAGAGATTACAATGTTGAGGAAAGACTTCAGAAAACAAAACACTAAACCTCAATTATATAGTAAAACTGAAACATATAGCTCTTGCTAACTTTCTTCAACTATGAACCATTTCCTAAATGGAAGTACATTGGAAGTACTTTGTCTCAATAGTCATTTAAAGATCCTCTCATTTTTAACATGACAAGCTAATAAATTTAGCCCAGCAAATCCTTACAATATTTTCAAATAATCTCAATTACTCTCCACAAAGCCTGTTTCCAAACTTGCAGTTGTGTATCTGAGATTTCCCATATTTTGCTTACCATACTCCTTTTGCTTCAGTAAACCTTTGAATACCTCAAAAGCCTTCTCATAACACAGAAGGCGATATATATATATATCACATATACACATATGTATGTATAATATATATTATATATTATATATACTATAATATGTGTAATACATATACATAATATATTATGTATATATATTACACATAAATATAAAAATATATAAATATAAAAAATATAAAAAACATAAATATAAAATCCTGTTACCAGCCCTACCTAAAATTTTCACCATATCCTTGAGAAAGATAGATGATATAGCAGTTGATTTTGTTATAACACTAAAAACAAACCAATTATACTATGTTATCTTTAACTGGTCACATGGATTGTTAGCAATAGAAATCACTCATAAAGATATATGTCAATAATCCAACTAATGATTTTTTTGTCAGTCCTTGGACTTGAACTCAGGGCCTTGGCGCCCCTGAGCTCTTTTTTGTTCAAGCCAGTGCTCTACCATTTTGAGCAACAGATTGATTTTTGATTTTCTGGTGGTTAATTGGAGGTAAGAGTCTCATGAACTTTCCTGCCAGGGCTGGCTTTGAACTGCCATCCTCAGTTCTCAGCCTCCTGAGTAAGTACGATTGCAGGCATGAGCCACCAGCATCCTGCTTGAGCCATGTTTACCAGAAAACAATGTTATTTTCACTTCATAAATATTTTGTGTGTCAATGTATACACCTCAGAGCACATATCTCACTGTTCAAATCTCAATGGCCGTACTTAAGTGCACAGTCTTCATTTCATATGTTCAGCTCAAATATTCTTCAATTCATATATTCAGTTCATATATTTCAGTGTATGTACTTCAGTATACATACCTCAATGAACATATTCCAATATGCATACCTCAATGTACATACCTTAGTGTACATATCTACATGCATATACCAAAGTGCATATATCCCAGTGCACATATCGCAGTGCACATACCTTAGGGTACACATCTCTGTACATTTTCCCCAGTGCAGATACTTCAGTTTATTTACTTCATTGTAAATACCTACGTGCATTATGTATGAACACAGATCTAAGTTCATATACCTCCAGTGCACATCTTTGTGGGCATTCCTGGGCAAAATGTACATCAAGCATCATACAATTTAGACAATTATTATTTTGTTACATCACTGTTATTTGGGACTTATTTTGATATTATATTAATTCTTACACCTCATCTCTGATATTTACTAGTCAAATAAATGGCTGTTTACACTCTATTATATGAATATATACAGATACATGTATGCATTTTTTTCTGGAGGACAATTAGCAATTGTTAGGTCCTTAAGAAGATATAAAGTCTAAAATAAGTTCAACACTGTCAATCTGACCTAACTATCACTTTACAGATAATGAGTACCTGAAGCATTGGGTTCTGCTCTAAAACATGAGACTAAGTTGCAATCTCTCTGCTTCTGTTTGCATCAAGCATCAATGTGTCACCCTGTCAGTACAGGGCATCAGACACACAATCCTAGCTCGTGTTCCCTATTACCTGAGCTTGCATGATTTTTACTAGTCACTAACATTCCCCCCTACTTCACTGCATAAAATATGCTCATTGTTTTGGTCTCTACATGTAGTCAATTCCAAATAGAGGAGGCAGCTTTGATTTCTCATTTTAACCTCACTTCTTAAAAAAAAATTCTTGGTCATTCCATTCAAACCTCAAAAAGAATTCTTTGTTTCCAAAAATACTCTATACTGGCTACTGACTATGTTGGATATTACCATCAAAATCCTAAAGACCCTCTCATAAAATTCAGTGAGACTTCTCTAGTCCCCCTGTTTCTATGCATGATGCTTTCTGGATATATTGTGAAACATTAGAAAGGATACTTGTTTAAAAATTAATCTCAACATTGTATTTAGGGGAAAAATTATGTATGGCCTACAAAGCTTTCTCTGTGTCATATGATTGTTCTCATCAGCTGGAACATGCTTCCCAAGGATGTGTGCATGACAGATCATTCCTTATATTTCAAGTGTCTGCTCAATGATCATTTCCTGAGAGGCCTTCTCTGTCTACTTAGTGTAAAATACTCCTTTCTGCCACCATCCTCAATCTGTATACAGCAGTTTCATTTTGCCTGCAGAAGGTACATTTTAATACCCACAATGGACATGTGAAATTGTATTGTTCTCTCTCTATATATATACATATAAAATGTGTGTATATGTAAATATATACATATACAACATGAATGATTGTTTTTGCATACATATCTATGAAGTTTTAATTTAAAATGAGGCACAGTAAGACACTAGTTTAGTAACTAATAAAATGTGCTAAATAAAGGTTATGTGAATGTACTTATTCTCTCAATATCTTATTCTACTTTCTCTATTTTTTATTATTACTATCGTACTATACACATGTGGTCTTGAGTGTAACTGAATTTCTTGTACTTTGTATCATTATTAAGTAAAATGCATGTTTCTTGACAAACCACTGCAATATGACAGTGGATCTGATAATCAATTCCTGCTAGGCAGGTGTGGTAAACAGTGAAGGTATGCTGAACACAGAGAATATTCTTAACTCTGGCTGGACAGAGCAGGAACAATATTTTCACCCCATAGTTTGTCATTAGTGTCTGAAACTACAGGAAGTGAAATTCTATTATGAAGGAACAACAGCACTATACTTTCCCCTCACAGATTCCCTTCCAATTTTTCTATTCTTTTACCATCTGTCTTACTTTGCCTGTTACATAGGCTGCATGCCACTGAAGATTTTGTTTCTGTTTAAAGCTGAATCACAGTATGTGCAATGTTCTTTATTGTATATTAGGGCATAATATGATCAATTAATAAATAAGAGTTACTTCTCCAATGACCATTAGCTGAGCTGCTGCTTTACTCAGAATTTCTTTCATTTGTCTTCTGCCAGTTCAGCACTATAATCTTTCAGGGTTCACAGCTACCAGGATTTACGTCCACTCCTGTACTGTTCTTTCTTTAAAACAGCTGCAGTAGTTGCTGCTGTAAAACAGACCCATCGACTGATCAGATGCAGGGCAGCATCTGTAGAGAAAACTCTCTACTACTCACTGACATCTTTTTTTTTTTTTTTTTTTTTTTTTTACTGGATATGGCCTTGCAAAAATGCTTGAACTTCTTTGAATCTCATTTTAGCATTCCTTGAAATAAAAAGAATAAAAATGATAACTGATCATAATATTCTTTTGTGGATGCTCACTGTACTTCTAGTTCATTTACTATAATACTCAGAAGGCATAATTAATGTTCATGCACTCTGTAAAACAGTGGCCATGCAAACAACAATCATTCTTGTTGTTATATACCATGTAAAGCTATAGTTTACCTCCCTGAATCAATTCTCAGGGTTCTTCCTATGAGCCGTGGTAATAGTGTCAATAAAGGAATCTAAAAAATGAGCTGTTTACTTTCTCCAGCATTTTGTTTCAAAAACATTATAAGGGCATTATGAAGCTTTTTGTAAAGTTAAAATGTGATTGCTTCTCCTATGGACACATTTTTTATCATTCAGGGATTTTTGTCTACCATTGCAAATATGGTACCATTTAGTAAAAATGAACCCTCATAGGACCTAAAGTTTTTAGATATTTTTTCACTTGAGCTAATTGCGTAATAATCTACATCTATACAAGCTGTAGAAGTGGATGCATGTGCTTCTACAACAACAGGCTGCAAAAGTGCCTCTTCAGAAGCATAGTGAACAACTAAGCGATGAAAACTTGCTAATGCACTCGGAATCACATACTGTGCAAGAGCAGTAAATTGTTTCCTTGGTGGTTTTGACAACATTGCCTCTGAACATAATTGAATGTCATTCGTTTATATGTTTGCAAATGAGGTCCCAGTGACATTACACCTGGGAATGTGCACACTCAGTCATCTGTTTATGACAGAGGAGCCAGGCATATGGCCTGTGGACTTTGTTTGGCCTCAGAGCTGTTGCAAAGTCCTCCTTCCAGTGTTCAGCTAGTCTGCTCCATCAATGTGAATCAGCTGTGTCAGAAGCACTGCTTCCTGTCAATAACTGAGGCACAGTGCAGCTCCCCCACTGATGGCTTGGAGCTGCTCAGCCCTGGGACTGCAAGCGTCCTTGTACATGCAAGAGAATGTCATGTGCCATGTAAATAAGGAAAAAGAGAGGGCAAGGATAAAGAGAAGTATGAAAGTGAAACTTGCCAAGTGGGCTAGATATTTTTTTATTTGCATTATTACCCTTAATGTCCTCCTATGTAAAGAGAAAGACTTGAACTCAATTCTTCAGTGCTTTATCTCACCAGGGAGTATTTCCCTTTCTTTTGTCAGAATATATATTATGAGAGACAACTTCTTCTGTAGCATTTTCCAACAATTATTAATGATTATTACATTTACAGTCACCAAATCATTCTGCTGATAAGCATGATTATTGACACGTTAGATTGGTATCATTCCAGCACTAAATATGTCATTTGAGTTTCTACATAGCCTTAGAATATGAAAAATATAATGTTAAGTCATGTTCCATGGATGTCTGAGCTTCCTGTGGTTTTATATAATATATACATACATATAAATATATATTAGTATATGTCCTAGTGTTTTCCTCTAACAAATATTCAATGAACAGTGAACGAGGCACTGACAATGGCAGTTACTGAAGGAACAATACACCTTGATTATTTCCAACATGGTGGTGTAAATATAGAAAATAGAATCAATATCAAAAGTATAAAATACAATATTGAGGTTACATAGCACATATCAGATAAAGAATAGACATCAATATCCTCACTGACACAAAACAAAAACTGACAGTGACAAAACAGTCCTACTTGGAGATATTCACCATAAAAATGGACATCTGTTCCCACTACTCATCATAACAAGTCTTGGAAAACACTCATACCAAACTAGGGTGCCAGATTTAATTTTAATGGATTCACATAATACTTTCTATCTCATTCTTAAGAATCTACAGTGCATATTTGCATAATAAAAGCCCCGAGCATTCCCAAAGGCAAAGAAACATATCTAACTTGGTTTGCTTTAAATATTTGACAAATCAATCTACTTTCACAGAGTAGTTTTAGAATCAACAAAATCATGGTAGATCCAACATTTAAGGCAGAAAATTAAGAGTACTTGCAAAGATAAATCATACATATATGCATATATAATAAAATAATATATAGTTTATTTATTATACTTGCTATAGTATGACAGAAGACAGAACTAATTCTTCCTGTCTAACTATACTTTAGTACCTTTTTTTTTTGTTGGTTGTGGGGCTTGAACGCTGGGCTTGGGTGCTAACCCTGCACTCTACTGCTTGAGCCACAGCGCCACTTCTGGTTTTCTATTGGTTTATTGGAGATAAGAGTCTCACGGAGTTTCCTGCCTGGGCTGGCTTTGAACCACAATCCTCAGATCTCAGCCACCTACTCAAGAGCTAGGATTACAGGAGTGAGCCACCGCCACCCGGCTAACTTTAGTACCTATTAAGTAGTTTCTTTCCACTGCCTACCTCACTTCCTAATTTCTAGAGACCATTATCCTACTTTTTGTAAAATTCAATTTTTAAGCTTCCAAAAAGCATGGGAACATGTGTTATTTGTATTCCTGAACATAGCTTATTTCACTTTGTTCTCCATTTCTATTTATGTTACTCCAAATGGCAAGATCAAATGCTTTAGTATGGAAAAGTAATATTCAGCCATGTTTTTAAACCAAATTTTCTTTATTAATTTACCTTCCTGTAGACACCATGAAATTTGGTAAGGGTAACAATGAGAGAAACAATAGAGTGAGATACTTAAAATTTAGTTGAATAAATTGATTAGACATTTCAAGATTCTACTTTTTGTTATAGAGGAAGTAAACTAAAAACGGGAATAGGAGAGAGATAGAGAGGGGGAGAGAGAGAGATAACTGAAATTAGGGAAGGTTTTTGTAGCTAGTAAAGATATATGACTGAATATCTTAGGTAGTAAGGGATCCAAGAATTTAGGAGCAGGACAAATTTCTATGAAATGAACACAAGGCCCATGCCAAGGAAAAGAGAACCAGAAAGTAAGAGTGCAGAAATGGTCTGAATATGAGATAGTGGTAACAAGGAGGGAAGCTAGGGAAGAGGATAGAAAAAATAACTTGAAAGGACCAATGAAGAAGGAAAGACAAATCCACTTCAACACTAGCTCCAATAAAAGAAGTGTTTTGGGAACTTTGGCCAAAGTGAGTTCAAGATTTGTAATCGTTGCAAATTTGTCCACATGAGTTAAGAAGAAACATGGTAACTTGTCACTTTTCTTGAGTCATGATTGGAGCCAAGAAAGACTATGGATTTTCTCATTCAATTAACATATAATCATTCAACAGCTACTATATGTTTATTATTAAGGATTTAGATCTAACCAGAGCACTGTTCTTACAATGACATTTAAGTTCTTGACCTTTTCTACATTTGGAAAATGTATCCTATGTGTATCTCAGAAATAGAGAGTGAAAGTTCAGAAGAAAAGGAAGATTTTACTAAAGGGCAGTTAGAACATGTTGAAGGATAAAATGTTACTGTGACAGAGAAGGCTATAACTTGGCCTAGTTACAGTTGAGTGAATAAATTAACAGCAGGCTTCAATTCTTCTTCTTCTTCTTCTTCTTCTTCTTTTTTGTCAGTCATGAGCCTTGAACTCTGGGCCTGTGTTCTGTCCCTCAGCTCTTCAACTTAAGGCTAGCACTCTACCACTTGAGCTACAGCTTCACTTCTTGTTTTCTGGTGGTAAATTGGAGATAAGTGTCTCACGTACTTTCCTGCCCAGGCTGGCTTTCAACCGCCATCCTCAGATCTCAGATCTCAGCTAGGATTATAGGAGTGGGCCACCGGCACCAGGCTTCAATTCTTATTCTATGAAATTAAGTAAGTTACCAAATTTATCTAACTTTTGATAAAGTCATCTCTCAATGCAAATGTAATTCAGGATTTTAAAAAAGATTTAAATATCATAATAATTCTCAGGGTTTAGACTAATTGTCTGACAAGTCATAGACATGCAAGAGAGTCAACTTTACTATAACTAGTCAAAGTAGGTTTTCATAAACTTGGAAAATGTAGTTAAAAAGATAGACACAAGTCTATCTTGAGTGGTAGGAGGCGTAAGTTTTGATGACTATTGAGATTCAGAAAATGAAAAGAAAAAATAGATAAGAACAATACCGTGAAGTTGGGAGACAGGATTTTTTTGAAATGTAAACTGGGGTCAAAATGGAGGAGGACATTTTTAGAAACTTGGAGCCTCATTACAAATATCTAGTTTATATTTCTGTCTATAGAAGTATATCTATCCATAGAAGTATACCTCACTACAAATATCTAGCTTATCCTTCTGTCTATAGAATATATCTATCTATAGCTATAACATCTCGATGTTAAGGGACAATAGATTAAAATTGGTTTACAAAACCAATGGAAATGTCTACTGGAAATGTCTGTTACTGAGTATGTCCATGTTTTACCAATACAATAAAAATTATAAAGTACCTAATTTGAACTCTGGGAAGCCATAAGAACTTAAAGTGCTTTCTGAATCACCAAAGATTACATTAGATATTGTATAATTTTATTGTTTAATGTATTTGATTGTTTATGAATCTAGGATATATCTTATTAGCTATAGTGTTTGTGGCTTTTCTTTTATATTATTAGAGTACAATCTCAAATTTAAATTTATTTGTTTAGCAAGCTGTATATTTAAAAGTAACAACACGAACAGTGAATTCATCTGTTGAATGTTAAGTACCCATATGTTTCCAGAATACGCACAATATTCAGATCTGGTACTGGTAGGAAACAATCCTGAAGAATTTTCCAAGAGTAACATCTTCAAGGTAATACCAATTTCTTGGAACAATTGGTCCCTGAAAGAAAGTTTCCATGGCTCTATGTTTGAGTATAAAAACCATCTAGTTGACTATGCAAAAAATACTTTCCTCTCATGCTATGCTTACATCAAATTAAATGTATTATGCTATGATATATCTATTTTTATTATTGCCAAACACTAATACAGTGTTTTCAGAATGCTAGATTAGGCTTTTCAAATAAGAGCTTTAAAATCTTTCAACCTGAGAAAATTAATTTTATGAGCAACTTAAGCTCATAAAAGATGTCTGCTTCCTCCTGGTAAATATATGACTTTAGGATAACATAAAGAACTTTTGCAAAAATTTAAAAATCATCAAAATCTACTAATAAAAAATAGACAAGATGTTCAGAAGATTCAAAGTAGATTAAGATATCAAAATGTTAATGCCATTCTAAAGTGATTTCAGCAGTAAAGATTTTTAGCATTTTTGACACTGATAAATTTTGTTGCAGGGTTCTTAAATAAGATGTGAACATCTGATACTGATGCTCAAATGCCTGAACTGTAATGTTGGTTTAGTATTGTTGTTATTAGATGAAAATCAGAAACCTTCATATAGACAATAATTTACATAGGATTCCTCCTGTGGGAACTTTTAAGACAGACAAATTGAGTGTGCCTTGGTCATGATGATACAATTGTATCCTATATTAAATGTAGAAGTCATAAAGTAGTCTATGATATCATGTTGTTAAGACATAATGAGAAAATTTAAAAATCCTTTGGAATAAATTCTTAAATGGAAATATTCATAGACAATAAAAATATTCAAGTGGTGTGGTTTGACCTTTCACATAAGAAAGATGAGTCTAATTCATTATTCATCCAGGTATTGTCTATTGTAATATAAAAGAAGCTTTAAAAACTTTATATATAGCTATTAGAAAAAGTTGCACAAAACTCTGCTTCATAACATAATTAAGTATTGAAAAAATACCTGTCAGCTGAGTAACCAGATAATATACAGCACTACCTCCAAGCAATTGTTAAATGACAGGAGATAGAAGTATTGTAAGAATACTTCTGTAAAATGGGAGATAGCAAATTAAAAAATGTCTTTCTCTAAAGACTTGTTTCAATACTATTAAGAATTTTGGATATAGATGTAAAGAACTTTCCCACTTATATTAATAATTTTCAAAAAAATGTCATGTATCAAAGCATGTTATACTTGCACATATCCAAACCTAGTTCTTAGAAAAGAAAAAAATCAACATGAAACTTCTATTTATAATTCCTTCCAAAATATCTACATGAAATACATAGTGGAGATCAGAAAGAAGAAATTCTTAAGTTAAAATTTTATTTGCAGGGATGGGAAGGTGGCTCAGTGGTAGAGTGCTCGCTTTGCATGCTTGAGGCTCTGGGTTAGATTCCTCAGCACCACATAAGCAAAAAGAAAAAAAGCCAGAAATGGCGCGGTGGCTCAAGTGGTAGAGTGCTAGCCTTGAGCTAAAGAGCTGATGAACAGTGCCCAGGCCCAGAGTTTAGGCCCCACGACTGGACCCCCCAAAAAAAGTATTTGCAGTTTGAACTTTCAAAGTGGACAAAGCAGTACAAGTATTTATTTTGCTGAAAATTAAGCTTCAAATCTAAGTCTTAACATCCTGAGATTTTATATGCTGGGATGTTGGGCATAGCATTGATCTAAAAGCTTTCATTCAAGCGTTCCTGGAAGATGGCGGAGGAGAAGCTGTAATCTGAACAAGCTCTCGCATAGAAAGCAGTTTTAGAGTTCCAGTGAACAGTCCTAAGCCAGAGAATCACACCAAGTGTGCCATCACAGGACAGAGAGTTAGACAAGAGAGGGAAGCCAAGGCAAAAAGAAACACCTGAGTGCTCGCCAGCAGCCACCGCGGCGGCGGCGGCAGGGTCGCAAGCTGCGGAGACCACAGCCGGGGGGCCATACCTGAGCGCTCACACAGAGAGTCCGGGACGAAGGAGCCAGACGCAGCGGGCAAGCGGATTCTACTCAACACCAGCAAGAACCAACAAAGAGCGGACATCTTCATCCTGCAGCTTGCAGACCAGAGACGACCCAGGATCCAAGACTCGGCGTGAGTACAAGCCCGACGTCCTCACTCCTTCTCAGGGAGCAGAGAAGGGAAGGCCACCCCTCCCCCCCAGCACCGGTGATCTCCATATTGGATACCGACAAAGCCCGGAGGAGCTGCCAGCTCCAACCCAGGCCTTGGAATAAAACGAGTCATTTAGCAGGTCACAAGAACTTAATGGCAAAGTGACTTGCCAGACTCGGCTCCATCCAGGGAAAAGTCACCCAGCTCAGGCACCAGCCATTGGAGTGGCTTCCTCACTGGGTAACCAGAGCCAGAGGCTGCCCCTCCCTCTAGCAGCCTCAACAATCAATTGAAAAACAGAATCCCTGAGAACGGCTCCAGGCTGGGCTCTGGGAGATTTTCTTTTTGCACAGAACAGCCCCAGGAAAAAGCTACTGATTGTTGAAAGGCCTCAACTCTACCCAGAACCTAGCCTCACCACTGCATCCCCCTCTTTTGTGATTCTCAAAGCAGATCACCCTCCTAGAAAACTAACCTGGGAGGGGGATCTCAAAATCTTGGGTAAAGCAGAGCATTTTTCTGCCTCTTCCAACAAACCGACTTAAGAAACCAATCAAGCCACAGGACCTCAAGCTGACCAGAGACTCCAACAAAAGGCTGTTTATAGACAAAAGGGAGATACAGGATTTTTCCCACCCCTCCCCCCCCCAAAAAAATCAAAGGACTTTTTTTTTTCTTCTTCTTCTTTTTTCTCTTTTTTTTTTCTTTTTTTTCTTCTTCTTTTCTTTTTTTTGTTTGTTTTTTGTTTTTGGTTACCTTATATATATATAAAATTTTTTTTCTCTTTTAAAACTTTTATTAATCTTTAATTTTTGCCTCTTCTGAAAAAATAATTGATTTCCAGTAACTTTTTTTTTCTCCTCTTATAATTTTTATTTTAGGAATATGTAAATGAGCGTTTTCCTTTCTTTTCTTATCTTCTTTCTCTTTTTCTTTCTTTCATAATTATCTTTTTGTTTTTTGTCTAGCTCTACTGAACTTCTGATCTTTTCTTCTCCCTTTCCCATCCTTAAAGTTTTTCACATCTCCTCAATGTCCCTCCCTTTCTCACAACATATTCATATTCCTCTCTAAATAGATGGTCTTTTAATCTCTACAATAACATTAATTTTTACGTTTCTATTTTTTTTCTGGTCTCTTTTCATTCCCCTTTCAGTCTCTTCTTTTTCTCTCTCTCTCTACTTGCATCCTACCAAACCCATTTCCTGCATTGTGATTAGGACATAGTTAACTCTCCCTGTGCCTCCCCACACCAATCTATTCCTATTTTTCACCTACATCTCTCCCTAATCCTAATAATTTCTGGTTTTCCAAATTCTTTTCTGCGGTTCGAAGTCCTTTAAAATATAGTTGTTTGATGTTGAATAGATGTATCTGTTGAACTAGATTGTATCTGTAGATTATTGACTGTACAAATGCAAACTTTGGTTGATGGTTGCCTTAAGATAGTGTTCTAGCACAAAACTGGTGCTATCTTCATCTCAAATGGGCAGAGTAAGCCGGAAAAACACAAGAAAAATGGCAAATTCGGTATCTCAATTCCCAATCTTGATAATCAGGGGTCAGATCAGATAATGAACAATCCAGAGGAGAGTTCCCAAATAGCTCTACAAACACTGGTGGCAAACATGATAAATGAGAAGTTTGACAACTTACAAAGGACTCTCTATGAGCGTGATAGGGAGAGAGAGGAGGCATCCCAGAAGTTTATACAGGAATATCATAAGCGTGAGGAAGCTATCAAAAACTGATACAGGATTTGCGTGAACAACTTGAGAATACTCAAAGAGAAAGGGAGGAATGGCGTGAGCAGGCTGAGAACACTCAAAGAGAACTGCAGGAATCCCACGAACGTGAGGAAGCTAAACAAAGAGTAATACAGGAATTGAGAGACCAGGTAGAGAACACACAAAGATCACTAAAGGCATCCATAGAATCCATTAACAAAGAGCTGAAGGAAGTCAGGGAGACCACAAAGGGAATGCTGAATGGAACCCAACAGATGGAATGGGAGTCCAAAGAAACCATATCCAATCAACTAAGTGATTTGAGGACAAACACTGAACACCAAATTAAGGAAGTAAAGAGATTCATACAAGACCTAAAACAGAGCTTCAACAAAGAACTTGAAGCCATCAAAGCTGACCAATTAGAAGGAAAAGAGATTAAAAACAAAGTAGAGAGTCTTGACAGCAGGTTAGACCATGCAGAAGATCGAATCTCAGGGATTGAAGACAGCCTAGATATTATAGAGAAAGAACATACAACCATCCAAGACAAGTCCAAGAAATATGATAGATCTATCCAACACCTGGAAGACACCATCAGAAGGCCTAATTTAAGGATAATGGGTGTAGAGGAGCACCTAGAAACAGAAGTTAATGGTCTAGGAAATTTGTTTAACAGGATCCTAGCAGAGAATTTCCCAAACATGCAAAAAGATAGGCCTATTCAGATACAAGAAGCCTTTAGAACACCAAATAGACCAGACCAGAATAGGACATCCCACCGTCACATTATAATCCACACAGGATCAACTCAGAACAAGGAAAAGATCCTTAAAGCTGTCAGGGAGAAAAGGGTAACCAATTAGAATCACCTCAGATTTCTCAGCAGAGACAATCAAAGCAAGAAGAGCCTGGAATGATGTATGCCATGCCCTAAAAACAAACAACTATCAACCAAGAATACTGTACCCAGCTAAACTCTCCTTCATAACTGAAGGCCAAATAAAAACCTTCCACAGCAAAGAAAAATTGAAACAATACATCTCCACCAAACCAGCCCTACAAAAGATTCTTAAAGATGTCCTACACATAGAAAACCAACAAGACCACAATAAAGGCCAACAAACTGCACTCAAACTGAGAATCCAAGAACCATAGGAAGAACCCAGTTTTCGCAGCCCCCAAGAAGGTAGATAAACATGGCAGGAACTCCCAAATACCTCTCAGTCCTATCTCTTAACGTTAACGGACTGAACTGTCCAATTAAGCGACATAGACTGTCTAGTTGGATTAAAAAACAAGACCCTTCTATCTGCTGCCTGCAGGAGTCACATCTTGCCCATAAAAACAAACACATTTTCAATGTTAAAGGCTGGAACAAAATCTACCAAGCAAACGGCCCTCATAAACAGGCAGGAGTTGCAATCCTAATATCAGATAAAATAGACTTCAAATTAAAAATTGTGAGAAGAGATAAAGAAGGTCGCTACATACTAATTAAAGGATCTCTCCTTCAGGAGGATATTACAATTCTAAATATCTATTCGCCAAACAATGGAGCACCCAAATTTATCAAAGAAACACTACTTTCCCTCAAATCCCATATAGATCCAAAGACATTAATTGTTGGGGATTTTAACACACCACTCTCCCCACTAGACAGATCAACTCGGCAAAAACTCAACAGAGAAACCGCAGATCTAAACAGCTGCATAGATCAACTAGACTTAACAGACATTTACCGAACATTTCACCCAGCAGCATCAGAATACACGTTCTTCTCAGCAGCACATGGAACGTTTTCTAAAATAGACCACATTCTAGGCCACAAAGCAAACTTGTCTAAATTCAGAAACACTGAAGTTATACCTTGCATTCTCTCTGACCACAAGGGAATAAAATTAGAACTCAACACCAAAAGCCACCAAAGAAAGTCCGGTATCACATGGAGGCTAAACAACACACTGCTGAATCAAGAGTGGGTCATGGAAGAGATTAGAAAGGAAATTCAAATGTTCATGCTATTCAATAAAAATGAACACACAAATTACCAGCTCCTCTGGGACACAGCAAAGGCAGTACTCAGAGGCAAGTTTATAGCTCTGAGCTCGTACATCAACAAATTGGAGAGATCTGAAACTAGCAATTTAATGACACATCTAAACCTCCTTGAAAAAGAGCAGCAAGATAAACCCCAATCCAGTAGAAGGAAAGAAATAATCAAAATTAAATCAGAATTAAATGAATTAGAATCCAAAAAAACTATAGAAAGAATCAACAAAACAAAGAGTTGGTTCTTTGAAAAACTTAACAAAATTGACAGACCTTTAGCAAATCTTATCAGAAAAAGAAGAGAACATACCCAAATTAATAAACTCAGAGATGAGAATGGAAACATCACCACGGAAACAACCAAGATTCAGAACATTATAAGGGAATACTTCTCAAAACTTTATGCTAATAAGTTCGACAACTTGACAGAAATGGACCTCTTCCTAGCAAATATTGACATGCCAAAACTAAACCAAGATGAGTTAAACTATCTTAACAGGCCCATATCAAGCATTGAAATAGAAACAGCAATAAGAGACCTCTCAGCTAAGAAAAGTCCAGGACCAGATGGTTTTACAGCGGAATTTTACAAGGCCTTCAAAGCAGAGCTCACACCAATTCTCCTCCAACTCTTCAATGAAATTGAAAGAGAAAGCTCACTACCGAACACATTCTATGAAGCATTCATAACCCTCATCCCAAAACCAGGCAGGGACTCATCAAAGAAAGAGGACTATAGACCCATTTCTTTGATGAACATTGATGCAAAACTTCTCAACAAAATTTTGGCCAATCGACTTCAACAATTCATCCAAAAAATCATACACCACGATCAAACAGGATTCATTTCAGGGATGCAAAGCTGGTTCAATATACGCAAATCAATTAATATTATTCATCACATCAACAGGAGCAAGAACAAGAACCACATGGTTATCTCAATAGATGCAGAAAAAGCATTTGACAAGATCCAACACCCCTTTATGATGAAGGTTTTGGAAAAATTAGGAATCCATGGAACATTCCTCAATACAATAAAGGCTGTATATGACAAACCTACAGCCAGCATTATACTCAATGGTGAAAAACTAAAGCCATTTCCTCTTAACTCAGGAACAAGACAAGGATGCCCACTCTCTCCACTTCCCTTCAATCTAGTATTAGAATGCCTAGCTACAGCAATAAGACAAGATGCAGACATAAAGGGGATCCAAATAGGGAAAGAAGAAATAAAACTCTCCCTCTTTGCAGATGACATGATCTTGTATTTAAAGAATCCCATAGACTCCACTCCCAAATTACTCAAGCTGATTCAAAACTTTGGCAACGTAGCAGCTTATAAAATTAACCCCCAAAAATCAATGGCTTTTCTGTATGCCAACAATGAGAAAAGTGTGGCTGAAATTAGGAAAGCAACTCCATTTGTAATAGCCCCACAAAAAATAAAATACCTAGGAATTAACTTAACTAAAGAAGTGAAGGACCTCTATGATGAAAACTTTAAAATCTTGAAAAAGGAAATCAACACAGAACTTAAAAAATGGCAAAACCTCCCATGCTCCTGGATTGGCAAGATTAACATCGTGAAAATGGCAATACTTCCCAAGGCTATCTACAAATTCAACGCAATACCTATCAAAATTCCACCCTCATTCTTCAAGGAAATAGAAGAGGCAATCCAAAAATTCATATGGAACAATAAAAGCTTTCATTCAATAGACATCAGAAAGTGCTAAACAAAAAGAAATAATGAACTGCATTCTAGAATGAATACTTTGGAATAGATTATAAAAGAGAGTTCTTATAATGTAAGTTATAATGTAGGTTAACACAGCACAGGGAAAGGTCAATTTTTAAATACTTTTCATAGCTTTCTAACTTGAATTTGTTTATCTGTCTTTAAGAGAGGAAATATTCTAGCTCTCCTGCTAGAAAGATCTCAGAGTAAGTACTGAAATTACCAAACCAACTCTAAGTGGCTCAGGATGTGCCACATTGCTCTATTTCTGAGTACATATCTACTTTTCCACAGAGTCTGCTTAATTTTAGATATTTTTTCTAGTGTACTTTCAATTTTGTAAGAAATACAATAATAATAAAGATAAGTTGTTGCCACAGGTCCTTCTTGGATTACAATGCATCCATAAAATGTTGCTCTTTAATATAAATGAACCTCACAAACAATCAACAGAGCTCATCACTGTCAGGCAGTTCCTTTGCGTAACAGTCCTCTTTGGGTTATTCAAGCCAGTTTTTTTTGAGGTTATAAAGATTTGCACAGTTCTTAGAATTCAAAAAATTCAAGCTCCATTTGTTATGAATAGAATGTTATTATCTATGAGTTGCAAGGATGATCTGGATGTACTCAGGAAAGTTAACTATGTAAAAGATATCACCTTCTTAGTCAGCCTATTACCTCCCTGGGTGTCTTTGAGATATATTTGACCAGTTTCTTTTAAAATTTACAGTTATTTTAGCTACACTATGATATCACAGCTATGGAACAGTAAGCCGGAATCCATTCTGCCTTGCACATCATCAACCAAACTGTCAGTAAAGTGTTAATTGCAGAAACTTTATTACTTGAGGTGATACTGAAGCAGAGAGAACACAGCTTGATTTTTCATATTCCAAACATGGCAATGTGAGCAATTTTAAAAAAAGACTTTCTTTTTTGTTTCAATTTGTTAGCTAAGCAAAATTGAAATGTATACCAATAACAATGAAATACAAACTTTAAAATGAGGTCCTTCTATGTGACTTTATAACAGTATAAAATATATTATTAATCATTTCTTACCAATATGCATATTTCCCACTTTAACAGCAATATAATTGGCTACCTGTAATAGTAGAAAGACAGAACTCTAACTTATTTTGTTATTCTGTCATTCAAATATTTCTTCAAAGCAGGTATCCTTCAAAGATATGCTTTATAAATATTCTCTAATTTTATATATTAGATTTCCTATGGGATCTAAAATATTTAAACCACCTTTTAAGCATCAACTTAGAAAATGTGTTTGGAAGTAGCACAAGAAAATTCATCTAGAAATATAACAATAGATGAAGATTTCTAAATAGAAAGATTATTGGAAAAGATTCATGGATGGTTGGCTGGGACAATTTCCGGGGTGGATTGTGTAGGGAGTAATTAGGAAAACCAACAAATATAACTCCATGTGAAATCTTTGGGGGAGATTCTGTCTGCATTACATTACATGGGAAGAATATGTAAATCACACATAAGGGTCTAAAGAAAAGGAAACAAATCTATTCTAGAATCAAAAGGAATGGAAATAATTAGAAACTTGGAAGTGGAAAAGAAGAATTTCCTATCACACACAGCAATATCCAATGGCCTTGGGATTATTTTTTCAAAAGTCTTGCAATTTAGAGACATTGAAATTTTCATAGGACTGAAACCTGGGAATGAGTGAGTGGTCTGCACTAGAGAGATATTAATATATGAATTATACTTTGCAAAATCTTGGAAAGACTCACAAGTCATGCCTGCTAAAGAACTCCCAATTTATAGGAAAGTCGATGGGAAATCACATAGAGTTTTGCAGAAGAGTTTAAGTTGAGCAAATTTGTATTTTTGAAAGGTCAGTCTTGCTGTAGTTTGCAGAATTGCCTAGGGGAAGACAAGACTGAAAATAGGGAGACCACTTAAAAAGCTATTGCAGCAGTCTATGAAAGCTACCATCTGGGGCATGGCTGGGGTGGAAACAGAGGGAAAATATATTTGAAAGAGATTTAGAAAGTACAATCAACAGGGAAATTGATAAACTGTGTGAGGCAAGGGACTGAGAGATTCAGGTCTGGTACTTAGGCATTGGGCCAGGAAAACAAAATGGATGGTGATGCTATTAGCTTGGGTAAAGGGAGTGTAGATGTTGGTAGTAACTCTGATTTCAGCTGTGGAACTGCTGAGTTAGTACCTCCTGTGAGTTTTCTATGTAATCAGTGAAAGGTTGAAATACTGAATGATGAAATATAAGCCAGATGAGAACAAAGTGGGAAGAAGAGGGTGGTGATCAATTCCAGAAAAAGATAAACCATCAAAACTAGGATAGCCCCATTAGATGCATGTGCAAGGCAAGAACAGTGACTGAAAGTTAACTGGATTGGAAATGTATTGTTCTGAGAGAGTGAGATGACTTGATTTACAATTTCTGAAGTAGACAAATTCTGGTGAAGACTAGTTACAAGTGATGGTAAAAATTACTTGCTGAAGTTAAGGTGAAAGTCCTTGGGAAAAAAGACAATAGCAGTTCAACTCGATGTCATGATTGTACCAATTTTAGATTAGTATTTTCACCCTAATATCTGTACCCATACATATTGGGGGAGGGGGAAGAAAACATTAATAAAAGTCTGTTGCATTTAATCATGGAAATGATGCTCTCATAAAAAAAATAGACCATATACAAGCAGATCAACAATTAGACAAAGTTTGTAATACAGTGCTGTTAAAACCAGAGATGTGCCAGGCTTTGGTGATTCATGCTTGTAATCCTAGCTATTCAGGAGGCTGAGATGTGAGGATGTGAGGATGGCTGTTCAAAGCCACCCCAGGCAGGAAAGTCTGTGCGATTCTTATTTCCAATTAAATACTGGAAAACTCTGAAGTGGCACTGTGGCTAAAAGTGGTAGATTACTAGCCTTGATCAAAAAGAGCTCAAGGACAATGCGCAGGCTCTGAGTTCAAGCCCCATCACTACCAAAAAACAAAACGAAACCAGAGATGTGAACCTGATTAATAAATAATTTAATTAAAATATTCACAATATTGGCTTTAGTTCAATTAATAAAGTCTATGACCTTGCCCATGTAATTGTAACCCCTCTGTACAGTATTTTCACAATAAAAAGTTTAGTACTAAGATATTGGTATGATAAACTAAAATGTTTTCTATAAACAAAAATGTAAATATTTGAGAGGAATTTTTGGTCACTTGAAGACCAATATTTTTAAAACTTTATTAAAGTTGTGATGATTAACCTAACTTAAATATAAATTAAAATATAAAATAGAGAATCTAGGATATCTACTAATTAAACTTTTAGTTAGTTTGTTTCAAATTCTGACCCTGGCTTTTCCTGGCTACAAGCCCTGGGTCAAATTAAATGTTCTCACTTGTAATATAAGACTACTAATAGTCATATTTGCAAAAGTAAGTAACTTAAAAGCTTTGTCTTGGAGTAATTGAAGTAAAAGCACTAAAAATGTTAATCATCCAAAGGATAAGGATTATGGAATATAGAATTCATATATAAGGAATGAATTTTTATCTGTTAAAAATCTACATAATTTTTGTTGTGCAAATTATTTAGATAAAAATAAAATTAAAGATAATTCAAAAGATAATTATTATGTCTAATAGTTTCAAATTCCTCAGAACACATAAAATATTAAAAACTACTAGTGTTAACTTATTTTTTCCCTATTACTCAGTATATAGAGAAATTTGCTTTACTACCAACATGGAGTTGGATATACCAGTGACTTACTGTTTAGTAAAGTCTGAAAAGGACTATCTCAGGAAATAAAAGTATTTAGTTATGTAGCCTTAATTCAATTCTCTGCTTCTCCTGCTGTGAGAAATCTCTAAAACTAGTGTTGAGTTGGAGTTATAAAAAGTGTTACAACATTCACTAAAATGGTTATTTGAGCCAAAAATCCCTAACCCAGCTGCAACTGAACATGGACAAAAACCAATATGAGATTTGTTTGTTGCTTCTACATAATTTAAATTACATAAACTGCTCACATTTTCTATCACGAATGACAGCAAGATTAAGCGAAGTTCATCTTCTCTCTATTCTTGAATAGACACATACTGGACACATGTTGATAAATCAAGGAGGTAGTACCAGAACTGAAATATATAACAGGTGGTAAAAAAATATATTTGGAATGAATATGAAAGGGAATAGTGTTTTTAATTATTGATATTTATCCTGTGGAAATATATTCTAAATATTTGCGTTTATGTCTCAAGTAAAACCTCCTAAACTAATTCCTCTTAAGATCTTATTATATAAGACCAACAACATATCAACAACGTAAGTATCAAAATTCCCAGTATCTTAGGTATGTTGAAAAGAATTATAAGGTACACAATTCGGAGTTAAGGTTAAATGAAATGTAGACCCTTAAGTGTTGTTTGTGCTTACTGGGTAGCTTAATGGCTGTTGTCCCCACAGTAATAGGAGATCCATTTCTACTGGAAGGAAGTTATGGCTGTTTAAATAAATATCAGTAGAGGACTAAAGGACAAGAGGAAATTTCTGACACATATATTGAACTTTGAAAATGATATGTCTCAGAGACTAGAAAGATTACAGAAGTAAAGCCTTCAAGTTGTCATCTACGTTTGTAGGACATAAACTGTGAACACTAAAAAGTGTGTTTGATGTGAGTGTGCCTCTGAAATACCCTAACCACTACAGAAGATAGGCCTCTGTGTTAGAATGTTTGGCTTGGGTTTCCAACCTGTCACTTGGAAGATTTGTCATGAGTTGTTGCATTTTGCTTTGTAGCAATGCTCTGAATCAATGGTCAGCCCCTGGCACAGGGTAACTCTGTGTATTAAAAAGGAGAGATGTAATTGAAGTTTCCTGTGTTCCTTGAGCTGAAAGGCTTCCAGAGAGAAGAAAAAATTAGGAAGACTGGGCAGAAAATGGTAGAAGAGTGACTGTTCATCTTGTCACTATAACAGGAGAGATCTTCTGGAACTATAAGTATGCTCTTGTAACGGTAGGCTATGAGAAAAATCCTTTCACATCTTTCTCTTCCTCTGAAATTGATTACATCAAAGAGCATCATGATAATTAGATAAAATGATGTAAAATATGTGAATTAGGCCCACCTCTCCAGCTGTCCTCTTGTCTACCCTCCTAGGAGAGTCATCTGGAGTCATGGCTAAAATCTTCCATGATCCTTCACATCATGTAGATTTTACACAATTTTAAACAATTTTCTATCAAGAATATTTTCTAGCCTGGTGACAGTGGCTCACACCTGTAATCCCAGGTACTCAGAAGGCTGAGATCTGAGGATTTGGAATTGAAACCAGCCTGGGCAGGAAAGTTCTTGAGACTCATCTTCAATCAGATCACAGAGAAAGTAGGAAATGGTCCTGTGGCTCAAGTGATGGAGCACTAGCCTTGAGTAAAACAAGTGCAGAAAAAGGGTCCAGAGTTCAAACCTCATGACTGGTTTAAAAAAAAAGCAGGGTTTTTTTTCTTTCTCTTCTTCATTAAATTCACACATAGTTATCTCTCAACCACAAATTATGCACCACATTTTAATGAAGTTTTATGTAACTCCCTGGCCAGCACAGATTCTTTTGTATTAGGATTTCCCACCACTAATCATTTGTCCTTTGTACTATTATCAGAGTAAGTGTTTATACATGCAGGTCATTGAGGGATGTCTGTTGTTGTTGTCCTTGGATTGTAAATCCCATAAAGTAAAAGACTAGTTTTCTATGATGAATCAAACTAGCTCACTATGACTATTAATGAAAACACATGAACACTTGAGAAACAAAAGATGGTGCAGGAGAGCCATGTACAAAAGGACTTTTATACAAGAGTTTGTCTTTTTCCAGGTTATTAACCAGAGATGACTTTTTGCTGATTTATGAACTGGTCTTAAATGGAGGCTGGGAATGATACGGGGAGTGAAACCATGTGCCTGCTCAACTCCAGGTTGCTATTAGAGGTCTGAAGGATGAGACCCATGTAAATAAAACCTCAAGCTTTGGAGAATATTAAAGGACAATTTCAGACCCTTTTCCAATCCAGTTTCAATTTGATTCATTTTCATTTCCCCAAAATATCTGCATTTTTATTGTAAAAAAAGAATAGCATGATTACAGTTAAGCTGGTGTCACCATTGCTTGCAAATTGTTAAGAAAGAAGACCTTTATTACACACTAGTGTAGTACAACAATTACGATGATATCCAGTATACCAAAGGGCTGCTGAGTTATTTAAATGCTTAGAATATCAGTAGAGATCATTGGGGTGAGGTTGTATAGATGGCATAGATTTTCGTCATAAGGTAGCAATTCATTATCTGGAGAAAAATGTCCAATTGGATATCTGTCCCTTAGGTTAAGAGTGCATTGGTGCGGGTACTGATTCCTTCACCAATGTTCAGAAATGACAGATACAAAATGAGCTGCTAATTTGATTGTATACTTGATCTTTCAGGAACCCTAGAAAATGTCTAGAAAATTCTGTAAGTTATTATATACATATATAAATATATATATATGTATATATATATAGTTAACTACACTTTCAATATGTTGTAATCATTGTTGCAGAATATATTTTGGAGAAGTCTTAGTGTTGTTCCCCTTCTTAGAAAGCACAATGATACCGAATATTTTACAATCTTTTTGAAAGATTGAGAAGATTGTAGGAAGATCATTGTCATCATTTTTGTAATCAATTATTGTGGAAAGGAGTACAAATTACAAGATAAGGAACATGGACAAAATGATCCTTGAATGTGAACTGTGAGTTTTTTTTTAACATTTAGTTTTATAGTTATTTTATATCACTCAGTTTAGAAACCTTATAAAGTCAGAGAGGAGGGGGAAATGAAGTTATAATTTTACTATAATTAGCATAAAAGCATACTGAAAATGTTAACTTTTTGCAAATCATGTGAAGTTATCTGTAAACTCTAATTTATTAAATCAATACCTAAATTATTCTGTGTGAGTGTAGGAATACAGATCAGCCCTCAGAATATGAGTAGCTTCCTTTCTATTCAATGCTAATCTATATAATATAGGCTTTAATCTAGGTGATCTGTAGCTTGCAAACCAAAATTTTAAAACAGGTTTCTTTTTAAACAAATAATAGTTGCTTCCAAAAAATAGCTCCTACATGCTAGTTCAAAGACTGGATATTACAAAAATGCTTGAAACAGAGGAGGAGGCAACAATGCTTGATAAGAAATGTCCTCAGTACCTTGCCCATGTAATTGTAACCCCTCTGTATGGCATTTTCACAAAAAAGGTAATATAAATGTAGTAAAAGAAATGGTTTCATTGAGGGAAATATAACATAAAAGCATAAATTATATAAACACAGTAAGTAATATGTTTAGTACTTTAGAAGGGGTCTGCTTGAAGAAGTCCTGATAATAATCAGAAGGGGCTCATAATCTGGAATATTTAAAATATATTTAACATTTTGTTCACACTGGACAAATATTTCTATATTTTATATTAAGGTAAGTGATAAAACATTTATTTGCATGAAAATTTATACAAAATGTCTTCATTGCTCTTTTTTCCTACATAAGAAAAGTGTTTACCATATTTAATAACAAATCTTCAAAATTTTAGAAAAGATGTAATTTAAAATTCTAATATTCCAAGTAAACAGTAACATTGATAAATGTTCTTTAGTGTTACAACTAAGCATCTTTCTTTTATTTTTTTCTGGTTTCAAAGTTTAGTACAAGTCACTGTAATCAAGACTGGCCATGAGAATATTCAGACCAACAGAATACAGCAGAAAGTCCAGAAATACTCTCATATTTTCATGTATACTTGAGTTTCTGCAAGCATTCCAGAAAAAAAATCTTTTTGACAGATGCCAAACTTCTCTACATTCAAACAAATGAACTAAGCCTGGAACATGGGTCACATAGTAGAGGGCTTTACTAGAAAACATGAAGCTTTGACTTAAACGACTACCAATGAATAAAAACAAAACAAGTCTGACGGTTCTTCTTATGAAAGAATTAATTAGACACTCTACCTCATACCATAGGCAAAATTTTCCCCAAATACTTCAAAGCCATAAGTATGAGAGCCCAATACATAATCAACCAGTGACCTGTCCCCCTACCCATATAAACAAATCTAATGTTGCAGTTTTTCAGTAGCAAAACTGATCTCTGTAGAGCTGTTCTGTACATGTACATACAAGAACATGAAACAACTCTGGTCAGTGTGTAGGCATTGACTAGTTACATTGAAAATATCAAGTGTATAATGGTTTAAATGTAAGCTATTATCATTTTTCTAATGATGATGCTATTACTTGTTAATGTGTCTCCAAAGAAAATGACAAATACAGCCAGGTGCTGCTGTCTCACACATATAATCTCTAGCTACTTAGGAGGCAGAGGTCTGAAAATACCGTGTAAAGCTTTCTCAAGCAGATAAGTCTGAGAAAAGTCTGAGATAAGTTTTTTGTTACAAATATGCTCTCCCATATTTCAAACCAACAAGTTAATGATGCACCTGAAGCACCTTGAAAAAGAGCAACAAGCCAAACCCCAATCAAGTAGACAGAAACATATAATTAAAATTAAATCAGAATTAATAAATTGGAATCTCCAAAAAATCATAGAAAGAACCAACAATACAAAGAGTTGGTTCTTCAAAAAAATTAACAAAACTGACAGACCCTTAGACAATCTTACCAGAAAAAGAAGAGAGAACACACCCACATAAACAAACTTAGAGATGAGAATGGAAACATCACCACAGAAAAAACCAAGATTCAAAACATTATAAGGGAATACTTCTCAAACATTTATGCTAATAAGTTTGAGAATATGGAAGAAATGGAAGACTATCTAGCAAATATTGATATGCCCAAACTAAACCAAGATGATTTAAGCCAATTTAACAGACCTATATCCAGCTCCAAAATAGAAACATCAATAAGAGGCCTCTTATGCAAGAAAAGGCCAGGACCAGCTGAATTCTACAAGGCCTTCAAAGCAGAATTCATACCAATACTCCTCCAACTCTTCAATGAAATTGAAAGTGAAAGTTCATTACCAAACTCTTGCATAACCCTCATCCCAAAATCAAAAAGGGACTCATCAAAGAAAGAGAACTATAGACACATTATTTTGATGAACAGTGATGCAAAACTTCTTAACAAAATTCTGGCAAATTGACTTAAACAAGCCACCAAAAAAAATCATACACCATGATAAAATGGAATTCATTTCAGGAATGTAAAGCTAGTTCAATATATGCAAATCAATGTAATTCATTACACCAACAAGGACAGAACCACGTAATTATCTCAATAGATACAGAAAAAGCATTTGAAAAGATCCAACATCCTGTTATGATGAAAAATCTGGCAAAACTAGGAATCCAGGGAACATTCTTCAATATAATAAAGGCTGTGTATGACAAACCTACAGCCAACATTATACTTAATGGTGAAAAGCCAAAGCCATTTCCTCTAAACTCAGGATTGAGACAAGGATGTCCACTCTCTCCATACCTCTTCAATTTAGTATTAGTTTGCCTAGCTAGGGCAATAAGATGCGAACATAAAGGGGATACAAAAAAGGAAAGATGAAGTAAAAATCTCCCTCTTTGCAGATGACATGATCTTGTATTTAAAGAACCACAAGTTACTCGAGCTGATCCAAAACTTTGTCAAAATAACAGGTTAAAATTAACTCTCAGAAATCAATGGCTTTTGAAGGGTTGAGGGAGGAATTGGTGGAGGTGGGGATGGTAGAAAAAAAACCAAAGGAGGAGGTAACAATGCTCAATAGGAAATGTACTCATTACCTTACTCATGTAACTGTAACCCTTCTGTACAGCATTTTTACAAAAAATATAAAAACTACATCTGTGATTTACAAAAGTGCAACTATTAAAATATGTACATTCCACTACCACTTTAAAAAATCAATGGCTTTCCTGTATGCTAATAATGAGAAGAGTACAGCTGAAATCAGGAAAGCAACAATTTTTGTAATAGCCCCACAAAAAAAATAAAATAGCTAGGAATTAATTTAACTAAAGAAGTGAAGGACCTCTATGATGAAAACTTTCAAAACCTGAAAAAGGAAATTAAAGCAGAACTAAAGAAGTGGAAAAATCCCCATGCTCCTAGATTGGGAGGATTAATGTTGTGAAAATGGCAATACTGCCAAAAGCTATCTACAAATTCAATGCAATACCCATCAATATCCCAACCTCATTCTTCAATGAAATAGAAAAGCAATCCAAAAATTCATGTGGAACAATAAAAGATCCCAAATAGCAAAAATAATCCTTAGTAGAAAGAACAGTGCTGGTGGAATATAAATACCAGACTTCAAACTCTACTACTAAGCCATAGTAATCAAAACAGCTTGGTACTGGCACAAGAACTTTAGGACCAATGGAATAGAACTGAAGACCCAGAAATGAACCCACAGACCTATTACCAACTAATCTTCAATAAGGGAGCCAAAAAAAAATAGAATGGAAGAAAGACAGCCTCTTCAGTAAATGGTGCAGGCAAAATTGGTTAAACATCTGTAGAAAACTAAAATTAAAACCTTGTATCTCACCCTGTACCAGAATCAACTCCAAATGGATAAAAGACCCCCAAAGTAAAAGCAGACACCTTGAAAACATTACAGGAAGGAATAGGAGAAACTCTAGGGCTCCTTGACACAGGCTGACATTTTCTTAAGAAAGACCCAGAAACATAGCAAATCAAAGAAAGGTTGGACAAATGGAATTGCATGAAACTGCAGAGCTTCTGCATGACAAAGAATATAGATAGTACGATCAATAGAAAGCTTACAGACTGGAAGAAAGTCTGCACTAGCTATACAACAAACAAGGGCCTCATATCTAAAATATACTTAGAACTCAAAAAATTAAATCTCCAAAAACAAATCCTCAAAGAAACAACCACCCTATTAATTAATGGGCTAAAGACTTAAAGAGAAACTTCTCTGAAGAGGAAATAAGAATGGCCAATAGACACATGAAGAAATGCTCAACCTCTCTAGCCATAAAAGAAATGCAAATCAAAACAACTGGGGTGAGATTCCACCTCACCCCAGTTAGAATGGCTATAATCAAGAAATCTAATAACACCAGATTCTAGAAGGGATGTGGCCAAAAGGGAACCCTACTGCACTGTTGCTGGGAACGTAAACTTGTTCAACCACTCTGGAAAGCAGTATGGAGTTTCCTCAAAAGAATACATATAGAGGTCCCCTATGACCCATAAATCCCATTTCTGGGCATTTACCCAAATTATCACAAACAAAGCCATACTAAAGCTGCTAGCACAATTATGTTTTTCACAGCATTATTCATCTCATATATATATATATATATATATATATATACATACATACATACACATACACACACACATTAGTACACATCTAGGACAATTTATCAAATTAGCAGAAGCTCAAAAGCTATGTACATATGACTATATAAGATGATTCTAAATGAAATGAACCCCAAGATATGCACACAAGAGGTCTTTCTTTGTTATTGTTGTTTTTAATGTACTGGATGATTTTCTTTTGTTTCGTTTGAATTTTCTTCCCTGCTATGGTACATCCCCTGTTGTCACTGTACTTGATTTTGGTGCCCTGCATCTTGTATATACATTTGTCTAATTTGGGACGGGGAAGTGGAATAACAAAAATGCCAAAAAAAAAAAAAAAGGACACAGGATGACCCATTTTGCAACAATGACACTCACAATACAACATATTGGAAATGAACTTTATAACTTCGGGAGGGTGTGTGGAGGGGGAGGGAAGAAATAGTGGGAGAACAATAGGGGAAGAGGGAACAATGCTCAACTAGAAATGTACTCATTGCCTTATTCATGTAACTGTAATCCCTCTGTACAGCATCTTTACAATAAAATAAATAAATAAGTAAATATGCTTTCCCAGAGACACTGGAGTCACAATAATAGACATGAAGATAAATAACTGTTTCAGCATGCAAAATTTACTTATGCAAAAGTGTGGGCCATCTACCAGAAATCTAGTAAGCAAGCACACAGAACAATCAGGATTTTCTGCCCCTCTGATCAGATTGGTTGAGCTCAATCTCATAATCAAATAGAATTTCAAAGTTTGTTTGTTTGAATAGGGTATGCATTTACATGAAATAAGATTATTAGTACACACATAATCTCAAAATATACCCACCTCTGTGTCATTTCTTGAAAAATGTGAGGCGTGTCTTTTGAGATGTGTCTTAATTTCATCTTTAAAAATCCAGTTAAGAAAAACCTTACATTTCAAAAATCCTTCCTTATCCCCAAACAGTTCCTCTTTTCCTTTCTTTACTTGCTGATATGATCTTAACAGAATAATCAATAGCTAAGCCACCAAGCCAAAGCAAAAGCTTTTAGCAACCCACTTTGATAGCATAGAAATTTCCTTTTTATTTTCTATTCTTTTTTCCAAACTATTTTAACATTAATCTGTTATGAATTAGTCCCACAACATCCAATTAAAGTCATTGTCCCAATTACAAGGAGGGACTTTAGAACCAAGGTCAACACTCCCTTCCATAGCAAGGGGGAGATTTACCTCTGAATTTCTAGTTGATGGTCGTATTCAGGATATCATTTGAGAATGAAGGTACACCCTTCATCCGCAATCAGGAAATATACCTCTTTTTTTCCCTGATAGAATAATATCAGGAATCATCCGATTATTTTGTCTATGCTGTTTTGCTAGTGGGACCTATTGTTCTACAATTCGCTTTACTGCTTCCTTAGTATAAATGACAAAACTCTGTCGGTTATGATAGAGATAACTGATCCATTTTCTTAGTAATAGTAGCTCACCAAAATATTGCTGCTTCAAATTGAGCAGGTATTTGAATTTTAGCCTTAATCGAGAATTGCTCTGGTTGGATCCAGACAGCAGCAGTGTAAACCTGGAGGTCAAATGACCTACTCAGGTTGAGATCCTATTCCTTTTGATCCTTTGTGAACAGGATTTTGGTTTTTGGAATGCCAGGGTGAAAGGGATAGCCAATTGAACCAAAGTACAGTTTCTTTCCATTTGACCAGAAAAACCTCAAACAAAAGTCTCCCACAATTCCATGGGACACAAGCTCTACCATGGTGAAAGCAGATGCATTCTCATCTCAAAAGACGGGCTTGGGCTGTTCCTGAATATATGTCCAGGAACTGAATTTTTACCAACCTACCTAGAGAGGGGTGAAGTTGGAGTTATGTCATAGTGACATAAGCAGCGGATGCAGCTTTAATTGATGACAGAAAACAGTAAGCACCTTACTTAGTAACAAAAACTTGATCCTGCCAGGTGCTGGTGGCTCATGCCTGTAATCCTGGCTAATCAGGAGGCTGAGATCTGAGGATCATGGTTCAAAGCCAGCCCAGGCAGGAAAGTCCTTGGAGACTCATCTCCAATTAACCACCAGAAAACCAGAAGCGTCATTGTGGCTCAAGTGGTAGAGTGCTAGCCTGGAACCGAAGAGCTGAGGGAGAGTGCCCAGGCCCAGAGTTCCAGCCTCAGGACCAAAAAAAAAAAAAAAGAAAGAAAAAAAAAGAAAGAAAAAAAGAAAAAAAAAAAGAAAGAAAATAAGAAAAGAAAACAAAAAATAAAAAAACCGATTGTACCTATCTCCTTCTACTTCCTGCCATCCTATTATATATAATACAAGGTAATATATCATATATAATGTATTATATATTACATGCATATGTTGTAAGAAATGAAAGGAGAACTTTCTGAAGGCTAAACTGTCTTCTCAAAACCATGTGGAGATTCCCTACTAGTTTTGCCTCTTCCAACTGAGCCTTGATCATCCCAGTTCTCAAAACTAATTAATTTCCATCAAGAGTTAGTGTATTTAAAGTTTAATCAGGACATCATGAGCTATATTCTACTTTTATCCTTATATTTAAAATGCCAGTCATCTTCATTTTCCTTCTGTGGTCCTATTTTAAGACCTATAGAAGAGAATCATTTAAGCCATACAATGACTTAATTTTGAGTTTTATAAAGTAATTATGATTTCTGCATCATCTATGTGTCTGTGCTTTCTGTTTCCAATCCTGAAGACATTTCTTTCTCTCAACTGTTGACCCCAAGTACATTCTCCTCACATTTCACACCATCACTTATTTTTTCCTGGATGATTGCAATGCCATCTAAGTAGCTACTCAGCTTCCTCCTGTCCTTCTCAATATCACTCCCACCTACTAGCTAGAGGGCTTTTTATTTACATAGAAAAAAAGAAGTATAAACAACTTATAAGAATTTAACACATAGAATGAAATCCATAGCCTTTTTCAGTGACCAGTAGACTATAATCTGGCCCCCCAAATGTCTCCTCCAACTGGCCAAATTCCACCCATCTTTCCAGAACAATTTGGCTAGAACTTGACAAGGTGCAATCATACCGTCCTATAAGTTACTGCTTTATGTCATTTTCTTATATAAGCCTACCATAAAATAACACACAATCCTGTCATTGTTAATCAAATAACCTGCTGTATTTCCTCACTATTCTTACTAATTATTGGCGCTACATTATTTAGCTTTGCTCTTTTTTATTTTTATTTTTAAATTTCTGAACTCAATAGTTCCTACCAGGGGATTACATCTCTGTGCCCAGTGCTTCTTGATCAGAATCACCCCTCCCATTATTTTTCCCCCTTCTGACTATCCCTTCCCAAAAAATAGACTAATTTCACATTTCCCACCCCTTTATTATATAAATACGTTGAGTATTGAGTATTCTTGCTGCATTTGTCTTCTGTTCCTTCTTTTCAGTCATCCATTCCCCTCTCTATCCCTCTATTCAGTCTTCTTCTAGCTTCCTGATATTCTTTTTATCCATAATGATTATCTTTCTGTATTAAAATACATCTTCATACAACAAAAATGTTTCATTCCCATCTCTGTTTTATTAGCATACAAAGACAGAAATTAAGTGTTCAGTAGATAATTCTTACATAAAATGAAAAAGAAATTTAGGGCCACTGATTCCAAGGCGCTCATTCCAACAGCACACCATGCTTGAGACCACTAAACAAATATGAATATTCTTTCTCTTATCCCAATGTGTTGAAAAGTTCACTTTCAAATGTCCCCAAATGCACACATATTTCACATTCAGTCACTACTTGATGGACTATTGAAAGTTAATTGGATCATGGAGATATTGATGCTGTCAACAGATGGATGCACTGAATGAATTCATGGCTGAATGAGTATTTAGGGGGTTGGATGTAGTCTAAGAAAGTGAGTCATAGGGGCCTCCCTTTTTAGAATATTTCTAATCTCTGCCCCTCCCTCTTTCTTTCTCTCTCTTTTCTTTCTCTCTGTCCCTCTCTGCTCACTGTTCACAATTATGTGAGAAGCTCTGCTTCATTTGTCCTCTCCACCTCTCCAAAATCAATGGGACCAGTATACCATGAACTGAAACCATGACCTCTTGCTCCTATAATTAGTTTTGCTCAGGAATTTGTGTCATAGCAATTGAAAGACTGACACAATTAACATTGATTGATGAGTACTTACTGTGTTCCAAGACATATATATATATATATATATGTATATTTATATATCCTCATATTAAATTTACCACCATGTTAAGATTATTATTCTTATTGGTGTTCCTATTCCTAGCCAGTATCACACAACAAGCAAATGGCAGAGTGAAAATTTAATCCAGGGTAACCTGGCCCCAGAACTAAACATTGCAATTGTGATAATATACTAGTATTTTATGGGGAAATCATTAAGCTATTGCTATAGCGAAACAAATCATTTATATTAATGGCACATTAAGAATACTATACTGACAGTTCCTATGGGAAAGAATTATGCCTTAATCAACACAGTCCAAACACAATGTTTGGTAAAAGAATTATCTCTGCTTAGGCATCAACCTATGAACTTGGGCAATCTACTCTAAAAACAAGTGCATTTTTGTCAAATTGTCAGACTGTCTCATTCTGATCAACAATGAGAGACCCCAGAGATAAATGGAAAAACAGATAAGCTTTAATCTCATAAAGGTCTACAGAACAGCTATTAAACAAATCTCCTTATAAACATTTACATACAGCTCTATAGAGAGAAGAATCCCAAGAATACACTTTTGAAATTTAAAAATAAAACATTTTACGACCAATTTGACAAGCTAAATTCAGACAAGTTATGATTCCATAGTGGAGATTTGTGGATATATGTATTTCTTTGTGGTAGTATAGATGGAGTGTGATTTTTGTTTTATTAAGGAACTCAAGACTTGTGTCATCAATATCCTTCTGACATTTGAGCCTTCTGACCCTGATGTGTCAACATTATGCAATTGAGACAGATGCACCGAAGACTTCATCTGAATACATGAATATGTGAACATGCAAAATATGCCCTGTGTGCCTGAACAACTGAAAGGAAAATATGTCTATGTATTTCTCAGAACTCTGCAATTGTCTTAGATACTTCTGGACAAGCTAGGACAAAAATGAATTATTG
Source organism: Dipodomys merriami (assembly GCF_024711535.1). Lineage (NCBI taxonomy): Eukaryota > Metazoa > Chordata > Mammalia > Rodentia > Heteromyidae > Dipodomys > Dipodomys merriami. The sequence goes on from NW_027206290.1 coordinate 12,900,986, forward strand.
GCCAAATTACAGTGGCTAAGAGAAAAGTAAGGTGAAGTGCAGCATCACTTTCTAGCCTGAATTATATGAGCCAGATACCGAACTCAGTATTCTTAGAGTTGTCTGTATTTTGTTTTCACAATATAAGTCATTGATGTCTACTGAAAGGAGAACAAGTGAGTTAAAAGTCTGGAAAATTAACTTTCAAAAATTATCTTTTTTAATACTAGCTCTGTCCACAACTCAAAGGCAACTAACTGACTTAATCTAGTGGAGAAAATCTTTTCTCATAAAGAGCTTTTAGATAAAATGTTTATAAACTGATTTTGTTTTAAACGGTGCTACATTGCTTCTATTATTGACATTCATAGTTCTTTAACGTGAGCACTCATAATGTTTTAGCTAGAAGTATGTACTGAGCACATTATATTCACTGTGTGAACAAATATTTGCTTAAAATAATGCTAAGAAAGTTTGAGCATGAGAAATAATAGCCAACTAGAGAGAGTAAATTTCAAACTATCTATGGTTAAAAAAAAGCCTAGATTCTTTGGTTCCAAGTCCCTCAGTAATAATACTTCTGCAAAAAAGTAAACTTCTATTAAAAAATAAAAAAAGATATTCAACACACATGTCTAAATCACTATTTTTAGATTTGAAATAAAATTGTATTTCGATGACTATAACCAGATAAAACATTACATAGAAGAACTATAAAGCCTGAATATTACTGATTAAAATGTACATTTTGATGAAGAATCATTTTTATGCTAACCATTTCTGTATTTATTCAATAACTTACCAAAAGTTATGTTTAAAAACAATGCTTGTATCCAATAAGTTTTGCATATTTAGATTAAGAACTTCATTGATCAAGATACACAATTTGTATTGAGACAAATGAACTTGTTCCTCTCTTCAGTATTTAGCTAATGTAGATTGAATTAATGAGGCATTGTTATTTTTGAGATTAGATTTCACTACATAGGTCAGGCTTATATCAACTCATGCTCTTCCATTTCCCAAGTGCTAGGATTACCAATCTGTGGGCCACACTGGCTTTAATATCTAATTTTTCATTTTCATTTCTGTATTTTTTTCCACAACAGACCATAGCACATGGTTAAAGCTCAGTAAAAGAGTACAACATCTTCCTTACAAATTCTACTGAGGCCTTCCAAACTACTTCTTCTGGATCTTTAACTTAGCAAGTCTCCAACTCAAGTTAGATTTGTCTAATGCCCCTGACTAACAAATTCTTCCAGAAAATGATTTCCTGTCACTGCATATTTGCTGACCTGACCTTATGCATCATATTCATGCCCTATTTTGTCCATTCTGCAAACATTTGTTTTATGTTGTTTTTGTTGTTCACTTGCCCTTTAGGTACTAAATAAAGGTGAGTTGAAATTTCACTAAAAGTAGAAATTCAGAAACTTATATCTTATAATGTTCTTTCTTTTTAGTTACATTTAAAAATATATCTTTGTTTCTTCATTATTATTACTCCAAAGTATATTTCTACTTTATTTTGATTTTTTAACTGAATATTAAAATGCTAAACAGTACATTATTATTTGATATCGTACAGTTTTAGTTTTATTGCTGATTTCTACATTAATTCCATCCTTAAAACTGTGCATATTTAATCTTGAGATATTATTGAAGCTGCCTTGATTGCTTAGATTAAGATTGAATTTTAAAATATGTACATAAGAATATACACTTTATTGTTGATGGATCTAGTGTTTCCTGAATAACACTTTATTTATATCTAATATTATAATGTTTTTTTCATTTTGTTTGCTTTCTATGAGTTATAGACAGAATTCAGCTGTCCTCTTTCCTCAGTACATAGTAGGAATCTATGTAATGGTTTGGTGTTGGGATAAGTTTGTATGATTTACTTCTGTGTTTTAAGATACATTGTTATCTCTAGTCATTCTATGACTTTGAAATCTTTTTTTTTCTTTGTATTGATTAGTGGAGAAATACCAGCTTTCTCTTGTGTTGTGTTTAATGCACTCTTTTCCATCATTTCAGCTTTAATTATTCTGTTGTTATATTTAAAATATATTTTATGAGTATTGTATAGCTATTTTCTATACATTGACCACCATAGTCATTTGCTTGATGAAGTTATTCTATTAATATCTGAAATGGTAATTGACACACTGATGTTTGTCCATTGGTTTACTCGATCATTTTTTTAAAAAAATTCTTCTTTGCAATTTTTGATTTCATCAAATCTTATTAGAATTACTTCTTTTTTATTTATTTTATTTTATTTGTGAACATACTGTACAGAGGGGTTACAATTACATGGGCAGGATAATGCGTACATTTCTTACCAAGCATTGCAGCCTCCTCCTTTTGTTTACCCTTCACGTCCCTTCCCAGCCTCCCCCCTCCCCCCCAATCCCAATCCTTCTCCTTCCCCCCATTCCCCCTTCCCCCCGCACCGACGTTGTAAAGCTCGCTTTGGACATGACAACTTGTACTTCTCATTGTTGCAACAGGTCCACCTGTATCCTTAAACAACTGGTTTTTCCCCATCTCCTCCTCAAGTTATACTGACATCAAATATAGTGAAAGCAGGGGTTATACTGTGGGGGAGGGACATACAAAGCAACAAAGAGATAATCTTAAGAGATAATCTTATAAATGGTTAGAAACACATGCATGAAAGAAAAAAAAACATTAAAATACATATCTAAGGGTTCATTTTCCTGACATCACATTATCTGACCTTTTCCGCTTGACTCATGCATATACTAGATATTGCAAATAAGGGAAACCATGGGACCTATGTTTCTTTGGGCCTGGCTTACTTCACTTAATATAATTTTTTCCAAGTTTTTCCATTTCCTAACAAATGGGGCAATGTCATTCTTTCTGATGAAGGCATAGAATTCCATTGTGTATATATACCACATTTTCTTGATCCATTCATCTACTGAGGGGCATCTGGGTTGGTTCCATATCTTAGCTATGGTAAATAATGCGGCAATAAACATTGTTGTGCTGGTAGCTTTAGTGTGGTCTTGTTTGTAAACATTTGGGTAAATGCCCAAAAGTGGGATTGCTGGGTCATAGGGGAGTTCTATGTAGAATTACTTCTTTACATTAACTATTGAAACTATTTTGTAAGTTTCCCTAGAGATAAAGCCAGTTATCATTTGCTAACTTCCATGACACTACTTGAATCCTTTAATTGCACTTATTCTTCTACTTCATTTCTCATTCCAATTACTTAAAAAAAAAAAACAAGCAAATCTTCTAAGTTTCACTAGTGAACAGTTGGATTTTCATATTTCATAAAGATGATCAAAATATTGTACAAATACTTAGTAGAGATTTTTTAATCTAAAATTTAATGCTGTTTAAAAGTCTTTTGGCATCTGTCAGAGAGATCATTAAAATTTTTCATTTAACCACTCGATTACTTATGGTAATCTACTTCCTAATAATGCAAAAAAGCTCTTGAATTTTCAGAGACTATCTCTTATTAATTTTACTTTATGGATTTAGCATTCTGTTGAAATTGATTTACTAATATCTTTTATTGTGACAGTACATGCACAAATATATAACATAAATTTGTCTGAAGCTGCTATAATACTTTCTCTTATACTTATTTAATATTTTTCTTTTTAGAAGTTGATACAGCAACATATGTGGTTATTACGATGAATTTGGAAGGTTCTCTTCTTTATCTGTAGCTTGGAAGAGATTAAAGAACAAATAGACTATAACTTCTAAAACGCTTGTACAAACTCACCTAGGAAGCCACTTGGGTCACAAAACTGAGAAATTTCTTTACTTAGTATAATAACCTACCTTGTTCACAGAAGTTTGCTATTTTACAAAGTATTTAAATTTCATGACAATGATTTCATGTACATAATTAATCAGAAAAAAGAATTCTTATATCAGAGGTTACATATCTTTTCACTTGCCTAATGTTGTGAATTACCATTCTCACACATTTCCTTGAGTATGTTTAAGAAGTTCATCTGTTTCATTATACTTTTAAAGTATGTAGCTATAGATCTGTTTTCCCTTCCATTTTTTTTCCTTATTATGTTGTCATCATTTTAGCTTCTTTTCTACTGATTTCCATGGAGTCATTTCAATGTGCTTTACTATTTCTGTATTAATATTACAAGTTCTGTAGTTTACAAACCCTTCCATTTACCACTGTACGTTGCAAAATGGGTACGACATTGCTGGGTTGACCTCCTGGATATTATTAGGTTAAACTAGCGATGTTTGTCAGACCACCTTCTGGAAGTTCTGAAGAAAAGATCAATTACAACATCATTCTTGTCTGTAGCAGTTCCTTGCTGTTACCAAACCTAGTTCCTTTGAAATAATCACTCAGTAGTATTCTCTCTGCTTCTTGGAACCACCCATCTTCCTCACCATGTTTTCCTTAATTTTCACGTTTGCCCAGTGTTTTTAGGTTTTCTCATGGTCTGGTTTTCTGACTTCTAGTAGATAGACTCTAAGTTCAGATTCAAAGTTATCATGTGATTAAGCTAGGCATTTCATCAGTTTCCTCTCTTGAAGGCAATTGATTTTAATTACGTTTACAAAATCCATCATAATAGCACCTAAATTGATATTTGATTAAGTAATGAGAAAATCTGTTTGTATATCAGAGACAGAAGACTTGGGGATTGCATAGACCTATCTACCACATTTTTATGAGCAGAATATATAGTTCATTTCTTTTTACCTTTTACAATTTTGCAGGTGTAATTTTGTATAGTGCATATTTTCCTGTGTTCTTTTCTTGTAGGTATATTCTGACCTGAGAAATTCATGTCTTCTTTGACCCATGAATTCCTTATTGTTTTTGGTTCCTATGAGGTTTAAAATGTTCTTTAAGTAATGCTTTTGTTATTAAGGTTAATTTTTATTTCACTGTAATAAAAGATATGTTACATTAATTCTTTCATTCTTTTTTTTTTTGGGGGGGGAGGAAGGTAGGTTGTGGACCTTTAACTCTGGGCCTGGGTGCGTCCCTCAGCTCTTCAGTTCAAGGTAAATTCTCCTCCACTTGAGCCACAGCACCACTTCCTCACTGTAATAAAAGAGTTGGTGGGCTGGGAAGGTGGCTCAGTGGTAGAGTGCTTGCCATGCATGCCTGAGGCCCTGGGTTCAATTCCTCAGCACCACATAAGCAAAAAGGAAAAAGCTGGAAGTGGTGCTGTGGCTCAAGTGGTAGAGCACTAGCCTTGAGCTGAAGAGCTGAGGGACGGCGCCCAGGCCCAGAGTTCAGGCCCCATGACTGGACCCAAAAAAACAAACAAACAAAAAAAGAGTTGCTATGTTTTATTCTCTGTTTTGAGAGGTTTTTGAGACCTTAGGTATGATCAATATTTATAAATACTTTATGAATATCTGAATATCTAAAAAGTGTGTATATTTTCTTTGTATTACAATGTAAGTTACATTATTCAATTTCTCAGTTTGTTCATTTGATTTCTGATCATCCTAGTGAAGTTTTCAAAAAAATTATTGTTTGCCCATGTGTCTTTATTTTGAAACCTTTTGCTTATCTCATAAATGTCTTTGATGATCTTTATATAATACCTCATAACATGATAAACAAAAACTTCCTTTGATGATTATAAAGAGAGTGATTAAGATGATCATCAGTTTTATAATATGAACATTGCTACTTGTATTAGTGGGGCTCACCAGGGATGATAGACTGATAAGACTGGATTTATTAGGAGATTGGCTCATGCATAAGAGTCGAAATCCTGTAAGACATCTGGGAAGCTAGCAGTGTGACTCATACAAAGGCATCAGAACCAGTGAGGCTGTTGGTGTGACTTAGTCCAGGACCGAGGCCCAAGCTGGTATGTCGTGGAGTCCAAAGACTGACATGTAGACCAAGAATGTGTTCTAGCTTCAGAGTGATACATTCACCTATTCTTGATTTTTGTCCAGCCTTGATTAATTGACTGGTATTCTCATCACTTTGAATGTTAATTTTCCTGCTAATAGTTACATGCTGGTTCCCTTTGAAAACCCTTTCACAGTCTCGCTTACAGTACCTTGCCAGAATATTCCTTAATCAGGGAAAATGGTACCTAAAATGAATGCTGTTTTTTTTATTGTCTTCATATCATATTATTTTGTAAGTTTGCATTTTTTAGTTTCAAGTACTAATATATTTCATATCTTTTGTTTTGCAATAAATTGTACAGGTACAATATGCTTAAGACTATGTTGGGAGAGGAGCTGAATTTCACATAGAAACATTTATTAGTACTATTTAGTCTTATGAATTTCATAAAACCTCTGAGATGGTGGGAGTGTCCTACATTTCTTGTTAGAATATAATTATCTTCCATTGCATGGAGAGTGTGCAAAGACTCCAACCTGAGAAAGAATATGAGTAAGTTGGTAATACATCTCCCCTTACCCTGATGTTACTTCCAATATCTTTTAAAAAATCATTATCTTTAAGAACTTGTACAAGGAAAGTGCAATTTAACAAAGCAGTTTACAGATGAGATTCATCTTGATCAGTGTTACCCCTTCAACATTCCATTCCCCTTCAACCCACATATTCCCTTACTTTCCTCAATTTTATAGTATATACAATTAATTCTTAATTGCATTCTATCTCCTTTGCCTTTTCACTTATATATACCTCTCCCCTTGGTCCCACCACCCACTTGAATGTATCTATTTCTGGGTACCAGTTTTGTTGGGCTTTGACCTAGTCTTTCTAAAAGATTATACTATTTGGGCTCCCTATAGAGACCACAGCATGGGACTGGAACAAAAATAGGACTGGGGACCAAACAAAGTAACAGAATAGAAGACCCACAGACCCATACCCGTACCTATCGAATATTTGATAAGATAGCTAAAAACACAGGCTGGAAGAAGGCCTCTTTAATAAATGGTGCTGAGAAAACTTGATATCCACATGCAGAAAACTGAAACTAGATCTTCATATATCGCCTTGCACTATCACAATTCAAAGTCCTCAATGTAAGGCCAGAAAAAATGAAAAACACAAGGGAATAGGGGAAAGACTAAGGTTCCAGGACAAAACAAAATTCATTAGCACAACTAACCAAAGAAAAACGATAAATGGGATAACAGAAATTTTAAGATTTCTTTCTTTTTTTTAATTTTTTATTGTGAAAATACAGTACAGAGGGGTTACAATTACATGGGCAAGATAATGAAGTACATTTCTTATCAAGCATTGTAGCCTCCTCCTCTGTTTACCCTTCACATCCCTTCCCATCCTCCAACCGCCCAATCCTCCCCGCCCCCCACCCTGCCAAGTTGTAAATTTCGACATAAGGACTTGTACTTCTCAGGTTGCAACGGGTCCCCCTGTAGCCTTATTTAAACGACTTGTTTTTCCCCTTCCCCTCCACAAATTATACCGACATCAAATACAGTGAAAGCAGGGTTACACTGTGGTGGAGGGACATACAAAGCAACAAAGAAATAATCATATAAATGTGTTAGAAACAATCGCATGAAAGAAAAAAAAAAACATTTGAATACATATCTTAGGGTTCATTTCCCTAACATCACCTTATCTGACCTTTTCTGCTTGACTCATACATATACTAGATATTGCAAATAAGGGAAACCATGGGACATATGTTTCTTTGGGCTTGGCTTACTTCACTTAATATAATTTTTTCCAAGCCTTTCCATTTCCTAACAAATGGGGCTATGTCATTCTTTCTAATGGAGACATAGAATTCCATTGTGTATATATACCACATTTTCTTGATCCATTCATCTACTGGGTTGGTTCCATATCTTAGCTATAGTAAATAATGCTGCAATAAACATAGTTGTGCTGGTAGCTTTAGTGTGGTCTTGTTTGTAAACATTTGGGTAAATGCCCAAAAGTGGGATTGCTGGGTCATAGGGGAGCTCTATGTGGAGTCTTTTGAGGAACCTCCGTACTAGTTTCCAAAGTGGTTGAACAAGTTTACACTCCCACCAATAATGCAGTAGGGTTCCCTTCTGTCCACATCCCCTCCAGCATCTGTTGTTATTAGAGTTCTTGATTTTTGCCATTCTAACTGGGGTGAGGTGGTATCTCAATGTTGTTTTGATTTGCATTTCTTTTATGGCTAGGAAGGTTGAGCTTTCTTCATGTGTCTATTGGCCATCATCCTTCTTTCCTCTTCAGAGAATTTTCTCTTTAAGTCTTTAGCCCAGTTATTTATTGGGCAGTTGTTTCTTTGAGGATTTGTTGTTGGGGATTTAATTTTTTGAGTTCCAAGTATATTTTAGATATGAGACTCTTGTCTGTTGTAGAAGATCTTCTTCCAATCCAGGGGCTTTCTATTGATCTTGCTAGCTATGTCCTTTGCCATGCAGAAGCTCTACAACTTCATGCAATCCCATTTGTCCAACTTTTCTTTGATTTGTTGTGCTTCTGGGTCTCTATTAAGAAAATTTTGGCCTGCACCAAGGAGACCTAGAGTTTCTCCTATTCCATCCTGTAATGTTTTCAGAGTGTCTGCTTTGACTTCAGGGTCTTTGATCCATTTGGAGTTGATTCTGGTGCAGGGTGATATATAAGGATATAGCTTTAGTTTTCTACAAGTAGTTAACCAATTATGCCAGCACCATTTACTGAAGAGGCTGTCTTTCTTCCATTCTATTTTTTTAGCTCCCTTATCAAAGATTAGATGGCTACAGGTCTGTAGGTTCATTTCTGGGTTTTCAATTCTATTCCATTGTTCCTGAGGTCTGTTCTTGTGCCAGTACCAAGCTGTTTTGATTACTATGGCTTCACAGTAGAGTTTGAAATTTGGTATTGATACTCTTCCAGCAGTGTTCTTTCCATTGAGGAGTGTTTTTGCTATTTGGGGTCTTTTAATGTTCCATGTGAATTTTTGGATTGCCTCTTCTATTTCCTTGAAGAATTCTCCACTTCTCTTCAATCTAGTATTAGAATGCCTAGCTACAGCAATAAGACAAGATGCAAACATAAAGGGGATCCAAATAGGGAAAGAAGAAGTAAAAGTCTCCCTCTTTGCAGATGACATGATCTTGCATTTAAAGAATTCCATAGACTCCACTCCCAAATTACTCAAGCTGATTCAAAACTTTGGCAAAGTAGCAGGGTATAAAATTAATCCCCCCCCAAATCAATGGCTTTTCCATATGCCAACAATGAGAAAAGTGTAGCTGAAATTAGGAAAGCAACTCCATTTGTAATAGCCCCACAAAAAATAAAATACCTAGGAATTAACTTAACCAAAGAAGTGAAGGACCTCTATGATGAAAACTTTAAAAACTTGAAAAAGGATATCAAAACAGAACTTAGAACATGGCAAAAACTCCCATGCTCTTGGATTGGAAAGATCAACATGGTGAAAATGGCAATACTTCCCAAGGCTATCTACAAATTCAATGCAATACCTATCAAAATTCCAACCTCATTCTTTAAGATTTCTTTCTAAAACCGGGTGCCAGTGGCTCATGCCTGTAATCCTACCTACTCAGGAGGCTGAGATCTGAGGATCATGGTTCAAAGCCAGCCTGGGCAGGAAACTCCATGAGACTCTTATCTCCAATAAACCACTAGAAAACTAGAAGTTGTGCTGTGGTTCAAGCGGTAGAGCTCTCGCCTTGAGTTGAAGAGTGCACAGACAGCGCCCAAACCCAGAGTTCCAGCCCCACGACTGACAAAAAAGAAAAAAAAATTCTTTCTACTATTCCTAATAAGTTTTAGACTGAAAGTCGATTTCAGGTATAGAAATCTTCTGTATCTTTTCTGGGAGGAAATATATCACTACCCAAATATGCACTAATAGAACTACAAGAATAGGCTTTGTGGGCACTAGATGGATGGTGAGTATTTTAATGAGTGACTCATTGAACATAAAGCTGTACAGAAGGGTGGATTTGTTAGTATGAAGACTTTCTAATTACTTTGCACTAGACAAGTAGGAGAGGTACCTGGAGCTTAATCCTGATTTATTAGTGCTATGGTACCCTGACATCTGGAAAAATTTGTTGATTTCTAGTCAACCAATGGAGATACTGTAATTTCCTCTGAGGAATAGTATGGAAAATCTCAAAATGCTTACAGAAGTGGACATGCTACCTTGACTTTATTCCCTGTCTGACCTGTTTATCCAAAGAGAGCCAGAAGATGCTGCACTTAGTAAATGAATAAAAGATGAGCTAGTAGGGATGACATGAACATCATGTCTTTTCTAAATCTAGGGTTGAGAGAGGAGAGACTGCTCTAGAATTGGAGTCCAAAACATCAATATATGCTTCAGAATTCTGGCATAGTTTAGCCAGAGGCCAGCACTAAATATTAATGGGAAAGAACACAATGTAACAAAGCTGGAATGACCATTTCTACGTTGCAATATTTCATCATCTATAATTTGTAGATGAAATTTACTGTAGATTAACACTTATTATAGCAAAGCTTGCATAATTTATTTTATATTTTATTATTTTATATTTTTTAAAAACATGTATAATGTTTTGTGAAAAAGGAAATCTGTCAGCAATAAAAATATTGACATCAGGTAGAAATGTTGGCAGTAATTTTGTAATACAAAAAATCAGAAGTAGCTATTAGAGATTTATCTTTGCCTTCTAGATATTTTTCTCAATTTAATTTCTAAATTTTAAAATCCTTAGTATCTTAAAAACACTTCATGATGATTCCTGCTTCCTTTGGTACAGAAAGTAAGGATACCATAAATGTTTGTGGATGCCTATAACTCCACTATTCACCGACAGGAGCAAATTAGGACACATTCTAGTAAGAAATGTCTATAATGAGCTGTCCTGTTCCCTTTTGGGGTATTTCTTGGCTGGGAACCACTTTATGCCAAGAGAAGTGATTTCTTGGCATTTTAGCTTTAAATGATCCCCCATCCTGCTTAAGTGGCTGTCTGTAAATGAGGTTTAAGTACTCCAGAACTTGTAGAGGCATTAGCAGTCAAATGGGCCAGTGCTTTCCATTTTTCAGATTGTGTATCTGGGTAGTAGAAGGCATGTGTGTAAGTACTGAGAAGTGAGTACCCAGCATGCTTTCCAGAATTCTTTTCAAGGAATAACAAGGCATTCATTTTATAAAGGTTTAGTTAGTATTTTTGACTGCTTAATATTTTTTAACTGGTTAAACTCTCTGTTAAGTTCCTTAGTTCTTTCTAAACTGGTTAGGTACTCTATGAGAATAAAGTGGCTTTTTCCATTTTAAAATTAATGTATATTTATTTTTAGAAATCTAGGGAAATATTGAGGTTTTATAATATCCATATTTTCATGTTGTGATAGTAACCCAAATATACTTGATATTCACTTCTTTGTTAAGTTTATACATTTTTGGTCTATATTGATTATATAAACACTTTCTTTCTTTATATATACACTTTCTTAAATATATTTAATGGCCTTATACTGATTGTATATATGTATATACTGATTTGTATATATGATACAATCCTGATTTTATCATGAATATCAAGTCTTTTTATTTAACAGGATTCTGTAGAGAAATATGACTAATATAGATAGGTAGGTAGTAGGTAGGTAGGTAGATAGGTAGGTAGGTAGGTAGATGATAGATAGATACATAGATACACAGATTAATGATAGATTAGATAGATAGATCAATAGAGATTTGTTTTAAGAAATTGTATCATAAAATGGTTGAAATGGAGATATTTCACTATTACCCTCTGCAAGCTAGGAATAAAGAAAAACTAGATGTCATCTGGTTCAAGTCCAGATGATTCAGGACGAGAGAGTAAGATGTCTCTGTCACAGACCATCTCTTATATCAGAAGTTCATTTTAATAAAATACCATATATGAGATGATAAAAACCATATTATCTAAATTGGCTTATGAGTTATTATTTTAAAATCTATTTGAATTCATTATTGAACTTTTATCTTATTGTAATATGCCAAAAGAGAAAGTATAAAAATTCATTATTTTCCAATTAGCAAGTTTATTATTAAAGCAATTTAATTAAACAGTCTTTCCTTTGCTTCCTGAATTATGTTACCTCTATGACATGTAGTATTTCTCATAAAAGAAAAATAAATCTAATTCCCATGTGTATATTATGTAATAGCCATCTACCTAACTATCCATCCATTATTTGTCTGTCTGTTGGTCTGTCAATCTGTCAGACCTGCCTATGTCTCTATGTATTTATATAAATGACAATCTACAAGAAAGTTATTGGCCATTTTCCTCCATCCCATCAATATCTGTACTGGCATCCTAACTCTGGGACTCTGATGCTTGTCCATCCATTTTTTGGCCAAGAACTAGTACATTTAGTAGATGTTGAAGAAATGAATGAATGTATGTGAACAAATCTACTCCTTTAGTATCCAACAGCAAACTCAAGGCTGAAATTAAAAGTCTTGAATTACCTCTGAAATAATGGCTCATCAGGCATTTCCTCATTTCTGTCTTTTGTTCCTAATTGAATACCTTTTATTTCCAACTCTGTCTCAATTATATGAATCTTACCAAAACTACCAGTGAGTCTCAGGGACCTCAAAAAATTTTGATACCACTATAAATGGAAATAAGTGACAATTTCATCAGTGTGGCAAGGGTCAATATTAAATAAGTGTACATACTAGAGACCAATATCCATCCATTCAGTCCAATATGATCATATTCACACACACACATACACACTTCATTGTGTTGCTTTGTTCTATTAATATTCTTTAGATTTGAAGACATGTAGATGCATCAAGACTTTTGGTCTTTGATGCTACTAATTGGAATTAGGGACTTTCATATCCCATGAAAACACTCTATCATTGAGCTACATCTCCAGCCCTCAGATTGATTAAAACGTAAAGGCATATTGGCTATGGCTTCATGTAACTTGAATAGATATACCTTAAATTCAAAGTGATTTTTCTATTTTCTTTTTCTTTGGTAATCATTAAAAACAACATCCCCAGTTCTTGAATGCTTCAAATTATATTCTAATAAATGTCACTGTCTTTCTTGGAGGATTGTAATAATTTCAGGTCATTTTAGACTTGTATTTCTGGTGGACTATACTGTAAAACCTATCAAATCCCTCTGTGACCCCTTTTTCTTTCCAACCATGGAACAGCTGAATACAAAAGAAACATTTTAAAATCCAATATTGTCTAAATTGTAGAAAGAAAGATTTGATTAACAAATTGTTAGTTTCTCATTTCTAAGATTTTCTAGTAGAAGTGAGTTATTTCTACAATCATTTCCAAATTGAAGTGTATTGGTTTAATTATCATGACATTGTGGATGGCTTTCTAACTTTTAAGCTCAGCCAGCTTAACACAACTTAAATTATTTAACTCTAAAGAATAATATACAATAAGATTTTTTAATGCATTCAAGTCTATTTGTTGAACAGTACACCACTGGTGGAAATGTAAGCTTATTCAACCACACTGGTAAACAATATGGAAGTTCCTCAAAAAACTAAACATAGAACTTCCCTAGGAACCTTCAATTCCACTGCTGAGCATTTATCTAATAGATCACAAAACAAAGTTACAGAAAAGCCACCAAAACAACCATTTTCACTGCAGCATTACTCACCCACAGCCAAGATATGGAATCAGCCCAATGCCTCTTGACTGATGAATGCATCAAGAAAATGTGAAATGGAATTTTCCACATCCATTACAAAGAATGATACTGTACCATTCATGTGGAAATGGAATCACTTTGAAAGAATTATATTAAGTGAAATAAGTCAGGTCCAAAGAAACAAAGGTTGCAGGGTTTCCCTCATTGGGGAAGCTAGAATTTGCCTATAAATATTTAAACATGTTGGGTGGTATGCAAGTGGATACAATGTGTAATCTGAAATATGATAATGTAATGTCTTAGACAAAGTCAAAGGCCAACAAAATATGCATCAACAAATGGGTACTTAAAAGACGGGGAGGTGGGGCAACAGGAGAAGGGGAGAAGGGTAGACTAAAGAAAAAGAGAAGATGGAAGAATGAGGTCAAGAATTAATTGTATATGCTACAAAATTAAGGAAAACGAAGGAAGAGGTGGGTTGAATTGGGGAGGTGAATTTTGAAAGGGTAACATTGATCAAGACACATTGTATTCATAAACTGCTTTGTTAAATGGCACCAACTTTCTACAACTATTTAAAGATTATGAAAATCAATAATGGAAGAATATATAATTACTTATTTTCTAGTTACTATAGTAATTGTTGAAAAATACACACTCTTGTCTTTCATAACAAAATGTGAAGGATTGGCATACCGGAATAGACTGAGCCTGTAAAGCACTCTGTATTAAACTCAAGGAAACTGTTAAGACATAGTAAGGTTAAACTCACTCTTCCAATTTAATTTCATTTACAATAGTGAAGAAATATCATTTCCTTTCAATTCTTTAGGTTCAATTGAATATCCTTAAATTTAGACAAACTAATGATACTGATACAAATGTAAAACAAATGTGTCTGTATTTAATCAAACATGCTGGATGTGTCTATATATTCTACATATTGTGAAGTTTATTTTTCTATCAAAAATAGCATGTTATTTTGGTGGTTTGAAGGCAAAAGCTGATTTTATAAGAGGACCATGGAAAACTAGTTCCCTGGAAACTGACTCCAGAGTGTATAGTGGAAAGAAGTTGTCGATCTCTCATTATTACTATTTTTAAGGTAGCTTTTATGACAGCCTTAGGGAAAGGGTTAAAGTTCAAGGGAAAAAAAGTGATAAGACTTCAGGGTAGAGTAGGAGAGTTACAAGAATGTTTCAAGAAGATACAGCCCAAAGGCTGGAGAGCAACTGAGTGATATTAAATCCTAGATTAAGGTGAAATGATTTTGGAGACTTTATGAGACATGTCTACAAAGCAATGCCTTTAGGAATATTTATTTGGTCTAATTATGTAAAATAGTGAGAATTATAGAGAAAGTACAATATTTCCTTTTCTGATACATATATAACAAAGTTAAGGAGTTGTGAGGCTGAACGTTTATCATATTACTAAAGCACATAGGTAATGTATTACCCTGCCTTTTATAGACAAAGTGCAATTGGATCAAAGAGAAGGCTCAGATTAGTGCCCCTTCCTGAGATACTCAGGAGAAGTTAGTGTAGATTTGAAAGAAATGCAGAATTTCTGTAGGGTTGATGATAGGCAGGGCAAGAAAATGAATTTGAAAGGAAGTGGCAATCCCTCCCACCTCCACAGCTACACTCCCGCCCCCTCCACCCCTCCTCTCTGCCTAAATTGTAAAGTTCATTTTCCAACTTAGTGTCTTGTACATCTCATTGTTACAATGGGTCAATCTGTATCCTATTTAAGCATTTTGTTTTTTCCCTTCCCCTCCCCAAATTAGAGAAGTGTATATAAGATGCAGGATACCCACATCAAATACAGTGAAAACAGGGGTTATACCATGGGGGAGGAACATACAAAGAAAAAAAAATCACATGGTACGCTATACATACATTAGAAACAATAGCAAGAAAGAGAAGAACCATTTGTGTCGCTATCTTGGGGCTATTTCGCTTAACATCATCTTATCTGGTCATATTACATAGCTTTTGACCTTTTCTGCTTGTCCCAGACATAAACTAGTTATTGCAAATAAGGGAAACCACGGGACCTGTGTTTCTTTAGGCCTGGCTTCACCCCAGTTAGAATGGCTATAATCAAGAACTCTAATAACAACAGATGCTGGAGGGGATGTGGCCAAAAGGGAACCTTACTGCATTATTGGTGGGAGTGTAAACCTGTTCAACCATTTTGGAAAGCATTATGGAGGTTCCTCAAAAGACTCCACATAGAGCTCCCCTATGACCCAGCAATCACAAACCAGACCATACTAAAGCTACTAGCACAACTATGTTTATTGCAGCATTATGTACCATAGCTAAGATATGGAACCAACCCAGATGCCCCTCAGTAGATGAATGGATCAAGAAAATGTATGTATATATGTATATATATGTATATATATGCATGTATATATATGTATACATATACATATATATATATGTATGTATATATGAATTCTATGCCTCAATCAGAAAGAATGACATCACCCCATTTGTTAGAAAATTGAAAGTCTAGGGAAAAATTATATTAATTGAAGAACATGGTGTCTTTAAAAACTGTAAAGCAATATTCTAATAACATTTGGTTGGTTTCACCTCATTATTTCTTCTTTTTTTTTTCTTTTTCGGTCTGTCATGGGCCTGGGAGCTGTCCCTCAGCTCTTCAGCTCAAGGCTAGTGCTCTACCACTTGATTGACAACATCACTTCCAGTTTTCTGGTGATTTATTGGAGATAAGTTTCATGGACTTTTCTGCCCAGGCTGGCTTTGAACCACCATTCTCAGATCTCAGCCTCCTGAGTAGCTAGGATTACAGGTGTGAGCCATCTGCACTGGGCATTATTTCTATTTTTAAGGCAACTTTCCTACTATACATTTAAAGACATGTCAGTGCTAGAGTATCTTACATGAGCATCATAAAAAAAGTCAAAAATCCATATAGTCACAATGAATGCAGGGGATTTGATATAGGAGTATTGTGTATATGTTGTGATTTTTATCACACAGGGTAATACAACTCTTCAATCAGAACTGATTGTGTTACTTGAACAAATGCCAGTACACATGCAGTTATCTTTTCAATCAATTAATGGCCACTTGCCTGCCAGCTTTTTACCTTTTATATCTTTAGGAAATTCCAATGAAAGTCCTAAATATCTCACATCTAGCATTTAGTAATTAATTACCCAACATATTTCAACATAGCTATACATTTGAAAGACAAGGTACATTTATAACTCTACAAGGCAAAGCCCAAGGAAAAAAAGGACAAAGGCTGGAAAGAAATGTGATGAAGTATGGTAATCACCAGCTGAGGAGGGAGAGGTGCCAAGTAGTGATGATACACCAGCATGAAGCAAAGTGGCTTCATTAATACACTACAAAGTACCAGAATGCAGCACAAGGCAACACTTCGTTTCCAAACCAAACTAGAGTTTACCACTATTGATTTTAAGTAGCAGCTGCCTAATTGCTAGAAAGCAGATACTTGAGCAGTTGTTGAGATTTGCAAATGCAAATAAGCTTCATCACAAATATATTTGTATCACAGTTACCATAGTTCTGGCTAAGTCACACAATGATTTGAATATTTAACTATCATGCTAAGCAAACAGGTATATAAATAGCCGTTCCTTAAATGAAAGTCAAATCACAATTTAAAAAAAATAAAGAGCTTTATTACTGTGCTTTAATTAATCTACTCCCAACAATAATATATTTTAAGATAATAATTTTTACACTAAAAATATTTATTCTGTGAATATCTGCTCAGTAGTTTTTATACTAGATATAATGCAAAAATAAAAATCAGTTATCTTTTTGTTACTGAGACTAAAATAATCAGTTAAATAACTTAGAAATGAAAATGTTCAAGTTCGCAACTTTTTAACTTACATTAAGGATATAACTAAAGAGACAACGTTATATTATCCTACACTCTGATGTAAACATATAACTGTAGTAAATCATTCTGCTTACTCAAAATTTTGTGTTTTGACTGTTATAAGAATAGTGGGTTACCCGCTTTCACTATATTTGATGTCAGTATAACATGTGGAGGAGATGGGGACAAAAAGTCGTTTAAGGATTCAGGTGGACCTGTTGCAACAATGAGAAGTACAAAATGTCATGTCAAAACCAGCTTTACAATGTCAGTGTGGGGGGGGGGAGGGGGGTATAATTGGGTGGGGGGAGGGGGGTAAAATTGGGTGGGGGGAGGGGGGAGGCTGGGAAGGGAAGTGAAGGGTAAACAAAGGAGGAGGCTGCAATGCTTGGTAAGAAATGTATGCATTATCCTGCCCATGTAATTGTAGCCCCCCTGTACAGTATGTTCTCAAATAAAATAAAATACAATTTAAAAAAAAAAAAAGAATAGTGGGTTATCAATTTTCAAAGAACTGTCATTCTAAAGGTATGATGACAATAGTAATACAGTGAAGCCAATCCAGTTGTGTCTTTAGAAGTTAAAAAATATTTCAAATCCTTGGTCAAGATTATCATCAGTTTTCACTGAATACTGGATTCATTTATAAAACACTTAACTTGTCCTATTATATAGCCAAAACTGAATTATGATAAAGCTATAAAGATGGAGATATGCATTTTCCCCCTTAGAGATTACACTCTAACAGCTGTAAGAAAAAGGTAAAAGGTACAAAATGTATTTTGGTAAGGGTTACAATAGGAGCTCTACACTCTCAAATGAGAAGTTCAGTGAAAGTATCCAGAAAATAATATATTTTTAGCCAACATAAAGATTTTAATATAATTATTGCCTAAGTATATAGTACATTTAGCTGGAAAATGATCCCTGAAATCATCAGGAACTGAGTGAGAAAGTAAGACAGAGATAGGATATAACTAATGTAAGGTGCATTAGCAAGCAAGATTGGCACCTGGGAAATTGAGACAGCCCAGCTAGGAAAATCTAAGAAATGGTAAAGCATGTCTCAAATTAACCCACACAGGAAGAAAGGCATCTGGAATATGTACATACCTATAAGACATAGTCTTTGATTGATAACTTCTACTAGCGAGGTTAATTGTGCCAGTCTTCTACCCAACTGAGGAACAGAAATCTTTTAGACCAAAATAAATAAGTCAATAGAAGTATGTGCTTTCATTTAGAAATATGGCCAAGAGATGTGACAAAGATACTTGCTGATCTTTTAAGGTATTTATTTTAAGGTTTTATTTTCTTTCTTTTTTGTCTTTTTTTTTTTTTTTGGTTTTGGTCTTGGGGCTTGAACTCTGGGCCTGGGTGCTATCCTTCAGCTCTTCAGCTCAAGGTAGTGCTCTACCACTTGAGCTATAGTGCCACTTCCGGTTTTCAAGTGGTTTATTGGAGATAAGAATCTCACAGACTTTGCTGCCTGGGCTGGCTTTGAACTGTAACCTCAGATCTCAGCCTCCTGAATAGTTAGGATTACAGGCATGAGCCACCAGTGCCCAGAAAGTTTATTTTATTTGCTTCCAAAATTCTTTCACTAAATTATACCTTTGTTGTTCTGTGTTTGTCTCATGACTCTCTTCCCAATTTACCTTAGATTGTGAATTCAGTCATTGAAATTACTTATATATTTCCTCGGGTTACTTTTGCTTCTTTACAGTAATCTGGAAAACTTCAACCCTGGTTAAATTATTTTGCATCAATACTCAAATGGCCTGCAGCTAAATCAAAGTACCCAACTTTGCAGCCTATTCTCAGAAAAACACATGACCTATAGTTCTCTTTCTTTGATGAGTCCTTGCCTGGTTTTCGATGAGTGTTATGCTGGCTTCATAAAAAGAGTGTGGTAGTGAATTTTTGCTTTCAATTTCATTAAAGAGTTGGAGGAGTATTGGTCTGAGTTCTGCTTTGAAGGCCTTGTAGAATTCAGCTGTAAATCCATCGGGTCCTGGACTTTTCTTGGGTGGGAGGTCTTTTATTGCTGCTTCTATTTCGATGCTTGATATGGGTCAATTAAGTTGGTTTAAATCATCTTGGTTTAGTTTGGGCATGTCAATATTTGCTAGAAATTTTTCCATATCTTTCAGATTCTCAAAATTTTAACATAAAGGTTTGAGAAGTTTTCCCTTATTATATTCTGAATCTTGGCTGTTTCTGTTGTGATGTTTCCATTCTAATCTCTGAGTTTGTTTATGTGGGCGTGTTCTCTTTTTTTTTCCTCATAAGATTTGCTAAGTGTCTGTTAATTTTATTAATTTTTTCAAAGAACCAACTCTGTGTTTTGTTAATTCTTTCTATAGTTTTTTTGGACAGTAATTCATTTAATTCGGATTTAATTTTAATTATTTGCTTCTGCTTACTGGATTGGGGTTTAGCTTGTTGTTCTTTTTCAAGGAACTTTAGGTGTTGGTTTTGGATCTTTCCATTGTTGATGTAGGAATTCAGAGCTATAAACTTGAGGATGCAGGCTGACCCATTGTGATGACGAGATGTGCAGGATACTATATTGAAAATGAAATTTACAATGTCAGGGTGGGGCTGGGGAGGTGGGGAGGTGGGGAGGGAAGTGATGGTAGGGGAAAAATAAAGGAAGAAGTAACAATGCTCACTATGAAATGTACTCATTACCTTACTCATGTAACTGTAACCCCTCTGTACAACATTTTTACAATAAAATTTAATAATAAAAAAAGAAAAACACTTGACCCCATCTTCATGTAGATCTTGAGCATTGCCTAACATCTTTTAACACATATTCTCTACTCTAAAACTATTTCATGATGGCTCAATAGTCACGTGTCAATAGTCATGTTTCAACGCATGTTCTTGCTTGTAAAACATACATATCATTAAATAAAACATTTTCTCTTTACTATAAAATATATTAAGTTATCTCCATATATGCTAATAAACTTTATCTTTTCACCTGATAAGCTTCCTCTGGGACTAAGTGCTGTCCCTCAGCCCTTCAGTTCAAGGCTAGCACTCTACCACTTGAGCCACAGCACCACTTCTGGCTTTTTCTGCTTATGTGGTGTTGAGGAATTAAACCCAGAGCTTCATGCATGCAAGGCAAGCACTCTACCACTGATCTACCTGCCCAGCCCCAAATTTTGTCTTTTTTATTCAAGTTTCTGGATTTATTTATTTTCCTAGAGCACAGTTTAGGCCCAGATCTCTAGTTCCACCAACGTATGATACATTCATAGAACTACCATAGTATTATGGTAGTTTATTACATAAATAATTAAGTAGCATTTCTAACCCTCAGTCATTTCATTTATCCAAAAAGAATAATCATAACATATACCACATTGGATTATTCCTAAGATTGAAAGAAATGAAGCCTAAAAACAACTTTGAATATTTGACATTGATTAATAATTCATTATTAATATTCAAGTATATAGCTAAATAAAGCTAAAATACTTTCCTCAATAAGCTAAAATATTTTCCTCTCTAATGCATTTTGTGCGTGTGTTCCAACTTGGGCTTCAATTCAAAGCGTGGACGCTGTCCTTGAGCTTCTTTTGTTCAAGGCTCATGCTGTACCACTCCAGCCACAGCTCCACTTGAAAATTTTGTGGGATTTGTTTTTATTTTGGGTAGTTAATTGGAGATAAGAATCCACACAATTTCCTATTCAGGCTGGCTTTGAACTGTAATCTTCAAATCTTAGCCCCCTGAGTAGCTAGGAGTACAACCCTAAGCCACTTGTGCCTGGCTCAAACATTTTGTGACATGTACATTTCCTCAGAAACAACTATGTATCTTTAAACTCACTGTGGCAGAGTGTTTTCCAAAGTAACTACAATATTTTGGACCCACATTGTCTTTGCTACTTCTTATCAGAAATCTGAGTCTTTGTCATTTCTTCTGAACCTGGGTGTGTCTTTCTGATTGTCTCAACTGTCACAGACAATGGCAAAAGCAAAGTATCTGACTTCTAAGGCAAGGAGTAAAAGAGGATAGCACCTTCACTGGCTTTCTCTTTTCTTACAATAACCACCACAGGAATTAAATTCTGAAAATTCAGGCCACAAGGACTGGTCCATGTTGACAGAAACTGAGGCTGCCAGCCCTTAGACATGGCTGAACTGTCTGGATGCCAATTTACCACCTCACCAGCTATGCCAGCAAGCTACAGTGAAAGCAAAGTGGCTAAACTTTGGTGAACCACCCCATCTGGTGTTGTTTGCTCGTAGTTTTCACATAATGCTTCAAATCCACTTTTTTAGAGAGAGATTTCTACATACATAGAGCAGCACTGCCAACCAGGCATATAGGGCCAGAACTATTGTGAAATAAAAAGGATATTTGG
This sequence comes from Dipodomys merriami, assembly GCF_024711535.1. Classification (NCBI taxonomy): domain Eukaryota; kingdom Metazoa; phylum Chordata; class Mammalia; order Rodentia; family Heteromyidae; genus Dipodomys; species Dipodomys merriami. The sequence goes on from NW_027206290.1 coordinate 12,922,844, forward strand.
ACCCCAAAATTTGTACAAACACAAAATCATCTGAGCAAACGACTTGGTTGCAAATACAAGTTTCTTACTTTAGAAGAGAAACAGTAATTTGAGAAACAACTGGAAAGTCATGGTGAGTTAGTCCCAGGTGACAGGACTGAAACCTGATGGTAGAATTTTCAGCATATGCTCAGGTAGGTTAAGGTATTGCCGAAGAAAAGTGTTTGCTGTGTGTTGGTTGCTTCCATGTTGAATGAGTGACTTTCATATGCCTGTCTCCCAACTACGGATGTATTCTACGGGGGCAGATCAGTCATCCCTTTGCTTCCTGAGACTTCAGACTGAGCACAATGGTTTCTAAGGAAGTGTATCGCAAGCCTCATCTGGACCAATGATTTGATTTAAAGGATGACATCTTGGACCCCAAACTTGTCTCTGATCCCAGAGTAGGTGAGATTTCTGTGGGTTCTTCTAAGGAATAAATGTAGTTTGCATGTGATAATGATGTAAGTCATTTTTATCCAGAACACAGGGCAGCAGAAAGATGTTAAACTTGTCTGAAAATGGTTTGAGTTATCCTGAGATAAACTATGTAGTTTTTCTCAGAAGTCTTGAAATTTTTTCTTATTCCCCACAGCATATTGCAGCTGAGGTGACAGGTATGGCTCCTGAGTTTGGGTCAGAAAATAGCATGCAACGTTGGTTTCTCTTGGGATTCTCATCATGGGAATCTTTAAGGTATCATATAAGAAAATCAGCTACACTGTGGATAAGGTATGGCTGTATAGGAAGGGAGGGATGGGTGACAGCATTATTTGATGGGCTTTCTCACTTGCTTTTGAAGTTCTTCATGACTATCTTTTCAGTTCTGTAAGCCCATTCATCGAGTAAAACTCAGAACATCATGGTGCATGGTAAATATTCAGTGAGTGTGAATTTCCCCATACAACTATTTCATGCTATCTATATTGTCTGTCAATTTAAATTTGACATAGAACTGTCCACTTGTATGAAGTCTTTTCTGTAAGGGAAGAGTTGATGTCCCTCCCCTCTTTTGCTAGTGCTTCTCCACCCAGTATTCACAAGAAACCAATTTTTCAACTCCAGTCTGTTTATTCTGCTTAAGTCTTATAGTGTTAAAACTTTCTTTCCTTTTGTCTCTGAATAATGTATAAATGAACAAAAGTATACTTTCTCTTGGACTTTTCCTTATTCCCTCCAATCTCAGATGATCATTGCTTCTGTAGAAGTCTCCTGGACTATTTTATGTGATTCATGTTGTGCTAAACTAGATATATGTGAATTCTTTGTTCCTAGTAATTAGATTTCAAACTGCTGTAAGTATGAAGTACTTTATTTTCATATTTGTATTCCATCAAGTCCTCAGAAAAACACTTTGCATGTTGTAGATGTTTAGTTACATAATAAACTACATTAAATTGATTAACAGTTAACTTCAGTCTACTTTCCTTATGGACATTCAGTGTATTGATTTCAAAGAGTTTGCTTATTATCAAGACTCTTATGTGTAAGCAGATGGCGAAAGAAATTTTTGTAGGGTAAAATTAAGCATAACAGTTTGCTCTGACTTTTGCCAATGAACTAATTTGCGGTATTAGATTGAGAATGTATTGAAATCATAACCTCAAAATTTTAAATTATTGATTAGATTATTTTGGCTGTTATGCTACAGTTATTTTTTCTAGCATTCTATCACTGATTATGAGACCTTGATGTGTAAAACATGGATTCTCATGTACCAGTTATCTCAACAGTTCTTGCTCTTATTTGATCATTGTCTGTGTCTCTTCAAACCATGTCAAGATTTTAATACTTCCACTTCTCCTCAACCTGTACCACTCTCTTCTTGTACAACAATTCCTCTCTGCTAATATAATCCATCCTTTAACATAGCAGTTTCAAACAAAATAAAACAAAACAAAAAACAAACACTGTATTGTTACCTATAGTGTTGATCTGCTCAATTTTTTTTTTTGTTGATTATTTTTTGTCTGTCATGGAGCCTGTACTCTGGGCCTGGGTGCTGTTCCTCAGCTCTTCAGCTCAAGGATAGTGCTCTACCATTTTGAACCGCAGTGCCACTTCCAGCCTTTTCTGTTTGGGTGCTGAGGAATTGAACCCAGGGCCCCATGCATGCAAGGCAAGCTCTCTACCACTGAGCCATCTTCCCAGCCCTGATCTACCTCATTTTAAGAAGAATTAGTTGAAGTTTGAAATTTAACCAACTATTTTATATGTAAGTACTTTGCTCACCTAAAAAAATGAAGGTTTTTGACCAACATTAATATTTTCATCCACCTTGATGAAAAGATTTGTGCGTGCAACCATCCCTTGTTATCAGTAGGGAACTGCTCCAGAATCCCCCAACCTCCCCACCCCCCAACAATATGGATAGCAGATGTTTCTCCTATAGACAATGGGGTAATATTCATAAATAACCTATACATATCTTCAATTGTCTCTCGATTATTTGTAGCACCTAGTGCAATATAAATACTATGTAAATACATGTTACTTTTTTATTTTTTAGAGGATTGTGGAAAGAAAAATAAGCCTGTACATGTTAACGCAAGCACAACTCTTTCCACTGGAATCCATAAATGCACACCGCCCATGTATTGTTACTGGCTTCAGAAGAATAGCTTGGAGATTGTTCAGCAATACCATTCTGTTTCAGATTATTTTTCCTATCTCACATTTTTTGTTACTATATAGTTAGGATATTCTACAACTAAATACAGAAGTAGGTTGTTGAGGATTTACTCCACCCCAGATTGAGTCTTGTTTATAAGTTACTGGTGTCATTATATAGAGTCCCTTACCAAGTGGCTCTGAACAATTTCTTATCCTGCTCTTCAAGGAATAATGTAAATGGTTATTTGTTTTCATCTGTGTCCTTTATTAAGATGTCAAAAAGTCACATTAAAAAGTTCTTCAGGAAGTGGCGCAGTGGCTCAAGTGGTAGAGCGCTTGCCTTGAGCTGAAGAACTCAGGGATAGTGCCCAGGCCCAGGGTTCAAGCCCCAACACAAAAATAAAATAATAAAAAAATTAAAAAATAAAAAGTTCTTCAGATTTTCTGAACTAAAAACAGTTATAGTGACCATCTTGAGTCAAATTTTTATAAGAATTTTAAAAGGTTCATTCTTGTTTTTGAGTGTCACTAAATTCCGAATCCAATTCAGTCTTCTACATTTTCTAAAATGTGTGGCACAATCAAAGTCTCACATTTCAACTGACCACAATTATGTGTTTACCAACCTAAAAATTATTAAATGAATTAACCTTTAAATTCAAACATCAGTGAAGAGTTCATTAAAATTAGCTCTTAAAGTTAAAAATAGCATTTGAAGCTAATAGTTCTTTATTTAATATTTTTAAACTTTCAAAATCAAAGAGCAGAGGAAACTGAATTAAAAAAGTATATCCATTGCTAGCTAAAAACCTCACTATGTAGAGTGGGAAGCTAAATTACTACCATGGTACATAATTAAGAGCCAGCTAAAGTATTCATAAACATAGGATTAGCCTGGTTTAATTTAGAATTGTTTTCTACTTTTCAAAAAGAATAGAATTCACTTAATTGGTACTCTGATAAATAATTTGCAGTTCTAACTGCTATAATTACTAGGAGGAGGCCCAGTGAAGTATATTGAAATGATTCAAACCAATTTGATCATGGAAGAATATTCATGGAGTAGTATTTACCAGCTTTTTCTTTGTAGTGTCAGATCAATAAAGAGTTCCAAATTTTTTCTGTATTCTTTTTTTCCTCACATATACAGTTAGTAAAGGGAATATTATAGGTGATTTTCACTGGCTTGGAATTAGAATAAAATCTAAGCAAAATCAGGAAAGACTATTTCAAACTAAAATTTTCCTGAGCTGGTTTGAGTAAATGCTGTTATTGGGCTATGAACTTGAGTAAATGATTATTATCACCATTTACCAATATATTTGAAGCTCTTCTCTTAATCTTTTCTAACATAGTTCATCTATTTTCTTTTTGATGCCAAGTATCATGAAAGAGTTAGGAATTATTATGAAAGCAGTGTCTTTTCTTTCCCTCAGCAAAAGATAGATGTTTACTTATGAAAGTTATGAGGTAGAAAAATACACTATTTTGTTTTTCACTTTCGACATGATATAAATTTCAATGGAGACCTCAGAGATTAATAAAGAAAGAAAATGAAAAGCAAAGTCTCCAAAAAGAGTTTATCTTCAGAGGAGCATCGTTATTTTCAACTTTTTTTTTCAAACTTCTTTATTCTATCAGCAGTATTTTTCTTTTGGCTAGGAATTTTATAGTGCTCCAGAATTCCTCTTAATATAGGTGTTAAAATGCTGATAGAAGTCAGGATGTAAGTGTAAAAGCTAAATGTCATAGTAGTTTTGTATATTGGCATTCTGCATGGCTTTGTTAGACTGCAATTCAGCCTTTTGTGTCATTCGATCCACCCTCAACTCTGAACAGTCTGTTTATTTAAAAAGCTTAAATTTATTTCTGCAAATAAAATAAAATATGGTTTCTTTGAATGTTTGGCCTTCATTTCACAGGTATGTTTATTTAACAAATAATTGCATATGAAACAAATAGTTGCATACGTGAGGTAAACAACACAACTTTGTAAGCTGATCACAAAGTAAAATTATTACTACATTTACCATTATTAGAACAAATTGTAATCCTTTATCCTTTGTTACCTGTGTAACAGGAACAATTTAATTGAATCATTTAACCCAAATCTTGAATATAATGCACTATTATTAGTTATAACCCATATGTTACCCAGTAGCAATTTTCATTTATTCATTCCTCATATTAGTTAATACATAAAAACTAAGCCTGGTAGCTAAGGTTTTACTCTTTTTAATGTACACATTTTGCTTTTAACTGGCCCAATAATTGTAAAAATCCACAAGTATAGTGTGATATTTCAACACATCTCTATGAAATTTAATAATAAATTAGCATATAACCTCAATCATTTATCATTTTTGATAGCATTCAAAAAGTATTATCTAGGAATGTGCCAGTGGCTCACGCCTGTAATCCTAGCTACTCAAGGAGGCTGAGATCTGAGGATCCTGGTTCAAAACCAATCCGGGCAGGAAAGTCCGCGAGACTCTTACCTCCAATAAACCACCAGGAAACCAGAAGTGGCACTGTGGCTCAAGTGGTAGAGCGCTAGCCTTGAGCTGAGGAACTGAATGACAGTGCCCAGTCCCAGAGTTCAAGCCCCATGAGCAAAAAACAAAAACAAAAAAAGTATTATTTGGCAGCGTTTTCAGCATACACATGCCTCACCACATGCCAATAGCAATGGAGCCAGCTGACCATAAAATTAAATTTACTGAAACTGAGAGACAACCTTTTCCTTTTCCTTTTTTTTCTTTTTATATTTTTATTATTTTCAAGTAGTTTTACAAAGGAAGCACCATTTAACAAAGCAGTGTCACCCCTTCAACATTATCACCTCCTTCAACAACCCCATAAGTCAAAAAAAAACAAAGTTTGTGAGTACTTAATTCCCCATTAAGCTGCAGTTGCACTAAGATTATTTCCCCAGACACACATGACCTTATATGATTTTTCATGCCTTAACAGGTTAAGAAGATATTCAATGACTGACAATTGAGGGGGAATTTTTTTGTCGGTCGTGGGGCTTGAAATCTGGGCCTGGGCACTGTCCCTCAGCTCTTCAGCTCAAGGCTAGCGCTCTACCACTTGAGCCACAGCGCCACTTGTGGTTTTCTGGTGGTTAATTGGAGATAAGAGTCTCACGGACTTTCCTGCCTGGGACTGGTTTTGAACTGTGATCCTCAGATCTCAGCCTCCTGAGTAGCAAGGATTACAGGTGTGAGCCACCAGTACCGGGCAAACTTTTTTTTTAAATTGTTCGCATCAGGTATTTTGTCACAGAAAAGAAAAACCTAGATGACACAGATCTGCAATTTCAATAAAGATTTCTGAACAAATGGCTTTTCTATTTAATTTTGGGGAGTGAGCAAAAACAACTTGCTTATACAAAGTAAATGGATGTTGTAGAATAATGCGTTAAAATAAATGATGACATGGAGAATTTCTTAAAAGATTTCCATTAAATTTAGACATTTTTCTTCATGAAAAATGTCAACAAATGCTATCTTCATAAAGCCAGGCTCATAAGGAGTTACAATAATAAATAGGGTATTTAAAAAAGGACAAAGTTGGATGATATTAGACCAGTCCCATATATGGAAGAGGATAAAGTTAGCATAGCATCCAGTAGAGTGTAAACCATTTAGAAATTATATGATTTGCATGTAACTTATGCTTTAAAGAAAAGGAGAGCTTTCTCAAATATTACTCGATAAAATTGATTATAAAAGCATAATTCCAATAATGGAATTAGACAAACTAATTGGAATGACTGGATAAAAGAATTCTTCTAAATAATATTAACATTTGTGTGAAAATTTGCTTCATTGAAAGCTCCTTAAATTTATGATTTTATGCCATTTTATTTCTAATCATTAGCCAGAAAAAAAACATACAGGTTTGTATTAGTAGGTAATACATTTTTTCATGTATAAAAATATAAATTAACTTATAAGGTAGAGAACTAAACTAAGTTTTTGTGTTTTTTGTTGTTGTTTTGTTTTGTTTTGTTTTCGTCAGTTGTTGGGCTTGAACTTAGGGCCTGGGGTTATGTCGCTTAGCCTCTTTGTGCTAGCGTTCTAACACTTGAGTCATAGTACCACTTCTGATTTTTGAGTGGTTAATTGGAGATAAGAATCTCACCGGGACTTTGTGCATAGGTTTGCAAAGATCTCAGCCTCCTGAGTAGCTAGGATTACAGGTGTGAGCCCCCTGTGCCTGGCTTAAATTAAGTTTTATATTATATATCTGAAAATAAAATTATGAATGATGAAATTCCACTTTCTGTAACAACAAACTATTTTTTTAACACAAATGAGTCATTGTTGTTAAATGAAAAATAGAAATAGAATCTAATTGTGTGGGGAACATCTAACCATAGACCTTATTAGGCCCTCAAAAACATTTGGCACATGATGGAATGGACATGTATGCTGTTCATACACTTCTTGTCAGCTGCCTACTGCTGTCTGCTTATACAGATACTTTCTGACCAAGGAATGGTGTTATGAATATGCAAATGATCCTTATCAACAAAACAACTCCCTAGTCCTGAATGGAAACTTCAAGGTGCATTTTGAATTTTAGAAGTAACATTTTCAGAGTGCGCTTTTATATGGTGAATCATTAAGATACTCCTTCTCTTAGAATATCACATTTTGGATTCTTCCTTACAGAAGAACCTCACCATGAGAGTACGATGAATAAAGCCAATTCCAGAATGAGATACATGAGGGCTGAACTGTACTTCTGACTCTATTATTTATGATGTTTGGATCTTTGGGAAAACTGGCCTGATTTCATTGTCTCAGTGTCTTCTAAAATGAGGAATTTGGATTCACAAAGGAATGATGAGTTTGTCATTTGGCTGTTTTTTTACATTGTGTAATATAGAGAAACACGATTTTGTCTGTATGTTGCATACATCAATATAAATTGAGTTTCCAAATCTTAGGAAACTAGGGAATATCTTCTAAAACATGTATCTGTGGTATCTACTGAATAAGTTTTAATTTAACTAAATACCTGATACTCTAGATTCTTGCATACATTAATCAGGTTTAATAATTAACTTGAAAATATTCTCACACATCACCCACATAACATATGAATAGTTGTTTTTTTACACTCAGCTCTAAAATTTGTATTTATAAACAATCTTCATTAACTTTGACAGGCACTGTTGATCTCAGTTAAGTCTCTAATTCTGGGCATGCAAGGCCTCTGTCCTCTTCTTCGTCTTGTATTGTTTTCATGATGAGATGAATTAAGATTCTTGTTTGTTATGCATTTGCTGTAGCACTGCGCTTCCTGCTCATCTGTGTTTATAAGATTTTTACCCTGCTTGCATAAGTGTTCAGGAGCCCTCAATTTTGAACAGCTGTGAGGAATGCTGGTTAACTATTTGTAAACAACACCCAACGATCCTTGACAGTGATAGAAGTCTTGCAGAATACTGAAGAGTTGTTTTATTGTGAGTTATTAGGAGGCTGTCTTGTCCAAGAGTCTAGCTATTACACCAGTACTGAACATTATCATTTAGTTGTCTGGTATAAAATAGTAAATAAGCCACAATTTATAATTAGGCTCTTCCCATGGTAGAAAAACTTTTATACAGTTACAGGTGTGTTGAGATTTACTAGCATTTATTGGCATTTAGTCTAGTACTGAGCATGTTGACTATGTTTCTTGGTTAGATTCGAGAACAAATTCATATAATGTAAATATATAATGTATCTCTCTTTTCTGTAAAAAAATGTAGCAAATTTTCAGTTACTTTTTACCAAGTATTCATTCTTTATTTTTTTTTACAATTTCTTGCACTTATTTTTTGTTATCATTAGGTAGTTGTATAAAGGCTTTCAATTCAGTATATCAGTTCAGATGTACAATGCATCTTCATCAAGGTGACAGTTTCCATCATCCTCCCCCTATCTTGCTCTTTAATTAGGATTGTGTTTTATAATATATTCTTGGCAACAGGATACTACAAAATGTTTAAACTCTATTTTTTAAAAATCATTTACCAAAAAAAAACCCGACTGGAAAATAAATGCTTCAGAAAAATTCCAGCCCATGGTTTGCACAGGAAAAAATATTGACATTAAAAGCTCTAATTCCAATTTTCTGGAGAGCTTTTTCTGAACATTTTCAATTGTGTCTATTATTCTTTAAACAGTGTATTTAAAAGATTTTTGGATTAATAATTGCTCTCCTCTTTCTGAGAAGTGTGTCTACTTTCAAAATTCACTTTCATTAGTATCTCCTGATACTACTACTTAATGACCTGGATTTGATAATTGCTAATTAGTAGTCATACATATACAGAGCTGGTTTTTCTTTTATGGCAGGTAGTATTTGTGGATGAGATAAAATAAAGCAATGGAAGATACAGTTAATCTCTGTCAGATCAAAAAGATATTTAATTATTTGAATAAAGAATATTCCTAATCTTATTTCATATAGTATATAGCATGGAACATAATATATAATGACACAATATTATGAAGACAGAAGCATTTTTCTTTATTATCTCTGTGCTTTGAAATCACAAATGCTTTTCCTGTATCAAATTACAGACTAGCTCTAAGAGGTCAGACGCAATAATGGGGATGGTTTGTAGAGACAATCACTGTTGAAAAAGACTGATATCCATGAGCAGATCAGTAAATAGCTGTTGAATAAATGCATAAAGTTCTAAAGGCTTCTCAATTTCTTCTGAGAGGATGTAGCTTGTTAAACTACAAATAAATCTGTGTTTCTCATTGTAATCAGAGGTCTGTGCTGTGTCCATTTTTATTCAAGTTGTGTTCTTTATCAAGTTTTCTTTATATTACTGAAATCACTTTGTAGATTTCTCTATTTAGCTTGTCCAAACTTTACCAAATGTGTGCATAATGCTGAAATTACTGACATAAATGAGACACATTATATTTTTTTGTTTTTCAATCAGTTATTGTTGTTAGGGTAGAAACCAAAATTATGGCATTTACATTGAACTTCATTATTTATTAAAAAATATTTTAAGAGGACACTGGTGGCTTATGTTTGTAATCCTAGCTACTCAGGAGGCTGAGACCTGTAGATTATAGTTCAAAGCCAGCTCAGGCAGGAAAGTCTGTGATGTTAGACTCTTGTCTACAATTAGTGCCTGCTATATAAAAGATACTATGCTTGAGACTGGGATATAACAATGAATGCAGAGAATCTTATTTCAACTCTTAATGTCAAGTGTCCTGACAAAGAGCAGAATCAAAGAATTTTAGTTAAGAAGACTCTTGAAGAACATTCTCCCAAGACACTCTTACACTTATCTATATATTATTAACTGAGCCAATGACAGCCTTTGTCCTGAATTTAATTTTTCAATGATACTTGTAGAGCAAATATGCCTTTAAGATAGATATACTGTCTCCTACAGCCAGGTACACCCTTGTAATCATAGCTAATTGGCAGGCAAAGATCAACAGGATCACAGATCAAGGCTATTCGGGGCAAAAAGTTAATGAGATCTCATTTAACTAACAAGCTAGGTGTGGTGGAGTGCTTCTATAATCCAGGCTATAGAGCAAGAACACAGGATCACATCTAGGCTAGCTACAGACCAAAAACCAAGACATTATTTGCCAAAATAGCTGGGATGGGACGTAAGTGGTGGAGTGCCAGTTTCGTAAGTGGGAAGCCCTGAGTTCAAATCCAAGTATGAGAAGGGGCGGGGGAAGGATGGAAGTGGAGATGAAAGTGACATAGTCAGATATGGAAGAGAATTCAAATAGAAAACCAGCTGATTCTATGGATCTTAGCATTAGATTTTAGGCTTTCAAAGGGAAATATATATATTTTTATTTATTTTTATTGTGAAAATACTGTACAGAGGGGTTACAATTACATGGGCAAGATAATGAGTACATTCCTTACCAAGCATTGTTGCCTCCTCCTTTGTTTCCTCAAAGGGAAATATATTGAGGCTGGGTCATGAAGGTCTTTATAAGGAACTCAGGAAAATGGCTGTTTTTACTAAGTAAAATGGGTAGCTACCAAACCATCAAAGAAATGACTTGATAATTAAATAATGTGTGTTTTGGAAAAAGGACAAAATTGGAGGTAGAATGGGATTTATTATAGTAGATGTTCACATAGATGAAGATTGAAAGAACATTAGAAATAAATAGAAGGAACTGCATAATAGTTCACATTTCTAATCCTTGCTACTCAGGGACTCCGCAGAAAGCAAACAAACAAACAGACAAACAAAAAACCCCTAGGTGTGGTGGCATATTCTTGTCATCCCAGCCACAAGGGAAGGACAGTTAGGATGATTATGTAATATGGCCTAAGCTTGCCTTGGGGGTGAGGAGAAGCTAAGTGGCAAGAGCGCAGGCTCTGATTTCAAGTCCTCATGCTGATATAAAAAATAAAATTAAAAAATGTGTGTAGATAAGCATGTGCATTGTTGCCTATGTTAAAATTGTAAGATGTGTGTTATAATAAATCTATTATAAAAAAAAAAGCAGGGGTTATACTGTGGGGGAGGGACATACAAAACAACATAGAAATCATCTTATAAATCTTAGAAACAATTGCATGAAAGAAAAAAAAATTTGAATGCTTATCTTGGGGTTCATTCCCCTAACATCTACTTATCTGACCTTTTCTGCTTGACTCAGACATATACTAGTTATTGCAAATAAAGGAAACCATGGGACCTATGTTTCTTTGGGCCTGGCTTACTTCACTTAATATAATAACCCCTGCTTTCACTGTATTTGATGTTGGTATAATTTGTGGAGGGGATGGACAAAAACAAATCATTTAACTAGGGATACAGGTGGACCCATTGCAACAATGAGATATACAAGTCGATATATCGAAAAACGAACTTTACAACTTTGGTGGGGGGTGGGGGATCGGTTGGGGAGACCTGGGGGGAGTATGGGAAGGGATGGGAAGGGAAAACAAAGAGGAGGCAACAATGCTTGATAAGAAATGTACTCGTTATCTTGGCCATGTAATTGTAACTCCTCTGTACGGTATTCTCACAATAAAAATATAAAAATAAAAATAAACCTATGTGTCCAACTTTCTTTGATGCTGACCTTTACTATTATATACTACTGCCCTCCCTAAACCTGAAATCCAACCTTACTTATCAGCAATGTTGTTGTTTATTGGCTATCACAATATATTCTGCAATGGCTTGGACTTTGCTTCCGATAATTTCACTGCTTGAACTAGGTAATCATTTGCCAAACTAAGATTAATTTGGGATCTTTCTTCTTAAATTTGAGCTTACATTTAAAACCTAGATTTCCTGTTTTTAATACCATAATGGACAGCCATAAACGACACAATGGAAGACAGTAACAACATTTTACAAATTGTGACCAGGTTTTGGTTTATCCTCTGATGAAGTGGCAGCTAATAAAAACTTTTCTTGCAGGCAGATAGGATGAGATGGTGCTAATTTATGCCAGACTGAATCTCAGAGAAAAGGATGCTTCACATTACTCTGAGTATTATGAGAGAACTGAAATAAAAATGATATATTTAATCAGTTAAAATTTATTTTAATTAAATAATTTCATTTCACTGATACTTCTAATTAATATTTAACTTAATTAGCATTTTATATAATTAAAATGTTTTAAAATAAGTAATATAATTTTGTATCACTAGCCTTTTAGGCAAAGTCAATTATCAGCAATATGTGAAAAGTACCATGTAGGAGAAATTTAAATATATTTTTATTATTTATGTTTTTTACAGAAAGTTGGACATCAGAGTTGATGTAGTTATTTATTGTTGTGATCACTTGAATTTCTTTATTAGTTTTATTTAAATTTACGGTAATAGATCATCCTTGAATTTAATTTTAAATTCTGTCTGATGGTATACACTATTTGGTACTAAAATAAAATATCCTGAGCATTAACTGCTAAGTATATTGTTCATATTATTAATTTCAACAATAAACCCAATAAATAGCACAAGATAGATATTTTTTCTAACCATATTTTTTTTGTTTTTTTGTGAGTATCCTGACTATACTCAGGACCTCATACTCACCTTACTTACTCGCTCAGCTGATGCTCTACTGTGTTAGCCACACTACTAGTCTGGCATTTTGGTGGTTAATTGAAGATGGAATCTGGCTTTTTCTGTTGGGATTGACTTTAAATTGTAATCCTATAATCTATCTGTCTTTTGAGTAGTGAGGATTACAGGAATGAGTCACCAGTGTGTAACTCATTCTTCATATTTTTAAGGTAAACAATTTTTAAGGTTAAAATAGTTGCCTAATATTTGACAATTAGTAAGTGAAAAAACAGAACATTATCAGTGAATTCATATCAATCCATTGAATAAAACTGTCTATAAATACACAAAATTATATAACTAGTCATTTCACCAATTATTGAATTATTGCCTATAATGTCTTTAGAATTTTGACTTTATAACAATAAGTAGTATTATTGTATTATTATATTTTAATAAAATGTAAAAACAAAAGATTTTTTTAAAGAGAATACTTTGTTTAGCTCTGTAAATACATGAGGCAAAATTTAAAATATATGACAGGAAAAGTACCTCTCAACAATTAAGAAAACATTGAAACATCACCAAAAACCAATACCTTTACAGAATAAATTTAGAAATTGAAAAAGTAAAGAAAAATTTGAAGCCAAGCATGGTGACTCAAGCCTGTAATCTTAACTACTTGATAGGTGAATGTTAGGGAATTGAAATTTGAAACCACCCAGGCAAAGAGAAATTTGTGAGACTCTATCCCAACCAATGGCTGAGTATAATGGTACATGCCTATTATCCCCAGAGACTCTGGAAAGCACAAGTAGAAGGATTGCAGCTCAGGCTGGCCCAGGCATAAAGTTAGACTGTACAACAAAAATAGCCACTACATCCAGGTTGCTGATGCCTGTAATACTAGCTAATCAGGAGGCTGAGCTAGGAGGATCATCAAGGTTTAAAGCCAGGGTAGGCAGAAAAGTTAAGATTCATATGTTGAATTAATCTGGGGGCAGAGGGGGTTGATGGAAACCTGGACTAGAAGAATACCTCAAGTAATAGAGTAACAGTTATGAATGAAAATATGACCTTGAGAACATGAAGCCTTGGCAACTGGCTAAAAAATAAAAAAAGACAAATCAAGAAAGACAAAGGAAGAAAAGATAAGAAAATAGAAGAGGGGGGAATAGAAAGAAGGGATTAAAATGTATATCCTACAAATTAAGAAGAGTGAGGGTAGAGATAGGGGAGAGATGGTGAGAATGTTGAAAGTGATGACATTGATCCAGACATATTCATGAACTTATTTGATAAGTGGCAACTCCTTTGGACAATTAAAGACAGTAGTAATAGTAGTAGTAGTAGTAGTAGTAATAATAATAATGATGATAATAGACAAGAGAAGGTACACACATCATAAAATACTGCTGTATACATGTGCTAGGCTGTCTGTTGTGTAGCTTGGTAAATAAGCAAGCTAACACACCTTTAAGTACTGAGTTCAGGGGAAGTCATGGGTCAATGTGGATGCAAAGTAAAGAAAGAGAGGCATGTCCTCTTTGCTGCAGGTCATGCAGGCCCTGCTGAGTCAGTGAGGACCCTGCTGGCCATCTCCACTGCAGAAGGAGCTCAGCTCAGCAGGACTTGGCAGACTCTGCAGGTCTTTAAGAATTGGGTTCCACAATGTTCAATAATAGCTACTGTAATTAAAGCAACTTCTATTCTTAAGATGCTTGGGGTATTTTGATGAATTGAGAAGTCTTTAAATTAATTAGTCTTGCATGGTCTCTAAATTTTCAAATAGCAACTTAGATAGTTTTTTTATTTTATTAAAAACAATCTGCTTTGAGTGACTGTGCTGGGTCAAATCAGATGCCTAGCCATCATTGCTCTCTTCCCCTTCAAAACCTTCACCACTAAATAGATAGCCTTGGGAGACATCACTCTCAAAATTAATTTTATATGTCTTTAGTATTAATGATGACTGTAGTGTGTAAGATATTAAATTATGACCCTGTAGGATTCTGGAATTTTTGATCATCTAAAATGTCATTTTCCTTTACTTCTTTATGGTTGTATTTTTATTACTAATGTAGGGTTTGGTGGTATGAACTGTAATTAAATTATAGTCAATGTATCTAGCTTTCAAAAGCAATTAGGTATTTTAGCTTACTTCCCTCACTCTTTATGGAGAATATGGGTTGGCTTTTTGAAATCACTGAGAAATTCATGAAAGAAAAATGAAATACAATACATAGATGATATAGATAGAACTAGAGATATAAAGATATAGCAGAAGTATATATACATATTTAATACTTATATATAAGTATATATATAAATATGTTCCTTGCTTTCATTTTTCCTTTTCTTTTAGTTCTTTTTCAGTGTACAAAGAAAACACATCATTCTATAATGTTTTTATTCTGTTATTGTTTGAAATATCTACTTCATGTTCTCCTGGAGAAAATTAATGAGTAAAAGAATGTTAAATATCTCTCTATGTTCCTGTCACATTTTATATTTTCCTATTTTATAACCTCCCAATTGTTTCTACAGTTCTTCCCCTTTCATTTTATTTTCAATGGTGAAAATTCATGGCCAGAGCTCAAAGTTCTAGTACCTCTTACATTTATGCAAGAATATAAGAGAGCTTGTTGGGCACCAGTGGCTCAGGCCTGCAAACCTAACCATTCAGGACACTGAAATCTGAGGATCATGATTCAAAGCTAGCAGGGGCAGGAAAGTCTGTAAGACTCTTATCTCAAATTAATCACCAGAAAACCAGAAGTGGACGGAAGTTCAAAGTGGTAGAGTGCTAGCCTTGAGTGAAAAAATTCAGGGACAGTGCCCAGACCCTAAGTTCAAGTCCCATGATGGACAATAAATAAATAAATAAATAAATAAATAAATAAATAAATAAATAAATAAATAAATAAATAAAATAAAGAGAGCAAATTCTGAATTAACATTTAACATAAAACATTGGCATCTGTGGATATCAAGATATTGTCACAACTGGACAAAGCCTTTTCCCAAATTATAAACTTTTAATTACTATATTTAAAACAAAACAACATACAACCACCATATTGGGTCATGTATGTACTCTAAAGAAAGGACTCTATTAAAATTCTTAAGTATTGTTCCTTCAATAAATATGATGGAAGTTGAAAAATCATCTCCACCATTCTATTTTTCTGAGATTATTCTTTACAATTCAAAAAATTATAAATAATGTCTCATATAATGCAAATGGTGTTGTGAAAAAATAGATATAGAAATAGAGGTACAAACATGATGTGACATGTTACATATTATGAAGGGAAGGCTGCAGTTGAAGCCCTATGATGCTTGATTCTCTGTAGAAACATTGCTTTGGATCCATTAAAACCCCAAAGAGACATATGTAAGGCTCCACATCTTTTATGCTGGACCTCCTCAGGATGCTCTAATTTGCCACAGCTGCGCCCAGGCTCATCCACTCCTAGGATCCTGGCAAACCCAGCCCTTGATGGTTGACAGGTGTGGTTAGATACTGGCACAAAGGAAAGGAAATTAACCCTCTTTCTGCCAGAATTCACTTATGCCTGATTGAGGTGAGTCTTCATTTCTCACAATGATCATTTAGCCTGAAATTTTAAATCACTCAGAAAGCATTCTTGTCCTAAAAGCATTAGGATACAGGATTATAACTAGAGATATATTTACAGCTGGAATGATGAAGGTATGCAACAGCTGGCTTCATAGTCATGAGAGAAGACTCTTCAACGTCCTTATAAAGAAGGTTTTTAGATGTCTGGTTTATATGGAGTAAAGGACAAAGCCATTGCCCTGTTCCTCCTTCACACTTTTGCCCTCTTAAACAACAACAACAAAAAAAGCTCTTATAAAGTTTTTAAAAGGATTGAGGCATCTGGAATGGTGCATTTTTGACTATTTTAATTATTTGATTTGTTTCCTTTTCTGCTTGGTGCACAGTCAGAGGCAAACTAAAGTGGCTTGTGCTGCTAGTGGGCCATCGTAAAAAGCTCAGATGACAGTGGGAAATTGCTTTTGTGATGAAGGGGAACATTAATAAAAGCTTTGCTCATGTTTACCCTTTTAAATTGGCCCTAGAGGAGTTATTTAAACTATCCCATTGGCCACAGTTGGTTGATACATCGGTTGTGCAATGTTCTATGTCCATAGGTGGTATTGAGTTTAGAGAGATCTACCTCTTCCTGACATGGTTTTGCCCCCCCCCCCCATTATCGGGTAAAAACCTTTAAGACCTTACCTGTAAAAAATATATTGCTATATGTTTAAGAAAATGCCACACTTTGTTTCCCAGCAGCTCTTTAGACACTAACTCATTCTACCTGTAGCTTCAGGGTTTCCAACTTGGGATTGTATTTGATTTTTCCAAAAGAACAAAAATGTCAGTGTAGTTCTACTATTCTTTAAACCTGTGAATTTCTGAAACAGTCCCTAAATTCAACTGTACACATGTGATCTTGAAGGAAATATACTAAATAATTTTTAGAGCTCACTTGGGAGTCTTTTTGTTGAGTCAGACAGTAAAGAAAGATTCATGGGGTTCAGCTGTCTGGGGGTCCTCAGCATGAGAAATCAGTACCCAAGGAACGCTCTCTTTGGATGGGCTCTCCGCATCCTTATCCTGTGCCCTTCCTTAATGCGGTCTGCTAGTCCAGCACAGCACAACAGGTGTTGGGCCCACAACATCTGCAAAGGCAGTTAGTGGAAGACAAACATGTCTACAGAATCTCACATATCCTCCAGGGAGAGTTCAATTGATAAGGGTACATCGCAGTTCTCTTGTTTAACTTTACTTTCAGTATGAGATCTTTACAATTTCTCTGGAGGAAGCATGAGGGGAAATTGTATCAAGTCAGCTACTATTGACCAACAAAGACCTGGGTCGTGTTATGTTTTATTTTTACTTTTCCTAATCAAATGAGCACAACCAATATAAATGTATAGCTTTTTAGATTGCTTTTATGGATGAAGAAACTGTAGATTAGATTCTCTTCACCTAATGATTTGACTGATCCATGAACTTTTTCCGTCTTCTATATGAAAGATTTTGCTCTGAGAGAAAGCATTTGCAAAATGTAAACTTTTCTGTAGAAATATATAGTGGGATGAGTCTTCAAGTTTTACTAGTTCACATCTTCTTTCTGTCACATAGAAGGAAATAAAGTCTCATAGAAACAAAAAGTGTATCACTTGAAATCACATGGTTTATCTTTCTCCTTATAGAAACAAAAAGTGTATCACTTGAAATCACATAGTTTATCTTTCTCTTTGTATGAGTATAAATGGTATACACCATTTTAATCAAGTTGCTTTTATATAAGGTTTTTATAATTTACTTAGAATAACAGATGAGCTTTGACTACACCATTATAATCAACATCATAATCAAAATGCAGAACATTACTATTACACTAAAGCTTTCTTTATATACTTTTGCTATTTTTCCCCTACTTTGTACTTCAGCCATCGCCTGTAGGCTTTATGTCACTACAAATTATTTTTTTCTCATCTTGAATTTCATGCAAATAACACAACCTACAGCTTCCTATGTGGACTACAATACTTTTTTACATTCCTCTGAATAGTTGAGTATCTTAATTGTCTCTTGAATTGATTGATGAATAGTTCCCCAATATATAAATATACTAAATTCTGTTGATTTGTTCACTTGTTGATGGATATGGTTTTTAGGCGTGTGTGTGTGTGTGTGTGTGTGTGTGTGTGTGTGTGTGTGTGTGTGTGTGTGTGTGTGTGTGTGTGTGTGTGTGTATCCCTTGGAGAATTATGGCCCTATAAAAGTTTTAGAATAATCCTTTTCACATCTCCTAAGTTAATACATACTCACAAACTGATCTCTGAAGTATTTATTTTATTTCATGATCTTACCAGTAATAGATGAGACTTTCTTTTATACCACAATCTTACTTACATCTGGTATTTTCAGTATTTCTAATTTTAGCCATTTTAGGAGGTATATAACAATGGCTTATTGGGACATTACTTTTCATTTATATTTTATACTCATTTATATTTATATTTTATTGTAAAATACCTAATCCTCTTGTCCATTTATAACAGAAAATTGGTTGCCAGTTTTTTTCTTGTCATAATAATAACTTCCATATTTTGGATATAAGTCCTTCATTAGGTACATGCAACACAACAGTCTGTTGATTGCTTTTTCCATTTCTAAATGACTGTCATTAAAAAAAACAGAATAAATTTGATGAGTCTAATTTATAGATAACAGTATTTTCTTATAAATATCTAATATTTACCTAGTATAAGATTACACCATTTTTCAGTTTTTAGTTAGAAATTTCAAAGTTCACTTTTTTTAGTTCATATCATAAGGTATTGATTACAGTTTAATTTTTACAAGGATATGTATTTGTTGAAAAGACTATTTTTTCCCAAGCGAATAAATGCACAGCCTTAAACAATCTATTGATTATGAATATATTTCCCTTCCTCTGAACCATATTTTCTGTTATATTGATTTACATGTCTTTTGACCAATATAACTCATCTAAATTACTGTATTTTTTAGTGTGTATTTCAATCAAGTAATATAACTTCTCTTTCTGAAAATGATTGGAACTCTTCTAGAGAGTCCCCATTTTCTTATAAATTTTAGACTTACTTAGTCAAAGTTAGTAAAAACAACAATATATTGGTATGGTAATTATATAATTTTAAAATTAATTGTATGAACTACAATAAGAACTAAAAACATATTATGGCTATGCCAATTTTTCTTTTAACTCTGAATATAGTTTTAGATATTTGATGTTCTGATTTTTAGATGCATGCAAATTATTTTGGCTTTATTGCTTAAATCTTTATTATTTTGAAATTTATCTTTTTTTCTTTTTTTTTCTTTTTTTTTTTTTTTTTGTCAGTCATGGGGCCTGAACTCTGGGCTTGGGCACTGTCCCTCAGCTCTTTAGCTCAAGGCTAGCATTCTACCACTTGAACCACAGCTCCACTTACAGTTTTCTGGTGGTTTATTGAAGAGTTTCATGGATTTTCCTGCCCAGGCTCCTTTGAACCACAATTCTCAAATCTCAGCCTCCTGGGTAGCTAGGATTACAGGTATAAGCCACTTTCATTTGGCATTATTTCCCTTTTTGAGCCAACTTTCCTACAATACATCTCACGGACTCTTTTGCTCAGGCTAGCTTTGAACTGCGATCCTCAGATCTCAGCTCTTGTGAGGCCTGGCATGAGACACCAGAGCCAGGCAAATTTTATCTTTTTATCCCTATAGTAGGGAAACTATTTTAATGTGAATATAGTCATTCCAATAGTTTTATAATAATAATTTGTGTAATATGTCTTTCCCCTTTTGTTATTATACATTACCTGTTTTTTCCTTTAACGTAGAATTATATATATATATATATATATAAATGTATATAATATATGTGCATACCATTGAGTCTAAATATTTCATCCAGTATGAACTTTTTGAACTTCTATTTAGAATATTTACCCATTTCTATTTAATGTAATCATCAATAGTATTTGTGTGAGTAAATAGGTAAGTAAATAAGTGAATAAATGCAAAACAGATATTTCTATGTTTTATTCTTTTTTCTGGTCCCTCACCTTGTTTAAGTATTTTATTCAATTTAATTCTATTAGTATCATGTAAATTAAATTTGTGTGTATATGTGCTTGTGTTTATATGTGTGCATGTGTTTACTTTAAGTTTGAAAAGTAATTTTAACTTCTCAGTTCTCAGTATTATTTTATCATTTAACATATATAAATATTTTTTCCATATATTTTCTTATGCTGCTATTCTGACACGATGTGGTAGCTTCATTAAAAAGCTTCCACAATAAAAAAGGTTCTTTTATCCTTTTGAATTATTTTTAGAAATCCAGATCTATTCTTCATGATTTACAATGTCTGAATATATTTTTAGGGAATTGTTTCAGTATTAGAGCTATTTAAAATAGAAATGTAGGTCAGTCTTATAAAAGTTACTTCTTTATGATCAAAAATAGAAATACGTTTGTTATGATACATATATGCTTTTGATATAAAATCTTGTAAAATAAAATTTGACTCACTGTGGATGATTTTCTTTGAACAAATAATTTATTATATTCAAAGGTTTGCACTTGTGTTTGTTAAATGTATTTTAATTATGTTAGGTCAAGTTTCAAAATATTATGAGATTACTCAGTAAGTAATTTTAGTAAGTAAATGTTGCAGTGGAAAATTTACCATGTACAGAAATATTTGTCTATACATATACATGTACACACACATATATATACACCAAACACACACATGTATATGTATATATATACTTGGATAAGCATAGCTCAAATTTTACTATACATTTTTGATAGGTATCAATAATCTATTTCTAGGAAATTAATAGGGCATCTTACCAAAAAACAATTTCTCAAGTTTACTATTGACTCATCAATTTATCATTCTTTATAACTAAAAATAGCCATAGCTTCCTATCTAACTTTCTCTTCTTCTCTTTAGCTCTTTTCTTCTTCTTTTTCTTCTTCTTCTTTTTATTTTTTTGTCGGTCATGGGGCTTGAACTCTGGGACTGGGTGCTTTCCCTGCACTCTTCAGCTCAAGGCTAGGGATCTACTGCTTGAGCCACTGTGCCACTTCCCATTTTCTGTGTTTTATTGGAGATAAGAGCCTCACGGAGTTTCCTACATAGGCTTGCTTTGAACCATGATCCATAGATCTCAGCCTCCTGAGTAGCTAGGATTACAGGCTGAGCCACCGGCACCTTGTTTATTCTTTCTTTTTTGATATCATTCTTTTGCTGCCTATTTTAATTTTGGTCAAACAGATGTGGACCATGTATTATCACTTTTTCACTTTTATTTCCCTAATGAATTCTCATACAGGTTTATTTTCTCAATATAGAATCTAATGTGACTTTAATGTTCTAAGTTCATCTCTATTTACTAGTAAGTTTTATAAACCTTAGCCATTCTGAACTGTTTTGAATATACCATATCTCTCTCTGCTTTTAAAGATGGTATGTTCTTCCTCTGGAATAGTTTCTGTCCAACCCCACCACCACATGTTTCCTTCCATATCATCCCCTTGCTTTAAGATGCAGCGCAGGCATGATACTCTTTCTATGTGATTGGAGCTAGATTAGTTAAATTTCTTCTTTGTTCCTAGGACAACCATGACATTCATATTCCCATAATAAAATTTCATGCTATAGTACAATAATTTCTTCACTTCTTTGTCTCATTGGATTATGGGTTATTTCAATACAGTTCTATGCCTTCCATTATTTAATCACTAGAGCATAGTGGACCACCTGTCATCTAATGACTACTCAATATGCATTTATTGAATAAAATAATTAAAGTCATTATTCATGTGACCATCCAATTGGTACTCTTCACTGGCATTTCATATTAGTCCTCTAAGCTTTTCAAGAGTACCTTTTCTACAATTAACCATGAGAAACATCTTCTCATGACATTGTGTGAGTCTAGCTAAAAGGAATATTAAAAATTGAAGACTTTCTATTAAGGATGATATATATTAAGTAATTTTTTGAAAAATATATGTAGTATACATTCAAGAATACCTATTAGGTTATGGATGTCTACTGACATGTTTTCAACATCTCATAAAAGCTGTTCTTTCTTTTGCCACCCCCAAACTGTGGCTCTTCTTGCTTTAGAATTAAGTTCAACATATTAAATTGAGTCTTTACACATTAGGATAATTGAGCTTAATTATCTTCATGATCATCTCATTGCTGCTGCATCTTCAATTTAGCATTTGTTCAGAGTAATCATGGCATAGCACTTAGCCACAGAACACAATTTTAAGTGTTGAATATGATCCATTTAGTGGTTCAACCACATATTCTTGTGATCTTGTGTCCAAAAGTATTTCATATTATTGATAGAAAATCTTTTATTCTTTTTACTTTCAGAAAGTTAACATCCTTTAAAAAAAATTGCACTAGTTGATAATTAGTTTTTCATAAAGTAGGACACTTGGTAATTTAAATAAAAATAAATTTAATGAGATTGTAGAATGGGATGACATTTATCAAGATATATTTTATGTAAACTTTATATATTATATATAAATTATATATAAATTATATATAAACTTGTATATAAACTATTTTGTTAAATTACAACTCTTTTGCACAACTACTTAAGGATAATAATAAAAGTGCCTTAAAACTAAAAATTAAATTAAAAAATTGACATAAAAATAAAGCTTAAATAATATTTGGTGGTTGACTGGTTACACAACTGGCAATTCTAGATAAAGATTTTCATTTGATTTTCAGCTCAGTATTACCATTGTGTAGTTTTATTTTCTTCCATTATACAGTACTAATGTTATCCCCACAACTTCTTTCAGTGATGTCAAAATACAGTTCTGGAATTCAAAATTTTATACCATATCTTTAGGATTAACAAAAGCTGAAATGAGTTTCTGTCTGACAAATATAAAATTATTTTCCCTCAAGGTTCAATGGAATAATTCTTCCTGAGTGTTCAATAAACTTTACCCATTTGATCATTTGTTCATCTCATTTTAACAAAGATAGGCTCTATCTTGATTTGTATATATTTTAGTTCATGAATTAAACACTATGGTATCTGGTATGAAGTTATCTCAACAAAATTAGATCTACCAAGGACCATCCTTAAACCTTGGTTTGAAGTAATTCAACTCCACACCTGGCTATATTTAAACAGGAAGACAAGTGAATCTTAAAGGGAAAAACACGTAAATTTATAACACTATTGGAGATGACTACTTGTAATATTTTAAATCCCCTTGAAATTAATGTTGATGAATGTACTGAATAAAAATGCATTTTACATAGCTAAACTAATGATAATAATAATAAGTAAACTTTAGTAGAAGCATGTCCATGAAATTGTACTTGGAAACCCATGTAACCTACAATACCTGGAAGACTTATTCTAAATATATTTTTCAAATAAGGATGTATGAAACAAAGTAACTAAGACAACAATAGACTGGCTGTAGTTTTATGACCATTCCGCCTTGTAGCTATGAATTCAACTCCCAATGATGTAAAACAGTTGAGAAGGAAAAGCCAATCAGTGTAGTGCTCCAGGCTTCAATGAGGAGGACTCCCTCACAAATAACTACATGTTTTCCTCTGCCTCCTCACTAATTGCTAAATTTGGGAACCTTTTGCTTGACTTTGCTCCTTTCCTTTTGAAGAGAAAGCTGCCTCTCATGTATCAGGGAAGAATTTCTGCTGTTGCAAACAGGTGGCTCCTTGATGCAAGCTACTTGACTGGATGGAGGACGCTCTTTAATTCTGAATTCCCAACTAGAATTTCCCTCAAACTTACTATCAGTAATAAAAGTGATATTTCAGACCCTATCTGCCACTTCTTTTTGGTGTTAATATTTTTACCTTTGATTTACAGAACTTAAAGGGCAGAACAATAGTTTTTACAGGTCCTTTTTTGAAAATTCAACTAAACTCATGCCTGTTAATTTATATGTACTGGTACTGAGAGGCTGTCAATATATGCTATGTGTTTATATGAATGGCATAAATTTTACTAACAGATTCTTAATAATACATCTTAATTATTATTACAAAACAAAATATATTCTTCATTAATACATTATAATATAAATGGATTTTATGTACTATATCTATATCTATATAAAATGAATGTCTGGATCATGATTACTCTGAAGAATGGTAAAGAAATGGCACTGAAACATTAAATGTAATGGGAAATTGAGACAAAAAGAGACAAGATAGTGGTTTCACATGTGTCCAATTTCACATATCTGAACTCTGTTCATAACTCCACAACCAAACATCTCCCTTCCCCAAAGAAGGCAAAATACAGTATTAGAAACATAGGGATATTAGATGAAAAGGTGACCATTAGGAGTTTGGGGAACACTTTGTAGATTTAGTTGTATGATGTGTGTGAACCTTTTTTTTTAATCCCTGCAAACTTGGATACCACTTAAAAAGTTGTTTACTAGAATTAACAATTATATAGCTAAAGCAATCAGAAGATTTGAAGGGTATTACTTTTGGACATAGCCTTCAAGACAGGAAACTCTTTTAGAATGCGAACCCTCAGGGAAAAAAAAAAAAAGCTCCTTTCTTAGACCTTGGTGAAAGGTTTACAAAGAGAGCTGCACTTCGTATCTCTGGGTCTAACAAAGATCACATATCAAAGCTTCATCATCAAATTAATGTGCTGTAGATGAGCCCCCTCCCCAAGGTCTTTCCTTTGGTTTTATTATTACTGACAATATTGTAAGAGCGGTGTGAAATGGCCAATTCGCACATGTGCCATGTTTTTCACACTGCCTGAGCCTGCTGGAACATGATTTTCCTGAGAATGATGACAGTAATAAACATCTTCTGGCAGAGGCTTGCAAAATCTGCACCCATTTTAGTCACTCAGTAATGGCCCATAAAATTTCTTTGAGAACTGCAGGAGAAAAACAATGTACAAACTCATGCATAAATTAAAACTAGAAGTGCCAGCTCAATGGAACTCAACTTCTCACTCTAGGACAACTGTGGAGCAATTAAAAATAAACAAACTCATAACGTGGGTGCAGCCAACGGTCATCAGAGAAAGTGTTCTTTGTTGGAGATCAAACCATTACCCAGCACTTTTCCTTGAGTAGATTTCTTTTCTGATCTGCAAAGATATTCAGAGCAATTTAAATAATCCTTCCTGATGGGTTCCCTTAACAATGGCAGTATCAATCTGAATGGATGAAGAGCAAAATGTTCATCTTGATTTCTCTTTACATTGAAGATGATTCTTCTTCACACACACACACACACACACACACACACACACACACACACACACAATGTGATATAGCCAGTCATTCTTGTTTTCCTTCTTTACATCAAAGTTTCAAATTCGAGCTCTAACATTTTCATGGTGAACATTTCAGAAATTCCATTTATTTTCATTATATTTCAAAGAATGTAGCCTGATTATCTGTGACATCCATTTAAATCTGTAAAATTAGTGTTAGGGTGAAGCCAGTTAAGATATAGTCAATGAGTAAACTTTGAACTAGTAGAATAGCCAGTAATAAATTCCACCTACCTATGGTTTGAACTTATTTTAGCTAATAGTGTCTTAATTATTCCCCTCACATTTTCAGGTTTTGTTAAGAGAGAAAGAAGGGCTCAAAAACTTTAGCAAACAACAGGTGAATAGGCCAAAGAGACTCGTATCAAGGAAAAACTAAAATCAAACTCTCTCTTTGGGCAACTAGTTATACTCGAGAAAAATCTCAGTTCTAACATATATGAGAAGTTTTTGCTCTACCCATTAGTTTTCTACCTTGATAATTTTCCTTGATCTCTTCCCTATTGGCTTTGAACATATTATTATTTTTATTTTAATTAGCGCCCATCTACCTCGCTAGTATGTATAAATGTGCACCCACAGAGCAATACCAGATATTCTACAACAGTGGTTTCTCCAGCCAATTTAGGCTTCACTGAAAGAGGAAATGAGTTTTCATCTGTATAAATAACTACAGATAATTATCTCTTCTTAATTATTGAGAGCCACCTATAAAATT
Organism: Dipodomys merriami; assembly: GCF_024711535.1. Classification (NCBI taxonomy): domain Eukaryota; kingdom Metazoa; phylum Chordata; class Mammalia; order Rodentia; family Heteromyidae; genus Dipodomys; species Dipodomys merriami. The sequence goes on from NW_027206290.1 coordinate 12,949,153, forward strand.
CATGTCCAGTTTGTACTCACAAGTTCCTGCCACGTCTATGACAGAAAAAACACACAAAGAATCTTCCCAACAAAAGTGAACCCTCTTCTAGAAGAACTCATCTTCCAGCGGTAAAAAGTCAGTATTTTCTCATAAAAACGTTTTCTTCTCTTACTAAATTTATTTGGAAAGTCGGCACTGGTGGCTTACGCCTGTAATCCTAACTACTCAGTAGGCTGAGGATCACGGTTCAAAGCCAGCCCGGGCAGGAAATATCTGTGAGGCTCTTATCTCCAATAAACTACCAGAAAACCAGAAGTGGTGCTGTGGCTCAAGTGGTAGCATTCTCTCCTTGATCTGAAGAGCGTAGGGACAGCGCCTAGGCCCAGAGTTCAAGCCCCATGACCGAATGACCAACCAAAAAAAAAAAAAAAAGAAAAGAAAAAAGCCTAATTATGAAGGAATAATTTTTGGACACTCAATTATCAAAATTACATTTCAAGTATAACTAGAGATAGTCCTTTAAGTCAGTATAGCTCTCAGATCTTAATGAAGTTTAGGTTCTGCTCTCCCTTTTGCCAGGCGGGAATTCTTTCTTCCCGTGAATAAGAGCATGACCTAGGATTGAAGAGCAGTGCAATTGAATAGTAATAGTAGCAAATGCATCTTTGGATCCAAAGGAAAGCCTGATACAATAACTTAGAAGAATCTACACCCTAGGAGACAACATAGACTAGTAGTGTCAATATTAAGTAACCTTGGATACAGGGGGGCTAGAGAGTAGACTCTTAGATCTGATGCCAGGTCAGGAAAGAAAAGACCACTGAAGAAGCCTCATCATGTTACTAGGTACTGGGTATGTCGTGGTTACTGCTACCAAAAAAAAGAAAAGAAAAGAAAAGAAGAAAAAAAGAAAAATTCAAGTACCTTTTCTAACATAATGCACCTTTGTTCTTGATATGAAAGATTTCAAAAGAGTAGTCAATTCAGTACTGCAATATCTTTACTACTCAATTACTGATTATCTATACATCTGTAGATATACATATACATATGAATACATCTCTATGTACATATATGTGTATATATATATGTACATATATGCATGTATGTGCACATATATTATGAGTACTCAAAATATTACTTCTGGAAAAATATGACTTCTCATTGGGCCTATTTTTAATCCTTAAATTAAATATCAAAAGCAGGTCTCTAGGCATACATACACAGTGAAACCCAAGGAGGATATTCTTAGAAGAGGATCACAAAGGCACGATACCTATGTAAAGCTGATCATACAAAATAATATTTATCAAAATGAACTCCAGGAAATAGAAACAAGAGGGTTTTGTTGTTGTTCTGTTGCTGCTATTTTTGTTTTCTTTTCCTTTTTGTTAGTTTATCTGTCTTTGGGAAAATAAGGTAGGGTATAGTAATGGTGGGACAGAGAATGAGCAAAATGCAGCAATGCTACTCACTAGACACTAAGTTGAAAATGAACTATACAACTTATGGGTGAACATAGGAGGGAAAAACCGGAAGAGAGCCAGGGAAAGGTGACATTGTCCAAAAAGAAATGTACTCTTAATCTGACATATAAAAGGGTAACCTCTCTATACATCATCTTTGATAAAAATATACTAAAATTAATATGTGATAGTATACTTAAGAGCTAGGCATTATTCCTTTTCCATAATAAAATCTATAAATATATTTATATTTAGAAATAAAATACTATATCAACATTATTATACAAATAAATACTATCTCAGGAAAGGAAGTTATAAAACATTTAATTTGGTATATTGTTATCCTGGAAGCTTTTAGGAAACTTTGCTTGACTTATGGTTGAATAAAGCCTACCAAATATTTATGAATTCATTTTTTTATCCATTGCTAAATAGGAAATAGGAATGCTTCCTCTTTTCTCCATAATATAATTTTTACTTCTTTAGTTCAGTTCTTATAACACTTTGAGCTTTTGTTGAAAAAAAAAAAGATGTGCTAAACGTGGAGAATTAGTATTTAAATGACTTTAATAAGAATGAAATTAGAGTCTTTGGGAGTAAGTTAAATCTACAAGATTTTAAATAGGGGCTGATATCATTAATCCACAAATTCTAGACTAACCCACTGCACTAAAGAGTAGTTCCAGAACTTAGTTTGCAAAATGATTATATGGTTAATGCAGGATTAAATTTTCTTTCAATTATAAGACTGTGTTCAGAAAATGCTCTAAAGAGAATGAAGGGGAAAAAAACCCTGTAAGAGGTACATTTGGTCTAAAGTGCTTTTAAATATGTTTCTTAATTGCTGGGGGCTATTTTGCTCTTCATCTAATCATTGTCTGAATTACTGAAGCTCAACTCATCTGATAAAATAGGTGAGCTTTGTAGGAATGAAGGCAGATAATGTCTCTCTGAGTGTCAGGCTAGTCATCAAATGGGCAGTGTATGTTTAACCATTAGTAAAGAGCTTGAAGACTGAAATCTTTTTATCCAAGTTTACTTGTGGCAAGCCAATTCAATGAAATAAGAAAAGGCTTAGAAACGGAAAAACATTTGAGAAGCTGTGCCTTTAACTATTTAATAAAATTGCTTGTTATTTAAATAAAGGTAATTAAAAGTGTAATGCTCTGGAACAATTATACACCTATTCAAAAAATGAGAGAATTTTTTTTTTAAGAAAGAGCTAATACCTTGAAGAGTAGGAAGGCTTCACCATGAGAATCCCATTGATACTTTTAAAGAGCTGGAGATTAACTCATTTAAATAAACAGTCATTTTATGGCTTTTTCACCAGGGAAGCCTGTCTTTCCTTGGGGTTCTTGAATTAGGGAGTTCCACACCAAGGTTCTGTAAATTAGCTATGTGGGTATTCACATTACCAAGACCTTCACCCCTGCAGGAGGGCTGGCAAGGACAGAAAGCAGACTGCAGTAATCCAACTCTGGTAGTCTTCTGCCTAGAGAGCTTTGGCTTTTGCTTTGTATCTTTTGTTTGTATCATTATCATGAGCAACATAAATTGGCAGAACAAAACCCCTCTGCCCAGTTTTCCAGGTATTCATTCATGCAGAAGAATTTTTATAAATGCTGGTTTTTGTATCATAAAGTTTGTGAGTTACACTTTTGCTCAAGTTTCAGGGCAGGTTAAAACACACACACACATTTTAAATGAAATATCCAAATATCTGGTTCTTTTTTCAAATATATGAACTGAAGCAAAACTGTATTCACATATGAAAAACATCAAATTTTATTTTGTAACCCCCACCCCCACCCCTACCCCTCCAAACATATGGTAAGTATTTTCTTGGTTTCTGAAGTCGATGCATTGCCAAATACACTTGGGGAAGAAATGTAAGTTAGTATACTTCCATCCCTTCTTTTTCTTAGGGAAGTTTGTGCAACATAATTTTTACAGAATGGAAGAATTTTATTAAAAGGAAGAATCTGTTCCTGCAAATGCCAAAACACTTGTGAAATTATAAGTCACCAGAAAAAAAACCATAATATTATTTGCTGGATTTCTGCCAGCAACTAGTTTTCACATTCTTATACATTTCTGCAGTCAAACGTACATTTTCATTACTACTGGATTAAGAGAAAGGAATGGGCTATACTGGGCATCTTGATAGTTATCAAGCTGGTTCATTAGAGATTATGATGATTAATGCATCTTACTCAATCATGTTTGTCTTGCTTTTGCTTTTATTGTTTTTTGTGTAAGGGAAAGTGGAAGAAAAATGAGGGAGTGGGTAAAAATTTCAAAAAGAAATGTATTTATTACCTTACTTGTGTAATATAACCCCTCTGTATATCACCTTGACAATTAAAAGATACATAAATAAATAAATTATACATATAACAGCTCTTAATGTATCTTCATATTATCACTTTGTCAATGAAAATGTCATCTTTCTCAGTCAATTCAACAATCTTTTCTGCTTGTTTTATACGTGTGTGTGTGTATGTACTTTTTCTTTAAAAAATACAAGCAAACAGCCAGGCACCCCTGGCTCATGTCTGTAATCCTAGCTACCCAGAAGGCTGAGATCTGAGGATCACGGTTCAAAGCCAGCCTAGGCAGGAAAGTCTGTGAGGCTCTTATCTCCAATAAACCACCAGAAAACCAGAAGTAGCCCTGTGGCTCAAGCAGTAGAGCACTCGCCTTGAGCTGAAGAGCACATTGACAGCGCAGGCCCAGAGTTCAAGCCCCAGGACTGACAAAAACAAAAAGCAAAAAAACCCCAAAACAAACAAACAAACAAAAACAACAGCAAGCAAACAACCAAATCAATGCCCCATGACATGTTACATTTAACAACAAGGCTGTGCTGTTCTTGAACTGACAAGTCATAAACCATTAGGTGAACGAGTGGTTCTTCCTATCTTTGAATTCAGCCCAACATATAGGTGGGGGAGGGGAATGTGGGGGGGGTGATAGGAAAATTTGCATTGACTTTGCAACCCCTTCTGTGCCACTTGTTCTGCAAGCAGATATGCAGGAAGGAAGGTAAATGCACGTTTGTCAGGAAGTCTCCTGGTCTTTTTACTCCTTATAGGAAGGATGTGTCAGCATTTCTGACTTCAAGTTAGTCCATGTTCTGATATTATTGCACATGTTCCTGGAAGGGATTTTTTGTTGTTGTTGGTGGTGGTCTGGGGCTTGAACTCTGGGCCTGGGTGCTGTCTCTCAGCTCTTCAGCTCAAGGAGAGCACTCTACCACTTGAGCTACAGCGCTACTTCCGGTTTAATAAGCTGTTAATTGGACATAAGAGTCTCACTGACTTTTCTGCCTGAGCTTTGAACCATGATCCTCAGATCTCATCCTCCTGAGTAGCTAGGATTGATTACAGGCATGAGCCACTGGTGCCAGGCCCTGGAAGGGATTCTTTGGGAAGACTTTTTGCATACATGTGAAGGAGAATACATCTGCTGCTTTATAAAAGCACTGATTGCCAGGGATGAAGTGGCTGACAGACTGAAGCGGGAGGATATAAACATGTCATAACATATTTTGTCATAAACAATCACAGAACAGGGCCCCTTTTCACAGGTGATTGAGTGAAACAAATAACAGAATGGAAATTTTTGATGCTTGTTGCTCATATAAGCTCTTGTTACACATTTTAGAATTTGTTGCAAGTTAAAATTTCTGCTTTGGGAATAAGCCCCATTAATCAGGACATTCCTTTAGGTTTATTCTAAAGTAATTACTTTTGGTGATTAAACTTCACATATTATATTAGGTAACAGAGCATGCTGTTAACAGCATGTTATCACTAAAGGCAAGGGGGAAAAAACAACATTCATTTTAGACAAGGCAGGCTAATGCATGTCAACCATAACATTGCTCTCTGAAATCCAGGTGAAAGTAAGCTTCAGAATGCCTTCAATAATAGAAATACTTGCTGAGTGCCAACCATATGCTGGCTGCTATATGAAGTGCTAAGAAGATATACATTATTTTGTATAGAAGGCACTATATATAAAGCCATACAAGTAGCAAGCAATTCAAAGTAATGAATCGATAATATGCTGTGTCTTAAAAATATATTAAAAATGCATGAAAACTTTTAAGATTTAAAGAAATTAAATCTTTGTTCATTAATAGGATTTTTAAAAGGCATAGACTATCACTTAATTGAACAAGGCTATTTAGCCTGCTTTCTTTTTTAATATTCTTTTTCTTTCTGTCTGTCATGGGGCTTGAACTCAGCGCCTGGGCACTGTCTCTGAGCTCTTTCTGTTTAAGACTAGAGCTTTACCACTTTGAACCACAGAACCACTTCCAGGTTTCTGGGTTAATTGCAGATAAGGGTCTCACAGACTTTGCTGCCCCAGCGGGCTTTGAACCACCATCCTTATATCTCAGCCTCCTGAGTAGCTAGGATTAGCATGTGAGCTACGGGCATCTGGCTATCCTGTTTCCTATACCATGAGAAAGCAAGTAACTGGAGAGTTCTGAGTTTTTTGATTCAACAAATTCCATGCAGCTTGGACAAACTAGTCTTCTAGTTTTATTCTTCTGGGACTAGTACAATTTGCATTTAAGACCTTCAGAGAACCTGGGGTGACAACTCCAAATACAAATTTTAAGCTATCATAAAGTATCAATTTTTAAGCAATAGGCACCATGAGACTATTTCTTGCCTTTCACATGAAGGCATCGGAAAGCCCAAGTAAAAGTTCAGTGATTCCATTTCAGCTGTGAAAGACTCAGGAAGAGAAAACCTCTGTGCATTTCTTTTTTTTTTTTTTTTTTTTTTTGGTCGGTCGTGGGGCTTGAACTCTGGGCCTGGGCGCTGTCCCTCAGCTCTTCAGCTTAAAGCGAGCGCTCTACCACTTGAGCTACAGCGCCACTTCCGGTTTTCTGGTGATTTATTGGAGATAGGAGTCTCACCGTCTCTCCTGCCCGGGCTGGCTTTGAACTGAGATCCTCAGATCTCAGCCTCCTGAGTAGCTAGGATTACAGGCGTGAGCCACCAGAGCCGGGCCCTCTGTGTATTTCTTGGGTAGTGATTTCTAAAATACATATTTCTGAGGGAGGGAAAGATTACCATGAATCATACACAACTCTGCATTTAGTTACTAGTCAATTCTCTTTTCCTACAAGTAAAATCATTTAAAAAGAAGAATCATCTTTAAGAAAATGATGTCAGACTGATTTTATGAGCTTTATCTGGTCCGTTAGACCATTGTAAAATTTTGCATAAAATAACCTAAACTATGTAAATTTACTAAATAGTGTTCTATAGGGAAGAAAACCCTCTTAACTCTGTATTGTAAGCACTCAGGGTGAGTACAAAGGAAAAGAAAACTGTGGTTTCAACAGAATTCAAACATTATTGTATCAGATCTGAAAGCATTTACCCATTAAGACTAAAACACAGGGAAATATTTGAAAAGTAACAGCCTGTAATTTAAGCTTCTCTGGTGTAGATTTAAGTGGAGTTCTGGCTACTTTTGAGTATGATATCACAGGTATTTGCTATGACAACCCTTGCCTAGCCTTGCCTACTTACGTCTAGTATTTAATTTATGTGCTCTTAGAAACATGCTTCCTTAAGTTTGTAGCATATACTTTTAAGACCATATTAAAGAATGAGAAGTAGAAAAGGTGTTTGCAAAAAGTAATAAACATAGAAATTTCCATTTGAAGTTTTCTACTGTCTGTAGAAGTTTAAAGTGAAGGAAAATATCACTATCTTTAATGCTTCCAACAAAATGTTATATTTCAGGGAATAATAAAATGTAAGTCTCTTGAATATAGATAGTAAAGAGAATAAAGAAAAATATCTACGTCTTTGTCACTTGATGGAGTCCTGACATTTTCTTACAAAATAAATGTTTTTAAAAAGGACTAATGTAAATATGAGCATGAAAACAGGAAAAATAACATCCATTTCTCACATAGTTTTGAAATATTAAAATAAAAGGAAACAAAGGACACAGTCTGAGGGTTTAAAACACACTTGAAATAATAGTGTTTGACTTCAAAGTAAACTATTTCAGATAGATAATCAGAAAAGCAAGCTGCCAAGATTTCTTGCCCTCAAAGTAAACAGGACAACCAGCAGATAGTGTTATCAGCTGGAAAGAATATTTGTATAAAGGACTAAAAAGACAGAAAATATGGTGTCTGCTTTGGTTTGGGAGTTCCCTGATGGAAAGGCAGTCCTTGGGAAGATCTGCTTAATTTATAAAATGGCAATTCAAGTCATTCTTTCTTCACTAGAAATATTTGTCACAGGAAAACTTTCTCCTAGTGAAAGCATTTAATAATAAACATTTTTTTAACATGGAAGGTCTCTTATATGGAACTAACTGGAACCATGTTTCAGGTTTTTGAATTGTATTGGCCTTTGAATTGTATAGGCTTGACATGTCATTGTGTAGACACATCAGATTCCATTAGGCTGTCATTTTGCGTTCCTGGGCCTAGCACTGATACACTCCAGACTCTTGTTTCTTTTCTTTTCTTTTTTTGTTTTCCTTTTGCTTTGTTTTGGTGCATCTTGCACTGGTCCCCATTAAAAGCATCAAGACCCAATGACTTCTGCAGGAACTGATTGAATGGAAGAGGGGGAGGTTAAACAATGACATGCTTACTCGACATGACTTTTTAAAAAAATGAAGTTTTAGGTATTTATTTTGTAAAAAAATATTTTTGTTGGATATGCTCACAGTTCATGTAAATCATCAACAGTTCTCTGTTTCTAGATAGAAAGTTGGGATCCATTTGCAGAAATAAGCCACATGAGACATGTTAAAATAAAATGATAAAAATATACTTAAGATATCAAGAGATCAATATAGTCACTATGAAAAATGTTTTTATGATGACAAAATCCCTGCCTCTTGAATAGCTTCACCCACCCTAAAATACAAACACAAACAAATACAAAATTCTTTAAAGAATTATAAAAACTCCTCCCATTAATTAGATATTCATGTGCAATGTTATTTCATGCATTGTTATTCCTTCATTATTGAGTTATACTGTAGTGTTTTTTTTTTAACAATAAGTTCTCCAAAGAGACTATACCTAAATGCCTACTGACACATTTTTCTTAACTCTACCCAGAATTTTCATGCCTCTTTCAAAGGTTTCGTTCTTTACTCTAAATGTCAATATTTTAAAGTGTTTTTCTTTTACATCACCAACATTAAATAATATCATTGCTAATAATGCCATTATAACATGTGGGAAAAATTAAATCCCTATTCATTTATATTTCTTATATAGCCTTTGTAGTGAAGTATTTTGTTATACAACTGTGGTCATTTGAAATTGCTTGAAAAAAAAAGAACCAATCAAACAATGGTGAACTTTTCCTTTATTAGGCTATTTCAATGCAAAGAAAACTCCCCACCAGATGTAATTACTTCTGTAATCAAATTATTTCTGATGAAAGCACTCCATAAATGGAAATCACTAGGGAAAATATGAAGTCTGTGTTTCCAATAGCTACACATTTCTCTGTCACCCACATGGTGGCTATTTGAACAAGGAGAACCATGCATTATTCCTTTAGGACAAACTATCTTTAGCCTAGGGACAAAAACAAAACCAGAATTATTTAGTGTGCTTCAATCATAAGTTCTGTCTCTCCCCTCTCCATACCCTATCTTCCATGGCCTGTCACCATTGTCCTTCCTCCCAAGCTTTCTGATTTTCTCTTTTCTAGTCCTCTTGTTTATCTCCACTTTTATTTCACATCTCTGTAGTCTCACCAAGTGACTTCAAAGTCTTCCTTTCTTACATATAGGAGACTTTGAAATTGTTTTCCCTTAAGTTTTATTTTTTTGTTCTCCCAGTGAGAACAACAAAAGTAACTACAGGATGAGAGATTACATTTCGTTCTAGTGCAAAGAAATACCAAACAAGTAGATTGGACATTTTAAAATATTTATACTTTTTTGGAAATAATGAAACAAAATATTTATAGGGGCTTTTATCATGTGCTGGGCAAAAGTGCTGCGGGAATGATGTTATGTCTCTCATATTAAAGATGAAAGAACTGGGGCGTGGAGACTTAGGGAGATAGAAGTAAGAGTCTCTAACCCAAAGTTTTCCCACCTAAGATTTAAAAGAAGTTTGTTAGTGTGTGTGTGTGTGTGTGTGTGTGTGTGTGGGTGGGTGGGTGGGTGTGGGTGGGTGGGTGTTAAAGTACATAATCAATCCTGAAGTACATCATGAAAGAGATGTTCAGTTAAATTCTTTTACTGAGAAAACAAAAGTTTCCTCATCTTTATACAACATTCTTCAGTTTTATTACATTTTATAAAATATTTAAAAATTATCCCTCTTTCAAGGATACTCCTGACTCTCCTAGCCCCTACTCAAGAACAAATTTAAGTGTTAAAACATATTACACACTCATGGTGTTCTGGAAACTATGGAACTATGTTGGTTATATCATGGACACTGACTTTCAATCTCTTTGGAAATCATTTTTTGAAAATCACTTAAATAAAAGTTTCTTTTTCTACTCCTTACAAGAAAATAGTAATTCAAGAAATTGCAGAGTGGTACAGAATTAATCACTCAGGAAAATGAAAAGAATATAAAGTTGTAAAAACAGGCCTCTCTGTTATTGGAGATGTGATGTATTAAGGAGTTGTATAATAGGAGGGTGCTTGGGGTGGTGGCAGAACACTCCTAATACACTTCTGAAGGCACCATGAAAGAAAAAAAACAGAATTTCATTCCACATCAGTGAAGAAAGATCAAATTTCACAGTAAGTGTTGCTTCAAAATATTTTTTGTTAAAAAGTAAATAATGGCAAGAGAAATAAAGCATTAGAATACTAGATAGTAGAGATATTCTAAAATAGAAAATCTGTCACAAAGCAAAATTCTATTTGACTGAGAAAAAACAATAATTATCACAATACGAAGAGTATACCATAATCAGCAAAACCCAAACAGCAACATGGTAAAATAAAATTAAAACACATATGTAACAAGTTCAAACTATTAATATTTATAGACCTTCTAAAAAAACAAAAATCTTAACCCCCTTTTCCTAACTCAATTTAAGAAGTAGATAAAAGATTTTAAGCGAGTATTGGTGAAAGAGAGGTTTTAAAATTTTAACAAATTCAGGAAAAAAGAGTGTTGTGCTTCAATAATCACATCTATTAATAGAATCAGGAAAAAAGATAAATTTCAGGATATCAATAATTAAGAATTCAAACATATATGGAGAAAATTGTTGCCTAATACATTATTATTCAAAATCAAACCGATATTTTGTCAACAATCCTGAAAAACTGTTCACATGAACTTAAAGCATTTGGAATTTATAACACTCTTAAAATATTGTATGAACAGTACTCACTTTAAGGGAATCTCTTTTTTTAGGATGTTTTTACATATAAATAACAAAATAATTGTATTAGCTTTAATTAGCTTATAACTAAAGTGAAATAAATTGTATTACATTTAATTAGTTTAAAAATAAAGCATTTTATATCTATATCCCAAACAAATTATCCTCCTTCAAGTTAGGACTGAATTCATCTCTAGGGATAGGATTGTTATAAAATTTCTTTCATTGTGTCTGCTTCCTCTGTATGAATTGCTTTTGTATTGGGTGAAGATCTAATGTTTTCAAACTAATTGTTATTTTTTCTAGGAGGTATATACACTAATTCTAGATTTGAATTCAAAAAAAGATAAAAAAGAATTTACTCCATAAAACTCATAAAAATTGTGTTTGAATCTCTTGGTTTTCACTCAGGTAGTTAGATAATTGCCTTAGATATGTATATATAATGTATACCTTACATATTTATTACCAATATGATATGTATATTATATATATATTTTATAAATAGTTGGTATTATGTATTAGTTGTCATTATTACATTAAGTATATTTACTAAGGTGGGAAGGAATTATACCAATTATATCAAGAGGTATTGGGATCTTTTTCATAATTACTCAATATCAGTAGCTTGATTTTTTTGTTTGTTTGCACTTGCTAACCCAGTGCTATCTCAATTTTTTCCTTTAAGCTGTTATTCAGATCTGGTCTTAGTTTTGGCCACAAATGGTTTGGAAACAATTCCCCTACCTATGCCTCCAACATGACTGCGACCACGGTCCTGTTCTACAACACCCAACTTACTGGTTGACATAGAGGCTCAAAAACATTTTGTTTGAGCTGGGCTTGAACTGTGATCCTCCAATCTCTACCTTTGGAGTAACTGAGATTACAGATGTGAGCCACTATATGCACAAGACATCTAGCACTATGATGGAAAGACATGATTTTCTTTTCCCCCCCTCTGGGTTTGTAGGCTTTCTTGTATATATGGCTTTATTTTTAAACTACATTCAGCCCTTGTTTTGTACATATATATTTTCTCTGCCCCATTTTCCCCTCCTCCCTTCTCTCCTTCCTTCCCTTTCTTAACCGTCCATCTGGTTTCTCTATTTATGATTTCCTTTATACTCTTTGATCGCTGCACTGTAGCTGAATTGGGCATTTTCAAGTTCATTAATCTCTTCCTCTATAGTGTCCTATCTATATTTAATCCTCTGGAGTAAATGAAATTTTAATTTTTTTCAGATCTAAGATTTTTCATTCATGTCTTTTTATCAATTTCTATATCTTTTCAGAATTATCCATCTCCTCAGCCCCCATATATATAACTTATTTATTTATTTGCCTCTAGTTATTTTTAATTTCCTGCTTGCTAATTAGAACAACTGAAATTTATTTTGTACCATTTTTTTATAATATCACTCTATCCACATGGGCCATAAACTTTAGAACACAGGCGTATGTTCTGTCCTTTATCCAAACAGAAATGCCCTAATGTGTGTGCATTTGCTGAGTAGAGTGAATGGAATACCAGACCACATAAGCACCATAGGCTTGGAACAATCATGCCATAAAAAGGGCTCACAAATACAATGGAGAGCAAAACTGTGAAATAATCTCCAAATACATTTATATTTTCCTTAGGAATCATCCTATATGTGTGTATGTGTATGTGAATTGTAGTTGTAGAACTCATTTCACTAGAATTGTTTTTAATTTTTCTTATTTGATCTTAAGATGAAAGTAATTTTTGTCTAATCATCCCATAGATGAAAAAGATAAAAACAAGGTAAAATTTCTTCATTTTTAAAAATTGTTTAGCCATTTTAAACATTGAAGGCATTGTTTGTTAATAACTTCCATTGCATATAAGTTATCAATAATTGATGTTATGAGCATATAACTGTAATCTCTCCTATATCTCTTTTGTTCTCTCTCTTCCTCTCTCTTCCCCCTCCCCTCATTTCTGTTAAAGCAATGAAAATCTGAGAAATCATTAAATGTATCTGATCAAGAAACCTAGCTATTTCTTTTGAATCCATTAAGAATTAAACTGGATAGATAGGGTTTAGTGTCCCAAATCAAATACCAAGAGAAAGGTAACCCATCTGAGATCGTCATCAATCTACCAGTGTGCAGATGGAAAAGGATACACTAAACAATACAAATGTGCCACATAGAGTCAGGTGACAAATCTCTAACATCCAGTATATTTTTAAATAGAATATTGTGATTCATGAACATTTGAACCAAAGGGATGATGCTAAGAAATTCCAGCAATAAAAGTGATTAGAGGGTAATGATTCAAAGGAAATAATGCTCTAAATTCCATTTATTTTGTATCAGGACATTTCTTTAAGAATCTTGAAAACTAAATGACTGCATTTTATTTTGCTTCATTAAAGGTCATTGTAGTTAATGTTTACAAAATATCAATAATGCAGATTTTAGCTCTGCATAATTAAAGTCACCTTTATGTTAGTGAAATAACATGGAAAGAGGCTACATAATGCAAAGCATAAATAAGTTGATATATCCGGTCTTAATTCAGGCAAGATTAATTAGAAAGACATAAATATCTACTAGATTTTTGAAATATTTCTCAGTTAGATATCAAACCACATACTCCTTTCTAATATTAGTGAGAAGGTAAACACCATAGCTTCTCACCAGTTAATATCCCAGCCCTGGCCATCAAAACTACTAATGTATGAGAGAAAGTGTAAGTAAATGGAGAAAGGCTTACCAAACACACATATACACATGCTTAGCAAGCACACATATATATACATCCACACAGCCATTCATGCTCACATACTAACACGTGCTCACACACGATCACATGTACTTACACAAATGCTGACACATAAAATTCAGACACCCACACTCATGCTTATGACATAAACACATGCTGACACACTTTCTCACCCACAATCACATGCATTCACACACACTCATACTCATACAAACACATACACACATGCTGACACATGCTCAGAACACATTTGCGCACATACAATTGCATTCACACATACTCATACACACACTCATGTTCACACACTCACATGCATGCTTATATATAGGGTTATACTTACACCCTGTTACATACACTCACGTTTAACATAAATGCACTCACACATACATTCATTACGGCTACAAAACACACAGACTCATATGTGTACTCCCACACATTTATGTCCACATACACATTCACGTGTATTCAAGGAAATGATAAGTCATTCTGTGTCTGTGTTACAAAAACCAGCTCAGGAAATATATTTCTAATGGGCACAGTTAGTGTCAGAGACATCAATTGTGATAGATCAGAATGTGCAGACCAGATGCCCCAGACTGAGCTCTGCTTCCACTTGCTCTTAGCTGTGTTCTATGCATCTCACACTTGATGTCTCTATGCCTTAAGTTCCTATTTTATAAAGTCTAACTGAATCAATAATTTATAAGTCACATTTTAGTGTGTTATGTATGCATCACAGTTATATTTATATTTAATTTTTACTGCATAATATCTTATATAATTGAGATATTTACTTCCTCCTTTTATCAAATAGAATTGTAAAGATTTAAGGGAAATCATATATTAAAAATCCTTATAGAGATGAGACAAAAATACAGCTATTTTTCTTATGGTTGTATCAAAAAATATGAGCTGTCATTAATGTTTTTACTTAAAATGATTTAACTGTACTTCACCTTAAGTTTAGAAAATAGTTCCATGCAGGATTTTAAAATAGAGAATGGAAATGTTCACAATAGTTTTGGACAAAATTTAATCCAAAGTATCAACTCATAGAATGAGCAAAATCAGAGACACTCACTGGCAGTTGGGATAGCTTTGAAGATCTAATAATGTTTGTTGTAAATCTGAAGCATAAAGAATCAACTATCTGATGTGATGGATACTATGCAATCCTATGTTTCCATGACTTGTTGTGCTCCAAGTGCCTTATATTTTACACAGAAAAATTTATTTTACCATAATTTGTTGCAAGGGCTATATAAGATCACAGATATGAAAGCACTTTGTAAGCCAGTCACTCATTCAACAAATGAAGTTGATTGCCATCATCATCACCGTTACTATCAATCAGTGCTATTCCCTAGGAATTACTTCTAGCAGAGAAAATAGGCAACATTTATTTACAATAAAATATTATATACAAGAGGGGAAAAACCAAGATAATGGTTTATAATGCTTTGAAACACCAGGATAACAAGTGTGACCTGCAGTATGTAAAGAGTTAGAATGAAAAGAAATTGTGATATCAATAACTAGCATTTGTTAATATGTGCCAAGTACTAATTAAGTGCCAAAAAGACATTACCCTAAGAAACTTTCTAAAGGATGGAATAATTAGCACATAAAAACTTTATAGAAAAATTAGGCCAGGAGAATGTTTTCTTCTTTTTGACAGTGGATGTAAAGTCTGAAATTTTGCTGGCCACCATGTACACATAAAATAAATGTCCCTGAGAAAAATAACATACCAAAAAGGATAGAAGCAAGAGAAATCAAAGATATGGTATCCTTGTCCTGATTAAGGTACACTAGAAGCCCAACATCACCCATTAGTTTTTAATATTGAATCAATATTATTTGCACTTTGCTGACAACTAATCTATACAATATAAAATAATGCCATAGTATCTGGACTACTCACATTTTTTAGCTCTATATGACCCTGTTTTGAGTAATTCTATCTGATAGATGCACAATAATACTCTGCTGAAACACATCCACATTTTCTAAACAACAGTGAATTAGATCTTCCAAAGAATAACACAGTGCCCAGGAAGAACTCAAGATAAGCAAGAACAAAGTACTTGAGAAGACTTTCTTCTTTCTCAAAACATTAATAAGCTACACAGGAAGAATTATGGTTAATATGTCAATTTGACTGGGCTATGGGATACCCAGACTTTTAGTTAAGCATTACAGTTGTGTCTTTGAAAGTACTACAGGAGAGATTTCTGATTTTGTATGTATGTATGTGTGCATGCATGTATTATGTATGTACGTACATGTGTGTATGTATGCATGTATGCTTTTGTTGGTTTTGATGTTTCAAAACTGAGAACAGCAAACCCTAGCCCTGCTAGGCAAGCACCATACCACTGAGCAATACTCCTGTCCCAACATTCATATTTGAATTGCTAGATTGCATGAATCCTTTTAACCTCACTGTCTGAATATGAACATTGTCTAATCAATTAAAGGTCAGAACCAAAGAAAAGGCTAAGAAGGTGCTCCCTTTGTCTGCCTGTCTCAAGTTTGGATATTATTCTTTTGCTTCCCTGGACTCAAAGGAAAACATTTGCTTTTCAGAGGGTTTGGTCTTCCAGCTCTTGGCTATGTATTTTATTAAGACTTTCAGACTCAAGCTGGGAGGACACTATCTTATCTCCTGGAGTCTTCAGTGTGCCATGTAATCTTGAAAATTCTTAACATCTGGAATCATGTGAGCAAATGGCTTCCAATAAATTACCCTATCAGTTCTATTTCTCTAGCAAATCTTTACTAATGTAACAATTGACTTCCGGTTTCTTGGCTTTGGTGACGTACTTTCACATGATTCACACCACTGATTATAACAACTGTCCACTATGGATATAGTAAAGAAACAATCGACAAAGTCATCAGAAAATGATCCAAACCAGAACCTGGAGATGAACTACTCTTGGAGGAAATGAAGCACTTCAGGTGAATATAAACAGTACCAAATTTCCCTCCATACCAATTTCCTTCAGGTAATTACTGCAAAAAGCAGAAATTTAATTGAACTGGGAAGAGTTCTATTTCCCTTTCTCTCTCCTCCTTTGTTTCCCTCTCCCTCTCTGTCTCCCCGTCCCTCTCTCTTGAATACTTGGCACTGGGAAAATTCAGTATCCATGTCATGGAGAAGCCCTATGGAAGTATCTCATTTAAGTGAATGTGGAAGTAAATATTCTGAATCTTGCAGATGTGGGAAAAAATCCTCCTCCCATAAAAACCCTGAAATTAACAGCCAGGTATAAATACTTAATTATTATTTTATGAGATACACCACTATAAAGATCTATCTCAACTATTCCTTGATTTCTGACTCATTTGTAATTTTGAAATCATACCTACTTGCTATTTTTGTTAGCTATGTTTGGCAATGTTTTGTCATTACCGATGGTATTTGGAATAAATGGAAACATTGATACAATCAATGGGTAGATAGAATCAGAAAATATTTTGGAGGAAACCTTTTAGAAGTTACTGATGAATTGAAAATGATGGGAGAAAAAGTGAAAAAAAAATCAGAGCTAATTCTCAACAATTTGCCTTAAGACGCAAGCTGATAAGAGAAGTTACCCTCTCACGTTTTCTTTACACAATATGGAGGTATTTATCAGTCATTTAAACATTTGTAAGTCATCTGGATAAAGCTACTGAGATGGCAGTGAGTTGAAGGACCACATCTGAGTTAATAATTCAAAACTGATGATAAACATGTGGTAGTTTTGAATGCTACAATAGTGTTTAACATAATGGAACTAAGTAAGATTAATACAAGGAAGCATGTAGGTAACATTGTTTGAATCAATGAAGTTTTTCAGTAAAAAAAAAAGTCAATGAACTTTTCCAGTTAAGGTAAACGAATTCTTGAATTTTTCACATCTGACTTAGTAGTATGCCAAAACCAAATGTTGGCCTTTTTAGCCAACAATATATTTAGATTAGTATAGTTTGGGGATCCTCAATAACCAAATTCTTCATGTATGTAAGCCTAGTCAGTGTGGTTTTCTTTGTGTGAGTAATTCTTTCTTCAAAACTATACTTTTAGAAGAGAGGGAAAAGAATCACTGCGTTGAATCTGTAATTGCAGCCATATAAAGGTGCAGCCATTTGTATGGAGGTGTTACCAAATGGCTTTCTGTTCTTACTTGATGGCTTTGTCATGTTGATTGGTTTGAGAAAAGCAGATTGTCATAAAATATATGGCAATTTGAGGAAGTTCTGTAATGGCTACATATTTTCTAAATCAGTATTTACTTGATGTTTTGCTTAAAGCTTCCAGTGCCTGTTAATTAGTACCTGTCTAAATGTTCTACAATAAGCAATAGCCATTGCCAAGGGCAATAATAATATGACATGTTTCATTTCTGAAGATTGTTGTTTTATTAGTTTCTTATTGCTGTAGAACATGTATATGTCCTTATTTCCACAGAAATCTCAAAAACATTATGTGAAAAAAATGATGATGTTGGAATGGTGGGGGTGGTAGTTGTGGGACTAATTATGCTGTGCTGGTAATTCTGACAAGGATGTGTTAATCATAGCTAATTCTTATTGAACTATCAGTATATTCCAAACACTCCAGAGACAGACTCTTTTGTAGTGTCACCACTCTGCCAAAACACAAATTACTCATTTTAGAGATAAAGAAAAAAAAAGATGAAACATATTACTTGTTCAAATTGACTTGGCCAGTTAAGACTATATCAAAGTGTTGGCCTCACTGCCAAACATTTATTTATTTAAGAATTTATCATCTTCAGCATGAATCTCCTAAAGTTCTATCTTTATGTTAATCACAATTGTGTGTGTGTGTGTGTTTAAAAGAAAATGAGGATAGTTTCTTAGTAAAATGTGTGTATAATTTCCTAAAGATATATAAGCAATTATAAAAAAAAGTTAAAAGGAAATCTCATTTCAGAAATTGTACCAGAGGTCCTAGCTATTGCTCGCTGAGGCCTCATTGATTTTGGATACTTGTGGACATCAAAAAACATTAATAATGTTAAAATATATCACTCAGGTACCTCTTCACAAATGACAGATTAAAGATACAAGTACTCACTGCTTTGACCTTGTAGTGAGCTAATTCTGAGGGACTTGCTGGAATTGCTCTTCGACTTTCTAAAAGACTTAGGACCAATTTAAATATTTATTTTGTGCACTCTTTTCCCTGCCTCATTTCCCTTTCATAACAATGATATCTTTGACTACCTTCCAAGTAAACTGCTATGTATCATAGCTTAGGGTGTACAATTCTAAGGGAATTCTAAGAACCATGGACTTCTTTCTCATACAGTTCCATGTTTTCATTCTGGCTCCAGAATTTTGCATCATCAGTTTAGAGGGTATAAAGAGAATTTTGAAAATGTGACAAGCAATGATGTCCCTGTCATAGTAATCTCCCTTCACATTTAATGAAATTGAGTTTCTAACATGTTCATTTCAGTCAGTTCTCAATTCCTATCTATTAGATCCCGGACAGCTTTGCTTTCCAACTCCAGGTTATTTGTTGTTGTTATTGTTGTTGTTTCCCTACTAACAGTACAATGCCTGAAACTCTATTTATCAAGTTCAAAGTTCTCTGTGTGCAGTAAACAAGAGTCCAGGGTACACTGGACTCTCATATTTCATCATGGTTGCTATAACACTCCTGTTCTTAGGCCAGAATTCTGAGAGCACAGGGCTAGCCCCAAATAAATGTGCCAAGCTTATTTCATTGAGGTGACATTTTGGACAGAAGATTGTTGAGTCCTGAAAAACTAGTTCCTGAAGAGGTCTGATATTTCAATGCTGCACTTAGACATATTCTGAATACTTCACAGTGTCCTCTAGCCATTTTTTTATAACCCATAATTTTTAACTCATTTCTTACAATTTAGTTAGAAAGACAGCTAATGGGTTATCCATTACCTTATTTAGAGAAGAGGACAAAGTTTGTTTATACTAAGCCCAGTTGCTGTTGCTGTACAAGTGAATAATTTTTTTCTAAATATGTTTCTATGAAAGTCTGATGGGAGAACATGCATCAGCAGTATTTGCTTTCTGTAACTCCCTTTTTACATTATGAAGAAAGGGGAATTTTATTCTCTCAATATATTTAGGATTTGGTTTTTCCCTTTGTTGCTGAATCAAATAGAGATCATAATTACTAAGAACATTTAATGTCCCATCTGAATTTCTTATGTGCTTAACTCTCTGAGAACTCATATGCATGATTTAACCACAGGAAGAAATAAACATTTCTTGGGATTCATAAAATGTAAAATATTCAAAATCCAACAGAAAACCTTTATATGATCTGAGCATGTTCATGAAGAAAATGCAAGCCAGACTATCTACCAGCACATGAAAAGATATGGTCATTTCTCTCAACTTAGGACTGAAAATTACTTTTCCAATTGACATTTCCAACATCTGAAATATAGCTGCCATCACATTAACCAGATATACAGCACTCTGAGCTGAAAACATAAATTGAACACATCTTGTTCTTCAGTAGCTGTGCAAAGGAAACATAGGTGCAGGGTCAACCAAAAAAAACAGTCTATGGAAGAAATCTATTTACTGAGAGGAGATCAGAGACCCTCATATTGCTCTGAATAGTCCTGGGTTTTGTCAAGCAAGCTATGATCTGGAATCAGGAGGTTCAGGAAATGCGCTGAAAGATTTTGTTCTGGATGAAAAGAACTATTTTATGTGGCTCTGAGAGGGATGTTTGGAACCCGGGAAAGCTAATATCTCACTTAATTCCTTGCTTTACCATATGCCAGCTGTGAATTTACTTAAACACCTGAGTAATTATTTAAATACTTGACCCTTGATTTTCTCAACAATGTAATAGAGAATAATCATGACTTCTTTTACTCACCCCCACAGAGATTTTATAGGGAAGAATTCCAATGATGAATGAGAAACCACTTTGTACATTGCAATACTGTTTGTAGTAATTATAACGGTTTGCTTTTACTGGCTGAAGAATCTTTCTTCGTGTTTCACATATAATATCTCATTAAATTCTCATTGAAAAATTTGACAAATCTCCTGATGTTATAATTCTTATTTTGCATTTAAGTAACTCACACCAAGTTACACATAGAATATCAAAGAGGTAGAATTTCAACCTAAACAATCAAATATAGGAGAATGTAAAGCAAAAGTTTTCAAAGTATTGCCTATTGACTGGTGCCTGCTTGTAAGAAGAAAAATGTAGACACTGAGCATAAGTTTTGAACATTTTTATAACTATTTGATATTTTGCTTTAATATCCATGTATATGATCAAGTTTGGAGTAATTGTATTTACTGTATTTTACAATATATTAGTCTACAATTGATTGAACAGAATGTTGTTATAAGTCATTACACTATTCGTTTGTAATTGACAGAGAAGCTTTACAAATTGCTATATCTAATAATAGCTAATTTTAAATTGCTATATCTAAGATGATTATATATAATGCAAAAATAAATTATAAAACTAAACTGGTACTAGAAATTAGTTCTACTCTTACCAAATTTCTCCTATTTCCTTCATATTCATCTTGTATAACTTAGATGGGACTCTATTAAAACAGCAGTTTCATCATTACATTCTATAATGTATAAACAATATAAAAAAGAACATACAAGTTTGGTCACTAGAGAAAAAAATTAATTACAGATTTGGAAAAAAGTGCAAATATTTCCCAAATAGAATTGAAAAAGAAAATGACACCTATTATTTAGAAATTTTACATCTAACAATGATAAAAATAAATAACAAAAATGTCTTTTTTTTTAAAGAAATGCTTAGAATTAGATTGAGGTTACATTTTTCTTTACCAAACAATTTTTAGGTCTAACTTAAATTTTATAGGTAAACCAAGCTCATTTCATTTGCTCAAGTATTTGTCATTCTTTCTTTACCTATTGAAATTTTTGCAATATTTTTTTCATTGAAATCCATGTTCAAAGGAAGATTTTTTTTGGAATTTCAAGAGACTACTTTAAATACAAACTTTAAATTTAAATTTAGATTTAAATTCTGTGTTACATATGAAAACCATTGCTCAAGCCTTATGAAACACTTACATAAATCAGTTTTAGTCAGAAACTGAATTCAAAAAACACATTTTGATAAGGAATATTAAATGATATAATGAAATAATATAATATGGCAAATGCTGGTGGCTTACACCTGTACTCATAGCTACTCAGGAGGCTGAAATCTGAGAATTGCAATTTTGAAGCCAGCCCAGGCAGGAAAATTTGTGAAAGTTATTTCCAACTAACCACGTGAAAAACTGGAAGTGTGAGCTGTGGCTCAAAGTGGTAGAGTGCTAGCTTTCAGCAAAAAAAGCTCAGGGGCAGTGCCCAGGTACAGAGTTTAAGTCACAGGACAGGCAACAACAACAACAACAACAATAACAATGTGTAACCCCTCTGCACATCATCTTGACAATAAAATTAAATTTAAAATAATAATAAATATATAATATGATTAGAAATATAAAATAGTATATAATGTTTGGTAGAGAATAGAAAATAATATGAAGAACAAAAGGATCTATAGGACTCCTGGATTAAAAATAAACATCAAAACCGAAGAAGTAAGTTACTAGCCAGGTGCTGGTGGCTCACACCTGTAATCCTAGCTCCTGAGTAGGTGGCTGAGATCTGAGGATTGTGGTTCAAAACCAGCCCTGGCAGGAAAGTCCATGACACTCTTATTTCCAATAAACCACCAGAAAACTGAAATGGTGCTGTGGCTCAAGTGGTAGAGTGCTAGCTTTGAGCTGAAGAGCTAAGGGACGATGCCCAGGCCCAGAGTTCAATCAATAACTGTAGGTAAGATATAGAAACAATGAAGATTAATTCTAAAAAATACCAAGATATAGTTTTCTTTCTCTTCTAAAGATATAATTTTGCTCATCACAAAAGTCAAGACAGCAACTTGGAATCCCAGAGACATTAAAGTCTATCCCACACACTCCCTTAATTCAGTATATGACCATGAAAGTTTTTTAAGCCCCATGGTGCCTCAGTTTCCTCTCTTATCAGTTACATATATCGAGAATGACTAACTCATTTTTTACTTTCTTTATGAAAAATAAAGACAGAAAAGTGAAGCACTTTTTGGAGATCAAAGGGAATTGACATTGAGTGCTATATATTAATAGAATTTGAAGATATACTAAACTTACATGGACTAACAGTAATTAATATAACATTATTAGAAAGTACCTAATACAGGGCCTGGCATGCACTTTGCCTAAATATAACTTAGCATTACGAGTGCTTTTATTATCACTACTATTGTAAAAATTATTGCCCAGTCACTGCAAATATTGTGGAAAAGGGTTTGTTCTGGAAATAGACCTTGTATAGCTGAAGATCTGCCTAGCTATAGGAGTTAAAAGTTAGAAATAGAGCTCTAGAAGATTGAAAAAGTACACATTAGTAGTCAATCTAAGAACCAAGCAAGTCAATCCAATGCTTGAGCTACTGGACTCAGTGAATAAAAAGTATAACATGTTCAGTAAAAAATAGATTAATCAGATAATACATTTTTTAAAAGAATGAGTATATCTCAACAATGGAAGACTGTATGTCTGAGGATATAATGACTAGATTAAGCCACTGATTCATTCAGGGCTATTTTTACTATGAAACGTTATTGCCAATGTTTAATGCCATAAATCAACTTTTGCAATTTTTAAAATGATCTTAGACAAAAAGCATTTGTTGTTTATCAGAAATGCTAATTAAAATAAGTGGCCTATATTTTACCTGTCAGTTCTAGAAAACAGAAAGAACACTTTTGGAGAGTTTATGGGAAAGTATATTCTCTATGTCATTGTCACCACTCTAGATCCATAGCAAGCATTTAGTGTTAAGCTTGAAGATGGTCTTGCTCAATAATAACAGAAGTTGTAAAGATGTGATGGTATATTCCAGTAGTCTAAGGATTTTGGAGGCTGAAATAGGAAGATTAAGGAAGAAATTAAAAGAAAGGGAAGGGATGAAGTAACCAAAAATAAGAAAGAAGTGACAAAGAAAGAAGTAATGAAAGAAAAAGAAGGAAGGAGGGAAGGGAGGGAGGGAACAAAAGAAAGAAAGGGAGTGAGAGAAAGAAGGGAAGAAAGAAAGAGAAAGTAGTTGAAAAGAAGAGGTAGATGTGGACATTACTGTTTTTAATTTACTATATGATCTTTTTTGTTTCTTTTGTATGTTCTTCCCACTATGGTATGTCCACTATTATCACTGTATTTGATTTTGGTACCCTGGTATTGTATATCCATTTATTTAAATTAGGGAAGGGAAAAGAACAATAGAATGGTGAGACAGACGATAGTAAGAAAGAGGAAGCCTCCCTTCAAACCATCCCTGCATCTTCCCATCAGGACACCAAACTGTAACAACCTTCAAATTATGTCATCTGTTAGTTTATTTCTACCATCCAAATCTCCAGCAGTATTTCTTTTGGTCAGCCCTGACCTGTATACAGCATCCATCATGTTCTTAGGCAGTCACATCTCAGCTTAACTGATTTGACACTGAACAAATAATCTTGACAAAGATGAAGATACTGTTTAAAATAATGATGAGGGTGTAATGTTAAGGAAGTTCCTCTTCAGGAGCAGTTCTGGAAAACATAGTGAGAGGTTTTATTGCTGAGTATAGTCAACTAAATAAATATATGACCAAGTTTCAAATAGGTGATATAGTAGATTCCCATTATGCTGAAGGCTCCCACACAGCCCTGGAATCCATTTTTAGAATATATTACCATCTGCTTGCAATTGACGGCTGACATGGTGGTGTGAGCATCTTACTCTAAGAGCACAATTTGATACTGCAGTACAAAATTCTTTGTACAGGATAAAATAACAAAATTAATTTTCTAGTGTAGGATGGCAGTCTTCTCAAATAGGATATAGAGATTACCATCAATATTTAACTGCTGCTTTTAACATCCTTAAAAATACATAGACATGCACACAGTACATTAGAGTATCTTGGCTTAGAAATTGTGGGATAGAAGATAAATATGTTTACAAGAAAATTAGCCATTTTAAGGCAAAATATCTATTGCTAAATTGTTCTCAAGATAGGTTTTACCAGTTACACATTCACCAACGCTGACATTTAGGAATATCAAATATCCCACATTCACATTGAGAATCATTATTAAAAAATGTATTTTATCAATACATTGATAAAATGTATTTTCCCAATACATTGGGAAAAGGTTTCTTAATTTTTATTTCTGCAATGATACTTATGTTCATAAGATGTATAGAATCTATGTCAACAATATTTATGTTATTTTCTGTTTTTCTGTGTGGCATCTGTTTTCCTTGTTAATCTATATGAACATCCTCAAATTTTTATATTTGTCTTTTATTTGTCTGTGGTATATTGAGGCATAGAATTTTCCTAAATAATGGGCTGGGAAGGTGGCTCAGTGCAAGGTGCCTTGCATGTCTGAGGCCCTGGGTTCAATTCCTCAGCACCACATAAGCAAAAAGAAAAAAGCTGGCAGTGGTGCTGTGGCTCAAGTGGTAGAGCACTAGCCTTGAGCTGAAGAGCTGAGAGACAGCGCCCAGGCCCAGAGTTCAGGCCCCACGACTGGACCCCCCCAAAAAATTTTTTTCCTAAATAAGTGGTTGTAATCAAATCCAAACTTTTAATCTTTGTTTCCAGTTGAAATGTCAGGCTACCACAGAAAGTATTTTAAATGAATTTGTATGTCTTCTATTTTTAACAATGTATTTTATATCCACATCTTTAGTTATTTTGACATGTAGCATAAAGAAAAAAATACCTAACAATAACCTTGAAGTAATAGTCTAATTATCTCACTATTCTTTTGACTATAATTTCCTTATCCTGACTTAAAATGTCACCTTTATCATAAGCATTTTACACATATTCATAGTCTTAGCACTTGGCTGAGAGTGTGAGCCTCTAACTTAAAAGGAAATTACAGGCACTTACAAGCTATGTGACCTTAAGAAATTAATTTCTACTCTATGAGTAAATTTCGAATCTTCAAAATTAGGTTAACTTGAGGATAATATTGAAAGATTACAAAGATAAATTATTGTGTGGAAAGCTCATAGTACAGTGTCTGATATATGAATAAGTGATAACCAGTAACATGTCAAATGAGATGTAAAATAAACATTAGCAAAATATCAAATGAGTATTTTTAATATTTGAGGACCGAACCAGAGGGAAACGGTTGTCCTATTACCTGCCTCAATGACACAGGATCCTCTATTTGATCTAAAGTTATCATTTAGATACTTGCTGTGTCTATGCACTTAAAAGAATTTGGTAGAATTTGAAACTCAACTGCCTATAGACACAATGAAAAATTATCCAAACAGAAGAGAGGAGCTAGACATAGAATGAGAAAATAAGAGGTCCTTACTAAGTACTAAATTACTTTTCTATGTAAGTAATAGAAGAAAAGAAAAAAAATGTTAAAAGATGACAAAAAAGGATACATTTCCTGAAATGAACTTACGGATTGAATTGAGTCCTCCAGTTCCACAAATTCCTATGTTGAAGTTCTTATCTTCAATGTGACTATATTTGGAGACAAAAACATGAAAGAAGTAAAATTAAATGAGGCCATAAGTGTTTATGAGGCCCGTAGTGTTTATGTCTTTAGAAGAAGATGAAAAGACAATATGGATGCCAGGTACAGAGAGAGGCTATGGGTAGACACAACAGGAAGTCAGCCATCAACAAACAAGGGAAAAGGTCCAGGAGAAATCAAATTTGTTTATTCTTTGATCTGGACTTTCCAACCTCCAGGACTTTTGGGAAATTTGTGTTGTTTCAGCTCCCCACTTGCTGGGACTTTGTTATGAAAGCCCTAACAGACTAATAAATAGAACCAAAAGTAGAGTTTCTAAACAGAAAGACTAGTTAAAAATGGGAAGCGATGAAGAGCAGAAAGTCATCAGGAGCTCCAATGTTTAGGAAATATGAAATCACTATATGAAATCACCATTTCAATGGACCAATACAAGTAGATGTTAATGGGTTAAGGGTTGAGGAGAGAGGTCCTTAAGAAAATGTCACAATATTCATAAATAAAAATGATAGCATGGCTGAGTAAGGGTTGTACTTGGTAATTGAGTTGAAAAGTTTGAGCCTGAACACTTTTTGGTCACAGAATGTCTTGCTAGATTCATTCTCTCTGCATATTTCAAGCCAAGCAGGACCATAGTAACCTGTGCTTACTTGTCTCTTGCACACGGTAGTTAGAAGAATGGGGACAAGGACCATATTTAGAACAGAGCATAGTAAATATTAAATGAAATTAAAACATTCAAAAATGCCATTACTTTCTTAATATATCAATAATGTTTTAATGATGGATCTTTATATATAGATTTATCTTCAAATACACTAGCTTTTCTCACTATAAATTGTATTGTGTGGCACAATGTAAGCAGTTTTAGATTTCTGTCATAAAACTTTGAAATTCTTTTCAGAAAATAATTATTTTTATCCTAGTATTTTTTGTAAGTAAAATTTTAAGTTCCTAATGAATTTATTCATGGTAATTGCTTTGTGTAAGTTTCCAATTCTAATTGTACTTAGCATTCTTTTTAAATCTGTATAAAATAAATTAGTTCACATTTCTTAATTCTAACTTTGGTAGATTTTTTTTACTTGTAAACTGTACTAAAAGATAATAAAATGCTCCTGCTAAACTGTTCTGCTTCATGAACTTTTACAAATGCACATACATATATCTATCCACCAGCATATTAAATATAGACTACCTTCTATCAGAAAGTTACCCTCATGTTCCTTTGTAGGCATCACCACAACCTCTACCCAAGGCAGCCAAAGAATTACTTTTTAGATATAAAAAATACCAGAAAGAACCATTTGACACATATTCAGCAAAATATGGTGTTATAGCTATTCATCAATATCTTTACATGTGTTAATAGTTAATTGTTTTTGTTTATGAATAGTGTCTTTATAAAAGATACCATAAACATTCATTAGATGATGGATACCTTTAAGTTTCTAATTTTTTCCGTACATTGTGTCTTATATATGTTTGTTAGATCGATGGAAGGAAAGGGAATCACAGAAACATCAGGACAAAGGATGAACTAATGCAACATTGATAGTCACTCACTTGACAACTATGTTGGAAATGAACTTTACAACTTGTAGTGGGAGGGGAATATGGAGGAGTTATGGTGGGGGAATGAGGAATGCAGTAACAGTGTTTAAAAACAAATGTACTAATTACCCTACTAATATAATATCCACCCCCGGCTCATCATCTTTTCAATATAGATTTAACAAAGAAGAGGAAGAAAGAATGAGAGGAGAGAGAGACAGAGGCAGACACAAAGAAAGAAAGACAGAGATACAGAGACAGAGAGACAGACAAAGATCTTATGCTTTGGGATAGGAAGATATAATTTCATAGCGGTATCATTTCTTACAAATCCAACAGGATTTTTCTTTCTTTTAGTTTTTAGTTCTGAGTCTTGTATTAGCTTCTATAGAAAACTAAACAATTGTACTGTTTCCCTTTAAAGTTACATATGTAAAGGTATTTGTGAATATAAGAAAAAATTAGAAACATCCAATAAAGGTTTAATAGTTCTATAATTTTAAAACATTTTGTAAATATAAAATGATTTTAAAAATCTTACAAAGGAAATAAATATTTTTCATAGTACTATACATAATTAGAAGCAATAATGAAACTGAGGAGAGAGAAAAATTGGCCATAATTTGTGGCAATGATAGCATTTCACATTATTAGAAAACAGGGATAATTTATAAATCATGGTAAATAAGAGAACTCTTTACCTCATTCCTTAAAGCAAAATAAAACTTGGATCGGTGAAGATTTAAGAGAAGAATAAACTTTTGAAAAAGAAAGCACTACATTTTCATTTCTAATTTTGAAATGTTAAAATGTTTGAAATTTTGAAATATTCCAGTGGTAAGATTGTTAAAGTCTTTCTAAATTGGACATAAAATCTAAAGTCCAAAAAGGAAAAATATGACATTGACTATATTAAGAAAATAGCTTACTAAGCCGGGAGCTGGTGGCTCACGCCTGTAATCCTAGCTACTCAGGAGGCTGAGATCTGAGGATTGCGGTTCAAAGCCAGCCCGGGCAGGAGAGACCGTGAGACTCCTATCTCCAATAAACCACCAGAAAACCGGAAGTGGCGCTGTAGCTCAAGTGGTAGAGTGCTCGCCTTGAGCTGAAGAGCTGAGTGACAGCGCCCAGGCCCAGAGTTCAAGCCCCACGACCGACAAAAAAAAAAAAAAAAAAAAAGAAAAGAAAATAGCTTACTAGAAACTGACAAAAGGTCCATCACAACAATTGTGCTCATAGGCAATAAACAAAAGCAACAAATTTTCCAATTGTCAAAATGGACCTATTTAATCTTAAAGTAAAATTGCCTCCTAACAATAACACAATTGAAAATTGGTAAAGTTAAAATTACAAAAAATGTTTTACAAAGAAAAAAATAACTGAAGTAAAATCAATCATAGCAATCAACAAGAAGTACACAGAAATAGTAATACAAGGTACAACAAATATACGAGATATGGGACCCAGCCACAATCATGGCTACATGATTATTTAAGGCAATTCATTCAATAGAAGTTTTTGAGTCTTTTGTATATTCGGAAGTCAGCCATTAACAAAATAAACAGAAATCCCAGCCCTAATGGACCTTATATTCTAGTGAGCAGATGATAGACAATAAACAAAGTAAATGAGTACCACACAGTGCCTTAGATGAACACTGAGTACTGTGATGTAAACACAGCAGGGAGAGTACACAGAAAGTTCTAAGGGAGGAGAAGAACTAAGATGTTACAGGTAGAACTAAAAGATGACTTCTGGGAACCATAATAGTAAAGGAATACATTTCATAATTTCCCACCCAACAGAAACTTGCAGTAGAAGGTATGTTCCCTTATGTTATAGATTCATTTGTATCAGAGAACAACCTGAAATAACCTATTGACACCACAATAAATATGCTTGGTAAATGCACACAATGAAATCACATCCAACAACAGATATGCATATATTATA
Source organism: Dipodomys merriami (assembly GCF_024711535.1). Taxonomy (NCBI): domain Eukaryota; kingdom Metazoa; phylum Chordata; class Mammalia; order Rodentia; family Heteromyidae; genus Dipodomys; species Dipodomys merriami. Next base: position 12,978,856 of record NW_027206290.1, read on the forward strand.
ATCATAATAAAGCAATTCGCTGAAATCTCAACAAAATAATGGTAAGAATGAGAAGCATACAGTGAAGCATTCTTGTGTGACTTCATTAGACTAATCTTAAAATTTAAAAAAAAACAGAAATATTTTTTAGAAGATAGTGGTTGCTTGGTCCAGGGAAATGGAAACATACCTAGGGAAGATTAAATGATATATTTGTGCTCACACATGGTTTCCTTACCATATAATTCATTGAGATCTGCGTGTAGGATTTAATCATTTTTCTACTTGTCTGTTATTTTTTAATCTATTAAGTGAAGGAGAAATCTAATTTTCTGTTTCAAGATATGCAACACTCTTTGACTATTCTTAAATTTTAAAAGGCAAGCCAGGATACATCCAAGCCATTCTCCTCCTACTCAGTGAATCTTATGATCTGTATACTTGGCTCTTTCTCAGATAAGAAAACTTCATAAGTGTTTGTTCCTCTCTTCTTTAATATGAAATACAACATGCATTGCTGGCTTTCCTATTATTTCTGTCTTCAATACCTAGAATTCTTGTTTTTGTTGTTATTTTTCCACTGCTGGGATCAAATCACACTTTGCATACCTCAAGCAATCATTCTTTCTACTCAGTTGTATCTCCCTTAGTCTTTTCTATCACATTCATTATTATTTACTTAATATCTTTAAACATTTATTCCATATTTGGAAGTAAATTCCATCTTTCAAATTACTCATTTGCTTTTTGAAACAATCAATTTAGTTCTCAATCTCTGTGAATAATAATTTTCTTTCTGAAACTACTTTTGACTTTCTAATGTAGCAGTCAGTACAATTGTTCACACATTTAACTATTTTTATGTCACAGAGATTAAACATTACTCCCTTGAAATCAGCCCTGACCATGTGACTTGGCCTGAATAAATACATAAGAATGGAAGACAAATATGAATCTCATGAGCAAAATCCCTAAGCTCATGTGCCTTGGTAACCAGCAACATTTTACATCATGGCTTCATCAACATTTCGAGCCTTGAAGTTCAGACCACTGGAACAGATCTGAAAGTCAACCCCTTCTAGATATGTAACACAAGTAGGAAATAAGATGTTCTTGTTCTAAGCCATTGAGATCTTAGATGTTTATTAAAATAACCATATCTTGCCTCTTCTAACTCACATAATACATAACCCTCACTGTCTAATAATTCAGCAAGAAATTGATCAAATGTTGTTTTATTATTGTGAAGCTATCTGTTTCTTCATATTGATACTATCCAAATGCTTATATTGGGAACTTTTTTATATGTTTGATATTTAAAGTTTCTCAAACACAAGTGTTTCTTCAAACAGCAAGAATAATTGTCTTCCCTCAATAATTCTAGTTGTTAGAACTTTCTAACATTGCTGGGCACTGGTAGTTCATGCCTATAATTCTAGTTACTCATGAAGCTGAGATTTGAAGATGTCAGTACAACACCAGTATGGACAGACTAATGTGTAAAACTCTTATTGGACATAACCAGAAAAAGGCCAGAATGGGAGGAGTAATTCAAGTGGTAGAGAAAAAGTGAAAGCCAAGAAGCTGAGCAAGAATATAAAACCTTAAGTTCAAGCCCCAGGACTGGCATACCTAAGCTAATTAATTAAATTCAATTAAAAAGAATTTTCAAACATATTTGAAAGAGGTGGGATGAAATCAAAGAGAAGAGGTAGGCAACTGAAGAGAAGAAGGGGAGAGAATGCAGCTAAAAATTCTATTCATATCCAGCAAAATTAAGAAAATTAAAGAAAAGAGTACATTTGGAAGAATGAGTGAGAATATTGAAAAGGTATCAATTGATCGAGTCATATTGTATTCATAAACTACTTTGTTGAATGAAAATGACTTTGTATAACTACTTAAAGAGAATAATATTTATATAATATTTATATAATAATTATATAATATTTATATAAATAAAGGTAAGGGTAAAACTAATTTCACAATAATTAAACTACACAATCACATAAGAGAGGGAAGTTAGATTGAACACAGAATTGTATTTATTCTGTGTGTTTCTAAGCACTACTTCACCAAGTCACTTACTGTGTGTAGATTCTGTTTGGCTGGAGTGGACTGAAGTCCTGTCTGCTTATTTACCTGCTGGTATTCTTTACCACATAGAGAGACTCATGTTGCACTAGCATGGAGCTCTGGTTCTAGGCTATTTGAACGCTGTTTTTCCTAAACAAAACTGAAAGTCGCTATTTTGAGTTCTGCAATATTTATTTTAATAAAATAGTGTGTAAACATGTGGGGAGACAATCTATAAAGTTAATGTATCACAACTTTCATACCTCCTCATCCTTTACATATTCAAATTTGTTTCATTCCCAGAAGCACATTGTTTACCTTATTTCCATTGCCTTTTTGATTCTGATTTAAACATTCCAGCTAACTATTGATTCATTCCTTAAAACTAGAAAATAAGTGTCTTGTTATCTGAACTTTTAGTCTACCCCCTCCACTTCTCAATACTTGATAAAAGCATCTTTTTAATTCATCTATTTATCATCAAATTTCATACTTCACATATTAATGCTTTTATATTTATTTTCACAATTTCATATTTTCTTTCACCTTAACTTTCTGCTGTTTCCATGTTCTTCTTTAACAATTATTCTTTCATATTTTTGTTACTATTTACATTTTATTGTATATCTACAACTATTTTCTGGGTTGACTGAAGATGATAGCCATTTAATATTGTGACATGTTGTGTTAAGCTTAAGGACTACATTCTTCTACTACTATCTTCTTCTGTACTCTGTATATATTATAAATCTCAAGCTACACAAGGAATGTTAGGAGCATTGTGTTCATTGGTTTATCCATGTCATTCATCTCTGATGCATCTAATGTTTGATATGTATTTTATAATTAATTTGCTCTACACAAATGTGGGTTAACTAGCCATGTAGGTATTTCCTGCTGTTATCATAAGAATTCCTTTACTACAGCTCGGTATATATCTCCCTTAACAGCCAGAAGTTTGAGCTGAAAGAGAAGTATGTGACATTCGTACACAGGCTCACAAATTATAGAATCCAGGGAGACATCAACACTCAAACAAAAAGGCTTTGACTTTTATTTAGGGCTATCTAGTTTTATTATAGGAAAGAACTTCAGAGTTTTGACTCACAGTCAATATCACACTGACTTATCCATGTGAGAAGAGGCTTGAGAACAATGCCTATAAGGAATGGTTAGACCTGAAATGAGCTGTCAGTGTCTCTTTCTATTTCTCACTGTTGCTGCCTTTCCAGCTGGATAATGGGAAGTTAGAGTCTATCTGGGTTTTTACCGAGTCCATTGGCTTTCCTGTTCTATGCACAATTAAGCCACCCGTGTCTGACATTCAAGATTGTACTGACAAATTGACAACAGCCTCCCCGCACAAAAAAACATAAATATGTAATAGTTAAAGAAATCGATTAGATGGGAACCAACCGACTTACCTATTACAAATTTAATTATTTCCTTTTTGTTGTTTCATTTTTTTAAACTTAGCACCATCAAGTATAAAGTAAAATTTTAAATGGAACTGATGCATGTCAATAAGACAAAAATCTAACTTTGGTGTTCCTTTCATATTTCCCTCAATTCCAAACCTCTCTTACTTAATAGTTTTTACTCTCTTTAACAAAATAGTGTCATGTTAGGGATCTACTTAATTGAAATATCCAAGGTTAGATAAATCTAGGCTAGGTATGTATCTATCCCAGACTGGAAATTTGTTAGTCCCCTAATCCCTTAGATGAATATTTTCCATAGGCATTACTCCTAAAGTGGCCTCTAGTAGTCGGAGGTGTATACATACACTTAGGAGCAAGTCTGGAAAAAGAGGTGATTTCCAGAGTTCAGTTCTAGCTGCCTAGCTTAGTTTATTTTCTACTTCTATTACAACTCTGGTAAAGGTGGTAGGAAACTTGTAGCATACCACCTGTGAAAAGGAATCCACGTCTAACCCATTCAAAGCAGCCAACGCATGTAATGTTCAGGTTTCCTATGCTACAATGAGGAGTAGTGAGACAGGAGTTTCATTTCCACTGGGAATTCATTCTCCCTTTCTGATGAAATGCATCCCTTGGATTTTAGCTGTCCCCATGACTTTATTCCCCAGATATATTTAGAGCAAGATTGTCCCAACCCGCAGGACTTCAATGAGGGCAGTGAACCTATGCGAGAAGGAATGAAGGGACAAGAGACACGAAGAATGACAGCAAGACAAGGATTCTGATCAAGCTGCCAATTTTTATTTTTCACACAAGGGTATTTATATGCTTGGAATAAGGAAGCTTTTTCTTTGGCCGAAGCAGCTGCAGGGCGCTTACTTGGGGCAAGGTGAAAAGGTGGTCTTTAGTAGCTGCAGGGTGTTTACTTAGGGCTGGGTGAAAAGGTGGGATTCAGTAAACTCAGCCTCAAGATGTTCCAGTGAGATAGTTGACTCCCAACACAAGATGTTGCTGTTTTCATCAAGACTATGCAAGAGGTGGCACACATCATTATAGGGAAGTTAATTTAAAGGGAGAGGATGGTAACTCAATTAAAGTGAAGAAACTGAGACCTGTGACGCCGTGTGACTTACTGACAGACTCTATTCAGTCTTAATTTTGATGAAAAATAAAATTCTAATGCTTTGAAGCTATTAGTTGGATTTTCTGTCATTCAAAACAAAGTATAATCCTTCTTTATATAAATATTGTCAAATCCATTCCCAGAACAGGAATTTACAGTGAACATAAGTGGATTATTTTTTTTAAAGCTGAAGTTCTATATTCACTCTAAAATTATGGGACAATACTGTTAGACAAGGAAATCAAATAGATGAGTGTACAAGTTATACAAATGGGATAAGAAGAGAAGGATGGCATCACCTAACTTTTGATGAAGCATTTGTTTTACAGTAGTAGGTATAGTGTGCTGGTCCTCTACACCAGCATTTAGTTAGCCCCTTCCACACACTGAGTAGATATTTCTTAAAAGGTCTGCCTTGAGGATGCCAAACTTCTGTCGTTTCTAGAGAAAACACTGCTTGTTCTTACAGATTACATTTCAGCTCCATATGTTCACCTGTACCTGGAAGCCTATGAAACCTTGCCCATAAACACTCTTGAGCAATTTAATTGTTGAAACTAACTACACGATGTGAAATAAAAGCTTTTAGAAAGCTTCCCAGTATTTTACCATAAAAACATTTGAAGAAATTCCTTATCTTTATAGTTTCTTCAGCATATACTTCATTCTCCAGAAAATGTGTGTATTTTAGTAAAAAGAAGCTACAGTTAATCTAAAATAATTGATATGCATAAAAGACTAGAATATGAATTTTCAGAGCTGATTTTATTATTTTTTTGCATTTTTTTTGCTCCTTTTATTTGTTTAGACTGCTATACGTGCATATAAAAATGTACACACACGAACACACACAAATACTTCAAACCACAAAAGGGAATTTACTCTACTATTCATTTGCTATTCATTTGTACTAAGAGTACAATCGACATTTACCCAAGCATTTCAGACACTTTTCCAATTAAGATTTTGTATAGTTTTTGTCTGTTTTATATATATATATATATATATATATATATATTTTTTTTTTACCGTCATTGTACAGGTGACTTTTGTCAAGATGTTATTTTAAAGGTGTTATTGCAGAGGGGTTACGGTTATATAAGTCAGGTAAGGAGTACGTTCAGGGCTTTATTTCTTTATCTTTTGAAAAATGTGTTTGGCTCATGATAAATCCTGAAATTTGAAATATGCTACAAAATACTTAAAGACAAACCTGGGGATAGCCCAAGACTGGCAATTTAGAAGACAAGAATTCACACCTAACTGTGAGCACCACATAAGAGTCATTGGGGACATGCCATGTTTCAAGTCTCTGTCCCTTTCACTACAGCCAGTAGCAAAGCACTTCCAGCACGCAATCCTTGTTTCATGAACATAAACTTCTTATGGCTCTGTGGTTTTCTTCTTATTTGCTGAAACTGTTTTCTGCAAGAGTTCTATTAAATGAATTCTCCTTCATTGTCCATTTTCACAGGTTTCCTTTCATCCCTCACCTCCACCTTCCCCCACACCTCCACAGCAAGGCTGTATTTGCCACAGTGCTCCTGTCTTCTCCTTGATGACCAACAATTTGTTCTTGAAGTGCATAGATAAATTACTGGCTCCCTGAGTCTGTCCTACTCATTCAGACCCTCTGTTCTTTTCTTACAACTCATGGTTCATTATTCTGATCAACATACAACTAGGCCCAATGTTTCCAATGCTGTGACCTCCCTTGAAGAAACCTGGAATCCGTCATCTTTTCATCAATCTACTGTTTTGTTTCTTCTGCTGCTGAAAATAGAAGGGCATTGTATCTGCACAAATTGGTTCCCCCAACATTTCTAGCCTTCTAAAAGTAAGTGAGCTTTCATCATTTTGGTGACTCTATCCTCTTACCTACTTTGTATTTACTTTGTAGTAGGTACCTCGCTGCTATTTCTGCCCATAGAAGATTCTTTTTCTCCCTATTAAGATCTCTGAATTTGTGGGCCAAGATTCCCTATCAGTTTTCTAATATTTATCCATTATCCTGTACTTCATATTCGTCTGTGTGCTCATTCATTCTCTTGGCTTCAAAAGTCTTCAGATGTTCTTTCTTCTTTCATTGTCTTTAGACAATATTGCTACTTTCCTGCTAAATTCGAACTAGATGTTCAGCCAAACACTGAAATGAAACCAATTTCCTCTCTGTAAACTCATGCTACTCTCACCACTAGAACTATGAGCAAAAGGATCTTGTTCATATTGTTATTTCTCTATCCCTGACACCAAGAATAACACCTGGCATAGACATCCAATGAATTTAGTGAATGAAAAAATTAATGTGTCTCAGCTTATCAAATAACTCTGCCATCCAAGCGCTTGAGAAACCAAGACCACAAGTCTACCTCTTTTCCCCTCAACACTGAGTCATTTTAACTCTATATTTTATTTTCTTTTTCAATGATATTACAGTGGCTTTCTAACTCCCTATGTTCTTATTTTCTGTTTCACTTTTCATATAGCCAGAGTCAGCTTTCTAGAATGCACTTACATTTATGTCCTTTCCTTGATAATTTTTCCCAGGGACTCAAATATGGCTTCCATTAAAGTTCAAACACTATAAAAGAGAGACCTTTAACGGTCTTGCTTTGCTTTCCTTCTATCCATCCCTCACTCCTTTCTCCTGATACACATTCTGTGTCTGACCTTGCCACATGGACAACTAATCTTACTTTCCTCTACCTGTCTTATTCTCTTCAATTTCAGGATGCCTCTCATGGCTCTTTGCCTGGAATATCAATGAATTTCTTCTGCCTCACTCCAAGTCCCTGCTCAGGGCTCATTCCTGATGTCCTTTCCATAGCTGCCTATTTCTCTACCACCTCCAGCCTGGAATGAAGTCCTTTCTGAAATTCACTGTGGCATCTTGTTCTTTCTCTTCACACCTGCCATTCTGTGATTTAATTGTTTATGACAGATATTCCCCTTACCTCTCTGAAGGATAAGCTCTTGCATAGATGGCATCTTATTCATGTTCATTTTCCTCCTGTGTTCTACAATGCTCCATCAACAAATGGGGAGTGAATTAATACCACCTCCCTCAGCTTATAGATGAAACCATTAAAGTTTTGGATTCGTTCTTGCATTTCACTGTCACTTTCCAAATAAGCATGGGTCATGGAAGATTTACTTAATTCAGGAAATGAATAGAATAAATGTGTACATAGATTGCATGCCATGGTAATTAAATCATTAGTGGTAAATGCTAGCACTGAGACTAGAGCACGTTAACATATGTTTTTCTTTGTCAGAAGCAATAAGAAAGATGAAACCTAGTAATTATAGGCTGAATAGAAAAGTGCTTCCTGGGTGGTCTTGCATGAGTCTTGAAGAAAGGGAAGCAAATGCCAAACATTTGCCAGGATTTCCCCAAATTTCTTTAGTAAATGTAATCAATACTGACATTCTGATGCTCTGCAGTTTTGAAGAATCAAATTGGTAATATTATTAGCATTTTTATATGTGCAATATTATTGTTTCAGATATTCATTTGAGTTTTCTTACTTTTTCATTCTCTCTTCTACACTCCCATTCTTATCTATCTTTGGTTCCCGATTTCTCATCTCACAACTCTGATATACTCAATTCAAATCATCCCTGACTCCCCTAATTCTCCTGTAAGTGACTGATCTCCCAGCTCCTATTCTAACTGTCCCCCAAGTAATATCAGATTAAAGTGGATAAATGTTTGTGTTAAAATGGTGGGGGGCGGGAGGAGGAGATGGGAAGGGATAGGATAAGAAATGTACTCATTATCTTGCCCATGTAATTTTAACTCCTCTGTATGGTATTTTCACAATAAATTTTTTTTTAAAAATAAATAAAAAATGGGGCTGGGAAGGTGGCTCAGTGGTAGAGTGCCTGCCTTGCATGCATGAAGCCCTGGGTTCAATTCCTCAGCACCACATAAGCAGAAAAAGCTGGAAGTAGTGCTGTAGCTCAAGTGGTCGAGCACTAGCCTTGAGCTGAAGAGCTGAGGGACAGCACCCAGGCCCAGAGTTCAGGCCCATGACTGACAAAATAAATAAATAAATAAATAAATAAATAAATAAATAAATAAATAAAAATAAAAAATGGAATAAGAAAAAAATGCATTACACACTTATTTTTACTAATTTAAAAAAACTTATAAATTCTGTGTTTGTTATAAAATGCTAATATTACTAGTGGTGTTTTAGTATTGTATGAAAAAATAATAAACTAGTTATTGCTGTCATTTTCCTCTTATATGGATGTTATGATTCCTACTTAAATATGCTAGTTTATCTGTAGATAACATCTTGTAAGAAGAGATAGTTGGTCTTTGTATCCCATAACGAGAACAAAGCAACTTGCTATATCCAGACCTAATAAGCAGACATTTGATTACTGATGGGTTGACTGATCCCTTCTCTTTAGAAATATGCCTGAAAGAAATAAAGTTGTCCTATTCTAAGAGGCTTTTACATTTTAGCAAATTATTACCTTGATTTTTTTTTTCTGTCTATCATAGGGCTTGAACTCAGGACCTCGGCTCTATTCCTGAGCTGTTTTGCTAAAGGAAAACACTCTGCCACTTTGAACCACAGATCCACTTCCAGTTTTCTGGTTCTTAATGAGAAACAAGAGTCGCACTGGCTTTCCTTCTCCAGGGTGACTTTGAACCGCAATCCTCAGATCTCCGTCTCCTGAGTAGCTAGTATAACAGATATGAGCCACCACTGCCTGTCAATACCTGCCTCCCTTTTCTTAAAGGAATGGATTTATTTATATGTCAATTCCTTTTAGGTAACAGGGAACTTGAATAGGCAGTAAAGGAACTCCTCATAAAGGACATAGATAAGTAATAGTATAATACTCTTAAACCACCCATGTACAAAGAAAATCTAGAACAGAAATTCTAACATTCCCTATCATCACCTTATCTGACCTTTTCTGCTTGACTCAGACATATACTAGATATTGCAAATAAGGGAAACCATGGGACCTATGTTTTTTTGGGCCTGGCTTACTTCACTTAATATAATTTTTCCAAGCCTTTCCATTTCCTAACAAATGGGGCAATGTCATACTTTCTGATGGAGGCATAGAATTCCATTGTGTATATATACCACATTAGGGAAATGAGCCCTAAGATATGTATTCAAATGTTTTTTTTTCTTCATGCACTTGTTTCTAACACATTTATAAGATGATTTCTTTGTTGCTTTGTATGTCCCTTCCCCACAGTATAACCCCTGCTTTCACTGTATTTGATCATTTAAATAGGGATACAGGTGGACCCATTGCAACAATGAGATGTACAAGGCCTTATGTCGAAAAATGAACTTTACAACTTTGGGGGGGGCTGAGGAGGAGGGGGAAGAGGTGAGGATTGGGTGAAGGGGTGGGGGAGGATGGGAAGGGAGGGGAAGGGGAAACAAAGGAGGAGGCTGCAATGCTTGATAAGAAATGTACTCATTATCTTGCCCATGTAATTGTAACCCCTCTGTACAGTGTTTTCACAATAAAAAAATAAAATAAAGAACAAAAAGAAATTCTAACATTCAAATGAGTAATTGAGAAGAATAAAATAACCTAGGCCTAGCTTGATTTTGATCCTCCTAAACCTCATCTCAGTTTCGGTCTAATCCTTAATCCTTTTTACATCTCTAAAATAAACCTTCTTTGCGGGCATATGGATAGGCTAGTTTTACTACTTGAACCATACCTACAGCCTTTGCCTTTCTCTTTTTAGCTGGAAAACCTATAACTAGGGTTTGGTTGCATATTCAATCTGGCTTTAAGGGTCATAAAACTCCAAGGGGTAGAGAAAGTAGAATAAACATCATTCATTCAATGTGAAATATTAGTCTACTCAGTAATTTAACAAGTTCTGGCTCAATATAGTATAAATCACACATGACAACTCTTCTACGACAGCAGTTATCAGGGAGTGAGTTGAGCCGCCTCAGAGACTTGTAAGGAGATGAGAAAGTTCTGTGCTGTGGACCCAAGCAGCTGGTTGGTGGTGGCAGCAGCAGCTGTTATGAAGGAGTGCCTTTTCCTCTGATGTGCTTGTCTTGCTCTCCTGTCCCCTTCCTTGTCAATAGCTAGTCATCATTTATTGAATGTGCAGAGGCTAAGGGCCCATTCTTCTGTGCAGGCTTATCCATCTGCCCCCTTTCTTTTGGCTTACATTGTCTCTCTTGGGTTTCATTTTGTTTTTTTATAAACATCTTTAGATCTGCTGCTTCTCCTCACCAGATGGCAATTCTGATTTGTATCTTTTTTGTTGGGGGGAATGTGAGACAGAAGGAGAGGGGAGAGAGTCCCTGAAGGGGAAAAAAAAGATTTAGAATACTTATCTGAGACGAGAATGGCTTAGCAAATACTGCCTTCTTCAGCATGATCATGGTCACATGACTATTAAACCTTTGTTGTAACATCAAGGGAAGAATGACAGGCACAACTATCACTGTCTACAACCAATGTCTCCATGCCTTTCTTACCTGTCAACAATTTAAAATGGCATCTTCTCTTGCTACTCCAACACAATTTTGTTCCAAGTCACAAGTGATGTGTACACAACATCAAAGACTGTGTACTCACCATCTTTATGAAATGACTGGCTCCAACGATTCCTCTTGCCTTTAGGTTGCCTGCTATCTCTGTTGGAACCACATGTTCTCCCATTCTTTTACCAGCTCCATTTTCTCCACCTGATCCGAACACAAGATTTTTTTCCAGAGGTGTAGCTTCACTTGTATCATCTTACTTACTCCCGTCTCTAGTTGATAACCACTGTCATGCTGTTAACCATCTACTTGCTTACAGTTCCCCAAGTTCTCTAGCTACAATTCCTCTTTTTGAGCACCACTGTATAACTGACTGCTTTCTTGACAGCTGCATTTAAGCTTAATTAGAATCAAACTTTCAAAGTACCTTTTTCTTGATCTACTGACCTTCTCCAATTATTCATATCAGAAGCCTAGGAGAAATTCTTGATTCATTATCTTTCAATGTCTAAATGGAATGTTTTAGTCCGAAGTTGCTCTTACCTCCCTAATATATCATTAACTCAATTGCTTAGCCCATTTTTTATTGTTACCATTCCAGTCAATATGTCATCATCTCTAGCCTGAGATATTTGGGCAATTTCTGAAGTTGAGTCTCCCAATTTTGTCCTTTCTTATTTGTCATATAGATAGTATCCCCAAGTTTTAACTTTAAACCCTGAGAAGGCCACTATCCACTTTAAAACAAATGAAGGCCTATTACACGTGAAATGAAATCCATTCTCCCTAACTTGACTCCACGTTTCTCACTCAAAGTCTTGCTGGCCATATCCTTCCTGTAAGCCATACCCACTGTGCCCAGAAGACTTACTAGGCTACTTTTTACATAGATCAAGAAAGCTTTTATCTTATCTTTTCCTATTTACTTCTCATCCTGCAAGTGTCACTTTAAATGGACTCTTTTCCAAAGGGTCTTGCCAATTGAATCTAAGTTAGTTTCTCCTAAGCTCTCCCAGTCTCCATCAAACTATTTTCTTCATAGAACATAGCACAATTTGTGTTCATATTTTAGTAATTACAAGCATATTTAATCACCATACTACTAGGGTATAACAATTTACCTGACAAAAGTACTCTTTCAAAACCAAAAGCAAAATCTTCTTGCAAATAAGAAGGCTGGCATGGTAGTAAGGGAGTAAAGATTATAAGTATCAGGATATTTGAAGTTACCCAGGGCAAAAAAACTAGTAAAAATTGGTATGTAATCATTTTTATAATTTCTCATTTTAGAAGCTAAATGTGTGTGTGTGTGCGCGCACGTATGTGTGTGTGTGTGTGTGTGTGCATGTGTATGTGTGTATGCAGAGAATAAAAAAGAAAAGAAAAAGAGAATGGGGGAAGAGAGAAATTGTATTCTCTCTTGCAGATAATAATCACTATCAACACTGGGATTTAGGTTTTTGCAAATGTTTCATGGATGAATCTTTATCATGTATTTCTCCCGTTTTCTATATTTTTTAGACTACCAGAATATAGAGGAAAGTTCAATACCTATGATTTTTTTACCAAGTTTGTCCACATAAACATTATCTTGTTAGTAGTATATAAAAATACCTCGTCTCAAAAAACAAGCTATGATTATACCTGTAATTGTTGTTACCTTTGAGAGAGGCATGGATAGAACAATAATGTTCCAAATCTGGCCCTTCACAAAATGGAGCACCCAAACTGTAGAATAAGGCAAAAATGGCTAGGATTTTGATTCAACGGGTAGAGCATCTGCCCAGCAAACATAAGGCCCTGAATTCAAACCTCTATTTTTTAAAGCAAAAAGTAAAAAGCCCAAGAAAACTCTTGTTGCTCTTGGCTTTCTAATCTGTAAAGAAGGATAAAGCTGTTGTATTAACAGGGATATTCTATACATGGTCACGATGTTAGGCCAGTTTTAGAAAAGTTTGAATATCTGGTCTCAATTATAGGCTGGTTTAAGAATAAAAGAAAAACAAAGCAAAGAGTGAAAAAAAAGAGAAAAGAGAGGGGAGAATTGTGGTGTATGGGAAACCCTGGGGAGCAAAGTGAAAATAGAAAAGATACAACAGTCTACAGAAAATCAAACCCAAGGAGTCAGAAAAACGAGGTTCAGGCATATTTTTAATATACTGAAACATCTAACCAAGTGTTTTAGTTTGGATGTAAAACATCTCTCTGAAATGAAGCCAACAATACTGCTCAAAATCAATTTAATCAGGTTGTTAAATCCAAGATGTATATTCAATTTAGATCAAGGTAGATCCAAATGAGGGAAAATCCCTGGGACTGCTTTGGAGGAAATACCTCAAGGTGAAAAAGTTTCCTGTCTCCAGATGGGGATCTGCTTCAAGTTACTGAAAGTACCAGGGCAATGGAGAGGTTGTAGGTGTTTGTAGGGAATGTTGTGAAAAACTTGCTAATTCTTCATCCACATAGCCAGGCAGTTTACATGTTAAATCTAGCTCAGATGATGGACCCTTATTAGCTTAGACTAGTTGTGGTCATTCCTTATCATTTAACACTGAAGCTGAGGAATTGGCAATCAAAAAGCATGTGGTTTTGTTCAGGCCAATCAAAGACAAGTACTTTTTTTTTTTTTGGCAGGATAAGGAATCTGGGGGGAAACGTGTCCTTATTACTAAATGAGGAATGCAGGAAGGGATAATACCTTTGAGGTTTTGCTGCCTGCAGTAGTGAGGTCAGAAACTGGCCACCACCTCACGATAAAACAAACACTCAGAGGAAGACAGAGCTGAGGGAATTTCAAGAGAAACAAGATTCATTACTAGGAAAAGCCAAGCCCAAGTCGTGGCCTTTGTAGACTTTCAGTAGGGGGTGAGGGTAAAAATATTTGCAAATTTAGACAATTTAAATTTGGCCTGTCTTATTTTCGGAAAAAAAACCCCACATCTTATTGGATGCGATGTCCAAGTAACACAGTTATCAGGAGGGAAAACACAGTAGGAAAAGCCTTTTCTAACACCAACTTTTAAAATGTGGCAAGAAGGTGGGATATCCTTCCTGTCTTTAGATGACTGTGGGGAAAAGTTACTTATAGCTGTCCAGGTTGCTCTCTCATTTGTTCAAGCTGGAGTAGAACGATGAGGGGTGAGATAGTGTTAAAGTTGCTCTCATGTTTACTGAACAAGAATGCATTATTATTCAGTCTTGCAGCAGGAGTTTTTGTTTTTAGTGAAAAATCAAACTGGAAAGAAATATAGGCTCACTAGCATTCCTTAATTCATCATTCAATAAGCATATAACATTTGCCGTCTTACACTACTGGTTTCTTTTTATTTTTTGTTTCTTTGTTTGTTATACTTTTCTGTCTTGGAACTCAAACTCAGGGCCTGAGCCCTTGGTCTTCTTTGGGGCAAGGCTAGCACTCTACCACTTGAGCCACAGTGCCACTTCGAGCTTTTTCTGTTTATGTGATAATGAGGAATCAAACCCAGGGCTGCATGCATGCTACACAAGCACGCTACCACTAAGCCACATTCCCAGTCCCAACACTACTATTTTTGGAGTACCAACAAAAGAAGTGTCAAGAATAATAATGAGCTCTTACACAGACTCATCATGTGGTAGACAATATTCTAAGCAATGCCAAACTATTCCTTTAATCCATATAAAAAGTAGGTGATTTTAGTCTCCCAATATTACTGATAAGCAACCAAAGCCTAAGAGGGTAAAGAGACATAATCAGGTTTTTACTTCTACTAAATGAAAGATCTAGTTGAAAAATAATAGGAGCCCTAGAATAGAAGATCTTATACATTAACATAATTTTCCAAATATTGTAGGCTGTAAATGGAAGGCGGTAAGGAAAAAGTAATTTTTCATTCAAGAACTTTATAGTTATGGGTACTCTTTTAAAGCTCAGCACTAAGAATACTTGCTTTTTTTTCCTTTTGTCAGTCCTGGGGCTTGAACTCTGGGCCTAGGTGAGGCCCCTCACATCTTCAGCTCAAAGCAAGTGCTCTACCACTTGAGCCAAAGCGCCTCTTCCAGATTTCTGGTGGTTTATTGGAGATAAGAGTCTAATGAACTTTTCCTGCTGGATCTGGCTTTGAACCACTATCCTCAGGTGTGAGCCACCAGCAACTGGCTATTGACTATTTTTTAGTTTGGTTTTGGTTTGTGTATGTTTGAGAGTATGTGTGTATGTGTGTGTATGTATGTGTTTGTGTGTGTGTGTGTGTGTGTGTGTGTGTGTGTGTGTGTGTGTGTTTATCTGTTTACCTTCCTGCCTGTCTGCCTGTCTGCCTGTCTCCCTGTCTGTATATCTGTCCTATACCTTGAATTCAGAGACTAGGCACTGTCCCTGAGCTTTTGTCCTTGAGTCTACTCTACAACTTGAGCCACAGTTCTACTCCAGCTTTTTTTAAGGTTTTTATTTCATTTTATTGTAAGAGTGATGGCAGAGGGGTTACAGTTACATAAGTAAGGTAATGAGTACATTTCTTATGGAATATTGTTACTCCCTCCCTTGGTTTCCTCCCATCCCCCCCAACTCCCCTCCCCTGCAGGTGTAACATTTATTTCCAACATATTGTCTTGTGAGTCCTTTATCTCACCATTTTGTTTTCCCCTTCTCTTCCCCAAATCAGATAAATATTTATACAAAACACAGGGTACCAAAATAAAAAATAATGATAACAGGGGGGAAAAACAAAGGAAAAGAGAAAGAAAGAAAGAAAGAAAGAAAGAAAGAAAGAAAGAAAGAAAGAAAGAAAGAAAGAAAGAAAGAAAGAAAGGAAGAAAGGAAGAAAGAAAGAAAGAAAGAAAGAAAGAAAGAAAGAAAGAAAGAAAGAAAGAAAGAAAGAAAGGAACGAAGGAAGGAAGGAAGGAAGGAAGAAGGAAGGAAGGAAGGAAGGAAGGAAGGAAGGAAGGAAGGAAGGAAGGAAGGAAAGAAAGAAAGAAAGATAAAGCTTCACACATTATATTTTTTAAACCCTCTTATTTCCAAATCATGGAATTCATTTTTATTAGCATCAGTTTTTTAAATTGTGAAAATACCATACAGAGGGGTTACAAGTACATGGGCAAGGAAATGAGTACATTTCTTATCAAGCATTGTACTTCCAGCTTTTTTGGTGTTTTCAATTGGATATAAGGGTCTCATGGACTTTTCTTCCTCAGCTACCTTTGAACCATAATCCTCAGATCTCAACCTCCTGAGTATTTAGGATTACAGGTGTGACCAATCAGTTCCATTTTGAAAGACAATAGAGACAGGTCTCTATCATGTCATGCATTCTACATTGTTTTTATGACTGTTAATAATTTCTTAATGACTTTACAATCAAGTATTTACCTTTTTGCTACTCCAAAACTAGTTCTTATGTTTCAAATAACATTAAAATGATAACACAAAATGAGCCTCTCTAAGGATTAAATACTTTCATCACTCATTTTACCCCATAAGTGATTATTGCATCTTCACATAAGGCTATAATTACCCTCCCCCCAAAAAACTTCATTATTCCATAAGCATATGAAACAGCTTTAAAAAAATGAGCCTCAAGGTTTCTCTAAGAATCAGCAAGGAGGAGATTATTTTTGTGAGCTTCCTAATGCATTGCTAAATTGTTACCCACAAAATCATTCAAGAAAACCTGGTAGAAGTGCATGGAGACTGTAAAATATCAAAAAATGACCCTATTCCATAGGCTAACAGAGCTAATCCATCATGCAATTTATCCTGGGATATTAGATCAGTTTAAAGATTTTGGACCTGAGTGGAGAAAGGTAATACATTATAACTCCCCATAGCTTCTCTCCCATACTTTCAATAGCACTACTGTCACCTTTCAGAATGGATGTAACTGTATTATTTCCTCAGCTGCTGTAAACATTTAAATACGCTGATCTTTCCAAAGGACTGCCAAATCTGATAATGTAGAAGAATAAAATCTAGGAGGAAAACTTAAACAACCCAAGAACATGTTAGAGAAGGAAAAGACAGGAAATGAATATAAATCAGTTTATCATCATCCAAAAGAGCATGGAGTCTTTCACATAGTAAAAAAAATAGAGCCAATTGCTCTTTAAGTGGGAAAAAGAAATTGTTAATGATTTTACCTAATAGAAGAGATTTTGCATATTGACACACTACTTTTTAACAGTGCCCCTTCCTGTCAGTGATTAATATAAAAATAAATATTATAATATAAAATACAATATAAAATATATTATAAGTATTGTAATATAAAAATAAGTATTTTTGGAAAGCTCTAAGGGGGTTTTAGAATTATAGGAATTTTGCAAAAATAAAACTATGGTTTTTAGAGAAGACTATTCTCTCTGCTGATCACCTATTTTCTTTTCTTTTAAAATTATCTTTAAGTAGTTGTACAAAGGAATTACCATTATACAAAGCAGTTTATAAATACAATGCATCTTGATCAATGTCATCCCTTTCAATTCTCACCATCTCTCCCAACTCCCTGCTTCCTTAACTTTACTGAATTTTGTTGGATATACATTGAATTCTTGACTGTATCCTCCTACCCTTCTCTTCATTCCTGTATTCCTCTCCCCTTGTACCTACCCTACCCCTTCCAAGTACCCATTTCCAGTGTTTAATTTGTGGAACTTTGACTTTCTAAAGAATTATACTATATGAGTTCTCTCTAGAATCTTTCTTGTTTCACTTACACTTGCACACCACCCAACATACTTAGTTACACATCTATAAGCTAAATTTAGATCCACATATGAGGGAAAACATTCTCTCCAGGCCTGACTTACTTCTCTTAACATAATTTTTCCAGGTTGTGATGCATCAATTTTCCTACCCATGCTGTGTCCACATCTTTTAGAGCTGAGGAGGAGAGTTCTTGACATAAATGTGAGAGATACATGAATATTTGATTGGCCCACAAGAAGCATTGTCACCTCCTTCTTTCTTTCTTTCTTTTCTAAAATCTGGAAATGTTCTGGTTTTAGAGCAACAAATATATGAAAAAAAAGTGGAAATCTTTAACACTAGTTTCTATTCAAGCTATGCACTTATCACTTAACATACAAAATTCCATCTTATCACTAAAATAACTACTAAAGGAGTTACTAGTATAAGGATATAGCAAAAAATGAGGTCCAAATGTTATACTAACATTTGTTAGCAAATATTGCTTATTATGTTTTGATCATCAAATCAGGGACCTTTATAAAGGATGTCCTCCTCTGCATGGATAAGTGTGCCCACATGCTTACAAGAAGCATTAAAAGAAAATAACATACCAGAAAAGAGTGGTATAAAATTTACTCACAATACTGTTACAAAAAGTCAGCAAATTAGCAGTTTTAATCCAGAAAAATTAATTTTATTAAAGTTAATATGAAAAAAATCCATGAGTTCAACAGTAAGAAAATAAATCTTCAATTCTAAGACAATCATTGTATTAATGTAACATAAGTACTTCACTTTGTACATCAAATAGTAATACTTTATCTCAAAGGCTTTAGAAATATCTGATTCAACTAGCTGTATATTTATACTTGTTCTCATTCAACACCTTACTATTACACCTAAAACAGTTCTTCTTTCAAACCCTAAGCCTATTTAATACCATAACAGTTACTAATCTATTTAATTCTACTCTCCATTTAGTTTGAATAACATGCTGGTCTTAATATAGAAATGAAGCTTTGTACTTGTTATCTTCTCCTAACTAAGTGCATCTCCTAGTTACATTATTGATAAACAATTTCTTTTACCTTAACAATTTATTCCAATGGGCAGATTCTTATTTTGAACTTTTTTTTTGAAAAATCAAGACAGCCTTTGGAAGAGATTTATAGGGAATAAGCTAGTAGGTGTTTTTGGGATTGTTCCATGCAGCAATTGTCAATATCTGATACTGAGATAATAAGTATCAAGTAATAAGATGGCAGAGAGGAGCACAGTTTGTGGTCAAAATAAACTTGAAAAATCTTTTAAGTTAGCGAGTTCTTTGCTGTAAGTCTTTTAAAAAGTCTTTTCTGAGCCTTTAGTGGGTTTTTATTCTTGGCAAATACTTTAGGCAATATAGGCTTAAGTGTACTGATCACAGGACACATGAGGAAAGATGGGAGATGTCGACGTGACTATGACAGCGAATGACTTGTTTGCAAACTGACAACATCACTCAAGCCAGGAGAAATAAAAATCAGATGTGAGGAAAAATATTCTACTTCAGATGCATAACTGAAGGGAAAGAAAGAAGAATGTGCAGGTCCATTTTACTGCATTTATAAATGAATATTATTCTTGACTTCCAGGGAAATTTGCCTCACCAAATTGATATGGTCTCCTTCCCCATCAAAGTAGAAGGGCCTGGGTTCTTGTTTGGCAATATGTCTCCTCAGCATCTAGCAGTGTCTGTTAGAGAATGAGTACTCAAAAATTGTGTATGCATTAGGATGTCATAAATAAGTAGTAGTGGAACTATAATAACAGAAATTATAATTTTAATAGATGGTTTCTGTGTAGAAACAAAAACTTCCAGGTGTTTCCAAATCCTGAATCAATTTTGAAAGATTAGACTTAAGGGGATTTCCACAGGAAACCTTTACACAGTGTTGGCACTCTGCCCATGCACATGAAGGATTGTTATTAATGGGCAAACAATAAAATTGGAAAGAAGTTTGACAGCCCTTTGCACAGTATCTTCTTGCTATTAGAGAATGTTTATGATAAGCTTAACCTTAAAACATGGGCTTTATATCAATGCTACATACTGACAGCAGAGTTTTCAATGAACTAACTGCATTACTCCTAAAAATAAAAAAAGGTGACAATATCCCATTATATAAAAAGAAAGAGTAAAGCAGATCAAATAAATGATTGGCCCAAGGACACAAAATTCTTTTATGCAAGAGCAAGGATTATAAACTAGACTTTATAATTTCTATCAGTTATAACACATGGAAGAACAAATACTAATCTAGTTTAAGAAATTCTCTGATGTCCCTCCCCCATGGTATAACCCCTGCTTTCACTGTATTTGAGGTTGTATAATTTGTGGAGGGGAAGGGAAAAAACAAGTTGTTTAAATAGGGATACAGGTGGACCCATTGCAACAATGAGATGTACAAGTGGTTATGTGGAAAAACAAACTTTACAACTTTGGTGGGGGGGGGAGATTGGGTGAGGGGATATGGGAAGGGATGGGAAGGGGAAACAAAGGAGGAGGCTACAATGCTTGATAAGAAATGTACTCATTATCTTGCCCATGTAATTGTAACCCCTCTGTACAGTATTTTCACAATAAATAAATAAATAAATAAATAAATAAATAAATAAATAAATAAAATAAAAGAATAGCAATTGAGAAATCTTACAAAAAAAAAAAGAAATTCTCTGAATTGTAATGGAATGGAACCTTAAAAAAGGCTTCCAGTTTTAAAAAAGTCAACATGACTAAATTCTCCTAAAATAATAAAACAATCATAAGACCACGTAAAAGCCATCTAAAAAGCTGGATAAAGGGAAGATCAAAGATGCTTATGTAAGGGACAAGATAGAAGCCAAGTTTCAGAATTCAAAGCTTTTGTGAGCTCTAATCATTTTGCTGGCATTCATAAAATCTTAAACATCCTCTTTCTACTTTTTGATGTATAATATCTAATCAATTGTAATGGAATATAAGTGGATAGTATTTGTAATGGCCCCTTGCTTGAAAGTGAAAACCATGGCAAATGTGCAGCACTGTCACCCAGAGAGAAAGAGAGCCTTTCCCTGTGTCCCAGATGCCTTTAGAAAAGAACAGAGTTGATGGTATAGGGGAACCATTTTTATTCTTTTCCAACCAAGTAAATTGCAAGAAAAGGATGTTTCTCTTTTTCTCTATAAAGTAAAAAGCAAGGTCTATATATTTTTGGTATAATATAGATACATAGGTCTCCTTTCAATGGATTTAAACATTTCATTGTAATATATATAATAAATAAAAGCATGTAATACATACAAAAGGAACAGGGACCCATTGTAGGAGGAGCATTTTATCATTTATTGGGACCTTGATGCAGGCAGGGTTAAAACTTCATTATTGACCTACTTTATTTGCTACTGCAAACCAGCTCAGAGAATTGGTATTGATACTCCATGCTATTAAAAATGTGTAAGTCCTTTAGAATCATACATCATGACAGATAAAAAGAGCACACAAATGTCTACAGACTACTTAGCTAGTGAATGGTATGCTTTAACAAAAATCAAAGAAAGAATTTTTTCCCCAGGGTAAGCTAATGCAAACATTTTCTTGATTATTTTCTGCTATATACTTATGATTAAATATATAAAAGAGAAACTCAAGCTTGATAGCCTTCAAACAGTTAAATAACAAACTCTTACTGAGAAAACATTTTGTAGTAACCAAAAAGAGCGATTACTTCCAAATTCTATACATGGGTGAAGAGCTTTTGATGGAAAGAAATGAGGACAGACAGAAGGAAGAACATATGAGTGATGTTACAAGTTATATACAGTAGCACTCAGACTAGGAAGTATTCATCTTCTGCCTTTAAACTCCAGCCAAACCATAAAAACACCTGTTATTGAAGCCCCAGACATTTTTCCTTAGAGAACACTAAGTTTGTGTACAGAACAAAAAGACTCATGTCTCTTAAATTTTGTTCTTTGAAACATAAATGCAACAACATTTGGTAGTAGGCTTCAAAATAGTTTCTATCCAGCTAGTAGTTTAGATAGATAAGAAAGCATCCATATTTATATGCATGAGCACTGACTATTACTGTAAAGAATGTCCCTTTTGTCATAAAGACGTTCCCTTATTTGCAATAACTAATATATATCTGGGACAAGTAGAAAAGGTCAAAAGCTACATACATATAACCAGATAAAATGAAGTTAAGTGAAATGAACCCCAAGATAGGATAGAGACACAAGTGTTTTTGTCTTTCTTGCTATTGTTTCTAACGTATTTATAAGGTACCATGTGATTTTTTTTGTTGCTTTGTATGTCCCTCCCCCACAGTATAACCCCTTTTTCACTGTATTTGATGGTATAATTTGGGGAGGGGAAGGGAAAAAACAAAAATGTGAAAATAGGGATATAGGTTGACCCATTGTAACAATGAGATGTACATGACACTATGTTGAAAAATGAACTTTACAATTTAGGCGTGGGAGGGGAGTGTAGTTGTGGAGGTGGGAGGGAAGGGATGGTAGGGGGAAAAAAAGGAGGAGGAAACAATGCTTGATAAGAAATGTACACATTACCTTGCTCGTGTAACTGTAACCCCACTGTACAGGTATTTTCACAATAAAAAAAACTTATTTTAAAAAAATTCACTGGTTCCTAATATCCTATGATAAAATTAAGAATGAGAAGATTGAGGTAAGAGAACAAGATGAAAACAAGTAAGAGAAAATGCAAGAGCAGAGCTATGATCCAGTCATGTATTGTAATGAAGAGAGGTGATGGCCCTAGACAAAGATGGCCCTAGTCCAAGACCCATATAGTAAAGGTCTGACTGTCTTCCTATGAGACCATTGGGAGGTGGTGGAACTGTTAAGAGATGTGGACTACTGGAAAGAAATTAGGGAAATGGGGCATTCCCTGTGAAGAAGATATTTGTACTCTGACCCCTTTCTGTCTCTCCCTTTGCCTCCTATAGCCATGGACTCTCATTGGACCAACACGGGTTCAAAGCAACAAAATCAAGGCACCAGAGACTCAGCTTCCTCCAACGTAGTCACAATAAACCTTTCCTTCTTAGAAGTTAATTTGTCTCAGGTATTTGCCACAACAAAAGAAAGCTGACTAACATGATAATACCAGACATAAGATTATTTCTTTGGCACATCATGTATAACTTCATACCTGTATGTAGTATTCCATAATGGGCATTCAGTGTATCTAAGTTAATCACTTTTAGTTCTTATAAAAATTTCTGGCAAGAAATAATAATCATTCCTGTCAAGATTTTGTCTTGTTTTGTTCGGGGAAGTACTGAGACTTGAACTCAGGGCCTCATTCTTGCTAAGGAAGTTATTACTATAGAAAGTCTAAATCTAGCAAATACGGTTATTTTCATCCTATTTTCCTTACTGAACAATTATATAAGTATATAAGAGAATGATGTCTAAACAAATTCTCCTTTACTTGAGTGACTTTGTGCCAATCCAAAGCATTCTGGAAACTGTGGAAGGTCATAAACTACTTCCTATAGGCAAAGTCATGACTCAGTTAAGTAACTTATTGACCAATGGTCATTATGGAAAGATCACTTGTAAGTGATACTTTTCTTACCAGAAGAAAGGACGATAATTATACTGGTTTTGTTATTGTCAATACAATTAATAATGTCTCAAATTATAGCAAGTTATGTTTGTAAAGTACTTTCAACTACCTGGTCCTTTTTAACTTCAGCAACATTTCTGTTCATTGTCTTCATTTTTCAGTTGTGAAAATGAAATCAGCATTTGCGTCACAGGATGAGAAAAATGGCATATAGGACAAAAATATCTAACTTTTGTATTCTCTACCCCACTAAATAACTTAATCATAGGCATTGTGGCTTCATCTTTTTCTATGAAGTCAAGGAGTGATACTCATATTGAGCAATTCCAGGAATATGTGTAAATTTTCCTACAGAAACCTATACTATATTCCAAAGCCCTCATTTTTAGAAAGAAAATTTTCTTGAGGTTAAGTTGACCTTCTATTACTTCATTTATTACTTTTCCTACATGTTTCTTTAAATAGTGTGCAAAATAAAAAATTCCATTTCAGCTGGATGACTTTTAACTTAGTCTCTGGTTTTACCCATTTAATCAAAATCAGTATGTTCTAAAATACTCAGAGTAGGGGCTGGGAAGATGGCTCAGTGGTAGAGGGCTTGCCTTGCATGCCTTGCATTCATGAGGCCCTGGGTTCGATTCCTCAGCACCACATAAGCAAAAAGAAAAAAATCTGGAAGTGGCGCTATGGCTCAAGTGGTAGAGTGCTAGCCTTGAGCTGAAGAGCTGAGGGACAGTGCCCAGGCCCAGAGTTCAAGCCCCACGACCAGACCCCCCAAAAAAATACTCAGTATACACTTTATAACATTCTTATCTTCATGATTTTCCTACCTCTGGAAATAAATTAGCTGTCAAAGACTTTGTTTCTTGTGTCTTATATATAATATGATATTGCATTTTTATCTTTATTTATCTATCTTATAAATTATACACTTCTTGAAGGGAGGTGCCATGACTATTTTTTTCTTGATTTCTGAGACTTCTCTGAATCTCCAAACATGAAGGCTTTAAAAATTGTATAGAATTAGTTAGCTAAGTTATTAGTTGAATTAAATGCTAAGCAGTATCAAACAGCTGATTTTAAACAGTAGAAATTCAGTTTCTAATGTGAAATAGTTGACAGTTCAACATGATCCATTATTCAGTAGATGCTGTGGTATATGTAATAAAATGCCATGGACCAGTTGTGTCAAACTATCTCTGAGGGAAGACGGTAGGAGGTTGAGGAAAACATGTGTGTGTGTGTGTGCACACACCTCTTAGAGAAAGCTGGGACCAAGTGGACTGTCAGCACCCAGAAATATGAGAGACTGAAGCAGCCAAGTCTGGCTTAGTAAAAACATCACTAAGGGACAGATCAAGATGTTTATAAAAAGTTACATTCAGCAAGCAATGGAAGCTTTGGCAATAGAGGAAACAAAGGGCCCATGATTAGAGCTAGCTGAGCTCAATGTCTAGCTTCAAGGTTAAGATGAGAGAGGCATCCTTTTTTTATGCCTCATGGCTTATCAGTTGATACTTCAGGCCATGGGCAGGGAAGACAAGTCTCAGGACTGTTTCCCCAAGAGCTCACATCTCTGGCTCACAATAATGGTAGGTTCTAAAAAGTTTTCACATAAAAGGAGATAATTAATTCCTTTTTAATTTCAATTTGTAACCATATATTTGCTTCCATATGACTCAGAAGAGAATAATCCTATAGGTTGGAACTATATTATGGTGGTCATGGGTATCACAAGAAGATATCTGATTTTTGCCAACCAAAAATGATGGCCATCCATAGTACTTAAACAGAAAAGCTATATGATCATGTCTGTAGTTTACAGTGGCACGTGGGAAGTTAAAAAGCACACTGTGGTTCCAGCTGTGCTAAAGAAAGATGATGAGCTACAGGACAAGAGCACTGATGTTCTGAAGAGGTTTAGGTGAAAATAATCAGAGACCTTCTTGAGTCTTCCATGGACACTAAGAAGATGCATTAAACAGACAGAAGGACATTATTATTGTTGTTGTTAGGTTCCTATCCTTACTCAGCTTTCAGTCTTGTTTGGTGGAAATAAAGCAATTTAATAACAAGGTACATTCAGTTACAAACAGGACCATCTTCACAGTCATCTGGTCAGTGCAGGTTCACACAGGGTTATATGCTCAGAACACTCAAACTCTTGAATTTAATTTCCTCCAGTTGTTCTCTTAAATGCTTAACCACTTTATCTTTAAATGTGTGATTTTTAAGAAAAATTCAATTAAACAATTGAAGTTTGCATCAGAGGATTTGGAACCTTAGCTCATATACAACCCTGAGTTTTACTACTTCCCTGATCTCTCCAAAGATGTCCTTTTTGGCCTGTCTTTTATCCTGATGTTCTGGGCTCACCTCGCCTCCTCCCTAAACCAAATCCTGTCACGCTCTAGGGAGCAGAACCATATCTGGGCAGAAAGTCTGTGTTATACATGCTGGCCTCCAAGAGGCACCATACATAGGCATGAGCATGTACATCTGCTGGCAAGAAGGTAGAAGCAGCAAGCGTGCCTGCTTTGGGCCTGGCAGAACCATAGCAGATTAGACACCCAACATAGTGGATGATTCACATGTACACTCCATCAAGTAAGTCTAGGAGAGATGGTAATTCACTGATGCCCACCTGTCCACCCCGAGTTGAAGAAGTATTCTATAAGATGAGGAAGATGGCTTCCTCTTCCATAGCCAGAGCCGTGCCCTCCATTTTGGAGTACTATCTGGAAATAGTATGCATTGGCTTTGGTTGAAGTTGGGAACACTTTATAGGTCTACAACTCACAGAAAGTTTGGAAGCTTGGTAACCTAATTGGAGCCTGCAACAAAATAAGTAAGAGAAAAAACTTCCAGGAAAAAAAAAAGAAAATGACATGTGTAGACTCAGGGCCAAATAACCACAGAAAATGTAAGTAACATGAGGAGAGAGGAAAAGTGTGGGACAACAGGGCAAGTCACAACCACACTGCAGTAGTCACTTGGAAAGAGCTTGAGTGGTAACATAAATAAAAGGCTTGTTTTCTACTATTCGGATCCCTCATAAGTCATCCATTTGTGACCTTTAAGTCAAAGTTGTAATAGTCATCTCTGCTCCCTGTCAGTTGGTTGGTGTGAGTCCATCATTCTACCATTGTTTAACTTAGATCCTGGTGTTCATTGCTTGTGAATATGGTGGGCAGGAACATTTTCCCCTCAGACCTTTGCAGGTTACAGCTTCTGAAGAAAAGGGCTCATGATGAAGCAGAATGACCACAAAGCCTTCTTTGCCAGCATCTACTGGGAGAAATACCAAAGATATTTCACATAGACTGTCCCTGGTAATTTGTACTATGCAAAAACTAGATAAATAGACCCCGAGAGAATACCAAGAGTCTCTCAGGCAAAGCCAACACATTTTTTAGAATTAGCATGAAATAGATTTTCTTTTCCTTAGTACGTTTTTAAAATCACATTGACATTTAGTTTATTAGAGTTAAGTTTACAAGACCAGTTCCTGAAGAGCTTTTACCTAAGTCAGTTGCTACTTTATACAGATAAGATGAGAAAATGCTAAGGAAATATGGTTGTCTCCCCAAAACTTATTCAAAATAAAATCACATCATTTCTTCACAATCCTAGTTAGCTACAGGCTTTCAGGGAAAGAAGTATGCTCAGCATAGATATTTAATCTAAGCTAAAATGTTTTATTTTCTTTATGCAAATGCGATTTTATCTTCTTGATATCTTCTTTTCTGAAAGATTGAAAGAACATACATTGATAAATTCCTAGGAAAATCATTGAAAAAATAATAAAGCATTTGTGATAAATAATGGGGGAAAAGTACATACATATAAAAGTCTGTATAGTAGAGTCGAATAATTGCCAATGATGTAGGATCCAAAAGTGGCATAGAAAAAGGGGACATAAACTTATATTTAACTTTTAACATATCTAAGACAAGCTGGATACAGGTATTTCAAGTTGTCTTGCACACTACTTGGTGAGATAGGATTGATATTCTCTAATTGTTACCTAGAGTAATTGAGCTCCATAGGGTTCAAGAAATGCTCCCAATTCCATTTAAGTTCATTGGAGAGCTCAGATGCTTCTCATGGAAAAATTTATTGTTTTTTCTTATGGTAAGAAAGTGACAACTAAAGAAGACTTCTGTAGCTGAGGTATAATTAACAAGAATAAAGTTATGTTATTTATTAATAATTTCAGTACTTCAATAATGGTACTTGAAAGTAAGGTAGACATGGAGAAAGGAAATAGGGCAGTGAGTCCAGAGGTTTGAACCAAGTGTATCCTCCCAGGGATGAAGGAAAAATGGAAGTATTGCTTATAAGCAAGATCATGTGGAATTTCATGTAAAAAAAAAGTGAAACATCAATAACAACAATACCAAAACATAGCCCATAAGCATGAAAGTGCTATATCTAAAATTTGCCTGGTGACTTCTAAGTTCAAACTTCCTTCCCCCAACAAAGCAAGAACTATAGCATATTTACTGTAAATGAAAAGCTAAAGGAATAGAGAAGAAAGTATCCAATAGACTGAAATTCAACACAATACAAAAACAAACAAATACATTTTATGTCTGTTTACAACTCACTGCATTCTGGTGATAAAGAGAAGCCCTAGGAAGAAAATCACAGCAGGGGAAGAGAGCTGGGAGTTGAAAGAGAGCTTCCTGGAATCAAGCAAAACATATATGGGTTATGTTATGCCAGAGCATTCTCTCCCTTTAAGTTATAGGCTGATGTGGTACCCTGACTGTTAAAGGTACTGTGTAAATTCTGTTAACTTATTCCATAAACATAATAAATACAGGGAGAACAAGATTCATTTTAGAAAAAGGAACAAGAGGGAAATTTACTCTTACATGGGTGGGAGCTTCATTCTTCTCTCAATTCATAACGGGAGAAGGCTTGCCAATCACATAAATGTAAATGTCCAAAGATATATGAGCATTGAAGAGGAAGATATATGATCATATGTGTGATTTCCTCAGTGAGAGGAAATAACCAGATTTATGAATATACTTTGCTCCATCCTCATCCATAAGAGAAATTTGAAAAGGAAATATTATTTGGAGTCGTGACCTATCTCCTACATATGCTGAAAATGATTAAACAAAGACTTTAAAAAATATAGTAAAAATTGTATAAGGGAATTTTTCCCCTTGTTTCTGATGGGGCAAGGAAACAAATTAATATAATATGTGGACACAGTTAATTACAAACAAAGCCAAGAATACAGGTATGAAGACATTTAATGACTCCTTCCTGGATGAATTTTGTAAGTTAATATGCTTTCTCCAGGTCTCAGCAAGATGAGAGGATTAAATTAAATGGTCTCTAAGGTTATTTCCAATTTTTAAAAATCTATTTAGATAAACAGAGTAGCAGCCTGTAATGTTCTTTACAAAAAAAGAAACAGCCCAGTGAGGTTGACAAGGTCTATGTAAAAGAATTATTGTTGTGCTATATAAAGAACAAGATTCTTCCTTTTTTAATAAGACTGGAGTAATGAATGAAATTAATTTTCACAAAGGTTGGAAATGTGGCATACGTATATAGAGATGAGTAAATTGCTGTTATAATAGGGATGATTTAAATTACAAGGATGATGAGGAAGAAGGAATATTTTTGTCTTTTCAAGATGTCAAAGCTTAAGTGAACATATTTTTAAGAAGAAAATAAAAGTCTCAAGGCAAAGAATAAATTTACTTCTCTGGTAGAAACACTGTCAATTGCATAATCCAATACCTAGGATCTTTTCATTAACCAAATTCTTATTATATTTACATAACAAATAAAATATTATACCTCTCCTTGGTCTCTGTAGCAAAATGAGACTATTTGAAAATCCTAGCCAAAGAAATGTAAAGTTACTATTTTTTAAAATAATTTTCAAATAAACAACTAATTAAAAGAAGCCAATAAATTCAATATAGATGAATGTTCTTTTATTTATTTCTACCTTGTTGCATTAACACAGAAGTAAAGGCTGGAGCTACAGCAGCCCTTTTAGATTATAGGTAACCTAAAAGATGCAAGCTTCATGGTAAATCTGGATCAGTAGACACAAAATACACTGGATCCTTGATGACATCTTGGTACCACCAGTGTAGCTTTAATATTTAAACTTTTGTTTTACATGAAAGAGAAACAAATTTCTGATTTGACTAAACCATTGTCATTTCTGACACTGTTTCCTTTTTCTTTCTTCTTTTTTTTTTCTTGTTGGTCACCAGGCTTAAACTCAGGACCTGGGCACTGTCCCTGTGCTCTTTTGCTAAAGGCTAGCACATTTTGAGCCACAGATCCACTTGCTTTTGAGAAATTAATTGGAGATAAGAGTCTCACAGGGCTTTTCTGCCAGGGCTGGCTTCAAGCCATGATCCTCAGATCTCAGCCTCCTGGATAGCTAGGATCATACGTATGAACTACAAGGACCCAGCTTCCATTATTTCTTTTCTTGTTTTTGTTCTTTGGTTGGTATGGTTTGTTTTGCAAACCATGCTTTAACAAATGGATTGAGTTTGGGAAAGTAAGGAAGTAACAGAAACTAAAATTACAATATTGGATTGGAGACAGACGTAGGTAGGGGCATAATAACTCAGGCCATGAAAGCTGAAAATTTTGCAAGCTTTATTATACAGTTAAAAAACATTTAGTCAAATCATTGTGTGTTATGCACTGGAAAACAAACATATGCTGACAGTGTTTATATGGACTAATGGTGAAAAAAAAACCATGTAAGATATTGGCATATGTTGTTAGTAAAATACAAAAGAAACAAAAAAGATGAATTCCTTGTGGAACTACCAGCAGGTCAGTCTGAGCGATGCTGGAAAGCCATGCATCTTTGCTAAGAGAGGAGCTCTTTGCCTGTAACCTGCAATCTCAGATGAATGAGAGTCTGATAATTTGAAAACTTTCAGGGTTGAAAAAGGCCAACTGCTTATCTCTCAAATTGAAACAGTTAAAGGAAGTGTCTGAAAATTCTAGTCTTGGCAATAAATATGACTGGTACCATATCATACAAAAGTTGTTAGCCTGTTGGCAAAGATCGTGCATTATTTCAGATGTCCTCAATACAGCAGACAGCAGGCTGAATATTATTTGGATGGTCTGAGCACAGAGGTCTATTAATAAAAGACCAGAGTCTTCAAACTTAAAAAAATCCCATTTATCCAAGATTTTTGGCTCTGTTTACTCACATTTGGAAATGACCAAAAAGCAAGTTTGATAAAAGCCTACCACAGTTTGAAGAGATGAATATTGTTCACAAACAATTGACTGGATATGACTGGATAGTGAACTCATGTTCACAGGAAGTAGTTTGCGACATATGTGTTGTTTTTAGAGAAGCAAATGTTCCCAAAGTTCTTCCCAGATATAGCCAAAGGGAAGAACAGGAAAGAAGTTCCTTCTAAACTCCAGTCAGAGGCCACCAGAAAATGGATTTTATTTATTTATTTTTTTGTCTGTCCTGGAGCTTGATCTCTGGGCCTAAGAGCTGCCCCTCTGCTCTTCAACTCAAGGTGACCACTCTACCACTTGAGCTACAGTGCCACTTCCTGGAATTTTTAATTTTTAAAAATTAAATCTTCTAGTAGGAGCCAGGTACTGGTGACTCACACATGTAATTCTAACTACTCAAAAGGCTGGTATCTGAGGACGGTTGTTTGAAGCTAGCCCAAGCAGGAAAGACCACAAGACTCTTATCTCCAATTAGCTATCAAAAAAGCTGAAAGTAGAACTGTGGCTCAAGTGGTAGAGAACTAGCTGTGAGAAAAAGAAGCTCAAGGACAGCACCAGGCCCTGAATTTAAGCCCAGGACTAGGATGAAGGAAGGAAGGGAAGAAGGAAGGGAGGAAGGAGGGAGAGAGGAAGGAAGGAAGGAGGAAAGGAAGGAAGGAAGGAAGGAAGGAAGGAAGGAAGGAAGGAAGGAAGGAAGGAAGGAAGGAAGGAAGGAAAGAAGGAAGGAAGGAAGGGGAAGGGAAGGGAGGGAGGGAGGGAGAGAGGGAGGGATGGAGGGAGGGAGGGAACAAATGGCCAAGCTAGTTCTTAATGAAGAGCAGGTCCTGGGACTGCAGAGGACTAAACTAAGGAATTCATTCCGCAGCTAGGCTAGCAGACTCTGGCCATTATTGAACAACAACAGC
Source organism: Dipodomys merriami (assembly GCF_024711535.1). Taxonomy (NCBI): domain Eukaryota; kingdom Metazoa; phylum Chordata; class Mammalia; order Rodentia; family Heteromyidae; genus Dipodomys; species Dipodomys merriami. The sequence continues at coordinate 13,010,407 of NW_027206290.1, forward strand.
AAGCTGAAGAGATTGCTACACAGACCCATTTGTTAATATCTGTGTTTTAGTACACACATCTAGAGTGCTGAACCAGGAGGAGTCAAATTGAGAATAGGTGAACATGTCCGCACCTCATCTGGAGAGTGAAATTAGAGCAAGATGCTGTACTATGGGGGAGGATTTTTCTCTACTTGAATGATCAAGAAATCTAGTAACAACAGATGCTGGAGGGGATGTGGACAGAAAAGAACCCTACTGCATTGTTGGTGGGACTGTAAACTTATTCCACCACTTTGGAAAGCAGTATGGAGGTTCCTCAAAAGACTCCACATAGAACTCCCCTATGACCCAGCAATCCCACTTTTGGGCATTTACCCAAATGATCACAAACAAGACCACACTAAAGCTACCAGCACAACTATATTTATTGCAGCGTTATTTACCATGGCTAAGATAAGGAACTAACCCAGATCCCTTAGTAGAAGAATGGATCAAGAAAATGGGATATATATATATATATATATATATATATATATATATATATAATTCTCTCTCTATATAGAGAGAGATTAGATATATTAGAATTCTATGACTCTATCAGAAAGAATGACACTACCCTATTTGTTAGGAAATGGAAAGACTTGGGCTGGGAAGGTGGCTCAGTGGTAGAGCGCTTGCCTTGCATGCATGAGGCCCTGGGTTCGATTCCTCAGCACCACATAAGCAAAAAGAAAAAAGCCAGAAGTGGCCCTGTGGCTCAAGTGGTAGAGCACTAGCCTTGACCTGAAGAGCTGAGGGACAGCGCCCAGGCCTAGAGTTCAGGCCCCATAACTGGACCAAAAAAAAAAAAGGAAATGGAAAGACTTGAAAAAATTATGTTAAGTGAAATATGCCAGGCCCAAAGAAACATGGTTTCTTTTATCTGTAATAACTGATAAATGTCTAGGACAAGCAGAAAAGTTCAAAAGCTATATACATATGACTATATAGGATGACGCTAAGTGAAATGAACCCCAAGATAGGGACACAAGTGGTTTTATCTTCCTTGATGTTATTATTTTTAAATATATATTTTTATTGTGAAGATACTGTACAGAGGGGTTACACTTACATGAGCAAGGTAATGAGTCCATTTCCTATCAATTTTACCCCCTCCTTTGTTTTTCCCCTTCCATCCCTTTCCTCCCCACCTCCCCATTGATGTTGTTTTTAATGTACTTATAATGTACTATATGATTATTTTTTGTTTCTTTTGTATGTTCTTCCCCCATGGTATAAACCCTGTTGTCACTGTATTTGATTCTAGTGCCCTTCATCTTGTATATACATTTTTCTAATTTGGGGAGGGGACAAGAAATAACAAAATGATGAAATAAGGACACAGGTTGACCCATTGTAACAATGAGATGTACATGACACTATGTTGAAAACAAACTTTACAATTTTGGTGTTGGGGGGAGGGAGGAGTTGGGAAGGAGAGGAGGGAAGGGAGGGTAGGGGCAAAACAAAGGAGAGGGTAAAAATGCTCAACATGAAATGTACTCATTACCTTACTCATGTAATTGTAACCCCTCTGTACAGTATCTTTACTTTAAATATATATATTAAAAAAGAAAAATGTATATAGCCATAGGGTATCCACTAGCAACTGATAGATTGTGTGATGGTAGATTGTATCACTTTGCTCAATTCTTCACTCTTTCCTAAGCAGTACAGCATAGGAAATGAGTATCTCAAATCCCTTAAATAATCAAATATTAGAGAGGCCACAACCAGAGGCCTAAAATGTGCCTCTGTGGGCCTCTTGTTATTCATAATCAGAACATTCTCAGTAATCCTAATTTAAAAAGATTGAGGAAACATGGTCCAGATGTAACAAGGGCTAGACCAAGATTCACTTAGCCAACACTCAGCTTAAAGCAAAACTGTGCCTTCTGACAGTATTACTAAGGGAACTTAGTGCTTGTTATTTAGAGACTGTTTATTTGGAGACTGTTTATTCTGTAGCACTGTGATCAGTAGCTGCTACAGACCCAAATCAAAATGAGGATGATTCCATTAGAAGACATAGTTACTAAAGAGATGGAAAACACATAGTGAGAAAACTGCAAATGTCCCTTGACAATTCAAAGCCAACAAAAGAGAAGAAAAGCATAAAGCTTTAGAAATCTCCTAGTTAGAAAGACTAAAAAACTGGATGAAAATGAATGGTCATAACACTCAATGTACATATGTGAAAAAGGAAGTGGGAAATCTGATATGAACCTGGCAGAGGGAAATGGAGAAATATGGAAGGGGTGACTCTGGTCAAGATGCACTGGACACATAAATATACATGTTAAATTGAAATCTCCTATACATCATTGGAAGATTTTTTAAAACAATTGAATGCTAGATCAAAAGAATTCTGCAAGAGGAATGGTAAATGATTAAAGAGGTTTTTGTTTTGTTTTATTTTTTGTCCTAGGGAACTATTTTGAAATAAATTGAACTACAAAGTTGTAGGAAAGGGTAGAAAAGTCCACTAGACTCTTATCTCCAATTATCCAATCAGAAAAACGCCATGTCTCAAGCGGTATAGAACCAGCCTTAAGCTCAAAGAGGCTCAGGGACAGTGCCCAGGTCCTGAGTTTAAGCCCCATGACTAGCATTTTTTTTTCAGTTGTGGGGCTTGAACTCTGGGCCTGGGCGCTGTCCCTCAGTTCTTCAGCTCAAGACTAGCACTCTACCACTTGAGCCACACCACCACTTCCAGCTTTTCTTATTGGAGATAAGAGTCTCACGGACTTTCCTGCCTGGGCTGGCTTTGAACCCTGATCCTCAGATCTCAGCCTCCTGAGTAGCTAGGATTACAGGTGTGAGCCAGGGGCATCCAGGAAAAAAAAATTAAATGATGAGAAGCAGGAAAATGGACACAATGTCATGATATATTGAGCTACTTAGATTTTGATAGAACTTAAGACAATAGCAAAAAGGTTTAGCAAAAGGAGAAAGTGTGTGTGTGTGTGTGTGTGTGTGTGTGTGTGTGTGTGTGTGTGTGTGTGTATACATGTGCTTGTGCCAGTCCTGAAACTTGAACTCAGGGACTGTGTGCTTTTGGCTCAAGGCTATAACTGTACCACTTGACCCTCAGCTCTATTTCCAGCTTTATTTTTTTGCTGGTTAACTGAAGATAAGAGCTAATGGACTATCCTGCCCAGGACAACTTTGAATTGTGATACTCAGATCTCAGGCAGGTGGAAAAAATGTAAATAACACTATTGTATAGGCTCAGCACAAAGAAGGGGAGAAAATACCCCCACTTAACATTTCAAAAGGATACATTAAATGGAAATAAAAGATGAGGGCCTTTAAAGAGGAGTCAGGAAAGTATTAGAGAGAGTAATTGCAAAGGCCTTCTTTCCTTCTAACAAGGAAATTGATGGATTCAAGAATAAGGATATTAAAAAAGATCTTTAAGAGTCTGCAGGAAATAGGAAAGCTAGGACAAAGTATGGATGTCAGGTAGAATATTTTATGACAAACTGCTGTCCTAAGCCAATAATTCTTAAACTCAGGAATTGTTGCTTAGTGGAAAGGTAGGAGGCTGTGGAGATAAGTTAGGAAAACCACACTTCATATCTAAATAGATTTCAAACCAAACTTGAAGAAATCTAAGAGTACTAATTTTAGTATCCTGTTCTTTTTAAAACAAAGCTAGTGCCGCATTAATTTTTAAAAGCAGAAAGTTAGTCATAACCACAAAAGACTAAAGGGGAAAATTGCCTGATCAGTGAAAGTATTACAGAAAAGAATTAGAAACCAAATGTTAAAAATAAAATATATAATATATAAGCAGAGTTTATGCAAGGAATAAAACTGCTGAAAAGGTACCAATAATTTAGCATTAGGATATAAATGAAATAGGCATGTATTCAAATCTTACATATACAATGTTTAATTTGAAAAATAACTGGAGAACATATAAGAGTATATGTTAGGAAAGGTTTGTTAAAAGTGTAGAGCTCAAAACAAATAAAATTAACTAATGATTGTAAGTAAGGAATTACTCTTGTGGATGAATAACTGTTGAACTTAACCCAACAAATATTTAACTACTACAGTGTACGAATCAGGAACACATTAATAATGAAGGCAGACATAGGCATTCAGTATTTCAAATAGGATAATAGGCTTTTGAGTGTCTTGTGAGAAGATAGGGATTTGTCATCTGTACTTTATATAACTATGATTTTTCTATTAACAGCAACTCAAAGATTACTCCATATCAGAAGAGAGATGTTCCATTTTTCCTAATATGCTTTATTACATTATTATGCGGCAGTTTATTGACTCACTGGATTCGTTGTATATAATGCATTGATTATATTGAATCATTGAGTATAATGAACATTTACATTTCCCACTAATTCTTTATTATATGCAGTGTTTCTACATAATGTGCTTCATGTGTGGACTAGCAAACCTATTAAATTGCTAGAAGTGAAATTTGTCAATTGATAAGTAAATTTTGAAATTGATAAATATTGTAAATATCTCTCAAAGTAATACATTTACTTAAATTTCCAACAACAGTACTTTCATTTCCTTTTTCATGTTCTCTACAAATTATCTGACCATACTGCTGTTTCATTTTTACAAAATTAGTAACTCAGAAACAGCGACCATATACTTTAGCATTTGCCCTATGTTGTTTTACTTTTGACTTTATTCAAAGCCTTGTAAATTATAGTCACATTTCTGATAGTTTTTATTTTAACATTATTGTATATTCGTATGCAATTTTACAGAACAACCTGGAGAGTTTCCATATATCTTTTACCGGGTGACATTTCCTCATACCTACAGTATCACATGGATCAGAATTTGAGTTGAAGCAAATTATCTACTATACTCAGATGTCATCAGTTTTTCACTCAGTCTTCTGTGTGTATATTTGTCACTCAGGTATTATCTTGTGAACATCCTTCCTGTCAAGATACAGGGCAATTTCATCACAAGGATACTCCTGTTACTCTTATGTCTACAGTTCCTCCCTTTCTCTGCCTTTCCCAAAGATTTAAAAACCACAGGCCTGCTCTTTATAACTTTCTAATTTCAAATTTTTATCTAAATGTAACCAAACAATGTACAATCTTTCTTCTCAGAACAATTCTCTTGAGATCATTCTAATTAATGTTTTTCCCAATAGCTCATTCCTTTGTATTGTTCAGCAATATTCTGGAGTCCACATATTTGATAGTAGGTTTTCCATGCATACGCTGAAAAGATATTTGAGTTCCCTACAGTTTGGAGTTATTTCAATTAATAAATGTAATCATGTTCAAAGTCTTATATGAACATAAAATTTTATTTCTCCATAATAAATATCCCAGACTGCAACTTTGACTGGCCATGGTGACTCATAGTGGCTCCTAGCCACTTGGGAGACTGAGATAAAAAGGATTATGGTTTGAGGACAACTGAAGCAGAAAAAAATCAGAAGTCTTCTTGTACACCCATAGGTGGACACAGTGGCATGGGCCTGCCATTCCATATGACAGAATCCCTGTCCTCCTAAGTTCAGACTTCTAGTTCTGTTGACACAAGCACACCACTACCCCTCAAGCTATCGTTGAAATCCAGTACCACTAAATGTTTCAATCTGCTCAGATTGGTAAGGAAAAAAAAATCCCCTTAATCTCCATCTCCTGAGTAGCTAGCCAACTTGTAGGCATGAGCCGTCCTCAAATACCTGGTTTCACAATTTTAAATACCTGTCCCTCTGCCAACAGGAGACTTGTATAGTTAATCTGACTTCTCAATACTATACTTGTCCTTGCTTTTAAGTATAAGGCACACAACTCAAATTTATGTACACAGTCTTAGCTCAGAATATTCTGGAAATAGTTCTAAATCTGTATACCAAATTGGCAAGAACTGACCTCTTTTAATGTTGACTTTGTGTTGATTTTTATGTTGGTTAAAAAATAAAGAGTACACGATTTCATTTATATTGAAGGAAAATAGAGTGTTTTTCCATTTGTTTAGGTCTGATAGTTTTTATCAGCATGTTGTTATTTACATAATACAGCTTTATATATGTTTTCCTAAGCATACAGGGAAGAATTTCATTTGCTTTGGAGTGATTATGTTGGATTTTGCGTATTGAATTTTGGTATTCAACTGTTCACTGCTGGTATAAAAATGAATTTGATTTTTGTGTGGTGATCTTTTATCCTGAGGTGTGGCTAAACTCACAAGTCCTCCAAAGGTTTTCATTTGGCTTTTTTTCTACACTGATTTTAGTATAATATTTATGACAACGATAATAATGCAAATAACAAAAACTTGTTTCTTCCTTTTCTATCTGTTTGCCTTTGCTTTGTTTATTGTGCTGTCTACAATTTCTAGTACTTAACATAGTACTTTTGACTAACATGAAAACAATAGTAAAATAAGTATGGAAATGCTTATTTTTCCTCATTCTTAGGAGAAAATATTCAGTCTTTCATCATTAATTATGATATTAACTACAGGTTTTTGTAAATGTTCTTTATCAAATCGAAGTCATTCACTTCTACCCACTTAGTAAGATAATTTTAGTCTGGTAAGTGTGGGGCTTTGTCAAATGTAATGCCATATAAATTTATATGATCATATATTTTTGAATATTTGACATAAATATGATGTGGGTGTCATGTTTATTTTTAAATCAGTGGAACATTTCTTTTATAGTTGTGTGTGCTGACAAAGTCTGCATACTAAGGTTTATTACAGTTTTGAAAATCAGATTTTATTTGGAAGAGAGTTATATAACAATTTTTTATAAAATCAAGGTTTGTACATTTTTTAAATCTGACAACAGATTTGATAATTGCTTTTTGCGAGATCATTTATTTCCTTTAGGTTTTCAGCATTATGTAGCTAATTTGTAGAGACTTATGTTCTTGGCACTTTGCATTTGTGGTTATATATTAATTTTCAATTTGTTTTTTAGTGTCAGACCTCTTTTTTCCCTGTCATCAACTTACCTAAAGAATAACTACTTTTTGTAATTGAGTTTATCATATCAAATAAACCTAACTTTGCTTTTGGCATTGTTTCAGTTTTCTAGTAAATATTAGTTTGTTATATAAGGTTATTTACTTGACTACATCCTTGTTTACATAGTCTTTTTTTCATTTAGGGATTTTACAAGACTTTTTCATCCATTACACAGATCTTTTAAATAATCTATTTACCAATTAAGCAATATGACTATTTAGTATATTTTATTTTGAGTACTATATCTGCACTTATGTTATAATATCAAATTGTTATAGAGTTTATCATTATAATTTATTCTTAGGACAAATTGTTTTATCAAGTATAGTTTTATATTTTAGGTACTTTAATTTCTATATGGTTTAGAATTGGTTTTCTGTAATTTGTATAGTTTTCTGATTTTACTTTATAGTTTAAGAATGTGGGATGTATACTATATTCTTGGAATTTATTTAAGATTGTAGCATGAGACATAATCAGCCTATAAATTTCAATGGCAAGAAAAATCATTATAAATGTAAGTGTAAATTTTGATGTTTATCAAGAATAATTATTTTAACAGTTGTTTCCTCTAAACATCACTTAATGTTTATCTAATATATCTGTCAAGAGTTGTTATCATATTTCTGCCTGCTGCTTATGTTTACTTTAAATTTCAGTTTTATTTAATTAATGAGGATTCATAAAATCTTTAATTGTGGATTTAAATCTTTTCATTATTAATTGTCACTCATCTAGTAGTTTACAATATTTTTACTTAAATCAGAATTTGCATAACTGCAACAAAATGACCTCTACTTGCTTTCAAATTGAATTTGTTTACCTATAGTTTAGTATTAGCCCTTATTTAGTATAAGATAAACATTATATTTTTTTCTTGTTAACATGCTGACAATATTGAAGAGTTTTTAATTTTAATGAATGATTTTATCCTATTTATTTTAGGACAGCTAGCTCCAACATCTTACTTCACTTTGAACTTTCAGTAGTTTAGTGATTTCACTTAGTTATTTAGCCATATTATTGGTGTTTGTATGCATCTTAACACTTAATATTTGGAAACCATATTCTTTGCTTTTAGAGTTTCTTATAAATAAATAAATAAATATGTGTTTATTTGTGTTATGAGATACATATATAAGCATACATGATATATAATAAATATGACATATGATAAATATATAAATGTATAACTGTATCATATATCTAACAAATATTAATAGTTGATTCATGAGAATACTTATATTTTAGAAAATTATACAAAAAAGTATACATATATGTCTCATACATAGAGATATTTTCCCCAGGCCAGCAATATATTAGAGGGTAATGTCAGAAAAGGCATCAGTGGGATAAATTAGATAGCCAGGTTGTACCTTCAAGTTACCTTGGAATATTTCACAAGAAAAGGTTCTCCTAGAACTTGCTCCTTCCCTATGTTAATATAGTTTTCATAATGCCTAGTGAATGGAATCAGCAGATTTCTATTAGTGATGTCAAGTTTATATTGCTATTTTCTATTACCAATTATCTAAAAACAATTACCAGATTTTTTTCCAGTCTGGATAGTCTGATTGGTTTTTGTTTAGGTTGTTTTGGGGTTTGATAATGATTTGTGAGGGCTTTGTTTTGTTTTGTTTTGGTTTGGTTTTTGATATTGTGGTGGTGGTAGTCGTTTTAATTTTACAGAAATGATATCTAAGAACTTTTCATGGCTTCCTATTTTTTATCACTGTACACTTCGCAACATCTCACAAACGGAATTAGCTCTTACCGTTTCCAAGATGAGGTTACTGACATCACATTTCTAAAAGTACAATTTACCTTCGGATAAGTCTGCATTCTCTTTGTGAACATAGAGAGAAACACCATGTACTGTTTGCTTCATTTGAATTTAACAAATTGTATGACTCTTCAGTACCATCCAAATTTCCATTTCTGCCTCTATGTTGCATTGTGTGTTTTGATTTTAAGTTGGTTTCAAAGAAGATAGCAGAAATAGAAGATTTCAGAGATAGGTGTTTTTTTTTATTTATCATTCCTGTCCTCTTTAAAGCCAGAAAAAGAAAAAAATTCAACTTCTCTTATACAACTGGAAAATAAATCCTGTTTGTTTGTTTGGTTGGTTGGTTGGTTTTGCATAATCAGACTTTGAGCAAGTTCCATAAACTTTTAGGATAGATCCTAGGATAGAAACATCATTTGGGTAACTGGAACTATACAAGTTCACACTAAAAATTCTTCAGGATATACCTTGTTCATTCTATTACTTTCTATGTGGTTTTATTTTGTTTGTATGGTCATGCATGAATAGCTTGTTTCTGTTTAGAGCTTGTTTTTTGAACATTTCCCGTATATTTGGTTTTCAAACAAATCACTTACACTGTACAGAAATGATACCTTGGTATTAGTGTTGTAGGAAATAGAGTATTTTTTGTGACTTCATTCCATTCAATGTTCAGTAGAATTTACTAATGCCATGCAGTTCTATTAATAGTAAATGGAGCAGTGTGAAAATCCTAGTTTCATATAAATTGTCAGTTCCTGGAATACATTATGTATTAGTGTAAGTTTGCCTGGAATATCTGTTTACCCATGGACTATTAACTAGCTTCTACATCCTCCTGATAAGATGGAAATAGTACGACATTTCAACCTAACCATGGAAAATGATAGATACTGCATTGCTCACCTATAACAGGTGGTCCCCAAGTGATCGTCCATCTTCCCTTGTGGCGTCTGTTGTGAACTGTAAATCATGACAGGAGCTGACAGCCTGTTACAGATGTGATCTATCATCATTGTGAGGAGCCACCATCACCCCGCACACATACTTTGGGACATCCATGTGCAAGCGATGGATTTGGTCAAAAGATTGCAATTTCACATTCTGGAAAGCATGAACAGATGTGAATTCATAAATTAAGTATTTTTACCTGTGATCTCATATAGATGTCTTTATGTCATCTTGCCAGAAATTCAACTGATGAAAAATAAGATTGAGGAGATAGTTCATGTCAGATCTCACAAGACTATCCCTTTTCTGCTGATTCTGAGTCTCCAGCAGCCAATGCATAAATGAATTCGTTATCATGCCACTATTTTGAGCATGTGGTCTATGCCAACCACTGTGCCAGGTTTTAAAAAATGCAATACTAATTATGGTAAACTCAGCTTTATACATGAGTGGCTACAAATGTGGAGTATGAGATCTCTTTGGAGCGATGACAGGAGCATAAGCAGGTCTGCTTGTTTTAGAGATCAAAGGTGGGAAGGACAACATGGAGAGCCAAGCCCCTTTTTTTGGAGAAGTGGGATGGGTTGAGCCTTAAAGACTAAGAAGTAGGTTTGATTCCATATCTTACCTGTGGTACATGATTCTGCAATGAATGAAGGGATCAAGAAAATAAGGGATGCAGACATTGCCTCATTCATAAGCAAATGGAAAAAAATATATTTAGAGAAGCCAGCCAGATCTTAAGAAATACAGGCTTCATGGTGTCCCTCATCTGTAATAATTAGGATATGTCTAGTAGATTCTTAGCAGAGGATGACAGTAGATAAATATCTATGTGAATATGCCCATATAAAAATGATGCTTATCAAAATGAACTCCAAGATATGGAAACAAGAAGCTTTTTTTAGTGTACTGTTTGAAATTCCCCACCCTTTGGTATCTTCCCTGTTGTCATTGTTTTTGGTTTCTGCACCCTTTTTCTTGTATATAAGTTTATCTGATTTGGGAAAATGAAGGGGGGAATCACAGAAATGGTGGGACAAAGGAAAAACCAATTCAACAATGATACTCACAAACACTATGTTGGACATAAACTATACAACCTAGGGAGGGAGTGGAAGGGGTAAACATGAGAAAATGAGGGAGGGGTAACACTGTTCACAAAGAAATATCTTTTTTACCTTACGTAACTGTGCATCCTCTGTGCAGCCCCTTTACAATAATTTTTTTAAAGTAGTAAGTTTGATAAAGAAGTTGGTGGGGGGGGGGGGGGCTGGGAAGGTGGCTCAGTGGTAGAGCGCTTGCCTTGCATGCCTGAGGCCCTGGGTTCGATTTCCCAGCACCACATAAGCAAAAAGAAAAAAGCCGGAAGTGGAGCTATGGCTAAAGTGATAGAGTGCTAGCCTTGAGCTGAAGAGCTGAGGGACAGCGCGCAGGCCCAGAGTTCAGGCCCCACGACCAGACCCCCCCCCAAAAAAAAAGAAGTTGATCGGGGGTAGTGGGAATTGTATTTTTTGTATTGGGGAATGAGCAAAAGCAGAAATGCAGAGAGGCAAGAAAGACTTTATGTGTACTTTATTATTGTCCAATAGTATTCCTGGGATCAATACATTATTATCTGCCTACTGGTTGGCTAGTTAATGCCCATTTTTGTTGTTTTTGTTTTTCTTATTAAGAATGCTTTGCATATACATCTATTTTACTTTCTATTGTGGTGATGCTTGAGGATAGAATGCTTGCATCATATGGAAAAGTCATGTTTAACTATGTAAGAAATTGTTGAGCCATTTCCTTAAAGTTACTATACCAGGTCACATTCTCACCAGCATTGTGTGAAAGCTTGTTTCTTCTGAAGAGTTTTAATTAAGGGAGGATGTGACACGATGTGTGTTTGAAGTAAATCAATCTGATAACTATTAAAAATGAGATGAAATAAGGTCATGATTTAGCTAGCTGTGACAATTATCAAGGTGGTGCTACCAAGACCTCTCACTAGATGAGTGGTAGTAATTGGACTGGAGAGAAGACACATCCTAGTGGAAGAAAAATGTTACTGATAAGGAAAGGTCATTTTCTTCCATCAAGTTTGCAGTTTGGGAATGTAATTCAAACATGTGGAGACACAGCTGGTACATGCCCAATCAGCCAAATTAGCTAAGAAAAACAGGTTTCAGGAATTTAACTTACCCTGCTTCCATGTGAAGTGTCCAGTATTAACAAATGGAGCTCCACACTTTCCAATCATGTTTATATGTCACTGGACCATTTTTTAAAATGATTTGTCACTGGCATGCTGGGAACACTGTTGCTAAATGCCCTTGGGTGTTATTTTCCAATTTAGGAATATGTTCATTTGGTTTTAAATGTAAGTTTAGAAATATCACTGTGTTACAATGAGTACATAACTACAATGTATTTGGAAACTACCTGTTAAGAATCTATTATTTATAGAGTTAGGCAGTGTTACATTGTGTGGTCCCCAGTATTATTCATTGCATCTTGCTATTACATTAGGATCCACTAAATTAACTTTCAGTGAAAATATATTTTACGATACCCAGAAGCCCTATCAACAACTCATTTCAATGTTTCTATCCAGATAGCCACAAAACATTGCTGTAATATGAATATGAATATAAGTTGAAGTGCTAAAGACAATATGATGTTGGGATTCACATATCGTTTGTGGGTGAAACAGATAGCAAAATATGATTGCCTTTTAAAACCAGGTAAGATGAAAGTTGTAATACTAATATTGTGGTATATACAGTATATGTAACTTAAAAAGCAGCATATAGAAAGCAAACATGAACAATAGAGAAAGTTAAGCCATACTTATTTCATATTTGGTCTTGGAATATAAGGCACTAATTTCACTAGAAAACTAACCTCATATATTATAATAAATGCACAAATGAATGATCTGATTTTCAAAAATATTTCTAACAACTTTTAAACTATTAATACTTAAAAATAACTAATACAGATGACAGTCTACTAATAACAATTATGAATAATCTTAAATGTCTTAAGATATAATTTTAACCTTAGTGACTGAGCTCCATGGAAATAAGAGATGTTTAAGTTGAGCAAATGTATACAACCCAAAGTAAACTAATTTTCAAAAATGAATAAAGAAATGATACTTTTTAAATAAGGTGGCTACACTATTTTCCATGAAAGATTTATTTTTATTACTATTGTCCTGATGATCCATTCAGTTTAGCAGTTTTTCTTTGATTGTAAGATATGATTATTATTAGTGAAATTAAGACGAGATAGATTTGGTAAGCCTCTTCAATGTCTGTCTTTGCATCGTCTTAACTAGCAGTGTAGGAGACAAATACTAGGAATGGAGTTCTTGCTTCAAATGCTAATTTGTTTCAGGGAAACTGGTTTTCTTCACAATTCAGACTCAGATATGAAGTCCATTTATCAAAACTTTTTATTTAAATGTTTATTCATCACGAAGAAAAAGCCCTTTAAATTAACAGGCTACTTAAGCTCTTGTCCAAGTAGTTTATAAGAGCTATTGAGATATCTATTTGTACTTTAGTGAGTTTAAATTTTAAGCTGTCATAAAGCACCTTTTGTATTATATCTGACATATAAGAAAATGCCAAAATAAATCAGATTATAAATCAGGCAAATATTATCATAAACACTGGCATAAAGCTAGTGATTTTTTTAAAATACCATATGAATATATTCCAGAGTGATTATATAGAAATTTTTCATGACTAGTTAGCACTGATGGCTTTTCCCATCTTGATTAAATTAACTGGTTATTGATTCTGTTTACTAAACATTTGTTGTTGTTGTTGTTGTTGTTGTTGTTTGCAACTGTCCTGGGCTTGAATTCAGGGCCTGGGCTCTGTCTCTGAGCTTCTTTGCTCAAGTCTGGAGTTCTACCACTTGACCCACAACTCCACTTCTGGCTTTTTGGTGGATAATTGGAAATAAGAGTCTGACAGACTTTCCTTTCCTGCCCAGGCTGGCCTGGCAGATTTACTATTATAAACAGAAATAGGTGAAAATTAATACAGATAAATCTGTTAACTTTTTTTATTTCTTGGGAATTAATTTTAAAAATAAAATTACTGAATCAAAATATACACAGATGTTTAACTATTTATTGATAAATATTTCTTGAAATATATTTCAGGAAGCTTTTACTAGATTACTATCCAACCAGATGCTATGAAAATTTTACTCTCTCTATATCCTTGTCTACAATGAGAATTATCAATAAATTGTTTGCTAACTAGAAGAGTAAAAATTATTATCACAAGACTAATTGTTATTTATTTATTTGTGAGTTGATTTTTTTTTTTTTTTTTGTCATTGGGTTTGAACTCTGGGCCTGGGCGCTGTCCTTCAGCTCTTCCGCTGAAGGCTAGCACTCTGCCACATAAGCCTCAATGCCACTTCTGGTTTTCTGGTGGTTAATTGAGATAAAAGTCCCACAGACTTTCCTGCTCCCTGGCTTTGAAAAGGATCCTCAGATCTCAGCCTCCTGAGTAGCGAGGATTACAAGCATGAGCCTCTGGCTCTCACCTGTGAGTTGATATTTTTACATGTTTACTGAACCTTTCCTGGAACTTGAGTTTTGCATTAAAACTGTTTGTAGAGTTTATCATATTCATGCCTATGTATAATTTACAGCTATTAACACCATTGATTATTTTTGGAATTACTGTTTTTGTGATGTTAAATCTCATGTGTATCATTCTGTTTCTTAGTTCTCACAGACAAATGCTTTGGCTATCATTACATCTAATCAAATAAAGTACCTGTGATATATCACCAAAGTTGTGACTAAGACATGCTAACCAATATACATTGGTATATAACTGGATATGTTACATAAGTTTTTATTTCATATTTTCAATATCATTGCCTAAGTCCCTATTCTCATGTTAAGAATATGAATGTGAGAATATTTATATGGAATTCAAGAAATTTAAGCAAGAGTGCTTTTCACTAATTTTGTATTAAAATCATTCTACTGAGTACAGAGAAGAAAATAGGGTTTAACCTTTTAACTTGTCCTTTACTTTTCCACTTTCTCAAAGAAAATTCTAAGCACTTAAGATGCTATTGGTTATTAGTTCTAAAATAAGCAAAATTTGTGACTCTAATTTATTATTCATAATAGGGATATGGACTGATTTTAAAGAAGTTTCCAACTTCCAAGACATTGGCAAGTTTCTTCTATTTAACAAATAGAAATATTCTTCAAATATGCAATATATGGTAGTTAAATTTTTGAAAACTTTTTTCAAGTTAATAGTATAGTTTAAAAGGGCCCTATTTAACTATAAAAAGTAAATAAAACACAATAAAGTAAATGACAAAACTTGACTGAATGCCTTAACATCTAATATATAATCTCTTCCATTGAATTTTGTTGAGAATATTCTTGGAGAGGTATTGAAAGGTATTTCCATGGATTTTTTAAAAAATTTTATTCTATTAAGGTGAAAGAAAGATTTTTCTCTAATTTTCAAAGGACCTTCTGAACAAAATTTTTTATCATTAATAAGAATAAATTTAGAATGACTATATCATTCATTATATTCAAAATAGGACATTTTGATAGTAAAAGTGGATAGCACTATACTTAAAATAATAGAATTAAGAATATCTGTAATTGACTTCATAATGAAACTATAAATTAATTCTCATAAAATTATTATTTTAGTATTATCATTATTATGTATAACTCATTGCTGTTGTATAATAGATTTTCTCTTTACATTCTATAATAACCTGTATATAAGTTAAACAGAAGCTATTACTACCTATAGTTGATATATGTCAGTGTGTTCTTGCAGAATTTCAAAATTCTATTTTCTGCACCATTTATGCTCATTATTTGTTCAATTTCTTTTTTGTTTTTTATATTATTTTAGTATCTTCCATAGATTAACTATATTTTTAGTAAGCACAATGTGTTAAAGTTTCAGTAGTTGAAATTTTAGTCCCTTTAACATTTTAGTTAAAGGTTTACAACAATGGATCCTTGTTAGAGTGGCTCATGCCTATAACCCTAGTGATGCAAGAGTCTAAGATCTGAGATGATGATTCAACGTGAGCCACACACTAGTGGCCCATGCCTGTAATCTTAGCTACTCAGGAGGCTGAGAACTGAGGATCACCATTAAAAGCCAGGTCAGATAGTAAGACTTGTGAGACTCTTATTTCCAGTTAACCACCAGAAAATCAGAAGTGATGTTATGGCTTAAAGTGGTAGAACACTAGCCTTGGACAGAAAGAGCAGAGGTAAGAACCCAGGCCCTGAGTTCAAGCCCCATTTTATATATATATATACACAAAAACAGCAAAAATGAACCTGAGCATAAAAATTGGTGAGGTTCTTTTCTTCACTTAACCACTACAAAACTGGAAGGAGTAGTATGACTCAAGTGGAAGAGCTCTAGCAAAATAAAACAAGAAAAAATACAAGCCCCTGAGTTTAAGCCACAGTACTGGCAAAAATGCAAATATAATTAAAACAATTGATCTAGTTATATGATCCTACATGTGGACATTTATTTATAAATCCTTTACTGCTATGGGCAAGTTAACTGAATAAATTTACAGCAATTATTTAAAAGCTTAATTCTCAAATGGAATTGAACAAAATATTTGCCCAATTGTCAGCAAAAGCATAAAGTATGTATTATCATGACAAAATATATGTTTTGTTCTGTTGGTGTATATTCTCTACTACTCCAGCGCTGAGTTACCCTACTACTGGTGTACATCTCCATCTCCAGCCCCCAAATTTTAGTGGATTAGAAAGCACTTTGAAATCATGTTAATATTCTATTTTTATAGCATTCTATTCTATTTTCTATAGCATTCACTGATGGATGTCCAGAATTTTAAAGAATTTTATTGTAAAGGTGATATAGAGGGGTTACAGTTACATAAGTAAGGTAATATGTGCATTTCTTGTCAAACATTGTTACCCCTCCCTTGTTTTTCTCCTACTTTCCCCCTCTTGGTCCCCCACCCCAACTTGTAAACTTCATTTCCAACACCAACATAGTGTCTTGTTAGTATTGCTATTCATTGGTTCACCCTTTGTCCTTTTTCTCAGCATTTTGTCATTCCCCTTCCCTTCCCCCAAATCAGATAAATGTATATACACGACATAAGTTACCAAAATCTAAAACAGTGACAAGAAGGAATAAACAAAAAGAAGAAACACCCTCTTGTTTTCATATCTTGAAGATCACTTAAATTAGCATCATTTTATATAATCATATGTACATAGCTCTTAAGCTATTGTGATCCTTTGCTAGAGCTCCGCTATGACCCAGCAATCCCATTCCTGGACATTTACCCAAATGACCACCAACAAGGCCACACTGAAGCTACCAGCACAACTATTTTCATTGCAGCATTATTTGCCATAGCTAAGATATGGAACCAATTCAGATGTCCCTCAGTAGATGAATGGATCAAGGAAATATGGAATTCTATGTTTCCACCAGAAAGAATGACATTACCCCATTTGTAAGGAAGTGGAAAGACTTAGAAAAATTCATATTAAGTGAAGTAAGCCAAACCCAAAGAACATAGGCTCCATGGTTTCCTTCAGAAACCATTTTGATGTGCTGGGTATCAAACCCAGGACATAGAACATGATAGGCAAGTACTCTACCATTGAACTACATCTTTTACTTCTGATGGGGTGGCCTGTTGAGCTACATCATCCATCAGGTATGATCTCAGCAACACTACACCTGAGTATCAATTTTCTGTGTTTCTCACCTTTCTAATATTGCAAAAATTCCCAAGACCTATAGAGAATAAATGCATCTCAATTTTGGAAGTTTCATTATCGGCTGGCCCCATTGTTTTCAGGCCATGTTGAGGCATGAGGAGTACATTGGAAATTACTGTTGTTCTCATCCTGACATGGGGAAGGAAGTAGAAGGAGCTCGAGTCTCCCTGTTTCCTGTAGATAAATGCCACATTGACCAAAACCTCCAACATTAGGGACTGCCTCTTAACATTTGTCCTATATTCAACAGTGCCAAGATAGAACTAAGCTATTAACAAATTTATATTGAGGGAACATTTAAGATCCAAAATACACATCTTAGAAGGCCTACAGTAAAGTTTAAATTCTCTTTGTCTGTCCAGGATAAGGTCTGACCATAATTTGTAAAATGAGATTTTCGTTACTATGCATGTACAAGGTTCCCAGAGAATTTGGTGTTATCTCTACAGACAAAGAATTCAGAAATATGTTTGATAGTCTTAAAATGCAAAGTGAAAGCAAAGGGGTAATCATGACAATAAAGTCAACTGGCTATACAAATTTGAATGGCAAATAATTAAAAAGTTCAGTTCTCAATTTTATTGTAGTCATATAATGCTAATGCAACTAGGGAAACATTTTCAAAAAAATGTTTAAAAGAATAATGAAACAATTTTTTGTGCTGATATGCTAAGCTGCATTGCTTGGAAACTTAGTTGTGATTTATCATCACTGTAGGAGAGGTTGTAGAATGTGAAGCCATCTTTGCTCTAAATTTTTGTGTGATGCTATAATAGATGCTTACTATACACAAAGAAGGATGTAATGTGATCTTTGCCCATAATGGCCACCACATGGAGATTGCAATTGGTAAACAAGTAGCTGAACAGTTACAACATAAAGTCACAAGGGCCAAATAGAGATGCCAAACAGGCAGCACTTCAAGTGTTACCTAACTGAGAATCAATGGCAGTGATAAGAGAAGGGAAGTTCTACACTGAAGGAAGCACTTGATTTGCATCTTTAAAAAATATAGTACAGAATTGAAAACAGCTTAGAGAACCTAGAACTCATTTTCAGTTCGGAAACTAAGTTGGAGAGGTAAAAAGGGGAACGCTATAAGACCTGAAAAAATTAATGAAGGATTGCTTTCAAGTGATGAGTAATTAGCAGTAGAGTTGGACTAGTTGTTTAATGCATTAAATGTATACCTAAACTGAACTAAATTTTCAAGGGAAAAAAACTGTTTGGGGGCAAAGTAGAATAGATGACCACATTAGTAAAAGTAAAATACTTATAGAACTGTGTATTGAGAGAATTGATAGCGTTAGTGGCTGGTCTCTCCAAGAGATTGATGAGTGAGGATGAGGACCACAGGAATATTCAGGTTTCTGATGCAGATTATTTTCACTGTAGTAATAAATAGGAAGAGAAAAGGAATTAAATCAGCACTGTTGAGTCTGGAATACTTTTATGAAATCTAAGTTGCAATATCTATAGAAATCTGAAATGTAGATTAGGAAACCAAGAGTAAAATAATAAAAAGAAAATTTGTAAATCATTAACATAAGATAGAAGTTGAAGTTACAGGGATGGATATGTTTGTCTTCTTGTCTCACTACATAAGGAAAAGAAAAAAATTCACATAAACAATAAAAGCTACAAAATGTCATCTTAAATGAAGACAATGCTGCTGGGTACCAATGGTTCATGCCTTTAATCCTAGCTACTCAGAAGGCTAAGATATGAGGATCATGGTTCAAAGCCAGCTGGAGCAGAAAAGTCTGTGAGAGTCTGATATCCAATTAAGCACCAAAAATGAATAAATAAATAAATAAAAGAGGAGCTGGGGCTCAAGTAGTAGAATTCTAGCCTTGAGCAACAGAATGTGGAACAATGCCCAGGCCCAGAGTTCAAGCCCTGACTAACACAATTTGTTTTTAAGGAAAAGCTGTGAAGTAAATGGGAACATGTCAGTGACACAGAAAAAAATAAACTACATATTAATCGAAGAAAAGAATTATTTCAAGAAAGTATTTTGCAAGGCAAACGCTCTACCACTGAGCCACCTGGGGGGGGGGAGGGGGGAAGGAGAAGGATGGGGATTGGGGGGGGAGGGGGGAGGCTGGGAAGTGATGTGAAGGGTAAACAAAGGAGGAGGCTGAAGTGCTTGGTAAGAAATGTACGCATTATCCTGCCCATGCAATTGTAACCCCTCTGTACAGTTCACAAATAAAATAAAATAAAATAAATTTTTTTAAAAAAAGAAAGTTTTTTGGCAAACATCTATGGTCTTGCCTGTTTATCCAGGTGTCCATATCCAAAAATATTCATCCTCACCACCAATAGATAAATGCACCTAAGGTAAATGCAAAAACAAATCAATTAATGTGGTTATAAGCATGTTTGGCCTAGAAATATCATGTTCTTACTTCACTGGAAATATTCTGATTTATTTTTGTGCTATGGGTAAAATCATTATACCTTTCACTTTCAGAAAAAAAATTGATTAGAATGATAAAATGTACAGTTATCTTATTTAAAAGTTCTTTATGTGTTGATCTCTTCTTAACTATCCAGCCACAATTCTTATAAATTTCTTCCCTTCCTATATCTTAACTCTGATGAAATCAATTTTCTTCAATTTGTCAAAAGTATCACAACCTCTGCTGCACCTGTGACTTTGTAGATTATATTCCACTGTAGGTTTTTTTTTTCACTTTATTTTTCCAAGATAGTCCTGTGCATTCCTTAAATGCCAGTACATGGATGATCCTCTCAAGGTCAAGGCTCCCATACTTACCTCCCTTTCTGTATTTATCCAGGAGGAATATGCCCTGTACTTCTGAAAGAAGTATGAGCATGTATCTCTATAGCTTTTTGTATGTTGGTTTGTATTATGACTCTGCTCTCTAGCAAGAAACTGTTTCACTTGAAGTCAGAAAAATTCCATTCATCTTTATTTTCCCAGGTCTTAGAACAACATCTGTTTTCAAAATTATAAAAATTATTAAATATTCAACATATGCCTTATGAAAGAACAAAAAGATCTTCAATCAATATAGATTCTTCACATGAGAAGATTTGGCATGAATAGAAAGAGTACTTATTGAAAGCATAATAATTAATGCTACCTAACATCAATAAAGGTGTTGCCATACAATGATACAATGGAATTTATGTTGTATTAATTCATTGGAGCTTTAAGACCATCCTTTAAAGCAATTGCAATTACCAACCTTAATTTACTGATGAAGAAAACTAAAGAACAGAAAAGTTAAATAACTTACACTAATTACATAATTAATAAGAGCTCAAACAGAAATCATTTCTTTTAACTTATTTTTAACAAAGGAGCCAGGAATGTAAAATGGAGAAAAATCAGCATCTTCACCAAATGGTACTGGGAAAAGTGAATAACAACCTGCAAGAAAATAGACTTCTAAATCTCATCCTGTAAAGCGATCAGTTATGTTTGGATTAAAGAGCTCAAAGTATGACCTGAAAATTTACATCTAGTACAGAAATATGAAAAAAACCTCTGGAATTCATAAGCACTGATAAAGTATTTTGGAATAGGACTTCAGATGCCCAGAGGATGGGAGCAAGAATTGACAAATGTGACTATATCAAATTAAATGATTTCAACATGGCAGAAGACACAGTCACCAGAAACAATTGAGAGACAACCAATGGAATCAGGAAAATCTTCATCAGTTGTTCAACAGATGAAGATTTAGAATCCAGAATATACAAAGAATTTTTTAAAAAAATAACAGCAAGGAAACAAATAATTCAGTCACTAAATCACCAATCCAACTAAACAGTTCTTACAAGAAGACCTACAATTGATTGTAATAGACTAATGAAGAAATGTTCAAAACCCTAAGTATTAAAGAAGCAAAGATCAAAACCACACTAAGATTCTAACTCATCTCAGGCACAATAATAGTGTTCAAGAAAATAATAACAAATTGTGGCGAAGATGCAAGGGAAGACAAAACCTCATGCAATTTTAGTGGGAATGTAAACTAGTGAAACCACTACGGGAAGCAGTTGTGGAGGTTCCTCAAAAGACTAAAACTAGAATGAAATATCATACTATTATTGGGCATATAATCTAAGCAAAGTAAATCAATATACAAAAAGACACCCTCATAATTATGTTTATTACAGCATTTGTTTCAAGGGACAAATGATGGAATCAGTTGGGTTCCATCCTCTGTGCATCTGGAGTCTTATTCCAAAATATTTTATCTGTGCTTATGAGTTCCAGTTTTTTTCCATTTTTCTGTATTAAATTTAAATTTTCAGGTCTTTCTTTGAGCTCTTTAATCCAAATAGAGATAAATAAAATAGAATTTGATTTTAAAAAAGGTATAATATGGAATATTACACAGTCAAAAAGAGAACTAAAATATTCACATTTGAAGGAATATGAAACAAGCCATACTGAAAACCCAAAACATATTTTTCCCTCATGTGTAGAGGCTATATCTAAAATACGTACATATTCATGGACATGAACATATATATATATATATATATATATATATATATTTATCCACACACGTAATTATGTATGCTGAGAAACCTAGAACATGCTTGAACTTAGAGAACACTAAAAAGGAGAAGGGAAAGGGGAAAATATGAGGGATGATTTGTAATAAATTGTAAGCATATATAAAA
The DNA here is from genome assembly GCF_024711535.1 of Dipodomys merriami. NCBI lineage: Eukaryota > Metazoa > Chordata > Mammalia > Rodentia > Heteromyidae > Dipodomys > Dipodomys merriami. Next base: position 13,032,618 of record NW_027206290.1, read on the forward strand.
GCAGGAGGAAAACCTTCCATGATGGAAGTAGTGCTGTAGCTCAAGTGGTAGAACACTAGCCTTGAGCTGAAGAGCTGAGGGACAGCGCTCGGGCCCAGACATCAAGCCCCACAACCAACAAAAAAAGAAAGAAAGAAAGAAAGAAAACCTTCCATGAAACCTATTGATCAATGTATGAAGAGAAATAGATTCAGTCAGAGATCTAGGGCCTATGAGAAAGTATGGGATACCAAAGAAGATGAACTAATAAGCAATTCCAGGTTACTGAATGCAAGGTTATATATATTGCATTCATGTATGTAATTCATTCCTATATAAATATTTGTAATACGTTACTATATAACACATTCATATGCATTAACAATTAAAACACACGTGTGTCTAAAGTCATATATATGTATGTATAGACATATATGTTCTATATACAGAGACATGTCTATATATATAGACATGTATAGACATTTACATACATATACATATATGATACATCTAGATTTGTACCCCCTAAAAATAGGAAAATAATTAAATTCTTAAAGCTAATGAAATTCTTTTTCCTTTCCATATATATTTTTATTGTAAAAATATTGTACAGAGGGGTTACAGTTACATGAGTAGGGTAAGGAGTACATTTCCTGTTGAGAATTGTTACATCCTCCTTTGTTTTTCTGATGGAGACAGATATATCGATATATCGATATATCGATATATAAATATATCGATATATAGATATATCACATTTTCTTGATCCATTCATCTACCGAGGGGCATCTGGGTGGGTTCCATATCTTACCTATGGTGAATAATGCTGTAATAAACATGGTTGTGCTGGTAGCTTTGGTATGACATTGTTGGTGATCATTTGGGTAAATGCCCAAAAGAGGGATTGCTGAGTCATAGGGGAGCTCTAGGAGTCTTTTAGGAACCTCCATACTGCTTCCTAAAATGGCTAAAAAAGTTTACACTCCCACCAACAATGCAGTAGGGTTCCCTTTTGGCCACATCCCCTCCAGTATCTGTTATAGCTAGATTTCTTGATTATAACCATTCTAACTGGGGTGAAGTGGAATCTCAATGTAGTCTTGATTTGCATTTCTTTTATGGTTAGAGAAGATGAGCATTTCTTCATGTGTCTAATGGCCATTCTTATTTCTTCTTCAGAGAAGTCTCTCTTTAAGTCTTTAGCCCACTTATTAATTGAGCAGTTGTTTCTTTGAGGATATGTTGTTGGGGGAGTTAATTTTTTGAGTTCTAAGTATATTTTAGATATGAGACCCTTGTACGTTTTATGGCTAGTGAAGATCTTCTCTCAGTCCGTGGTCTTCCTATTGATCTTGCTAGATATCTCATATAGAAACTCTGCAGTGTAATGCAATCCCATTTATCCAACCTTTCTTTGATTTGTTGTGTTTCTGGGTCTCTATTAAGAAAATTTAGGCCTGTGCTAAGGCAACCTACAGTTTCTCTTATTCCTTCCTGTAAAGTTTTCAGGGTGTCTGCTTTTATTTCAAGATCTTTGATCCATTTGGAATTTACTCTGGTGCAAGTTAATAAATACGGATCTAGCTTTTGTTTGCTACAGGTGTTTAACCAATTTTGGCAGCACCATTTACTGAAAAGACTGTCATTCTTCCATTCTATTTTTTTAAACTACCTCATCAAAGATTAGATGGCTGTAGGTCTGTAGATTCATTTCTGGCTCTTTAGTTCTATTCCACTGGTCCTCAAGTCTGTTCTTGTACCAGTACCAAGTTGTTTTGATTACTATGGTTTTGTAGTAGAGTTTGAAATTTGGAATGGTATTCCTCCAGCGCTGTTCTTTCTGCTAAGAATTGTTTTTGCTATTTGGGGTCTTTTATTGTTCCATATGAATTTTTTTTTGGTTCCGGTCGTGGGGCCTGAACTCTGGGCCTGGGCACTGTCCCTCAGCTCTTCAGCTCAAGGCTAGCGCTCTAGCACTTGAGCCACAGCGCCACTTCCGGCTTTTTTCTTTTTGCTTATGTGGTGCTGAGGAATTGAACCCAGGGCCTCGAGCATGCAAGGCAAGCGCTCTACCACTGAGCCACCTTCCCAGCCCTCCATATGAATTTTTGAATTGCTTCTTCTATTGCACTGAAGAATGAGGTTGGGCTATGGATAGGTATTGCATTGAATTTGTATATAGCCTTGGCAGTATTAACATTCTCACGATGTTAATCTTTATTCTGGAGCATGGGAAGTTTTTCCACTTCCTTAGTTCTGCTTTAATTTCCTTTTTCGGGTTTTTAAAGTTTTCATCATAGAGGTCCTTCACCTTTTTAGTTAACTCCTAGGTATTTGTGTGTGGGGGGGCTATTACAAAAGGAGTTGCTTTCCTAATTTCAGCCTTGCTCTTCTCATTATTGGCATATAGGAAAGCCATTAATTTCTGAGGGTTACTTTTATACCTGCTATTTGCCAAAGTTTCTGATCAGCTCAAGTAACTTGGGAGTGGAATCCACGGGGTTCTTTAAATACAAGATCATGTCATCTGCAAAGAGGGAAAGTTTTACATCATCTTTCCCAATTTGTATCACCTTTATATTTGCATCTTGTCTCATTGCCTCCTGAATTTAGAGGAAAAAAAATGGCTTTAAATTTTTGGCATTAAGTATAATGCTGGCTGTAAGTTTGTCATACACAGCCTTTATTATATTGAGGAATGCTCCATGGAATCCTAGTTTTCCAGAGCTTATATCACAAAGGGGTGTTGAATCTTGTCAAATGCTTTTTCTGCATCTATTGAGATAAGCATGTTGTTCTTATCCCTACTCTTATTGATATGATGAATTATATTAATTGATTTGTGTATATTGAACCAACTTTGCATCCCTGAAATGAATCCTGTTTGATCATGATGTATGATTTTTTTTCTTGAGTTGTTGAAGTCGATTGGCCAAAATTTTGTTGAGAAGTTTTGTGTCTATGCTCATCAAAGAAATGGGTCTATAGTTCTCTTTCTTTGATGACTCCCTGCCTGGTTTTAGCATGAGGGTTATGGTGGCTTCATAGAAAGTTTGATAGTGAATTTTTGCTTTCAATTTCATTGTAGATTTGGAGGAATATATGGTGCAAATTCTATTTTGAAGTCCTTGTAGAATTCAGATGTAAATCCATCCAGTCCTGGTTTTTTCTTGGGTGGGAGGTTTCTTATTGCTGTTTCTATTTCTATACTTGATATGGGTCTGTTAAGTTGGTTTAAATCATCTGGTTTAGTTTGGACATGTCAATATTTACTAAAAATTAGTCCATATCTTTCTGATTCTCAAACTTATTAGCATAAAGGTTTGAGAAGTATACTGTTATTATATTATGAATTTTGGTTGTTTTTGTGGTGATGTTTCCTTTCTCATTTCTGATTTTATTTGGGTGTGTTCTCTTTTTTTCTGATAAGATTTGCTAAGGGTCTGTCAATTTTATTAATTTTTTTGAAGAACCGACTCTGCTTTGTTGATTTTTTCTATAGTTGTTTTTTGGATTCTAATTCATTTAATTCTGATTTAATTTTAATTAATTCTTTCCATCTACTGGATTGGGGCTTAGTTTGTTGCTCTTTTTCAAGGAGCTTTAGGTGCCTCATTAAATTGCTGGTTTCAGATCTATCCAATTTGTTAATGTAGGAACTCAGAGCTATAAACTTGCCTCTGAGTACTGCCTTTGCTATGTCCCAGAGAAGCTGACAGTTTGTGTGTTCATTTTTGTTAAATATCGTGAACATTTGAATTGCCTTTGTAATCTCTTCCATGACCCACTGGTGGTTTAACAGTTCAGCCTCCATGTTTAACAGAATTTCCTTTGGTGGTTTTTGATGTTGAATTCTATTTTTATTCCCTTGTGGTCTAAGAGAATGCAAGGCATAATCTGAATGTTTTTGAATTTGGACAAATTTTCTTTGTGATATAAAATGGTTTATTTATGGATAATGTTCCATGTGCTGCTGAGAAGAACGTGTATTCTGATGCTGCTGGTGAAATATTCAGTTGATAGCTGTTAAATCTAGTTGATCTATGCAGTTATTTAGGTCTGAGGTTTCTCTGTTGAGGTTTGCTGCGTTGATCTATCTAGTGGGGATAGTGATGTGTTAAAGTCCCCAACAATTAATGTCTTTGGATCAATGTGTAATTTTAGGGAAAGTAGTGTTTCTTGGATAAATTTGGGTGCTCCTTTATTTGGTAAATAGATATTTAGAACTGTAATAACCTCCTGAAGGAAAGATCCCTTAGTATGGAGTGACCTTCTTTATCTCTTCTTATTGATTTTAATTTAAAGTCTATTTGATCTGACTTTAGGATTGCAACTCCCACCTGTTTGTGGGTTTGTTTGCTTGACAGATTTCATTCCAACCTTTCACTTTCAGAAAATATTTGTTTTTATGGGCAAGGTGTGACTCTTGAAGGCAGCAGATAAAAGTATCTTGATTTTTGATCCATCGAAACAGTCTATGTTGCTTAATTGGAGAGTTGTCCATTAATATTGAGAGTTAGGACTGAGAGATGTTTGGTAGTTTCTGCCATGTTATCTACATTCTTGGGGGATGTGACAACTGGGTTCTTCCTATGCTTCTTGGATTCTCTGTTTCGGGGCTGTTTCTTGGCCTTTATTGTGCTCTTGTTGGTTTTCTATGTGTAGGACATCTTTAAGTATCTTTTGTAGGGCTGGTTTGATGAAGATATTTGTTTCAATATTTCAGTTTTGCTGTGGAAGGTTTTTATTTGACCTTCCATTATGAAGGAGAGTTTAGCTGGGTACAGTATTCTTGGTTCATGGTTGTTTGTCTTTAGGATATGGCATACATCATTCCAGGCTCTTCTTGCTTTAATTGTCTCTACAGAGAAATCTGAAGTTATTCAGGTGATTGATCTATTCTCCTTAACAGCTTTAAGGATTCTTTCTTTGGTCTGAATTGATCTTGTGTGGATTACAGTGTGATGGTGGGATGTCCTGTTCTGGTCTGGTCTATTTGAGTTTCTAAAGGATTATTGTATTTGAATAAGCCTATCTTTTTGCATGTTTTGGAAGTTCTCGGCTAGGATCCTGTTAAATAAATTTCCTCGACCATTAATTTCTGTCTCTAGGTGCTCTTCTACACTCATTATCCTCAAATTAGGCTGCCTGATGGTGTCTTCTAGATGTTGAATTGGTCTATCATATTTCTTGGATTTGTCTTGAATAGTTATCTGTTCTTTCTTTATAATATCTAGGCTGTCTTCAATCCCAGAGATTCAATCTTCTGCATGATCTGTCAATACTTTCTATTTTTTTAAAATTTCTTTTCCTTCTAATTGGTCAGCTTTGATAGCTTCAAATTCTTTGTTGGAGCTTTGTTTTAGATCTTGTATGGACTTCTTTACTTCTTTAATTTGGTTTTCAGTGTTTATTCTCAAATCCCTCAGTTGATTGGTTATGGTTTCATTGGACTCCCTTTCCTTCTGTTGGGCTTCATTCAGAATTCCCTTTGTGGCCTCCCTGGATTCCTCCAGCTTTCTGTTTGTGGATTCCATGAATACCTCAATTAGTCTTTGTACATTCTCATCCCGATCACTCAATTCCTCTATTATCTTAGATTAACCTCATCACGCTTGCGATATTCCTGTATTAATCTTTGGTTAGCCTCATCACACTCACACATTTCCTTATCATGCTCACAGTATGACCTTTGCAGGCTTTCAAACTTTTCATTCAGTATGTTTACCAGTATTGTTTGTAGAGCATTTTGGTATCTCTCCTCTGGGTTATTCATTCACTGCTGTTGCCTGATTGTCATGAATGGGAGTTGAAATACCTAGACTTTCCATTCCCCTTGCATTTCTGCTTGTTCTGTCCATTTGGGTATAATAGCCAAACCAATTCTGAGTTAGAACACTATTTTAAGGTGAGCATCAACCAGAGCCCTGTAGTTGCACAGATTGTTTGATCCAGTCAAAATGAGTACAGATACAATCTAATTCATCAGATACAATCTAGTTCAACAACAAATAGCTAAGGATCAATGGACAAAGAAAAATCAAGTAAGGGGTCAGCAGACCAGAAATTAATAGGTTTAGGGAGAATTGTGAGGAGAAAATAAGATTGGAGGAACTTAGGGAGGCAAAGTGAGAGAGTGATTCAGAGAAAGGGTAGGGATAGCAGGAAAGGAAAAGAGAGATAAAGAAAAAAGGAAATATAGAAAATAAAAATTTAAATGAAACACTTAAAAATTATATAAATATAAAGAAATAATTCTACAATTGATGGAGTTAAGGTTGGGAGTCTGTGAATTGAGTAATCAATATCTGAATTAAAGATGCACACAGTAAAGGATAAGAGCTAATCATTAAAGACAGGTATATATCTTGGGATGAACAGAACAGCAATTAAGTAATGCAAAAAAAAAAAACCCTATAAGGAGCAAAAGGGAAAAGAATATAAAGAGAATAATAAAAATAGAAAAAATTAACAATAACAACAACAAAAAAAACCTAACATGAAAATGAGAAAAATAGTCAACTGTTTAAAAAAAATAGGTAGAAAAAAGTAATTTGAAAAAAGGGGGGAAGGTTCTGTGTGTCCCCTTTGTCAGTAGCCAGTCTCTTGGTGGTGAAGTCTCTGGTTTGCTTGTGATATTTGGTCCTGTGGTTTAATTGGTTTCTTAAATCAGTTTGAGCTGGTTGAGGGAAACTATGCCTCACCTAGGAGTTTATGTCCCTCCTCCCAGGCTAGTTCAGTGGGAGGGTGTTCTACTTTGAGTATCACAAAAAAGCAAGTAGCTGTTTCCTCTAGCTTGGAGTTGCTGTGAAAATTGCTAGGTTGTAGATTAGGCTGTGGCCTGACAAGGATCGGTAGCTTAACCCTAATGCTCTAGCTCCTGAGACACTCAATCAGGCCAGCCTGGAGCCAATCTCAAGATTTATGTGTACCAAGTTTCCAATTCCTCAAAGGCTGTAGTTGCTTCCTGTGAAGCAGCTGGGTAAGGTAGTTTCTGGCTCTGTTTACTGGCTGAGAGTCTGCTCCACCCACGTGGAGCTGCCTCTGCTTGGGCGGGGCTTCTCTCCCCAGGGGTGGAGCTGAGCCCTGCTGAAGGTCAAATGGGGCTAGTTGCTCTGGATGGGTCTGTGTAACTATCAAAGATTTTTTTCTCAGGTGGTAGAGGAGGGACTACCTTCCCACCACTGCTCCATGAAAACGAGTGAGGATGTCTTGGGGTACTTATGTCTATCCCTTGGTTTCCAGGTCTTCCCCATAGACGGTCTGAAACTATCTGTGGTTGGCCAAATGAAGATCTCCATTCCTCAGTTGTTGCTGGTGGTGAGTAGAATCCGTTCTGGCGTCCTTGTCCCAGGCTCTCTGTGTTGAATAGGGTGGCCAGCGACAGCAACTGCCACTGCTGTGGGTGCCCCAAACCGAGGTTGCTCGAATTTGTGTCCTTCACTAAGCTGCCTGAGTTTTTCCTGTCTGGCCAAACTCTCTGTCCTATGATAACAAACTTGGTGTGTCTCTCTAACTTTAGATTTTCCACTGGAATACTAATAATGGTTTCTACGGGAGAGTTTGTTTAGCCCCCAACCAGCCTCTCCTGCACCATCTTCCTTACCCCTACTTAAGCTAATGAAATTCCTAAGTACTTAAATATAAAACATAAAGAAATGTAAAAAAAAAAGTATATGATGTAATTAAAAAATTGGAAATAAGTTAAAAAAGATAGTTAAATAAATGGTGAGCTTGGCATTAGCCCAACGCAATTGAAAATGTATATTCACAGAAACTTTGTACCAGGCTGTGTAGCACAACTTTGTTAATAGTTGCCAAAACTTGGAAACAAACAAACAAAAAGAGATTGTTTCAGTAAGTGAATAGATAAGTAAACTATGGTACACCTCCAAAATGGAAGGCTATTTACACCTAATGAGTTATCAAGAATATGGAATAAATTTATGTCCATATTGTTAAGTAAAAGAAACAACGGATTATATGTTGCATAATTCTGAAAGGCAAGCCATAGAAACAGTAGAGATTAGTGGTTGTCAGTTATAGGGGTGAGGAAAACTTCAGTCTTGAGTAATAGCACAGGGATTTTTAAGGCAAGTAAGATTATGATGATAAGTACTTGTCATTAAACACTTTTCAAATCCCATAGAACAAATATGAAGAACGATCCCAATGTAAATCAAAGATTTTGCATGAACATCATGGATTTTGTATGCCAGTTTTTTTTGGGGGGGTGAGGGTGGGCATGTTGGTCATGGTGCTTGAACTGGACCTGAGCTGTTCTTAAGCTCTTTAGCTTAAGACTAATGCTTTACCAGTTGCAGCACAGTGCCACTTCTGGCTTTTTCTGTGGTGCTAAGGAATAGAAGCCAGGGCCTCATGCATGCAAGGTATGCACTCTACCACTGATCCACCTTCCCATCCACCCCCTTTTTTCTGATTTTAAAATATTTTTCTTTTCCAAGGTACCCAACACATGCTTACTAAAGAAATAAAGGGATGGATGGAAAATCAAGGAAGGAAAAGCTCTCTTTGTCTCCAAGGGACCAACAGTCTTTTTGTATATAGGACAGACATAAAGAGATTTTTAAGAATAAGTTGCAGATATGGATAATTAAAAGACCTATGTAATGAAACTTTGAATTTTAGTAATAGATGGGAAGATCTTCAGGAATCAAGACATGATGATTCTCGGGAGATGTTTTTACCCATGTATTATTACTTCTTCACTAGAAATAAAGAGGAAGAGTGGCACCCAACATATAAACACAAAGAAAACAAGAATCAATGGTGAGTAAAACTTACCTGGGCCACAGTCTCTGAGACTGGAATCATTGCAAAGCCTGGAAAAATGAGTATAGTAGAAAAATCATTCTTCAAAAGGACCATGCTCAAAGTTTTTTTCAAGTATACCAGAAAAACAAGCTATTGTAACCTGATGACTTTAAAAATTCTAAGCATCTCTGGCTTCATGAAAATTGTGGTAACCTTCTGCCAAGTTACAGTTCAAACTACCTCATATTGGTAAAACAATACCCAAGGTGCCAAGGTGCTGAAAGGCTTAGTTTCTGTTAGTCAGAGGAGTTGACAATCTTGGATGAGAAGAATGCTTAGTGCAAAGTAGAATTGTAATCAATGACATTGTCATTTGAACCACATTGTTTTCAGTGTAACCAATTGTGAAACCAACAGAAATTCAAAAACTAAATTAGAAAAACAGATGCTTCTTTTGTTTGGAAAATATAGCCCCATCTAGCTCTATTGTGTATCATTTTCTTTGACTTACACCACATAGAAAGAAAAATCACAGCACGTAATACAAAACAACACAGAAACATATTTAGTAAATTTGTGGATTTTATGTCATTTATAAACTTTGGGTTGACAAACAATTTCAAAGCCTTTTGAAAATATTTATAAACACAAGAATCTCTGTAATGTTACATATAATTACACCATGCTTTCTCAAAAGCATATTTCTGAGATAGAGTGTATACAGAATATCAAATTTCCTAGTTGGGGTTTGTCTTGGAGACAGTGAACAATTTATTTTTCAATATGTCTCCAGTGACGCTCGTGATTAAGCTAACTACATTGGTGCAACCAGAGGAAAGAGATTTATCTTGTGTATAATTTCTAAATTGACTTGTGACATTAGAGAGACGATCTATAGAGTAGGACTTATTCTTCAGTTCACTAAATTCCAATGAATTTTTGTTTCTTCAAGATCTCAACTATTTTTTAAGTCAATTAGAAAGTTCACTTTAATGTTTTTGAACTGCCAGATGCCCTGTGATTTAAAAACTAACATTCTCAACTTTGCATGGATTCATTGGCATTCTATATTCAAGTACAGCTTCAATTCTAGGCTTATGTACAAAATTGAGTTGAATAGTAACAATGCCTAGAAATATTGATATTTTTTAAAAAGGAGATCCTGTGCCAATAAATGTCTTAGAAGAAAAAGAAGTTACACACACAACACACACACACATCAGATAAACACTAAGTGTGGAGAAAACACACTTGTTTGTTTTGTGATATTTCTGAGTTCATAACCCATCATTGTGGGCATAAAACTAAAGAATTTTAATTTAATGTTTTGGCAATAGTGGAACTTACCCTCAAGCCTTTCCAGTTTCAAGACAGGTGCTCTGTCATTTAAACCATGCTCATTTTACCTTAGTTATTTTTAAGATAGGTTTACTGGGTTGCAATACTCCTATGTTTTTCCATGTCACTCACATGACGGGCTTGTGCCACAGAGACCAAACATGGAGTTCTTGCTGGGCTCAAACCTTGATCTTCTGATCTCACCTCCAAAGTAGTACAGATGATAGGTTTTAGCCATCATTCCCACCTAAATTTTGTTTTCATTCTATTGCAGTGCTTCTATTTTGTTTTTTAACAACACACTTAAAGTAGGGTTTTTTGTTTTGTTTTGTTTTTTGCTTTGCTTAAAAGTTTTCTGGCTAACATATCTTCAGCTGTCAAAAAAATTAGACATCTAATGCAGATGAATCAAATTCAAGAGCAAATTTCTTATTTATTATGAATGGATAGATACTTAGATAATGAGACTCATTAACAAAGTCCAGGAAACCTCAACCTATTGTCCAAAAGTCTTTATCTTACTATAAAAATACAAACAGATAGCAAGAGCTATCTTGGGCTTTGACTTTTACTGCTTTGTTTACTAATAGACCATAGATTGTGCTTAGTGGACATGTGAACTTCATTAATGACTTTGCTTTGAATCTATTCTTTTATCCATGAGTTGGGTGAAAAATACATTTACATAATTTTATTAATGTGATGGTATGATGCCAATAAAATTATTTCAATTTCAATAAATTTCAATTTTAATAAAAGCCAATTATTTATTCTTGTTTCTTTATTAGTGTATGTATATTATTTTGAAGTAGTTGCACAATTGAATCACCATTCAATATGTCAGTTTATAAATGCAATGCATCTTACTCAATATCATTATTTACATCATCCTTTCTCATTCTTCCAAACCCTTCACCAATTCCTTATTTTTTATTTTCCTCACTTTCACATTTTCTCATTTCAAATTTTGCAAAATAAAACTGAAAATTCTAACTGAAAAAATGTCAACCTTCTTGTGAGAGACAGAGGATATTTTATCTCATCAATCTGAGGTGAGTCAACTAAAAATCTATGGACACGATCACTCCAATACATCATTTAAAGCAGAATAGTGACATAACAGTTTAGTAGATTCAACTGTCTTTGAAAAAAGGAAACAAGAAGTATGCTAGTGAAAAGAACAAATAAAAATGTATACAATTCCAGTAACAGAATGTGAATCTCCTATCAAGGAAGAGGAAAGGCACGCTTTAGCTTTCCCTTCCATTAATGCCTATTGCTGAGTGAAGCACAGAAGTTTATTTTCAGTACAATATTACAACCAATTCATGCCAACTATTTCATCTGAAATTCTACAAGGAAACAACAACCTGTTCCAATGCTAAAAGGGAATATTGGTTTTCCAGTCTTCAACATGACCCAGAGATTTCCAAGATAATTTTTTGTTAATGAGAAGAAACCATCAAAACTGGAAATTTTCTCCTCACTTAGTGATTTTAAGAATTTAATTAACATTTAATTTGTCATTATACTGCATTAAGACCAAAGAACATAACAGGATTTAATTTAATTATTCAGAAACATAAAATAATTGAAAATGTAACAAAATCATCTAATAAGTACTATTTATGTGTTCAAGTAATTGTCACTTACTGTTTTTGGAAAGAAGACTTTTACTACTAAGTTATCAAATTTGATAAGGGAATATTTTCAAATTTTGTGGATTGGATTTGAAATGGAAGAACATAGATGCTAATAGTAAATTTAAACATTGAAATAATTAGGGAGATGCTGCTTAACTGTGAGAGGACTAAAATAAAATGAAGTGTATTTATCATTTTGTAGGGTAATAGAAAAGAAAAATAATCATGATGTATTTCAGAAGAAAAGCAAAAATATTGGAGAGGCAGTGGAATTGTGGCTGAAAGTGGTAAAGCCATGAACTTGAGCAAAAAATCACAAGGACATTTAACAGGCCCTGAGTTCAAGCCTAGGACCCAGAAAAAAAATGAAAAATACTTAAACACAATTAACAAAAAGAACCACTCTTATACACACATGTGCCTATACCATACACACTAATTTCTTGAATTTCAAGAGTAAAACTGAACAATTAGACTAATAGAGACAGATGGATACCTTTAGAGTAGACCAAAGGTTAATGGAGGTGTTTGAACTCTCTGAGCTAACAAGAGTAAAGATCAACTCTTCCCTTGAAGTTTGTTACCTAAACAATGAGACCATTCCTATTCTTCTCAAGTTCTGGGAATCAGGTGAAAATGTCAAGTAAATGACATTTGGTGTTCGATTTTCATATTTAGTAGAATGGAACACAAACCTTCCATATCTAGTAGATGGAATCACACTTTTAAAGTACTATATAGAGCATTAAAAGGCAGAAAGACTCTTCACCAGAGATTATAATTAACAAGCCATGCACATGAGACTCCAACTATATTGTCCTTTACTTCATATTCACAGTTAGACTTCAGTCCAGCTATGGTGAGACAAATATAGACCAATTAGAATAAGAAGATGTCACAAAGGCAAATAACAAGGAATAGCTAATGGTTTTAGAAACAAAATTAGAAGTTTGAGGTTATGGTATGTCCATTAAGGAGTTTTTCTGCTTCTTAAAGAGCATTGATAGAATATACTAGGCTTTTGAGAATTACTAGTCTCTCTATTATCTATAGCTGCTTATCATACAGGACAAGGAAAACCAACATTAGAGAACTGGCAAATTCCTTTACAAATATATTAATAGAGGCACTAGGTAAATGAAAACTCCACACTTCCATTATTATTGTTCTCTCTCTCTCTCTCTCTCTCTCTCTCTCTCTCTCTCTCTCTCTCTCTCTCTCTCTCTCTCTCTCTCTCTCTCTCTCTCTCTCTCTGTGTGTGTGAATTTGGGTTTGTTAGTAGTGGGGCTGGAATGTTGGGTTTGGGTTCTATTGTTTTGCTTTTTCATTTAAGACTAGCACTCTACCAACTGAGCCACAGCTTCACTTGGATTTTCAGTGGCTAGTTAAAGACAAGATTATCATGGATATTCCTGCTTATGCTGGCTTTGAACCACCACACTGAGATCACAACCTTCTGAGTAGCTATTATTACTGGCAGCCACTGACACCCAGCTCTTGCCATTTATTTTAAGGCTGGTTCTGTTGGAAAAAGCATGCAGCAAAGTTTTCTACACCTAGGGAATCACAGTACAGATAGAGTTGGTGGTCTGAGACTTTTGCTCAAGATATAGCAAAGATAGCCAAAGAATGAGTAGTTCACCAGCTATTTAAGATGAACATATAATGTAAGCAAAGTAAAGGAGGATATTTGATATTGTTAAAGGACAAATAATGTGAGTCCAGTAGATAATAGTGGTGAGATATGGTAATCCATTTCATACACACAAAAATAAATGGAAAGCTCTGTTGTTTTCCCCTTTACAGCTGGCATACTACCATATGAGATATGCCTCCAGTTCCTGCATGTTGTTCATTAATAGAAGATAAAGGTTTAAAAAACTTTTCTGCCTAGGTTACTTCCAGATTCTCACATCTCAGCCTTTCATGAGTCACTGATGCCCAGTGTTACATTTGATTATAATTCTGGAGTTTGGGAACTCAACAGAGTCAATTTATAATTTCAGTTTAAAAAGGTATTTATTTTGAGTAGTTAGTCAGTTATGCTATATGGCTCAAATGTATAGTCTGAAATTGGAAGGTCATATCTTAAAGGAAAGTCCACATAAAGTATACAAAGTGAGATAAATCTGTATGTCCATGAAATACAAATTTGTAAGGAAAGACTGCAAACTGTCAGGATCTTATGGAGAACAAGAAAGCAGGTGTGCAAGTTATATTTATTTATGGGGGATACTTAAAGCTGTTCAGCCAGAGAAAATAGAAAATGCATTCTTATATATGTCACAAAGCACATATAAAAATATGGTAAAGATGGTGAGCTTTGGTTATTTGGATTTATTGGTTTTCTATTGTTGGGTAATGAATTGCCATGAAGTTGTGGGGGGAATCACCTATTTATTTGTTCAGATTTTTGTAGATCAGAAATTGACACAGCATTGTTAGTTTCTCTGCTCAGGATCCCACAATTCTGCCTCTGTTTACCTCACTGTATTTTCACTTGAGATTTCTGAGATAAGATCTTCTTTCCAGAGAACTTAGGCTTTTGACCAAATCATTTCCTTCCTAAATATCAAGAGCATCACATTCCATGTTTCCCTTCTATCTTCAAGCTAGCAAGAAAACTTTGAGTCAATTTCTTATTTTTAGTTTCCTCTTTATTGCAGAGAAATGCAGAGGAAATTCTACTTTTAAGGAATTTATCTGGCTTTATAAGGCACAACTTACCACAAGGTTAACTGTTTTCAAATGGACCCCAAAGTAACTTAAGGTTGGAAAGCCCCAGGGGCCATCTTGGAATTCAGTCTACCACAATGGACAGCTGCCACAAGTCAAAGCCAAAACAGAGCAACTGTCCCTGTCAACATGATAAACTACTGATTCACTGAGAGAGGAAGTGAGTTTCCCTGCTGTTCAATTCTGCTGTGGCTCCTTGGGAGACTGTATATATCTCCAATGATGCTCTTAATAGAGACAATAGTCATAGATGGAGAGTGTTCTTGAAATTGGCATGGTAGGAATGGCTGAGTTGTCTACAGATGCTCAACATATTGGAGATACATTTTGGAACCAAAACTAGTCCTTTTTTGACTTGAAATGCTTACAGTGTTTCCTCAGGTTCCATATTTACTTTGTATATTAAGGTTCAGGGTAACAATGGATAGGCAAAAGCAATGGGAACCAATCCAGGTATAATCCAAAAGATCTATCTACAACACATTCTTCAAAGTCTCTGGATGCTGTACCAAGCATATCTAAAGACTTTATCAGAGACTTCATTCTTTAACATATGAATAAATAGGAAATAGAGTATAGAATTGTGGTCAAATTTTTGTGTAGGAAAAGTCGAGATTAAATAAACAGTGCTTTCCTTCCACTCCAGTATTTCTCAGAATTTTACCGTAGTTCTGAAATTCTCTAATGGAAGAGTATAACATGTAAAATTGCTAATTATTTAAACACTGAACTCTTTTTTTTTCATGTAGAGACCTTTGACACTAAATTTTACCAACTTTAATGGGTAAACTGCTGCGTTTTGGGAGAAAGTCATGAATCATAGAAAGAGGCTTAATAATAATCATGCCGTTTCATCCCTGATTTCAGAGCACATTCAGTTCCTTCTTAGAAATGGATCATCACCACCAATGGGAGCCAAATATGTAAACAGAAGCTGTAGAAAATGAGCAGTTTCTGCTTGCAAGCTTATGGGATTTAATTGTAATGTATATTTACATATAAGCAAGCCAGAAAATGGTACTCACAATCTTGCCTCCACAATATGTAAGAAATTAAATGAAACATTGTAGGCATGAAATGTATCCTGAAATACTAGTCCAAAATCAAGAAAAATTCTAACAAGGAGGTGACAATAAGAAATTATTGCAAGCTGTTACTCTTAGTAGATAATGCAAGAGAAAAAGCTTAAATTTTTCGCTTTTTCAAATATAATCCTAAAAAAGTTAGAGAAAGGATCATTCTGATTTTTATTCTGATTTTTTTTTTTGTCAGTCCTGAGGCTTGAACTCTGGTCTGAGTACTTCCCTCAGCTCTTCAGCTCAAGGTTAGGGCTCTACCACTTTTGGTTTTCTGAGTGGTTTATTGGAGGTAAGAGTCTCACAGACTTTCCTGCCCAGGCTGGCTTTGAACCACAATCCTTAGATGTCAGCCTCCTGAGTAGTTAGGATTACAGGTGTGGGCCATTGGCTACCACTTTCTGATTTTTTTTTGAGCAGTTGCAACCAGTGCAACTTTTCAGCACAGAAATTGCATCACTTTTTGTTAGCATCATCTTAAAGTTATATATTTTTATTATCTTTAAGGATTTTACAAAGGGCTTACCATTCCACAAGTCAGTTTATAAGTACATTGCACTTGATCAGATCTTTCCTCCATTGTTTCATTGACTACTAATCAACAAGTCTACTTCCTTTTTATGTGACAATGTGGCCAAATAAAACAGAAATGATTCTTATATGGCTAAATTGTTCTCCAATCACTCCTCAGAGGTTCATTCTGGAAGATGGTGCTATCCAATAAACTCAGCAGGCCTTGTCATTTTACAAGTTTTATCAAAAAAAGCTTGAAGATAAAATATAATCAACTCATCATATCCCCAGTTCACCAATAGCAGACTTCAAAACAATAAAGTTATAAAAAAATTGCATCTGAGGGAATCTCGTAACTCCTAAGGTAAAAGAGGTCTTCCATAGACTCATTTCCAGCTTTGGATGTATTAAAAAAAACAAACTAAGTCCAAAAAGGTAGCAGGGACATGTTGGCATAGGCTTTCTGATTCTTAACACAGGCATCTTGTATTAGACTTAGTTCATGTTACTTTGTTCTTTTATCTATGATACTTGTTATGTTCTTTGTGTTTAGGTAATGCTGTACATAGTATGATGAATATATTTTGCAATAAGTACTGCTATGCTATAGTCAAATGTCAAATGATTGAGTGTGCAATGCCATTTAGTTACACTTCCCTTTTTAGTGAGGTACAATAGCTATTCTGCTTAGTAATAGCCATACTTCTAATAGAAAACTGAAAATTCTCTAAGAATGTGTTCTCTAGGTTTATGCTTCTTTACTGATTATTTTAAATTTGCCTACAATATTCAAGGCCATAATATACAGAAAACCAGTTAGTACAAAAGACCCAATATCAGAGCAAGCTTCTAAAGAAAAAGATTAAAATGATACTAATGCACTTGTTTATGTCAATACTATATAAATCTGTCCATCTCTATAAAACATCTTCTTATACCCAGTAAAGTAACAAGGCTATCAATCAGCTAATTTTAGTCAAGAAATGATTTCCTTTTTACTCTAGGCCTGTCTTTTGGGTCACCTCAATGTCTTATTTTTAGGTTTCTAATTTTAAACAGATAAAATTTAGTAATATTCCTTGGAGTCATTGTAAGTTCAGGGGAAGATCTGGAGAACAGAAAGGGACACAGAGAAGAGATATGTTTTAATAAGACACTCCTAAATAAGATGCTTTCCTTTTTAAAGAATTTGCTACAAATATAATATTCTTAAAAATAGAACATCTCAATTTATCCAAAGACAGGTAATATCTGTGTAAAAATCCCATCTTACCCCACCAATGTCCTTCATCCTGAGCAGAGATGCACCAACTCTCAGGCTGGGGAATAGCTTATCCTCCCAGGTCCACTCAATTCTTGGCCTATAGGCTGAGATTTCCACCAAGGGAGCCAATTAGTGCCAAATATGTTGGTGGTTTTTTGATGTAGGAAAATCTCCCCTAAGAACTGGACTGAGATGAGCCATCAAATGATAGTGATTTTCAGTCACTAATGATCTGGGATTTAAATAGAGACTTTTAATTGGGTTACCAAGCAACCTACAAATATTTTGGTGATACCTGCTGTGTCAATTGGGTAGTTTGTAACCCACTCTCCTCTGATTATGTTATCTTTGATATGAGTACATTCGATATTATCCATGATCAGCATGGGTTTTATTCTTTGTCATTAGCCAAGAAAAGACATCCTTGATTCTTTTGTTCACTCTTTACATGATGTTTCCATATGTCTAAAAGAGGATGAGTAAAGGATGGCTAGAGGGAATACAGAAAAAAAATATTCATTAAATTATCTTCCTATGCCCCGGGCTTCTTCTAAGTAAAGTTAGACCCCAGGAAAACAGAAAGGCTACAAAGGATTGTTGTACAACTCCTGATTCCACTTGATTAACAAAGCCAAAGCTTTGTGTTTATTTCTTAGATGTGTTTTTAAAGCATAAAACGTTAAAAATGTTGAAAGTATTGTTATTATGGGTTTTCTTTCACTGGAGAGTTATTTTCAAAGCAAACTTCTCAAGAAAAATAAATTCTGCCTTTCATTGTTTCCAGATGCCTCTCTGTCAGTCCCTGGGGCCAAACATATTAACTTTCTTCTGACTGCTACTGTCATTTCCTCCAGTCCTTCTTCTTCAACTGCCTCGCTCAGGTCTCCCTCAGTTGCTTCAACTACAGCCTTCAGTTGTCTTGCCCCACTTGGGGGATGGTATTCTTTATCCCAGTGTTCTCACTCTCCCCTCTGGCTTTTAGATAACATTTCACATTGGCTTTCAACCTTCCACTCCTCTAAATACACAGTGGGCTCTTCAGAAAGGCTGCCTTTTCTCTTTGACATACGTGTGCGGTGTAACTCCCCCACTGTAGATGAAGCAGTAGCCAGACCTTTGCTTCTGTCAGCTTTTCTTCTATGGCCAGTTTTTCCTTTCTCTTCACTCCCTTATTTGAACTCTTTGTGGGTAGGTTTCCTAAGGCAGTGTGGGCTCTGATTGTCTGCCTTTGTGTTTCTCTGAACACCTCCTTCTTTCCCTTCGGAAACTTGTTTAATGTGAAAAATAACATCAGTCCACCTAAACTGCCATTTCTAGTGCTATTCTAAATGGCAAGGTTGAACAAATGAAAGGTAAGTTGTGGAGCTATTTCAAATAACAGGATAATTATTGTTCTTGATTGCGTTGTACAAATGAGGTAACTGAACACTCGATGTGTTAAAAGACTGGCCTATATCACAGAAATAGTAGGAAATAAATGAGAAATCAACTTGTCTAAGAACTTTTAACCACGTGATTTGCACAGGGCACCTTAGTGTCTGCCATTGAATTCTGACTCCTGGCCCAGTTTCATTTATCACTGTGTAATTGAAATAGAAAGTA
The DNA here is from genome assembly GCF_024711535.1 of Dipodomys merriami. Lineage (NCBI taxonomy): Eukaryota > Metazoa > Chordata > Mammalia > Rodentia > Heteromyidae > Dipodomys > Dipodomys merriami. Next base: position 13,051,544 of record NW_027206290.1, read on the forward strand.
AAAGTGGAAGCAAGTTTCACATCTTATACAGAGTCATTCCAGTTGTGTAATAAAAATACAAGTGGTAATATTATTGAGAAAATAATATTATTGAAAAAGTAATATTATTGAAAAAGACATCGAAAAAGAAATAATGGGGGAAATTGGGAGAATCACAGTAATGAGTTGTAGTTCTCCAAGGAAAGAATGTCCCATACTTTTGTATGCATTGTACAATTGTGAATCAGTGCCATCCTACATGACAAGGTGACAAAAAAACTGAATGGAATAATTTGAAAATTAAGGAAGCAAAACTCACAGAAATAATAAGATGCTCCTTCAAAGAGTATCTTTGAAAGTCTGGAGTTGGAAAATACCTCTCTGTTGCATTCTGATTTAGTATCAAGGCTTATTAAGTTACATAAAGAAAGTCATGAATTCTTTCTTACAAACATTTCCAAACTTGGGCTGTATGTGTGTTCCTGAGGAAGTCATTCCCAAGTTCTCTCTGAGCTGAGTGAAAATTGACATTTCCATTAGAAGCCTCTGTAAAGACAACTCTTGCATATCCTTCAAGTCAGTTTGCTGAAGTGCGAAATGTGATTTGTGGTTCCTTGTTTTCTTTTTTTTTTTAATTTTTCACCAATCTGCCTCTTCTCCATGTCTCCTGAACAGTAACACACCAGGCAAAGAAAACATGCTCACTACACAGTAATATCCTAATTATCCTCCTCTTAGCTCAGGCTCTTTTTGACAGGTGTCAACTAGATTTAAGTGGTTAGCTGCTAGGAATTTTTTTTTCTGTCTTTTCTTTTTTTCTACTTTATCATGTCTTGAAGTAGGGTTAAATGCTGACATCCCTTTGTACTTAACTAGAGACCACTATCAAAGAAATGCATGAATTATAGCTCCAGTTACACTGAGCTTAACCAGCTAATCTGCCTCTAATGACAAGATAGACAGACAATCGACCTTGGCTATATTTCTAGGAATGGAGTTGTGAAGTTTAGTCTACGAAATCTCTGCTTCTGTTTAGTCCCTGCCTGCTTTTTTTTCAGGTACTTTTACAAGTGGAATATCCTCATTCATTGCTCTATCTTTTTTAATTCACTTGTATGAATAAATTACAGAGTTCTGGTTTGTATCAAAGAAAGCATTCACTCATCATCTAGGGAACACAAAATACTTTTTAAACCATGAATTATTCTGAAAGAAAAGTATATGAGTTGTGCAACCTCTGTGGTATATATATATGAGTGTTAGTGGGAGAGAATGGGGCAGTGTCGGATGGTGTTAGCTCGGAATCTGATAGACTGACTATCAGGTCGTCACTAGGCTGTCAATCCTTAAAGTAGACTTACCTAGAAAAGGAAACAAACAAACAACCACCAAAAACACCCTTTCCAAACTTATGAACAACAGCTGTGAATGACAAAATATGTGTAGCTCCTCTCGTATGGTGTTTTCTTGTTGTTTATTGGCAGAGAATGTGATTTCATGGTAGAAGGTTGGAAAATGACCCCTCATAATGATAGAATTTACATAAATAAATGCTGATAACACAAAACAGATAATATGCCGTGGGTATCATCACAATAAGTTGTCTCCTACTGACATAGAATCTAAGTTGGAAGCACACAATTATGCAAATCAAACTAATGCCAGTTGCTCATTACTGTCGTGGTGGTAAAGGCAAAAACATATTCTCCATAGACAGCTCGAGGCTGGGCCACAAGCCAAAATGTTTGGTTTTGCTGACATAGTAACTGAGTCAACAAAAATAGGACATAATAGTAATACATCAGAGGAATCCACATCAGGACAGACCTGAAGCTTAATGGACTGTGAATTCCATGTCTGTGTGTGGAGCGTCCTTTCACTGGTCTGCTTCCATGTTTGCCGATTGAATAGAAACAGATTGCAGAAGCAATTCTTGTTTGGGCCTGAAGTGTCTGTAAAACATTCTATTAGCTTTTCCCAAAACAGATGATATGACATTTATAAATACTTAAATAATGTCACATTTCCCAGGCTTAAACACCTTTCAGAATATTTCAGGAAACCTGCTGCTATTTGATCTAGGTTTGTCCTGAGTTCTCATTATATCACTTGAGATGTTTCCATATGACAGAATGTTCATTTGCCTCCTAAGTATCTTTCCCTCCCTTTTATAAAAATAGAATAGTTGTTTCTAAGAGAATATATAACTCTAGCAAGTGGATCTACTTTTCACTCAGGCATACCTGAGAACAAACATAGCCCTTAGTGAAGGAAGGGTATAAAGTATTCAATTCTGCCCTATGTTTATTCCATCTTTCCATACGTCTTGTAGACTCATCATAAATGATCCCAGGACTTTTCCCTCTTCTATCTATGCCCTTTACCGTGATATTTTTCTGTTATATACACTGAGATACATGTTTCTGGCCATCGGTTCTGTGTTTGATCACATAATTTTTCTTGATCAATACGACTTAGGCTTTAGTTCCAGAAACAGAGGTTCAGGAATGCTTTTGCCACATCTGCTTAGACTGCTCAGCTCCTGTCTGGGAAGGGTATGTCTGGATTTGCATGAAAAAGAGAGCTGAACTGTCCTGCCTAGGCCTTTCTGTGTCAGCCAAGAAGCAGCTCTTCTCCAGGTAGCTGAGTGAGTTCAAGGTAAAATCACATAACTAAATCCAACCTAAAGCATCCTCTTCATACATCAGAAGCGAAAGAGATATTGAATGCTTGAAGCCCCAGAGGGTTTTTTTTTACTGTCTGTAAAACAACGTTGTATCAATACATGACTGTCATGTTTCCATAAAAGTTTTACAAGATAAAAATGCAACAGAAATGTATTATATAAATAGAAATTTTTAGTTCATTAAGCCACCAGACTTGAAATAAAAATATAACGGGAAATGCAAAATCAAACCACAAGAGTTATCAGTTCATAATCACTAAGATGACTATAATCAAAGACAGAAGACAGTAAATGTTAATGAGGATGGAGAAACCAAAGCTCTCCTATATTGGTGGATATGTAAATGGGTACAACTACTTTGGAAACTTTATAGCAGTCCCTTCAAATGTTAAACCTAGCAATTATACCTTGTATGTGAGCCCAAGAGAAGGGAAAACCCAAGTCCACATAAAACATATAAAATTGATATGAAAACATTATATAAATGGAAAATAAAAAGAAACTGCATTTGGTTAATTGCTTTTGGTTAACTGCTATTGGTTAATTTCGTTGACAAGCTTGACATATTCATATAATGAAATATTATGTAGCAATAGAAAGGATGAGGTATTGATGTATTTAGTATATAGATATATATATCTATATACTATATTTAGTATATAGATCTTGAAAACTTTATATACTAAGTGAAAAAGTGACTTTCAGTCACTAAAAACCATATGCTGTGCAATTTCATTTCTGTAAAATGTTCAGAATAGACAAACCTATAAAGAAAATGGATTGATCATTGCCTAGAGCCAGGGCAAGGGTGGAGGGCATGAGAAGTAATTTAATGAGCAAAAAAGGTTGCTTTTTGGGTAATAAAAATGTAAAATTAGATCATGATGATGGTTACACAAATCTATGAGTGTACTAAAACTCATTTAATTGTCAATTTTAAAAGGGTGATTTTTTTATGATTTTTGAATTATATCTCAATAAAGCTGTTAAAATATACTTTTCTCCAAAGCAAGGCTTAGTGTTTAATTTGGTTTTTCTTTTTTATGTTTTTGTCTCAAATTCCTGGACCTTGATTTATTATTAGCGTATCTCACATAATGTGGGTATTGACTGGAGGAGCTTGATAGAGAAAACAAAACAAAATTCTTACTATTGTTTCCTTGGAACTGCAAATGTGAAGTGCTGAATGTAAACTCCAGTACAGTGAAGAAGGAGGAAGAGGAAGAAATAATATTGGATCCCTGTCCATACTTCCTTCTCTTTGCTTTCTGGTCATGTGCTCCTTACCATGACATTCTGCCTTTCCATAAACTAAGAGATGAGACAACCAACCATGGATTGAAACCTCTGAATCATCATCCAAAATAAAGTTATCCTCTTTTAAGTTGATGGGGTATTTTGTCACACCCGTAGAAAGGTAAGTTAACAGCATGAATTCACCTTTTTCCAAGCAGAACACCTTGCACTGCATTATATATAGTATAAACTCAATACATGTTTACTAAGCCCATGCTATAGGCAATATATTACCCAATGAGAAAGACTAATTTTTAATTGAATTCCTAATGACCTTTGATAAGATTTTCAAGTTTCTTCTCTCTTGTCAGGAAGCTAGCCATAAGAGCTTGCAAGAAAGGCAAATATCTTAAAACAGGAAACTGTTAAAATGTCAACTTCCTTCAGTTTTTGTCCCTTCCTTCCGAAAAATGTCCCTCAAGAATTCTCTCTCTATTGGTGGTAGGTATTATAGACCATCTAGTGGACAGTAGCTCAAATGTTTGACATATTTTCACTTCTCTCTCAAAATGGTTGCTGATTAATAGCCAAAGTGATCAACCTCAGAGGAAACATGAGGTTTCCAACCAACCCAAAGCCATTTTCTTCACTCCCATTACCCACTAGAGAATTGCAAAGATTTTTCCTTGTCTGGGAACCATCACTGGCTTTACAGTCGGCTTGTCTGTGGTTTAGAAACTGAACATGTCAGCATTCCTTTTTACTGCCTTTAGTGTAGCACCAAATGTGTTTTGTTCTCTACTTACAAAAGTGAAGATTGTTATTTTTTTTAAAAATCACACGTTTCCCTGAGGAACCACTCACTCCTAACTCCCTGACAGGTTATGAGGACCTCAAAATTAAGAAATATATCCAGATATGTGAGTTTGTACAAAAAGGACTAGAAAACCAACCAGACATGAAACCACTCAGTTATGTGCCTGGCTTCTGTCAAGAGATGTGCATGTGTGTCTGTGTGTCTGAATTTTCAGGCTTATAATAGACATGTACAGCTAACTGACTTTTATCTTGCCTCTGTCATATTGATCTATCAGTGAATCTATAATAGAAGATGGGAGCCTGGAACAGTAAAAAGTAATAACCATTGAGATGGATAGCCCAAGCAAAAATGTAGTTTCATGGGGACACTTAGTGCAAAAAACTGTAGATTCATGTCAAGGGGGCATAAGTATCCCCTTCAAAGCCAACTGTTAAAAACACCTAGTGCACAGATGACCTGCCTTCAGAATATGATATGTTTCTGTATTGATTTTCAGAGTTTCAAAACAACAGGAAATAGCCAAGTGAAAGTTTCTTTGCAGAGCACTAAAAGTAATTTACCTTCTTTCTTTGATTTCAGCTTCAAATTTTGTTTTATGGTTCAAAGTACAAGTGCTTATTTTAAAAAATTCATTTCTTACTTATGGTAGAGAGCAGCACTGGAGTCCAAAGAAGTGTGGAGCAAGAAATGAGCCACGAAATGAAACAAAACAAACCCCCTGAATTGCATTAATGAAGTTAACAGTTATGCATTACACAATCAAGTTTGTCTTTTTTAGCACAGACCTATTGATGGACAGGAATTTAGCATAATCTAAGTATTCTGCAGAAAACAATGGGGAATATATAAAATGCTCAGTATGACGGCTTTGAATTCATCCATGTTTGGCTTCTGAAATTCCATCTTTTCTACATCCCTTTGCATGAAAATACAATAATTGGTCACATTAAAAGATGTTGCCTTTTGGGATAGAAGAAAAACAATTTGCTTTCCAGTGAAAATTAGTACCACTTGCCTATTACTGATGCATGTTAAATGCTGAAGATGGTATAATATAAATAACCTACCATTCCTAACTGGACCCCTTTGTTTCCCAGAGATCTTGTGCTTTAAATTCACATATATTTGCTTCACGCAGTATATTGAGATGCAAGAAAACAAATTTCAGCTTGCTCTGTTTTGTTTTTTTTTTTCATTTTTGGCTCTAAGAAGTTGTATGTGCCTTCTGCGTGAAGTTGATGGACAGTCAAAGGAATGCATGAAAGAGCATACATGCAGGAGCCAGAGGAGTAGGAAGGCTCCCAAATCAACCACTACTGAACTTTTCTCTCCCCATGTCCTCCACTTTGCTACCAAGGGTTCCCATTGGTTAAACCCAAGCTCAAAGCCATATGAAAACCTCAAATGTATCATCCCTTTCTATCAAGCTTGTGGGACATAGATTATAGAGTAAAAAATCCCAGAATGATTTAGAAGAGCAAACTGAAAAATAACCCATTATGTGAGCATATATACTGGGGTGTTTATTTTAGGTGTGTGCTTTATGTTATAAAATAGGCACTATAGGACTGGTAAGGTGACTCAGTGGTAGAGCGCTTGCCTTGCATGCCTGAGGACCTGGGTTCGATTCCTCAGCATCACATAAGCAAAAAGAAAAAAAAACCGGAAGTGGCACTGTGGCTCAAGTGGTAGAGCGCTAGCCTTGAGCTGAAGAGCTGAGGGACAGCCCCCAGGCCCAGAGTTTAGGCCCCACGACTGGACCCCCCCCCCAAAAAAAATAGGCATTATAATTGTGAATCTTCATTCAGAGGAAACACAGAAAGTTTAACTATTTTTATAGATATACGACATGCCTTGTCCAACTTTAGAAGAATATGCAGCTCTGTCTATCAGCACAACAGAGACTATTCAGACCTTGAGAAAAAAATGAACTTAAAATTAATCATAGTACAAAAGAAATGAGAATCTATTAATCCCATTCATCTACTTCTTTGCATATATAACATTACACAGTGTGTAAACATTGTGACAATATTCCTAGTGGATAAGAGAATAACAAACCTCTTTTTTTCTCCTTTATTTCTCCCCCAGTCCCTACTGTAAACAAACAATAATTTGCATGCCCTGTAGTTTTTAAGAAAAACAAGATGCATTATCCTTATAAACTGATATGTTGAATTGAAACAACTTTGTAGAAAAACATAAGAAGGCATTCAAATCTAAATTAAAATAATGTATTGGACCCATAAAAACAAAAAAAAATCAGTCTTATGTGTGCCAGAACAGGATTAAAGGTGTTTATGAACTGTAAGCTGCTTTTTAAATTATGCTCTCTTAAAAGGGCCACTTATTGTAAATATTTAAATCTGTTAGGTATTAGATGTGGGCTAGATTATTTTTGTTGTGTGTTTGAACTTTTTATTAATGATGGCTTCTGCACACAATCTCACTCAAAGCATGCACATTTTATTATTTTTATTTTTTATCTTCATTAGGCAAGTGATAAACTTGGCAGATGATTTACATTTTATGCAGAATCCAGGTCTTATGTTGATTGTGCCTTAAAAGAAAAATAGGATCAGCTCCTTCTCTGTGTAGGTAAATTATCTCTCTCCCAATTATCCACCTATCTGTTCATCTAAATTCACAATAATTCAAGTGCACCCAGTAGCCCACTGACAGCATTGTCTCCACAGATTGCCAATCACTGGAAAAGTCACCACAGTTCTTCCAGTACACTACGATGGGTGGGATTCACAGCGGAAAAAAAGGTAATTATACATTACCCATGCTTGCTTGCTTTCTTCACTATACTCTTTCTCATCAAAGACAATGTTTTAAAATTTGCATATGTCTAGCTATGTCCTTATAGCTCAATAACTACATACATGTGATCGTATAAGATGATGCTAAGAGAAATGAACTCCAAGATGTGGACACAGAGGTTTTTCTTTGTTGTTATTGTTTTTTTTAATGTATTATGTGATTTCTTGTTTCTTTTGTATGTTCTGCCCCCTGTGGTATATCCCCTATTGTCACTGTATTTGATTTTGGTGCCCTGGTATTGTATATACATTTATCTGAATTAGAGAAGGGAAGGGGAACAACAGAATGGTGAGACAAAGGACAAGGGGGGAACCAATGCAGCAGCAAGATTCACAAGACAATATGTTGGAATCGTTTGTACAGCTTGGGGGGTGACTGGAGGAAGGTAAGTGGGAGAAAATGAAGGGGTAACAAAAATAAAATAAAATAATTCAGTTACAGGCTCACGCCTATAATCCTAGCTACTCAGAAGGCTGAGATCTGAGGACTGCTGTTCAAATCCAGCCCAGACAGGAAAGGCTGTGAGACTCTTATCTCCAACAAACCACACAGAAAATCAGAAGTGGCCCTGTGGCTCAAGTGGTAGAGCGCTAGCCTTGAGCTGAAGAGCTGAGCGACAGCACCCAGGCCCAGAACGCAAGCCCCACAAATGATAAACAAACAAATAAATAAAATTAAAAATTAAAAAACACCTTGCATATTTAACCAAAACTGCTTTAATGGTTTCAATTGTTAATTTCTTTTAAAAAATCAGATGACGTAAGTAAAAGTAAAGCTGAATTCTGTGTGAAAGAGCATCAATATTTCTGCTCCATTACAAGAGGATTCTAATATTTATCCACGTTGATGGTAAACAAAAGAGTGTGATAAGCATGTAACAGCAGGACACAACTTAGAGTGTGCTAAGCATGTAAGAAAAGGATTCATTTTGACATATGGCTACACACACACACACACACACACACACACACACACACACACACACACACACGAGCTGAGCTTCCTAATTATGGTGTTGTGGTGTTGTACCTGCCCTGCTGCTTTCCCTGGCAATTACCTCACCAGCTGCCTCAAGGAATCCTAGGTTCTCTGTCATAACTTAGGGTTCATAATTTCCCAAGTTATTTTGTCTACCTCCTACTACTCAGTTGCTTCCAAAGTACTGTTGCTTTAACTTCACACAGGATTTAATTTAACTAACTTGTCCTTTACTCAGTTTCCCCAAGCCCTGTCTCCCAGCTCTGCCCTTGTAAAGTCACCAGATATATAACCAGAGTGACTGTACTATCTTGTTCTATTCTTATTTTCTGTTATCTTGCTTGTCTTCTCCATTAGAACAAAATTCCATGGAGGTCACAGACAACATTTTGTTTGTTTTTGTTTTTCTAGTGTTTTATGTTATGCTACCCACAGTAGAATTCCAATGAGAGTTTTGGGAATGACTAAATCTTGAGCTCTCTCAATTTAACTTCATTTCCAGCCTCATTAAACCTTTTTTTTAAAGTATCAATTAGTTTTACAAGGGGGGAGTTATTTAAAAAATTATGCCTATTATGTACCTTGATCAGACATTCCTCCTTCATTTGCCCTCTTCCCCCTCCCCTTTGAAACTTTATTGTTCTATTTTCTCACATGAACATAAAATATTTTGATCATATGCACACCCTTTCCCTTCAATATTTAACCCCTATTCCCTTACAACTATGCCCTGGGCAGGCAACTTTAAACTTTCTTATATTCATTTTTGTTAAAATATATATTAATTGTTAGAAAAGGCTTCACCATAGTACATATATATACTCATCTCATTTTAGTTTGTGACTGAATACTGCTGTTACATATATGGATCAAGAAAATGTAATACAGAGACAGACAGGCAGATATACAGACAGACAGGCAGATAGATCTCTATCAGTTATGGAGCATCTGGGCTATACTCATATTTGTCTATTATAAATAATTTTTTAATGAATATAGGTGTTCAGATGCCTTTATTATAGCCTATTATATCCTGACTCACATTCCTTTGGACAAATGTCTGTGAATGATATTCCTGGATCCTTGAGTAGTGTTTTAGTTTTTGAGAAACCTCCCTACTGATGTCCATAGTGGTTGTTGTAGTTTGTATTCCCATTAACAATGTGTAGGAGTTGATTTTTTCCTCGCATCCTAGCCAGAATTTGTTGTGTTTGTATTTCTGCTGATGGCCATTGTGGCTGGTATGAGATGGAATGTCAATGTTCTTCTGCTCTGCCTCTCCCGTTAGGGCCAGGAATGTTAAACGATTCTTCATGCATTTATGGGATATTTTTACCTTCTCTTTTGACAGGTGTCTTTATTTCATTTGCTTATTTTTAAAATGAACTGCTGATTCTTTGGGAGTTTAGTGTTTTAAGCACTCTGTATTTTTCCGATTATTAATCACTTATCACATATACAGCAAGCAAAGATATCTCAATCTGTAAGATGTCTTTTCAGACTTGAGCTAATACCATTGCTGTGCTGAAGCTTTTTAGCCTAATTCAATCCCATTTGTCAACCCAAATGTCTATTTGCAGAGCTCTGGACTTCTATTGAGGAAATTACTGCCTGTTGCTGTAAGTTGTAATGTTTTTATATTGTTCGTTGCAGTAGTTTCAAAGTTTCAGGTCTTAATACCTAGCCCCCTATAAATAGATATTAGTATATGGTGAGATATAGAATCTACTTTCACTCATCTGAATGTGAATGTCCAGTTTTCTCAGCACCATTATTTGAAAAGTCCATCTTTTCTCCAACACATATTTAGGGCTCCTTTGCTACAACTAAGCTGTAGTGTATGGATTCATTTATGGGTCTTTTAATTTGTCCAATTACTCTTTGGACCGGTTTTTGTTTCAGTTCCTTGCTGTTTTTCTTTCCATGACTCTGGGGTTTCATTTGAAGTCCCACATTCTCATCAAACCTTTTAACTTTCCATAAGCAAATAAAGAAAACCAGAATTCTGAGGGTTTGTGGATGTACAATCTCAGATCCTGTGTTTCCTCCTCCATCATGTCCTTTTTATAGGTAATACCCAAGACTTGTTTCTGAGAAGGAGGCTGAAAAAAAAAAAAACAACTGCCCATCTCACAAGGCTGATAAGAGGAGCAAGAGAAACCATGCCAGTTAATAAGACAGGACAGAGTAATAGAAAATTCTAGTGTCTTTGCTTTTAAGGGAGAAAAAAATCGCTAAATAACAGAGAATAAGTGAATCCTAAGAGATTACCTAGTCAAGGCTTCTTCCTGTACCCTACACTAAAGACATTCTTTAGAACCAGACAAGCTGTATGCAGTCACCTTAAATTGGTCTCCCCTTGCCTGTATAATAAGCACAGTTGCACTCCTAGAGTTTCTATATAGCAATACTGACAAGAAAAGTATAGTCCTAGTAGCATAATGAAAAAAGCATGCAAAAGGCTAGGGAACGCTACTCGTTCGATTAGTCTGCAACATGCCATCAGACTGCAGTTTAAAAAGAGAACAAAACAGAAAGAGTCAAGTTCAATTGGCCTCTCATTAGCCCTAATTAGAAGATTGAAAGCTGTTTGTATACAACAAAAGGTATCTTTTAGTTTATTCTGGTGGTTTAGCAATGGAGATGAATAGTGCAAGTAGACAGTAAGGAGTAGAAAACAACTTGGGGCAAATGCAAGCACTTTTAATACTGTTTCATGGGGCAAATTATGAGTTGAGCAAAATTTTGGAGTTTGTTACAAATTAAATAATGAAGAATTTAAACAAACACTTGACAGTCATAGCTATTCAAAGGCAATAGAAATCTAATACTATTTATGCATAGCCAGAATGCTTGCAAAAATTATTTACAAATTAATTCTATTTTAGAAAGCTCTACCCATAGGAGATATTTTGTAAACCCCAAATGTATTATTTCATATTAGTAATGCTCTATTCTAGTACAAGTTAATATTGAATAGCTCTGACAGAAGCCTAACAGTTTTCACCCAAATGTGTTCAGGAACTTGCAGCTATCCAGTCACACTCCTGATTTGTCCAGAGCAAGCCTCCCTTGGTGCTGAAGCAGGAGATTCTTTCTCTCCTATTCTGCCTCTCATGTTGTAACTTAAAGAAGTGAAACATGCCAAGCCTGAGAAGGGCCTTGAATTTGATCCCCAGCATAACAAAATAAAAGTTATAAAAAAATAATGGTTTTAAATACAGTTTTTAGGTACAGAATGTTTAAACTTCAGGCACAAACTTAGGATGGGACTCTGAAAAGGGGGGGTGACAATCAAATGCACGTGTGAAAGTTTGAGCGCTGAGGATTGGAGCTGGGAGCTGTGTGCCTCTCTTTATTATATAGCCATTAGTAGCTTTCACCTGACTTTCAGTCATCTTCTATCTCTTCTAACCAAATTTCCAGCCAACTCAGATGTGCTGGCCTTGAGTATCACTTTCTCTACTAAATTCTTTTTTTTTTCTGAACTGACATTTTGTGGTTGAACAGATGAATCCCAGATGTGAGAAGAATAGTTTGCATTCATGAGGAATGAAGTCCTGGCTCATTAAAGAAAAGATATCATTCCTTTCTGGCTCCAAATGCCAAGATAGCATTTCCTAGAGTTGAGAGGCAATAGGGAAATTTAACAAAAGCCATAAGGAATACTTCCTGGGTCAACAAGAAAGTCATAACAGGAAAACACCATTTGAAATCCTGCCTGTTCCATGTGCTTCCCTAGCACTTGATCTCCTGGTCACCCTCCATAGACCCCTTCCCAGTATTTTTATTAGACTCAATCTTGGCACCCACCCCTTTCTTGGTTCAAGAAAGGCTGACCTAGATTTTGTTTTAAAGCAGAATATCTACTCACTAGCAAGTACTGAACTGAGGGAGAAGAAATGTAAAGAGAAAAAGAAAAAAAGATACATGCCTAATATTCACACCGAAAGCAACTTTTTTCCTCCAATGGGAGAGAATAACCATGAATTCAGGAAGAAATTCAGGAAGAAAATATCACACCATATGCTGCAGTCACTATCAACCGGTGTTAAGGCTGAAAAAGGTCTGGGCTTGTTCCTCCAATTATAAACAACTCATTCATGTTTCCCAAACTCTCATGGGCTTACTAACTTCTCTCCTGCCACATACACTTAGCCTTGCTCAGAGCATTGCTAGAAATGCTGACTTCTCACTTGCTAGCTAAAAAATCATCAGCATTGGGATGCCTTGAGGGAGAAACTTCTTTCCCTTGTCCCATGAGTTTTGTTTTTTTTTTTTTTAATAAAACTTAATTACATGAAATGAGAAGAGGGTTGAGTCAGGAAGTCTTAATCAAAAGGAATCTTTGCTTTTCACTTCATTCTGATCCTCCCATTGGGGGAATTCTGACCTTCCTTCTTAGCAAACAACTAGTCAACCTAATGAGAGTATGGCCTATCATCCAATGTGGCAGCCATTCGGAAAGACAAAAATGTGTGAGACAATGATTCTATAAGGCAGACATAATTCTGACTGAATGTGACCTATAGTTTCCCAAACTCAACTCCAGGAAGGGGAAATGGCTAGTTCTTTATGATTGAAAGCAAATAAGAAGCTGGGCACCAATGGCTTATACCTGGAAGTTCTAGCTATTCAAGAGGCTGAGATCTGAAGATTGTGGTTCAAAGCCAGCCCAGGTAGGAAAATCCATGAGAGTCTTATTTCCAATTAGCTACCAAAGAAGATGGAAGTGGCAGTGTTGCTCAAGTGGTAGAGCACCAGCTTTGACCATAAAAGGTAATTCACAACTCCCAGGCCCTGAGTTCAAGCCCTACTACTGACACACACTATTGTGCTGCATACGCGTGCGTGCACACACACACACACACACACACACACACACACACACACACACACACAAATACACACACACACAAATAAATATGACTCAATACATTTATCTGTATTTTTAAGCCCATTGAGTCATTCATATTTATAATAAAGGGAATCTTGTTCAAGTGAAGGTTTTAGATAGATTTGAGCTATAGCCTGAATTAAAATACCTAGAGATGAATTAATTCTGCTGAGAAAAGGAAATTATTAATTCTGAGTAAAGGAAATAATCATTATCGTATAAATAGGGGTATGCATTGGGAAAGATCCGTGTAGCATATCACATGGGAAGGGTTGAATGACCTTAGAGAATGGACAGAAAGTGATCAAGTCCATAAACATTTCTGTCATCACATTGGTTTCTTTTAAGTACTTTAAGTGAATTGTGAGTTCCTATATTAACCAAACAATGCCTTGCTTAGACATCTCATTCACTCCTGAAGGCCGCATCACTTTTTCCTCTTCCTGCTTTAGAATTGACTGGACTTCTATAAAAAATAAAACCCTGGCCCGTGGAACAACAATAACAGAAACCAACATTTTGTGCTTTGTTCTTTTATAAGTGCCTGCAAACCCCCCAAACAGGTGCTTTAGATTAGGCTGCCCAAGGCCAGCAGGGCCTAGCTTTATTATACTTTGGTAAATAACAGTCACTGTTGTCACTGGAGTTTTCCCTTACTTCCAGAAAATGTCACTAGCCACATGTCAGCAGGGTTCTTTGTCTAATTTCTACAGCTAAGGTGGCAAGAAGGTTATTAGAAGTAATAGCAAATTTAAAGTTTTATTAGCAGTAAACTGCAAAAGCTAATGGTGATGCCAACCCAAGATAAAATCATTGTCACAGTTAATTCTGAACTCCTTATTTCAAGCTTAATAATAGGAAACTCAATGGAAAGGATATTACACGCCCCATATCACTCATGAGTGCCGCAGGCCTGAGTAACTTGTTATTTTGCTCATGAGTGAAATAAAATGCAGATTATACTGCCTGCTATCAGGGGCATTGTTTTAATTGAGGGTGTATGCATGGTGATGAGGGGGAGCCAAGTAGGTTCCCAGTTTATGTAAATGTGACAAGAGTGGTCTCATTTGTATCCATGACTCCTCGCATCACCCTAATATCCTTCGATTTTCTGTGATTTTTAAACTTATTTTTGTCCCAGCTCCAGAGAAAAGCAAATAAGCTGGGGAGAAAGGAGGGTAGTCATAAGTCCTTCTCAGGAGTATTTCTGCAAAAATGCTTCCCCAGCATTCCAGCGATTTTGTCTCTAGCCTGTTTGTCTACAGAGGCAAACAATAGAATATTTGTATTGCACTGTATGTCTCATTCCAGTCCTGCATGCCAGCACACAAAAGGCCTTCCATTCTGAACATCCACTCTTGGCCAGGAATGAATAATACAAGATATACTCCTCCATGCTTTACATTTGCTAAGAAAATAGGTGTTTCCAAGAATCAAGATCACATGGGATTTGTGTTCTTTATCTAAAGTATGTTCCTCCTTCCTTTTAAATAAGTTGAAGCCATTGTTGGTCCTATGCCACAAATCATCCAAATGTGCTTCCTCAGGAGGGAGCCATGTGTGCATTCCTGCTTTAAGGGGAGCCTTGGGTTGACTTGACAGAGCTAGTCTGTGATTATTATGCAGGTCTAATGTCAGGCTGTTCTCTGTGTGTGTGTGTGTGTGTGTGTGTGTGTGTGTGTGTGTGTGTGTGTGTGTGTGTGTGTGTGTGTGTGTGATAGAGAGACAGAGACAGAGAGAGAAAAGAGAGAGAGAGAGAGAGAGAGAGACTGTTAATAAGGAGGTCTTGGTCACTTTGTGGTTGAAATCCAAATCTAAAGCTGAGATCACTTTTTCTTCAGTATTCTCTTCGAAATATGTGTTTTGTGATATTCTATATGGACACAGGTACTGATTATTCAATTGCTGAACTATTATGACTTGCTGGCAATTTGACTTTATCTAGCAGAAGAGAGCTAAAGAAGTTAAAGATGAAGCCAGTCAGCCTAACAAAGGTTTTACATAAATTAAGAATACAGTAAAGTATGGGGGAAAACAGTCAAATCTCTGCTTAATCTTGTAAATTTGTAAAACATTGAAAATATTAGTTTAAAACTTTAGCGTTTATAAGCAAATTCCTCATTAGCCGATGAAAATAGACCCCAAATTACAACCTTCATTGGTTCAATAATGTTATTTGCCTCAGTAGTGGGATGACTTTTATTTTCAGTAATTTCTTCATTGTTGTTTCTCTACATTAGGTTTCAGTTTACAAAGAACTCTGTCCTTTAAATGGCATTTTCTTTCATCTAAAGTATCAAACTGTGAATTTATAGAGAAATGTGTGTGTTCGCAATAAGATGATGCCATTGCTAACAAGTCCAGTTAGTTTTAAGAAAAATGAAACACTATATTCCTAAATTATAAACAAACAGATCTAAATTCCAGAGATTATTGTTACCAAGAAAGCAAAGTACAGGGCCACAAGAACTTGCAAATATGTACAACTTCACAAGATTAGTTCAGACCCTGATGTACATTTTGTTCATCTCCATTTATTTCCAATTCATACAAACCATCCTTGTGTTTGGCAATGAGCATGGTATTGTACCACTTGAAATCCTTTTTTAAAAAAATTAAAAATAGAGGATACCAGCCAGTTCAACATGATACTAGGATTTTATCTTTTTGTTTGTTTTGCAGCTCTAAATTTAAATCTACAAAAGACAACTTTAATGAATTGTCATACCTAATTTTGCATGGATGCCGTGATGTCTGGCTTCTTCTATCTGGCTCCCCTTAGGAATTATACAAATTTTTTTAATGGTCATGCAAATTTACCTTATCCTGCAGATTATAGAACTGCCCTCTATAATATTCAGCTCTCCACTCTATTTAAGACAGTTAGTTTTGCTATATTCTTGAGATTTTTAAAAAACTGATTTGCAAATACATTGAAATCTGTGGATAATTGCACTCATATAAATCAACAACATTTTAACCAAAATGATATTTTCAAAAGAATAATTGATGTAACTTATTTCATGACAGGTATCAATATTGTAACAATGAACTCTTTAATGACGTTGTTGAAGCAAAAGTCATCTTCTTTCTGTTATACTATGAACTTTAGCTGTTTATGATTTGTTCTAAGGTAAGCCCATAGGGGAGCTCACAAACCTCATTTGGATATTAATTGTGTGATATTTGATCTTCTTAGTGGGTTTAGATTGCTTATTTAAAAAAATTACAGCTTCACTACCGATAAATAATAATGAATAAAACTGCTTAAAATCTGTGTCCCAATGGAACTTACCTTACAATAGGGAGATATAGTATATGCACATATAGTGCATTAGTTGAAGATAAATGTTATAGACATAAAGGGAACATTTAATATAGTGGGGATTATGTTTAAATATTTAAATTTAAGTAATCTTATATTTAACTGCATATTAGATATGATTTGAATATGTCTTGTTATCTTTCAAACTCATGGTGAAGTTTCATCCTCAGTATGAGATATTAAGAGGGTAGAAACTGAATCCAATCATATTGTTTAGCTGTTGGCCAGTTAGGGAAGTGATTAAGATCATATAAACACAGTAGAGTAAAGCCCTCTGATTGAATATTAATGATGTTAGACCAGAACAGATACCATGAGACTTTCTGTCCATCTTGATTTTATAACCAAATGTAGTCCTTCAAACTTGTATCAGTACCAGGAGCCAAAATAAACCTCACTTCTTTTTAACTTACCCAGTCAATGATACTCTGTTATTCATCAATACAAAATGGACTAGGACTACAGTAGAATAATTAATCAAAGATGATAGATCTTTACTTCAATTTATTTATTTTATAATGTCATTCAAAAGTGCAACCTAATCCTGTTTACATTTAAAATATCACTGCCAATTTATTTTAGTCTATTTCTAGTTTCATATACATATGATATCAACCAAATATAAGAGTATATACAAGCCAGGCGCTGGTGGCTCACACCTGTAATCCTAACTACTAAGGAGACTGAGATCTGAGGATTGTGGTTCAAGCCTGCCCAGGCAGGAAAATACTTGAGACTCTAATCTCCAATAAACTGCTCAGAAAACCGGAAGTGGCACTTTGGAGCACTAGCCTTCAGCTGAAGAGCTTAGGGACAGCACTCAGGCCCAGAGTACAAGCCTCACAACCGACAAAAAAAGAACACATACATATGTTTGCTTTGGGGAATAATAGTTTGTTAGAAAAAAAAGTCCTAATATCTTAGAGTTCATGTTTGATATCTTTTTCTTATTATTCTTGGTTTAAATTTTTCTGATGTCAAAGGTTTCATCTTTGGAATTCTTATTCTTGGCACAGTTCACATTAGTCTAAGCTTTGAAATATTTAGACCACAAGACACATTTTATGATTTGGGCTTCACTTTCTGCCCGTAATTTTAGGCATCAGTTTTGGAGTTTTATCTGAAGTTTTGTTACTTGAAGTACCACCTAATAAGAGAGTATTTGTCAGTGTCCATCACTGTGACAAATACTTAGGAAAATAACCTTGAAGGTGGAAGAATTTGTTTTGACTCACAGCATCAGAGGCTTCAATCCAAGATCAGCTAGTTCTATCGCAATGGGCATGTGGTGAGGCAGAATATCATGGTGGAGGAGACTACTAATCCCAGGGAAGCCACAGACAGAGGTATGTGCAAGAGAGAAAGATCAAGAGAGCAAGAGTGAGTGTGTATGTATGTGTGTGTGTGTGTGTATGTGTGTGTGTGTGTGTGTGTGTGTGTGAGAGAGAGAGAGAGAGAGAGAGAGAGAGAGAGAGAGAGAGAGAGAGAGAGAGAGAGAGAGAGAGAGAGAGAGAGAGAGAGGGAGAGAGGGAAGGGGCATGCTTTGGATAAGATATGCCCTTCAAAGTGTATGTGAGACTTACTTCATCCAAAAAACCCTATTTACTAAGAATTTATTCAGCTCTGAAGTCATGAATGGATTGACATATAGTGAGTTAAAGCAATCATAATATCTTCTCAAAGTCTCCTCCTGACCACTGTTGTATTCCAGCCTTCAATATATAAGTCATGAGGCAGCATTTCATTTAAGATCAGCTTTTCCATTATTAGCAACTCTGGTATTGTTCTTTCCTTTTGCTGATGCAACATATGCAGCTACTTTTTAATATCTTCTTTCTAATACTCAAATGTCCCCAGAAACTCAAGTTCTTTATACCTTTATATACCTGGTACAAGATGCTATACCAGACATACTCAAATGTTTGTTTAAATAAATAATGAGACATCCAGAATTTCTTGGTTAAAAAGTCATCAAAAAAATTCAAAGAGTGACAAGATATAGCTAGTATCAGAGTCATAACATAACAATTCTGTATGTCTGGGTTGGTACTGACTCTTGAACTCAGTGCCTGGGTGCTATTCCTCGCTTTTGTATTCAAGGCTGCCATTTTACCACTTGTGCCACAGTTCTACTTCTGGCTTTTTGGTGATCAATAAATCTCATTGACTTTCCTGCCCAGGCTGGCTATGATCTGTGATCCTCAGAACTCACCCTACTGAGTATCTAGGATTGCAAGGGTGAGCCACGGGTGTCCAGTCCAGTTCATAACATTTTTATAACTCTATAAAATTAAATATTACCTGGGAAATACATGGATTGCATTATAATCTATAAGCAGTAGATTCATGGAAGTGAGCAGAAGTGAAGTCAGCAGATACAATATTTAATCAGCCAAAAGTATAGGAAAGGAAGTAATATCAATAGGTTATAAAGTCAGGTGCTCCAGGAAATATCAAGTAATTTCAACACATGAGAACTTATGATGGTTGTCCTTATATACACTTTTCTGTTTTTTTTTCTGTTAATGGTGACTCCGATTCTTTTTTTTATATCTTGAATGAAAATAGTAAATAAAACAAGATTTAACAAATGAAGTTTCTTCCTCATATGATAAGGGAAAAATCCCCCAAGTTTTCCTGGGCTGCCGCAGAGAAAATGCATATTAAGCCTATAACCCTTTTAGTGACCAAGATAAGTTAGTTTTTCCTGCAGTGCAATGATTTTAGGCAAAGATGACAGAGCTCCACAGACTTAAGGATGTCAGAAGCTGAGAAAAATCATGAATGCTATTGTCTTGTGCATACATTGGCATCAAGTCTGATTCCCTGAAGGGGAACTCTCCCGCTGCCTTCCATGCTTCCCTGAGGCCAAAGTCAGTAGTAGACTATGTATCAACAAGTGCTGCACCAGAGCAGATGATGTCAGAGAGTAAGAAAATCAAGATGCAGAATGAAGATCGATACTAATGACACAGATATACATATTAGACAGATGGATAGATGGATACAGTTAGAGATAGATATATGGACAGACCTAGATTGCAGCTATACATATAGATAGAAACAGGCTTATTCCTCCTAGGCACTACATTCTTTTGACTATTTTCCAAAACCATGTGAGGTCAGCATTATTAGCCTCATTTGCCAATGAAAGCCCAGAGATGCTAAATATCCTGACACGGACATTAAAAGCCTCTCTTCCATCTGGCCCAATTGCCTCTATAAAGTTGTTTCCTATTACTTTCTTCCTTGTTCATTCAGCTCTATCCAACTGGCTTCCCTGCTGTTTCTCAATGGTCCCAGGCAAACTTTCACAAGATCTTTACACTTATGGGTCCATCTGCCCACAATGAACTTTCCCTGAATAGCCACATTTCATTCTTTACCTTTTCCTGAGGTCTCTGGCTCACCTTCTATATTTTCACTGTTCTATGTTGTATTACCTGTTTTACTTTCCTTTAAAATATTTCTTACCATAATTTTCTTACTCTACCTCCCCAGAGTGAAGAATATTCGAGAAAAGGAACTTTCCTGTAGGTAACTTACCTTTGAAAATAATGCCATGGAACAAAAGGAATTGGAATAATGAGAGAGGAAAGAAAAGAAGCTAATCGAACATTATCAAGTTGGTGAAACCTGGGTCATTAGGGCTCAGTATGATTAGAACTCCATCAAGGAGCCTTGTAGAATATATTTCAGGATTCAATCAGTCACATATTCCTGTTTCTACATCCCACTTTTTAAGACCACATGATGTGTCTAGTTTCAGATATAGAAAGTGTGAGCAAGTTCCCGCAAGTTTTCCATGAAGAGCAGCCTTGTAAAAAAAGTTGGGTCAGGATACTATCCGGTTACTCTTACAATCACTAACAGTGTCATTGGAGGAAAAAAAAAAGTTGAGCTGAGAAGTGAGCTGTAAGATTTTTTTGATAGACCCTACCTCTTTTGCCATTGAACTCTGGGCCTGGGCGCTGTCCCTGAGCTTTTGTGCTCAAAGCTATTGATCTACCACTTGAGCCATTGCTTTATTTCCAGCTCTTTTCATGGACTGTTGGAGATAAAAGTCTCATGGTCTTTCCTGCCCAGGCTGACTTCAAACTGGTATCCTCAAATCTCAGCCTCCTGAGTAGCTACAATTACAGGCAAGATTCACTGGTGCCCAGCTCATTTTGTAGACTACTGAAGGTAGCAGAAGACTATTGTTGAAGCTATCATAAACTGTCAGACTCTTTTCTTCTACCCAGTCATTCAAAACCCTCTTCACCCATATTTACTACCTGCTAGTCTGATGAAATGACCCAAATCTTTCTTTACTAGGGGTCAGAGGCTTTACTTACCCTACCCCAGTCAGAGCACGGCTTTTACATTGGGTCTTTCTCTGCCATCACCAGAAAGGCCCCAAAGGAGCTCATATCTTCTTAATCTCTTCTTTCATGGCACCCCCAGGCTGCAACAACCAGAGCTCCATGGAAATCAGATTCAGTTATTTTCATGATCAAATTGGAAGTGATAACTTCATAGCTTGAAAATGACGGAGACATAATCAAGATTGTGAAACACAGGGTCTTCACATGCAATGTGTGCCTGCCAGAGTAAAACCTAAAATTCTAAATGTGGCACATCCTCATTGCAGGATAGATGATTAACTCCAGAAACAGGTCCTCTGGGTAATAACAATGAGATGCACCTTTGAATCATGATCTTTGTATGCTGGCATTGTGAATCAGTGCAGCATGTACTAGCCATCATTACAGTTCATATACACATCCAGGAGAACAAGTCACCTCTACAAGTATAGTTCCTAAAGGGGCACCTGCAGGCTACTAATATGTATGTGCTTCTATCATTCCCTGAGGTGTCTTCTCTATGAGGACAAGAGCTATGCTTTCCTATCATTGTCTTGCCAGCACAAGAGATGGTATTTGGCACACATTAGGTATTCATTTCATATACACACACATACACACACTTATACACATACACACACACAAACACACATTTCTCACAATGCATAAGCAAATGAGTCCATTCATCAATTAATCAATCAATCTCTATATTTTTTGGAAGCATTCAAAATACCAAAAGAGAGACTGAAATTCATTATAAACTAGCACTTCACATAATTAAATTTTGAGACATGATCTCTTAGATACAAATATAATTAGGACATAGTATGATGAAAATAAAAATTGAGAAAATTGAACAATTCACACTATTATAATTAATCTGCTAGTATACAAAATATATTTACTTACCATAGTATACCAACAAATCATAAGCATGGGAATAGAGAGGTTCAAATTCAATTATTCTTCTTTGTCCTCATGTATGGAGAACCTTGTTAAGAAACATTATGTTCAATAATAAATTGTCAATCCTCTTTTACCAGATTAAATATATGATAAAATATTTAAAGTGCATCAATTTGTAGAAGATAAAGATGTTAATATAATTTAACAATCTAAAATCTTATTCTTTTTTCTTCTTTAGTATGTTTCTACTATAATATATTTTGCCTATTACTGCTAAAATATCAGAATATCATGCCTACAGGACTGAAATAAAGTTTTGCAGAATTAAGGGGGAAGTTGTAGATGTGTAATGTTTTATATGCATTTCAATTGAGCGTTTGATATATCCTATTGGGTTTCCTCCCAGAGGAACCAGTGCTTGGGAAAATAAAGTCAGTATAATTTCATTTTTTAAGAAGAGTCACACATTCAGCTCTGACAAGTCTACATACTGAAAACAATTCAGGAAATCCATTTTGAGGTACATTTATGAACTGTGTGTTGGTATTGAGAAGTAATGGAATCTACTTACCTATCCTAATGTAATGTTTCATCTGAGCTACAATGATAACATGTATTGGTCGGGGCACATACATTTCATCCATGACATGGAATCTTTCTTTCTTTCTTTCCTTCTTTCCTTCTTTCTTTCTTTCCTTCTTTCTTTCTTTCTTTCCTTCTTTCTTTCTTTCTTTCCTTATTTCCTTCTTTCTTTCTTTCTTTCTTTCCTTCTTTCTTTCTTTCTTTCTTCCTTCCTTCCTTCCTTCCTTCCATCCTTCCTTCCTTTCGTTTTTTGTTCCAGTCTTGGGAATTGAATTCAGGGCCTAGGTATTGTCCCTGAGGTTTTTTTGTTCAAGGCTAGCCCTCTCACTTGAACTACTGTTCCACTTCTGGCTTTCTTTGCTGGTTAATTGGAAATAAGTCTCACGGCTTTCCTTCCCTGACTGGCTTCAAACTGTGATCCTCAGATTTCAGCATTCAGAGTGCTAGGATTAGAGACATGAGCCACCGTCACCCAGCCAGTTTTTCTTTTTTAATGAAAAAAATAAAGCCACATTTCATCATAGCTATGATAAGATTTAATTTCTTTTAAATAAAAGTTTACATTCTTAGCCAGGTGATGGTGGCTCACACCTGTAATCCTAGCTACTCAGAAGGCTGAGATCTGAGGATCACGGTTCAAAGCCAGCCTGGGCAGGAAACTCTGTGAGACTCTTATCTCCAATAAACCACTAGAAAACTGGAAGTGGTGCTATGGCTCAAGTGGTAGAGCACTAGCCTTGAGCTGAAGAGCTCAGGGACAGTGCCCAGGCCCAGAGTTCAAGCCCCACAACAGACAAAAAAAGAAAAAAAAAACTGCAAAGGATCATCTTTTCTATCTTCTCTAAGTTCAAAATGTAATTTTTCTATTCAAATGAGTAGCATGAATTATGCGAACATTTCTATCCTGCCAGTCATTCACTCTGTGTGTGTCTTTTGTGTGTGTTATTGTGTGTGTGTGTGTGTGTGTGTGTGTGTGTGTGAGAGAGAGAGAGAGAGAGAGAGAGAGAGAGAGAGAGAGAGAGAGAGAGAGAGAAAGCGAGAGACCATGTGTTATACCACTTCTGGGGCTTGAACTAAGGGCTTATGCCTGTCCCTCAGCTTTTTTGCTCAAGGTTAGCACTCTACCACTTGATGAAGAGTCTCGTGTACTTTTCCTGCTAAGCCTGGCTTCAAACCACTGTCCTCAGATCTCAGCCTCCTGGTGCCAGATTCAGTGGCTCACTTTTGAAGCCAATTATCTGGCCTCAAATTTTGTCACCCTGATTAATAAAATAATCCATGATATGATCTAGTATATTTCAGTTTGTTGCATGTTCTTGAAAATATTGTTAAATATTACTGAAAAGATAGAGCCAATTTCAAACAATAGTAACAATTATAATTGAAATGGGAAAAACGTTACAAAACTTGTTGCTTTCTCTTACACAATGACAGAAATCTCAATTGCTTTAAAGGTTCACCAGGCACCAGTGGCTCATGCCTGTAATCCTGTCTACTCAGGAAGCTGAGATGTGAGGATCACAGTTCTAAACTAGCCCGAGCAGGAAAGTCCATGAGACACTTACCTCCAATTAACCACCAAAAACTGGACTTGGTTCTATGGCTCAAGTGGTAGAAAACTAGCCTTGAGCTGAAGAGCTCAGGGACAGTGCCCAGACCCAGAGTTCAAGCCCCACAACAGACAAAAAAAGAAAAATAACTTTAAAGGATCGTCTTACTTGGCTCTTACAAGACATTGTTCTGTATGTGTTGTGAAGATAGCCAAGTCTCCAAATCCATGTCATCACAGAGTAAACAATTCATAGACATAAAACAGTAATCATGGAGAATTCTGATGTGTAGCACATACATTAAACTGTGACCTTTCTTGTGATTGTAGTGACTTTTGTTAGAAGAGTCTCAAAATATGCTATTGACTTAACCAATCCTGAATTTTTTTAAGTTTTTTTTGAACCAAAGGATTCCATTCATATATTCCTTTATTGTACTATGACCTGATTCACCCTTGTACAACAAATTGATGCTGATTTTTTTTTAAAAAGTAAAACATACAAATAAAATGATGGCAAGAAGTTGTTAGCAGAGGTATTTTCAAAGGATTGTGATGTTTAAAACTTTGGATCTTAAAAAATTGTTTTTTGAATTTTTTCCATTTAGCTTCTAAGGAGCATGAATTTCTAACTTGACTAATTAAGAAACGTTTGTGTTTTTTTTAAGTTCACATTGACTCCAAAATAGTGATATAAAAAAGCCTGAAAAAAGCTATTATTATAAAGTTAATAATTCATATCTGCTCATCAATTGTCTCCAACCCAAATAACTTCTAAAGGATTCTTTTGTTAGTGCCACAGGGTACTCAATGTGAATTTGTAGAATCAACCCTAGCAGAACAAGTTTGAATTCTGGAAGCTTTTGGGTTTCCTTTGCTTCAAACATTATACGCTCCGAAGTCTTTACATTTTTCAAATGACAGAGAAAAAGAAAATCATTTTGAGGTTTATAACTTTTCTCTCTATGGGCTTCTGCAAAGAATTCACAAGTTGCAGTTACATCTCAAATTAGAGATTTAAGTTTCCCTGCCTGGTCAATTATAAGACCCTTGGCCTTACCAGAGAATACACGCTCTTGACTTTGCAAAGGTCTGAGTCAACAGCTTGTTGGGCTTTGAAGAAGCTCCAGCGTTTTGCAACTGGGCCTTTTTCTCCTTTGCTGTGTTTCAGGACCACTGCTGGGTTTCATTCATCTCTCTTCTGTGGGTTTCAAGTGACATTTTGGGGCTGGAAAACATAATGTGTCAGAAGATAGCTGCAGCTTCCCACTGTGTTAGTTATTGTTTCCTTTGTCAGGAGGTGAGTGAGCACAAACATTTTCCAATTGCTCTGATTTTCAGACAGGTTTAGATCTACTGAGCCATCACTGATGCACACGCCTCTACCATTTAGAAACATTTGATAGATATTTCACAGGCAATGTCTGAGTCCGGACTATACAAATACTGGTACTATCATTTATCTTTTCTCCAGAAGAAGCATAGATTTCATGTCTTCTCCTTGCTTTTCTCCTGCTCAGTACAAAAGAAACAGATGAGGGGCTTGCGTCTCATTTGGGTTCAAAAATTGCCCCTTTACCTTTCTGCTACAAGGAAAATATTATCAGGATCCACAGAATCTATGTCTAGGGATTCAGTCCTGCAGTCATTTCTAGGGTAAAATTCCCATCAGAATCAGAATTAAGTCCTTAGTGGAAACTTAAATTACATTATAATATTCATTATAATATCATAAGTTCCAGCAAGGCTTTGCCAAAGGCTTTGAATGATTTATGATAAACTTGAAAACCTTAGTCCTTTCTTCCCAGGGTGTCTTCAATTATTTCTTTGACGAACTTTAGTCTTGATTCCTTGTTGAACTGAAGAAATAAAGGGTTTAGGGCCTTTATATTCTTCCTCAAACTTTTTCTTTTTAACTTAGAATATCTGCAAGTAAAATATCATTGATTGGATCTTTTTAAATGTACTTCTTATAAAATTATGGTTAAATATTATCTGACTCTTACAGATTTTGTACCTCTTGAAAAATGTAAA
This sequence comes from Dipodomys merriami, assembly GCF_024711535.1. Taxonomy (NCBI): domain Eukaryota; kingdom Metazoa; phylum Chordata; class Mammalia; order Rodentia; family Heteromyidae; genus Dipodomys; species Dipodomys merriami. The sequence goes on from NW_027206290.1 coordinate 13,077,708, forward strand.
TTATCTATAATATCATTTTAGTTGTAAAAAAGTATATCATTAAAAAGTGCTCAAATTCATTTCACTTCAGTCTGAACCATTAGTTCAGTTAGAAAGTAACTAGATGAAATTCCACACTAGTCTCAGTTTAGCTCCCCAGGCACATAGGTCACATATGCACGCCATTGACTAGAACAAGAACTGGATCCATAGGTTCAGATAATTGGGAATTTATTTTTTTCCTCACCTGAAGAAAGTGAGTTCTGGAAAAAATGGAGTGACCTATCCAAGGTCACATTAAGGGTAGGATGGGTCCTATAGTTTAATCTGGACTGTGGAATTAGAGAAATGTGGCATACACAGTCAATAAACTACTCAGTAACTATGCTTTGTATAAGCCAAGGGCACTGTGCATACTATGTAACTATCCCACATGTAGATCACTAAGCATGCTCTTAGCCAGTAAAATGAAGTATTGTAGTAATATAAGTTTAAATAATATAAGTTTAAAGCAATACAAGTTTAATGAAAGTGAATTTTAGTTGAACAACCCTACTGCTAATACTCTGAAACTATGCAACTTATGGGTGGAAATGGGAGGGAGGGACTGGGAGAGACTGACAAACAGAAGACAAAGGAAATGTACTCATTACCTGACTCAGTAATTGTAATCCCTCTGTACACCTTTATAATAACAATAAAGTAAATAATAAAATAGCTATGTAAAACAATCAAATACTAAAGCTACCAGCACAATTGTGTTTATCTCAGCATTATTCACCATAGCTAAAATATGGCACCAACCCAGATGCCCTTCCATAGATGAATGGATCAAGAAAATGTGGGATGTATATACAATGGAATTTTATCCTTCCGTCAGAAAGAATGATAGTGCTCCATTTGTTAGGAAATGGTAAGACTCAGAAAAAATCATGTAAAGTGAAGAAAGCCAGACTCAAAGAAATATAGGTGGGGCTGGGAAGGTGGCTCAGTTACGTAGAGCGCTTGCCTTGCATGCCTGAGGACCTGGGTTCAATTCCTCAGCACCACATAAGCAAAAAGAAAAAAGCTAGAAGTGGGGCTGTGGCTCAAGTGGTAGAGTGCTAGCCTTGAGCTGAAGAGCTGAGGCTCAGCTCCCAGGCACAGAGTTCAGATCCCACGACTGGACCCCCCCCAAAAAAAAAGGAGAAAAAAAAGAAATATAGGTCCCATGGTTTCCTTCATTTGCAATAATTAGTATACATCTAAGATAATTTATTAGATGAGTAGAAAAGCTAAAAAATTATGTACATATGACCATATAAGATGATGCTAAGTGAAATGAACACCAAGATATGAACACAAGAGGTCTTTCTTTGTTGTTGTTGTTTTTAATGTAATGTGTGATTTGTTTTTTTGTTTCCTTTGTATGTTCTTCCCCCTTATGATATATCCCTTGTGGTCACTGTACTTGATTTTGGTGCGCTACCCTGTATCTTGTATATATATTTGTCTAATTTGGGGAGGGGAAGGGGAATAACCAAACAGTGAAATAAAGACACAGGATGACCCATCACAACAATGATGCCCACAATACAGTATACTGGAAATGAACTTTACAACTTCAAGGAGGAGGGAGGTGAAGGAGGTGGGAGCGGGAAGGGATAGTGGGAGAACAACAAGGGAGGGGGTAACAATGCTCAACAAGAAATATACTCATGCCTTACTCATGTAACTGCAACCCCTCTGTACAGCATCTTTACAATAAAAAATTAAAAATCAAAGAAATAAAGTCAGACTCCCACAGATAGCACCTACTTTGGATGTGTCTTTAATTGCGTGATTTTGACCATACTACTTGTTTCTCAAATGGACCTTTCCTAGCAAGCAACCCTTGGCAGTCACTTCTCTATAGAATACCTCATCTTCTGTGGATTCATAGAGGAAGAAGACAACTACCAAGACAGACAGATTAGCCAACTCAAGCTCAATGTTCAGCGAGGTGACAAATGTCACCAATAGATCACACTCCCATTTGATTTTCTTTTACTAAAAGAACCTAGTGGCAACAAATCAAAGAAAGGTTGGACAAATGGGATTGCATGAAATTGCAGAGCTTCTGCATGGCAAAGGACATAGCTAACAAGATCAATAGAAAGCCCACGGATTGGGAGAAAATCTTCACTAGCCATACAATGGACAAGGGTCTCATATCTAAAATATACCTGGAACTCAAAAAATTAAATACCCCAACAACAAATCTTCAAAGAAACAAATGCCCAATAAATAAGTGGGCTAAAGACTTAAAGAGAAACTTCTCTGAAGAGGAAAGAAGGATGGCCAATAGACACATGAAGAAATGCTCAACCTCCCTAGCCATAAAAGAAATGCAAATCAAAACAGCATTGAGATACCACCTCACCCCAGTTAGAATGGCTAAAATCAAGAACTCTAATAACAACAGATGCTGGAGGGGATGTGGGCAGAAAGGAACCTTACTGCATTGTTGGTGGGAGTGTAAACTTGTTCAACCACTTTGGAAAGCAGTATGGAGGTTCCTCAAAAGACTCCACATAGAGCTCCCCTATGACCAGCAATCCCACTTTTGGGCATTTACCCAAATGTTTACAAACAAGACCACACTAAAGCTACCAGCACGACTATGTTTATTGCAGCATTATTTACTATAGCTAAGATATGGAACCAACCCAGATGCCCCTCAGTAGATGAATGGATCAAGAAAATGTGGTATATATACACAATGGAATTCTATGCTTCCATCAGAAAGAATGACATAGCCTCATTTGTTAGGAAATGGAAAGGCTTGGAAAAAATTATATTAAGTGAAGTAAGCCAGGCCCAAAGAAGTTTAGGTCCCATGGTTTCCCTTATTTGCAATAACTAGTACATGTCTGAGACAAGTAGAAATGGTCAGATAAGTTGATGTTAGGGAAATGAACCCTAAGATATGTATTCAAATGTTTTTTTCTTTCATGCGATTGTTTCTAACATATTTATAAGATTATTTCTTTGTTGCTTTGTATATCCCTCCCCCACAGTATATCCCCTAATTTCACTGTATTTGATGTTGGTATAATTTATGGAGGGGAAGGGGAAAAACAAATCGTTTAAGTAGGGATACAGGTGGACCCATTGCAACAATGAGATTTACAAGTCGTTATGTGGAAAACGAACTTTACAACTTTGGTGGGGGGAACAGGGAGGTTTGGGGGGTTGGGGGGGAGGAGGATGGGAAGGGATGGGAAGGGTAAACAAAGGAGGAGGCTACAATGCTTGATAAGAAATGTACTCATGGGCTGGGAAGGTGGCTCAGTGGTAGAGCGCTTGCCTTGCATGCATGAGGCCCTGGGTTCGATTCCTCAGCACCACATAAGCAGAAAAAAAAAGCCAGAAGTGGCGCTGTGCTCAAGTGGTAGAGCACTGGCCTTGAGTTGAAGAGCTGAGAGACAGCGCCTAGGCCCAGAGTTCAGGCCCACAACTGGACCCAAAAAAAAAAAAAAGAAATGTACTTATTATCTTGCCCATGTAATTGTAACCCCTCTGTACAGTATTTTCACAATAAAAAAAAAAAGAACCTAGTGGCTCCCCATCATCACACGAAGTTAAAATTTCTCGCTCTGGCATGAAAGGCCTTCTACAGCAGACTGCCTCTTGCCTTTTCTAAAACCATATCAACTTCTTTCTTGTATTAAGCTATTTCCAAGCCTTATTAAGTTGCTTTTCATTTCACAGACATGCCCCATGTTGTCTGATCATAACATCACCTGTTCCTAAGAATTTGATTTATTCTTCCAACCAGATTCAGCATGTCCTGCAGAGGTTGGGGAAGAAAAGGAATCAGAATTTATTGCACATATAACTTTTGCAGAGTTTCTACATTGGCCACGTACCTCATATTTCTGTCCTTATTTCATAAATTCAGGCCTTTTGTCTTAACCATTAACGTAGTTAATCAGTAGAAGAAACTAAAGAATCACAATAAAAGAAACTAAAGAATCACAGTAATTGAGTACCTTAAAAGATAACATGAAGAAATTTTGGCCAGATTAAGGAGTTGGGTAGCATCTAAAGCAACTGAAAAACTGTGATAGCCTATTTGTGGTAAAGGACTTTGTTTATCTACTTTAAATTATTGGATTTATTGTTTCTTTTTCTTTTTTAGTAAAAGGGGGCTGGCATACAAATGATCATATTGTATGCTTCAATTGTAAAGGATATCAATCATTCCTAATTCCTCAGACCTCATCAACAAGACAGTACTGAAAAAACACATAAAGTTAGTTGCATTATCATCAGATGATAAAGTAAACATTCAAAAATCCAAAATGTATTGTCAAAAAATACATCTATTTGAATGGAGTATATTATTTAACCTAGTTGAGAAAATGGGAAATGTGGTCAGTTGAAAATCTAAGTATTGAAACAATTTAAATAGGTGTCAAACTCTTTATGCTTTTTCTAGTCATCATCAGCCACTGACAGGCCATTATGTGTTCAATAATTAAACATAAATGATAGTACATAAGTAACTATATCTGATAAAAAAAGAGTCATAAAGTATTTCTTACTGCATTATTTTGTGCTATGAATATCAAAATGCACCTTGATTTTAGGGAATAGTTTATTATTAATGGCATTTGAAATTCTAAATAATAATTCCAGCCTTCTTAATACCATTAAGTTGACTATCTATAAACTCCAACGCAAGAACCTAGCTGTTTTACTTGCTAATGTGTTTTTATTTTCAACCTTAATGATGACAAATGTAGACATCCTCCCAAAATATCAGTTTTGAATGAAGCCAACTGAATTTCAAAATGGATACCATCTCTATTAAATGTTAATAACTCCAACATGGAAAATTATAAATGAAGAGTATAAATAGGGAAAATTCCCATTATAAGACAACAAGACAAAAGCTACAGCATAGTAGAAAAAATAAAACATTAGGGATAGGTAAATAAAAAGGCAGAAGATATTTAGAAGGGACCCTCAAATTTGATTTCTGTGAATAAAATAAACACAGAGTAGATTCTTTTTCAAGCTATATGAAATCAACTGACCCATTTGAAAGGAGACCTCACTTTTCATTGTCCGTCTCAACTGAGGAATTACTGGGTGCAAGTACTCAAGGAAAACTGAGTTTTCCCTCCAGATTGCCCTCCAGACAGCCTGTTATATATGTATTGCATGTGTGTTTGTTTGTTCATTGAACATTAATATTGTGGGAGGAGTTAGAATTAACTCTTTCAGTTCACCAGAGTACTATTTGAAAATTACTGAAAAATTTCAGTCAGTCTATTATCCTGGGAAAATCTGAAACAATATATTTTATGCATCTGAAATTTGGTGAGTAAAGGAAAGATCCTTTTTGTCTATGGAAAAGAATATATTTCTCATCATACTCCTGTTTCAAAGAGAAGATCCTTTTAACTGAACCCAATGGGGGCAATCCAATTACAAAGTCATTAGACCCCATTGTAAGGTGATTCACAGAGAATTCCTGTTTTCATAAAAAGCCTTTTCTGTGTTCATCCAACATATATTCTGGCCTCTTGCACTAAGTTTACAAGGTTTCTAATTAAGCTCCAGAGAGAATTATATAGTTCACTGAACTGAGTCACTATGCTCCAACTGGGAAAGAAGCGGCACTCCTATTTTATCAGAAAAATAAACACTTTAGTTTCATTTCTTCTGCCACACATGTTATCTCTTTGTCCTGTCACAATATTTTTTATAGGTTTTTATTTCAAAGGATTATCTTGAGATTACTGTCAACACAAGCCAGGGGGAAATCTCCATACAGAATAATGCAGGTGGTTTTACCTTCTTTAAAAGGAAAAAAAGAATCATATAACACCTCTGAAATAATCTTCCATATTAGAACAAAAAAGGAAAGTTTTCCAGAAGTCCTTTGGCCCAAATTTTGACAAAAAGAAAACATTTATGAGCAACAAACATTTATGAGTAACCAAAGTACAATTTACCAGCTTGATTTAAAGTCACAATTTTAACCTTTTAAGTTGTTTCAGAACTGCCACTGGTTTCTGCTGCTGCTTGTAACATTTGCAAGCAAAATATAACTGGATCACAATTCATAGTTTAGAAAAAAAATGTTGCTTAAGAACATAAAGGTCTTTCTCTCTCTTATGCAAGGAAAAAACACTTTAGTTATTATTCCACTCAAGTAAACGTTCATAACCATGGAATTAAAGATTTCTGAGAGGCTCATTCCTGAGCTCTCTGGGTTGAATTAAGCCTTGCTCAGAACTATACTTCATGTCACCCACATGTCTTAGGAATTGGTGCCTTCTGCGCAGTTGTGCATTTTTTCCAGACATGCCGGATGTCTATGCAATAAGTGCTCTAAGACTTCAAAGACACACAAAGCATTCTGTGCTTTCTCTTCCTACCATTCCATGTAAACACCATTACTAACCCAGCCACTCTTATGCCAGAAGTCCTGATGGTTTGACTTTAGTCTGGTAATTGTTCACGCTCACTCCCAGGCTTTATTGTGCTTGGTAGAGCCATTTATCTGGGACTGAAATCCTACCATTTACCACCACCCGTGGTTCTTACAGGGGCACAGACACTGAATAGATCCTAGGAGACACATTCATGGTGCCCAGTCTATTATTTCTCACTGATATAAGATCCCAACCCACTCAGGCTATATATAGTTGTTCAAAAATTAAGAAAACATGAATTTAGAGTCTACCATCTATCAAACTTCAGAGTTGATATAAGGAATAAGTCAAAGAAGAAAAAATGAGTGGCATAGCATCATGGGGAATAGGCTAGTGGTAGAAAGTTTGCTTGGCACACACAAGAACTTGCTATCCTCAGTAAAGAAGGAGAAGGAAGACAAGAGGAGGAGAAGGAGGAGGGAGAAGAAGAAGATGGGGTAGGGGAAGAAGAAGGGGAAGGAGAAGGAGGAAGAAGAAAGAAGAGGAAGAGGAGGAGCACAGCAGAAGCAGATGTGTAGGAAAGAAATCGGGTTAATGTAGTAAGGTAATGGGGAATGGCTTGGGGGTAAGGGACATCAGATGGAGAACCCACAGGAGACCGAGAGAAGCCCAGAAAATGGAAGCACAGATATTAATAGATGGGGGGCAATTATAAATCATAAACAGTTCTAAACCTGTGAAAGTTTCTGATGATTCTTCCATGGTTCTCTGAGGTATATTGATTGGCATGTTCTTTGTAATAATTTCCAGCAAAATGTGACTTCTTTGGGGCACTCAGTTTTTAAAATTAATTTACAGCATTAACTTCTACAGCCAGCATCACAGGAATAATAGCATACATCTTACAGGACTTTCATGACGAAAGGATGGCAGCATCTGTTTGTTTCCTACTCAAGATCTTTGCATTTCTTTCCCCCTAAAACAATCCAGATTTTGTTTGTGGGAGCAGAGTGCTCTTCAAAATACATGCATGCATATGTATTTTCCCACATACCTACATACACTCCACCCTCATTTACTGCCTGAGAGCTGGCATTTATGCCATATGCAGCCCAAGGCTGGCTGAGATGGAAGCAGATTAGAGCTTTGGAAAACTAGTTTAATAATATTTTGAGAAGGGGACAAATGTGATATAATGTGGTTTCTCTGCAATTCTCTCTGTTTGTGCTTGGAAAGAGAATGTGATGTTGGAAGTAAAGTAGCCATCCTATAACCATAAGAGAGTTAAGAGAACAAAGCCACAAATTTAGCATAGCTTTGTAGATAATCTATAGGGTTCTGTATTTCTCTGCCATTAGTGTGCCACTTTATAAGCCTTGCACCGTTTCCTAACTTAGTAAGTCTGAGGAAAATAAGCCCTCATATAAATATTGATTTTCTCTATGACCACATGACTGCATGTAGCCAAATGTATACTTACCATATGCAAAATGATTCAATATATAGCCATTAGTAGTTTAATATCTTATCTTTAATATGCATTGTATTCATTTACAGAAGAGACTGTATGAAAAGCAGAAAAAGCTACTAAGATGTTTCAAAGTCAAGTCATAAAAGAGTTTGTAGAGTTGTGATTAAATATCTTTTATTTCTGGTAATACCTCTAGTAGCTATTTATTTCCATAATCTGTCAAAATACCTGGAGCTTCAAGAATGTATCATTAAACAGAATTCATTTGGAAATTGTCCTAGCAAGGTGACAAGAACAAACCGATTGACACGACCACGAGTGATAAGAAATTAAGGGGTGCTTTTATCCTAAACTCAAAGCATGGCAAATCTAGATAAAAGATACTGTCACGGGTGGAGGAACAACATACAAATATGTGTTGTTTGAAGTCCCCATCTCCCACTAGTAACTTCTTAAAGGAATCTTTAATAATCAACTACAGAAGCACCATTAAGAACCAATAGTTGCTATTTGCCAAAGATGCATTGTTTTCCCAAACTCATAATAGTGATGTAATAATTAGTAGATGATTTTTCATGAAAAACCTATAGGCCTAGCACTATGTAATACATTATGTTTAATCTTTCCATTTCTTTAAATAAGTATTGATTCTGTAAACACATAAAATTTAAATTTTCTTCACACATAGGAGAAATTCAAATGTATTTTAAAAACCTCTATTTGCAATAGGCTGGATAAGTATATAATCAACTTGCTCTCACATACTCCCTTCGTTGACATATTGATGAATGTGTGTAGATGATTTGTCACTGAGACACTTGTTTCTTCGGGCTGCTTATCCATGTCTGTGGCAATTTTGTAGAGAGTTCTTTCAGGAGCTGCCAGACTTTCTCAGCATAAGATATGTCAGATACACTCCATACAGTCAGATGCAGTGAGATGCTTTTTACCCAGGGATATGCTGTTTGTAAGACTTCTGGTAAATTCTGTTTTACACAATTCTCATTAAGATGCACTAGCTTGGATTATAGCTGCATATACTTTAGGTATATTTCTAGTATGAGACATCCTCCACTGTGACTAGGAAACTGAAAGAATTTATTTCCACTCTCATTCCTTACAATTTTGCATGCTTCATGCTTAAAAGACCTTTCCACTGTTTGTAGCTCCATATACTTCAAACTCAGTTTTCTTCCACTACTGAAATAATTTATTGCCAAACTATGTGGCTCATTTTCACAAGTTGCTTTCTACTTTGGTATATAGCAAAATGCCAAGCTATCATAGTGGACAGTAGAAATATTTGTGGAAGGCATTTATTCAGATTAGCAATAACTGTATTATATTTAGAAGCTCCTCCAAAATTCTAATCCAATCTTCTCTGGACAAAATGCAAAAAAACAAGAGACAGAAGGTAAGATTGTAAGGAGGAAAGAGAGTAAGAGATAAAAAGAGAGGGAGAGAAACAGATGAGGAAGAGTCGAGGAGAAGGGGAAGGAGAAAATGGAGGAGAACAAAAACGAAGTAAAGGAAGGAGGGGGAGAAGAATAGGAAAAGGAGAAAGAGGAGGAGGAAAAGGAAGAAAAAGAGTGAGAGAGATGGATAAAGAAAGAAAGGAAGGAAAAGAAATATAGGAAAGGGAGGGAAGGGGAATGGGAGAGAAGAAGAAAAGAGAGAAGAGGAGAAAGGAAGAAAGGAGAGGAATGGAACCTGTTGCCTATCTCAAATGACAGGAAGAGTGGTATGTCTGAGGGAAGGCAGAGAAAAAAGAAACGATGGCCTTGCATCATTGCTGTTAAACTATCTTACGTTCTGTAAGTTTAATAATAGACTGTGATCAGGTAAGCACATTGCTAGGAGCCCTCTAGAGAACTTGATAGGAGTCGGTGGCAGTGTACTGTACCTTAGAATTTCTTTTTCGTACTAAATCTCCTTCAATCCTCCAATTACCTATGTGTTCAACAGATGGAGGAGCCACTATACTTACATCACATGATAAAATAATGAGTCCAGTTAAATTTCCCTGCTACATCCAATGGATAAAATGAAAGATGCCTACTTTTGAGGCTGATGTGGTTTTATACATGTACAAGATTTATTCTTGTATTCACTTTACAGAAAGCCTCCAAATTAAAAAAAAGAGAGAGAAAGTGAGAACTGATGATATCCCACATAAAAAGACTTGTTTTAACTCCTGAACATTTGGTGTCGAGAGTTAAGGAAGAAAAGAACAGTAATCTAGAGGAAATAAGAAATTTTCATTATGATTCTCTAAAATTAACAGTTAACACGTTTCCATCCTGGTTTTGTTGCCTCATTTAATTTGTGAGCTACTTATTTGTAACAAGTACTTACTTATATCCGTTTTAGAAAGGCAGATATTTTGACACAAGCGTACAGGGCTTGAGTAAAGCCCTGTTTGTTGGGCCAGTGTTTTTCCATTTGATCCACACCACTAGCCCTGTTTTAGGCTGGCTATTTTAGGATATGGAGCCTCACAGAACATTTTTGTCCAATCTGGCCTTGAACCATAATTCTCTGGATTCCAGAGAATTCCAGAATAGCTAGGTATGAGCCATAGATACCTGGCAATTTGCTTATTCCTTTTTAGGGCAAACCTTGAAGTCAGATGACTCAAGTTTGTTCATGGTGTTTCATCAAAATCATTTGCTTTGTTCTGGCCCTTTGCTTTTCTACATAAAATTTTATGTTTACCCTGCCAAGTTCTAGTAAAAAGCCTTCTGAGATTTTAATTGTTATTTCATTGAATATATAGACACGCCTGAAAAAAATGACTACCTTCAAATACTGGCATATCTGAACCATGAACCTAGAATGTATCTGCACTAATTCTGATATTCTTAGCTATTTTGTAATAGCCTACAAATCTTGTTGTTATATTAGACATATTCTTTGAAACTTTATTGTTTTGATATTATTTTGCTTTTATAAGTTCAGTTGTTTCCTGCTGACATAATGACGATTTCCATATTGCTAAATCCAAAGAGTTTTCTAAGTTTATCCATCCTAGTAGGCTTTTTTGTAAATTCTATGGGATTGTCTTTGTAGGAAATTATGCTGCTGTGTGTGTGTGTGTGTGTGTGTGTGTGTGTGTGTGTGTGTGTGTGTGTGTGTGTGTGTGCTTGTGCCTGTGTCTGTGTCTGTGTGTCTGTGTGTCTGTGTGTGTGTGTGTTTATGTGCCAGTACTAGGGCTTGAATTCAGGGCCTAAGCGGTGTTGTTTAGCTTTATTCACTCAAGGCTGGGGGTCTCCCATTTAAGTTATACCACTACTTCTGGCTTTTCCAGCTAAATGGAAATAAGTGTCTCATGAACTTTCCTGCTGAGGCTGGCTTCAGACTAATTCTTACCTCAGTGATAACAAGCCTGAACCACTGCTTCTGAATATTAATTTTTATTGTTATTATAAAGGTGATATACAGAAGGGTTAGAGTTACATAAGTCAGGGAGAGTCCATATCTTTTGGACAATGTCACCCCTTCCCTCCCTCTCTCCCAGTTTTCTCCTTCTGGCCTACCTATATTGTATAGTTTCTTTTCAACAGTGTCTAGTGAGTACCCCTGCTGCATTTGTTCACCCTATGTCTTTCCATTTCTGTGCACCCAAGGACAGATAAATGAACAAACAAGACAAAAAGACAATAAAACACAAATAACATTGAAGGAAAAAACCTTTGGTATCCATATTGCTTTCTTTTTTATTTGTATGCAATGGCTTTCTCTATCCATCTTAAGTGGAATTGACCATCCATTAAAATGTTGAGTAAACATTGTAAGTGAGTAAACCCCTTTCCCTTGTAGCTAATCTGAGAAGGAAGATATTGCTCTTTGGCTATTGAATCTGAAGTTCAATTCAGGGTTCTCCTAGATACCGTTGATCACATTGAGAGAGTCTTCCTCTTTCTTAATTATGGAGTACTTGAAAATAAACTATTTTCCATAGTTTATTGTTTAACTTTTTAACTACAACATGGTTTATGTTGATAAGTATTCCATGTATATATAAAAACTTTAAGTTTTCTGCTAGTTTTGAGTGGAGTTCTTTGTATCAGTTAGATTTCCACGGTCAGATAGGTTAGTGTAATTAGATACTCTTATCTAAAGTTCTTGCCAAAGTTCTATCTACTGGTTCTACCAATTAATAGATGAAAGTGGTATTTTTGTTAAGTATTGACTATTATGTTTAGGACAATAAAATTAAAATAAATAGCATTTACTCAATAAAAACGTGTTTGCCTCTCTCATGCCTTTTGTGTGTATGTTGTATTGGAAAGTTTTAGGCATTGTGGTTGGTTCTTGAACTTGTTATGAGCTCTAGTGTTGCTATAGTTACATTCATTTTCAACAATAACTTCATATTCTTTCTACCAGTTCACAACAGAAACCTTCTTAGTTTTGATATTGTGGGAAAATTTTTTTCAGTGTTCTTACTCCAACTTCAGCTTTGAATGGTCCTTGTATTCTTTAGCAACTGAAGGAGTCTCTCTTCAAACTATTGTCACTTGCTATTGTGTATTGTTAAGAGTAAGTAAAGTGGGATCTTTGTTATTCTCTTGACAAATGTCACGCTTAGGAAATCTTTGTATGCTTAGGTATTGGGAATGGAGCTTTTTCTGTGTTTCTACATAGGCAGTAGGCCAGAGCTCCCTTATTTCTATAAGAAGGTAAGGGGACATCTGTAGGAAGGAATGTTATACATTATCACCAAATTGTGGACTCTACTGCCTTTATTCCTGTCCCTTAAGGTATATGATATATGTTTCCATTCCTCCTTCAGTTATAGTTTGCGCCTTCTCTTAGTGGAGGATTTCTAATACCCCTTCCATGGCCCACAAAGACATTTTTTTCTTATTTCCTTTCCTCTTTTCTATTGCCTCTGGAGAGAAGGAGTTGGAACTACTTAGATTTATGCTCTCTAGTGAATCTTTGCCTGGGTGTTACTCCTTTACTGGAAACTTTGGGACATTTACTTCATTAGAGAGAAAGGGAAAATGCATCATTGAAGGGCTACAGTTAGTTTCCTCCCTCTTACCTCAATGGTTCTCATGAACACAAAGAGACCAAAAAAGAAAATAAAGAAGAAAGAATTACTTGATAAAAGGTGGACATCATTCATAACTAAACTCCAGGGGATTCCTCTCTTTTATATTCACTCATACTTGGCTTTTAAAAATGTGTTAAAAATTTGTTCATATTCTTCCTTACCTGCTGTCTGTAACCTTCCAAGATGAAACAGTTTATTTGTCCCACTTTGGAGAAAGTGTCTCATTAGTTCGTGTGATCAAAAGTCTCATCTCTTCCATGAATTTAAAAATAGTAATGGATTTGTAATTTTTTCTTTAAGTTAGAATAAAATGATATTCTTTTGCAGATCTCTACTTTCTTAAGGGGGAAAAAGAGCCAGCTACAACTATTTTATGTGAGACAATTGAAACTTGGGGAGGCTAAGGGAACTTTCCTTGTATCATAGATCTATGAAATGTCATGACCATATCTGAAACAGGTTTTCTGGAAATAAAAGTCCTTTATCTTGATATGATAGTGCATTCTATGTGAGCTTTTCACTTGAGACCACACTTTAGGTATCTTAAGTCCAGTCAGATATATTCATTTCCCTTTTGATTCCAGTGGAACACTGGAAGCAACGCTCCATTCACTCATGAGGCAATGCATTTCCTACTCTAAGTAAATTTAAAGTAAAAAGATTTCCTATTTTTCAATCAAAAATTCAGATGTGTATGGCCAGAATATCCCTGTAATTCTCAACCACTTTGAAAAGTAAATACTTCGCATTTTTTAATCACTATTAAAGAAAGGTAGGTAACTAACCCTTTCTAGTATTGACTACATTGGAGAAATGCATGAGCAAGTCAACTGAAAACATCATGTTGTCACAGGGGGTTGCGTCTGAGAGAGAGGACAGCAGATTCTGAACAGAAGGGTCTTGAGTCTAAGTGAGAAAAGTGAGAAAAGTCGTGAGTAGACAACATAACCTGGGTACCATAACAGTGTTGCTGAAGAAGAGTTTATACAGTTATCTTAGAAAATATTACATGCAAAGACAGAACCATAGATAGAACCTAGAGTACAAACATCAAGATAATGAATGAGGATCGAATTGGGCTTTGCCAGAGGTAGAAAAGTGGTTTTGAGAGAACTACATCTATAAAGGAAGTCTGTAGTCACCTGCAGAAGCCATCCTGCAAGCTGAGGAAACTGAGAGTCTGACATGCAACCAGATGTCTCTCACACCTTGGCCAGACATGTATTTCTAAAGTATATTTTACCTCATAAACCACTTTCTCATATTATCTAATTTGAAATTCATGGCCATCCTAAGGAGCAGGAAAGAAAGTTAGTTCCTCTTTACAGATGACGTCCTGAGAGAGAATTTCAAAACACATCAGATTTTTCAACCAAACCTCCACTGTAGACTTTGATACAGACAGTTATGCTATTATTTTTTTGGCAGTCCTGATCCTTGAACTCTGGGCCTGGGTGTTGTTACTAAGCTCCTTTTTCTCAAGACTAGTACTCTACCATTTGAGCTACAGCACCACATCTGGCTTTTTTTGTGATTAATTGAAGATAAGAATCCCATGGACTTCTCTGCCCAGGATGGCTTTCAACTGTGATCCTTAAATCTCAGTCTCCTGAGGATCTGGGATTATAGGCAAGAGCCATCTGCATCCAACAGCTATACTATTTTTGTCTGTCTGAACATGTATATACATGTATGTATATATTTACAGAGCCATGCACACTCTGAACGTTGTATAATGATGCATGCATGCACATACACACATATACTAAAAATACACACACAAGAAAACTACTAATGAATCATTCCATTTCAAAAATTGCAATATGAATGATAAAAGGAATAAATTCAAAAGGAAGAATCCTCTTCATAGTTCAGACAACAAATTTTCATTTGATATTGGGAAAAGCGAAATGTTTTATGGCTCTTGGAAGCATAAATCAAGACTTTCCCACTAACATTTGCAACCATTTTGAGGTTTTATTAAAGTAAAAACCTATCTGGAAAGTCATTATTTGGAAGATGGATAGGATGAGAAAAAAAAGAAGAACCTGCCTGCGGTGAATGGAAAACATGGCTGGATATTTGGAATATTCTTTCTTTAGCCCTACTATGCAGTATCTGCCTACATCACAATTTCCATGTACAAGTTTATGTGTCTGTCTCCCCCACTACATTATAATATTCATGCAAAAGGAGACCCTCAAGTTCCAGCTAAATACCTAGATCTAATAATCCTTCAGTAGCATTTAGTGAATAATGGATATTGCTATCACAAAAGAAAATGCACACACACATGTATGTATATAGGAGATTATCCATAAAATTCTATACATAGGCAATTTCTGTATAGGTATTCCATACTTATGTGTATGTGTACTTTTTTACATATAAAATGGAATATGCTATATATAATGGAGAACTAAATAGGTGTTGTTATGTGAAACTACGTATGTGTGTATACATATAAACATAGAGAGAAAGAAAAATCTTTTGCCTAATACTGAGAATGTATTCTGAGAAATGCATTGCTAGATGATTTCATCACTGAGTATCATTGACCACTTTACAAAAATTAAGTGACACAAGACAATCCATGAATATGGCTTCTTGATGCAATCAAAAAGACTTGGTAAATAGAAGATGTATGAGGTTGGTGTTGTAGTAAATATATGACTAGAAATATTTATTCAACCTCATTAGTCATTAGAATCACTATCAGGTATTATGTAACATCCATAAGTATAAATGATATATAACTGGTCATATAATAGCTTTGTTTGCACCCATATCACCACAAAGACATGAGAAATACATTGGGCTGTGTGACTGTGACAAGGATATCTCTAGATGATAGGAGCTTTTTCTCTTCATTATAATCTTATAAAACCACTGTCATATATACAGTACTTGGTTACAGAGTTGTAATGGCTCATCTTGATTATCACTGTGATTTGGTTGAGAAAGGTTGAGGATACTAGGAAAGCACAGTATTAAGTGTGTCTGTGGGAGTATGCCTAGGATACTAACCAAGGGAGGAGCTCTGTGGTGAATATGGATATTATCACCCCATAGGAGAATGGCCTGGATGGAATACAAGGAGAATAAGAAGAAGTCCATTAGTTTAAGCATTCTTTCTCTTGGTTTCTTGTCCTCCATAAGTTGAGAAGCCTCTGCCACAGGGTCTAACAGCAATATTTGGCCTCACTTCCGGGAGTCAATAGTCAAGAACTATGGACTGAATGCTAAAATTGTGAGCCAAAAGAAATCATTCCTCTCTTGTTTTTCTCAGGTATATATCACAACAATGGAAAAATTGAGAAGCAGAAGAGTACAGGTCTGTATATACTTTTTTTTTGTCAGTCATGGGACTTGAATGCAGGGTTTGGGCACTGTCTTTGAACATTTTTGCTCAAGGTTCTACCACTCTAAGCCACAACACCACTTCCAGTTTTCTGGTGGTTAATTATAGATAAGTCACAAACTTTCCTGCCTGGACTGTCTTTGAACTGCAATCCTCAGATCTCAGTCTCCTCAGTAGCTAAGATTAGAGATGTAACCAACACCCCACAGCTGCAAATGTTTTTAATGATATTATTGGCTGTTAAACAACTACTATTGCATATATTATATAAATAGCATATTTTATTTTTTTTAAATAAGTTTTTATTGTGAAAAAACTGTACAGAGGGGTTACAGTCACATAAGCAAGGTAATGAGTACATTTCTTATCAAGCATTTTTGCCTTCTCCTTTGTTTTTCTCTTACTGTCCCTGCCCTCCCGTCTCCACAACTACACTCCCCACCCTTCCACCCAAGTTGTAAAGTTCGTTTATCGAAATAGCATCTTGTACATTTCTTGTTGCCATGGATCCACCTGTATCTCCATTTAAACAATTTGTTTTTTTTCCCTCCCCCTCCCCAAATGTTTTATGTAGCATATTTGAGATTGAAACCTTGGTGTGAAAAATTTAAATATCAAAGGAATTATATTTGAATATAATACAAACATACATAAATATGTAGACGTGTATAAGATAGAATTGTATGTGACTTGTTATTATGTAACTATGTGTGTTTATAAAAATTCAATACATGCATGTACATATATCATGTACATGTTGTTTGGGTAATCTTTAAATTTTCACATCATGCTTACAATCTCAAATAAGTTTTAGTGAAAGTGAATAAAACAGTTAGAAGGACTGATGTTAGTCTTGACTTGTGAGAGTCATAATGAAAACTGCAAATTTGATACATAGAATATTAAAACTAATGCAAATGATCCTGAAGGCCCCTGCTACCTTTGTCCAGCTAATCACAATCACAAGTAGAAAGTTGTTAGAAACATGTCTTACGCCTATGCTTTCTTGGCATCACAGGATTCCACTCCAGCAGTCAACTTCAAACACTTAATACAATCTCTACCAGACCCTGGTGTCTTATCTCTTTTTCCCCTTCTTCCTTGCTGCCTGACACAGGCTGGGAGATGATCTGCCTCTTCCATCTTACGCAGTCTACATTTTGACAAAAGTCTTGTTCTGATATACAATAAAGCACTGAACAAAGTCTGTCTGCAATAAACTATGGGGCATTCAGTAAGACTTCATTCTAATTCATCCATCTATGTTATCATTCCCAAACGCTGAGCACCTGCAACTTGACAGGTACATCTTTAACTACCAGGGATGAGTGAAGCATGATACCTAGTTCATAGCTATTGTGTTTCCATGATGGCATTCTATTAGACCCCATATACAACGAGCTTTTTCACAGGATTGTAAATATTTCAAAAAGATGAATAATGACAAATCTAAATAATTTGGTTTATTAATTTTGGCCAGCAAATATCTAGTTTGAAAAGTATAACAGATTATAAAGATGCAATGTTTAATGATAAAGAAAAAAACTGAAGCATGATGTATTTTCTAAAAGTATTTCATCATTTACGTAAAGTCAATTTCATCAAAGATCTGAGTTCAAGGTGATGTGAGAATGTTTTAACTGTGATGATAGAAAATACATTCTGTTTTCAGAGGAGCAAATTTTAATTCCCTCATTTAAGACTAAGGACAAAGTTCTAAGCCTAAGACTCAACACAGGTATGTGATAAATTAAGTGCTTGTGAGATGGAAATTCTCAAGGTGTTTTTAGGTAGTGTGTGTGGTGGGGGGAGTACATACATATACGCATGTATACTCATCAAGGCTGAAACTCAGGTCCTGGGCTCTGTCTTTCAGCTTTTGTCTTCAAGGCTAGCACTCTACCACTTGACTCAAAGTCCAACTTGCAGCACTTTCATGGTTAACTGGAGATAAGAATTGCATGAACTTTCCTGCCAGGGTTGGTATCAAACCATGCTCACCTAATCTCAGCCTACTGAAGTAAGGTCATGAACCACCAGCACCTGTTTTTCAAGTTTCACTCTGCATCAATGTAGACCTGCCTAAATACCTAATAGCTGAGAATCCTTTTGGAATGATCACAAACTCTGGTATCTGAAAACTTTGCCAGGAATTCCTTTCCAACCGTCTTATGGGTTATTTTGGCACTTTGGTTTATAATCCTAGCTGGACCCCATCTGAAGTTCTAAAACCCATAAAATAAGAATGAATGGTCAATGTAAATAAGCCAAATTTGAGAAACTTCAGATCCTGCTTGGCTGAACGTTTCTGTTAATCTACCTTGTCTAGGCTTGTTTAGCTCCTTGGGCCTGGAACAGCAATTCTGCTCCAACTCCCTTACAAATGCAAGACTTTCTTTTTCAGCACACAGGAGATCTTCTCCTTAAGGGTTGTGTTGTACTATACTATATTGAATTTAAATTGTTTGAATATATTTTGTGGCTGAACACAGATAACATTATCATATAAAGCACATTATCTTTAATCAAAGGTTACTTTTATTTGTACATTTTAGGGGTAACTAAATTTTTTATATGACAGGTTCCAATAGTTACCAGTCTGGCATACCTGTACATTTTTATTGTATCTTGGGATCAAGCATAAATCAAGTGATTTCCCACAGATAAATAAAAGTGGTGGAGTAATAAAGTTCTTGGAATTTAACACTTCACGGTCAGGAGGTCACATATGCTTAGTTGCTTATTTATATGCCTCTTAAAATTTAAGTCTGTGGGTAGGAGACATGAATGTGACTTACTATATCAATGAAGAATGTATTGTTCTTTTTCTTTGTGTAGATAAAATTAGCAGTGTTGGAATGACAAGTCATAAAAAAATGTCACTGGAAACAGTATTTACTATTTTTTGAAATGTATTTTTTTTAGTTTTTCTTGTTTTATTACCATCAGCAGTTTTAAGTGGTGACTCTTAATAAACAATTTTTTAATTATGGGAGAGACAATGTGTGTCAGTCTTTGTCATTCACAAAGGGTTATAATGAAAACATAGCAGTTTAAGCCAAGTTTTATGGAATTACTACCTTTATGCAACACACATGTACTGAGTTCTTAAGAGTGCAACTAATACCTTTAAAGACAGTCTTATATGTTATCTCCTTTTTAACATGTTTTCTTTTTTTCCCCCATGATCAACTTCCCAGTATTCGTCAGATTAGCAAACTAAGTCTCAGCAAAGTTTTGACTGGCTCAAGAAATCCAGTTAGAAAAGAAATGAGTCAAAATTTGAATCCAAACCACTCACTTCATCTATATGTTTTGGGGTGTGTGTGTGTGTGTGTGTGTGTGTGTGTGTGTGTGTGTGTGTGTGTGTGTGTGTGTGTGTGTGTGTGTGTGTGTGTGTGTGTGTGTGTGTGTGTGTGTGTGTGTGTGTGTGTGTGTGTGTTTGCGGAAGATTACATTGGAAGGCTGAGCTTATAATGCTCCATTAAGTCTCCAGTCATTTTTATCTCAGAACTCTACTTTCCTTCTTCAGAAATATATTTTCCTTTAAAATCACCTAGAAATTATAAATGAGGTACTGGCAAATTAATAAAGAAAGTCATATTAGTCCCTAGGAGGGCTCGCCAGGGACAGAGGGTGGTAGAAATCCAATGAAAGTAAGAATTCCCCTGCAGCTTTATCGCTGACCACATGCAGTTACATATTTCAGTATTTAGAGCCTGGAACACTTGTTACTTACTTGGTGGCCTTCTAGGATGTCAGCAAGAAACAGGAGTGATGGAAGAAGTTTCCCTCTCTCTGTGTTCAGGGGGCTAGATGCATTGCCAACACTCCCATTGAGGCAAAGTGAAGAGATGACACTCATTCTGGTTTTCATTGAACAAAACAGTGTTGAACTTTCTGAGACCTGGCATGATGAAGTTTTGCATCTTGTTTCTGCAGTCTGAAAATGAGCTTTTCTTAGTCCTTCAGAATATGTTAAAGCATTAGATAAAAATGACCTTAAACTACATTTATGGATGTCACTCGCAAGCTGTCCCATTATAGTTTCCATGGGAACTAATGTATATCCAGAAGACAGAGAGAAGAAGAAAGATTACACAAGACCAAATTTTCAGTCTTTGTCTCTTCGTTCTTAGGCAAAGTGAGCTCACATTAAATGCTGATAAAATTAAATTCTGAATCTCATTTTTGACATGGATTCATTTTCCCTAAGATTTGAATCTTTTGTTCTATGTGTAAACAAGTATAATTTTCTCAAACAATGCTTTCTTATGATGTGCAAATTACATTTAGAGCCTTAGAAGTTATATACACTACATAAAAGAAGGGTCAAGATCATCAATTTTTGTTATGATTATGCAACTTTACTTTTGAGACAGGGTCTTGCTATATAATTCAGACTGGTCTTGACCTTTTCATCCTCCTGGATCTGACTCTGTTCAAAGGTGTGTGCTACAATGCCTACAAAAAATGATTGTATAGAGGAAAGAAAAAAAAAACATTTGTTGAGAATCTACTTTATACTAAGCATTTGAATGGTAGTGTAAACAAGCATTTCCAGTCTCATAAAAACATAATCCATGAATAGAATGTATACATAGTTATACACTTAGGATCTTTCTGAATGGTTTAAGACTAAATATAGTGTATAAATTGGTAGCTATCATTAATTTCCTATCAAAAAAACAGTAATAATTAAGGAGCTTTGTCTTTAGAAAAAAGCGAGTTAGAGCTATTATTCCTAAACATAATACCATACTTCAAGCCATCTTTAATTCTATCCCATAGGGACTGAATTCACTGGGATTGTAAACTAAATACAATAGTTTAATTTTGGGTGGTTGGAGGGAGACAATAAGATATATTATTCCTAATTATAACAGAGTATGATGATATAAAATATAATTGTTCCCTGAAGAAAATTAACTAGAAAAATAAAGAGAATACTCTTGGCTACTAGAGCTGAAAGAATAGTTGATCATGTGTAACAGAAGTGACAACTTTGTTAAAAGCTCCAACCACAAATTTTTTTCAGGTTGGAAATTGTTCTATTCTTATTATAAAGCCAACAAATATTTTCATCACTTATCATCGTCATAAAAAAATCTTACTGTAACACATATTTGCTGATAAATACTTTGGACAAGCCTTTTACTCAGGTATCTGAGATAGCGTAGTCAAAAAACTCTATGAAAACTGGGGAGGAGGAGAACGTGAATCAGGGGGAAAGGGTGCATGAGGGCAGGAAACAGACATTGCCTTGGAGAAGCAGTAGCAAATGGACTCCAGAACAGCTAGAAGCTGGGAAATAAACAATTGGGATTTGAAACAAAGTAACAGATGTTTTGCTCTTAAATAGGAACTAAACAAATGACCTAACCAGAAAATTTTCTGCAAACGATATAATCCAATGGGAGCTGCCATTAAATACAGAACATTATGCAATAAAGACCAAAGAAAGTAATACAAAATAAGATGATAAAAGGGGAATCCAGAGGCAAACATACCCCTTCACCACTCAGGGTCAAGGTCTTTTAAAACTTATGAGATACAAAGACCACATTATAAAATACCTATGTTCTGACAGTGCGTTTGTAGGTATAGCCAGCGTCTACCTAAAGTTTACACAGATGTCGTGGTTTTAGGTAATATCTTCTTGTCATTGTTGAGATTCAAATTCAAAAATTAAGGGAAATAAAATATACGTAGAAAGACAAAATTGATCATTTTTAGAGTTATATTATTTGATTTTATTTTTTGGTGGCAGGGTAAAATACCATAAATAGTTTGGTAGCAAATGAAACCCCACTAGACTCAATGTAGGCTTCTTCTACTTACTGTTTTATGATTTTTAGATAAGCTGGTTCAATTCTCAGAGCCTCAGATTTGTCATCTTTAGAATAAGGGTGATATACACAATGACACAGACTTGTGAGCTTTGGTACAGGTGTAACAAACTCAGTGAGAAAGTCTATTGTACGGTTAGTTGGTGGTATTTAACCTCTTTCTTCCTTCTGTGTGGAATAGCTCTCTGGACCTCTTTCATGCCCTTTGAACAGTGGTGGAGAGAGCAGAACAGATTTGGAAGGAAATAAATATGCATAGCTCTCTTCCTTTAGAACCAGGCACTGATACAAAGATCCACTTTCTCAGCTGTGTCTGGGACTCAACTAAAAATTGAGCTTATTCTAGAGAATCAGGAAGACCTTTAGTGCCAAACACCTAAGCCATATTCTCCAACAATATTGTCAGAATGAAGCTTAGTGTTTAGTCCTATGGTGATTTTTTAGCTGTGATCTGGTGAGATAAGGTAATTATGAACTAAATCCTCACGCCATACCCTATAGAATAATAGTTCAATAAATGACAATAAGAATGATAATAGTAGTATTTATAAACACCCTAGCAAATAAACATCAACTATTTAATTTGCGTTAGTTACTGCTCTGTGATTAATTTTTTCTCGAAAATAACTGGGTAGACTAGAAACTCATATTCATGTCTAATATGAAAAAGTTAGAGTAAAAGGAAGTTAAATCAAGGACTCAAAATCATGTAACTTCAATCCTGTTACAATGTAATCGTGTAAGTTATAATCACATAAATTTCATGAAATCCTGTCTGTATATATCTGAGTAATATTTATCTTCACAAATATCAATTATCAAATCAGTAGAACTTATAAAGAGCACAAAAAGAAAAGATTTGTCAGATTTATTAGCAAATAGTATAATCATCCATAGAACTGCTAATTAAAAATCATTTATTTTCACATAATAGATTCTGGGCATTAGGAAACTTAAGACAAATATGACAATGTTTCGTGTGAGAAATCCAACATAGACTATAAACTAAGAGTTATGGGAAAATATAGGGTGAATTGATTCATTTTAGTAAGAAATTAGGCACAGATGAAAAAACAAACAAATTCCTCAGAGAGTGAATGTGTGGGCAGAATGAGCAAATCAGAGGCTTGAAGGCTCCAGCAAGAGGACAGATGGCAAAGTATGGCAAGTAAGTGCCGAACCTGAGAAGGTCCTGAGATGTAGTTTGAAGATTTTACCTGAAAAAAAT
Organism: Dipodomys merriami; assembly: GCF_024711535.1. Classification (NCBI taxonomy): domain Eukaryota; kingdom Metazoa; phylum Chordata; class Mammalia; order Rodentia; family Heteromyidae; genus Dipodomys; species Dipodomys merriami. The sequence goes on from NW_027206290.1 coordinate 13,101,068, forward strand.
CCAGAGTTGGAATTCTTTTTAATTTCAAGTGGAAACACTTTGATAAGAATTTTATTTACCTATCTACCTACTTATTAATTTGTTTTTCCAGGAAGTTTTTAAGTTTAAAACATTAATTAGCACATATTGGTTTCCCAAGGAGAGTTTCATAATGATATTCATATATATACACACAAGGTACCATTACTATTTCAGAAGACCACTTGGATGGGATGAAGAAGATGACCTCATTGGGCATCATTTGACTCATTTGGGTATCATTGTGTGTTACATTGTGTGTTCCAAAAAGGTCTGCTGAAACTCGTCGGTTCAGTATCTGAGTATATGACTTTATGTGGACATAGAAAGAGGCTTTGTTTTCTCATTTTGGTTTTTGTTTATTTTACAGAAGTTATTTTAATATAACAAAGGTATAGTAGGGAGAAATAGAAAAAGAGAGAAACATTTCCTTCTCCCCATGTAAGAAATGGGAGTTAAATGCTAGATAGCATCTTTTAAGATGTAATCTAGTTAAGATGTGTTCCTTAGAGTGCATTCTAAAAAAAAGGAGATGACAGAGACCTGGTAGAAATGAAAATTGTGTAAAAATCAAGGTAGAATTTGGAGTGATGAAGCTACAAACAAGTGTCAAAAACAGAGCTAAGAGATGGGAATGGAGCAGATTCTTTGCCGGAGCATTAAGTAGAAGTATGACTTTGTCATCACCTTCATTACTGATTCCTGAACTCCAACACCAGCAAAGAATAAATTTTCTGTTGTCTTAGGCCCCTGACCTTGTGATACATCTTGTATGGTAGTCCTATTAAAGTAATATAAACATTAGTGATTACTTTACTTAAGAGTTAGTAAGACCTTGAATGAAGGTAGTCATAGTAAAAAGGAGAGGAGAGGGATAATGGGCCGAGACTCAACTTGATATAGGACCAGGGAAGCAGTTACAAGTAAAAATAACATATGGAACCACAAGGAAGCTCTGGAATAGTGGGTATGATTGGGTGTTGATGGGCCCCTGTCCACAACCTTCTAAAATTGCTTCCAAATCCCAGTAGGCCCTTTAGTGAGGGGTTGTTAAGTGGGAAGCCCTTTGGTATCACCAATCTCAACAGCCAGTCTAGACTTAGTATCTGGAGGCCAATCTCAGAGGTGGTTTAGGGGAACTACAGAACCCTGGTTCCTACCATCAAGTGTAAGGGGCCTAGGAATAAAGACTGATGTTGGTTTGATATTTCCATCTTCTCATATTGCCATCACCTTTTAGGAGGGTGTGTTGGAGAATTTATTGGAAGAGAGAAACCAGACATGGTAAGTCTAGCCTACTCCTGGCAAAAGTTGAGATGTAATAGATGCAAAAGCAATGGGCAAGTCACTCAGATGTAAGACTAGTGATCCAGAGAGAAGAGGCCCAAAGCAGCAGAACAAAGCTTTAATAAAGAGATATTGTTACTTGGAGAGGTGGCCTCTTGTTCTTTGTTCTATTACTGGTCAGAGGACAGGAGGAATCCTGAGCCCGAGACAACAGCTCTGCTAAGTGCCCTTGAGAGGGTACACTGGGGTCAGCAACAAAGTCAGGCCACTAAAGAGAAAAAGGAATAAAGAGAGGATTGGAGTAGAGAAATGAGAATGGTAAGGAGAACACACACACACACACACACACACACACACACACACACACACACACACACACACACACACACACACACACACACACACACTTAACTTTTTTAAACCAAAAAGAATCAAAGAAGAGCAAATATGCCTCTGGGATAAAGCCTAACAGGTAGTTAGGAAAAAGGGCGGTTAGGCTCTTTGAAGCTCTGACTATATGAGAAAGCCTGGCCAGAGTCATTGCTTTCATGGGCAGGAAGAGAAGCTGTTCTGTCTATTCTTATTGTGGATTATATATCACGGACCTCTTCTATGATTCTAAAGGGAAAATGTCTTTGCAAAGATTCCCCCAAAGCATTCTCCATACTCCATCCCATATGGGATGCCCTGTGTTTGTGCTTACATATTTTATCCTTAATGTCCTAAAACTTCCCTACTCCCTCTTCCATTCTCTAATTATCTAGTAAGAATGGTCAGTAAAAAGGATCCATGAGAGAAGGAAAACTGACTTTAGGGTGAGGAGAATAAATAAAGCAAGTGACTCTGTCTTTCTATTGCTGAGTATCAGTGACTTCCAGGAACAAAGTCAGATATTGTAGGAAGCATTTAATCTCCACAGTAACTAATACTAATCCCAGTTTACAGACTATAGAACTGTCCCTTAGAAAGAATAAGTGATTTATCCAAGGGCCACACATGAGATCTCACTGAGTCAGGGTTCTAATTCAGCTGTCTAGTCTGGCTCAGAAGGCTGCGATCTGAGAATTGCACTTTGAAACCAGCCCAGGCTGACAAACCTGAGAAACTCATGTCCAAATAACTAGCAATAAGCTGGAAGTGGAGATGTGGCTTGAGTGATAGAGCTTCACCATCCATGAGTGAAAAATTCAAGCAAGGAAACAAAGCCCTGAGTTCAAGCCTCAAAATTGGCATGCACACACACACACATGCACACACACACACACACACACACACACACACACACACACACACACACACAGCATTAGCTATTTCCAACACTATCACGTTTACTTACTATGCTGTAGTGAATTTGCCTCTATGCACTGAAATTGTCAAGTAGTTTTACAAGGGGTAAGGGTCTGCCATCACGTACCAGTGAGGAGAAACCTTCTGAGTCTGTGTTCCGCTATGTTTTCTGTTTGGTTGACTTTGCTCAGCCAGTCTCCTACTTGAGTTTTTCTTTAGGTCCTCCTTCTAATGTCTTAACCACAGCCTGAGAGTGCAGAATGACAGGTGATACAAGAGTGGTTGCAGTTTGGCTGGCCGGTGGAACAAGAGAAAGGAGTCCTTCCAACTTCCCTCTGTCTTCACAGCATATTATGACTTTGACGTTCTCTGTGCTTAATAGCTTTCTGCTGATCCACTGTGAAAATTCTGTGTTCAATAATCCTCAAAATTTCTAATTTTGTACCTGTGGTGAAGTGACCTTCTAGGTGATTAAAAAGAGTACCTTTAACGCCCACAGTGGGAAAGCCACCGACTCCCAGCCTTCTGCAAGACTGTTTCCAATACTTCCTGCAAGCTGTTATCGGTGTCTTTATTTAAGCTGTATGTCTTCATTTCAGTGTCTATGTTTAGCAGATATATAAAGAAACAAAATGGGTTTAATGGCTTAAAGTGGCAAAGCAATGATACGTGGGCCTCCTAGGAGCAACAAAAGATCACAAGACCGTGGGAGAGACTTCCTGTTTCCTGGTGACTAGAAGTCAAATTGCTTTTATCTGTGAGTCAAGGATAAATTCATGACCACCCCATATGCATTGATACCTTTCTTTGAATATCTTCTTTTAGTGTCAGAGTATGACATGGCAAAAGGCTACAAAGGAACATGCCTCTCATCTGGTGATTTAGTTTACGTCATTGTAGGTATACAGATAACTCCTTTCTAGAGAACAAGGAGTCTTAATTAAACTAAATAGATATTTACAGAATGTGGTTATCTACTTACTCTGGGTACTATTGTTGCCTCAAGGCCTCTACATACAGCACAATAATGAGTATTGGTTTTATTAATATGTCTTAGCACTGCCTCTGCCCTTTCAGGACTTACAATTCCTCACATCTACCCTCAATCTCCCACAGGCTAGATAGCATGGCTCTGATCTCAGGTTCTTTTGTTCTCTTACTGACTTTGAGTCTTCAAGTAAGGTATTTAACTTTCAAGCTTTTAAATTGTCTTCTGAAAATGAAGCCAAAGCCAAAAATAACATAAGCATTATGGATTATGAAGAAGAACACTAAATATGTATCATTATTTAGAAAATACCTGCACATATTAAGACACATAACTCATGGATGGTGTTACTGTAGGATTTTGTCCTCACATCACTCAATCCTTCACTCTGTTTGAAGACAGCTTGCATAAAGTCTCAGAATTAATTCCCAGCCTATTCATACTACAAATGAACTAATAAGACTAATAAGACATACGAAAAGCTTATTCATTGATTCTTAATTTTAAGTTTCCCATGACTTCCATTGAGGCAGTTGACACTTATTATGACCATTTATTATAAACAGACTAAAGTTGAGAATGTCTCCAAACCGTATTCTCCAATTATGTTATACAATTAAATGGTCTTAGCATTAGAATTCTCACCTCTTCCCTTCTTTGCCTTTCATAAAGAACACATCTTTATAGAACTGGACAGTAGATCTTTGTTCCTTTTACTCTCCTTTACTAACACTTCCATTGCATTCAAGCGCATATGAATTCAACCAACAAGTGGCAAGTCCCACTACTTCCACACCACTAGCCCTGAGGACTCTAACTGCCAGGCTGCCTTTCAGTCTTTTTCATTGGATTGGTACTCATGGATGCACATTCAGTTTACTCTGATTCTACATTGCTCAACCAAGAGGGAGCAATGGAAGCAGGAGATAGGTAATTTTAATCACGGCAGAATTTGTTGAGAATTTAGTTTATAAAATTCTAGTTTTGCCTCAAACCTTCTAAGTCAAACACAGGTCGTTAAGGGAAAGGGATCAGACCTGCTGGCAAGTTCATGAGCATTTACAACTCTTTATAAATACCAAAGAAAAACCATAAACATTTGTATTCACAGATGATGTACATTATCTTTTGGATGTAGCATTGATGCTTTGGAAGGTTTTAGAAACATGGAACAATATTTTTGGCCTTCAGAATACCATGGCAGGGTGCTCTGGCATTTTTCAATATGTTCAAGAGAATTTAAAGATCCTGCAATGAGACTACAATGCTTCTTTTGTTGACAACACTACAATGATCTCTACACTGTTTCTTAGAGAAATCAACCGAGTCCCAATGTCTCATTTAAATGGCAATGATCCTTGAAACTTTCACTGGTGTCTTTACTACTGGGCCCCTATGCCCTCTAAGTATTTTCTCATTCATTGTCTCATTTAGGCTCTTAAAGAACTTGAATCTTTTCATTTTCTTCTTGCTGATAAAGAAACTGAGAATTAGTGGTACTGTAGCTCAAGTGTTAGAGCGCTCCCTTGAGCTGAAGAGCTGAGGGACAGCGTCAAAGCCCAGAGTTCAAGCCCCACAACCAAAAAAAAAGAAACTGAGAGAAAGCATGTTAAAGTATTCATACATTCTGATGTATTCCAGCATGATAATACCACTGTATGCTTTATAATATTATATGGATTGCTAAAAATGTTTAAGATTGAGCCTTGTAAGAATATAGAAAGAAAACAATAGAAATCAGAAATAGAATAAGAAAGAAGGAACCAAAATGCATTATTATTAAAAATTAAGAACCCATGATTATAAATACAATTTTTTAAATATCTTGGTGAACTTCTTTTTTTTAATAATGGTTATCTTCTTTTTTTTTTCTTCTTTTTTTAAAATTTAATTTAATTTAATTTGTGAACATACTGTACAGAGGAGTTACAATTACAGGGGCAGGATAATGCGTACATTTCTTACCAAGCATTGCAGTCTCCTCCTTTGTTTACCCTTCACATCCCTTCCCAGCTTCCCACCTCCCCCCCAATCCCAATCCTTCTCCTCCCCCCTCTTCCCCCCTCTCCCCGCCACCGACATTGTAAAGCTCATTTTGGACATGACAACTTGTACTTCTCATTGTTGCAACAGGTCCACCTGTATCCTTAAACAACTGGTTTTTCCCCTTCTATACTGACATCAAATATAGTGAAAGCAGGGGTTATACTGTGGGGGAGGGACATACAAAGCAACAAAGAGATAATCTTATAAATGCGTTAGAAACACATGCATGAAAAAAAAACATTAAAATATATATCTAAGGGTTCATTTTCCTGACATCACATTATCTGACCTTTTCTGCTTGACTCATACATATACTAGATATTACAAATAAGGGAAACCATGGGATCTATGTTTCTTTGGGCCTGGCTTACTTCACTTAATATAATTTTTTCCAAGTTTTTCCATTTCCTAACAAATGGGGCAATGTCATTCTTTCTGATGGAGGCATAGAATTCCATTGTGTATATATACCACATTTTCTTGATCCATTCATCTACTGAGGGGCATCTGGGTTGGTTCCATATCTTAGCTATGGTAAATAATGCTGCAATAAACATAGTTGTGCTAGTAGCTTTAGTGTGGTCTTGTTTGTAAACATTTGGGTAAATGCCCAAAAGTGGGATTGCTGGGTCATAGGGGAGTTCTATGTGAAGTCTTTTGAGGAACCTCCATACTGCTTTCCAAAGTGGTTGAACAAATTTACATTCCCACCAACAATGAAGTAAGGTTCCTTTCTGTCCACATCCCCTCCAGCATCTGTTGTTGTTAGAGTTCTTGATTTTTGCCGTTCTAACTGGAGTGAGGTGATATCTCAATGTTGTTTTGATTTGCATTTCTTTTATGGCTAGGGGTGTTGAACATTTCTTCATGTGTCTATTGGCCATCCTTCTTTCTTCTTCAGAGAAGTTTCTCTTTAAGTCTTTCGCCCACTTATTTATTGGGCAGTTGTTTATTTGAGGATTTGTTGTTGGGGGGTTTAATTTTTTGAGTTCCAAGTATATTTTAGATATGAAACCCTTGTCCGTTGTATGGCTAGTAAAGATCTTCTCCCACTCCGTGGGCTTTCTATTGATCTTGCTAGCTATGTCATTTGCCCTGCAGAAGCTCTGCAACTTTATGCAATCCCATTTGTCCAACCTTTCTTTGATTTGTTTTGTTTCTGGGTCTCTATTCAGAAAATTTCGGCCTGAGCTAAGGAGACCTAGGGTTTCTCCTATTCCATCCTGTAATGTTTTCAAAGTGTCTGCTTTGAGTTCAAGGTCTTTGATCCATTTGGAGTTGATTCTGGTGCAGGGTGATATATAAGGATCTAGCTTTAATTTTCTTCATGTAGTTAACCAATTTTGTCAGCACCATTTACTGAAGAGGCTGTCTTTCTTCCATTCTATTGTTTTAGCTCCCTTATCGAAGATTAGATGGCTATAGGTCTATAGGTTCATTTCTGGGTTTTCAATTCTATTCCATTGGTCCTGAGGTCTGTTCTTATGCCAATACCAAGCTGTTTTGATTACTATGGCTTTATAGTAGAGTTTGAAATTTGGTATTGATATTCCTCCAGCAGTGTTCTTTCCGCTGAGGAGCGTTTTTGCTATTCGGGGTCTTTTATTGTTCCATATGAATTTTTGGATTGCCTCTTCTATTTCCTTGAAGAATGAGGTTGGAATTTTGATAGGTATTGCGTTGAATTTGTAGATAGCCTTGGGAAATATTGCCATTTTCACGATGTTAATCTTGCCAATCCAGGAGCATGGGAGGTTTTGCCATTTTTTAAGTTCTGTGTTGATTTCCTTTTTTAAGATTTTAAAGTTTTCATCATAGAGGTCCTTCACTTCTTTAGTTAAGTTAATTCCTAGGTATTTTATTTTTTGTGGGGCTATTACAAATGGAGTTGCTTTCCTAATTTCAGCCACACTTTTCTCATTGTTGGCATACAGAAAAGCCATTGATTTTTGGGGGTTAATTTTATAACCTGCTACGTTGCCAAAGTTTTGAATCAGCTTGAGTAATTTGGGAGTGGAGTCTATGGGATTCTTTAAATACAAGATCATGTCATCTGCAAAGAGGGAGAGTTTTATTTCTTCTTTCCCTATTTGGATCCCCTTTATGTCTGCATCTTGTCTTATTGCTGTAGCTAGGCATTCTAATACTAGATAGAAGAGAAGTGGAGAGAGTGGGCATCCTTGTCTTGTTCCTGAGTTAAGAGGAAATGGCTTTAGTTTTTCACCATTGAGTATAATGCTGGCTGTAGGTTTGTCATATACAGCCTTTATTGTATTGAGGAATGTTCCATGGATTCCTAATTTTTCCAAAACCTTCATCATAAAGGGGTGTTGGATTTTGTCAAATGCTTTTTCTGCATCTATTGAGATAACCATGTGGTTCTTATTCTTGCTCCTGTTGATGTGATGAATAATATTTGATTTGCGTATATTGAACCAGCTTTGCATCCCTGAAATGAATCCTGTTTGATCGTGGTGTATGATTTTTTGGATGAATTGTTGAAGTCGATTGGCCAAAATTTTGTTGAGAAGTTTTGCATCAATGTTCATCAAAGAAATGGGTCTATAGTTCTCTTTCTTTGATGAATCCCTGCCTGGTTTTGGGATGAGGGTTATGAATGCTTCATAGAATGTGTTCGGTAGTGAGCTTTCTCTTTCAATTTCATTGAAGAATTGGAGGAGTATTGGTGTGAGCTCTGCTTTGAAGGCCTTGTAAAATTCCACTGTAAAACCATCTTGTCCTGGACTTTTCTTAGCTGGGAGGTCTCTTGGTGAACTTATTTCTATGTATCTGTATTGACATCATAAAATAACACATTTCAATTCAAATTCGATTCTGTGTATTTTTCTAATATCTTTTTAATTAAAAGGTTCAACTTGAATGTGCTCCTAATCTAGAAATGAGCTGAAGATGGCATTCACATAATATAATGTGTCCATTTATGTTTTTTTTAAATATATCATCTCTAGCCATGATATTCTCCTAAGTCTTTGAAACTCGCCCATTCTATATTTCATAGCACTATTCACTGGGTCTTTCAAACGACTGCATAGACATCTCTTTATTCTTTTTATTTTATAAATTGGGAAACAGATCCCATAGAGTTAAAGGGAATAGAGAAGTTGATACAGATTACTGGAAGACAGAAAAAGGCCTCACCTTAGACTAAACTATAGCCATTATTAAGAGCATTCAACTTTTCTTCAGCAGATTGAAGTGACCTATGATTTCAGGAGGTATTCTAAAGAGATTTCTCTTTTTATGACGCTTTCTCAAGCTGATTCAAAATTAGCTCCTGCTCAAATGGTATATCTTCCTCATTCACCTTGCTCTGTGTCTAAAAGTGTCTATATTGGACTCAGGTTGCTTTTTCTTCCTATTTGTTACATATTTCAGGGACCAATGAAGTTAAGAACACTTGGAGTTTGAAGTTCAATATAAATCCATGTATGCAGTTGCGTGCCATAATGATTTTGTAACAGAGCAAAGACCCAATAATTTTTTGTAGTGTTTCTGATAAAGGATAGCTCTTTGCTTTACATTTGCCTATCATTCCACTTCTATTGAAAAAGTATGGGAAGAAATTACTTTGTACTTTTAAATCATACATAAAAGCACTAATGACACTAAAAGAATGTTACTGTTGATAACCATTTGACTACTACATTTCTAGCTTTAAAACTGGATCTTCTGGTAGGGGATATAGCTCAGTGGTAAAGCACTCGCTTGGCATACACAAATCCCTAGTTCTGGTCTTCAGCACTAGATAGGATAAAAGAGAAAGAGAAGAAGGAGAAGAAGGAGGAGGGGGAGGGAACAAGAAAGGGGAGAGGAAGTGGAGGGGGAGAAGTGGAAAGAGAGGGAGGAAGGGGAGGGCAAGGAGGAGAAAGAAAAGAGAAAAAACTTGGAGCTTTCTTTTCTTTTTTGGGGGGGGCGGTCCGGTCGTGGGGCCTGAACTCGCCTGGGGATCGTCCCTCAGCTCTTCAGCTCAAGGCTAGCACTCTACCACTTGAGCCATAGCACCACTTCCGGCTTTTTTCTTTTTGCTTGTGTGGTGCTGAGAAATCAAACTCAGAGCCTCATGCATGCAAGGCAAGCGCTCTACCACTGAGCCAACTTCCCAGCCCCAACACTTGGAGCTTTCTCATTCATTTACATATGGTTTGTAGTTACTTTTTGTTTTTTTGCAAAGTTGAATAGCTGGGGCAGAAATCATATGTCATACAGAGCTTAGAATGTTTATAAGCCTATCAGTTACAGAAATGATTGTCAATAGTTCTTCCCTCACGGTATAACCCTGTTTTCATTGCATTTGATTCCGGTGCCCTGCATCTTGTATATACATTTTTCTAATTTGGGGAGGGGAAGGGAAATAACAAAATGCTTAAATAAGGATACAGGTTGACCCACTGTAACAATGAGATGTACAAGACACTATGTTGAAAACAAACTTTACAACTTAGGAGTGGGGGAGAGGGAGAAGTTGGGGAGGTGGGGAGGGAAGGGATGGTAGGGGAAAAACAAAAGAGGAAGTAACAATGTTCAATAAGAAATGTACTCATTACCTTACTCATGTAACTGTAGATTATACAGTATATTAATCTTGACATTTGTGAACAGTAGCCTTGACCTTGAGTATATCAGAACACTTGCAAAATTTCATTTCTCAGGCACCAAGCAAAGTTTTCCATATGTTCTTTCTTGAGACCATATATCTTGGAGTCAGTCCCATTGAATGGCTTTGTGACTATACACACTGTGCAAATATCAAGTCAGTAAAGCAGATGATGACAATTTTGCTAAAGGACTAATGACCATATTTAAGGACTTTGATTTTATATATTTTGTTCTAGTAACTAGAACAGTGTCCATTTCTAACTCTGATTTACAGTCTGCCAAACAAGATTTTTAAAATTTCTTCACATGAATTTGGTACTGCAATTTTAATATGATTATGGTTTCATATATTTAAAATAAATACATCCCCTTCATGCATGCACTTTTCAAAAGCATAAAAAATGCATAACACTTCTCCCTCTCCTTCCTTTTCCCCCTTTCTATACTCTGACCCTCTTTCTCTCTCTTTCTCTCTCTCTTTCTCTCTCTCTCTCTCTCTCTCTCTCTCTCTCTCTCTCTCTCTCTCTCTCTCTCCCCCCCCCTCTCTCTCTCTCTCCCTCTCTCTCTCCCTCCTTTTTTTCTTCAGAAGAAGCAGCTGTGAAGTCATAATTATGTTCATTTCCCACTGGCAACTGGCAAGCTCTTTACTTTTGTGCATTTGGAAGTCACTAAAAATAAATAAATCCATTCCTTCCTTGAGGGTCTATTCTGCCATTTCATCTAGGATTTCACAGTTTTCCAATTCCTAAAATATCTATTGTTATAAATAGTTTGTGCCCTGAAAAATAGTGGGCCCTTTAAAATGAGGTACTAGGGAAAAATATCAAAAGAATATTTTTAAAAAGCAACATCATCCCTAAGATGAAACAACAAATTTGCTAGCTTTAAAAATGTACAATTAGTATTGCTGGTTAATTGATACCATAGATTACCCATTACTGACATGTAATTTCCTAAAACAAAGCAGTTATTTTTTTCTTGTGTTCCACAGTTATGTGGATTTAAAGAGTTTTTATTTTATTTTTACGTACTGAAGAATAGAGGGCAAAAGTCTTGAAGCACACAGAGATCTAGATAATGAATTGCATCCTAAATTTAGAAAATGCATCAGACAATACAGAATGATTCATGGTAAGAATTTGTAATCCCAGAAAGGCAAGTTATTGGACTTTTGTTTATAAATGAGCTAACTTTTCTTTGCTCAAATCTGGATAAAGTCTAGCAACTGTAACGAACATTCCCTCCACCTTACACAAAACTTTAAAAAGGTCAGAATCAGGATACAGCACTTATGATTTACAGAAAGAGATATTGAATGTTGGTAGATTCATTTGGAGAATAGCATTAATTTTAACAAGCTGATAGATCATTTGTCTTTTACTGTCCATTATAATAACTAGCACCCAGAGTCCATGAAAATTTTAGCATTTACTTATGGATGTCTGTTTTTCATTGATAGGTGCAATTAGTTTCTAATTGAAAATTTTAAGTGGCACAAGGCTCTCTTCAAAGGTAACCCTGTTTGTTTGAGAATGTAAACAGGCTATAGATTCAAAGGTTTAGTTTTGGGAAACAATCCTATATTGGATGCTGAATGGCTTATCTGTCCTATCAAGCGAGGCTTCTGAGAGGAGACAGAGATTTGTCTAGGTCATACTTCCTAAAGATCTAGACTCTTTCAGAAATCACTGAAAGGTTTGAAAAGGGAAAAAGGTTCTGAGTTTAAATAAAGGTATTAGGACTTTTCAAACATGTACCACATGCTTCAGTTCAGATGGACTAATGAGAACACTACAAAGAAAAATGTAACCAAGGCAACTTGTGATGAAGCCAAAAGCAACAAGGTTTTAATATAAGAAAAATAAAGTAGACTTTCTAAATCTGCCGCCTCTAAGATGAGCTCCCCCTTCAAATATTATTCCTTACAGAATACTACAAAGTAAGACAAAGTCAAGAAATTTGCATTCAAAAATTTATGACTTTTGATACTTTTTGGAGTTTCTTTTAAGACAAAACTGCACAACTGGCTCTTTGGAATCAATTCCTAATTAAGTAGGGCTTTGACTATATTTTATACAACTACTAAAATCTCAGGTCATGAATCAGATAGTCATCCAGGACAATTTCATATTTTCAATAAAAGGAAAGACATTTAGTGTCCATTTTTGTAATGCAAATGCAAAATTCCCTAGGTGACAAATCCACTGTTATTCTAGTAGCTGCTACAATCAGGAGTCTAGTGACAGCAAAATAATCAACCATTAGCTATGAGTAGATTGGCCATGCTACAGTGGACTTTACCTTAAGTCAACAGATCTACTCAAGAGGCAGACAAGGAAAATATGAGTAAAAGCAGTAGTGGATAAAGTCAATAAAACAGGCAAAGTCAAATAAGTAGAAGAGAAATAAAAGGTAAGTGTTAATGGCAAGAAAGCATCCAGTCTCTACCCAAATCCCATATCTCACATTTCCATAAGAATGAAGTAAATAATATATAAAAAGCTCTCCCTGCAATCCACACACAGAATAAAACTTAAGGAAATGATGGCCCATTTCCTCATAGAACAGCTAAAAGCATAGACTTTGGAATGGGTGACATTCTAGCAAAATTTGAGTCCCATTTTGTAACTCTTCTAAGCCCCAGTTTTCTCATCTGAGAAAGGTAGCATTTACTTCATTACCTCATTTTGTACATTTATTCTTGTTTACAATAAGATGATACCTGTAAATGGGTGAAAGGGAGCTGCAGTCACAGTTAATATTTGTGAGTAAAAATATTACATAGTAGTTCATAGGATTGTCTTACTTTCCTCTCCCTGAATTTACCTCCAGCTCCTCCTTTCCTTCATTCGTTTATTCAGCAAGCATCCATTTGAAATCTACTATGATTCAGATATTGAGTCATCTCTTAAGAATTGCAAATTATACATGAAAGGGAGCAATCAAAAAAATCAAAGCACTGTAGCTACTTTTACTTTTTAAAAGTTATTTCTTTTCTATTAAGAGAGATGACATTTTTTTCAAAGGCTATCCTGTACAGTTTTAACTTTGCCATCAAAGACATTCCAGAATGTTTGTAGGAGGACATAATTTATCTTGTGTTAACTTCAAAAGGTCATGTATACACTGGAAACTTCATTTGTTTCCATTAGAAACATGTTAGGAATTTACAAATATGTAAACTTACAGATATTCTAAGTTAGTGAGAATGTCCATGTCCATTGTGGTCATACCATTCATGGTGTGCTAAACATCAATCATTTTTCCTCTTTTTTCTTTCTTTATTTTTTAAATTCTATTTTAAAGTCTATGTAAAAATGCTACTCAGAGGGGTTACAGTTACATGAGTAAGGTAATGAGTGCATTTCTTGTTGAGCATTGTTACCCCCATCAATCATTTTATCTTCAAACTCCGTAAATGATGGTACCACTATCACACAACAAAAAAGCAAGTGCACAAAAACAATATAAGAACTATTCATAAATAATATCACTTGGATCTATTTGCTATTATTTAAGAATATGATCCTATTTAATTGTTTTCTCATAATGAATTGTCTATGAAATTTACTGGTTAGAATCCTACTAAAATCAAAAGTGATTTGTAGAAGGCTGTGGATTGTGACTTCAACATGTAGTAGGTTAGGGCTACAGGGTCCATTTACATTGTAATACATGCCCAATCACATTGGTATACATATTCCTTGGTGATAGAAGCAGAGTACTTCTAGAACATAATTAGCTCTACTGTAATTTTTTTTTAATACAAAAAAAAAAAAACCAGAGGATCAGGATAAAAACTAATCAAGCCAAGTGTCTGTGTCTCATGCCTGTAATTCTGGCTACTCAGGAGGCTGAGATCTGAGGATTGTGGTTCAAAGCCAGCCCGGGCAGAAAAGTCTGTGAGAATCTTATCTCCAATTAACAACCAGAAAACTGGAAGTGGTTCTCTGGTTCAAGTGGTATAGCACTAGCCTTGAGCTGAAGAGCTGAGGGACAGTGCCCAGGCCCAGAGTTCAAGCCCTAAGACTGACAAAAAAAGAAAAAGAAAGAAAGAAAGAAAGAAAGAAAGAAAGAAAGAAAGAAAGAAAGAAAGAAAGAAAGAAAGAAAGAAAGAAAGAAAGAGAGAGAGAGAGAAAGAAAGAAAGAAAGAAAGAAAGAAAGAAAGAAAGAAAGAAAGAAAGAAAGAAAGAAAGAAAGAAAGAAAGTATTTAGCCCACTTAGTTATTGGGCAGTTGTTTTTGTGAGGATTTGTTTTTGGGGGATTTAATTTTTTGAGTTCCAGGTATATTTTAGATATGAGATCCTTGTCCGTTGTATGGCTACTGAAGATCTTCCAATCCGTGGGCTTTCTATTGATCTTGCTAGCTATGTCCTTTGCCATGCAGAAGCTCTGCAATTTCATGCAATCCCATTTGTATAACCTTTTTTTGATTTACTGTGTATCTGGGTCTCTATTAAGAAAATTTTGGCCTGTGCCAAGGAGACCTAGGGTTTCTCCTATTTCATCCTGTAATGTTTTCAGAGTGTTTGCTTTGACTCTGAGGTCTTTGATCCACTTGGAGTTGGTTCTGGTGCAGAGTGATACATAAAGATCTAGCTTTAGTTTTCTACAAGTGATTAACCAATTTTGCCAGCACCATTTACTGAAGAGGCCGTCTTTCTTCCATTCTATTTTTTAGCTCCCTTATAGAAGATTGCTATAGGTCTGTGGGTTCATTTCTGGGTTTTCAGTTCTATTCCATTGGTCCTGAGGTCTGTTCTTGTGCCAGTACCAAGCTGTCTTGATTACTATGGCTTTGTAGTAGAGTTTGAAATTTGGTATTGATATTCCTCCAGCACTGTTTTGCTATTTGGGGGTCTTTTATTGTTCCATATGAATTTCTGGATTGTCTCTTCTATTTCCTTGAAGAATAAGATTGGAATATTGATAGGTATCACATTTGAATTTGTAGATAGCCTTGAGAGAAAGTTCTCTGAAAAGGAAAGAAGGATGGCCAATAAACATATGAAGAAATGCTCAACCTCTCTAGCCATAAAAGAACTGCAAATAAAAACAACATTGAGATACCACCTTACCCCAGTTAGAATGGCTATAATCAAGAACTCTAATAACAACAGATGCTGGAGGGGATGTGGGCAGAAGGGAACTCTACTGCATTATTGGTAGGAGTGTAAACTTGTTCAACCACTTTGGAAAGCAGTATGGAGGTTCCTCAGAAGACTCCACATAGAGCCCCCTATGACCCAGCAATCCCACTTTTGGGCATTTACCCAAATGTTTACAAACAAGACCATACTAAAGCTACCAGCACAACTATGTTTATTTACCATAGCTAAGATATGGCACCAACCCAGATGCGCCTCAGTAGATGAAGGGATCAAGAAAATGTGGTATATATACACAATGGAATTCTATGCCTCCATCAGAAAGAGTGACATTGCCCCATTTGTTAGGAAATGGAAAGACTTGGAAAAAATTATATTAAGTGAAGTAAGCCAAGCCCAAAGAAGCATAGGTCCCATGGTTTCCCTTATTTGCAATAACTAGTATATGTCTGAGACAAGCAGCAAAGGTCAAATAAGTTGACGTTAGGTGAAATGAACCCCAAGATAAGTATTCAAACGTTTTTTTCTTTCATGCGATTGTTTCTAACATATTTATAAGATGATTTCTTTGTTGCTTTGTATGTCCCTCCCCCACGGTATAACCCCTGCTTTCACTGTATTTGATGTTGGTATAATTTGTGGAGGGGAAGGGAAAAAACAAATTGTTTAAATAGGGATACAGGTGGACCCATTGCAACAATGAGATAGATGTACAAGTCGTTATGTCGAAAAACGAACTTTTCAACTTTTGCCGGGGTCGGGGGTTGGGGGGGGGAAGATGGGAAAGGATGGGGAGGGGAAACAAACAAGGAGGCAACAATGCTTGATAAGAAATGTACTCTTTATCTTGCCCATGTAATTGTAACCCCTGTGTACGGTATTTTCACAATAAAAATACAAAAATAAATAAAAATGTGGATGTTTGCAACGAAAAAAGAAAGAAAGAAAGAAAGAAAGAAAGAAAGAAAGAAAGAAAGAAAGAAAGAAAGAAAGAAAGAAGGAAGGAAGGAAGGAAGGAAGGAAGGAAGGAAGGAAGGAAGGAAGGAAGGAAGGAAAGAAGGAAGGAAAGAAAGAAAGAAAGAAAGAAAGAAAGAAAGAAAGAAAGAAAGAAAGAAAGAAAGAAAGAAAGAAAGAAAGAAAGAAAGAAAGAAAGAACCAAAAAAAATCAACCATTGAGCTATAAATCTACTTCAGGGAGGAAAAAACATCAATTCTTCAAAAGATACCTAGCTCATTCTCTGCTCATAATAGTCAAAAGCATATTCATTTGTGACAAGAGTAAAAGGGGATAACTCAGTAAATATATGTTTTGTGTCAAGTAAACAGTGTTCCTCTAGTTGAGTGCTAAGCTCTCCATAGTGAATTAGCCATTAAGAAAGGAACAGGCTCAAAAGAGCTAAGAATTTTTCCCATAGTTATATATGCAGTGAGAATACACTAATGACAATCACAGTAAAAAACTTCTTATTCAATATTAGGAATTTCATATTCCAATTCTTAGAACATTACTCAATAGCTGAGGTTTAGAGAGGTCCTTCCCCTGCCCAGAATCACTCCACATCTCATTTAATGTCTTTGCAACTTTCTTCCCATAACAAAGAAAGCCAATTTTCCTCTCTAGTCTGTCACTTAACAAAAACACAAAAATATCAGGAACTTAGTGTATGTGTTGTCAACTTCTCTTTCACGTGTTTATTTCTTCCCTTCACTTCCAGTAGACTGACATTTCCATTTATAGGTAGGAATAGCTCAGAGAAAATGAAGAAAAATCCTGGACACCATTTGCTCAACATTGTGTAATAGTTCTAAATCTGTTCTGTAGTTGAAGAAATACTCTAAGGAAAGAGACTAGAAGTTGAAAATTCAAAGATGATAATGGCAGATCTTGCTCCAAACCGACTCTGCAGGCTCAGGGATGTCAAAGACTAAATCAAATAAGCCCATATGTGAAGTGCTATAAACCAGGTACAGGTAGCATGCTTTTCATAGAAGAAAGAATAAGTCCAATACCTGGAAGGTACCAAGATAAACTTTGATATCTGGGCCCTTTCAGTTTATATAATTATAAAGAATTCCAATCAACCTCAGCAATAGCAAAAGTGGGGGAGGCTACATGGCCCAATGTAGGATCTGTCTTATATTGTAACCTTCAGTCTTTATTTCTTGTACTTCTTCAACAAGAATAATAATGATTATTATTATTTCTCTCTAATGTCAAGAAGAGAAATCCTAACAAAAAGCAAATTTTAAGCTAAATAAGTTTACTTTTATTGTGAATGTTTGACAGAGCTAATGGGAAAAGGATTTAGAAATAAGGGAAATATTTTAGCATCGTAAGATGTGGTTGACACAAGGCATAGCTGACTACTATTCCAAAGGCTTATATTCTTTGTTCAGTGGTGCTTAGCTTGCCCATGAGAAGGTCCACTGGCTTCAGGACATTTTGTTAATTCCTAGGACAGTCCATATATATTGTAAGGCTTTAAAATTGTTTCTTGATAGAAATAAAGTTTTCTGGGTTACTAAGGAAAGCAGGATATAAGACTGAAAATATACTATCTTGTTCACAGAATAGATCATTACGTAGATTATCATTACCTGTTAAGAGCTATTAAACTAAATCCTACAAGGTATTTTTTTTAAAGAAACATTCATTTTTTTCTACTTGGTTGCTAAATAAGAAGTACAGTCTCAGGAGCCTTCAAGCAGATGGCCTGCTCTGCAGCTCACAGAATGGGTCTAACCCCAGCTGGAAGAATTTAGAGAAATCATGCTAATCCTTGTCACATTTGGTGGGCCGCTCTAAATGCTGTATAAGCTGAGCATGTAGGGTTGGCTTCCACTCTCAACTGATTTCATCTCCCCTCTCTCATTCTTTCTCATGTGAGTATTATCTAAAGAAAATTCTGTAATTTTCCCTGATGCAAGTATCAGGCCAACAAAGTCTTCTATCCAGAAATTCAGAAGTACCAGCCTCTCCTTAGCATGAGTAAATCACTATTTGATAACTAGGTCAATCCATATTTAGTTTGCCTCAATACGTATTGGCATCCGTAATGCTTAATTAGCATAATAGAAACAATTCCTATGTCTTCTAGCTATACTTGAACATTTTTCCCCTTTAACATATCAGAGAGCATTTATTTACAGCAACCTAGAAACTGTGTGTTTAACTTAGCAATTATTAATTGAAACAAGAAAATACACTTTCCACAAGTTTATTGTGTTATAGCTATGTTTGTCACATTTCAAAGTAAATCTCTGAAAATGTGAAAAATCTACCTCAAGATCCATGTTTGTTAATTACTCAAAAGTTTTTTTAAATGTGATATGGAAGCTGTGTTCTACATGTCAAGAACATTGCACTGTTTAGCTTTCACAGCCATTAAAGAGCCTCAGAACTTGTTCAGACTTGAGCAAAATAAATTTTTCCACATTTTGTATCTTCCCCTAATAAAGGAGTGGTTAAAATATAGAACAGACATGAGTACTCAGATGAAAACCGTAGAATGTGTGTGTGTGTGTGCACATGCACAGCACATGCACATGCATTTGCCAGTACTGGGGCTTGAACTTAAAACCTACTGCTCCAAACATGACCTTTTTTGCTCAAGGCGTATTGGTTCATTGAATTTCTTAGAGTTGTATGTCAGAGCTAACTTTGAACTGAGACCTCAGCCTCCAGACTAGCTAGAGCTAACTATGAACTGAGATTTCAGCCTCCTGACTTGGTAGGATTAAAATTTTGAGTAACCAGTGCCCAGTTTAGACATAAACCTATTTTTGAATGAATTCAACAAATAGGTACTGTCTCCATAAGTATCTCTGGTATGTAAATTATATATATGGTATGTGTATGTGCATATATATTTTTGCATGGAACATAAACTATATAAACAAAAATAAAGGTAGTTTATTTGTAGCAGTTTAATAACACAATTTTCATTATCAGATTATTTATAAATAGCTTTATTTCACTAAGGGAAGTAAAATTCAAAAGAAAATGATACCAATATGAGAATGAGTGAAAAATCCTTGATATTTCAGGGAAAACTTGCCTGCTAATTGTACATTAGAGATGCAGCCACTCTTGATAGTTAACCATCTGGTGTTCCTAAGAAACATAGGGACAAGCTAGATATCTCCATCAGTTTTCACAAGACCAAGGATGAGAGACAATGTTCAGTTTTTCAAAACTGAAAAAAAAACCATGAGCAGTGTTGTTAATAACCAAAGAAACTGCTTGAATAACATGTTTTAAGAAGATCCTCAGTACACAGAATATTGGAGTAAACTTATCTCACCTCTAAATTTGATTTTTCTCAAATTGACTTTTATAGTTATCAACAAATAACCTGTTACTCTAAAGCTCATCCCAATTGAAATGCTCCATTCCCCAGCTCTTATACAAATGCACTAAAGTACTAACTGATTCAGTCAGTATGTTGTTTTCAGAAAAGCAGGCATGTAGTAGTTATGAAAAAATGGACGGCCAGACACCTTTAAATGTAACAATTAACATGGGGCCATTTCCTTGTCCCTCTATATTATCTTCTTCCAATACTGGAGTAGCTCATCTTGGCCAAGAATATCAACTATGAAGGTATAGTGAAATGTAATCTAATGTCTGCCTCAACCTCACCTAGCTTCTCAATTTAAACTGCTATGCATAAAATATGCTCTTCTTTTTTCTTCTTCTGATACATATCACTTAAAATGATTTCTAGCTTCTGAAATACAGTAGATCTAAAAGGGGAAATTCAAATAGTTTAACTCCTTAGAAAGGCAAAGGCAAAGTCCAGTAAAATAAAATATCAGAAACAGCTACTCCTAAGGGATGGGCTCAGATCTAGGGGAGGTTTCACAAATGATAAGGAGAAGGGGGGAGAATGCAGTCAAGAATCCACTGTATTTTCCACAAAATTAAGAACAGTGAGGGAAAAGGTAAGAAAGGAAGGAATGTTAAAAGGGATGACATTGATCAAGATACATCGTTTTCATAAACTGATAAATGACAACTCCCCTGTACAACTAATTAATAATAAAATAGAAGTAATAATAATAAACAAAATTTTTTAATCTGTTGATTTTACCTGAGACAAAGTGGGTAAGCTTTACCCTAAATCAGACACCTTTCAATAACATAAAAATACTATGTAATCAAATATATCTGCTGTCTTTCAGTCCATTCAGGCTACTACAATAAAATACTATAGGTGGACCCCCAAAGAAGAGAAGTTAGCTTCACAGAGTTCTAGAAGTGAGGAAGCCCATGATAAGGCACTAGAATATTTAGTGTCTGGGGATGAGCCTGTTTTTTTGGGGGGGGAGGGGTCCAGTCGTGGGGCCTGAACTCTGGGCCTGGGCGCTGTCCCTCAGCTCTTCAGCTCAAGGCTAGCGCTCTACCACTTGAGCCACAGAGACATTTCCGGCTTTTTTCTTTTTGCTTATGTGGTGCTGAGGACTCGAACCCAGGGCCTCAGGCATGCAAGGCAAGCGCTCTACCACTGAGCCACCTTCCCAACCCTGGGGATGAGCCTTTTATCAGGTTCATAGTGTTCTCACCTGGAAGAAGAGGTGAGAGATTTTTCTTGGCTTTTACACGGATTACCAGTTAGGTTTGTCAGGCCTTTGTTCCTGACCCAATCACTTCCCAAAGGCCTTATTTCTAATTGCATCACCTGAACAGTTACTTCTTCACCAGAGAAATTTTGGGAGAACATAAACATTAGATCATAGTAATTGTCTTTGTGTGTGTGTACCAATACTGGGGCTTGAAAGTGGGGCTGGGGCATTATCACTGAGCTATTTTGTTCAGATTAGTACTCTCCCACTTTAGCTGTGGCTCCATATCTTGCTTTTTAGTAGTTAAATGGAAATAAGAATCACAGATTTTCCTACCTCAAAGCTGGCTTCAAACAATGATCCTCAGAACTCAGCCTCTTGAGTAGGTTGAATTACAGGTATTACTGGTATCCAACTACAGATGAACTTCTAAATCATACTGTGTTATATAGACATTGAATGTCTAAGGACATTATTACAAGGCTCAAATATTTCACTAGGAAACTTGGAGCACATAATTTTTAAATTGGAGACTTACTTTCTAACTACATTAAACACAAACTTCAAAGCCAGTCTTTAAATAAAATTCTTCATATTTTGGCAAGACTACTTCATGTTGAAGATCTCTAATGACTGTATTAGTCATATCTAAAGACAAAATAAAAAACAGTGACAAGTTAAAAACAAGTAACAAATAACAAACAGAAAATACATTGAAGCAGTGCCTTCTAAGTGTAAGATGAATGGGAAAATTTTATTAACTCTAAATACTAGCCAAATAAATTAGACTGAATTCCATTGTTGTTGATTTTACTTCATTCCAGCAGAAGGAACTAAAATAAAGCAAAAAGTAGATGGCTAAATAAATGCCAAATGAACTACGCTTAGTTCCTAGTGTTTATATAAATTCAATGTTCTTTCTGTATAACAAAAATTTTCATCATATGTAATACTCAAAACATATTGCAAGAGGAAATTTATTCCAGAATCTATCCTACTAATAAAACAATTAACTATGGGTTCTGAATTCAGAAAATTTCAAGTAGGTTTTCAAATTCAATTTTTTTGTATTGATTTCTGGAAGTCTATTAAGCTGTGTTAATTTTTCTGAAGGCACTTGTGTGATAAATGATAAAGAATGTCGTCAACATGCTTAGGAAATGGTGATCAGGACTCTGCTAGAATTAAAATCCATGTTAGCAAGCAAATGATATTCATGTACTATCACCTCTGCATATTCTAGAGCAGGTGGTATCTCTGCCATGAGCCAGGTAATACATACTATAAAAGGACTGTCCTTCATTTGTCACCATTAATTCAGCAATTCCTTCTTCGTTGAGTTTATTTTTGGTAGGGAAGATTGTGGAGCAGTACTAGGACTTGAATACTCAGAGCTCTATGCTCTTGCTAAACTTTATACACTTTTGTTTGGCACTCTATCACTTGAGTCCAACCCCAGTTCTGGATTTTAGCTCATTCTTTGGGAATAAAAATCTCTCAGAATTGTCTGCCCAATCTGGCTTCTATGTAGTACCCAGAGTTAAGACCAAAATTCTTTACCATGGAAATAGGACTCTGCATGGCTTTTTTCCTCAGAATATCTATCTATCTATCTATCTATCTGTGTGTGTACACACATAGAAACCTGAGCATTATTGCAACCAGAATATTATCTCCAAAATAGATATATACATATTCAATATTATGATGACTTCAGGTTTTATATTTACATTTGAGATAAAATTATGCCATAGGAAAATATAGAAAATGTGGATGTTTTCATATGAAAGAATGTTGACATGTTACTTTTCTTCTTTGAGTCATTCTTTTTTAATTCTTTTTAAATGATGTACAGAGGGGTTACAGTTCCATGAGTAAGGTAATGAGTACATTTCTTGTCAAACATTATTACCCTCTCTTTTGTCTGCCACTATCCCTTCTGTCCCATACTCCTTCCCCCTCCTCCAAGTTGTAAAGTTCATTTCTGACATAGTGTCTTGTGAGCATCATTGTTACAATGGGTCATCCTTTGTCCTTCTTTTAGAATTTTGTTATTTCCCTTCCCTTCCCCAAATCAGATACATGTATATACAAGACGCAAGGTACAAGAATCAAAGACAGAGATTACCAGGGATAAACCAATGGAAAAAGAAAAATGAAATAAAGTAAGAAGAAAGAATTGTATGCAGTACATTGGTGACAACAAGGTCAACAACCAAAAAAAAAAAATCTGCTGTTTCTTCTTTGAGTCTTTCTGTTTGCAAAATGTCAAAGAACTTTGAAACTCTGAGAGCTATATAGTACAAATCTAAGATATTAAAGACACTCATATTTTAAAATGCTAACAAACCTATTTCAACCAATATGTTGTCTTCTTTTGTAAATATTTAGAGATGAGTAAAAGACGATCTTACTTTTTATTTTATTTTATTTTATTTTTATTCTTTTTTTGTGTGAAAATACTGTACAGAGGGGTTACAATTACATGAGCAAGGTAATGAGTACATTTCTTATCAAGCCTTGTTGCCTCCTTCTTTGTTCCCCCTTCCCATCCCTTCCCATCTCCCCCTCTCCAGCTCAGTCAGCCCTGCTCCCTCCCCATCCCATGCCTCCCCGTCCGCCCCCCACCAGAGTTGTAAAGTTCGTTTTTCGACATAATGACTTGTACATCTCATTGTTGCAATGGGTCCACCTGTATTCTTATTTAAACAATTTGTTTTTCCCTTCCTCTCCCCAGATTATACCAACATCAAATACAGTGAAAACAGGGGTTATACTGTAGGGGAGGGCCACACAAAGCAACAAAAAATCATCTTATAAATATGTTAGAAACAATAGCAAGAAAGAAAAACCATTTGAGTCCTTATCTTAGGGTTCATTTCGCCTAACATCAACTTATCTGACTGTTTCTGCTTGTCTCAGACCTATACTAGTTATTGCAAATAAGGTAAACCACGGGACCTATGTTTCTTTGGGTCTGGCTTACTTCACTTAATATAATTTTTTCCAAGTCTTTCCTGGGCACTGTCCCTCAGCTCTTCAGCTCAAGGCGAGCACTCTACCACTTGAGCCACAGCTCCACTTCTGGTTTTTTGGTTTTGTTTTTTGTTTTCTGTGATAATTTTGTGTGTGTGTGTGTGTGTGTGTGTGTGTGTGTGTGTGTGTGTGTGTGTGTGTGTGTGTGTGTGTGTGTGTGTGTGTGTGTGTGAAAATACCGTACAGAGGGGTTACAGTTACATGGGCAAGGTAATGAGTACATTTCTTATCAAGCATTGTTGCTTCCTCCTTTGTTTCCCCTTCCCATCCCTTCTCATCTTCCCGTGCCCCCCCACTTCCCCCTTTCTCACCCCCACCCCCCAGCCAAAGTGGTAAAGTTCGTTTTTTGACATAACGTCTTCTACATCTCATTGTTGCAATGGGTCCACCTGTATCTTCTGGTTTTCTGAGTGGTTTATTGGGGATAATAGTGTCCTGTAGTTTCCTGCCTAGGCTGGCTTTGATCTCAGCCTCCTGAGTAGCTAGGATTACAGGAGTGAACCACTGACGCCTGGCCCCATTTTACTTTGTAAAACCTTGATTGTGTTACACAAAGTCCAAAGACGCTCCCCAGATGTTTGGCTTTTTGTCAGGAATCTTCAGCTAAGGCATTTTGTTGTGCATCATTTCTCTCCAGGACTGGTTCAGGGCAGGGGAGAAGGTGTCATAAGTGGACTTTAGCCTGGGTGACAACCTGTGAACTACTTTTAGGATGTCATGTGGAAAATTTAGCCAATATAATCTAGCCTGTAAATCTTGAGTGAAAATAATCAAGGATTAGAGCCAGGCAACAGTGGCTCATGGCTTTAATCTTAGCTACTTACAGAAGCTGACTTCTGAGGATGGTGATTCAAAGCCAGACCAGGCGGGAAAGTTTGTGAAACTCATCTCCAATTAATCACTAAAAGCCAACACAGCTGTGGTTCAAGTGATGGTTCAAGTCTTAAGAACAAAAAGCTAAAGGACAGTACCCAGGGCCTTAGTTCAAGTTCTCGGACGGGCACAGAACAAGACAAAACAAAATTCAAGAAAATAACAGAATCATGCAATCTATGCTTCTCTGGATCTATCTTACTTCATTTAATATAATTTTTCCAATTTTTCCATTTCCTTACAAATGGTACAATATCATCCTTTCTGATGGATGGGTAGAATTTCATTGTGTATACATACCATGTTTTCTTGATCCATCCATCCATTGAGGGTATCCAAGATGTTTCCACATCTTGCCTAGGTAAATAATGCTACAGTGAACATGGTTATGCTAGTAGATTTATTGTAGCGTTATTTCTACTCTATTGTACAGCTGTCCAAGAATGGAATTGTTGGGTCATAGGGTAGTTCTATGTTTAATTTTTGGGGGGAACCCATACTGCTTTTCAGAGTGCTTGAACAAGCTAACATTCCCATCAACAGTATAATAGAGTTCACATCCATGTCAGTATTTGTTATTGTTGATATTGCCCACAGTAATTGGGATGAGGTGGGATCTCAGTGTTGTTTTGATTTGCATTTACTTTATGGCTAGAGATGTTGAACAGTTATTCATGAGTCTAATGTCCATTTTTGCCTCTTCTTCTGAGAAGTCTCTCTTTGGAAGAAAGGCAGCCACTTTAACAAATGGAAAATCTACATGAACAAAACTGAAACTAGTTGCCTATATATATAACCTTGCACCAGAATCAACTAAAACTGGATCAAATACCTCAATGTAAGACCAGAAACCATGAAAATATTACTGAAAGGGTTAGGGGAAATACTAGGCTCCTAGGCACAGGTTGAAACTTTCTAAGTAAAGCTACAGAATCACAACAAATAGAGAAAGGCTGAATAAATGGGATTGCATCAAACTTTTAAGCTTCTGCATGGCAAAGGACATACTAACAAGTTAAGTAGATAGCCTGCAAAATTGGAGAGCTTTTATTTTACCAGCTATACATCAGACTAGGGCCTAATATCCAAAATATATTAGAGCTCAAAAATTAATCCCACAAAAATAAAATCTCAAAGAAACAGCAACCCAATTAATAAATGGGCTAATGACTTGCAGAGAGACTTCTCATTGTCATTTTTTTTACAGGAAGATAGATCTAGTATCTCTTTAACTGTGGTTTCCAGTCAATATGAAGATTGTTGCAACCACCAAGAGAGGAGATTGTTACTTGGAGTATTTGATTTAAAATTTCAGAATAATTTAACTACAGAATTGATACTTTTCCTGATGGGAGGTGATGTAACCTCAGCATGTAAAACACTTCAGAATATAGAAATATTACTTATATTGGTATATTATTTCCTCAAACCTTTTTGCATTTATGAACAATTTTCAATAGTGATGTTTTATTTTCACAGTTTTGTGTTGATATATATTAATTGTACAAAGGGTTTTCATTGTGGCATTTCAATACTTGCATAAAATGTATTTTCCGTTGAAGTAGTACTGCAGATGAGTTGACATTTTGCTAGAGCAAAGAAAGCAGTCATTAAATTAATTGAATTAATCATTTACCTCAGCACCATGAGAACTAGCCACAGACAGAAAAAGTGACTTTTATTTTAAAAAATCCATGCAAACCTATCATTACAAACATTAGCTGGGTCAATTTTGCCTGCAGGCAGGATTATTCTTTCCCACACTGCTTTTGTGTTCCCCAGATTATCCCATTTTTCTTTTGTAAGAGTCACATTAACAATACATTCAAATGTCTAAATGTTTATAAGCTCCTCTGAGAAACATTCAATAGTAGAAAGAAGGGTTTTGGAAACAAAGGTGGAAACATGAATGAAAGTTTTCTATGTGTAGCAGAAGATACTTGTTAGGGAGGTAACAGCATTAACTGAACAGTAACATCAACAGTTTATATTGGGTCAAGGGATTGAGACAACATAAAGTGCTATCCCTCCACAAAGGAAAAATCCATTTCCAGTTTAGAATCTAAGTAGCAAGATGCTTAGGCTGCCTCTTGAATTACTTTGCTTCTTTGAAACTTGAGCAGCCCTAGAATGTTATTTGTTTCTCTGCCTCTTCATGTAATTTGATTGGTATAAAAAGATATTGCAATAGGTCCTGGATTCATCAGTTTCTATTGTCTAAAATCCATCCCCCAAACTTGAAAATGTGAGCGTAACTTTTTTTATAAGGCGGTAGAAGAGTTTACACAATCTTAGCTATATAATTCTCAAATAAAATCATTCAAAAATAATTTTAAAGTTTCTCCTTCCCCAGCCTTCCTTCTTTTAATACAAGGTATTTTCCCAAGGGAAGATTCATGAAAGTTTCTCAACAGAGAAAACTCTTAAGAAACGAATAGAAAGTTATAACCCTATCAATGAAACCTTTAAAAAATTCAACAAACTATACCAAAGGAAAAAAATACACTGTTCCTCAAGATTTTAACCTTCATATATTAAAGGATGAAATACCCCTCTTACAGAGGGTATTGACAGAGGGTCAAAGACCTGACCCCTGACATGATGTAAACCCAAGGTATCTTTGGTCTTATTTATCTGTATTATGTTCAAAGCACTTTGCCACTCTCTGGAATGAATTGCTTTTTGCCATGTGTTTAGTTATTCATTCTTCAGCTATTTGAATATATTCATTGAGATCAGAGCCCCTTTACAACGTAGCTCAGTGTAACACATGAGGGACATTGAATAACGAAGTGATCAGTGAGTGAATAGATGCCATAGCATTCTATGTCTTCCACCTTTGGTTGGCATTTCCCCCCTCAGGAAGAATGTGTGTCAAGAAATAAGAGTACAGTACAACTTGAAGTCATTCTCCCTTGGAAGGTGGCTACCCATTTTTTTTTGTGTGTGCTTTGGGGTTTTTTTTGTTTTGTTTTGTTTTTGTTTTTTAATTGATGTATATAGAAAATAAATAAAAAAACTCCAAGACATTGGACAAATGCAAGCCAACACTTTCATTTAATAACAAGATTCTCCCCTAGTGTCTAGTGTGTAGCCCTTTATGTAGAGATGCTAAAATTAAGTGATTTTATTCAGGACTGACCCGGTCAAGTAGTAGCCATCAATGTTTGGCAAAGGAATGAACTATTATTGAGTACCTGTCATGTTTTCAGGTATTTTGTTATGAATTTGTAGACAATATATATTGCCTGCCCAACTTATTTTTGTTCTTTTTCTTTTCTTTTTTTTTCATTTTTGTTGTTTTTGTGCAAGTTCTGGGACTTGAACTCAGAGCTTGGGCACTCCCTGAGTTTGTGGGTTCAAGGATAGTACTCTACCACTTGAGCCACAGCTCCACTTCCAGGCTTTTATATTCTGGTAGTTAAATGGAGATAAAAGTCTCACAGGCTTCCCTGCCTGAGCTAGATTTGAACCATGATCCTTAGATATCAGTATCCTGAGTAGCTAGGAGTACAGGTGTGAGTCACTGACACTTGGCTTCCCCCTATCTTTCTTTTCCTCTCTCTACAGAACCCTAAATTTCCAGGTGAGTAGCCCATGCCTAACTCCAAAGTAAAAGTCCAGATTGTGTTTCCCATGGGCCGATTCATATTTAGAAGATTGCCTTACAATAGTTACTAGTCCAGAGATTCACTGTTGATTCAATTTGTTTCAGTCTAATTACAGGGACAGACATGTGCCATTCCTCCTTTCTTAGTTAGGAAAATGAAAACTTATAGCTTCCGTTGCTATGGCCAGCTCTCTTGTTGCCATAAAAATTTCCATGTATAGGATAAAATTACTGCTGAGAATAGTAGTGTCAAGCTATTTATATTAGAGTTTTGCAAACTTTTAAGCAAAGGGTTAGATAATAAATACTTCAACTTTGCCAACCAGAAGGTCCATGGTTCTCAAGGAAACTATTCAATTCAGCCATTACAGAGCAAAAGTCACCAGAATGTCATGGCTATGGTTCAGTAAAACATTATTTTCAAAATCAGTTACTGGTGTATTTACATCATCCAGCCGTTCTGACCTCACTGACCATAGATTATATCATTCCTGGACTACATCCAACATACTAACTTCTAGTTTTATAGATGATACATTTCTTTATTACTTTAACCAGATTTTATTAAGGGTTTAAAATATTTTTCAATTCAAATAATATGAACTCATTAATTTATCACTTTATACACATTATGAAAATAATCACAAAACTCTACAAAATGTTGTACTAATAGATTCATTCTTAAATAAGAAAATGGAAATAAAGTTTCAGTTAAAACCAATTTTTTAAAAGAAGTTTCTTAACCCCAAATACCTAAATCCTCCTATTTTATGAGATTAAATTTTAACTGTTTATGACTTCACACTTACCAGTGGGAGATTAGCTGTTGCTCCAGTCAGGTTCATACTCACCTATAAGCATATCAAACAAACACACAAATGAGTTATGTAATGAGTTATGTAATGAGTTATGTAAGTTATGTAATGTGTAGTTATAAAACGTTTGGAAGGGATGGAAGAATACATATCATTAAACTATCTTTGAACCTTTAGTTTCAAGGTCATGTCAATATACTACCAATCTCAAAGGGAGGCAACAACTCTTGCTACTAAAATTTCTACTGTAGTAGTCACCAGAGCTTCCTCACAGCAATGGAGACTGAGTGTTCCACTGTGAACCCTCACAACTGTCAGCTTATGTTTCAGCAACTTCTGTTTCAAGAAAATATTTTCTGCCTCATTTCTGATTCCTGGGTTTCATGAAAGTACATCTAAGAGAGAGAACCTACCTGCAAAGGAGTCTTGGAAGTATGCTTTTTAGCTTGTTCACGTAGGAGAGTCCACTGAAGAGTGGGAAGTCTTATCCTCAGAAGATGGAATAAGGCTTTCTCTTAGAATGCTTTGCATGTGTGTCTCTCACATCTGTAAAAAATGGGGTCATAAGACAGAGAACTCAAAAAGATAAATGAAGAAGGAAGAGGAGACAGAGGAGAAAGAGGAGAAAAAGACAAAAGTCATCAAAGGACTATCTCCTTCCTCCTCCTCAGCCCCATGAGCTGAGCAAGAATAATGGTTTCATGGCAATTTTCCACTGTACACTTGAGAGAAAGTAATGCATTTATTATTTGAATAAAAGTGGTTCATGCATATAAATCTCGGCCTTGGAAAAATAAATTATCAAGTCTATGCCAATGGGAAAGATGGTAGGTCCATACTGCCAACAACCAAGTTCCATAAAGTG
Organism: Dipodomys merriami; assembly: GCF_024711535.1. Classification (NCBI taxonomy): domain Eukaryota; kingdom Metazoa; phylum Chordata; class Mammalia; order Rodentia; family Heteromyidae; genus Dipodomys; species Dipodomys merriami. The sequence goes on from NW_027206290.1 coordinate 13,131,184, forward strand.
ATTGAGAAGCAGTTTTCTTTTATCCAAAATAATTTATGATTTATGGTTCAGTCTTGGTGGTGCATTTATCTTTGGAATGAGCCATTGTGACTGCTGTAATTCAATTAGATAGATAGTTAATTGGTATAAAATATATTGTCTGCTATTTAAATCATGTTGTACTTCGTGCAAGAGAACTTTCCAATGGTTCTCAGTGGAAAAAAGAACTTTTCTGACTTTCTCAGAAAAAAAATTGTCAACTTTTATAATTATTTCAATAAATAATCCTCTTCCAGGAGGATTTAATTTTAAGCTTGGATACAGTGTCCTTTTAAAGGAAGGTTTATAGGTTTCCGTTTCTTACATCTTCAAGCTGTCCTCTGGCAAGAAGAACTATTTTTGTGTATTACTAAACAAGCTCCAGGACTGTGAAGATAAGTCAACTCTTGTGTATTATTTTAATATGATTTTGCCAAATTTCCTATGAACTGTAAAAGAAATATCCATAAATTTCAAGTCCAATAAGATTTTTTTTCCTGAAAGAGGGCTGAACTGAGGTTTATATGAGATCATCCAACATCATAATTGTCTTTTTTTTTCAGAAAGCCATTGAAAGCAAAAATTGCTATAAACCAAAACTACATTAAAATAAATGTATGCAATTTTTGTAAAAGTACATGGCTGCTACTTCAAAATAGATATTAGTTCACTATGATCTATTGATCTATCTAATAAAAACATGGTTGTAAAGTATATTTCTTAAGAAATGTTATTTATGTTTTTATTTTTTATCAAATAGAGATATATTTTGCATTTTCAAGATAGAACCCACCAACTTAACCTTGGACCATAAGAGTTTTGGTATTCACATTATTTTCATGCCAAGGGAGAATGACTCACCAACATATGTGATGTGAAAAAGTAGCTTGAGTCTTGGATCAGTAGGTCATTTGGCTACTGGAAAAGCAGTTTTCAAATGTCAGTCAACTGTAATTCTAACTCTGCTACATTCTGGATCCAGACAGAGGAGAAAAAAGGCATGAGGCTATTAATATTAATAGTGTGTGTGTGTGTGTGCGTGTGTGTGTGTGCATGCATGTGTGTGTGTGCTTGCGTGTGTGTGTGTGTGTGTGTGTGTGTGTGTGTGTGTACTTCATCACTAATTAAACTAAATATCCACTGGTTCCTTTTGGAATTCAACTAGCTGACTAAGCATCACAACTTCCTCTATTGTGTAATAGTTTCTCAAATAGATTCTAAACATTACCATGTGTCCTATGCATCCTTATGTCCCTTCTCTGTTGAGACTATAGAACCTACCACAGAGTTGCTCAGTGAATAGGTTGCTGTCTAGAGTGATAACACCAGGCCCATGCTTTCTGAGAATAAGCAGGATTGAACAACTATCCTGATACATGTAACATGTGAAGGACTTCTTCCTTATGATTTCCCACCTTCTCAATCAGGTTTGTAAAATGATGCTGACAAATGTCAGAACTGGTGGCTGTCCAGCTCATGATGAAACTTTCATAATGTTTCCTACTGTGAAGAAAGAGGCAGCAACCATGTCTTCTCCCTTCTTTGGCTGAATCCAGGATGGAGCAGAGCTGGGAAAAATGTTGACATTTTCAAGCTACTTTGGGGAACACAATCTTATACATTGTATGTGGCAGACAACAAATACTGCTAATTGAACAAATCTGTAGTAGGTTCTGTGCCTTCTATAGGAAACAAATGTAATGATGCATTGGACACATGAAAATGCTTAGAATCTTCTTAAGAAACCACTGTGTAATATAGGAAACCTGAAAGCATAGTCAACTAGCTGCATTTAAAAAATAACCACTGAATATTTGGTCTGGATATTGATGAGAAACACACAGACACACACAATAAATCACAAAAGTTTTAGAGAAATGGTAAAAATAACATAAAGCCTATTCCCTAATAAACTGAGTTTATGAACAAGCATTCCAAACCTTAAGATTGGGTGAGTGAGACCATCTTCCCAAAGGCAAGACTCAGACAGTACAGAGAATACACAATCCAGGACAGAGAGTGAAATAGATTCCATTCTGGAATGCAGAAATTCTCATCACTGAGACCAGAATGCACCATTGAGATTTCTCACTCTGATTCATCTTCCACAACTTGATAAACCTTCAAAGTCAGTAATTTCCCAATGTAGGTATGATGAATGAGTATACATTCCTATTTGCAAACATAGAATTAAATCAATTATCTAGTTTCAGAAGAATTCAGCATGTTAATGTAATATTGTGAAAGTATTGCTTATAAAACTGATATGGATGGAATAGGGTAGTTCAGTGAAATAAATGCTCTTTAACAAATCTTGTGATTCATGAAGCACATTCATAAAATGTTGACACTGAAACTTGTGGCTATCATGCCAGAGACAAAACACAACACACTATTTTTTGGTAATCACATTATAGATCCATTCAATAAGGGTTATGTGAGTTCATTCTTTTTCCCAAGACATACTCACTGTGTTTGAGGACATAAACAATGGCTCTGTGAGAAGTGAAAGAATTAGCCAGGCTGTTGAAAGCATCTAAAAAATAGAAAAATCTTTGAGAGCCGGTAATGGGAGAGCACCAATAAATCCTTTCTCCTTTATTTGAATCTTTTTAACCAGTAAGTCATAATCTGAGATAAGAACTCAGGCAAAATTCCCAATGTTCTCTGTAATGCTCTGGAGGGTACTTATATATGATTTGCACATGAAATATTGAATTTGAGAATTTTTTGTCTTGAATTCCCAAGCCATTTGTAGAATATAGTTTGGCACATTAATGTGGTAGAGGGGACATAAAACAAACAAACAAATTCTCTACACAAATACCCATGAGAGATAAGAAAAGACCTCCAAGATCTTCAAAAGAAAGAGGAAAAGCGCTTTCCTCCAATGTATGCAAACATGTATTTCTGAGCCAGGACAGAATTACAAATAGACTGAAAAATCTGGGAAAGCATGCAAAATGATTCACCTACATCCCATCTAATTATACACCAACTAACTTATCAATAAGTAAGCGGATGTTAATAGTCTATAATTAAATATTCATTCTTTCTGTTAAAGTGTTGTCTTCTCTTGAGTAATAAATAAACCCAAAGTGACCTTATGATACATTTATACATCAATTAAAATGAATTGCTGTTTTTCTTAGAGTTTTGGTAGATTGGGATATGAAAAAAACAGTTCTTAGAAGAGGAAGGTAGTATGGGTTAAGGTGGTATTTACTTGAAAAAATTGAAGACAGGAGCTTATAGTAATTTTATTCCTAGATTGCAAAGACTTTCATAGATATCTGACTATATATTCAGGAAGCAAATGGGTTCTTAATCAAAAAATATTTTATCTAGATATTTATGATATTATTAAATGAAAAATTTTCTTTTGTTACATATTAAAATATTAATGATATATTTAAACATTCCCTTATTGGGGACTATTTAGTCAGTTTCAAATAATTTTCTCTAAACAAAAATGTTACATGAAAGTCCTACGGCCTTGCTTTTCTTTTTCTTTCTTTCTTTTTCTTTTTTTTTTTTTTTTAATGCCAGTCCTGGGCATCTGTTCACTTTCTCTGAATGTTTTTTACTCAAGGTTAGGGCTCTACCACTTAAGCGAAAGTCCACATCATGATTTTTTTTGGAGATAAGAGTCTAACAAACTTTTCTGACTACCCTGGCATTGAATTGTGATCCTTGGACTTCAACCTCTTGAGTATCTAGGATTACAGGCATGAGCACTGGTCTATTCTTGCATTTTTTATTTCTTAAAGAAAAATATATCCTCAAAGTAGAATTGTTGAGTCAGTGTTCATGTAGAAATAATGTAAATAGAGCCTGTCATTTTACTCAACATTATAAAAGTTATGTTAATTACATACATCTTACCAACACAATGTTGTCAAATGCATTGCTCTTTATCAGTCTGATTAGGGAAAGTGACATGTCCTTGTAGGTTTAAATGCATTTTACTCTTTAACAACAACTTTTCTAGGTAGAAATTTATGAATCATATTCTCTTTTCCTTAGAATCTATGGTGATCATTCCAGTCAACTCTAACATTTTAAGTTATTGTGGAACTAAGAAATCTGCCTTCAATTTTTTTCTACTATAAAAACACTTCGAATTCTTGGCCTGACAAAGGAGTCTTTCATTTTCTTTCTAGTCCTGTAACTTTAATCGAGTATACCCTTTAAAAATAATTTTTAGATTTTTCTTTTAAAGACATTATCTGAATTATGTAATCAAGTAGACTTTAATTATGTATCTCTTTTCCAAAATATTAGTAACTATTTCTTTTGAGGATGCTGGGATTTGAACTCAAATGTCTCGTGTTCACCAAGAAGATACTCTACCTACTTGAGTCATACTCAAAGGACCCTTTGAGGTTTTTATATATTTATTCATTCATTTATTCATCTATTTATTTATTTTTAGTTTAGTTATTTTTAAGATAAGATTTTGTGTTTGTGCCTGGGGCCCAACTTAAAATGAAATTCTCTTCTTATGTCTTCCTGAAAAAAAATGAGATGATACACACATACCATCACAGCCAGATTGTGGTTGAGATAAGGCCTCTACTACCATTTTTTTCAGGCTGGCCTTGAACTGTGATCCTCTCAATCTCTGCTTGTCAATTAATGGGATCATAAACACACTTGGTCTCATCATTTTTTAAAAATATTTTTATTGTAAAGATACTGTACAGAGGGGTTACAGTTATATGAGTAAAGTAATGAGTACATTTCTTAATGAGTACATTTCCTATTGAGCACATTTCCTACTGAGCATTGTTACCTCCTCTTTGGGTCTGGTCGTGGGGCCTGAACTCTGGGCCTGGGCACTGTCCCTCAGCTCTTCAGCTCAAGGCTAGCGCTCTACCACTTGAGCCACAGCACCACGTCGGCTTTTTTTCTGCTTATGTGGGGCTGAGGAATCGAACCCAGGGCCTCATGCATGCAAGGCAAGTGCTCTACCACTGAGCCACCTTCCCAGCTCCTGTTACCTCCTCTTCGTTTTCCCCCTACTATCTCTTCCCTCCAACACCACCCCCTACTCTCCACCCCCTCCACACGCATGAATTTATAAGGTTCATTTTTCAACATAGTGTCTTGTACAGTCTCATTGTGACAATGGGTCAACCTGTATCCTTGTTTCAGCATTTTGTTATTTCTCTTCCCCTCCCCAAATTCCAAAAATGTATATACAAGATGCAGGGCTCTGGAATCAAATACAGTGACAACAGAGGTTATACCATGGGGGACTCGTCTCATCTTTCTTACTATGGTCTTCCCATACCTTCCCTGAACTCTTCTGTATCTTCTTCATGCTTTTGTCTTCTGAAAGTGATTGCTCTAAATTCTGTTTTAATCCTACGAATATATTTAGTAAGAATTTTCACTTGTCTCTGAAAAATTTTGTTTTACAGAATATTCTGTATCTGCCATTTGTTTTCTATGCTCTCTTTCTTCTTTTTATTTTTTATATAAATACAACCTAGTTGTATTTTTGTTTATATGTGTTTATGCATTTGTTTTGTATTTGTTTTTTATTTGAACAAAATTTCCCAAATACCTCTTTTTAGACAGAGTATATGGAAAGGGGACAAAAATCAGATTTGGACCTGAAAAAATTGAAGCCATTGTTTACAGCTTCTTCTTCCTAGTTTTCCAACATCAATCCTTCTGTTTTCTTTGTCCTCTACTTCACTGATATCCTGACACTTCTAATTGCAGCACAACTCTGCATTCCCCCAGAATCAGAACTATGGAAATTTCCACTGATATTCTCAGATCCGATTTTCATTATAAAGAAGACTGTGCTGCTTCCCCCATAACTAGAAGGCATACCATGTAAGCTAGACAGCCATGCTTTACTAGTATTCCTGGACATGCTAGAAGTTGATTTACAATGTCTTTATTCATCCTTTCTTCCTATATCACAGGTGTTGATTCAACACCAAAATAAAACTTACATTTTTGTTCCTTCTTTTTCCAGTTACCTTTTCATAGTATTTAAAAGACTAAATGAGAAATGATCATTCTAAAATGTTATGCTAAAATGGAATATTTTTCAGTGTTATTTTAAAAGAAAATCTTTGATTACAGTTTGCTATTTTTAGGATCAGGACTTATTCTTCTTGAGTCAAATTTAATATCTAAAATTTTCTAGGTATTATATATTTTATCTGTATTCTCGATTTTTAAATTTTGTTAGTTTAGAGATATATAGACCCTTTTTGTTTATTTTTTTAATTTGTAACTATATCCCTTAATTTTATTTACCTCAACTAACTTGGAAAGAAATGTTGGTATAGATCTTTTCAAGCTTCCATATAGCCTTCTATCATTTAATTCATAACTGTTTTCTATAAAAAAAATTCTTGGGCCATTCTTTCATGCTTCTCAAAAGTTTCCCTCAACTATGTGTCTGTATTGATGACTTTGTATGGTTCCAAATGATGTTATAAATAGCCAAATGCCCTTGGCAGAATAAAAGATTCCTCATCCTGCTAGACAGATATGTGATGACATTACTAAGCATATGCAGAAAAATACTATATGACAAGGAAGGTATTCAAAACATCAAGAATTAGATGTAGGAATAACAACTGAGCTATTTACAGAAAGGAATGAAAAATTACCTTATATCATATGAAAAACTATAGGTTTGTGGATATAGAAAGATTATACCACTCACCACAGAAAACACCAGAAATAAAATTTTAAGTCCAATACTGCCTTGCAAAAAAAAGGACAAATACAAAAGATATTGGGTTGAGATATTTGTTAAGCCAAGATCATATGCAGCCAAAAGAAAACCACTAAACTCTAGCAAATACATCAAGCTCTTAAAAATTTAGAGTTGATTCAACAATAAGTCTTTTTTTAAGTTCCATGAATAAATAGGACAAAAGACACTTGAAGGTAGAAACTATGTACTAAGTAACCCAACAGAAAAACAATAGAATACACTAATGACACATCCATACAATCTTGAAAGTGCTTTGAGATCATGGGGTACTGGTTTTTGTGTAACTGGGGACTAAATACAAATCAAAGATGTTTGTTCAATGACAGATCTACATGAAGTAAACTAGGACAAGAGTTTACTCAATTGCACAGAACAGACAGAATCTATCTCTATCATCCTTGTCAATAGTAATTAATTAACCCTCTCTGAAAAAGATGTTGATACACAGTGAAATCTTATAAAGGAAGATATAATTTACCTTACTGAAATCTACCACTAACAACTGCTTTTAGTGGAAAAACATAACAAAACCTCACTTGAAAGTGTTAATCACAGTATACAGTATCCCTACTCTATATTGGGTCTTACATAAGAAACTATCATGGTGTCAATTAACTAGTATTTTCTCAATGTGATGTTTTCAAATGACTGTAAAATTAGAACAAAAGGAAATTGCTCTCAGTTTTCTCCCTACCACTGTTCTCAGGTCCACTGCCCCCTAGACAAGACTGATTTTCCTGACTCCATTTCATAAGAGACCTGGAAAATAATATAACATCCGTTTATAAACCAGACAGGGCTTGGCCTGCTGTGTCAACATAGAAAATCAATTCAGAGTCTCAACCCTGCATTGTGGCCTTTAGGGATCCCTTCAGAAATCAATCCCAGAAGAGAATAAAAGGGCATTGCCACAAGGCTGGAGAACACATGATTCAAATCACCAGCTGCAGAGCTTGATCCCCCCGAGGACCTCACAATTTTGGGCTCCATGGATTCCAGTGCAGGGGAGAACCATCTCAGCCAGAACACATGCTCTTTTGAGATGATGGCCATTCTGTTCATGCTGATGTTGTTCAGGACCTATTGTTGGTTAGTATTGAGGAAAGTAATTGCATGTAGTCTCTCATTACTCTTCACCACAGCCTTCCTGTATACATGCTATTGCTCTTCTCTTTAACAAGGAGAAAAAAAGAATTTGACAGTTTAACTCAGTTGGCCAAGGTACTGACTAAGGAAATTAAGTCAGACTTTTTTCTTTTTCTTTTCATTATCTTTAAGTAGTTGTACAAAGAAGTTCCCATTTTACAAAACAGTATATGAGTGCAAAGTGTCTGACACCATTGTCACCCATCTCTCTTAACCCATCCCTTCTCTCACTTTTTTCTTTAAGTGAGATTAGGTGATTACATAAATTTCACATATTTCACAGTATTGTGGAATAGTGACACTTAGAGTCACAAACACATTTTAACTTTCACAAGGCAAATTGTCATTATCATGGTCTATACAGTTTGTGAATTCTATGAGCTTCGACAATGCAGGTTATTTTTTCCACATCAGGTGATGTTTACATTTCTTTCCTTTTGCTTAGTGTGGGCTGTTCCCACTTATTCTGTTCCTCCTCCTGGCTTCCCTCTGTTGCATGAATATATCTACCATATGTATGGTCCAGAACATGGAGTCATTTAGCAATAATATGACAGAATGGGTTGTTGTCCTTTGTTTCTTGAGTCCTGTTTGCCATATCTTCTTGTATTTTGGTTTTAGCACCCACATATCAGGGAGACCATGTGCCATTTGTCTCTTTGTTCTTGGCTTACTTCTCTCAAAATAATCTGCTCTAGTTCCATCCATTTCCCTGCAAATGCCATTATTTTGTTCTTTCTAATGGATGCATAATATTCCATTGTATATATGTACCACAAATTTTGGATCCACTCATCAGTAGTGGGGCAACTGGCCTTTTTCCAAATCTTGGCTATTGTGAATAGTGCTTCAATAAACATGGAGGTGCATGTGTCTTTGTATACTGGTTCCTGTTGCTCAGGGTAGATGCCTAGGAATGGGAGGGCTGGATCATAGGTATCTCCAGACTGTTTTCCAAAGTGGTTGTATTAGTATATATTCCCACCAGCAATGCAGTAGGGTTCCTCTTTCTCCACATCCCCTCCAGCACTTGTCATTGGCTGAATTTAGGATGTGGGCCATTCTGACTGGGGTAAGGTGATATCTCAGTGTTGTTTTCATTTCCTTTAGGGCCAGGGATGATGAACATTTCCTCATGAGTTTTTTTTCTATTTTTATCTCTTCTGAGAAGTATCTCTTTAGTTCCCTTGCCAATTTCATGATTGGTCTGTTAGATTTGTGAGGGGTTAGTTTCTTGAGTTCCCTGTAAATAATGGATATTAGACCCTTGTCTGATATATTTCTGGTAAATGTTTTTTCCCAATTAGTTGGCTATCTTTCTAGTTTGGTTGCTATTTCTTTGTCTGTGCAGAAACGTTTTTATTTTAAGGTAGTCCCATTTCTCCAGTCTCTCTCCAATTTGTTGTGACCCTGGGACTCTATTCAAGAAGTTCCTTCCTGTGCCCATAAGTTCAAGTGTCTCTCCTACTCTGTCCTGCAGTACTTTCAGAGTATCAGGTTTGATGTTAAGGTCTTAAAATCCATTTTGAGTTGATGTTAGTGCATGGTGATTGGCTAGGGTCCACTTTCATGTTTCTGCATGTGGCCACCCAGTTTTCCCAGCACCAATAGTTGAAGAAGTTATGATTCTTCCACTGTATGTCTTTGGCTCCTTTGTCAAATAACTGACGCTACATATGCACCTTTATTTCTGGATCCTCTAGTCTGTTACATTTGTCATCGGGTCTCTTTTTGTACCAATGCCAAGCTGTCTTTGTTATTATGACTATATAGTAGAGCTTGAAATTCATTTGGTTTTTTTTTTAACTGTATTTTTTTTGTCTTTTTTTTTTTTGGTACTGGGGATCCAACCCAGGACGTTGCACTTGCTAGGCAAGCACTTTGCCACTGAGCTACATCCCAGCCCTAGAGCTTGAAATTCGGTATCATGATCCCTCTTGTGTTGTTTCTTTTGCCTAGAATTGCTTTGGCTATTCTAGGTCAGACTTCTTTTTTATACTGAGTGTTTAGATCATAAGATTTTTTTTTCTAGCATCCTAGTATTTGTTTGTTTGGATAGACTTAACAAAGCAGTAGAATGTGTCTTCTCCTGGTTCTGGAAGCTAGAAATCCAAGCTCAAGGTACTGTCTTCTGAGGTCTCTGTCCTTGGTTTTTCCTTTATCTTTGTATTGTAAGATCTTCCCTCTTTATCTGTCGATGTCCTAACCTCTGCTTATAAAAACACCAGTTATACTGATTTAGGATAACTGATTTTATTTAATTGCTTCTATAAATCCCTTTAGCAAAATTATAAACCCATTCTGAAGTGCATTGGGTCATGATTTTTATGTGATTTGAGGAAGGGGACAAGTTAGCCCATAACAATCTTCATTATTCTAATTTTTACAGACTCCTCATGTTATTTTTCTTCTTTCTCCTTTACTGATATGACACAATTAGAAGAGGCTATCCCAAACTCTCACCATCACATCTCCTCAGCCACCCACAAGTATCTGTCCTCACTCTGTCTTTCTGGCTATGAATTGAAAGATGAATTATTTGAGGTCCATGCATGTACTAGATGTCAAGCTCTGTCTCCAACTTTGTGTTTTCCATCTTTTCTCAATGACATTCCCCACCCCATCTCTTTGCCAGTCCTGGGCTTGAACACTGCCTGGCACTGTCCCTGATCTTCTTTCTCAAGGCTAGTGCTCTACCTCTTGAACCACAGTGCCACTTCCAACTTTTGCTGAATAGTTCATTTGAGATTAGATTCTCACAGACTTTCTTGACTGGGCTAGCTTTGAACCACAATCCTCAAGTCTCAGCCTCCTTAGTAGCTAGGCTCGTGAACCATCAGTGCTCAGCTTATCTTTTTCTTTTATTGATTACTCTTCATCAATAGCCAGCTTCTTATTAAACCATTCAATTTTGGAAAGCTGGAGGAGTTGGGGAGATTGGGTGGGAAAGGATGATAGGGGAAAAACAAAGGAGGAGGTAACAATGCTCAATAGGAAATGTACTTATTACCTTATTCATGTAGCTGTAACCCCTCTGGACAGTATCTTTATAATAAAAATATACAAAAAAAGAAAAAGGAAAAAGAAAAAAATTTAGAAAGCAAAACAAAAGCTGACTGTGTCTCAAGTGGAACAGCATTTTCTCGGCATGTGGGAGGCTGGTCCGAACCTCAATATGGGTGGGAAAGGGGAGAAAAAACTAAATCAAAGCAAAATCCTTTTGTTGGGCCCGCTCCCCTACCAGTTCCTATTCTATTTATATTTTATTTATCTTATTTTAATCCATATTACTCTATTTTTCCTTCCCAGCAAGACAACTATAAAAGGTGTGCTATACTGAGCCTATCATTTCTGTCTTCTCATTGTCTCACAGAGTCACTGCAATCGGGCTTTATCACCACCATTCCTCCAAAATTGCTCTTACGATGATCACAGACAATCCCTGGGTTGTTAAATCTCATAGCTTTCATTTGGACCTTCTGATATTTTACCCAACTCCATAGAGATGATACCCATTCTTGTTACAACTCTCTGGCTTATAAGACACCACACTGGTTTTCCAACTAACTAACTGGATCCTTAATCTCAGGTTTTGATTGATGTCTTAACTTGTCTAATCATTCTCACAATGCACCAAACTGTGGTTTCCATTTTTTTCTGCCTTATTCTTACAGGGAGCGCTTTCCAGTCTCCATGTATATATGTAGGGAATACCAAGTTTTATCTCCTGCCATCCCTTCTTCCATACCTCATACTCCAACACTATATTCAATATATTTATTTAGGTTTGAATTTCTAAGAATGACTCCTGACTTCCCCAAAAGTATCTTTTCAAGTATCTCAGTAGATTAAAAATCCTACACTCAGAGTGCTTAACCAAAAAAAAAATTCTTTGAGATAATCTTAATCCCTACCTTTTGCACAGAAAGTCTTTTTGTGTGAAATAGATAGATAGATAGATAGATAGATAGATAGATAGATAGATAGATAGATAGATAGATAGATAGATGTCTATAGATGTCTATATGGATATATGTCTATATATTTATATATAGATAGATGTCTATATATAGTTATACTAGATATATGTTTATAGATATATATATATATCCAGAATCTTGTCATTTTTCTCTCTTCACTGTTATCTCTGTGATCGAGCTTACTAGATTTCAGCGTCTCATGACTATTTGCTATTTGTTTGTGCCCCTTCCATCCTATTTCCCACAATGAACTCAAAGTGATACATTTTAAACATAAATCAGCTCTGACAAGTTCGCCCAAAATTAATCCTGTAAGTGCTCCTCACTTTTCTCAGGCTAAAACTCCAAGTTCTTAGGATGATCTTCAAGGCCCCACCTTGTGTCCTTTCCCAGATTAGCTTTCTTGACCTTTCTTCCTTCCCTTCCGGTCCTCCTCTGCTCCTCTAACATTGCCTTCTTTCAGAAGACATGCTTCTTTTTTTGGGCTTTTGTGCTGGTGGTTTCTTTGCCTAGCAAATCCCGTCTGTAAGAAAGTGGCTAGCTCACTTAACTTTTTAGGTCTCAAGATGAATCATATTTTTTGTACTAGTTAAAGCAGCAACAAAACTTTTCTGCCATTCTAATCCTCCTTTTGTCTTTGAGGCATACTTCATAATCTAAGCATTTTAATGTGTATCCCTTAGCATCTGTCTTCCCCTATGTGATCTGCACATGAATGGAGATTTTTATGTATGTGTGTGTGGGGGGGTGTCTAACTGTTGTTCCTAAGGATCTAGAACATTATTTGACTTGTGAGAGGAGCTTACTAAGCATTCACTAAATTATTGTATAAATAAATATGAGAATCAGATTAAAATGATTCATTGTGATTATTAGAAAAAATGTCTCTGACACTCCCAGAAACACCAAAGTTCTCTGGAAAAGCTTCAGATTAATGATCCATATTTTTTATATAAAATGGACCTTTTGATTCACCTTCTAACAAAAACTTTTCAAATAATATCTTAAATGTACAGAATAAACAATACATGGAATCAACTATATTATCAAATATATAATTAATAAAATGAACTTATGAGTTATAGCAGTACATATATTTCATCACCTATTATCACATCTATCACTAGATCTGATAAAAACTATAATTTCAAAGTAATGGTGCATATAAATGGTATTTAAACATAGCTACAATAACTGTAACATGATATGTTGTATATCTTTCCATTATTGTTAAAGTCACAGACACTGCAAACAACATAATGATTTGTTGCTTATATTCATAAGAAAAAGAAATACTAAATTTTAGTTAACTAAAAAACAAGCAAAAGAGAGATTGCATTTTCTATAAAATTTTAATAGAGTATTTTGGAAAGACTTCTTAAGAAAAAGTAAAACTAAGTGCTACTGAATTGTTGTGAATTGTAAGCATTTGGAATAATGAGCATAATCTGGAAACAAATCATTGGACAGATTATTGCAGTGTCTACATTCTACTTTAAAGAAATCAGATCTAAAAATTATTGGGGATTCATTATCCATGGTTTGTTTAAAGAAGATAAAATGAGGAAATCCAAAAATCTGACAAATCAGATTAAGACACCTAGTTTATATTCAAGACAGCAGTATTTTGAATGCGTTCTTCAATGTGTTTATGTGTCTAAGATAAGATACAAGTTTTAAGATATGTACTTAAATTTTTCTGCCTTCACACATGCTTGTTTTTATTTATTGATTGATTCATTCATTTGCTTATGTTCTTTTTAAATTCTCCATCTAAATGCTGATCCCAATATGTAGGTCAAAAAACATCTATTTTTGTCTCCTCTCCAAATTTCTTTCTAGATACTTCTATAATTCAAGCTAGATAGATATTGTGGAAACGAATACCTCTATTTCAGGTCTGAGTGGATCAAATTAGTTCCCCTTATACTTTTACTCTTAAAATAACATCCTGAACTTTCTTGTCCACTTATCAGAAACAACTGCAGATATTTCAGGAGGGTGTCTCTCCAATGATTGCTGCACAATCTACGCATTGAACAGTGTAGCATGTTGTTCATTCAGTGAATACAATGGTGCAGTATCATTGTGTATCCATTGCTTAGTGTTATATTATTATGCTAGTACACAGAACAATATACTTTTATTGTTTCCCAGTTGCATAAGTTTTGCTGTGTATTTATTACACAAAACAACATAAAATGTTAGATACTTAGTACAGAAGACTCAGTATTTGTTGAATGAATGCAACATCACATTTATGACTCATGAAGGCTTGCAATGAGATTATTGTATTTCAAATAAATTGATAGATAAAATTTCAAGAAGTGTTTAGCTATAATCTACATCAGCAAAAGCTCTTTGGAGAATCTAACTATACTTTTAACACTTTTGAGAGGTTCTGAGGCCCAAAGTTTGAGAAATGCTGCCACCATTTCTGTTTCTGCTTTCTTATTGTCCTCTAGTGCAGAGACTTCCATATATTCAGGACTCTGGTACTTACATGGAGTTTTTGGCAAGGATGTAGATAAAAGGAAGGTGGTAATAACCAGATACAGGAAAAGCCCAATCTAACTCAAAGCCCAATCTTCTGCTCTGATTCTAATTATTTTATAACCAGCACTCTGTATCTCTAAGTTCCATGGATTCTGTTGAACACAGGGTAGAAATAGCAAAAAAGAATTGTCGGTGGGGGGCATGGGGAGGGAGACACAGGTAAAATCTTATTTTCTTATCATTATTCCCTTAACAACAATTTGCATGTCATTAACATTGCATTGTGTATCATACATACTTTAGAGAAGATCTAAAGTAAATGAGAAGAAATGCATGGGTTAAATGCAGATTCCGTATCATTTTACATAAGGCTCTTGAGCATCTGTAGAATTTTTTTTCTTTTGTTTGTTTTGAGGCTTGACTCAGGGCCTGGCAGCTGTCCCTGAGGTCTTTCTGCTCCAGGCTAGTGCTCTACCACTTTGAGCCATAGCACCACTTTTGTTGTTCTGGTAGTTAGAGGCAAGAGTCTCACAGACTTTCCTGCCCTGGCTAGTTTTGAACCATAATCCTCAGATCTCAGCCTCCTGAATAGCTAGGATTACAGGCATGATCTACCAGTGCTGGGCGGCACCCATAGATTTTGATATCTGCAGAGGAACTAATCCCCTGCAGATATCAAAGGACAACTACCTACAGCAAATGAAAATTATTCCTAGCCCTAGTACTTGTTTACTTGTCTAAAGACAGGAAGTATTTCAATAAGTGTTTGTTCCTATATTCTAACATGTGTTACAGAAAAAAAAGAAAGTATCAGAAAATTGCTTTTAAAAAATATTGCTATTTAGTGAGAAAGATTGCAGTGAGTTACTCTGAATATGCTGGTCCATAGACTGGTTTGGTTGAGGAAATAAAGAAAACAAGGGAAAGAAAAGAAAAGGCAAACTGTTAGGTCTCAGTTAAATAACTGTGTTTCTTGCAATTTAACCTAATAGTTATTCATTATTCAGTCAACTATTTGGTTCAAACAGATAAATATTCTCCCACTTGTTCATCCCTGGGGGCTTCCTTAATCCTATCTGGATTTACTTTCTGTGAATATCTGTGTAATCAGAAGTGATAGGTTGGATACATCTTGTGTTTGGGACACCCATGGTGTAACTGCTTCATTTTTTCTTTTCATTTCAAAGGAAATGGTCCATCTAAAGTGAAAATTGTGGTAGTTTTTGGTGGTAGAGTATATTTTCCTCTTTGTTGGTGTTGTTGTTATTGTTGCGGATGTTTTAATCAGATAGTTATCTCAAACAGAAGCAATCAAGTTTCTTTTTTCATTGCCATCTCCCCTCACTTCTCCGATTCAATCCATGCTGTTAAGAAAATACCCTTGTTAGCAACATGATTCATCTATTTTTTTGTATGTGTGTACGTAGCTGAAACAGCTGGGAAAATCAACATAAAGGAATCTTTTCAGATGCTCTCTATAGAGCTACAATATCATTAAAGATATGGTAATGTTTAATGGTCTCAGGTAGTTTCTAAGGTCAAATGTGTCTTTCAGGGAAAGGAGAAGAGATTTAAGTCCAAGGTCCACAACAATGTCCAATGCATCTGTATGACCCTTAAATTGAAACAATAGTCAACCTTTCCTCTCATCAAATATTTTTCTGCAAATAAACAGAATATCTAGCCCCTCTGTCCAAGTAGTATATAAAAAACTCCACAGTGGTAGACAAGGCTCTGAGTGTTGAGACAGACAACTAACATGCTCGAGGCTAGTGTTACAGATTGAATTCATTCACGTCCCTGTGAATGGGACAGTGGGCAATAAAATATGACTTCAGGAAGGCTGACCAAAAATCTTAAAAGAAAGTTTACTATCCAAAGATGTTAGTGACAAAATAAATTCATGATAACATGGTCATAAATATGTTTAAATCTGAATTCAAACTATTCATTCCTATCCTGTTTACACAATCTCCTTTCTATATAAAACATAGCTACACTGCAATGGCCAATCCTGCAAGAAACCAGAACAAGTTATTATAATCCATTAGTCCAACTAAGTATCATAATACAAACAGATACATGTTAAAGAGACAATGTTACCTCATGGGTGCTTTAACATGGTGGAAAATTCTCTGATTTTAATTAAAGTCAGTGCAGTTGAAGAGATTATTATTATTTTTCATTTTCATTTCATTCTACCAAATGAAAAAGACAATAGCCCTAAAAGACGACATCCAGGAGGAGATGTTGTACTCTCTTTCCTAGTACTTCTGCTTTCGTTGAGCAGAATCCAAGGAGAGATGATTGCTGAAAGATAGCCAAATATTTTATGGGAGGTTTAAACTTGTTAAAAGGTATAATTTAGGATGTTTGGCTCATTTTTTCCTACCCCCACATACTGAGAGCTCATTATGAACATGTGAACTAACCAGTCTCAAAGTTTCTGAATACACTAGTACCTGAGAAATATAAGCAATCTATTAATCAGAAAGGATAATCATTGTTGGGTAACTGAGGGTACAATCTAGAGACTTAAACCCAAATAAAGCTAATTAACCAAAATGATCAAAATTCTTAGATAAAATGAGTAGGCTTCAAAATATAGGACTCATTAAATCAAGCCTACTACCACAATGGGTAAAAACCTTCTGATGGAGGAATTTTACTAAGATCGCTAGTATATATTGTGATGATCGTGTTGGTGGTTGTGGTAGTGATATATGTGTAAGAAAAGGCATTTGAAAGAAATAACACCATAAAAATACAGAATAAAATAATAGATCCGTTTGCCCTTCTGAAAACATAATGAATCCCTTCCCTTACCAAGTTTTTTGTCAGCTTCAGATAGAAAGCAAGTGTTATTCATCCTGGTGCCTTAGTTATTTAAATGTTTATGCCATGCCAGACACAAGCTCCCAAACATAATGCAAACAAGCTAGTGAACATGGCAGTGTCCAGAGCTTTTATCCTTGTAGCCCTTAAGGATTGTTGAATACCCGCCCACTCTCTCATCTGTCCTTGCAAATACCTAACCTAAACACACTGATCTCTCATGAACCATAGCTATCTTTTCCCACTCCATAAACCGGCACCCTCTTCACTTTCATCAATTCATACTTCCTGCAACTCATTCTATCTGCCATTCTATTTCAGGAAACAACCCCCAAAGTCTAGCCTTGGTGAAGCTTTCTTGCAGCTATTAATTCAGGTGGGCTCTTCTTGCTCTGGAATATGGTTGACCAGACATGTAATATTCTTCTATTTGATCATTTTCCCTCATCACTCTGTCAGGAGCCTCTAAAAATAGAATAAATCAAAGATGATAAACACAAAATGGAAGCAAAATATATAATACTACCATCTCTAATTTAAAAAACATATTGTAGTTGGGTGCACTGGCTCATACCTGTAATCCTAGCTACTTAGCAGGTTGAGCTTCAGAGGAGCATATTTGAAGCCAGTCTAGCAGCAAAGGTTACTAGACTCACTCTCCAAACTAACTAGAAGAAAAATTAAGTCTGTAGGTATAGCTTAAATGATAGAATGTCTAATTAACAAGCATGAAGCCCTGTGTTCAAAACCAAGTCCTGCCATAAAAGGGAAGAAAAAATATAAAATATATGTAAATATTAATAATATAAAATATACAAATTTCATGGATCTGTCAAGCTCCACAAAATTCTTCAGCAAGAAATTATTAGTTGCATACCAACAAATTCTAAGCACACAATATAAAGTATTGGATACTTTTTGAGGCTTGTACTCTCTGCGCCTTTATTAAAAGACTTTTCAGGAAAAACTTCTAACTCTTTCATTTTAAATATGTTTCCCAGGAGCCACCAGGTTCCCTGGAATGTCTATTAATAATTTCACTTATCCCAGTAATACAGTATGTGTCAAACACCACAGTGTCTGTAAGAGATTAACAACCTAAGTAATTCTTGACATGAGAAAAGATTGATGAAAAAATATCTGGGAAAAGATTTTGATGCCAAATTAAGATTTCAAGGTGAATTATAAGGAGCAATTAAGGACCAAGTAGAGTGCTCTATGAAGTTTCTTTTTAGAACCACACCCAATTTACTACATGCTCCAGATTTACCCTTGTCCTGGGGCTCAGCCCCTGAATTCCGTTTGGGATCCTTATATAAGGCCTGTCTCTTTTTCCTTAGGCTTTTGAATAGACTTCTCATTCCCATATTTGCTTATTCTTCTGTCTTGAGTTTTGAGACATACTTTCTTACAGCATGCTTTCTGATTCTGTTCCAACTAGTTTGTCTCAGAGGTTTGTCTCCTGCCTTGGACTGTCTACCCTCAGGAATTTCTTCACTCAGTCAGAACCAAAATACTATTACACTGTAGCATATGGCATCATCATCTTGTCCACTGCTCTAAGCTCAGTGCCCGGCATGTTGTGAGAACTCAATAAGTACATGATAAATATGTTAATTAAGTACTTATTTCTTACATGGTTACTGTCACACAAGGTCAGAGACAGTAAGAAATCAATTAAGTGGGATTTTATTTCTACAATAGAAACACCAGAAATAGTAATAATAATAAATAGAGGGATGAAGTATAGGAACAGGTGAAGGAGGAACTATGGAGCAGAAAAGTGAAAAGAAAAACTGAGGTAATGGTAGATTTTGGAGACACTAATGACATTTAAATGTCAGGGCCCCTCATTTTGCTAGCCCCTTTCTGAAGCTTATACTGAACCTCACTTTTCTAATGTTATATAGCTTCTTAAATACAGTACTGTGAATTGTATATTCTTTAATGCCCCCCAACACATCTGCATAGCCAAACACACAGGATTATTTCTACATATGCATATATAGGACATTTTTGTAATTGTAGAAGTATAAGAAGGACTTGTAAGGAGGGGAAAGAGAATGCTTGAGGTAAACAGTCCTGGAAAACATTGCATATGTGAATGAGGGTAGGAAAATGAAACTCACTGAGAGCTGTTTAGTAATTGGTGACAGAAAGATGAGTTAAGATGAGATTAAAGTACTAAACATGAATGACACAATGGCCGAAAAACTTTCAAACAATTAATATTCCCTGAAAAAAAATAATGAAAAGATATTAACAAATCCAATCCAAGATACAGGTACTAGTGAGAGAGTGTGGATGATGGAAAGAAATGAAGGAAGGTGAATACAGACACAGTGTTTTATGTACATGTGTGAAAATGAAACGCTGAAGCTTGTTGAGATTGGTATGCTAGTGGGGAGGGAGATGAGGGAAAGTGACAGAGAGGTGAGTCTTATCAAGGTGCATTGTATGCACATATGGACACGTCAAAAGCAACCCCCCTGTACAAATGATTAATGCTAATAAAAAAGCTTTTAAAATTCCTATAAAATAGGATCTTCCTTGGTTAAAAGACAATAGTAGTAATATTTATTCATGCTGTCACTCAGCATTTATTGAGAGTGAAGTCTTCTGCTGATTGTTAAAGCCTCAAAGTCAAATGAAAAAGACTAATAGCCATGTTAAGACTTTTATTTGTAATTGAAATATCACTTAAAATTATATTAAGTACCCATATTATATCAGCTAATCCTCATGACAAATCGATATGTGGGTCTTTACCATGGATATGAGAAGCTGTTATTCTCCCAATGCAGATGAAGAAGTAGATGCACAGAGAAACAGCACACAAAATAGTGCAAATCACCATGATGTACATGGCCTATGCCTCTGAAGATAACCTCTGAAGGTTATCTCACAGACCTTAGGATTTCTGCAAATGTCTTTGAGATGAAAAACTATTCCGAATTTTCTAGGTAAGTCTGTTCTAGTTACCTGAGACTTTAAAAGTGAGGTCCAATCCAGGCACCAGTGACTTGTGCCTGTCATCCTAACTAGTCAAGTGGCTGAGATCTGAAGATTGTGGTTTGAAGCCAGCCCAGGCAGAAAAGTCTTATCTCCAATTAACAACTCAAAAAATAGAAATGAGCCAGAAGCATGTGGCTCAGACCTGTAATCCTAGCTACTCAGGAAGTTGAGATCTGAAGATTGTGGATTGAAGCCAGTCTGGGCAGAAAAGTCCTTGTGAGACTCTTATCTCCAATTAACCACTGAAAAATCACAAGTAGAGTTGTGGCTCAAAGTGGTAAAGTGCTAGACTCGAACAAAAAAGCTCCGGTATAGTGCATAGGCCCTAAGTTCAAGGCTCATTACTGGCAGTCTTATATACAAAAAGCAAAAATGTCTATGGATATGACCTAATTGGTAGAGTACTTACCTAGAAAGCATAATGTCCTGGGTTCAAACACCAACATTACAAAAATGTTTATAAAAGCTCTCAAGTGGTGCTGGGAAGGTGGCTCAATGGTAGAGCACCTGCTTTGCATGCATGAGGCGCTGGGTTTGATTCCTCAGCATCACATAAGCAAAAAAAGCCAGAAATGGCACTGTGGCTCAAGTCGTAGAGCCCTAGCTTTGAGCTGAAGAGCTGAGGGACAGCACCCAGGCCCAGAGTTCAGGCCCCACAACTAACAACAACAACAAAAAAAAAAATAAAATAAAATAAATCAATTAAAAAAAGTCCAGGTTAAAAAAACTCTCAAGTTTCTGGGAATTTGTTATGTAAATAATAGAAAATTAATACAATAAAATCTAAGCTAATAATATAGGGTAAAGGCAGAATAAAGAAGAACCTTGAATTTTTCCCCTGTGACTTGCATATTGTTTTTTGAATGTTTTTATTACCTTTAAATAGTTGTACAACAGAATTGTCATTCACTGAAACAGTTTATGAATACAGTGCATCTTGATCAATGTTAACTTTTTCAACATTTCATCCACCCTACCCAACCCACCTCTTCCTTTAGGTTATGTATTGAACTTTATACAATTTAACATAGAAGTTTATGTACATCTTGATCTGTGTTACCACTTCAACATCTTCACACCCCTTAGACCCACCCCTTACTATATATTTCTCAATTATGTGGTATATATAATGAATTGTTGCTTGCGTTCTGCCTCATCTGAAATAGTACTTCAAGAGTAGCAAAAGACATGCTAGAATTCCCAAAGAGGTCTGTTAAATTAAAAGCTAACCCAGAAGGAAAAGTAAAATCAATGGATACAGCAACAAAGAACTAGTACCTCAGAATCAAAGCCTGTTCCAGACAAATATTCCCATATATCTTTCTCTCCTGTAGAAAAATAATACAGGAGGAAACAGAACATTGCTAGACAAAACACTGGCCTCCCAACAGTGACCATGCATAAAAACTCATTTTGGCCTTAGAGTTGTTATGTAAGACTCTCCTTATACAAGAAAGTAGTTCATGAGTCTGTGAAAACAAACATATTTCTTTTGAGGGGGTAGGAGGACAAGTTCGTTACTGAAGCTTGAACTCAGGGCTTCACACTCACAAATATGTTTCTGAGTGTATTAGTAGACTTCTAAGAAAGAGATATTTCCAAACCAAAATTAATTCTTTAAGGGTCTCTTGAAAAATCCAAGACCAATTTGTTGAAAACAGAAGTTAGTTAATATTTTAGGGTTATTTTTGGCCAAATGTCGGCACCATGAAATGTAGAGTACACCTGAAGCTCATCCATTGACCCAGGATAATTAAAGGAAGATACAATAGACCAAAGTTGTGCTGCTTCACTTACGTAGTCACAAGATAAACAGAAACACATAATCCCTTATTTAGGTGAAATAGGCAACCGAAGACCAAGAGAAGATTTAAAGCTTTCACAGGAAACAAGAGCAATCCTATAAAAGAAAAGGAAAAACATTCCTAGTGTGAAAATAAGTCTAAAACCATGAGGGAAAACAAAAACCAATGTAATAACATCTTAAGGAGCTAAGACATGATTATCAATTCTCAATTGTATCCAGTAGAATTGTATTTTAAGAGTAAAATGAATAGACAATTTTGTTAAGCACAAGTGAAGTTTACCAAAAATAGTAATTGATTAAGAGAATTTTAAAGGATTCACCATACTGCAATTGAATCAAGAGATTCCAAAAAGATCTAAAATGCAAAGAGAATATACAGTACACAAAAAACTCTTAATGAGCATGTAGGAATTTTAGAAAATTCTAAGATTAGATCCTAATTATATCAAGAGTAATGTCTAGTTTTGTACGATTGGATAAAAGAGAGATGTAAAATAAACTCTAGAAAATGTTTAATGTAATTTAATGAAGAGTTTATTGGTATTAAAGTATCACAGATTTCAAGTTGTTTAAGTTTATGCCAAGTTATTACCCTCAGATTTTGTAAAATTTTAGTCATACATATGTTATAATTTTAAAAACTGGTAACAAAAATGTAGAAATAGAACTTATAACTTCTAAGTATGTAGAAAAGCACAATAAATATAAGCAAGCCTTCAGCTTTAAAGGTAAAAGTAAATAGGATATAGAGGTTGGAAACCACATAGAGAATATGAACTAAACTGGTAAAAAAAAAAATTCAAAATAAAACCAGCTAACAGGCCAACAAGATCAATTGGGTTGATAAAAACAATCTACCCAGAAATGATAAGCAAGAGATAGACTTAGCTCATGCAAACACAAAAGGTAGAGTTTAAAGATAGGAAAGGATATACACAAAATACATACCTGTTCCAAAGAAAGTGAGAATAGCTATAAAAACATCAGACAAAAGAGAAGTTAATAGCCCTTTAAAAACAAAAAATATGACTTATAAGACAAAAGTCTTAATTTACTTAAGCATTATAATCATCAATGGCATGAGCTTGATAAAGTGGCTGCAAAATATTTAAAGTGAAAATCATTAGAGATGAAACTTAAAATGGAAAAATCTTTTTCCACAGTAACATTTCAATAAATCCCACTCAAATATTGGGAAGTTAAGCTGGAAAATCACTAAAAGATATACAAAAAGGAAAACCTGACTTAATAACTATCTAACACCAAGTCAACAATTAGAAATTGTATATGTTTAATTGTGTAGAAAGTATTTATTAAACTAAGCTATAAAACAAATCTGAAATAATTTAAATAATTCCTTTTGTACAGACCACGTTTTTTTGTTAATACAAAATATTTGATAGAAATTTGTAGCATCAAATTCCTTTACACATGAAGACTCTAACTTTATAACTTTGAGGGCTTGGCTCTAACTTTAAACTTTTGTTTTCAAAGGAAGTAGAATCAATGATATAAGGAGAAGGGCAAAATTGAACTAGAATAGAAAACAAACATAATATAGAGAATCAGCAAAGCCATAGTTCATTACGTGAGAAAAATAAACTAGACAAAACATTGGAATCAGAGTTTCACTTACAAATAAAAAGATGAAGAAGGCAGGTAAGAGATGTTAGTGTTGGACAATGGTAAAGTAAAAGATGACAGTCACTGTGGCTGTTTAGGAGACTCTATGAGTGAAAGCCATTAGCCACTGCGATAAGCCAGCCTCCTCATTACCTCCTCCCTGTGTTACACAAGGCCAAATCAGTAAATGATCTAAGCTCTCTAAAGTGGAGGAAAAAAGAGGGAGCAGACAACTGAGAATGTCTAGAGAGTGAACTAGTATTACGAGAAATTACATACGGCCACCAAAAATCATTTCACCTAACTACACAAAAACTCTTAGACTCTGACTAACCTATTGTTCTGACAGAAAAGTCAGACTTTTTTTTTCTAATTTGCCTTAGTCCACTCACTTCCCAGGCCTCACATATGTCTTTTTTCTTCTTTGCTGGAATGATACTCAAACTGTCCTCTTTTACACACTCCTGACAGTGCATTACAACCGCCTATGCACATGCCTGTACCCCCCAAGACAAGCATTTCCATTAAGACATTGCCATTGATGTCCTCATACAAAGGTTCACAGTGCATGTGTGTTACATACTTCACATCAGAGACAAAAATCCAAGAAGGGAATGAGCAAGACTTAGTGCCTATAGCAAGAATAATTCTGGATGTGGCCAAAGAAAGGATGAAGAATGACAAAAAGATGACTCCAAATCTTTGCAGGGGCAAGTCAGGACCTAAAGTATTGTCAATAAGCCTGAGGACAAAGCCAGCCGAAGAGAACAAAACAGAAAATCCTAGTGCTATGTGGAAACTTGGAAGTGTGACTCTATCCTCATAGACCCCATCACCTGGACGAGGGTCATGTTAGAGCAACAGACAATGCTTCAGCCAATGTGCAGAGCTCAGTTCTTATTGACACTGTAAGCCCGGCACTGACAAGAGGCTGTGTGATGGTTTGGATGTAAGATTTATTTGCTGGAGGATGCCCTTTCTCCAGCTGGCACACACTCTTTGAAATATGTATTTTTTCTTTACCCTAATGGCCTGGGCACAGAGAAGTTCCATGATGAAATAGACCAATGGGTCCAATAAATCCTAAACAAGCACGCAATAGCTCCTCTCCACCTCCTTTCATGCCACCTCGCTGAGACAGGCATTATATATAATTAGAGAATTTCTTTGTGTGGAAAGTTCTCCTCTGTATATCATGTATGAATCCAAATATTTTGAGTTATGCCCTAGCACAATTACATAAAAAGTATAATTATACAGGAATTTAATGCTCATGTTAGTCAGGACTTATGACACACATTTATATAACTTTTAAAAGAAATGTGTTCTAATCTTTATGGTAAGTAAAATAAACTAATTCCTCCTCATTTTCCCTAGGCAACTACAGTCTCTAAGAATCAGGCTTCATAGACAGAGGTTGTGTCATTTGCAGAGTTAATTTGGATAGGCCCATAATGATACTTCACTGAAAAAAAAATCTATTTACCTATTTATCTTTTCAGACAGGAAATGAATAAGGCAGCCCAAGCAGGGTTTTCTTTTAACACTGTAAAGCTGTGCTATATTGCATGTACAAAAAGAGATACTTGATCCCTTTCTCCAGAGACTGTGAATTCCACATCAAGGTCAAAGACTCTGGATCTGTTGACATGATTTTATTGGATGCTGAGATGTCATTATTTTGATTGTTGAAAATAATGAATTTGAATGGTAAGTATGATCAGATTGTTTTGTTTTGTTTTGATCTCCCTATTTGGTCTATTTAACCAAATGTATAGGTAATACAGATGTGGTACAAACTCAGCTTACATGATTTTCAGAAAAAGAAAGAGCCTGGAGCCTGTTTATTCTCAGTGCGGATGTAGAAGGGAGAGTTATTTTGTCTTCTCATGTAGCACTCACCCTCCTCTCTTTGTGCAGAGAAATGCAATGCAGATGGGAATATGGCTTCATGGAGGAAGGAAGGAGTGGGGGAGGAGCATCTTAAAAAGTTGTAAGACCTAAGGGTTTTCACTCCAGAATCAGTGATGCCTCCTACTGGTGGCCAAGAAGCATTGTGTGACTGTGACCAAACTAAAAGCCCCAGAAAGGAAGACAAGCTCATTCAATTCAACAAGCTGTGATTTTTGCATTTTGGCTACTGCCTTGTGGTATTTTGTACTAGGAAGGTAAAAATAACATGTCACAGAGTCACTGTAAATTGAACTGCAAAGTGGCAGACAGGAGGTTACTGGGACACAGGAAGAATACATGATCTTAGCTTATTTATTAAAAATATGTACAGTCATGTGGAAAACTTACCTTTCTTTCCACCCAGTGGGCCTTTTCCTCTAAGGTTCATTTGTTACACAAGAGAAGCACTTTAAACTTCATCTTTTACAAAACTCAGCTGCTTGCCTTATATATTATCATTTGGATTTTAAAAAAGCAGTGGATGTCTTCTAACAAGACAACAGCTTTTGGTTCTGAACTAGAAAAAAAAATTCCCCAATTTAAGCCATCTTCTTGTTACTAGTGGCCTCCATTTCAAACATGCTCATTACTTTGAATACAGTGTGGTTTGTAGTACATCACAATGCTGAGATTACCTCTCTGCTGTTGAAAAAAAATGCTGCAGAAACCAAAACGAATCAACGATTTCATATTATAGCAACTCAGAGAATACAAGGTGGTCCTGTCCCTGTGCCAAAATAAAAGCCTTGTAAAGCACTTAAGAAGTTTATTCCTCCCAAGACATGAAAAACATAACCCACCTTAGTATTAATTTGAGTTGTACATGCACAGTGAATGGAAGGTAAACCTCCCTTAAGTGAATAAATCTCTTTGAAAGTGGGGATATGATATTGGCTTGCCCTAAATATATACAGTATACAAAAAGTTGTAAAATGGGTATGTGTGCAGTTGTAGGCAAGTGTGAGAATAATTGAGTGGTGGCCAAGATTTTTAATAAGAATTGTACAAGGTGCACAGAACATATGGTAATGTGTGAAAAATGTAAGCTTGACCTATGTGTTTATGATGTGCTCAAAAGGCCATTTATTCTTATTTCGATCATTTTTAATTGATTTTTTTCCCTTGTGGCAAAATTTCATAAAGGGGAAGCTGTATAGTGAATGAGTTCTATACTAAATGAAGTTGTTTATAGTAGATATTGAGAGCCATTAATGAACTTCAATTAGTGTCCTAAAGCTTTTATCAATATGTATGATTTTACTAAGAAATTCACTCATTGTTCAAGGTTTGAACTGTTTTACGTATTTTTGCCCTTTCCTAGAGATAAAATTACAAGTCATTTCAAGTCACAGCTACCTTATCCAATCCCCTCTGATCCCAATGGATTCCCTGTCTATTGTAAAACATCTGAGTAATCATCCTAAGAGAACCTCAATTCATGCTTCAGAAAATCCACCAAGACAAAGCATTTGCCCTGTTATGTAGTACATGTTCATGATATAGAGAAACACATGACTAGAAACCTACTTGCACCTTATTAATCTATACAGGGGTGAATGTAGGAGTACAAATGCTAAATTATTGTTAAACCTTAAACAAAGAAAGAGAGCTGAGTGCCGGTGGCTCACTCCTATAACCCTACTACACAGGAGGTTGAAATCTGAGGAGCACGGTTCAAAGCTAGCCCGGGTAGGACAGTCTGTGAGACTCTAATTTCCAATTAATCCCAGAAAAAGCTGAAGTGATGCTGTGGCCCAAATGGTAGAGTGTTAGCCTTGAGCAAAAGGAGGTTAGGTGCCCAGGCCCAGGGTTCAAGCCACAGGACTGGCAAAAGAAGGAGAAAGGAAAGAAGGAAAGAAAGAAAGAAAAAAAGAAAGAAAGAAAGAAAGAAAGAAAGAAAGAAAGAAAGAAAGAAAGAAAGAAAGAAAGAAAGAAAGAAAGAAAGGAAGGAAGGAAGGAAGGAAGGAAGGAAGGAAGGAAGGAAGGAGGAAAGAAAGAAGGAAAGAAAGGAAGGAAGAAAGAAAGAAAGAAAGAAAGAAAGAAAGGAAGGAAGGAAGGAAGGAAGAAGGAAAGAAAGAAGGAAAGAAAGGAAGGAAGAAAGAAAGAAAGAAAGAAAGAAAAAAGAAAGAAAGAAAGAAAGAAAGAAAGAAAGAAAGAAAGAAAGAAAGAAAGAAAGAAAGAAAGAAAGAAAGAAAGAAAGGAAGGAAGGAAGGAAGAAAGAAAGGAAGGAAGGAAGGAAGGAAGGAAGGAAGGAAGAAAGAAAGAAAGAAAGAAAGAAAGAAGAAAGAGAGAGAGAAGGGAGGGAGGGAAAAGAAGGGAGGGGAAGGAAGGAAGGAAGGAAGGAAGGAAGGAAGAGAGGGAGGGAGGGAGGGAGCGAGGGAGGGAGGGAAAAGAGAGAGAGAGAAAGAGAGAGAGGAAAGAAGATAGATTGTATAAACACTGAAAGTGATTTGGAAGAATAAAAGGATCTTCCAAACCAGAACTCATCTAAGAAAAGATTACTTTGTTCGTACAATCAGTAAGGATATATATACTACTTACAGCAAAGAAGACACCCAGAACATGAACAAAAGGCAAAGAAAGTTAAATTCTATAATCATAAAATTTTATACAAACAAAAGGGAAATGAAGTCGTAATAACATAAATTCTACCACTAAAAGAAGACTATGAAAGAGATTACATGTAATAAAAAAATTCTAGGCCAGAACTCCAAAAAATTTCAATGAGATATCAAACTGGGCCAAATGTGCTGCACAATAGAAAGGCAAAAAATGTTCCTAGGAAAACAGAAGACATACAGTCATGCAGTCAATGAAGAAGATACCTCAGGAAGAGAGCAGTCTTCTTTAAAAAGATGCTCAAACATCAGTGATATAAAAACAGAGCAGAATCCATCACTGGTTTTAGGAATAATGAGGACAAAGGAAGCAGACCTTAGTTTTAAAAAAAATTCGGGAGCAACAGGCAAACAATAAAGATGTGGAGATTTGGTGGAAAAATTGGTCTCTGAAAAAGAGTGAAGAGATAAAGAGGAAAGGTATTATTGCCAGTATACTCATTTGTTGTTATAAGAGATCTGTAAACATGTTTTAGTGTTGATGTTTTTGAGTCAGTAAAGATCGTTGGTTGCTTATGTCAGAAAAGAAGTGAAAAAGGTCAAGTTGACTTCATTATGTTCAAAGTTTGAGGAACTGAGACAGTTCCTTTTTATAATTTCTGTTTTCTGTCTATTCATATCTCAAGAGTATAGAAAGAGGACAAGGTCAGAAATCTGAGCAGAGGAGAGCAGTTCTAAAATCACTGCTGAGCAGAAATGACCAGGGGAGAGGGGAAACTGCACATCCATGGAAGAATGAGATCTTGCTTTCAAATCTTCCACCACTTACTTGCATATAGCATGTACCCAGGAAAGAGGAGTTTCTGTTGGACCTATTGTTATTTAAAATGCTTGAACAAAAAGTGTCACATAAAAATATTATATAAATTTTCAGACACAGTAGCCTGGCAACCATTTTTCAAATCTCTGTTGAATTACTCCCAATGTGAGTTTGAGTATGCCAGATTGAAGGAGAAAATGGTGTGTGCAAAATTATTTTAAGAAAATAAATGGGAGAAAAGGTCTCCCATATTTACAGAAAACAATCACAATCATTTCCTAGCACTCTTATGGGATGTTAACAAATAGTCTGTTTCTGTTTCGAGCTTTGGTACCCTCAGTAGCCCCATTTCAATTTGTGTGTTCCCAACCATCTGCCTCCTGTCTTTCTCCCATTAGTACACAGAGGGGCTGGAACATTTTTGTTTTGAGAAATATTTCCTAACATCTCAAATTTATAAATCAAATTTGCTGGTACAAATCTAGTGCTATTTGATTATCCTCCGCCCAAAATTATTATGTCTCACCAATGATCCTTTTAAAGGCCAGTGTGGTAACTATCATAAAAGAAGAGAAAAGGAGACCTCCTTTTGCCCTTGGGCAATGTATACAGAGCTCATGTTAGCCTGTTTCCCAAAAACCTAAGAACAAGGTTGTACTTGTTTCTCATTCCTTACATTATTCTATTGCCTAAATTTATCTTGATCCCCATACTTCTTTGCTCTCTGATTCTTACCCCATATCAATGCCAAAAGCTGAGATATCTTGGACAAGATTAAGTGAAATGACATGGTATATGAACAGAAGAGAAAGCAAGTTTGTGCCATTGATCTGTTTTGCCATTTGTGAGGCATCTTGACTTATTTTGAAGCTGATCTGTGTACTTAATGAGGACTTTGATTTTTACTTTGAGTAAAATGAAAATGTAATGAGTAGAGAAGTAACAGTACTGCTGGCATTGTATGCCATTGGAGGCAGGACTATAAAAAGAAATACAGTGCAGTGATCCCTTGGGCTTCAGGCTGGCTGAGAATGCTACTGGTGGGATTGGTAATGGTCTAATTCTGATATACTTTGAAAATAGACTTGCTAGTTCATTCAATTGGACTATGATAGAATTAATAACATTCAAAGATTAACGTGAATTTAAGGACCTGAGAATTCAAAAATAAGAAGCTGCTCATTTCTGCAATTAACAGAAAGTACAAGGGAGAAGCAGTTTTGCACAAAATATCCAACATTTTTCTGCAGCATGTTTTGTTGAGATTGCCATTAAATGATCAAATAGCAAAATTGAGTTTGCCACTAGCTATTTAAATCTAAAGTTGAAGGGTGAGGTCCCAACTCAAAGCATGAATGTGAGAATCCTGAGGAGATGGACAGAATTTAACACTGTAGACTAAAAGCATTTACAGTGAAGTGACTACAACTAGAGGAAAGGTCTGGAGACTAGGGACTGGGACTTCCAGTGGAACAACAGTGAAGGAATAACAGAGGAAATTGAGAAAGTAAGGCACTTGAAAAGAAATGGAAGCCAAGGGGAGAAAGTTGAAAGAATAAGTGCTGTTTATGCTGATCCTGTTCATGGATCAGACTTGAGATGCTCAGAAGCCATTGGTAATTTTCAAGAGAGCAATATTATTGGACAATGGTAGTGAAATGGTGATTACATAAACATTGAGAAAGAATAAAAAGGGAAGAATTAGAACCAAAAATATAGATAATTACTATAGAGTCTGTAAAAACAAAACAAAATAAATAAAATATAACACTCGAGGAGGCCGAAATCAGGGAGATCATCATTTGAAGCCAGATTAGGAAAAATGTCAGTGAGACCTCATCTCAACAAATAAACTGGGCAGGGTTGGCATGCATCTGTAATCACAGGTACTGGGAGGGTATAGGTAGGAAAATCTTAGTCCTAAGCTAGCCCTGGACAATACTGCAAGATCTTATCTGAAAAATAACTAGTGGAAAAAAGGCTTGGGCACAGCTCTGGTGGAAAAGTGACCTAACAAATTGAAGGCTCTGAGTTCAAACCATTGTTTCAGGTGACCAATAAAGAAAAGAGACCAAGGGAGGTCGAGTCGGTAAGAGGAGAATTTGGATTCAAGAGAAGATCTTTTAAAGATGAGAGATTTTTTAAAGCATTTTTATGCAATCATGAGAATAACTCTAACACTAAGGATAAATGAATTCTATGATAAAAATTAAATTTTCTTAGGAAAACTAGAGACATTTTGGCAAAAAGAGAGTTTAACTTTATGAATTATCTGAGTCCATCAGGAATCACATTTAGCAAACTGTTATTTTAGAATGGCAGTTGGACTTCATTATATTTTTTTCTAAAAGCTACATTTGCAGAAATATAGAGTCTACAGGTGAGGGGAGAAGGTGCTAATCCAAGGGCTTGAACTTGGGGCTTGGGTGCTGTCCCTTGTTTGCTTAAGGCTAGCACTCTACAACTTAAGCCTCAGCTCCTGATGCCCAGGCTTCAGGATGTTTTAATATTGTTATCAATGACATGGTAGATGGACAAGCACCAACGAACATCACAATGAAAGGACATTTAGCACCTTTCATCATGTTAATCATTGTAGTAATAGGAAAATAACCAATACTTGCCAAGTGCCTACAGTTCCAGGTACTAGTTAAGGCTTTATCATTATCATCACAGTGAAGCTGGTAACTAATGTTCCTATGTTACATGAGCACCCCGAGACCCAGCAAACTTCAGTGGCTGATAGTATAGTGTCTGAGAACTTACAACAGGGTGTCTAGCAGCAATTTTTTCCTGAAGTTTCTAAAAACTGTTATACAACACAAAACTGAAATAAGCTGTTCTTCCAATGGAAGGAAAGGCTTTACAGCTTCTGAAACAGCAAAGAAGATCTGAATGTTCCTCTAGCAGTTTAGTAACCTTACTGTCTACTTCCAACTTCCTGGCAAAGACCATAAATCCTTGTGGATGTACAATGGAGTTGGAGTATCAGCATTGGCTTTGCCATAAACTTTAGTGAAATGACTCCTGAAGATGATAAAGTACTATTTATAAAAGGATAATGGGCTATTTGCCTTTCCAGACTGAGCAAAGCAAAACCCCTTTGAGTAGTCACTAAAGGGCTTTTGGCTTTTTTTATTTGTTTTTATGTTTATTTTTGCTTTTAACACAGATCTTAAAAGCTGCAGTTCTTTCCAAAATATTATGTGGAGTGTTTGCTTTGCCTCATTTTGTCTGAGAGAGAGAGACAGGGGAGGGGACTTACAACTTTTTAGTTTTCATTATTTCTTCACTGAGTAATGCAAAAAGTCTCCTTCAAAGAGAAAACAAGAAAACAATTAAATGAAACAGAAGACAACTGAACCCAGGAAGAAAGGGAAAAAGGAAAGAATTTTGTATACAAATAAAAATAAACTCATTCTGCCTGAGTGCTAAGTACTGGAATAATAAAATAAGCATAATTCCATATCTGGTTGGTTGCTTTTTCCTCTTCTTCATTTGAGCAAGTCATGAAGTTATGTCATTAAAGAGGAAATCTACCTCTTAAAAATAACTTAGGGATCATTTTACATGAGAGTGTTCACTGGACTACATCAAAAGATTTGTTTAAATTGCTTCCACAGTGAAGACAAGATAATCTAGATTTATAAGAGTAAAAGGAAGGAAATTTTTTAATGTGTGGGAAGGGGGCAGCATAGTGTCTCCTGAGCCATCACCCAATCAGCTAAGCATGAAGAGACTGGAAATTCAAACTTCATGTTTTCAAAAAAATATTGTTTAAATAAACCATATGAATATCCTTAAGGCACACAAATTTTTATCCTTTTCAAAGCAAGCCCCTGGAGATTTGTATCTTGACTTTATGATGTAGACATAGGACTATGTGCTCTCTGTTGGTAAAAGTTTATGAAATTATTTCATCGTCATTACCACAAACACCTGAGATGATTATTCATATATCCATATGACAGTCATTTCCTGGGGTGACTCTAAACACTCACTTGTGGCTATTGTTTGAATAACATATTGGATAACTCAGTAACACTTCATTCCTTTTGGTGTGTAAAATGTGAAATTTCAGAGGAGATGAGATCACCAATTCACCTATTTTCTATATGTGATAATCCCCAATGCCCTTTTAATGAATGTCTTTGCTTAGAATCTCACAACAATTTTATAAGAAACTCATCGTCTGATGATGTAACAGGGAGAATTTATAAGTCAAATGTGCAGAATGCGCTGAATATCCAATCAGACCACACATTTCATAGACTGTGGCATGCTTGTCTGTGAGAATATTTACCAAAGGAATAGCAAGTGGGAAGTTCTTCCGAGATCACCACATGGGACTTATCCAGTCAAGGATTAATAGTATTCGACCAACATGGGCTCGATGTTGGGCAACATTTCAAAATGGAGATCTATCAGTAAATGGAATAGTCTCCCAAGGGAACTAATGGGAGTATAATTGCTTTCCTCATTTAAAACTGAGCCAGACAAAGCTTTTCTGGAAAGAGCCATGATATTATGCCAGGGTGATGGACTGCATGACTCATGAGGACTCTTCCATCTTTAATTTTGTGACATGAAAAATAAAGAAACACATTAAAATTAATGCAATTTTAGCACATATCCATTTATCACCCGAAAATAATTCAGAACTGAAAGAAAGGGACAAATAATAATTTCCAAAATCTATTACTAATCATAAGAAAGCACTCTTCATCGAAATAATCTTTGAGAAACAGCTACCACCTAATTCATGGCACCTTTGATTAACATTCTGCCAGAAAGCAAACCTCACAGCTGATATACCCTCCAAGACTATTTAGTAACATAGTCATTGTTCTTTTGGAAGAAAAGAAAAAGAATTTCAGCTTTTCACCAGCTCTCTGCAACTGTTGTCAGTTCACTTTTTGTTATCACAGCAATATTTCATACACAAAAAGAGCAATCTTCAGACGCCATTGGATAGAAAATATGGTCACTGGTTCTCTAAGTGTGGTCTTGGAAGTCCTTGAGTCTTTAGACACTTTTACTGTGTCCAGAGAGTCGAACTACTTTTATAAAGATAGGAAAATGTTAGTTATATTTCACTGTCTTTCTCTAAAAGTATGGCAAAAATCATCAGAAAAAAAAGTCTATCAAAATGTATCTGTGCGAGCTTGATGCTTTCATTACTTAATCATAAGAACATATTACAATAAAATAAACACAGAAACAGAATTGAGACTCTACCTTTTTAATTATTAAGAGAAACCTTAAAGGGAATTGCAAAAGTTCAATAGAATGTCATTCCACACACTACTTTTTGGAAAGTACAATTTTTTTCTTTATTTTAAATTAATTAATACATAGTTTATACTTCAGTGTATAATAAAACATAAATATAAATAGCTTATAACCTAAATGGACAAAAGTATTTCAATTCTTTCAATAATGCTCCAGTAATTTTAAGAAAATAAAGAGATTCTAACTCCAAAGCTTAGAACCACTTACTTAGTAACACAAAAAACAACAACAAAAGATAAATTCTATGTCCTCTTTTAGTACTGTTATATTCCTCCATTCCTCATTTTTAAGACAAAATTCTAGAACTTTGTCTTTATTTAATGCATCCACTTTTTACCACCTAAGTTTTTGTTGTTGTTGTTGTTTTGTTTGTTTGTTTTTTGGTCGTGGGGCTTTAACTCTGGGCCTGAGTGCTGTCCCTTAGCTCTTCAGCTCAAGGCTAGTGTTCTACCACTTGAGCTACAGTGCCACTTCCAGTTTTCTGGTGGTTTATTGGAGATAAGAGTTTCACGGAGTTTCCTACCTCCTGAGTAGCTAAGATTACAGGTGTGAGCCACCGTCGCCTGGCCCTAAGTTAGTTTTTAAACTTCATCCAATAGGGGTTTATCTCCTTTCAAACCTACCCATATTTCTCTTATTTGGTAAAGAATGATTATTACTTTACCCATATGATGGTGATGAGTTGTTTCTCTTAATGTTTTGTTTTGTTTCTTCGTGTGTATGTGTGTGTGTACGTATGTGTACATGTGTGTGTGCACACACACATGCATGCTTACTGGGGCACAAAAATGGTGCCGTCCCTTCGCTTCATTGCTGCTCAAGGATGTCACTAGTACGTCAGCCACAGCTCCATTCCAGTTTTTTTTTCTGGTTAATTGAAGATTAAAAGTCTCCTGAATTCTTTTTTTTTGTACATATATTTTTATTGTAAAAATACTGTACAGAGGGGTTACAGTTACATGAGTAAGGTAATGAGAACATTTCCTATGGAGCATTGTTACCTCCTCCTTTGTTTTTCCCCTACAATCCTTTCCCTCCCCACCTCTCCAACACCTCCCTCCCCCCCCCGCCACCCACCACCACCAGGAGTTGTAGAGTTTGTTTTCAACAGTGTCTTGTACATCTCATTATTACAAAAATCTCGAAGAACTCTTTTTTTCTACCTAATTTTTGAAAAAAAATTACTTGTTTTCTATTTTTTTCATCATTTTTATTTTAGATATGTATAGTTTTTTAAAATTCTTTTTACTCTTTGCCCTTTTGTTTTGGGGTTGTTTTTTTTTTTTGCATGACTTAACTGCTGTTCTGTTCTTCCGCAGATATATACCCATCTTCAGTTATTAGACCTTATCTTTCATTGTGTTCATACTCAGTTCACAAACTCTTCAGGATTCTTAATGGACTTTTCAAAAGTGGCTGGATTGGAACTACAAATATCAGAACTCAGCCTCCTGAGTAGCTAGCATCTTGGCTGAGCCTCTGGCACTGGGTTTCTCCTAATCTTAATCACCATTGAAGGGTTTGATAATCCTTCTTTCCAACTCAGCTTCTAGTTCCCCACATTCTTCTGCTTTCCTCCTGCCTCTGACGATATTTTTCCTTGCCATGTTGACTGGCCCACTTCTTAATTATGGCTTAGCTTTCATACTCTAGGACAATGTGACTTTTCCATTTTCTATCTCTAGATTATCCAGGTAAACCAATGATATCAGCAAATGTCAACATACAATCATTTGAACCATTTGTGACTCCACTGTGGCCTTCTATAATAAATTCTTACTTCTACTCCCTGCAGAGTTGTCATTTACATACCTACAACTCCTCATAATTCTATGAGGCCCCAAACAGAACTCTTAATTTTTAACCTCTATCTATGCTTCCCTTTAACCCATCCCATCAGATGGTCCAGAGCTCTCATTAATATTTATGTCTAAGCCTAAATATTATTTTTATACTTCTTTTTCTGCTATAGCACAAAGTCATTCAATAAGTTCTGTGGTATCTCTCTCTCTCTCTCTCTCTCTCTCTCTCTCTCTCTATATATATATATATATATATATATATCAATCAAAAAATATCTTAGCAATTCCATATTATTGTCCTGCTTTGAGCCACCTTATATCATACTTGGACTAGACTAGTAGCCTCTTCACTATTTCTATTTTTTCCTTTTTGCCACCATGTCAGCATCATACTATATCTGGAGGAATAGGTTAAAACTAGATCAAATGTGTTTACATCCCTGACACAGTGACCTCTCACCTGTTGATGGATCATATAAATGCTAGTGGCCCCATAAGAGCTTAGAATTTATTATTGCCAAATGTTGTCATAGCTGTCATAACATCACAGTGCAAATGCACTACTCATGTTGGCGGTGATATTGGAGGAACCAAATCTATTCTGCCAGTTGTATAAAAAATAGTACAGCTGGGTGCCCCTAGATCACTTTTGTGATTCAAACTATTCAGGAGGATCACACTTCAAAGCCAGTCTGGGTAGGAAGATCTTTGAGACTCTTATTTCTAATTAACCACTAAAAAAATAATCTGGATGTGGAGCTATGACTCGAGTGGTAGAGTGGGCTCTGAATTCATGTTCTGGGACTAAGAAAAAATGATAGTACATATATCATATGCAGTACATAACCTTTGATAAGATAATAAATGACCATGTTACTAATATGTGGAATGTAATATACTGTATTTCCACAGGAATTTTTGAGGATCCTCATTATTAATGTAATAGATGATTGAATTCTAAAAATCAGGGCACTGTATTATATAAGAAGCAACTGCATACATCTCATGTTTACTGTGTCTAAACTGCATTAAGAGAGCATGTAAAATGGCTGAATTACGTGACTACACTTTTGTAAGTACCTTATAGGTTATTCACACAATGGTAGCACCACAGAACACATTACTATTACTATAATCCCATCCTCCAACCAAACCTTTAACTTTCTCCCATGACAAGTCATTTGGCCCTCCTGCATTTCTGCCCTTATTACAAACTCTTTCTCACTCACTGAATCTGGTTTGATTACATTTGTTAGTATTCCTCAAATCATCCCATACATTTTCAAAGTTTCCACATTTGCTATACTCTTGCCAATGCTCCAATTCTATACCCTTTCAGAGCATCTTCCCCTAAGTCATTCACATTCTAACTCATGTGATATCTCTTTGAACAATTCTTCTCTGACTACCATATCAAATATTTCTTGATTCCTTTACATTACCATAGCTTCTTTATTATAGTAATCACTATCTAAAAGTGGATACTTATTCGAGTTCTTGTTTATTGTTATTATGAATCCTAATGGAGCTAAGCCTTTGGCTCCATCAGTCTTTCCTTGATCCAGGAACAGAGTTTGAGTCATAGAAGATATGTAATAAGTGACAGTAATGATGAGGCTAATGGAATATCTCTATGTCCATCAGCACAATCTATTGCTAGCATGGCAAAAATTGTGTCATACTTATTTTTATTTCCTACATGGAGATCTGATATCAAGTACATAGTATATAAGTAATGAATGAAAACAATTTTATTTCAAATACTTAATTTTTACTAAATAATTTTGGTGTTCCTAGCCCAATAGATAACTAGAATAACTCTATACAATAAACAAAATTGCTTTCTCTGCTTTTATTTGCAAACACCGTATATCGAATAAGTAGTCAGTATAACAAGAAGGCATCCTGGAAAACTACTTTTTATAACACTATATCCTATGTACATATTTTATACATAATGTGGTAAATAACAGATAAACTATGAGTTAGAAAAATGAACAAATGGAACTCAAAATATATTTGTTTTCTAATCTGGAATGATGAAAAATTTACTATATAATTATTATACTAGTAGGATCAGTTTAGATAAATAAAAAAGTAACAAATCAGAAACAAAAGCATATTTTTTAAACTGCCCTAACTTGGAGGGCTCCAGTAGCCTGTTAGAGGGAACAGATTAATTATTTCATATGAGATGTGCATTAATTAATATTTAATAGAGCCATGAAGGACATCAAAGAATTTTATTCTAAACATAACAAGACTTTTAAAGTCAGTACAGATTCCCTTCACATGGGTAAGGTGTTTGGAATAAGGCTCTGACCTTGCTCTACCTAATTATTGTGTCAAATTTAACCTTCTGCCTAACCTCTGAAGACAGTACTGATAATCAGAATCTGAAAAATCGGACTACAGTTTGTCTTAGAAAATGTATTGTGCTTGCTTAGCTTTGCCAATGATGGGGTAGATGGCACCCTTTCTGTTGGTGGGTGAGAATTTGCATGACTTGTACCAAGAGAAGAATAAATGAAAGGTGCAGCAAATACAGTCTGTGCCTTCTCCACAACTGGATACAAAGGAGAAAATGAATGGAATGGAGCCAGTGACAGTGTTACCATGCTCACTCTCTTTGTTGCTTATATTGTTGCATCGAATTCTTTTTGTCAGTTCCCGAAAACCCAGATCTGGTTCCAGTGCATTCACTTTTTGGGAAATGTAAATAAGATTAAATCTCTTGGGGCTGGGTTCATCCAGGGTGGACAAACATTTGGCTTGAGTTGTAGCATTTTTTTCTAGGAGCCCTAAAGCATTTGGTGCACTTAAAATAAATAAACGAGTAAATAATTTGCCTTCATCTGCCTGTTATTCAGATTCCTCAATAGGAAGTCTATAGCTTTTAAAGTAAAAGCATTAATGTTCAAAGTTAAGTCTTTTGTGGTGTCCATCTGCATAGCCTGAGAAGTAGGATTTGAGAAGATTACAAAGATCTTAACAATGCTCAATAGGAAATGGACTCATTACCTTGCTCGTGTCACTGTAACCCCTCTGTACAGTATCTTTACAATAAAAATATATTTTAAAAAAGACCTTGTACTTTTCTTGAAGTCCTTGTGTGTCAGGGAAGAGAAACAGACAGAATATTCCTCTACACAGTGGGGTATAAATTGAATTTTTATGTAACATTTTTATAATTTTAATTTGAAAATTACCCACAAATCTAACTTACGTTATAAAAATATTCAGAAAACATTTGCAATTAGTAAGACACAACTGCAAAATAGCAAACAGAATCAGGCATACCACAGGCTTCAAAGCCCCCTTTTTTTAATGTTCTACTCCACCCAAAATCATGTCTCTTTTTAACTTCTGAAATTTCATGCAAGCCTAGAGTTTGGCTCTGACTACAAGGCAGGAAATAGTCCATATGCAGCATCCAGAGAAAGCTTTTAAAAAACAAAGCAAAGCAAGACAAAGCAAAAAGAAAATGGTTGATTTTCAATCTGATACTTGACAGAATTTATTTGGAAGAGAGATTGAATGGTACTTTTTGGTTTCTTTTGTCTTAAAATTGTCTATTGAACATTGAGTTGAGGTGAGGACAAGTTGGCCCTCAGCCTGCAGGCTCTTCCTTGCTATCCCCAAAGGATATTATAGGAAGATTTGGAATTCTTCAGATCTTTAGCTTGGAGACCATGGGTGGAGCACAGTCAGGGACCATTCAGCTGATGGTTACTAATTAAATGTTTGCCCAGTGACCTCAACTAGCCAGACTATTTATAAAGGAGGAAGCAAACCCCCCTTGAGATAACAAAGGGGTAAGAAGGAGTGGAATCTGGAAGAGCTTGGTTGGTAATTAGAGATGCTGGCTGGGAGTGTATTTTTCTCTAGAGGAAAAGAAGTTAGCCAATGTGAATATCTGAGTCTAAGAAAGTATTTTTTAGTTTTAACTCTATCCATAATAAAAAAGGAGGGCAAAACTGATAAAGAGAAGCTAGATTAGTTCCACTAAAATTAATACACCACAGTCAAGTAAACACTAACTATTGTGAGTTTTTAAATTCAGTAGTCAACAAAAGTTTTCAAAGTAGTGAATAAAATTTCTTTCTTTAGAATGAACAATATATAAGCACATTTTATTTGCTGTTTATATCTGAGTTATAAATTACATGTTTATGATAAATACATTTTTCAGTTATTGTGTGTGCATATATTCTGTTCAAGTCTAGTTCCTTAACTCGTTCTTAAACTTTGTTTGAATTCTTCCATTTTTAAAGAGCTGGACCCACTTTGGCTGGTTTAGTTCTTAATTTCATTGGAGTCAGTAATTAGAGCATACTCTTTTACTTTCAAAAGAGTCTAAGTTTGGATGATAAATCGGATGATCACTCTTGAGCAACTTGCAACACTTAGATAACTCTTAGTAATACCCTCTGGTAATTAAGGAGATTCTGACCAACTAGTAAATCCAGTTGTATCAAAAAGTTCTTAGAGGGCTGAACAAAATGAAAAATCCAATGCCATTTGAGCAATCAGCTGTAGTTAACTGTGAACCAATTAATTCCCTGAGACTACCAGAACAAGTTGTCTTGATTTGCATAAATGGAAGTCTAATGTCAAAAACAAGGAAGTTTTTTTTTCCTGCATTTCATATTGCACCCATAAGAGCAGTTTTTTTTTTAACAATGTAAGAAGTATTAATGCATCACAGCATTTTCAGAAATTAACCATTGGGATGAAACTGTTTTAGAAGTTATGACATGAGGAATATCACTAAGAACTAACAAGATGGACCCAAAAGAGAAAGAAGGCTCTCAGGACCTGCTAAGTGTTTTCAAATATTTAGAGTTATCATGGCAAAGAGAGAGTTGATTTATCCTGTAGATCTTCAAGTTATGAATAGTATATTAAAGTAAGGCAATAGTAAAAAAAATCTATTTAGTATAAAGAAAAACTTTTTAACTAATAAAACCTTCCAAAGATAGAGTGAGGTATCCTAGGAAATTATAAGTTAATAGTAAATAGATGCTAGGTGACATTTTACAGGGAAGGGGTGGGGGGAAGAAACACATTGTGTAGAAGCTAAGATTAGAGAACTCTAAACTCCCTTGAAACTCTGTATGCTATCATTCTTTTTTTTTTAATATTTTTATTATCTTTAAATAGGTGTACCAAGGAATTGCCATTCAAAAAAGCAGTTGATGAATACAGTGCCAATTGATTATCACCCCTTCGAACACTCTCAGCCATCCCTTCCACCCAATCCCTTCCCTCACTCTCTTAATTTTTAGGTCATGTACTAAATTTCTTGCCCCTTAACAACCCAGTTCATACATACACTTCATCTTCATATGTCTCATCACTTCAATATCTTCATCCTCCTTTCCACCCACACCTTCCCTTATTTGTCTTAATTCTGTAGAATATCTATTGCATTTTTATCTGCATTCTACTTCCTTCTCCCATTAATTATTTTACCCCTATATTTTAACCCCCTCCCTTGCAAGTACCCATTTCCTTTTACTAATTTGGTTGGCTTTCACTTCTAAAGAATGAAACTTCTCTGAAGAGGAAAGAAGGATGGCCAATAGACACATGAAGAAATGCTCAACTTCCCTAGCCATAAAAGAAATGCAAATTAAAACAACATTGAGATACCACCTCAACCCAGTTAGAATGGCTAAAATCAAGAACTCTAAAAACCACAGATGCTGGAGGGGATGTGGACAGAAGGGAATCTTACTGCATTCTTGGTGGGAGTGTAAACTTGTTCAACC
This sequence comes from Dipodomys merriami, assembly GCF_024711535.1. Lineage (NCBI taxonomy): Eukaryota > Metazoa > Chordata > Mammalia > Rodentia > Heteromyidae > Dipodomys > Dipodomys merriami. The sequence goes on from NW_027206290.1 coordinate 13,173,054, forward strand.
ACTTTGGAAAGTAGTATGGAGGTTCCTCAAAAGACTCCACATAGAGCTCATCTATGACCCAGCAATCCCACTTTTGGGCATTTACCCAAATGTTTACAAACAAGACCACACTAAAGCTACCAGCACGACTATGCTTACTGCAGCACTATTTACTATTACTTAGATATGGAACCAACCCAGATGCCCCTCAGTAGATGAATGGATCAAGAAAATGTGGTACATATACAATGGAATTCTATGCCTCCATCAGAAAGAATGACATTGCCCCATTTGTTAGGAAATGGAAAGACTTGGAAAAAATTATATTAAGTGAAGTAAGCCAGGCCCAAAGAAACATAGGTCCCATGGTTTCCCTTATTTGTAATAACTAGTATATGTCTGAGTCAAGCAGAAAAGGTCAGATAAGGTGATGTTGGGGAAATTAACCCTAAGATACGTATTCAAATGTTTTTTTTTCTTTCATGCAATTGTTTCTAACACATTTATAAGATGATTTCTTTGTTGCTTTGTATGTCCCTCCCCCACAGTGTAACCCTGCTTTCACTGTATATGATGTCGGTATAATTTGTGGAGGGGAAGGGGAAAAACAAATTTTTAAATAGGGATACAGGTGGACCCATTGCAACAATGAGAAGTACAAGTCGTTATGTCGAAAACGAACTTTACAACTTTGGTGGGGGGGGGGACGGGGAAGGGGTAGCAGGGAGGATTGGGTGGGAGGGTGGAGGGAGAATGGGAAGGGATGGGAAGGGGAAACAAAGGAGGAGGCTACAATGCTTGATAAGAAATGTACTCATTATCTTGCCCATGTAATTTTAACCCCTCTGTACAGAGTTTTCTTTTTATGGGGGGGAGGGGGAGGGTCCATTCGTGGGGCCTGAACTCAGGGCATGGGCACTGTTCCTCAACTCTTCAGCTCAAGGCTAGCGCTCTACCACTTGAGCCACAGCACCACTTCCGCCTTTTTTCTTTTTGCTTATGTGGTGCTGAGGAATCGAACCCAGGGCCTCAAGCATGCAAGGCAAGCACTCTACCGCTGAGCCACCTTCCCAGCCCCTCTGTACAATATTTTCACAATAAAAAATTAAAATAATAAAAAAGAGTATAGAAACCTCAAAAAAAAGAATGATAGTATTTGTACCCTCCAGACAGTCAAATATACTTCAACTAACTCATTTATAACCTCTTCTATACCACCAGTGGGTTCTTTTTTTTAATGAATGTTTTTTTTTATTGTGATAATACCATATAGAGGGGTTACAATTACATGAGCAAGGAAATGAGTACATTTCTTATCAAGCATTGTTGCCTCCTCCTTTGTTTCCCCTTACCATCCCTGCTCTCCCAACACCAACACCCCCCACTTCCCCCCCCCCCGCAAAAGTTGTAAAGTTCATTTTTCTTATGTATTTATTTATTTTATTTTTTTATTGTGAAAATACTGTACAGAGAGGTTACATTTACATGGGCAAGGTAATGAGTGCATTTCTTTTTTTTTTTTTGAAAAATAAAATAGTTCTTTTGTTTATTGTGAAAATACTGTACAGAGGGGTTACAATTACATGGGCAAGATAATGAGTACATTTCTTATCTTGTAGCCTCTTCCTTTGTTTCCCCTTCCCATCCCATCCTCCTCCCACCCCCCCACCCACCTCCCCCCTACCAAATATTTTATTACACATTTCAAAAAAGTTCAATTACATTTATCCCCTTAAATACTTATTACAGTTTAAAAGGCTCTTTTCTTCTTTGACCCCTTTATGGGAGTGCATTTCTTATCAAGCATTGTTGCCTCCTCCTTTGTTTCCCCTTCTCATCCCTTCCCTCCTTCCCCCCTCTCACCCCCCCTCCCTCCAAAGTTGTAAAGTTCATTTTCAACATAAAATCTTGTATATCTCATTGGTGCAATGGATCCACCTGTACCCCTATTTAAAAAATTTGTTTTTTCACTTCCTCTCCACAAATTGAACCAACATGAAATACAGTGAAAACAGGGGCTACTCATTCTTCAAGGAAATAGAAGAGGCAATCCAAAAATTCATATGGAACAATAAAAGACCCTGAATAGCAAAAACGATCCTTAGCAGAAAGGACAGTGCTGAAGAAATATCCATACCAAATTTCATCTACTACAAAGCCATAGTAATCAAAACAGCCTAGTACTGGCACAAGAACAGATCTCAGGACCAATGGAATAGAATTGAAAACCCAGAAAAGAACCCACAGACCTATAGCCAACTAATCTTCGATAAGGGAGCTAAAAAAAAATAGAATGGAAGAAAGACAGCCTCTTCAGTAAATGGTGCTGGCAAAATTGGTTAACTACTTGTAGAAAACTAAAGCTAGATCCTTATATATCACCCTGCACCAGAATCAACGCCAAATGGATCAAAAACCTCAGAGTCAAAGCAGACACTCTGAAAACATTACAAGATGAAATAGGAGAAACCCTAGGTCTCCTTAGCACAGGCTGAAATTTTCTTAAAAGAGACCCAGAAACACAACAAATCAAAGAAAGGTTGGACAAATGGGATTGCAGAGCTTCTTCATGGCAAAGGACATAACTAGCAAGATGAATAGAAAGCCCACGGATTGGGAGAAGATCTTAGCTAGCCCTACAATGGACAAGGGTCTCATATCTAAAATATACTTGGAACTCAAAAAATTAAATCCCCCAACAACAAATCCTCAAAGAAACAACTGCCCAATAAATACGTGGGCTAAAGGCTCAAAGAGAAACTTCTCTGAAGAGGAAAGAAGGATGGCCAATAGACACATGCAGAAATGCTTAACCTCTCAAGCCATAAAAAAAATGCTAATCAAAACAACATTGAGATACCACCTCACCCCAGTTAGAATGGCTATAATCAAGAACTCTAATAACAACAGATGCTGGAGGGGATGTGGACAGAAGAGAACCCTACTGCATTGTTGGTGGGAGTGTAAACATGTTCAATCACTTTGGAAAGCAGTATGAAGGTTCCTCAAAAGACTCCACATAGAGCTCCCCTATTACTCAGCAATCCCACTTTTGGGTATTTATCCAAATGATCACAAACATGACCATACTAAAGCTGCTAGCACAACTATGTTTATTGCAGCATTATTTACCATAGCTAAGATATGGCACCAACCCAGATGCCTCTCAGTAGATGAATGGATCAACAAAATGTGGTATATATACACAATGGAATTCTATGCCTCCATCAGAAAGAATGACATTGCCCCATTTGTTAGGAAATGGAAAGACTTGGAAAAAATTATATTAAGTGAAGTAAGCCAGGTGCAAAGAAACATAGGTCCCATGGCTTCCCTTATTTGCAATATCTAGTATATGTCTGAGAAAAGCATAAATGGTCAGATAAGTTGATGTTAAGCGAAATAAACCCAAAGTTAAGGACTCAAATTTTTTTTTCTTTCTTGCTATTGTGTCTAACATATTTATAAAGTTCATTTTTCTACATAACATCTTGTACATCTGATTGTTGCAATTGGAAGCGGCTTCTTTTTGTTTTGTTTTGTTTTTTTGGTGGGTCATGGGTCTTGAACTCTGGGCCTGGGCTCTGTCCCTGAGCTCTTCAGTTCAAGGCGAGTGCTCTACCACTTGATCCACTGCACCACTTTTGGTTTTCTAGTGGTTTATTGGAGATAAGAGTCTCAGGAACCTTCCTGCATAGGGCTATCTTTGAAAGGTGATCCTCAGATTTCAGCTTCCTGAGTAACTAGGATTACAGTAACCAGTGCCGGGCCACCCAATGTGTTTATTTACAGATTTATAGGCACATCTTAGTGCCTACAAATGAGAGAAACTGTGTAACCTTGTGTTTCATCTCCTCTAAAATTAAGAATGAGACAAGGATGTCCGTTCTCTCCACTCTTCTTCAATATAGTATTGGAATTCCTAGCAAGGGCAATAAAGCAACAGAAAAACATAAAGGGGATCCAAATAGGAAAGGAAGAAGTAAAACTCTCCCTTTTTGTAGATGACATGATCCGTACCTAAGGACCCCCAAATCTCCTCCTCCAAGCTACTAGAGCTGATCCAAAACTCCAGCAAAGTAACAGAGTATAAAACTAACCCATAGAAGTCTGTAGCTTTTCTATATGTCAACAATGAGAAGATGATGACTGAAATCAGGAAAACAACATCATTTTTAATTGCCTCAAAAAAAAAAAAAACAAAATACCTATGAATTAACCAAATATATATCATTATTCTAATATAGTAATGGGTCAATAATTTTAAAACTCTTCTTTTATAACAATAATAACCACCACCATATCTATTTTTTGAAATGTCTTTGAGTTGTTCACATATTCTTTCTTTATAGTAAATATAGCATTTTCCTTTTCTAATCTATTATCAGTACCATTGTCTGACTCTTGGGAGATTGACAGAAATATATGCAACTGATTTAGCTCTCCCCCATGTACACTTCACTAAATCTGTGGGGAAACTGTCCAGGAAGCTGTAGCTCATACAAATTTTAGAATATCTACAGTCTGAATCTTTCTATCCAGCCACACATAGTACTAAATGGGAACATTGGAGAGGTTCTGACAACATATTTTTTTTATCATTCCCTGAATACTAGAGACAGATAATTTTCTCTCAAATGGGTATTATAATGTTGTAATAATGTTTTAAAAATGTCCAGCATCCTTAACTATCTGATCAAAACCTAAAGAAAAAAAAAACTACTGACTCAAAACTTGAAAACATGGGTAGAGATTGATATATCTTTACCAAAAAAACCCACAATGTATTAGAATAATCCACATTCCGTAAATATAATCCAGTTGGGCCTCAATGGATTTATATAATAACATATGACCCTATATTGTGTATAGTTCATCATTACCCTATGCTACCTATTACCCTGTCTTGGAAAGCTCCGGATAGCAGTACCTCTTCACTCAGCACTATTCTGGGCTTTCTTCCAAGTATAGTTGAGTTACTAATCTAGATTAAAATGTTCTTTCTATAAAAGACAACAATGAATGTCTACAGGCAGTGCAAATATCAAGGTATCAGTCACACATAATTGAGGTGAAAAGGACTTTTTCTAACCTCTAAGGTATGGGATTTAACTTCCTGATCTAAAGCCAACAGGCACTGAGTACCTAATTCTTTATTATAAAATCTTCAAAAACTAAGGTCAGATTTAATTCAAATGAAATTATCACTTCTTACCAGTTTAGTAGATTTTATTTAATTCATTTTCTTGATTTCCATATAACTGATAAATTCCCTCTTCAGTTGCTTTTCTCCTTTCCCCATGCCTGCCATCCTTTTATAAATTCCTTTGATTGGTTCATTAAGTTAACAGCTAGATTTTGCCCTGAACATTGAGGTCTTAGGAGAACTTTGGTTAGCTTCTCCCTCAATAACTTAATTGGAGACAAGGGAATTCTGAGCTACTTTCATATGATGAACCTTTACAAACCCCAAAGAAAAGAAATTTTAGTAGGCTTAACTACCTGATATCAAAGAGAAATGATACACCTTGTCCTTGATAAGAAAAATAGCATAGATGTGTTTTAACTTCCAAACATCCACTCCAAAACAAAGTCATTTTCTATTTACAAACTACACACTGGAAAGATAACTTTATTCTGCAGAGGAAGTAAAAAACAAAGAAAAAAGAAGAAAGGATAGAGATTTTTAAAGTGAAATAATGAATATTTTCAAGCTAAATGCTCAGAAATAGAGACTTTTGCAATATTATTATCAATAGCAGAAACAATTGCCTCGACCATTTATAATGCTCTGTGTTATAGAATCAAAAAGTCTCCATTAAATATTCAAGGAACACCACCAATTTATCTCATTGTATAACTTAACCAATGTTTTGGAACTCTTTGATAACTCCTAATACATTTACTATAAAATTGCTCTTCCTGGATAATTGGGATTGTTGCAAAATCTCGGAGCTACCAGTTTCCTGTATATATGGCATGCTAAAACCTAATTTCTTTTCCATGCTGCCACCTGCAGTTCCCAAAGGATCAGGCTTCCAAAGAATTTTTACATGCAGGTGGTGATTTTTTTTCTTTAATTTACTTGGAAAGAGTTGAAGTTAAGGAGAAGGACTTTTTTTTCATCGATCCATTTCCTGTATTTAATTATTTGACACAGTTGACTCATGGCTGTGTAATTATCTCTTAGAGTGTTTAACATTAATGTAAAATGGTAGTGTATTTCCAAGCCAAATGGAATTTTTATGAGGCCATACAACCCTTCTTGGCTTTACTTTTTGTTTAATGGTCATGCTGAAGCAAACAGCAATGTGCAATATGAACAGTGAAACTGTTCTCTTAATTATTGCATCTGGTTTACCATATCCTACCCGTCTAGTATGTTTTAATTGAAGGGCAGAAAAGATCTCTGGTTGATCATTGATGGTTTTAAATTGGCACATAATGATAATACTGAGTTCAGGAGGGAGTTCTTCCTAAATCTCAGCATATGTCTTTATGTTAAACAATTAAACCACATCTGGAAAGAGAAAGCAGATCAGTACATTACTCAGTGGACGCTGAGAAAACTGATTCAGTGGGCTGAATACATTCAATCAAAACAGAGTGGCAGAAGAGTGGGAAGGAGGATGACAGAGAGGGAGAGGAAAAGAGGGAGAAGGAGAGAGAGAGAGGGAGTAGGAGAGGGAGAGGGAGAGAGGGAATGAAAGAGAACCTTGAACTGAAGATAATTTGCAGAATTTTTATTTAAAAATGAACAGGTGTTTAAAGAAAAATTCCCACAATGAAACAAGTAGTTTCATATCAGCAAGGGCATTTGAGTAATAATGAGAAGATTTCATGCATTTGATGCAAATGCACGAGGGAGAATTAAGAACAAAAGAACATAAAGATCTTATTTCAGAATAGTAAATTTTTTATTAGAATTTTCTAAGTCCTAGGTATGAGGTATCTGAACAAACACCCACTAAACAATTGAAGGAGAATCTAGAATATATTCAGGAATGGTTAGCATGCTCTTCACATAGCTAGAGGCAAATCAAACTAAAAGTTGCCCTTGGATACATATTTCCAGTTGAGAATTAAAGGAAATTTTCATGAATTAAAGGAAATTTTCATGGACATGATTTTCACTCAGATTTTTGTAGACCATCGTCAGTACAGTCTGACTACCTTTCATCTCTTACCTTGAGTCTATAAAAAAAGCCATCTTCTCTTTCAAAGTGGCCTGGTGGCTTGGCACTTGTTGATTATTATGCTAAGTAAAGCCGGATATTTGAAAAGTGTTGCCTTATCTGGTCATTCTAAGATGGAATTAAGACAACTCAGAAGACAAAGGTCAGATTGTTCAAGAAACAGAAGAGGGTGTGGGTATGTGTTTGCAATTGTGTACTGTTAATCTTATTTCAAATTCTTTTAATGGTCACCTGATGTAAATACATCTTACTTCTTTCAAACTAGCACATTTTGAGCAGATTGTGAACCTGGGCTCAACCAATCTGAACAGAGAGGCGGGCCTGCTGAGTTAGGGATAACTTGGGGGGCAGCCTGCCTGGTCTGTGTGCTTGCTTGCCAGGTTTCTGACTGATTGCCCACTCTCCTGAGCCATTTGTAACAAGTTCTTATCACATCACTTCCTGATGAAAAGCCACCAATAGCTTCCTGCCTTGCCCCCTTTTTCCTTAAGAAAAATGTTACATATAATGTGTCTAACCCTAAAACTGTCTACACCGATTTCATTTTTACGATGCCTATAGGAATCCTCTATTCTATCATATGTGGTTTAATCTTATCACCCTAACCCCTTTTGCACTGGCTTGTTTTTGTGACTTCGGGCATTGCATTCATCAAATTGGCCTTATTTGGGGTATTCTCATTCCCAACTTTTTCCTTTTATTTTTAACACAATGCGCGTACATTTGAAAATAATTGACAATTTCAAAATATTTCATTTAGTCTTAAAATTAAAGCCACTTTCTGGAGGCAAATTTGAGATATAGACTCTATTAGTTTGCTAGGACTGCCATAAAAAATATTCATGGGAATTTCTTTTCTGCCTGTTATGGAGGCTTAGAAGTTCAGGATCAAGATATTTGAAGGGTGGATGTTCTTTGAGGACTCACTCCTAGGCTATTAGGTGTCCCACTTCACTGAGTTCTCACACAAGACCTGTCCCCTTTGGACCTCTATCTTTACAGTCTGTCCATTCGCATAGGCAGAGAAGATCACCTTTTTTGTTTAATAAGTTTTTATTGTGAAAATACTGTACAGAGGGGTTACAATCACATGAACAAGGTAATGAGTACCTTTCTTATCATTCATTGTTGCCTTCTTTGTTTTTTTTTTTTGGGGGGGGTCCGGTCATGGGGCCTGAACTCTGGGTCTGGGCGCTGTCCCTCAGCTCTTCAGCTCAAGGCTAGCGCTCTACCACTTGAGCCACAGCGTCACTTCCGGCTTTTTTTCTTTTTTGCTTATGTGGTGCTGAGGAATCAAACCCAGGGCCTCATGCATGCAAGGCAAGCACTCTACCACTGAGCCACCTTCCCAGCCCTTGCCTCCTTTGTTTTTCCCCTACTATCCCTTCCCTCCCATATCCACATCCTCCTCCCCCACTCCTGCCCCCGCCTAAACTGTATAGTTCATTTTTTGATATAGCATCTTGTACATCTCATTGTTGCAATGGTTCAACCTGTATCCCTATTTAAACAATCTGTTTTTTCCCTTCCACTCCCCAAATTATACCAACATGAAATACAGTAAAAACGGGGGTTATACTGTGGGAAAGGGACATACAAAGCAACAAAAAAATCACGTGGTACCTTATAAATATGTTAGAAACAATAGCAAGAAAGAACAAAACCACTTGTGTCCCTATCTTGGGGTTCATTTAGCTTAACATCATCTTCTCTGAAAAAAATTCTTAGATTACAGCTTACCTTAAGGACTTAATTGACTCTTTCAAAGTTTTGTTTCCAAATAGAATCACATTCTGAGCTACTATGTATTAGAATTTTTATTGGAAATACAGTGGAATATAGCTGAACAGTAAGGACTTCGGTACAGGGAAAAGATTTAGTCCTTAATATAAACGCTTACGATAGTGTTAGTTGTTTGCTCCATCCTGCATTTCTAAGGAGTTATACTAGTCAAAAAATAGTAATTACAGTGACAAAAAAAATCAATGGGTTCAACAAAAAATCAAAATTTGATTTGCCTAATATTTTAATTCTTTAAAAATCTAAAGTGAAACCTTTAGGATTTCATTCTCTCCCTTTCTACATCACTGGATTTATTTCGGTGCTTCTCATACAACCATTCATTGTTTTCTTGTTTTTGCCACCAATTCTCCAATATCAAGTATTGCTTTCAGAAACCAATGAATATCAGAATATAATGATAAATGTGCCATTGAAGATTCCTTCAATTAACCAACAGTATCTCAACCTAAACTTCCTTAAATAGAAGAAGAAAATCAGTACAATTTACGTTAATGTAAAAATGATGCTGAGGTCTAACCCATGGGCTCATACCTAAAATCTCAGCTACTTTTTGAGTCAGAGATCAGGAGAATCACTGTTAAGGCCAGCCCAGGCAAAAATGTAGTCAGACTATCTCAATGAATATTTAGGTATGATGACCTGATTTGGCACCCCAGCTATACAAGAAGAATAAATAGGAGAATCACAGGCAAGATAGATTCAGGCAAAATAACTGTGATAACTTACTTGAAACATAACTACAGCATAAGGAGCTAAGACATGGCTTAAATAGCAGAGTGCCTTCATAGCAATCACAGAGTGCTGAATTCAAATTCAGTACTGCAAAGAAAATAAGAAAAGAAAAAGAAAAATGCTGAAAACTATGTCTGGATCAATTTGGACGTTCAAATGATGGTTCTAGAAACTAGTGTCTTTCTTTCTTTCTCCTAGCTTTGTTTTGCATCACCTTCATTCTCCATCATTGCTTACTTCTAAGGACATGGGTTTGGTGCTTTAATATATATTGTACCAAGTTCAATTCTGGTGAAAAGAGAAGTCATTGTTGTTTGTCAAATCTCAAGATATCTTCTGTGGGAACAGCTAGAGATATTTACCCATTCCTAAATCACATCGTAAAGGAGGCATACAGCACTAAGCATTGATCCTTGGTTTTGGGTATAGAGCTCCCTCCAATAAATACAGAGCAATAGTAGGTAAAGCAGCAGTCCTCCAAAAGGAACTTAGTTGTGTGTGTGTGTGTGTGTGTGTGTGTGTGTGTGTGTGTGTGTGTGTGTGTGTGCATGTTCTGCTGGAACTCAGGGCCTGGGTACCATCCATGAGCTTTTTGCTCAAGGGAAGCACTCTATCACTAGAGCCACATCTCCATTTCCAGTTTTTGGAGGTTAATTGGAACTGTGAGTCTTAGGGACTTTCCTGCCCAGGCTGGCTTTGAATCAATCCTCAGATCTCAGCTTCCTGAGTTGCTAATATTATAGGTAAAAGCTACTAGTGCCTGACATAGAAGTTAGGATTTTATTAACATAAGGGCACCTGTAACAAAATAAATTAGGAAAAATCTATACCAACACATAAACCCAAATCAACTGCTTTTCAAAGTGAAGGTGTGGTAGTAGGGATTTATTATACCATCAAAATCTTCAAGGCAAAGCTCAACTTAAACAAAAGACTTTCCTTTGTAACTCTGAAATTTTGCAACATTTAAGTTATCCCTTTTTGATTGTCCAGGTTCTGCCCCACTTATAAGAAAAAAAAATTCCTCAACTTTCTGATGCCCTAGTTTTTGAAATGTCTTTCTAAAACTCAGAGTTAGGATTAGGGCTGGAATTCAAGTTATCAGGGTTGCCTAACAAAAGAAAAAGGCAATTTGAAAATGGAAAGCCACATTCAAACTCTTATTAATAACTGTGTCTCTGCTGAGCACATGTAGAGACAGATAATTAGATTCACATAAAGAGTGATCTCTAATTGGATCCAGATGTGAAGGAGTCGACAGACATTCACTAAAGGGAAACTGTACAAAATAACGAAGAAACAAATGGAATTGCAATGCGGAAGTTTATGAAGAATGATGGGCTGAATGACTATAAAGCCTTTCAGGCAGCTTTTAGTCACACACTTGAAAAAATTTATTGTTGTTCTGAGCTTTATTACAGAGCAGGATTGTCAAAAGCCAATGGTGTTCCCTAAAGAAAGAATACAATGTGGGACATAGAGTCCTTGTAAAGGGCATTTTACAGATTGTAACTATTCTAGTGATGCCACTCTTTAATTCATCAGCTGTGTTTAATATTTATTTCATGGCATTAAAAATTAAGCTTTATCATTTTTTGCTCATCAGTTCATTCATGTGCTAAGTGGGGAAATTCTGTAAACACAGCTAAAAGCCCACCTTGTCTCCACTTAATAGTGAAGATCTAACTAGACTGTTTATCCAACATGGGTTCAAAGAAGAGCCCTCAATCCAAATGTAATTATAACCAGGTTTTAGAAGGAGACAACAGTCGCTATCAAAATTACCCACATGTGGTATCTGAATCAATAAATGCAAATTCACAGAGACTTCTAACTAGATAACTAGTTTGACTGTAAGGGCTGGATGTGGTTCTTTCTAGAAAAGAAGGGCCTAAAGAAAAGTATAAAGAGTTGATATGTAGAGTATGGGGGAACAAAAATCTGAAGGCAGGGTTCATGAAATGAAGAAGCTATATTTGTGGAAATTACAGCCTTGTTATAAAAGGAACAAAACATTTAACTAAGAACTCCATTGCCCTACTTGAAATTAACCTGAAATACCAGCCTTTTCTCACAAGAAGATAAACAGGAGTCCATAGCAATCCCTGTTGACAATGTGAACACCAGAAGTTTCTAATACCAGGGAATCCTATTCACTTCAAGGCCTTGAAGTGAATCTGAGATTTGGAGGAATGTGCAACCACTGTGTTGCTCCAGAGAGAGAGAGTTCAAATTAATTGTCCCTTCCCACAAATAAGTTGATGTTATACTCTTTTGAGACCAAAGCCACTTGAAGCCCATGAAGGCTCATAGCTGTTCTGCCTTTTTTGTTGTAAACATGGTCCTCAGCCCAATCCAGCCTACTGTAACAACCTTAATATCACATGAATTTCACACTCACATCCAAACTCACCATGCCAAGAAGTACTGACAAACTCACCCCTAAAAGCTTCACCAGCAATAACTTGCATCTTCACAAAATATGTAAATATCAATTTACATAAGCAATATGAAATGGCCAGGCAAAGATACATTTCCAAGGAAATAAAATAATTCACCTGCAACTGAACCCAAGAAAAGAAAATTGATTAAATAATCTAAGAAACATTCTTAAATTATGAAGCTACTAGAAGAAAGTGTAGTAAAAATACTTCAAGACATCAGTATAGCTAATGAATTTTTAGATAAGATTCTAAAAGCACAAGAAATAAAAGCAAACATATGAAAGTGTGATTAATCAAACTGAAAAAAGAACAGCATAAAAACTAAAATAAATATAAAAAGAATCAATCGGCAGAATGAAAGAAAATATTTGCAAAGTATCCATTAAACATGGGATAAGTATCCAGTACATATAAAGAACTCACACAATTCAGTGACAACATTTTTATTGCATCACTATTCACAATAGCCAATACATGGAATCAACTGATAGATTAACAGACAGATGAATAGAAAAATATTGTACATACAAATAAAGAAATATTCAAATATTTTAAAAAACATGTCTTTTAAAAATTATCTTTAGGTTAAACGATTTGTTTTTGCCCTTCCTCTCCACAAATTATACCAAAAAGTACAGTGAAAGCAGGGGTTATACTGTTGGGGATGAACATACAAAGCAACATAGAAATCATTTTATAAATATGTTAGAAACAATTCCATGAAAGAAAAAAAACATTTAAATATTTATCTTGGGGTTCATTCCCCTAACATCAACTTATCTGAACTTTTCTGCTTGACTTAGACAGATACTAGTTATTGCAAATAAGGGAAACCATGGGAACTATGTTTCTTTGGGCCTGACTTACTTCATTTAATATAATAAAAACAAATCGTTTAACTAGGGATACAGGTGGACCCATTGCAACAATGAGATGTACAAGTTGTTATGTCGAAAAAATGAGCTTTACAACTTTGGTGGGGGAGGAAGATCGAGTGGGGGACTTGGGGGGAGTATGGGAAGGGATGGGAAAGAGAAACAAGGAGGAGGCAATAATGCTTGATAAGAAATGTACTCGTTATCTTGCCCATGTAATTGTAACTCCTCTGTACAGTATTCTCACAATAAAAAAATTATCTTTAGGTAGTTGTACAAAGAAGTTGCCATTGAAATCATGTCTTTTGAAGCAAAATAGATATATTTCAAAGATACTATCATAAGGGAAATAAAATGGTCATGGAAAAACAAAAACTGCATGTTGTCACTCATATAAAGAAGCTAAAGAAGTCAATTCTATTTATAGAATGGAGTAGAATAGTGATTAGTAGAGGCTACAAAGGGTATAAGAAAGAGGATAGTGGGAGTTTGGATAATGGGTACCAAAATACAGTTAGGCAGGAAGAATAATTCGAGTGTTTTTCAGTAATGAGATGACTGTAGTTGATCACAATTTACTAAATATTTCATAAAGAACTAGAAGAGAAGAGTTTGTAGGTTATACACATAAAGAAATAATAAATGTTTAAGATTGAAATGTAATTTTCTTAAATTATTATGAATTGTACATCAAACTATCAAATTATACTAAATACCATGATGTGCACAATTATTATGAAATAGTTAAAAATATAAAATTAACCAAAATAGCATTCAAAAATACTTTATAACAGAATTTTATATATATATATACACACACACACACACACACACACACACAAGTTGAAGCAAATGGGAATTTTGTAAACCTTATAGAACAGTTCACATCTGAAATATATTCTTCCATGGCAATTCAATAGCCATTTTGTGAGTAAGAGGAAAACTTTGCAAAGAGAAAATACTACATGTAAACTATCTGAGTTAGTTAAGATCATTCAAGTTTCAAGATCCAGGAAAAAAAAAACAAAAGCAAAAAACAAAGGTAGTTGTTTTATAAAGAAAAAGTAGTCAATGTTAGACTGAATCTGAACAAAACAATGATTATGGAAATGTGAGTCACAATTTTATAATTTCAATAAGTGAATTATAGTGCAATTTCTTAAAATCAAGAGAGGTAAGCAAGAGAGAGTAGGTTCAGGCCTTAAGGAAGATAAAGTTCTGCTTTGGACATGTCACATTTGAAATGCCTATAAACTTCACTCAACCAAAATCTCTAGTAGGTTATAAAATTCTGAAGACCAGAAAGGAGGTCTTGGCTAAAGACAAATTTAAAAATCATTCATGTCCCATTAACATTTATTTGCAGATTAATTGACTAAACCCTTAAGAAAGTCTGTAGAGAAAACAACACAAAATTGATGGGGGAAAATCACAAAGAAGGCTAAGAGGGCATAGTAGCCTATCCGACAAAAGAGAAGGCAGAATGTGTCAATCAAAGCCCCAAAAGGCAGATGAAAAATGCCATCCTCATGATGACAAACTTGACACACAGATTATTCCCTGGATTTAGAAATATGGGAATCATTTGATTAGAGCAATGATAATGAAGACATAAGCCCAACTTCAGTGAGTCAATGAGGAAATTGGATATGCAGAAAAGCAAATGGGAACATGCTAAAATACAAGTTTCATTAGCGATGGGTTTTTCTTTCTTTCTTTTTTCCCTCACTGTCTTGAAATGAAGTTGGTTCTTATGGTTTTTCCCACCAAAACTCATTTGGAGCCTGAATTCCTTGATGTGACAATGTTGGGAGGTGTTGGGTCCTAGAGAAGGGGGCCTTATGAATGGATTAATATTCTCATAAGAATAGATAGTTAGATATCAAAAGTAGACCCATTGCCTCTCTTCTTGACATGTTCACTGTCTCTGTACTTTTCTTCCTTGATGAAGCAAGATGCACTAATCAGAAACCAGGCCCATATCACTGTCTAGACTTACAACCTCTATAATTATTAGCTTCTTTTCTTTATAAAGTGCCTGTTTTAGCACTTCTATTAAAGCCACAGTTTAAGACAGTGGTGAATCAATGATTATTGAAAAATCAAGGTGACAAATATAATCTAAAAATATTCAGTTAAATTGTAAGCTTTCTCCAGCAATGTTAACCTTTTCCATTGAGGTAACAGAGAAAAAAGGCACACCAAATTTTTTGAGGATATTGCAATTAACAAATATAGAATGAGCTAAGTAAACAGTTTATACCAAAAGATAGGTAAGCAAGGAAGATGGAAATTGTAGGAGACAATGTATTTGTCTTTTTATAAATTAAATCAAATTTAATTGTAAAGGTGAGGTACAGAGAGATTACAGTTATGTAAGTAATGAGTGCATTTCTTGTTGAACAGTGTTACCCCCACCCCGTTTTCTCCCTTTCCCTCCCCTCTAACTCACCTTCCTACCAAAACTTGTAAAGTTAATTTCCAACATAGTGTCTTGTATCATTGTTGCATTGGTTCACCCTTTATTCTTTGTTTCACCTTTTTGTGATTCCCCTTCCCTTCCCTAAATCAGATAAATGTATATACAAGACACGAGCTTCCTGGGCATTTAGCCAAATGACCACAAACAAGGCCACACTAAAGCTACCAGTACAACTATGTTCATTGCAGCATTATTTATCATAGCTAAGATATGGAATCAACCCAAATCCCTCTCAGTAGATGAACAGATCAAGAAAATGTGGTATATATATACAATGGAATTTTATGCTTCCATCAGAAAGAATGACATCACCCCATTCATAAGGAAATGGAAGACTTGGGGGGAAAATCTTATTAAGTGAAGTAAGCCAGACCCAAAGAAATATAGACTTCCTGGTTTACCTCATTTGTAATAATTAGTATATACCTAGGATAGTTATATCAGAAAGTCACAATAACTCAATAGCTATATACATATGACCATAAAAATGATGCTAATCAAAATGAACATCAAGATATGGAAACCAGGAGCTTTTTGTTTGTTTTAATGTACTGTATGAAACTATTTCTTTTTTCTTTAATTTTCTTTCTTTTGGTTTATCTCCTGTTGTCACTGTTTTTGATTTTGGTACTCTGTTTTTTGTATACAGATACAATGGATTTGAAGTGCAATACTGTCAAAGAGTAGTTGCATTGAGGCAACTTGTTGAAGAGATATGGAAAATGAAAGGAACTTATCAGAGTATTCAAAATTGTTATTTTAAAAGTGGAATGTTGGGACTGGGAAGGTGGCTCAGTGGTAGAGTGCTTGCCTTGCATGCATGAGGCTCTGGGTTCAATTCCTCAGCACCACATAAGCAAAAAGAAAGACAGTAGTTGTGCTGTGGCACAAGTGGTAGAGCACTATCCTTGAGCTGAAGAGCTGAGGGATAGCACCCAGGCCCAGAATTCAGTCCCCATGACTGACAAAAAAAAAGTGGAATGTTTTCAGGTGTAGCACCAGGTTTATAAGGTGAAACCACATGTGACCAGATCAAAGAACAAAAAATATTAAGAAATTCATATAGTTTATCTTTACAGATGCTCACCAAGAATATCACAAGATCTAAAGATAAAAGTATTTTGAGCCAAGAACTGAGGTCTTTGAAAATGACATGGACAATGGGTCAGTATATGAAAGTAAGGATTTGAAAGAGAAGATGTCGTAACAAATGTTGTGTCAATGGAACTGTATGTGTGTGTGTTGGTGTTTGTATGCACACATGTGTGTGTGGAAAGAGAAATAGCATAGTAATCAAGATGACAATGAACCCTACTTTCTATGCCAGACATACTTACTTTGAAGAGGGTGTTGGGAAGTGGTAGATCCAAGAGGAAGCCCAAAGTTTAATTAAAGAAAATTGACAAGATATGTGCAGTCCCAAGAGAAGTTGGGAAACTAAGAAGAACTGAAGCAAAAGAATTTAGGAAGGTGAAGATACTGAGATGATTAGGTCAGAATACAACAGTGGGATTCTTTGCAGGAGGAGTGATGTGAAGTGCAGATATGCAACAGTAACTAAGACAATCAGGATATGTGGCCATTTCTTAATCATCTCTGAAAGGACGTCTGAGATGTAGTCTCAACTGTTCTGTTCTGATGATCACATAGGTAAAACATGGTGGGGAGATGAGGGACTAGCAGCAGCTTTTGAGGCAGCTTGGAACAGTTTCTCATTTGAGGGAATAACTTATTTTTAAAATATTCTTCAGAGTACTGTTGTTTTGGGAGCCCTTCCTAAAGTTTTACTTCAAAGTTTCTGTAAGTAAAGAGTCCAGAGCAGCTCTGCTTGAGAATTCTTTTAAACAGTACAAGCTAGCTGCCAATCAGAGATTTAGTCTTCTCAAGGCTAGACACAGGAAGACAGAGGAAGATCCACTTCCAAGTTCATGTTTTAGTTATAGGCAGATGTCAATTCCTGGCTTGCTATTGGCCAAATGCTTTAGTTCGCCATGCTATGTGATCACCTCTATAAGCTATGTCCTAGAGAGAGGGACCCAAAAGAGAGACATCAAGACCAAAGTTTTAGACTTCCCAAACCTAATCTCAAAATGGACATACCATCACTCTAGTAATGTTCTATGGGACATAGAGACTACCATGTATAATGTGGGAAAGGATTATACCACTGCATATGAGGATTTAGGGATAGGATCCCTTTTGACTAGTTATAGTCCCCTTGACCCTTAATGATTCAAATCTTTCTCACAAGAAACATAGACTTATCCAGTCTCAGGTCTCCTAAAATCTTATTACAATAAAACAAGCAACAGTAATGTCAACTATTTCTTCATGTAAATATGCTACAGGAGACAGGTCTTGCTCTTTAAGAATATCTCTTCAAGTACATCTTCCATGATATATAGATTTTTAAACTAAAAATGTAGGCTGTCTGATCTGACTCATCTCAGTACCTTTTTATACAAGGACAGGAATACAATAACCACCATAGATATTTTTATTCAGAAGGGAAGAAATTTGAAACGCATATGAGTCATTGATCCATAGCAATTCTAAAATCAGACAGGCAAATGTAAGCAATTCCCTCACTAGGACTCAGAAGATGCTCTGCTTAGGAATAAAAAAAAATGATTCTCTCTAGCCCTAAGATTTCTACCTTCAGAAATCTTAATTCATTGAGACAACTCCCTACTGTTTCCTAAGTACAATGGTGATCAAATCCTAGCACAAAAAGAAAAAAAAATCCTTCCTTCTGAATTTCCCTCTACTCCTCAACTGCCATTGCTCTTCCTTGCTTAGTGTTTATTGTTTTCCCTTAATGGAATGTTAGATTAACTACTTACCTTATTGGGTAAGAAAAAGTAAAACTGATGAGAGATGCTTTAGAATATCAATTTAATTTCTGAATTCATAAATTTTGTAAAATCTTACCTTTGGGCCTATTTGACCTGGGATTTCTTTACTTCCAGTGTGTGGAAAATGCCATAAAGATGAGAAAATCTCCTAAGAGTTTATCACCCAATACTTTCTGTCCTAATTGAGAATCGCTCAAGAGCTACCACTACAAGAAAAGAGAATGGTTTTATTTTCAGCCATGAAAAAAAAATATCCATATTGGGAAGCCTGAAATGAAGTGGTCACAATGATAAGTTTGCAATCCCATTCTTTAAAAAATGCTATTCAAGGTCATTTCCATACATCCAGAATACATCAGAATCCACTGTAAAAACAACAAGCAAAACAATACAACAAAAGAGCAAATGAAGCACAAATACTGTGTTTTACCATTCAAGAATAATTGCTACTATCAGATCTTGGGGCAACATACAAACTTTATTTTTGCTTTTGTAATAAGTCAGACACCACTGATATTCAAATAACTGTAATCCTTCCTCCTAATTCTTATCACTTCTCTCTGGAAGAAAAAAAGGCTTGTTAATTTTCGTTTCCCACCCAGTTGTCCAAATTCTCCCTTCTTCCAGTCATTGTTTCCATCTATCCATTCACTTTTCTCAATTTACATGTATCATCACTTCTAATGGAGTTTTGTGTGCTTCGTTCAGTAAATTCAATTATATAGTAATTGTGAAAAACTTTCTTTCACATTTAAATAATGATGACAGATACATTAATATATCTTAATCATGACTGTTAGTTTATGCACAGCATAGTTTAGTTTGGGATACAGCAAACACAAAAAAAAACTATTGTAAACATGAGTAAATAACAAGGCATATTCAAATATAACACCTACAAACACAATTGCTTATTTTAAATATCAACTTTATAAATCAATTAATATTTCTTTTTTTTTCTTTTTCTTTTTTTGGTGCCAGTCCTGGGGCATGAATTCGGGGACTAGGCACCATCCCTGAGCTTTTTTGCTCAAGGCTAACACTCTACCACTCTAGACACAGCTCTACTTCTGACTTTTATTTGTTGTTTGTTGTTTGTTTATGTTTTTTGTTTTGTTTATATCTGCAGGTTCTGGGGCATGAACTCAGTGTCTTTCTATTGTCTCTGAGCTTATTTATTCAAGGCTACTAGCCTTTACCATTTGAGCCACAGCTACATTTCTAGGTTTTTTAGTAGTTACCTGGAGATCAGATTTCAAGGACTTTCCTGCCTGGGTTTGCTTCAAACCACAATCCTCACATCTCAGGCCCTTGAGTAGCTAATATTACTAGTGTGAGCAACTCCTGCCAAATTTTAATTTATTTATGGATTCTTTAAATTTATACTCTTCTATAACTATTATATGTATTTTTATTTATTTTTAGTGCTTCACACCATAGAATAAGAACACCATGGTGAGCTAGTATGATAGGAAAATTTAGTTTAAATAGAACTGATTCATGGTCAGGACTGCATTTAGATTTCTGTTCTTAGTCAGACCCAGGCCATGGATCATTTAGTGACATTTGTTTTGCATTTGTTCTCTCAATAAGAGTTTAAATTCTACACCCTTTGAAGAGGCTTTAGTTCTTTTGCAACTTTGTTATTCTACCTAAAATATATGTTTAAACCTTGTTTGGTGAGCTTTATATGATCCATTTTGTTTCAATGAAATACTTATTTGGCCCTGTTATTACAAAATTTTCACTTGATTTGTTAAAATTATTAAAAGGCTAAGATATGAGGATGGCCGTTTAAAGCCAGACCAGGCAGAAAAGTCCCTGAGACTCTTATCTCCAACTAACTACCAGAAAACCAGAAGTAGTGCCTAAAATGGTGGAGTGCTAGTCTTGAGCAATAAAGCACCAGGACAGGATAGCACCTAGGCCTGAATTTAAGCCCCATGACCAACATAAAAAAAATAATAACAATAAAGATTTATGTTTTATCTTACTCTATTTTTTTTATTTAATTTAATTTTATTTGTGAACATACTGTACAGAGGAGTTACAATTACGTGGGCAGGATAATGCGTACATTTCTTACCAAGCATTGTAGCCTCCTCCTTTGTTTACCCTTCACATCCCTTCCCAGCCTTCCCCCTCCCCCCCAATCCTAATCTTCTCCCTCCCCCCACCCCCACCGACATTGTAAAGCTCGTTTTGGAATGACAACTTGTACTTCTCATTGTTGCAACAGGTCCACCTGTATCCTTAAACAACTGGTTTTTCCCCATCTCCTCCACAAGTTATACTGACATCAAATATAGTGAAAGCAGGGGTTATACTGTGGGGGAGGGACATACAAAGCAACAAAAAGATAATCTTATAAATGCATTAGAAACACATGCATGAAAGAAAAAAACATTAAAATACACATCTAAGGGTTCATTTTCCTGACATCACATTATCTGACCTTTTCTGCTTGACTCATACATATACTAGATATTACAAATAAGGGATCTTACTCTATTTTTTGAAATTAGTATAACCAAATAGATTTTTTTTTCCTTCAAGATATGAGAAAGTCAAGTACCAGTGATTCATGTCTATAATCCTAACTACTCAATAGGTTAAAATCTGAGGATCACAGTTCAAAGCCAGTCTAAACAAAAAAGTCTGTGAGTCTGTGAGACTCTTCCCTCCAAAGTGTGGCTCAAATGGTAGAGCACAAGCCATGAACCAAAATGCTAAGTGACAGTGTTCAAGCCTGAGGTCAAGCCCCAATACAAGGAAAAAAAAAAAAAAAACATATATATATATATATATATATATATATATATATATATATATGTTTGACTTCATATGACCAGATCTTCCTTGCAAGGCATTAGTTTAATGTATTATTCAAATATACATTTATAAATTGTTGAATCTCCACCTTGGTCCCATTCACCATACATGATTTTATTCCTTTGTAATAAGCTTGATAAATTTACATATGGCAAATGTATTCTTTTCTGGTTCACTCTGCCAAAATTTATTTTGTATTACCCCTTTGTAGCCAATCCCCAAAATTGCTAATCTATCTTTTATTTTAGCATGACACATAAGTGAATTCATGCATATGTATGTCAGTCATAGCCATTTTTTTTTGTCGGTTATGAGGCTTGAACTCTGAGCCTGGGCACTGTCCCTCAGCTCTTCACCTCAAGGCTAGTGCTCTCCCACTTTGAGCCATAGTGCCACTTCCGTTTTTCTGGCAGCATATTCGAGACAAGAGTCTCACAGACTTTTCTGCTCGGGCTGGCTTTGAACCTTAGATCTCAGCCTCCTGAGTAGCTAGGATTACAGGCGTGAGCCACCAGCTCCCTACATGTTATAGCCTTCTAAAGACAACCTATTTGAGTTTTGACCATGGCATTCCTTATCTTAGTAATGTGCCCACTTTTCTTGTTCAATAGTATTGCAGAACAAGAACATAGCACAGATTATTTACCTTTTCACTAGTTAATAAACATTTTCAGTTATGATACTTATGATTAATGCCAGGAATGCCAAAAAAAGTTCATAAATGTAAGGGTTTTTTTGGTGTTTTTTTTTTGTCGGTCTTGGTGCTTGAACTCTAAGCCTGAGCGCTGTCCCTCAGCTCTTCAGCTCAAGGCTAGCACTCTACCACTTGAGCTATGCCACTTCCGGTTTTCTGGTGATTTTTATTGGAGATAAGAGTTTCACAGAGGGCTGGGAAGGTGGCTCAGTGGTAGAGCGCTTGCCTTGCATGCCTGAGGCCCTGGGTTAGATTCCTCAGCACCACATAAGCAAAAAGAAAAAAGCCGGAAGTGGCGCTGTAGCTCAAGTGGTAGAGCGCTAGCCTTGAGCTGAAGAGCTGAGGGACAGCACCCAGGCCCAGAGTTCAAGCCCCACAACCGGACCCCCCCCAAAAAAAGGAGTTTCACAGAGTTTCCTGCCCAGGCTGGCTTTGAACCGCGATCCTCAGATCTCAGCCTCCTGGGTAGCTAGGATTACAGGCGTGAGCCACCGGTGCCTGGCTCTGCTAAATGTAAGTTTTTTTCATTAAAGTTCTTGTGAATTTTAAGTTTCTTTTCTCTTGGATAGGTACCTAATATTGATCTTCATGTGTCACATTATCTCATGTATATATTTAAAAGAAACTTTTACACTGTCTCCCAAAGTGATTGATCTCTTCTGCATTTACACAAGTGTTATATGAGAATTTTGATTGCTGCAGTAGGTTGAATCTGCAGTGGCATATTATAACGTTACATGTAATTTCAAATACTATTTATTATCTTATTATGCAACGTCCTTTGGATTTCAAGCTTCACTAAGACAAGGACTACCTGCTAATACCATTAAGTGAGTTCTTATCACTCAGTGCCTGTCACCAATATTGATTTTCAAAAAGTACTTGTTGGATCTAAGAATGACATAACCATTATATTCAAGAAGAAGTTACAGAACCCAATCAATCTTCATGTCAGTTCTTCCTAGGCAAACCTCCATCAGAGACGAAAAAAGAAAAATGCTATGAGACAAAAGGAATGCTTAAGTTAGGAGGTTTTCTGGCTTTACAGTAAAATGACAATAACAGAGCCTAGGATGTAGAACATGGTCACTGCAACCATCCAGAATTCACCAGTCAATGATGGAGACTTTACCAATGCTCAGGGGTACTTAGCAGCCACATCAAGTACACATATTAACCAATCTTGCTTTAGCTGCATATATATCTATCACCCCAAAACCAGTCAAGTGTAAATCTTCCTTCTTCTCTTCTTAACCTTATCTTCATTTGTCTCTTTGTCTGTTCATCATCATTACACTCATTTATTTAACAATTATGAAGAATCAGCACCATTCCATATGTATTTTGCACACAGTTACGTCATATAGCTGCAAATAACTGTGAGAGCACAGACCCTTATTTTTAATATTGAAAAAATACATAACCATCGTTTATACTTAGAGCTTCCTAAATGTCTTAGCTTTCCAATTGTTTTAACAACCATGTCTCAGAGGCTGCTCTGTCAAATCCTGAAACCTGTGTTGTTCTATATTCCTCAGTCATCTGCTTGGATTTTTTTGCTCTTTGCTTTTAGCATATTCCATCCTATAGCAATAACTTCTGGTTTGCCTATATCCTTGTACACAAGGACCCTAGGCTTGCCTGTTATGAAGTTCAACTAGGTAATGTAATTTCAGGTGGATTAGATGACCTAGATTATCCTAAATCTTCTTTAACAAAGAGATAACACACACCAGTCTCTGAACTTAAGATTTTAGTCTAAGTTTCAACTGTAAGTTTAACAATGAAAGGTAACATCTTAGTTACTTCATAAAGTTAGGATGGATTAAAATGATCTGAAAATAGGTATGAATTAACAAAGGAGACAAAGTACCATGAGGATTATGAGTACCTGAGAACATAAAGATGCAGAGGTAAAGACGCACAATAAGAAGTCTAGAGTCATCAGAGACAAAATGTTAGATGAGTGTTTAGTGAGTAGATGAATAAATAAAAAATAACCTTGAGCCACTTTCTCAAATTTAGCCCACTGGGAACTCCAGCTTTTCTTGTGTTCCACATTCTTTCTGGCAGAATGACAGGAAAAGGAGTCTCCCTGCCACCATCATTCTCTTTCAACTGAATCAATTGGGAAACACTGATGGATGGTGACTCTCATGCAGGATGAAAGCTAAAGAAGCAATTACCAGGTGATCTACCACTTGCATCATCTTTGATTCCAAGTTGAACAGGGTTGTTCAAAGCGATCATCAAATGATTTGTGAATAGTTTCCTATTCAACGAAGTCCAACAAAATTTTCCTCTAGCACTTTTCTCTTAGGTTTCTTAAAAAAATGCCAAAGTAAAGTTAATTTATTGAACTTATTAAAACAGAGATTAAAGACACAGAGTGATTAATTGGATCAAGTCCAACACTTACTACATTTTTAAGGGCTTAAGAACCAATTTCAGATCCCAAGAGGATAGACATGCAGTGTGTATTAACACAATACATTAGCAATGTACAGTGATGACAGTACATTTTGGCCATGGGAGCCAGAGTAACAAAGCCTGGGAATACAGTAGAACTGAACTAGGAACACCGACATCTCCATCTAATAACGCCTACACTATCTCATAAGTTGCTTGCCTAGCAACTATTTCCCCTGTATAATTGTTGGGGGATAAACAGGACAACTAGAAAATAGTAATGCGATTAACCAAGAGCAGAAACTAGAGGTTAAACATTGCAGTAAATAGGGTTTGCACACAATTAATATGAATTTATGGCTAAGTACATTTAGATGCCTCCAGTGGAAAAATTAGTGTACAGTTTGTTGGTTGTTTTTTTTTTTTTTTAGCTTTTAGGCCAAGCGTAGACATTTCAGAGTTATTAGCTTATAAATAAAAGTCTTTAGGCCTAGACATAGAGAAATTGGAGTTACAAGCATTTAAATAGTAATTAAAATTACCCAAGTCTTGAGCTCTCTAACTCAGGATCCAATAACTCTTGGTGAATTCCCATTTTTGATCTGATTATATGTCCATACCTATATTAAATCCTTCACCTATTTAGGAATCTTCAGGTTCTCTGTTGGCCCTCATTAATTTACTCTAAGAAACACCTTTTCAGGTAAGTCCTGGTGGCTCACACCTGTAATCCTAGCTACTCAGGAGGCTGAGACCTGAGGATTGCAGTTCAAAGTCAGCCTGGGAAGAAAGTCCACATGAGACTTGTATCTCCAATTGAACACTTAAAATCAGTAGTGAAGCTGTGGCACAAAGTGACAGAGCCCTAACCTTGGGCCAAACAGCTAAGGAATAGCCTCCAGGCTTTGAGCTCTAGCCCTACCACAGACAAACAGAAACAGAAAAAAAAAAAAAAAGAAAAGGAAAAAAAATAAAATACCTTTTCAGTTTCTTCTTAATTTCCCCTAACTCTTTCCAGTGTGGGATAAAGATTGTACTCACACCTTGTATGACTGCGGTCAGGCATTGACTGACCCTTGCTGCTACAGGGGAGAATTTTATTGAATATCATACCTCATGCAGGGATCATTTTGCCTATTTGAGCATTATTGCTAAAGCTCCTGTGAGCCTATGTGTAAGGTCTATAACCATCTAACCTCCAATTTGAGGTTCACCAAGCTGTCTTATAAAGATCTAATCATATTCTTCCATCGTATTCTCCAACTATGACCACCACATACTAAAATGCAATGGTATCAGAGGTTCAGCCTCCCTGGCCCAGTTCATCTGGCCTTTTTCTTCTGTGCTTTAGCATCTACTCAAATTTGCCCATTCTCATTTTTTTGCTCTGACCCCATCTCTACCCTTCCTTTGTAACTATAAAACTCCTTTCTTCCATGGATTGATAGCCTACTTAACTATTGTTTTTGTTTTGGGGGGTTTTATTAAATCATTTATTACTTTAGTTTAGAATGCACAGAAAATATTCTCTTAGGAAGTTTAGTGGGAACACTTGGTGCAACAATACTGGGAAGGAAGTGAGAGAAATCAGACTAGAAGGGCAGAGAAAGAAGCTGATCTGTGATGTTCTCACAAGAAGAGCCTCCACAAGTCTCACAGGAGCTGTGAAGCAGGAATGCTACTTCAGAGTTATTCCCAAAGGGTAATATGCAATGTCAGTAAAGACTCACAGAGGCCAGAAATTGGACAGTGACTGCATCTAACACGTATAAAACTCTCTTTTGGCCAAAATCCACTGCAAAGAGACAAACACATCCAGGAGTACCAAGAGTTATTGAAATAAGTACTCTTGAAGGGGGTATCTGTGTGCCCACAGCCTCCACTGCAGCTACCATTAACCCAACAGATTCAACTCCATTCATTTTGTAGCTTAAATAAGTTCCCATGACTTCATACAGGCAAAAATCTTCCCTGAATCTCCCTTCTCCAGTACTGCCTATTCTAGTGCATACACACAGGTGTGCACATGTATATGTGGCAACTACCATATCCACTGTATGTAGGAATAAGACCTCCAGTACCAAGTAAATTTCAAGGATTTAAAAATCAATAAGCTATTAGACTGTGATGGCTATTTCATTTTAAGCCATTCTAGTCCACTTGGGAAAACCCAGGTGCTAGAAACAGGCTACAACAGATACATTGAATCCATTACAGACAATTTTAGTATACAGTTAATATGCTTTAAAAAAAATCTTCAGGGACCCCAAAGCTTACCTGGTAAACACGTTGAATTCCATGACTTAAAAATTTTTAACTGAATTTCTCAGTTAAAACAAATATATGTTCCTTATGGACTATCTTCTTATCCAACTTTTTAAGTAAACAGAAAAAGTTTCCTTCAAAGAAGTATTATGGCTGCCATGGGAAAATGTACTTAGCTATCGTCAGGAAATCTGGATTTGTTATGAAGTTAAGTATACTTGAGAAAGTTAAAACACATTTGAACCTAATTTTTCTTGTGTATAAGATAGTAATGATAATAATAATGAAATCTATTTAATAAAGTTAATTAGAAAATTGAATAACATAAACCACAGAAACTAATATTGATTAGTTACTGCTTGCTAGTCATTCTGATAATTGCTTTACATGCATTTCCTTATTTTAATAGAACTCAGAGAAGTATTTATTCTTTTCATCTTTCCTAGAGGAATAAGCAAAATGAAGCTTCCAAAGATTAAACATCATCCCACAAACCTAGCAATCATTTGGTCTGTCCCCTTCATATACCATGATTTAATTTTCTTTTACATTCCCATAGGAAAACATACTTGGAAGTATTTTAAAGCTGTGAGCCCCATTTTAAATGCTACTTTTGTTTTATCCTTTGTCTTTGTTGAAGTTCATTTTCCCTGGGCCTGACTCTGTCATGAGAAGTTGCATCTGTTCATTCAACCTGTTTGAATAATTTATCCCTGGAGCCTTGTCCTGAAAAGTAAGCAGGAGGAGGTAGAAACAGCATTCTCCTCTGGTTCTGAAAAGGACAAACAAGTCTAACTCATATCTGCATCTACTACTTGATGGCAAAGTAATTCCAAAGTCCAATGAGTCAACTCGAGACAGAAGTCTTACTATCAGTTACTAATTCTTCCAATCGAGACTGAGAACATATCTCATTTTAAGTGATACTTCTCAGTTTGTTTATATATCAGTGAACATCCAGCAATGTGAACATCTTGGTTCTTTCCATAAGTTTAGGCAGGCTTCACTCTCTAAATAGACTTTGTTATTCTAGTGATGTAACAGGGTAAGTTCAGCCTCGTTCCTTTTTTTAATTACTCTATTTCACTGTGCCAAAAAAAATCTATTTCAAAATATATCAGAACTCAGTCCAAAAAGTAAGCTATTCACCTGTAAAAATAGGGTTGAAGGGATTTTTGGAGAAATTCAATTGCATTTTTTTAAAAACCAAAAAAATTAATTGCTTACTTTATTTTTCCAAGGTCTCTGAGAACTCAAAAAAGGGGGGCTACCCAGATTCTGGACTTTATAAAAGAAATTAACTTCCCAGATTAATATATTGTTTGCCAAGTTTCAGTTTAGAGTGAATTTTTACAACCAAAGTTATAAAACTCCTGAAAATACCATGGGGACTTAGAATGGAAAAGCTCAGAGAACTCCAATATATCTGATGATAACCTAAGAGCCAAAAACACATGGTGAAATTGCTATCCCAAATGGTGAAAAAGGGATAGAGTCAGTTCATATGGTAAAATAAATGATATATTTTATAGTGCTCATATATTTTGAAAGGCATGCCATAGGGTATTCTGTAAAACTTTATTTGGATCTGTGGGAGACTGAATGACTCATTGGCTGGTAATGGGATGCAGAGCTCTCTACTTCAGGGCCACCAATACAAATCTTCCCTGGGAAGATAGCATATAAATTTGTTACAAGGGATCTCCTTTTATTTAATCCCCTGGACTCTGTACTCTTCATGTCTTCTGCAGGCCTCCAGTCTTAGAATAAAAAACAATCCTATCTATAATTGAAAGATGTATACATTGCTAATAAGGTAAGAATAGATGCTTCTTGTTTATGTCAAAATCAGTCAATAACCAGTATTTGGAAACTTTAACACAACCATCAAGAAACCAATGTCATATAATAACAGTTCGTTAGCAAATGTTCAGTGGATCTCCTGAAAAGTTAACTTAGCAGACAAGGAAAGTGTCCATTAAATAAAAAAAGTGATACAAAGTATGATCTAAGAGCTACAGTGAATACTGAACACCAGTGGAGGAAATGAAAACTGCCACTTACTGAGGATAGTATACGGAAAGAGCACCAAGCATTTCCACTAATCTAACTCTTAGTTTTCACACAACTCTGTAAGGCAATGTATACTGACAGATGAGGAAACTGAGGTTTAAAGAAGTTGAGTGAGCTGGGCACTGGTGTCTCATGCCTGTAATCCTAGCTACTCAGGAGGCTGAGATCTGAGGATCACAGTTCAAAGCCAGCCCAGGCAGGAAATTCCCATGAGACTCTTATCTCAAATTAACCACCAGAAAACCAGAAGTGGCACGGTGGCTCAAATGGTAGAGTGCTCACCTTGAGCTGAATTGCTCAGGGAAAGTGCTGCCCAGGCCAAGAGTTCAAGCCCTGCAACTGACCAAAAAAAAAAAAAAAAAAAAAAGTTAAGCATTCGCATCTACACAGCTAGTAAGAGACAGGGCTGAGGTTAAATAACATATCTGTACTGTTCTGAAGCTTTTTCTTTTTGTTGTTTATAAGACCTAGACATAATTAGGGTTTCCCTAAGTAAACGAATCCAAGTATACTGCCTATGAATCGCTGCTATCTAGTTTTCCACCTCTGCTTTTACAATGCATCCCTCCATCAGCATTTTAAAGTACTTACCAAACTGGTTTGCTCTCTCCCATGAGAGCACAATCCAGCCCTCTCATTTTATTAATACCCGGGCAAAGTCATTTTTAACATACCTTCTTCCATCTGATGACATTCTTTTTAAGAATGATCCAGAAATGAAATAAATAATAATAATGCACAGAAAGGACTTCTGGATAAAGAAAAACTCTTTTTTTAAGAAAAATCATACATATTTGTATATGTATACAAACCATACACATTTACAGACACAACATTATACAGGGGATTGCCAAGTAATTTTAATTAAACTATCTACAGAAAATATAATTTACTTAACCTCTAATTTGTACCATTAATGTAAGAGTTTTGCTGCCTTTTAAAGTTTTAAACATTGGTAGCCGTTGAAAGAATTAAATTTATAAAACATTGTTCTCTCTCAAGAAGACATTTTACACCCAAACTAAAATTTAGCCTTTTCAGCCCCAAATTTTGTAGCTTATGTTTAACTTTTTAAATATACAGTGACAGGGTGGGGAACATGGCTTAGTGGTAGAGTACTTGCCTAGCATGCATGAAGCCCTAGGTTCCATTCCTCAGAACCACATAAACAGAAAAACCTGGAAGTGGTGCTGTGATTCAAGTGGTAAAGTGCTAGCCTTGAGCAAAAGAAGCTCAGGGACAGTGTCCAGGCCTTGAGTCCAAGCCCCAGGACAGGAAAGAAAGAAAGAAAGAAAGAAAGAAAGAAAGAAAGAAAGAAAGAAAGAAAGAAAGAAAGAAAGAAAGAAAGAAAGAAAGAAAGAAAGAAAGAAAGAAAGAAAGAAAGAAAGAAAGAAAGAAAGAAAGAAAAGAAAGAAAGAAAGAAAGAAAAGACAGGATTGAAGTAAGCCAAATCTATTTCTTCGTTTTTATACTTTTTCCTTTTTTTTCCCTTTCTACATAGTTTAAAATACAGGATTGTATAGTACCATGAGGACTGGAGAAACAAATAGTTCTTGTGGCAAATTCTAATACTGGATCCTGAACACACATCACCTTGAAATATATATAGTCAAGTCCATATGTTGTGGGGAACCTGCTGTATAGTTAGGACTTTTCTAAATTAACTTTTATGTAGATAAATGTTGCTGAAGCATTTAAATGGATGTAACAACAAATGTGCTGATTGGAGCCCACCTGTCTATTATTAACAATCACCATGATAATTATTAGAACTTAAAGCAATGAAAATTTTCAGAAGGAGTATTTAATTGCTAGTATGCCAAGGAATTATTTTAATGAAAAACAACCAAATTTTAGTGAGTCTTACAATCATTTGCAAATTATTTGTAGTCCCTGATCCCTCAGCTGATCTCTACCACTTCCCTACTCTTGGTGTGTCACTATCTGAGCGCCTTGTTCCACAGTGACCTATCAAAGATACTTGTGATAGGTTGACATTCCCTTTAAGGCCGAGGATGTTTAACTCTTCCTCACAAAGCACAAGGGATCTCTATGTGTAACTGTATTTTCCACTGGAGAATATCAGTTCTCTGACACTATGGGCACTTCTGCCAGGTATGCACTGAATCTACTGACTACTAACAGCTAGTAACCTTCCTCACCACACCCAAACAGGAAAGATGAAATGTGCCTACTTTTACAGTTGTTAACCTAGCAATTTGCCTAAATTGCAACAGAGACAACATAACAATATAAAAGCATGAATGGGATAATAAATATCAGATGATATGACAGTCAGATGAAGTAAAAATAGTTCCAATCATTACAAAAAAGTTGGTAGAAGTTGTCTGGGCACCAGAGGCTCACCCTGGCTACTCAGGAGGCTGAGATCTGAGGATCGCATTTTGAAGCCAGCCAGGCAGAAAAGTCTGTGAGACTCTTATCTCCAATAAATTATGCAGAAAAAGCCAGAGTGGTGCTGTGACTCAAGTGGAATAGTGTTAGCCCTGAGCACAAAGAAGCTCAGAGAGGGTGCCCAGGCCCTAAGTTCAAGCATTAGGACCAGCAAAAAAAAAAACCCAAGTTGGTAGGCATCTAAGTATTTTAAAGCAATATTAGCATTCCACTTAAAGTTTATTACCTAATTTTGGATATGTTTGGAGACTGTTTTGCTAAAAATAATGGACAACACAATAAAACATAAATGAAGACATACAAAGTCTGTAATATTAGTCAACAAATGAACAAACATCAACTTTAGAATCCATGAAACAATCAGGTGTCTATCAACAAGGTCAATACTGACTATTGTTACAAGGTACAAACATATAAGAGAGATGATATTGAAAATCATAATACCAAATTAAACTCTGTCTTGAAAACAGATATGAAATTAATAATAGTTATTAAAAAAGGAAACATGTAAGTCTGCCCAATACCATAAAATTCAACTTTGTGGTTGGATTTTTGTATCCCACACATACTTGACTCCTATAAAATATGAAAAGCACTTTTTACTTAACCTTGTCTATGAATTTATCTTAATCCATTAGCTGCAAAGCACATTCATGCAACAGCAGCAATAACAAAACTGAAGATTAAAGTGCAGCTAGACTCAGTCTCAAAAATTTCTCTCTGTAGTGAATATAAACTGTAGGTAAGTGATATTTGTGACAATAACTTAAGTATAAGTTAATTAACTAAGCTAATTTAAAATTAGGTTATAACAGAGACTGAAGACAAGTTATGGAGATGACAAGTAGGCATATAAAATGTTATACTAAATGCTATGACATCAGGGAAATACAAATTGCATATACATTTATGAGTATAACTTATCCCACAATACTAAAATCATAAAATGCTGGTAATACAGTATACATAACAGGAGCTCTAATTAATTGCTAAAAATGATATAATCACTTTATAAGACAATTACTTAGCTTCTCTTACAAAATTAAACTTGCTCTAACTATACAATAGAGTAAGTCTCATTTACCATGTAAAAGGAATTGAAAATGTCATCCACACAAAGACCTGCACAGGAAAGCTTACAGCGTCTTTCTTCCCAGTCTCTCAAACATGAAAATAACAGACATCCTTTATTGTGGGGCATTAAGATAATGTAATATACTTTTTAGCAAAAAGAAATGTTAACAAGCCATGAAGAAATATGTAAGAAAGTTAAATACATATTACTAAATGAATGAAGTCTATCTTAAAGGGCTATATATAATATTACAGGTCCACAAGATGTTTCTTGAAAAGGCACAACCAGAGAGAAACTAAAAAGATTAGTGGTTTCCCATGGGAAAGGAGTCATGGAGGATAAATAGGTGAAACAGAAAGGATTTGGTGGATATAAAACTTCTCTGTCTGATTCTGTAATGGTAGAAACATGTCACTCTGCATTTCTCCAAACCCACAGAATACACAACACCAAGAATTAAACGCTATGTTAACCATAGACTTCAGGTGATAATGATGTATCATTGCAGACTTCATAAAAAGGTCAGTCTTATGGGGAGTGTTGCTAATTAAGGAGGCTGAACATGGGGAACACTGGTGTACATGAAAATGTTTCCTATATTCTGTTCAATATTGCTAAAAACTTAAAAAATAAAAGCAAGCAATCAAAAGAAAACCTACTCTCACTACTAACATAATTATCTATATTTGTATGCTTTCTTTTACTCATGAATGAATTGTGTATCCTCCTTTAGCCCCTTTCATGGTTACACTGGATATTTCTTCACCTGCCAAGGATTTTATATCACAATTTTTACCTATTTTTTCTCCATCATTAATTTCCTGTCTTTCTCAAGTCATTTTCTATCCATATAAAATTATAACTGTCACAGTAAAAAGGAAATATTACAGTTTTTATTATTTTTAGGTTGTTGTGCAAAGATGTTTCATTTATGAGTACAATGCACTCAATTCAGACATTTCCTTTAGCCTTAATTGTTTTTTAACTTTTAAGTAAATTATTTGTTTCCTTACCGTTAGTCAAAGATTTATTTTCCATTAACACTTTGGTTTGTATTAATTACATGTTGTTAATAATCCAATGGTCAATGTACCACAATAAGCCATTGAATTTGATCCTTGAAGATAATTTGGTTCAAAAGACTACTTCCATTGTTTTTTGTTTTTGTTTTTTAAGGAAATTCTCTCTTTACTAGACTTATATATACTCCACTCTTGTATTTTTCTCCTGATTTCCATGAGTATGTTTTGAACCAACATTGCTGAAATTGTGCCCTTATTTTATGACTTCTAAATGTTGAGTTCCCAGAATTCAGTCTTCTGTCCTCTTTTCTTCTTTATATGCCATCACTTCACCAGTAACCTTATCAATAATCATATGGCTTTGGGTGTTATCTAATGGTAACTAAATTTATTATCTCTAAGAAAACTCTGCCCTTAGCACTAACTTGCAAAAGTACTTCTCTACATGGTATCATTACTTGAATATACACATACAGACACACACACATGCATGCACACACACATACATCCAAAGACACATACATATGCACATGCACATACACATATACAGGTAAATATGTTAACAGAATGAAGAATCCTTGAAAAGAATAATCTAGTAAGAGGGAAGAGCAAATGAAAAGACCTATGGTGGACATAGTTTTGGTTTTGATATCTTTCCTTGAGCAATTAAGTATAAGCTTTCTATGGAGTTAGAGTGAGTGAACTACTCATTGTTCAGTGAATTTTTAGAGTTTTATATATAAGCCATCCGCAGAGTTAGTCAGTTAAAATTCAAAGTGCATCTTGAATGTAACCTCTTTTAGAATCTTCATCATAACCAATTTTTCCTCCCCAAGTCCACTATAATGCTCTCTCATGACTCCTCATACTTAGCAGTTCATTTTTCACATAGAAGTCAAAGTTGTCCTTTAGGGTATAGGTGGGAGCATGTATAGTTAATGTTATATGTACATATATGTGTATGTATATTTAATATTATACACATATGTATATATTTAATGTGTATACATGTATTTGTGGACATGTATTTAATGGTTGCATATATATACATTAAATATATACATGTATATAACATTAATTATATACATACATATTCTACATTGGCTTTCTAAACATCAACAAGTTAATCCAACCTCTTTTTTTAAAATCCAATATCTTTACCATGATAATTCAACATTTTTACCACCTACCTGTGCTGTCCTATATGACTACTTATTGCCTTTTTAATAACATCTCCTAACATTGATCCTTTTCTCATGCCACTTCAACTCCATAGCATCCTTTCCCTTTATCAGATCAGCTAAAGCCATGTCCACTAGGCCTTTGTATTTGCTATCCTAGCTATCTGGAACATTTTTCCAATTGATTTTTGCGTGGCTTGTTTCTTAACCTCATTTAAGTTTCTGCCAATATATCACCCCATTGTCAGTCCCTTAGTAAGCATTCTATTTGAAAACCACCCCTGGCATTCTCCACGTCTTCATACTCTTTTATTTTCTTAAGTTGCACTTGTCTCAAATGGTATTTTAGTTGTTATTAAGTAGCATGTAATACTGTAATATTCCTATGAAGGTAGATACTTGACTCTAGAGCTCATCAAAGAGCTTAACTAATTACTCTTACCCAATTAGCTATTACCAAGTACAGAAGAGTTTAAGGAGCTATCATTAATTCCAAATTGTATAATTGTTTGGGAAGTACACAGAGCTATAGATGGAATTATTAATACTAAGGAGTGCAATACTGTAGCAATAATAGGACATGGAAACAGACAGTACTGGAATGACTAAAGAAGTTTCCAAATATTCAAAAAATGCCCAGACAAAGAAGTGTAAGAAATGTTGCTATGGATCTACAACAATAGTTCAGGTTGCTGCCCAGTTATTTCTTGCCTATGTTGAGTCCAATTTTCACCTACTTTGTTTCTTATTTTCAGTACTGTTGCTATTTTGTTAGGAATTAATATTTGCCTCTGAGTTCAACAGTCTGAAACTGACAGAAGGCCTATGTTAACAGAGTTACCAGCAAGTAAAATGAAGTCTTAGGGTACAATGAGTTTTCCATTATTATCCACTAAATTCTACAATCAAGCTGGCCTAACCTTAAAAAACACCTTTTATATTCTCACCTCTTGAACTGTTTTACACTTAGTTGTTTATATCTCCATTTTCCCTATTAACTTACATAATAAATATCAGAAATCTGCTGAAGTTTGTCACAGTGCTTGGCTTATTCGTTTGACTATTATTGATGTGATTGTTATTATTATTATTATTATTATCATCATCATCATCATTGAATATCATTTCAGATATCCTGCACATTATTCCAAACCTCTGCAAAAGATACAGACAGGATTTTAGGGGAAAATAGTCTTCTTTCTGCACAGTAAATTTTAAAAAATTATAAATAAAATAAACAAAAAACTACCCAAACTAAGAGCAACCCATGGAATGGGGAAAAGTGTCAGTTATTCCACAGATAAAGGAAATCCAGAATACATATAAAACTGAAGAAAATAAATAGCAAGAGAACAAATAATTCAATTAATAAATGGGCAAATGGAATAGTACTCAAAGAAGAAATACAAATGGGATAGACACATGAGGAAATATTCAACATCCTTAGCCATAAAGAAACTGCAAATAAGAACCATAATAAGATTCCATCTCACACTGGGCACAGGTGGTTGGCTTACACCTGTAATACTAGCAACTTAGGAAGCTGAGGTCTGAGGATTGCCATTTAAAGCCAGCCTGTGCAGGATAATCTGAGACTCTATTTCCAATACCTTACCAAAAAAGCCAGAAGGGGAGCTGTGGCTCAAATGGTAGAGTGCTAGCCTTTAGCAAAAGTAGCTCAGGGACAGTGGCTAGGTCCTGAATTCAAGCCCTGAGACTGGTAAAAATCAAAAATAGAAACAGAAAATAAAATCATTCCATTTTACCCCAGTCACAATAGCAACCATTAAGAAATCAAATAGCAAATACTAGTCAGGATAGAGTGATGGAACTCTCATACATCATTGATAGTGATGGAAATTATTGCAACCACTATGGAAATCAGCATTGTGGCTCCTAAAACTCAGACTAGATCTTCCTTATGATCCCACCATACCATTGTGGAAATACGGTTGGACATATGTCTAAAGTGCAGTAAATAAACTTCCAAAAAGACACCTGCATATATGTTTATTTGTTTATTGCAGCACTGTTTGCAGTAGCTAAATAATGGGATCAGCTGGGGAGCTCAAACATAACTGAATGGATAAAGATGATGTACAACACATATACTATAGAACATTACAAAGTCATAATGTTGACACTAAAACATGTTATTTGCAATTAGAGGCCATCATATTGACCAAGACAACCCAAGAGATCAAAAAGAAAATAGTGTAATTTTCCCTCAAATATGGAAGCTATTCATAAAAGACACACATATTCATAGATATGTAGATGAATGCATATTTACAACATGCATATGCATGCAATACATAATATATGTATATATATAAATATATACTTAATTATTTATATGGATAAACATAGAACATGTATCAAATTAAAGGGAAGGGAAAAGCAGAGGAGAAAGGGAAAAGGGAAAAAGAAAGATAAAAGGTAATTTTGTAATAAATGCAAGTATATATGAAAACAGCTAAATGGACCTCAATGAAAGCTCCCTTCTTCAACAGTCGCCAAGTCTCCACTGAAAAATTCAATACAATTATATAAATATTTATTTACTATTGTCTTCCTCATAGTCTTCGCAGTCCCATTTTTTACTATTTGGTCCACTATCAAATCCCTAAAGTCTGGCATGTAGTAAGGATTAATTTACAAATAAGCTAGTAAAACATATTCGTTTAACCAACATACCTAAGAATTGGAGAAGTTGCTGAAAGGTAAAACAGGCTCCATTCTAAGATACATTTGCATCTATTTGTAACATTCTAAAATCAAATGGTTTAAATAGGGATACAGGTGGACCCAATGCAACAATGAGATGTACAAGAAGTTATATCAAAAAATGAACTTTACAACTTTGGCGCTGGGGGTGGGGGGGAAGAGATGGGAAGGGGAAACAAAGGAGGAGGCAACAATGCTTGATAAAAAAGTGCACTCATTACCTTGCCTATGTAATTGTAACCCCTCTGTATGGTATTTTCACAATAAAAAATTTAAAAATAAATAAATAAAATAAAATGGGATCCAAACACAAAGGCTGGGTAATAGAGAGCCTGCCCAGCAAGTACAAGACCTTGAATACAAACCTTACCACCAAAGAGAAGATCATTTCTTCCTTCTTTTAATGATCAACTGTTTATACAGAAAGCTATGCTGGTATAGATACAAGAGCAATGACAGAACTTTTAAGCACACATGATTCCCTTTGATAAGAAAAAGTTGTCTGACATATATACACACTGCATCTTATTACATATTACCCTCTCCAATGAAATGAATGTTTGAGATTAAATAGCAAACTGAAATTTTTAAAAGCTGTCTCAGAGATTATTTAATACATAGCACAGCAAATGGAAGGAAAAGATGATTTAAAAGTTAATGGCAACATTTTTTGCATATTTGGTCATATTTCCAAATGGTCTACTC
The DNA here is from genome assembly GCF_024711535.1 of Dipodomys merriami. Taxonomy (NCBI): domain Eukaryota; kingdom Metazoa; phylum Chordata; class Mammalia; order Rodentia; family Heteromyidae; genus Dipodomys; species Dipodomys merriami. The sequence goes on from NW_027206290.1 coordinate 13,210,818, forward strand.
TAACTCTCTGATTTTCCAAATTGCTAATTTCCTTGTGTAAAACAATTCCATGTGATAAGTTTTTTAAAAAGAGACCTGTGATACATAAAAAAGCATTAAACATAATTTGAAATTTAAATTGTTTCCCAACTAAATTATTGTGCATTACATTGTGTTCAATTTTTACTGCTGTTATGTAGTCCATTTACATATGGCAGTAAAAGACAGTTAAACCATTAAATTACATGACTTTCCCAGAATTGCTCTTCAATTATGATAAAATTAAGCTCTCATGGCTTATTTATAAACATGGTCAATACATTGCATATACCTTTGTACTAAAACCTGGTTTAAAAAATGGCTCTGGCCATTTACTAACCTGTACTGAAAAGTCTGTGTGTGTGTGTGTATGTGTGAGAGAGAGAGAGAGAGAGAGAGAGAGAGAGAGAGAGAGAGAGAGAGAGAGAGAGAGAGAGAGAGAGAGAGAGAGAGAGAAAGATAGGGGGCTGTAAAATTATTTTCAAGGAAGAAAGAAAACATAATAATATTTTTAAAAAGAACTGGCATAGCATTAGATGCAACTGTATTTTTTTTAAAGTGGCCTTAGGATAGGAATTTCCAGCAAAGAAATGTAAGTTTCTCTTTTTTTTCTTTCTAAAAAAATCTCAGGGAATAGTACTAAATTTTCTCTTATTTAATTTTGTTATTTGGGTAAAAGGGATAGAAGTATTGAAGAATTTATGAAATATCTCAATTTTCTCTGATTTTTAAAGGTTTTTAAAGCAGTTTTGTAAACTCAGAAAAGTCAAAAGTCTATTTAAGGTTGCTCCGTGGTGAGGAAGTTTTCTGCAGTTGTCCCCACCTGATACCTTGGCTGGTATGCCTGCATTTATGCTTTACAAATCCACTCAATAAACACTAAAATCTCCACTTCAGTTCAGTTATAATCAATTCAGAGTGATCTCCCAACTCTACAGTCCTTTCTTGACCAACTCAAAAAGTCAGAAAGTAAATCAGATTGATAATAAAATCAAATTGTAACCCGCAATGTTTACCAAACTGGGTAAATGCAAGAGCAGATCAGCAATGCTAATCATGCAAAAGTTTTGCAGTGACTTTTTTCTCCATTCTAATATAGCTATTTTACTTTAACATCTATAGAACTCACTTTTGAGAGATCTGTTGGCAACATTTGGATGAAACCAGAATTCATAGCTGATTAAGGAAAGTCAAGCCAAAAAGTCTGCCTTGCTTGGTGCAGAATCATGAGAAATCCTGGTGAAGGCAAGTTTATGTTTCAGTGCATAAAAATAAATGATGAAGTGGCGACCTGCGATTGTTACTAGTGAGACAAAATGCATTTCAATTTATGATACATATTTCTGAGACAATCCTTGTCACTACCATGTTTTGAACCATGCTGGCACATATGGTGATGTACATCTGCTACATCCAATACAGACCTGTCCGTTACTCCCAAAGAAAGGCTGGCAAAACAAGAGAAAGACCTCAACTGGAGTCTTGGACACCATGATCCACACCTGTCTCCAGTTGAAACCTACTAAACCGATTTCTGTTTTCAAAACAAATTCAGAAAGTTAAAACAAAAAAAGTTCTGCTGCTGATTAAGAAACAAACAGAATCTGTCCTGCTCAAGGGAAAATTGGGTAATGTCCTTCAGGGAGATGCCATTTCAAAGAAGAACCATCTTCTGCCACGGTGGCAGCCAGAGATTGCAGCCAAAATTCCATCAGAGACAACATACAGTCTGTTCCCTGAACAGAGGAGGGATGCCTCATATGCTAATGAGATTGGCAATCCTAGAAAGGCCATCCAGTACAGCACAAGGAAAACAAGGAGGGTAAAATAGGGAAAACACCGGCCTCAGGCACTTTGCCAGACTTACTAGGAGAAGAGCTGCCTCCAGCTCATGCGAAAGACACAAAAAGGCACATTGACTCTCTACAAACACAGTGGTGACAAAATGGCCAGACAGACAGTTTGATCACAGATCTCATCTGGCACCTTGCCCTTCTCTTCTGGCTGTCGATTCTAGATAGAGATCTTTGCTTCTTTCTCCATTTTGTCTATTTTTAAGGGAGACCTTCTGCCTGTAGGCCTTCCATTATTTTGAGTTACAATCCAAATGTTGTCTACCTGAACAATCAATTCTACTGTCATTTTTGGGTTAACTAAAAACTTCCCCCCCTTTTTTTTTCTTTTTTCACTTTTTTTTTTAATTGTGAAAATACTGTACAGAGGGGTTACAATTACATGGGCAAGATAATGAGTACATTTCTTATCAAGCATTGCAGTCTCCTCCTTTGTTTCCCCTTACCATCCCTTTTCATATCCCTCCTCCCGATTCCCCACCCAACCCCCAACCCCCATCCCTGCTCCAAAGATGTAAAGATAGTTTTTCAACATAACATCTTGCACAACTCATTGTTGCAATGGGTCCACCTGTATCCCTATTTAAACAATTTGTTTTTTTCCCTTCCCCTCCCCAAAGTATACCAACATCAAATACAGTGAAAAGAGAGGCTATACCGTGGGGGAGGGACATTGTACAAGGCAAAAAAGAAATCATCTTATAAATATGTTAGAAACAATAGCAAGAAAGAAAAACCATTTGAGTCCTTATCTTGGGGTTCATTTCGCTTAACATCAACTTATCTGACCGTTTCTACTTGTCTCAGACATGTACTAGTTATTGCAAATAAGGGAAACCATGGGACCTATGTTTCTTTGCACCTGGCTTACTTCATTTAATATAATTTTTTCCAAGTCTTTCTATTTCCTACAAATGGGGCAATGCCATTCTTTCTGATGGAGGCATAGAATTCCATTGTGTATATATACCACATTTTCTTGATCCATTCATCTACTGAAGGGCATCTGGGTTAGTTCCATATCTTAGCTATGGTAAATAATGCTGCTATAAACATAGTTGTGCTGGTAGCTTTAGTATAGTATTGTTCATGATCATTTGGGTAAATGCCCAAAAGTGGGATTGCTGGGTCTTAGGAGAGCTCTATGTGGAGTCTTTGGAATAAATTTACACTCCCACCAACAATGAAGTAGGGTTCCTTTCTGTCCACATCCCCTCCAGCATCTGTTGTTATTAGAGTTCTTGATTATAGCCATTCTAACTGGGGTGAGGTGGTATCTCAATGTTGTTTTGATTTGCATTTCTTTATGGCTAGTAGGGGGGTTGAGCATTTTTTCATGTGCATTGACCATTTTACTTTCCTCTTCAGAGAAGTTTCTCTGTAAGTCTTTAGCCCACTTATTTATCGGGCAGTTGTTTCTTTGAGGATTTGTTGTTGGGGAATTTAATTTTTTGAGTTCCAGGTATATTTTAGCTATGAGACCCTTGTCTGTTATATGGCTAGTGAAGATCTTCTCCCAGTCTGTGGGCTTTCTATTGATCTGAACCCACAGACCTATAGCCATCTAATCTTCGATAAGGGAGCTAAAAATATAGAATGGAAGAAAGACAGCTTCTTCAGTAAATGGTGCTGGCAAAATTGGTTAATCACTTGTAGAAAACTAAAGCTAGATCCTGCACCAGAATCAATTCCAAATGGATCCAAATGAAGTAAAACAGACACCCTGAAAACATTGCAGGATGGAATAGGAGAAACCCTAGGCCTCCTTGGCACAGGCCGAAATTTTCTTAATAGAGACCCAGAAACACAACAAATCAAAGAAAGGTGGGACAAATGGGATTACATGAAATTGCAGAGCCTCTGCATGGCAAAGAATATAGCTAGAAGTTCAATAGAAAACTTCCCTTTTAAACAGCTAATAACACTTTGTGTAGAAACTATGATGAATCCACCAACTTAAAGTACAGGCGATTTGTATTGTTTTAAACCCCTTCTATTCAATACAATAAATAACTAATTTCATCATTTACTTTATTTTTTTAATATTTTTGGTAAAGATACTGTACAGAGGGATTACAGTTAAATAATTCCATCATTTATTTAAAAGTGTACCAAAGACACTTCTTCTTCACATCTGAGTTAGGGAAACTCTTCAAGAAGTACTAATGCCTTGTTCCAACTCAAACATTCCAATTTAATTGGTACAAATTATGTTCTAGACATTGAGATTTATAAAACCTCCCCCAAAGTACAACTTAATTTGGAAGCAATTATTATAGTGACTGAAAAGTATGCTCTACAAGCTTCCCATGTTCAAAGTTCAGCTCCTGAATTTACTAAGGGTGCCTTGGGAAAGATTATTTCTCTAACAAATGGCAACAGATTCAAGCAGTTTTTGTGAGAACTTAACACAAGAATGTACAAAAATGCCTTGTATATAGTATGTTCTCAATACATACTAAGAAATGAATCACTGATTAAAAACATATCTCAGTACAAAGCCAAACAGAAGAAGCCTGTTTATATGATTTTTTGTGAATTTTTTAGATTCATTCCAATCATTTGAAACATATTTACTAAACAATTTACATTAGTTCTCATGGCTGCCATAACAAATTACTACAAACTTAGTTGTTTTAAATAGTACATATTTATTACTATATTTGTGTGGGTCAAAATCTGACAGTACTGACTACACCAAAATTAAGTTGTTGGCAGGGCTATGTTCTTTCTGTAAGCTTCAGGGAAGAATCTGTTTACTTGCCTTCTTCAACTTGTTGAGCGTCCTCCACCTTCCTTGGCTCACAACCCCATTCCTCTGTCTTCAAAGGCAGCAACAGTGCATCTCTCTGATGCTTTCTTTTCAGTCACCAGCTGGGAGGGGTATCTAGCATTAAAGGCTTATGTGACCAGATTGGGTGTACCTGGAATATAATGGCTTCTTTCCCCACCTCAAGGACTAGGAACTCAGTCCCAGCTAGAACATCCTATTTGCCAGCAATTTCAGGGATTAGTTTTTTTGGAAAGTTCACTGGAATAAATAAACTCCTCTATTCCTTAAATTTTAAATGTGTTTTCTGTTTTGCAAAATAGATTTCAGTTGTAGTATTATAGAAATTATTACAAAATGATAACTAAGTATCTGGATGGATGCTAGAGGCTCAGTGGGCTCCTGGCTACTCATGAAGCTGAGATCTGAGGATCATGGTTCAAAGCCAGTAGGGGCAGAGAAGTCTTTGAGAGTCTTATCTCCAATTAATCATCAAAAAGCTTAATCCTCAGTGGTAGAGCACCAACCAGGAGCAAAAAGCTAAGGGACAGTGCCCAGGCCCCAGCTGCAGCCTTGCCCCCACCTCTGCCACCAAAACAAAAAATAAACAAGAGCCCAAAAACCTATTTAACTTTTCCTATGACACCAGCCAGTAATTGATGAGATAGTGAGATTTAGTGAGGAATAAAGCAAATCACTTTTAGGTACAGATTATAGTGATGATAATGATTGTGTGTTAACTTTAAAATATCCTTATTATTTCATCTTAGAATTTAGAATTTTGTTTCCTCAAAGCAAGATTCCTTTCCTACTGTAATAGCACATTACTTTTACAGACTCCAAAGGAAAACTACTTGAGCAAAACTAGGTAATAAGATCCCACCCGAGTCGATCTTGTTTCCTGACACTATTCACACCTCTCAGGATAATCCATCATTTCTCTGCAGTATCAATTGACCCTGAAAAGTCTGGGCAAGTTCCCAGAAACCTGTGTGTTAGCCCACACAGTAAGAGAAAGAGGGTGGTACAACTGGGAAAAGCTCGATTGCATAAATTTCTGCCTACTAACCAATACCTCCACCTTGAAGCATACAGTTTGAAATGGATACCACTGTCCATGATTCTCAGAAAGACTAACTAGACGACAATATTAAGGTCAGGTTTACCACATACCTGTCTCTTTGGTCATGCTTTATCTAAAACAGCCAGGGCTTATGAGAGTGGCTCATGTGTCCTTTCCCCTCTTGCTGCTTCTATCTACAAAGTGATTTATCACAGTGCATAGTCCTTCCATTCATGCAGTGGTAGAGCTGGGAGTCAGGGTGGATGTTGTCTTGGAGCAGTGGAGGAAAAGTGTGAGATAAGACTCAATAGCTACAGCAAAGCTCAATGATGGAAGGCTCTAGATGCTGGGCTGAGGGGTGGGGGCTTGATTCATTAAATGATAGGAAGCTACCCAAAGCTGTGAGGTACAGCAGTGACATGAAGATAGTGGTATTATTAAAAAGAACCATCTGAAGGTGCCATGCATGAAGATGTAGAATCCAGGAGAAATAAAAGTGCAGCTAGTCAGGACACGACCACAAGAACCCCAGGCTTAGCTGATAAGGGCTGATAAGAGCCTGCTAGAGTGTGGCAGTGGGTGTGAAGCAGAAGCCAGGATACACCTAAGACTTCTGAGCTTAGTGACTTACTTTATACAGGGGATAATTTTAAGAGACACTTCAAGCTGGGTACCAGCAATTCACACCTGTAATTCTAGCTACTCAGTAGGCTGAGATCTGAGGATCATGGTTCAAAGCCAGCCTGAGCAGGAAAATCTGTGAGACTCTTATCTCCAATTAGCCACCAGAAAACCAGAAGTGGCACTGTGGCTCAAGTGGTAGAGTGCTAGCCTTGAGCTGAAGAACTGAGGGACAGCGCTCAGGCCCAGAGTTCAAGCCCTGCAATGGATAAAGTTAATTAATTAATTAGTTAATTAATTAAAAAAAGAAAAAGAGAGAGAGTTCAGAGATGATTAAAATGTAAAATTATGTCAGGCGCCAGTGGCTCACTCCTGTAATCCTAGCTACTCAGAATACTGAGATCTGAGGATTGATGTTCAAAGCCAGCTGAGGCAAGAAAGTCAGTGAAACTCTTATTTCCAATAACCCACCAGAAAACCGGAAGTGGTGCTGTAGCTCAAGTGGTAGAGCACTAGCCTTGAGCTGAAGAGCTGAGGGACAGTGCTCAGGCCCAGAGTTCAAGCCCCAAGACCAACAAAAAATTAATTAATTAATTAATTAAAATAAAATGTAACATTATGGCACTAGGACAATGGTGGTACTGCTAACAAAAATAAGGATGTGGGGAAAGTAAATTGATCAGAAATTTTAGATTGACTATTAAAATGTATCAGACTTCTCTTGATGTTAGTATAAGGTGCAAATGTTTGATGTCAACCACAAGATTCTGCCTTAAATCCCCTGACATCTCTAATAGTCATAGTCCCAATTCTTTTGGTGGCAAATATTTTTAAGTACATTGCATGGACCAATTTTTTGCCTATACATACAAACCCTTATCTGCCCAGGGATGGAACTATAATTTGTGATTATTTCAAATAATGTGGAATACCAAATACAACTGCTGAATTTAAATCAATAGATAATAGCCTCTCTTTTCCCTAGAAGGACTATGTAGTCTTATGATATCCAATGGCCAACCTAGTAAGTAAATGGTCACAGAACAAGAGATGGAAAGAATAAAAAAGAAATATGGACTGAGGCCTCATTGTTTTTAATCCAGTCAAACCTATGCCTATCAGGCTTCCCAGATATATAGACCAATTAATACCCTGTTTTAGACGAAACTTAGGCTTCTGTAGCTTTTGTCTCAAAACCGTGACAACTTGGTAGTCCCCAGGCTACCTCTGTGTGGAATGTTTGTATATAGTCTGCCTGAATAGTTCCCACTTGTCAGTAGGATTCAAGTTAAATGATACTTTCTCAAAGAGTTGTGTCCTGAAGAATCATCCAAAAATAGGTCCCTTCATGTTGTTTCCTCACATTTTCTTATTTTTTATTTAGTCTTTCTTATAATTTGTAGAAATACCATTATAAGCCAATATTTACTTAAGATGTCTCTTTCCAGTGTTATTTTCCACATTACCCTCTTACCATGGTCAAGTCCCACAAGAATGACAAAAAAATCTTATGTCTTTAAGACATAAGTCAATTAAAGAAAATGTGATGATGCATTGAAAGCTAGAGAGAAGACAGATGAGTAAAACTGACAGACCCAGGAAAACTGAATTTCCAAACCCCTGCTGGAAAGAGAAAAGACATAACCTAATCTGTACCCAGGAAAGCTGGGCTCCTATTTCTTCATTAGAGGAAAAAGAGCCAAACCCAAGTCTATTTAAGAAACAAGCAGACATCTAGAAACACACACACACACACACACACACACACACACACACACACACACACACACACACACACACACACACACACACACACACACACACACACACACACCATGTGAATAGCTTCTTATCTTGCAACATTTGATTAAGTTTATTCCCTGAATAGGTAAAGTTCTAAATAGAGGAAATCTGAGTTAGACAACACCAGGCAGGGCTGAGGAAGGGGCACAGGGATAGCCAGGTGACTAGATAAACCTTTCTAAAGTACACAGGAAAACAAAGTATCTCCTCCAACAGAAAGTGACATTATTCATCATCAGGTGGAAAATAGGATCATTTTTTTAAAGATTGATCAAAATGCTTAGAAAAGTATCTGTTCTTAGGAGTTGTCCAATGTGGCGGCTGGCTATCTTGATTCACACCTTGTAAACTCCCCAGTCACAGGCAATAGGGGTATAACTCAAGTGGTAGAGTACTTGCTTAGCAAGTGTGATATCCTGAGTTCAAATCCCATTACTGCAAAGATGAGGGAGGGGAGAGTGGGAAAAGAAAACTGCAAAATGTAAATTATATTCTATTGTATTGTATTGTATTCCAGTACAAGTGATAAGAATACAAATTAACAAAATAAGCACAAAGACAAATTAGAGACAAAAATCATCACAGATAGAATTCAAAATATTTTTCTAAACTGGAGGTCCAAATATCTTGCATACTAAATGACACAGATCTATATCTGTATCAAAACAAAGCACTATGAAATTCCAGAACAGTAGTGGTTGTGAGAATGTACTAGAAGTTTTCAGAAAAAATGAGTCAAATTATATACAGAGGATCAATATCACAATAACACAATATAAAAGCAATACAGCTATAAAAGACAAGTAATTAATGTCTTCATACTGCTTAAAGAACCTAGTTCCAAACTAAAACTCTAGAATTATTCAGGCAATAAGTAGAAAGGTAAATGGAGACATTTTCTGACCTCCAGCAATCTAAAAAGAACAAAATCTTTCATCTTTTTGCGAGATAAATTTTGTTAAAATTAAGTGATAAACCAAGAAGGCAAATAAACATCAGGTCCAAGATAGGGAAGCAAACACAGGAGAGAAGTTAGAATAAAGATAAGACACTGTGCAGATGGCACTCTAATGGCAGAGGGAAAAGACCCCTCTGCAGAGTACTGAAGGTGGCCTTGTATAGACAGAGCAGATGCAGAGTGTGGGGAATGCCATGAGCATGGGATCCTATACTGTGCAGTGCTTTGGGGAGAGATTAAATTACCCACCCATAGTATGTGGAAAATACTGAGATAAAAATAGAAATTATAGCCAGGCACCGGCGGCTCATGCCTGTAATCCTAGCTACTCAGGAGGCTGAGATCTGAGGATTGTGGTTCAAAGCCAGCCCAGGCAGGAAAGTCCATGAGACTCTTATCTCTAATAAACCACTAGAAAACCAGAAGTGGCACTGTGGCTCAAGTGGTAGAGCACTTGCCTTGAGCTGAAGAGCAGTGGGATAGCACCCGAGCCCAGAGTTCAAGCCCCACGACTGACAAAAAAAAAATTAAATACTGTACAGAGATGACAATGAAAACAGAATAACAATAAAATAATAATAATAATATTTAGTGCTTCTTAGATGGAAAGCATTATTTTTTGTTGTTTAATTTTATTTTTGCAATTTTGGGTTTGAACTCAGAGCCTTTAGCTTGCTCAGTTTCTTTTCCATTGACCCTCTACAAACTGAGCCATGCCTCCAGACTGTCTTCGTGGAAGTCTAGTTATTGTGGACATAGTATCTCATATACTTTTCTCCTGGGCTTGGACCATGTTTCTTTGGATCTAACCCTCCTGATAGCTAGAATCACAGATGTAAGCCACTGCCACTTAGTAACAAGAATAATTTTATATCATTAAATTTATTGACTTAATAAATAAAATCTTCACCATAAACCAGTGTTGTAAGTATTGTGATTGCTTAATTTACAACTGAACGAATTGAGACACAAAGTATGAATTATGTAATCCACACTCACCTGGCTAGTCTGGGAGTTGGGCTCTAGATGCTGTTGTCTTCATTTTTCTATGTTGTTTAAAAATAGTACATTATCTATCTCTAATGTAGATCTTCCTCTTTGAGGTCATCCATTTAACCCAAATTACCGCATGACCTTAGAAGAATAGGGAACAAGGAACTACATTCAGGTCTGATGTGATCTGTGTGAAAGGGAGCTAAATCTTGCATTTACTTTGGAAGTCCATAGATAAGACCTTTAAAAATAGAGAAAAATAAATAGCAATATACAGAAGTTGCTAGATATTTGTAGATAAAAGCCAACAAATATCAGCTAAAGAAACGAATGTAGTTGCCCAGGTAGGAATTGGCGGGATGAGAGGCTCTCCTTCAGAAAATTAACATTTATCATTTGTCGCTGGACTATATTCTGTTGTAAACTATGTGCTTGTAAAAATTTTTTTTGGGGGGGGGCCCAGTCATGGACCCTGAACTCTGGGCCTGGGCACTATCCCTCAGCTCTTTAGCTCAAGGCTAGCGCTCTACCACTTGAGCCACAGCGCCACTTCCGGCTTTTTTTCTTTTTGCTTATATGTGGTGCTGAGGAATCGAACCCAGGGCCTCAGGCATAGCAAGGCAAGCGTTCTACCACTGAGCCACCTTCCTCCCAGCCCCAAATTTAAGTTTTTAAATATACTTCTGTAGGGTTTTTTTTTTTTTGACCTGTGGATTTTAGTCTCAGAATGAGTAGAGAGGAAAGGTTCCCATGGACCAAAGGCTTGGAGATCCATAAATAGGAAACCCAAAGAATAAGAGTAAGCATAGGGCAAAAGAGAAGAAAACTAAAGAGAAAATGAAGAGGTTCCAAAAATCCACTGACCTAGCAAAGGAAGTCCAAACACTGGGAAAGCAGGACCTGTCAACAGTATCCAAAAGAAGAGAGAGGCAGTGAGCATTGTGACTGAGCCAAATTTGCTGCTGGATACAAATGGAAGGCCAGAATATTGCAGGAGTACTTGGGAACAAAGGTCACCTTGTAGGGAGATCATGGGCAGGAGCTGTTGTAAAGACGTCTGATGAAGTAAGGCCCAATCATGTTGTTACTGTAGTGCTGAATTCTTGAGAGTTCTGGCATAGAAAGTCCTTACCTCCAGAGCTACCCAGATTATGTGATTTTCTTTCCTAAATGAAGTACACTGTGCATGGAGCAGCTGCCCCTCTGAAATAGGGAAGGAATGACAGGAAATCATTATTGGCAAGAAGCTTGTTGACTTGAAGAAAGGACATGGCTAGTTTCCGGTGATGGCAGGGTGCCATTTTCAGCAATGGCAAAGCAAAGAAATCATCATATCTAGAAAATAGTATTTCCATGCCCAGCATATAAATTCTAGCCAGATGTTGCCCTGAGGAAAGTGAGCTCCTTTGGCTTTGATGACAAGTTCAGAGAACCAAAGCCCTCCTTCCTACTATTGATGAGCCAGGGCCGTTGGTTACATGAATCAGGAGACAAGCTTTGGGACAGGATCACAGCCAGCCTAGTGTTAGGCCTGAAGATAAGTGAGAGGTCACCATTTAATTTCAAGAAGAATACGAGGTATGTGCGGAGGAAGAGAGAAAGCGGCCTGGCAGCATTAAAGTGGAAGCCACTGTGTTCTGGGGCAGGCAGGTGAGAACACACCCAGTGCTCCTGCAAAGTGGGCGTGCCACAGAGGAGATAAAAGTGGTTTTCACTTCCTTCTGCAACTACAGAACGCTTCCTGTATGATTCATCTTCCAATCAGGTGGCCTGTCAGTTATCCATAAAAGCTGTCCACAGTTTATGACAGTCTGAAATGCTGGAGTAGGAGATCAGTGTTGTTTTCTTAAAGTAGAGGTAGTCAGAAAAATGTAGGTTGGCTTCCAGTTGTACGTGAATATATAAGCTTCAATTATTCACTGAATTTGCAGTTTTCTTCAGTTCATTGGTGCACAGTTTGTAGGAAGGATAGCATCTCTCTCTATGTATATGTAGTTACAATATCAATGTAATTATATATTTTAATATTAATAATTTGTAACTATGATTATATTTATACATGGATATGATTAAAGTTTATGAAAAGCATTGTGGATTCTGAAACTACACATTAATTAAAATATTTTGGATGGATTGTATTTCTCTTCTTCATATAGTTTCATACATCTCAGAGGCAAAGTAAACACATGCATGTGTACATGTGCAAACCCCTCCTCCTCCTCCCCCCACACCTCTTCCATAGAACTAAAGCTTGAATTAGAGCCACACATGGAAGTGGATTGTTCCACTCTGCCATCCTCTCTCTGATGAAGATAGTAGGTAAAGGGAAGGGAGAAGACAGTGTGGGGATGCAGTTGGACTCCTGGTGACATCTTCGAGGAAGAATGGAAAGATACTTGCTGTCCTTCAATAATACTGCAGTAAAAGCTGAGAGAATTTGAGCATCTCCAAGGCTGCAGATGACTTCAGCCGAAGGGACATACCAGCCAACACAAGAAACAAAACTACTGTTCCTCCCACCCAGGCATCTCGCAAACCAATAGCTACTGGTAGACATGACAGAATATGACCTTTTGGAGGTGGTATCTAATGATATCAACTCTGAGCTTAGCTCCCTCTAGAGGAGGCAGGAAGACCCTGTACTTGGATTAGAAGAAACACTTCACAGGTGTGAAGGACCCACACAGTGAGAGACTGCTCAGATCACCTTGCAAGTATGCCCTTGCTAGCTGTGTGGCTTTAAGTGAGTTATTTCAGCTCTCTGTATCTGCTTTCTCAACTCAAAAATGGAGGGAATGATCATAATTATCTGATAGGTTGATATTGTTTAAATTCAGTGACTACAATCATTTAATATAAGCTTAATAAATATTCTAAGAATGGCCCATGGGTTCCAATCTTTCCTAATTTGTTATGTGGGTAAAACTTCTAACTTTGGGACATTATTCCCTGTATCTTACAAAATTTAAGGAATACAGCATTCAGCCTTACTAAAGACAAAACATTTCGGAGAATCTTGTATGACATAGTTCCTTTCATTTTTTTTTCCCATGGGCCCAATCACATGTAAGGACCCATTAACTCACTAAATACATATAATTTATCCTTAACCTGTTTCCATTGCTTGTATGGAAGGATTCCTCATGCTTCCTTCAGTGTCCTCAGCCCACCCCCCTATATTCACCTGGGATTGACTATCATACCCTACAACTTCACTCATGCTTTTAGACTTCCATCCTAAGCCTCATCCAGTCTGACTTCTCATAAATCTTGCTTCACACTCCCTGTTGTATATGTAGGCCTTCTAAGTCATCTCACATTCAACACATCCAAATTTTAGATTCTCACATTCACCACTCCCCCATAGACTGCCTCCCTGAGCTCCCTGCTTCTCTTGAAAAGCTGAACTTTTTATTCAAACTAATATAAAACCTCTCATGATCAGGAAAATAAATAACTTGATGCTGCAGCTTTTAACTGCCTTCTAGTTTACTGCTTTCTGTGTATCCAGTGTCCAAGTTAATCTGATCTATTGTGTGATACTGTTACTGGAGAGCAACAAGCCTTTCTTACCCTGTATCTTTCCTTGGATTCCAACTACCTAATTGTCTTTTTGCCTCTCTCCTATCGGTTTTTATCTGCTTTTATGAGCTTCATGGCCTGGGACCAGCAACTTGTTCTCTTCGACCTCAGAAGTTAGTTTGAAAATTATAAAATACAATTTTATACCCAGAACTAAGGAGTTTCAGAAAGCTGTTGCAATAGAAAGAAAGCATCTACCACTCTTCAAATGACACCTACAGGATTAAGGCTTAGTTCAAATGCAGTCCTCTATAGTAAGTACACAATAAACTAGGCTTATTTCTTTCTTTAGTTTCTTTCATTTTCCTTCTTGTCTCTTCTCCTTTCATGCAATATATATCCATGTCCAGTGCCAGGCAGTACACACCTCTAATCCCAACACTTGGGAGGCTGAGATAAGAGGATCAAGAGGTCAAGGCCAGCCGAAACTACATAGTAAAATCTTGTCTCCAAGAAACAATGCTTGAGGATGGGATGTAGCTCAGTGGTAGAACACTTGTACAGCATATGCAAGGCCCTGGGCCTTCCATTTATTGCATTATGAGAACACACCTTAGGGCTTCAGAGAGAGGAACTAGGAAAAATTCACAAAGTAATCAAAGCAATAAACATGCAACAATAGTTTTCTGAAATTTTGGAAATACATTTAAAGCAAACTAGAATCCTAAGCAATCATTAAAATAATATTATAGGGCTGTGAATGTGTCTTAGCAGTAGAGTGCTTCCTAGCATGCATGAAACTGTGGGTTCAATGCTTCAGTACCACATAAACAGAAACAGCCAGGAGTGGTGCTATGGTTTAAGTGATAGAGTGCTAGCCTTGAGTAAAAAGAAGTTCAGGGGCAGTGTCCAAGCCATGAGTTCAAGCCCCAGGACTGGCAAAAAGAAACAAAAACTAAAATAAAATAATATTATAGCATATCTTATATATGGAATTACAGTATGATCAAAAGAAGAACAAATATATTTAGGTTGTAAGACAATATATACACATATGTATAAATATTTGTATGTGCATGTATGTGCAATATTTGATCTGACTTTAACCTTATTTTCTAAAAAGACAAGCAAGCAATTTTAATATATATGCAAAGAAACATTTCTTAAACTAATAACCTTCGAAAGGTTAGTGGTGGCTATCAGTAAGCAGTAAGAATTCATATAATTTGGGGGAAACGGGAGGTATTCTGATTTTCTTACATGAATATGTATTATATGAGTAATTTTTAAAAAGCAGTACAACTTCTTTTCCTGAAGGCAAATAGCTAAAAGCAATCTGGGATTCTAATGCAGTGACCTGAACCTATGAAAACACAGAGGTGTGACCTCCAGGTGGGAAGGGGTGACAGGGCCTACAGCTCTTTGCAGGGTGCCAGACCTTGATCCAAGCAAACTTCTAATAGCCAAGCCACCAGGGGAGAGCAGAAACTGAGGCTCAGTCCTCCCTTGCCCTGCTGGCATTATGTGAGGGCATCACAGCCGCAGCTGTGAGACTGAAACACAAAGAAAATGAACCAATGCAAGATAGACTTCACACAACACACAGAGCCCATCCTATGATTGCCAAAGCCCTGATCAGCTGCAAGCTCTTCTCTCCTCAGGTCTGGAAGATTCTAAACAGCAGAAGTCCAATCAGGGCTCCTTATCATCCAAGGAGAAACTTGGAGACTGGATCTGAGAGCCCTACCATATGTATTAACTACTCTAAAGGCAGCTCAAGTCATTCTCCAATCCTAGAATCCTTCAAATTTTTATATTTTATTTGTAAACTATTGACAGGTTTTCAATTGTTTTATACACACACACACACACACACACACACACACACACACACACACACACATATGTCATGCTTCTAAAGTTAATATAACTGAAGAAGTTATTTGAAACCCAGCATTTGGAATGTGTGTTCCATATTCTATACCCAAGACAACACTGTTATCTTGTGCCATGTAGTCATTTAGGAAATGCCATTATGAATAAATAATGATGTATGGGATGCTACTCTTTTACGTAAAATTGTATGTATAATGCAGCTGATACTGGGTATGGAAAAGTTTTCACTTGTCCTCTATCATAGTCTATAAACCATGAACATTGAATTAACCCAATAAAAGTGACAATTTTGACCCTGGGCTATACCCATTACTTTAAGGTTACAGCTTGCAAGCTAGCTCAAATTGTTCTCCATGTGGTACTTTACCGAAATACTTATCATCTGGAAACCGTATGTAGCGCATATTCTTAATAAATAATAACACATTTTATTTTGGTTTACTGAAAATTAACAGGGCATTTGGGAAATTGCTGTTATTGTGGGCGCCTGTTTCACATTTGCTTTGGCAGTACAAGAGCTATCTAAGTGGAAAACAGGACAGCCAATGACTGCAGAGGGTGGATCCCCCCTCCCTCCCCATGTTGTTGGTTCAGAGAAAGTCATACAGCTGGTAGCAGTAATGGCATCCCATACACTCAGAGAGATGAAAGAAGTAAAACAATGTTGTAATGGGCTTAACCATAGGAAATTGTCATTCTGCTTTGATTAGTTTTGCACTCAGACAGAGTAAATCCCAACTATATTCCAATCTGTAGTCCAAATTGTCTGCAAAGTTCCAGGGTTTTTACATGACTGCTTAAAACAGGATTGTGTGCAAGCTGATGTCAGAGGAAAGAACATAGAGCGACTCTCTGGTGGCAGTCCTCTCCTTGACACTATGGACCATCACAGTGAACTGTGATTCCTCACTGTCCTCCATACTATTCTTCTGCTCCTCAATGTCACAATAGGATCAGCTTTAAGCAAAATAGTTTTATTGGAGAAAAAGACACCAGTGCAGTTGGAGAGAGGATCATGATGTTGCTTAGTGATCAAGGAATGTTAAGACTATGGGAATAAAGAGAAGCAGATTTTTGTGTTTGTGTGTGTGTGTGTGTGTGTGTGTGTGTGTGTGTGTGTGTGTGTGTGTGTGTGTGTGTGTGTACATCTCACACTTTTGTTTGGCTTTTTTTCTTGCTCAAAGCTGTCATTCATCATTTGAACCACACCTTCACTTCAAGCATTTTCTGGTTAGTTTGAAATAAGAATCTCATGGATAGCCAAGCACCAGTAGCTCACATCTGTAATTGTAGCTACTCAGGAGGATGCGTTCTGAGGATCCCAGTTTGAAGTCAGCCCAGGCAGAAAAGTCCCCATGAGACTCTTATCTCCAAGTAGCCACTCAAAAACCAGAGAAAGAACTGTAGCTGAAAGTGGTAGAACACTAGCCTTGAGCAAATAACACTCAGAGACAGCACTCAGGCCCTGAGTTCAAGCTTCATGACTGACAAAGAAAAAAGAAAAGAATCTCATAGACTTTTTGTTTTGCCCAGGATGGCTTCAGTCCTCAGATCTCAGCCCCCTGAGTTGCCAAAACTTACAGATATGAGCACTATTGCCCAGCCAGAAACAGAATTGTTTTTGTCCTGATTTCATTTGATGCTTTTACCTTCTCCCCCTCTCTAGCTCTTCAGTGAAACAACTGGGTGGGGCACAGCCACATTCCAAGCAGGCCATAAGTCTCCTAGGAGGCACTGTATCAAGCTTGCTAGTCCTCTCATCT
Source organism: Dipodomys merriami (assembly GCF_024711535.1). Classification (NCBI taxonomy): domain Eukaryota; kingdom Metazoa; phylum Chordata; class Mammalia; order Rodentia; family Heteromyidae; genus Dipodomys; species Dipodomys merriami. The sequence goes on from NW_027206290.1 coordinate 13,228,078, forward strand.
TTTGTCCTTCTGTTCCTACACACACACACACACACACACACACACACACACACACACACACACACACACACACACACACACAGCCTTCTATGCTATAAATAGTTTTGTTTTTATGATAAGAGAAAAACAAGATTTTCTGTGTTTCTGATATTTTCTTCCTTTTCTTTCTCCATTTTAGTGTTAAATATGCATTCACATTCCTTTATTCATTTCTCCCAGTTATTCATTTCTCCCAGGTTCAAACTGAGAGACTAATTATTTTTATCTAACGACGCATTTTATATTTCCTGTATTTAGAGGAGTTTACTTTTCCTTGCTTAATCTCTTCTTTTCCACATGGCTGAATCTTGAAGGCAAATGGTTCTGCCATTCCTTTGAACACCCAAGTTGGAAACCAAAGTGAACTTTACCTTCCTTCCTTTGCCTTTGCTCCCTCCAATCATGTCTTTGAACTCATCCTCAAGTTTGTTCAACACTCTGACTATGCTGAGCCTGTTTTTCTCCTTCAAATTATCACTCTTTCCTAAGCAACCTGTCAGTCTGCAGTCTCTTCTCTTCCTGTGCATTCTACTATGCCACCCAAACAAACTGTCAAAGGTACAAAAGACAAATGTATCCCAGGTCCCCCTAGGATTAATAAGGAAATTTCTTATCTTCTCTCTCCTTTCCTTTCTTTTCCTTTCCTTTCCTTTCCTTTCCTTTCTATTGTTTGTTTTGCAGGACTAATTCTATTCTTGCAAAGCAGCACACCAATGTGATTAAAACCAGGGTTTCAGGTCACACTGAGTTTCTCAGTTGTACTAATTATGAGTTGGATAACTTGGAGCAAATAGCTTTACCTACATCATAGAGGGTAAATACTCATAAATTCACCCAACAGTGACAATTTAATGAGCATTTTATACCTTTTGCTAGAGTCCTTGCGTGTAGGGCATTGAGTCTCTTCATTTCTTATTTTCTACTCTTCTGCCTCAATTTCTATCACTGCCTACCAAACTATAACCACAACCTTCACATCAGACCACATGTTCTTTATTTGTTCTAGTAGTGGGAGTTGAAATCAAGGCCTGGCTACTGTCCTTCACTGAGATTTTTATCACTCAATACTACTGTTCTACCACTTGAGCTACAGCTCTACTTACAGCTCTTTTTTTACTGATAAATTAGGGATAAGAGGCTCATGGACTTTCCTGCCCTGGCTGGCTTCAAACAGTGATCCTCAGCTCTCAGCTCCTGAGTAGCTACTACATCTATGAGCCACAAGTACTCAGCTTGACATGTTCTTACACATATGTTTCTTTTTTATTATTCTCTTTGAGTAGTTACAGAAAGGAGTTACCATTTAACAAAGCAGTCTATGAATTCAATACATGTTGATCAATGTCACCACTTTTCAGTATTCTCACTCATCCCCCCACAACAACCCCATTTCCTAGCTTTTCTAAATTTTTAGGATGTATATTAAATATTTTACTTCATTCGCTCCTGTCTCTTCATTTGTCTATAGATGTTCCTCTCACTACAAATATACTTCTTGTTACTTATCCATCTCATTATTGTTTCATCTGGGAAAAGTCAACTTGTTTATCATATGTATCTTCTTCATCATAGTATGTATGCCATTGTTGTAAAATTTACTAAACCCACCAAATTTAAATTTTTAAAGCTTCAAAGACACACTTGGATTTGTACCTGCTAACTCTTTATCTAAAGCAGTGTATAGGTATTTGTTAAATATTCAAGAAATGATTGATGTAAACAAGAAAGAGAAGAAGCAGAGAAGGCAAATTATAGTTGGTAACAATATTCTCTGTATGAAGCAAGGTACAGACGGACTAACTCAGTTTTTATATCATTAGTTCCAAGAGTTGTATACCATTATCCCCAATTTACAGATAAGAAAAAAAATTGAGGTAGAGAAATTACAGTTCACTACCTACAAGATCCTGGCTCTGGAATCTGTATGCACAAGCATGGCATTAGCCTTGTTCCCCTTGTTCCCCTTGCCTCCCCTTGTTCCCAAATACATACTCCATCTTCCTCCCCAGTCAACCAACCAACCAACACAGATTCAAGAAGAGTCTCTTATCAACTCAAGGAAAGATCTTTATAGACATGTGATTGTTAGGCAGACAGAATAGGAAGAACACAGGCTTCCAAATATGTCCTAAATCTAAGTGCCATTAACAGACTTTCCTTAAGCCAATCTCCTAACAACTCTGGTGCTCTTTCCTTAACTGTAAAAACCACCTCACAGTGCCCACCCCCTCTTCTAGAGTTATTATCAAGACAGAGGGAGTAAAGTATGTAAAGCTATAGTGTGGTATTTTTGCACAGCACTGGGTATTAGTAGAAAGTATGATGATTTGGGCTAGCTGCTTGACTAGCTTCCCAGCTGGAGAAAGAAAGTTAATTAATTATATGCTTCTTTCTTAGTGGTTTTAAAGCACAGCCTTAACACTCTTGAAATACACCCGTTTGGACTGGCTAAGGAGGAGATGTGTTTCAAAGAAAATGTTTTATGCATGTTTGAAACAAAGGCATTAAGGAATGTGGGGGGAGTCAGGAATCTCGTGAAATTGTAGGGAACAAGCAAAATATAATATGCCATTAAGAACAGAGGAAAATCCTTCCATTTGTATTTTGCAACTGACACAAACTCTTTCCCAAATGAAAGCTGCAATGACTCAGCATTCTTTTTTTAAAACAATACATTTTTATTGTAAAAATACTGTACAGAGGGGTTACAGTTACATGAGTAAGGTAATGAGTACATTGCCTATCAAGCATTGTTACCTCCTCCTTTGTTTTTCCCCTATCATCCCTTCCTTCCCACCTCTACAACTACACTCTCCCCCACCTCCCACCCCTCCCACCCCCCCCCAACCCTCATCCTCCTCTGCCTAAATTGTAAAGTTCATTTTTCAACATAGTGTCTTGTGTGTCTCGTTGTTACAATGGGTCAACCTGTATCCCTATTTAAGCACTTTGCTTTTTCCCTTCCCCTCTCCAAATTAGAGAATTATATATACAAGATGCAGGGCACTGATATCAAATACAGTGAAAACAGGGTTTATACCGTGGAGGAGGAACATACAAAGAAACAAAAAAAATCACCCTCTTGAATTTCAGTTTAGGACTTAAAAAGTAGCAACTTGAATAAACTCAACACTCATTTTATACATGTAAGTATAGAAAACCAAAATAAAATCTTGAAACCCCAAGGATCCCTTGGAAGAATTTCATGTTAATCTTAATTTAATTTCAAACACCTAATCACATTTGAAACTGAAGAAGCCACGAACATATGAAAAATGAAACTCTCAAAAACTGAACCTTTGTTTAATAGGCCTTAACTTGTCTATTTTTCTTCTGGTTTTCTGACATTTTTAGCAGTACATGATCAAAGACCAGCTCACCTCAAAATTAAAAGCAATGACAATAAACAACTTAATATATTGCTATAAAGACTAAACATTTTTTGCATGTTATAATTAAGGCTAAGTTAGTGGGAGAAAGGTGCGTGAAACAGAGACATTGTCTAAATTGTATGCTGATACATGACAAATCCACGGTGAAACCAATTTTTCCATTTCTTTATTTAGCCATGTCTTCCATGTTAATACTTAAGAAATATTCAATTTCCAAAATACCTAGTTTTTCTAGCTCTCTGTGTCAGAAGGCCAAATACACAGTCTCCTACCTTTACCATAGACCTCTGGCACACACTCTGTACATACTCCCCAGGTAAAAACAAGGACAAGCCCACTAGTCAGACACATGTGCAGAAAACGCAGTCAGTGCTACTGATCAACGAAGAGAATTCAATCCAAGCCTAGCTGGGTATACCAGATTGGGGGGAGGGGGGAAGAAAGCAAAAAAGTTTGGGGAAAATGCTAGGTACTCTGCAAGTTGAGGGTTTTTCCAATATTTCAGGAATTATATCTATCTCTGATGTACTCTGTGGTGGAGGAAGCATGGCCAAGTAGCAACTAAGGCAATCAAGTCTTCAAGAAAAAAATAAAATAAAATAAGAAATAAGTTAAGGAAATCATAGAAATGTCTGATTCAGTTCCAGAAAGTCACTCTTGTGAAACTCCTGGGGCCTTAAGAAGAATGGTTTGTGTGTTCAGCTTGGGTTGGCTCAGTTACATGGGGAAAAATGAGGAACTAATTGCATAAACTTTACCAAGTATCTGGCCGCCTGACATGATTTCCCCTTGTCCTTCCCACACACACCCCTTCCTATAGCCATAATTCCAAGTCACAGCCTCCTCTAATCTCCTTGAGCTCTTCTCTGTAGCAGAGAAGGGCATTTGTGCAGAGCGTGTGAGGGTTTGGCAGCCGAATGCAGGCTGCACCATTATGATCATGGCTACATCAACACCGCTTCTCTTCATGTCTCTTGCAGGAGTGTGGTTTTGCCCTGTGAGAGGAGTGTAACTGCTAACACCTACTAGATGCACATATCACAACAAAATGAATTCTCTGGAAGGCCATTTATCAGCTGCAACCATTTTTATAACCCACAAGTAAAGAAAGACATTTGTAAGTGAATGATTCGGTTGTGAGTGTCTTTCGACACATTATGTTTTTGAATTGTCTGTTTTGGTAGGGTTAATGTGGCGTTTGATGGCCTACAACCACAAATGCCTGAAGTACCTTTCTTTGAAATAATTAAGGCACTTTCTTTCTAGCAAGCTGTAGAAAGTACAATTACAAAACCTGCCTAGGGGATAGATCTTGGAAGGCATGTAAAAGTAACTATTTCTCCACAAAATCATCTTTTCCACATACTACACCCAGCCTTAAGAAAACATAGCAAAGTCTTTCATGCTCATGAAGGCCTGAAAGGCTTTGTTTTCCCCAACTATGGAAGATGCTACACCGAAGATTTCCCCCACAATAAGCCAAGTTAATTACTTTCCCCTAATCTTTCCCTGACTTCAGGATTGAAGACATATTTCTGGACATGACTTCAGATGATTGTGTGATATGATCCTTGTTTATCTCTCTTGGCTTCTAAGCTATGCTCTTCCATACCAGCCTCATTCCATGGTCTCAAATCAGCCATGGGCTCTCTGCCATCAGACCATTTCACAAACTGGACCAATCTTCCCCAATATCAACTTTCTCCATCCTTGAATTTACCTTAGCGATTGGAAATCACTTTCTGAAGGTGTCTCCTGACACCAAAAGTAAGTCCAAGTCCTTCCTTGAATTCTCCACAGCTAAAATTCATCACACACTATCTTCATCCACTAGAGGTAAATCATTGTAGAACAGGAATTCTGCCTGTCACATTCAATGCTGTATTATTTGCATTTGGTTCATAATAGCCACTGTGTTTGCTTTCTAAGACTGCCATAAAAATGCCACGGATTTAATGGCTTAAATAACAAAAAAATATTTTTCTCCCTGTTCTGGAGGCCAGAAGCCCAAGTTGACTCCAGATTTCTAGAGACTCACTCCAGGCTGTCTTTGCCGTATTGCAGGTCCTTATCTTTGTGTGTGCATGCAGGAGAAAGGAGGAGAACACAGCTTATTTGCTTCTCTTCATCTTCTCAAAAAGACACCAAGCCTATGGATTACGATAGCACTCTTATAGCTTAATTGCTTAATTTAAGCTTACAGCTTAATTTAACCTTAATTGCTCTACGACTCCTAACTGAATACAATAACATTTATGTTAGAGTTTTAACATATTCCTTTGATGGTGAGGGGGACAATTTAGTCCACAACACATTCTCCAGGCATGCTTGTCAAGTGAATGGTTTAGTCAGTGGCTTCATATTTCTAGTTTTCTTACTAAAACGATTGTTGGTTCACGAAGGCATGAACCATGTCTCTCTTCACCCCAAATATTCCCATCACAGAATCTATCACACTGTGTGTATTGAGCTCTATCTTGTTGGATTGAGTTTAGGTTCAACTTTTAAGTCAAAAGTAGTTTGTAAGAATAGAGGTATGTGTGAGTATGTGTGCTTGAATGTGTGTTTGCATGTGTGTGAGTGTGTGACTTTGTGTTCATCGAAAACAAAATGTGATTCAATGCCTTCCTCGTAATAATATAGAAAACTAGTTCTAGCTTTGTAGGTGGCAGGCAGCTAGCAAGTAAGCTCCAGCTTAAAAATCAATTAAAGAACAGAAGCAAATGGGTTGCTTGCAAATTCTGTGCTACTTAATTCCTTTCCTCTTTATAATGACAGTGCTTCTCTGTGAAGTAATTTTCTTTTGATAAAAGGCAACCACGTTCGCTGACCTCAGAAAGAAATGAATTAGTGATTTCTCTGTCTGTGCATTGACAAACAGCCCTTACATCTTTCTGCCCTGATCTCCAACAGTGAGACAAATAGACTCTGAAAATAATCTTTTTCTTTTCTTTTAGAGAAACCATGGAATTTTTGTAAATCCAGACCACTGGATAATTTCTTCATTTTGTCTTTCCTCATGAGAACATCAGGGCTCAGTTGTCCATCTATACCCCACATCCCAGTTGCTGGGCCAGCAATGATCAGCACAGTGAGTGCCTCATCCCCATAGAACATCTCACAGTATCAAGACATATCCCTTCACCTGCTCTTGTAAACACTCACAGTACTCTGTAGGCCTCAGAAGACTGCTCAAATTAGCTACCACAAATTCCAACCCAGCAGTTGTGTGTCATGAGAAAAAGTATTTCTCTTTACCACATCTGAATGTACCTCTTTCTAACTTTTATAGCAGATGAGACCAAGTGAATTCTATTAAATTTGTTGAATCCAAAAATTCTGTGAATTAATTTTATACCCTACTACTTTGCCAAAATTTTGGATCAGCTCCAATAATTTGGGAGTGGAGTCAGTGGGTTTTTTTTTAAATACAAGCTCATGTCATCTGCAGAGGGAGAGTTTTACTTCATTTTTTCCTATTTGGATCCCCTTTATGTTTGGCTCTTGCCTTATTGCTCTAGGAATTCTAATACTATATTGAAAAGGAATGGAGAGAATGGATATCCTTGTCTCATTCCTGATTTTAGAGGCAACGGCTTTAACTTTTCACCATTAAGTATGAAGCTAGCTGTAGGTTTATTATACACAACCTTTATTAAGTTGAGAAATGTTCTATGGATTCCTAGTTTCTCCAGAGCTTTCACTATAAAAGGGTGCTGAATCTTGTCAAATGCATCTATTGAGACAATCATGTGTTTCTTGTCCTTGTTCCTATTGATGTGATGAATTACATTAATTGACTTGTATATATTGAACCAGCTTTGCCTCCCTGGAATGAATCCTGTTTGATCATAGTGTATAATGTTTTTGATGAATTGTTCAAGTTGATTGACCAGAATTTTGTTGAGAAGTTTTGCATCAATGCTCATCATGGAAATGGGTCTATAGTTTTTTCTTTGATGAGTTCCTGTCTGGTTTGGGGATTACGGTTATGTTGGCTTAAAATGTGTTCTACATACACAATGGAATTCTTCCATCAAAAAGAATGGCATTGCCCCATTCATAAGGAAATGGAAAGACCTGGAAAAAAAATCAAATCATATAGGCCAGATATAAAGAAACATAGGCTCCATGGTTTCCCTCATTTGTAAAAACTAGTTTATGTTCAGGATTGTCCTAGCAAAGGATCACAATAGCTCAATAGGTATATACATATGACCATATAAGATGATGCTAATTGAAATGAACTCCAAAATATGGAAACAAGAGATTTTTCTTTGTTGTTGTTTTTAATGTACTGTGTGGTTTTCTTTTTTTCATTTTTCCCTTTGGTTTATTCCATGTTGTCACTGTATTTGATTTTGGTACCCTGTGTCTTGTATATATCTTTATCTGATTTGGGGAAGGGAATAGGAACAACAAAATGGTGAGACAAAGGACAAAGAATGGACCAATGCAACAACGATACTCACAACACAGTATGTTTGGAAATAAACTCTACAACTTGGGTGGGGTTGGGGGGAAGGAAAGTGGAAGAAAAACTAGGGAGACGGTAACAATGTTTGACAAGAAATGTACTCATGACCTTTCATATGTAACTGTATCCCCTTTGTATATCACCTTCACAATAAAATTAAATTAAAAATAATTCTATTAGTTTTTTCCCCTTCCCATTCCAAACTCTTTCTTTACTGGGTTCTTTAGTTGGTACCAGTGACGTCAGTTAGATGGCGTCAAGCAAAACCTCTGGTTGGTGGTTGGTGCCAGTCTCAGAACTTTTGGACTCTTCTTGGTGGATACTTGTCTGGATGTGCATCAACAAATACCTTATTTTAAAATTAAATAAATAATAATATGCAATATAACAACAAGCAAGTCATTGGAGTCTTAAGAGCCACATAATTGGCAAGAAGAGCAAGGACTACTTAGCATTTGGGATGTCTGTACATGCACAGAAATTTCACTCAATGATCCCAAAACCCTATTGATCCCTCAATTACAAGCCACCTGTGCAATGCTTTAACCGTATTCCCACTGTATCTACAGCAGAAATTTGTGAGAACCCCTAAATTACTGTCTTCTCCAGTGCTTTCTAAAGGCCTTTGCCTTTCTGCACTGGTTTCACAATGTAGAACACTAGTTTAGCCTTGATGTCACTTTCATATACTATTACCAACAGCAAGTATATAGCTCTTAATTTCCTATGAAGTAACTTTCAGTCAATGGGGACTGAGGACCCATGGAGAAAAGTTTTTTTTTTTTCTTTATTTCCTTATGAGTACTCAGATGAAGAATTTTGAGAGAGATACTCTCTGCTTCTCAGTAAGATCTACCAGGATCAAAGGCCAGCTGTCATTGATATAACCAATTAATAATAAGTCTTTGCTTTGGTTTTTCCTCCTTCCCCATCCACTTTCTGCTGGCTTGCTCTTGTTTCCTGATCAGTGTCTTTTGTTCTTCTACTTGCCCAAAATGTAGCTTGGGTCAAATTACAACTTGTCTGAACCTCAGTTTCCTCATCTGTCAACTGGTGATAATGGAGCTTGAGTTGATATCTAGAATGCATTTGTAAGTGCCAGATACAATAAAGACTAAACAAATATCAGCTAAAATAAAAGGAACAACTGAAAGTGAGAAACTACTCCATATGGATTTAGTTGCATGCCATGGACAGGCTCTAGGGTTTAAGTAGACAACAAGGACACATGTGGTGGGCCATATAGCCAAGAGTTCTATCAGGGAAAGATCACAGAAGCTTTTGAAGACTATACTAAGAAATTTACCCTATTTTCCTAAAGGCAGTGTGCGAGTAGTAAAAATTCTAAGCAAGAATAGAATGAAATCTTTGCTTTCAGACCATTCTGGGAGGCTTGAGTTGATGAAAATAATCATGATAAAGCAAAAAGCCAAATTATATCTATCCACAAAACTGTTGAAAAGGCCCTTCCTACAGCCCTATTCTCCCTTCAGATAGTAGAGTACTAGTAGAGAAGAGAGCCTGATTTTGTTTTGTTGTTTGTTTGTGCCAGTACTGGGGCTTGAACTCAGGGCATTATGCTCACACTGGGATTGTTAGCTTCAAACTGAGAACCAGTAGTGTTTAATTAGCCCATGGTGGTTAATCAGAAGGAAGAATCTCATGGCATTCATTGACCAGGCAGGTTTCAACCTTAATCTTCACATCTCAACCTTCTTAGTAGCAAGGACTATGGGCTTCAACTGGCTGAGTTACATTTTAATGTTGTGTTATCTTGGTTTCCTGATATGTTATTTTCTACTACTACTGAAAATTTTGCAATAAAATTAGTGGTTTATAACCACACAAAATTAATATTAGTGTACAGTTTTGAAAGTCAAAACTCAAACAGGTTTCACTGGGCTATCATCCTATTGGCAAAGCTTTCTGGAGATGCTATAGGAGAATGTGTTTTGCTTTTTCAGCTTCTATGGACATCTTCCATTCCTTAGCTTGTGGTTCCTTCTTCACTCTTCGAAACCATCAGCATCTTCAAACCTCTCTTGCAATCTCCAATTTCCATCATCTTCTTATTTTCCTCTTCACAAATAAGTACCTTGTGATTCCAGGACTACCACTATCCCAAGATTTCTTGACTTAATTGCCTCTGTAAGGTTCTTTGAGCTGTATAAGATAACAATATCACAAGCTCTAATAATTATCCTTTGGACACTTTGGAGTGTACTAGTCTGCCTTCTACAGAGGCGAATGATAGATAGGTGTTTTGTGTATTCGTGTCACAATGTATTCACTCATCTCCTCCTGATATCCTCATTTTCTGCTAGCCAATTCCACTCCAGCAGGCTCCACTGTACTAAGGTACCTAAAAGGAAAAGCAATCCAATCAGAATCCGCTCAAGGAGAATTTATAAAGACAGAAAATCAAGTTGTATGATAGAAGATGAAGGAAACCCAAATTTGTCCCACTGCTCCTACAGCCCATCCCTTCAAAAACGTCTACCTTCTACTGTTTAAGCATCATCTGCAACAACTGTTTTCAATTTGCATACATAAAACAAAATGCAGAACAAACTTAAAAGAGCTTACCTGAGGTCATTGCAAGTCCATAAGCAAGAAAACTAATCCATCTAACGAAGGCCCTCATTTATAACATTTCCCAAAGCTCATTTGCTCCCATCCAGTCTTAATTCTGAAATGTTCACATTTATCTAGACCCTGTAGTGATATATTCACAATATAGTCCCATATCAAAAACTTTTACAATTTTCAGCTTAATTAAAATGAGCTTCTAGTAACTACTATCATTTCCTTTCTGGTATTTGTGAGTCATTTAATAAAAACTTCTTCGACTCTCAACAGCTTTCTTTCTTGCTCGGGGCCTCTCCCTCCCCTAGTTCATCATTTTATGGCTGGTAAAGATCTTGCAACAGATCATTATAGTTGAAATATCTGGAGGGTTAAAAAAAACTTTTGCATATCTGTATTGTTGTCAGAATATATACATAATATGTGAGTTTTCTGGAGCATTAGACCAAAACAGTTCATTTCCTCATTTTTTTCCTTTTGTTGCTATCATAGAACATGATGTTTTCTTTGCAAGAAGCTAAGAAGCTAGTAAATCAATGTGCGTTCATTAGGGCATCTACCAATCCATTTTAATCCACGCAGGCACATCCCTGAATCTGCTGTCACTTCTTTGATATCTGAGGAGAAGTTTTATTGGGGAAGAGAATTGTCTCTGTGTGAATGATCCTCTGACATGGAGTTTGTATTCAGAAGAATGGCAGTATCTTCCAAAGGTTCCCTTCTGTGCATTTTGAGAAAAACTATGTCAGTGCTACACATCAATTAGCCATTTGTTTTCATCATGCAGAGAATCAAGAGTCAGAACAAATCAGTTTGTTTTCCAAAGTATGTCACTCTTTTGAGAAGGCTGTTCAAAGTTTTAAGTCTTTTGCTTTTCAGTGTGGTATAATGTTTGTCCAACTGGAAGGTGATCCATAAGGACTCAACTGAGTTGAAACAAATAAAATGTCCTTTGTGGTCCTCCCCAGGTTCCCTGTGGGAAGCTTGGACAGTAACAAGGTGATCAAATATGTCTGGCACTGGAGAAAGGACATGTTTAAGACTGAAAGGATTCTATTGACAAAAGAGAAAAACATGTCAACTAGCTTCCTGTATAAAAAGATGAGATAATTGATGTCTCCTTCACATCCCATAGAATCATAGGAAATAGGATAAAAAGTCACATTAAAAGGGTAAAAATAAAATCTTACTTGAGTTAGCAAGAGATCTAGGTCTGAGTATTATTTTTCCTGAAAAATTATGTGTTTAAAAAAATCACCAATGATCAATCAATGTTAGTTTAATGGTATTGAATTACATAACAGTGAATTGTAAAGGTTGAAACAAGGGACATAGCTGTATGGCCATAATATTACTGAGATGGTATTTAGTTTGAGGGCAATCTATGGCGAATTCAAATGTCAACTTCACCAATTTTGAGATTCAAAAGATCATGGATCCTGAGAGTCACAAACCCCAGAACAACCACAAATCAACCACCGGAACCAAAAAAGGAAGAAGGAAAGTAGAAAGAAAAAAGAGAGAGGGAAGGAAGGAAAGAAGGGAAGGAGGGAGGGAAGGAAGGAAGGCAGGAGGGAAGGAGGCAAGGAGATTAGGAAGGAAGATAAATAAAGAAATAAAATAAAATAACTAGGGAACCACTACCACTATAACAGGACAAATACTGTGGATCAAATGGTAGAGCACCAGCCTTGAACATAAAGCCAAAAGGACAACACAAATAGCAAATATTTGCCACAGGTCATAAAGGAAAATAAAAAGGGGGGAAAGCAAGAAGTGTTAAGGATGGAAAGTGAACAGATTGAATGGTAGGAAATTGGCTGATAAGAGAATAATGAAAGGTGAAATTTGCACGATCATGAAAATAGGAAGATGGTTAGCATAGGAGTAGTTGATAGCGACACAAATGCCCCAGTGAGGTTCTCTTCTTCAGGTGATGGACTAGAAGTGCGGGAAAATGAACAGTGAGAGATAAACATTTCATAGATTTAAATATAGCACAGGCAATTCCTCACATAACTTTACCAATAGAAGTCGTTGTGCACTAGCCCTGAGGAAAGCAATCAATATTGATTTGGTACCACCTAAGTGTACTGTCTTGAAGGAGGTAGATCTGAGCAGGAGTGTAGACCATAACATCCTTGATAATGCTTAGCATAAGGAGTCTGAACAGTGTGGAGTATTTATTTATCACACTCTTACAACGTTAGCATACATTCAGCTCTTCCTCTAGGCTACTACCATCATAGCAGTACCTTCAGTGGAATGTTGTCTGTCCTTTTCACTGAATGCTTGCACTTGTCTAATGCTTGCATTTGCCTTTTCTCCAACAAGTATAAAATAATATTTAATAGCTTTCCCCCTGCACATCTAAGGTCAAACTTGCTCCAAATATGTGCTTCAAGCAAGTGAAAGGAGTCTATGTGTATCCCTATACAGTCAGTTTTTCCCTGCCATCTGTGTTTACAACAGCATATTCAGCCCTCACTTCCATTTTCAATCTGCTACACCTTCCAGCCATCCCCGCCTGATTCCATCTCTTACCTGCCTCACTTCCTCTTCCTTTTCCTTTTCCTTTGGAGACCACACTTGTCACGACTTCCTAGCTCTTAAAGTTTGCCTTCTACCCTAGGACTCTGGTTTAATTCCCCAGTATGTTGCCCCATGCCAATGGTTGTCTTGGGAAGTTATCCCATCTCCTAGGCCTAACTATCCGAATTCCTCTGCTAACTAATTCCAGAAAGAAGCACACCAGCTAGTTCCCAAATACCACCATGATAGAGAGTAGATTCCTAATACATATTTACATTCATTTTAATATAATTTTTAATATTCACTTTTTTCTTCTGAAAAAAATATGTAAGTTGCTATAAACAAGGGATAAAATTCATGTCGTTGAGTTTCCTTGGGCATACACAACATTCTACAATACTGAGACCCTCCCTCCAAATTCAAAGCACTATTCCTTTGACCTCCGTGGAGTTGGCTTTCTTTGTGGGGCCCCTGTACCAAGGGCAGAACTACAGACTCATGAACTGCATCATAAGCATGGCACACGGTGAGAAGTCTGTGTAACTTCCCACTGAGTTAGCAAGTACTTGGAATGAAAGGTTTGTGAGTTCAGAAAGCCATAGGGTATTTGAAAAGACAGTTCAACTTCCTATCTGGGAAGAAAATGACAGCTCTCCTCAATGGAAGTTGGCCTCAGATAGTCAAGAAGTGAAAAAGAAGATTTGTGAGTAATGCAGTGGACCCACTGAAGGAAATTTGGTGCCTCATGAGCATTATTCCCATGGAATCAGATACTTAATATATTGACAGTGCACAGAGGGGCTGGGCATCTCTTCAAGATGAGAGTACTGAGAGAGAGTATTGACGCTGAGGCTCTACCTATCCCCACTCACAGAAAGACAATGGTTCAGCCAATCCACTCACCCTCCATAAGCAAACATCTCCTTAAGGTGGCTTCCAATCTACATCTACCAAACCTGTCATCCTCATCTTTCTGCGGACAACATTAGCCAACTTCATACTGATTTCCCTACTTCAGATTTCACTCTCTTGCTTTCTTTACCCCATTTCCTCTCCTTATGTATGTTCTTTCCATAGACCAAAAGGTGATTTCTAACAAAGTTATGACTCATTCACTAAAAATATTTAAATAGATCCTGTTAGCTGTAGAATAAAATCCAAGCTATCTGTCATGGCATAAAAAGCTTTATGTGACTTCCTTCCCTACAGCCTCTTTCTCTACTCATCCCTATTTCTGACTTTTTCTTTCCGCAGTAGCAATATCAATTTATTTTATTCTTTGATTGTTCAGAACTGCCAAATCTATACTTGTGCATTTTCTTCTACTGCAACACCTTCCCTCTCCTTCTTCACATCGATGACTTCTTGTTTTCCTTAAAGATTTAGATCAAGTATCAGATGGTCTGGAAAGACCAGTGCTCTGCAGCAGGCTTTCTCAGATGCCCCATTTCTCTGCCTCCCCATCATCCTCTATCCATCTCTCTCCAAGTGCTATCATTTCCATGCTGGTTTCCACTACTTCACAAGCAGTATCTGTGCCACTGTGTTTGGAATCTCTGATCCTTGGCAGAAAACTTAATTCTAAGCAAACCTCAGGAGTGTTGAGAATCCCTGAATAAGATTGTCTGAAAGTTGCCCTGTTTCCAAGGTGTTTGGCTCAATACCAGTCCCTCAATAAATATTTCTGGAAGAAATGAATGCAAGCACTTATAGGCCATGCATTAAAAAAAAGAAAACACAGAGTTAGGAAGCTTGGGCTTAATAGCTAATACAAACTGGTAAATAAGAAGAGCTATAGTTTTAAAATAAAATGAACCAAGATAAAAATTGGAACAACATTTGGGAAGGAAGACTTTGATGCTTTCTAGGGATGGAGAATTACAAATTAAAGCTTTTAAGAAAGGAAAAGTATAATGTTTATGTTTCTGAAATAGGGTGTGGGTAACGCCTATAAACTTACAGAATGTGATTTATTATAGTGCTTACTGGGCAAACAGAAGACTGACCATGGAGAATAATTCAATAGTCATCTCCAAATAGTCACAAAAGCATCACTTATCTGCAAAGAAGGCGATTTGAAAGAGAAGAAAAAAGCTGCAGATATAAATTATGTAACATTTTGGTACTTTTGATAATATATCTCACAAAAGCCTGATGTAAAATAGGAACAGAGAAGCTTTTTGATTAAACAACAAAGCTGAATTAATATTTAAGGGACAGAATTTTTATGAGTGTGAATATCTAAAAGGGAACAAATGATTAGAAGAAATGTCTAAGATTCATTATTCACAATGATTTTGTGCACTTTGTTCTGTGAGGTTAGGAGTAAGAAACACCAGAAAATATTCAAGCTCAGTCCCCCCTTACTGTACTCAGGCTACTCCTGAGATCTTAAATGGACACTTCTGAGGTCTTCATTTATTATCCCAACCATCTCAATACTTTTGTTTGTGTTGCTATAACAAAATACTTGAAAGTGGGTAATTTATGAGTGAAAGAAATGAAGTTTTCATAGACTGGAGACTGAAAGTCCAAGATAAAGATCCCACCACTGTATGATATGAGTCCAGACTCTGCTTACAAAGCAGCATCTTGTTGCTGCATTCTTCACAAAGGAGGACCACTATGTTCAAAGGGACAGAGAGCAAAAGGAATGAATTCCTACTATCCATCGCTTTATAACATAATCTAATTCTATCCATGGCAATAGAAGTACCATAGATCAATAATCTGTTGCATTGGCAATTAAATTTCAACATGTGGTGTGGCTCAAGAAGAGTTCTTGCTTAACAAAACCAACCCCTGAGTTCAAACTCCATTCCCACCCAAAAAAGGAAAACAGAAAAGAAAATTGCAACATGTATTTTTAGTGTTTGAAAACATTCAAACCACAGTGCCTATTTACTTGGATCATACTTTCCTTCAGTGAATAGTATCACATTGAAAAGTGTATATTTAGATATGCAAGTTTCCAGTTGGGTTGAGCTTTCCCACAGAAACTCGTTTAGTGAAACACAGCAGATGTAAGAATGTTCTTTAAACATTCAGGAGTTCTTTTAGGCTATGTATGAGAGAAAACAAACAGGTGGCACTCACTTGATGACTGTGTCTGCTCTCCATCATACCTGATAGATACCAGCAAAGAAGAGGCAATGGTAAAGGCCAATTTGACAAAGAAAGAAAAACACCAATTTCCAACACACAGTCTTGTATCAAATCTAAGTTACCCTGCTGGAAGAAATCTAGTTATAGGTTGGTTTGTCATCTCAAAAGCTCATAAAAGATCACAAATTAGTGCTTGATGACAGCCCTGGATTTGTTTTATAGTAAAATCAGCAAGATAAAGAGATTAGCTGTATAAAGAATCCTGTTTCAGAAGAATCTATTTTTTCTAGTCTTGCTTGAAGTAGCTGCAAAGAATTTATAAACTGTGGTTTATCTCTGATTTTAATTCAGACTTACTTTTTTTTTAATTTAGCAACTCAGGGTCAAGTTACAAATCCTAAGCTGTGATGTGGAACAGTAGCATCCAAGCTAGCATCTAAAACTTCAGGACATAGGGAGCTAACTGGCTTCATGAATCACTTAATGTCTTCTTAAACAATTCCACAGAAGTGGGCAAGAAGGTGAGACACAATATTTTGTGGATGATAAATTCAACAATGAAAGAATCCCTAAACTGGGATCACAGTATCCAATATTTGTTATGATGGTGCTCACATTGGTAAGTCAAAAGAAATTTTTTGAGCATGTATCCCAGGATTCTGCAAGGAAACAGATAACCCAGAGACTGAATGGTTTCTTGGAAGAAAGGTATCAGGTATATTGCAATGCAAAGCAATATAATTACATATAATTACAGACATAATGATGTGTGTCAATTACCTATGTGGCACTATATATAAGGTGTTCTGAGATCATATTCAAAGAGCTAATTTTATTTATTTGTGAGTTGCTCCATTTCACAGCAGAAATAGCCTCCATAATTAACTTTGAAGGATGAATGTTTGATAAACAAACAAGTCAGACAAGATAGGCTGAGTAGAGTGAAGATCGGCAAACAAATACAAATTAGTGAGGAAAAGTAAGGTAAGTTTTGGAAACACAAATAGTTGAATATGACTGAACAGTGCCAACAATATAATTGGAGAAAATGGCATGAGATGTGAATCAAACACTAGCTGTGATGAATAAAACTATAACTTATGTTAATAGTACAAAGTAAGTCCTCAGCATTTTTATTGTTAGCATGAATATCTGATATAATTTCAAAGCAAAGTGATACTTAAAGAATTGTTACTCTTAAGTAATCTCCTAATAGTGTATGGTGGTATATGACCCAGACCTACAGTTCAAGATAGACATTCACTCCCCTAGCTTCTTAGGATTCTGACCATTGACCAGTACTGTCTGTTATTCAATAATTACTTCTGCTAAAGGGAAACAGATTGATACAAAGTTATACTCTCAAGAGTATCCTAGTGGAAGCATAGAATTCCACATAAAATATCACATTATCTTGATCCATTCCTCCACTCAGAAGCATCTGGGTTGATTCCATATCTTGGCTATGGTAAACAATTCTGCAATGAACATGGTTGTGCTGGTAGCTTTAACTTGTTTGTGGGCTATTGGATAAATGCCCAGGAGTGGAATTGCTGGGTCACAGGACCCTCTAGACTCTGTTTTGGGGAGGGTAAGGGCAATCACAGAAATGGTGAAACAAAGGGTGAACAAATGCAGCAGTGATATTCACTAACACTATGTTGAAAATTAGATATACAACTTGTGATGGAGATGGGTTAGGAGGAAAAAACTGGGAGAAAATGAGGGTAGAAATGTATTCATTATCTAACCTATGTCAATATATCTCCTTTCATATCACCTTTACAATAAAAATATTTTTTAAAAAAAGGTAGCCTTGATCTGGGAAGGTAGCTCGGTGGTAGAGTGCTTGCCTCACATGCATGAGGCCCTGGGTTCAATTCCTCAGCACCACATAAACAGAAAAGGCCAGAAGTGACACTAGCCTTGAGTTGAAGAGCTGAGGAACTGCACCCAGACCTAGAGTTCAAGCGCCATGACAGACAAAAAAGGGGGGTTAGCCTGAACACAATGAATTGTTGATGGGAAAGTACAAAGTCCCAGCCATCTTACCCAAATTGGGAATAATTCTTCAGGACTAGCCATAAGCCAGAGCAACTATTTCATAGCTCAAGTCCTCCTTCAGATCCCTTCTTGTTCCCCGCACTTCTCCACTGCTTACTGAACAGGCTCCCCAATAAAGCTCCTGTATGCAAATCTCCATCTAATGTCTGTTTCCAAAGATGTCACACTCTGTTAATTTGCTGAAACACTAAAAATCTCAGTGGCACTCAGATCTGGAGACTGATTTGTTATAAACAAATAGTATCAGCTTAAAACTTATTGACTAGGGCTGAAGGCACAACTGCCTTGCCCTAGGCTGAATTTCACCCTGGAGTAGAGTTTTCAGTGGCCTCAATGTATTTTTAATAGTACTTCTACTAAAGACCTGATATCGAGGGCATAGATTCCAAACCTTAAAGTCTGGAACAAGACACAGTTGACCTTTCTGTGCCCTCCAAATCTATTAGATGCCACCAACGACAAAAAGAAACATATTCCATAACCCAAAGAACTATGTATTTACTATCCTTTCATCTTTGTGAGGGAAGGTACTGCATCCTGAATCATTTCTCTGTTAACATAAACGCACACCCCCAAATAGCTTAACAGCAGTAAAGAGCAATGAAAGCACCAAGGTCAATTACTTGGAAATGTTCTTTCATGGGGATAGGGGATACATTTGGAACATTTGTGCCTCCAGACAAAATGTATTAGAAAAGGGAAGTGAGAATGCCTGCAACAGCAGTAATTACCTTCCAGGAGAAAGCCAAGAGAATTCGGACTGGCCTCTTACCAGTCCTTTATTTGGATCTACTTGCTTCTTTCCTCTGCTGGAAAGGACTAAGTGCATTTCTAAGGACAGCCTTGCCTTCCCTATCTAGCCTGTTACACAAACCAAGATAAGCTCCTTCAAGCTCATACTTCCCAGGTGGGCTTATATATTGATAAAGAAACCAAAATTGCATGGGCAATAATTCTTGATTCTGCAAACACATAGAGACAAATTTACAGGAATGAGAATGACTCTCTCACATGCTTTACCACACTTCGTTGAGAAGTCAACAGAGAACTTCACACTTCATTGAAAATCCATTAAAACAATTACTAGATCATTAGCGTAGAGATTTAAGCACAGGCTTTCAAACTTCCTTACTAGAGAAAGAAAGCTCTTCCACAGACCCTCAGCACCTGCCATAAGTACAATCCAAAAGCTTTTGTAAATAATCAGACACATGAGAAAAACTATACTTCACAAAAAAAGGTTGATAAAGTAGAAGAAAGAATAGTGATCAATACAAGTTAGGAAGAGGTGGAGGAGGAGAGAGGAAGGCTAGATAATGCTACCAAAATACAGTTAGACGGAAGATATAAATTCTAAGGTTTTTTTTTTTTTTTTTTGTCGGTCGTGGGGCTTGAACTCTGGGCCTGGGTGCTATCCCTCAGCTCTTCAGCTCAAGGCGAGCGCTCTACCACTTGAGCTACAGCGCCACTTCCGGTTTTTTGGTGGTTTATTGGAGATAGGAGTCTCACGGTCTCTCCTGCCCGGGCTGGCTTTGAACCGCGATCCTCAGATCTCAGCCTCCTGAGTAGCTAGGATTACAGGCGTGAGCCACCAGCGCCCGGCTTAAATTCTAAGGTTTACAACATAATTATGTCAGTAAAGCTTGTAACAATTCCTCATATATATATATAATATATGTATGTATGGAGAGAGAGAGAGAGAAAGAGAGAGGAGTTCACAGTCCTCAATATAAAAAAAAATTGTATAAGGAGAGGAAATTCTATGCTGATTGAATCATTACCCTGATGTGTGTGTGTATATATATATATATTCAAATTATACTCTATTTCATCAATATGCACAATTATGTGTTGATTAAAAAAAAGGAAGCATTATACATGTGTCACTTCTATAGCAGTATATGTTATGTAGGAGACATGTATCCCCTCTTCAACTATGTCTAGAAAAATATAGTAATAATAAAGTTGGATGATTCAAACACATGTTTCCCAAGGCAATTACAAGCAGCCCTTGAGTACTTCCCAAGGCTTTAAATAATACCAACATAACAAAGAGGCTCAGATTTATCTTCAGCTCATTCTTCTTCCCTGAACTCCAAGCTTGATTTTCAACTCTTCACTTGGTAAATGACTTAGATATCTACTAACCTCTCACATAGATCATATCCAGAATGGAATTCCAAATCTTCACCCAATCCTTCTTTCCATCTTAACTAAAGTAATTCCATTGTTTCTGTGTCTTAAGCTAAAGTTATTTTTTCATTTTTCTTTATTGATGCATAAAAGATATAGGTAAATTATGCAAAACTAAACTGTATAATCTCATACCATTTGACATGTACATTCACAGAGGAAACAATTATCACAAGCCAAGGTGAGCATATCCATCAGTCACAAACATCTCTTCTAGTCCCTTAGGAATTCCTCTTTTCTGCCACTCATCACTTTCATCCACCCATCTTTGCAGAAAAACATGAATCTGTTCCATTTCACTATAATTTAGTTCAAATTTTCTTGAGTTTTTCATAGCCACTTTCTTTTTTTAATTTTATTTTATTATAAAGATGCTATACAGAAAGGTTACAGTTACATGAGTAAGGTACATTTCTCATTGAACATTGTTACCCACTCCATTATTGTTCTCCCACTATCCCTTTCCTCTGCCCACTCTCCCTCACCCCTGCCAAAGTTTTAAAATTCATTTTCGCATTGTGAATATTATTGCTGCAATGGGACATCTTTTGTACTTCTTTCAACATTTTGTTAGTTATCTTCCCTTCCTCAAGTCAGATAAATGTATATACAAGATGGAGGGTACCAAAATCAAAGACAGAGGTTGCTAGGGATAAACCAGTGGGAAAAGAAAACTAAAATAAGATAAGAAGAAAGAACTAGATATAGTGCATTGGCAACATCAAGGTTGACATCTGAAAAAAAAGAGGCATGTTGTTTCCATGTCTTAGAGTTCATTTCAATTAGCATCATTTTGTATGGTCATGTGTACATAGCTCTTGAGCTATTATGATTCTCTGCCAGAACTACCATAGGCATATACTAATTATTACAAATGAGGGAAACCATAGAGCCTATGCTTCTTTGGGTAAGGCTTACTTCACTTCATATGATTTTTTTTCAAGTCTTGCCATTTCCTTACAAAAGGGGCAATGTCATTTTTTCTGACAGAAGCATAAAATTCCATTGTGTATACATGTCACATTTTCTTGATCCATTCATCTACTGAAGGGCATCTGGGTTGGTTCCATAGCTTAGCTATGGAAAATACTGCTGCAATGAACATAATTGTACTGGTAGCTTTAGTGTGGTCTTGTCAAAGATCATTTGAGTAAATGCCCCGGAGTGGGATTGCTGGATCATAGGGGTGTTCTATGTTTAGTCTTTTGAAGAACCTCCATACTGCCTTCCAAAGTGATTGAACCAGCTTACATTCCCACCAACAGTGTAGTAGTGTTCCCTTTTGGCCACATTCCCACCAGCATCTGTTATTATTTGTTTCTTGATAATGGCCATTTTAACTGGGGCAAGGTGGAATCTTAACATGGTTTTGATTTGCATTTCTTTTATGGCCAGCGATGTTGAGCATTTCTTCCTGTGTTTATTGGTCATTCTTATTTCCGCTCCAGAGAAGTCTCTTTTTAATTCTTCAGCATACTTATTCATGGGATGGATGATTCTCTGGGGATTTGATATTGGGGGAGTGAATTTTTTGAGCTGTAGGGATATTTTTGATAGGAGACCCTTGTCTGTTGTATAGCTGGTAAAGATCTCCCACTCTCTGGGCTTTCTATTTGTGTTGCTAGCTATGTCCTTTGCCATGCAGAAGCTCTGCAGCTTAATGTGATCTAATTTATACGGTCTTTCTGGATCTTTATTTAGGAGGTTTCAACCTGTGCCACGGCACCCTAGTGAATCCCTAAATCCCCTATCCCTTCCAGTAATATTTTCAGGGTCTTTGCTTCATTTGGAGTTGATTTTGTTGCAGGGTGATATATAAGGCTGTAACTTCAATTTTCTTACATGTGTGTAGCCAGTTCTGCCAGCACCATTTGTTGAAGTGGCTTTCTTCCATATGATAATTTTGGCTCCCTTATTGAAGATTAGGTGGTCATCATACCTCTTCCTGTGCAAGTACCAAACTGTTTTTATAATTACAGCTTTATAATAGAGTTTGAAGTTTTGTATTGCTATTCCTCCAGCACTGTTCTTCCTGCTAAGGATTGTTTTTTGCTATTTGGGGTCCTCTATTGTTCCATATGAATTTTTGGATTGCTTCTTCTAGTTCATTAAAGAATGTTGTTGGGATGTTGATAGGTATTGCATTGAATTTGTAGATAGCTTTGGGCAGTAGCGATTTTCATGATGTTAATTCTCCCAATCCAGGAGTCTGGGAGGTTTACCACTTCCTTAAATCTTCTTTAATTTCCTTTTTTAAGTTTTTAAACTTTTCATCAGAGGTCCTTGACCTCTTTGATTAAGTTTATTCCTAGGAATTTTATTTTTTTTAGAAACTATTACAAAAGGGGTTGCTTTATTTATTTCAGCCTTGCTCTTCTTATTGTTGGCATAGAGAAAAGCTACTGACTTTTGTGAGGTAATCTTATACCATGCTACTTTGCCAGTTTTGGATGAGCTCAAATAATTTGGGGGAGGAGTGTATGGGGTTCTTTAAGTACAGGTTCATGTCATCTGCAAAGAGAGAGAGTTTTACTTATTTCCTTATTTGGATGCTTTTTATGTTTGTCTCTTGCCTTATTGCACTGGCTAGGAATTCCAATACAATATTGAAGAGGAGTAGAGAGAGTAGACATCCTTGTCTGATTCCTGATTTTAGAGGAAATGGTTTTAAACTTTCACCATTAAGTATAATGCTGGCTACAGGTTTGTCATATATTGCCATTATTATATTGAAGAATGTTCCCTGGATTCCTAGTTTCTCCAGAGCTTTCATCATAAAGGGGTGTTGGATCATCTCAAATGCCTTTTCTGCATTTGTTGAGATGATCGTGTAGTTCTTGTTCCTGCTCCTATAGATGTGTGTATATTAAACCAGCTTTGCATCCCCTGAATGAATCCTGTTTGATCATAGTGTATGAATTTTTTGACTAGATGTTGTGGTTGGTTGGTTGACCAGAATTTTATTGAGGAGTTTCACATCAATGTTCATCAAAGAGATGGGTCTATATTTATCTTTCTTTGATGGGTCTCTATCAGGTTTTGGGATGAGAGTTATGCTAGCCTCATAGAATGAGTTTGGTAGTGATCTTTCACTTTCAATTTCATTGAAGAGTTTGAGGAGTATTGGAGTATTGAGTTCTCCTTTGAAAGCTGGTCCTGGGTTTTTCCTGAGTGGGAGGTCTTTTATTGCCATTTCTATTTCAATACTTAATATGGGTTTGTTTAGTTATTTAGATCTTCTTGGCTAAGCTTGAGTATATCAGTATTTGCTAGAAATTCATCCATTTCTTCTGTATTGTCAAATTTGCTAGCATAAAAGTTAGAAAAGTATTCTGTTATGAATACTTTTTGTGATTTTACCATTCTTATATCTGATTTTATTTATTTGAGTGTGTTGTCTCTTTTTTGTTTTAATCAGATTTGCTAGGGGCCTGTCAATTGTTTTAATTTTTTCAAAGAACCAATTCTCTGTTCTGTTGATCCTTGCTATAGTTTTTTTTTTGGGGGGGTTAATTCATTTAATTCTTTTTAAAATTTTGATTATTTGTTTCCATCTACTGGATTGAGGTTTGGTTTGATGTTCTCTTTCAAGGAGCTTCAGATGAATCATTAGATGACATGTTTGAGATTTCTCTAATTTGTTGATACAGGAGCTGAGAGCTATAAATTTTCCTCTGAGAACTGCCTTTGCTGTGTCCCAGAGGAGCTGGTAAGTTGTATGTTCATTTTTATTAGATAACAGGAACATTTAAATTTTCTTTCTAATCTCTTCCATGACCCACTGGTGATTCAACTATATGTTGTTTGGTCTCCATGTGTTACAGAATTTTCTTTGATGACTTCTGGCATTGAGCTCTAATCTTATTCCATTATGGTCTGAAAGAATGCAGGGAATAATTTCAATATTTCTTAATTTATATAGATTTGCTTTGTAACCTAAAATGTGGTCTATTTTGGGGACTGTTCCATGTGTTACTAATAAGAATGTGTATTCTGATGCTGCGGGTGAAATATTCTGTAGATGTCTGTTAGATCTAGTTCGTCTATGTAGTTGTTTAGATCTAAGGTTTTTCTGTTGCTTTTTTGCTGAGTTGATCTATCTATCCAGTGGGGAAAGTGGTGTGTTAAAGTCACCAACAATAAATGTCTTTGGATCTCTGTGATATTTTAGGGAAAGTAGTGATTCTTGGATAAATTTCTGGTATTTGGTGAATAGATACGTAGAATTATTACATCTTCCTATAGGAAAGATCCTTTTATTAGTATGTAATGTACATAGACACTTTCTTGCCGACTTATCCTTTATTCTTCCCCTTGTTTAAGTCAACACAATTCATCTGTGATTCAGCCATATGTTTGTATTTATCACAAGTTCATAACTATTTGCTGTTGAGAAGTGTTCCCCTAATTTATTATGTTCTCTTAATCAAATCTGCCTATTTCTTTTTTTTTTTAATTTTTGGTGCCAGTACAGGGAGTGAACTCAGGACCTGGGTGCTGTCCCTTAGCTTTTGAACTCAAAGCTGGTGTTCTACCACTTGAGCTCCACCACTACTTCTTATCCTTTTACTGTTTAATTGGACATAAGAATCTCATGGATTTTTCTGCCCAGGCTGGCTTCAAATTGCAATATTCAAATCTCAGTGTCCTGAGTAGCTAGATTTAATGGCTTGAACCACCAGTACCTTTCATTATTAATGGATTATTTCCTGATTTTGCCTATAACAAACAGAGCTGCCATCAATTTCTAGGATACATTTCTAAGAGACCACCAAACTGTTGATCAAAATGGGTTGTACATTTTTACAATCCCACCAAAAATGCATGAGTTCTAGAAGCTCTACATTCTCCCTGACACTCGTAATCAGTAGTTTTTAAATTAGCTATTCTAATAATTATGTAGTAGTTTCTCTCACTTCCGATTTAATTAGCAGTGACATTGAGCATCTTATGGATATTTGTCATCCACTTATATGGTTATTTGTCCTCCATATATTTCTTTTGGTAGAGTATCCTTTTGCTCAAATCTTTTAAGATTTGTGATTTATCTGTTTAAGATATTGTTATTGAATTTTGAAATTTCTTTATATAGTCTGTATATGCCTTCCATCAGATATAAGGTTTGGAAACATTTTCTTCATGTATATATATACATGAATATATATACACGCACACATAGATATACACACACATAGATATATAAATATAGATACAGATACCTTTGTGTGTATATGTGTCTGTGTTTCTTTTCCAATTTGTAATAAATTCCTTTGAAGAACCTAAGCTTTAAATTCATGCCTTTGAGGCTTATACCTAACACAAGTCATGGAGATTTCAGTGATTTTCTTCTAAGTTTTAAGCTTGATATTTAGGCCTATCACCCATTTTCAATTAATATTTGCATAGGGCATCAAGTATGCAAGATGTGGGTCAAAATCTCTCTCTCTTTTTTTATAGAAAGGAGTACATGGCTAACCAGTGTCAGAAAGATATTTTTTCTACTGAATTGCTTTTGTGTGCTTGTTAAAAATCAGCCAGGCACAAGTGGCTCACACCTGTAATCATACCTACAGAAGAGGTTGAGATCTAGGAATTACCCATCAAAGGGAGCCCAGGAAGAAAACTCCATAAGGCCATTTTCTGCAATTAAACAGCAAAAAGCCTTCAGTGAAGGTGTGACTCAAGTAAGAGAGTGTCAGCCTTATGTGAAGAAGCTAAGGCAGAGTGTCTTGGTACTGAATTCTAACCTCAGTACCAGCACGCATGCACGCACTCACGCACGCACGCACACACACACACACACACACACACACACACACACACACACACACACACACACACACACACACACACACACCAGTTAGCAAGGCCAGCTTGTTCAGATTCTTTGTTACCATGTTTCTTTTTCTTCAGATATAAGGATGCCCCCTCCTCTAGGTATAAAAAAGACACATTTCAAATGAGGATCTTATGATTTGCTCCTGGGAAGAGAGTGGGCAAAACTCAGAGAGGGGAACAATCAACGTCTTGCTGTTTTTTCAAATGTCAAGACTGACATATTTTGGAATAACATGTCCTGAGCTCAGTCAGTACTCAGGTTTTGTATATTTTAGATTTATCTTTAAAGGTTTTATATATATTTAATCCTATTATAAATGGTGGGCTTTTTCTTTGTTTGTTTGTTTTGGAGGCAGTAGGGTTTGAATTCAAGGCTTCATGTTTGTTAAACATGCCTTCTGCTCTATTGATGAGCCCTGCCTAATGACAAAACACTGCCTTTCTAATTTTAATTTTAGCTTGTTGCTGCTACATAGAAGTAAAATTAATGTGGCATCTTGATCAGATCATTTGTCTTGACATCCTTTTAAAATTTGGTTTTTAATTCTGGTTCTATTTTGTGAGATTCCATCTGATTTCCTGCATAGGCAATTCTGGTGTCAGTTTCATTTTTCCTTCAATATGGCTGCCTTTCATTTCTCTTTTTTAACCTTAAATCACTGACTAGAACATCTGTGTAATGTTGAGTGGAAATAAAGATGATAAAACTGGTTATTTCTCTATTATGCTTCTAGTATGTAGAATGTACAAGGAGGTCATCTTCCTCATTTGTGATGTTTTAATTGGAAACTTCTCTCTTTCGCCTTTATGAATTTGAGTGAGATTTATTAATTCAATTGGCTTCTTTTGAATAAGCACTTTTAGTTGTAGTGAATGTTTTTCTGTTTTCTATTTCTTTGGTTTCTGCTCTGAATATCATCTTTCTGCTGCTTAGCTTCTAAAGAAATTTGAATGATATGAACCTTTTACTATTTATAAACTAGTTACCATTTCTAATTCTCTTTATTTCTTTGTGATGGTTATTATTTCTACATGGTATCAATTTCCTCATTCTTTAAGAACATCTTAGCCTTTCTTATAATATAGATCTGCTGAAAATGAGTCCTTCCACATTTTCTCCTTTTTTGTTTTTCCATCATAATCATTGTTAACTAATGTCACTATATTCAGATTATGATACATCTTTAACTTTTCATCTTGTAAAATGGAAATTATTCACCAGCTGAAGAACAATTTCTCATTTTTTTCTCCCTAGGCCCTAGAAAGAATCATTGCACCTTTTGTTTCTATGACTTTGCCTAATTTAGGGACCTTATATAAGTGAATTCATATAGGATATAACCTTCAATAGCGGAATTATTTCATTTAGAAATATGTATTTCTTACATTGTAGCATATGACAGTATCCCTTTCTTTAAAAATATCTGAATAGTCTGGGTGCTGGTGGCTCACATCTGCAATCCAAGCTACTCAAGAGGGTCAGAGCTAGAGAATCGTAGTTGAAGCTAGCTTGGTAGGAAAAACTAGTTATGTACCGGGCACTGCTGGCTCATACCTATAATCCCAGCTACTCAGGAGGCTGAGCTATGAGGATTGCAGTTCAAAGCCAGCCCAAGCAGGAAAGTCCATGAGACTCTGATTTACAATTAACCACCTGAAAACGAAGTGGTGCTGTGGCTCAAGTGATAGAGTGCTCTCCTTGAGCTGAAAAGCTCAGTGACAGTGCCCAAGCCCAGAGCCCTAGTCCCATGACCAACCAAAAAAAAAGAAAAAAACCAAACTTGCTAGACTTTATCCTCAAAATAGGCAACAAAACTCAGAGCTGGAGGTATAGTTCAAGTAGAACACCAGCATATCAAGTAGTAAAGCCTTGAGCTAATCACCAGAATTGTGAAAGAAAGAAAAGGAAAAGGAAAAGGAGAAATGACAAGGAAAGAAAACAAAAAGATAGGAAAAGTGGGAAAGAAAATGAAAATTAAAAAAACCATAAAAGAAGTCTAAACTATTTTATTATACATATTTCAGAGTTTATTCACCTAGACATTTGGGCTGTACATTTGCTTCTACTTCTTCTTATGAACAATGCTATAATAAATAAGGGTTCTTTGAGATTTTTTTGCTTTCACTTCTTTCAGACACTTTCCAATAAATGGGTAGCAGTCCATTTGGGCTGCTATAACAAAATATTGTAAGTCAATGAGCACTTATTCTTAACAAAAAGTTAAAAGTGATCAGATTGGAAAACATCGAAATTCATGGAGTGTTGGGTAAATAGCTCATAAGGGCCTTGCCTTTGGAGTTGGGTACTATCAACTCAATGCAGCCTGGTTCCATTTACCCTATCTTAAAAGACCCGGAAAAAAGAACTATTCCAAGAAATGGCTAACACTTTTAGCTTACATTGCAAGGACTTTAGCTAGAGATTAACCTGGCAAGTTTAGGAGTGCCAATGTCACCATAAGGAACTTTAGCTTTAGGTGATAAGAAGATAATAACAACTTTTAATCAGAAGACTATCATGTCTAGATCTGAACGAACAAATAGTACAGAAAGATGACATGATAGACCAGAATCTGGGCCATGAGATTTTGACCTAAATTCTGATTAAAGCTCTCAGTTATCTTAGAGATTTGCTGTGAATCCTAGAAGGAGAGACAGAGGTGGAAAAATAAGACTTCCTGTATAACCCTAGAATAGAGTTATGGAGAGTAAAAAATACACAAATAGGTTTTATTAAGCTTTCCTTATAATGTATAATATAATATGCTATGGTCTTTCTAATATTTTCTTTAATATATCTGAAATTGCACTAGTAATTTTCCTGAGATATCAGTTTATTGAAATGATCACTGAGATAAGAAAAAAAGCTTGAGATTCCAATTATGCTTAGAAAAAAAGTACTAACTTTATTACCGGGAACCCTTGACAGGAAGTGATTTAACATTCTAATATGTGGGGGGTATGATATATATATGTATATAGATATATATGTATAATGTGTATGAGATATATACATATGATAGATATATATATATACATTTTTAAACTGGTCTAGGGAACATTTCACAGGATTAGGAAGATTAAGAATATGGTGCCCTACCTAATTACTCAAGAAATATTATTGAGTTCATATTGTGTTAGTCCATTTGTTTTGTACTGTCACAAAATACTTCAGGAAAGCTAACTTCATATGGAAAAGAGGTTTATTTATACCATAATTTTAGAAGCAGAAAATCTAAATAACATAGCACCAGCTCTGGTGATGATTATGTATCAGATGATAGGACTGTAATTGGTAGTAGTTGCATCTTGAAAAGTAAGCCTGAGAATGATGCAGGGGTTAAATTTGCATTTAATCAATTTTCTCTTTCAAGAGTTAAGAGGGCCTACAAAAGTTACTTTAATGTCTCTCAAGAACAGCTTCACTATTTACATAAAGAACAACCTTCCACTAGGATTCAACTCATAAGAGTCCAATCACCTCTAGATAATACTGACACACTGGGGAACACATTTCCAATCTATAACACTTTTGAAATATACTTTAACCATAGCAAGTGTTATAAGCCTAACAGTCTTCTTGTGACACTCCCAGAGTGTCATCTTCTAATGGAGACAGAAAGACACTAAGCAAAAAAACATAAACTAAAAATACTCTTATGGGGATGTTATTTTTTTAATTCAGTCATTGTGAAAGAATAATTTCCTTGCTCACATAACATCTCACTACATTGTTCTTTCTCATCTGAGAACTGAGGAGAAGATCATGAAGGACATTGGAAGCCATTATAAGGCTTTGGCATTGAATGGTACAAGAAGCTCTCAAGAGGTTTCAAGCAGAGAAGTAATTTCATCTGCTGTGGGGGAAAAAAACCAGAAGAAACCGAAGGCAATCAAAATTATAGTCAGGAAAATACTTTTGGAAGGGATGGTGTACAAGATGATAGTGGCTCATCCCAGAAGACTGTCACTAGGGGTGGTAAGAATCAGTCTAATTCTGCATTAATTCTGAAAGCTGACCTAAAATGATTTGCTGGTTATTTTGATGTCCATAATCATAAAATATATGTTCAATGTATAGTTTCACCTTGAGAGACATTAAATCCATCATTAATATGAATGTCACGGTCATGTTTAACACAAAGAGCTAGGAACCAGTTCTTAACTAAGAAACACATCCTTCAGGAAAAAAAGAAAAATTTATATGACTATTTCTTTAAAAGTAGTTATAGATTCTTTTCTAACAGCTAAAGAGAAAAGCTTGAGGTTTAGCACCATTAACCCTTTATAGGCTATTTTTGAAAAAGAATTCACAGTTAATCTCAGTAACATGGTATTACTTCTCCTGAAGTGAAATATGGCAATTGAAATGATAAATCCAAATTACTTTGGAGTGCGAATGATTAAGAAAAACAGCCATAAGAATTTGGTTTGCACACTAAGTCCTTCCTTCTCTACAGCATCACTATTACAAATCTTGAATCTCAAGGAAGCCTTGTACCTTCTGGTGTTTAAGTGTCTGTTGGCTTCTCATACTGGAATTGACCTGAATCAAGTTTACGTGGGAGGTCTACATTCCATGCAGCTACCTCCCTGAGTCCTAGAAATGAAGGAGCACTCCAGCTCACTTTGAATTTCTTACAGTTGCTCCATTCATAGACAGTTTGAGAACTAAATACTATGCCTCAGCTTCAAGTGGAGAATAAGATGCTTGCCTCTTCTGTTCTAAATACATACCTTATCTTTGTCTCAATTTTGAAAAAAGTCACATATTATTAGGTTTCCAAAATATTTATCTTTGTGATTGGGGAGAATTCCTAGTTGATGAGAAAGTGTTATTTCAGAAAAGGCAGGGAATAAATCTCTTGATGTAGACGTTTCAACCAACTAAATTCAGTTGCCAAAGGCAGACCTGGACCTTCTGTGGCCTCCCTGTTCAGTTGAAGACCTAAGGGAAAAGATCTTACCTGGCACTATTCCAACAGGAAGCAAATTTAAATCCTGTAGGAGTTACAATGTCCTACTTTTAATAACCAATCAAATTAACATGTAGGCAGTCCAAACTCTGAGCTACCTGTGCCTATGTGAAACATAATAAATAGGATTGCTTGGGTTGACAAATGTTTGGAGATATTTTGCCATGTTTACTTTTTTCCTCCTGCTCATATTGCAGTGTGTTTTTTGTCAGTGTTGAATTTGCTATTAAAAAATCTGTAATGACCATCTCGCCTACTATAGCTTTTAGCACCTATTTAACAACATATTTAACAACAAACGTAGTTGCTAAAACCTGAACATGAGCAATATGAATTTGTAAGTATTGGAGTTTCAAGTGTTTAGTTATGGTTAATTTATAACTAAACACACTAGTATTTAGTGGAACAAAAAAGGTCATTAGTGTCTTACTAGGAAGCAATTAAATTAACAGCTCAAAGTCATCCATCAAATCACAAAACAGATGCTGAACTTTTCTATGGGAAATCAGATTCTCTACTTTGGGGAAAGAACTAAATTCAACACAGAGGAAAACACTCCCACCTCCCTCAGCTTTTCCCAAAACAAAAATCTACTTCTTTCATCTGGAACAAGAGTCTCAGAACTCTTTACATCTCATACAAACTGAAAGAGAGAGAGAGAGAGAGAGAGAGAGAGAGAGAGAGAGAGAGAGAGAGAGAGAGAGAGAGAGAGAGAGAGAGAGAGCACACTAATCAACCGGAACAATTGTCTAGACTTACATATGAAGTCATCCTCCTTTTCCCCACCCACCAACAGCCATTTCCTCATTAAGCCTCTGCAGATTTTTGGCACCCAATGCATGAGTAGTAAGATTATTATTATATAATAAAACTATTCATTCACATTATAGGACATACAATATTAAAGGGCATATATATCTTCCTAAAAATAACCTTCAAATGTAATCTAATTTGGCAGATGTGGGTGTGCACATGCATGCACATGTGTGCACATATATGTGCCAGTCCTATGGTTTGAACCCAGGGCCTGGGTGTTGTCCTTCACCTTTTTTGTTTGAGGCTAGCACTCTACCACTTGAGCCACAGCTCCACTTCTGGATTTATGATGGCTAATTGGAGATTAGCATTTCATGGACTTTCCTATGCAGGCTGATTCCAAACAGTGATCCTCAGATCTCAGCCTCAAATCTAGCTAAGACTATAGGTGTGAGCCACCAGTTTCTGACTTGGTAGAAATTTCTTTTTGATATGTCATTTTTAATTTTTATTTAGTATTTTGAAATTAGTCTTATATTTTCTTCTTTGATCTTTTTTGCTATTTAGGATGTTTACTTCCCAAACACTTAGAACTTTTTTTTATTGTGAGAATACCATACAGAGGAGTTATAATTACATGGGCAAGATAACAAGTACATTTCTTATCAAGCATAAAAATATGTATTATCGTTACACAGGTCAACCTGTATCCTTGTTTCAGCATTTTGTTACAATGAGATGTACAAGACAATATGTAGAAAACAAACTTTACAACTTCCGGGGGGGGGGGGTGCAGGAAAGGATGGTAGGGGAAAACAAAGGAGGTAACAATGCTCGATAGGAAATGTACTCATTACCTTACTCATGTAAATGTAACCCCTCTGTACACTATTTTTACAATAAAAATATAAAAAATAAAAATATGTATTATCAGCCATACCTAGATTATAATTGGGCTAAATTAATAAACCATGGGCTTATCTTTGAGATGCATACCTAGGAAATTTGCAGGAGGAACCTAACTGTGGATAATAGAATGGTCATAAACTTTGGAGCCAGATAAACAGAATTCTAGGCTTAACATTGTCATCTATTAACCAATTGACTTTAGGAAATGAGTTTAATTTGCCTAAACCTCTGCAGCATCATAAGTGGAAATAGTACTTAGCTTACAGAATTTTTTAAAAATTCAATGGGAAAAGATGGATCAGCAAGAATTAGAAGGCACATTCAGAGGAAGATAATTCAAGAAGAGTGAAGTGAAGGCACTCTACAAAAATGAAAGACCACATGAGACCATGCAGCACCCAGGACTACTATCAGTGGGTCTCCCCGTGATGATGGCGAAGAATTTACTTGAGAGTTGCCAAAACCTTAAATGCAGAGGCCAGACAGAGAGAGCTAGGGATCTCTCACATTAAAATGTGAGCTCAAGACAGACCGACCCTTTTTTCCCAAGAAGGCTAGGGAAGGATCTAAAAGAGTCCAACAAACCATCCTCATTATTAAATACATGGTACATAACTATAAAGGATATTAAAGTATGTTTGCTTTTTTATCATTTAATCAAGTAAGAATGAGACTCATTACTTCCAAACTGCATATGAAGGATATGAGACAAAGTTATGTTAAAGCTAAAGAAAGTAAGAATTCACACCCAAATCTGACATCCAAATTTATGTTCAAGATACAGCATTGTTTCCTACCCAGGAGGTAAGCACTGATTAAGTGATGCTGTTAAAATTTCCCACAGCATTAATCTGCACCCTTAACCTCATTCAGACACAGGGTTTTCTTGAAGGTATCACGTTTAGGTCTGGGCAGGGCCTTGCTCTCCTGAATTTGATTTAATTGAATTAATAAATTAAATCAAATCACTCTTACTGTGAGTGCCCTTTCAAATTGTGGTATGGAAAGATAAAGATATGAGTCAATGTTACAGGCATCCTATTGAATCAAAACTGTCCCATTTCCCCATCTGCGATTAAATGCCTGTGAGTGTGTACAAGCTATTTAGTTTTGTTTCTTTAGCTTGTCCAGTTAATTGGAAAACCTGAGGAAGACAAATTAGGTGAGACAGTCTTTTGATGTGCCTATCCAAGATTCCAGGCATTTAGTAGGTTTTATAAGGTACAAAATCTCATGATGTGTGTTTATTCACTTAATGATTTCTTGCAATGGATTTCTGTCAATGAGTTCAAAATAGAGTTTGACATTGATTAGATTATGACTATTTCCTTTCTAGTGCAACCCTTTCACGAAGAAATAAAGCCCAAATCTTATATATAAAGAAAAGATAAAAAAAAAAAAAAGCTAGCTAGACACCAGTGGCTCATGCCTGTAATCCTAGCCACTCTGGAGGTTGAGATCTAAGTATCACAGTTTGAAGTCAGCCTGGGCAGGAAAGCCCAAAAAACTCATCTCCAATTAACTATCAAAAACTGAAACTAGAGTTAGGGTTCAAGTCATAGAGTGCAACCTTGAGCAAAAAAGCTGAGTAATAGCATGCAAGCCCTGAGGTTCAAGCTCCAAGACCAGCACACACACACACACACACACACACACACACACACACACACACACACACAATGTAAGTTACCTTTTGAGTGTTTAATATATATATGTACATATATATATATATATATATATATATCAGTACCAGTTGTTGCACTGTGTTGAGTAGATTATAAGTACTTTCAACATGTGATGATTAAATGAAGAGTTAAAAATGCCATCCAAATTTTTTAAATAAATGTTGAGAGATAATTTTTCTAAGAATTCCTAGAATTTGTTCAAGTTTTGTGAGTGGTAGCATGATTGGATCGTGTCTTTTCTTTCTCTTGATAAGTGGATTGTATGGCATTGGATAATAGTCTAGAGATAATATGGTTCTTTCCAGACAGATGGCATGCATGTTTGTTCACTGCCCAGTATAAAAGATCTGAATATTTCTAGGCTCAGAGTTCCTCCACTGAGGCACAAACGTTCTGTGAGTACAAATAACATCTTCCCAGGCAATCCTAACTTCCCTTCCATGAGGCTGGTAGATCAGGGAGAAAATGAAGGAACTGTTTGTTGGCAGCCTGGTGCTTATGTTGTTTACTCTGCTGGGGAAATCAAGAGCTTTGCTCCTGACCCAAACCATTCTCATTACCTGTCACATCTACAAACTGTGTGCATCTAACTTGCTAGCTTGCAAGTGGGATAAAAGACTCTCTACAATTCTACACAACAATTTATTTCACTTTTGAGCTTTATTTTCATTCCCTATAAACTGGCCATTCAAAACCTTCATCTTTCTGATTCTTCATCTTTGAGGTTTTGAAAATATTTCAAACAGGCATCTTTAAAGTTTCAGTGCAAGGGACTTAATCAAACACACAAAGAATGTGTGTTAGTAATTAGAGTGCAGAATAAGGATTCAACAGGAAGAGCATACATGCATTGACAACACCAATCCCTCATGTAGAGAGAATCTCTAAAAATGAAACTATCAAATTAAATAATGCTAAATGTCAAGAAGTAAAAATAAGCAAAAGAAGAAATATAATGGCAAGAGTTGATAATTTTGACATTTCTTCAGTCAAGAAATGATGTATTGAGCACATAGAGTTTGAGAAGAGATCTGAATGAAGATCAAGACCATGTGACTATCAAAAATGAGATCACTGCAGGCTAGGAAAATAGAACATTCCTACATCCTGAATGGGAACCAACTTAGTTCTGCATCATTTTGAGGATTCATGTAATAACCATTGAAGTGTAGCCAACTCTTTTGAACCTCTCAAATATTCTCTTCCAATACATATGCGTGTCTTAAACCTCCTAATATTTCAGGTTTTTAAATATAAACCCTCTATAATTCCTCTATTCAAAATCTCTGCTTAATTTTTGGTAATTTTATCTGAGGCAAAAAATCTAATTATAAACTTTGATATTCCTACCTTTTTTTAAAATAGCAGTAACTTAAATGAAGTTCCTTATCTCCTACAAAGTGATAGAAAGTAAAAAAGAAAGAAAGAAAGAAATGGTCTTGCTCAGAGTTCGTTATGTTGATCTTGGAAATTTCCTTTGGACCCAGCTTCCAGAAGTCTAAGTGAGTTGAAGGTTTTCCATGTTAAATTAATTTGGCAGACTTAAAGATGTAGTTTTCATAAGTTGTGAATCTATTTAAAACTCATAAACCAACTCAAACATCAAGTAAAAATAACAATGGTGTTTAATGCATAATAGAAAATCTTTAGCATATCTAATGAAGCAACAAAGCCATTTGGAAGGAAAACATGAGATATTTGATTGATGTGGGACTCAGACAAAAGTGACTAAAATATGTTCCAATTTGTGTCTTTCAAAAAGCATAAGAATGAAGTATATAAAAGAATTTAGAATGATCTCTGGAGATACTTGGTTCATATCAGAGGTGGTCAAATCCATGCTTCCCTATGAAATGTTGGGATTCTTAGTACTATAAATTATATTTTATCAGTATTTAAACCAAAATAGCAAAGTTGCTGCATGTAGTTAACATACCCCTTTGGGAGTATAGAACAGAAACTAAGCTAAGAAAACTCTGTTAAATGACAGGTTCAAAATAACCTAACCATCATTGTTACTCAGACTCTCTCTCCAATTACATTGAGCACATTAAGGATCTTTGGCTACAGATTTCTGCAAAGCAAGAATGCATACTCCATCCAGCACCAATCATAACTTCTTAGTAAGTTTGAAAAGAAGAAAACATAAAACAGAAATGTTCTAAACTAAGCAGCTCTACTGAGAACTTGGCCACTGGAATGTCACACAGGAATATGGTTGTTGATCTCATTCCAACAGTTTTGGAGCAGTTTTAATAGCATTCAGGATACTCTTGTTTGCCACTCTCTGGAATTCTCAGAAGCCCTTTCCATATTGTTCAGGATAAGAAGCCAATCTGCTTAATGGTATTAAAATCACAGCATTAAAAGTCCCAATGTTGGAGGCTATGGCTTCCATCTATGTTTCTGTTGCTTTACAAGCAAAGTTGGGCACCAATACAATGCAATAATTAAGAGAGATTCTGAAGCCAGGCAGAAAGCCACAAATCCTGACTCTCTTAGGCTAAAAAGTTGTTGTTTAGATTTTCTGTGCTTTAATTTCTTCACTGGAAAACAAACAAACAATTGGGGCCAGTGGCTTACTCCTGTAATCATAGCTATTCAGGAAGCTGAGACCTGCGTGTCATAGTTTGTAGCAAGCCCAAGTAGAAAAGTCTGGGAGACTCGTATCTCCAATATACTACTAAAAACAAACAAACAAAAACTGGAAAGTATATCTGTGGCTCAAGTGGTAGAGTACTAGCCTTGAGAAAAAGGCTCAGAGAGAGTGCTCATGCCCTGAGTTCAAGTTCTAATAACAGCACAAAAACAAGCAAAATATAATGCCTATCAAAATATAATGAATATAATGACTGAAAAAAAAAATCAAGGACCACTCTGAAAATTAAATGAGTTGCCATCCTGCAAGGTGATAATAACTTTTTATGAGTTCCATTTCTAACTACAGAAGGCTAAAAATTGTGAGATGAAGAAATGTTCTAGGCTTATCCAGAGGCCACTTCAATGCAAGCATGTGATCTGATGAAAACAGGGGGAAAATCCATAGAGACAGAAGAAAAGAAACAAATAAGAGAAAGCAATGTGAATATTCAATAGACCAGAGTGATGGGACTATCAGCCGAAGAATACCAAGATGGTAGACCAAGCAAAGAATAAATTCTACCCTCATGCTTCTGGGGGAGTTTGTCTCTGCAATGTCTTTATTTATACTGGTATTACTGAAATTTCAACATCCACAACTTCAACAGACTATATTTCTTTGGTTTAGCATGTAGAGTTTGTGGCAATTTGTGGCAACCAATATGCTATCAAGAATATGACAGATTAAGTTATTTACTAGACTCTTCACCTCTTCCTATACCACTAATCTTTAGTACAGATTTTACAGTCTTTTCTTCTTAGGGCACATCATTGCGGGACTTCTTTTGCCAATCGCACATGGGTAAAAGTTACAGTATATTAGCTCCAAAACTAGACTGTAAGAGCCATCCATCCCACATGTTCACTTTCCTCCATTGATCTTGGACTGTAACTGTGAAAAGGAAACACTTCAAAGAGTGCAACAGTAAACAGAAGTATGGGGAGATGAGAGAGCAGATGTAAAAATGAACACAGAACCTACAGTCAAACTTAAGCAAGACATATATACCTTAAAATTATTTCTGAATTGTTATACAGCAACAACTGTTTACAAGTGTCATTGTGCTATTGGTAGAATATATTAAGACACAAAATTACTGGGATTTTTTTATATCCACAACCCTCCTATAGCAGTTGGTGGACTAAAATAGGATTATGTTGTTCTAAAACTCTGAGGCATAATCTCAGACATTCTCCTCTCAAAAATGAAATAGGATGGCAATAGTAGATTCAACCACAGCAAAGACTTAAGAAAAATAGTTGCAATGATTTAATGATTGCCAACTCCATTTTCCAAAACAAATCTATACAAAGCTGTGAAAAGCGGTTTGATCATGTCTTTGATGTTCCTCTAGTCACCTCCACTAAATACCAACTTTTTTCCCTCAAAGTCCTTTCCTAGGATAAAAACATGCCAAAATATCATGGCAAATAAGGCTTCACATTTTTATAGCCTATAAGATATTATAATAGTACTTAATTAATTTAATATGTTAACTTAGGATGGCCACAGTACTTCATTATTTAATCAAATATTAATACTTGTATTGCTGTGAAAGGCTATATAGATGTGATTAACATCCACAATCAGTTGAGTATAAGTGGGGTATAATTTGATTACCCTATATAATGTGTGGAGACCTCATTCAACCAATTGGAATCATTAAAACAAATACTGAGGCTTATAGTGACATAGAAATTTCACCTCAAAAATGTCAACTAGCCAAGCATAATGGTGTATACTGATAACTCCAGCATTGGGAAAGCTATGGCAGAAGAGTTCAGAAGAGTTGTGAGTTTGAAGCTAGACTAGACTATATAATGTTTGAGAACATGATACAAACAAGCAAAAATCAAAACACTTCAGCAAAATTCTTGCTGGTTTAACATCCTGTTACTTTGCCTTATGACATATTTGACTTTGACAGTTCCCTGAATCATATGAGTCAAATCATATCTCTTAATATATATAATATATAATGTATAGTATAAAATATATATGACATGTATATAATATAAAATAATATATAACTTAATGTATGTATATTAATCAGCTAGACTCCAATGGCTCACATCTGTAATCCTAACTATTCAGCAAGTTGAGACCTAAGGATGGAGGTTCAAAGCCAGAGTTGACAGAAATATCCATGAGGCTGATCTCCAATTAACCATCAAAAAACTAGAAGTGGCACTGTGATTCAAGTGGTAGTATACTAGCTTTGAGCATAAAAGCTCAGAGTCAGGGGTCAGGCAAATCATCACAAATATAGATACATACAGATATACACACATATACATATGCAAATATACATATATATTATATATTAGCCAAGTATTTTGTACATTCCAAAGATTAAGTATACATATAATTAGGGGTTATCTAATAACATCAGTATATAATAAAAGATTGATTTTAAGGAACACATATAGATACATTTGCAATGAATATGACCAAATGTGTGTGTGTGTGTGTGTGTGTGTGTGTGTGTGTGTGTGTGTGTGATTTGTTTCTATTTATATGGAGACCGTTAATACAATTTGTAGTAATGGAAGCTTCTCTGGAGAAGGGAGAATATAATTTCAGTTTTGAGCCAATACAAAAAATGTATAACCCTTAACAGGCTTTGTCCCCCAGACACTCATACATCTCAAAGCTTCCTCTCTGTGCTTTGTCTACACTACCAAAACTTAACCGTGTTCTTTCTGTCCCCTAGACCTCGTTTTTGGTTAGGCAACTGCTACTTCTTTTGAGACACCAAGAATGATAAGAGCATATGTTTTTTATTTAACCAAGGCCCTGCCTTTATATAGTCAAAGTGTATGTGGAAGCCAGGAGACGGTGGCTTACCACTGTAATCCTAGATACTCAGGAGGCTGAGATCTGAGGCTCACAGTTCAAAGCCAGCCCAGGCAGGAAAGTCTGTGAGACTCTTATTTCCAATAAACCACCAGAAAACCAGAAGTGGTGTTGTGGCTCAAGTGGTAGAGTGCTTGCCTTGAGCTGAAGAGCTGAGGGACAGCACCCAGGCCCAGAGTTCAATCCCCACAAACAACAAAAACAAAATGTGTTTGGAACATATAAAGCTTTGCATGTATTTCTAATGCATTTATAAGATTATTTCTTTGTTGCTTTGTATGTCCCTCCCCCACAGTATAACCCCTGCTTTCACTATATTTGATGTCAGTATAACTAACCTGTGGAGGACATGGGGAAACACAAGTCGTTTAAGGATACAGGTGGACCTGTTGCAACAATGAGAAGTACAAGTTGTCATGTCCAAAACGAGCTTTACAACGTCGGTGCGGGAGGGGGGGAGGGGGAAGAAGGAGAAGGATTGGGATTTGGGGGGAGGGGGAGGCTGGGAAGGGATGTGAAGGGTAAACAAAGGAGGAGGCTGCAATGCTTGGTAAGAAATGTACGCATTATCCTGCCCATGTAATTGTAACTCCTCTGTACAGTATGTTCACAAATAAAATAAAATAAAATTTAAAAAAAAGCTTGAAAACCTGAAGAATACATATGCTACTAAGATACTCATAATTCACTGGGTTTGAGAAGAAATGCCTCATTCAGATGCCTGTAAAGAATTCAAATGCCTGTAAGAATCATGTTACTCTCTGTAATATCCATACAATGCTGTACTTAATGGAAAGGCACATGTTTTCAGCCTTGAAAATAGAACATAGAATCACAGAATAAGGATGGATTTATAGGTTTCCCTAATCATCTTCCCATCTCACTCTGGGATCCATTATTTGACAGCATCCGTTGGTGTTGATCCAATATCCAGTAGAATAGCCTAAATGAAGGAAAACTCACTCTGTCAACACAGGCCATCTGCTCTCAGGTTCATTCCAATTTACAATTCCAAGACATCTTCCTAAACTTCTGCCTCTTCCAGTTCCACTCTGAGTGATCACACAGAGGAATGAAATCACTCTTTCAACATGAACAGCATTATATTATTTGATATATATATATATATGTTTATATATATACATATATATAATCTGCCATCTATTTTTCTTTACAAAGGCAAAGATCTCCTATGGATTTATTTTCTATTCATTTCACATACATATTTTCTCTTCTCAACAACATTATTGACAGATAGTAGCTAACTACAAATAATAAGGAGTTGAAAAGGGTATTTAAAATGGAGGGTGAGCCCACCTGGCCTCCAAAAAATACTGTATTTAAATTTCCCAACTCACGGGTGACCTCAGCCCTGTAGAATGGACTAGGGACAGGAGTTCCTCACCGGCAGGATCAGACCTCAAAAGCTCTCATAATAGAGACAATCTGCTTTCAGTCCACTGAAAGCAGATTTAAGCTGTTTCTACCCAATCATTTTGCAATTATCTTAGCTTCCAGGAAAGACATGATTGATTGATATCATCTTTGTGACACAGACTGAAACTACCCTTATGAACACAGAGCCTTGGAGGACAGATTGCCCCCCTAAATGAGGATAATTAGATACAAATGATTAGGCTACACCTTAAAGTTGGAAAAATCATTCCATGGGAACCAAATTTCTCCCCTAAAGTAAAACAGAAGAACCAGAACTGAGAACAACCTTGTTCATCTTTAACAAGGACGTTTGAACTATGTATATCTTTATCCTTTTCCCCTAATTCTTCCTCTGCTTAAACAATGCAAAGGTCTGGAATCAGAAGACCTTTGAAAGTGAACTGAAATGCTATCTTCCTGTGGTATCCTGGCATATAGACTTCTTTCTCTGTTATATTTCTTTCATAAAATGCTTTCCTATCATTTTTACTACATTTGAGTCTTGCCTGAATTCTCAAGTTGGACACAAACATCAAGGTTGATTAGCTGCACTGAATTTCTGGTACCATTATTTTCACCTAGAAATATGGTGCATAAGTTTATACTTTTATCTACCTCATAACAAATGTCAAACTTTTATAAGAGAATAAACTTCTACTCTTTGACTGCTTGCTAACTCTGTAACAGTATAACAAGTCAGAAAAACAATTCTTAAGAGGAAATGTGATTATTAGGGAGAGGCAGTGGAGACAAATAACAACTTTCTGTCACTTTAAAAAGAATGTAGACACTCAGTGTCCAGTCATTCCCCATGAGGGCAAGCCACTAAACAGGAAGAAAAGCTACTTCATCCATCCTAAAACTTCACTTAATCTTGAAATGATACAAGTCACAATGCTCTGGGAAGTAATTTGCCATTTTTTTAATTCCTCAAAGGAACAGAGACTTAACACTTATTTGACCTGACTTACAAAAGGTCCATTAGCCATAAGCATTTTTAAAGATTTCCTTGCTGATCTTCAACGAGTTGTATGTTCCCATAGTTGTATATTGTTTGATGTGTTTATCTAAGAAGGCACAACATAATCCCCTATTATTTCTGAATACCTTTTCCAAAATATAAAAGCAAATCTGTTAAAAGAATCAAGTAACATATATTGAATTAATTGTTCCAGGATTTGGAAGTACTACTTACTGTAGGCTATCTACTCTGAACCTTTCGTCTAGCAGGATACTGACCCCAACTTTTTATTGGAGAGAAAAAAAAGAGGGAATAGTTAAATGTATATTATTTCTGAGCTTGCCACTTGTGGCTCATGCCTGTAATCTCAGCTATTCAAGAGGCTGAGATCTGGGAATCTCAGTTCAAAGCCAGTCTTGGGCAGAAAATCCATATGACTTTTATCTCCAATTAAC
Organism: Dipodomys merriami; assembly: GCF_024711535.1. Lineage (NCBI taxonomy): Eukaryota > Metazoa > Chordata > Mammalia > Rodentia > Heteromyidae > Dipodomys > Dipodomys merriami. Next base: position 13,270,980 of record NW_027206290.1, read on the forward strand.
TCAAGTGGCAGAAGGACAGCCTTAAGCTAGAAAGCCAAACCAGAGTGCAAAGCCCTGAGTTCAAGTCCCAGTAATGGCACAAAAATTTTGTATGGTAAAATTATTAAGTCATCAAATGTGATTGTTATCTACAGAGAAAGATGGATAGATAGATAGATAGATAGATAGATAGATAGATAGATAGATAGATTCTACTTAAAATGTTACAAATTTCCATAGGTTTTTTTTAAAGTGATACATCTATAAAGATTCTTGAAAAGAGGAAGAAATCAACACCCAAAACACTTTTAAGACTTAAAAGTAATTCCATTGCCAACAATCTGGAATGAATTTTGGGAACTGTCAGAAACTTATAATTGGATTTAAAAGAATAGTCCCAAGACCACTTACATGCTCATGCTAGTTAGCTCATCTACCTGCAAGGAAAAAGACACTTACCCTCCATTTCCCTAGCATACATAGTCACACTTTGGGAATAATAAGTAGAGGAACTAAGCACATTTACTAGAATATTGAAGCATTCTATTTTAGATAAATACAGGTTAATATATTGAGACATTCAATAGTCAATATTGAGATCTTTTCTGTCGAGATGAAGACTAGATTTTTTTCAATGCAGCAGGAGAAAAATTCATCCTAGAGTAGAACCATAAAACAGTGGGGAAAGGGCTCATAAGAGACTGAGAATGGCTAGGGAAACAGAAGAAAAGCTAAGTGCTAGAAGCCAAAAGTAGAGAATGTTTAAAGGAAAAAGCAATCTGCAGGCCAAGTTTTTAGAGAGGTCCAGTAAGGTACTAACTAAAAGAATCTTTTGAGTGTGTTGATGAGATGGTCATTAGTGGCACTGGACAGGTGAGTTCCATGAGTTTATATGGATTGAAGCTATCTCACAGTACCAGCTTCAGAAATGGGAGATGAGGAAGAGTAAACACACAGTAAGGTCAACTCTTCCCAGAAAATGCAATAAATGATTCAATGAATAATCCTCATATACCCATTTCTTCCATAAATTAAAACAACATTAGTATATATCTTTGGATTTTTCTGTGTTGAAGAAAAGACATCAAAAATGTTGTATTAAAAAATATTAAATTGCCTACCCTGCTGTTAACTTTTGAACCATTTCTAAGTTCATGCTACTGTCCTCAATTGAAAGCATTTCTTTCTGCTATTGCTGCTGTCTTACAACATCGCCATCTTTACAGTGTTTAGAAAGGATGGCTCTTAAGCATTCCAGGAGCAAAAATCATTGGGGGAAAAAAGATTGAGGTTCTTCTACTTACTGAGATCTCAATAGATGTCAGAGTGAAGAGGATATTTTGGTACACATGGACTCGAGAGTCGAGAGAATGAGATAAAGAACCAATAATTACACATATCACCAATAGATTTTATTTGTGCTGAATATAATAAATGAAACATTGGAGCAGAGTCAGATAATCTTATTTAGGTGTCAGGAAACAATGACAACAGACACTGTACAGGAGTTAACCAGTACACTGGGTCAATGAAACCTGCTAACCACTCTTCGAAGGTATTTTCTTCAACATAGCAGAAGTGGGAGCTACAGCTCCCACAATCCTCCTCTTTCCAAGATACAAGTTTAGTGTGACAAACAGAAGGCAGGTAGTGAGCATAGGAGGAGAAGGTATTACTTCCCAGAGGCAGTTTCAACACTCCATTGTCAGACTGCAGAAAGTGAATTTGCGGAGGATATAGAAGAGTTTCAGCAAAGCATTCCCTGCAGTGCTGTAGACAGCCACAAGGGCTGGAGGCCACTTTTATTTTCATTTTTTATTCCATATTAACATCAATTAAGTGTATAAGAAGGATTTATTTTGTTGTGTCCATACATGTGCATACAATGGACCTTGGTCAGATTCATTCCCCCATCACTCATCCTCTCAAATTGATCTCAACAAGATCATTGGTCTATTTTAATACATGTGCATCAAGTAATTTGACCGTGTTCACCCTCCAATACACTTTTTGTTTCCCCCAATACCTGACATGGGACCAAATAAAGGCTATTTTTTAGAGGTTGATGCTAAAGGTTGAGCTCAGTAAGTTGGCCCCATCTCTCCTAGGAGTTGTGTCTGCTGCTAATAATCTATAAGAGAAGAAATACACTTCAGGAACAAATAAATCAAATGTTAAAGGCCCTGAAGTTAAGAAGTCTATGGCTATTTCTCTATTCCTTCCTTCCTTTCTTTCCTTCCTTCTTTTCTTCTTTCCTTCCTTCCTTCCTACCTTCCTTCCTTCCCTCCTTCTTTCGTTCTTCCCTTCCTCCTTCCCTCTCCTTCCCTCCTTCCCTCTCCTTCCCTCCTTCCCTCTCTCTCTCCCTTCTTTCTTTCTTTCTTTCTTTCTCCTTTCTTTCTTTCTTTCTTTCTGTCTTTCTTTCTACCTTTCTTTCTGTCTTTCTTTCTTTCTTTCTTTCTTTCTTTCTTTCTGTCTTTCTTTCTACCTTTCTTTCTGTCTTTCTTTCTTTCTTTTGAAATATCACTATGATTGAAGCCAGTGATCAAGACAGAAGAACATGAAGAGGAAACTGAGCACTAAATTAGATTGTTCCAGAAATATGGAAACCATGCCTTCACATCCTATGGTATAGGAATGGAAGTAAATTGAACAAAACCAGCCTTCAAGGATTTGTGATAATAAAAATTATCAGATAGCTTTTCTTTAACTAAAAAATTTGGTTGTGTTATCTAAATACTGGGTTTATGGTGGATACTTTTCTATCTCACTTACACTTGTTGCTTTTTGCCATTTAAAATTCTCATATTTTGAAGATCACAGCAAGAGATCCTAAAGACAGTTAATAACTTCTTAAAGACATCTTACTACTTTGCTTAACTCATGTGCTCAGCCTTCCTTTTTCTAATCAATCCATTCACAAATATTTATTGAGCAGTTTCTCTTCACAAAGCACAAGTTACACTGTGGGATTACATCTGATATAGAATGAGGCAAAATAATCATTAAATAGTTGAAAACCAACATAGCAGGGTGTTCAGTTCATATCTCTAGTTTAAAGAATGCCTTGTTCAATTATTTATAAGCCCATTAAATTTGTATTAATAAGAGTGAGCAAGTGTTGGGTGATCACCACATGCTGAGTCGCTGCCTGGAGTGTTCCGGCAGTATTCTTTGTTTGGAGTACTCCAAAGCATTCTTTAGAATGTAATTCAACTGTTAATTCTACAATCTTCCCTGCTTTCCAGGCTGTTTTATTCCCTCCTCTATATTCACGAAGCTATTTGTACTTACCTCTACAATGGTGCTTTTGCACATTTCCTTAAAACGGCATGTTCACACTACAAACACTTCTACTCAATAGACGTAGAAAAGTATTTCTCACTGCATCATCTGTGCCTATGTCGTTGCCTAACAGAAGCTTAGTGAATGTTGACGTTCATTTTGTTTTGTTTTGTTTTTGTGTTTGTTTGGTCTGGTGAATGTATTTCCAATCTTACTTAACTGGAATATGTTTTCTTACAAAGATAGCATGTTTTATGAGAATGGTAGGGAGGAGGGAGCCACTATAAAATTTTCTTTCCAGGAAAGTTTCTTTTCTCTTGAGGATTTTGGCACTTTCTGTTTCAGTCAGATCTCTTGTCTTCATGAGAGCTTAGTCCTTTTGCTTATTGACTGCCATCTTGTATTTCTGGCCGATGACTGACAGAGCAACTGGAATCTATGAGCAGAAAATCAATAACGTAAGGCCTTCAGACAGTCCACAGATGCTCTTGAAGAAACTGGTTTCCTGGTTTCGGTGGCAGTCACTGATCAGAAAATGTAAAACTAGCCAGCCATGAATAGAAACGATGTAAAGTCAGCCACACTGTTTCTTTGCATGAGAGGGTTTTTATATTGGTTTCCTGTGTTTAAATTCTGTGATGTTTCTCAAACCCTGGAGGAGGATGAAAAAATGGGTGGGTGGAAAAGAAAAGGAGAGAGAAGGGAAGAACTACGTGAAAATTGTGAAGTGTGCAGATTTGTATTCATTTGTTTTCTCATTTCCACACTAACCTTCACCAGTCCTTAAGCTTTTAGGGACCCTAAATGTAAATTTGTTCTTTAACATAACATTTTCCTTGTTCAAGTATAAGTGACACTCCAGTAGACATGAAAGATTTGAGACTTATTACTTGCAAGTTAGCATTTTACTGCTAATGTAGTCTGCCACCCTTTACCTCCTAGTTTTATGGTTGTTTAATTATAGCCTGCAGGCCTATGGTGGTCCTCTGGTTCTTCTACTAGAATACAGCTTCCAGTGAATGTTCCCCATTAGGCCTCCCACTGAGTTATTGATTATTAAGGTAATGCACTTTTAGGGTCGTATCTTTAATATGGAAATGTAAAAATGAATGACTTGCAACTGGATGATTTAAAAAAAAAAATAAGAGAAAGAAGAAGAAACTTCCCTAAAGGGAGAATCCTCAGTGCTCCTTAGGTGACTGTTAATTTAAAACATTGTGAGGAAAAACAATTTACCTGCTATAGCAATTCTATAAATGACACTTATTATTCTTACTTTAATGTCTAAATAAGTAGCATTTGTCTTATAAAGCTGGCGTTTTACACCTAAGGAAAATGGAAGGAAGGAGAAGAAGAGACCAAACTTGTCAAATTTAACATTATTTTTTAAGTAGAGAAGGTACAAAAAGAGCTCATTCTAAGCAAAAAACCAGGTGACAACCTTCATATTAATGAGGCATTCTGATTATGGCTGTCTGATTTAGGAAGTAGGGAACAAAGGAGAGAGAGAGAATTGAAGCCTCTTCATTATTTAGACAGGCAAATATGATTCTGGGTTCTAACAGAGCAATCCTTTATGACAATCCTCCAAGGGAGCCCACACACAAGATAAATACTGGCAAACGGCATTCAGGAAATGGAGTCTGTTAGATAAATTGTCTGTAGGTGAGGCTCAGCAATAGAGGTGCCTTTTTTTCTCTGCACAGGAAAGACACTATCATTTGTAGAGCTGCTCTTCAGTGCTGATGCCCACCATTAAAACTGCAGACACAGTGATGGTGAGAAGGGTCGGGGAGGTGAGTAATAAGGCAGAGAGGATGAATTGGGCAACTGGCCCCCGAATTTAAGCTTCAGTGCACAGAACAGGTGCCTTATTTTAGTTGAGTGCAAGAATCAGAGGTTGATAAATTCACTTGACTCTCCAAGAGGAAACAGAATCATCGATCACTTTTTTAACCACAAAATCTATGGAAAATAGATCCAACAGTTGCTCCCGGAGGTGCTTATGATTAGTTTGGGATGCTGCAGGAATCCTACCGTCTTCGAATGCCTAAAAAAAAAGATAAAATGCTGTTTGCTTGAAAGTTACATAATATATTATCTGAAGGCATGCTGCACAATACAAATTACCATCCAAAGGTTAGCTAGAAGCACAGCATTATTACTATTTTCTTTATTGATGAAAGCAGTGCCAAATTTGCAAATTTAAGAAACAAAAGCTAAATCTAATACTTTGAGGCTGCCTTTCACATAATGATGGGGGTGGAGGTATTTGAATCCTAAATGGTCCAAAGAGGGCCAATTATCATTTGGTGAGTAAATAACCATCACTAGTTTGCACTAGCCAGGTTCATCTGGAGATTTTCATCTCTGCCAAATAAATACCACTAACCAGGTTCCTCAAAATCAGATCTCAGAAGAACTCAAGGTGGGGAACTCTCCAGAGATGCAGGTTTAGTTGTAAACTAAAGGTCAGTAATACACATAAAAGAAAGAAAGCTGGGGAGAGAGAGACCGAGACAGAGACTGAGACTGAGAGAGAAATTCAGCTTGTCTCAGAAATCTAATACCCTAGAAACCCTTGTAAGCAAAGAAGGTGGCAACAATCATTCATTAATATAAAGGGCGGGTCCTGGTTTAATGAAAAGGTGCTGCCTTTTTTTATTAGCAGAAGGCTGTCTTTAATTGGATTTAATAATAGCACCCTCTGTGTGAGCTAAACGTAAGTATAGTTCTGAGACCATAAATTAAAAATATAAGATGATGCTAAAGGAAATGAACCCCAAGATAGGGACACAAGAGATTTTACCTTTGTTGCTGTTGTTTTTTAATATATTTATAATGTACTGTGTGTGTTTTTTTTGTCTCTTTTATATGTTCTTCTCCCATGGTACAACCCCCATTTTCACTGTATTTGATTCTGGTGCCATGCATCTTGTATATACATTTTTCTGATTTGGGGAGGTGAAGGAAAATAACAAAATGCTCAAATAAGGATACAGGTTGACCCATTGTAACAATGAGATGTACAAGACACTATGTTGAAAATGTACTTTAAAGCTTTGGCTGGGGGTGGGGAGAAATTGGAGAGGTGGGAGGTAGGGGTAAAACAAAGGAGGGGGTAACAATGTTCGATAGGAAATGTACTCATTACGTAACTCATGTAACTGTAACCCTTTTATACAGTGTCCTTACAATAAAAAATATATATTAAAAAACTTCTAACCTGAGTTGCCAAGAAGAAAGCAAAATAATGTTACTCTCTTCTCTAAAGGGAAAGATTCAACCAAAATTAAAGGGAATCTTGAGTAGCTCAGCCTTGAAATAAGCAGGAAGAGAGTAGATGCTGCAGTTGGGGACAATTTGCTTGGAGGCACATAGGAGTCATAACCTGTTCTAGCCCCTCCTCTACACACAAAGGCTCAGACTTGTGTGATGAACTGAGAAGCTTTCATAACTTTTTTCACTCTTTTGCTTTTAGGATGTTTCCTCATAAAAAAATCATATTCCCCAAAACTTTTAGCTCTTTTTTAAAGTAAACTGCTGTCTGTATGCTGTAATTAAGTTTCATTTTTTTTGGCTTTGACTCTGCCGGATGGAGGGTATCATAAATCATATGAACAAATGTTCCAGCTAAAATCCTCTCTGTGAGCACCATAATTTAAGTGAATTCATTCTCTGTTCATCTCTTGGAGACATGATCTCATAGCATCTGTTCTGGACAAAGTTAGCCATTCTTATTACCTGAGAAAACAGCAATGAGTTTTATCCCAGATTACTTTAGATAGGTTTCTTCCTTTTTAATGCAGTTATTTATCTAAGATTAATTGCTTTTAGAATATTTATGTGTGTATACATGTGTGTGCATGTGTGCAAGCGCATGCACGTGCACTACTCGTGGGACTTAAAGTCAGAGCCTAGGCACCACCCCTGAGCTTCTTTGCTCAAGAATATTGTCCTACCACTTGAGCCACAGCTGCACTTTCAGTTTTGGTAGTTAGTGCGAGAAAAGAATATCACAGACTGTTCCTGAATGGGCTGGCTTCAAACTACAATCCTCAGATCTCAGCCTCCTGAGTAGTTAGGATTACAGGCGTAAACCACCAGCACCTGGCAGTCATGACATATTTTCTTATAAAGAAAGAAACCTATGCATCTATGATAAATGTATTGTTTCCCTAAGTAATTACCCCTCTTGTATTGTGCTGGATACTTACCTAGGTAGTGATAATTAAGTAAATTTCTGTGTACCTCTTTGGGTCTATTCCCTAGAAGAGAGAAGCTCTGTATTACAAGGGAGTTCTTTGTGATTCCTTTGTTGTTGTTGAGCAGAATTTCATGAAGACACTAGCAGATGTACGACCTTGCTTACTAGGAATTTCATTTGATGGTTTTGTTGTGCCTTATTTTGATTGGCTAATACCTTGAGCATTAGCTGAAGATGAAAAGAAAGACTACCTATTGTGGCTGCTTGAGACATCAAAAGCAGTAAGGTCTATTTAGTCTTAACAGCTTAAACATACTTTAACACCACTGCAATGTGACACTACCATGGCAACACAACTACTTCTACTCATCATTTGCCAAGGTTCACTTCATGTTGTTTAGTAAGTATGTCATGATTGCCACTAACTTACTTATTTTTTTAAGCATAAGTGAAGCATCCTCTTTAACATACCTTTGTTACCCACAGGCCCCACCATTCCTTATTATCCTACTTCACCTCTTTATCCTCATAACCTGGATGAAGGCAGGTCTTTGATTACAATGTAGAGCAGTGACAGGAACATTTTCACAAGGACAAGAGGAATGTGCAAATCAAATTTTCAACCAAGAAGACTAGCTAACAGATTAAAATACTGAATCTAGATCATCAAGAGAGGCTGGAATGTTGGGCTGACTGACAAGATGGATTTTAATGGGAATAAATGTAAAGTTTTTTCACTTATGCTCAATAGACCAGCTGCATGAATATAGAATGAAGGAGGGACGGTTTAAGAATAAGGATGGAAGAATGCACATTAGCACAGGGGTGAAGGATAGGCTTGCTTAACATGTGTGAGGCCCAGGGTTTGATCTTGCAAATGCAAAACCCAGTAACCCCATCCCAAAAGCAGTATTTATTTAAGGAGACATGCATTTTTAGATGACAAGAAGCTCAACGTGAGTCAGTTGTGTGAGATAAGGCTCTAAATCAGGTGAGTTATTTTTGTTTCTTTAGGCTTTCCAGACTTGATGAATGAGGAGTGCCCTTTTTTTCCACCCATGGTTCTTAATAGCCAATTTTGAACACCTTCTGTATTTCACCCTAAAGTTGCTCTGGGTGGTAGTGTGGTGGTGAAAATTTAAGACATTTATAGCAGATACTTACATGACATAGTTTATTATGACTACAATTGTTATACTTTTTATGATTCCTGGTGCTATTGTGATCCAAGGGGTAGTTAATAATCCCCTTGGTGAAAACTGTTTACCCATAAACACTTTCATGAAGGCTGAGTAGCAATTAAGGTAATGGTTTGGTATAGGTAAAGGTAAATGACCTCGTTAAGGTTTTGGCCTTAATGGTACCCTGGTGGCCTGAGAATGTTAGTCAACAGCAGTTCACTCACACTGAGTATTTTACTCACCATATCTTAAGCTCTCCATCATTACTGATGTTTACTTTGCACAGTCACAGTGTAACAGGGGGATGCTGGCTTTGAGTTGAGATAGTATGAGTAGGAATATATACCCGGAGAATTTGAACTACTAGCTACAAACCTGCACATCTTGGACTACAAATTCAGGTACTTAGGTGATAGTCATCCTCTTCACTCTCAGGAAGTAGTGCCATTAATCTCATCTTAACCACTCATAAATCCTACAGTAACTCATCTACTAATTAATTGTGTGAGTAAATGTCATAAATTCATTTAAATCCTTTACCTATTGAGAGGAGAGAAAGAGAGAGAGGAGAGGCAGAGAGAGGAGAGAGGAGAGACAGAGAAGAGAGAGAGGAGAGAGAACAGAGAGGAGAGAGGAGAGGAGGAAGAGGAGACAGAGAGAGACAGAGACAGAGACAGAGAGAAAGAGAAAGAGAGAGGGGGGGAGAGAGAACAAACCCTGAAAAGATTTATTCCTTGACTACCCTGATGGGGGTGTCATGAATGCTATGTAGCTATTACTGTCATTGAAACATTTAATGGATCTTAATTATGGAACTTCTACTCCTTGCTCTCTCTGTGTGGTAGGCTCTTTGAAGAGAACATGACATTTCCTAAGATGCTCAAGACTGTGACCATTTATGATCTATTAAGTGGACACAATTAACAAGTTCCACACTATAAGGGCTTTGCTTCAAGTTGCCTAGCACTGGCAAGATATGAAACAATATTTACTTAACTAAGGGTACAATCCTCGTTATCGTTAAAAAGGCTACATAGGGCCTTTCCCACAGTATTTCACCAATCAAGAGAATAGGGGACAAAAATATAGAGAGACACCATGTTTTTCACATAGGTATTTCTACAACAGTTCAAGGATTCATGGTGTTATCTGAGCACTGTGCTTGTACAACTGGCCCTTTCCTTATTATGACTTTATTCTAGTCTAGTTGATATCCTATTTCAGAGATGAAATGAAGAAAGGTTTGCTTTCCTCTATGGAAATGGAATATTAAGCAATCAAACACATGGACTCACTAGAAAACAGCAATTAAATAAATCCTAATCTATGTCATGGCACAATTAACTGTACAACCCAACAAAAGCTTAAATTTTATGTGGCCAATGCCATCTCTATGGGTAGGTTATAGCTCTCACTCCACCATATGAGAAGTTGTTTAGCCTGACAGACAAAGGTAGATTCGCTGGAGATCTGAAATGGTCTTATCTGTTCAGAGAAAGGATAGTGATTCTGTCCATTGACTTCAATAGAATTAACAATGACATGGGTTGTGTGTATGTGTCTGTATGTACATGCACACACATACAAGTACATTTCATCAACACACAAAGAAAAGGCCAAAGAACCTGATCCATTGAAAGGCTGATTGGATTATTCATCATGGTCAGATTGTCATGGGCTTGAGCACTAATGTATAAGCACACCACCAATTTTCTCCATCCTCACTAAACCAATGCAACTCTTACTATCCAAATGGAGAATCTGCTCTAAAGTCACATTCCAGGATTATACATAGCAGATTGTTTCATCTTCCTTTGTGTCTGAGGATTTAAAGACATCAACTAATTGAGAAAAATTCTGGTGACCAAAAGAATTTAGGGCAGGGGGAGATTCTACCCCATAAACCTCACAATGCCATAACTCTTCAAATGACAAAAAGTATGTTTCCAATTAAGATTCAGGTTTTTGTTTAATGTCAGTGTTCCAGCATCAAAACACGAATCACTGACCAAACCATCTCAATAATAAAAAAAAAAGAAAGGAAACAGCCTAGATCTTGTATTGTCTGTATATTCTCTATTGTCTGATCCAGATGGCATACTTTGAATTCAAAAGTTTATTAACAGATCTTCAGGGTTAGTTTTTTTAAGAGTTAAATGTGTATTTGTGCATGTGTGTGTGCATGTATGTTTGTGTGTAGCTATTATTTTTAGTACTCTGCACAGGTGGCTTGATTTATCTACCCACAAAGGGATTACAACCATCAACTCAGGAAAAAAGTGGACTTCAATGCACCTTCAATGCCACCTGCCTGGAAGCTACTAGAATTAAAGAAGGTCAGGCCATTTCTTCAGCGAAACCTGAGATTTGTAGGAACCATTTGCAAAAAGAAATTGTTTTCCCATTGCCCCTAAACCCTGTCTGCTACCAGGATGATTCCATATTCTCCTGACAGAGAAGACCCAGCTGGTTTTTTGCTGCTTTCTATGGCATTGTTTCTTGCTTAACTATCTCCTTGGACTAGGAAATTCTCACATCTACAAGTTAAGAACATTGCCCTCACTTGGAAAATGAAGGAAATCAAAGCACAACACACTTGATAGAGTTCAAGGCGATTAGCCAATGTAACATAAATTGAGAGCTTTATAACGGAAAAGAAAGTCTACACACACACACACACACACAAAGACAACTGAATAAACCAATTTGTAATCTTAGATATACGGTATGCATTTTCTTCAGGAAACAGATTTAGGAAGCTGGAAGACTTTTTTTTTCTTTTATACATTTTGCAATTCAAAAAAAAGGAAACTGCTCAGCTTTGCAGCCTGGCCAATGTGAAATGTGCTATCGGGGAAAGTGTTAGCAGAAGCATTTCCTGAATGGTTCATTTTGTAAGATCCAGCACTTTCAGGTAACAGCTGATTTCCTAGCATCCAGCTTAGGAGCCAGGACATGGCAGGAAGCAGATGGTGTCATATTTCCTGGGTCTCACCGTCCAGTTAAGTTGAGCCTCCGCCAAGTACAAAATGAAATGTCTTTCCTTTCACAAAGCACCACACACATGGCAAGCAGGGGTGGCATCCACAGCAGTCCCAGCAAGTGTAGCAGAAAGTGGCACAGATGCATTCCTATTAAACACAAGAAGGGCACAGGGTGGAACCAGCAGCAGGAGGTCACTCTCTCTTTTCATCCATTTAACAGACAGAGAAGAGTGGTTTTGCAAGTCAGATGCTGAGAGGGGCAGTGGGAAATTCAGTCACAGCAAAAATTAGAAAAAAGATGAACAGCCAGGCAAACTCTGTAGTGGCCAGATGGACAGTCAGGTCACAGGTCATGAAATCAGTCATACAGTGCCACGTGAAGCAGTGGGATGACACTAACAGGGAAGACCCACCTGGCAGACTGGCAGGGGGGCATGTGGAAACCAGCAAAAGACTGGGGAAGAGAAAATAAGGGATTGGCCAGGTCAAGCTCTGGACAGTAGCATCACTCTTTCATGTTAAGTAAAAGAGATCATATGTAAACATTTGAGTCACGTCATAAAAATCTACTGAGATCTCAGCAGATAGAGATAGTATGTGTATCTTTGCTCATTCACATTGTATACATGGGGTTAATTAACCCCAGAAAGATCCTTGGAATTTATTCTGAGACCCAGATGTATTGATGTATATAGAGAAAGGAAAAAAAGACTCTCAGGCAGGGACATGTAAAAAGAAAACTGGGGGTGGGGTATGGAGAACACCCAAAAGACCCAAAAGAACTTAGAAAACTGTTAAGGGTAAGCAGCATTATCTGTGGGCAAGATGATAAAGAAGTAAACAACTCACTATCAAGATTTGCAACTTTAACAGGATCAGAGCTTTGGTCTAGAAACTATAGGTAACTGTATCCTACTATTTCTGTTTACAAAATGAGTAAGGTATTTTCCTTAAGGAGCTGTGGGCAGATGGTGTTCAAAGAATGACAAAAAAAAACTTATGACTTCACATTTAGCATGAAAGAAGCTTTCACCTACAGAGCTAGACTGTGTTTGGGATACTTTCTATTTCAAATGCAGCAACAGAAATGGACTGGCTCATTTCTGAGAAAGTCCAGGGCACTGTTGACTTTAGGTGAAGCTAGATCCAGAGATTCTACTGATGTTATCCAAGCTGTCTCCCTTCTGTATGTCTTAGTTCTGTTTCTATGAGAATGACAGAATTTTTCCTGAACCCAAACCACTTGCTTCTTTTGTGTAACCAAGGAAGCTGGTAACAAAAAGCCCAAGCATGTGGTCTCCTTACTGCTTAAGACATAGGGCATTTCTGACCAATCTCACCCTGCAGTTCACCTTGCTATTTCAGACCAGAAATAGCTTTGCACATTTACAGGCCCTGAAAGTTATGGGTTTCTGTTGTTACGTTCAAAGCTTTGCCCCTAGCCATGGATCCTCGTCAATGTCATGATAAGGAATTGTTGAATTTTGTCCCAAAAATGTACCAAATGGCCAAAACCCTGATACCTTGGCTACTTCAGGTTAGCCCCACCCATGAGACCATGCTCAAGGAGCTGGACTCTGTGGTGCCGAGGCTCTCCATGTCTGGCCTGCCAGCTTTCTGCCTCTCTCATTTCCTACATCCTTACAGTTCCTTCTCCTGCCTCCAAATAGCCAGTCACTGGAAATCTAGAATCTGCACTGCTATTGCTGTTCTTAGCACCCCCCATGTCTTTTTCCAAAGCATCACTCTCCCCATCTCTTCTCTCACAGGATGGCCATCAGATCTGGAGGCATCACAGCTTCATGTGCCAAAGACTACTGCTTGAAAGCTTTAGAAAGCAAAACATCTGGGACTCATGCTTCATGGTAGGAGCATGAGATGGCCATGTTATTTGTATGCTGCAGACCACCTGCTTATAACTTAAAAAATAAAGCTCTAGAGAAAATAGTTTTCAAACTATATATATATCAAAGCTTTCCTCCTCCATGAGCCCCCAGAATAAACAATGATGTCAAAGCAATATTTAAAACCATAGAGGGGAAAAAATAGGACTGTTAATAAAGACTGAGTACTTTCCTCAAACTCTAATTTGCTATTTTCCCCATCTTGTACTAATACTTGGCAGACAAGAGGCATAGAGGAATTAATGCTTAACAAGTTGAATACCTAATTGTCTGCTAATGAGCCCCCCTTAGGCTCTTACTGAAGTGGGTGTCATCTGTAAATGCAGTCTTTTGTGGAGTTTTGAAGGCCTCTAATGGCACTTCATAAATATTTTTTGAGAAATTAAAAGATAAAGAAGTAGTGATCTCTATGGCTTCTTGAGGACTCTCTAGTCTTTAAGTTTGCTAGGCTCAAAGAATCTTCCTGAATAACAGCTGGAGCCAGGACCTCATAATACCAACTCCACTTTAGATTTAGTCCTGGATCACACCACTTTAGCTGACAAGGAAGAACTCCCTTGATACCATAGAAAGAACCCTGCATTATGAGGGAGAACATCTAAGTCCTAATTTCAGCAATGTCACCAAAAGTTGAGAGATCTTTGGCAAATCACCCATAACATAAAATATAAATTTCTCATGGAGATCATTAAGACATTGGACATATCACAGCCTCAGTGATTTAATTTTGTAGTTGCAGAAATAGATACATTTAACCAGTGGTAGAGTACAATACACATTTACACTGGATGGTGTGTCAATCCAAAACAAACTGGTAACTAGGAATGACTAGCAACCTCTAGGACAAAGAACCATGTCTTCTTTATATAAATTCCCAATATGCACAACCTAGCATCTAACGTGGATGGGTACAGGTATGGCTAGACATGTGGATGAATATACGGATGGCAATATGGATGGAAAAACAAGAAAGGAAGAGAATAGGTGGATGTGTGGAGTAGACAAGGAGAAAGATGAGTGTCTGTGTGAGTAAGTGTGAAGGACTAAAGAATAGTATCCAAATAAATAGCTACAAAAAGTTTGATGCTAGCCAGAGAGGAAGCAAGCAAGAGCCAGAACTGTGACCTGAATTGTGTGTAACTCACAAATGTCTTTACGGTACCTCTGAAGTTCCTACCATGGCCAATGAGTGTGGATTGAATGTTTTCCATGACATCCTTCATCTCATGACTAAGTCCTCTCTAAATATTCTGAAACTCTTGAAACCATGAGATGATTCAAGGTCATCTGTCAAACGCAAGGCAGATAATTCATCAGGTACGTCTGTTAAAGGAAAACCGCGCTTTGATTCAAGGTACCCAGCCTCATTCATCCACTCACTTATTTATCAATTCTTCCACCAAATAAGTAGTAAACCTTGTTGTATGTCAGGTACTGTGCTGGAGAATGCTGGAAGGGGAGAGAAAGTGGTGATAGACAAGACACGGAGTTGTTGCACTCTGGTCCTCCCCTACCATTCCATCACGGTGTACTTTTATTCCTCTTCTTCCCTATCCCCGGCTTTTCCCAAAGGGAGAAGGAAAGCAGAAGAATGCCATTAACCAGCCCAATTCTCTTTCTTTACCTCTGAGAGGCATCTCTCTCACCTGTGCTTTTTTAAGATACTAATGTGCATACATACAGCGAGGCTTTTCCCAGATCCATTCCAGCCCCTATTATCTCTCCTCCCCTCCCATAGCCTGAAAAGTCCATGTACCTTAATTATGTAGCCCTCCTGGCAGCCACTGGCAGCTCAGCATCATGCTGAGCCAGTTAATGTTCCTAGGCATTGCTACCCTCCCACTCCTTGCCCAATGACTTTTCTTCCAGGTGAACTGAACGGATTGGCTCTTAATGTGCAGTTTCCCAGAAATCACACATGGAGGTGGGTCTTTATCGTGTCACAGTGTAGTGAAGGTAGTAACTAGCTTGCAACACAAGTTTTATGGATCCCTGAGTCTAATGATGAGCCAGGCAATCCAATCCTTCAGAATTTAGCAGAGACTAAGCTGTAACAAAAATAGAGCAGAAGTTAAGAATATCTTAATATCCCAAAGCTCAGAGGATTTCTTCTAAAGCTGTGCTGTTTACCCACTTAATACTGTCAGTGATTCAAAATCAATGTAATACAAGCATTCACCAGAAACATACCAAATGCCCAACAGGATGTGTCGGGTGTGTGACACCTTCACTAATAAGGGATGACAATGAACAAGCAAGGAAACAGGCTTCAGGATTTGCAGACACTCTCACCCTGAAAGTCGGACCTTCCTTCCTTAGAGATGGTGCTGCATTGTTAGCAGAGGAGAATCAAAGGACAATAAAGATCATTCCAAAGCATTCTTCCAGACGAGTAACCTAGAATAACACTGCTCAGCTGAGAATTGAAACAAGGAGTTGGCAAGGTCTTTCTGTGATGTTTCATCCAGGATTTTTAATCACTGGTAACTGCAGACAAGATTAGGCTGGGGAATAAGAAATAGTCATCCACTGTGTGAGATTCAAACTGCTTACCCCCTCTCTGACCTCTTTCCTCTTTTTGGATTAGCAAGAATACGTATTAGAAACCAAACATGGCAAGATCCCTCCCCTGAAGCCTTCACAACTGGCCATTCACTAGGCCTGCAGTGCTTTCCCTCTAGAAGTCCTATGTCTGTGTCTTAAAGATTTTCATCCTCACCAAGGCTTTCCCTGGATGCTGTCTAGAACTGAGTATCTTCTGACGTCTCTGCTGCCTTGCATGACTTTGTAACACCCTCCTCTGCTACTTGTTTATTATCTGTACCCCTAAACAGATGAGAGGTAGATGATAGATAGAGAGATGATAGAGAGATGGATAGATAGATAGATAGATAGATAGATGATAGATAGATAGATAGATAGATAGATAGATAGATAGATAGATAGATAGATAGATAAGATAGATAGATAGATAGATAGATAGATAGATAGATAGATAGATAGATAGATAGACAGACAGACAGACAGACAGACAGACAGACAGACAGACAGACAGACAGACAGACAGACAGACAGACAGACAGACAGACAGACAGACAGATAGATAGATAGATAGATAGATAGATAGATAGATAGATAGACAGATCAGCACTACACCAGAAAACCAGATATGGAACATAGTAGGTGGTAAGTAAATGAATAAATGGACTTTGTACCATGAGTTATCTCATTGGTTCTCTTTCCCTTGGGGAAAAAAACAACAACAAATGAATAGAAGAAAAATATACTACCAGCACTGAAAATAACTGACTGATTCTGGAAAAGTAAGTGAAAATTTGTCAATCTTGGTTTTCTCGTCTATACAATAAAGGACAGCGATGAGGAAGATCTTTGCTCTAATGCTCTTGATGTGCTCTTTCCCCCCTCACGGTGGCAGAATGATGGTTCACCTATGAAGTAGGTGCCCAGCTTGCTATGTCTTGGTGCTGGCTGGCATGCTGACACTAAGTGGTCTGCTCTATTTTCCTGAGCCATATAGCAATCTTTTGTGATTCAGTCCTCCTTCTTTGAAAGAAGAAGATCTGCAGCAGTCCATTGCTGCCTATGGCTGGTAACTTAATAGGTTTTATTCTGGGCTTTGCCTTAGTTGAAGAGTCTTATTCCTCTTGTAAATTTGCTTATCAGTCTTCATAAAAAGGAAATGGTATTTTTATTCTCATCTCTGCCTATTTTTTTGTTTATTTCAACTAGTTCAGAACTCTGCTGGGGGGGGAGGGAAATAAGGGATATTATATGTTGACCTAGTCACATGATAAGAAAATGGATATAGCTAAAGACCATTTCATATCACCAAGTCTAAATCAAAATGTGCAACCTTCTTTTTCCTATATATATAGACATATATATATATATACTTTATATTTGATATGTATATACTTTATATGTATACACTTTGCATATACTTTATATATATTTATACCTTATATGCATACATAAAGTGTAGATATATGTGTCTCAATGTAGACATAAGTGACTGCTCTCTTTCACCTAAAGAAAGTAGCATAAAATATATGGAAGCTCAAATATTCTCTGAGCAGTAGTAGGGAGAACAGGGCTGGGTGCAAAGAATAGAGCATGTGGAGAGTGCTAGAAGCTGTGTTTGACAGGGGTAAATAAAGGTTTATAAAGACATTCTAGAAGGCAAACATTCCTGTCAACGGAGGGTAAAAGCAGAGGTTTTAAGTCAGAACAAATGATAGGCAATAAGAAATTGGGAAAGACCATACAAAACTAGTAGACAATACAGAGTTCCTTGAATTCATGATTAGAAATGCATTATACAGGAGAAAATGAGAATGCTTCTCAAGGCAAGTACAAAAGTGAAACTCAATAAGCCAATGCTGTAGTGATGGGATTGTACAGTCAGCCTAATTTAATTAATATGTCATCCTTCCAAAGAAATGCTTCCGAAAATTAAGCCAGCAGGTTGTTACTTCCCGTGCAGTGAACATTTGTTGCCATTTTCCAAATCCTCTTTCATATACAATTTGCAAATTATTCTTTCCTTTATGTTGTAATTGCCCAGGATTGAGTGGCACCTAAAAGAGATTAAATAAGGATAACTCGGTAAATGTCCTGACATCTGTCATTCTCAAAAAGCCATCAGATGACTTTTAAGGAGGCTCCAGGTTCAGAACTCTGACCTAGAGGACACATTACAAAGACATAAGAAGCAGAAGAATAGATATATTCTTACAGAAAAAAATGTAATTATACCATTCATACACAAGTTGAATCTTTTTTTGGGGGGGGGGTTCCAGTTGTGGGCCTGAACTCTGGGCCTGGGCGCTGTGCCTCAGCTCTTCGGCTCAAGACTAGCACTCTACCACTTGAGCCACAGCGCCACTTCTGGCTTTTTTTCTGCTTATGTGGTGCTGAGGAATCGAACCCAGGGCCTCATGCATGAAAGGCAAGCGCTCTACCACTGAGCCACCTTCCCAGCCCCACAACTTGAATCTTGATCAAAGAAAGAAATCAAAACTAGAATTTGAACCCAAAATTATATTGTACTTTTATAATTATCTTTCCACCTGATGCTCAACATAATTTTGGGAGTTTTATGGTTTTCCTTTTTTAGAAATTGTACAACGCATTTAAAAAGCAGAAATTCAGGGTCAGATGTGTTGAATAACTTGCTCAAGGTAACACAGCTGTAAAGCACCAGTATGCTGGTAGCTCTCTGTTTTTACAGTCAGTATGTACCATGGCAACTGTCATTTTCATGGTTTACTTCACCATCCAAAAACTGAGTGCCTCTTCAACTACTTTCTCTCTCTGTGGAAGTCTGTCTAACAACTACTGGTTGACATTTTTGAACATTCTCTGTTAAGCCTCAGTACAAATGAGCAATGATGTGGTGAGAAAGTGAAAATCAATGCCACTGATTAAGAAACTGTCTTCTAATTTGCCTGCTTGACACTCAGCGTTAAAAGATTCACAAGGGGGAAAAAACTATATCTGGCTTGATTGCTTATGAAGAAGATCCTTTTAAAGTGTGGACATTGCTTTGAAGCCACCAAACAATACTGTTAGTATTTATTATACTTTTTATTGTGCTAAGCATGTATGACCTCTTGAATTTTAATTTGTAATTGATATAATATTTGTAGATACTTATGTGGCAGGCACAATGTAATATTTTTATTGATATACAAACACTTGATCATCACAGTAATTCAGTATAAGATAATTACTTTTCTCATTCCGATTTTACAAGTAAGGAAAGGAAGTATTATAGAAATTAGGACACTTACCTTAGGTCCATTGGATACTAATATTTATCACTGGCTCAAGAAAGACTTAATTGACTGAGCTGGCTTCTGTAGCTTTCCCAATTGTATCTTACAAACTAATATTCATCAAGCTTTTAAGCTTTTCTAGTAAATGGAATTTACTATTGGTGATATGGTATATTTCTGAATATTCCTATAACTTTGAGAATTAGTCATTCCAATTTGGGCACAAAGAGAATATCCCCTTCATTCTACCAGTTCAGTTCATTGTGGCTTCTGAAATAAATTAGCAGTGTACACAGTAACCAAGAAAATAGACTAACAAAACTTTTACATGCATCACAAGAATGAAAAGTAAGCAAGCCATAACCCAAGAGAAGAGTGAAGGAATGTAGACAGACAAAAGGTTCAGATGGAAATTAAATTATATTTAGAGGAGATGAAATGTCTAGAACAACAAAAAATAGCCTGGAACAAAATTCATCTGGGTTCTGGGTGTAGAATCAACTCTGCCTTTTGTTTTTGTTGTTGTTATTGTTGTTGTTTTGAGAAGTAATCAGTTAAATTGTCCTTAGAATCTAGGATTTATAAATAAGAAAATGTTAAAGAAGGCAAACCTTCCCTGTGCTTCAAGAGGGACACAAGAGTGGACGAAGGTCAGAAAGATCTTGATTCTAAAAATGCTTATTTAGTTTAAAGTACTCAACATTTCCAAACATCTACTTTTGGGAATGGTTTTCAGAGCCATTCCCAGCATTTTTTCCTGTCCTGGTAAATACCTTCTCTGATCTCAATTCAGTCATGGAGAATGCCCCATCTTTGCAAGCTCTTACTGGCCTAGCTCTACCTCTCTTCTAAGATAATATGTTGTGCTATACTTAGCACTCTTACCCCATAACTTTAAACATCCTTTGGGATATATTTTTTTCATCTGTTTATGTCCTTATATAAAGTGGGAACAATTAAATTCCAAATCAAATGGTAGATGTAGAACTCAGACAACAAAGGTACTTAGCTGAAATATTAGAAACAAATTCTACAGTCAAATTCCTCTCTCATCTAAAGTAGTAAATTTGGGAGGCTAGAGAACTTTATAATTAATTAGACACAACAAACTGGATTGTTGCTTGTATAACAAACTGGATTGTTGTTTAGATTACAACTTTGTTGCATAGTCATTCTACTAATAACTTCCATTTCTCTGGTGATTATTCAAAAAGGAACAAAGAAAATCAACTTTTAAAATATTTCCTTCTAATGTCAATTCAAGGTCATTTTTCATTCCTGTTCATGCTTTAGAAAATAAACAGAATGGGAGTACATAAAAATTGCAACAGTTTTTCACATATATATATAAATGTATATATGTATATACATCTATTTTCATATATACATACTATATACATGCTATATATAGATATATATGTATTTTTCAATTTAATATTTTATTTAAATACTGAATGTATACATATTTTTGTATGTGTGTGTGTTGTGTGTGTGTGTGTGTGTGTGTGTGTGTAGATGAGGAAGGAGGAAGGAATGATGGGAAAGAGGTAAAAAGGTAATTGAGGAGAATCTAGAAAATAGAAAAGGAAAGTACAATGTATGGAAATGACTTAGGAAACCCAACTCTAGAGCAAAGGAATGGAGCAAGAAGAAAAGTATCTTCATTTCTAATCACTTAAGAATTTCCAGACATGGCTCTCTGCTCTTTTCTAGCTCTTTCTCAGCTCTTTCCTTCTCCTCTCTTTCCCAGCTCCCTTCTCTTTTCTAGCTCTCTCTCACTGCTCTTTTCTAGCTCCTTCTCAGCTCTTTCCTTCTCTTCTCTTTCCCAGCTCTCTTCCCTTTCCTAGCTCTCTCTTTCCCACCTCTTTTAAAAACCTAACAGATGTAACTCAAGTGATAGAGTACTTGCACATGAAGCTTGAGGTCCTGAGTTCCATCCCCAGTACAGAGAAAGAAAGAAAATAAATAAATGAAGATGGGGAAAAAAAAGAATTCCCAGACATGGAAAATCCTTCCCATGAATTCTAAATTCAGAGCCATATAGGGTTTCTTCTATCTAACATGATTAATGGACATTTCCAGTTTTGTTATATAAGAATAAATTCTATTCTTCACAGTTTTCTAAGTTTTCTGGCCTTCAACCCCACAAGTCTGCCTGGAACTTATTTGTATCTATCTACATATGATATAATTCTCTCTCTCTCTCCCTCTCTCTCCCTCTCTCTCTCTCTCTCTCTCTCTCTCTCTCTCTCTCTCTCTCTCTCTCTCTCTCACACACACACACACACACACACACATACATACACACACACATGAGCATGCACTTGGGCACATGTGCTTTCTCTTTCTTTCTCCCTTACTTCAGTATTTTCTTATATAACAGAAACAAGTGAATTGCATGAATAACTCGTCATTCTTATAAGAAAACAGATACAGCCCCAGACCTGGTATTTTAGAAAACTTTCAGAACTAGAGTTAAACTTAGCCAGAGAATGGAAAGTTCAGAGTGTGTTACAGTACGCTGAGAATCAAGCTTAGTTGCAGAAGTTATGTAGGCTAGAACAAAATAATAATGCAAAGTCCTTCTTTGAAAATTAGCAAGTCTTCCAAGTTGCTAACAGCATGGTATAAAATCAGGTGTAGAGCCTTCTAGAAACTTACCTGAGAAAGCTTTATCTGTGGGACAGCTGGGAATGGTTGTAGAAAGATGCATGGGTGGAGAAAGTATGGTATGGTGATAAATGATGAGTGACGGCTTCAAAGCGCAAACAAGTCAAAAGTTGCTGGTGGTAACTGAGGAAAATTTTTAGAAATAGAAGAGGTTATAGATGGGAAAAAAGACAAGGAAAGAGACGATTAAAGATGTGACTTTATATTTGTCAGTAACACCCAGAGGCCACAGAGTTTCAAGCCTTAATAACTTCTTTTAGTTTAAATGGATAGACATAATTGAACAATAACAGATTCCCTCAATATGAGTGCCACATAAATGATGGTGAATGAAATGAATGAACACAAAAAGCCTTAGATATTCAAAAGCAGAATAATATATCATGAATATCAAAAGCTTTATTTGCCATGATTATTTTCTAGTTTAGCCTATTAACTGGTTGAAAAAAATGTAACCTTTTAATTCTCACCTAGCTTACCTTGAGTGGGAGGGGAGCATTGTAAGAATCTAAGGACATAAAGTTTACACTAGGATATGATGAACTATAACTTTCTCTGGAAGGAGAGAAGGTATCTAGTGAAGAAAGTCTTAGATCCAGAATGCAATGATTCAGCCACGCAACCAACTCTATGACTTAATTCCCATGACTCTGAACCTCAGTGTCTTCTCCTGTAGACATAACACTCTTCTACTTAACTCAAGGACAATAGCCATTAGGATTATATGAACTGTGAAATATTGCCCAAACTTAAGGAATTTCATAAGAAGAAATTGGAACTGTCAGTGTCACCTCTGAAGTTAAGAATTAAAACTCACATTCATAAAATTATAAGCTCACAGAGTTAGCAACCAAAGATGAAGTTGAACATCAGCTCTATGAGAGGTGAAATCTGTATTCATGGTTGCAGAATTAAACACCACTTAAATAAAGCATTTCCTTGAGTGTTTTTGTTTATCCCTTTGTTTGGTCCCTGTGATTATTTAGATTCTATCAGTGGTAATACTATCAAAGAGAAGAAAACTAGCCAATCAAGATTTTCTCCTCATAGAGTTTCATATAGATCAGCATTACCAGAGTAAATTTTTTTTCTTGCTTCCTGGAAAATAAACTTTGCTGAAATCACCAGAAAAGTTTTAAACAGGATGTTTTCTCTCATAGAAATCTTAAATTCTCTCTCTCCATATGCACATTCTTCGCTTCATCCAGGCTTCTCACTCACCCTCCCATTAACCTTCCCTCCCCACAACTCCACTCTTACCCTACCATTTATTATCAAGAAACAGCGATTTGTGTGAACTGAGAACCAAATGGAAATCAATTGGAGTGATATTTGATATATGTGAATACATACATATGGATCTGTATAAAACTGATTTCTACTTTCTCTGAGGAGCCTAGTGAAGGGAGGATAGGGTAATCCATTTATCTTTGTTTTGGGCTTTAGATAAGAAAAGTCAAAGCTACCCAATTCACCCAGTGGGAGAGGTCAGGGAATGACAGGCCAAAATCAGTGGAGAATTTTTTTGCTATAATTCTAGTGTGTACATTTTTAAATGTGGCTTCTGGATATGCACATTTAAAGGCATGGTTGAATGTACAGATATAAAGAAATAAGGTTAACCATCACTGGAAAGCTGATAATTCCATTTGGAAAGTCATTTCTGGTGTGAGTACTAGATCTTTCTTCAGGAACAGAATGATATTACTGCCTGTGGAATTCTAAACACTTTGGCAGTGCTGGTCATAACACGGGGAAGATGGAGATGGAATTTAAAATCATTGATGAGACTCTATTCCCAAAATTCTTTCCACATTGGACAAAACCATAGATGCAGAGAAAGTGTGCTTCTACACTTAAAACTGTGCTATCAGGAGGAAAGACTTGATTTGACAGCAATCAGTTGCCTGCTTTGCTAGGTCCTCTGAGCCTCACAGAATTCAACAGTTACTTCTACCCACCTGTCCCTCAACTACACTGCATGTCCTTGGAGTTATTTGTTTCCACAAGAGGCAGCTAGATGGGTTCCTGATGGCCAAAGATTGAAAACCTTGCTCATTAGGCCTGATGCAAAGTAGGCCTGTTAAGTGGAAGAGAGCTAGGGTATCCAGTTTATTTCTTTAAAAGAAGTATGGATGCCAAAGTGAGGTGTCATGTTCATTCTGGATAGCATATTCTCGAGCTCTGGGAAATTCAAACATGTTCACCACTAACCATCAAGTTGGGCATTGGAGAAGGGAAATGCTTGGCAGAATTAGAAACCGTGTCAAATGAAGAACAAATGAAAGACTGGGAATGATTATCTTGACTAAAAAGAAGGCAGAAAAAAAAAGATGTGGTTACTCTCCTCAGATACTTGAGAAAGCTATCAAGTGGAAAAGGTAGCTAGATTTGTTGTGTATTAATCCAGAGGGAAAGTTAAGGTCAATGATCAGAAAGTACAGGGAAGCAGATTTTAGCTCACCAAAAGAAAGAGACTCCAGGGACCCAGATCTCATCAAAAACGGTGGAAAATGAGTAAACTCTCTGTCTTTGCCATTATGAAAGCAAGATGGCTTTGGCTGCTAGGATGCATCTCAACTGTAGAACTTCAAGTTCTTCACATGTGGTTCCTGGGAACCACACAGGAATTAACTGACATCAGCTTCTTCTTAGACATTGGCTTAATAACTGGTAGGGCAGAAGGGACCACATGGAAGTCTTATGGAAGGACAAGCAAGCAGAAGAAGGTTTCCAAAGGGAGACAAGAGACTAGTAGTTCTGAATATGTAGAGGAATTTTCATGACACAATTTTGACTATAGCCTCTTTGAGTCAAAGAAAGCAGATAACTGGAATAAAGAAGGAAAAGAATTTTAAATAATGATAGGCCAAACTATTTGGAATTGTGTGAAAAGGCATATCTTTCTGAAAGTTGATACTTGAATGAGCTATAATCACACATCTGTTTGCTTGTTTGTTTTACAATTGAAAGTAATGGACTCCATGAAATTGAATGACACTTCACATTGATAAGCATTTCTGAAATTTAAGGAACACATTATACTCTTGAGCTGTGTAAAGAAAGAGCAAAAAATGTCTCCTTTAATGCTTAATTTTTATAATAATCTTACTTGTTACAAGTACAGCATTTTACAATGGAACCCTAAGTTTCAGCTCAGTAATATGATAAGACACAGCTTGTAAAATGAGAATTGAGTTTAACTGTTTTCTTACATTTTATTTTCCATTTATCATGTGAATTGCTTCTAAATAAGATTGTCTTACTTTATTAATTTACATAATTATTGAAATACAGCGTGTGATTCCAAATAACAAGCGCCTGATGTTATCATTTCAGATTTACTGTGACAATATTTTGAAACTGACAGAAATTGATGCACAATTAAAAATAAAATTATATAAGCACAGTTCCTTGTTTTTGTCTCCTCAAATATAAAAAGGTTATATAGGTCACACAATGAAATTTTGTGCTCAGACACTGAGCAGCTTGAAAACCTAAGAATGGTTGGTAGGTACTATAATATTTTAGAATAACAGTAAGTCTGTTTTTGACAGAATAGGAGCCAGATGAAGTTTTTTGGTTTTTGGTTTTCTTGTTTTTTTTTTAATTGAATCAAGACTCTTGAAGAAGATCTAAAAATACTTGTTCAAATGTATTTCCATTTTTCAAACAGCACCCTATCAAATTAGCTTGACAGCCTCTGGTCTCAGTCAGAAAATCCTGACGCTCTGTTTGAGTTCTGATCATCAGCAAGTACAAACATTTCACTCAGCTCAATCTTCAAAATTGTGGGCAAGGTAGAAAAATGTGGGTATGGAAAAAAAGTTTGCAAGCTGTCAGTTAGCAATCAGACACTGTTTAAAGAGCCAAGTAGTAAATGTTCTGTATTAGAATGGAGACTGCTGAAATACAACAAGGCTCATTGACAAAGCAATCCTATGGTCTATCTTGAGCAAGCTGAAGAACAGGGGCCCCAAATGATTAAGTGTCTTTCTGAACATCACAGAAGTTACAGCAGAACAATAGAAAACACAAAAAGCTGTATTTCTTCTCCCTGCCTCCTACATCTCCTTATCAATCATTTTCAGCTGAAAGCCTGGGAACAGCATTCCAGCTCTGCTTGTTTACCTGAAGCCACATCGTGGAATCTGGAAATTAGAAGTCCAATCCTTCTCACTTCCTTCTAGTTATGAAATCAGTAAATCTGTGAGTTCATCACAAAGGATCATGATAACTGAAGGATGACGCATAAAACAAAAATGCATCTTCAATGGCATATTGGTAGAATCTTGTGTTTTTCTAGTCATTGGCATTGTCTTTAAAAAAGAAAAGAAAAAGAAAATCTGAGCATTGTTTTCCTTATCTGAGGCTCCAGATCTCAGCCAGATGAAGACACGTATTTGTCTGTTACGGGTCAAAAGACGATCCTCACAACTGTTAAGCGTCTTGTTGCCTGGGTAAAATAAAAGGGCATGTTTCATGAGAGCTATTAATATGAGCTTCAAGCTTATTGTGAGGCACAAGGCCAACAGCTGGGTGGAAATGCTAGGTTCTGGGCCAGCTGAACCTCTCTGCTTTCAAGTTTTTCATGTTGTGCACACACACATTAACACATTGCGCGCGCGCGCACACACACACACACACACACACATACACAGCTTAGGAATGTTAAACACTTCCAGATTTATTTTTTAATATGAATGAAAATATTTAGTGTGGCCTACAGATTTGGAAAATTAGGCCAGTCTATTCCTTCCTGCCCGCCACAGCCTTTAGGCATCTGAGCCAGGCCTTAAGGCTTCTGGCATTCTTGGAGATGACAGGCTGGGAGGGTGTACCTTGTTCCTCAGCTGGATAACACAGAAAGACCAAGAAACACAAACCAACTTAGACCAGCACAGTGTCAATAATTATCTAGTCAAAAATTCTGTTTTTAGAGAAAAAAAAGAAACTGAAGCCCAAAACACACAGAGGCAAAGATAAGCCCAAAGCCAGAACTCGTATTTCTAGTCAGGGCCAGAGTAAAGCCTTTCCGAGATTCTAGTAACTACTAAAAGATGGTGTTGCTTATTTCTGTTGCCTATTGCATAAAACTTAAAATGATAAAAAAAAAAATTAAAAAAAAACATCAAGCTAACTACGATGAGGCTCTATAACCAATGGTCTGATTTTTCCCAGGAGGATCAAGTGAAAATGTATTTTGAAGAATATTTCATAACAAATTTTCTCAGGAATAATTTCTCCTTACTCTACTTGCTAATGCAGTAATTCTAAGCTTGTCCTGACACAGCTTTAGCCAAGTACTGGTGGCTCACACCAGTACTAGCTTCTCAGGAGGCTAAGATCTGAGGATCACAGTTTGAAGCTAGCCAGGTTAAAAAGTTTATGAGACTCTATTACCAATAACCCACCAAATAAAAGGGACTAGAAATGTGACCCAAGTGGGTCAGCGATGAATGAAAAAGTTGAGCAAACGAGCACAAGGAACTGAGTTCAAACCCTAGTATTGGTACAATACAACAATAAGAAAAGCCCCAAAGTATGTCTCTAAGGGGGGAAAAATAAGGATGTCCAGAGAGAAAAACAGAAGGCTCCATAAGTAATATTTGAAACAATCCAGAGCTCACAGGGAGGAGCATTTAGCACAGGCAAGAACAACAGCCAAGAACTTAGAACAGCTAAAATGTGGCCAAAAGTTGAGGCTTGTGCAGAAATTTATTATACCCAAGAACAAGACGAGAGCATTTTGAGGGAAAGGTAAAATAAAAAAATAGTATGTAAGTGCAAATTTACAATGAATATGTAGGAGAGGGAGAATATTCTAGAATGAAACTGAACTTGAAGCAAAAGGACACAAATGAAGCTAGAGAACCAGGGCTATGGCCAGAGTGGCCCTACTTGTCTGGCAGAAATAGTGTACATTTTCAAAGATAAATGGACAGAGGACCAAGCCACTGGGCACTCTACGATGAGTTTTAATGACAAAAAACATTATCCACCCACTGTAGGAGTTGCTAGAGAAGTGAGCATCTGGGACAAAGTAGGAAGATTAGAAAGGAGCCCTTCTCCAAGTGTACATTCTGAGCTGCATTCTGCAGAGGCAGAGGCTAATGAGTTAACTAAAAAAGCTGGTTCTCACCTAGGTGACCCCCACGAGAAAGTCACCTATGAAATGATTGGTACTGATCCTGGAGCTGCTGTTGGTCACAGGGTCAGTAGTTGGGAAGAAGAGCTAAAGCTGGGGGTTGGGGTGCACAGCTGGAATGTGTCAGCACCTTTAATTCTGTCAGTGTATCTGACCAAACAGATTCAGAGAACTATGGCTACTGCCTGACTTCTGCCTTCCAAAGTTATAGTTCTGCATCAATTCCTTGCTTACCAAGTTTAACTCATTACATGGAAAGAAGTTAAAGCAATGCATACATCTACAATCAAGAAGGGGAAACCCAGGATAGCAACCCAAAATATGACCAAGAACTTTCTAGAAGAGCTCAGGGAGAAAGACACTCAGTATACTAGTCATCTCCGTGGGTCCACCTGGTGCCTCGGTACCAGGAAAACCTCCCTTGACCCTCAGTGGCTGAAGATTTAATGTGGCAGTTTGATTGGTTAAGCCAGGGTTCCATGCATCTGCTAATTACCAGACTGAGGAGGAAGGGAAAAGCCTGACTCACTTGTACAGATGGAGGCAGGTTCCTTCATTCCATCTCTTAGGAAAGGTTCCCTTCAAGGAAGAGGGTTGACTGGTACTATGAAATAATAACAGCAAAAGCAATAAAGAATATCCAAACCATATGGTCCGATTTAAGCATCAGGAAAAAAAGTTCTCATAAGTACACAGAGGATCGCTGATATCTAGGTGCTCTCTCCCAATTTGTGTCAAGAGAGATTGAAATAACTATTGCATCTCAACATTTCAATAGCTTTAAAATCAAGAAGGTTATTTTTTTACTTAGTATTTCAGGGTGTTTGTTCAAAACAGCAATGAAGCTTGGGGACTCTCTCATCTTCCAAGTATGACTAGTAACATCATGCTGAATGTTAAAATCCCAAGAAGATAAAGCTAGAAAGAAGCTGTGTGTATGGAGAAGTTTCTAAGGCCTCTCCAAAATGTGACAAACGCCACTGGGGTTCTGTTAGTGAGAGTTTGGTCATATGGCCATACCTAGCAGCAATCTGGGAAGTGTGAGTTAGCAGCATGTTCCAAAAGGGAGCGAATAGACTTTGATGGGTCAGTTACTGCTTCTGACTCTGTCATCTATGTGTGCTATTCAGGCTTTAAATCCATCTTAATAGAGATAGACTCATCTAATTAAGAGACATCAAATTTCATGGTAATGAGAGAGATAAAATATTTTAACCTTCAAAGCCATATTATCTCTGTATCAATTGCTCAGTTCTGCTCTCTTAGTACAAAAAAAAGAGCCATCGGCTATGAGCAGGATAACAATAGTTTGCTTCATTCCTTCCTTCTTCCCTTCCTTCCTTCTTCCCTCCTTCCCACCCTCCCTTCCTTCCTTCATTCCTTCCTTCCTTCCTTCCTTCCTTCCTTCCTTCCTTCCTTCCTTCCTTCCTTCCTTCCTTCCTTTCTTCCTTCTTTTTTCTTTCTTCTTCTTTTTTCCCTTATTTTCTTTTCTGTCTTCCTTCCTTCCTTCCTTCCTTTCTTTCCTTCCTTCTTTATTCCTTCTTTCTTTTCCTTTCTTTCCCTCTGAAAATGGGGAAGAAATTCCTTTCATTCATTCTTTTGTTCTTTTTGTGTCAGTACTGGGGTTGAACTTAGGGCCTCAAAATTTTACTTGGCTTTTTTACTCAGTGCTGATGTACAACTACTTACGCCACACCACCACTTCCAGCTTTCGGTGGTTAATTGGAGGTAAAAGTCTTAGACTTTCCTACCTGGGCTGGCTTCAAACTATGCTCCTCAAATCTCAGCCTCCTGAGTAGCTAGGATTATAGGAATGGGCCACCAGCATCCTTTTCTGGCCTCTTCTAACAAGAATATTTTTCTCCTTGAGAGAGATGAAAGTATAAAAAAAGTTTATAAATTTTGTCTGCCCTTTGTCATCTACCAGCATTTTACCTACAGTTCACATTTCTGTCACCTCTCTGTTTCTTTACCTTGTTACTTATTTCTCTTCATATTCTTTTCAGGCCACAATATGGATTGCTCAATCATTTCTTTTTAGTACTAACATTTATTTCCCATGGACCATGATTCTGCTCATTTTAATAGCCAAATAATCTTTACTATATAGCAATTCATTTACTCTACCCTTTCTTTTTCCTCTTAGCTGGAACAGGCACCAGCCACCTCCTTCTCTTTATTTAAAAGACTGAGCCAGAGTCTCTTTCATGACATGACTGTAACCTGTTATATGGCTTTTGTATTCTGTCAGTCATTACTATGGATAAGAGCCATGTATTGGATACAGGGTCACAATATATTCTGATGGGAAACAATTCTCTATACTTCTCTTGTTTCTAAGTAACAGAAGCAATGGTCTTTTTTAGTGGACTATCTTTTGGGGGATGTTTTCAAAATGATAATGTCTCCCTAGGGGGAGCAGGTTGGGAAGGTTTGCCTGCAGCCCTTTCGGAAGGATTAGGATATCTATGTTCATGTTCTTCTCCAGTAACAAAACACCTGAAATATAGAGGTGTCTTTTTCTTAGCCTTTATCACATGCACTACAGAAAATATGACTTATAAATTGGTATAGATACTAATTTTTTTGAGTCTTGCATTTTCTGTAATCAGTGAACTGTTACTTATTTTTGACCTGGGGTC
The DNA here is from genome assembly GCF_024711535.1 of Dipodomys merriami. Classification (NCBI taxonomy): domain Eukaryota; kingdom Metazoa; phylum Chordata; class Mammalia; order Rodentia; family Heteromyidae; genus Dipodomys; species Dipodomys merriami. The sequence continues at coordinate 13,301,775 of NW_027206290.1, forward strand.
TACATTTTTCTACCAGTACCCCTGAAGCCAGAGCAGGCTGACGTGGCAACTTGGTTTAGAGTGAAATCTCAGAGTTTCCACTGCGTTTGCTTGACATACTATACTTCTGCAAAAAAATGGAAAACTCAGAAAAATGAAGCTGGATTCTGGAAATTAAATGATGTTAAGAAAAAGCAGAGCTGTGCAATTTTCCCCTTACAGAGAATTTCTAAAGTCATGACTCCACCCTTATCCAACCATTAAAGAATGTGAGTGCTGGGGATGATAGTACAGGGGTATCTGAACCCATCTACTTAAAAAAAATTGAATCACTTCCAAAACCAGTGCTGAAAGTATTATAAGTGACAATTTTCTTTCAATAAGCTTCTTAGTCATGTCATAGGTGTAAAGCCAAGAAGAATTAATGTGGAATATGTTTGGTTTAGTATGGGAAACTTTGAACAGACCCTGCCTAAGCAGAAAGAAAATTCTATTTGTCTTGAAAGCAATGAGATGTGAACAAGATGAGACAACTTCTCCCCACCCTTTCTGTGTTGTTCAGTCAATAGATATTGAACTTCTGACTGGGTAAAGAGCCTCTGCGTTTAGCACTTGAAGAGAAGGAAGGGAAATAATGGCAAAACACTATCACACTGTTCATGTTAGAGGATCAAAACCACACAGTACTATGAAGGAGTGACATATTGAAGTCATTTTAGTTTGACTTGAATTCAATCATCTTGTGATGCAGGGAGAGAGTTTTGATAGTAGATGAAGATGGGGTAGAGCCTTCAGGAGTTAAAAGTCAAGTGTTCCAAAAAGAACTGAGTTTTGCTGCAATGTTCAAGATATAAATTTCAAAAGGAAAGCACGTAGCATTTCAGGCAGTGTCATTCTTGATTAGTAGCACAGAGGTGAAAACAAGAGGTAGCAACAGAATCCATCTAGGAGAAGTAAAGATATAGTGAGTTGGCCTGACCCCTCCTATCCAGAAACTAGTCATTTGACTTATTGACTTCACTTAAGGAGATAATTGGATGACTTTTTAATACAAAATAAACCCTATAATTTTGTAGTTGTGTTTTAGGGAAGGATGTTCATTCAGCAAATAAGATGTTAATATTGAGTTATAATAGAAATGGCATTGCATATGTGGATTGAGCAATAGCAGGTAATGATGCTTGAATTGAATTTTAGGATCAATAGGGTCTTTCAGACAAGCTGACAAGGTTAGAATATGTCTGAAATGTAATCAATGAAAATTGACCAAGAGAAATTTCAGAATGACTTTATTCAATCTCAGAATATATTTCAAGAGATTTGTCAAAGTTACATTTCCAGCTGGTCACTGTTGGCTCATGCTTGTAATCCTAGCTACTCAGGAGGTTGAGATCTGAGGATCACAGTTCAAAGCTAGCTCAGGCAGGAAAGTCTATGACTGAGACTCATCTCCAATTAACCACCCAAACCCTTGAAGTCAAACTATGGCTCAAGTGGTAGAGTTCCAGCCTTGAACAAAAACGATCAGGAACAGTGCCCTGAGTTCAAACCTGAAGCTCCCCCCCCCCACATGTATACAATGTTATATTTTTATCTACCTAAATAAAGATCATGTTAATTGAAATATCTACCACATTATGAAACTATCTACTGCATTATTCCTCTCCGACTGTTGAAAATATTGGAAGTATTATTTACCTGGGTGATCCATGGAAGTGTTCAAGACAAAAAGATGATTCTTTTATATGATTTAGGGTGATTCTTAATTTGGGGCACTTAAAGGTAGTTATTTGGTATAAAGATGTATTAACTAACTAGTTGATACTTTTCTTTTTTTGTTGTGAAAATACCATACAGAGGGCTTACAATTACATGGGCAAGGTAATGAGTACATTTCTTATCAAGCATTGTTGCCTCCTCTGTTTCCCCTTCCCATCCCCTCCTATCTTCCCATGCCTCACCTCCCCAAGATAATATTTTTCTAAGTATGCTTCTAAAGCCAAAATTTCCTGTTTTAAAGTGTATGTATGTGCGTGCATGCATATAGCCACATTAAGAACTAAATGCATTTTCCAATTCTGTTCCATTGTCTCACTTTCAACCTGTGATGACACAGTCAAGATATCCATAAACTCCACAGACATCCTCACTCTTCTGACAATTTTGACCTGTTTGTCTAGAGCTCTGAGATTCACTGTGTGTGGGGTCCCTTGGGAAGACCTAGTGTCTTTGATAAAAGCAGAAAGCAGCAGATTACACAGTGGCAGTCTAACAAGTATCTGACTGTCACATCAAACCTCATTTCTTATCCATTCTATAGATGACAATAATCAAAACATGCTTTTCCAAGGATACAGGTTGACCCATTGTAACAATGAGATGTACAAGACAATATGTTAAAAACAAACTTTGCAACTTTGGGAGCAGGGAGGAGTTGAGGAAGTGGGGAGGGAAGGAATGGTAGGGGAAAAACAAAGGGGGGGGTAACAATGCTCCATTGGAAATGTACTCATTACCTTACTCATGTAACTGTAACCCCTCTGTACAGTATCTTTACAATACAGGTGGATTCATTGCAACAGTGAGATGTACAAGTCGTTATGTGGTAAAACTAACTTTACAACTTTGGTGGGGGGGGGAGGAGAATTGGATGGGAGGGTGGGAGAAGGATGGGAAGGGATGAGGAGGGGAAGCAAAGGAGGAGGCTACAATGTTTGATAAGAAATGTACTCATTGTCTTGCCCATGTAATTGTAACCCCTCTATACAGTATTTTCACAATAAAAAAATTTAAAAAATAAAGTAAAAATAAATAAAAAAGATATATTTTAAAAAACATGCTTTCCAGGTTGGAGACAAATATATGAGTATTGTATCAAGGACACAGGAAAAGGATTAAAGGCTTAAAGAAGGTATAGAAGTATGTCGATGAGTGAGGGATTGCTTCAGATGCTAAGATGTTTCTTCCTAGTCTTTCAAAAGAAATCCTTTCCTCCTCCACAAAGCTTGTATACAAGCTATTTACTTAGAGGAAAATAGTAAACAGTAAACAGGGGTTCTGCCCAAGAATATAGAGTTCAACTTAATGTAATTTTTGAATTAAAAATGGCTTCATAGCTGATGAGAATTGGTGGGATTTTCTGCATTAGAGATTCAAATTTTAAGGCTTACCCTTAACAGTGGTTATTTGTGAAATCAAAATGGCCGTTCAAATTTCTGTCCAAAATGGCTGCTCAAATTTCTGCCCAGCCTACATTATAAAGATATCCTGGGAGACTTGGAAGAGATGGGAGATTATAGCAAGGGAAGTGAGGAATAAAGTACAAAGTCACTGTCAATACTCTTCCTCTGTTCCAAAGCAACACTGGAAAGAGGCGTTTAAAACATCATACAAGAAGCTAATAGTCTCCTCATGATAACATTTTGAATTACTTGAAATTTTTATGGACACAGCACACCTATTTTTTCCTCTTCTAAAAGTTTGTATGAAATAAGAAGTAGGGGAGTTTATCATTCTCTTTTTTCCTCCTGGGGTCTTCTGGTCAGGTCATATTTCTAACCTTAAAAATCTTTAGAGAGAAACAAATTTTAGAAGAATTTTTCTTTTACTAAAACCATCCAAAGGTGAAACTTAACATCACAACGAGAAAACTAAAATGGTTCTTTAGAAGGGAATCAGGTAAGCCTAAATAGCATGAATTGAGGAAAACACACGGGCTCTTCCTTTGAATAGCCCTCATTTCAGGCCAAAGATCAGACCTGGATAAAATACAATCAGGACAATAGAATAGAAGAAATCTCAAAATCATTTCTTCTAAAAAAACTTAGGTCACTATTAAGGACAAAACATTTTATATACATTCTCTACCATCTAGCCCCCACACAATGTAGGATTATGCACTTGCTTTATGTTTAAAAGAAACCTCAGAGAGGTAAAATAATTTGCATGGGAACTTTTATCCACTCATTCATTCAGTGAACATTAACTGAGGATAATATATATTAGAGACTGTAATGTCTTCAACTATGTAATGATGAGGGGAAAATGACAAGATTCATGTCTTAACATCTTTCCTAAAGTTAATTCTGTCAAAGCAATACAGTGATTTATTTTTCTTGTCTGAATCTTAAAGCTAGAATCAGGACATCAGTGAGACTACAGCAAAGTCTACACCTTTCCCATGATGCCATGCTGCCCTTCCTGTAGAAATATCCAACTTTTAATCATCTTCTTGGTCTTTTTTTAAAATAAGCCAGACGAGGTGATTAAGCCTATAATCCAAGCACTAAAGAGGTAGAGACAGGGGGATTGAGAGTTCTGGGCCAGCCCTCGCTATATAGAAAAACATCGTTTCAGAAAGCCCAGGGCTAAGAACAAAGCTTAGTGTTAGAGCACATGTAAGTGCAAGGACTCCATTCAATCCTCAGTATTGCAAAAAAAGGGGGAAAAGCAAAGCAAAGAAATAGAGAGGAGAGAAGAAAATTAACAAAAATCTAAATAAGGACGTACTCTCATCAATGAAAGGGTCTTTCTCTTAGACCTAGACACGGTAGTCTAGTTTTTTTGTTTTTTTTTTTTTTTGGCCCCTGTGTTCCTACACCTCCATCTATCACTGCTTACTCTTCCTTGATCTCCTATCTATTAACATTTATTTTATCCTCATCTTTGCCTGGTCACATTTCTCTCTTTTGCAATTCTGTTCCATGAGTCTATACCCTATGCTCCATGACTGGCCTGTGACTACAACTGTGGGACAGTTGGCGTTCTAATCAGTTTGGAAGCCCATGTGCTGATCCGAAATTCACATTTTCATCAAAAAGCATTACACTGGGTGTGGGTAGCTCAGAATCTAATGCCTGATTTGCTGTGGACTCAGTCATAAATAGAGTGAACCTGTCTCTGGCCTCAGTTTCCACAGATGTTATGTGAGGAGTGATAGGAAATGATCTCTGAGACATCAGCATGTGATAACCCAAACCCTATATAAGGCTCTCAGAATGTGCTGTGTGGTTTAGCTCTGATTTGATCCTGAACTTTGCAGCTAATGGACTGTTAACTCGATTTCCCAAAATAATATAAAATTCTATTGAATTGGTAACAGTCCTTTGTTTCACCCTGAAGCTTTTGCCAGTCCTTAGCAATTTTACAATCTAATCTCTTGCATTCCCATGCTAGTTCCTTTCTGCAAAGTCTTTAAATTGCATCTTTAGCTCACTGAACTCTAATTACTTTGCTCCTTTCCTTCACCATCACCTCATCTTCATCCTTGGTTGCTCTTTTTAGCTCAGCTCATGCTCTCCTTTAAAGATTCACTTTTTTCTTCCTTGACTTCATACTCACAGCCAGTTTGTTATAAAAGTCTTCCCCAAAACTTAAAGAATGTGGTTGTTCATCCTGTAGTGCTAACGGGCCTCCTTTCAATCAAGATGCCTAGCAAGGGCTTCTGAAGATTATATGAGGCAACTGCAAAGGGCCCAGACCAAACCAAAGGTGTGGAATCAAATGAATAGCCCTTCACACATCAGGTGGCTTACAAGGCCTTCATTTCTTAGCTTAAAATCTTATCCAGATAAAATAATATCATTACAATCACACATTCAGCCAACAATTGTGAGCTATGGATATATGAAGTGGATTTAGTAGGGCTCAATAACAGGTAGAATCTTCCTCTTCTCCTTAACAGGAAAGGAGGTTATTTTGTATGTGCATTTGTATCTTTTAGTCTGTGACTTCTATTACTTTGCCCATGATGAGCCCTTCTGTTCTACCATAGTTTATGTCTACTTTAACTCTTTTATCCCATCCTCCAACTTCTTCCACAACTTCCCTGCAATATTTATTCAATGCTTCTCTTTAAGAATCAATTCCGGCTGGGTGCTGGTGGCTCACGCCTGTAATCCTAGCTACTCAGGAGGCTGAGATCTGAGGATCACGGTTCAAAGCCAGCCCGGGCAAGAGAGACCGTGAGACTCCTATCTCCAATAAACCACCAGAAAACCGGAAGTGGCACTATAGCTCAAGTGGTAGAGCGCTCGCTTTGAGCTGAAGAGCTGAGGGACAGTGCCCAGGCCCAGAGTTCAAGCCCCACGACGGATAAAAAAAAAAAACAACAACATAATAATGAAGAATCAATTCCACATATCTCAGGCAAGCATCCTCTTTATTTGACCATTCTCTGAGCAGGCTATGTGGCCTGTATATTATGTTCTTATCTTACAGTCCTTAGGAATGTCCATATCTCAATGTGTGCAAGCCTAGTCACACTCTTGCCATAGCTGCTTTACTCCTGAGTCTTCTGCACTTTACTTCTGTGCTTCCTTGTGGATTTGCACTGGTTTATCTTTATGTCCTCAAAAATCTAGGATAGTACCTAGTACACCATCAATAAATGTTAAGGAAAGAAAATTACCTTTCTCTAGAGTTCAGTTTTAATGTTTTCTTTCCTTCTTCAAGGTTTCTTTTTGGGGCTGACAACCAAAACTATGTCCAAAGAGTGGGGGGAGAGGTTGTAGGTTTTAAAAAAAGACATTTAGCTATAAAGATGTGTAGGTGTGAAACCTTTTCTCACTCATCAGAGGGCTTACAGCCAAGACTCCCATGATCAAAGACAGATTAGAAAGCAAAGAGTGTGACAAATTTATTTAATCACCAAAGGCAGGGCTAATTACTTTTGTGTGTATAGGTTTGATGAAGAAAGGATGAGAAGTAGAAAGGTCATCAGTCAAAAAGGTATGATTCAATGGCAGCAGGTAGTAGGAGGAACCCAGCAAGACTGCCGTGTTCAAACTCTTCCAGGTATGAGATAGGACGTTTCTGAAAAAAAAGCCTCTCAAGGCAGAAATTTTTAAAAAATGATCTTTTTACCTTCCATAGCATATTTGGCAGGGGGAAAGTTGTAGTTTCTCTAACTTGCCTTGAAGAACAGAAATTCTGGTTTTTGATTCACTTTGGGATGAGAAAATGAGGTAGAGACAACAGAAGGTCAGGTTTCTCTTCCTTCCCAGGGTCCCCAATCTCTGTTAGTTGAAAGCAAGCATGCCAAAGCACAACAATTTGGGGTTTTGTTTGTTTAAGCTCCAATCCAAACAAAAGAAAAAGAACAAGGAAGACTAATACGTATCACGGCAACTTGGTAAGTAAAATATATCCTAAGGAAAATGTACTAAAGGGAGGAAATTCTAAATTATGAAGGCAGAGAAGAAAAACCCTGAAGATTATTTTATCATTGTTATTATAGTTAATGGAAAGGAATTTGGCAGGGTCTTTCAGTTTTAAAGGACAGAGTTATGTCACAGGCTCATAAGTAGTGCCAGCTCTCCACCTGCATTTGTACAACATTGTCTAGCCAGTTTGTAAATGTGCACCCACCATCCATGAGCAGCATGGTGATGGAGTATCAACTTGAGGTTAATGAATTACGAAGGAAAACCTGGAAGCAATGGATAGGAAAGGACAATGGGGTTAATCTTGAAATCCACAGAGAACACAATGCATCTTTCCTTCATTCTTTTCCACAAAAGAAAGAACATTCCTGAATCTCTGAATTAGAAAAAACAATGACTCTATTCAGAAAGAATTTTCTACCATCCGCACACATGGATGTACCAGATATTCTCAGTAGCCCAATGTAACTTGAGACTCTCATGCCCAGCAGGTCAATAACTCTGCTTGCAGACTAGAAACAGAAACAAAATAAGGGACAAGAGCAGGGACTGATTCACATGCTTCCCAATACAATTCCACATGGTCTGCAGATATGTTGACTTCCGTAAGAAGTTTAAAAGCATGTGAAAGTGATCCCACGCCCCAGGTAAAAGCTGCCAAGTCTAGCCCAGTAACATGAGGTTGTACAAAATAAACGAATGAAAGGGGAAAACGGCATTCATACTTGAGGGCATAGACTAAAATACTTGTATGTTAACACACCAGAAGTTATTAGACTGGGGAAATCTCATCAGTCCCTGTGGCTTTTTCTCACACCAAGTTCCAGCTCCAACAAAACTTTGCACAAATTCTGAATATTCTCAACTCATCCTAGATTCTGTTTCCTTTGCTTAGTTTTTGTTTTCTCTCCTTTCTTTCTTGTGGCAAAAGCCTTGGTCTTTGTTGACTCACTCAGCCTTTCCTACAATTTTCAATATAATCAGTGTTCATCAGTTACTGAAATTACATGTTTAGAAGCTTGTCTCATTTAATAGACATGGAGATCTTAAAACAATGATCATGGTAAGTTGTTTTTTTTAAATTCTGGTTCCTTGGCATTTGACAACATATCTACAGCATATTCAGCTTCACTCAATATGTGCAGCATATATGATTTCAGTTAATTTTGCCATTGTTTTATCCAATTCAGAGTGTAATGCTGATGCTACCGCATCTGTAAGATTGCTTCCAGTTTTGACATACCATGATTCTTAAAGTTCCCGGAAAAGTCATGGAAGTTAGGCTGCATGATTCAAGTGGTAGAGCACCTGGCAAATGAGAGACCTTGCAATTCAAACCATATATAGACATATATATATAAAGACATAAATATATGTATATATTTAGATATATAGACATGCATATACGTATATATGTATGTATACATATGCATACATATACAAATACACACACATTTCTTGGGGCTAAGGACCCCAAGAAATATATAGATATATATAGATAGATAGATTGATTTAGATTACATAGATAATAGAAGATAGAGAGAGATGTTGTAGATACATTGAGAGAGGCATTAATAGCTCTAAAAATCACTAACAGTTGTTGAACACAGTTGTTTAACTGATACACATAACCTACAGTCTGCCCCTGTCACATAGGTCTGTTCCCTTTTCCTTTATTCCCTGGGAATTCCAAAGTTCACTCAGGATCTTAATTCTCTTACACGATATCCTTCCAAACTACATGATATCTAAAATTTTTCACAGAAGCCAATAGAGACAAATGGGTAATCTCAAGTGAGATTTGGCCTGGAAAGTACATGGCTGTTTCATGGCCTGGTTCCCTAAGCAATGCCAGCATCATGGTATCACAATGCAGTTAGAATATAGGTAATAGAGTGGCAAATGACCTGAGGATTGAGTTAAACAGATCTGGATCACTTTTTCCCCCTTTTTTTGTGTAATACTGGGACTTGAACTCAAGGCCTACACATTGTAAAAAACCTTAGCTTTTTGGCTGACAGCTGGTGCTTTACCACTTGAACCATAGCTACACCTCGAGATAACTTTTGAATCCACACTTTCTTACAGTTTGGTATTTGTTAAATTGTTTATTCTAAGTATTCTCAGTAAGATAGGGACAATAATTACACATTTTTGTTAGGTTATTTGTGAGGAGTATATAAAATAATGTAAGTCAACTTCAGATATGCTTAGCATCTTGTGGGCACTCAATAAATGTCATTTATATGTTAGCACATTATCATCTGGCCCAATCTCTTGTCTTAAACATGAGCAAACTGAGCAGTAGAAAATCATGGAAACATTCCCAAACTCACAGAGCTCATTAATGGAACAGCTGGATCCAGATTTCCACGCCAAGCTTTCTTCCTGGTTCCTAAATATACTGGCAAGGTCCTTCTCAGGCTAAGATTTCTATTAGCAAGTGGTCTCCAAGAGACTGTTTTTGTGCTGGGCTTTTGAAGAATGCCATCAAATGGTACACAGGGAAACAAGAAGATGCTCTACACACTATTTCCCTCCCAGGTCCTCCTAGGGCAACAAGGCAACTAAAGAGGAACTGAATATCACCTTTAGTGCCTTGTCTGTCAGTGGACATTCTCATAAACTTGTATGAACCACAAAATGTGATTCCCCAAAATGTGAAATGAAGATGTTCATGGCTACCTGCTATCTCCATTCACAGGAGTAGCTGCTAATGGTTCCAAGATATCAGATCTTGGTCCTGGAACCTATAAACTTTACCTTATTTAAAGAAGGGTTTTTTGAAAAATGTGTTGTTAAGGATCTTGAGATCCTATAGATATTATTCTGGATTGTCTGAGTGGACTCTAAATGTAGCCTGTCATGTGCTTAGAAGAAGAAGGCAAAGGAGGAGTAAACATACAAAGAAAAAGAAAAAGTAGTTAATATGAACAGAGAGGGTGATGTGATCTGAAAATATCACTCTTCTAGATTAGAGTAGTATAGCTACAAGCCAAAAAAATGCAGGTAGCAATCAGGAACTGGAAGAGGCAAAGAGGGATTCTCCCCAACAGTCTTCGGAGGAAAGACCTCACACACCTTGATTTTAACTCTGGGCCTCCTTAAATTTCCTAATGATTGGATGTAAAACATTGTTATTTTCAGTTATCTAGCATGAACAAAATAAATGGTATTTTTAAAAATAGTTTTGAATGGTTTTGTAATGTGTAAAAGAATCATCTGGAGAATGGATCCCTAGGTTACATTCTCCCAAGAGATTCTGCTTCCATACCTGAAGAACCCCCCTCGGAACTGTCATCCAAGGGACTCAGGACACAATGTTGAGTGGCTACACAGCCCACACAGAGTGAACATAAGAGAGGGCATATGTGTGAAGGAATAGATGAAAAAGAAGAGGCAATCATCATTAATGGAAGAAAGTCAGTCTTTCTTTGTGCTGGACCTGAGGTTACAGAGAGAAATAAAAAGCAGTAATTGTATATGCAAAATTTTTAAACACTGTTATTCGTAGGAGACAAAAGGTAGAAAGAACATACCTGTCTGTCAATAGACAATTGAATACACCTAGGATTTGGTCTATCTACACAATGGAACATAATTTAAAAATAAAAGAATGACATAATGATATACACTATCATATAGATCAACCTCAAAGGCATTATGCTAAGTAAAATAAGCCAGGCACGAAACACCACATATTAGTGATCCAATTTGTCTGAAAGTCCCAAATAGGGAAACAGACATAGAAAATAGATTGGTCTAGTAGTTGCTCAAGAATAAAGAAAATCAGGGGATGTTGATAGGTAAGCATGCTGGTTTTTTTTAGAAATGATGGAAATGGTGTAATATTTATGAATATTATATAATAAGTATGAAAATATCAATAGAGTAAAATCTATTGTATACATGTAAATTGCATATGTAAATTATATATTTTAATTATATTTTGTTATCTTTAAGTACTTGTACCAAGTAGTTACCATTTGTAAATTATATTTTAATAAAGCTATCTTTAAAAAGGTAACGACACTATCTTCAGGGAAGTATTTGTGTCTTTGCTACATCAACCTCATGGTGTGGCTAGCAATGGATGGAGAGAGGGAGTATGTATAAGACCAAACATGTAGTTATATCCTTTTCCCTCACTGGGTTGAAGTTTTGTTATTATTACAAAGGCAACATACAGAGGGGTTACCGTTATATGTGTCAGGTAATGAGTACCTTCCTTCCTTCCTTTCTTCCTTCCTTCCTTCCTTCCTTCCTTCCTTCTTTCCTTCCTTCCTTCCTTCCTTTCATTGTTTCTTTCTTTGTTTCTTTCTTTCTTCTTTCCTTCTTTCTTTCTTTCTTTCTCCTTCCTTCTTTCATTCTTTCCTTCCTTCTTTCCTTCCTTCTTTCCTTCCTTTCTCCTTCCTTCCTTCCTTCCTTCCTTCTTTCCTTCCTTCCTTCCTTCCTTCTCTTTCTTTCTTTCTTTCTTTCTTTCTTTCTTTCTTTCTTTCTTTCTTTCTTTCTTTCTTTCTTTCTTTCTTTCTTTTTTTATTGTGAAAATACTGTACAAGGGGTTACAATTACATGGGCAAGATAATGAGTACATTTCTTATCAAGCATTGTAGCCTCCTCCTTCTTTTCCCCTTCCCATCCCTTCCCATCCCCCACCCACCCACCCAGCCAAACCTCCTCCCTCCTCCCCCTGTTTTTTTTTTTCTTTCATTGGATTGTTTCTAACACATTTATAAGATTATTTCTTTGTTGCTTTGTATGTCCCTCCTCCATGGTATAACCCCTACTTTCACTGTATTTGAGCTTGGTATAATTTGTGCAGGGGAAGGGAAAAAAGAAATAGTTTAAATAGGGATACAGGTGGACCCATTGCAACAATGAGATGTACAAGTCGTTATGTCGAAAATGAACTTTCTTTCTTTCTTCTTTCCTTCCTTCTTTCTTTCTTTCTCCTCCCTCCCTCCCTCCCTCCCTCCCTCTCTCCCTCTTTCCCTCCCTCCCTCTCTTTCTTTCTTTCTTTCTTTCTTTCTTTCTTTCTTTCTTTCTTTTCTTTCTTTCTTTCTTTTTCTTTTTTCTTTCCTTTTTGCCAGTCCTGAGGCTTGAAATCAGGACCTAGACATTGTGTCTGAGCTTCTTTTGCTCAAGGCTAGTGCTCTACCACTTGAGCAACAGTGCCACTTCCTGCTTTTTCTGAGTAGTTTATTGTAGCCTAGAGTCTCACGGACTTTTCTTCCCTGGGCTGGTTTCAAACCACAATCCTGAGTAGCTAGAAGTATAGCTGTGAGCCACCAGCTCCCTGATGATGAATATATTTCATTTGGGACATCACTCTCTCCTTCACTGACTCCCAGTTTCTCCCACTGTAGTTACATTTTAACTAAAGCCAGGTGTGGTCCTTTTACAAGGACTATCAAGAATTACTGTACATCCCAAATTTTTCAAAGACCATCCTATCAGGCTCTACCCTTAAAGGGTTCCAGTAGCATCACTCAAGTTTATCTTTACCACATGAATTTGGGGGGTATGCAAACCATGTCCAAAACACAGCTCTTATCTCAGTTATTGCACAAGGACAATGAAACATCCTTGTTGGCAAATGTTAGAAAATGAACAAGGTAGATTTCCTAGCACTTCTAAGCCAACACGCCCAGAAAGTGATGCATCATCTCCCCTGGGGAGCCTCCTCCTCCTCCTCTATTATTGATTTGCTACTAACTCAGCTGCCATGCCAGAATCTGGGCATTGCATTGGGTTCCATCCCTTCTCTCTGTCCCCAATCCAATTACTGATCCCTGACAACCATTTCTAGTCACCATCTTTCAAGTTTGTCAATCTTCACTCTTGTTCTCTGACACTATAAACTCCAAATATAACCACCAGTACCACCCTCTAGATTATTTCAAAGCCTTCCAAGTGATTCTACCTATTCCCATCTATCCCCATTCCAGAACTAAATGTCCCTTGTAGAATACCAATGGAACTATCTCAATTTCTCCTCTACTTCCATTCAGTTGCCTTCAGAATCCGATGTGGTTTACAAAGCTCTTCCTGGTTTCCTACGGCTCCCATCTTCACAGACTATTCTATAAATAGCCCTTTTATTTCCCATTTTTCTCAGTCACCCCATTCTTACTTACTGTTTTGGAATTTGTCAAATAGTCCCTGCCTTTCTTAGCCTACCTAGATGCTAAGCAACTTGTCTGGAACACGCCAGGCTTGCCCATCACTTATCCCTTCCATCTTCTACCTCTACTTTGGCAGATTCCAAATTATTCTTATCTCAGCTTCATGTCATTTTACACTTTCGCAGGCCCTTCTCTTTCCTGATGACAAATTAAATTGTTTTGTTACAGGCTTCTAAAGCAGTCAAAACACTTAAGAAACAATATTATAATTGATTGTATATATGTTTGTCTTTGTTGTGAATATATGTTCCAAGCCAAGAAAGTAAATTACCTTATTCCTTATTGCTTTCCCACAGCTTAATAAGAGTATTGTATATAGTAAGCACTCAGCAAACATAATGGCCTTGGTTAAGGTAAGCTGGTGTCTGTCTGTACAAAGTTATAAATAAAGTGTGGATGATATATTATTCTTGACTATGTTCATAATCTCCACTCTATGGTAACTTGACAGTGGAGACAAAAGACCATGTATGGAGACAACCAGTCCATTCTAATGTTACTTTTAGTTATAGGTATGTAATTTTAAGCCTCACAGACAATTCATGCTCCAAATGTGTTGATTTCAGTTTTACAACAAAAAAATGATGTGTTACTAAATAATCCCTAAGTATTTTTGCCTTGATAATATCTGAAAGTCTATAGCAAAGTTCAAGGAAGAAAACAATCCTCTGATTGATCTTTTATGTGTATATTTTAAATGCAGGGCTGGCACCAAGGGGCAGTGTATTCACAATTTTTGGTGGACAATAAGAAAGCCTTCATGGACAGAGTACCAAGTTACTGATTACTGTATTGAATTTCCAAGCACATTGCTCCTTTGTGATTTCTGGCTTTTAAAGTATTGACTTTCTGCTTGGGCCAGAGTTTACAGAATTCCACTTTACCCAGCACCATACCAGGTTACCCCTGTGTCACAGAATCCAATAGCCTGTAATGCTTCCCACAAGAGGACAAACCATTTCAGGGGTACCTTCTTCCCAGATATATCTATTCAGCAGTGGAGTCCTCAAAAAGGAAAAAAGCATATGGTAACATCCAGTCATTACAAAATTTATGCTTAATGATGTACAAACACATTTTCTGAAAACTGAGCTAATTTGCTACCCATAGGCAACCTAGAGAGGAAAAACCAACCTTGTGAGTTGGACAGATGTTCAGGCTGAAATTTTGGCTCTAATCTGTGTTGCTGCTTGAGTAAGCCTTAGTTTCTTTTATTCCAAAGCAACCATAATGCTAACTACTAAACATAGTCCTATGATGATTTGAACATTTAGTCTAGGTGAAATACTACCAAAAAGAGGAATCCAGTGGTTATCATTAAAAGTTATCCATAGGCACCTTCCCATTACATGATATGGGATTTAAAATGATTTAAAATGATTTAAAATACACAACAGGAATGGAATCTTCAAAGGACTGAATATTCGCATTCCCTGCTTTTCACTGTTTTCCACCTCCCAACTTAGGCAGTATTACAGTGAACCAGGCAAGTTCTGTGCTATTACTGGTGCAAACACCAGTGCAAAACATGTTAAATAGTGTTCTAAAAACTCTTCTTTGTCTGATAAATTACAGGGTACAAAAGAGGCATTCAGATAAGATTTTCCTTACTTTTAGCAAAAGTAGATACAGGCCGTCCTTGCTCCTAGATTCAAAGAATAACTTATGCATTCCAGAAAATGAATTTTGAGAAAGCACTCTCAAGTATTAAATGTTTGGGTAGGGAAGTATAATTATTGAAAGCACTCAGAAAGATAATTTCTGAGTAAGCCAAATACATTGTACATCGTATCATCTAATTATATATTCCTTATCCCTCAATTTTTTTTAAAATTTTGCTTTTAATTTGGAGTTAACCAGACATAAATAGTGATGAGTCAAAAGGAAAGGAGTCCTGGATGATAGCTCATACCAATAGTTTTGGCAACTTTGGAGGCAGAGATCAGAAGGATCCTGCTTCAAGGGCAGCATGGCAAAAATTTGAGACTTTGCCTCAACCATTATCTGGGCATGGTAGTATATACTTGTGACCTGGTAGTATATACCTGTGACCCGGTAGTATATACCTGTTAACGCAGTTGCATGGGAAGCTGAGGTTGGGAGCATTGTCATTCTAGGCTATCTTTAGGGGGAAAAATAAAAAAAACTTCATGAAACTTCAACTCAGCAGAAAAAAAACTAGTCATGGTGACTTGCATTTCTCATCTTAACTATAGTGGGAAGTGTAAGGAGAAGGTCTATGATCCAGGAGAGCCAAGGGAAAAAATAAGACTCTATCTCAACATAACCTAAACAAAAGGGCTGGAGATACGACTGGAGTTGTAGAACTCCTACCTAACAAACACAACAAACAAACATCAAAATATTTTTTGTTTCTTTGTTTTTATTTTAATACATTTTTATTGTAAAAATACTGTACAGAGAGGTTACAGTTACATGAGCAAGGTAATGAGTACATTTTCCTATCAAGCATTGTTTCCTCCTCTTTTGTTTTTCCCCTACCATCCCTTCTTTCCCACCTCCTCAACTATACTCCTCCCCCCACCTAAATTGTAAAGTTTACTTTTCAACATAGTGTCTTATACATCTCATAATTTTTAAGTAATACCTTAAAAAATCTCCAGGCCTCATGTCCATAGTTTGAGACTACATACTTATTCTCTTTTAAAACTACAATTTTTTGTCTCTATTGCTTCTTTTCCTTGCATTTACCAATAGTAGTTCAGTTGTGTAACAGGCAGGTATTTCCAAGGTACCATACTGTAGTTCAAGTGAAAGGGATGAGTGAAAGCACATTTTAAATAATCAGTTCTGCTCACTTAACAAATATTTTCAAACCCTGCTCTGTGCTGGACTCTGTGTTGACACTGGGGAAACAAAACCAATTCAGCCCATGCTCTGCCCCCAGGGGAGGAAATATTTTTTACTGCTCCCCAGAACAAAAACAGAGTCATCATCATAATGGATAAGAGATATTGGAAACAAAGAGAGAGGGAGGAGAAACAGCCCTAGAATCATGGAGCCCGGTCAAAGACAATTAGAGCTCATAAGCTGTAAACCAAAGTTTAAAGGTTGTACAGCAATTTACTATACCAAAGGGCAAGAGTAAAACTAGTATAAACAACAAGCATAGAGGTATAAATCACATGACATATGCAGGACCTGAGATGCTCAACAGTGAAACTGAGATTAAGAGGATCATGGCTCCAGCTTAGCACAAAAGTTTGTAAAAAATCCCATCTCAGGAGACCCTATCTCAGACAATTTTTTTTAAACTGGTAGCAAAAGAGCATAGCTGACAGATATGTGAGAAGCATAAATAGGAAGATCACAGTCTTTACCTGTGCCAGTATACATGCAAGATCCTATTAAAAACATAACAAAAGCAAAATGGGCTGCAAACCTGGTTCAAGATATATAGCGCCTGCTTAGCAAACACAAGACCCTAAGCTCTAATCTTAGTACTTGCAGAATTTTGTTTTCCTCCAATTCTGGTAAAAGAAATAATTGTTTTAAGAAACCATTATTGGGCTGGGAATGTGGCTTAGTAGTAGAGTGCTTGCCTGGTAGGTATGAAGTCCTGGATTCGATTCCTTAGTTCCACATAAACAGAAAAAGCCAGAAGTGGCGCTATAGTTCAAGTGGTAGAGTGCTAGCCCTGAGCAAAAGAAACTCAGAGACAGTGTCCAGATTATGAGTTTAAGCCCCAGGACTGTCAAAACAAAACACAAAACCAAAAACAGAAAAAGAAAAAAGGAATCATTATTACGGGTAAAAATTTCCTTTTAATATATGACAGTGTTGAATATGCTCCGTGTTCCATATTTAGCACATATTTAATGCTTAATTTTTTATGTCTAAATTGAGTGCTCTCAGAGATTCCACTGACCAAACAGGTGAGTGAGAACTATAGGATGAATGTACATAGGGACTATTGATGGTTGCGAAAAGGAAAGTTATAAAGACCCATGTTCCTGATTTGACATCTAAACCCAAAAATCAATCTTAATATAAATGAAAAAGGGGCAGGGACACCGGATGTGCTTGCTGACATGAAACCATACCAGGCTCAACACAATCTAAGAAGCATTCCTGTCTCTCTCCCCCCCACACACACTCTCCATCAAAAACAGGCTAACATGAATCTGACCAAACCTTTAGATTTCAAGTTTTCAGGAAATACAGGTTGATGGTACGATGGAGGACAAGGAGGGGGAGGCACAAAAATAAGTTATGTGACAATTTAGAATTTAATCAGCATGATCAAGAAGATGAATAACTCTACAGGACAAATGACTCATGCTATAATTTCAAAGTCTCCACCAAATTTATGTAGAAATTGAGTCCCTGTTGTGAAATATTCAGAGACAAGGCCACAGTGGATCTGCGAGAGGTAGTTAGGATGTAATGGTGACCCTACCATGGTAGAATTTGTGGCTTTCTAAAAAGAGGAAGCAAGACCTCCGCTACCAAACTTTCTCTGTCCTACACACAATGCACTGTCCCACCTTGGGATTCTACAGGATCCCCAGCAATAAGAAGCCCTTGGCAGATACAACTACCTTGTTTTTAATTTCCCAACTCTCAGAACAATAAGCCAAAAAATATCTATTCTATATAAATTCTTCTACCTGTGGCTTTAGTTGCAGCAACAGAAAATCAAGACAGTCTACTTCCTTCATTTGCAAGATATAAAAAGGAGGGGTAGTGGATCTTAAAATCCTTAAGAAAGAGCAACCATATGCACTGTGTGGACCTTGTTTAAATTTATATTTGAATGGTAGTGTTAAGGAAATCTGAATGTTAACTGAATACTTGATGATATTATAGCATTGTGTTCAGGTGTGATGATGGTATTTTATGTCATCTCAGTAACAAAGAGATCCAAATCTAAACAAACACCCACCTAATTATACTGATGTCACTTTCTCTGTCATATTCATATTAAATATTTACATACGTACACATATATACATATGTATATGTACATATGTATATGTACATATACATATATAAAATCACTGAAATAGCAGTCTCAGTTGAGTCTTCTGACACGTCTAGTCTTTCCCTATATTCCATACACAGATAAATGGGTCGTCCACAAGATGTCAGAAGAAATTGCTTTCTTTTGCAATCACTTCCAACTTCCCCTCAGAACAAAAATCCAAGTGAGTGCTAAAAGGGAAATGTCTTGTGACAAGGTCAGGCGAGACAGAAGAGAAATACGGCTTGTGATGAAAAACTTAACAGGTGCATGTGTTATTGACATGATAAATGTGGAAAACCAGATGTGGAATCCCATATAGCATCATACTAAATGTTTTCAAGTATATCTTCCCCCAAAGAACCTTCTCTTTTTTTCTAACTCCTATTCTTCTCATTCTGACTTTGGCAAGCCACTTAGGACAAAAGAGTTTAGGGAGATTGAGATTCTATTTTTATGGAAATGTAGAGAATCCTGTATAGCATGATCCTTGTTCAAACCAATAAGCCTTTGTGTTTCTTGAGAATGAGGAAGCAAAAGTCAGACATATACCCTCTTAGACTTGTCTGCAGAACCAAAAGCATGTAGAAAGCTTTTGGCTCATACCGCACATGCACAAAGTAAACCCAAAGTAAAGGCAATGGAAGAAACGAAGTAAGCAGGGGGAAGTGCTCCACTTAGTTTCATTTGCTGCTTTGTTTGTGCCACACATACTTTGCACCACCTCCTGGAAAGTATGGGTGATGTGAAGGATCAAATAAAAATCCATTCAACAAAGTATACATATTTCAAAACAGTATACCATACAAGATAAATATGTATAGTTTTATTAGTCAATTAAAATGAATTTTTACAAAGAATCAAGTAAATGTATGACATGGGTCCTAATCTCTTCTTGCACAGCTGCAAGTAGAATCACATGGAGTGATTCTACAAGGCAAAAATTTAAAAAAAAAGATTTTTAGTAACATTACTAACTTCACTTGCTAGTGGAGTGCCTAGCTTATTGCTGCTCGATAAATTATGGAACACATGAACAGAGGAGGAAGAGAGGAGGGGTGTGAAGTCACCCACATGAATAAATGGAAAGAAATTTCTATATAGGGATTGCTGCCTCTGATATTAAGACTGCATACTCTTATAGCTTTTGTCCAATAATTTAACAAGACTACACAATTACACTTGTATAATTTCTCTTCCATCACCCGAAAGGCATATTTTCATGGGCTCCTGAGACAATTTGTTAGGTACCAACCTAACTGGGCCATGGTTTCTAGTTGTTTGATTACATATCAATCTGCTTGTGACTTTGAAGATACCTTTATTATGATAGTAACTTTTAATAATCAATATTTAGCTGGGCATGGTGGCATACACCCATAAAATGAACTACTCAGGAGACAGAAGCAGGGCCAGCTCAGGCAAAATGGGAAAATCTTATTTCAAAACAAACAAAAACATACAAAAAAAAAGAAGAATAAAGAAACAAAAGGCTGAGGAGTTTAGCTCAAGATACAGCATGTTTGGTTAGCAAGCATAAGCCCTTGAGTTCAAACAGATGATAAACTTAAAGAATAAAAGACAAGTTCCCTTAAGAAAAAGGGAATTCTGTCTCTAGGCTACCTTTGAACTCAGCCTGATTCCCTGTTGTCCAACCATTCTACACATTTAAGAAATTGGTAATTTGAACGTGAGTCAATTTCTTAAATTAAGGAATATTTTACTGTTATAAATACAATACCCCATTATCACAGAGATAATTCCTTAAAGTAAGTCAGTTTCTTTCTCCCTCTATTTCTCCCTCTCCCTCCCCACTCCTACACATGTGTGCACATGTGCAAATGCACATACACATACAAAAAAAAACTATGTCTGGATAATTCTAATGCAGTCCCTAACTGTATAACTAGTTTACTGTCCCTTCTCCATTTCTTTTATCTAATCCTTCATCTACCCAACCTATAGTGAGTGCATGTGTCCTCAACGTGACTCGAGGGCAACCCAGCCTTCTGTAGCAAGTAAGGGGTGCCCATCCCCTCCACGGATTACACGACCACTATGTTCCCCGCAAATTAAACATTTATGCCTTTTCCTGAGGCCCCTACATGAGTCAAGTTCAATGCTTATCCCACGGAATTGGGATGCTATGGTTGTTTAATTCTAGTGCTACTTTCTTATCTCCATATGGTTCAAAAGATCTCAGCTGACTGAGTGACTGAGGTTGGAGGAATAAAAAATTTAAAAAGTAAAAACCTGGGAGGGATTACTTAAATATAGACTCGGATGTTTCCTTTAACAAATGGGCATAACAAAAATGCCCCAAGATTTTGAGAATATTAGATTGCTATATTTAGGAAGAAAAAATTAAGCTGTCTATAGTAATATTGGGGGAAAGCCTACCATATTAAATTTTAAAAAGATTCTGCTAGGATTCATTTCAGTCAAGAACCACCAAAAATGTGCTGGAGCCTATGTATTTGTCATATTTGTCACTAGTGATAGATTTAGAATCTATCAGGTAGTAAATTAGCCTGCATGCTCACAGAAGCTCAACAGGACACTGAGGACTTGATGCTGTCTTGGCATTTATAGACAGAGAGCATAGCAGAGTCGCATGGCAGGCAGAGACAGGTTTGCCCTGGTTTGCTGCCCTGGAACAGATACATTCTCAAGGGTGGAGGCCCAGACACAGGAAGTGGGCAAGTATAACAAAGAGCAAGCCCCCAGTGCTCTCAATGATGAATAGAAGGAAGATTTTTTTTAAGTTATGAATGGCCAATATAATATTGTCACTGTTCTCTAGTATAGTAAAACAGGAAATCTATGAAATCTTACTTTAATCCTTCCTACAAATTGCCCTGGTGAAACTAATTATCGTATGTACAAGCTATTTTTGCTACTCAAATGTCTTTGACATGTTCCTTCTAATTACAAAATAAAGCTGCTGAGCATTTTCTCCCTGACCAGAATTGTGAATTTTATTTTCTCACTTTGAGCATATCCCTTATTTAATACTTATCTCTTTTCCATGAAACTTCGGCTACTTCAGCCCATACTGTTTCTTTTTATCTCTAGAAATCTGTTGCACTTAGATTATAAAAAGTATGTGATTATACAGTCACACTACTTAGCTGATTAATGTGGAAATCATATCTTAATAACATCTGAATCCTAAATTCTTTAGTCAAAGAACACAATATTAAGAATACGCTGAGGGCTGGAGCCCATGGTTTCAATGGTAGAATACCTGCCTAGCACAAGGTCCTCAGTTCTAAACCGGAAGGAAGGAAGGAAGGAAGGAAGGAAGGAAGGAAGGAAGGAAGGAAGGAAGGAAGGAAGGAAGGAAGGAAGGAAGGAAGAAAGGAAGGAAGGAAGGAAGGAAGGAAGGAAGGAAGGAAGGAAGGAAGGAAGGAAGGAAGGAAGGAAGGAAAGGAAAGGAAAGGAAAGGAAAGGAAAAGAAAGGAAAGGAAAGGAAAGGAAAGGAAAGAAGGAAGGAAAGAAGGAAGGAAGGAAGGAAGGAAGGAAGGAAGGAAGGAAGAAAGAAAGGGAAAAGAGAGAGGAAAAGAGGGGGAGTGAGAAAAAGAGAGGGAGAGAGAGAGAAAGGCCCAGCACTTCCATTTACTTATGTAGTACCTTCAGGCAATTTACTTGAAACATATTTTAATCCTATGACAATATCATGGATAGCCTGAAGATATCTCAGACTTTCTGAGGATCTGTTTATGTTTCTTAAAAGATACAAAATAGCTGGGGCACTGTGGCTTACGCCTGTAATGCTAGCTACTCAGAAGTCTGAAGTCTGAGGATCAAGGTTTAAAGCCAGCTGGTCCATGAGACTCTTATCTCTAATTAATCACCAAAAATCTCAGAAGTAGTGTTGTAGCTTAAAGTCTATCCTTGAGGGCAAAAGCTCAGGGACAGTGCCCAGGCCCCGAGTTCAAACCCCAGGACCAGCACACACACAGACAAAGAAGTACTAAATGCTTTACTAATAAAAGAGCCATACATTTTTGTGAGATATCTGAATTAACAATATGTGTAGCTATTGCTAGAACTGTATACCTTATATATACATATGTATACATATACTTATATAATCATATACTTACATAAAAGCATACAGTTTATCTAGTATGTCTACATACTCACACATACATATATAAAATATAAGCAAACTGCCTGCGTGCTAATATTAAATTAGCTGTATGTTATTCTACTTTTTCAGTCTAGTAGCTTGAGAACATCTATAAAATGATGTTACAGAAGGTCAGAGGCTATCACTTTGCCTGACAAAAAAAAAGGTTTCTCATAAATATTTAATGAACAAATGAATACAGGAGTTTAAATGGAAAAGGTTTAGTTTAGTGCAGTTACCTGCAACAGTCTAAAAAGTCATAAACATGACAGACTGGCAAATTTTAAACCACTTTACATTCTCTGTTAAGTGCCATGGTCTAATTATCTAAGAAACTATTATCATGTATCCTTGCCATTAAAGAAACTCCAAAAATCACAGCTAGAAGTAAAGAACTGGCATTGTTACTGTTCTCAGTTCCTTGAGAAAACAATGACAGATTAAGGGCTATATTTAAAATGGAAAATTATATCAATAACCAAAGATATCCCTTGGGAGAATGTCTGACAAAATATAGTGTCAATAAACCTTTCATCTCCAGGCTCAGGCTAAAGGTCACAGCCACACCGCATGGTCCACACTCAACATGGACTCTGACAATAGGACTGGTTGCTGTCACAGATGAGATAAACAGCTTTCCAACAACCTCATCAGAATCCTCCCTTGTGTCATAATTCACATCAAACACAAAGTTCAAGATGTCAGTAACAGGGCCCTAGAGTCACACAGTCTGATCTCATTTAAATCGGTGGAAATAATGAGATGCCCTTGTTCTAGACATATGTAGAAAGAAGGATAAGCGTGGGAGCATCTCAAACAAATCTAAAGTAGAAGGTGAGGGAGCAGAGGAGCTCAATATTCTGCAGTTCTAGGAACCTCTTCCTCTGTTTGACTACTACTATTTCTAATAAAAAAGATTCAATTAACATTTTTTGTTTGTCTTTACTCATGGATTGAGATATCCTAAATATTATGGACTGAATTACTTGTATTCCTAGAATTTAGCCTCTTTAACCATCTAATAGTAGATATTTGTCTTACTGAAATTCTTATGCAGAATATTGAGCTCCTCTGCTCCCTCACCTCTCATAGGATACCAAGAATATTGTCTCATACTGACCAAAGATAAACTAGCAACAGGAATATCAAGATTTTCAAAGGATGTGGCTGCCAAGATCTCCATGAGTCTCCCTGTAGGGACCACCATCAGAAAGCCATAGACTTTTATAGCCATCTGGTTACATACTGACTTTACATTTGAATTTAGTAGGCACATGCTGAGTGCCAGGCATTGTGCTAGGCATGCCTATTAGTACTTATTTATCTTTTCTGGCTCATAGACTCACTACCAAGGTTATGTGTAAGTCAAGGATATCAACTACATGTAAATAACTACTTAAATGATTATGATATAATCTGAATGGTTTGATCTACCAAGGCCTAAAAAATAAAACTTAATAGCTCCCTTCTATAGATTGTGGCTCAGGAAGTTAAGTAACTGTCCAATATTACTGAGGTTAATAGTAGACACAGAAGTTTAGTCAGTATGACTCTTGGCCTAAGTTCATAATAATTTCATTGAGAGAAACCCAACCTTTAGCAAACAAACCAACAACTTCTACTGGACTTTTTCCTTAAAACTTTGTAATGATCATTGGTATGTTATTCATCTTGAGATGGCATAACAAAATACTATGGCTTGAGTGGGTAAGACAACAGAAATTAATTTTCTCACAGTCTGGAGGCTGGAATTCCCAGTACCAGTTGATTAGGTCCCAGTTCCAAGTGTTTTCTGGCTTATAGATAGTCACTTTCTTACTTTGTCCTAACATGGTCAAATGTATGGTCAAGACAGACTATGGTCTATCTTTTCTAGACCATACCTATAAAATTAGAATTACTGATTTATGACTTCATTTAATGTTAATTGTCTCCTAAAGACACTAATCTCCAGATACAGCTGCATTGGGAGTTAGGCCTTCAACATATTAATTTTGAGGAAGAAGGCAAGGCATACCTCATCCATATTACTAGCCCCTTGAGAACCATAAATCCTCTTGTTATTGGTTGAATAAGAAGTGACCCCTTCCCCCACAGGCTCAAGTTCTGAACATTTGATTGTCAGATACTTCTCTTTTGGAAGGTTCTAAAACTTTTGATGTTGGGGCCTACCTGGAAGAAGTTATGTGGCTTTGTGACGATATAGCCATCTTACTGTGTCCCCTTCCTTCATTATTATTTTTCTTTGTTTCCTGTCTTCCATGAGATGAACAGACTCTTTCTCCACATGGTCTGGTTATCATAACATTCTTACTCATTGTGGACCCAGAATCAACAAAATTAAGAACTAGGGATAGAAATATCTGAAATTGTGAGTCAAAATAAACAAGTTGTTCTGTCAGATATTTTGTTTACAGTAATGATAAACTGACAAAGATATCCCTTAAAACCAGATTAACCAGGAACAACCATCTTTTTTCAGATATGGATTTGTATCTTTATCTATCAAAATATTTGTCTGTGACTATTTCTTCCTATAGATTAAACACAATGTTACTTCTTGGCTACAGAACTGAATATGAATATCACCAGCCTTATGGATGTTAAAGTAAAAGTGGGGTATTCTGGTAAAAAAGAATAAACAGATAAACAGAGATGTGGAGGTGCTGATGCCTTCATTTTATAAAGTAGAAAATCAAGAAGATTATTCATAATTAGTGGAACAAGAAGTGGAGTTATAAAAGTAATCAACAGAGGAACTAAAAGAGTAATATATTCATAGGAAGTAAGGAATAGAGATGAGGCTATATGTGAGCCAAATACTTAATCATGATAATGGGAAGTTGATAGGAAATGTCTAAATTAGACACAGTACCTAGAAACTATCACATAATCATAAATTTGAAGACATGGACATTATTGATAGGAAACAAACATTGAAAATATCAAAAGTGTCACCTCTTGATATGGTGACCATAAAATTTAACATCCAAACCAAGATATTTTGAGGTGAAATACAATAATAGTAACAGTAAAAGAATTATAACAATAATTATTTTTAGTAACAACAAGAATTAAATTGGAATTGTGCAATATCTATGACTACCTAATTAGAAAGAAATATTTTCAAGAGCTCTATATTTAGAAGAATCAGAAGAACTGACCTGGGAAGCTTGCTACTTTCTTTGCATTTTATATTTTACTAATATATAAAATATTTTGGTAAATTAAATATTGTGGTACAAATTAAAAGCAGATTTGGGCCAAAGTCCTAAGGACTCACTATGGACTCTCTTCCTGCAGAATATTAAAAAGTACCCATACTATCTTTAAGTTAAGCCTCAGTCTGCCAGACACCCCAATCACAAAATAAACATGACACTGTTCTACTTTAAAACACCAGAAGGTAACATTCTCTTCACTACAAAAACAAATGTAGACAAATGCAGTGTGCAGAAAAGCTTAAAAATAAAATTCTATTGAGGGTAAAGCAAACAAAAGAAACAAAAAAATCACATAGTACATTATAAGTACATTAAAAACAACAGCAAAAAAGATAAAATTCTAATTTTTGGAAAAGATCTTATCTGAGAATAGTAAATGATCGTTCTGCCCTATCTTTAGGCATACTGCCATGGAAAAGTTTGGTAAGTTCTGAGTGCTCAGATTGGAAATGTCCCCTGGAAGATATTAGGGACAATTTTTAAAAAAAGGACGAGAATATGTAACATCCTGTGATAGCTTTATTTTAGATTCTACATACAAGTGAGATCAAATAGTATTCATATTGTCCCAAATAACATTATTTTCTTCTTTTTATAATTAAGTAATATTCTAGTGTGTATATATGTAAACATATGTGTGCATTCACATGTGTGAAAATATGTACTTTATCCATTCATCCATCAATGAGTACTTAGGTTATTTGTATTTGTCAGCGATTATAAGCAATGTTACAATGAACATGGTAATAGATATCTCATAGAGATATTGATTTCAATTCCTTTACACGTATATGTAGACCTAGATTTGCTAGATCATATATAGTTTGATTTTTAATTTTATGTGCAACTTCCATAAAGACTATACTGATATATATTCCTTCCTATAGTAGCTAGGGTTTCATTTACTGTTCATTATCACTGATATTAGACTTAAGGTATCACCCTAACAATTGCAATATGTATCTCGCTGTGGTTTTGATTTGTGTTTCCCTGAAGTTATGTGGTGCTCAGCAACTTGTCATGTAACCACTGGTCATTTATTTGTATAATCAAGTCCTTGTTCACTTTTATCAGTTTTTTTTGCTATAAAGTTGTATGAGCTCCTGATACAACTTTGAATATTATGAGATGTATGTTTTGCAAGTTATTTTTCCTGTTTCACAGGTCACCTTTTCATTTTGTTGATCATTTTCTTTATTGTGCAGAAATTTTTAGTGTGATGTCCTCTCCCTTGTTTAATTTTGCTTTGGTCATCTGGTATTATTGAGATAGCTAGAGTTAAAAGTGGTAAATTTACTATAGAAATACCCAGTCTATATGGTAATAAGAGGAAAGCATCCACAGCAACCAAATGCATCCATTTCAGAGAGATTAAGTCACTCTCAATATGAATTCTACATTGCTGGGATGAGTATCCACTATCAGGCCAGTCACCTGTGTGCAAGAATCACAACCTGATGAAGGAAATAGCGAATGTAAAGCCAGATGGCTAATAGTCATTCATACTCTTTCAAGTATTCCCAGTGACAGACATGAAGTTCATGATTTCACAAAGTAGCTCATCCCATCATTTGATAATCCTTTTGTCAGAAATTTCTAGCTTGGTGGTCAGGAATGGGAACTTTGCTTCTGTCCTGCCTGACCTAGGTGACTCAGCTTGAGCACTTTGTTTCTTACACTTGCCATCTGTGTCTGCCACTGCAGCTACCAGTGTGATATGCCATGACTGATTCCTGCGTTTACCCTGACAGTTACGTCTGTTACAAAGTAAAATTAATCAGTACCTCTATCACAGGATGGCTGTGACAATCAGATGCAACACACTAAGGTAAGCACTCAGTGAGTACTCAAGAAACAGCTACTCATATTTTAGTTAAT
Organism: Dipodomys merriami; assembly: GCF_024711535.1. NCBI lineage: Eukaryota > Metazoa > Chordata > Mammalia > Rodentia > Heteromyidae > Dipodomys > Dipodomys merriami. Next base: position 13,329,323 of record NW_027206290.1, read on the forward strand.
ATTCAATATAATAAACTAATCATGCTGCTCTTGAATCTCTATCTACCTGGCTATATTCTGTTTTCTGTGGTAATACAGACTATGTCTGCTTCTATTTCAGGACAGTCTTTCAAAGCTTTGAAACAGGGATTTCTTCTTGTTTATAATATCTGCCCAAAGTAAGACACTATAAAATTAAAGGGAGCAGTCTGTTTCGAGGTTTAAAGTATCACTTTTAATAAGCCATTTGTCAGTTATGGGCCCACAGATAAGTGAAACTTAGGTTTCTCATCTGGGTACTAAGAATAATCATACATGCTTCACAAGGTTATCATAAAAAAATAAATGAAGCGCCGGGCGCTGGTGGCTCATGCCTGTAATCCTAGCTACTCAGAAGTCCGAGATCTGAGGATCACGGTTCAAAGCCAGCCCAGGCAGGAAAGTCCGTGAGACACTTACCTCCACTAAACCACTAGAACACCGGAAGTGGTGCTGTGGCTCAAGCCGTAGAGTGCTTGCCTTGAGCTGAATAGAGCAGGGACAACACCCAGACCCAGAGTTCAAGCCCCAAGCCTGACAAAAAAAAAGGTAATAATAAGAAATAAATACAATAAATGAAGTAATGCAGGGTTGATTATTAAAGTAGGTTCTTAATAAACAATTATTTTTTCTTATTTTTGCCATGAAGAAAAGCATCATGATTAGATGTTTTAGCTGTGGAATACAGTAATGAAGACAAAAACAGAAAGCTTTAGAATTCTCTTAATATCTGCTGTCTTTACATATGCTGTGTTGATTCATTTGTGGTCCTACTCTCCTACTAGTTTGATTTGTTATTGTTCCAGTTAATATTGTGGAATTTAATAAGTACAAATGTGGTAGCTTTTATCAACTACAGCAAGATATTGGGAAAAAAGAATAGAAGGAGAGAAGAAGGGAGGGAAGGAGAGAAGGGAGAGGGAAGGAGAGAGGGAGGGAGGGAGGGAGGGAGGGAGGGAGGGAGGGAAAAAAGAAGGAAGGAAGAAAGGAAGGAAGGAAGGAAGGAAGGAAGGAAGGAAGGAAGGAAGGAAGGACCATCAGATTACATATGTTTTCCAACTTTATTTATTTATTATCTTGTGTAATTATTTATTAATTCCAACGTAATTATTTATTATCTGATTTAGTAGATATTTAATAGAATCTTTCCTAGGTGATTAGGATGGAAAGCAAAATTTGAAAGTGGCTGTTTTGTATTAAAGATTCTCTACATGCCTATTGAAGTCATTGATAAAGTATGAAAATACTAAATCCAGATCTCACTCATGGAGATAATTTCCCTTGGTTCTGGAGTGGGTGTGGGCATAGATATTTTCTAACGATTCCCCAGGAGAGTCTGATTTTCAGCCAAATTTGAAAATCACCAATGGGTGTTTTTCTGCATCCAATTAGGCCAAGAATGACAGGTAAGGAGGAAGAAATGCAATCCTCCAAGAGCTCACCAAATAGTTGGGCCCACTTGTCAAAGTCAAAGTCTCTTTTGAAAGAATGTTCCACCTCCCTAGGGTAAGTGGCATATTATAGCCATTTCTTCTGTTCATTGTCAGGCTGGGGACATTGCTGAGTACTGTGGAAATACCTGTCATGCTCTTTTCAGGTGGGAAAAATGATTCTGAAATATAATTTTCAGAGTACAATAAAGCAGAATGCATTATATATGTGTAAATTAGTAGTAGTCATAATAATAATGAGGCTTCAGCAGGCACTTACTAAATATGATTTGACTTTCAAAGAGGCCAAAATAGTTTAATTTAAGGGTTTATTACTGCACTAGTGTGGAGATCTTTTCATGTGGCTTCTATTGATGATAATGCCAGTTGTGGGCTGGTATTCAATAGGTCCAGTAATCAAATACTACATTTAAAGAGTGATATAAATAGTGGCCCATGCATTCATTGGACAACATTCTGTTTCCAAGAATCATTTGCCCATTTTTAAATGCTGAAGAGTTCAAATCAAGTCATTTCAGATTTGTCTAAATCCCAGGGAATCCACCTCACCTTTCTATAGGGGAAAGTGAAAGTTTTCTTTAAATAAGGGTACTATATTGCCTAGGCTTATGAAGATGCAAAAAACAAATCCTTATATTACATTGGTCACTTGGCTGAGAGCTTTGACCCCAGGAGGTCTCATGAATCACCTTTCAGCTTAGAGATGGCCACACCATTCTTTTTTTTGTAGCTGTCCCCACATGAAAAATAAGATTCATTTCCTGGAAGCAGAAGGCTGTGAGCCAGGGAATTATATAGAAAAAGTTGGGAATAGCAGAGGCCATATTTAACCTGTCTTTAAAGCCTTCACAACTCTTTTTTTGCCACTAACGAGATTTGAACCCAGTCTCAAACTCAGCTTGCTTGTTCAATTGACTGGTGCTCTACCACTTGAACCAGACCTCTAGACCAGCTCTTTTCTGGTTATTTTGGAAACGGAGTCTAGCAGACTCTCCTGACTGGGCTGACTTCACACCTAGATCTTCTAGATCTCAGCCTCCTGGGTAGCTAGGAGTACAGGAGTCAGCTTATTGTCAGTACTATATTGTTCTTATATTCATGAATTGCTTAAGGAGAAGGACATAGTCTGAAACTTATCATTAGAAGATAATGTACCAATATCATGGACTATGTTTAGACAAATCTATATGGTATATGTACTACATGTCTAAGCCATGTAGTACATGTAGGGCCACAATGAACAAAGCAACCCTAAATTAAAGCAACCATGAGAGAAAATGATGCAAACAAAAGGTACTGTAAAGATGTACAAGCTTATTGTTTAGCTAAACATGGCATACTCTTTTACAGTCTTGTACCTTATCACACTGACATGTAACTTAAGATTTCAGCTTTCTTAGTTCGGAGGAGCCTCATGGAAGAGACAATCATAAAGAATGATACCATTCTTATTTGTGATCAACAATTTACATTTTTAAAAGGTTTTAATAAAATTTTCATTTTCAAATTTTCAGGGATTACAACAATGGCAGGCTTGGATGATGCCAAGAGGAACCCATAGCCTACAAATTCACCATAAATTAGAGAGACCAATAACGAGAGAAACTCCTGTTGCCAGACCTGCAGCTTGGCACCTAGGCCACTTGGTACCTACTCCAGAAATTCTATGTCAGCTTCCCTCAAGGAGAAGATGTTCACCTTCAGCATGTATAGTCTCAGAGGCACTCACCTCCAGGTCTAAGCCACAAGAGGGCATCTACAATAAATTTCATATTGATGTCCCTTTAAAATCCACATTTTAAAACATTAACCTCAATGTCATGTTACCTAAAGATGAGTCTTATGGAAGGCAACTAGAGTATAAGGATAGAACAGTCATGAATGGAGTTAATGCCCTTAAAGGAAGAGCTCAAAGTTGAGCACAGAGGCTCTCCCTTGTTATCCTAGCTGCTTGGGTGGCTGACAGCAGGAGGAATATAGTTTGAGAGCAGCTCAGGCAAGGGTTTATAAACCTCCTATTTCAACAGAAAAACGTGGTTATGACAGCATATGCCTTCCAGCTACAGTAGGAAGTATAAATATTAGGATCAGGCTGAGCAGCAAGTTAGATACTATCTCAAAATAGCCAGAGCAAAAAGACTGTAAAGGATGGTTCAAGTAGTCTATCACCTGCCTAGCACATTTGAGTACCTGAGTTCAAACCCCAGTATTGCCATCTCAGGAAGAGCAGGAGAAGGAGGAAGAGGAGAGGAGTGGGGTGGGGGGAGAGGAGAAAGAGAAGAGGAGGAGAGGAAGAAAAGGAAAAGGAAAAGGAGAAGGAGAAAGAGAAGAAGAAGCAGCTGCTTAGAGTCCACTGGCTTTCTTTCTGTTGTGAAGGACTCAACAATGGTTGTCTGTAAACCAGGAAGGGGACCCTCACCAAGACCCTCCTGATATCCTTTTCTCTTGATCTCAGGCTTCTAACATCCAGAATGGTAATAAATAATCACTTGGTGTTTAAACTGCCCAGTTCATAGCATTCTATTATAGCAACCCAAAATGACTAAGACAGACTCCATTGGCACAAATTAGATCATGTGTAAAACCATAGCTACAAAGGATTTGGGGAAACATTAAGTTGGTTTTTTTACCCTCTGTGGTTTAAAAATTGAGCTAGGCAGTGGATCAAATGGGTGCTTAAAAAGCCAATGTATCGTTTGCCACAGGGGGATGCTGGAATTTAGACATTTCCTTGTCTCTCATTCAGCCTTTAGAGAACACTATAAAGGAATGTTTTAGTGGCTAAGCCCTTCCCTTATTTGAGTAATATTCAGGGAGGTACTGATTTCCTCCTCAAAATTATGGACTCTTTCCATCAGCCAAATCAAACTTCTGGTTTATTCCTTCCTTTCTTCATGCCTTTGCTGAAATTTCTCTCCCACTCTTGGGAAACTCTCCCGTTCTTCACCACAAATATGTGTGCAACCTCCAAATTTTAAGAGGCAATTTATGCTTCCCTGCCTATATGGTACTGTCTTCTCTGAGGAATGTTAGCATATTGTAAACTCTCCTGCATTCCCAACCTTTTCAGTCTTTTCTATTGATAAGTGAGGTTGCATCCATGACAATTTGCTTTTCCTTTCATGTACATGTTAAATAGTTCCCTAAACCTTACTCTCACAAGGGAGGGACATGTGGAGCTCATGTAATAGATGCTAATCTAACAAATACTGCTGACTTCAAACCCAAATGAAGGGATGAGGGCACTTCTTTAAAGTGCACTTAGAATATCTAACAAGAAATCAAATTATTCAATCCAACTTGACATCTTCTATGTGTCTTAAAATGCAGAAAATGAATAGATCATCTAGTCTACAATAATTGACAAATAGTAATTTGACACCTCTTTCTGGAAAGTTCTGAGAGCATTTAGGGATCTATTTGTGAATGAGAATAGGTACATGTAGGGACAAGAATGGGCAAGATACTGGTGGCTCATGCCTGTCATCCTAGCTACTCTGAAGGCTGACATTTGAAAGATAGATATTCTAATTCAGCCCCAGCAGAAAAGTATATTAGTTTCCAAAATAACCAGAAGAAGCATGCTGAAAGCTTGGCTGTTAGAGCATCATCTAAGCAATTATGAAGCCCTAAGTCTGAATAAAAAGAATGAGTTATAGGAAAGGAAAATTTGGAAAATAATCTCATCCAAGACAATATAACTGAGAAATATTCAGATTTTTTTTTTTTTGCTGGTGCTGGGGTTCGAATGTAGGGCTTGGATGCTGTTCCTGAACTTCTTTTGCTCCACGCTAGCACTCTTCTTCCTCTTGAACCACAAGTCCACTTCTAAATTTTTAGTTTTTTGCTGGTGTTGGAGATCAGAGTCTCATGGCCTTTCCTACCAGGGCTGACTTCAAACTGTGATCCTTACATCTCAGCCTCCTGAGTTGTTCCAATTTCAGGCATGAGCCACCTGCACCTAGCCAGATGTTTATTTCTTTTGTCTAGGCAACATCTTTTATGTTGGCAAGATCACTTATTACAGACCCTAAAGGAATACATGTGGATAAACAAAGCAGAAAAACTCAAATCCAATGAGGACATGACAATATGTCTTAATATATTCTCTCCACAGCACCTACCAAAAAGTAATAGAGGAGATGATCAGTGCATATTGATCACAAATATGCACTGATCACACACAACCCTAAGATTTGTTCTTTCTATGCAGGAATTGAAAAATGTTCTCTAAAGCCAGGCTGAGCAGTAGAAAGTCATCCAATAGCAATCCTGTTCATGCATCCCTCATGCATATGCATTGTCACTAAAATTCCTGCTGTCACTGCTAACCCAGTCCCCACCTCCCCCTCAACCCCACTCCCACCACGTTCTCCAAGCCAGACGCACCTGCTACCCTGGGCGCTCACTGCCGCTGCCACGTCTTGCTGTGTAATGCCATTGTCAACCTCCCTGCCTGGCATGCGTGCCATTTTCCTTCACTGGAGGAAGGAATGTTTAATTATTTTTAATCAGTGGACATGGCATCTTGCTAGACAGCGACACTTGGGGGATCCAACACCATCTGCCTTCCACCAGGCGCCAGCTGCTCTGGTAGATGTCGGTAGAACACCTTAGGACATGGCCTTCCCATGCCAGGCGCCTGCGAACGGCTGCCACTAGGCACCATCTCCAACACGAGGCTGCCACTTGAGCTCATTTCCCTGCCGTGCTTTGCCTCTGGTCTCTGCCATCCGTACGGGGAGGTGCTTGGCAGCTCAACACCCCCGTCCCTGCAGAACATTTCCCACAAAACCCAGGGGCCTGCCAGTAATAATAGGGTGTCCAACTACAAATGTCACCCTCACCCGAATGGCCACAGATCCTTCCATCACCATTAGGCAACCTAATGGATCTGCTATCTCCAATCCCACAGAGAACCGCCACTGGCTTCTCAGCCGGCTGACCCAGGGAGAGCAAGGGTCAGCCAGCTACTGAGTGTTTAGAGCAGTGGGAAGCAAGAAAAGGGAGAGATGCCTCTCAGATAAACCACCGAGCTGCCCAGAGCCATAAGTGGCCCAGTAAGTGAGCTAGTGCAAGTTCCTGTCACAGACTTCCCCTTCCACCTCCTCCCTTCAGGGCCAAGTCCTGCGGAGCTCACCGAAGCACGTTTCCCAGGCTGCCAGGGCTCTAGCAGCTCAGCTGGGCTCCTGTGGGGAGCATTTGCCACCTCCTTCCCCACGAGCCAGCTAGATGCCCGGCTTAATTTCTGTGCCCTGAACCTTTAAACCCCCAAGGCTCTCCTCTCAGCACCCCAACCTCTGCCCCTCCACTTTAGTAAGGAACCAAATTAAGCAGCTCTAGTCTAGCCTTTATTTTCATGTAAAGTGGAAGAGATCAACGCCCAGTACTGGCTGAAGGGTAGATAAAAGCCCCAGCTGTACCAGCTCCGGGAGCCGGTTTCACCTCCTACAGCAAAGCAAACCGTTTTTGTGCCTGGGGGAAATTACAGAGCCTCACACTTTCATCCAGAGGGGGACAAAGGAGAGGTCAGGTGCAGCCTCTGCCAGAGATGGGGACCTGTGAAATGTGATTAACCCAGGAAGGAGCCAGACCGAGCCCGACTGGGCCTTCTGAGGTCCCGTGTGTTTCTCAGGGTCAAAACAGGAAGAAGAATAAACAAAAGCATTAGATAAATATTTTTTTTCCATTTCACCCATGTGTTTAACATAGACTTTCACAACCTCGATAGCACAGACCGAATCCATTGTGATGGAAGTGCTAGCATGCATGTGTTGAATTCTCTGCATTTGTAAAAAGGGGAATTTGGGGGGGCGTGGAGGGGTCTGGGAGTAAAGGCTCTACTAGAAGCATGTAGTGGCCCTGCACAGGGTTCCATCCACAGCACAGTAAATCTATCCAATCCATCAAATAACCTTGCTTAACATTATCTCTCAGACTAAGTACAAACCACAGGTGCCTGCAGATTTCATCAGTAGCCTACTTTTGCATTTACAGGAAGACACAAATAAAATGTGTACAGATATGCTCCAAAGAATAGGATGTTCTCTGTCCCTTTTCAGGCACTCTCCGTGAGAGCGCTGTGTGGTAGAGAAGCTTCAAATGCATTTGTCTATTTGTCTAAATAAGTAATGCCAAATTCATTTTTGAACTGTATGCTTGAGCTGTATTCATTATTGTGTTAGGGTTTGGTTTTTGCCCCTGCAGCCCGCCTCCTCCTCAACTTCCCCTGCTTGGGCAACTTAACTCTGGTAAGAGATGTGTGCAGAAAATAGATACTGGTTAAATTGATTGGAGATATAATAAATAATCAGGATAGAAATTCCAGTTTTAAAAAATTGAGTCAATTATCAAAAGATTAACACTTTTCTTTGTTCTGTGAAGGAAGGAAAAAGGCAGGGAGGAGAAGCAATTTTCAAGACAGGCACTGAAGCTTTAAAAGGATTCTTCATAGGTGAATTACTTAATCCTTTGTGACTAAGGAAATCTTTGTCCTATGGGGGGGGGAGTGTTAAAAAAAAAGAGGAAAATGTACAATATTGAAAAGTGAAAGGACAATGTGCAGCACACTGAGAACATAGACATTAGAAGGCCTGTCAGGTGGTTACCTGCATCGGATCTTGATTACTCTACTATAGGAAAAAAATCTGCAGATATTTTCTCAAATATTCCTAAAGGATTAACATAATCAGCTATGGAGTGCCACTGCAGCTACTTCACAAAAATGTAGTTAAGGCAGCACTTATCTGGGAGTGGGAAATTCAGCTCTGAGAGAAGGTACTTCATGTATTAAGGCTTTAAATAGTTTTTTTAGCCCCTCTTCACTAAGCAAGAGCTGTTTTGGAGGTTGGGAGGGGTCTACAGAGCTACTACTGCAAAGACAGGGCAAATGACACCAGGGCACATGCAGGAGAGTCCCCCTTATGGAGCTGATCTTTGAGGGCCAAGCAACAACAGCTCTTACCTCCAAAGATGTCCCCACTTGACTCTCTGAGGGAGAGGATGGTTGAAAAGCAGGTAAGAAGACTTTCAGAAAAGCCAGCTCAAAGGGGATTACCTTTGTTCAAGGATGGCTGAGAGTCACTAATATTGACCTTCAAAATCAAGAAGTGATTATGTCCCCAGGGAAACATCCCCAGAAAAGCTAAGCCAGATTGCACCTAATCAATGCCCTCTTTTCCTGTGTGATTCATCTCCCTCCAGGAGACTTTCCCAGGCCCTCATAGTAGGCAGAGATCTCTCAAACTGCCAAACAATTCATTTGGTTGAGTAGAGGAGACTGAAAGGGCTAGTCCCTACAAGAAGGAAATTTAAGCTCCCACCTGGGCCAGTGGCCCAACAGAGACAGGAAAATGGAAGGGAACTCAATTGAATGATGTCAGTGCTGACAAGGAGGTATGCCCTCAAGAGCAGAGATTTGTATTTAAACTAGCTCTGAAAGTTTGACTACTTTTGCTCTACTCATTTTATGAGCAATATATATTCTGAGTGATCATCATATATATTCTGTAATTTTTCACTTAGAAAAATAGCTTTTGCATTTCATACAGCTTCTAATTCCAAAATTAGTTCAACATCTAGCAATGAATGTAGAAATATGTATCACTTTCGGAGACATACTTAGGGCTGGTATTGATTTATGCTACATCATGATTTTAGTCTTACGGGATAATCACCTTCTCAGGGCTGTATTTATTGTTGTGGCTACTAAATCACACTAATTCCTGGGCGATTATACTGAAGTAAAGCATTCACAAGCTGCAGCAGTGACAGAATTCAGTTTTCTTCCCTAAATAAACTCAACACAAAGATAGCCATGTCCTAGTTTTGCAATGGTATTCAAACTCTCTCTCTCTCCTTCTCCCTGTCTCTCCCCTCTCTCTTTCTCTCTCTCTCTCTCTCTCTCTCTCTCTCTCTCTCTCTCTCTCTCTCTCTCTCTCTCTCTCTCTCTCTCTCTCTCTCTCTCTCTCTCTCTCTCTCACATATCTTACCAAGCATTCAAGTTGCAACCTGCACTTTGCCATAGATTTGAATTCTAGTGGAAAAGCCCCTTGAGGGAGAAAAAGTACTGTGGAAACAAGTGCTAATGGCAACAGTACAGAAGCAAATCACCCATCAAATGGGACAACTTAGTGTCACTGAAGCCTTGGAGAGAGAGACAGGAATAAAAAAAAAGGGAAGCAGAAATGATCTAATACTAGCTGCCCTTGATTAGGTTGCTCTGAGAGAATATGTATAGAAACATCATCTAGACCCAGCTTGCCTTGAATCTCCCATGGCATTTAACAACATGAATGAGAAAATCCAAGCTGTGCAGTAAAGGTGCTTCTCACACCAAGATATGTATGTGGGTGAGATCCTTGTGAAAATAGACATGAAACCTACTCCAGATTTGCACTGGATGTAAAAGAGATGTCACTGCTTAGAGAATCCAAGCCCCCTACACATGCAGGGTCCAGGAGAAGGCTCTTCTGCACAAAGTAGGGCTTTTCTGTGCCTACCAAGGGCCAGCTCTATCATACTTAGAAATACTTGCACTGCATGGTATCCCCTCCCACAAGAATTATGCAGTGTAGTTTGTCAATTACCTTGGATTTTTGAAGAGATTCTGTTTGTATTTTTAAATAAAGAGTCAACTAGAATTTCATCCAAACTGGCTCACCCTCCTTTCTGCCTTTACTATTGATTTCAGTGATTAATTTGGGGCAGGATTTTAAGCCTGACTGAAACAAAGTCTGTGATCAAAAGACTTCTTTATATGCCTCTCATATTCCTCATTTTTATAAATGCCAAGTTGCTTTCATCCAAAATTCATACCTTAGCAGAAGTCTCCAGGCCAATGGGGAAAGAGAAAATGATGCATAAGAGCTTTTCTGGATCATGATTGGCTTATTTTGGAACAGTGAACCAGATCACACTAAATTTTGACTCTAGTAGATATGATAAGAAGTGGGTTTTGAAATGTAGATGCTGCCTTTATAACAACATATCAAAACAAAGATTAATAAGTATTTTTTCTATTGGATCCTCACAGGATTTTATATAAGAGAAAAATGTATTGTAATAACACACACCCAGATCCAATTTAATTGCACTTGTGTGTGTGTGTGTGTGTGTGTGTGTGTGTGTGTGTGTGTGTGTGCAAACATAGGAGTTAAAGGGGTGTGGACCAGTAGTAGAATGTTTTCCTAACATTATTGAGGTCCTGGGTTCAGCACACACACACACACACACACACACACACACACACACACACACACAATCACCCAAGCTGTGGGATACATGCTTTGGCTCTGTCCTCTGAAATACTGTAGTAAGTAGCAGAGCTATGCTGACTTGAACAGTTTTGCCTCACCCTAAGTGCACCTGTTCTGATTGGTTACTTTTCTTCCTTGGACACCACTCAAAATATCCACCCTACCCTTATCTGGCTTTCAATCTGCTTAACCCAGACCTTTCCTCCTGGTCACTTTCTATTTCCACTTCTCATACCTTCAGGCTTTCAGTATACATTTTTCAATGTCCTCACTCCCAGGGTTTTTCTTCCCTCTAATTTTTTCTATAGATGTGTTACTGAACTCTCTGAACAAAAAGGCCAAAAAACAGAATTCCCTCAATAGCCTGCCTCACAGAGTTGGTATAGCTTCTTATATTATCTTCACTGCTAACCATATTAGAGAACAGCTAGGAATCAACTTCTCCATGTGTTGCCTCATTTACTCAGCCCCCCGCCCCTTTAAATGGTTAACTTTAGAGATACTGAAAGATGTCCTTAAGCCAGGAGCTGGTGGCTCATGCCTATAATCCTCCCTATTCAGGAGGTGGAAACAAGAGGGGCAAAATTCAAAGCCAGGTAGGCAGGAAATTCCAAGATATTTTTAAATCTCCAATTAACCAGATAAAAGCAAAATGGTAGCTCAAATGGTACAATACCAGACCTTGAGCAAAAAAGCCAAACAAAAAAGTGAGGTCCTGAGTTCAAGCTCCGGTACCAACAAGCACAGAAAGTAAAAGAGAGAAAGGGAAAGGAGGGGAGGGAGGGAGGAAGGAAAGAAAGAAAGAGGGAGGGAGGGAGGGAAGGAGGGAAGGAAGGAAGGAAGGAAGGAAGGAAAAAGAAAGAAGGAAGGGAAGGAGGAAGGGAGGTAAGGAAAAGAGGGAAGGAAAGTCTTTGGTCAATTTTCCCTTCTTCCCTGCCTCTACCCAGAGGACAGCCCCATTTCTATAAAAATCTTACCCTCTGAGAAATGTATGCATTATCCTGCCCATGTAATTGTAGCCCCTCTGTACAGTATGTTCTCAAATAAAATAAAATAAAATTTAAAAAAAAGGAAAAAAATAAAATAAAAGAACATTACATCCTTTAAAAAAAAAAATTATACCCTCTGGCCCTTTCACACGTCTCTTTCCTGGTCTCTTGAGAGTGATACGAGGTTACCTCCACTTAATCATTTTTTCACCATGGCCACAAGCAGATTGCAATGTACCGCTTTGGCTCACTGTCTCCCTTAGTCTTTTTCTCACCTAGTCTGACATTTTTCCCCACCTGTTTTTCTTGCTACTCAAGTCCAGGAATTTCGGGAGACTTTTCACTCAATCTGTTCAAGTGTATATTCCTTCAGTCTGCCAAAAGGCCCTCTCTAGGTGGGGTTTTCCCTAAGTCCCCAAATACTTTTGCTAACGAAACTGCTGAACAGGAGCTAATTTATCACTCTGTTATCACTATATCAGGGCATAAGAGAGCCATACCTAGGATGAATTATGGAGCCGTCCTGTGTCCCATGCATCCTGTACGTCAAGGTAAGCAAATGCTGGGTTGTGCTTGTCAGGCTCCAAAACAGCTGACATTTGTTATTTTAATTAATAGTTTACTTTGCTGAAATAAGCTTCTGTGAGAAGCTATGACTTTTTATTAAATCTTCACTGCAGCATTGTTTTCCCCATATTGGGAGACAAAAGCTAATTTTCAAAACTGCTTCCTCCTGCAAGGTCACAGTCAAACAGCTTGTGTGCACATGTCAGGGGAAACATCTGCTACTGTGCCATAGATCTAAGGGAAATTTGCTTTATTTTAAAATTTAAATTTACTTTTGCTAGGAGAAAAATGATGAGTCAGTCATTAAAAGAGCTATTAAGTGATGTTGATTTGGGAGACTTTTTTAACCAGTCATTTTGTCTCACAACTGACACTGAAAATTCTCCCCACTCAGCAATCCACTTAGACATTGCAGGGAGCTGTGGTCACTAGCACATCTGGATCTGGACCAACTCCTCTTCTCATTAATGCAAATCATTATTATGTAATTACTCAGCCTGCAATGGAGAGATCATTGATTTCTTTTGCCCAGTAGCAGTATTTTTTAAGTCACTGATGACAAAGGGAACTTTCAGGACAAGCCAAACTATACAAATTAGCTCCAGTTAAAGAAAAGGAAACTTACTTAAAAGGTTCTAACACTAAATTTACTTCCAAGATTTTTCTCTTTGCTTGGAATAAATTAACAAGAGAAGATAGTTCCTTCATGTTGTTTTAATTACTTTTGGTAATGAATTTTACTCATCACATTTCCAAGACAATAACACGTTAGCACTCTTTGTTCAAATGGACTTTGTGTTCTGCTCCTGGACATGGTCTCATATCCTATGTCCCAACTTGGGTGATCAAGTCACTTTTCTGAGAAGGCCAGTAACTCTTCTGAAGAGAAAAAAATCTACTGTGAGTAGTCTCATCTTCTTTTGAAAGTCCACAAACCTCTTCCTCTGAAGCCAAAGATGGTTGCAAATATTGCCTTTGAGAAAAGTAGAATGTTGTCTCTGGATTGTGACATGTTTGTCTCTTCATGTACTATTGGCTCCTGATTTCTTACATTTTGTGGTAGATTAATTGATAGATTTCAGTTATTTACCCTCCTTGCCCTGTACTCCTTGAATCTCTCTACCTCTGATGTTAGGCTCAATTTTCAGACATAAATTTAATCAGTTTATTTATCTATCCATTGATCTGTCTCTCAATCTACACTTCCATGTAGCCAAGCTGTCCTCAAACTAAAACCTTCCTGCTTGGTCTCCCAGGTTCTGGGATTATAAGCATGTGCCACTACACATGGCAAGATTTTTCTTTTAACAAGAGATCTGAATAGGAAAGTTCCAATGAGCCATGTCTTAACCAAGGCTTGGAATATCCTATCATGTCTCTGCTCACTCTCTTGTACCTCACAACAACTAGGATAAATGTATGCCCATTCAGACAATGAGTACGTGAAGGGCCAAAAATGAAGAAGAAGAAGAAGAAGAAGAAGAAGAAGAAGAAGAAGAAGAAGAAGAAGAAGAAGAAGAAGAAGAAGGAGGAGGAGGAGGAGGAGGAGGAAGAGGAGGAGGAGGAGGAGGAGGAGGAGGAGGAGGAGGAGGAGGAGGAGGAGGAGGGGGGGGGGGAGACGGAGGAGGGGGGGGAGACGGAGGAGGAGGGGGAGGATGAGAACTTAAAAAATAATAGAAATTGTGAGCCAGGCATTAGTGGCTCACGCCTGTAAGCCTAGCTACTCAGGAGGCTGAGATCTGAGGATTGTGGTTTCCAACCTGGGCAGGTCAGTCCATGAGACTCTTATCTCCAATAAACCATCAGAAAACCAGAAGTCTCACTGTGGCTCAAGTGGTAGGGCATTAGGACTGAGCTGAAGAGCTCAAGGACAGTGCCCAGAGTTCAAGCCCCACCACCGACAAAAGAATAAAGAAAGAAAGAAAAAGAGATTGTTCTTTTAATCCACTGAGTTTGGGGGTGCTTTCTTAGGGAGTAACAGAAGATGGCTATATACGTGTTATCTTGTCTTTTTACAGCTTTACTGAAGTACAATAAACAAGCTGATAAGTGGAGTTTTTGTTCCTTTTTTTTATTTGTATGTATGTGTGTGCATGCACACACATGCACTGATACTAAGACTTGAACTCAGGATCTGGGCATTGACCCTGAACTTTTCTCTCAAGGCTGCCATTCTACCACTTGAGCCACAGCTCCACTTTCAGATTTTGGTGTTTACTTGGACTCATGAACTGTCTGACCCAGGCAGCTTCCAGTTGTGATTCTCAGAAATCTGCCTCTGAGTAGCAAAAACTTCAGGCATAAACTATTGCCACTGGGTCCACTGATAAGTTTAGACACATAAATGGGCTCATGGACTCATCTTATCAATCAGGATAATTGACATAGCATCACTGACAAACATTGCTTCTTAATATTGTGTTATGGCTTAGATGTGATTGGTACCCTGAAGTTTCATGTGTTCAAAGTTTGGCCCTTGGGTGGCTATGTTGGGATGTTGTAGAAGAATATATAGGTGGGGCTTGATGCAAGGCAGGGTTATTGGACAAACCATTCTCCAAGAGGTAGTCTTATAGAGCCAACTAGTTCCTAAGAGAGTGGTTGCAATCAAAAAGCAAACCTGAATCCTGAGGCTCTCTTTCTTCCCATCTTACCATAGATGGCTGTGACACATGTTCCCACTAGAATTCCATCTTCCATCAGGCCTTCATCAGTGCCAAGTGGTAGCTAGCCCCATGCTCTCAACTCTCCAGACCTGTGACCCAAATATGCTCAGCTTTAGGTACCTTGTTACAACAAGAGAAAGTGGATTAATGTGCTGCCTTCCATCCCATGACTCCAATCAACTTCCAGGCAATTGTGTTCCTTTGAATAAACTGTGTTTTTGTTAATCACAGCTTATATCTAGCAGTTTTCAGGTAAGCTACTTTCTATTTCCTTTGTTTTTCTGTAAGTTCTGAAGTCCACTTCAGTAGTTAATACTTTGAAAGGCCACTGCCCAGTAAGTTCTTGGTGAGAAGAAAAAAAGTGATTCAAGAGACAAAGAACAAAGGGCTAACCAATGCAACAGTGATACAAGACAATATGTTGGAAATGAGCTTTACAACTTGGGGAGGGAACACTAGGGAGGAGGAAAAGTTGGAGAAAAATGAGGAAGGGGGTAACAATGTTCAACAAGAAATGTACTGTAATCCCTCTGTATATTATCTTGACAATAAAATTATTTTTTTAAAAAAGAGCCTGAATTCTGGAATTACACAAAACGTTTATATTCAAGCTCTGATTTTTAATTATTCTGTGACTTTGAGCAAGTAAGTTTGAGCTGTTTGTTCAAATTAAAGAGAATGGGAAATAAAACCTAGCTCATTTGTTATTCTGAGTATTGAGACAATGTACAAGAAGTGTTTAGCTTAGAAACTGGCACAGAATATATGCTCAATAAATAGTTGCTGCTGTTATTATCTCTGTATCATTGGAATAGCTACTAGTTAGGTGTTCAGTAAGGAAGAAGAGGCAATTTGACTTGTACCTAGTAGTGATTCAATAAGTGTTAGCTGAATATTTGGGGGAGGGCTACCTTCAGAGTATTTATTCTATAGAACAAGATTCATCAGACTGAGCAAAAGTTGGGCTCTCTCTTTCAAATAAGTTATTCTAACATTTTATGTGTAATGTTCTCTATAATCACTAGGCCATCTGTGAGGTTGGAATATAGAAGCAATAGTGATTACCTTGGGAAGAGAGGTCCTATGCAAGAGTCTGATATGCGGTTACTCTTATCTTCAGTTTCTCCCTCAGTCTTCTTCAGTTGTATCATCTTTACAATAACTCAACCAGTAAGCAAATCAAAAGACCATCTCTCTGCTACAGATGGGCCCATGCCCTCTAGTATCAGATATACATAGACCCCTGAGTCAATGCTTCATTTTTACCTCCCAGCCCAAGGCCATTTTCCTCAAAGGCATTCTTTTCATGGCCAGTCACTTCTTTGATTGCTTACTAAGCTTCAGATCCCACCTGTCTATAACTCTGAAAACCACCTTTCTTATACATCAGTTAACATGCTGCTGTGTTCCATGCAAGTGAATTTCTAGCATACTATTTGTGGTTGACCTGCATCCACTCCAAATCCATGGTAAACTCTTAACCTTCAAGTCTCAGAATGAGGGTGTATCAAGAGATAGTCTATAAGGTAGTGAAGTTAAACTGAGGTCATTAGCACCAGCCTTAGTCCAGTCTGACCTGAAGAAATTTGGATACACAGAGGGACACCTGGAGTACACTCAGGGGCAAATTTAGGCACATAGAAGAAAGATGATTGAAAACAAGATGACAATGTGGCCATCTAGAAACTAAGACGGCTTCCAGATGGAGCTGCCTACCTAATCTGTGAAATTTGTTACGGCAGCCTGAGCAAGCTAATACAGACAGGAGTAGACAGAGGTAAAAGAAGGGACTTGCTTCTCCAGAAGAACTCCTGTCAGTAGCACCCCAGGACACACCTCAACACTGCACAGCAGCAAACATTCTAGGCTCCAGCTTTTTCACTCCCCAAAGCAGCCTAATCCCGCCCAGCATTCTGACTTAGGCTGAGACCCAGTAGATTATTTTCTTGACAGCTCTGATTTCTTCCTGTTTTCCTTATAGCTCTAGGAACAGCTTCCTCCTGCAGTTGTTTTCTTTGTTTACTTTAATCCTTCAAAATTTCCAGGCTTCTCCCTACAGGAATTATCACCTTTACTCACCACAACCTTTCCACCGGCATATAGTGATTCAGTGATGGTCTTGATAATATTGTCAATTGTTAGAATTGCTGAAAAAGTGAAATGAGGGCCTGCATAAAGATATATGCTATGAGGTGGTCTGTATTACTTTTTGATTGCTGCTATAACAAATATACAAAGTTCTGAAGCAGAACAGATTTGCTCTTCTAATTTTACCCTTTCGTGGGATGGAAATCTGACATGGGCCCCTAGGGTGGTATCTCTTGCGTTTTTTCAGCTTCTAAAAGATGTTTCTTTTTTTCTCTATCCTCAAAGCTAGCATATTCAAATCTCTTTCACATTACCATATGTCTGGCTCTCTGCAATCTGAAAAGTTTCTCTGTAAGGATTTATTTGATTAGACTGGCCTACCTGTATAATCTAGGATAAGCTCATCTCAAGATCCTTAAACTTAATCATAGTGAAAATCCCTTTGCTCTGTAAAGTAACACATTTACAGGTTCTCAGGATTAGGGATTACACATATCTGCAGGGCATTATTCTGTTTTCCCATTATTCTGGCTTTCTACTTGCTCTTCCTTCTTTCTTATTTGAGGTGGCTTCCTACCCCTGCACTCAAGTGAAGATCTATTGTTTTGTTTTATGTAGGTACTGGACTGGAACTCAGGGCTTAGATGCTGGACCTAGGCTTATTCACTCACTGTTGTGGCTCTACAGCTTGAGTCACAGCTCTACTTCTGGAGTTTTGCTTTGGTTTATTGGAGATAAGAGTCTCATGGCCTTTCCTGCCAGCCTGGCTTTGAACCTTGATCCTCAGATCTCATTCTCCTAAGTAGCTAGGATTACCATCATGAGCCACTGGCACCCAGATCATAAGTGAATACTTTATTCAAGCACAGGAGAGGTTGTGTAAGTGCTTTAAAAGAAGATGGGAACAAAGGATTGCTGTAATCAGGTTCCTGGTTGTAAAACTGCCAACTAAATCTTGGGAGTTTATACCAGTTAGAGTTCTTGCCTTGAGGCTGGATTTTCTTATCTAAAGATATAACCTAGTTTGAAAATATTAGGATTGCAGGGAACGAAACTGTGAGAAGCACCTTGATTACTCTATGAGAAGAAAGTTAGGGAGCACAGCAAGGAGGCTGGTTCCCGGGGCACTGGCATAGATGTGTGGATATGAGTAGTCTATTGGTTTTAGTTACCCCAGGCACAGATCAACAGCTTTCTGCCAAAGTCTTTTTTTTTTCATCCTAATCTAACTGGCTTCTAAATGGATGCAGAAATTCCACTCACCTGCTTCCCACAGTGTGGGTATAGAGATCCCTTCTCCTGCAAAGCTGTTTGCCATTTCCAACAGCTGTGGAAAGAGTTCTTAGATTTCTGAAATCATGTTCTTGGATTTGTGGATTAGATTAAGCCATTTGTATAATGGAAAGACTTATAGAAAATGAGGTAGAATGAAATGAAATATGGGAAAGTCGGCTAGTTAGCCAAATCTATCTCACCGCCAAGAGAGTATGTATATGTGTGTGTTTGTGTGTGTGTG
This sequence comes from Dipodomys merriami, assembly GCF_024711535.1. Classification (NCBI taxonomy): domain Eukaryota; kingdom Metazoa; phylum Chordata; class Mammalia; order Rodentia; family Heteromyidae; genus Dipodomys; species Dipodomys merriami. Next base: position 13,347,875 of record NW_027206290.1, read on the forward strand.
AGAGAGACAGAGAGAGAGAGAGAAAGACAGAGAGACAGAGAGACAGAGAGAGACAGAGAGACAGAGAGAGAGAAAAGGAGGTATAGAGAGAATGCTTAGGAAACAGCAAGAACATAACCAATTCCATGCACCTGGGGCTTGTTCCAAATTTATATAACATCCTTTCTTTCCTCTAAGACCAGATGATTTCTCCAATTTTTCTCCACACATATTTTAATTTGTAAATACTTTGAATAACTGTTTAGGCATGACATTTCAGAAGGGCAGTTCTAAAGGAGGTCAGTAGGATGCCACATTGTTGTTGGATTTTCTGAGAAAAGAAAAGGACTTGCAGGTCTCAGAAGACTAGCATAGGTGAGTTTGGGAACTTTTTTCCCCCAAATTTTCCTGTCTTCATTGTGTGTAGAGGCAGAGTGTGGAGGCAGTAAGTACTAAAAGAAAAAGAAAAACATGATTTTTCTTTCTGATCTATGATAGGTTTTGCACGTGTTTCCTCCTCTTTTAGGTATTTGTATTTTTTAGTGTCAGGCTTCATTTCAGAAGGTATTGGGGCTGGCTCAGTGATGATTTATTTGTGTGGAAGAGGGAGGTTATTGGTTTTTCCTCATTTATATGTAGGGCCCCTCACAGGAAAATATTTTTAGAAACATTTTTATATCTCTTCATATGTTTTCCAGTTGCAGTGTATTCTCCTGCTTTGGGGGATGACCGCCTATGTCCCTTTGGTATGCAGAGTTAGAAAAGAAATATTTAAACAATAGAAAACTTCATGGTACCGACGAAGACATGGTGTTCAGAAGTATCATCTGATTAATAATAGAGGGGGCCCAAGCTTCTTTCAGAGATAGCTCAGCTTTCATGCATGGTGAAGCTGAAGAATAACATGAAAAGACTCTGTACTGTGCTACCCAGATACATTCTGGGTGAACTGCACTGTTGACAGATCTGATTTTCTTTCTGCCATCGTCAGCTCTGTTATCCTGCCTCGGGCTTGAACCTGCAGCAGCTGAATCTTGTATTTGCTCTGCCTGAGGCCTTAACCTGCTGCTCTTTCCTTCATCCTTTATTTGTTCCTGCCTTGTGCCACCTGTTTGTCTCATCTGGCATGGTAAGAAGGCACTCCTCCATCTCCTTATTCTACCCCTGGTATTGAAAAACATCCCAGGTGGCTTTTCTTTCACCTTGTGTATGCTTGAATCTGCCCCTGCAGCTGTCGAGATGAGTTTTCTTCAGGCACATGAATTCCAAAGCCAATTTCCATTTGTTCGAAGAGAATAGACCCAGGACAAGGCATCAGAAAAGCACACAAACACTCCATGAATGCTCCAGAGGAAACCTAACAAGAAAGGTAATATGTCCAGCACCAGTGATGTGAAAAGCCAAAGACCCTAGCTAAATCTTTTTTCTTTCTTTCTTAGCTTATATTAATGGGTTTTATTGAGATACTTCCATGCATACAAACAATGAAGATCCTTTCTATTGCTCTTTCATATCCTTTTTTATCTTTCCTATAGTTGTTTTAATTACTTATCTTAAATTATTTGTACTAAGGAATTCTACTTGTCAATTTATGAACATAATGCTTCTTGAGCAGGGTTGCTTCTTGTATCATTCTACCCATCTCTATTTCAAACCCAGCTTACTTACCATTTTCAGGGGTTTCATTATTTGATTTTTTTTGGGGGGAGGGGTCCAGGCATGGGGCCTAGGCGCTGTCCCTCAGCTCTTCAAGCGCTCTACCACTTGAGCCACAGCGCCACTTCCGGCATTTTTTTTTTTTTTTTTTTTTTTTGCTTATGTGGTGCTGAGGAATCAAACCCAGGGCCTCATGCATACAAGACAAGCACTCTACAACTGAGCCACCTTCCCAGCCCTCATTATTTTATTTTTATACATGAATATAAATACTTTGATCATATTCAATATCTAAGTAGGCACTGAAAGCACAGCTTTTTACCGAAATCTAAAATATCATCCTGCCCATTTTCTTTTTCTTTTTTTCTTATTTAAATTTTAATCCTGCCCATTTTCTAGAGCCCTCTACTTTTCTTGTTCTAGAATTATGGGACATAGTCTGGTAGTCACTCATCAGATGAGGCTGTAAAACACTCAAAATATTGCTGATCCAAGTTGAAAGGTGCTGAAATAGAAAAATATACACAATGTTTTGAACAAAAGATAAATGCAAAATATTTAATTGGTTCCTTTTTACATGGAATTACATGTAAAATGGAAATATTTTGGATAAATTGACTTAAATAGGATGGATTATTAAAGTTAATACCACTCTGTTACTTTTTTACAGTGCATAATCAACTAATAGAAAAATCTTAAATTATATAGCTTATGTTATATTTCCATTGGACACTAATGTTCTAGAATTTGTTAAAGCAATGACACTTGTGATTTTTGTTTTTCTGTCACTGTGGAAAGGAGGTGAAAGCACTCTGAAACACTTTTTTACTCTAGAATTTCTTTCAAGATATTTCACATAACTTGGACTAATCTGAAGCAGTTTGTACAAAATTTAGTTAGATATATCTTAATAGATTTCATGAATCCATGTTAAGGAAAAAAACTTTCTTTCCATCTTTTACATAGTGAGTTTTTTTTAAATAAAGTCTGGTCTCTTTCTTTTATATACAGCTTTTTTTTTTTTTTTGTCAAATAAAGTCAATCTGTTTTGAGATTAGCCTAACATTTATGAGGTGCCCCAGTTTGAACAGTAACATAAAATCATTCATGCCTACCCTCGAGGAGAACATATTCCCAATGAACAAAGTTGGAGAGCTGAATTTCTTATTTTCATAGCATTTTAATAGACCAAGTTGTATAACTGCTTGAAAGAAGAAAAGGGTGTGGTGCACATTACATTTCATTGTGTTTCGTATGTGTTTTAAGAGTGATTTTTCCAGTAAAATTTAACCAAAAGGAATAATATGACTTTACTACTGATCATAAAACTCTGTTGTTGTCATAAATCACATGTTGGTAATGTCCCAAAGATTTTCCAGGATTGGAAATATACTAACAGAGAGCATTTCTTTATAACAACGTTTACTATATGCTAGATAGTTTTAAATACCTTGCATATTAATACTAAATGCCTTGCATATTAAAACTCACATGGTACTCACAAGGGTCCTAAGAGACAAAAACAAAATTTGCACTCATCTTACAGAAGGGGAAACTGAGGCATGGAGTGCTTGAGTAAATTGCCCAAGGCCACACAGTGACTAGACAAAGAAAGACACAGATTGTCCATACAGGCATTCAGGCTTTAGGACTGGCTTTTAGCCTCGAGGTCACCCTATAGATAGATATGCTCATGATATAAATGATTCATGAGTAACTTCAGCCTGGATCTGTAACACTGTAAAGACCACCTGAAATTCAAAGGAATAAGTCTGTAAGTTCCATTTTTGCTTTGATTTTATGTTACCATCTTTTACTGTAAATAAATAAATGATAAAATGATTCACTCTGGTTTTACTGTTTTTTGTTGGCAGGGTTGGGGCGGGGGGGTGGGGGGGGACCTGGTTACTAACTATCCCTAAAGAAAGTAAAATGTAAGAAGTATCTGGTTTGAAGTTGTGGCCTAAGAAAATAATAAAGTACCTAGAATTTTCTGCACTTACTTTCTTTGCAGCAATTCAATGAACACAAGCCAAATTTACCCTTTTTTCATGGATTTCTATAGAAGCTCCATTTGCATATCTGAAGAAGGAATGTCTTTTAATGATCTTAATGGAAGCTAGAAATACATCATTTTCCTGATAAGTTGTCATTTTGCTCGTTCATCTTCCTGGCACTAGAATACAAGCATGTAAAGCTGTGAACTGCTGCTTGTCATTAAAGAAACTGATGTGCCATTCCCAGCCTTTGCAGCCTATTTCCATACCAGATTTCTATACTATACACCACCTTGATTTCACTTCTCCCCCACTCTGGATTTTTGTTCTTAAAAGCTAATTTCCAATGTCAGTCTGTAATAATTCACATAACTCTGAATACAAAAGCACATTATTTCAAGATAATACTCCCTGGTGGATCTGGGGATTCTTTCCAAACAAACCTGTGAACTACCTTGCGAAATCTTCAGTAATGTTCTTGGAACCTTCTGACATGATGCTTAATTAAGGTTTACATGTTAATATTGAACAATAAAATAAGGATAGCATAATAGTACAAAAATAGAGCCAAAGTAATTAGTAGCAATGATATTTGTTCATTGAATTGCATCATTGCACATGTGTGTCCTTGCCAATTATAATATTTTTCAAGTTATTAATTATAGCTTCTGAAGCAGTATTTTTAAAATACCTCAGGAACCATCTCCTAAACATCCCTAGATTTAATGAAAAGCTAGTGATTATGTCCTTAAATAGCAACAGAGATGCCTCCCAACCTTAGAGGGATCAGTTAAGCCCTAATTTCTCTTGTCTGTGAAAAAGAAACTATTATTTCTCACATTTTTTCCTGAAGTTCATTACCAATAATACAGCTTTGCTTTGTTTACATATTACTTACAACTCAGATGGGATTTATCCTTGGGTTTAGGCTTCGTTTTTTTTCTGAAGAAGAAGAAAACAATACCAGTATCTTTTATAGCTGAAAATGATTAGGTTAAAACTTAACAGTTAGATTAAAAAAAGGAAAGTTGTTTTAAAAATGTGCTAGCAAGTAGGGGGAAAAAACCCAAGGTGTGTGAGAGACATAAAAATTACTTTACACATGTCCTTCAAAAAAGTTTAATACATAGTCAGGTCACATTACTGCACATCAAATTCTCTAGGTCTCTGGCTGCCAGTAGCAATTATCTGTAAAAGAACATGTTTTCCCCGGTGACTCACTATCGGGAATTTTTGAGTATACCTAAGCATAGCCTTGAGCAAAACTCCTACGGGGCATATTTGGAATACAGGATTTCATTTGGATTCAATATCAAGGTTTCAGTGCAATATGCCTATATCTATATTTTTACATCTGTTTTAACATATTGATGTGTTTATCTGTTAGCTTTAATTACACAATATAAGTACATATAAATGTAAATAGCACTCCTGAGCTTCCACTCAACTTTTGTCATGAGATACACAAATATATTTCCCTGGATGCCTAGATGATTTTATATTATAATGATGTCTCCTGAATTTTCATGATTACTTTGCTTAAAAAGGTGTTGAATAGTTGCAGATTGCAGTGGTACCTAGCCTTATTCTATCTGACCAGGTCACATTTCATTTCCAGTGACCAGTGCTGTAGCAGCTGGTATACTCTTTCCAGTCCATCTCACTCCTGTTCCAGTTAATGACGATGCCACTTTTGGAAGGCATTTAAAGTCCAAATATTTGAAAACACTGTGCTATTCTATGAGCCAGAGGGAACTGAAAGAATAGATGCTTTCAATTAACAATTGTTGAGGATTTATAATGTAAATTCAAATACTCAGAGGTTCCAATATAATAGTAGGAATTTCAGGCATCGATTATGTTTGCTTTGGTTAAGATGGAGTTGCCTCACAAGATGATGCATCTCATCCCAATATGTGTTTCTCTTATGCACAGAAGCAGTTCTAACCTGTGCCGTGGGTTAGGACTCAGAAAGAAGTAAAACATGTTATTGGATGGCTCTGAAAAAAGGCAGGTACACACAGAAATGAACTTCAATGATTTGCCCACACCCTTACAAATTCCAGAGCTGTACGTGGTGAGCCTTTCTCTGTACTAGAAGACTTGAAGTAGGCAGAGTGAAATATTCTACTTTCAGAAATATTTTTTGTTCTCTTTGGAACCTCCTCAACTTACTTAAAGTAACTTAGACACCTAACAGCCCCTCAAAAGTGATGATTAATATGTTCTACATGGCCAACGTGTTTCATTTGCGAATGTATTACTGATAAATCCCTGACATTAGTTAGTTGGCTGAGGTGGGCAGGCAAGGTAAAGAGGGTGTTCCCATATTTTGTGTTGGGAAATGTATATGTGATAGTTGATGGGAGATTTTAAAAGGATCTGATTGGTCAACTCTTCAAAACAAAAATGTCTCCAGAGGACTTATAATGGCTGAGAATCCACTAGGTAACATGGCATTTACTAGGTCTATGTCACTGAAAGCTTCAGGTGATTCCTTCTCAAAGAGAAAGTTGTAAACTCATGTTTCTTACAGGTCCACATTGATCGGGGGAAATCTGGAGAATATTAGTTTGTACTCTAATACATTAGGTTTAATGTGTGCAAGGGCCACATAAACCTTTTGGGATTTTTATAGAGCCATATGCACTTTTATTACTGCAAAAGACAACAGAGTTACAGCCATGATAAATACAATTATTTTCAGGCCTTTACAGCATGGACAATCTAGTAATACTGCATTTCAACTTCTGTGGCTACAAAAATGTAAATGGAGTTGAAAAGGCAATGACAATGTTCATTTTTCCATTTGTAGTAATTTTCACAAAGTTGTGAATGCCTTTCTTCCTCCTTCCTGGATTTCTCCAAATAGATCCCATTTATCTGATTGGATTTCTGTCCCATCTTTCTACATATTACAGCTAATTAGTACCCCCTGATGAGAAACAGTCCACTGATGGAAAAAGCAGTTAGATAAGATCTGCATTAACAAATGTAGTTCATTTAATATCATTTGTGCTGCTGCATTATTAATAATACATAATTATCCTGCACAGGCTGGAAGGGGAGAATAAAACTGTTCTTTAATTTCTTGGCCTTTGCAGAGAAACAGTATATTAGAGAGAATAAAACAGTGTTGGGCTATTGGTTGCCATCCATCATAGAACTTTATGTGTCACCAAATTTTATTAACTTTGGGTCTACCTAGAATTTCTATATTTCAACACAATCACAGACTACCAGGAGACAAGCATGTTGCAAGATTCTGAGAAGGCTAACTCCTTGTTCCACAGTGTTAAATTGGGACTCCCAACCAGTGACTTTCAACAAGTTGAGATTGTTTAACTTGTTATAGAAAATATTGCATTAGATAATGGGTGTGATTTTGATTAATAACTAATAGTCACAAAATGTGATTAAACACAATGGACAAACCTGATTTCATTCTCTTGATCTTCCACATCCAGCATGTGTTGAAATAGAAAGGGATTCTGGCAGAAAGCCTGTATTAAAGTACTAAAACTAGCGGAGGAGCCAGTGTCAGAAGACTAGCCAGCAGAGATGGAGTACCCACTTTGTGCCAAGTTTTATGTTAAACCCCTTACAGGTATTTATGCTCACCACTAGCCTATGCTAGAGGTTACCATTTTTATGCTAGAGGTCATCCAAATCTGGCAACACCTCACAGACTGTCATGAAAGAAAAATCTCCAGAAAATAGGCCATGCTCCCTGCATTTTTCTTTGCTGTAGTTTCTCACTAGCAAAGCCAAGTCTCTTGAACATGATTTGCCAGGTGGGCAGTGTAAATGCGACAGAGCCACTGTACGCGTGTTGTTTGCACAGGTGAGGCAGGTTGGGATTCAGATTTAGCAGCTGGATCAGGAAACTGGATCCCTCAATTCCAGGCCTGGTTTCCAAAAGAAAGAGGAAGTCAAGTGGAGGGCAGATACGAGGATGAATATTTGAAGCAGGCTTATTTTCTCCGATGAAAGCCGTATATGAACCATTGTGTTTCATTCATCAGTCTAGTCATTTAATCAGCAATTACTTCCTGAGATACTCCATCACACATTTGAAAGAGGAATAAAGAGAATTCAAAAGAAGTATTTGAACTAACAAATGAGGACTAAGGACTATTGTCAGCTGAGAGTTCACATGCTCCTTGAAGAGAGACAGAGAAATCAACAATTACAGCATGGTATGTTTCAGGAACAATACATGCACAAAGGAAGTTCACTTGTCCAAGTGAATCAGAAAAGGTCTGATGAAGAAACTATAATTATATTCTTACAGAATGAGTACTATTTTTCCAGTTAGAGTAGTAGAAATGTTTCTCTCCACTATGTAGTATTATCCTGAATGTTTTAAACAATAAACTATAGATTTGGTGCCACCTAATATGGCAATTGTGTCAGTACAAGGCATAGTTTTGTTCAAGGCCATGAGCATCCACATCTCTTTGCCTCTTTCAATGCATTTTGAACCAGAGACTTAGTGAGATTGTTAGGACATATGTTAATATCCATGATAAGGAGGAAAGAGAGAGAGGTAAAATGTAGATTGGGAAATGGATATACACATAACTAGCAGAATATTAGCATAGGCCCATTATTCATAGTGTATTTTTTGCTCCTATCAAGTTTACAGTGTATTATAGCTTTGAAGCACAAATGATTGTGGGGCTTCTTGTTTCTTTCAATAATTTTAGTGTTTATGGGGTACAGGACAGAATAGAAGCTCACTGAAATTTAATTCTATATCTGTACTATCGTAGCAACTAGTTCACCATTTGGTGAATCAAAAGCTAGTTTATCCATCTGTAATTTCTTATGTCATCCAACTCTTCTGCTAGAAAGTGAGCAGTCAGCTCCCCAGTCAAATTTAAGGTACTATTAGATTCTTCTATAGGCATCCATAGATGGACATTTATCATGTGGTCAAGTACTCTCCAAAAGGCACTCCTTTCTCCTTTCTCTGAAATGCATTCCTCCCTTTCTCCGGAGCAGTCAGGTAGTGTTTCCCACTCTTCCTTGAAGTTGAAGCACATGCCTAAGTTCTGCCAAGGGCATGCCAGTAGCCTGGTATTCTCCACTTCAAGCCCCAGTTCATAAAACTGCCTTCAGACTATCCTCCCTTTTCTCTTATCTTCTGCCTAGAGAGAAGTGGAGGACTCTGAGGCCATGTGGGTTAACAAAGGCTCAAAAAAGGGAAAAAAGAAAAACTTGCTCCCTATGCCAGGGCTCACAGAAAAATGATCCAGGACAATACCAGACTAGGAAGAGGTACATAAACAAAAATGAACACGTCTAGTGTGAAATCTGAACACTCGTTGTTTTGACAGTTGGTCTACCCTAAGATGTATAAACATTTCATTTAAATTACAATACGAAGCACTCTGTGATGGATGTGTAAGACAGAAGCTCTCTGTGGACTTGACAGCGTTAATTGCTGCCATGCATTGTATGTGGAGGGGGCACCCCATAATGAGTACCACTATGCTGCAGGGCAGAAGTGGATTAATGGCAGTAATCACTACTCAGATGCATGGTAGAAGGTCAGTTGTGACAGTAACCCTGCTCCCATATAGGGTGGAAGGTAGTACTGATCACTGTTCTCATGTAGAGTTAGGGATGGTCTTGAACACCACTCTTGTGGCCTAGTAACTTTCTCCTGCAAGCCTTCTTTCCGCTGACTATCTGCCTTGGGTCTCAAGTTTTATGTCTCTTTAGAACACTCTAATTTTCTTCAACAGTCCTTGACAAAAAAAATTAAATCATTGATTGTTTTAATTGGAGGCCTATCTTTGTTTCTATGTCATAAACCTCCCTAAGGAAGGACCAGGACTACTTATCTATCATTGCAACCCCTTGTCTCAAATTTCTGTCTGATATATAGTTGGTGCTTATTCAAATACTGATTCACTGATCTTTTTGTTATTTATTCCAGCTTAGTGTTTTATTCTCCCCACAGAAAAGAGCTTATGATTTTAGGAGGTTACAATCAATGACCTGTAAAGCCCTTTCTAATTAGAAGAGATTATGAATTTAAGTCTTTGTTCCCAATAAACACTCACTCATATAGCCACAGAAAACAAATGCACACATTAAATGCCACTACCATAGCTGCACAAAGATATCCTAGAACATTTCACCCAGACATCTCCCAAGAGCCATGCTGCTACTACTTAGATAGCTACAAGCATATGTCCAAAAACAGCCACAGATACCCAGAATCTGGATCTTCTTCCAAAGTCACATCCTTCCAGTAGTGACTACTAATATATTCAGACAAATACACATGCACATGTTAAAATCATTTAACACCTGTCATTTCAGTGACATTTATTCTATGCTATCCTGCCTCATCCAATAAAAGAAAAAGACATAAATCTATAAATGTTATTGAAATAACAGTCTCACCTCTAGAATCTATTTTGTTTTAGACTGCTTTCCTTAAATCAGTGTCCTTTGTGAGAGGAGATGAGTGGAGCACAGAAGAGAACAAGTAATTCTTCCAAAGTCTTCTATTATTCTGTCATTTACATTGCAAATGTTATCAAAAATGCAAATATATGTGACATCTCTAATTGTTTCTCCATCTTCTGCTACGATAAACATGGGCTTGGCTAAATCATTTTTCCAAGAATAAAAGATCTCACGGTTTTGTTGTTGTTTTCTATATTTAGAGGTGCTTATTGAAAACTACAATAATATGGTTTTTAAAAGTTACTCATCCAGCCGGGTGTTGGTGGCTAACGCCGGTAATTTTAGCTACTAAGGAGGCTGATATCGGAAGATTGTGGTTCAAAGCCAACCAGGGCAAGAAAGTCCATGAGACTCTTATCTCCAGTGAGCCACCAGAAAACCAGAAGTGGAGCTGTGGCTCAAGTGGTAGAGCACTCGCCTTGAACTGAAGAGCTCAGGGACAGCACCCAAGCCCAGAGTACAAGCCCACAATTGACCCTCCCCCCAAAAAAAAAGAGAAAGAAAGAAAAAAAATTACTCATCCATGCTAACATATTCAGCACTCCAGTGATAATGTATGTGGGATCAGAGAGTTTAGTAGATAATGTCACAAGTCACTCATCAATATGTGAGAATTATCTGCAAATATTTACCTAGATGGTAGGGGGAAATAAACAGTAAGAAATACAAGAATAACATCAAGAGTAAATATCATTATAAGGTACCCTGAAGAAGAACAGGATGTATAGGCAACTTTGCTTTTCTCTCTCCATCTGGACGTTCACAGACATGGCAGCCCCGTGTCTGAGTAACAGTTACTGCTCCCATTACTTCCCTGACTACCCCCTGATGCTCAGAACACAGACAAAATAATATTTAACAGAGTACAGCCCATCACTTTCAGATGCTGAAGGGCTCCTGGCAATATGAGCAGCCAACTGCTCTTGGTCATTTGCCCCAGATTTGGCCTCCCTTGTTTTCCAATGAGTCTCTTCCATGCTTATCATAAAGTTACAAGAATGTGGGCCAGAGGCAACCTTAATAAGATATGAAGCAAACCACACTGTTCCTCTTTTCACTGTCAGCAAATCAGTATACACACACACACACACACACACACACACACACACACACACACACACACACACACACACACACACACACACACACACTGTTTTCTGCAGGGAGAACAGACTACAGTGAACATTTAAGGCAGCATTGAAGTAGATGGCCTGTGGGGGACAAGTAATATCTCTTCCTTTATGATGATTAATCCTGTGGATTTAAAATTTAAAAAAAACACCAACTAATAGTTTATTGGACCACTAATTTCTGGAGTTATTTCTTCCCACTATGTCTTTCTGCACTACTGTCTAGCAGCCCAATATTATTAGAACTATATTCTCCAGTGGGGCTTGAGTAGGTAAATACTAACAGCAATACTGTTGTAGCTTGAATATGCAATGTCTTCGACAGGCTCAGATATCTATAACTTGGTCTCCAGCTAATGGCACTATCTGAGAAGATCCAGGAAACTTTAGGAGGCAGGGATTAGTTGGAGGAAACAGCTGGGGTTGCCTTGGGGATGTCTTGTCCCTGGTTGCTTCCTGTCTCACTCTTTTGGTTTTCTGTGCACCATGAAGACACTTTTCCATACACATTCCCATCACCATTATGTTCTGGCCCAACTGATCAGGGCCAGAACAAGCGTGTACTAAATAACTGAAACAATGAGCCAAAAGAAATGTTCCCCCTTTAAGTTGCTTTCCTTTTACATTTTGCCGCAACATAAAAGCTTGACTGTAAGTAATATAAATGTAAGGTGAAGTAATTTACAAGCACTCAAGAGAAAAACTAGCTCTTCATTAATAAATGAAGACAAAGATGCACACATTTACACACTAGTATAATTTTGCATGAAATGTTCTTCTTTTTATTCCTTTTTATAGATGTTCAGTAGATTCTGAAACACAAATCCTTGGAATGTTGTCAAGCTATTTTAATAGTCAAGTGGAATGTCTTATCACATGAAAACAGCATGGAGCATAGAGCAAGAACCCTGAATCTACTGCTTCCTGATTCTGTAAAATTAAATTCTTGAACTTCCATGATATTTTCATCCCTTTTTCTGTACTAAGATAACAATAACTACCGTATTTGGCTGATGTTGGAAGATTATTCCATTTTTATCACTGCATCCCTACTATCTTGTAAATTTTTTAGGACATATAAATACATCAATAAGATAGTACAAGTGATTGACTATATATAACCCCCAGTGTAGTTTCTAGCACCAAATAGCTACTCATTTAATATTATTTTCCTTGCTTTTATTTTCATCACAGAAGCAAAATATAAATCCTGATTCCTGTGATCATGTTCTGTAAGTGTAAAATTCAATCCTTGTTAAACTAACTCTAGGGCACACTTTCCATGCAGTGATTCAGTAGCAGGTAGAAATGACATCATGATCAGATATACAGATATACAGATAACTTGAATATTTTTATTATCGTTAAGTAGTTGTATAAAGGAGTTGCCATTTTACAAAGCAGTACCTGAATACAATGCATCTTGATCAAAGTCATCCCTTTCAAAGTTCTTACCCATCCCTCCTGAACTGCCTTTTCCCTTACTTTTCTTAATTTTGTAGTATATATACATTGAATTCTTGATTGAAGTCTCTCCCCTTCTAAATCTTACATATTTTCATCGGCCATATTTCCTGTTGCCTTGTGGATTTTTCTTATTAAATTAATGGTATTTATCTACTTGAGGCTCAGAGGCTCATCATTCTGCATCAAGCTGAATTTTTATTTGATTTGACAGGATGGAAATAAACTTGAAAATCGAATTTATGTGGACAGATACAGGAATTATAATTTTGTTAAGTTTCTATAACAGACAAACCAAATCAGACATAAAGCCCTAGATAATAGGGTTTTAAGGGAGCTGACTTACAGAAAGACAGGAGGGGAACTGACCATCTGCTTACTAGTTGTAGAAGAAAAATGGGAGGTTAAGTAAAAGGTGATTGTGAGTAAACTATGACTTCAGGCTGACATCTGGGAGGTGAGTGGATTGAGGACAAGAAAGAACTTTTGCCCCATTATCAAGGACTGTCCTATCCAATACCTGGCCAGTAGCAGCATAGGGACATGGAACCTGAATATAAGCTATAACCCTAGCATGTCCCAGGCTCGCCTATGGCCTGGAATCAACATAACTATGAAGAACTAATCTTGTAACAAACTGTGTTTTAATAACTCTTTTCATATAATATCATTTAATTTTCATTTGAAGACTCTGAGTGATTTATGTTAACCCTTGTTTTACAAATGGGGAAACTGAGACCTAAATAATTTTCCACATCTAACTATCTATGTACCTATGTACATATTTACCTCTCTATTTTTAGTTTACTACCTAATACTTAACCAAATACAGTTTTCCAAGTATTTCACATGTATTTCACCTACGTCATCCACATAGGATCCTACCTATGAAGTAGGTATTTATTATGATCCCAATTTCACAAATAAACAAATGGTGGCACCATTATGGGAAGTAGTTTATCTGAGATCACTCAGGCATTAGATGGTAAAGTTTGTCATCACACCCAGGCAGGTAAGTCCCAGAGTCCAATCTCTTACTCAGAAATTTTTTCAACCTCCTGATAATAGATCTAGACCTCACCATCTGACTGAAGGGTGAAGAAAAAACCCATAGTGACCCTGTGTCCAAAGGCATAGGCAAGGCCCCCAAAACTTAGACCTAATGGAAATTAAAGCCAGTTCCTAAAGAACCACAGGAACAGTATGGTAAAAGTGAGTCCAGGCCAACAAGCAGGATGCTGAGAGTTCTCTGAGAGATGAAAGTGCACAGCATAGTAGATGTTGAGTCACATATACCATAAACTTCAGCCTGAACAGAAGGAGTGGTTTGATAAGAATTTACACACACACACACACACACACACACACACACACACACACACACACACACACACACACACACACACACACACACCACACACAACTCTATCAGATCAAGGACCAGCATAATTTACCACAGTCCAACCCAGTCCCCCAATTTGATTCCAAAAGATTACGTAAGATACCCAGAACTATTTGGAAGAAGAACAGGAACAGGCTGAAAAATACATCCCAAACCCTGAGCATTCACTCCTTTTAGATGGAGCTCAATAAAGACCATTGAAATTAGCAAAACTGAGATAATAGGTATTTTTAAACTCATTTTTATCTGCAACACATGGATGGTACAGCTCATGAAGATGACATCTTTTATTGGAAATAAACAAAGCTATATGTTCTTTGAACATCTGAGTGTTATAGAATACATGTGAGCCTACAACTCCAAAGGACTCCAAGAGTCTGCCTAATGAAACACCTGCAGTATATTTATTATCAATTAGGATGAGGAAATGGGCGACATACTGATGAAGTCTGTGGTCGATGTAGAGCTGAGAATTACAGCAAATATATTAGGTTGTGGAATTAGGATCTGACAGGCTAGTCACTGCTGGTTCAGTGAGCTATGTCTAGCCAGAACAAATTTAATCTTATAGTCCCTAACTGAAGCACAAAGAACCAATTGCACCAGAACAGTGGCTGAATAAAGGTGTCCAAATATTTGAAAGTTTGCCCCCTGAAAGACAAATCTGATTACATAGCCAAATGATTGAAGGGTAATAACCATTCCTTGAGCCTTACTATGTGCAGGCATACACATCTCATTCAGTCCTAGAAAATGAGTACTACAATTTCGGCTCCATCAGATAAGGAAATTGTGGTTCAAAGACCAAGGTCACATAGACAGTCACACAGCTGAGTTCCAAACTCTGATCTGTCTTACTTCAAAGCCTGGGTTCTTTACATAACACTACATTGCCTTCTTAACATATGGCAATCAGATTGAGAAGAAAATGATTATAATAGTCAGAACTTACCTCTGAACCTTAATTCACCTCTCAGTCTGGTGAAGTGTGGCCACACTGAGAAAGAGAAGGATGGTGGAGACATGGAAAATCAGATGTTAATAGTAATTCTGATTGAAACCCCAAATCTCACTGTCTTACAACAAACCTTAATCTCTCATTCCAGATCACAGGTTTGGTGGTGGCTCCTCTATGGTTTAGCTCTATATTCAGGTCTACCTGGCCCCACTTTTTTCCCCTTATCTGGATCATGGGATCAAGGAGCAGCCACTATGTGGACATGTTCATACACAAAGGCAAGGAGCAGGAAAGTACATTTCCAGCCTCTGTTCAGAAGCAAGCAGTCTCAAGCTTGCTCACATTGTTCTCTGGCTCTGTTCCTGTGTTATTGCCTGCATTGAAATGGCAGAAGATTTTAACCTTGCCCCTGCTATACCAGAAAACCAATTCTTTAAGACTTCTCCATCACACCAAGGATGATACTACTCCATCTCTTTTTTCCTTTTTTTTACAATTACATGAGCAAGGTAATGAGTACATTTCTTATCAAGCATTGTTGCCTCCTTCTCTGTTTTTCCCCTACCATCCTTTCCCTCCCATCTCCACATCTGCTTTTTCTTTGTTTTGTTTTGTTTTGTTTAACCTTGAATAGAAATGGTCAGAAATAGTGGCAACCCGACACCAATCTGAAACAAAGAAGTGAGTAGAATGGGGCATTGAAATATTACAAATTCTCTATTGTAGATTCCAGAACACATGATTGAGTGTAGTTAACTATGTGATTACATCTTAGGCTATGAATGTTTATTATTTATTTTCTTAAATTTTACATATATCCCTAACATATATGCCTCAAGGCATATTTCCAAGTTCGTTGGAAAAAAAACAAGATTAAGAAACCTGAGATATCTATTTATTTCTGGGTAAATGTATTTCATTTATTTATTTGTTTATTTATTTATTTGATTTATACAGCTGAGTCCAACATAAGCCCCTGGGCATGTTCACATCAATTAAAACCACTAATAGAGGCAGAATGCTGAATACAAACAAAATCAACAATTAATGGACTATCCCCAACTGTAAAGCACTTCAGCAGAACCTTCAAATCATTCCTCCTACTAACCCCCTTGGGCAGAAGGCTGGGTTAACAGATGGTTAAATAATGTTAAGAGTAGAGAATATAACATTAATACTGTAGATTGAGGATAGAAGAAAGACACTGTGCAAAATCCATTGAGTAATTCATCAGTAGAGCTATAGGGTGACTATTTGGACTTAGGGCTGGAGTTAGATTTAGCAGTGATCAGGTAAAGGTAAGTAAAACCCATCGTTCTTATAAAGTTATGTATAGAACAACACTCCATCCTCTGGACTTAGTGGGAGTCTTGCCAGTGTGAGCGATCTGGTCTACATTATTCTTCCATTATAGGCATAGTCATGCTTTTGGTTTAGCTGCAGTCTGGCATTCCTTGAATCACATGTACTACTTCTAAGCACCCAGGCAGCTGCTGTGGACTAGAGTTATATCTTTCTGTAAGGGTTAGGCTACAGCAGGCAATTCTGATCCTTGTTATTGAATATTAGAGAGCATATTATGTGTTACTTTCCCCCATAATGACTAGTGTGTAATTTCCCGAACTGTGTTACCTTATACAAATGCACTACCATTTATTTATTCAATTATTGGTAGACATTGGGTTGTTTCTTGAATTTTTGAGTTTTCTTCACAGTTTTATTAGCATTAACAGGTTACTGTACAAGGGATCCATATTCCATCCATGTCCATAAATACTTATAATATACCTTGACCAGATCTCTACCACTCTCAGATCTCTACTACTCTCATATGCCTTCCCCTTCCCAAACAAATCCCCACAAGCTTCATTACTCCATTTCATACATGTAAAGTATTTTGGCCCTATTCACCCTCCTTTACTATCTCCATTTACCTGCCTTCCTCTGATTAGCATTCACACCCTAATGGGTCATTGTTTGTTGTTGTTGTTAATGAATGAACCTACTGCATGTTTTGAGGTATTTAATTAGGAATATAACTGATAAATCATAAGATAATAGATGTAGCTTCTACATCAATTGCCAATCAGTTTTTCTAGTTGGTACACCTAATGTGCCACATCCTTGTCAATACTTGATGTGGATAGTCTACTTAACTGTAGTAATTTCAGTATGGAGTGCCATTCTACTGTGATTTTGGTTTGAATTTCCTAGACTATTTTGCCAACTCTTCCATGTTCTGTTGGCCTTTGTTTTCTCATCTCTTCCCGGATGGATCTTTTTCATTTTTGAGTATTTTGGTATTTGTAGTACATTTTGGATGCAAGTATTACTTGAATATATGTACTCTCAATTTCTTCCTGTGGCCTTCACTTTTATTTTCTTAATGTTGAATTCTAATTTGTCAATCATTCATTTTTGTGATGGTTGTGTTTTGGATCCTCTTTTAAGTAATCATCACCTTGCTGGGTGTCAATCGTTCATGCCTACAGTTCCCGCTACTGAGATCTGAAGATCATGGTTTGAACCCAGCCTGAGCTAGAGGGTCCATAAGACTCTTATACCAATTAATCGGCAAAAAATCCAGAAATGGAACATGAGCCTTGAGTGGAAAAGGCCAAGTGAGAGCCTGAGGGCCTGAGTTCAAGCCCCACTACTCACACTTCAGACAGAAAGAATGATCACCCATATCAAGGTTGTGAGGCGATTCTGTGTCTTCTTCCAGAAATAGTATCGCTTTATCATTTATATACAGATATATCCATCTTAAATCAATTTTTTCTATATTGATATCCAATTTTAACCTTTCTGAAAATACTGTCTTTCTTCTACCCCATTCCGCCCGCCTCCACCATGTCTACCAACTAAACAGCATCTAAATTTCATTCCAGATTAGGTAGCCATAAAGGCATGGGTATGTTTCTCTATTATTTCTACCGGCCTGTTTGTCCACTAGCCCAGGCATCCTACTCTATGATAATATTTCTACGCCTTTGTTTCTTTTCTTTCTTTTTGTCTCTACATCTAAATTTTGCCTAAGATTATCTCCCAGGTTCAGCTTTCTCTACCACAACAGTATTTTTCTGTTATGCAAAGGAGTACATAGATCCATTGAGTACAAATACAACATAGTACTTATTTAGAAAAACTTAGAGGCATAGGTATTTTATAACTATCATAGCTCTGTAGCTGCTTTAGTCAGCAGATTGGATTTGCTTCTAGGAGCACAGCTCAAGAAAGTAAGCCTTGCTCATACTATGGTACTTCATTTATAATTTCATCTGGCAAAGTCTCTATGAAAGATAGGATAGGAACTCTGGGCTTAGGAATGTGACTAAGAAGTATAGATACCAAGGGTCGAGGTCTATATTGCAAGGGTTGTGGGATAGTTCTGCTTTCTAGGACCATTGACATCAACCAAATATATTGTCATTACACAAGATGAGCAAGCTCTCTGTTCAGCCACTGAAAGAAGAAAGGAAATGTGACTCCAGAGCTGTGTAAATGTGTGTCACATCACACATGACCACTTATATTCATTTTTATTAAGTTATAGTATCAAACCAGTTCTTGAATGCCCAGCACTTGATAAATGCTCCAAGATTTCTAGACACATTATACAATGTAGTCTCAGCCATGCCTACTGTAGATGCTCCATCACAATAAAAAAGAGATCTACATGGAATAGCAATCAAATGTTCAGAAAAGGTCACCAGACCTAGCCCATCCTATGAAGTACCTATACCTCCATTCTTCCAAAATATCAGATGGATTTATGATGAGTACATTCATAAGGATAATCATGAGTTAGCTTTAAAATTTGCTTGTTACATTTTATTTATATCTCTTAATTTTAAAAGCATATGCAGCTATCATTACAAAATTTAGAAACACTCTAAATACCAGTAGGATAGGAACAGCTAAACAAATTATGGTAAATTAATGTGATACAATATTAATGGAGCATTAACAGTCATCATTATAAAGACCAAGTAGTGTGGATAGAGATGTAGCTCAGGGATGGAGCACCTGCCTAGCATGTGAAAAACCTTAAGTTTGATTCCCAGTACAGCAAAAAAAGGACTGGCAAATTTTTAGAAAATTGATCCAAGTTTGTATATGATTCAAATTATGAAAAATTATGTGGTGGAAATGGAAACAATTTTGCACTGAAAAACTTCTAACAAACAGAACTGTGTGCTTTTAAATTTTATTTTAATGGGTTTATATAATAACCTAACTCTAGGATAAAATATAGAATTCAGTTTCTTCTTTTAAGTTTTCATTACATAGCTGTCCTATATATTGATAGATTAGTATGTATTAAAACTTTTTAATGGTATGAATATGTGTATATATGCACTAGTTTTCCTTCATTGGAAATAGTCTCTGATGCCATGTCAGAGCAATCTTGCTCAGAACAAGTAGCGAAGGAATTAATCTTGGAGCTTTGGACATAAGCACTGAAAATTCTCTTTGTTTTACTTTCTACTCCTAAGAGGACAGTAGGTATTTCTACCATTTCTTTTGAATATTCCCATAACAGAAGCAAATATGGGGAGCACATCAGCTGCCCTGAAGAGTGCCTCCCAACCAGGCCAGAGCTCTGACTTCTGCTCCTTCAAGTAGAGGTGGTGCTCTATGGCTATGTTACGGGGGTGGAGAAATTGACTCTGACTCTCTCTCCTCTCTCTCTCTCTCTCTCTCTCTCTCTCTCTCTCTCTCTCTCTCTCTCTCTCTCTCTCTCTCTCTCTCTCTCTCTCTCTCTCTCTCTCTCTCTCTCGTCAGTTTCTCTTTTGTCCCTGGTTGATGTGCCTTTACACAGGCAACATTTACTCAGTGGTGTCAGTCTCTTGCTAAATCTAGTGCAGCTGAGACATAAATTCAGAATGTGATAGAGTTACCAGTATGTGTGTGTGTAGGGGTGGAGGTTGTAGCTACCAAAGGCTGTATAATATGTAATAGGAAAAGGTTTCTTTAACTCATGGTTTTATAGGCTCAGAGTCCAATAAGATTATAAAGGAATACTGTTGGAATATTACCTGTGATGGAAGAGAAGGGAGTAGATACCATAGAGGGAATGCCTGAGTAGTCAGGACAAAATACTCAACCAATTCAATGGGATGCCGTATGTCTCAGTTCTCTTCAGTTGAGAATGGAGCTGTGTCTTTATACTTAACTCTGATAACTCATGAACCAGTTATCATTTGCTCAGCACTGGGAGAAATGGTGGCCTTGATGAGACTCCACTCTTTAGCTGAGAACACCTCAGAGAGATTGACAGCAGAGGCCTTTAAGCATCAACTCACCTAGCAGTTGCACACAGTCCTTCAGTGGGGAAAGGAGGGTCTAGGTTCAGTAAAGCATCTACTAAAACATTCAACAAGCTTCAAGACTGGAGATCCTTTCAACTATCCTTCAGTTTAACCAATGTTATTTTTTAGGATAGAAAAAAATATTTTCAGGATCATGTGCTATTTGTCTTATCTGAGTATGTCTTTCTGATTGGGTGTAAACATACAATCTGTATATATTACTTCAATATTATTATTTTTATATAAGTTTTTATTGTGAAAATACTGTACAGAGGGGTTCAATCACATGAGCCAGGTAATGAGTACATGTTTTATCAATCATTGTTGCCTCCTCTTTTAATTTCCCCCTACCATCCCTTCTCTCCCATCTCCACAACTACATTTCCCCCTTCCCACCCCCCATTCCACCCAACGCCTTTGCCTAAATTGTAAAGTTTGTTTTTCAACATAGTGTCTCATACATCTCATTGTTGCAAAGGGTCAACCTGTATCCCTATTTAAACAATTTGTTTTTTCCCTTCCCCTCCACAAATTATACCAACATCAAATACAGGGAAAGCAGGGGTTATACCGTGGGGGAGGGACATACAAAGCAACAAAAATATCACATGGGACCTTAAAAAATAGCAAGAAAGGAAAAATAACACTTGTGCCCTTATCTTGGGGTTCATTTCACTTAACATCGTCCTATCTGGCCTTTTCTTCTTGTCTCAGACATATACTAGTTATTAGAAATAAGGGAAACCATGGGACCTATGTTTCTTTGGGCCTGGCTTACTTCACTTAATATAATTTTTTCCAAGTCTTTCCATTTCCTAACAAATGGAGCAATGCCATTCTTTCTGATAGAGGCATAGAATTCCATTGTGTATATATACCACATTTTCGTGACCCATTCATCTACAGAGGGGCATCTGGGTTGGTTCCATATCTTAGCTATGGTAAATAATGCTGCAATGAACATAGTTGTGCTGGTAGCTTTAGTGTGGTCTTGTTTGTGATCATTCGGGTAAATGCCCAAAAGTGGGATTGCTGGGTCATAGGAGAGCTCTATGTGGAGTCTTTTGAGGAACCTTCATACTATTTTCCAAAGTGGTTGAACAAGTTTACACTCCCACCAACAATGCAGTAGGGTTCCCTTCTGTCCACATCCCCTGGGCTGAAGCTAGCTGCTAGTCCCAGTCTTTGTCAGTATCAAAGATGGAGTTCTTCTCTGGTGGTGGGGGAGGAGCTAGCTGCCTTCCCATCGTGGGTCCATGAGAAGGAGTTAGGATGTCAGGTTTCTACTCACACCAGACTCTTGGCTCCTGGGCCATCCCCTGGTCTGCGATCAGCAGGATAAAGATTTCTGCTCCTTGTCCGTTCTTGCTGGTAGTGAGTAGAATGCACTCACATGCCACATCTGGTGCCTTTGTCCCAGACTTTCTTTGTTGGTATGGCGGCCACGGCCACCGCCGCAGCTGCTATAGCCATGGCTACCAGCAAGTGCTCAGATCTGCCCAAGTACCTGGATTTTCCCTTTCTGGCCAAAATATCTGTGCTGTGATGGCACAGTACAGAGTCCCAACGTAGGACTGTTCACTGGAACACTAAAACTGCTTTCTATGCGAGAGCTTGTTTAGCCTCCAGCTTCTCCTCTGCCATCTTCCTCCAGTCTCCTCTCTACTTCAATATTATGTAACTATTAAGCTACTGTGGAAACTTCCCAGAAATTAACTTCTGACAAGGGCCTCTAACTGTCATTGACAAGGTTCGGTACATTTATTCCAGGTTCTTTTGTTGAGTAAATACTTGACACTATGTATGAGTGACACACATGTGGACACATTGTTCCTGACTAGGTGATGGATTCAGATGCTCAGTTTAAATACTTGTTTCAGTTGAGGTTTTCATAAAGACCAAGTTACATGATTTCTCTGCTTGATGATCCCAAGTATAATGGACTTCTCCCTGATTTAGTAGGTGATCATTGCTTTTGGAGACAATCTGCTTTATTTGTCATTAGTGCATCCAATGTAAGTCAAAAAAATAACAATGGGTGATTCATCATCACCTACCTTACACCAAGGGTAATTGGTAAAATATGTGGCAGCAACGAATGAGTAAACACTCTAAGAAAATGCATTAAACATTGTGACAGATCAAAGCCATATGGGTGATGCCGCAGAGTCTCATCCAGGCTTCAAAAAAGAGAGAGATTTGAACAGGTTCTTAGCAGCAATATGGAAGTCTGTCCAGCAAAGAAAGTCAAAGAGCATTTGAAACATGGCCGCTATTTAAAGATTACAGTTACTCAAAGTCCAGTAAGTTTCATGACCAGTGATTGATTAATTCAGTGTGGTCTGATCACAGAGTGATGAGCTGCAGACAAGCATTCCCGGCATGGGTTGCAAAAATTAAGCATTTCAGAGAAGAAAAACTGAGAATCACAAGCAAAAAGTCTTACGCAGAATCACAGACAAGGAGTGAAGTACATGGAAGCAGGAAAGACTAAGGGCCACCAGCTGTTATTCACAGGAGGCCAGCCTCTGGATCTGCTAGATGGCAGGCACAATGACACACACCATCTTCAACTTTCAATATTGAACTGTTTAGTATTCTTGCTAGTATCAAACCTAATAAAAGAGCACATGGTGGTACAAGTTTTCAAATGCTTTAGAAACCCAAATAGAAAGTGCAGGTTCTTGTTCTCCATAGTTCAAACACCTTGCTGGGGCAGGATTCCAACCTGAGAGAGATCAACCATCATCCTCAAGAAGAGTCTTTTTTGCATGGATAGCACAAAACAAATTTCTCTTTTGTAGACCCTAAGTTATTTTCTAAATAAACATGAGCAAGTCCACGAGGTGCTGAGCCCGAGGTTTCAGAGGCAGCCAGGTAACACAAGGACCTGACATGAGGCAACCTCTGTGCAAGCAGAATCAGCAGAAATCAAGAACAAGCCGGTCATAAAGTGCCCTGGGAGAGTTCTCTGCAGCAGGAACTAACCACACACACACACACACACACACACACACACACACACACACACACACACACACACACAAATTAAATGGGCTACACCTAACCATCAACAAGGCTCAGCAGCCCAAACACTGATGAATGGTCATTAACTCTATTAGCCAAGCAGTAGGATGAAGTCTGGGGTAAAGCAAGGTAGAGCAAAGGAGAGAATTTGGAAAGCCTGAATGAATGTACAAAACAGCACCAATTTCCTAGCTAAATGCCAGATTCTAATCCACTAAACTTTGAATAAAGTGGTCAAGATTATAATTAGTCATGTACCATATATGTTAAATATCTGGAAACAATTATTTCTAAGTGATAAAATTTGAGGGGGAAAAACAGAAAAAATTGAGCAAAGCTGTGGCCCTGAACATATAATTTTACAAGTGCATTTTCATTAACATTATTAGAAACTCCAATCGATTTCTAGTGCTGGACTCTCTGAAGGTTCTAATAGATATACCCACCCTCTTTCCTCTTTGGTTGTAGGTTCTACAATTTTTTGGAGAATACTTGTATTTGCCATTTTTAAAATCTTAGCTTATTTCTTCATCCATCCTAATAATTTTTATTTGACTTGCACACAATATGATTTCATATGCTTAGGATTAATTTTTTAACCATGGTCAAGGAAATGGCATGGGGGTAGTATAGGTTTTCAAATACTATACCTGTAGCTGAATTTGTTTAAAAATAAAATCACATGACTCTCATAGTATTGCTAAAACAGAGTCAACTCCTTGCCAGAGAGTGGGGTTGTGATGATGGGGAATAGAGCTAAATAGAGGTTTCCTCAGAACACTCAGTTATTACTTAGAAAAATATTAATGCAGAACACAGAAAAGTAAAGCAAGAATTTGAAAAGCATGGCTTTCGTCATGTTTTTCTCATGATGAAATGTTGACCTATCATTTGGTTCCTGAGCCTCAGCCTTCTCCTGTAAAACTACAGAAGTGGAAGAAACTATTTGAAAGGCTCAGTTGAACTAAACAAACCTTAGAATCCTACAACAAAAGTTTACTTATGCTTATTAAAAGACTATAGGTGTCTTTGTAAAATCAGAGCTAGTCAG
The DNA here is from genome assembly GCF_024711535.1 of Dipodomys merriami. Classification (NCBI taxonomy): domain Eukaryota; kingdom Metazoa; phylum Chordata; class Mammalia; order Rodentia; family Heteromyidae; genus Dipodomys; species Dipodomys merriami. The sequence goes on from NW_027206290.1 coordinate 13,372,340, forward strand.
AAAATTCCTGTTCTCTGATTAATCCACTAATGCCAGTTAGGTTTCCAAGTATTATTCTCTAAATAATAATAAGATAATTTGAAACTGCATAGTTAGAATCTTATTCCTGAATGTTTTCCAACTCTCATAAACTTCCTTTCCTTTCATAATTTTGCTTTAGAGTTATGCTTAGCCATTCTCCTTTCCTTATGAGACACCAGTCCTCCTGACATCCAGTGGATGCATTTGACTTGGTTCAACCTCCTCACACTCAGTTGTCACTTTAAGATGACATGTCTTGGACACTTTTCCCCCCAGGATCCAATCACTTCTACTTCATCAACCAATTTCCCCTTGTGGTTCAGAATTAGGAGCAGACTAACAGTTTCCCCACTCCCTTTCTCCACCCTCTGGGAGGAGAGATTATCAGAAATTGTGGCCTCGGTTAGTCATGTAGGCAGCAAAGCCAAACCCATAATCTCCTGGGGCTTTAAAAGTGTCCCACTGACCGCCCCTTATCAGTTGAAGGGGAATGAAAATTGACCAATTTCTAACTCTGGAGTTCTCATCAGTGCAAACCCATTAAAATATTAACATATAGAGTAGGGCTTGCTACTACTGCTACTGCAGTTCCTTTCCTTTCAAACATGTCCTGAGAAAGTGGTTGTATGGTGGTCCTAAGGCCAGCCTTGATCTGACATCTGCTGTTCCTACTACAATCTTTCTCTTAAACACAGGCGAGTCAAAGTTTATAAACATGCAACAATGAAAATCCATTGGTCCAAAGGATGTAAATAAATAGCAAAGTTTTCATTATGTCTTATTTCTCATCAGCCATTCATAGTTGCATAGTTCCATATCACTTGGACCTCCCAACTCACTTCAAATAGACCAGATCCAAAATCAGTGTTACCTCCCCACCTATAATAGTCTCTTTGCCAAAATCCCATTAATGTTGCTCCTATTCTTGCAGTTTGGAGTCACCCAAGAATTCCCATTCCTCATATGGCCTTCTAGTTAAAACTTATTCCTTTAGTCATTGGTAATCGGTTATGAGAAATCCATCCTCTTTAAAGGATTCTTTCTTCTTCTTTTTCTTCTTTTTGGTTTTAAATTTTAAAATGACTGGGAAGCTTTGTGAGAAGTGTGTACATACTGACTGCTTATTTAATACCTCATGAGTTCAAACACAATCTGAGGGTTAAAGAATTTTAATTACAGAGGTTGCATGATAAAATGTTTCTCAGAGAAACACTTTGGAGTGTTCATTTGTTAATTGGTTTTTTCTTTCTATGCCAAATGCATTAAGAATGTGTCATGTTTTAAATGTAACATAATTAGGTATAAATTAAACAGAAAAGTAGCCATTATGGAATTTTGACCTCAGTTTTCTTAGAAATTATTATTGCTAATTATTTTCCCCAGATGTATATTCATAGCCTCCTGTGAAAAGCCACGGGGAGACATTTTAGTATCCGGTCTGATTGGGCACTAAAAATAAATATGATAGGAGCCAGACCCCAGCTGAGGCCATGGTGCTCAAATATACTTCTCTTCCCCCACCATATCTGTCCAATGGATTGCTGAATTATTAGAAATTTCACACTGTGAGAGGTATTGCAAATAAAGAAAATGAAGTCAGTACTGAGCAGCAGAGAAAGATGACTGCAAAGGAGGAAACCACATCCCAGAGTGAGGCATTTTCTTGCTGTCTGGTGTCACTGGGTGAAGCTCTTGAAGTACAGCAGCACCTGTGCTGGGTACACTAAGACAAAATTCAGATACAGAGCCACGCACTCCATGGGAGGCAATAGAGATTAACCAAAGTAAACTGAGGTATTTAAGGCTAGAGTAAAATGTGTTCTTCCTTTTGTGAGATAATAGGAATGATCACACCTAAGGTTTGAAGCAGCAGAGAGTTGATGGAATCCTAATTACTGGGCTCAAACTAACATTAGAATCAACAAAATTACTTTTGAGTACCGAAGGGAAGGTGTCTTTTGGACCTGTCAGAGAAAGATATTGCACAGCTGGGTAGATTGTGTTTTAACCCCAGAACTGTGCGTCTGCACATTTTTATACCAGATGAGATCTTGCAGAAAAACCTCCTTTGATATAGGCCTTACTTTCTTTGAATATGATCTGCAGGGGAAATTATTTGGTAGTTTTGTTTTTGTTTTGATTTTTCTTGGAATGAGGAAGATTACTTTATGGAGTTGGTATTCTCAATTATTGTGGCTATTTGGGGGTAGGATAGGAAACTGTAGCATTTATTTTTCAAAACCTTAAAAATGATCTCCTATCCGATGACACTTGGGTCTTTTGTCACAGCAGTAACTATATTCTTCTGAGATAGCAAAAAATACCATGAGAAGAAATGGATAATTTGTTTTTTATAGAATAAAGGCCATGGAGACCCTAAATTAAGCAAGGTTCTGTGAGAATAACTTGAGAAAATTTATAATCTAACACAGGAAGCTGAAATTTCAATGGAGAAGATCAACTCACCAGATCTAGTATGTGTTGTAGTTCTGTATTCTTGCTTGAAAATTTTCACTTTATTCTATTATGCACATGGAAGCAGTAATAAATGCTTTTGGTACTCTGTTTATATTTCCCTTTGCTGAGCTGGTGCACAAACCTAGGTTTCTCTGTTTGGTGTCTGTTAATGCTTCTTATCTACCCACCTTTCTAGACAATCGTCCTTAAGAGACAAGAGCCTCCTCACCTGACACCCACTCTGCGGCAGGTCACACATGATGACTTACCATGAACAATGAGATTTGTAAGTCTTGTCGCCTTTCTCAGGGCTAGACAATTCTATGGTAACACAGCTTCAAGTTCCCTTCCTCCATAGGTCAATGAATTAAGGGCCCAGGATCCAGGTTCTGCTTCCTAAGAGACCCAAATGAGGGCAGATGCTGTTTTCTCTACTGTCTGTCATGACAGATCCCATAATTGGTATTATATACGCAAATCATTTCATGACAATGAGGGAACTAAATCAGATTATTGGTTATTTAAGTATTTATTTGATGATTCTGTAACTATCTGAAGAAATTCCAGCCTACTTACTGATAAAATTTGGTTGAGAAAATATGTCACAAAGCATAAGCAAATCAAATAGTAAAATTTAAGTAGTGAAGTCAATCTCAGCTATTTTAAGGCAGCTAAATGATTAATCACCAAATTAATTATGAAGACAATCATTATAGCCATAAACTAAACAAGTTTATTTCCATCTCTTACTGACTATAAGGATGGGCACAGGTTACTTGAACCCTCTGGATTGTGGTTTATCCGTAAAATGAAGGCTCAGGACTGGCCAATCACAAAAGTCCTTCTTAGTTTTAAGTAGCTTTGACCATGGGAGTGGACTTAGAAAGGATGTCAATGTTAATTGAGAGAAGAACATTTGGACAAAGAGAATGATGTACAAAAAGAATTGAAGTGAGAAAGTAAATTCATTAGAAAGCTTAGCATTAGAACCTCTTGCAATAGCATCTTAGGACATAGTATTTCCTGGTGACTGGTTGATAAATGCATTTAATGCTTATGTTAAAACCTAGCAAGGCGCAGATGGATATCATGGAACCAAGGTTTGAGGCCCACCTGAGAGGACAGAAAAATTCCTTCAGATCTCACCTTGACTAATAGTTGAATGTGATGATTTGTGCCTATCATCATTTTAGCTATGTGGAAAGCTTTCATAGGAGGATCACTCAAGCCAGATTAGGCATAAGTATGAGACTCTATCCCCAAAACAACTAAGGAATAAGAAGGTTGGGAGCATAGATCAAGTGGTAAAGCATCTGCCTAAGTTCAAACCATATTGCCACTCTCTTTCTCTCTGTATTTGTCTTTTTACACACACTCACACACACATACACAGTGGTAGTATAATATATATACAATATAATACTATATATATATATATATATATCTCACATGGAATAAAATGCAATCTCATTAGCATGGGAAGGGTGGTACTAAGGTACATTTCTTCCTGTTCTGGGCCCTGCCTACCTCTTCTATACTCCCAAGGGGTCTGGGTACACTTTGAGAAGCTATACAGACTATCAGAAGTATTGGGATTTGGGAAATATCAAGGCTTTCATACTGCAAATTCTTCACCTACGATTTTAATTTGTCAAGATTCCCTGGAAGCATACATCCCGCATGGATCCTTCTCTCTCCCAACCCCACAAAGTAGCTCTTCTCTTCCTCCTTCTCATTCCTGTCACCTTATCTCCATCTGTAACATCGTGTACATATTGCATCATCTTTATCAGTTCATATACCTTCAGCATTCACTGGAAGGCCATGCTTTCCTTAAGCATAAGAACTTTCTCTCCGTGTTATATTAACCTACTAACTCCCCTTCCACTCCACTTCACACATCAGTTATTACACAGGTAGCTCAGTAAATCTTGCAACAGTGAGAAATCAAGGAGGCATTTTGTAGTTCCTAGGCACTTCTACCATCTTGGGCTACTTTCTCTCTTATAAATTTATATTTTATGATTCTATTGGAATAAAGGTGAATATACTATTTGTACTTATCAAAACATTTTATGTGACCTAAAACTCATTTTATACTTCTGGTTTTAAAACAAAACATTTCCTGTGTTGTGTGAAAGGAGAGAAGGTTAAAATAAAACATTCCAATATAACCCTATGGTTATATGGAGCTTAACATAACCCCGTACCGATTAAACCAAATGGAAAATTATTTGTCCAGATTATTGATCAATGCAAATGTGCTAATTGGCATTTGTTTTTAATAATATACACTGATTGGGGTTTAGTTAATCTATTTTGAGTAAGCTATGAATATTTGCATATTGCTTTAATTTTACTTTTTTAACCACAGTAGTTAAGATTTTAATCCATGTGACATGGGAAATTTAATAGAAATATTCATGAAAAACACTACTCAGTCCATTTTGAATAGCAATTTACAATGAATGGTCAAAATTATCACTAGTAGGACACCCTACTGTTCTTTGAATAGGAAAGGAGAAATATATTAAGAATCAACAGGAAAATTTAATTTTATAGTATAGCATAAGGAATAATGATTTCAAACTGCACTGCATATTATTAGTTCATAACTACCATCTACAAAATGTCATGAAAATTAGATTTCAGATGGTAAATGAGGTTTATCTCGCTGGAAAAAAAGGTTTTTTAATAAATATTAAGCATAGAAGTAAGTACTCAAGGATGATGAAGATTTCAGTAATTAAGCCATGTACATGCAGTGATATATCTGACACCCACGAACTAAAGACCCAAAAAAATTTCTTAGCTAAATGCAACCACCAAAATGGTTGAGCTCACAGTCTTTTGTGCTCTAAAAATGACAATTCATCTACTAGCAAATCTTTCTTCTCCATTCTGAGTAGTTAGAAGTGCTGTACATTAGGATAAATACGATTTTTGAAGAAATTGATTCTTAGAAATAAAGCAGGTTCTTAGAGATTCTTTTTTCTGTATAAAATAACACTTCCACCATCTCTGGAAATTATGAAATAGAAATGATGACAGTGTGAAACTTACAAAGCAGCCAGTTTTGCTGCTGTACATTTCTAATTTGTGTTTGTAAAAAAAAAAATCTGTCCAAGGCAAGCAGAAAATGTACCTCCCACTCTTTAAAGTTGGTGAAGGTTAGTGATTCATGTATTTGATACATGAGAGGAATGAAACATAGAATTAGACTGATTCTACTTCCAGATTAGTACATTGTGTATCTTGGCACTTTTTTTTTCTGCTTAAGTAGTTTTTGATAGGCATCTTTCAGGTAGTGTAGAATAGTAGACGGACTGATTTTCCAATCAGGTAAATCTGAGTTTGAATCCCGACTGATACATTTATTAGCATCTGTATGACCTTAAAGAAATGGTTTAAACTCTCAAAGTCTTATTTTTCTCGTTTCCAAAACCTTGAGGGTTGAGAGGATTAGAGCTAATGTATGTAAAGCACCTAGCACATTTCTGGCTACAAAATAGGAGATACAGTATATTTCAGTTAAAATGAATTTGTCCTCTTATACATGCTGACCTTATTTTCATATTTAATGATTCCTGGGTGATAAATTGTATTTATTACATAGTATTTTGAGAGAAGCAACATAAACATGTAATATTTATAATTACCTTAAAAGTGTTCAGGATTGCTGTTGCTACTTTCACAGTTGCTTTTATAATTTTATTATCTTTAAGTGATTGTAGAAAGAAATTGCCATTTAACAAAGCAGTTTATGAATATAAGGCATCTTGATCAATGCCACCCTTTTTGACATTCTTTTTTTTTCTTTATTAATGTCACTTATTTCAATATTCTTTTTTTAAACATGGGTCAAAATTTTTTCCATATACATTTTTTATTGTAAAAATACTATACAGAGGGGTTACAGTTACATGAATAAGGTAATGAGTACATTTCCATATTCTTTTTTTTCCTTTTTTTGGTCGGTCATGAGGCTTGAACTCAGGGCCTGGGTGTTGTCCCTGAGCTTTTCTGCTCAAGGCTAGCCCTCTACCACTTGAGTCTCAGTTCCACTTCTGGTGTTTTTAGTGGTTAGTTAAAGATAAGAGTCTCATGCTCTTTCCTGCTGGGCTGACTTCAAATTGCAATCCTCAGATTTCAGCCTCCTGAGTATGAGCCACCAGCACCCAGCTTCAATTTCCTTTTTAATTGTTCCTCTTTAGCCCTCCTTTCTGAGAGATAATTTGGGTTACTGTCATCCCCTTGCCATCATTTGTTACCCTTATTTAGTCTGATCTAATTTTCAAGGCAAATAAATGAGTTAGCATTGTATTTAATTAAAATAAATGTTCATAAGGTTCTGTATAGAAGTTTCAGAATGTAGGGGAAGGGGAAACAAAGAGGAGGCTACAATGCTTGATAAGAAATGTACTCATTATCTTGCCCATGTAATTGTAACTCCTCTGTATGGTATTCTCACAAAAACAAAAAAGTTTCAGAATGTCTTTAAGAATTAAGTAGCCCAAATTTTAATGCCAGTGCTCTATAAAAATTATTTTTTATAATCCTGGATACTTTCTCCTACCAGACACTTGAGATTGCCAGAGAAGTGAAGATAAAAGATGAATGAAGGAGCAGGTAGAGAATGAGTGGATGGATGGATAAGTATACAGATAGGAGGCAGGTAGGTACATAAGCAAAGCAATAGTTAAATACATAGATAGTTTTGGGAATAGATATATAGACCTGCTTTTTTTCCATCTCTTAAATGAGGCAAAACCCCCAAATCAAACAAACCCCCTCTATCTGACCCATTTCACAGTCAAGATATACCAGGCCTATGAAAGGACCCTGTAAGTCCAATATATCAATACTATTATATATTTGGCACTATTTTTAATAGATGATGAGGTTGACCATCAGTGGCTCATTCCCATAATCCTAGCTACTCAGGAGGTTAAGATCTGAAGATTGTGGTTCAATGCTAGTCTGGGCAGGAAAATCCATAGGATTCTTACCTCCAACTAATAACCAAAAAAGCCAAAAGTGGAGCATTGGTATAAATGGTAGAGCTCTAGCCTTCATCACAAAAGCTTAGTGACAGCACCTAGGTCCTGAATTTAAGCCCCAGAGCCAGCACAAAAAAAAAAAAAAAAAAAACAAAGATGGTGAATATACGTGCAGTTTTATCTAGTAAAGCAAAAATATACTTCCTTCAATTGTATAGTTCTTTTCTTTGAGGTCCTGTTACTGTACTTTCCTCTGACACCTTTTACACAGCAAGAATCCTGTGAGCAGATATCATTTGTGGGCTTCGACCCTAAATTGTTCCATGATTTATTATTCTGATGCTCAGTGTATTTTTTAACAATAACATGCCTAACTTCTTTACTATTGGCGAAAAATAGAATACTTTCCATTTTTTTTATCAAGCCTAATGACATTTTACTTACTGAGTCTACTAAGTAAAAGAAAATCCATATAAAATTGCCTGTGATGGGATCAGTTCTTCATTGTTTGGTTCAAGTTGTGTATGTGTGATACATGAGTTCCCAGTGTCCTAGCAAAAAAAACTAATTAAGCTTAGATTTCCAACATAATGTTCAAGTGAAATTAAGTGTATTTCTGTATTTAGCAAAACATACTTCCTGCAAGTTGGGTGCAGCAATTATCCATTGCTGCCTGACAAAGTACCCCCACATTTAGCAGTTTAAAACAATAAACATTTACTGTCCCAGAGACTTTGTATGTCAGGAGTCAGTGCAGCTTACCGTGGCTGCTGGCTCAGATGCAGTCAAGCTGTTGCAGGGGCTGAAGGACCCGCTTCCAAGATAACTCACATGGCTGTTGGCAGGCCTTAGCAAACCCATTTCCAAGCTCATCTCATTCATGTGCTTCTCACTATGTTGGCCTCAAGACATGGGTGTCCTCAGGACATGGCAGCTGGTGATGAGAGAATTGGAGAAGAGGATAGAGTCTGGCAGGAAATGCAGCAGAAAGAGTGCTCAAGACAAAAGCCATAGTCTTTCTTTTCTTCTTTTTTTCAAAAGTAAATCTCAGATGTGACATCCTATCACTTTTTATTCTACTCTGTTTATTCAAAGGAAATCATTCAGACCATATTCAAGGAAGACAGGGATAGAGCAAGGGCATTACCATAAGGAAGGAGGGATTGCTGAGGGACCATTTAGTGTTTACCTATGAAGGTAGATAAATGTTTGGCCTTGTAATTACTTGAGTTTTCTTATAGCTTTGCCAGTGATCTTTCTATGGAATCATGAACTAGATACTTATTGTGTTTATCACAGAAATATCCTGTAAAGCAAATTAACACCACTCAAAAAAAACACTAAAAAAACCCACTCAAGCAAATAGAGCCTTTTCTTCTCAATAGCTCTGTGGCATGGCACAGTTTTATATATGTTTCTGAGGGAGCACACAACCTGAACTAGTACTGCCAAGCTCCTGCAAAGAGGTGAGTCCTATGCTGTATGAATGAATTATCTTTATTCTTCACCCAGACCTGACACAAAGACCCTTCACCTCAATTTACAGATGAAGAATCTGAAGTCAAGTAACTCTCTCATAGTACTGCAGGTAGAGAATGGCAATGGAATGATGATTAAAACCCAGGCTATAAGGGGAACAAATTCTATGCTGTGTCCATTGGTACTTCACACTACATGTAATTGTGTCAGGGCTCGTGTTTGCATCAAGAAATGTGTAGTGAACAAATATCCTAAGGAGATTGGCTATTCCATTGGCTTTTAAAATCAAAGCATGTGTGAGCAAGAATAAGTTTCTGTGTGCAAATATGTATAATAAGCTGGATTGTTTCCCCTACAAGTCATACGCTGAAGCTCTAACTACCCAGAGCATTAGAATGTGACTACATTTGTAGATGTGGTCTTTAAAGAAGTGACTAAATTAAAATAACACCGTTAGGGACGCAGTCTGAATCCAACATAAAAATAGGAAATTGGTCACTAAGAGAAACTAAACTTATCTATGCACAGAAAGAGCATCTGATCTAAAAACCAAAAGAGGAACTTCCAGATGAACTAAACTTGATCTTAGACTTGTAGTCTTCAGAACTGTGAAAAAAATAAATTTCTGTCTCTGCATCTACTTACTCTGTGGTATTTTATTATGATAGTCCTAGAAAATGAAAAATACATACTTTCACACACATATATTATACAACATAAAAGCATATATATGTAGATATAAATATAGACATATGTGTGCATATAAGATAAAACAGAAATTTCTACTAATTACTAAATAACCTTTACTATGTCACACTAGAAAGTGTATTAGGTTAGTCATTATTGGACTTGATTTCTTCACCTGCTGTTTTCCCAGAACTTTCGAGGTCTTCTGGTATTAAGTTATAAGCAAAGAAAATTAGATTTAAACTCAGACAAACTGGCTTTAAGTCTCAGCACTGTCTCTTCAGCAAGATGACCTTGGATGATGGGCTTTGGTTTTCTAAGTTTATGCTTCTTTATTTTTCAACTTGAGCTAAGATTTCTTGAGTGTCTACTATAAGCCATTGATTGCTTTGGCATAAATCATGGCAATTTGTAAAATGTGGTAACAATGCCATCTAGCAGGGTAGCTGGGATGATCAAACAAGATAATGCAAGGATTTTGTAAAATGCACACTGTTGTACAAATACTGGGGTGTGTCAACCTTCTGTTTTCTACATCAGTGCTTCCAAATGACAAAACTGTAATTTTGACCTTAGAAACAACTGTTCATGTGGTTTTTTTTCTCTGACTAAACGATCCCGAGATAATCTTAAAGTTATACTATTCTTGTACAAGTTCAACTTTAAATCTATCACTCCCCTGTTGTAGAAACAAAGTTTCAAAGCCTGAATAACATTCAACATACTTGCATGATACATAAATTTAAAGCCTTCCACAAGCTAGCCTCAACTTTTCTTTCCAACTTTATTTCACATTGCATATTCTGCATCCATTTTCAACACAATGAAATAACTAACCATCTTCATATTCAAGTCCAAGTCCAGCCTTTCTTCCTTATGTCATATACAGGAGGTTCTCAGTCTCTGTGACTCATGTGATATGTAAGGCTTGGAGCACATAGCCTAGAATGCAGCATGTCCTTAATAAAGCATAGCTGTTAGTGTTTTACTAGTACCAACCACCAATTTACTACTCTTGACCATTGTCTATTCATCTATCCTCACTGTATCATTCTTTTTTTTTTTAATTTAATTTTATTTTATTTGTGAACATAGTTTACAGAAGAGTTACAATTACGTGGGCAGGATAATGCGTACATTTCTTACCAAGCATTGCAGCCTCCTCCTTTGTTTACCCTTCACATCCCTTCCCAGCCTCCCCCCTCCCCCCAATCCCAATCCTTCTCCTTCCCCCCCTCCCCCCCCCCCCCCGCACCGATGTTGTAAAGCTAGTTTTGGACATGACAACTTGGACTTCTCATTGTTGCAACAGGTCCGCCTGTATCCTTAAACAACTACTGTATCATTCTTGTAAGTCCTATATGGACAATTTCACTTCCCCTACATGTTAATTGTATGACATCCTAACCATCCATGTGATACACAGAAGTTACATACCCATTCACTGAACCTTGTGACACAACTCTTTTAGGGAAGAACCTATATTAGAAAGAATACCTTGCACAAGATGCACTTTTCACATGGGTGTGAGACATTGAATGGGAGAAATGGACTAATAAATCAGCCATCATCATGTCTCACCTGAATTATATAGAAGCCTTCAAACTAGCATATCAAAGGCTATGGTGGTACCTCAGCATAATAGCATGTCTTCTACAGTGTATGTCAGATCTGCCAGTGCTCTGCCCGAATCCACACTGTGCATGCCCATTTTACTCAGTTTGCATTTGGCTTCTAAGACCTTACTTCACCTGCCCCTTGTAGACACTCCTAACTTTGTTACCTACTATAGTATTTCCTTAAATATTCTATTCCTGTCACATTTGGGCTGTTTGTTCACTCTCAATCTGGCAGAGTAGCTCTTTCCCTCTACACTGAGCAGTCCTGCTCTGCCCGGAAGGCTCTCCCAGATACCTGCTTGGTTTTCCAGTGATCTGTTATTACCTTCTCACATTTCATACCCTTCAAATAGAATGTATGTGAGCGTGAGCGATATACTAGATAGGTAGGTAGGTAGATAGCCTTTCAGAATGCCAGGCATTTCTTTGTAAACATCTATAGGTTGGAGTAAAATTTCAGTTAAATTTTATGAAATAAGTACACACAAACTTCATGATTCTGAGGCTTCTCTTTTGTGTTTAAGGCACTGACATACATAATAAGTATTTGTTGCTGGTAAAACAATACATTTAAGAAGATATTAAAAAGGTAAAATCAACAAAATGAATGAGGGTCTACCATCTGAAGTATTCTTACAAGTTTATAAAAATAGAAAAAATACTTTTGTTCTAAAGTTTCTTATAACCTCCTAGGAAGAAGCAACAGAGAGAAATCACATTAAAGTAAAACAAATATAAGAACTAGAAGAAAGTTACGAAGCCATAACTGTGACTATTTAAAAATAAGAGTGTTATTCACTCTCAACTGGACAAGTTCTCTCCACATTTAATATTGAATTAATCAGAAATTCAATTAACCAGATGAATCCAAACTCACTTCCAACAAGTGTTTTTGTCTTTTTCTTCTGTTCATCTACACTGTTTTTGTGTCATATGAAAGGCAAGCGACATAATAATTGAAGCTAAACTTTAAAGCCGATCACAGTTATTTACTAACTTGATCCCCCTCTCTTTCATCCCCCTCCTCACCTTGATGGATTAAGACAGGGGCCACTCTGTGTTCCATTGTGAGAAATTTATGTGCAGAATGACTGATTGACAAGTGGAGCCTTTTCTCTTTCTGAGGAAACAGAAATTTCCAGGGTCATGCCCCTTGTATTTGCAAAGAGCTCTAAAAGCTCCTGAGAGTGAAAAGAGTCAAAATTGACTTCTTGCTGATGATCACAAACTTTATGATGGGAGAAAAGGGAAGAAAGAGGAGATTGAGGCTGTGATGCAGAATGTCAGCATAACCACCACGGAGGATGATTTCAAAACAGGCCTCTAGATAAATGGGAAGTCAGATACTCAACTAGAAACTGCAGTCATTAGGTGGAAGCTGCAAAAGCTGACAAACTTCAACCCCAATCAAAACAGGGTCTGCAATAGCAGCCTGTCGAGAGAGAAGGGTCACATTCCATCGAGTGGATGGCTTTTCTTTGCAAAAGACACGATGTCCATCAGCGCTCCCAGGGACTTGCCACTCCTTCAATGTTATTCTACAGAGGTCCTATGCATGTTTCAGTGTTCCGGGAGAAACTCACATTTCTAATATTCGTATTCATATGCCATCACACTAAATCTGCATTCTAATACTCATCTTGATTTATTCATAAGGACCTGCAAAATTCATGCTTTAGTGAGGAAATGTTTCAGGCTCTTCATCTCTCTTTTGTGGTCATTTTAAAAAGTGAATGACTAAAAGGTGGGAGTTTTATATTCCATTCATTTCTGGAGCAGAGAGAGAGAGAGAGAGAGACAGACAGACAGACAGAGACAGACAGAGAGAAAGAGAGAAAGAGAAAGGGAGGAAAGGAGGGAGGGAGGGAGGCGGGGGGAAAGAGAGGCCTGTATACTTTAGATCTTCATTTCTAACAACAAAGTCCTGGATTTTGAAGAGGGGTATTTTTATCCCTGAAAAATAATCTTCTTTAGAAGAAAAATAGCTGGGAAAAAACTAGTTATATTGGTATGTGTTTAAGCCTTTATACTGAGACAGGAGATTATTAGCATAGTGGTTTGAGAAAATAAGTAGGATTCTTGTTTAATGAAACCCATTTTCATTACTGCTTGGCTCCGTGACTAGATAGCCAAAGGCAGGAAGGGAACAGAAGCCAGTGGTGAATGGGGCTGTTTGAGAGCTATCAAGTAACCAGCTGATTACTCAGAAGGCACTAGGAGACAAAGTGAGAGCTGGTGGTTGTGTGGAAGGACGTGTAGATGTGGAAAGTAATGACTGTATCTGATGGGATCACATAACAAAAGCATCAACTCCAACCACACATCTGACTTTGTGGAACACTTCTCAGATGCAATCTCCTGATTAAAGTTAGACATCTTGTCCTGTCCATAATGTTATCACCAATAAACATGACTTGTTATCAGTAAGAACAGAAACTGTTAAAGTTCAGTCTCTATGATTCCCAGTAATTCATTTCACCTTGGAAAGTCTCTAGTTTTATAACCACAGTTCAAAAACATGAAAACCATGTGTTTGTTTAGCTTTGTGCAAACGAAATGCCAAATGCATAGAAATCATGAATTGTTAATGACAACGTAAATAGGAATTTAAGAAGAGGAAATTTCATTTATTAATATACATTCAGGGAATAACCTTTAACCATAATACATGGTATGGATTAAGATCTGGATCATCTCCTGAGAAACACAGTTCAAATCATGACAGCCCTGTCTATCCAACTATAAATGAAGAGTAAATACACACTTCATTTTGACGAAGCAATATTAAAAGATTTAATTCAATAATTGATGTAAAGGGCACTAAGTTATTCGAATAAATGAGGTTCTATAAATGAGAAATACCATAAACTTTCAGAGCCATATATCATGCATGATCCCCAATTGTCAAGCACATTCTGTAAGACGTATTTTCCCCATAAATCATTTTCAGAACTTAGTTTAAAAAAAAATCCCGGTGCCCTGGAAAACATCAGGAAGATCCATACTATATAATTAGTGGAGAATGGAGTTGTGCTAGTCACTCCTCTAATACCAACACTGTCATCCAGTCTCCAGAAACATTCAATCAAGTCATCCTCTTGTTTATAAATCAGATACAAGTCCAAATACTGCAAGGTTAGCCTGTTCTTCAAATAGCTACACTTCTAGCATAATTTCACAGCAACCTGGAAATACAGAGATTCAACAGCTTTCTCTGTTGTTGCTAATCTTCTCACTCCAAATTATGCTTCTGCTTCAATATTTTCTGCTACATTTGCTCTTTTTCAGGTGGAGCCAACAACTCTGAGGTCACACCGGGTCTTCAGTGGCAAACTGGCAGTAGGACATGGCTGTTTGAGCCCAGTTACTCATAAGCGAACTCATGGAGTGTCATTTCATTAGCAAATATATCATTAAAAACTTCGCCTCCATGACTTACTCATTGTTCTTTGTCCAGCCTGGCCCCTAAAAGCTTCGCCTCCATGACTTACTCATTGTTCTTTGTCCAGCCTGGCCCCTGCCTTGAAGACTTAAAAATGTAGAAACTATGCAAACCTAGTGAAGGGTTTGGACCAGCTAATTAATGGCCTACTTCCTGCATAGAGCAACAGTACTAGCTTCCTAACTCACCACCTTAATTATGAATGGATTTGTTTCAGGTGAAGGGAGGGAGATAGAAGATAATGATACAGACCAGGGAAGTGTAGAGGGGTGTAGCTACATTTCAGATACTCAGAATTCAATGACCACATCACTGGTAATTTGAGTGAACTTAGAAGTTGCTATTGAAATCAATTATCCCTGGATATAAGCCCCCCAGTTACTATTTCTGTAAACTGGAGCACGTTATTTTCTGTCTCCAAGTCCCATGTTGTATTTATTAAATGGAGATAACCCCATATCTGCTTCAAGCGATATAAGACCTTTACCAATGTGCCTACCTATTACTATTTTGAGCTTCGAGATTTGGTACCAGTATAACTAAAATGGTGCAAGCATGTCTTCCTTAGAACATCTACTGGAATATTCTCTAGGTTCTACCTTTGTGACTTCATTGTCAGCCTAAGTTCAGTTCACAAACTTCCATCTCCAAACATTTCAAAGCACTTACTGATCCATGTTCAGAGTGCAAAATCCTTGAAGACAGGAAAGGCTGGAAATAAAGTTGTATGTTTTCAAGATAGCTTATTAACAATGTTATCTATAGCTGAGTACTGGTGGCTCAGACCTGTAATTCTAGCTAAAAAGGAGGCTGAGATCTGAGGATTGCAGTTCAAACCAGCCCAGACAGGAAAGTCTACGAGACTCTGATCTCCAATTAAACACCAGAAAACCAGAAGTTGTGCCATGGCTTAAGTGGTAGAGCACTTGCCTTGAGTTGAAGACCTCAGGAACAGCACCCAGGCCCAGAGTTTAAAACCAACACCTGACCAAAACCAAAAAAATGTCTCTAGCCATAAACGAAATGCAAATCAAAACTACCTCATCCCAACTAGAATGGCCAGTATCAAGAAATCTAATAACAAGAGATGTTGGTGAGGATGTAGCCAAATGGGAATGCTACTACACGGTTGGTGGGAATGTAAACTGGTTTAACCACTCTGGAAAACAGAATGGAACTTCTTCAAAAGACTAAACATAGCAATCCCACTCCTGGGCATTTATCCAAACAATCATTAACAAAGCAACACTTAAGCTACAGCACAACTATGTTCATTGTAGCATTATTTACCATAGCTAAAATATGGAACCCACCCAGATGCCTTTCAGTAGATGAATGGATTAAGAAAATGTGGTATATATTCGCAATGGAAGTCTATGCTTCTATCAGAAAGAATGGCCTCACCCCCTTCATAAGGAAATGGAAAGACATCGAAGAAAATCATAGTAAGTGAAATAAGCCAGACCCAAAGAAACATAGGCTCCATGGTTTCCCTCATTAGTAATAATTAGTATATGTCTAGGATAGTCTAGCAGAGGATCACAATAGCTCAATAGCCATGTACATATGACCAGATAAAATGATGCTAATCAAAATGAACTCCAATATATGGAAACAAGAAAGTTTTTTTTAATGCCTGTGTGAAGCTATTTCTTTCTTTTATTTTGTTTTTCTTTTTTCCTTTGGCTTATCTCTTGTCACTGTTTTTTATTTTGGTACCCTATGTCTTGTATGTACATTTATGTGATTTGGGGAAGTAAAGGGGAATAACAGAATGGTGACATAAAGGACAAAGGGTAAACCTCTGCAGCAGCAAATTCTCACAAGACAGTATATTGGAAATGAACTTTATAACTTAGGGGGTGGGAAGTTAGGGAGAGAGTGAGAGGAAAACAAGGGAGGGGTAACAATAGTTGACAAGAAATGTACTCATTATCTTACTTATGTAACTGTAAAACCTATGTACATCACCTTGACAATAAAATTAAATTAAATTTTAAAATTGATTAGAAAATAATTGCAACAAAATTATTATCAAACACTATTGCCTTGGCTATATGTCTAAGACTTTAAAAATAACTAATCCTGGGGCTGGGAAGGTAGCTCAGTGGCAGACTGTTTGCCTTGCATGTATGAGGCCCTGGGTTCGATTCCTCAGTACCACATAAGCAGAAAAAGCTGACAGTGGTGCTGTGGCTCAAGTGGTAAAGCACTAGCCTTGAGCTGAAGAGCTCAAGGACAACACTCAGGTCCAGAGTTCAGGTCCCAAGACGGACAAAAAAATGATACAAAAAATACACACGTACACGTACACACACACACACACACACACACACACACACACACACACACACACACACACAAAACGAATCCTCCTATCTAAACTCCCCACCAGAATCCTTAAAGCAATGAGCAATACACTACAATAGTTATGCTATTTAAGCCCTAAAGCACTATATAAGAGAATATGGATCCATGATACAAATGGTAGCACTTGCTCTGCTTAATTGAAATATGTGAATACTGGGGAGCTAAAGTAAAAGCAGGATTTGTCTATCTATCATTGTGACAAATGGACAGTTTATCGCTTTGCATTTGCTCAGCACTGCAGGAAAAGGGTCTAAGTTCAGAAAAATCTATTTCCCACAGAGCAATTATCAATTTTAATATTAAATTTTAAAATTATTTTTAATTTATCAACTGGTCCCCGAATTCAGGGTTGGAACTGTCAGATCTCTGCCTTGGATATTAGGCTGATGATGGGTCATGTCCCAAATCCATAGATAATGAACATTTTGTAAATGTGTAATGCAGATCATTTCTTTTTTCTCATTGTAAATTAATTGATCTTTTTCTGCCATTAGGGAGACCATTCAACTGCTCCACATTTTTTTCTGTCTCCTTCACGTCTTTTTGATTCAAACACAAAGCCAAACATTCCAAAATAAAACCCAATTTTAATTAAAGCTACCTGATCCCTAGAAAAGTGATATCCTCCTGCTTCATTGAGACTTTGAAAGTTTCCTGCTTTGATGCAGTGTTGAAAAAAGCAATAAGACAGAGGTGAGCAGCTTTAAAGTGACGGGTCAGCGAAGTATTGGTCTCCTTTCACCCTTCTCTCTAGTGACAGTGGAACTTCCCTCTGGTCCACAGTTCAGAATCCAAGAGACAATTTGCATTCAGTAAAACCACCAACCTCAGTAAACTCACACTCACCAAATCTCATATGCAGGAAGGTAAAGCTGCCAGGAGACCAGAGCACAGAGACCAGAGTTTAGCCCTGACTGGCAACAGGGAATCCCAAAATGTTAGAGGAGGTCAGACCCTAGGACACATCATAGTTTTCTTAGTTAACAGAACTCAAAATTTCCCCAATGCTTAAATATCAAGATCCACAGTAAGATGGCATTCTCCTAATCAAACCTAAGGAGATACTATACTCCCTAGGGCTAAAAAAAAAAAAATGCATCCTACCCAGATCTAAGTTTTTTCTAACCTCCAAGAGAAAAATAAATGATGAAATGTTTAAAACTCTTCACTAATCAGATGGACTAAATGCAAGATCGATATGTAATAATTTCTCTTCACTCACATAACTTATAAAAATCTGAATATGCCATGATTTTTTTTGTCTACCTTCCAGAATCGCATCACATTTTCAAAACTCCATTGCACAATAGGAGAACTGAACAAAAGAATTAATAGTTTATTGTGGAGATTAGTGAACACAAAGGTAAGCTAGGAATATGCCACCTTTCTTTCTAGGCAAAATACATCTTCCCATCAGTTTATATGAAAACAAATAGACTTGCCTATAACAATAAACAGTACAATTTTACCTCAAACTTAATGGACCCCGATAGACCTAAACTTTTATGAGGGAACATATGGCCATATGTAGTATGTGTAATATATGCAATATGCTATTGACACTGCAGCATCTCTTCAATTCTTTGCACAGAAGATGCTCCAAAACATTACATGAATGGAAAGATATGTACATGAGGGTACAAGTGGATCAATGGACAGATGTTTCAATGATTGTAAATGCATCAAAAGACTGTTTAATAATGCCCAGTAATCTGACAGGAACATAGAGAAGAGAGAACTCAGTTATCATGTAAAAGGTACAGTGGTTTTCCCCAAAGAAAAAAACTTTTAAGGCCACTTTGTCTCCCCAGAGGGAGAGAAGATCAATGCCAGCAGCCCAGCAGTTGCATAGTATATGCAGACCTGGTAGAAGAGGGAAAATTGAGGTGAAGAAATAGATTTCACTTGTGAGCTTTAAAGTAGTTATTATAAGCAATAGGGAAGAAGTAATTATTTTTTAAATGATAAGCACTACTTGGACAAAGTGACAATCTTCCATTTAAATGTAACTTTGTGAAAGGTGGCTATTTGGTAGGCATATGGCTCTACTTCTCTGGATGTCTTGAATCTCTTAGTGTGAAAAACATGGTAAGAGTCAAATTCAATCAGGTAATAAACTGCTGTTTGTGTTGTCATTTACCTAAAAAGCATAATGGAAGGACCTCTTTGCTCTCCCCTGACAACAGCACCTTATAAAAGCTGGGGGTGGGAGAGATTTAAAACTCTGTGTAAATGGAAGAGTGGAGCCTTTCCTACATCAAGATTTTCAACAGCATGCTTTAGTATAAGATGATTTTTTTTCTTTCTGACAATTTGCAACTTTTTCAACCACAGAAAAAGAAATAACTGAAAGCTTACATAACAAACAGCCCTGGAAATTAGAATCTGGTCTCTTCTTGAACACATCATTCAGATCCTAGATATATGCCAGACCTTCTTTTTTATCTGGCTTTTCCATGTGTTCTCTTCCCCATGGCTCCCCAGCCCTCAATTTCCTTTCAGTACCGATTTCACAGATCTCATTCAAACAGGAAAAGGAAAAACACCTCTTGTTTGTACCAATCAACCTGAAGCAATCAGAAAGGGCTCTCAAGCTCATGCTCTCACTCTTTCTCTCTGTCTGTCTGTCTGTCTGTCTGTCTGTCTGTCTGTCTGTCTGTCTGTCTCTCTCTCTCTCTCTCTCTCTCTCTCTCTCTCTCTCTCTCTCTCTCTCTCTCTCTCTGAAAGAACAAGGTTACACTTGCCTTTAAACCTACTGAGGCTTGCTAACCAAAATCTTAGTCTCAAAGAATGGGCTTTAAGCTTTCTAAAAATAGCAAGCTGAGCTTTAAGCAATAAACATCAGAGTAAACATCTAAGAGGACACATGGCAGGAGGTACATGATATTTCACCATCTACTTCAGAGCTGAGGGTCTAGAAATGGATATTCATTTCCCATAGGGGCTGTGGAAACTTGGATATAAGTAGTCTTGAAAGTAAAAAATAACTCTAGAGTAAAATAACCCCCAAGGCAACTGAAGATTCACAGAAGAGCCAATGGCCAGAAGGCCTGACATGGCACAAAATGCCTAGGTACCCTGATAAGATGCAGCAATCCTGTATATCTTCAGATGACTCATAATACATAAACTAGTAACATGGTAACTTCTCTGTATCCATGTGTTCCTTGCTCTCAGATTCAGTTAATCTCAGACAAAAAAAATCAGAAAAAATTTAAACACGTACAGACTTATAGTACACCAACTATCTAGATAACTTATACATTATACTAACTATTATGAATGACCAAGACCTGATTTAATGCAGGATGATATGTGTACATTATAGCAAATACTGTTTAAAGGAATTAAACATGTAAGGATATTGGTGTCCATAGAATGCTCTGAACAACCCCTGAGCTGATACTAAAGGATGATCGTATATGTATAAGCATATTTATATTTTTTCTTATTTTCATCCCCCTAAGACGTTTCATTCTTAAGGAATTAGCTTGTGACAAGACTAAGTTTTATTCTTTTGCTTTCTACAGCTTCCTTGTAAGCTCATAAAAGTGTAAAACAGTCAAATATTCCAACTAACAGCTTTTCATCAGTCTTCCTCTGCCCTCAATAATTCATCCCTCCTATGTTTACTTTAATACCTGTGCAGCATAAATATGCATGACATGGGGCTGTGTATATGCAAGCACTTTCATAGATAGACTATCTGCAGGAGACTTTTGACCTTGGTCTGAAGAGGAAAAAGTTACTGTACTAACTAGTGACAGAATAGACAGTCTCGTACTTTAAATAAAAGAGGAAGGTGAACAAACTGCATTCTCAAGAGAGAATTCTTCACAGCAATTTAGATTTCAGCCTAAGAGGTATGCTTTGTAAATTACATTTGAAAATAGTTACTTTTGGTTCAGGGTTTAACAAGGATAATGCCTATCCTCTTGCCAAAAACCTTACAGAGATGTTGTAGGAAATAATGAAAGACTGTCTGTGGAGTCTCCGCTACTTAAAATAAATATGATAATAAACACAAAGGTTTCTTATTAACTGTAGGATATATCCTGCCAGGAAAAAAAGCAACAAATAAAAGTAAGATATGGCTGGAACCTATTTATGCCCTAATCCAATTACTTTAGGTGTTTTGTTTACTTCTTTTTCTGACTCCTTTAAAAATTTTCAAGGACTGTATCAAGACTATAACACCTTATTTTCTCACTATTTAGAGTTTTCTTTTTCAGTAGATTGGCAAACAATACCAGGTATTAACAGGGATCAATACCAAATCCATAAATTGCTGGTAACTCTCCTCCCACGTGATCAAGAGCCAGTAAAAACAAGAAGATTTTGTTGTTGCCTTTGTTGAGTACTGTATGGCTTCAATCCCAAAGGAATTTTTCCTGATGCTTCAACCATCATTTTGTTGTGTCTGAAAACTCTTTTCTGTTTTCTGAGTCCATTTCTGTAAAATATACAAACTCAAGTGCTCAAGCTAACTCAAACTGAATCACCCTTCTTCACCATCTTTCAATGAAGTGTTCTGGTCTGTCCCCCTAAGGGAGATCTCATTTACAGATGTCATATTATGACAAACCTAACACAGATTTATGTACTAGCCTGTAATGGCACAATTAGGATCTTTATCTGCATAAAGAAACATAGGCCAGCAGGCATTTTTCACTTTTGCAACAAGCATCAACTAAACTTGGGAGGTTGTTGAAGTTAGAGCAGCAAGATATTGAATTGTAGTGATTAAGTTTTACTTAGTAATGCATGTCCTGGATCCAGAGTCAAACAATGAAATTTGTTCCTACAAGGATGCTAAAACTGTGCTGCAGGTTTTACTTCTGTTAGCAGGATCACAATTAACACAGTAAATGGTGTAAAGAAACTTCTTTCTTTTCTATATTGATAGACTCTTTCCCACTGCTACCCTTGGCTGAGCAGTTCCTGAATATAGAAGGTGGGGGACCACAGGATTTAACTTTTAATTCTCTTTTTTGTAATTTTCAGTTTGTCTGGCTTAGATAGGGTCTTTGGGATTTTTTTTGCCATCAGTTCAAAGCTAATTTTTTCAATGGAATTGTACCTTTTTTCACACAACCTAATGCTTGGGCATAGGGGGTGAATGTCAGTCCTCATGATTTGAGGCTAGAGATTTTGTTTCATGCTGCTATTAGTCTAACTGACCTAGTCATTGAGTGTACCCTGGATGGTTGTACTATTATATTCACATTTGAAACAAACAACTATCATCAGTACAGTTTTTGGAGCATTGGATCATCTCCCTAATGTAAGTCTGGTCTCACTAGCCACACTTAATGCTACATTGAGGTCTGTGACCTCTGCTTAGTTCTCTAGATCAGCACTCAGAGCATATTTTACTATTTGTTCCCTTCCTTCCAAGTCTTCTCCCCTTTTACCACAGGACAGAAGATCTATCTATTTTCTCTTCCTTCATCAAGGTACTGATTCAGGATGCTATAACATATCACCAGAAGCCAGATAGCATAGACAAAACAATTTTGGCTAAGATCAAGGTGCCAGAAAATTCAGTTCCTGATGGGGGCCCATGTTCTTGTCTGTCTTATTCCATCCTTGGTGGTGGTGGTAAAGGGAGCTTTCTAATCTCTCCTCTTGTGAAGCAGTGATCTCATCATGAGGACTCCACCTCTAAGGCCCACTTACCTCCCCAAGATCACATCTTCAAATATCATCACTCTGAGAATAGCAGTTCCAACACATGAATGTAGAGGGATACAATATTCAGTCAAATGCCATGGAACGTTCAGTTTCTTTGTTCTGAGTAACACATCCCTCCAGTCATCCCTTTGCAGAGATCATCACATGATTTGTGTTCGGCCTTGGAGGTAGAATGCTTCCAGGAACAAGATTTAAAGGGCAATAAAATATACAGCTTAATATTTTCAAAATATTACCCCCTTTACAAGGCACCATAATAAAAAGATTTTTCTAAAGGGGTCAAGTGAAGAAACTAGAGTATGTAAATGCATATGTGATACAGAGTGTGTGTATGCACACATGCATGATCCTGGCTCTCTTTGTCTGTGTGTTTGTACACTTGAGGTAGGAATCATAAGATTCATTGGGAGTACAGCAATCTCAGCCCAGGAGAGTCAAACCCTTTTGAATTATTCCAACCTTTGCCATGTCAAAACTTACAGACTATTTCATCACCTGCCATGGGTAATGGGGCCTTGAAACTAGACATGAGCTGTCAACCCAGAACACACTCCTCTCTAGGAATCTGTGTATTTCCTCCAGGAGGGATCAGGGACATATCAAATCATTAGAAACGGCCTTTCCAACTTCAGCTGGCCTTGACCTGGTATAAAATACATG
The DNA here is from genome assembly GCF_024711535.1 of Dipodomys merriami. NCBI lineage: Eukaryota > Metazoa > Chordata > Mammalia > Rodentia > Heteromyidae > Dipodomys > Dipodomys merriami. The sequence goes on from NW_027206290.1 coordinate 13,395,769, forward strand.
TTTCCTGAGAACACCTCATAATTTAGACTCTATGACAGAAGTCCCTTCTGGAGTTTTCCTGCAGAATATTTATTCTGCTCTCCCAGATTTCCTTATGGAGAATAGTCATAGGCCCTCTACTATAGAATCTATGGATTAAGTTGATTTTTATACAATCTCTCTCCCACCCACCACCTCTGGAATAAAGTAAGTGTTTCTTTCCAAACAGTATTCCAGTAGTCATTTTTAAGTAGACTCATCCATACAAAAAAATAGGGTAGAGGTAAGGGAAATCCAGTAAATGAAATTCCTACAGAAAGTTCCATCTGCTAAATAATTATTTGCCATAAACTCTGGAGGAGTAAATTGACCTCACCCATGGTACTTATCACATCTCACTTAGAAACAGTCTCCTTTTATAGTCAGAGTATAGTCTTATGGTTGCACATATATTTATAAGGTTTAGTCACATAAAATTTACTAGTAATCTTCTTCCTCCACAAATTTTCATTACTACTAATTGAGAGATGATTATAATTTATAACACAGTGCTTTTTTGGAATATAAAATTATAAACAGACTAATTTTTCTTAAACTTGTTTAGAAATATGTTACATTGAAGTGAGTATTCTAAATGGTGTTGTCCAAACAGACCACCATTTGGAAAGCTGGGCAAGTGGTGGTTCAAGACAAGTTTTCTAAATTGGAGAAAATTCCTCCTACTACTGTTGGTCATCTATAAATTGCAAGTGAGGGGATGGGAAGGTGGCTCAGTGGTAGAGTGCTTGCCTTGCATGCATGAGGCCCTGGGTTCGATTCCTCAGCACCACATAAGCAAAAAGAAAAAAGCCAGAAGTGGCGCTGTGGTTCAAGTGGTAGAGCGCTAGCCTTGAGCTGAAGAGCTGAGGGACAGCACCTAGGCCCAGAGTTCAGGCCCCAAGACCAGACCCAATAAATAAATAAATAAATAAATAAATAAATAAATAAATAAATAAATAGCAAGTGAAATTACAGGGTAATTGGAGGACACAGTGAAATGAACCCTGTAGTATCTGACACCATTATGAATGCATTTGGCAGATTATCTCCCACCCTTGAAACCAAGTCTAATGACCAGCAATTTGACATATATAAAATGTAGGAAGAAGCCAAGGTCAGATAAGTCTTCATACAGTCTCCACCATATGCCTTTGTTTCAGTAGAGCCTTGGGCTCTGACTGAGGCACCTATGTAAGAAGTATAAGTAGCATAGGATAATAGTCAACATAAAGAATATAGTAATTGATCAAGAAAGAACAACAGCTTCCATGGCTGGCCTCAAACCCCATAAGTTCTCTGCATAGCCAACCTTGATATTGTTGATAGACATATCTCTCTTGTGTGGGCCTTCTGTGGGTCAGATGTTTGTTGTACATGGAGCTAAGTCAGATGGATATAGTGATAGGCTTTGCATTGTGTAGTTGGACAATAAGAAGTATAGCTAAAATTTCCATTAGTTGTAACTGCTGGTAGAGGGGTAAGTATTGAGTAATATGAAGAAGATTTCTGAGCTGTGACCTGAGGAACAAACACGATCCCAAGGCCCACAATTAAGGAAACTGCCCACATTATTTTCTCTTCATCTTGATTCAAATTTTCTGCACTTCTCTGCCCCCACCCCACCCCGTTATATTTATGTTGAATAAAATCAGTTTTGGTTCAGAACCAGTTTGTTTACCTTACCAATCCTTCTCAGTTTCTTATAAAGTTAAGTATTAACCTCTATTTAGTAGAATTTCACAGGAGTCACTGGATTCTGAGTCAATTGCCCTCTCATCTTAATGCTGACTACAGAACAGGCTCTTGTGGTAAAGGAAGGCCATGTATATTTTATAGCACAAAGCAAGTATTAGATGATTTTCTGTTTGTTTGTTTGTTCGGAGTTAATATTTGGTAATACCAAGTTCAATGTATTCTGATGGAAGGATTCAAAATGCAATTTTAAATTGGCTAAAAATATAGGCATCTTTATCTTGTAAAGCATATATAATTTGTACTTGTGTAAATACACTGGGAACATGTTTATTTGTTCACCTAGAGTCTTTTTTATACAGTTTACAGAAACCAACTCAAATTATCTTGAACATAATAAAAGAGAATTCATCAAATTATCAGCTGGCTAGACCAGGGTCCTCTTGCTCCCTCCCTCACTTTTTCAGATCTTGGTTCTGCTTTCTTTTTATATATCACGACAAAAAAAAATTAGTCTCAAACAACTCAATTCAAAGTTTGTGTCCTAACCAATTCTGTAAAATTCCTGAGAATGTTAACTGGTTATGTATACTGGGTCATGTATACATCAATGATCAGGCACACCAGCAGAGAAGGGACAATGTGAGTGGCCATAGTGAGTCACATGCCTGCAATCAAGACCCCGGAGCCAACTGCCTATCATCTTCTCCACCAGACTGGGACAGTTTGTGAAGGACAAGAGTAAACATTGTGACAGCTATTTTATTATAAGAAATAATCACATGTGGTGCATATTTTAGCTGGAGAATATTTGAATGTATATAGCCTTATTGCTAGTTTACCTTGCAATTGTCATTCTGTTATATTTACAATCTTATTCCAGCTCCAAGAGAATGAACCTCCCAAAAGGTTAATATGAACCACAAGCTCAGTCTGAAATGAAAGTTAACTCTCTGGAGAAATGACACAGGAAATTCAGAGAAACTTCACCTGGGAAGAATTGTCAGTGAAACATATAGGTAATAAACAATTATACAGAAGGTAATAAGCAAGTTACATCTGCTTCTAGCACACAAACTCAATGCATTACTTTGATTACTTTGATTATAAGAATATCTTTCTAGATGTCATGGCTCACATCTATAATCCTAGCTACTCAGGAAGCAAAAGATTCAGAGGATTGTGGTTCAAGGCCAGCTTGGGCAAAAGTTAGAGGGCTTCTATCTCAACCAATAAAACTGGACATAGTGGCACACTCCTGTCATTCCAGCTACTTAGAAAGCATGTATAAGAAGATCACAGTCCACCCTGTCTGGGCATAAATTCAGGATCCTATCTCAAAAATAACTAAAGCAAAAAGAGTTAAGACATGGCTCAAATGATGGAAGGCCCTGCATTCAAACCACATTTTACAAAAAAGAAAAAAATAAAAACTTATTCAAGTACATAAACATCTACACATAAAAGCATGGACTGAAACTTTCATTTTAAGGGAATTGTGGGTTAATTAAAACAATTCCAGTGCCAGTAAAGACTTGCAGGATATAAATGCAGAGAAAGACTAGGAAGACAAGGATTATTTAGTGGAGAGAAAAGAATAACATATCTTTCATTCACTTTTTTATTTCACTAGAGCTCATGAAACTATGCTTAAACAATTACCAAAAACATTAAGTTGTTCTTTGATAGAAATTTTACTAGGGCCTAAGGACAAAAAAATCACTTGTTTAGTTAGAAAGAAAGCCTCTTTAATGGATAATTAAAATATTCTGTAATAAAAGTCTGTAAGAACTGCTACGAGAACATATGATACAAGTTTAAGATGTCACACTTGCAATTGACCAAGAAGTATATATCCCTATATTATCAGAAAGTCCACCATCAAAAGTTGATTTGTCTGGGATAAACAATATCTTCTGCTAAATTTTAAATAGACTTGCTAAGAATATCAGCTTAATCAGGGTTGTCCGTTGTTCTCACTTGGTGTGACTTAATCAATCTGATCATTTCCTTGTTAACAAGCACCTCAAATCAGTAAACTCCGGAAATAGCATTTTCATGGGGCTTGAAGAGCAAGAATAATGGAAGAAAGGAGTGTTGGACTGGCTCACAGCAATTGGGAGCCAGTGTGGCATTCTCTAAGAGACCAATTAAGACTCAGGATGACCCAGGACAGCTGTGCTCCCTTCTTCTATTTACTCATGGGATACATCAGCCATTTAAAAACTTTGATAATGTAGAAAGGACAATTAAACAATTGACTATTTGGCTGGCTCTGGGCTCACCAGGAAGAACTGGATGAATTTTCCACTGTGCATCTCCTGTGTCCCCACCAGTACAACCAGATGTTTAGGTTCTCGGGCCTTATGGAAAAGTTAATAGATGCAGATGGATTTGGGAAGGCAGTGATACAAAGGTCTATGCACAGTCACTATATTAGTCAGCTTTCTGTCACTACAATTAAATGCCTGACATAATTTATGAGGGAAAAAGTTTGTTTCAATTCACTGCTCTCAAAGTTCTAGTCCATGACCACATGGATCCTTTGCTTTGGGCCCTGTGCATGGTGGAATGAACTCCTCACCATTACCAGCCAGAAAGCAAAAGGAAGGGAATAAATAGGTCAGAAGCCATAATCCAGAATTCCCTTTAAGGTCATGTTCTCAATGGCCTAAGGATTTCCCATATGGCCAAAGCCTCTATTACTCCCCAAAGTGATATTCTGAAGACCAAGACTTTTAAAAAATGGATCTTTGTGAAACATTCAATCTCAAAACTAGAGCATTGATCCAATCAAGACAATTGAACTGTATCTGTGTGGATTTGTATTAGAAAGACACCTTCCCAATAGCAGGGATATGTAGGAAGAGGAGCCCTATTGAACTATTTGTGGGAATGTAAACCAGTACAACCACTCTGGACAGCAGTCTGGAGGTTCCTCAAAAATACTACAAGGAGATCTTCCCTACACCTAGCCATACCCACTCATGGGCATCAACCCAGAACATCGTGAACCAGGATGCCATCAAGACACTTGGTTTTTTTTCCTCTTGCTATTGTTTCTAACGTATTTATAAGGTACCACTTTTTTTGTTGTTGTTGCTTTGTATGTCCCTCCCCCATGGTATAACCGCTGTTTTCACTGTATTTGATGTTGGTATAATTTGGGGAAGGGAAGGGAAAAAGCAAATTGTTTAAATAGGGATACAGGTGGACCCATTGCAACAATGAGATGTACAAGACACTATGTCAAAAAATAAACTTTACAATTTAGGCGCGGGAAGGGGAGGGGGGCGGAGTGTAGTTGTGGAGATGGGAGGGAAGGGATGGTACGGGAAAAACAAAGGAGGAGGCAACAATGCTTGATAAGAAATGTACTCATTCGTAGGACATCTTCAAGTATCATTTGTAGGGCTGGTTTGGTGGAGATATATTGTTTCAGTTTTTCTTTGCTATGGAAGGTTTTTATTTGACCTTCGGTTATGAAGGAGAGTTTAGCTGGGTACAGTATACTTGGTTGATAGTTGTTTGTCTTTAGGGCATGGCATACATCATTCCAGGCTCTTCTTGCTTTAATTGTCTCTGCTGAGAAATCTGAGGTGATTCTAATTTGTTTCCCTTTATAGGTGATTGATCTTTTCTCCTTGACAGCTTTAAGGATCCTTTCCTTGGTCTGAATTGCCGATTATAATGTGATGGTGGAATATCCTGTTGTGGTCTGGTCTATCTGGGATTCTAAAAACTTCTTGTATCTGAATGGGCCTATCTTTTTGCATGTTTGGGAAGTTCCCTGCTAGGATCCTGTTAAACAAATTTCCTAGACCATTAACTTCTGTCTCTAGGTGCTCCTCTACACCCTATCCTTAGATTAGGCCTTCTGATGGTGTCTTCCAGGTGTTGGATACATCTATCATATTTCTTGGACTTGTCTTGGATAGTTGTATGTTCTTTCTCTGTAATATCTAGGCTGTCTTCAATCCCTGAGATTCGATCTTCTGCATGGTCTAACCTACTGCCAGGACTTTCTACTTTGTTTTTTATTTCTTTTCCTTCTAATTGGTCGGCTTTGATGGCTTCAAATTCTTTGTTGGAGCTTTGTTTTAGATCTTGTATGAACTTCTTTACTTCCTTAATTTGGTGTTCAGTGTTCATTCTCAAATCACTTAGTTGATTGGTTATGGTTTCCTTGGACTCCTTTTCCTTCTGTTGGGCTCCATTCAGCATTCTCTTTGTGGTCTCCCTGAATTCTTTCAGCTGTCTGTTTATGGATTCCATGAATACCTCTATTAATATTTGTCTATTCTCATCCCGCTCTCTCAATTCCTGTATTACTCTTTGATTAGCTTCCTCACGTTCACACAATTCTATAATTCTCTTTAACTTTTATGAGCCTGCTCACGCAATTCCTGTGTTTCTCTTTGACTGTTCTCAGCCTGCTCACGCAGTTCCTGTCTTTCTCTTTGACTGTACTCAGCCTGCTCATGCAATTCCATTATTTCTCTTTGTTCTCAACTTGCTCATGCAATTCCTGTAGTAATCTTTGAGTAGCTTCCTCACACTCACAAGATTCCTGTATTAATCTTTGGTTTGCCTCCTCTCACTCCTTATCACGTTCATACTGAGTCCTGTGTAGGTTTTCAATCTTTTCATTCATCATGTTTAACAGTACTGTTTGGAGAGCTTTTTGGGAATTCTCCTCTGGATTATTCATTAACTGTTCTGTCACCTGATTATCCTGAGTGTAAGTTGAGATACCCGGACTTCCATTTTTCTTGTGTTTTTCCGACTTGATCTGCCCATTTGGTATGAAAGTAACACCAATTTTGTGCCAGAACACTATTTTAAGGCAAGCATCAACCAGAGTCCTGTAGTTGCACAGTCAAAATGGCTGCAGATACAATCTAGTTCAACAGATACAATTTATTCAACATCAAACAACTATAGATTAATGGGCTAAGAACAGCAAAGAAGGATTTGGAAAACTAGAAATTATTAGGTTTAGGGAGAAATGTGGGGGAAAATAGCATTAGAGGGATGTGGAGAGGTAATAGGAGAGTGAATTTAACCAAGTCCTAATCTCAGAGAGGGAAATGGATTGCACAGAATGATAGGAGAGAGATTAAAACAACAACAACAACAAATGGAAAAACAAAATTTAAATTTAAAAAGTGAAACATTTAAAAGTTTGTAAGTATAAAGAAATGATATTGAGAGAAGAAAAGGATAGGATGAGAGGAGGGGAGGGACAGAAAAGAAACATGAAAAACTAAAACATAAACATTCTTAAAATTAGTTACTTGAAAATTATATAGGTATAAAGAGATGATACTGCTATTAAAGAAGTTAAACCTAAGAGGTTGTGAATTGAGTAATAAATTTCTGAATTAAGTATGTACACAATGGGGGACAAGGTCTAAAAATTTATGACGGGTATATAACTGGGATGAGCAGAACAGCAATTAAGTCACGCAAAAAAGAAAAAAAGAGAGAAAAAAAATAAAAATAAATAAGAAAGACCTAAAGGTCAAAACAGATTTTTTTTAAAAAGCACACACACACATACATACCTAAAATAAAAATTATGAGAGGAAAAAAAAGATTAATAGGAAACAATTAAAAAAATAAAAAAATTTCAAAATGTACAAAAAAGAGGTCTTTGATTTTTTTTTGGGGGGGGAGGAAGAAGATACAGTATCTCTCTTGTGTCTGTTACCGGTCTCTTGGTGGAGTCTTTGGTCCACTTGTGGTATATGGTTTTCCTGTGGCTTGATTGGTTTCTTAAGTCAATTTGTTTGAGCAGGCAGAAAAATGCTCTACGTTACCCAGGATTTTGTGATCTTCCTCCCAGGCTAGTTCAATGGGAGGGAGATCTGCTTTGAGTATCACAAAAGAGGGAGTGATCAATAGACATGTGAAGAAATGCTCAACTTCCCTAGCCATAAAAGAAATGCAAATCAGAACAACATTGAGATACCACCTCACCCCAGTTAGAATGGCTATAAGCAAGACACTAATAGCAACAGATGCTGGAGGGGATGTGGACAGAAGGGAACCCTACTGCATTGTTGGTGGGAATGTAAACTTGTTCAACCACTTTGGAAAGTAGTATGGAGGTTCCTCAAATGACTCCACATAGAGCTCCCCTATGACCCAGCAATCTCATTTTTGGGCATTTACTCGAATGATCACAAACAAGACCATACTAAAGCTACCAGCACAACTATGCTTATTGCAGCATTATTTACCATAGCTAAGATATGGAACCAATCCAGATGCCCCTCAGTAGATGAATGGATCAAGAAAATGTGGTATGTATACACAATGGAATTCTATGCCTCCATCAGAAAAAATGACATTGCCCCATTTGTTAAGAAATGGAAAGACTTGGAAAAAAATATATTAAATGAAGTAAGCCAGGCTCTAAAAAACATAGGTCCCATGGTTTCCCTTGTTTGCAATAACTAGTATATGTCTGAGACAAGCAGAAATGTTCAGATAAGTTGACCTTAGGCAAAATGAACCCCAAGATAAGGACTCCAATGGTTTTTCTTTCTTGCTATTGTTTCTAACATATTTATAAGATGATTTCTTTGTTGCTTTGTATGTCCCTCCCCCACAGTATAACCCCTGTTTTCACTGTATTTGATACTGGTTTAATTTGTGGAAGGGAAGGGAAAAAACAAATTGTTTAAATAGGGATACAGGTGGACCCATTGCAACAATGAGTTGTGCAAGACGTTATGTCAAAAAAAGAACTTTACAACTTTGTCACGGGGCAGGGGGGAAGATGGGGAGGGATGGGAAGGGGAAACAAAGGAAGAGGCAACCATGCTTGATAAGAAATGTACTCATTACCTTGCTCATGTAACCGTAACCCCTCCTCTGTACAGTACATTCACAATAAAAAACTTATGTTTAAAAAAGACACTTGCATACCCATGTTCATTGCTATACTACTCACAATATTGTGGTACAAAAGGAGAAAAATAAATGATTTTAATAATGACCCCCCAAAAAGAAAAGAAAGACATCTTCCCATACCAAGGAGGTCATGGATATTCAGGGACTAAGAATATAATGAAATGAGATAGGCAGATTCTGAGAGTGTTATGGGGACCTTGAACCACACCAGACCAAATGTCATAGTCCTGAAGAACACTAGAGGAATGTCCCCTGGATTGAGAACCAGCTAGTTATTATGAATCTATACAAACACCAGAATTCCTATAATCTATATAAACACCAGAATCTATATAAGCACCAGAAGTAGTAAGAATCCAATAGGCTGCACAAGAACTGTGACAAATACCTAAGGAAACAATCTCAAACAATTTCAAACTTCAAACTATGAAGTTTCAGAGGTTTGAATCCAGAGTTGGCTGGGTCCATTGCTGAGTACCTGAGGTGAGGCTGGATAGCATGGTGAAGAATTCATGTTAAGTGAAGCAAAGCAGCTCACCTCATGGAATACTGGAAGTAGAGTACTGGAAGTAGAGGGCTGTGTGCAAGATATATTACTCCAAGGCATGATCTAGTGACCTCCTTCTGCCAACTAGGCTCCACCTCCCACTTACTAATCATTTCCTAATAATATCATCATATAAATCTATATTCCATTGATTAGGTCAGAACACTCAGGATCAAACCCTTCCCCAAACCCCACTGGCTTAATTCAGGAATGACAGGGACCTATAATGAGACATGCATTAAGTAAACTTGTTGTTGTTGTTGTTGTTGTTGTTTGCATTTACACAAACCTAGATGGTATAGAATCTTATGCATCTAGACTAGATCCTAACTTAATGGAACCCCCATCTTTGATTAGAATGTTCCACAGTGCATGACTAGATATACATCTTCTATTGGTTCTTTTCTCTGGAAGACTCTGACTAACATGATGACCCATGAAACCATCTCTGTAATTTAGTACCAAGTTCAGTTTTGGAAACACCCATCATAGCTTTTTAATTTGTGTTTGTAGAGTAAACAAGTGGATGAATGAAATACTGAGTTTAATCTCATAGGACCTGGGAAGTTAGATACACATTCTATACTCTCTAGATTCTTTCCAGGGAGTGAGCAGCCACTTCCCATACTTCTTGAGGGTATCAAAGCTAACCAGTCTGCTAATGCTCTCAAGCCCCATAGTGATTTATTCCACCGCCTTAAGCTATATTCCTGATTACTGCTTATCCAAAGGGCCAGATCACTCTGGTGGGCATGACATTTTTCTACTATATTTCAAGTATGAGTGCAAAAAGCTGACTTCCAGCTATAACAGGATTATTTGCGATGGCTGCTTAACACATCTATGACATTGTGGCAGAAATCTAAAGTAGAAACATTTTATGGAGGGATGCAGAAGCCAAAATAAATACCTTGCATGTTTGTAATCAGCTGGCTCCTAGTAGTATTCATTTATTGATAAGATCCAAAGCACATCTCTATGTTTTCATACGTACAACACAAACAAAGAAAAGAACATGTTGGTAGGAACTGAGTCATATTTTTAGATAAAATGTCATGAAAGTTAAGAAAAGAATGAAAGAGAAAATAGGCAAGATCATAAGACAATGCATTCCAGCAGTCAATGGAGGTCATTTTTCTCAAAGGCATGCTTCCGTGGCTTCCATCAGGTCACAAACCGTGGCGTTCACCAGTCTAACAAAGCCATACTGGGTGTCTGGTAGTTTGGAAAGTTTTCTGCAAATGGAGGTTTTCTAAATGACTGCTTACAGTGCCATGCTGGTGGCATTAAGTGCCTGGGAAATACCAAGAGCTAAATGTTTCCCCTTTTTCATTTTCTAAATTTCATAGCCTGATAGCAGCCAGGCTGCAGGCATTGTATTTTTGAAAGGCTTATTGCACTTCCCAAGAAGTTAAAGTCACTCAGTGTTTGCCCCCTTGGCTTGAGACACCAACCGCAACATACTGCAATCACACAGCTGCAACAGACTGTCTCTGGTGGCTCACTCCTTAATGATATTCCAAACATCCCATTCCCTTCTATTATGTAGATTCCTTGCTACCAACTCCCTTCTGCTGCTTGTAAGCCTTTTTTCTAGTTTTGTATTTACTTTATTTATCTTACCTTCACACTTCCCTGACCTGATTACCCTTAGATATAATCACTCCTGTTTCCCTTTATGTATCAGTGGCTGCTGCTTGATATTATGGTGTTATTTTAATATTGTAAAGGAAAATGATAAAGGCCAATCAATTACTTTGTATTATCCATTGTGTTCCATTGGGATTGATTTTCTTCTATGTAATCAGGTTTACAGCCATAAAAACAAAGATTAAAAGGGGTTTTCTTTCTATTTTTCATATTCAAAGGAGTTGTATTACTAATCCTGGCTCATAATGGGCCTGCTAAGGGAACTAAATCTCAGCTAGAGAAACAGAGGCCCTCGGAGGTGACTTGAACCAGGTATGGGACCCAAGGCTGGGGCTTGGGCTTTGGCCCAAGTCTCAAGCATTAATTTTCCCTACTGCTGTGTAGAAAAACCTGGCATCACATTTATTATCTAATAAACAGCAATCTTACCTTGACTGCACATTTTTGCATATCATAAGAGATTCCCACCTTGTCACTTTGCCTTCTCCTCACCACATAAATTGCTTAAAATCTCTTATGTCAAATAACCTAGAAATATGCTGATAATGAATCTCTTCCCCAGTGCTTCTGTGCTATTCACTCACTTAAACTTCAGTTGCTTGCTGAGGCTCTTGGTCCTTGAGAATAAATATACATAAGATGCGAGCAGGGCACATTCAAATGCCAGGAGATAATACAAAGCAAGGCAAGCAGCTTGCAGGTTTCTCCTGCAAAAATTCCCAGTCTCTCTACAACAGGGAGAAAGAATCTCCAAGCCAGGAATCAGCTTCAAAGGGATGAGCTACAGAGACAAAGTCCTCTAATCACTGGCTTTACTTGCACAGAGATTGATGAGCTGGTAGGCAGCCTTAGGCAAGATGGAGAACATAGACCCTTTGCAGCCCACCTCAGCTGCCAGCGCTGTACTCTTTACAATTCCTGTGGTCAAACAGGTAGATTGTCATTAGTCTTTTATTTGGTAGGAAAAAAAAAAACTATGCAGAAACTTTATCTGCACAGATGCTCCAAAGCCATAGTTTTGCCTAACCTTCTTTAATTTTTAAGAAGTTCTAGATTCTCTTGTCTTCATCTCACTCCTCAACTATTTGTTTCCTGAAATAAGCCAGGAACAGATGTTTAAAATCACCCCAGATTACAAAGATTTGTGATCTCAATGTTCTCCAGCACTGTGCAGACACAACTAGTTGCTGTCAGAGTCACAAAGACAAGATCCTGATGCTGGACTCCTAGTGCAATGATCTGCAATTCTCCCATTCAGCGGAAAGATCCTGCAGCTCCCAGCTCATAGATTCCATTGAGAAGCCCCCGAGATTCTGTTCTCGAAGGTCCAATGCTCTAAAAATACTGTTTCATTCAGTTGCCACAGTTCAAATTAAATCTTCTTTGGGATACAGTGTGAATTTTATTTGCTGCTGATATTATGGGAGGGAACGTGTATAATCTGGAAGAGAAAAGCAGTGATCTATACCTGTGCATTCCTGGAAGGTTCTTCACAAAACCACACTCTGTTCATGCTCTGCCTGCAGTCTCTGAGTGACACTTAATCCTTCCTGATCCCTGAGCCTCTTTTTTTGTCTGGCAGCTGCCTGGTCCCCAAGATCCTCAGGGGCAGCATGGTTGCCTGACAAGCAAATGAAGCCAGGAGGAAATAAGGAAGACCTGACACAAAGCCATTCCCTCTCACAACAAAGCCCCGAGCTCCTGTTTGCTCATTTGGTTAAAGTCTTCAACTGCCTCCCGCAGCACCCTCCCTCTGAGAGTTCATGCTCAGAGGCACTGAGTAATTTTTATTGTATAACAAACAGTTGCTTAAATAGGATGTCTCCAAATGGTCATTCTCTCTCCCTCCACCTCCACCTGCCACAAATCTCCAGGGTGTGTGGCAGCCCTGCAGCTGTCATCCTGCCCGCCCTCCACTCACTAGCCCCCATAAATAAGCTCCAGGATTAGCAGGGCCAACAGAGACTTGTATAGCCCTGGGAGTGGCCGAATGATCTGGAACTTTAAAGAAAGCATTCCAAATGCTTTGTGGCACACTTAGCACTTTGAGACTGGAGAAAGCTGTGGGAATGGGGTCAGATTTCCTCCTTGGGGGAAATGACTCAAAGAGGTTTTAAAATTTATAGTCTGTGTTGTGATAATAAATAAAAATAAAATGTACCTCCCAAACTCAGAGTTTCTGTGGCTGAAGAAATCCTCTGGGGTTAACTCCCTCTATAGCTATTCTGACAAAAACTGGAGAGGAGTTTCTACAAACCTGCTCCGGGATTGTGTCTCTCCTGTCCCTGAGCAATCTCCCACATGCATTTGCATTCTATTAGCCTCCATCCTTTTACCTGGGACAGTCCTCTGCCACCAGCATGGACACCCTGCCCCTCCCCACACTCCTGGCCAGCTCTCACTATATGGCTGCTTTCTTTCCTTTGGTTTCCACCAGCTTAGGCACAGAACTTCTTCCTAATCAAAGCAGCTCCATTAAGCCACTAAGGAGCACTTCAGCATCTAATGACAAAGTGTCCCTGAATGTTCCTCTCATTTTATTACCCTTCACGGTGGTCCCAACCCAGGCCCAGTCACATGTGTCTGAAGCCCATCCCAGAAAGAAGATGTGTCTTAATTAAGTTTAGGCATTTAAAAATGTAGTCTTCTATATAATCATTATCTTCCCAGAATACAAAAATATTGTTGTTTGAGGTAAGACTTGGAAGTTGCACTAACTTTTTTTTTTCTTTATTTGGTGTGTCTGTACCAGGACTTGAACTCAAGGCCTAGGCACTGGCCCTTAGCTTTTTGCCCAGGGCTAGCACTCTACCACATGAGCCACACTTCTGCTTCGAGCTTTTAGCTAGTTAATTGTAGATAGTCCCACAGGCGTTTCTGTTCCAGCTGACTTTGAACTCTGATCTTTGGATCTCAGCTTCCTGAGTAGCTAAGATTACAGGTATGAATCACTGTCACTTCACAATCAATGCCTATTCGAAATTGTTTCCTAACATAAAGACAGTAGATGAGTTTGGAAATAGAGAATTTGTCCTAATTTACTTGCTTGTGCATTATGGTTCTAATTGTACTTTATATAACCTATTGTTGTTGGATCCTGTCAGGGTCTTGGGAAATCTAGCAAAAACAATGTGGAATGAATTCCATGTGTGAAATCTACAGGCATCTTTTTTCCCTTCGCCTTATATTAAGTTAGACTTTATAACACTCCATGGCCCATATGAAAAGCATTTCAAGTGATTTGGATGAAATTATCTCCTGAAACTAATTTCTCACATAAAAAATTGAACCAAGTGAAATGTTCTTATAAGCAGCTGACAGGTAAAGATTCTTCAGTGAGATAACTTCAGTTTGGGAATATTCTTAGATTAAGTATATCAATTGAGCAAATAATCTAAGTCATTTGTAGATTTCTTTTTGGTGTTGGTACTGAGGCTTGAACTTAAAGCCTGAGTACTGTCCCTTAGCATTTTTGCTCAAGTCTGGCACTCTATCACCTCTGCACTAAAGGCTTTTTGGTGATTAATTGGAGATGAAAGTTTCACAGACTTTTCTGCCTAGGCTTTGAAGCACTATCATCAGATCTCATCCTCCTATTAGCTAGAATGATAGGCACCAGCCACTGCCACCCAGCTTGTAGAAAGTGAGTTAAAGGTTTATGTTTCAGAAATCTCCTTTGTCCCCATATCAAATTTCACATAGTATAAAATCCTGTGTGGTACTCCTTACCATGCATATTACATGAAGCATCGGAGAGGGATCTGACACCATTTAGTGTTACAGTAAGAACAAAATAATAAGGGTGTCTCTGTAGTCTAAACCCAAAACAAAGGCAGGTTTACTTCTCCAAACACATTTATCATTGGAGAGATAGAGATGTACAATTATTTCCCTGAGCAGCAGTTAGTAATTTTAGTGATTAAAATGGCCCAGGAAGAATAGCAAGCACTTCATGCACACTCCTTTAACCTTTACTAGCAACTTTTTAAATTTCCTTACCCTCATTTTACAGGAAAGGAAGTAGCTAATGTTAAACATCACACTCAAGGCTACTCAGCTGCTAACTGGCAGAGGCAGAATGAAACACAGGCCAGTCTCTCTATCACCGAAGCCTTATTACAACAGGACAGCATAAAAACAGTTTGGGTTCTTGATGACTGTTTTTAATGCATGCAGAATTTAGTGACTGTAGAAGAGCTGATGTTTGAATATTGTAGAGGAGATCCCAGAGGAAAAAGTTGGGTCTGCAAGGAAAGTAAACTTTTATTACTGTGTTGTTTCAGAAGACTTGGCAGCTAGAACTGGAGTGTATTACTCTGTTACTTAATCAGTATTATACAGCACCACTTAATCCTTTTTATGGCTTAGCTTGTCTTGTAATGTTGTTGTACTGCTGATAAACCCATTCACAGGAAGAATGTACCTTTAAAAGATCAACACCAGGCTCTGTTTTAAAAGTAAGGACCTTTCTCTGTGAAATTTTCTATTCTATCACAGCACCTATTACAACAGACACTAAAATCAGGAGTGCTTGGCAAAGGCTTAAGAGAGGTAAACCAATTTTTAAAAAACACGTAGTAATTATACTGTCCTCTGAGACAAGGCATGAGTCCTCTTAAACCACAGCTTTAACGCATCCAGGTTTAATTTTTATCATCATATGTATCAAGTACATTAACAGTTAAAACCATGGCAGAACATTTTTAAAAAATCACATCAGTCCTGAAAACTGGCAGTTTCTCTTTTCTGACTAGTAAAGACAATATTTATTATACATGCCTTCTGCAATAGCAAGGCTTCTTCCAGTCCAGTATCCACTCTTCTGGCAATTTTAATTTCATTAAAATAAGCATGCTTAAATAGGAGTGTTCTTAACATAGCATGCCAGTGACAGCTTTAGTCTGCTTCCTTTGAGAATCAATTAGCAGCCAAATAACAATACAGACTTCAGTAATGATACAAGTCTGTGATATTTTCCCAAATTACCTAGAGCAAGGTGTATGGCCACAGAGAGCTTTTGGTCACCAGAGAAGGCATGAAAGGATATACCACATGAGTATGAAGTTATCTAGTAATAATCTATAGGAAAATAAAAAGTATCTGAGGCTACAAAGCCAGCTGTTACAAATAATAAATAACATTTGCATCACTGTGCTTTTGGTTTTATTGGCTGGTTGTACCATGCATTTTCTCTGAACTTAGTGCTTGCTTCTTTCTTCTCCTTCCTTTTTTTTTTTTTTTTTGTGACCAGTAGCAATTAAAACATCCAGTAGATGCCTTTGTTTGTTTCAGATGTAGGAAGGATGGTCCAGCTTCATTTCAGAAAGAGATGCTCACAAGGAAAGGATTAGAAAGTGCTATGCAAAGCTGTGAAACACTATATTTAAATTGGAATCAGGCAATTCATCGTGGAGGAGGGAAAACAAGCCCTCACTTATACAGTACCTACAATGCAAGTGGCAAGGGAGGCAGGAAAGCTTATTTTTAGAAGTCTTTGCTAAGTCTTTATAAGCATCTCAATCTTTGTTTGAAAAAAAAAAAGACACAGATATGCACATATAAAATTTTAGCAGTTGACTGCCTAGAGTGAGGCTTTTCGTAGCAGAATATACAAATTGTATTTTTATGGTTCTTTATTTATACTGAAATAACCGTTTTAATAAAATGATTCACTTAGATTATTTTACTGCTCTTCATTATGGATCTTCCTGTTTTTATATTTGTTCTTGCCTTTCTCTTGGTTAAAATGAAAATGTGTGACTCTGTAATTAATCACAAATCTATTCGATTTTGGAAGTACTTTAAAAATACTTGCTTCTAAATATCTTGCCAAAATAACTTTCTATGAATGTAAAGATCAAATCAATACAAACCACTTGGTTGCTAAAATAAGTTATGCTTAAGCTAAGTTAACCATTACTCAGAGCAAATACTTAGCATTTTTATTGAGGAGAGAGTGAAGTAAGTCCTAATACAAAAGAACTTGCCTCCTTCCTCCTTCCCAAACATTAGCTGATACTACGATCTACACAATGCATTTATTCACAATGGTAAGGCATTTTGTTTTTTGTATGGCTACTAATTTGTTTGCTTGAAGGATAGTGATGGCTATTACCTTATATTTAAAATATAAAAATCTAAAGTCTATCCTGTGAAAAGATTTTTTATGTAATATTTGCCCCCATTTGTCTTAAAGCATGAATCTTATATTCAGTCTTGTAACTGGATTTTGTATCTAGACTGCAGTAAATCCAATTAAAATCAACAGGACTTATATTCATGGAGATGAAGGTTGAAAAACTGTGACATTATGTGAATGCCTGTTACATGTCCGTTAGCAACCTGAGGGCATTTTGACAGCCTATGGAGCATTTATGGTACAAGCAAAAATAAAGATTGTATCAATAGGCAGTAATTATTTCTCACCTTATGTCAAAGTTATGCTCAAAATCAACATTAAGCAGATCGGTTACTGTTAATGTCCAATTCATCTGCTAAAATAAAATTTAAATTTAGGATTTTGAACACTGGAAAATTCAAGAGGGCAGTCTCTTTGTTTTGAATGCCTCATTGTGGAAATATTCCACATGGTACTCTGATAACATCTGGTGCATCTAAAGAATTAAAATAAAAAGATTTCAGTTCAAAAATATAAGTTAAGATAAATGCTGCCTTGATTATACCTATTCTCTCCCAGAATGGGTTGTTGCTTGAAATATAAAATATACACATGAAGATCACACACATGCATACAACATACACATACACACACACACACACACACACACACACACACACACACACACACACACACACACACACACAGAGTCTCTCCTCCACCTAATTTGCAAAGTTAATGTTCCTTCACAGAGAATATATTTGGAATAAGATGGATTAAATGTATTGGTATTGGTTGGATTTTAGAATGCAATAAAAATGATTACATTAAAAATGACTATATTTAAATTCGGCAAATTTATTATTATTACTCATTGCATTTAAAGAAACTTGGACTAGAGATCAAAGTGCATTTTGATTTGATTGAAAATTTCCAACCACCCATCCCCATTTTTTTCAATCCCGTAAAGTTAGAACGCAGCCTGGGAGTCGGCTCTGCTCTAATCAAGAAGGAAGGGCCTTTGGGTTTGAATGTCAATACCATAAACATGTTAAATCTGGAAAATATTTTCCAAGCAAGCGACCATGTATAAAATTTACCGAACGTGTTGTGAAAAGGCTGCAGCTGCAAACCTGCACACTCCTCACTTCCATGAAGACTCCAGATGTGGAGATGAGAAGCCAGTCTCTCCTCTTGGCTCCCCAGCTGTTAAGACTTAGATCCTTGACTGCCATCTTCTTAAATAGTCTTTCCAGAGGTGAAGAAGCAGCGACCATTTAACATTAGGAAAGAAAGTCCTGCCCTGACTTCAGAAAATGTTCCATGGAATTTACATCAATATTGCCAGCCCAAATATGCGGCCATCGATTAAGATTTGCAATCTGTCTGCTTGCCTGGTTAAACTGAGCTAAACAAAAGCTTTTAGAATGCATGGGAGAAAATAATTATAAAATTAAGCAATTGTCATATGCTACCACCAAAGAAGATTCCCATTAAACTACACTTATGTATCATTTTATGAAAACTTTTTTAAAGCCCATGTTTGCTCTGCTTATAACTAAAAACATCTTGGGATAAATTTAAATTTTTACTTTCTGCAGAAATATAAAATCTGCCAGATCTCATCATGAACAAAGACAATTTGATGAATTAAAAAAAATTAGTAACACTACTTTTAACACCACTAACATTAGATGTAATATTTACAATATGCAATCTTCTTTTTATAATGTAAAGTGTTTTTAAAATGAAATCTGCACTTAGATGCCAATATCCTCTCCTTCTGGCTTCTCACTTTATGACACTAACATAGGATCTCATTCACCAAGCCAATTGAAATTTTAATAAAAGAAAGCAGGAGTTTCTAATAAACTCCTGCAGTGAGCTGATAATACTAAACATCTTTAGCAGCATGGTGTTTTTTTATTATTATTTTAGCTGTATATTAATATGCTAGTATTTGTAAACTCCCCCGAGCCACGAGATTTATTTCAGAAGCCTTCGCTACATTCTTCTATTGTGAAAAGTTTATCTGGCAAAGAAAAATTCGATTTTGGTGGTTTTTTTACCCAACAACTACTTGACAGGAAAATTTATAGTTGGCATATGTGTTGTGACTATGTGTTCAGTCCTGGAAAAATTAGCAACTGATTTCACTTATTGCTATGCCCATTCTGGGCTAAACAGAAAACTGGTGTAATCCACAACTGCCATAAAGGCATTATTTGGGCTTTTATAGGAGATCTAACATGATACACAGACCTACGCTTTTCACTCCTGTTCCCTATCTACTGATTCTATACCCTCAGTGTATCCAGCAGATCCCCATTCTTGATTCCCATCCAGACATCCAATCACTGCTCTTCAATCTCAGCGATAGGGACTGTGTCTGTAGAGGGTTCACTTTAAGGATAATACCTAAGGAATCTTGTTTACAATGAAATTGCAGGGTGCCATTCAAATAAAACCAGGTGGAACAATATTTCATGACACTAGGTATGATGTGGAACTGTTATGGTCAGTCATCAATGCCCTTGGACATATATTGTGTATGAGTCAAGATGTAAATGCTGTTTGCCCTGCTTCAGACAGTGGTCTAGACATGTTACATCAATGAACCTATTTGATCCTTTCTCCAGCCTTGTGTGTCAGATACCATTGTCATCCTTATTTACAGATAATAAAACTAAGAAGCAGAAAGGTAAAATTGGCGGTGCCATGCAGCTAGAAATGGCTTCACCAGATTCAAACACAAGCAGTCTAGCTGAATCTGGTCTACTATCACTTTGTGTTAAGTTTGACACCTACTTAATAAATGGTCATTGTAGGGCCTGCTCCTCTGGAGGACGCCCATTCCAATTGTTTCTTCCCCTTATCTGCTGAGAAGGCAGGATATTCTTTGGTTTTCCTTGTCATAAATTCAGAGAAGGACATGAATCCTCTCATCCTGGTCCATAGTTTGCCTTCCAATCTGATTGGGCAACAGTTGGGGAACAATCTCCATTGAGTTTCTCAACACAAAGCTGAAAGGAATACCAAAGCCATGCTGGGGTGTGAGATTTAGAGCGAAGGTGTCTGATGACAAGAAGAGGATCCTGACACCAAATGTGGAAAGGTATCCTGTCAGCCTGTCCTACAGAGCCAGGATTCAGGCATGGTGAAGAGACCACTTCGTGGGGCAAGCACCCCACATAGGTGTCCAGAAGCCAGGATGACCCTGGAGTATCTATTTCACCTGGATTGTTCCAATGTGGAAGGAAAGAAGAGGATCCTGTGCCCAGGCCAGGACAACCATTACAGCAAGAGCACACAGGTTAGGAAAGAAGAATTTGTTTCTTCCAAAGCCAGGATGCTAACTTAGTCCAGCAAGGCCATGGCAACAGCAAGGGCTGAACTTCAGGGACAGTTTACACAGCTGTGCAAAATGTATCAAAGTGGACCGAGATAAAACCAAGTGTGTATTTTCCTCCAAATCCCCTGTCCCAGCTGAAAGTTGAGCTCTAATTCTGAGGAGGTTGCCATAGAAGGCAGTATCAAGCCATTGCTGGGACTGTATCTCAGATGTGCTAGCATTAGATCAACAACTTAGCTCATAATATCCAATCACATATTGTCCAGTAGCTGTTCTGGAACTAGTTTCGAAGGCAGATCACTAGACACTATAGGCATATTTGAGAAAAAAAAATAAGGTAGCATTTGATGATACCAACACCATATATCTTTGTTTAGAAGTAGTAGCTTCTATTAAATTTAATTACTTCCCCTGTGGCTTTAAATCAAGGGCAGCTTCTGTTAAATTTAATTACTTTCCCCTGCGGTTTACATGGCAAAGGTGTCAGTGCTACTTGCAGAGCGCTTCTGGCCAGAGAGAGTGCTTGGATATGATTGGCTCCATTATATCAGAGCCTTCCCTCATAATTTTATTTTTCCCTCTATCCAGTCACATGGTTTTATGGACATTTTATTCACGAAATCTGCTTTCTGGATCTTTGACATTTATTCAATTAGAAGCATGTGACTGGCAGCTGAAATCTGAAGGGAAAAAGCAATTCTTGATAAATTTCAAAGCTAAGGCAACTTGGGTTTATTTTACAACTTCATCATTCCAATGTCTACTTGAAAAGTCTGCATAAAGATGTACTTGCTTAAATTTTCTAAGCAGTGGTTATATTCATTTTCCTTGGTCATATGCCCAAGCTAACCATTTTTATTACTAATTATATCCATGCTAATTCCAATTGCTCTTCTGCCCCCTAATTGTCAAAGCATGAATTTTATTGTAGCTACCTAAATACAAGGCTCTTTATTGACTTACCATTGAAATGCATTCACAGAAGTAAGCTCCTAAAAGTTTGCTTCTCTCACGATGAAGTGGATCTTCATTAACATTCTGAAAATGAAATGCAGCTTCATTAAAAAAAAAAAAAAGAGGCAGCTTTCAGACCATTTTAGAATTTCAGAGAAATTTTGCATTCTCTTTCCCATGATTCTATGCTGATGTCAGGCTGTATTTCAACTGAAATGACAATGAAATCATTTCGATTTCATGCAATGTGCAAAAAAACAGTCAATTTTTCACTTGGCAAGCTGAAGTCTAAAGTAATTAAGCACTGCTGTGTGGGAGGCAGCTTCCTGCTCTGAAGTCAGCCTGAGATAATTACCATATTAAAGTCAAAACATCATGTGCCGCACTGATAGATAGATGGATGGAGAGATTGGGCCTCTATTAAATGATCCATTTTGTTATGCTTCCTGGGAAATGTGCCATTGATGCCAATTAAGAAATATATATTCCAAGTGAGTATTTCTAAGTGACAAAACTTCTATCCGGTAAATTGAATTTATTATTTACTGATCATGAAGTACTTAAACTCATAAAATCTAGAGAGAGAGCAACCTATGAGGAGAATTACATGCTCTGACTCAATTTACAAGCTCCCATTACCCAACTGCCATGCTAGCATACAGTTCTTCAGCATAACATTCCTAACCAAGGTACCCAGTTATTTGGGTCACGAAAAGTCTAACTGGAATAATAATGTGATCTTGCAGACAAAAATGTAAACATTCACGTATTTTCAAAGTCAAAATAAGTGGAAAATTCATTCTTTACATGTTTAAAAGAAAGGTCAATGAAATATACTTCAAAGAATAATCTTACTTAAATATCTTAAAATCTCTGCTGACAACATTGACAAAAGAAAATGGCCTCCCAAATTTCAAAGTTAGTTAAGTAACTTATTAACAATTCACCTGAATGTAGTGTACCAAAATTAAGCTGGAAATCTTCCTGGAAAATGCTTTATTAAAATCCAATTGTTAATGTTCTCCCTGAAGTTCATCATCTATACGGTGTTTCTTATGCTTTTGTAAGGATAGTAGTCAGGAATATACTAATGAAACACTTGAGTCTGATTTAAGTAGGACTATTTCTTTTAAAATTGAAATAAATTTAGTAGATTAACTTGAACCTGTATTTTTTCATGTAAATATTAGTGACTAATAAGAGACTATGCTGGTATCTCAGAGTCAGCCTCTGATTTCTGTGTCTGTAGTGAAGGTTATGTTTGATCTTCTCTAACTACTTTCTATGGGATTTATTCACCACCGCTTCCACTAGTTTATTGCTACCATAAAAGACGGAAAGCTAAAGCAATATCCCTTTAAAATCAGAAAAAAAGAACTTTTTGAGGACCAAAACTAATATTTTCCTTGTTGACAACAAAGTAGATGTTAAAATATAAAAATCTCATTCATATAAAGATGAAATAACAATTATGCTCCTAAGGAAGGTAATGTAAAGAATCCTTAGGTTGCCTTCAAATCAATGCCCTCTGGCCCAGCACTTAATAGAGTGAGGCAGGGGCCCAAGCAATCAGCAGCTATTGGAGTGAGGCCAGTATTGCTAACTTCCAGATTATTTTCAATGACAGTCTCAGGTCTTTATATGGAGTAGTGTGTGTGTGTGTGTGTGTGTGTGTGTGTATGTTTTACCAGAACTGCTATAATGAATTCAATTTTAGATCACCTTGTGTGAGAAGGAAGAGGTATGATCTTTTTTTTTTTTTTTGTCGGTCGTGGGGCTTGAACTCTGGGCCTGGGAGCTGTCCCTCAGCTCTTCAGCTCAAGGCGAGCGCTCTACCACTTGAGCTACAGCGCCACTTCCGGTTTTCTGGTGGTTTATTGGAGATAGGAGTCTCACGGTCTCTCCTGCCCGGGCTGGCTTTGAACCGCGATCCTCAGATCTCAGCCTCCTGAGTAGCTAGGATTACAGGCGTGAGCCACCAGCGCCCGGCAGGTATGATCTTTTTATTAGGGTTTCTGTGTTGTGGGAGTTAGCAGAGAAGGCTGTGTTCCCTTTCACATGTTTGACAGCACAACTCTCTTAACTTGGCACACTCAGAAAAAACAGGATGGTTAATCATAATGTAGAAGAGGAAATTCTAGGTAAATCTATATGACACACACCTAAATATACATAACACACACACATATACACTAAATACTTTCCCTTTTAAACCATGGGGAAAAACAATCTGAGTTAGATCAAAATGGCAAATTAAAATTTCAACTATTTTGTTCTTCACAGGAGTCGACATCCTCTAATGAACTACAAAAACTTATTTTGTTCCTACTTTGTTTATCTTGTTTTCATACTTGGAGTACAAAAGCACTCATTTTAAAAGGCTTTTAAAAACTATATAGTTAGCAATATTTGCTTTTTTTAAAATAATACTTCCCAAACATAAGCAAAGTATAGAAGTAGCTGGGCAGGGAGAGATGGCTTTGTCCTACATGGTCCTGAATAGCACACAGAAGGAAACACATTAAAGCTTTCCTCAGTAGTAAGCAGGCCATGGGGGCTTGTCAACATCTCAGGTCAATTGGAGCGTGCTAATAATCCATCACGATAATTATATCATTTTTATTATGATGATCTCTGGCATCATCCTGTAGACACAAATAAGCAAATAGATGTGGAATGTAGCAGAGAGCAGAAATTTGGTTTAGTGACTAGAGGTCCATTCTAAATTTCTATTTAGAAATTTCTGTTTTCTAAATTTCTATTTCAGGGCCTACCAGTGCCTTCCTTAGGGAATTGCTACCATTTAAAACCTCCCCATTTCCTCCTTTTCCATTGGTAACATGGAAGCAATAATGTGGCCCACACAGCCCTTTAGCAAGGCAGAAGACTAGCTGGTAGTCAAAGAAGACAGACAGTATTTCTGTTCAGAGCCCAATCAGTTCTGGGAGAATTTCAGTTTGTAGTGAGTTTTAGCACCCAAATCCAGGTTCTATTTAGAGAATCCAACTCAAACACTGCATTACTTTCTGCCCTTTAAACACCCATGGTTTTGAGCATTTTTGCACCATATTAACTGCCACAGTGAAATTAGATTGTTCAACTTCAGTTTATAGTCCATTTCATTCTTTACTTTCTCTGTTGGAGATGACGAGTTTGAGGGTTGCCTTTGCCATGTTTAAGAAAAATAACAGATAAAATGGACTTGCATTGGACACATTTAAACTTCATGATAAAAATTACTTATTGCCCTAAAATGCTATGAATAAAAATAGTATAACAGTATGTGTGAAAGCAGTTTAAGCTTTCCTAAGAAGCTCCCCAACTCTCATCTCCATTTCCCCCCACACACTTTTATCTAATGAAAACTGACTTTCAGCTACCTGTCAAAATCTGTTTTGATATATTTTGATTATGGATTGGAGAGCACATTTTTAAGATAGTTCTCCTACCATGCTAAACTATGAAATAGATTAATTCTATCTCAAAGTCCTAACTCAAATAAACAAGACATCATGCATGTAACCTTTCATTCACACTTCATCCACTACCTCATTCTTTACTCTCTTGCAATTTATCCACGGTAATGTTTCGTCTCTCAACAAATGTTATATTCAGTAAGTCAATCATACATCTTAATCAAAAGCAATAAGCGTAGCACATGACATGAAAGAACACCTACATAAACATAGTCTTTTGTGCCTTCCAGTCTCTCTCATACTGACGCTGTTAACACAAGATAGCACTTCCCATCTCTGGGAACACACCCCTGAATTCATTAAATGCTCAGCCCTCTTGAACACCATGGAATGACAGCCAGCAGCGGTGTTATCTGATTTTTAGAGCAGACTGCCACTAAAGTTGAGACTTCGGAATTAAAAGGAGATAAGAGAGTGCTTCTTTTATTATTGAGATAGTGCCCTTAAGTTACTAGAACACCTGACCCTTAAATATTATTTTTATGTATAATTTGTCTAATCACTCCTGGGCAAACTAATGTGATAAAAGGTACTCTCTTCTGTCTTCAAATTTCAAACCAAAGCAAAGGAACAAGGATTTGTGATGTGATATCAGATTTTCATCAAATGGATTCTTTCTTCATTCCCATGTCATCACTCTGGTGGACAGTCTGTCCATTTTTACTGTGTGCGTGGACAGAGCAATGAAAACCCATTGTCACTCGTGAAAGAAAGGAAACAGATCTCTATTCCTAGTACAGAGTAAGCACACTGCTCGATACTTTCATATAATTTAAATTAATTAATTTTCACACAACTCCATTAGACCAATACTATTAGTAATGGTTTTATAATGAAGAAAATGTGACTTAAAGGTTAAGCAAGCTAGCTTACAAACTAAAAAAGCCAGAGTCCTGAGATAGAATGTGTATAGTAGTAAATACTTTATAAATATTTCTAAGTAACTATGTGAGTCCCTAGCTAAGTATGCTTTACTTCATGTCTAGCAAAGATTCTCTAAATAAATGATCTGGGGAAAAGTAAGTTTTTAATTCTAAAATGCTCATGACCTTTGTTGTTTAGTTTTATGTTCTAGTGTCATACCTAATTACCTTTCATAGGCTAAAATTAAGCTATTTGCTTTCATTGTACAGATAAACTGAGTTTCCTTATTTAGATCACCTCTTAAATTTTAATCTCATATTTAAAAATAAAAATATATTTGTAATAAATCACATGATGTTTTCTCCAGTCTGTGTCTTCTGAGGTCATCACTACTGATTGGTTGTAGTCTTGGCTGCTCCATTTACTGTTGAGACTCATCTTTGTCTTTCTCTTGTGAGAAACAGGAAATAAGGTATTTCCTCCCATTTAGGCTTACTAATGAATCTCCATCATTGCTTGAAACATATAGCAAGTGTTCAATAAATATTCGCTGAATAAGTAATGAATACCCTCCCCTCCCAGATCTGAGGAATGATCGTTGCAATTCTCTAGGCTTTAGAATGTTTTCCTCCAGTGAAAGTAAAATGTTCCCTATGTTTATTCATAGAAAGAAGTAGCTTTTGAAATGACATGGCACTCTCTATCTGTGCAAGCTAGCTGTTAACAGTGTATCTTTGTGGGGCTGGGAAGGTGACTCAGTGATAGAGTGCTTGCCTTGCATGCATGAGGCCCTGGGTTCGTTTCCTCAGCACCACATAAACAAAAAGAAAAAAAGCTGGAAGTGGCACTGTGGCTCAAGTGGTAGAGCACTAGCCTTGAGCTGAAGAGCTGAGGGACAGCGCCCAGGCCCAGAGTTCAGGCCCCATGACCGGACAACCCCCCCCAAAAAAAAACAGTGTATATTTGTGATTTTTTTACTAGTCTTTGCTGTACTCTAACAGGTGAATTGAATTCTTATTCTGGTCCACTACAGAGATTTAAGTCAGGACTAAATAAATTTTCCTTGTCAAGAGCTACATAGTGAATACTTCAGTCTTTTTGGTCATAGTGTCAATGTCAAAACTAAATTCAGGAATTATAACAAAACAGCAGCCAGACAATATGTACATAAATTAGTTTAACTGTATACCATTCAAACTTTATTTACAAAAATAGATGGCAGGCTAGATTTGGGTCACAGACTGTATAATTTGCCAACCCCTGATTCCTCTCGTTTAGATGCCAGATCCTCATAATTATTATGTTACTTCAAATACTTTGTACATAGTTAACAGTCACTGTCATTTTGCTGAACTGAAAGAACTTGTTTGAGTTGTACTAGGCATCACATTATTCAACAAAAGAAACAGAAAGGAAAAGAAGAAAAGAGGCTGGTGGTCTTAGTAGTGATCTATAAGAGGTCTCAGCAAACACCACAGTGGGGTGGGCTCCTTCACTCCTGCTAACCTCTAGCAAAAGAAAGCATTGTAATCAGAAGTTTCTTTTGGTTTTGTGGGCACACTGTTAATGTATACCATATTCAAGTTTCTGCAATAACGAACTATAAGCTACAGTACTCCATGAGTGACAAAATGAAAAGAAGCACAAGGGGGATCCTGGGCAAGTTGGATATAACTGACAATGCTAGCAGCAGGAGCCGATTTTAGAGCTGGTTGTTAAGACAGAGTTGGGAATGGAGAGATGGAGAGAAAAGAAAAGGAACCCAAGTGAGACCAAATCTGTGTGCCAAGCCAGAAAACAAAGCAAAGTAGCAGCCAGGAAAGTTATTTTGGTAAATAACAAAACAAAAATCAAAGATCTGCCTAAGACCTTACTCTCCCAGAGTTACTTCTTTAGTTGTTCACGTTATTGAACTTGAGAGTGAAGCTATAGTGCAACAAAACAAGTTCTCGAAGCTATGGAAAAAGGTTTGGAGAAAGAAAGGGTAACCACGCACTCCGCAAAAGCTGAATTTTATTATGTGTCAGAACACCCTCAGAAAGTTCATGTTGTTAAGCAATAGCTTTCACCAATCCAAAACCCCTAAGTAAAATTCTACATAAGCACAGGAATACCCCAAGTATAAAACCCAGGCACAACAAGAATTTTCTAGACCTGCCAGCAATGCTAAATTACTTTCATTCTGTAGTTCACCCTGGCTAGTCACGGGCTGCCTCTTGCACAGTCTTGAACTGACAGTCCTGGCAACAGCCAACATCTATCAAAACACAGCTGGCTTTCATGGGCAGGTAAAGTTCAGTAGCCAAATCTCTTTACTTATTTTCACTTTTACAGAAAGAAAAGTTAGTTTTAAGGCATGTGGGAAAATAACTAACCCACATGTTTCCTTCTTGAAAAAGCTTTCTCTTTGCCCTGGGGTTAGAGCTTTGCCCTTTCCTCAAGAAAAAATATTCTCACTGCTGGGAATATTCAAAATGTCTCTCAGGTCATGGCAATACACAGGGTCTAGAGATGGAAACAACTCTTTGCCATTCATCCTTGAAAAAAAATGTTAGAGTAGAAGATGGAAAGAAGTCCTGGTCTACAAACTCATTTAAGAATTTATCAGTTAAAAGAAAACTTTGATTCCTGGGAATTGCCTTCTGTTTCTCCCTACTCCCATTTACCATACTTCTAGTTTTATGGCTTTCCACCATTGGGTAATGCAAACACTAGAATGAAAAAAGCCTGTATGCGTCTAAATTAAAATCCAAATCAAAGCAAAGGGACAAAATCCAATGGATAATAACAAGCCATATAATTACCCTAGTTGTTTGTTTTTGTTTTTGTTTTTGTTTTATGGTTAACAAATTCTCTCCCAGACTCTCTGAGGTCCCATCATCTCCACCAATCACTGCAGCTTTAAAAACCTGAAGGAACCCATTACCTGGAATGCTTGAACAAGTAGATTGAAAACACTTCTCAGACTGACATTAGTTGCAATTAGTAAATTGGTTGGTTTCTTTGAAAACGCCAGGCTTTCCCTGGCCTTTTCCTGGAAGACTCTGATGGAATGTCTCTTTGATGGGAAACACTGAAACCAGAGCTTCATGTAGACAAGGGCGCCAACAGGAAGCCCTGAGCCTCGCATCTCGCACAAGGCTGCAAAGCACATTCTTGAAGACAGAGTGACATCTAAAGGGATTTTGAAATAGCCAGGACTGCTAGACGGCAGCCAAACTGACAAAGTCAAGGGCATGTCATATTTTGGAAAACTGATGAGTTTTCAGGTTTCCTGTGCTTGATTGTCCCAAGTAACCATGAAAAGAGGATCAAATTCCGATTTTAATGACATGCCTCAGGGTGCCCTCAGGACAAGTGCCATTTTTATCTTAGATTCTGCAGGTCCTCAGTGAACAAAAGGGGAAAAATCAGCTTTGAATAGATTCCTTACGCTCTTGTCAAAAGTAATCCAGCTCTGAATATCTATATCCTCCCAATATCACCATGCAGGCAGCTTTTATTAACCTGAAGAATTAATAGAGCAGAATATTTAAAATGGGGTTTCAGTTATTGATTCTCCAATTAGATCTTGTGTTCCCTAGGTGCTGTGTGTAATAATGGTTTTTTGCTCTGTCTCTCGCACTTGCTAGCTCGCTGCTTTTGCTCACTCTCTCTTTCACTCGGTGTCTCTGTTTCTCATAAGCATGCATGCTCTGAATACACATGTGGTGCATAATGACCAGATCTGGGAGGCGAGGCTGCATTTGTGGATTCTGATTATGCTTTTGAAAAATATCCCCAATCTCCAAATGTAGCTTTTTCCGAGCTTATAATCCCTGTTCTCCTTCTTTCTAAACAATACATATATAAATATATATTTAATTTTTTTTATTTTGGAGTTGACACTCACAATGTATGGTATTTAGTCAGAGAGCAGGGCCTGTGTGCTGGTTAACAGCACCCTGATGTTAACAATGAACTAATTACTTTTACTACTGATGTGCTGTGGGGCATTATTTTCTTTCTGTATGCTTTCCTACTGAACTACTGTCATTACTCAATCGAGGACTGAGAAAAACAAAAGCAAATTAAAAAAAAATAAAAATGCATTTTACTCCACAGGGTTGAAGCCAGAGAACCATATTCTAGATCTTGTTTTCTCCGTTTTCTTTAATTGCGCATTCCTTGGGAAGTGGGGATGCCTTTTTACTTATTTATGAAAAATAGTATAAAATCATGCCAGGCTCCTGGGATAGTCTATCACATTTATAACCATGATGCCCCAGTGAACCGCTTAAGCACGGATCAGCTGCAGACCGAGAAGTTAACTCTTTCTTCTTTTCGGAAGCTGTGTCCAAGTGACGAAACAGTTTGTGGTATAGTCCCTTTTTGAGAAAAATGCTTCTGGAGAGGAAAAGTATATGCATCTCTTCATTCGCATAATAGCACTTCTAGTTTTATTACTGTTGGGGGGCATAAAAAGAGAGAGGAGCAGTGAGAAAGGACCCCATTAGTCCAGAGATCGCTAGGAGAAGAGAGCATTTACGGGGGGATATCATTTGCAGCAAAAGTGGTATTTTGCCAGAAGACAGAATTTGCTCACACAACTGATTTTGTGTGATTGTTTTCGTATAAAACACCCACCCCAGACTCATTTGCTCATCCACCAAGCAACATTTCACTTTCTTGTCAAAAGAAGTTGGCATAGAAAATTCAGAACAACACACAGAACCTGGGGCAGTGAAACAGTAAATAACGACAGAACCTTTCAGCCCGTCTTAATAAAAGAGATTAAGGCAACATGTAACAGAAGATGTCCATTAATAAAGCAAGTGGTGAAAAATAATAAATTGACTACCCTAACAATAGATGCATGACTTCTCATTTCAACCTATTTTCAGCCGGTGAGGTCTTTTATTTTTTTTTCAACACTTGCAAATATATTCCAACAGTAGAGAAATGATGATTATCAAGCCAGAAACTTCTTG
Source organism: Dipodomys merriami (assembly GCF_024711535.1). Classification (NCBI taxonomy): domain Eukaryota; kingdom Metazoa; phylum Chordata; class Mammalia; order Rodentia; family Heteromyidae; genus Dipodomys; species Dipodomys merriami. The sequence continues at coordinate 13,426,331 of NW_027206290.1, forward strand.
ACAATAGGACTCTTCGGGGTTTTTTTAAAATAGGTCATCTTCCTCATGCGATCACTTTTCATTCAAAGATATCTCAATTAGAGCAAGAAATCAATCAATGGATGTTCAGACTCTCGCTACCCAGTTTCCCAGAGCTGTCAATCCCTAGGCTGCTTCAGAGGCTTGGAATTCTGATAAGAAATCAAAAATTGTAAAGGCCAGAAATGGGAAATCTTTAAGCTGAAGCAAACACAATTTAGAACAGTATTTGTTGGCTCTAAAACCAATGTTTTAAGGGCAGAAATAAATTAGCTTCCTATTAATAATGCAGTTTGAACTTTGTTGTTCAATATTTCTTCAGGTGTAAGTTAAGAGAGCCTCATTTTGATTCTTTTGTTCTTCCTATAGTTGTTTTCTCACTAAGATGCAAAGTGTTAAGCTGTTTTCCTGTAGAAGAGAAACTATGCTGATAGACTAGGTCTTTGTTCACGCATTTTTTTTACAGAGTTGAGCAATAGCAATGTGAAAAGAACCAGTACAAATGAGAAGGCAGAATGATGGCACCTTTCCTCCAGCTATTGTGTTGGTTTCTCTCCACTACACAATTTGTAAGTCTGGGTTAGTTCTTGTTCTGATGTAAAATCGGGGTTCTCTGTGGCATGTCTGAATTTTAGGAAGTTGTTCTTTTACTTTTATTATAAATCAAACATACCGCAAGCAGGATTTATTAATGAGTGTAACAATTAGCAATGAACATTGTATCATAATAAGTATATCTGAAAAGGAGTATACATAGCTTTTTAATACTTAGGAATCTTTCAATATCTGTAGGTAAAATCATGTAGGTAGAATGTATGCCAAGGCATAGATTTAACAGAGATCAAACAAAAGGACAAAAATTTAAAACATTTCAAGATTTAAAATCAAAGCACTAACTCCAAATGTGCTGACTTTGTATTTTTAAAGAGGTATAAAAACTATGGTTAGGAGAAAATGATACAAAGGGTCACATTGATCAAGAAGTATTATATTCAGAGACTGCTTTGTTGAATGGCAACTCCTTTGTACTACTACATAAAAGATAATAATAGTAGTTTTTTAAAAGTTAGTTAGTTGAAAAGCAACAGACCTGAGATTTAAGCAGAAAATTCAGGCAGAGGGAACAGGAGATGCACCCCAAGTAGGAGAAACTTGGGGCTCAAAGTCACATAAGAATGGCCAGTAAAATTGCAGGTTTACAACTGATGCTACTATACACCACAAAACATAACAAATTTTACTATATGGTTAATCATTATCTATGGTGACACTGTCTTCTCATATTGTAACATGGAGGTAGATAGAATTTTACATTAGAATCAATTTTACATTAAGAATCAAGATGATTTCCTTGAATAACACTCCATCAATACAATAAAGTAGCATGATTTTTTTTAAAGAAAAGAAAAGGATGTGTAGGATTCTGGGGCATATTTCAGCAAAAGAATGAACTGGAGAAAGGAGACAGTGGAGGCTCCCAGATCTTTCCAAGCTGCAATGCTGTTATTTAGCCAAACGTCTGTAGATTCATCCTCCATCAAATACATGATGGACTTGATTAAGGCATAAATTTTTATCTTGGTTACAAAAAAGTAAATGAGGTTTGAGCAATACAAGCATTTGAATCACGGTTTTATTGCAAAGAGTTTTTTCAGGAATTTCTTTACAAGGTTTATGGATTACTTAGCTTTATGTCTGGACTGTCTACTTCTGATATTTATGGCTTATAAACATTAAAAATAAATTAGCCAAAGTTTCCATGTATTATATGTGATTTTTTTAAATTCTGTATGATTTGGATAAAATTGGCATAGAACTCAAAATGCAGAGCTACATAATTATCTAAATAGGGTTAACTCTATGAGCTTTATGTGGGAAAAAAAAACCAGGGTCTCATGCATGAATTTATTATCCACACAGTAATGGTTGCTAATAATGACTGAAGAAGTAAACATGTTTTGAATACTCTGAGATCTGCTTAAGTCCTCACAAACTGAATGATGCAGACATTGATCGTTTCTACACCAGCCATTCACTCATATTCATCAGCATCAGGAGCAGAAAATATTAGATATAATTACAGTGTTGGCTGGGTTTCACTGAAGCTAGTTCTTTTGTGAATTACCAAACAACTTCAAGACTTTGCAGTAGAAAGCCCCACTGCCCAGAAGGAGGGTATCTTTTCCTAGTTCTAATTTTAACTTGAAAAATCACATCTCAGGAAACCCAATATCCTTTTTAAGAGCAGTAACAATCAAAAAGCTATATAATATATTCCGTTCATGGCAGAGTGAATCATTGAGGCAACTTCCAAGATATGAAATGTATCTCTTAGAGCTTAGGTTTGGTTTTGTCAGAAAAGCAGTATTAAAAATAGCAAGCTGATTGTACAACTGTGGGAAGGAAAAGAAAGTCATTAGCAAGCACATGAGCACAGGGGGAAAAAATCTAAATACTATCTTCATGAATTTATAAAGGAATGAATTTCACCAGAAGAAAATTACAAGTTTCTGGCCAGTGACTAACCCCCTGACCTCCAAACAAGAGAAAAGATGCATTTTCTTTGGCATTAGTGAAGCATACAATACTTGGGTAAATGCTTGCACTTGCCTAGAACCTTCTTGCAAAGCATGATCCTAAACTATTTCTTTCAGAGCTGAGAATTAAGAAAATCATATTTCTGTCATTTTATAGAATGACAAAATTTGAGCTTTAATTTAATTATCTTAATTTTCTTAACATAAAGAGCCCTTTTGTTTTTCTTTGCCTATTAGACCCCAAAGACCCTCCTGACATAAAATACACAGTCCATGTATTCTAAGTGTCTGCTAAATGAAAAACAATTTACTAACTTGACAAGTGATTATGCAGATCAGGAGCAACTGGGTAGGTTGTTGTGCTTGTCCTGGGGCTTGAACTCAGCCTGGGTGCTATCCCTGAGCTTTTATGCTCAAGATTAGTGCTCTACCACTTGAGCCACAGCTTCACTTCCAACTTTGTTTGATGATTCATTGGAGATAATAGTTTTACAGAGTTTACTGCCTGAACTGGCTTCAAACCGTGATCCTCAGATCTCAGCCTCCTGAGTAACTAGGATTACAGGCATCTCTGAGTTTAAAAATCCATTTCAAACATCTTTCTCAATTACTAGCTTTATTATAGATGCTACATATCTTGCCAAGACTATCTTGGATTGGGCAAAGTATTGATTTATTCAACAAATATTAATGGATCACTACTGCCGTATAGGTATAAAAATATAAATTGGCAGTTTCTGCCCTCAAGGAACTCACTGTCTATGGAAATAGAAATGATATCCCTCAGGACTTGGAAGTTGGCTCAGTGGTAGAGTGCTTTCCTCGCATGCACAAGGCCCTGGGTTTGATTCCTCAGCACCACATAAGCAGAAAAAAGCCAGAAGTAGCACTGTGGCTTAAGTGGCAGGGCGCTTACCTTGAGCTGAAGAGCTGAGGGACAGCCTAGGCCCAGAGTTCAGCCCCCACGGCCAACAAACAAAGGAAGGAAGAAAGAAAAAGAAAGACTGGGAAGGGATGTGAAGGGTAAACAAAGGAGGAGGCTGCAATGCTTGGTAAGAAATGTACGCATTATCCTGCCCATGTAATTGTAACTCCTCTGTACAGTATGTTCACAAATAAAATTAAATTAAATTAAAAAAGAAAGAAAGAAAGAAAAAAAATGATATCTCTATAAATTTAAGATAGTATGATAAATGTAATGATGGAGACAGCCCCAGATCTTAGAGTACAACAAATCCAAGGAATAATATCAAACACAGAAGGATGGGGTGGTAAGACGAAGAGGCTGCTTCCTAAGAAAGATTATTTAAGAAAAGAGGGAAGTAAGGACATAGGAAGTGTTTCCAGGCAGAAAGGCGTATGTGCTGGGGGTGGGAGGGGTGTCTTCAGATTACCTCCAGGTTTAAAATTTCACTAAGAGGATTTACAGGAATCTGCATATATTCATAGATTTGACTCATAGGAGTACATGACAAAATGTTATCCAGGGAAAAATGCACAAGAGAAAAGTCCAGGGGAAATCACAGAAAGCCCACCAGCATATTCACCCAACTAAGTTATACAGGTTTTGTTTAAGTAAAATGAGTTGTGACCACATGTGTGAAACGGTGCTGACAAGAGTCTCCTGTTATAAACTCAGATGTTCATGGGGATGATGGTCTCATTGAGCCTCTTAGCCTAACATGTATCAAAACCCAGATTTTCAGAAGGAAAACAGGTGTTTAACATAAGCCACATTGTTTACATGAATAATTTAGTCACTCTTGCAAGCACTGGGAATGGTTGGAATGACAGCCCTCCCAAAATCCAACTTTCAGACAGTGGCCAAATGACAAGACTAAGAAGCCCTTTCAAAATGACAGCTACTGGGTCTGTTTTGCCAGCTCTTCTCTGCACCAGGTTTAATACAAATAACCTCAGATAAAGGACAAGTAGTAAGAGGCCTTAGATAGAATGACTTTATTACCCAAAACTGACACTCTTTTAGAACGAAAGGAGGATCAATTAGATGCTATGCTAGAAAAAGAGGTGCTAACCACACAGGTCCTGAGTATGGACATGTGGTTACAGTATCATGAAATAGTTTACTCTTGGCTAAAACTCAATAGTAGAAGGCTGAATTTTAAGGAATATGGGATTTGAGTAATAGAGAACTACTGAAGACATAAAGGAAGAGAGAGCTGATGGTCCTCTGGGAAGACTAACATGAGTTGATGAGCATATCAAGAGGGAAACTGCCCTCCCCATCTACCAAAGCAACATAAGGTTGTGGTGAAGAGTATAAATTTAACCCAGATTCCAACATTCCACTGCCAGCTCTGCCACACACGAGGTAGGTGACCTTTGACAAAGCAATTTCCCATGCTTCAATTTTCTCATCTCTAAAAGTGAGCAATAACCGTTAGCAACTTCATGGGATTCCATACAAGAAGTAAATGAACCACTTATATTTCACAAAATAGAAGATACTGCCAACTGCAAGATACATCAGAAAATAGAAAATATTGCCAATAAAATTATGACTCAATGCTTTTTCATCACTTAAAAATGTTCATTTCAGCTATGATTTAGATATAGTTTGTCTCCTATATTACTATTATGTGCACATAAAAAGCAAAATATAAATGAAATAAGCTGATAGTTACTCTGAAAGAAAACAGTAAATTATGATTATTCCTTTACTAACATTTGTTACAGAAGTTAAATTTTGCTAGTTTTTTTATTTTTGGTCTTTATACGCTATCTGTTGGTTTCAGTACTGAATCATAATGTAATCATTTCACAGTATTGTAGCACTTAAACTCAACATCAGTGCCAAAAATGGATATAACTCACCTAACATGATGACAATGTGAACATCCATCACCAAGTTTCTGTATACTTCAGGCATGATGATGATGATGATGATGATGATGATGATGATGATGATGATGATGATGATGATGATGGTGATGATGATGATGATGCCATGGCTCTACCTGGCTCTCAGTAGGATAAGATGCACTTTCATTTTCAGGATGTGAAAATAGGGTGCAGGGGGAGTAAATGAAATACAATAATAAGAGAACCTAATGAAGAGAGAGTTTCCCAGCCTCTCAATTGCAAAGTTCCTGTCAAAGCCCTGTGAGGAGCTCCAGTAGCATCATATATTTTGACATATATTTAGTCACACAATTGTAAAGTTTTTCTTAGATTAGAAACCAGTTTTCAACTCAATGATCTATACTTTCACTTTTAAAAGCCAGAAAAATAAGAGTGAATTAAACTAAAAGTAAATAGAAGACACATTCAAGAAAAGAAATCAATGAACTACAAAACAAATTATAGAAAGAAACCAACAAAAATCAAAAGTAGATTCTTTAAAAAGATTTATAAAATTGACAAAACCATAGTACATAGTACATAGTACATAGTACATAGTACATAGTAAAGAAAACGCAAATCACTGATTTGCATAACTAAATAAATGAGTCTGGTGCCAGTGGGTCATACCTATAATTCTAGGTGGCTGAGCACCAAGGACCTTGGTTCAAATCAATAAGACTTTTTTTTTATTGTGAAAATACCATAGAGAGGGGTTACAATTACATGGGCAAGATAATGAGTACATTTCTTATCAAGCTCAATAATACTCTTATGTCCAATTACTACTAAAAAGCTAGAAGTGGAGGTAAAGCCCTAGGGTTAAATGAAAAAGTCAAGGGAGAACAAAAGGATCTAAGTTCAAGCCCCAGTACTAGAAAATAAATAGATAGATGATAGATAGGCAGATAGATGATAGAAATAGGAAAACAGGACATCATTTGACAATTTTTACTTTTTTAAAAAAATTACTTTTTATATTTTACTTTTGTGGGAGAGACAGAACTAGCATTCAGCTAAGCCAAAGGTTCCCTACCCCACAGAAAATGTGACATATGTGTGTTGCTTTAAGTTACTAAATTTGTGCTAAGTTGTTTACACAGCAATATGTATATATATTAAAACATTTTCATCAAATTTTCAGTTTAAAAGTTTTTTTCCATAAAGATCAAAAGATTAGGATAGTGAATTCTATTAAACAACTGAAGGTAAAATGTAACACGTTATTTCAGATGCAGATGAGGACGGAATACTTTTCAACTGAATTTGTGAGGACTTCATAACTAGGATTCAAGACTACCAAAGGTGGGGGGTGGGGGGAGGATGGGAAGGGATGGGAAGGGGAAACAAAGGAGGAGGCTACAATGTTTGATAAGAAATGTACTCATTATCTTGTCCATGTATTTGTAACCCCTCTGTACAGTATTTTCACATTAAAAAATAAATAAAAATTTAAAAAAATTTAAAAAAATTTAAAAAATAAAAATAAAAAGACTACCAAAGGTATTATGTGAAAAATTATAAATAAGCATACTTCTTGAATATGGATACAATTTTTTGAGACTTAGCAAATTAAAATTCTGAATGGTATAAGAAAAAAATGTATCAATACCAAGAAAGTTTATCCGCAAAAGAGAAGATTGGGCCAAGATTAGAAAAATCTCTCTTTTTAAAAAAAAACTTAATTTTATTGTCAAGGTGATGTACAGAGGGGTTACAGTTACATAAGTAAGGTAGTGAGCACATTTCTTGTCAAACATTGTTACCCTTTCCCTCATTTCTTTTCCAATGTCATCAACCATATTAACAAAACAAAAAAAGGCAAAAAGACACCTCAATAGAAGAAGATAAAGAACTGATAATACCTGCTCATGATAAAAACTTAGAGCAAGTTAGGAAGAAATAAGATCCTCATAGTACCATTAAAGTACCTACATGACACCTGAAGCAAACAACGTATGTAGCAACTAAACTACACGTATTAGGAAACCAAGGCAATACAATTATTGCGCTACTTTTCCACCTTTCATCCAAAGTCTCAGCTATTGTAGCAATGAAGATAAGTACAGAAAAGAAAAATATTCAGTTGTAAGTGATCATAAACATACAAAGCTGTATGAAATCAACAAAAATAAACATTTTAAGTGAATTTAGTATGGTTGTAAAACATAAAGTCAAAAAATTAAATTTTAATGCAGCAGATGGTGGCCTATAGCTGTAATAACAGGACATGGAAGTTGAGGCAAGAGGATGAAAAGTTTCATAAGGCCGCTCTGAGTTACATAGTGAGACATCACACACAGCAATTAAATTTCTGCATATTAACATCAAATAATTGGAAGGTGAATTTTTAAAATTTGTTTTCAAAATATATTAAAACTAAAACTCCTAGTCAAAATTTTGATGAAAATGTGAAGAAGCTCTACAATGAATATTATAAACATAATGGAGAAAGAATAATAAAGACATACATGGATGAAAAGTCCTCATCTACACAACATAAAACTCAATCAAGCTACAATGGCCTAAATGAAATCCTTTCAAACCTCCAGTAGAAAAATTTAAAACATCTTCAAGTTAATTTTAGATGAAATACAACAGATGTAGAATTGCCTAAATAATCTTGGCACAGGGGAAGAGAACAAGTTAGAGGACTTATATTACACTATTTTAAGACTCATAAAGCAAATGAGCACAGCAATGTGGTACTGACATAGAGGTAAAATCAGTGGTAAAGTGAGTGAAGAAATGGACCCTGGTATATAAGGCTAATTGATTCTTTTACCATGGCATTAAGCTAATGAGGGGAAGATATCTTTTTAAACAAAATGTTACCTGAACAGTTAATTATTTGTAGGGAAAAAATTAAAACCTGAATCTTGATTCCACATTATATACAAAACAATCCTGTGGCACATTCTAATTGTATCATAGACTTAAATAAAAACCCTCAAGCCATTAAATGTCTAAAAGAAAACAAAGGGTAGAAAAGAAGGCCTTTGCAACATTGGATAGGTAAAGATTCTTTTTTTTTATTATAGTCATGGGCCTTGAACTCTGGGCCTAGGCTCTATCCCTCAGCTCTTCAGCTCAAGGCAAGCACTCTACCACTTGAGCCACAGCACTACTTTGGGTTTTCTGGTGGTTTATTAGAGATAAGAGTCTCACAGACTTTCCTGCCTGGGATGGCTTTGAACTGAGATCCTCAGATCTCAGCCTCCTGAGTAGCAAGGATTACAAGCATGAGCCACCGGCACCCAGCTGGTAAAGATTCTTTGAATAGGATACAAAAGCAATAGCAACTTTTAAAATCAGTTGTTAAAAAATCCATGCTTAAAAACTTGGATCTTGTCAAAAATATTTTTCTACTTTTAAAAATTTATCATTCTAGAAACAAATAAAATAAGCAAAATATAGACACAATAAATACTTGGATCACTTGTCTTTAAAAAGGATATGTAACAAGAAATACAACAATTATATGTACAATGTATGTATTATATATGCAGGTAACTACATTAAGTAAGTTAATGAATCATTCTATGCCTCAGTTTCCTCCTCTGCAAAGAGTAATATTAACAATACCAGGATATAGAGTTAAATTTAGGATCAAACAAGAGATTATATACACAGTATCACATTAGGGCCCACACAGGGTAAGTATGCCATGAAGGTAGGCTATTACTGCCATTGTCTCATGGTAACCACTTCCACCCCCATCATCATCATCTTCATCATTATTACCATTATCATCTGTCAAAAGAATGCATATTTCTAGTCTGAAATTGCAACCTATAAAAGTCCTGTGTAGAATGAGTACCTAAAGAAGACCTCTGTAGTTCACCAATTTAATAGTTTCCTATTTCAGCTTTCCTTTTATTTCCCTATCCATCCAGGGAGTTCAAAATCTCTCTCCTACCATCAAATGCAGCCCTCCTCATTAGCTTTGAAAGCCATTTTCTCACCTATTCAGTTTTTCCTCTAAAACTAAAAATACAGTAACTACAAGTACTGTCCCATGTAGATCAAAATTTCTGAGTTCTTTCTCTGAAGTTGTTCATAAATTAGATATCCTCAGCTAATGCATCTTTTCTTAAAAATTTGCAGATTCTTTTTTCCACAAACATGTGAACAAACTAATCAGTAGCATAGGGCACTGAAGTTGGCACTGATCATTGCCATTAAAATTCTACAGAACTAGAAGAAGGATATGGCTTTAGCTGAAACTCAACAGTACCCTCAAAGCTGACCATTGGGAATCCATGTCTCTTTAACTCTCAGCCCATGTATGAACTTTCTTCTACAGTCACTAGGAAAAATATAATGAAAAGGTACCAAAGTTGAACTAGATGTTAGAGTAGATATCATCTAGTACTAGAAGAAATGAATAAGAGATATTTAAACACAAAACTTGTCTAGGACTATAGAGGCAAATTTGTCTTTCAAATAGTAGTAGTAGTACTAATAGTAGTAGTAGTAGTAGTAGTAGTAGTAGTAGTAGTAGTAGTAGCTTATATCCAGAAAGCCCTTTACTGTTTAGAGAGCACTTTCAGATATCTTTCTTACTTGATCCTCATGGCAAACCAGTAAAATGGAAAGGAAGCCTTTTCATTTAGATTTTACAACTAAAGACCTAACACATGTGACATAATTTGACCAAGCTAACATAGCTTGAATGTGGGAGAGTAGAGATGCAGAGATCAGAAACCAGTTCCATTCAGACTTCCCATCTCTGCTCTTTTATTTCTTATAGTGCTCTCCAGCTGTCTATCAGGAGAAGTTATTTTTCAAGTATGTGGCTTTATTATTTGCTTTATGGTAGGAAGAATGTAGACTATTTCCTGTGCATTTTTTCTAAAATTATAGAGAAAAAGATTCTTGCACCTTTATCCACTCCATCCTCCTGTATCAATGCAGGAGTTCACACAAATCATATAGAGAAGACCAGGTATCTATCTAGAGATAAGGTATTTTCAAAATTCAAAGAAATATGGTTTCGGCAAACTCCACCATGGTACTTTTTTCTATTCCTGTGCTGGGGATTAAACCCAGAGCTTTGTACACTCTAAGCACATATTTTACCACTGAGCAGTATTTCCTGTCTCCCAACATAATTTCAACATTAACCAGACTGACAAGTCTTTTATGCTTTATCTAGTTATTCATTAAATGAATAGGAAACAAATATTTCCTTATACTCAAATTCAGAATACATCTACTTTAAAAGTTGTGACTATGTTAGTTTATCACCATGCATTTATTTAGTAATTAGTGGTTTAAATACCTGTAAAAGACCTTGATTAATTTATATGTGTAACCCATCTTATATGTGTAACCCACCTCCCAGGCTGTGTTGTGATTGGTTCAACAACTGGTACATAATCCAGTTTGGGCCAATGAGACAACAGAGGTTGATGTGTAGGCCTTCTAGGAAAGGAAAGATATTTTCATTTCCTACTAGATGTGAATGAAAGTGTAATATCCCAAGAGCTGTTCAAAGCATTTTAAGTCTGCCAGCTTTGGGCTAAAGCCAACACTAGCAGTTAGGGAAAACAAAACAAAACAAAACAGATGTTTGGGAAAATGGTTGATCTATTGTATACACTATTGTTTAAAAGAGAGTCTATTTATTCACTTTAGCCTCATTGAACCAACAAATGTCCTTAACATTTTAGTCAGTGAGATATTAAATTCCAGGCATCCAATACCTGTCTCATGAGCTGCTAGACTTTTCATGAAGCAGAGAAGGGGCCACAGAGACCACTCATCTGAAACCTTACCAAGCAATATATCTTATGACCTGTCCATAAACAGATAGCCTCTGGTGCATCGGCAAGATCCAAGAAGAACAAGAATGTTGCCCACCTCTCTAGCAGTACTGTGTTTTACTTGCCTTTCATATTCCAGTAACATAGAAAATGTAGAAAACAAATATTTGTGTCTGAAGGCTTTCAGGAATGGGAAAGCCAATGTAGTAGGCAGCTTTCTATCACTATAATGAAATGCCTGAGAGAAATTACTTTTAAAGAATAGAAATTTATTTGGGTTTCTAGAATTGGAGTTTCTAATACACAATTCAATGGGCCCATTGCATTGGGCTTTTCGAAAGGCAGCATAGTTGGTGGGAGCAAATGGTTGACAAAGTAAATGGTTTTACCACTAACCAGGAAGCAGTGAGAACACGTTCTCAATAATCTAAGACCTTTTCACTAGGATCCACCCTTTAAAAGCCCACAGTACCTCCTCTCTCAATAGTACCACCCTAGAGACAAACCTTTGACACAAAAACTTTAATGGAAACTCCTCATAGTCAAATTACAGTGACTAGGATAACAAAGCCTCAACCCACAGTGATCTAGCTTCAAAACTCTTCTGAAACTCATATTCATGGATCATTGATGACTAAAGATGGGCTGGGACTGGAGTTTGTGTCACTGTTCCTTTTCTTTGACTGGAAGGCCACCACCATCCACAGATGAGCTCTCTACGGAAGTGCCACCCACTCTCATAGCAAGTTTTTATCTCCTGCCATATTCAGATCTTTAACCATGATTAGGTAAAATATGATGCTCAGAGTGATTAGACAATTGGGCCTGCATCATAGATACATGGCTAGAATCTCAAGATCCAAAATTTCAGGCCAACTTAACCGCTTTCTATTCTATTCTAAGCCCCATTCTCCTCTCTTGTGGTATTATTAATGCAAGAAACTACTTAATCAAGCAAGGAATAGTAAGAAATCTGGTGTCCATATTTCCCTTTGTTCCAAGGCCTTTATTTAGAGCCTCATGATTCATATTCCTGAAAACTTAGGTTTAATCTTGATCCCAGCTATCTGTTGCCAGTATTTTCTCCCTCTTCTAATGAATCCTTGACTCTCCCTTCCCTAATGCCAGCTTTTTGGTAGGTTTGCTTTTAGCAGTGAATCTGAAGACTTGGCTCCATCTTGTGAATAGAAGTAATACAGAATCAACTTTACATCCTTGATTCTCTCCTAAATGAAAGCCAAAGGGTCCTAAAAAGTTCAGGAACACCAATTCAGAGTAGGAGGTAACTAACCTCTTTATTCATCCTATGTGTATCCCAAGCTCCTATCTTAAAACAAAATAGGGATTGCTACTCCTGCCAAGAGATCTACAGTGAGCAATACGAGCATCACCTGTATGAGAGCATCACTAGCTTCTAATGACTAACAGGTTATACTGTCTCTGGAGAATCAGATCCCCATGACACCAATGTCATCATCTCTATCTAGTGCTGCCTTTTAAGTGTATCATTCTCATGGAACAACATATCTCCCACTGCTCATCTGTGATCAGTCAAACCGATCATCTGTGATCAGTTCACCAAAAATAAAACAACAAACTTTGGATGAATGGGGTTCAACCAAAGAGTCATCAACGGCAGACTAAGTGCTCTCAAGGCAATGAAAATACTCAGGGCTCACAAGACACTAGCTTCCAACCACATTCTCTCCTCTATTTTGTACAAATTTTCTCTAATAATTTTATGATCTCTGGTTTAGTACATAAATTCCTGCCACATCCTCTGTGAAGAACACATGATTTGTCTTTGTCCATGCACCCCTAATATGATAAAATAGGCCCAGGGAAGCTCCATATTGGGGACCTCTGTTTCTAATCAAGCTGAAATCCTGGATATCTGACCCCTGCAAATGTCAGGCTGCTTTGTAACTTATCCCCCTTCCTTGCAGGCTGCTAGACTATTGCAGGTGACATGGACCTGAAATCCTGAAGAAAACACTTTTTCTTTTTTGTTACACAAGTGCCAGATACCCTAAAAAAATAAAGATTCTATTTCTAGAACTGGAATCCAAAGGGAACTTCATCTATATTACTATTTCACTAATCTGTCACTGCTGCTCATGTTTAATAAGGTGCCTTGTCTATTTCTATGGACTCGCATGCAACTGAACATTCAACTGAAGATCCTAGAAGTTCACCAACATTATCTGAGAACTGTTTGAAAATCGGAGTCGTGTTTTACTCCACTGGATTTTTTCTTGACTCAAGGCTAACTAATTTTAACAACTGGACTCCTGAGTAATTCCAATTCCAAATTTTTGCAGAGCAAACTTAGGCCATGTCCTGGGGTTTGTGTAGCTCACTTTTCTTCCTAAACCACAACTCTCTTTTTTAGAGTAAATAATTTTATATTATGACCTCTTCTTCTATCATAGGCTATGGAAAATAAATTATATTCTGAATGACCTCTAGGAAATTCATTTTTTACAGATTTTATTGTAAGAGTGATTTACAGAGGGGCTGCAGTTACATAAGTCAGGTATTGAGCACCTTTCTTTTTGAACAGTGTCACCTCTTCCCTTGTTTTCTTCCAGCTTTTCCCTCCTGATCCCATCCCCCTCCACAAGTTGTGTAGCTCATTTTCAACATAGTGCCTAATTTAGATCATCATTGCTGAATTAGTTCACCTTTTGCCCCATCATTTCTGAGCTTCCCCTTCTATACCCAAAATCAGATAAATTTAGACACAGACAAAAGGAACAGAAATAAAAAACAGTGGGGCTGGGAAGGTGGCTCAGTGGTAGAGCGCTTGCCTTGCATGCATGAGGCCCTGGGTTCGATTCCTCAGCACCACATAAGCAAAAAGAAAAAGCCGGAAGTGGTGCTGTGGCTCAAGTGGTAGAGCGCTAGCCTTGAGCTGAAGTGCTGAGGGACAGCGCCCAGGCCCAGAGTTCAGGCCCCACGACCGGACCCCAAAAAAAAAAAAAAAAAAAGTAATCAAAAACAGTGACAAAGGGGAAAAAACAGGAAAAAGAATTCACAAAAAGTTAAATAAAAGACCTCTTCTTTCCATTCTTGGCACTCAAGAAGTCTTTAGATATGTTTTCATGAAAGACAGTCTGGAGAAAAAGGCATGTTTTTCATCAGTGTTTCTAGAATTCCAAATACAGTTTTCATTTTTCCCTTGATGTTCTCCTTATACTCTGGTTACCAACAGACTAGAGTACTAACAGAAGAATGTTCTAGGTTCATGGATTCATGGAGAGTTCATGATCAGATTTCGTACTTGGTCCACTGGAAAGTGTACAACCCAGAAAGCTACATCCAGGAATTAAACTTGCATTTTCATGCCCCTTTGTATCAGGTCTTTTCTGAGAAGCTCAAGGAAGCACCAACCCCTTGGGACATAGAAAATATAGCACTCATGTAATTTTTAATTGCTTTCTTTGGAGTTGGGTGTATTATACCATGTATATTTCACAAGATTTGTACATATTATTATATAGTGCTAGTGTAATTTTTAATTATGTTCATCAGAGTTGCCCACTTAAGAAACGTTTTCTTTTGTTTTATTTTTGTGCTGGTACTGGGGCTTGAACTTAGGGCTTGAGTGCTGTCCTTTGGCTTTTAATCTCAAGACTGGTGATATGCCATTTCAGCAACAGCTCTACTTCTGGCTTTTGGGTGGTTAATTGAAAATAAGAGTCTCATGATCTTTCTCACCCAGACTGGCTTTGAACCGTGATCATCAGATCTCAGCCTCTTGAATAGCTAGGATTACAGGTATGAGCCACTGATGCCAGGCTTAAAAGTAGTTCATTTTATTTTTCCTTTAGAAACATATACTTGAATAGAGACTTCAGCCACCTTGCTGTTGATCACTTCATGGTTATTTTTCTAGTAGAAAATTGGTAGATGTTCAGGAAAACAGACTAGATATCAGATGTGGATACATTTATTATTGAAGGTGTTGTCAATGAAAGATAGATGAGTACAGATGTTCCTTGACATGTGATATTGTGTCTCAATTAACCTATTGTAAGTTGAAAATACCTGAATTTGAAAATGCATTTAATACACCTAATCTACCAGACATAGTAGGTCAGTAACACAACAGAGAATGAATTCTTTCCCCTTACAATCATCTAGTTGATGAGAGCTGCATTAATTTGCCATAGCCCAGCAACACAAGGGACCAGGGCCCCATTATCGCTACCTCAGGATAAGATCAAATTCAAAATGGGAAGTATGATGTCTACTGAATATGCATTACTCTTAAGCCACCATAAAGTCCAAAAAAATCATAAGTCAAACAATTTTCAGTCAAGAACCATCTGTATTGTTCACATGTTTGTATGTGAACGATAACATTGAATAAATTATAAGTTCTCTCTGTCACTCTCTGCTCACACCTGACACTGTACTAAAAGCAAGTCAGTCAATCAATGAATCAGAGATTGACTTTTTGCCATCCTATAATTTTCTTGAAAATAATATCCTCAATGATATTTTTGGAGAGTTTAGTAATTAAGATGAATTCTTACCAAAAAGTGGGCTATAACATTAAATCATTGGCAGTCTCCATAGTACATTAAATTATTGGTAGTTTCCACAATACTTCCAGAAATAAATAAAACTAGAGAATCCTCTTCTTTCAGTTTAACAAACTCAGAAAGGGGCTAGGTAGTTATTATATGACATTTTATAGGCTCCACAAAGGAAGGATCATAATATTTTTGCTCTGAAAAGAACTTTTAGTCAGGAAAACAAAAAGTAAAATATGGTAAAAGTTTTAAAAGAAAAGATTACTTTAATTTGCCACCCATTGAAGTTACAATTTATTTAATAAAGCACAGTACATAATTGAGGGGTGTCAGAAGATGTTAGAAGAAAAAGAAGTTGAAAAGTAGATTTAAGAACTTCAAGTAGTGCCCAGACAGCTAGAGTCAATAGCTGGGGGCTGTCTGGTTTCCATACAACACAAAGAGTATTCAAATATTTCTATATTGCCCAGATGGCTTCATAAAATAACTAAAAGACAGAGAAAGACAGCTGGCCCAAAGGTGACTCCCTGCTTATCCTTTATCACAAAGATCACACAATGCTTCTCACACACATCAAATTCCAAAAGCAGAAAAACTAGTGTTTGTCGAAACTATGGGACCCACCCTCTTAGTGATTACCAGCATAATGCAATAGTGATGCCTGAAGACCTGTACTGCAGACATTCATGAATAGCCAATTAACATACAGAAGATATCATGAAGCTATGTATTAGCAATATCACTGTATCAGACATGGGGAAGCAAAGAATGTCAAATCATAGTTTAGATGTAAAATAACTGAAAATAGCAAGAAGGGAATGGCTCGTCAGGGATTGACTACAAATATTTTTTCCCACATCAGACAATAGGAAATGTACTCATTACCTTGCCCATGTAACTGTAACCCCTCTGTACAGTATTTTTACCAAAAAAATGTACAAAGAAAGGAGAAAAGATAACATAGATGCTATGTTCTGTACAAAAAAAATGAAACTATTCCTGAGGACTAC
This sequence comes from Dipodomys merriami, assembly GCF_024711535.1. Classification (NCBI taxonomy): domain Eukaryota; kingdom Metazoa; phylum Chordata; class Mammalia; order Rodentia; family Heteromyidae; genus Dipodomys; species Dipodomys merriami. The sequence continues at coordinate 13,443,067 of NW_027206290.1, forward strand.
CTGATATAGTAGGCTGAAAATAGCCCACCTGCTACATGACTTTTTTCGGTAGTTGACAGGGCACTATGGAAAGTTTTGCAAAAGAGTAGCAAAATGAGATATGAAGAGAGGTATGTAGAGGATGTTGGTAGAAAGAAAACAGATGGGGGAGCAAGTGGGTGACAGGCTATGGTAGCGTATCTCCGCCTCACTCCAATTACCTGAGAGCTTGTTGACACATGGTCTGCTTCATCCTGAGGGTGGAGAGATACCAAAATCTTGAGTTTCCAGCAGCTCTTTACCACTCCCATAAAGTTGATATTAATGTCCAAAAAACATAGAGTCTGAGTGGCAGCTCAGTGACAAGGGAAAAGCAGAGAAGACCTACAGAGAAGTATCAGGAAATAAAAATTCAAGATTCAGTGACTGACAGGTACAAAGAAAAATATAGTCATGGCGACTCCAACCATTTTAGGCTTGGACAATTCAGGATCATGGCCCTATAAACCGAGTCTTTGGTAAATAAAGATTATGGAGAAATACTTTTACTTTTGTACATAATGAGTTTTTAAACTAAATTATAAGACTATTCCTAGTGTGTAAGGTTGTATTTGTTCTTTGTTTCATTTTGCTTTGCTTTTGAGCTCTCTGGAGTACTTAGGCCAAGTTCTCTGTAGAACACTGACTGTTTTTCAGCTTTTGTTATTGTTGCTTACTCAGCACATAGGCCTTCATACCAGAGTGACAAAGAGTTCCAAAGTCCTTGCCTCTATTGAGGCCTAGAGTCAATCAAGTGGTCCATACAATGGCCAAAAATTATCACTGGAGATGACTATAGGAAATGACTTTGCAATTTCATTTCCCATCTCAGATGCTTTTGAAGTGAAAAGCGGATTAGACTAGCCCTTGTCTGTGCTCTGTGTGTGTGTATGGAGGAGAGGAAGGAGGAGGAGAGGAGTTGAGAGGTAAGAGGAGCTGGTATTATAATTCTGTGAACTGGTGTCCTTAATGCATATGGAGGTAGTGCTTAGAGCAGTTCATGGCTTTCCCCAGGAAACCATTGTAAGTGGGCCACGTGCCCAATGGTTTTTATCCCAGTTAAGTAAATAAATGAAATATGCTAATTAGCACCCTATTAGCTCACAGCAGGGAGTAATCCATGGCATTTTGATTGGAAAGAATTCTGTCATCCAAAAGGCTGGTCTGTAACAGAATGCAAACTGGCCCAATTTCCTCTCTCCCTGCCTCGTGGCAGTTGTCCAAATGTCTGAGAAGCAGACCTCACAACAGTGTGCAATTCCGAGGGTGTCACTGTTCTCCATGAAAGCACCTCCTGGCCTCTCCTGAGCCTGGCACAGTGCCTCACATCGAGTGTGGATTTGTGCAATTCAAAAAGCCGGCCAGAGCTCCAAAACACTGAGCAGGTTGGGGAAGGGGCAACTCGTTTCTTTCATTATGAGACTATCTCAGTTTTTATTCTCTTGCCCTGTCAGATTCCAATCCAGAGGACATTTCTTTCACTTAGCTATGCAGGCATGCTGCCACAGCATGGTTTAGCCAAAACAGTCTTCTTATGGAGCTGGTAGAGCTTTGGGGTGAGGGAAGGCAAGATCGTTTAGGTTCACCTCTTTCCATTTTTATCCTTTCAGCTTCAGGGAAATACTATCTCCCTCCTGTTTCTAATCACTGTTGCAAAACCCAGACTTACCTCTTGCCTATTCTCTACTGCTCTGCAGAAAGGAAGGATTGTGAGAGTAGTACAGACACTGAAGTCTTTGAAAAGGCTCCGTAGAAGAACAGCAGGTTGCCTCGTTTGCTCTTTTTAAACATCCACTTTCTAAGAGCTTTAGGGGGGTTTGAAGGGATTAGGCATTATGACACATCTGTCAGGTTGCTACGGAATTTGTCAAAAATCCCCCATCAGGGAGGGACCTACACAATGGAACACAGTCATATGGTGGATAGGCTTACAACATGGTTTCTATTCTTTATACCAAAAGTGACTGAGGCTCATCGCAAATTTGCTAATAGCTGTTTAGTACAAGGGATGGAGGGAAATGATATTTTAATCATCTGAACGTTATAGGGTTTCTGGAAGGTTTCCTTTCTTTATTATTTTTTTTTTTTTGGTCAGTCATGGGGCTTGAACTCTGGGCTTGGGTGATGTCTCTGAACTCTTCAGCTCAAGGCAAGCCCTCTACCTCTTGAGCCACAGCGCCACTTTATGTTTCCTTTCTTAACTTGATTTTCCTCTTACATGATAACCCACTAACACTGAAGAGCTATTTTTTTCAAAATTTTTATTGTGAAAATACCGTACAGAGGGGTTACAATTACATGGGCAAGGTAATAAGTACATTTTTATAAAGCATTGTTGCCTCCTCCTTTGTTTCCCCTTCCCATCCCTTCCCATCTCTCCCCCCCCCCACCCAATCCTCCCCTTCCACCAAAGTTGTAAAGTTCGTTTCTCGACATAATGTCTTGTACATTTCATTGTTGCAGTGGGTCCACCTGTATCCCTATTTAAATGGTTTATTTTTGCCCTTCCCCTCCACAAATTATACCAACATCAAATACAATGAAAGCAGAGGTTATACCATGGGGGAGGGACATACAAAGCAACAAAGAAATCATCTTATAAATATGTTAGAAACAATCTCAAGAAAGAAAAAAACATTTGAATACTTATCTTGGGGTTCATTTCACCTAACATCAACTTATCTGACCTTTTCTGCTTGTCTCAGATATATACTAGTTATTGCAAATAAGGGAAACCATGGGACCTATGTTCCTTTGGGCCTGGCTTACTTCACTTAATCCTCAATACAATAAAGGCTGTATATGACAAACCTACAGCCAGCATTATACTTAATGGTGAAAAACTAAAGCCATTTCCTCTTAAATCAGGAACAAGACAAAGATGTCCACTCTCTCTACTTCTCCTCAATCTAGTATTAGAATGCCTAGCTACAGCAATAAGACAAGATGCAAACATCAAAGGGATCCAAATAGGGAAAGATGAAGTAAAACTCTCCCTCTTTGCAGATGACATGATTTTGTATTTAAAGAATCCAACGGACTCCACTCCCAAATTACTGGAGCTGATTCAAAGCTTTGGCAAAGTAGCAGGGTATAAAATTAACCCTCAAGGGGCTGGGAAGGTGGCTCAGTGGTAGAGTGTTTGCCTTGTATGCATGAGACCCTGGGTTCGATTCCTCAGCACCACATAAGCAAAAAGAAAAAAGCCAGAAATGATGCTGTGGCTCAAGTGGTAGAGCACTAGCCTTGAGCTGAAGAGCTGAGGGACAGTGCTCAGGCCCAGAGTTCAGGCCCCACGACTGGACCCAAAAAAATAAATAAATAAAATAAAAAATGAACCCTCAAAAATCAATGGCTTTTCTGTATGCCAACAATGAGAAAAGCGTGGCTGAAATCAGGAATGCAATTCCATTTGTAATAGCCCCACAAAAAATAAAATACCTAGGAAATAACTAAAGTAGTGAAGGTTCTCTATGAGGAAATCTTTAAAAACAAGAAAGGAAATTAAAGCAGAGCTTAGAAAGTGGAAGAAGTTCCCATGCTCCTGGATTGGGAGGATTAACATTGTCAAAATGCCGGGCGCCAGTGACTCACACCTGTAATCATATGGAACAATAAAAGACCCCAAATAGCAAAAAGAATTCTTAGCAGAAAGAACAGTGCTGGAGGAATATCAATACCAATTTCAAACTCTACTACAAAGCCATAGTAATCAAAACAGCTTGGTACTGGCACAAGAACAGACCTCAGGACCAATGGAATAGAATTGAAAACCCAGAAATGAACCTACAGACATATAGCCATCTAATCTTCAATAAGGGAGTTAAAAAAAATAGAATGGAAGAAAGACAGCCTCTCCAGTAAATGGTGCTAGCAAAGTTGGTTAATCACTTGTAGAAAACTGAGAGCTATTGAATGGCTGTGACAAAGCCATTTGGGGAGCACTTGTTTGTCTGCACCTTTGTTTTTACTCCCCAATAAAAAGCTGATTAATAGTAGAGGTAAACCACTTGAGCAGAATATACTGGATATAAAGAAATTACTCTCTTCACCTTAAGTTTTCTTTTTACCTGTGAAGAGAATCTATTTATCTTGATAAGATATAAACTCAAAACTAATGTCCAATACCAGATGTTGCGTCCACAGCATTTTAGCATTGAACTTGAAGTAAAATCTTCAGGGAAGCCACTGCAAGTAAAACCTCACATCTGGGCCTCAGTCATAACCATTACCAAACTACATTGACTGTACTACCTGAAAAAAAATCACTACGCACCCTAGGACACCAATGTCTACTTAGAATTTTTTTTAATTCTGTATTAGAAAATAAAGCACATTGCCTAAATGATTCAAATGGAAAGGAAAAATATATAAGAAACAAAACCAATACTAATAGCCATCTGTGAATTCACATATGGGCTTCTGGAACCTAACATCTTGGTTCTACATGTAGTTGGAAGGGGGAAAAATGAAAAAGGAAAGGAGAAAAAAAGGAATGAAAGAAAGAAATTGGGTTTCAATCCTTAAATATATAAAGCAAAGAATTATCCCCCTCCCCCGTAAATAATGGGGACTTCAAAGAGGAAAGATAAATAGGAGAATGGAGCAGGAAGTGCTTGGAGCTCAGAGAGGTCACAAAGACTCAAGTTAGCCAAGAACTATACTCTACTGCTGGAAAATTATGTTCCTGGACAAGTGTTCTATAAATCTAGGCACGTTCTGTGTGCAATACAGACTTTGTAGATTTGGCAAATCTACCTATCTTGAGCTGGAAAACAGTTCAGTGAAGCATTAAGAGAGAAAAGATATAAATCAAAATTGCAAAGCTTGGCAGTACCAGGCAAACATGAGTGAGCCTTGAAAGACTCTTGCATTTGTTCCTCCAGCCATGCCACCAGCCTGGCTGGCACTTTGAAGCTTTGCACCTTAGTCAAAGGCTTCCTCTCTCTTACATAGATCTGATGCAGGCTCTCTGCCTTGACTCTACAGTTTGGTATCAAATAACCACATAATGTCTAGAGGCTTAAGTGTTTTTACATATTTGGGGGTAGCTAAAGAATATTTTTCCTTGATATTTTCATGTTCCAAATATCTGTCTCACTTTTGAACTTGGATTTCTAAAGGGAAATTTCACCAGCTGGCAGTAGGTGAGTGGGTGGAGGGGCAAATGTTGGACATGAAATTTCCATTGACACTTTAATTCCATGTGCTTGCAGGGCCACTCTAGGTGAAAATTAGCCCCACTGCAGTTCCTATTGACAGATTACAGGCAAACATTGCCTGTACCTGGTAATTCTACCTGCTAATTACTTGGAAAGAGCAGGTACTGAACCACTGACCTGAACATTTCATGAATTTGAGCACCTACTAGGGAGGGGTAGGGGATGACTTTCAAAAGCCACACAGTGAAGTTGACAGTCAGTCAGGAACTATGGAAATCCTATCAAAAATATTCTCACAGCATAATGAAGCTTTTCAGGCAGTCAATCTCCCCAAGACGTTTGCCTTTGCCAATAGTCACAGCAATAAAGAAAACTTTATTACTGGTATGGCTATTTTTTAATCCTGACAATAAAAACAGTCACAGCACCATTTGCAGGCTTTGCCAAGTGGCAAGTGCACAGTGAATTGCAGATAAGAGAAATCTTTGAATTACAGCCCTAAAGTGATACTTGGGAGAAGCATGTATATCTTTTTGGATGGAAGAAAGTAGACAAGGCTTAGGGGAGGATAGAAGCCAGTAAGGTGCCAAGAAAGACTAAGAAACACTGAGACAAGTTAATATTTTTACTCCATTTTCTCTAGCCCCATAGAATAGCATCAAGTGACATCCCAGAGCCTCTCCCATGATCATGGCAAACATTGAAGGTAGTAATGGCTCTAGCTTAAACCAACTAATCCCAGAGGGCTTTCCTATTCATGCAGAAGTGGCATTGGGAGGTATAGCTGAAGAACACAGATGTAAACAACTTTGCCGAGGCCACACAAGCCACTGTTGGAAGAGTAGTTTGTTCACCCAATTGACTTTTTTTTTTTTTTTGGTCCAGTCGTGGGGCCTGAACTCTGGGCCTGGGCGCTGTCCCTCAGCTCTTCAGCTCAAGGCTAGCGCTCTACCACTTGAGTCACAGCGCCACTTCCGGCTTTTTTCTTTTTTGCTTATGTGGTGCTGAGGAATTGAACCCAGGGCCTCAAGCATGCAAGGCTAGTGCTCTACCACTGAGCCACCTTCCCAGCCCCCAATTGACATTCTTTGGATACTAATTAGATGTTAGAAGCTGGAGAAGCATGAAGCCTGTGAATCTTTTAGTCATAGACAAAACTGCAATGAGAAAAAAACAATGATTTCCTGTCTCCAGTAATCTCACAGTGATAGGAATAACTATCTTCATCTTCTTACTTTGTACTTGGAAAAGGCTATTTTGTTATACTCTCTATATGTCCTTCATAGGTGAAAAGTTTTATCTTATAAATTTCCAGTTGAGAGCTGGGCTCTGGTGGCTCATACCTGTAATAGTAGCTACTCAAGACTCTGAGATCTGAGGATTACAGTTCAAAGCTAGACAAGACAGAAAAATCTATGGCCCTCTTACATCCAGTTAACCAGTGATAAAGCCACAAGTGAAGCTATAGTTCAAGAGAAAGAAGAAGATCAAGGATAAGGAGGAAGAGAAGGAGGAGGAGGGGGAGGAAGAGAAGGAGGAAGAGGAGGAAGAGGAGGAGGAGGAGGAGGAGGACGAGGAGGAGGAGAAGGAGGAGGAGGAGGAGGAGGAGGAGGAGGAGGAGGAGGAGGAGGAGGAGGAGGAGGAGGAGGAGGAGGAGGAGGAGGAAAGAATTTTACAATTGAGGAAAATGAGCCCAAGCTACCCACTCTACAGAGTCTGCTGTTTATATCTTGCACACTTGTGCATTTTGAGAGAACTAAATTCTGTTGCTATGCATGTCAGAGGTCTCTAAAAGTCCCCACATAAGGATTATCCCCACTCAAGACAACATGCTCACCTGATAATGCAAGGTCACCAGAGACATATAAAAAATATACCTGAAACTGTAAAGTCATTCATTAATGGAAGCTGACACTGGGGGGGTTGAAGGTCTAAATTTCAGAATTTTCGAAAGCCTACACCATTTTCAAAAGAATATTTGAGCTAGTTCCTGTCTCTGGGAAAGATTCTATCTGACAAAGTACTATTTTTTAATTATGATTGTAACATCATCATTTATAAAGGCAAAAATGTCCAGATAACCAATTGTATGAAGAACAAAGAAGAAAAATATGTGTATCGAGATAGTATTATATAGCCATTAAAAGTAATTGCCCATAGTTTCATGGTCTCGTCATCACTTGCTGTTCTATAGTGCTTACTGTGCACCAAATACTCTATAAATCACTGCACACTTATTACTTCATTTAATCTTTGCAATAACCCCATGTACCACTATCATGTCCCCGTAATAAGTGAGTAAAACAAAGTAAGACAGAAGCAACATACCTAAAGTCATATAGAAAAAGAGGAGACAGGACTTACATCCAGGTAAACTGGCTTTGTAGATTGTGTTCTTAATTGCTTTAGCCCCTCAAAACAAACCTTTGCAGACAGGTGCATATACATTTGGCATACAGACCAAAAGAATCCCTACTTCAGGAGGAAAAACAATGGAATTCAGGAAACCTACTTGGGACACTGGCTGAATTGCCCTTAAAACACATCTCCTTGAAGTAATTAGCATCTATTATCGCGGTCTCTGCAGTTCAGGAACTTGAGAGTGTCTGTACTCAGAGATTCTGTTTGACAACCTCCCATGAGGTCACAGTCAGGCTGTTGGCCTGGGTTGTTGTCATGTGACAGGTGGGCAGGGGCTTCAGGACCTGTATTTAAGAAGATTCCCTCCTGCAGCTGGTGGCAGAAGGCCTCAGTTACCATTGTCTTTTGATAAAGCCCCAATCCCTTGCCCTATGGCCCAATTATCCTTACACAGTGACAGCTGGCCAAGTGAAGGTGGCTCACACCTGTAATCCTAGCAACTCATGAGGCTGAGATCTGAGAATCAAGATGTGCAGACATATTTAAGAGACTTCTATCTCCAATTAAATGGTAAAATGCTGGATATGAAACTGTGGCTCAAGTGGTAGAGCACCAGCCTTGGGTGAAAAAAACTATAACAAGAGTGCAAGGTCCTGAGTTTAAGCCCCAGGACTGGCCAACATGTACACTGTCACTGTCACACACACACACACACACACAAACACACACACACACACACATACACACACACCAATGAAGTGGCAGTTGGAATGCACAAGAGCAAGTTATCTAAGAGAAAAAAAAAGAGCCATGGAACCCTCTCTGACTGAGACTGAGGACTTATATTTTTATTGCCACAGTATTCTATTGTTAGGATATATATGGTCAATTCACCAAGTACAATGCTAAGGGAAGGAGCACTAGCTCTGCCTTTCAAAAGAAATATGACAGTAGAATTTACAGGTATTGTAAATATCACATCAGTAACCATATTAAGGCTATGTGAGGATGGGTTTTCTCTTTACCAGTTGATCATTGTACTTTATATTTTTTAATAAAATACATTTAGAAAACAAATGTGTATTCAGTTACAAACATTTCTAATTCAATGAATTCAGAAATACTTTTAAATTAGATATTTCCAATAGTCTCTATCAACTATGCCTCTAGATCTTAACAATACCCTCTGAAAAGGATAGCTAATCTTTAAATGCCCCCAAAGTAGCCCAAAGCACATGGCATTGTGTTGTCTACCAGCCCAGTAGACCTCAGCAGCAGTCCAGCTGTCCTTAGAATCACTAAGATTATACAAATAAGATGTTCCTTTAGCTTTCCTCACCTTTAAAAGAAGTAGCCATATGAAATCAGCTGGTATAGACTTTGTCAGTCTTTTCTCAAGGACACTGCCTATTATGCCTCTCGGTGCCTTCTATAAACAGTTCCATCAGGAAATATCTTACAAAATGCATTCCTTGGGGGAAAAATAGTTCCCTGAAGAATCAGTGTGCTTCTTCATTTCTCAGTTACAAAGCTTAGCATGTTTTCTTTCTTTGTCCTGGCTGCAAGGAAACTCACAATAATATGCTGTCTTTTGCAGTTAGCATAGTTCTTTTCCTTTACGTGATTCTAATTTTACAATGCTGCAATCTTATCTTATACAAGTCCCTTATTTAAAGCCATGAAAATCCTTTTTTTTTTAGAGAGAAAGAAAAACAGGTAGAAATAACTATTGTTTTACTACTTACCATAAGGTCAATTTTGAAAAGATCTTTAAATATGTAGTTAGAGTCCAGTGAAAGAATTTTTATTATCTTTTTAAGTAAAAAGATTGGGATTGGCTGACAGTTTTTAGTTTTTCTAGATAGGGGCATTTGGGACATCTTTTTGGAAGCAGGGATTCATACTTTTATCAGGAAAGTTTACTCTTAGTAATACAAAGCTAGTGGCTGTCCATATTTGTGTGTGTGTGTGTGTGTGTGTGTGTGTGTGTGTGTGTGTGTGTGTGTGTGTGTGTGTGTGTGTGTGTGTGTGTGTGTGTGAGATCGGGAGATGGAGTCCTGGGAAATAACTAAGTCTAAGTGGTCATACTACAAATCAAGATATTAAGTGTTTAGTTTATAACTACAATTAAAACTAGACATAGCATTAACTATGTAATATACTTGCAGATGTAGAGATATACTTTTTTTAAAATGTACCTAGATTTAGAATGGATTTGAGAGCCTACATGTGGTATTACTTAAGTTGGAAAAAAAATCTTTGAAATGTTTCTAAGCTTTGTGATGGTCTTGTCAGGAGAATCAAGTTCAGACCGTACCCTTGGGTGGGTGAGTAATTTCTCTGGAGGAAATGGAAGATTCCACTATCCATCATAGTACCATAGTATACAACATGGCCTTAGATGAAGGAAGGGATGGAAAATACCAACCTCACATCCTGAGCACTTAGACAGGTAAAAGCCTGAGAGAAGCTCGGAGGGACCTAGAAAGTTCCATGAAGTATGGAGCTCTTACTACTTGGGAGCTGATGGGAAGCAAGACAAGATCTTTGAATAAGCGCCTATAAGCTCCCAAAGTCATCACTATTGTAAGCAATTTACATCACTTTTGTTTCTGAGATGGTGTCTCCCTATTTTGCCAAGACTGGCCTCACATTCCTAGGATCAAAAATTCCTCTGCCTCAGCCTCCCAAGTAGCTGGGACTACAGGAACATACCACCGTACCTAGCTATGGCATTTTTATTTTTTCCCTGGTCCCTTACTGAGATTTTCAAATAATTAAGTAGCATAATATACATGTATGTATGGAAGAATGGATGTGTGGATGGATGGATGGGTGGACGGATGGATAGATGGATGTGTCTAATCTGCTAATGTTATTTGCCATAATAATAGTGCAGATTTGTTTTATTTCTATTTGTCTCCGAGATAATTTCCTCAAAATGGGAAATAGGAATTGAAGTATTAATACATGGATGATGGTTGACAAAGGCAAGGAAATAGCATGTTCAAGTTGACAGAAAGAGTAATAATTATGCTATCTGTTCAAATTTTGTAGGTTTTCTGTCAGTTCTAGGATACGATGGCGCAAACTCAGAGTTAAACTAAGTAGGCAGTTAATTATTGAGAAGCCTTATGATGTTAGGAAAGACGTCATAAGGTCACTGCAGAAGGGAGGACTAGAAGTATTCTTATAAATGGAACCTACAAGAGCTACAAGCAGAGGTATTGAAAGAGCAAATTAGTTAAGATCTGGGCCCCAGAGTAATGTCTTGGTCAGCACACTAAAATCATATATATATATATATATATATATATATATATATATATATATATATATATACACACATATGTATATACATATATATGTATATGTATATGTATATGTATATATATCATGTATGTATATGTATATATCATATACATAACATTGTTTTAAAGATCTTGTCTCTGCCCTTCTCTAGACCTTTAGTTTTAGCTAACCTTCTCAAGACCCTGGGTAGATTTGCAGAAGGGACCTGATTAAGAATGAACAAAAGCATGGCCTTCCAAAACACTTAATTAAAACCAATCAGATCACAGCACTGAATAAAAGAACCCATAGACTCAAAGCCACAGGATGACGAACCTAAAAGAGAGCAGACAGGTAAGTGGAGCAGAAGAGGCCTTCCACTTACCATACCATCTTACCATACCACTTACCATCTTCCAATTACGTACCATTGTCCCTTATGCCGGGCTTCATTCCCTGAACTCCTGACATAAGAAAGTTACAGTGCCAACATCTGTGGCAGTTAAACTGCCACAGAGGTAGGCCCTGCTTACCACTGACCTATAATACCGGCAGGCCCTGCCATCTGCTAAATGGTAACACTGGTAAGCATGGCTTAAAACAGAGCTGAAACATTGACAGGCATTGTCTGATACTGAGCTGAAACATGAGCAGCACTGCCTACCACTGAGCTGTAACACTGGCAGACACTGCCTACCACTGAGCTCCAACACTAAGCAGATCTATAGGACTACAGCAGCTCCAGCCTTTGCTGCCAGCTGCAGAGCCAGAAAAGCTGTGTGGGTTTTGCCCACTGTAAACAACAGCAGAAAAATTCTGAATCAGGATGTCACATTCTATTGGCTCTCACATCTTTTAATGTGATCTACAGGAATTATTCTGTTCTGCATTAAGTGAGCTACATGAGTAAATTTTCATTTAATACTAATAACAGCCTTAACAGGTTGCAGATTGGGACACAAAGACCTTGGTCAGGTTAAGGAAAAAAAAGCTTCTGAAGGTCTCACAGCTATGAACGTTATCACAGTCAAGTGTTTAGACACAGGCTGACTCCAGAGCCTGATTACTAACCATTGTGCAACATTGCCTCCAGCTCTCTACAATGCTGCTTTCTTATCCTCTTCTGCATTCAACTTAATTTTATTAACTCTGACCCACACTTGTTTTGAGTTGGGGGAAGGGATGGTAGTGGGATGAGAGTTGACTGAGTACATGCATAGAGCAAAGCAGAACTGAGAATGAAAAGATCTTTAGCAAAGTTATTTACTGAGATCAACATCCATTTTCCCTCCTCCTCAACAATAGAATCATCTATAACCCAGAGCCTGGCTGAAAAGAACATTTCTCAGTTTTCTCATCAGACAAGTGTGGTCATATAATCAATGTTTGTTCAATAAGACTTAGGCAAAAGTACCCTGATGTGCACAAGGAGCATGCTGGTCTTCCTCCCTTCCTCCCACTTAAACTTCAATTAAGACATCATGAACTCTATAGCTGTCATGACCCATTAGATAACTTTAGCAATGGAAGCCATAGATTTAGAACAGTGAAACAAAAAGAATAAGAACCTAGGGCTGCAATAATTCCATGAAGTCAACAACAATGACAGGTTTATTTACTTTGTGTGTGTATTGGTTATTTAGTTATAGTTGTACAAAAGGGTTACAATTCCGTAAGTCAGGTTATGACTAGAGTGCTTCTTGGTCAATGTCACCCCTTCTTCGGCTCTCCGCCATTTTCTCCCTCAAGTTACACAGTGCTTTTTTTTTACATAATGTACATTGACTATAATGACTGCATTTATCACCCTTCCTCCTCCCATTTGTGTGCTCTCCCTCTATCTTCTCCCCCCTCCAATAAACATGTTTCTACTTCCTGGTATTAATTTTGTACATTAGTTGTTCAGAGGAGTTACACCTTTGGATTTCCTCCCTTAAGTATATCCTCCTTTAGTCAGTTTGTGTGTTTTCATATATATTTGTAGTTTAGATCTTGCCTCTCTGAGCCTGGTTTACTTCATTTAACATGATTTTTGCTAGGTCTATTTATTCCCTGCAAATGATATATTACTCTTTCTAATGGATGAGAAAAATTCCATTGTATTTGTATACCAAATTTTCTTGATCCACTCATTCATTGTTGGGCATCTGGGCTGTTTCCGTAGCTTGGCTATTGTGAATAATGCAACAGTGAACATGGTGCACAAGAGTCATTGTTGTTTCCTGATTTGTAATGCTCTGGGGAGATGCCCAAGAGTGGTATCACTGCATCATAAGATATAGATAGATAGATAGATAGATAGATAGATAGATAGATAGATAGATAGATAGATAGATAGATAGATGATAGATAGATAGATAGATGATAGATAGATAGATAGATAGATAGATAGATAGATAGATAGATAGATAGATAGATAGATAGATAGATCCAAACTGGAAAGGCTTATTTCTTATGTATAAGGTGGAAATAAACTCTTGTTTACATCCTTGTTGCCTTAGGATTTTATGTTAAATGAATACAAGGACTACCCAGGATTATCACTCTCAGTGTATTGTTTGTAATGCCCTAAGTTATCTGGGTGACTGAGAGGGGTAAGGGACTCAAATCCACCCTGAACTTCCCTCAACTAACCATGGATCCCATAATGGGACTGAGTTCTCTAGGACAAAGCAGACATTGTTTTCTAATTCATTCAAAGGACCAGTCTACTCATCACAGACTAGATCTATCTAGAGAGGGCAATTTTTGATGATTCACCCATGGGTACTCAATGGACCAGTCATAGCTTCATTCTTATTCACAATAAGAGAGCTATACAAGGGCATAAGGTTACACAAGAATTCTGGAGTAGAAATCATGCAGAGAAATAATGACTACTGGGCTTAACTTGTATAATTTATAAGCATTTTCTCTGATCTTCCCAAAAATAACTTGGAGAAGAGGGATTCTACAAAAAATTAGACTTCCTGTAATCAATAATACAAGGGCTTAAAGTGATTTATATTTTTTAAAAAGGTGTCTTTATTTTTTTAATCACAAACACTTGTGCTTTCATTTCATTTAATTCTCAAATTTACATTACAAGTAGGTTGTACTGTCCTAGTTTTATAGAAGAGAGAGCAACATGGGAGCTTATACATAAGTTATTAAAGTCACAGCTAAGAAAGTCAGAATATTAACCCAGGTTTGTCTCACTGCTGAAGCTGGGCACTAGCCACTAATGCCTATTTCTACCCAAGTCCACCAAAGTTTACACATGTCCAATTTAATGAAGTCCACACTGTAGGATACTTGTGGGAACTTGAAAACAACTCAAGGAGTCTTGATGACATGTGAGAGCAATTTTGTGTAGAGTGGGAAGAACACCTGATTTTTTTTTAGTTACTTCTGTTTCAGGGCAGAAGTGATCCTCAGATGTATGAAGGAATCAGGATCCCACTCAGTGTAACACAGACCTCCCAGCTTTAAGAAGTCAGCCTCAGAGCTCTCCATGGGAAAGGGCAAGTCCTCTCTAATGAAATTTCTCCTCTCAAGATGGAGCTTCCTTCCCCCTGGTGATCGCCTCTAGTTCTTTTTGGGAATCATACTGTTCTAAGTTATTTTTAAGGCAGTATTAATGTTTTATGACTCATTTCCTACTTTCCTGCTGGAAAAAATTACAGCCCAGGCATTCTCACTCCAACATGGCAAATAGCTGATTTGTAATTTAGAGAAGTTTATTTTGTTATGAATGAAGACATGCAAGGTAAAAGAAAAGATTTCTGCTCTCTGTTTCTTGTTTGCTCAACTTAACCTGGGGTCCTTCCCCAAGTTTCCGACAAACACACAGGTGTGTGTATGCACACACACACACACACACACACACAATGTCTATATATAGATGTGTGTGTAAAACATTTCCATACAAGTATGAAATTTCATATATATACATACACACATATGTATACATACATATATATGTATATATACATAGTATATATGGAAATGTTTTACATATACACATATATGTATATATACATACATATATGTGTGTATGTATATATGTATATATACATATATGTATATATGTGTGTATATACATACATGTGTAGATATACATATGTATGTATATACATATAGACATATATGTATATATACATATATGTGTATATATATGTGTATATGTGTGTAAAACATTTCCATACAACTATAAAATTTACCGTGGAGAGAGAGAGAGTTGTTTTGAACAATTTTTGCCTCCAATAGTTGACTCAAGATCATTTCAGGGATATGCCACTGGATTCCTTTACTTCTTTTTGGAATCTCTGTGGATCATTTCCAGCATCTAATATGCACTCTAACACATGAATGATCATATGAAATATTATGTATTTTGCTTCCAAATAAAAGCCCATTCTCAGTAAAAGAAATGCTAATAAAATTGCTCTCACATTTAGATGAGATCAACCAACCATGTTTCTGATAATCAGCATAACTAAAGGGGAGAAAAATCCTAGTTATAAAATAGCCATGGGTTATGAGAGAGACATGAGCTCATAATATCTCCTTCTGAGTGACACTTGGATCTGTCCCCATGCAAGCCAGTCACTATGCCTGCACGTGGAACCACTCCTCTAACAACACTCAAGAAGCAGCGGAAGATTTTTCTGCAAAGCAATTGGTGCAAACTTCCCTAAAACCAAAAAAAAAGATAAACAAAATGTATGGTATAATAAAACAAATACTGCAGACGCATTCTAACAAATACTGCAGACTCATTCTTACCAAGGGTTGAGACCTGATGGTGGAATTATGTAGCTAAACACAATGAAAATTATAAGAACCATTGCACCTTATTTTTCAAAAGGGATTTTATAGAGCAGAGAGCAGAGATCAATTCAAATTTATGTATTGGCAAATTTGTACTAATTTTCATATACCTGTCTTTCTCTGTATATAGATATCTATGTATAGATATGGAAATTAGTACAAATATAGGTTTGTACAATATAGGTTTGTACAATATAGATATCTATATAGAGAGACAGTTATATATGGAAATTATATGTATATATGTATGTCTACATATATGTACATGGATATATATGCATACATATATACATGTATATATGAAAATTCATTTTCTCGTGTTAGAAAAGAACATTTTGAGACGGTAAGAACTACCTTTCTCAAGTTTCTTAAGTTCCAAAGAGTTAGACCTTCTTTCTATGATAACAATTGTTGAATAATCACATGTGTATGATTTCACTGATACCTTAAATAGTACCTATCTATGTTGTACCCGCTATCATTATTACTATTTTAGGGAGAAGGAACTTGACGCTCATAGGCTTCATGAGCACACAGATGAGACAGACTTGTCTGAAGATAGCACCTGAGTTTTAGAAGCTGAATACTCCATTTTGGGAGGCTTTGTCTACACTAGTTTGCTGAGAGATTGGAGGCATGGGTAGTGTTAGGGGATGTTCCAAGGAAAGGATTGAAATTGTAGAAGAGCCTCTAGTGATACCATGTTCTTTGTACATCAGTAATTGAGAGTACAATTTTCTTAGTATGCTATCTTTGCACAGTAGTTCAAAACAGCACATTTCCTTTGTAATAACCTTATAACATACTAGTGCACATTTTTCCATAGACCAAAGTGATAAAATTATCAGCTCATGAATGATCACAAACAATTTATAGGTTCCTACTGAGCAAGGCAGTATAATGTTCGATATATTAAAGCTATTACATTGCTGTTCTTGTTCTTATTACGGAGACATAGCATCGCAATGTTTTCCAAGCAAAAGTGGTTTCCCAGTCCTTTCCTTATCAAACTGCATTATGATCTCGGGGCTAATTTTAAATTAATGTATTTTTTCCAACCAGTCATCATTTTCTGAGGTCTTTCTTGTGTTAGGCCTTATTTTGCTCATGGAGGATGCTGCCAGTGAAAGTCTCTTCCTTCCAGGGATCCTAAAAGCTATAAGAACATACTGATATGTGTGTGTGTGTGCATGCTTGTGTGGATGTGTGTGTGTGTGTGTGTGTGTGGATGCCAGTAACAAGGCTCAGATTTTGTTCAGATTTTGCTCACTGATGGTACTCTATCACTTGAGCCATGCCTCCAATTTGATATTTTGCTAATCAACAGAAGATAAGAGTCTCTTGGACTCTTGAGGAGATGAGTATTCTGAAATTAGAAATAACATACACAAAACATCCTGAAGTGGGACTTGCAATTGCGCAAAGTGAGAAAGAGTAGAGAATTGGTGAAATTGGAGTAGAGAGAAAAACAGAAGAGAATGAGGGGGTGAGGTTGAAAAGTAGGTAGATTATGCTACAGAGTCACAGGCCATGAGGTATATGAGCCTAATTTTTATTCTAGGTGATAGAAGAAAGCACTGGCTAGCAGGTGCCATATTTTATCTGACATGTTTTATTAAATAAATATTTAAATATTGTTATTATATCAAGGGATCAAGAAAATGTGGTATATATACACAATGGAATTTTATGCTTCTATCAGCAAGAATGGCATAGCCCCTTTCGTAAGGAAATGGAAAGACTTGGAAAAAATCATAATAAGTGAAATAAGCCAGGCCCAAAGAAACATAGACTTTATGGTTTCCCTCATTTGTAATAGTTAGTATATGCCTAGAATAGTCCTGGCAGAGAATTAGAATAGCTCGATAGCTGTGTACATATGACCATACAAAATGATGCTAATTGAAATGAACTCCAAGACATGGAAACAACAAGTGTTTTTTTCAGATGTCAGCCTTGATTTTGACAATGTACTGTACCTAAGTCTTTCTTCTTTTTTTATTTCATTTTTCTTTTTCCATTGATTTATCCCTGGCAATCTCTGTCTTTGATTCTGGTACCCTCCATCTTGTATATACATTTATCTGATTTGGGGAAGGAAAGGGAAATAACAAAATGCTGAAAGAAGTACAAAGGATGACCCATTGCCACAACTCAGAAATTAACTTTTCAACTTTGGGGGAGAGAGGAGGGGCAGAAAGGGAAGGGATAGTGGGAGAGCAACAATGGACTGGGTAACAATGCTCAACAAGAAATGTGCCTTACTCATGCAACTGTAACCCCTCTGTACAGCATCTTGACAATAAAATAAAATTTTTTTGAAGTAGATGGTAATAACTAATGATAGGTAGCAGCCCCCTGTGAATTAAAGGTGACCATGGTTCTGCATGTTAATCGCATTAATTGTTCACATCTCTGTCCTCTACACCCACAGAAATTGAACAAGGTAAATTTGAACCTGCCCCAGAGGAAAATACATACAACAGGACTACATGAATTGTACACAGATAAAACTTAAATCAGATATATGACCTTCAGTATTATACATGTTTCTATTGACATCATCATCGGACAAGATAACATTTCTGTTCTGGACAGGCAGAAGGCAGCCCAGGGCACTCATAAAATCCCCAAATCCTACTTGCCCTATATGATTAAAAAAAAAAAAAACCTGCCCAAATAACAGCACCAGAGAACTGGTCCAACTGCGCAGTGATTATTGATTAGCCTCAGGTTACAGTCAGCACAGAGGAAAGAATAAATGGTTGGCTACAAACAAGAAGACTGAGGTGAGTGAAAGCAAATTGGATCTACAGAAAATTAGCATTTCAGGCCTACTAGATGCCAGGCTCTGTACAAATGTGATCTTGTTTTACTGGAACAATGTCCCTGATTGGAAAATGAGAATCAGCTATGTTCAATAACTACCCAAGGTCATGCAATTGATGAGTGGCAAAGCAGACATTGAAGTCTAAGCATTTTTTTTCCTTCCCTTTCTCCAAAGCTTGTGCTTTTTTATGCAACATCAAGTTGAACTGATGGTGTTGGCAGAGTGACAAGGAGAAGATTGTCCTAAATAAATGTGAAAATAAATCTTAGCTATCCATTACCCAAGTTTTATAAGCAAGCCATCATCCCTGTGGCAGCATTGAGCTGCAGCAGAGAAGTCTCAGTGCACACATAAGGAAGCATCATTCTAGTTTATGGTGCTCTGTACCTGCCTGCTGGATTGGAGGGTGGATGTAAAGGAGGAATCTCCTGCCAAAACTATCTTACCTGGTGCTAAAAAGGGTGTGTGTGTTTGAGGAGGAAGAAACAACACCCTCTCATGCAAAAAAGACCTTTCAGACTGTAAATTCTAATTTATTTGGGAAAGATTAATTTATTTTATCTCTACCTGGTTTAAAATTCTACTGGAAAATCCAAATTGTACAATATTTTAAAAATAGTTGCATGAGTCCACCTCTGTGAGTGTCATAGTCACAGAAGAATGAACAACCAAGCATCAAATATATGCCAGTATCCATGGGAAATGGGCAAATAATTTTCTAAATTCTATAATCACATCATCGTGTTTTTGTTTCTTTTGCAAAAAAGAGAGGTTTGAACTCAGGGCCTTTCCTCTCATTTGGCTTTATCACTCAAAGCTACTTTGTTCTCCACCACTTGAGCCACACCTCCAAGTCCAGATGTTTGCTGGTTAATTGGAGGTAAGAGTCTTGGAGGTTTTTCCACCCGGGCCGGTTTTGAACCTCAGTCTTCAGATCTCAGCCTCCTCAGTAACTAAGATTACAGGCACGAGTCATCCACACCTGGGATATCATATTCTCAATAACAAATATTGTAAGAAGTCTCTACAAACTAAATTATATATGAAAATCTATTGCCTTTGGAATTGGCAAATGATCTATGAATTTTGGTCCTTCATCTTTCAGTAGTTTTGCATCTTGTTTTGATTCTCTTCAGTCTGGTTATTATTAAGTATAGAGAGTTTTCAAACACTATAGTATATTAATTTTCATTGGCCAAATATCAACTGGAATGAATATATTTTATGTGTGATTGGCTTGTTCTTATGTGGAAATTGCTCGTTTCTTGATGTGTTCTCAAACTCAGACAGGCTTGGGTGTGGAGAGATGAGAGAATCTCATCATGATCCACTTTTACCCCTCTGGCTCATCACCTCCTGGCTCCATCATCATCTCCAGAATTAACATTTGGAGGGCTTCCAAGGGAATGTTCTCTATGGCAATTTCCCAATTGAGCTTCAAGTCACGCTGCTGGAATTATACAGGACAGAAGACAGCATGGATTTATCTTGAACTATTAAGACAAGGGTGTGCTCTCTTTCCAGAGCTCTGTGTATAAGACACTAATCCTGCCTGCCTGAGGAGGATTAAATCAGGCCAAGGTGGCCAAACTGCCAAACCAGGCAGCTCTGACACTAGTCATAGACCTCCCTGGGGAAGATTGATGTGGAGAACTCTGCAAAAAAAAAAAAAAAAGAAAGAAAGAAATCCGCCCACAAAGCTGGTGGTAGACTATAATATATTATAAGATGAATTCAGTGTTGAATTTTAAAGCTAGAAAACAGCCACATCCACTTTTTATTTTAGCCATCCAGAGAATGCAGGTGCTTTTACTGTTAATTATAAAGTAGGGCCTGGACTCCACATTTAAAATCACCATGCCACCTAGAGCCATTGTAGACAACCTCTAGTGTGTTTCACATAGCTCTATTCTGTAAGATATATCAAAGATGCACCCTGTGATAGTATACTTGCTGTTGCTATAACAAATACCTGAGATAAAAGAAGTTAACTGGGATCTTGGCTCCTGATTTCAGAGCTTTCAGTCCAGGTCTCTCTGGAAGTGTATAGGTTATATGTGTGTTAGTGTATATGTGTATATGGTGGTGTACATGTGTGCATGTGTGTGTGTGTGTGAGCAATAGAAACAGAGACAGAGTGAAAGACAGAAGAGTGTTTTTCAGTTCTGAATGGAGTATCCTTGAGAGTAATGACAAGCCACTTGTAAGGAGTACAACAAACTCAAATCTCTGTCTAACTCAATAACTGGGGCAGGGCAATCACAAGATGAGCCTGCACAGCCCTGTTGTAGAAAACCATGAAGTGCTCAAACAGTGATAAGAATATGCCAAAGGACCCAGAATGCAGCTGTAAGGAGCTTCCATTGGTCAATTTGGGATCATTTGGAATATTAGGATGATTAAAATTAATAGTAGATTATGAGTTTTAAAATAAATCTATTCATTGTTACAAATAACTGAGTAAACACATTGAAAGTTAAATGAGGAATGAGAAAGATACATAGGCTGAAAGGTTCCCATCTAACTACTTAATAATTACAAAAGGAAAAACAGGAATTGTCCACTGCAGAACATTGACAGAAATCACTCTAGCTAACTAATCAATGTTAACCTCCTCAGAAATTGGGAACATACCATGCTGCATGGGGAGATACATTAAGTCCCACAGAGTAGTATCACTTCTGAATAAGCTTAAGAAGTTGACTCTAATCACGGAGACACAACAGGCAAACACAAAACAATGTCCATTTAATAAAAACTAACCTTCATTATTCAAAAGTGTTGAAATGGAGAAAACGTTCTACAGTGAATGAGACTATGACAACAAAGTGTACCACAGGATCCTCAGATGGATTTTTTAAATATATTTTTATTATAAAAATACGGTACAAATGGGTTACAGTTACATGAGCAAGGTAATGAGTCCATCAAGCATTGTTGCCTCCTCCTTTGTTTTTCCCCTACCATCCTTTCCCTCCCACTTCCACAACTACACTCCCCCACCCCCCGCCTAAATTGTAAAGTTCGTTTTTCAACATGGTGTCTTGTATGTCTCATTGTTACAATGGGCCAACCTGAATTGGATGGACGTTTCTACAATAAAATATTTTGGAAAAACAGGAAACTTGAATGGAACCTATAGTTTACCTGGTTATAACATACCCATGTGCATTTCCTAATTTTGATGATTGTACTTAATAGTATAGGAAAAAAATTTATATTACAACATACTTACCTTTATCTATAAATTACATATACTGCAGCATTTAGAGAATGGCAAATTACTCAAGTATTTTAGGGAAAACAGTTCTTCATATGATATTTCTGTGGTTCGGATGTGGTTTAACCTCATCAAAACTCCTATGGAGATTTAATTCCTAAGGCAATGGTAATGAGAGGTTTGTTGGCCCTTTATGTTTTACTTGCAGGACTGAGTCCTTGCACTGGTGAGATTGGGTTGGTTTCTGTGGGAGTAGGTGTCTTCAGAGAAACTTAGTACTCTCTTTGGTTGTAGGTCATACATGTACTCTTCCACGTGCATCTCATCTTCTGCTTTTCCACAGCATGAGGCCCTCCTCAGAAGACAAGCAGAGGAGTGGCCCCATGCTCTTGGACCTCAACAACTATGACCAAAATAAATCTCTTTCCTTTGGAAGGTGTCCAACAAAAGAAATTGATTAAGGTATGTAAGGCATGTATGTGTAACTCTCTTGACATGACTTAAAGAACCAAAAGATAAGGGGAGAAAAATTACTATAGATAGACATAAGCATGTACCAGTAAGCGTATCAGTGGAAACTGTTATGATAGTGTTAAGATCTTGAATTCTACCCAAAAGCCCATGTGTCAAAGGCTTTGTGACAACTTATGGTCCTGTTGGGAAGTGGGATGTGGTGGAATCTTTACGGCCTAGTGCAAGGAGGTTAGATCATTGGGGAATGCCTTTGAAGAATATGTTGTTACTCTACCCTTTCCTCTCCCCCTATGCCCACCTCTCTCTTTCTGTCCTGGGTGCCATGAGATGAGTGGGCCTCCTTCACTCTGATCATGACATACTAGGCAGACACAGATCTGACACACAGGGACACACAGAGAGAGAGACAGAGACAGAGAGAGAGAGAGACAGAAAGAGAGACAGAGACAGAGAGACAGAGAGAGAAATGATGAATATACACTGATAACTGTAATTCTAATACAACACTACAGAGCTCATTCTTGTTTTCTCATTTCCATCTGTGGAATTACCTTATCTGGCAATGAAAAATCTGCCTTCCATTATTTTCATATATTCACTTACTTGGTCCAGAAATGCTGTATCCTTAACCAGATACTTTCTTCCTGTGCTTGAGCTTTGATTCCTGACACAGGAGAACTTTCCAGCAGTGCAATCCTTTTCACACCACTCAGGCCCCAGCACTTCAGGCTGAACAGCAGCCCATTGTCACAGACACCTTGTTGGAGGAACCCTAGAGGCTCCCTCTCAGTGTGTCCTGAAGATGCCACTCTGCTCAATCCCCTAAAAACCTTTGTGGAAAATTGCTCAGAAGAGGAAATGAAGGTGTGGCACATGGCCAGCTCCCTTTCAAGCCTTCTGTGGCTCCTGCTGCCCCCATACTCCTCCTTTACTCTCTTCTCACCCTTGAAATAGCAGAAATTACACTGAATCATGGACACTGGTGTACACATGTCACCAGCCCTGGGCTACTTTTGGCATGAGTTATAGTCTATTCATCTTTTTTTTTTTTTACCTAGGATCCAGTATAATACTTATCACAGAACAGGGACCCAATATACATTTGGTAAATAAGAAAATGAAATATTACACAAATGAATGGATGAACATTTAATCTATAACTACCTCTTCACTCCATGGTGAATTTTCCTGGTACATCTTAAAGATTAAATGTTTTCTAGAGTCAAATGAATAAATATCTAATGTGGCATGGGAGGATAGATGGGATAGATGGTAGAAGTGATATTTTTATTCAAGGACTTAAGTCTTGCTGGCCATTTCAAATCAATCACTTAGGAAGAAGCCATCTTCTTTGTCTTCTTAAAGGGCTAGCCAGATAGTCCTACAGTACCAGACTTACAGGTGTGAGATCACACCTGTCTAAAAACCTACAAAGTGACTAAGTATTTGACTGATTGATTGTCATCTGGAAGACATCAATAGAGGCTTAAAAGTTAGTAGACTTCCATTTGCTTCCTTAATAAATATTTATAAAGATATCCTTTGATATAAACTTAAATGGCTACAGCATACCACCCATTATAAGAGTACAACAATTAATCACTGACAACCAGAAAGCAGTTGGAAAAGAATACATGTATAAAAGACATAATTGACAGTTTCCCAAATACATGAGAAGCTTTTTAAAATCAATAATAAGAAAATTACAACTTTGGCATGGTGGGGGGGAGATGGGAGGGCAGAGATGGTAAGGGGAAACAAAGGAGGAGGCAACAATGCTTGATAAGAAATGTATTCATTATCTTGCTCATGTAACTGTAACCTCTCTGTATGGTACTTTGACAATAAAAAAAAGTATTAATTTAAAAAAAGAAAATTAAAAACTCAAGCCAGTGTAATGGTGAATGTCTTTAATCTCAGCACTCAGGAGGCTAAGACAGGAAGATTGTAAGTTCAAGACTAGCCTGAGTTACACAATGAGATCCTGTCTCAAAAAACCCAAAAGAATAAAAAAAGAGAAGAGAAAAGAAAAAGATTAATCCAATTAAAATGGACAAAAGAATTGAATGAACACCTCCCCCAAAATACACAGATAGAAAATAAGAATTGAAAAGGCCAGTTGTTTTGATTACTATGGCTTTGTAGTAGAGTTTGAAGTTTGGTATTGATATTCCTCCAGCACTGTTCTTTCTGTTGAGGATCGTTTTTGCTATTCAGGGTCTTTTATTGCTCCATATGAATTTTTGGATTGCTTCTTCTATTTCCTTGAAGAATGAAGTTGGGATATTAATAGGTATCGCATTGAAATATTAGATAGCTTTTAGCAGTATTGCCATTTTCATGATGTTAATCCTCCCGATCCAGGAGCATGGAAGTTTTTCTACTTTCTTAGTTCTGCTTTAATTCCCTTTTTCAGGGAATAACGTTTTCATCATAGAGTTGGGGGGGGTGGAGAAAAGGGATGGGAGGAGTTGGGGAAGTGGGGAGGAAAGGGATGGTAGGGGGAAAATAAAGGAGGGTGTAACAATGCTTAATAGGAAATTGACTCATTACCTTGCTCATGTAACTGTAACCCCTCTGTACAGTATCTGTACAATAAAAAATATATTTAAGAAAAAGAATCAAAAAGGCACTCAATAAAATACCATTTTGGAATTGCATGTTAAGATGAATTAGTCAGCTTTGCATTACCGTAACAAAATACCAAGACAGCAAACACATAAATATAAAAGGTATATTCAAAGTCCAGGCAACAAGGAATATACTCAGCAAAGGCTTCTTCAAGACACAAGGAGGGTCCCACAAGGCATAGGAAGGAGGTCTGTCAAAGGAGTTAATCAGAAACAACCAAGTGATTGTGTAACAAACTAGGAGCTGAGAAAGAGTGGGTAGGGGCAAGTAGTTTTTATAACAAACTTCTTGAGTGAAACACAAAGGAATTTCATGAGAACCACCTTTCCAGAGCATACCTTCAATGACATAAATACCTCTCACTCAGTCCCACCACACAAAGGTCCCATTACTTCTCAGCAGCACTACCCAAGAGACCAAGGCCTAACACATGGGCCATTGGTGTACATTCAATGTCCAAACCATGACACTCACTGCATGCCTATTAGAATAGCTAAAATCCCAAACACTGAAAATACCAAATACTGTCAAGTTTGTAAAGAAATAAAAACTCTCATCCATTGCTGATGGGAATGCCCATGGTAAAATTAGAAAACATTTCAGTGATTTTTTAAAAACATCCTTATCATAAGATCGAGCAATTGTAGTCCTTGGAATTTGCCCAGGCTTGAAAAATTATTTGCATACAAAAACTTGCACATGCATGATTATATTAGTTTTATCCATAAGTGACAAAACTTAGATGCAGTATCTAATTTTCGACAGTTAAGTGGAAAAACAAGCAATGGAACATCTAGATAAGACAAACTATGATACACCCAGATAATTCATAGATGAGATATGGCAAGGCCAGACACAAATCAAGAAAGAAAACAGAAAGACTTTCACCACTTGTTATACTCATGGTTCCTTGGCAAGAAAGAGCACACCAGGTAGGGCCTCTCAGGAGAAGTACTGGTGTCACTTACAGTCAGGAGAGAAGGAGCTGTGGGCAAGTACCTGTGGTTTTCACAGGGAAGGATAATGTAAGTAGTCATGGAATGTGTTGTTTAAATAATTTCAGAGCATTCTGGGTCATACAGATTGAGTCTGGTTGTCTGGAACCTGATATTGGGGTAATTAGAGTCAGTACAAAATAGTCTAGTATAGGAAAACTGTAAAAAAGAAAGATGGTTGAGAGAGTGGGCTTAGCTACTAATGAACAACTAACCAGCCCCTAGCTAGGGCTCAAACTTAGGAAAAGACAGTCTTTAAAACAAAAAACTATATTACACAATGAAATTCCATTTAATATAAAAAACTACTGAAAGAAAAAACTTAGAGGAATCTTGTTTTATTATTGTCTCTTTTAATTTTATTTATTTTTTGTGTGTACTACTGAGGAGTTGAACCCAAAGCCCTCATGCATGCTAGGCAAACACTTTACCACAGAGTCTCATTCCCAACCCCTTACAGGAATATGAAATAGATGTTTTTATTTATTTATTTTTATTTATTTATTTTTCGGTTCGGTTGTGGGGCCTGAACTCTGGGCCTGGGCGCTGTCCCTCAGCTATTCAGCTCAAGGCTAGCGCTCTACCAATTGAGCCACAGCGCCACTTCCGGCTTTTTTCTTTTTGCTTATGTGGTGCTGAGGAATCGAACCCAGGGCCTCAGGCATGCAAGGCAAGTGCTGTACCACTGAGCCACCTTCCCAGCTCTTAAATAGATGTTTTTAAGTGAAAGAAGTCTCTCTGAAAGGGTCACATCCTGTATGATGACATTCATTCTAGAAATGCTCAACTATAGAGAAAGCTGAATGATCACTGGTTTCCTGTTTGTTTGTTTTTTTTGTTTTGTTTTGTTCTTTGTCGGTCGTGGGGCTTGAACTCTGGGCCTGGACGCTGTCCCTCAGCTCTTCAACTCAAGGCGAGCACTCTACCACTTGAGCTACAGCACCACTTCCGGTTTTCTAGTGGTTTATTGGAGATAGGAGTCTCACGGTCTTTCCTGCCCGGGCTGGCTTTGAACCGCGATTCTCAGATCTCAGCCTCCTGAGTAGCTAGGATTACAGGCGTGAGCCACCGGCGCCAGGCTTTCCTGGGGTTTTGGAAGAAGATAGATTGAGCACTAGGGGTCTTTAGTACAGAGAAACTATCTGCATAGTATTATAATGGCAGACACATACCATTGATTTATCAAAATCCAAAGATTATACAATGAGAGGATGTACAGCACACCATAGAGTTACATTTTTGTTTTTAAAAAAAAAAACAGAATATAGAACATTTGTAGAGTATACATAGATCAATCAAGTCATAAAACACTATTGTGATGTAAACTATGGACTTCAGTGGATAGTGATATGACAGTGAAGGCTCATCAATTGTAGCAATTGTACCATGTTAATGTAGCATGTTGGTGGTGGGAAAGGTATAAGTTGGTGGGAGAGAGAGGTTTATGGGAATTCCCGGTACTTTCCATTCTCAATTTATCTGTGCAGATCAAACTGTCCTAAAAATAGAACATTAATTATAAGAATAAAGAGAACTTGTGAAAGTCTTTTGGAAGTGGGAAACTGAAAAAGTACTTTGCTGTGGAAAGCAAGCAAGAGAGAATGGTGACTATTATGAAGCTGTCATACAATGAGAAGAGCAAAAAGGAGCATAGTGGAGAAACTCCATCACCTTTTAAAGGTAATCTGGGAAACAAAGTCAAGTTTACAAAGCGTTTGCTGATGCCCTACTATATGCCAACCATGATACAAAATATTCAAATAATGAGGCATCACCTCGCTCAGTCTCATTTAATGTCTACCTAGTACTCATGAAATTGTGTTATGAAGATTAAGAAGCTGAGATCCAAAGACGGAAAGGTGGTTTGTTCAATCTGGTTGATTTAGAAAAGCAAGATTGACATGGGTCAAGCAGAGTACTAAAGTATGATATGTTTTCATGTTGAATAAGAATGTCATTCTGTAGATAAACAGAACTTTTAAAAGAATATGGTTTCAAAAAAACACCCTTTGCAGTGGTTTAGAAAATCCAACAATGCATTGCACAGAGAATGGAAAAGTACAGAGAACAATTGACTTTACTGGGAAGTCATAAGGAAAGCTCCACGTAAGAGGCAGCATTCAAGCTAGGTCTTGAAAAATGAGTACAATTTCTATTGAGCGTAAACTGTCATAAAGTGTGTTTCTGATGGGAATGTTGGCAAGGGGACAGAGGTTTAAAACTCATGAAAACCCAGAGTGCATGAAGTATGGTCCTCGTAGAGAGATGTGGCATAAGAGGGTGGAGCAGCATCCCAGGGTAAAGATGGTCTGCCAAGGAATAACAGAGAGCCACTGGATATTTTCAGGGAGAATATTACACAATCCAATCTTATTTGTGAAATAATTTTGTAATGTGGGAATATCAATTACAGAGAGTCAGAACTAGAAACAAGGAGGCCAGAACGAGGAATAGTAATATGAAACCCAGCTAAAACAAAAGCAGAGCAGAGTTCATGAGAGGATCTTTATGTTTTATGAAGTAATCAACCTACAAGTACTGAGGTTTTATGGAGTTAGGAAAAATGTAGTATACTTGAGTTGCTGTTTTTTTCAAAATCTAAACTGTTCTTTTTATGTATTACCTTCTCAGTAAGGTCATTGCTAACCACCCTAAGAAAACTATAATTTCTATTAATGTATATTAATTAAAACTATAATAATTTTTTAATTTTTCAATTTCATATCCACATTCCTGATCCTCTTAACCTTATTTCCTCTATTTTTCTACAAAACTATCTAACATAACCACTAATATTCTATATAATGCACTTACAAGATTGTTTATTTTCTATCTTGCCCTACTGAAATGCAAGCTTCATAAAGGAAGACATTGTTACTTACTTGATTTGTTCACTGATTATTTCAAACTCCACATAGGCCACATAGACCACAGATCTACCACAGACATACTCATTTGTTTGTATGTTTGGGTGGTACTGGGATGTTAGAACTCAAAGCCTTATGCTTGCTTGGCTTGTTTGGCTTGTTTGCTTGGCTGGTACTCTGGAGCCATACCTCCAGTCTAACTTTTTGTTGATTAGTTTGGAGATGGACTCCAGCATACTTTTCTGCCCTGGTTAGCCTCAAGTCTCATTCCTCCAGATCTCAGCTTCCTGAATAGAGATATTCTTGAGTGAATGAGTCACCACATACATTCACTGTCATTCTTCCAGCAATTTTTCAAAATAGGCAAATACATTAACATAAAACAAGGACAATTTCTGTAGTACCTAGAGACAAGCTATTTTTAATAGAAATATGCATATGCTTACCTAGATAGAAATAATTATAAAAGGGTTTGATGATTAGCAAATATCACACAGCCCCAGATAAAGTTTTACAAAGTGCAAAACCCTCTATGTTATTGCATATTTACCTGTAAATTGGGTATGAGATTAGTAAGACTGCTTTAGGTATGGAGGCTGATTCATAACAAAGCTCATGATGATCTGCTGCTTATGCTAGACTTTCTATAGTTTTATAAATTTTATATATGTTAATTTGTATCTGTAATAGCATGCCAGCACTATGAGCAAACTAAGACTTAGAAGGGTAACTGGCTTGCTCAGTGATATAATTGAACAAGTCACTCTGATTTCCAAGCTTACATACTTCCCACTGTGCCAAGAAAATTGTAACAATATCAAGACTAAGAAGCATTTATTCTTGATTAGATGCTGTCTCATGCATTTTTAAATAATGGTATTAGATGGTAAGCCTCAGTATGCCCAATTTACAGATGAAGAAATCTTGCATAGAAAGCTAGTGTAAGATAATCATGATCATGTCACTCATGTTCTAAAACTGGAGCAGAGACCAGAGCCTGAGGGACGGTGAAGCTCATGTGCATAGCCACTACCACATACCGCATGCAGCCAAATGGGAAACGATATTGTTCCAGATGGAACAGCCTTGGAATTTTTTCTGTAAGTTTGCTGATGTTTTAAGAAAGAGAAATAAGAAGAAAAAACTTCCACAAGGCAAGTCAAAGAGAAAATCATTTAGCAAATTAATGCAGTACTTTGAAAAGTAGTTTGAGCAGCTGCCATGTGGAAGTTTCCAGACAAAACATCGGTTCTTTAAGCCAAATGCTATGTTGTGAACATGAAGAGAATGTAATTATAAGATTTTTGAACTATAAAAATAAATCCATATACATAAATATGTAGCTATAAAAGAAAAGGGCATATTTCTAGGAATATTACATTAAACATAACTTTTACTAATTAATAAGACATTAACAATCTAAAATTACAAGTGCTCAAATGCAGTGATTATACTGGGATTTGATATATGATTGCTAATGTTTATGTTTGAATAGCAACATAGATCTTTATAGCCACTTCCCAGAGTGGGGAACCTTGAAAGATTGACAGAAGCAGGAAATACCGCAAACATCAGTTCTAAGGCTCCAGAACCCAGAGATTAGAGTCGGAGCTATGCCATAAACAGAAATATGAAGACCTGAAAAATCTATCTCCTGACCAAAAGTTGCATGACTGATCTCAACAACTGCTACCACAGATGCTGTGGTTTTCATATATATCATCTTGCTGACTTGCTTTGATCTGTATATTGGGATGTACATAATCCAGAGGACCAGGTACTAAAGGGAAAGAATTTAGGAGTTCACAAAGAACTTCAGTTTACATGAATTATCTTACTAGATTATGAATAATTTAAAGACTGTAAGTACAGCTAATATGTCTTTATTACCCCAAGTCCCAGTGTGAGGCCAAATAAGCAAATGTCTGATGACCACTGCCTATTGGTCTTTGTTACTGATCCATAGATCTGTCATGATTCCTTTCCTGAAGGGTAAGCTCAAGCATACCAAGAAATAAAGACAAAAGAATATTTAAATAACCAATCATCTTCAACGACCTACATGTAGAAAGCCCAGGAGGCCTTCCCCAACACACCAAGTAATGATTAAAAGAAGCAAATTTCACTTATGCGACATGAAGATTGACCTCAGTAAATTAGGTTTTGGTGTCCTGTACCATATACCAAGCTGATTTGAGTGCATGTTTGCACATGGCAGTGTGAGAAGAATGTGACATATTTTCCCATTATGGGAACAAGAAGCACAGATAGAGGCAAATGTCCTCCAGCTGCATAATGAAAAGCAACCTTTTCTGTTAAGCAGTGAGAAACACTCCGTCTCTCCCCAGCCTCCAGCCTGCTCACTGTGAGGAATAGAAGGAGAAAATGTTTTTCTCATTCTATTGCATTATTTCACCAGCAGTGAAGAACATCTCTGTCATTGCCCTTCTGAATGTCATGCTCAGATGGATGTCTGCCTTTTGTTAAGTTTAAAAATAATCTTAAAGTTAGAAGCAGAAATGAACCAAACACAATGTTGACCAGAAAGGATCCGACAAATCTACAGCTTATACTTAGCTATTCATTTGCAAGTTGACCTTGGGAAAGTTATAAATTAAAAATACTGTAAATTATCTAACATATACGTGATACCTCCCTGGTACTTGGTAAATGTTTGTTGAATTAATGAATCCTGCCTTTCATAGTATAACACCAGATGGGAAGATTCAATATCATTGTGAAAATGTCTTAAAAATTCTACTCACCTGGCAGTCATACCAAAGTTGGCTGACTCTCCTCCTTCTTCTGGACCTAGACATAATCACCTCCCTCATATTCTCATCCTCCTACACAACCCCACCACAAATGACTGAGCCCAGTTTTTTACCTACTCCAAGTACTCCACATTAGTATGTAATCATGTATAACCTGCCTTTAACCAAAGAGCCTTAAGCACAGACTACATGGTAGTTGATTTGCACACCCAACTCCATCCCTAGCCAGACCCTGGTTCAGTTCCAGAACTTTCCTGTGTCCATCCATTTACCCTATTTTCTCACCTGTCCTGCTTTCCCAGGTCCTCATCATTTCTTTGCTGTGATGTCCCTTGTCCTCTACTTGCAGTCTTGCTTTTCTCCACCCAAGCTGCTAAACCCCAATGAAATCTTACTAGCCCGTCCTGAGTGGCCTTTAGCTTTCTACTATCCTACTACTGTCTATAAGAAAGAGTTCTAGTTCAAGATGGCACCCAAGCAGCTAGCTCTGCCTATGATCTTCACCTCTCTCTCTGTCTCTCTGTCTGTCTCTCTCTGTCTCTCTCTCACTCCCCCCCCCCCCAAAGCTTGGGTGCTGTCCCTGAGCTTCTTTGCTCAATGCTAGTGTTCTATCCCTTAAGCCACAGCTTCATTTCCAGCTTTTTTTGGTTGCTAACTATAGAATCTCAGTAACTTTCTTGCCTGGGCTGGCTTCAAACTGCAATTCTCAATCGGGTGCCGGTGACTCATGCCTCTAATCCTAGCTACTCTGAGGATCATAGTTCAAAGCCAGCCTGGACAGGAAAGTCTGTGAGACTCTTATCTCCAATAAACCACTAGAAAACCAGAAATAGTGCTGTGGCTCAAGTGATAGAACACTCTCCTTGAGCTAATGAGCACAGGGACAGAGCCCAAGCCCAGAGTTCAAGCCCCACAACACACACACACACACACACACACACACACACACACACACACACACACACACACACACACACACACACACACACAAACTAGATCTCAGCCTCTGAGTAGCTAAGATTACCAAGTCACTGGAAATTCAGGCTGCTTCGTGCTCCTCATATACTCCATGCTCCTCCATGCATCCAAAACTTTGCTTTCACTCTTCTTCTAACTATGATTGTTTTTAAAAAACATTTCATTCCAGTTGCTTCTCCAGGAAACCTCTTCATCTCCTACCCTACTACATACAGACTGCTACAGTCTGAGTTATCTATTCCTACCACTGAATTGACCATGATGCAATAGTTCATAAACAATTCGTCCTCTTACAGTAGAATCCACATTGGGAGAGGAGTAGAACGTGTTTTATTCAGCTTTGAATACTCAGCCCATAACATGGTAACTGCCACAAAGGGCAAACAACATAAATATGCATTAACTAAAACTGAACTGATGGCTGCTGATGCATGAACTAATTAGCAGCATGCACAATCTCTGAGTGTATAACTACCCAGAGCACAATCAATGATTCCACTTCTTAAATTTCCCTGGGACAGAAGCTTTTCCTGCTCAATGCTGAGGCATGATTTGCTTAACTGCTGCTGGAGAATATGATTACAAATTATGAGAGAAGTTTCATATTTTTCATCTGTGAAGGTTTGCAGATTCATAAAATGACCCTGGAACGTTAGCCTCTTGTCCTTACTGTCTTTATGGCCATGGAATCTATTGCTATAAATGTGTTGTCTAATTAAGCATTCTTTCAGTAATAACATCGCAGGCTAGGAGAACAATTCTATCGTAGGTAGATTCCCCATTAATCTCCCTGGATTTGCCATTTCTCTGTCTTTTCCCTATACAGAAATAAATTGCTAATTTTGTGGATGTAAGCACATTCCCAAACAACTTGGAACTGCTCCAAATACAAACAGTCACACAAGAATGAAATGATACATCATCTGTGGGAAGTAAATTCTTGAGGAGGTTGGAATTAGAGTATACACTTTGCTGTACTTTCAAAAATTATCGATAAGACACAGCAGTGTTTTATTCCTATGTCAAATGAAGAGCTGGCACTTTATTGTGCAAAATATACAGATGGAGAAAACCAGAAAGGTGGTATCTCTGCTTTTTAGCTATATTCCTCAAGGGTCATCATGAAGAGAGAAGTAATAATTATAGCTGAGGAGCAAGTGTTCTCTGGCTTCGTGGAGAGCTTTATAGGCCAGTTGTTTACTGCTAACTTTTGGTGAAAGACTAGTTTAAGTATATCAACGCTTTATGGCCTGAGTGGGAGCCATTACATAGGGAAGCTGACCTGACTGTTACTTAGAGGGAAGCCAGAGGCTAGTATTCAAGAAATAATGATGTTCCCATTGCAAAGTCAGAAACCTAAATTGCCCTTGGAGATCATTTTGAGAAATCAAGGAACAGCTTTTTGCTATCTCTCTGTAAGGACAATATCTATGGTGACCTCTTTGAGAAAAAAAAATAAAGGCAAGTACCCCTACCGAGAGTTTATGAGTGGGCATATGTTTATGGGATGAAATGGATCATAGCTAGTATCCATGGCACTTGTGTGTGTGTATGTGTGTGTGTGGTGTGTGTGTGTGTGTGTGTAAGTGTTGGCACTAGGCTTGAAATTAGGGTTTGGGTGTCATCCCTTAAGGTTTTCACTCAAGGCTGGCATTCTACCACTTGAACCTCAGTTCCACTTCTAGCTTTTTGCTATTTCATTGTAGATAAGTCTCCTGGACTTTCCTTCCCAGGCTATATCTTTGACTCAGATCTCAGCCTTCTGTGTAACTAGAATTACAGATTGGAGCCATTGGTGCCAGACCATGGCACACTTTAAAGGTCTGAGTAGATGCAAAGTAACCCCCAAACATTGTTGGGTCTATGCCATTTGACTTTATGTTGAGCTGTTATGGAGTCACTAATGATGGGGAAAGCTGTTTAAGACATACATTTGCTTAACATCTTCACAATGGAACTTGTGGTTGATTCATCATTTCTTTATCAAATGACATCAGCCTGACCTAAGACCTTATCATCTTGGATCTGTACTAATCTCCTAACTGTAGCCTCTTCCATTTTCCATTCCTCTCTGTACATCTTCATCACACTAGTGTTTGTAATATGATGTTGGTGGCCCAAACTATTCTTCATCTCCTTTCTATTGGAAAACTATTCCTTCCCCGTTCTAGGCATATGTTGGGGCTTCAGAACAAGATGCTGCTTACCACAGATGACCCTCCTGGACACAAGAGTACACACTTGGCATTGAAGAAATCAATCATTGCACCCCAATCCCAGAGCCACAAACTTAGCTGACAATCAGATAAATTTGGAGACTTCTGCACAGGTGGATTTACTGTAATGCTCAAGAGGTTTAACCTTGAGGGCCTCTTTCTACAACAGGTTTCTGGGAGTGCGGGCTATGTCTGCAGTGATGACTTCAGTCATCAGGGAGAGTGAGTGATTTCACAAGGTGGGAGGAGTAATAGGAGTATAAAACAGGTTTAGCTTATAGAGGACTTCTATCTAGCAAATTCAGTAAATTCTTTAAGAGGTCTTAGGTAATTGAGGTCTGCCTAAATCTTCAAGGATCTAATTAATAATGAATGAGGTTCTCTTAGTTTCTCCTTATTCTAAATGCTTAAAAAATTACCTGCACTACTTTTACATTCACAGATTTGACCTCAGAGAAGTATATGAACATCAGACTGCTGTTCCAAAGCAGAGATCTATGCACACTGCTCTACTTAATCTCCTCTCCTACAAACTCCATTCCAGCTGCAGTCTGCTCATCCCTTATTCTACAACCAAGGAACCATGGCCTCACCTCTTCACCCCCCACCCCTTCAATATTCTGTGCTTTCCAGTGTGGCCGCCTTTGCCCATCATTTTTATCTTGAATGTTCTTCTGCTCACTTTCAGCCCCTAAACCTTCTCTTACACGAAGTCCGCCCAAGTAAATTTGTCTTCATTCTCTATTTTGCTGTCTTTTCTACACTCCTATAAGGGACAAAGTATTTGAGGGATGAGTTATAATGTCACAAGTATTCGTGACATTATATCCTTCACTAATTACTTGTATGACAGTTTTCCTTTCTGCTTTATGAACCCATGGAAGTAAAGATGCTTTGCTTCAAGTTTAAATTTTGACAGCTACTGTCTAAAATACAGTAAGAACACAGTAAAAAAAATAGATGCAAATGGATAGATCTGCTCACTAAATTGTGGTGGCAGTCAACCACCTTTGCAACAACTAAGGTAAGAATTTCCGTGTACAGGAGCATTTTTCTGAGCTTGGAGATCTACTACAAAATAACTGTTCCCAATATCAGACTTGCCCCATTTAATATAAGGAAGCACACAGTCGGAAAACACATGAGGCCTCTTACTCTCTGGAGTAAAACCTAAAGTCTTGTTCATAATAATTGCCTTTTCCTACTATTCTAGTCAGCGATTATAACTCATTATTATGTCCCTTGAAGTCCTTCTTGGATTTGCTGTTGGTTTGTAAAATCATGTAGCTTGTCAATATCCTATTGACAATGTTCACTAAAGGTATGGAGGTATGTGAAGAGAAGAGAGGTATACATAACCAGGAAATGCAAAGTATAAAGACCCTTCCCAGTCTCTCTGTTTAGGGAACTAAAAGCATATAAGAATGCTTTTAAACCATGATTCATGGTTGTCAACCTTTGTCTATTCAAGATATGTGAGGAGGAAATAATAAAGATTGAAATTATACATGGGTCAGCATTGCTAGCTCAGAATCAAAGTATGTCACTTGGGGTTTTCTGGAGGCAACTTGTTAATCATTTTCATAGTTTCTGTTAGGACAGAATTTCTTCAGATCATTTTGAGGCACAGATGTATGTGTGGTGCATCATCTTCTGTAATAGTATTGAGGATGCTGTCTGGATCAGGATTTTTCCTGAAGCTGATGAGTATTTGAGGAAGTTTCCTCCTTTTGTCAGCTCAAATTGCCAACTGCAAGAAGGCTTCTTCTTTTTTCCCCCATTTCAAGAACCCCATTTACAGATGCAGAGAGCGTAGCTCAAGAGTCAGGATGAGGGGTAACCAGCATTCACAGGCAGAAAGAAAAAAGAGTTCCATTTTGGGCTTGACCTCTGCCTGGCCCAGGAAGATTGAGTTTGTTTTCAGTGTTGGAACAAGCTCCCAAGGGTTAGCAAGCTCTCCTGTTCGGAGCTCCCCTTTGTCACAGGGTAAAGAATTTATTAATGAGAAATTTCAATTTCAGACGTTAAAATTGTCTTGGTTGGCCTGAAGCTCTTTCATACCATGAATTATCATACACCCCCTATGGCTGTTTACACATTTGTTTCACCTCACCATTTGTCCTATGTTTATTTAAGGGATATTTTTAAAAGCAAAGACTTGTTACTCCCTCTCTGCCATTTTACACAATTTCCCAAAGGATTCTTAACAGGTATACAGTAGTTCTTTATGGAGTTCTCAGAGATTTCCAGCTGCCAATATGTAACACCCAGGTCCAGGCCAGTCTTCCCAGGACGATATGCTCTTTTGCTCAGATATGGCCTATATGAATCACTGTGTTGCTGCCATGACAATGGACTATAAACTCAGTGGCTCCGATAATCAAAATGGATTATGTCACAATTCTGGAAGCTGGAAGCCCAAGACTTGGGTTGTCAGCAGAGGTGGTTTTTTTTTTCTCTTTCTTTTTTTTTTCCTGTGCCAGTTTTAGGGCTTGAACTGAGGGCCTGGGCACTGTCCCTGAGCTTTTGTTCTCAAAGCTGCTGCTCTATCACTGGAGCCATAGCTCAATTTCTGGCATTTTGGTGTTTAGATGGTGATAAGAGTCTCACAGACTTTGCTGCCCAGTCTAGCTTCAAACCATGATCCTTAGATTTCAGCCTCCTGAGTAGTGAAGATTACAGGCATGAGACCTTGGCACCTGGTATGGCTTCTTCTGAGAAGCAAGAGGGAGAATCTGTTCTGTCCATGAACATAAAAGTAAAACAAAAGTGCAGACCCTGAGTTCAGGCCTCAGTACCAGCCTGCCTCTCCCACCTACACACACACACACACACACACACACACACACACACCTTAGCTCTGAATGTGCAGTGTGTTGTTTTGAATACTAGCTCCACTACATACTTTCTGTGTATGTTCAGTTTCCTCCCTGTAGAGTAAGTATAAAATTCCTATGTCTTGAACTTCTCTGAGGTGTAAATGTGCCACAAATTTTTATTATGAGTATTTTTAGAGCATGAAGACAGTAAAACTGGACTATTCTATTTGCACCCTGGCAGCAGATGGAGACTGGTGAATACACATTCGTTGGTTCTTCTTGGCTGTGTTAAAGATGTCAGTAGGATATGCAAGTATACAAATGTATTCATGGAAATATAGCAGATTCAAGGGAGAACTCAAAGATGTAATTTCTTGGAAAAGTTAAATCAAAGGTGAACAAAATAAACACTGAGGAAACAGGTACTTAAAAGGATAGAGTAGGGCTAAAAGAGAAGTGGGGAGAGGGGAGAATATAGTCAAAAATTAAAAATTCAATACAAGCACCAGTGGCTTATACCTGTAATCCTAGCTACTCAAGAGGCAGATCTGAGGATCAAGGTTCAAAGTCAACCCAGGCAGGAAAGTCTGTGATGCTTGTTAAAATGTCTTTTATTGTAAAAATAGTATACAGAGGGGTTATAGTTACATGAGTAAGGTAATAAGTACATTTCCTATCGAGCATTGTTATCTCCTCCTTTGTTTTCCCCCTACCATCCCTTCTCT
This sequence comes from Dipodomys merriami, assembly GCF_024711535.1. Taxonomy (NCBI): domain Eukaryota; kingdom Metazoa; phylum Chordata; class Mammalia; order Rodentia; family Heteromyidae; genus Dipodomys; species Dipodomys merriami. The sequence continues at coordinate 13,481,240 of NW_027206290.1, forward strand.
TCCCACTTCCCCAATTCCCCCCTCCCCCCAACATGCTGTAAAGTTCGTTTTCAACATGGTGTCTTGTACATGTCATGGTTACAATAGGTCAACCGGTATCCTTGTTTCAGCATTTTCTTATTTCTCTTCCCCTCCTCAAATTAGAAAAATGTATATACAAGATGCAGGGCACCGACATCAAACACATGGGTTATACAGTGGGGAAAGAACATTCAAGAGAAAAAAAAAATCACATAGTACATTTTAGATACATTAAAAACAATAGCAAGAAAGAAAAAAACAAGTTGTGTCCCTATCTTGGGGTTCATTTCACTCCACATCATCTTACATGGTCATATGTACATAGCTTTTGACCTTTTCTGCTTGTCCTAAAATTAACTATCAAAAAGCCATCAGTGGAACTATAACTTAAGTGGTAGAGTGCTAGCCTTGAGCAAAAAGGCTCAGGCACAGCACCCAGGCCCTAAGGCCAATACCAAAAAATAAAAATGAAAACTTTAATGCATATAGTACAAAATTTTTAAAAAGCAAAGGAAGAGTGGGTTCGGAAAGATGGGTGAGAATGTTCATAAACTACTTTGTTGAAAGGCAACTCCTTTATACAACTAAAGATAATAAAAATATTTTAATTAAAACATAAAAACAAAAGATGTCAGTAGGTACAGGTTTCTTTTTATGAGGAATCCAATCTTATTGGCCTGGTGCCCACCCTAATCATTTCATATGAACTACTTAATCTGCAATAACTTTTATTTTATTTTTATTTTTGGAACAGGCATGAATCTAACTTAATAATCTCCAAGGAGACACAGGGATATCTTGGTTCAAGATTTATGTAATTTATTATATATCAATTTTAAGTTAATCAGAAGACACATAGAATAATACTTTAGTACTAAATTAAATCATGCATAATGCATTGTTACTGATCATCTCTCAAAGTTTGATATGAGTTTAGTGGATCTGGGAATTTTTTTTGCCAGTTCTGGGGCTTGAACTCAGGCCCTGGGCTTCTTTTTGCTGAAGACTAGCACTCTACCACTTGAGCCATAGCACCACTTCTGGCCTTTTCTGTTCATGTGGTACTGAGAAATCGAACATGGCTTCATGGATGCTAGGCAAGCCCTATAACCACTAAGCCACATTCCCAATCCTTTTTTGGTTTTGTGGTTGTTTGTTTTGTTTTTGAGATGAGTAATTGTCCTCAAATAGTGATTGAAACTCCAGAAAGCCTTCATTTTGCAGCTCAAGCATCACTCTTCCTTGGCTTAGCTCTTTCTTTCTAGCTTGCAAATTGATCCTGAGGCCGCACCCCTGTGCTTAACTGCTTCTTATTAACTATAATACTAACCACTCAAGAGGCTGAGATCTAAGGGTTGAGATCCAAAGCCATACCAGACAGAAAACTCCTTGGCACTAATTTCCAATTAACCAGTAAAATTCTGGACTGGACGCATGGCTCCAGTTGTAGAGCACCAGCCACCACAAAAGCCAAGAAAAACCACAAGCCTTGAGTTCAGCCCCAGTACTAAAACACATACACAAAATGTAGTAGCTCTGAATATGGACTGTACTGTTTGAATGCCATCTCTACTATATACTTGCTTGCACATTTAGCCAGTTTCCATGTCCCTCAGTCTTTTCCATGTAAAATTACGATGTCTTCAGCTTGTTCTGAGGACTCAATGTCACAAATGTTTATTATGAGTGTTTTTTGGAGTATGTAGACAGTAAAACTCAGGTATTCTATTTGCAAAAGTTTGCAAGTATTTAAAATGCAGGAGAGGGAAGAAAGTCTCGTGACATGTTATAATTACCTTATTGATCTAGATTTTCCATAACTATGTCTGTTGGGGTTTAGTAAAATTTCCTGCATGGAATGGTGGGTGGAGGCTCTTTGGAGTTCCAGATGAGAAGGGAAAATCAGAATTGATGTCATCACTGTCAATCATCTCCCTTCTAAGAGAGGGTTAGGTCACCTTGTTCCTATCAAGCTGGGACAGTATTGTTTCTATGAAGCTTTTGTCACTCATCTGAGGTGAGAGAGCCTTCATCTTTGTGGCAAAATCTCCCCAGAAGGATAAGTCCTAGTAACTCGATTTCATCCTGAGCTCAGGAAAACAAAACCTAGATTTGTTGAAAAGGCATTTTCCTCTGGGCAAAAACTGAAGCTAAAAAGAAATCACACAATACCACTTAACTACTTTAGAGTATCCAATTCAGCAGCATTCAATTCACTGAAAATTTTAAGCAGTAAACATCAAGCCCAATTATTTCCAAGATCTCATACCTGTTAATCATTCTCTTCTGCCATCTAAACTCCTAGAAACCAACCATCTGATTACTATACATATCTAGCTAGCTAGCTAGCTAGCTAGCTATCCTTGGTCTTTTATATAGAATTATACTCATGTGGCTTCTTTTGTCTGGATTTTTTCCCCTGATATAATTCATGGTTCATGCATGTTGTAACATGTTTCATTTCTTTTATCACTGAATAATACTCCATTATGAAGTATTCCTACATTTTAAAACTCATTCTTCAATAGAAAGCCAATGTTGTTCCCATCTTTCTCTACATTGAATATTGTTGCCATTATGGTTTAAATTTTCAGTTCCTTATTGATTAACAATGTGAATATCTCTTCATGTGCCTATTGGATGTGTCTGCATTATACTGGAGAAATATATATTCAAATTTGTTCCTATTTTAATTGAGTCTTAGTCTTTTGCTTGTGGAGTTGTTAATATTATTTTATATGTGCTGGAGCTAAGTTCTTATCAGGGATGTGACTTGCAAACAGTTTTATTCCACTGTGATAAGTGGATAGTATTCTGTTACAGGAAGTAATTAGACACACACACACACACACACACACACACACACACACACACACATATATACATATACATATAAATCTGTAGTTGAATGTGATATTTTAACACATAAATAGCCTGTGACTGATCCAATCAGGATTATTAACCTATTACTATCATTAACATTATGAACTGGAGTTACCCATTGTGCCTGGGAACATGAGAAAATCCTTTAAATGTAATTTTGAAACACATCCAAACACCTCTGTCCCCTCTGCTCCAACCCTGTACAGCCTCTAGTAATAAATGTTCTATATTCAGAATGGCTTTTTTAGTTTTAACATATGAAACAGAACATGCTGTTTCTGGCTATTTCACTTAAATAAGTCCTCTCTCTTCCCCTTTTCCTCCAGACCTCCCTTTCCCCCTTTCCCAGTCCTGGGGTTTGAACTCAGAGCCTCAGTTTTTCCTCAGCAAGCACATTACCACTTGTACCATGTCTGGAGCCCTTTTTACTTTCCTTTCCTTCAGATGGCCTCAGATCACAGTCCTCTTATCTGGCGTCCTGTGTAGCTGCAATTATAACATGTCCATTTTTTGCTGTTGAAATGGTAGGGGAGACGGGGGGGGGGGGGGGGGGGGGGGCGGGGCGCGTGAGTAACTTTGGCCCTCACTGACTTGAAAATCCTCTCAATCTCTTTCTCTCAAGAAGCAGGGATTATAGGTATGAGCCATTACACCCAGGTTCCAGAATTCTCTTATTTTTTAGTGTGAATATTGTGTATATATACCATATTTTCCTTCTCTATGTGTTATAATTTGAATATGAAGTTTATACCTAAGTTCTCTCAGATTGAAGAGCAATATTCAGAGGTGGGGTTTTGAGAAGTAAATGGATCATGAGGACTCTGACTTCATCAGTAGAATAACCTATTGATGAATTCAATGGCATTATTGGGAGGTTACTGTGGTGTACAACTTTAAAATATATGCTTTGTTTCCTGCCCCTTCTGGTACTGTCTCTGTCTCTCCATCTATTTCTCTATTTCTATTTCTCTACCCCCTTCTGTTTCTTTTGTGATACTTGGATTCACACTCAAGGCAAGTACTCTATCACATGAATCACATCTCCAGTCTTGTTCCTTCTTTTTGTTCAAGACTAATTTGGCTGTTTGATACTTTCCATAACCCCATATGAATTTTACAATTGTTTTCTGAGTACTGTGAAAAATGTTTTGATTGGCAATCCATGGAACCTGTAGCATTCCATTGCTCTTAGTAATACAGATGTTTAATATTAATTTTTCCAATCTATGAACATAAGAGGTGGTATGCATGTGTGTTCTCATCGGGTTTTTGGTATCAGAGTATTGATTGTTATACAGACTGCATTTGAAAGATTTCCCATCTTTCCATGTTTTTGGAAAAGTTAGAGAATGAGTATTAATTTTTCCTTAAAAGTTTAGTCGAATTTAGCAAAAAAAGACAACCACTCCTGGTTACCTCTGATTTTCTATGCATTTTTAATTTTAGTAAATGTATCTATTTCTTATAGGTTTTTAATATTTTGGTACACAGTTTATGAATTGTCTTTTGTTTACTTCTGTAATGTTAGTTACAATGTTTCTTTTTCATCTCTGATTTTATTTGCACTTTCTCTTTTTGTTATTTAACTAAAGTTTTGTTGATTTTTGTCTGTTAACTCTATTTCATTAATCTTTTGTACTTTTAGTCTTTTAATTTTTACTGTTACTTTTTAAATTTTTCTTCCTTTTTCTAGTTGTTTTTTTATTTATTTTTGCTTTCCTAGGTCCTTGAGATATCTGATTAAGTTGTTGTTTGAAATCTTTGGTATTGTAGAATTAGCACTAGATATCTGATTAAGTTGTTGTTTGAAACCTTTGGTATTGTAGAATTAGCACTATTGTTATAAACTTTCCTACTGATACTACTTTTTGTATCTCGTGCATTATTATATGTTTTGTTTTACCTTCCTATTTTTCAACATTTTTTAAGTTTCCTTTTGATTTGTCCAATGGACTATTGTTACTTAGTAGCATTCTGTTTAGCATCTATGTCTTTGTGTAATTTCTGGTTTCTTTGCTGTTGATTTCTGGTTTTATTCCATTGTGGTCAGAAAAAGCTCACAATGTGATTTCAATGTTTTTTTCATTTGTTGAGGCTTTTTCTGTGGCCTACCATATGGTTCTTTCTAGAAAATATTCCATGTGTTGATGGAAGAATGCATATTAGCATCCACTAGACAAACAGTTCTATAAAAGTCTCCTCAATCCATTTGGTATATAGCTTCATTTAATTCTGATGTTTCTTTGTTGAATTATTTTGCCTAAATTATCTTTAGACTAGTAAAAGTAGGGTGATTGGAGTCCTTCACTATTTTTGTATTATGGTAAATATTTATTTGTTTCATAGACATATTATTATATATCTTATCGATCTCTTGATCAAAAAAAGTCCCTGGCTTAAAGTTTATTTCCTCTAGCTACATTTTTTAGGGTAGTTGTTTGAGACAAGGTCTCATCTAGTCTCATATTGAAGTTACCATGTAACCCATTCTGCTTCAAATTTGAAATCTTTCCACCTGTACCTCCCAAGTGCTAGGATTCTAGGCATTTATCACTAAACCCAGCAAATATATATATACATATATACTCATATATATGCATATATATAGCAGCTTCTGCCTGCTTCATATTTCTATGTGTGTGTAATATCTTTTTCTAATCTTTCAGTTTGAGTTTATGTTCACCTTTGCTAGTAATGTGAGCTTCTTCAGGCAGTATATCATTGCATTTTGGATTTTTGTTGTTTTTGTTATTGTTTTGACCATATAGGCATTCTCCAACTTTTAGCTGGGCAATTACTCCATTTATGCTCGATGATTACTGATTATTTAAGGTTTTGATTTTTATTAATTTTCTTCTGCTTGTTCATCTTTTTTTGTATGGTGGCTTACTGCATTCCTAAGGTTGAATCAAACCTTATCCATTTATCATCAATTATTTTCTGCAGCTGTGCTTTGAGTGGGTTGTCTACTTTCATGTGTTTTCATAATGGCAGTTTCTTTTGCTTCTGGATAGAAAACCTGCATAAGAATCTTTCTCAAAGTTGGTCTGATGGTGACACATTCCACAAGTTTTTGCTTGTGTTGGAAAATCTTAATTTTCCCTTCATTCTTGAAGAATGGCTTTGCCATTTATAGTAGGCATAATTTTATTTTTTTCAGACCTTGGATTGTGTTATTCCATTTTCTCCAACTTTCCAATATTTCTGCTGAGAAATCCTTGTTAGAGTCATGAAGATTCCTTTAAATGTAATTTGAATTTTTTTTCTCTTTTTACTATTTTTTGTCTTGCATACTGGGCGTTTTGATGACTCTATGAAGTAGTAAGGATTGTTTCTGGTTATATCTCTTTGTGGTTGTATGGACCACCTTACTGGAATGTCCATGTCTTTCCCAATATTTTCAGAAGATTTGTCTGCAAGTTTAGCTTGTCTTTCTCCAGCTTGCTTTAGTGAGTCGTTGAGTCTTTCAGTGTTGTGTTTTTAGCTTACTTACTGATCGTTCCATTTTCAACATTTCTGTTTGATTATTCTTCATGTTTTCTTATCATTGAACTCATAATTTATATCATGAATTTATCCCAAATTTTGTTGAATCTTGAAATGGCTCTTGAATCTCATTGGCTTGAACTGACTGAATTATTTTTGAACATTTTATTGGGAATTTCCTCGATATTCTTTTCTATAGATTTATTAAAAACAAATTTTTTAAATTGTATTTTATTTTATTTGAGAACATACTGTACAGAGGGGCTATAATTACATGGGCAGGATAATGCATACATTTCTTACCAAGCATTGCAGCCTCCTCCTTTGTTTACCCTTCACTTCCCTTCCCCGCCTCCCCCCTCCCCCCACCCAATTTTACCCCCCTCCCCCCACCCAATTTTACCCCCCTCCCCCACCCAATTATACCCCCCTCCCCCCCCTACACCGACATTGTAAAGCTGGTTTTGACATGACATTTTGTACTTCTCATTGTTGCAACAGGTCCACCTGAATCCTTAAACGACTTGTTTGTCCCCATCTCCTCCACATGTTATACTGACATCAAATATAGTGAAAGCGGGGGTTACACTGTGGGGGAGGGACATACAAAGCAACAAAGAAATAATCTTATAAATGCGTTAGAAACACATGCATGAAAGAAACGAAAACATTAAAATACATATTTAAGGGTTCATTTTCCTAACATCACATTATCTGACCTTTATTGTGTTCCTTTGGAGTCAGAAAGTTGCCTTTTTTCATATTTTTTTATCACTGAGATTCTTGCATTTGATGGACCAGATTTTATAAAGTGGTTTTCACAATAAATAAATTTCTACTATAATTGGTTTGGTAAGCTATGATGTCTTTGTTACTAATTAAGCACTGTAGTCTAATTTTCTTATAGCTTCTTTCACTACAATTGATGGCTTTGGTCATGTAGTCAAAGAATCCTTCCCTCTCCAGAAGTCACACAGGGAGGTTTGTAGTCTAGTGACCCAGATGTGAGCTGAGCACCTGGCAGTAGATTCATGTAGCTTCTGGTAGTGGCGTTTGGATGTAAGATGCATATAGCCTGGTATACCTTGCCTTAGTGGCAATGCCAGCAGTGGGGATGAGACATGTATGCATTGGAGCCAAGCTGAAGCTTAGGCGACAAACAAGCAAATACACTTGCAACAGTGAAGGACAAAGACTTAACAGGCAGCTCAGCCTGATTATAGATGGGACAAATTACAGAAGGGTGTAAAGGATGGGAAAGAGAACAGATGATCATATCCATGACTTTAGGTCCAGTGTTAGAACAGATATTATGGTAGGCTTATAGCTAGTTCAGTCCTTCAGATAGTAACTTCCTGCAGAGAGGTAGAAATGAAAGTTTCTTCTCTGAAGCAAAGATACAGTACCAAGTTCAAGTAGTTTCCTTATTTGCATGCAATGTCTGTGACTACTGTGACTACTTGTAGCTAAGGTTGCAGGCATCCTTAGTGATAGGCTCTGCTGGGTCTCCTCTACTCAACTTTTTCCTCTGCACACACACACACACACACACACACACGCACACACACACACACACACACACACACACACACAAACCAGGTGACAACCCAGGGAGGAAGTTACTACTGCTTTCGTTTTATTGTCTGTATCTCTATTCAAAGTCTCTATGTCTTTGCTGAGTTCTAGTGCTCTCTCAGTCAACTGACCTCAAAATGAAGCTATGCATTTGTTGTCTGTTTCGAATCTTCTTTGTAGAGGAAGAGACAAGCATTGGGCATCTCTATTTGTATATCTTGCCAGTGTTTCTACAAAAAAAAATTTTAATTTTGACCAAGTTCAATTTATCTACATTTTTTTGTCATACTTAGTATTATATCCTAAAAGGCCTTTGTAAAAATGTTGCTTCTTAAAGTTTGACCATGTCTCTCATAAAGTAGCTTAAAGGAAAAGTAATTTAAAGGGCAAACTAATTTATTAATCAAGAAACTGAAAGAACAAAAGACCCTTCCATAATCTTCTATTCTCATCCTTAATTAAGAATTCCTAAAATAGTTTTCAATTTGTAATATATTTCCTTCAAAATCTGTCCGTCATTAGTATATCTTTACAAGTATGAGAAATATAAGGAATCAAAGATGTCATTGTTATACCCATCAGTGGTATGGCCAGAAGAGGCAGGAAGAATATGGAAAAGATTTACAGTTTAATGTAGAAATATAGGAAATGAAGAGCATTGTGTTAAAAGTCAGTTATATCCTGATGGGGAGTGTTACAGATTGTTCCCCTTCCAAATCAGCTGAATAAATTAGATAAAAATGTATCTTAAGCCCAGGAGATAATGGTTATAAAACAAATCCCATTTGAAATGCATAGTTTGGATCTTCTTTTACATACTAACTATTTAAAAAGGTTTCCAGGTGTCCATATTTCAGATAAAAAGAATCACCTTACACATTCAAAGCCTTGGATTCTACATCTGACATAAAAGTATTTCCTTAGTATCTTTCCAAATCCAGGATGGTTAGAATTAATTATAACGATGATAAAATATTGATACTTTTGTGTCAAGTTCGGGAAGAGGTTTTTAATCATTGGGACAATCTGTGTATATTCAGTACTTAAAGTGTTGGTAATGATTTAGAATTGGCATTAGTAGAGACATAGACAGATTAGCCTTGAGATTTTAATTTAAAATATACAATTGACTTGTGATTTCAAGTTGAAGGTGAAGTTTTTTTACTGCATTTGTAAACAGAATTAGAATGTTTAAGATTACTCAATTTACTGTGTTTATAAATTTAATAATTTATTAGAATTGAAGAATTTATTGAAATTCTCATGACAGTTTTGCTCATGAGGAATATGAACTTGTCTTATCAAATACTGAAGCACACACAAAAACTCTGAAATATACTACACTTATAATTTTAAAGTGCCTGTATTTATAAAAGAAACTTAAAAGAAAAATTAGATTGCTAATGTATCAAAACTTTAACCAATTTACCTCTCAAATTATAGTTCATAATTATTGAAAATATAAATGTTTAGACTTATAGTTGCATTCTGGTTCCTACTAATGAGGGAATCCACACAACTTGTGTTTCTCAGGGTCTGGCCTACTTCACATAAAATAATCCTCTCCAAGTCTTTCTATTTCCTTGCAAATGGCTCAATGTCATTCTTTCTAATGGATGAGGAGAATTCCATTGTGTATTTATACCATGTTTTCTTGATCCATTCAATCCATTCATCCATTGAAGGGCATCTGGGCTGATTATATATTTTAGCTATGGTAAATAATGCTGCAACAAACATAGTTGTGGTGGTGGCTTTAGTGTATTCTTGTTTGTGCTCTATTGGAAAAATGCCCAGAAGTGGAATTTTTGGGTGATAGGGTAGATCTATGTTTATTTTTTTGAGGACCCTCCATACTGCTTTCCAAATTAATTAAACAAGTTTACATTCCCACCAACAGTGTAAAGCTAAAATTAAGCACACTGGGTGGCACTCGGTTATAAATGAAATAAGTGAAGTATAATAGAATCTATGGAGAATGCAAATAGTATAATTCTTTAGAAAGACTAAGTCAAGCCCAACAAAATAATACTAGGAAATGGATACTCACAAGGAGAGGGGGGGGTTTCCAAGGGGTGAGAGGTAGAAGAATGAACCAGGGAAAGGAGTATAATACAGGCAAGAATGCATTGTGTATGCCACAGAACTGAGAAAAAATAGGAGGAGTGGGCTGAAGAGGGGAGGAGTAAAGATGTTGAAGGGATAATATAGAACAAGATGCACTGTAATATATAAGTTGCTTTGTTAAATGGCAAAACAAATCGATATATAACCTAAAAATTAAGAAAAGAGAGGAAAGGGGTAAGAATGGTGAAATATATTCATAAACTGCTCTTTTGAATGGCAACTCCTTTGCACAACTACCAAAAGAAAATAACAATATATTACATACATATATATATATATATATATATATGTATTTTAAAACAATAACACATAAACTTAAACTCCAAGATGCAGGAGAAAATATATTATCTTAACTATAAAAAAATCAATGCTACTTTAAATTAATGGGCAACTGACTGTTCAATGGGTGGGAATTTGACATTCCAAAACTTTATAATTAATAGAGGCTATTTCTAGCATGCAGAATCCCTAGTTAACAGACTAAAGGATATTATAAGCTGATACCTTAGCACTTTACTTTTGTTTTGATGGCATTATTTTGAGTGTCAGAACTTCCTGTACAATAAACTACAAATATGAAAAAAATAAAAAAAAGAGCTTTCGTCCTAATCATTTGGTGGTGAATTCATTTTTAGTGATGCACAAAAAACCTCCCATAGGAAAAGAAATAGTCGAAGTCTTTAGATCAGTAATATATTTAAATCATCTACATCTTCCTCTAGTCATCTTGCACATAGATTGGAGGTATGCAAGGTGCCTGTATGCCATCATGCCCCTTCAAGTTACTCAATCAAGGAGTAGTGCTTGGATAAGAGGAATGAAATTAGTGAACAAAGGTCAACACAAGATAAAATGGATGTAGGCAATTCTGCATAAATTAGGTAATAGCGTAAGGTATTTTTATATTAAATGTAAAAGATTGTCTCCTTCCAAGCAATTAAAAAAAGAAGGAACAGTTTTAGAATAAAGTAACTGGTCCCTGAGTTCTGCTAATGGAGAGATGTAATTGCTACAACCAATATGTCTCTGAAATACTGGTGACCAGACAAAATCTCTGAGTGAAGACAAGGTCTTGACATTCAGGATGCTGAGCTCAACATCCTTTCAAACTGTTCACATATGACTTTGTGGTTTTAAAATGGAAAACCTCTGTGATTTTAAAGACATCAGGAGTGAGTAAATGGCATATTTCTTTCATGTAAAATAAAGCAGTCAGATGGTTTAAAAGCATGAGTTTGCAGTCAGATAACATAGGTTCAAATCTTAGCTCAGTCACCTATTAAAACAATATCCTTGGACAAGTCACTTGTCCTTTTGAAAAACATTCAGTTATTTAGTAAAGTTGTGTGTAGGAAGGTAATAGCTATGTATTAGGGTTATAAAATATAAAAAATTAGCACCATGATCAAATCTAAGAATTAGTTGGTAACGTAATTGAATTAATTCTACTGTTAGGAAGTTTCTGCTAAAAAGCAGGGATGCATCCTTCACATGGCTACCATTCCTTTTCTATTTGGTCTTCAGCCTTTGGCTAAGAAATACATGGCCCTGTTTCACATTAAGTTCATGTTTTCAAACTGCTTAAAGCAAGTTGTCTCTTTAAGAATCAAGAACAATCCACTGTCATCTGTTAAAAATTTGAAGAAAGGACATGAGGCTGAAGGCTTTTATTAAAATGTCTCTAGATATGAAATACTCTTCTTCTCATCAAATGGTCATAAATTGAGAAATATGAAGAAAAGAAGCCTGCACAGCTATGAACATCTAGCTACTCTAACCCAAAATTGAACTTTTAAAAATTTCAGTGTTACATGAAACAACTATGAAAATACTAAAAATCTGTGATCATTTGGAATGATCAGACATTAATCTTCTGTTCTTCTAATCCATATTTTAACACTTAATATTTTAGTGATTATTAAATTAATTCTCAGATATTGTCCACAATAACCAGATCAACACATAAATAAGATTGCTATGGTCACACTTTGTGTATGGTTAGCTAAATTTGGAAGCTGGGTGATTGCTCGACAGACTAGTGTCTAATAATACCTCTGATGTTATCCTGAGAACCTGGTTAACATCTACCTATTCCTGTTTCCAGGAAAATAATCCTTTCATAAGAAAACTCCTCTAAATAAATGTTTGCTATAGATAGACTTGAAACTTGTAGTGGTAGCTAATGACATTTCTCCAAACAACATGTTCCCTGTGGTTTCAATAAGCAGCAACTCTTGCTAAACTCATGAGGACTTGGGATTTCAGGTTTAATTAATTAAAGGATATTTTAAATAAAGAAATTCACATTTTTTTTGCTCAGAGGAAAGGGGTAGGACTATCAAGAATAAAGGAATTTCACCTAGATATGGACCAGCTGTTCCTTATCTCCACTGGGAGAAAAACAATTAAATTAGGAAAGGAAACCCTCCAATGCACAGAAGGACATTTTTTGATGGTGAGAATGATGGGAGAAGGTGGAGGGAGCTCTTTGTCTCCAGGCCATCCAAAGGACAATCCCTACCACTTGAGGTGAGGAGGTCCTCTTGGTCCAGACACTCTAGCAAAGTCCCAATTAATCTAAATATTCTGGTGTTGACAGGTATTCTCTTGGGATTTCAATGACAGGAAACTGAGCTTTAGAGTTGAGGAATACACCTTTGATTGTTAAGCACTGAAATGTATGTCCAAATTAGCCTGACCCAGTATGTGGACTTTGATCTCAAAATGGTTGATTCCTGAAAGCATTGTCATTATCTTTTTTTTTTAACCCAGGTACTAGAGACAGCTTTTAAAGTAGTATAATTAGTATGAAAGAATCATTCACAGATTTCATGGCATAACCCTCTACAACCCTGAGAGGGAAGACCCTTCATTATACCCAGCAAAAGGAGGAATTTTGCTTACATGCCTTTTCACCCTGTTCCAAAAAAGAAATCTTAAACTAAGGCACACTTAAGGCTAAAAAAAAAATTGGACTACTTAAGAGAATTTATTTAATTCTTTAAAATAACAGCTTGAAAATAAATCCTGTTAAATGCCCTATTTCCCTTTTCTTGTTCAAAGTTTTCACTTGGCCCTTTCCCTTTTATTAAATTCTATAACACTAAATTATATGGCAAAAAAGTATGGTTGTTAGTAATCACCTGTAGCTGCTGGCATGGATAAAAGCAGAAAGAAAAGCCTCAAGATTTGCTAACATTGTAAACCTGAATTGTAAAGACGTGATTCATCAGAGAAAAGGAAATTATAGGATTTGTCTTGAAATGCTACGAACCCACCTAGATTTCTTTATTTTTTACTCCACTAATATCACCTGTAGTAATCATTTGCTCTATAAGTGAGTTCCAAAACCAAATATTAATCTGTAAACATCCCTCTTCTCAAGGGTGAGCAAAAAAGCCAGCCAAGTCATATTGTAACAAGCCTCAAGAAGTCATGAAAATCATGGAAACACTGAGGTGGATACCTGATTGTCACGACGACAATCCCTAAACTGTCAGTTAAGAGGCTTCTACAGCCCAGAAAGAGCACCTATGTGAACACTGGGCTGGGGCACAGTGGAACAAATGGAATGCTGATGTTTTGAAGAGTTTGCCAATGCAGTTTAGCCAGTGCAGGGGGGAGGGGGAATACAGTTGGGAGCCCTAGATATCAAATGACTTTGGTTACTTCAAAGGAAAATGCTCACAATAAACACAATAATTTAAACATAATGGAAAAGATAAGTCATTAGAGAATGCAACAAAGCAAGAGAATAGAAGAGAATATTTTGTGACTTCCTGTTAGACCACTGGAGCATGACAAAAGAACAACTTGTAAATATCAAAAGATAAGGACCACAGAAAGCCTGGGCATCATGGTCCTTGGTGAGAGTGAGAGAACAAGTATCTCAAGAGAGAGATGCAGAGATCACCCACATCCAGTAACAACTCCAGAGCACAGAATTGCCTTTAATCATAGGAAGGAATTGGAGATACTAGAGTCCACTGTTTCATTGATAAATGATAAGTCAGAGACATTTTTATCATTATTTTGATCCTATTTGGTTATAAGTAAACATCTTAGAAGAAAACAAATGTAATTACTATATTGAATCATCTGAGCCCTTCTACAGTTACTTTCTTCTCAGGATTTCTCTCTTCTGATATGATTTCTTCTAATGTTTTCTTTTTCTGTTCTTGGCATTACCCACCACAGCACTGCCTGCTGATGATCTTTCTTCCTCATGAAGCGCTTGAAGTAGCATCATGGCTTCATGGTTCAAGCTCAACTATATCCAGTATAGCCCTAAAGGCCCAAAAGAAACTCATAGAGTGCCTATCTCTAATTTCATCTATTCGGGAAGCAGATATAGGAAGATCCCCATCTGATGTCAGACAAGGCAAAAGTTATAAAGACCCTAACTCAATAGCAACGTGAAGGCAAAATGCTCGGGAACATGGCTCAAGTGGTAGTGTACTTATAAGCACAAGGCCCTAAATTCAGTCTTCAGTACTACCAAACAGAGAGAGTGGGGAGAAGATGGAAGGAAGGAAGGAAGGAAGGAAGGAAGGAAGGAAGGAAGGAAGGAAGGAAGGAAGGAAGGAAGGAAGGAAGGAAGGAAAGATCCTTTGAAAGAGAGGGCACAGGCCATCTTACACCAGTTCCCTTTTCCCTTACTCAAACAAGCTATCATGTTCACTTGGAGAAAAGAAGCTATTGTCGTTTTCTCATCTGCTCTTCCAAATGTGACTCTGTCAGCCCTCCTCTCACTTGATCTTCTGTGTGTGAGGAGGTAGGTGTCCTAAGATCCCATTGCCTACTCCCTGACAAGTTCTCTGATTATTCTTCCTTGATTGTATGGTATAAATGGAGACTGCAAACAGAGCTAGTTCTTCCATCTTTTAAGTAGATCATGCAGGGATGTTTGGCTGCATTTAGACCAAATGGCTTAGTGCCCACATTTTGGAGGATTTTGCTGCATATCTGAGACAAAGAAACAGTAAAGGAATATCAAATGGGAACACTACCCAAAAGTGCAGTCTCCGAAAACAATGACACTGTAATTATGTTGATACAAAATATGATAGAATGTCATCTTTGGTTTTTTGTTTTGTTTTTGGTACTGGACATTGAATCCAAGATGTTGACTTGTTAGGCAAACACTTTGCTACTGAGCTACATCCCAGTCCTAGAATGTTCTTTTTATCCCTACTCTACAGACATTGAAAATGAAATTTGGAAAAATTAAACAGCTTTCTTGAGATCACATAACCAAAAGAGGTAAGGACTAGTCCAGTTCCCACTAGAACACAACTCCCAACTTTGTGACCTGATTTACGTTATATACAGTTGCTAATATCTTCCATTTCCCTGCCTTCAACATAATCTCTTCTTTAATCAATATCCCTATGTTGACATGCTTGAATATTTCATGTTGCTAAAATTCTACTTTTAACATCTCAAGCTGATGTTATTTGGACATTGATTCTAATTTGGACATTTGCCTAAACTCACTATATCTAAGTGATCAATCATTTGTACATTGACTCTTCACACTCTAACTCTCTAATTGACTTGGTAAAATAGAAAATCCATTCTCTTGTTAGGTGAGGAGGGTCCAGAATCTGTAAGTATGATAATTCTAATGTAAACATCTACATCTTGAGACTGGCTCATATTTTACAAGCTCTAATAAACAGCAGACCAATTACAGACCAATTAGGTAATGGGTGAAAGTCATTAGCGAAACTAGATCTAGCCTATCTGGCTTTCCAGGCAAACATTTTACAAGAGAAAAAAATCAATCTGACCCAGCCTGACCCTCAACAAATTGCAATTCCATTTATTCATCCTATCATGTTCAAGATAACTCATCATTAAATGCTGGGGAATTTGAACATTCTGCCTAGAACAATCCCTGAAAAATGATAGATAAATTTTATTCTCTTGCCATAGTGTAGACAACCTTCGGTTTGTCCTATGTGTATTCAATTAAGTGTTCAGTGCCAACTAAATGCACCCAGAAAAAGTCCTGTCTTCAGCAACAAAAGCTTCTAGTGCTAAGGCTTTGAGGATTCTATGATGGTCAGAGTTGACATTTTATGAGAAAACAGAGAAAAAAAATAAGAGAAATAGTAGCCATTTATGGGAAAACAAAGAAAATATTCTAAGCTTGAGTGACTGGGGACATTAAAGTATACTAAGTAAATGAACAGTCAAAGACACTTTGGGAATACTTACAAATGGAAATAAAGTTAGTCTTGTGAAAGCAGAAGAAATGTAACTTTTTCTTAAATGGATGAGTGTATATGGTCTACAATGGATTGCCAGTAACCTGACTTTAAGAATTAGCAGAGGCTGGAAAGGTGGCTCAGTGGTAGAGCGCTTGCCTTGCATGCTCGAGGCCCTGGGTTCGATTCCTCAGTACCACATAAGCAAAAAGAAAAAAGCCGGAAGTGGCACTGTGGCTCAAGTGGTAGAGCGCTAGCCTTGAGCTGAAGAGCTGAGGGACAGCGCCCAGACCCAGAGTTCAGGCCCCACGACCGGACCCAAAAAAAAAAAAAAAAGGAATTAGCAGATCTAAATTGGCTCAATAATTTCAAGGTACAGAGAGAACAGAAGGAATTCATGGGATTCTCTTCATTGTTGGTAGACACTATTCATCCTGCCAGGCCAATGTATATATAGTCATTTTTGATAGCTTTATGTATGATAGATAATGTTATCGTCATAAAACCAAATAATAAAACATCTGAATCATACACATTTTTTTGATTTTATGGTCTAGCATTATATGGGGATTCCCAGTAGCAATGATATGGTCTGACAAATTAGTGTTGAATATTCTTATAAATTAGTAAGTTAAATCTTCAGGTTTAATTTGAAGTCTTACATAGAGTTCTTTGGATGACATCAGTAAAATTTAACTTGGACTAATGTAATCAAAGGATAATTTATTATAAGGAAAAACTGTTAAAATACTAAAATTCTATGAACAGATAAGTACACAGCAGCTTCACAGGGGAGAAGCCAAATTACTGATGTGGTCTTGGGGCTGACAATATGAATAGAGTCAGATAGGGTTCTGAACTTCTATATATCTCTCCTGTCATTGTGTCATATACTGAAATTTAAATCTCAGAGGAAAATATCTAATTGACCAGGCTTAGTCACATAATTATTCTTGTCCATAAAAGTATAACAAGATCAGGGCTATGGCAGGAGAAATCTCTCCATCCACTATGGTCTAGTAGCAGGTACCAGAAGTCATTGTACCACCAAGATAATATCTGATATGAGACAGCCATTTGCTCTCTCTCTTAAAAAAAATTGCTGGGCACCAGTGGCTCATGCCTATAATCCTAGCTACTCAGGGGGCTGAGATCTGAGGATCACAATTCAAAGCCAGGCCACACAGGAAAGTTTATGAAACTCTTATCTCCAATTAATTACAGAAAAAGCTGGAAGTGGAGCTGTGGCTAAAGTTGTAGAGTGCTAACCTTGAACACAAAAGCCCAGGGACAGGGTCCAGTCCCTTAGTTCAAGCCCCCAAACCAGCATTAATAATAATAATAATAATAATAATAGTAGTAGTAGTAGTAGTAGTAGTAACCTCACAAAGAACAAGAAATGGATAGTATAAGGAAGGAGATGTTTGGTGATCAAAACCAAAATAGCCAACACAAATTTCCACAATTCTTTTCATGTGACTTGAAAGGCCTAAGACTGGTTACATGTGAGACAAAGACAAATTTAAGTTCTTAGGGTTGCAAAGGTCAGGGTCTGAGTATGAACCAAGGTGAGCTCACAATAAACACCATTTTATTAGCTCTGGATGAAGAGGCTTTGTAGGTCATATAGTCTAACTCCATCTCAACCTCCTCATCGATTACTGTTATTCTCTTACACATTGTGTCTAAAAAAGATGGTTTGATGTGGTAGCTTCCAAACATGGCTTCATAGAAGAATCACCTAAGATGAGCAGAAATACTGACCTATAAACTTTCAGGGCTATCAGGAATTCCAGGGTAGGTTTATATTTAAATTTTTGTATAACCTCCCAGCTCACTCCAATTTCAAAAATATCAAAAAGTTCTTCTGAAATATAGTACATTGTAGGTACCCACTAGTACCAGTTTTGATTATTGGAGCTAAAATGAATAATGCCTATTTATTCTTCTTCCCACCAGCTTTCATATGGTTAAAAAAAACACCATCTCTGGGCCAGCCATTTCTAGATTTTTCAACCTTCCATTCATGCTAAGATTTCTAAGCCTCTTTTATCCTCAGATTACCTTTCCCTAATGATCTTCAATTTGATCCTGTGACTCTTAGATGTTTCAGGTGATATCTGATCCGTTTAGATATTATGATTTCAGTTTTACAAACTACAGTCAAATTAGTACATGAGCAGCTATATCTCATGTGACTATTTGAGATCTCCCAATTGCTTTTTAAATAGAAATTTTTGACAAGCTATCGACCTACTCCAGTCTGCTCTCTCAAATTCTATATCATTATAGCTTAGTGTTATGGACAAGAATACATGAAAACATATAGCTGATTCTGGTAAAAATACATCATAGATTCTGTTTATCCCTTCATTGTGTGTGAGTCTAATGTATGCTGATTTTGTCCTCTAAATTACAGTGACTACAGATTTTCTATCCAGATTCTTAGATGGTGGACAGGAATCTACCTGGATATGGGAACTAGGTTCTTCTACTTTCAATGTTGTGTTTGAATTCAGGGCCTCATGATTGGTGGGTAGGCACACTAACATTTGAGCAATGTCCCAGCCCTGTTTAGATTTATTATTTCAAATAATGTCTCGTGTGTTTTCCTAGGGCTAGTCTTGAACCAGGGTACTCAGAGCTATGCCTTCCATGTAGTTGGAATTATAGAGACACACCATCATTCCTAGCTTGT
Source organism: Dipodomys merriami (assembly GCF_024711535.1). Taxonomy (NCBI): domain Eukaryota; kingdom Metazoa; phylum Chordata; class Mammalia; order Rodentia; family Heteromyidae; genus Dipodomys; species Dipodomys merriami. Next base: position 13,500,242 of record NW_027206290.1, read on the forward strand.
TAGTTGAGATGGAACTTCATGTATTTTGCTTCTTTTTTTTTTTTGCTTTTTTTATTGTGAAAATACTATACAGAGGGGTTACAATTACATGGGCAAGGTAATGAGTACATTTCTTATCAAGCATTGTTGCCTCTTCCTTTGTTTACCCTTCCCATCCCTTTCCATCTCCTCCCGCCACACCCTCCCTTGCCCATCCAAAGTTGTAAAGTTCATTTTTCTACATAACGACTTGTACATCTCATTGTTGCAGTGGGTCCACCTGTATCCCTATTTAAACTATTTGTTTTAGCCTTTCCCTCCACAAATTATACCAACATCAAATACAGTGAGAGCAGGGGTCATACCATGGGGGAGGGACATACAAAGCAACAAAGAAATCATCTTATAAATATTTTAGAAACAATCTCATGAAAGAAAAAACATTTGAATATTTATCTTGGGGTTCATTTCACCTAACATCAACCTATCTGACCTTTTCTGCTTGTCTCAGACACATACTAGTTATTGCAAATAAGGGAAACCATGGGACTTATGTTTCTTTGGGCCTGGCTTACTTCACTTAATATAATTTTTTCAAAGTCTTTCCATTTCCTAACAAATGGGGCAATGTCATTCTTTCTGATGGAGGCATAGAATTCCATTGTGTACACATACCACATTTTCTTGATCCATTCATCTACTGAGGGAGTATAAACTTATTTAACCACTTTGGAAAGTAGTATGGAGGTTCCTCAAAACACTCCACATAGAGCTCCCCTATGACCCAGCAATCCTACTTTTGGGCATTTATCCAAATGATCACAAACAAGGTCATACTAAAGCTACCAGCACAACTATGTTTATTGCAGTATTATTTACCATTGCTAAGATATGGAATTTTATTTCTTAACTAGATTTTCAACTCAATCTTTCTGATCTCTACCTCCCAAGAAGCTGGGATTATTGGTTTAAACTACCATTCTCAGCCCTGGCCATGGATTCTTTGAGAAGCATTTGCCAAGCATATTAAAGAGGACTGAGGAAGCTTCTGACGGACGCTAGTGAAATGCAGGAGATAGGCCTTCCAATTTGTTTCTTAATGTCTCACACATCAAATATTTGACAGTCTTCCCAGCCTCATATTATTAGCATATTTGGAAGTCATTCTATTCATGTTTTCAGGCAACAACTAACAGAATGTTATGTGCAACATGTTTGAAGATAGAAATATTATAAGCTTGCTACCAGATTAATATTGATTAATTTGCCAGAAATATTTGGATATAGTTCCTCAACTTGTTATGACATTACCTATTTTTACTTCAGAGAAGCTTTCATGTCTCTTCAATTCATGCATATAATACAGCTGGCAAAATCAAGATCAGATGATGTGTTTCTATGATCTTCCAGTAAAATAGCCCTGATAAAATAATAGATTAACATGTCTTGTTTCTAGTAACTTTCTCTGTCAGGTCACTGGGTACCCTATAATTTTTCCTGGAATTGGCATCAATTTGTAGCTAAAGTTTACTTTTTAGTGAGAACAGGTAGCCATAACTGTCCTGAGGACCCTGCATGCTCCCAGAACCCAGTAGACACTCAGGACAGAATGGCTGAATAAATAATTAGGTGGTTAACAAATCGACCCTTTTCTCATTTTTGAAATTTTAAAATGACTTTTGTCTGTTGCTACACTATTCCTCCATGATATAGTTAGTTCTCTGTCCCAAATTTTGTAGCAAAAATACTACCCAGTATGGGTAGGATTCTCTTTGAATAGATCCTATTCAACAACAGCCTCATCCTGTCCTTCTAGAGCATCGAACTGCATTTGTGACCCTCATACCTTTGATTCCACAATAAACTCTGCCTTGAAAAACCACAGGACTCTTGGTTCCTGTATTCTAACTCTGACCACACATATTAGAATATGTGCTCATGTGTGTGTGTGTGTGGTTAACCCTGTATCCAGTTTGGAATTGGAACTGAGACTGACACTAATCCCAGGCCAGTGGTACTGAACTCTGTCCTTACTGCCAGTGAGAGATTGGATCCTGCTCCTGATATTCCTGTTACTAATTATTTTTATTTATTAATTTTTTTGTCAGTTGTAGGGCCTGAACTCTGGGCCTGAGCGCTGTCCCTCAGCTCTTCAGCTCAAGGCTAGCGCTCTACCACTTGAGCCAAAGCACCTCTTCTGGCTTTTTCTGCTTATGTGGTGCTGAGGAATCGAACCCCAGGCCTCAGGCATGCAAGGCAAGCGCTCTACCACTGAGCCACCTTCCCAGCCCCTTCTGTTACTAATTTTATCTAGCACTATGACATACAACTTACACCCTGTTGCCATGCTCTGATCTGTCACCTCATAAAGACCTTTTGATATCTTCAAGTCCTGTCTAAATTAGAGTTTGATATATTTCTTGTCGTCAGGGTCTTTGGTTCATCTGGCCTCACCATGGATAAAATTAACTCTTCTGTAAGCTCATAGGTGTTCTGCTTTGTTTCCTTGGTTCCCTTCTGGCTATTCGATGGTTCCTAGCAGTCTCCATGGTCATGGAAACAATAACATTTGAAAAATAAGCTTCCCATATTAGGAGAAACACATTATTTTAAATGTATGTCTCTTAAAATTTCTTTGTCATCCTTGTGTTCCGTTTTTTTTCCTTTTTAATTTCAGTTCTATCATATTTTATTTTTTATTTTTGTAAGTCATGGGGCTTGAACTCTAGGCCTGGGTGCTGTCCCTCAGCTCTTCAGCTCAAGGCGAGTGCTCTACCACTTGAGCCACAGTGCCACTTCCAGTTTTCTAGTGGTTTATTGGAGATAAGAGTCTCACGGACTTTCCTGCCAGGGCTTGCTTTGAACCTTGATCCTCAGATCTCAGCCTCCTGAGTAGCTAGGATTATAGGCATGAGCCATCAGCGCCCGGCAAGAGGAGGACTTTATTATTATTATTATTATTATTATTATTATTATTATTATTATTATTATTATTATCATTATTATGTTTTTATTGTGAAAATACTGTACAGAAGGGTTACAATTACATGAGCAAGGTAAAGAGTACATTTCTTATCAAGCATTGTTGCCTCTTCCTTTGTTTCCCCTTACCATCCCTGCCCTCCCATCTCCTCTCCCCACCCCCTCAACCCTCCCACCCCCGCTGCAATAAGTTGATGTTTGGTAAAATGATCCCCAAGATAAGGACTCAAATGGTTTTTCTTTCTTGCTATTGTTTCTAACATATTTATAAGATGATTTTTGTTGCTTTGTATGTCCCTCCCCCTCGGCATAACCCCTGTTTTCACTGTATTTGATGTTGGTATAATTTGGGGAGGGGAAAGGAAAAAACAAATTGTTTAAATGTGGACCCATTGCAACAATGAGATGTACAAGATGCCATGTCGAAAAAAGATGAGGATTTTTGACAAATAACACAAAAGCAAAACTGCTGAAAAATTCTGCGTGTTTGGGGTGTTTTTCTTTTTTTTAACTATCAATTCTATTGCCATCGGTTCTTTTTTGTTTGTATTTTTATTTTTGTTTTTGTTTGCAGAACTGACGATCAAACTCAGGGCCTTATACTTGCCAGGCAAGTGCTGCTCTTCCACTGACTTCAATCCCCAACCCCATCCATCAGTTCTTAATCTGTACTATAAACCTCATTATTTCCTCTATTAATCTTCTGAACATCATCATTATAAATATTTTCCATCCTTAATCATTCAATTATAATAGTCATTTTTTCAATATTTTACACCTATCTTTTTTATTCCTTTATTCTAAAAATGTTTCTATGTATCTTTTATTCACCATATTGTATTCTAAGTGAAGATGATAGAGCCATGAAGAAGATGAAATTCTGTTCTCTGGATCTGGCATCCTAGTTTCACTAAAAGGAAATCAACGAACAACTGTAAGTGTGGTGCCAAGTAATAAAAAGTGCTGGAGTGAAACATGAGGCATCGTAAGAGGAATGTAAAGAAAGGCAAGGAAGGACGGCCTCTGAACATCAAGTCATGTCACATCAGACCCCATGTGAGCAGAGGAGTAAAGCTGTGGCTCGTGTCTGAAATCCTAGCTACTCGGGAGACTAAGATCCAGCCTAAGCAGATAAATTCAAGACTTTTATCTCAAATTAACCAGCAAAAAGTGGAAAGTCGAAGTGTGGCCCAAGTAACAGAGTGCCAGTCTTGAATGAAAAAAGCTAAGCCAGCGCACAAAGTTTAAGCCCCTAAGTTTAAGCCCCTTTCCTGGTAAAACAAAACAAAAAGTTGGAGAGGAGGAAGAATGCAGTAGGCAGAATGCAAAATAAATCCTGACTTTTTCATTACAGTGGTTGCTGGGTAGTGACTTAGTGAGGATGGCAGGTGAAATAAACTTGTATAGTAATAAATAGAAACAGAATACAGAAAAAAATACAGTAAACAGATGGAGCAATCTAAAAGCAAAAAGCAAGATGGTAGATGTAAACCAACCATATCAATAATTACATTAAATAAATATGGTGAAAACCAATTAAAAGGGAGAGAATGCCAATCTGTTGTAGATAGGCTGTGTATAAGAGACAGATTTCAAATATAAAGATTTAGACTGTATAGAGACCCCAAAAGACTTAAAGCAATAAGATTCCAAAAGACACATACTCACTAACCATAAGTAACCTGATGTGACTATATTGACACCTTCCCAAGAGAATAATTATTAACCCAAGAGAATAATTATAAGACCACACCCCATAATATATTAAAAGGGTAAATGTATTAAAAGGGTAAACATAATAATCTCTTCAATAAGGCATAGCACATAAAACATAACTAGCTCTTTAATTACTTTTAGGCACACTATGACATGGCTGGAGCCACATTTACACTGTTACACAACCAACACCATCTTTCATCTCCAGAAATGCTTCATCTTTCCAATGTCTTGTTCTCACTAAACATTAACATTCCACCCTCCCTTTCCCCACGGCTTGGCAACCACCATTCTATTTTCTGTCTCCAAGCTTATCAGCATAGATAAGGGATAAACACGTAGCAACTTGTCCTTCTGTCTTTGGCATAATACTGTATATCAAGAACAGACACCTAAATATGTTTACAAAGGTAGTTTTAATCTAATAATTAACTCATTTTACTGATCAGCTTGTTTTCAATTATGGAAGTTTTAAAAAGAAGACATTTTTTTAGCTTGTCTTATCTACCACACCTCAGGAGAGAAAACTCAAGAACCTATTTACAGCTCCAGGCAAGGTCACCATGCTCCTCTTCTTATCTCACTGACCTTAAAAGTGAAGGAACACTCCAGAGAAGAAATTGAACACCAGCCTAACACCAACATGAACAGAGCAGGAAATAAGCAGAGCCAAGGCTACTGTCTGGCCCAAAGTCAAGCCTCTATGGATACATCCAAAAGGCTATGTGGATGGGTTTTCATGTACAAATCCTGTCCCTCCTCAGCCCTCCAGTAAAGAGTATTGGACTGAGCAGTCAGGGTTTTAGAATTAATGCAATGAGAACAAATGAACTAATGAGATAGGGAGCAGTTTACTTCTTGAGTGTGCTGTGCTTACATGAATGCACACATCCATCTACAGTCTACATTGTACACTGAATATTGGTACAATTCAGCAAACATTATATAATTAATAGCAGTTTTAATTTAGAAAAGAAAAAAAGTGAATTGAATAAAGGTTCCATTGGTCTTCATGAATCACCAGTGAGCATAAACACACACACACACACACACACACACACACACACATACGCACACACATTTTAGTTGAAATGAGAAGAATATGTAAAGAAAATGTGGGTCTCCAAAATTCGCTTGAAACTTAGTTTTGATATTATGAGGTGGTATTAGGTTGTATGTGGCTCACTTTGATTACTAGATTTGTGCCTTATAGAAGGACGGAGGAAACTTGCTTTGACTCTTCCTTTTTTGTATTCTACAGCTTCTAGAGGTTAAAACAACAAACTGCCATCTTCAAAGCAGAGAGCAGCCATCACTAGACACCAAACCTGTGCCGTAGTGTTGCCCTTCCCAGCCCTCGGAACGAGGAGAAATAAATGTCAACTATTTATAAATTACCCAGTGTAATTTCTGATAGCAGCACAAAAAGACAAAGAGATCGCAAATAGGGATACATTCTGCTATAAAGGGAGTCATATAACCACAGCATGAGTTCAACTAAGTTTTGTTAAGTCATGAGATAGTTCACCATGCTTTCAGCAAATTAATGATTCAGAAATGAAGCACTGTTTGAAAGTATAGCAAAAAGATGGCACAAATGTGGAAGGGGAGTCTTCTTGAGAGAGGAAACAGATCAGACCCGTAAATGGAAGACCACTTAGAGAAGTTCTGAAAATGTCCTAGTGAATCCATCTTTTAAAAATTGCAACAAAATAGGTAAAGATAGTATAATGAAATTGACCAAACACTGAAAAAGGAGGGAAGAGGGAGAGAGGGTTATGGAAATGAAAGAGAGGGTGGGAACTTGGTTTGAAGTACTTTGTACACACCTACAGACTTACCACAATGAAACCTCCTCATTCTAATAGTGTATGTTAATTAACAATGAACTTTTTTTTTAATTGCAAGAAAGATGAAAAGGAAATAGGGGAGGAGAACATAGAAGAGAAACAGAAGGAGTGAATATGATCAGAATATATTGCACAATTTGCATGGTCTTACAACAGCCTAGAAAAGTCCTTGAAGAGCCATCTTATTTTTAAGCACTCCCAAATCAAAAAGATAGTATACTAAAATGTTTATTTCAGTGTTGGTATTTATTCAGTTTTTTAAAAAGAGCTATTTTTCTTTAATTACTCTGACTACATGCATCGGGTGATTTCACAACAACGTGTACCTCCTCACGCATAAAAAGAAAGTAAACTATGTAGCGAGGATGGATGATGAATTTAGTCTGGCTGACTATAAATGCTTTCAAAAACTGATAACTTTAATAGCTATTCCCCAAAGAGAGGCCCAGCAAAAAGTGGAAAGTTATAAAGCTTCTTAGTCCAATCCAGGTTCAAGCGAATAGAATTAAGGTTATAACAGAATAACTGCTAATCATCCTTTCCTCATTTTGAATTGATTGAAAGCTCTAACTCGTACAGGGATGTTACAAATACCCTAAAGTGCCTGGGTTTTCCCTAAGCTTTGCTGGTTTAGAATATCACTAAAGCCCCATTCTCACCATATGCATGGCTTTCTCTCTCTCTCTCTCTCTCTCTCTCTCTCTCTCTCTCTCTCTCTCTCTCTCTCTCTCTCTCTCTCTCTCTCTCTCTCTCTCTCTCTCTCTCTCTCTCTCTCTCACACACACACACACACACACACACACACACACACACACACACACACACAAGCCCTTGTTCAACATCAACAAATACCCACAGCTTGAGATTAATAGCCAGGAATTAGGAGGGCAGGAACCTTCGATAAAAACCACATGTGAAGGCCAAAGTGGATTTTTAATATTGGGGACAACAAGCATTAACTAATTTTTCCTACTGGAGTGCAATGTCCTTTAGTCTCTATTTTCACTCCTAATTGTTCCTGCAGGTAGTAGGTTAACATAGAACACACTTAGAGAAGAAAGCAATTGAATATGACATAGATACTGAAAGAAAGGGCTCAATAAAAGAGCAGCATGTGCTCTAATCTGGCCTTTTACAACATCCACTATCAAAGAGCTTTGGGGGTTTAAGGGGATTAGATACCATAACCCATCTGTCAGGTCATTATGGAAGGAAACACTCCTGCTGTTTTCAAGGGAAGATGCCCCACTGTATATTATTATCATTAAGCATTTACAGAGTACTGGAGGCTGGCAAAGCATGTTCAAAGCATTTTTTCATTTGTTATTCCTCACAAAACCTGTCAACTCCAAGTATTATCCTACAAATGAATCAATTGGTGATGGCAAATGTTTCAATCATCCAGGAAGTAGCAGGAGCTAGAGGAATCTTGGGAGTCTTAAAAACAAGAATACCTTCCAACCTAAAATAATGCCAAAGTGTGAAGTAAGGAAGTGTAAAAGGAGTGTGGTGTGGTGTGTGTGCATGAGAGAGAGACAGAGACAGAGACAGAGACAGAGACAGATTTAAGGCACAAACCACTCTTCTTGTGTTTTACTGCACTCTTATACATTATTCCACAACAGGGTCTTATGAGTTATTTTCTGTAGACACAGGATGTATCTTAGCAACATTGTACGTCATGATTGACACTGTTCCATATGGGAGGAGAAGCAGGATGCATTCAAGCATGAGTATAAAGTGTAAAGATGAAATGATATATCTAAGCTATCATTTACCAAACTGGAGATCCCAAATCTAAAGCATAATGAGGCAAAAATGAAATACTACATGTCCATTCACCCATATTGCTTGTAATTTGCCTGGAATAATTTAGCCTTCCAGTAAATCTTAAGCATGCACCTTAGTATACAAGGGGAAAAAAAATAAAGATGTCCCCTGGAAAATAGCAAAGCTATCTACCACCAAGAACTCCAGGAGAAGAGGCCACAATAACATGTGGCCAATTTTGCCTGATGGCATTTCTTTGTTTGAGAGTTTCCCACCTATTTGTAACAGAATTATGAGAGTAATTTTGTGAGTTTTACTATGGAAGGGACTATAGTTTACCTTTGAATGGGAATTAAACTCCATTAAATAAGGAATAACATAGATATATTTATATTTTAAAGGCAATGGTTATATGCCTCCGTTGTGCACAACTGTACAAATACACTAATAAAAACAGATACTTAATTCATAGACTATGTTTTATATCTCCTTCATTTAGAAGAAACATTTTTCACAACAAGTAGATAAAATAATTTTTAATCCTAGTTTGTAAAAATGATTAGCCATTCATTTAGTGATTCTCTATGGAGTACCTACTATATGCCAGGTACAATTTCTTTTCCAAGTGACTCACAGGTTGACAACAGACATAAAATACGTTTGCCTGCTAATTTACTCAGGAGTTTAGGAAAGTCTCGTGATAAAGAAGAATACCATCTTATCCCACCCTCACCCCCTTGAAGGAGCCAGCTATGGAAGATGAGGAATGTGGGAAAGCCTACAGGAAGGATTACAGTTTAAATGCCTCTCCAAAGTTGTGCGGGAATTGGACAAAGGAGGAGAGAAGGAGAAGAGCTATGCAAGCAGGTGATGGCACATATAAAGGCAAAGAGGATTGTCCTCCAGACTGCCCACTGGAACAGCACACAAACCAGTCCTATGTGCCTGAACAACCCTCCCCAGAGGATTCCAGACTGCTGAACTCCACTCTGCCCTCTCTCTCTGCAGGAAGCAGCCAGAACCTGTCATCACCTGTGTTCCCTAAGGTAGCTAGGGTTTCCATCCAACAGGAGGAAATGAGGGATAGAAAGGGAAACAATTACAAAAAAAGTAGCCGATCACATGTGACCCATTATGGCATTTCTCACTCCCATAGGGTCTCAAACAAGTGTCCAAATGCTGCTGCTGCTCATAATGCCATGGGTGTCATTCAGCCAATGAAAAGAGCCAGGACGGGTGTGTGCACTAGCCATCAAGAGATCCCTGCAAAGCCTCAAGGAGGAGATATGGGAAGAGCCCCTATAAAGACATCCCTCTGGTTAATCACCATTGTTTTCCCCTGGACCCTCTCTTCAGAGAGTCCTGCTACTTTCCTTTCACTTTCAAATGAATTTGCTCTATCTTTAAAAACTAGCAAAGACAGAGGGGCAAAGGGGTACTGTGGGTAGGAGTCCCTAAGAGTAACTGCTTTTAGGTCCTAATTACTAATGGATAAGCTGAATCAGATCTAAATGTTAGTGGAAGATTCTCCTGAGAAGGCAAGGGAGACCAAGAAGAGTCGTAGCTTCAAAATGGGGTAAACTTGCAGCAGGTTCTGATTTGAAGAGGGTACATCTTTTGCATCTACATAGCTACAATTATCCATAGGTAGTTTTGATACTCAGCTAGGTGGGAAGGCACTGCTTACCTTCAATTTTCTTTCATTCAATTGTCCCTTCATTTCATGCCCATTCCTCCTTCTTTTATCTGAACTACTCCTTTGCTCTCTCCTGGATGATTCCCAAAGCCTTGTTTTCTCAATACTGCTGGAATTGTTTCTATAATGTATGTATACATGTTCCTTAGTGCCCTACTTTACAACTTCTGGTGGCTCTTCATTACCTAACAAAGGCCATAATGTACTGTGTTTCTCAGATTCTCATCAAAACACACCTCTTCTATTTTACCTATCCCAGTCTCAAGCACAAATACACAGAAAATCACATACTCTGAACATTTCCTAAAGCCAGTTCTGTCTCTCAGCAAAAATATTAATGACACATAATGCTTCGTTTCTTGGAAGCTGCTCTACAAAGATGATCTCAATTGTTAGCATTTCTCTTTGACCTTCTAAATTGTCATTTCCTACCTGAACTCCAGCTCCAGCTATAAAATAAAACCAGTTGCCATCTCATTGACACTAGGCCTTTGCAAATGAGGCCACCTCTGCCTCATGGCTTCTGGAATTCTCCTGGCCCCTTGCTTTTATAGTTTCTGTATTCCATCTTGAAAGGACCAGTTCAAATATTCTGTGGAGTCTTTTTTTTATTCTGTTAAGCAGATAATTATTTCTACCCCACCAGAATTCCATCATATCTTGAACATATCTCTATTCCTGAACTCATCACAGAGAAAGAAGCATGGAGCACTAACACCGAGACATCCAATTGTTGGGAATAAGTTAATAAATGGCCCAAATTAGAAATAATGAAAGCCTAAGCCAGGAGTTTTTGTTAATGCTGTTGTTGAGGTACAATGTTTAGGCTTAACAGCTAATGATAGAGCTCTACCTGTACTTGACCTTGTCCTTGGTGATGGTGACATTGAGTTTGACAAAAATCAGAAAACACAGGATGAGAAAGGCTGAAAGGAAATGGTATAAAATTCAGCCTGAGACTTGAGGAGGACAAAGAAAAGGAGCAACTCTATATTCTAGGTACAGAGACATTAGACACAGTGAGCAATTTCATCCTTCTCTGTATGCTGAAAAATCTTGGCATTTCCAAGATTTACCTGTGATTCTTCTTCTTTCCACTCTCATGCTATTGAGATGCAGTGTGGGCAGCTATTAGTCACTGTATGAGTGCATAAGAATCAATAGATGTGTAACCAGTTTATTGAAAGCGCTGAGCGTAATGAGTACAAACAGGAAGCAGCTGTATTTTCCTCCTACCACTGCTTTTCAATATGTCAGATGTCCCTTTCCCACACCTTCATGACATTTTAGGCAGTTTCCACAGCTTTCCAGTCACTTTCAACCACAGAAAAGTCAAGCTTGTTTCAATGAGTATGAATCACTTCCAGGTTATAAAAAAGCTCTGTTAGATTCCACTGTTTAATTTCTCATCTCTTCCATGCTTCCCCCTCCCTCAGACAGACTCCTAAGTGCCTGCAGTGGGAAAGCTGGACTAATCTTTTATTTTACTCTCCTTCCATCCCCTCTATCAACTGTGTCTGTCTTTTCTAGAATCTGAGTGGGAAAATAACTGCTTAGAGAAAACAAAAACAGATATTTTCACATGCAAGTGTTGCACAGATAGCCAGGCACCACTGGTGGCTCATACCTATGGTCCTAGCTACTCAGGAGACTGAGAGCTGAGGATCACAGTTCAAAGCCAGCCCTGGCAGGAAAGTCCATGAGACTCCTATCTCCACTTAACTACCAGAAGACTGGAAGTGGAGCTGTAGCTCAAAGTAGTAGAGCTCTAGTCTTGAGCATAAGAGCTCGGGGATGGTGCCCAGGCCCTGAGTTCAAGCCCCAAACATCATTATCAACAACAACAACAATAACAACAACAAAAGAAATACTGCATACAGTCTCCATTAACTATTCCAAGCTATTTCATTTACATTTTATTGCATGTCAGGTCCAAATGTTAACCTTTCTTTTTGAAAAAGAGATCATTTGTGTATCCTTCAGAGCCCCTTAATTTGTGATGCAGGTTACTCTCTGGATAACCCAGATCTCTATGTACTCATTCACACATGTACAAGGATCCCATCAAAACAGCTCAAGCATGCTTACCTCCAGCACTTTCTCCATGAAAAACACACACCAGTGTGTGTGATAAGTTCTTCAGCACTCAATAATGAAGGCCTTTTCTTTGTCTCAGGAAGATCAAACGTGTCATAACAAATGGAAAACGAGTGAGAAAAGAAACAGTCAGTGCCCAGTTTTGAGATTTTAAAGTAGATTTGTGAAATGAATAGCAGAGACAAAAGTGTCAACGTTAAAGCTTTTACTTTCAGGGTTATTCTGCCAGAAAGGATTTTTTTTATTCTGAAGCATGGTTTGGGGAATTGGGCACGAAATAAAAATGCAAAGCACTGAAGAAGCTCAGGGCATAAAAAAGTGAATGCCATAAACACTAATTAGAAAAACCAAAAGAGAGCCAAGTTACTGCGCTCCAGAGGAGATCAAGATTCAGAGACTAGAAGAGGGAAACAACAATGGATGAAAATGTGACAAAGGAGAAAAGTTATTGAAGCCCTGGCCATCTACCAGAGCCTGAAAGAAAAGGACAGTACACCTAGAAACTGCCCAGCTTTGCCAGGACAAAAGCCATATGTCACCTCATAAACACTAGAAAAGGCACAGGAAAGCATCTCATTACCCCAAGTTCATTCTGAAAGCATCCAGTGGACCGCTGCCCATGATTGTGCTGAGCAATTCTACCATTCGGGGAGCACTTACTGCCCACTGCAGTCTACTTACAGCTGGCAAAAGCACCATATGTCCAGTTCATGCACCCCCATCCCTTAGCCTATTAATGACTCATGTCACTTGAAGGTCCCCAAAAGATTGCCATGGATTATTGTGGTAGCATCATTGTGGAAGATTGGTTTCCAAAAAATAATGGGTTCCATACATGTGCTGCGCTGAATGAATTGCTCTTGTCCAATGCTATACACCATGCCAAACACCACTAGTATATGAATAAGTTGTAACGATTTAAAGCACTAGCCCATAGCTCTTTTAGAAAAACAGCATAATAAAATTACAAAAATAAAACTGAACATTTTTTATAAAGGAGAATAAGACAAGACTGAAGCATGAATGGCAAACCTATCTTCACTTAGTATCTTAGTCTTTGGTTTTGGTCTTCAAGTACTGAATGATAAATAAATTCTACATCCAGACTCTTCACCATGGCTTTGAAAGTCACAGGTCAATCTCCACATGCTCAATCCTTCTCTGTACCATCTGCTCTGACTCCACACACTTCAGCTTTCTCCTCTCTTAAGCAACCACCTGCACTACCCAGGACCTCTGAGCTCCAATGGAGTGTGTTTCCACTGGTGGAGGTATTTTTCCACAGGGTTTCTAGTACTATGGGTGTGCCTGGCACATACTATATGCTGAATAAATATCAGTTTAACTAATTTAATAATCAATTGATTGATGGTTCTTTAATGTAGATTTCATTCCATTTATATTTTAAATTCACTAATGAAGTTTCCTAGGGAAAGAAACCCTGAAGCGAGATATTTTTAAATGTGTAGAGTCATTAGTTACAAAATGTAATAAGAGATTTTTTTGTGGTAATGAGGATATGTACAAATGATATAGGATATTTTTTAAAGGCTCACTGAATATATAACACTTTTAGGATTTGGCCAGAGATAGTTATGTCAAATATACAATTCACAGAAGGGTCTTAAATATAATTACTATGCTTTCCAAACTAGGTAGAAAAGGATAAGATGAGTAGATTTAAGCCAGCAGTGTTTGTGGAGTAAATACCACCCCCTCTCCCCATAGCCTGGACATTCTTCACATGTCTTTCAACAATAAACTATAGAAATCAGGCAAACATATGCAGAGAAAAATTTAAATCTACAGTTCCTCTCAATTAAGACTTCTTAAAACCTACATCTCTTACCCCCAAAATATCACATATGTTTCTATGATTTTCTTAGGTTTTCTAAATTTCAAACCAGGTATCTTTCCTAAATTCAAAACTATTGCATTTGTTTGTGAACAAAAGTTTTGTTTTTTTTTTTTAATTTCTTTTCTTCCCTGCCTCCATTGTGCCCAGGTCGACAGGTATCTAAGATTCATAAAACATGAATTTAAGTGCCATAAAGCATATGTTAATAGCATTTTTAATATTTGACTGTATTCAGTTTTAACTGATGTGTATTGATGGTACTACTGTTGTGACATAGGTGCACTATAATTTTTAACTTTTAGTTACCAAAGCCTAAAGACACTATTTTCCTGAAATATGAAAACCACAGGTAGAAAGTATATTTAATGTATAAAACAAGTAAGATTTTAAGCCATGAGATCCACTAACATTTCTGATTATAATTAATTCTCCCAAGGTTCACACATAAGTGAAGTCTTCATGCCTTTATTTTCCAAGTGTATTTCATATTTTAGGAAAAAATAGTGTTCAAAGAATTGCCATTACATTTAGTAAGAGTAAATTTTCTTAAAGAAAACATCCAGTCACAATTATTCTCTAAAAATTTGGTGTTATGTACATTAATTGCTTTAAAAAAGACAAAAATTTTAAATCCTTTCTTTGCATGTTCAAAACTCTTACCATTTTTAACGTATTTCTACCAGATGGAGAAAATATGTGCTTTTGAAAGCCACTTTGGACAGGAAAAACAATGTCAATTTTTAGAAACACATAAACACAAACCATAAGTGAAATCATAATGAATACATTGCACACAGAAAACATTTAAAGACAAAAATGTGATCTCTATAGAATGCATCATTAGTTGCCATAACCCTAACTATTCACTGCACCTCATCCATCAAGTTCAGAGGCAGGTAACATAATAGATTCCTAAATAAAGTCTGTGCACAATGTTATTGCATAGAGTGGAAAATGGCTACTTGGATGTAAATTTTTTTTACAGTGTGCTTATGTTGCTCTCTCTTGGTGAAAAAGTAGTACTGTTCAAATTGATTATCACTGTTTTTTTTTTTACTTTTTTTTAAAGGTTTTCTCATTAAGAGAAACAGTCTGTTTTGATACAGCATTTTCAGTGTCATTTGCACAAATTAGAGCACTAATTGCTAACCTCAGAACAGCTAGAAGTCCCTTAAATAATTCTGAGTTTCTAAATTGATGTGAATTGAAAGCCAGTTGGAGTACACATTCAAATGTTTTCGTTTATGGACTCCAGGAAATTTCATTTTGTAATAAACTAAATACCAAATAAAATGAAGATCAGGAGGTTAGTAACAATATGAGAAATTTGGCTCTGAAAATCTGATTCACCTGAAGGAGATGAAAACATTAGCAGAGTCTACCAGGTGCTCTGTCCACTTACGTATTGGGAAAGCAAATTAAGATCTACTACAAATGTGCTAGGGAGATAGCTTAGTTGGAGACAGTTGTCTGACATGCAGAAGGCTCTGGATTCATTATCTAGCACAAGAGAAAGAAAAACTAAGGAAAGAAAAAAAGAAAGGAAAGAAGGAAGGAAGGAAGGGAGGGAGGAAGGAAGGAAGGAAGGAGGAAAGAAAGAAGAAAGAAGGAAGGAAAGAAAAAGGAAAGATAGAAAGAGAAAGAAAGAAGGAAAGAAAAGACAAAAGACAGAAAAAAATTTATTGTAAAAATAGTGTACAGAGGGATTACAGTTACAGGAGTAAGGTAATGAGGACATTTCCTATCGAGCATTGTTACCTCCTCCTTTGTTTGTCCCCTACCATCCCTTCCCTCCCCATCTCCCGGCCACAGCCCCACCCTGCAAGTTGTAAAGTTCGTTTTATACATAGTGTCTTGTTCATCTCATTGTTACAATGGGTCAACCTGTATCCTTGTTTCCGCATTTTGTTATTTCCCTTCCTCTCCCCAAATCAGAAAAATGTATATACAAGATGCAGGGCACTGACATCAAATACAGTGAAAACAGGGGTTATACTCTTGGGGAAGAGCATACAAGATAAACAAAAAAATCACATAGTACATTTTAGATACATTAAAAACAATAACAAGAAAGGAAAAACAAGTTGTGTCCCTATCTTGGGGTTCATTTCACTTAACATAACCTTATCTGGTCATATGTACATAGCTTTTGACCTTTTCTGCTTGTCCTAAACTTATACTAGTTATTGCAAATAAGGGAAACCATGGGACCTATGTTTCTTTGGGACTGGCTTACTTCACTTAATATAATTTTTTAAAAAGAAAGGAAACAAAAAAGAAAGAAAAAGCTACTGGGTAAACATAAGTGGAAATCTAAACTTCTAAGAACACTTTAATGATAACCAATTTTAATATTGGAACCAGTGGTATGCTGCAGACAGCTGGTACCAGCTTGCAAAGTTAACTGTGTACATAATCTTCCCAACAACATGCTCATTGACATAATTTTGACGGATAAAATCTGCCGTACTAGAAGTATGTGAGTATATGCTCTACAGAAATTGAAAATACCATAAATGAAGGTTTTTTGTGTGTGTGTGTGTGTGTGTGTGTGTGTGTGTGTGTGTGTGTGTGAGTGTGTGTGTGTGTGTGTGCGTGTTTATGAGAGAATTTGTTTACAGGACTGGTTGCTAAACAGTAACACGCCACCAAAAATGCCAAAAACATTCTCCCCAAAAAGACCTTCCCTTTTAACTGATGAAAACTGCTATATAATTAGCATATTTTCCTAATTGCAGTAAATGTAAATGCTGAATAAAGTATTTCTTAGGGGGCATCATTATATATTAAACACCACACAAATGAGCATTTCTACTAAGTTTTGTTTACTACTTAGAAATAAAAAAGTATCTTTCCCCATCTCTTTCATACACTTATAAACTAAACATTTTCTTTTCAGTATAGGAAATATTCACAATTAACCACTTCTTCTCCAAATCAAGTGGCTTTGCAGACAGGCATTCCAGTCAGGTGTTTACATAGTTTGTGTAGCAGTCAAATAGTGCTAAGCAGCCTTTGGAAATCCAGACATCCCATTCAACCCAAGTGGGAAATGGCTTTATGTACTATTAACTGTTAATATAGATATTTGATGGTGTGAATGAAGATGTAAAATATTTAAGTAGTTTGTGATTCAGAAGCTAAGCCCTAACGTACTCACTGGATTACACCCACTTTAAAAGGCCAATTTTAGGAATCTTTTTAAATCTTCCTTTCTAGAAGAAAAAAATTAGAACCTCTCTCTTTCTCTGTCTGTGTCTGTCTCTGTCTGTGTCTGTCTCTCTGTCTGTGTCTGTCTGTCTGTCTGTCTGTCTGTCTGTCTGTCTGTCTGTCTGTCTGTCTGACTCTCTCTCTCTCTCTCTCTCTCTCTCTCTCTCTCTCTCTCTCTCTCTCTCTCTCTCTCTCTCTCTCTCTCTCTCAGAATTCCTCAGAATTGGAACTCAAGGCCCTGTGTTTACTTGACTTGCTTATTCAGCTGGCCCTCTAACACCTGAGCCATGCCTCTAGTCTACTTTCTTGCTGTATATTTTTGGAGATGGAGTGTCAACCTAATCTACCTTCAAACTATAATCCTTAGATCTCAGACTTCTGAGTAGTTAAAATTGCTAGGCTTACAGGTGAGCCACTGATATCTGGCTTGAATCTTCCTTTCTTTTCACTTGGGAGATTTACATGTAAGTTTAAGGTAAGAGAAACACCTTAGTCAGCAACTCTTTTAAACAACTGTATTGAAAACTTTAAAATAAGACCTTCTGTCTCCAATACATGAAAACTTAGCTTCTCTGAAGACACACAAATGTCCAGCAAATACACAAAGAAATGTTCATCATCGTTGACTATAAAGGAAATGCAAATCAAAACAACATTGAGAGTACACCTTATTCCAGTCAGGCTGGCCATTATCAAAAATACAAACAATAAAAAAATTATAGCAAGGATATAGGGGAAAAGGAACTCATATACCATTGGTGGGACTATGAACAAGTACTACTATGGAAATCAGTATGGAAGTTCCTCAGAAAACTAAACAGAAATACTCCAGAATCCCAGCAGTAGCATTTCTCCAAAGGAATGTAAGTCAAGATATAATAAAGGCACCCACAAATTCATGTTCATTGCAGCACTATTTGCAGTTGCTAAATTATGGAATCAGTCACCCAGATGTCTTACAACTGATGAATAGATCAAGGAAATAAGTGTGTAATTATTCAGCCATTAAAAAATGAAATTATGTCAATTTTAGACATGAATGAAACTGGAAGCCATCATATTAAGTGAAGTAAACCAGGCTCAGAAGGACAAAGGACAGTTTTGCCTCATCTGTGGATGTTAAACCTAAAATGCAAATATATATGTAAACATATACAGGATCATATATATCACATGTATATATATCGCATGTATATATTACATATATATCACATGTATATATACAAATGCATCTTTGTATATGTATATATAAATCATGTATATGTATGTATATATTATTTATCTGACTAAAGTGGGGCATATGTCAAGTACTTAAAGATAACTTTTTTAAAAATATGACATATGCACGTTAGATACCAATGATGAAACTTCTTTGAACAATTAATATGCACTTAAGTTAAAAAATAATAAGCTGAATTATTTACCATAGCTAAGATATGGAACCAATGCAGATGCCCCTCAGTAGATGAATGGATCAAGAAAATGTGGTATATATACACAATGGAATTCTATGCCTCCATCAGAAAGAATGACATTGCCCCATTTGTTAGGAAATGGAAAAACTTGGAAAAAATTATATTAAGTGAAGTAAGCCAGGCCCAAAGAAACATAGGTCCCATGGTTTCCCTTATTTGCAATATCTAGTATATGTCTGAATCAAGCGGAAAAGGTCAGATAATGTGATGTTAAGAAAATGAACCCTTAGATATGTATTTTAATGTTTTTTTCTTTCATGCATTTGTTTCTAACGCATTTATAAGATTATCTTTTTGTTGCTTTGTATGTCCCTCCCCCACAGTATAACCCCTGCTTTCACTATATGTGATGTCAGTATAACAAGTCGTTTAAGGATACAGGTGCACCTGTTGCAACAATGAGAAGTATAAGTTGTCATGTCGAAAACGAGCTTTACAACGTTGGTGCAGGGGGGGGCGGGGAAGGGGAGGCTGGGAAGGGATGTGAAGGATAAACAAAGGAGGAGGCTGCAATGCTTGATAAGAAATGTATGCATTATCCTGCCCATGTAATTGTAACCCCTCTGTACAGTATGTTCACAAAAAATTAAATTAAAAAATAATAATAAGCTGAAACATTTCTTTTCTGGATGTAGGCATTAGTGGGAGGGAGCAGACAAATGGGGAGAGGAAGAGGGTGAATATAAACAAAATATTTTTTACCCATCGATGAAAATGGAAAGAGACAACTTGACGAGACTGATTTTGGAAAGGGGAGAATGGCAGAGAAATAATTATGATCAAGAACACTGTAAACACAGATTTGTTAAGATAAAGATTCCTTCCTTGTACAACTAATTGATGTTTTTGTTTAAAAAAAAACTTTAACCTCTAATGTATGGCAGTCTTCAGCAGCTAAAGATGCCAAAGGCATGGAAATGAATTTGTAATTCACACTGTAGTAGTTTGGATTTGCATTAGGTACAGTTCACTGTGTGGGAAGAATTATTAAAGCAAGGGCTGTCTGATTGTTATTCTGGTTCTTCTTTTGCCCCCAAGACCTAATTGGAGATGTTATACTTTAAGGTAAAACTGTTAAAGAGAGTATAATATTAGTTAATTAATTATTACATATAAATAATGAAAAGAGACCAATCGAGCTCAACTAAATAGCTCCAACAATGTCACTGAACAGCTACAGTTCAGCTAAGCAATTGATAAACAGTATCAGCCAAGGAAGGCAGAAATAGAATCTTTTAAATTCATCCCTCTACCTGTTTCCTCATAATGAAAAGCAGTAATAGGGCATTTTCTATATGACAATGCTAGAGAAAATGTGATTGTTGAACAGCAAGCATTGTCTGTGTATCATTTAAAACCTCAGAATAAAATCACATCTGGTAATGCAAGATTATTTCTAATGTTATTGACAGGACAAAAAAAATCATCCTATCAGTAACACAGAAAGAAAGACTCATCATGCAGCAAAGAACAATCAATGGAAATGCAATTTTCACTGTTACAAGTCATTAAGTGGAAGATATATGAGAATCAGCTTTAAATATAACATATAACCAGAATCTATTGTGAACCCATATAATAAAAATAACTTTTTAAAACTACATCAAATCAATAAAGTATTTATTTAATAAAAATAAAAGTCCTAACCCCTGGGTGTTGTTATTTTGAAAGTTCTCTATAGAGAGAATGAAGATGAGATCTCATCTCACTGACTTCAGAAACACATAAATAAATTACCCTAACAACTCTCTGGATACTGTCATGGACAAACCCATTTCACAGATAAAGGAAATGAGAGGCAAGATAGGCAATTTACTTACCAAGGGTGATGCTGCTGCATCTACATCCAGCACTGTAGGTGCAGTACATATTTCTCACTGGATTTCCGATAAAACTGTACAAAATCCAGAAATTCTTGCTAAGGAGGAATTTTCACCTGGATCTATTTTTTTGCCTCTTATTCTACTTCATGTCCCTATATAATAATCATAGACACATAATTTTGCCTTCTGATAAATTACCCAGAATACCTGATGCAAATCATGCATTCCATCTGGGAGCTAGAGTACCTCCCATTATGCATGTTCAATGGTTAAAAAAAAGTTAAATGTATTTGATAAAATTTCTTAGATAGAATTGTATGTATCCTTATTATACTTCATAATTGTTACTTAGGTAATTTTTCCTATACTAGAATTTGAGATCATGGGAAATGAGGATGTTATTAATAATGTGGTTCTTTTGTAAGGAAGCATAGTTTCTGATACACAGCTGATACTCAGAACATAAGATAATTACAAGGCAAGGCCGAGAAAAGCAGGCTTAAAAGGAATAACTTTTATCTCTATATTAAAGCTAATCACCTTTTTAACACTAAATAAAACTTTTAATGATTAAAAAAAGTTTAGATGGTTCTCTGACTCTCCTCCATTAGAACATAAAATCTGAAGGATTCTTTCTAATCTGCCTGGGCTCCAGAAACCATGTGCTAATGACTTTTGCCACAGCCAAAAAAAAAAAAAAAAACAGACTTCCATAGGGCTATCATGGCCAAGTCCATCTCCACAGGGCTGATTCCACAAAACACAGACCCTCCCTCATTCCTTGTTTTAGAATTTGCTGTTCCATCACATAAAGGTGACAGCCAAACCCTCATGCATGACACCAAACATTTAAGATTTGGCAAAGTCATATACGTATTCGTACACATCATGTATTACTTATTCCGTTTCCTGTTGCTATAGACAAATGTCTGAGACTGGAGAATGTTATCAAGAAAAGAAGTTTGAATCTCTAGAACTGTGGTGACATCTGCCCAGCACTGGTGATGATTTCATGGTATATGACCTCATGGTGGTAGTAGTGATGGGACAGGAAGAGATCAAATCACCTGACCTCTAGAACTATATGAAGGGGCCAGGTTTGCTCTTTCTATAAGAATCTTCTTGAAAAATTAACTAAGAGCTCTATGAAAATGACCTTAATCCATTCCTATCTCAATATTTCAAATGACTTCTTCTGAACTCTGACTCTTAAAGTCTCCACTAACAATTTTAGCATAACAATGGCCAAGTTTACAACTAGGCTCACACTTAGAGCCTAGCACACTGCAATTCATGTTTTGGCATGCTGATCTCTTTCCCCTGAGGAACTGAACCCTCTCATTCTTATATTCCTTGTGCCTAGAAATTTCCTTTCTGCTGTTGAAATGCTGCTTATATATCAAGACCTACCTAACATGCTCCTTCATCTCATTTCCCAGTGTAGCTTTCTGATGTCTCTAAGTATCACTGTCTGCATATAATACCTAGTAGGGATTGTGTGTGTGATGGTGAGAGAGAGAGTCCCATCCTTCAGAGAAGGAGCTCTTCCTACAGTTGGCACACTCCAGCAGTACTTGCCAGATAGAGTTTGCTAAGAAGTAGCCTTAGTATTTATAAGACTTAACTGACCAGTTCACATCAACTAAGCCCTGCTTGAGTCAAATCAGTAATCGCCAATTATAATCTTGCATTATTGTTATTCTTGCTATGTTCTTG
The DNA here is from genome assembly GCF_024711535.1 of Dipodomys merriami. NCBI lineage: Eukaryota > Metazoa > Chordata > Mammalia > Rodentia > Heteromyidae > Dipodomys > Dipodomys merriami. The sequence continues at coordinate 13,522,414 of NW_027206290.1, forward strand.
TATCCAAAAAAATGTACACAATAGTTCTATCGTGTTAATACTTAGCTGTTCCTAAGATGGGGAGAGAAGATTGGCTGTTACAGATTGCTCAGATTTTCCTTCTGGCTAGAGAGAAGAACATTAGGGAAATTGAACAACCTCCCTGTTCTCTTTTCCACAACTTAAGTGTTTCCTGTGTTACCTACAAAAGGACAAGGCGCTAGACGAGAGCAAGATCTGGAAATGTGTGCTGGGAAGGACCTGGAGTACAGCCGTGGATTGTTTTGGGAGCTCTCAATAGATTTGTTTCCCTGCGGGGAAGAAAGACAAGATGTGGAGATTACCGCAGACTCGGGAAGATATGTGCTCAGACCTTTACAGAAAACGTCTGTTAAGCCCACCCCATAGGTAAAGCCCTCCACCAAGACACTGGAGTGCAGAAGCTTTTCTGATTCAGGAATCCTGATGCTGAAACTCAGGTCTTCTGGCATCCAAGGATAAACTTCCTGATGATGCAAACGTTCATCAGGAACAGTGCCTTGGATAGAAAGGAGGACCTGGGCAATCTGCAACTGAACTCCCCCAATGCTCTGCATCCTCAGTACCTCCTCCCCCCGTCTCTACCCACTTCCCTCCCTGGCCTGGGCCTCCTACTTTCCGCTCCCACAGTTCACCTTGTAGGTCTGTGGTTAGGCAGAGGATGTGTGAGCGGTCCTTCCCTAGGTCCAAGGCCTCTGAGGGGGCCTCTGACCCCTGACACCACTGTCCCAGCGCCTTCCCGCGCACTCGCTGCAAATTTCCCTTGGAACATGTGCCTTTACTTCCATCTCCCATGTCCATTTCAAGCCAATGACAGTGACAGCAAGGAACTGGTAGCTCCATTGGTCCTTCTAGCACTGCTCGCGAGAGAACCCAAGCACCAAGAGAGTAGAGTGGAAGGCCAGGGGAGAAGGCCATGGGGTGAAGGCAGGGATGCTTCCATCTCTGAGCTGAGGAAGGTTCGCGGCCTTGGTACTCACATGACCTGGGGGTGCCACCACATATCTCCACACGCATGTACTACCTGTCTCTAGGAGATTCTGAGCTCAGCTATATATATATATATATATATATATATATATATATATATATATATATGCCAGTGGTGTGTGTGTGTGTGTGTCTCCGGATGATGGTGAGCAATTGAGTGTACATGCCAAACGTTCCTACTGAATGGATGAACATAACCACTGATGCGGCACTACACATAAGTGGTATTCAATTATTTTCAGGGATTGGTGGTGTTTGGAGGACGTCGTTTGAACTCAAGGCCTGGAACTTGTTGGGCTGCTCTCTACCTTAGCCACATCTCCAGCCCAGCTTTTTGCTGGTTATTTTGAAGATGGAGTCTCTTGGATCTTCTGCCAGGACTGGCTTGGACTATGATTATCCACTAGATTGTAGCCTCTGGAATAGGCAAAATTACAGATGTGAGCCATCCTCAGCGGTGGACTATCTTATACCCAAAGGATAACTCAATTAGTCTTAGTCACAAAACAGACTGTTTCTGATCATCTCTGGGATATGTTTTATGTACAATGAGAAAGAAAACTGTCATCCATTACTCCAAATGCTAATATTAGCTACTTTCTTCACAAGGCTTTCATGTGGACCAAGTTAATCCTTTTTCAAAAAAAAAAAAAAAGACCCTCTCCCACCCACTAGTTCATTGAACCACCAGGACTGGAACCTGCAATATCTCTACTCATCTATCAGCTATAGAACCTAATAAAGTAGGTTCGCCAACTTTCATTTTCCCCAAATTTTGATGAGTTTACATGGTAAAGTGTTAAGCTGTGACCCTGTCTTCTGGAAATCTAATCCTCAGATAACAGTTAAGTGCCTAGATCAAATCTGCAGAGAGCTGGTGGAAATACCCATCCCATTGCCGGAGCAATCGGAATCAACACCAGAGCATACCAGAACTTCAAGTAGAATCCTGTGTTTACCAGAATGCAATCTGAGTAGCTACCAGTGACTGTAGATGAATCAGGTACTTTCTGTTCAGTTCGCTGCTGCTGAGGACAGTGAAACTGCAGGCCAAATGGCTAACAAAATAAATCAGCTTTGACATTTAAATAAGGCAGAAATGAAATCACATCTTTACCTTTCTTATCCATTTAAGAACTTAGTTCTTTAGTTAAAACAATCAAAATAGGTGAAATTTTCTTCATGTCCTTAAAGACTAAAGTGACAGGGCTTCACATGAAAAAATTTTCGGTTGAAGGATATGAAAATTAGAAATGACAGGATGAAACAGTTTGGCAACTGGATATAAGTAATATTGGACTGACAAACCTGGAGCTACAGAACAAACTCCAGCTAGTTCTGAGGAGTCTTCTGTTCATTTGTACTGCTTTTGGACAAGTCTATTGCTTCAGTTTGAGAGTCAAAACTTAATAGAATTAGCTGAATTAGCTTATTTTTTTAAATCCATTTAATTTTTCCCTGAATTTGAGTTTTCATTTGTACTTTCTACATTATGATGTAAAACATTTACTGAACAAATACCAATTTGAGCTAAAATGATATTAGGTTTTGATGATCTGCCTATTTTTAGCCTAAGGACTAAGTGATTTTCTGTATTCACATTTTCATCATTTTAATGAAAATGAGGTAATATGCTGAAATGGTACTTCCTTAGATTGTATTAAGGTTTATATAATCTCAATTTTTCATATATCCTATCATGTACTTTTCCTCCCTATCAGATGCATTGTGAACATGCAGGTATATTAATATTTTTACCGCTAACAGCATGCTGCAAATGTAAAAATTATTTTTATGTTTCTTGATCCTTTTAAAGTATCTCATTGTTATACTAGAAACAACAGAGCTGTATCAGAACAAAGCATGAATAAGTATGCAGAGTTTTGTAATTATCATTAAAGGTTTCCATTACCACAGTGTCTATTTAATACATAGGAGAAGGTTCAGATCTGTTTACTCCTAATCTTGAGACAAGAATTCGAATTTGCAATGTGTCTAAGTGGCGCCTGTTTGAGTAATACTCTAGATACTCTTTGGTCTTCAAAAATCTTAGCATTTGATAACTGCATAAAATAGTTCATGATATTTTAGTATCTCATATTATTTTAATTGTTTTATATTGTGATAATACAATTCAATATTACTCCCTGAATACAGTAGGTATACTATATTTTTAAAGGTGGACATTGAACACTATTTTACCTTGTATAAAACAGAATTGCACATAAAAAATTGATTACAAAGTGCTAATATGTTAAAAAAAAGACAGACACAGCTGTCATGATAAATATTGTTTCTTACAAATAATATGGCAAGCTTTGAATAAATGCCAGCTTTGTAGTTCAGCCACAAATAGATCTTTGTGTTTATACATGAATGTAGTTTCAGATGGCCCTCAAAGCTTCTAGATATGCCATAATATTTTGCCAAGTTCTTATTTGTTAATTTGACTTTAGACTCCTATTAAAGACAAACTTTTGTTACCTAAGGCCTAATAAATACATATGGACTTTCTGGATGGCATTCTGACTACATTCTTAAAACATTTTACATTATTTGTATATCATTACATTGAAAATGTCTTCCTTCTTGAAACACTGTTTCAAATAGTCCTCTAAATTACCCAACTCTCAAGTGACAGATCCTACTAATTCCTTACACTACTTAAATTTTCAGTTACCAAGTCTACCACCAGTGTGTTATCTGATAGGGAATTAAATATCTTGACTTATTTTATTAGTGAAAGAATTGGCTCAGTTTGCTCTTTTCCCAAGTATCTCTCTCTTGTGAGATGCATTGCAATAGAAGGTGCTATGGACAAATTCATTTGATGCATGTTCTAGTCCCTCTTGGGAGTATCCTAATTTTTGTGGGTCTGTTTGTTTTGCAGTGGAGATGATTGAGCTCAGGGTTTTGTAAAGGCTGTATATTCCTGTACATTCTCAGTGTATCCTAGAATACCGAAGACTTGGGAAGTGTGTGTGGGGGGGGGAGTAATGGAAAGTGTGTGTGGGGTAATTTAAAGTTGAGAACTCATTCAATTTTTACACTATTTTCTGAATTGTTTAGATTATGGTGATCAAAATTTGGTATCATTCCACGCTAACTCTCTCCAAATTAGTTGACAAATCCAATTTTGTCTACAAATTAGTTCAATGGAAGTGGAGGTACAGCTTAAATGGTTAAGCACCAGTATTGAGTATAAAAGAGGGAGAGCACCAGGCGACCAGTATCTTTGAAAAAAAATGCTTAATGTTCACTTTGCTTTGAAGAAACTATGACGTTTATGACGTTTTCTAAGACTAGAAATTGCTTTAAGATTATTTTGTAATTATTTTTAAATATCAAATTAAATGTGTATATCAAATGGTATATATTTATATATCAAATTATATACATGTATATTTATATATAACATTTGATGAGATACACTATCATACATATTGGTGTCATCTTTATCACTAAGAAAGAATAAAAACTCAATCCTTTGAGAATGTTTTAACTTTATAAAAATAATATTTCTTAAAATGTTTTTAAACTCAAATTCTATGCTACTTGCTTGTCAATTACAAAAAACAAGAAATGTATGTGTATTAAAGTACTCAGCACATGGTAAGACTCTTACCAAAAGTGCTTCCTTTCCTTAAAGAAAAACTAGTCTGGAATGGGATTATAACTCAGTGGTAGAGCATTTGTCTAAAAATGCAAGGCCCTGAGTTCAATCACTAGTATTGCAAGTAAATAAATTTAAAAAATTCTAAATGTTATATATAATTAACAATATTGTGAATGGCACTGATACCAAGATAACCTTCCTTTTGAGACTTAGTGTGTTTCAAAAATGATAAAATTATAAATCTCTGAAAAAAAATGAATGTCATATGTGAGATGCTGGCATATTTCTAACCAGATTAGTAATTCTAATTATTAATTAGTAACCAGATTGTAACTCATATTGCCAGAAAGACACAAAAGTATCACTTCTACATTTTAGAACAATTCTACCATGAACTAAGAGGGAGATGAAACAGTTTTACTTAGCCAGACTTTTATTTATAGAAGTAGTGCTTCCCTGTAGTAAATAGTTCTTGGTGTCCAAACAGGAGCAAAAATTACTACGGAAACACATCTCATCATCTTGAAGGCTTAATTGGGAGCCAGTCTCTTATTAAAGCCAGTGTCTGTGTGTGTGTATGTGTGTGCGCGCACATACACACTTGTACACATGCATGTACACGTATGTTAAGGAAATCGAACTAAGCATTTGATGACATATGGTAGCTTTCCTGTGTGAACTTTTATATTATAATAACATGTCTGAGTAACTGGAGTAATTTCACCATTGAGAGAGCACGTGCTGGAGTATGGCACCCCAATGCTAATTGCACATTGTGTTGACATTTCAAGCATATTTTCTACAACAACATTTGTATTCATAAACAGGTAGTAAAGCACAGGGGGATAATTTGAGTCATGATTCATGTTAACAAATGGATTGCTTTCAAGCTAATTCTCAAACCCAGACTCTTCTGCAGGCCCATTCGTATTCAGAAGCTGTAGCACATACAGCTGTTAGTGTAGGGACTGAGTTGTGCAGGGCCAAGGGCTGCTGCTATTTGAAGAAAACAGTATCATGATTATCCCACTACTTTTTGGAAGGTAAGTCTTCTCAGTAATTTAGGCGTTATTAGCCAAGCTATAATTGATGTGTTTATAATGCAATAGCTTATAAGCTAGTAACCGGGTAAGGGGAGGGGTGGAGGTAATTCAATAAAATTTTTAGTAAGCTCTTAAATAACCCAGTTAATACATAATGTGTTGTATATACTACATAATGTATTGTATATGCCATATCACTATTTATGATAGAGAAAACTTACCAAAATGGCAATGATCTCAAAGTGTGCAGTTTTAATAACCAGTGTTTGTTTTTGTCTGGTATTCGTAGCCATGTGTCATGCTTTGCATGCCTATACCATTAATGTTTTCTTAGGAACAAGACATCAATTTGGTTCCTAAAACTCTCAGCCAAAAAACAGAACTTGATCCAATAAAGTATTTTATCTAGGTTTTATTGTTGCTCAGGCAAAATTACACAAACATAAAATTCCAAGGAAATTAATTTTTAAAATGCATAAATTCTTTTGTCTTGACTTTGTCCATGCAAAGCTTCAAAGAGAATTTAAAGAAGGAAAAAAGGAAAACAAAAAGAAAGCAGCATAAAGAAAAAACTTTTCTCCATGAATATATTTCTAAATTTAAATTTATTTACAAGACATTAGTCAAAATATTTATATATCTAATAATTAATATTTATATATCACTTGAAAACTTACATTTCTTAATATTAAAAGAAAACCAAATACTTAAAAATCACCAGATAAGAGAACAATTAATTGTAAAGTTACACTTTTTTGTTATTAACTATTATATCCAAGTAAACTAAGATTCAAAATGTAAATTAACATTACAGAACAGAAAAGGAAAGCATCTTTTTCACTCTTGAGGTATTTCCTATTGTTTTCAAAAGAATATACATTTAAGAATTAATCAGTGCTTTACAGAGAGTTAAAATAATGAAAGGTAAGACCCTACTAGGTTTTTGGTACTCTTGAAAAAGTATTCTGTATTTGTTTAGAATGAGTTTGAAATGTTAAAGAAGAAAACATTTGACATTAATTTTAAAAAAATCTGAAATTTCAAATTGGCAGAATTCCATATTAATCCACTTTCCAACATAAAAAAAGAAAATTGAAACGAAATCTTCTTTTGGTCTAGATGTATCTACTTGTGCAAAAAGTATTAGGTGAAAATAAACAATACTTGAGCAGTTTTTGGTTTTTATTTTAAGGAAAAAACTAACGGTAACTTCTGTGTACTTTGGTCTAATTAGTCCTATGATAATTTTTATACATTTTTGCAGCTTATCAGGGATTTTTAACTATTTCCCAGACAGAGACTATCATTGCTATTTCCCTATTTGATCCTATTACAATTTTGTACATTTAAGGTAAATAAAATGTTAGAAATAAAAGTTGTTCCAAATAAATTCAGTCCAAATCCGAATTACAACAGGACCTTCAACAAATTACAGAAATACATGATCACTCATCCACAAGACTGGATTATTCATTGGAAATCTAATCTGCAGCCTCAAACTATGTTTGTAGGTGATGATTTAAAGTAAAAAAAGTTGTTTTTCTTAAACAATACAGGAAACAATTCCAGGCTTACAGACTTAGAATCATTCCAGTCTTAAGATTTATCAAATGAGCAGGAGATTGTTTATGCATAACAAAATAAAAATAGGCTTTCATTGCAAGTAAACCAAATTCCCTTCAAAAAAAAACCTCTAGTCAAATTAAGTAGCTATCAAATCAAGCTCTTTCTGTCCTAGAAGACAGAGACTTGTTCTATCATTTATGCTGAAATGTTTTAACCCTATAAGGAATGTTTTATATCTCCAAAACACTTCTATGGCCTTTGGAGACTCGCATGGGTCACTACTTTGTCTTCTCTTAGTTGTTCATTAGGGAATGGCACTACAACCACTGCAGGCCACAGCCTACCCGTAGTATTTGTAAATAATAAATACATGGCTTTTATTCACAACTTCATCATATCAAACTAGATCAGTATAAATAGGCAAATGTGGGCAAAAGAATGCTATTGCTTAAAATAAGGTCAGACTTAAGTAGACAGAAATGAAATTTGTTCATCAAAGAGCTGGATAGTTGCATACATTTACACTTACATCTTTTCTTAGCTGTATGTATGTGGGGAGAATTTCTCCCAGTTTTGAGTAGTCTTTTTCTTCACTAAAAAAAATTAATTCTTGTACTATTAAAGGCAGAAGTTTCAATTGTGAGTTAAGGCTGAAGCAAATGAATGGCCAACAAACTAAGTTGTGTTTCTTAAGAAGGAGCACTAATTTGTGATCCTCCATGATCACATTGTGAATTTAAGAGAAAAAGAACTAAAAATACTTTGAAAAATGCCTTACTTGTTGACCATTCTTACCGTGATTTTGTAATGTCCCATTTTAGGTTTTTTATCCTAAGAAACCTATAAAATATTTAAGAAGGTACAAAATGGCCCCCTAAAACTGACGCTGATTTCATCCATCCTGACAGATTACTGTCTTTCACAAAGACAACTACAGACTTGGTGTTGGTTGCACCAGTGAAGAAAGGTCTCCATTGGAACGTGGATGTTAAACAGTCATAATAAAATCATTAACAATTAAGTTGGGAAAGAAATGTATTCTTTTCTTCAGAATACATCCAAAAGGTGGTTTAAAAAGCAAACCATACATAGCTTACAACTTGGAGTTAAGAAGTATCCAGCCTGTGACCTAATCCAGAATAATTTTGCCTCCTCAGTCCCCTTTCTGCTTTGGGATCACATTTTGATTTACTAAAAAGAGCTTTTAGAATATTCAACAGGGGCAAATATGGATGAAAATAGCAAATGATTAGCATCTAGGAGAAAAACCACTGGGAAAAGAAGTTTAAGTAAATACTGTACTTTCTGTACTTTCTGAGTTCAATCAATGACAGTGCTATCTGTATTTTTCTAAAAACCTGAGAGCTCACTCATTGGTTTGGGAACTGCAAGCAAGAAAAGTAAGTAAACTGCTATGAAGCTAAAGGAAAGAAGTGTGAGACAGGAAGAAAACCTCATACTATATTTTGACATAAAAATAAAAAAATAAAATAAACCAACTCAAGGCTGTATCAATGGCCAGTAACATGAGGTCACCATAACCTGCTATTCCCCAAGCATGTAGATTACTTTCTACATTCAAATGGGAAACTACTGTTATTGCACTTTGCAATGGAACTTGCATTAAGAAACTTAAATCTATGAAAGATATATTTTACAAATAAAAACAAGTGATATGAGACACAAAAGTCATATAGAAAGATTCTGTCATTGCCATCGTTTTCCGTTGCTTGGTTTAACTTGCTATGATAAGTAAAAATAAAAGCTATTTTTACACATTGTTTTTAACCATTTAGATTGTCTTCCATTTGAGATAAACATATGATCTTAATAGATGCTCACTGAAAACATACATTATTATGAATAGCTAAATTTCCACAAGAAAATTTGGGAGTATCAGTTTGGGATATCATCTAGTACTTTACAGTGTGGTATAATAATGATAAACCCATTTTATACTTAATATTACCACCAAGCAACACCAAGCTTCTAAATCTTTTGTGTTTCATTTTAAATGGAGACTATAAGTAAGAGAACTAATAAGATATTATACTACCAATTGTTTTTCCAGTCAAAAGTAATGTTACCTAGAAAATACATTAATGCTGTAACTGGATCTTAAAGATCAATTCTATTTCATATACTCTGCAGCAAAAATAACATTTCTAGTAGGAAGGGATTAATTATAAACCTAGCAAATTCTAGACATTCACGTATTTGTGTAAACAATTTTCAACATGGTTTATTACATTTCCAGAAAGGTTAGGCTTTATATACTAAGTTTCCTGCTAATTCTTCTTTCATATATTATAATAAATATATGTTATTGGAGTGCATGTATGTTTGCATTTTTACACCCATATATGTCATATATACATAAAACAGCACTTAATGGGAACTTTCTTTGCATGTTCAACTTAAGAAAATAAATGAATTGCTATTATGCCTATCTCATGGCAATCTTCCTTTCAGTTTAAAAAATGGCCATATCGAGGTGTAAACAACGCATTGGAGCGAGTCATTCCAGATGAACTGTATCTCATGTGGCAGCTTGGTGTTCTCATGAAGTATTGGGTACTTCCTGGTAGCAAATACCTAAACACAAAGTGCAATAGATTGTTACAGGCAAGTCACTGTTAGCTTCTCTTACCAAAGGGTTATATAATTAGTAATAATATGTTTTGCATAAAAATATTGCTATAACCAACAATGCAATTTCACATAAAAGTTTCCTAACAAAAGTTGGGGAATGTCACAGAATTTCACTCAAAGGGTGATATTAGCATCCCAAAACCTCCATAGAATCATCATATTCAAAATTCTGTAAAACTATATGGGTTGATTTAGAATATATTATCAGTTCCTGTAAGTAATAGTTCCTTAAAACATGGGAAATGAGAATTTAGTAAGAATTTGATAAGCCACAGTAAAAATAATTGTTTTAAGGATAACAATGACTGATTATGAGCATGAGTCACTGATGTATTGTTACTATTGTTAATCTCAAAGAAAAAGCTAAGGATTAACATTAATAACTACAGTATACATTTTATATTCTTAGACCATGTAGTGCTTATGAGTTCAAGTCACATGTAATATCACATGCGATATTCCCAGGTTTTAGAAAGATAGGATATACCATATAACATATCTATCAAGGCATCTCCTGAGACATAAACTCCTCATAAACTATTATTATTTATTCAATAAAATACATGAATACTAACAGAAAAACAGACAAATAATAACTATAAGAAATTCATTCAATTTCAGTTCAGGTCAAATTTATCAACAAATGAGACCTTTTTAATTGAAAGCTTTAGAAATTGGGAATTTCAAGGAATAAATTGCAGACACTTCTAATCTCTTTTTCTCTGTAAACCCTAAATCAGCATTATGCCAGTCCAATTTCATGTCTAGAGAGAAGCGTCAAGAAAAACTACATGAACAAATGCAAACTGACAATATTATTCCAAGTATACATCTTAGGACTGAGGAAAAGCACACATCATGAAATCTGCAGAGATTTGAGGAATTTCTGAGAGTAGAAGTCGCAGTAGAAGGAGACTGGCAATTAGCAATGGTCTTGGAAAAATAATGATACAGGATCAAATGATTTACTTTGCTGTCTTCATTGCTGTCTGATACTAGGATCATCCAGAGATAGTAATATAAGCCTACAGATGTATGAAAAAAGTGAAGGTCAAGAACATTATTAGCTGCCTGCCCTATGAGGTAAGTAATACTGGTACCTAGGATACCTCTTTGTCCATGAAAAATTAGATTTGAGTTGCTTCATATAAGTTTTGCAGGAAGTAATGAATTCATTATAATCAAACTGCATACAATATTCAGAATAAAATAGATTTTTCCATAATATCCATAAACATTATTTCATCATGAATTATCTAATAATATCCACTAACTCTTTTACCTAATATCACAAACTATAAATAATTGCTCAAATCATTAAGTTAATAGAGCAGTAAAACAATATACAACAAACTAAATTAAATCAAAATTCCATATGGGTGATGAATAATGAAACAACTGGTTTTTCACATCACAGATTATATAAATTATTTTCTTAATATTACTTGGGTAATTTATGTGGATTAATTATTATGTCAAGAGCTAGTGGAGTTATGATGATTAATCTGGTACCTTTTGCTATGAAACAAGCCTTGTCTTGCTATTTAGGGCAAAGGTACAAAATAACTAAAGTCTTCAATAAAAAGCACTATTTTGTATTACTAGAATTTTTCTGTTTCTAAAATGCATCAAGGATGGCCCTGATAATTATCCATTGAACAGAGTAACTTCTATAAACTTATGTCAAAACTACTGCTATACAAACATTACCGTTGACATCTTAGTAATATTTGTATCAACTTCTTTTGATTTTTTGAGTTGAAATTTTTTTTTATTGTAAAGATACAGAGGGGTAACAGTTACATGAGTAAGGCAATGAATACATTTCCTATCAAGCATTGTTCTCCCCTCCTTTGTCTTTCCCCTACTATTCCTTTCCTCCCCACCTCCCCAGCTTCAACTTCTTTTGTTTTGAAATAGTCACTAAGTATAGTCTAGTTTGGCCTTGGACTCATGACCATCATTTCCAGTCTCACAAAAACTTTCAAATTCAAGATTTGCCACACACACAAAAATAATAGCACAGAGTTCAGAATCACAGCTAACTCATACAATTACATAAATAGTATTTCCTATGAGCTCAGCACTATTGCAATTGCTTTACAAATATTAACTCATTTAGTTCCAATAATAATTCTGTAAGTAGATTTCAATCTTAACTACACTTTGCAGATGAATAAATTTCATGAGAAATATGGGGAACAGAGGCCTTTACAATGGTCACCCAACTAATAAATGTCCAGGCAAGGACTCAAGCCCATGCAACAGCTCCAGGAGGATGTCTCCTTGCGCTACCCTGCATTGTCCAGACCACTGCACATAACTGTCCTTGTATACAAAACTCAATTTCAGAACTGAGGGGTGGGAGGGAAGGGATGATAGGAGAAAAACAAAGGAGGAGGCAACAATGCTGGATAAGAAATGTACTCATTACCTTGCTCATGTAACTGTAACCCCTCTGTACAGTATTTTCACAATAAAACACAATTTAAAAAACTTGGGTACAATTATTGTATAATTGTTTCCACAAACATGAATAGTAAAATACCTAGGAAGTAGAAAAATATTATACATGCCACAAGCCTAAACTTTTAAATAAAAGCAGAAGTCAAAACATTTTTGAGATAAATGAAAAAGAAGAAAGTATGAACTTTTAAAAGAATACGGAATTACGCTGCAAAAAAAAAAAAGAGAGACCCACTTTGCTTACCTAAAGCATATGCTGTGAAATATTTTAAAGCTTTATAGACACATACAATAAATTACGTGCCTTCACATCTCTATTCATCTCTCTTGGGAGATCCCACACTAGATGAATATCAAAGACTATTTTTGAATTTTTTTGCAAGTAGACTTAAATAATACAACTTAATTTTTCTTAAACAGTTTATCTCAAGGAAGTACTACAGACTGTCTAGAGTTTATGTGAAGCACAAAAAGTGAAAAAGTTTGAAGCCTTATTTTGTTTTTCCAACTACTAGAACAAAAATAACTCATAGATACTATGTTCCTGGAGCAATCCCTCAAATGATTCTCTTTCCACAGACCCATCACATTTGTGGGAATATACCTACTTGAAACTGATCGATGTGGAATCTGTGTGTCTTTCATGGGACAGTTTATTGCTGACAACAGAAGATAGCTAGAACATGAAGCATTTCAAGAGCAGTAGGGAACTAATCTTGATCTTCCTAGAATTGGATCAGGACCATGACTTCGCTCTAATAAACTGATGTTCCAGAATTTAGAGAATAAGGGCAAATAAAGGTCAACAGACTAAGTATCCTATATTTCTTGAAAACTTTTATTGCATTAAAATTATAGAACATAAGCAGGGCCTGTTAGTGCACACCTGTAATCTCAGCCCTTGAATTCAGGAGGCTAAGGCAGAAGAATTCCAGGTTCCGGGAATACCTGGGTGATATAGCAAAAAAAAAAAAAAAAAAAAACAAGGTGGGAGACATAGAAAAAAAAAGGAGTGGGATTATATAAGGTAAAAGTTTATTATTTGAACCACTATTAAGTGTACAATTCAGAAAATAAAATTCATTCACAATGTTGTTATAACCATTACTAGGAATTCCAGAACTTTTTCATCTCCTCAAGCAGAAACTCTATACTCATTAAATATTAAATTGGCTTATTTATTTTATTGTGCAAATACCATACAGAGGGGTTACAATTACATGAGCAAGGTAATGAGTACATTTCTTTTTTTTATTTTTTTATTGTGAAAATACCGTACAGAGGGGTTACAATTACATGGGCAAGATAGTGAGTACATTTCTTATCAAGCATTGTAGCCTCCTCCTTTGTTTCCCCTTCCCATCCCTTCCCATCCCCCCCCCTCCCCTGTCTCCCTTCTTCGGCGCCTCCCCTTCCTTTCCCCTCCCCCCCATCAAAGTTGTAAAGTTTGTTTTTCAACATAACGTCTATACAGGTGGACCCATTGCAACAATGAGATGTACTAGACGTTATGTAGAAAAGCAAACTTTAAATATTAAATTGTATTTGCCCTTCCCTCCTTCTGGGTTAGGATGTAGCTCAGAAGTGGATGGATAAGGTTCTGGGTTCAACACCAAGCACTAAAAAAAGATTTTTTTTTCCATTTCCTTCCTTCCTAACCCAGTCTATTGGACTTTCCTGACTGACTATGGGTTGGTCTCTTTTACCTATCTATCAGTGAAATTATAGTGCTTGTCCTTTGGTTTCGGCTAATTGACTTAGAATGTTTTCAAGGCCTATCTTTGTCCTACCATCTATCAGATTTTGTTCTGTTTTGTGGTTTACTAATATTTCCATTGTAGGTACCTAGCGTATTTTGTTATTCTATTCACCTGCTGACAGACATCTGAGTTGTTCCCAGCTATTGGCTACTGTAAACATGTTTCTATGAACACTGACATTCACATCTTTTTCAGTCCTTGCTTTTTAGTTTCTGAGTACATACTTAGCAGTGCAATTCCTAGATCATATGATTAATTTATATATAGCTTTTGCAGAAACTGCCAAACTATTTTCCACAGCTGCCACACCAGCTACCACATCCTCACACATACCGTGTAAGGACTCCAAATCCATATCCTTGCTGATATGTAATACTTTGCATTCTTATGATAAAAATCCATCTTAATCGATGTATATTGCACTGTGATTTGAACTTTGGTTGTGTGTGTGTGTGTGTGCATGCACACATGTGCTCAGGCACGCGCCAATCCTGAGGCATGAACACAGGGCCTGGATCAAAGCTAGCACTCTACCATTTTAGTCACAACTCCATTTATTACTTTTTCTTTTCTTAAAAAATTTTTGGTGGTTAATTAGAGATACTAGTCATATGAACTTTCCTGGCCTGGATGGACTTGAACCACAATCCTCAGATCTCAGCTTCTTGAGTAGATAGGATTGAAGAGATGAGCCACTGGTGCCAAGCTGAACTTTGATTTCTGAGGGAAGGATTGTAAGCCCTGGTGAGTACTACCTCAAAATACTTGTATATTGGTAAAAGTGAAGTTATGGTTAAACCACTGGGCCTCTATGCACCACAGTTTTCTCGGCTGTGAAAAAAAAAGCTAACTGATATGCTTGCCTCATACAGAACAGAGCCAATAAAAGCATTCATAAAAATGAAGTATTATGTATCATATATACATATATATGTATCATATATGTATCATATATATATGACCAGCTCTCTTACTAGCTCAATAGCACCATCAAACTATCTTAGCTTAAGGCTATGGATGATACCTACTAGTTTCTTTTTTTCTTTTTTCCTTTACTTTTCCATTTACTTTCTCTTTTCCTTCAAGTTTTTATTTTCATTTTTTCCTTATATTATTATAGGATTTAGTAGATAATAGGATCATACCATTTATTATTTTATTTTAAAATTGTCTTACCTATTCTTAAAACATTTTTTGTATTGTAAGTATAAGAACAAGTGTTGGCTTCTTTCATTACCAAAAACCAAACAAAAATAAAAATCTGCTGCAAATTACACTATGATTACATTGAATTAATAGAAATAGGGAGCTATTTAGAAAAGTCATATTAATAATAGTGATTCCAATGACAAGTAAGGTATTCCCTTTTTTTACACTTTTCTTGAATATACCTCTTGCACATTTGTTGTTAGATATATTCTAAGTATTAAATATTCTTTTGAGTTGTTGAAAAAATTATAAGTAAAATTTAACATTATAGCTGTTTATTGTTAATATAATAAGTTATATTTGAGTTTCTTATACTGACTCATCAGAGTTGTTAAATTTTCCTGATTTATCTATGGATTTATTTATATTTAATATGATATATTTAATATGATAATATTTAATATGATCAAAATCATATTAAGTAACTAGTAATAAATTTTAGTTCTTTTTTCAAACCCCATGCTATTCATTTTTCTTGTTTTTAGTGTTGTTTTCCTCATTGAAATAGCTAGAACCTCTAGTACAACTCTGAGCAGAAGTAGTGAATATAGTCAATATCATCATGTTCATTTGAAAGGGAAAACTTTCAACATTTCAATCTTAATGTATGTTTGTTATAACATTTCTATAGCTATTGTTTATTGAACTGGGATTTCTTTATTTTCTAGCTAGCTAAGCAGTTTATAAAATATGAATCTATACTGCAGTCCATTGAGTGGTTTGTCTTCTGAAATAATCTTCTATTCCATGAATGAATGCAGTAACATATATTGAACACTGCTTAATCATATAGACTGTCTTTAAACTGATACAATAAGCAGAGGTTGGTCATGAGCCATTACCCTATCCTCTGGGTTCCGTTTGCTAATTCTTGGTTTAGGATTTTTCCATCTATGTTTAGGGAGAGAGCTAACATTCATTTCCTTTAGGTTTTGTATCAGTGGTACATTAGTCTCATAAAACAATAGAAGGACGCTTCTCTTTTTCCGTTCTCTAGAAGGGTTTGATAGAATTGACATGTTAAACCATGGAAACCTGGTGGCTGAAAAGTAGCTTAGAGTTCCCAGTTTCTCCAAAGGAATATGGAGCTGGTTGCAAGTACTCTTGAATTCTACAACAGTGTGAGTGTGTGTGTGTGTGTGTGTGTGTGTGTGTGTGTGTGTGTGTGTGTGTGTGTGTGTGTGTGTGTGTTTCCAATTGACCATCTTGTTTACACAACAACTGTATTTGCTTAGTTATTATAAGCCTACATATAAGAGTGGCTTTGAACTTGTTGTGCTTATTATTTTTATGACATTAAAAGATGAAGACCACTCTTTTCCATATAATTAATACCATAAACTCATTAAAATCTCTTAGGAATTATTTCTGACATCTTTGATATAAATTTGACATCAATTTTATTTTATTATTCTTATTTTTAAAATAAATTAGTCAAAATGATATTTACTTATGAATTATTTAGGTTTACCTCATAAATATAACTATTTTTATATTTATTTATGATAAATATTTATTTATAAATATATATTCATATGTACACTTCACAAGTAAAATTACTATATTAAGAGGTTGAGATTTTAATATAAAGAAAAAATGTTATAGATTCATTTTCTTATCCATGAGAGAAAAATTAACGTTTTAATGGAAGAATGTGAGTTAATTTACTTGAGCTTTAATAGCTAGATATCCATGAAAAAAAAAATGTTTATTTCCCTCTACTTCTTAGGTTTCCAAGTAGAACTAACTTCCAGGCGTGGAAACTTCCTGGCCTCTTTACCAGGACTGAGTTACCTGATTAGCATTAAAAAGAAAGAGTTCCACATGGCTCAGCCCTTGTGCAAAGGGGATGCATGCTCACCTGCCCCACTGCCATCACTAAAGGACCAGACTTTATCTTCAGATATTGGTAATGGATAGCTTGGGTTGATCCAGCTCTGCCTTGGAATGGATAAGTTTAATTCTGGAATTCATTCAATATTAGAAAACTCATTAGGCTCATATCTATACCAAGTTCCCAAGGTAATGTTGATCAGAAACAATGCTACATTTTGTGATAATCTGCCTGACTCTTGTATTTCTCTCTAAGAGATTATAAACTTTGGCAGCAATGAAGAATGATGCCTCAAAATTCTTATACTCACAATACTGGAGTCATCTGAGCACTTAATCAGAAGTCCAGAACTTAGGATCAGGGATGACTGAGTTATTCCGGAGGAGAAAATCAAAGACCTAAACCAACTGTAAACCTAACTCTTAGAATAACCAGGAGGAATCATCTGATTTGCCTTTCCACAAGCTACATGATTCACCAATAGAAACTGGGTTACAAATTCTGGTATGGCAAGAATGATAATGCAGAGTCTGAATGCATTCTCTTCCTTGTAGTAGAATTTAAAGTTTGCCTGATCATCCTTTAAAGAGAAGGTCTTCATTTATGTTATTATATTTAAACAATCTGTCTCTTTTAATTCACTTTGAACTATCACTAAAAGTAAATTTTATTTAAATAATTTGCAATAGCCAAAGCATTAAAGTTGTGCAACATCACTGATGTTTATGAAATTAAAATAGTTAACGTTATCTCTTCCATTGCTGTATCAGTTATTATTTTTGAAGACGAGTTAAAAAGGTTAGAGATCCTGCAAGAGTACAAGACAGAATCCACAACAAACACTGCTTAAAAATACCTCAATGTTTTTGTGGAAAAAGATTCAGTACTGTTGTATATTACAGGTCATTTTTGGAGAAAGTGGGCTTGTAAGATGCACCCTGAAATCCTTTTAATAAATGGATGAATGTCTAGCTGTTTCAAAAAGAAAATCCAAGCCAGACTTAGTACATTAATCTCATTTATTCAACCCTTAACTGACTTTTTCCTTCTCTTATTTAGTTTTACAAAGTTATGGCTTATATTCTTTTATCTCAAATACTATTATAATTTACACATGATATAACTGAATTTAAATAGTCATCTTTAATTCTAATAGGAATTACAACTCTTCTCAGAAATTCTGACGTGTACTTATCATGTGATTTTGCAGCTTAAAAATATTTCTGTCTTACTTTTGGAAAACTACCTATCTTGACTGAACAACATTCATAACACTTGATTCTGAAATGGAATGTGACAAAACTTCACCTCGCACAGATCTGCTTGGTGATGAAGGAAGGTAGCAGAGGCATACTGAACAATAAAATTAAATCAAAGGCATCTTCCACACTGAAGTAGGCTCAAGGATAAATGCTGAAATATCCCTATTGGGGAACAAAAGTTAAATTCGTTACTATAATTTAATATTCTTCCTTAATTTGTTTGTTTGCTTCTTTGTTGTGGGTAGTGCTAATGCCTTGCACTTGCTAGGCTGGTATAATCTCACTGAGCCTTGCACCTCCAGCCTTCTTTTCTTTTCTCTTTTTGCAGGGGAGGAGGGAGTTCTGGTTATTTTCAGGTAGTGTCATAATTCCTGCTGAGGTACATGCCTACATTCCTGAACTGCAGTCCACTTATTTTAGGCTTCCTGTCACTGCTGGAATGACAGGTGCACCACTACATCCTGCTTAGTTTCCCTCTGTTGGGATGAACTATCACAGATTTTTCTGCCCAAGCTAGCTTGGAACCATAATCCTCCCCATTCTCAGCCCCTCAAGTAGCTAGAATTATTAGTGTGAACTAGCAGTGCCTGGCTCTCAGTGGGCTTTTGAAAGAAGAAGTATGTAAAGCAAATGAGTTCGTCTCTATCACCTCAAGTTTGTAATGGCTAACTCCACTCAGTCACTTAAAAGGGAAATAGTGTGTTAATTAAAAGGATTTTTTTGGGGGGAGTCCAGTCGTGGGGCCTGAACTCTGGGCCTGGGCGCTGTCCCTCAGCTCTTCAGCTCAAGGCTAGCGCTCTACCACTTGAGCCACAGCACCACTTCCGGCTTTTTTTTTTTTGCTTATGTGGTGCTGAGGAATCGAACCCAGGGCCTCATGCATGCAAGGCAAGTGCTCTACCACTGAGCCATACATGGTGGACATGTATGAATTTTCATGTTTTAGATGTTTCTCTAGCTATAGAAGCAAAAAGAGATTCAGTTGCAAGCTGCACTGTGGCATTCCTTTAAATAAAATTCCCAGGATCTAGAGAACAGAAATCAGTACCTGGAACTTCCCCAGTCAAGACCAAAGCCTGACAGTGATCCTCTTGTGTCCATCGTGTATTTGTAAACCACTAGCAGGCACTGTTTGCAAAGCTCGACCAGACGCTGACAACATTGGAGCTGTAAAGGAGTCACCACCTCAGGGCTTTTACTGAATATGCTCTCCCAAGAGGATCTGTTGACATAGAAACAGACATGACTTCATGTTTGCTGTTAAAAATGGTAACCAGCTATAGCACTCACTTATCAACAAATCCAGAAAGAAAAGCAGAAATGGTCTCACACGTCTGTAGTCATGATGGACATTTAAAAGATACAGAAATACATATACATTTATACTTGAAAATCTTAACAACTAATTTATATACTCTGTGTCTTTAAAGCTTTTGGTGCTGCCAAACCATAGGTAGCTAAAAACATGGGTTTGTCAACACCTCCTAAAAACTAATTACTCTGTGTTAAAGTGTTTCTTAAATGTTCGGCAAAACTTCTTAAAATTTAATTTTTATTTTCTTGAAATCTTTATCTTAACATTAATAATAATCTCACAAAGATATTAAAAAGTTGCTGCAATTTAGTTTATAATTGCTGTCCCATAAGAGAATTAAGATTTAAACACTTGATTATGGCCACTCCCTTTCAAAACATTCTCATACACAATTATGTCCTCGATAGGTATTCCTAGGACACAGGCTGTACTCGAGAGGTATATGTTACCTCAGGAAGGACTGACTTCCTGCAGTCCCAGCATTGTACTTCATCCTTCAGCATGATAAGTTTCTTCTGAAGCAGGTGTAACTCACATTCATGGCAAACCCCAATTGTTCATGCACACAGGTGTTTGTAGGTGCTTGTGTATGTGTTAATATTAAGAGTTCTTAAGATCATCACCATGGCTTAAATCGGAAAACACCTCAGCACTAAAGATGAAAGAAAGGGGGGTGGGCAGAGAAAAGACAAAAAGAGGTACAGAGATAGAAACAGAGACAGAGATGGAGAAAGAGACAAAGACAGAGAGATACAGGCAGAAAGAAAGAGACAGAGACAGAGACAGAGATGGAGACAGAAGCAGAAAGGCATATGGAAACAGACAGAAATATATTCCTTAGTGGAAAGGAAAGTCTTTATAAGCCTTGAAGAAAAAGTGGTTAGAGACTTGGTAATAGTTCAAGTCTCACTTTACATAAACTAATTTATGTAATTCTCAGAGGAGAAGAGAGTAATTTTTCACAAAGGAAAAAGAATTAAGAAAAAAATGTTTCCTAAAAACCTGTATGTCCCAATGAGAAATTCAAAGACTCTATTTTTCAACCTTGTGTAAATATTTGGTATATTTGAAATTAAAGAAAAGGCTGTAAGCACTCAAATTTTTGCTTCATTGAGTTTTTGTTTATTTGGTTTTACTAGAGAGGCTACTCTTAATTTTTAAGGGCCAAGATGGTCTCACAAAGATAGCATGTCATTAGTGAATACATTTTCCTAAATAAGATAAAGAAACAAATTTTCCCTCCATGTTTTAACATGCTTGGGTCCAAATATGATACTGTTTTTTTTCTTAACAAAAGAATAAACATTTTTATTCAATAAACAATTATATGCTAAATAAGCAAATTAAATTCAAATTATTAGAATATGTAAAAAATACTTAACAAATGCATGCATGCATTTACACACAGAGATATATAGATATTGTCATTTTACTTAATTCACCCAAGAAAAATATTGGATAAAATATATTAGGGAATGTGTTGATAATTAATATGTCATAATCCAGCATAAACATGTACATACATGTCACAGAAAGCACCATATTGTGTTGTTGCTTCCCAGTACTTTTCTCTCTACTAGAATTCTGATTATGCTTATGAAAGTTTACCCTCCATTTTTGAGGGTGATGGATTTTTTTTTCTTCATACTTTGGTGCTATTTGATTACATCTACTATCAAATCACCCCAATTCAAATAGGAGTTTAGAGATGAAAAATAATAAATAAAATGGGAGAAAGAATAGGAAAATGGAAGTAAGATAAGAAGTCTTCTTTAACACTAATTGGATGTAACTTTCGGGATAATATCTAAGTTAGGATCAGTTCTGGCTACTCATTCTCTCATTCTTTTTTAAAAAAAAATTTCAAAATAAATATGTAAACCAAGTTGCTACACTAATACTTATTTCTTTTTGACTCAAGCTGAGTGGATCCACATTGTGCCCCCACCTCCTACCCACCACCTGGCATTGCTGAGTACATGTGAAATGTCTCCATATGACTGTAGCATCTCTACAATCAACGTGAACAACACAAAGTTCCATCAAACATTGAGTGGCGATAGATATACGTAAAAATACCAATGCTTGTATCCAGGTTCTTATCTGCCTCATTTCTGAATCTAAATTCCAAAGAGAGAGAAGCACTAAAATAAGTGAATTCCAAAGAAACATTAAATGATATTAAAGGTTCTTCTGGGCTCTCCCTAATCCACAGAGAACCAGGAAAGGAAATGGCTTAAATAACTTTTATTTAGAGATATAGTGGTAAGAGACTGAATACTGAATATTTCTTGACAACACCCAGGAATTAATGAGATCAAAGACTTAAAAATTCTAAAATAATTCAATAATCCAGTAACTTTCACCATGTTACATTAAAAACATCAAATAAGGAAATTATGTAAGGCATGAAAGTGACTCATTTCTTTTGTCTCTTAAAAGTTTTAATAAAGGAGTGGCCAGAAAGCAATAATATATCTGCAATACATATTCTGCAATAATATATCAACTGAACGAATAACCATCAAAAGAAAGACTAATGAACTAACATACTAAACAAGGACATGCCCAGATGAGATGATTTCAGAACAGGAAAGTTCAGCTTTCTTTTTTCAAGTTCTGTAAAGTTTGCTTTTACCATAAGATTCTATTTTTTAAAGCCTTTTTTAACAAGATAAAATCTTACAAGAAAATACTTTTGGCTGGAGTCCAAACGAGATTCTCCTCTTTGGAGATTGATTGTTTTGGGGAAGGTTTTGACTGCAGAAGGGTGTGTGTGTGTGTGTGTGTGTGTGTGTGTGTGTGTGTGTGTGTGTGTGTGTGTGTGTGTGTGTGTGTGTGTGTGTGTGTGTGTGTGTGTGTGTGTGTGTGTGTGTGTGTGTGTGTGTGTGTGTGTGTGTGTGTGTGTGTGTGTGTGTGTGTGTGTTGCTGTTTGTTTGTTTGTTTCCTGGTATGTTACTCCCTGTCTTCTCCTCTTTGTTTAAGCTGTTAAACTCCCCCAGGTTTCAGCTCATCTGTCACTTCCCAAAGTCACTTTTGGTGAGCCTTCAGGCATGAGTTTTAGTTTACAGAACCCTAGACTTCCCTTATCCCAGTGAAATATGGCAGCACAACTTTATTCATGAAGATCCCCAGAGCTAGTCCCACAGAGCGATCACGGTCAGAATGTGAGGCACCCCACACTCTGCAGGTCTGCATGTGACTGAAGGGTTCTTGGGCAAGGGCATCAGCCTTGAAGAAGAAAAGACAGGGATAAGGGTATTTTCTGTTTGATGCATCAGCAACGCCCCCTGGGCTACTTCTAGAAAACCTACCACAAAGAACTACAGTCCTCTTTGATGTTTCTGGAGGTGAACAGGGAATGGCTGACGGTTTTGTTCTTTTCTTGGGTATGCTGACAGAGACAGGAGTCAAGTTAGCCCAGAGTCACTTGGATTATATATTTTTTAATATTGTACACCTAAAAGAAAGCTACACCTTATATTTAGAACTATTCCTTGCCTTACAGGCCATTTGACCAAAAGTTAAAGGATTATATGTTATGAAGAAAAAATCAAAGGAAATACAAAAAGTCCTACTTTGGATTGTAATCTCACAGAAGAAAATTGGAGGTTTTTCCCTTACAAATCAGACTTCCTCAATTTAATAGAACTGCCTTTCAACTTCTTCCAGGGACTCATATCTTTGCTACTCAAATGTAAAATTCAGATCTAGACCCATGCTACCAAGGTCTAGCTACCAGCCACACATGGCTATTTGAATATTTGAAATGCTCCTAATTTGAACTGAGATTTCTTGTATGTATAGAAGTACATCAAAGATTTAGAATGAAAAAAAGATACAATATATATGAATTTTCTGTTTATTGCATGTTGAAATGGACATATTTTCACTCTATTGCACTGAATGAATGCTTTAAAAAGAAAAAAAGATTGCCAGGCATTGGTGGCTCACACCTGTAATCCTAGCTACTCAGGAGGCTGAGATCTGAGGATCGAGATTCAAAGCCAGCCCAGGCAGGTCCATGAGACTCTTATCTCCAATTAACCACCAGAAGACAAGAAGTGGCACTGTGGCTCAATTGGTAAATCACTTGCCTTTAGCTGAAGAGCTGAGGGACAGTGCCCAGGCCCAGAGTTCAAGCCCCACAGCCAACATAAAAGAAAAAGTAAAAAGAAAAACACACTAAAAAAGGGCTATATGTTAACTACATATGATTTAAAAGCTAAAGTAGAACTATACTAGATCCAAACAGAGGATCAAGCACAAACAGTACTATATGATTTCATATTGAGGCCTAGGAAATTCATTGGTACAGCTGCAAAATAAAGCTTGTGGCTAAGCTCACTTCTACAAACCATCAGTTGAAACAGAGAGCCAAGTCTCATACTAGACTCAAATGACTCCTGCTCCATCTACTAAGACATAATGAACTAGGAGGAAGTGGGCTAGTGGTATGGGGCTAGCTTGCCAAAGACTGGAAAATCTCCTTAGGGAGAGAATCTGTTGCTTGGGCTCTTGACTTAGACCACCTGGGTATAAATTCAGGCTCACCCAATTTCCATGGGAACTTAGGAAAGATCCAAACTTTATGCTTCAATTTCCTCATCTGTCAAGTAAGAATGATGACAGTTTACTCAAAAGTACTTTTGTGGAGATTATACAGATATTTACCATGCAAGACAATGACAGTCACTTAGCCTTTAATAAGCATGGCCTCTTATCACGATCATACTAGAATTAAAAGATAAACACTAGGAAAATCTATAAGAGTACTATGCTGGGAACAGAAGACAAGAATTCTCACTCGAGATAGAATATGTTCACAAAAACAACTTAATAAAGAAGCAAGGAAGTATACGTTACAGGTAGAGTTAGGTTCTGATAGTTTATCTATTGAGTCAATCTACCAGTACCAATTTCATTCTTCTACTGTTGGGAAGGAGCATATATAGCATCAATGCAACAGACCAAACAAAGAAAAAGAATGTTGATTAGGAGTCCAACTAGGGAGAATTTTCATATAGAGCCATCAATGAAAGGGCTGTACAATATAGTTCAAATATTTCCCTAAAGTCTCTGTAGAAATAAATTTACAGCCAACATTATTCTCATATTTCACCACAGCCCAGAGTGCTCTTTGTTTAGTGGTGAGGCATCGGAAAATGGTGTGGTATCTATGTCAGATGGCTAGAATATGTAAGTGGACACTTGGATCATTTCAGAACTGAATAGTCTGCTAAAGTTTTATGAAAGATCTATGGTGGAGTCTACATCTTTCTTCACTAAAGATTCAAAACATATAGGCAGAACATTTTTTAGAATATGGAAAACAATGAGCTATTGATCTAGAGTGGAGATCAATAGGAAAGAAAAAGAAAGAAGATCTGAGAAGAAAGAAGAATCAGAGTATGGGAAACCTTATTTTTGTAGATAAGTAATTTTCACTTTGATGGTAAATGAGGAAAATCACTGGATTTGGGAAAATAAACTTCACAATAAGATGAATAGAGGAAATGAAACACTGGAGGCAGAAATCCTCAGAAACCTTTTCAGTTTACTTGGTTCTTCTACCACAAAGGATCCTTATATGAAATCCTATCACACTTCCTCTGTGCTTCTTTTATAATAACAATGCTTTTTTTATATATCATGTTTCTTCAGTTAGAGACTTTTGAGCTTATTGCTTAACAGCATAACTCTGGGGTCAAAGTTAACTGAGTTCAAATCCCAGCTCCTTAATATCTATCTGCACCTTGGTTTCCTTATCTATAAGAGGGAGATAATAAAGAACCTGATTCAAAGTAATGTCCTGAGGATTAAATAAATCACTTAATACAAGTTTAGTCAAGTGTCTCAACAACACCCAGTACACAATGGCTGTTATCATTAAGTTTCCTAACACTAAGGGCAGAAGTTTCAACTTTTTATCTCCAAAAATATCTAACAGAATAAAAAGAATTTGTTAATTGCTAAAAGAATGAATAACAACAATCTACCCTACCCATAGTGAAATAGAGCTAATAATTTAGTTAGGATAGTAACTGAGAAAGAAGATATCACACAAATATCAAGCCTGTATGATTAGGAGAATAGCAAAGAAGGTAAGAAGAAAGGGAATTTTTAAAAACAAAAGGGCTTAGAATGTTTTTTTGTTGTTGTCATTTGTTTTTTGTTTATTTGTTTGTTTGTTTTGCACTAGGCTAGTGTCCTACCACTTGAGCCACAGCTCTGCTTCTGGCTTTTTGGATGGTTAATTGGAGATAAGAGTCTCTTGGGGTATCTTGCCAGGCTACTTTTGAACCATGATCCTGTTTGCTGTTTATTCTTTGGAAATGGAGTTGTGTGAACCTTTTTGCCTAAGATTAGCTTCAAACCTCAATCCTCTAGATCTCAGTCTCCAAAGTAGCAAAGATCACAGGCTTGCACCACTACTGCATAATGATTTAGTTACTTTGGGAACAAAATGGCAGCAAGTGACAGCAGCTTCACCAGCACTGGGATTCTGGGAAGATGCCACAGTTTTAGAAGTCTGCTGCATTAATAACAAGAGAATTTTTAAGACACTGATTCATAATTGAAATTTTTTCACTTGTTAAGATTATCTTTTCTATGCTAAATTCATATTAGTCACATGGTGTTAGGTTCAAATAAAACATCTTGTCCAAATCAATTTAATTGATATATATTATTGAGTACTAACAATTACATTCAATAAAAAAGCAAACATTCATTTTTTAAATGATTAGAAAATGCAACCATCTTACTGAGCTATTTCTATAACTAGATAGTAAAATTTAAAAATTACAATAGCAAAAAATAACTTTAAACTTACCCTGAATCACAGAAACAGCTCCACAGTCCTTGGCCATGACTCCAGAGTAAGCGATTAAAAACCCGGTTGAAAATCCGATATAAACTAACTTCCTCAACATCAGGTACCTTCCAGATTCGAGGAAGAACTGTACGGACACTTGATTTTACTATGTCCAAAACCTAGTGGAAAAACAAATAAATAAGTGCTTAAAGTCTAGTTAAAGTATATTTAACATTCAAAGATGAATATAGTCAGTTCGTACACATGGCTCATGCTGAGATCTGAGGATCAGGGTTTGAAGCCAAGCCTAGACAAGAAAGTTCATAAGATTCTTCAATGGACCACAAACAAAGAAAACAAAGAAGAAAAAAAACAGAAGTGGAGCTGTGTCTCAAGTGGTTAGTACTAGGCCTTGAGCCAAAACACTCAGGCCCTGAGTTCAAACCTCGGGACTATAACATGTACACACCGAAAATGAATAATGTAATACACTAAGAAGTGCAAAAGTGAATCTATGCACTTCATGATGCTCTAAATTGGTGAGACCATTGGGGTAAATAAAGATTTCAAATAATAGTCTTTATCATGAAGTTGGATCCTTTCTTCAGTCAATTAATAAAACTCAACCTGAAAAGATTCCTCTTTAAAAAACTGAGCTACTAAATATGTTAATGAAAGTATGGAACTTTTAGGCCCTGGGTTAGAAAAAGATTACTTAAAGCTAGGTGATGGTAGCTCACGCCTGTAATCCTAGCTACTCAAAAGGCTGAGATCTGAGGATCTCTGTTCAAAGCCAGCCCGGGCAGAAAACACCGTGTGACTATTATCACCAATAAAACACTCAGAAAACTGGAAGTGGTGCTGTGGCTCAGGTGGTAGAGCACTAGCCTTGAGCTGATGAGCGAAGAAGAAGAAGGAGGGGGAGGAGGAGGAGGAGGAGGAGGAGGAGCAAGAGCAGGAGCAGGAGGAGGAGGAGGGAAGAAAAAGAAGAAGAAAAGAAAGAAAATAAAAGAATAGAAAATGAAAAGATTACTTAAGTCACATAAAGTTGTCAACCATGAAAGATTAATATGTTGGATTGTATCTTGAACTTCTTGGTATCTTAAAAAAATGACAACTTATAAACAGGGAAAATATACTTAAAACATATATACTTGACAAAAGATTAGTATCAAAAACATATAAAGGATTCCTAATAAATTATTAATATAAATCTCAGGAAAAAAATTGATTAAAAACTTATATATAGGTATTTCACAAGAAGTCATAAATATGCCAAATAAACTTACAGAATGAAAATTAAAGCTAGATAGTAAGATAGAATTATCCATACATTTATCTAAATGGCGAAAGTTAAAAGTCTATTAATAGCAAGGGCTTAGAGAAGTTATGGATGTTCAGATACTCCTGGGTGATGCTAGTATAAGTGCAAACTTGTGCAATCACTCTGAAAAATAATTTAGCCTTATCTCCTCCATTTGGAAATTCAAATAGCACATAACATCAGATAGCACAGAAACTTTATTCTTTTTTTTTAATTTTATTTTATTTTATTTGAGAACATACTGTACAGAGGGGTTACAATTACATTGGCAGGATAATACATACATTTCTTACCAAGCATTGCAGCCTCCTCCTTTGTTTACCCTTCACCTCCCTTCCCAGCCTCCCCCCTCCCCCCCACCCAATCATACCCCCCTCCCCCCCCACACCGACATTGTAAAGCTTGCTTTGACATGACATTTTGTAATTCTCCTTGTTGCAACAGGTCCACCTGAATCCTTAAACGACTTGTTTGTCCCCATCTCCTCCACATGTTATACTGACATCAAATAAAGTGAAAGCGGGGGTTACACTGTGGGGGAGGGACATACAAAGCAATAAAGAAATAATCTTATAAATGCGTTAGAAACACATGCATGAAAGAAACGAAAACATTAAAATACATATTTAAGGGTTCGTTTTCCTAACATCACATTATCTGACCTTTTCCGCTTGACTCATACCTATACTAGATATTGCAAATAAGGGAAACCATGGGACCTATGTTTCTTTGAGCCTGGCTTACTTCACTTAATATAATTTTTTCCAAGCCTTTCCATTTCCTAACAAATGGGGAAATGTCATTCTTTCTGATGGAGGCATAGAATTCCATTGTGTATATATACCACATTTTCTTGATCCATTCATCTACTGAGGGGCATCTGGGTTGGTTCCATATCTTAGCTATGGTAAATAATGCTGCAATAAACATAGTTGTGCTGGTAGCTTTAGTGTGGTCTTGTTTGTATACATTTGGGTAAATGCCCAAAAGTGCGATTGCTGGATCATAGGGGAGATCTATGTGAAGTCTTTTGAGGAACCTCCATACTGCTTTCCAAAGTGGTTGAACAAGTTTACATTCCCACCAACAATGAAGTAAGGTTCCTTTCTGTCCACATCCCCTCCAGCATCTGTTGTTGTTAGAGTTCTTGATTTTTGCTGTTCTAACTGGGGTGAGGTGATATCTCAATGTTGTTTTGATTTGCATTTCTTTTATGGCTAGGGATGTTGAACATTTCTTCATGTGTCTATTGGCCATCCTTCTTTCTTCTTCAGAGAAGCTTCTCTTTAAGTCTTTCGCCCACTTATTTATTGGGCAGTTGTTTCTTTGAGGATTTGTTGTTGGGTGGTTTAATTTTTTGAGTTCCAAGTATATTTTAGATATGAGACCCTTGTCCGTTGTATGGCTAGTAAAGATCTTCTCCCAATCGGTGGACTTTCTATTGATCTTGCTAGCTATGTCATTTGCCCTGCAGAAGCTCTGCAACCTTATGCAATCCCATTTGTCCAACCTTTCTTTGATTTGTTGTGTTTCCAGGTCTCTATTCAGAAAATTTCGGCCTGAGCCAAGGAGACCTAGGGTTTCTCCTATTCCATCCTGTAATGTTTTCAGAGTGTCTGCTTTGAGTTCAAGGTCTTTGATCCATTTGGAGTTGATTCTGGTGCAGGGTGATATATAAGGATCTAGCTTTAGTTTTCTACATGTAGTTAACCAATTTTGCCAGCACCATTTACTGAAGAGGCTGTCTTTCTTCCATTCTATTGTTTTAGCTTCCTTATCGAAGATTAGATGGCTATAGGTCTGTAGGTTCATTTCTGGGTTTTCAATTCTATTCCATTGGTCCTGAGGTCTGTTCTTATGCCAATACCAAGCTGTTTTGATTACTATGGCTTTATAGTAGAGTTTGAAATTTGGTATTGATATTCCTCCAGCAGTGTTCTTCCCGTTGAGGAGTGTTTTTGCTATTCGGGGTCTTTTATTGTTCCATATGAATTTTTGGATTGCCTCTTCTATTTCCTTGAAGAATGAGGGTGGAATTTTGATAGGTATCGCGTTGAATTTGTAGATAGCCTTGGAAGTATTGCCATTTTCACGATGTTAATCTTGCCAATCCAGGAGCATGGGAGGTTTTGCCATTTTTTAAGTTCTGTGTTGATTTTCTTTTTCAAGATTTTAAAGTTTTCATCATAGAGGTCCTTCACTTCTTTGGTTAAGTTAATTCCTAGGTATTTTATTTTTTGTGGGGCTATTACAAATGGAGTTGCTTTCCTAATTTCAGCCACACTTTTCTCATTGTTGGCATACAGAAAAGCCATTGATTTTTGGGGGTTAATTTTATAACCTGCTACTTTGCCAAAGTTTTGAATCAGCTTGAGTAATTTGGGAGTGGAGTCCATGGGATTCTTTAAATACAAGATCATGTCATCTGCAAAGAGGGAGAGTTTTATTTCTTCTTTCCCTATTTGGATCCCCTTTATGTCTGCATCTTGTCTTATTGCTCTAGCTAGGCATTCTAATACTAGATTGAAGAGAAGTGGAGAGAGTGGGCATCCTTGTCTTGTTCCTGAGTTAAGAGGAAATGGCTTTAGTTTTTCACCATTGAGTATAATGCTGGCTGTAGGTTTGTCATATACAGCCTTTATTGTATTGAGGAATGTTCCATGGATTCCTAGTTTTTCCAAAACCTTCATCATAAAGGGGTGTTGGATCTTGTCGAATGCTTTTTCTGCGTCTATTGAGATAACCATGTGGTTCTTGTTCTTGCTCCTGTTGATGTGATGAATAATATTAATTGATTTGCGTATATTGAACCAGCTTTGCATCCCTGAAATGAATCCTGTTTGATCGTGGTGTATGATTTTCTGGATGAATTGTTGAAGTCGATTGGCCAAAATTTTGTTGAGAAGTTTTGCATCAATGTTCATCAAAGAAATGGGTCTATAGTTCTCTTTCTTTGATGAGTCCCTGCCCGGTTTTGGGATGAGGGTTATGATGGCTTCATAGAATGTGTTCGGTAGTGAGCTTTCTCTTTCAATTTCATTGAAGAGTTGGAGGAGAATTGGTGTGAGCTCTGCTTTGAAGGCCTTGTAAAATTCCGCTGTAAAACCATCTGGTCCTGGACTTTTCTTAGCTGGGAGGTCTCTTATTGCTGAGAAACTTTATTCTTAAGCAAATATCTCACAAGGAAACAGAGGATATATGTACAAAACGGCTCACAACGCTGTTCACAATTATAGACACCTAGAAGCAACTCTCCAAAAAAAGCGAGAGCAGATAAATGGGCTGGTTCTTCTCCTTGAAATATTACACAGTAGTCAAAACAAATAAAATCCAATGCATAACCCAGAGCACCTGGACAATAATGTTAAGTTTAAAAAAACTTTGTGTCATCCAGTAGGATAATCTTAACAGAAGTAAAAACAGCTAAAGTTTTAAAATATTAATAGGAAATGAATGGATATAATGTTAAAATATAATGAATTTAGAAAGCAAGGACTAGTGACTGCTCAATTCAAGAAAGTAGTTCACTGCACCCAATGAACTCTTTGGTTAGATATGTTACTATCAAGATCATAACTTTAGATGTTGGATTTAAATAAAAGTAGGCCAGCCATACACAGACTAACAAAAAGAAACTGTCATGGACCAAGAACTATGATTAATCCAAACAACTGAAACCTGCATGATCTTAGAATAGATGCAAAACAATCCTTGAGAATAAACTAATTTTTATCTAATTCACATGCATGTCCCTCTTATGCATGCAGATATTTCCAACAAAACTCTTGCTTAACAAAGAAAAAAGTAAATACCAACAAATAATTATTCTAGTTTCATTTCACCAAAGTGCATTATTTCATATTTGGTTTTATCTATCCACTGATGGGAAGTGCCTATTAAAAATGATAGGGAAAAATGAAAATGGAATAAAGCCCCTCAAGCATGAAGGTAAAGTGAAGACATCATTTCTCTCAGCTGGAACAAACATGAAGAACTAGAGAACTCTAATATTCAATAAATGACCTAACCAAGGTAAGTTTCAAGTAAATATCCACTAGAGTAAGTTTTCAAAATAATCTATTCTTTCTAGAAGAATAGAGACTAGAGCTTTGCCCATTGAACTGTATGAGCATTCTTCACTTCCCTCCCATTGGGGGGGAACCAACTTCCTTGGTTGCAGAAATTCGAAGCCTGTACTAGGTCAAGCTCCATCAGGAAGGGGAGGAGAAGGGCACAGATAATGCAGTCTGTATTAAAGGAGCTTATGAAAAGCATTGTGCTAGAAAAACACATTATTACCAATAATGATTGTGTAATTGTGGGAGAGGAATTTGTTTAAAACTTTTAACATGAATTATTCAGAATAAGACCGATAAAATATGCACATGAGGCATAAATTTATGCCTTAATAAATTCCTTCTAAGCTATTAGTTTAACTCGATATTTTTTAACACAGAGGGCGATACTTGTGATTGATGTGATCTGAAAATCAACACTAGCAGGAAATGATACAAGTAAATCACTTCTCTTTTCCATTGTCTGCCAATGTATTACTAAGTATCAATAGGCCAATGCTACAATTCAATAATAAAAAATAAGAAAGTAGCGAAGTATGAGTTCTACAAGTTAATCTCAAGAATGAATACAGGTTATATGGAAAAACTGAAATGTTAAAAGGGTTACCAAGACGAATCCCTTTTCACATTATATCATAAAAAAATTATTCATCTTTAAAAGCAATTAAACAATTGAGATTATGGCCATTCATCCATTTCTTTTCAAGCATACCTCATGGTCAATTACACAGATACCCAAGAACCAAACAGAGGGCAGCTAATATACTTCAGTGTGTCCCCTTCTGTGCAAGCACTTGGCAAGGTAGATGATTTATAAAGGAAACATCCTTGGCCTCTCGTCTGCAGATATTTTCTTCTTCATTTAAAAGCATTAGTAGTCTACTCTCCTAGTCCATACAAGCCTAAAAGCAGCAGCTTGAGAAGACAGTCAAGGAGTCAGGGATGGCAGATGCTTTCTGCATCTCCTTGTAGATGGAGATAGAAAGTTCTTCTGCTGTCTTGGCACCCCACAAGCACCACTCACAAGGAGATTTCCCGGGGTGCTGAGATGAGCTGGGTCTGAGCAATCCAGGAATTTCCCCCTTCGTTTCCAGATAAAGCCACAGGGAACATACATCCTCCCTTTGTTTCTCTATGCCTTCAGAGTTCAAGGAGCTTTCCAAGAAAGTAAGCCCTTGTCCTCGGAAAGGGAAGGGAAGAGAAGGGAAAGGAAAGGAAGAGAAGGGAAGGGAAGGGAAGGGAAGGGAAGGGAAGGGAAGGGAAGGGAAGGGAAGGGAAGGGAAGGGAAAAGGAAAGGAAAGGAAAGGAAAGGAAAGGAAAGGAAAGGAAAGGAAAGGAAAGGAAAGGAAAGGAAAGGAAAGGAAAGGAAAGGAAAGGAAAGGTAAGAAAAGGAAAGAAAAGGAAAGGAAAGGAAAGGAAAAGAAAGGAAAGGAAAGGAAAGGAAAGGAAAAAGGAAAGGAAACAAAAGGAAAGGAAAAAAGGAAAGGAAAAAGGAAATGAAACGAAACGAAAGGAAAGGAAAGGAAACGAAAGGAAAGGAAAAAGGAAAAGAAAGGAAAAGAAAGGAAAGGAAAGGAAAGGAAAGGAAAGGAAAAAGGAAATGAAACGAAACGAAAGGAAAGGAAAGGAAACGAAAGGAAAGGAAAAAGGAAAAGAAAGGAAAAGAAAGGAAAGGAAAGGAAAGGAAAAAGGAAACGAAAGGAAAGGAAAGGAAAGGAAACGAAAGGAAAGGAAAAAGGAAAGGAAAGGAAACGAAAGGAAAGGAAAAAGGAAAAGAAAGGAAAGGAAAGGAAACGAAAGGATTATAATTTGGAAGACACATGAGGGGACAAAAGCCAAGGGAACAGAAAACCCAAATCATCTCTTCCTCAAGCCTTCTATAAATTTCCTAACTGTGTTCGTCATCTGTCTGTTCACCTCTGTCCTGGCAGTCTCCTGTTCAGTTGGCAAAATTCTTCATTTTAACACAAACACCATTTCTTAGGGAGCCATTACCTGCCAATAAGTTAAACTCAGGTGAGATGATTTAAGAAATGAAGAAATTTTGGCCCTCCTAATATTATACTTAATACAACCCCAAGGCTTAAGACAAGATCTGCCACTTAATAGCTGCTGTAATAATGAGTTGTTTCTTGCAATGAATTAAAGACTATTCTAAAAGATTAAAAATCAGACCTAACACTTACTGAGGACTCACTATTTGCCAAGTACTGTTCTAAATACTTTTATACATGTTTCCTTATTTACTCTCAAAATGACATAAGATATTGGTCCCTTCTGAGACTCTTGAGGCTGGATTTCATAAACATGTATGTGAACACTTCTGCAGAAAATATAACAATCTTCAAAAGCAAAAACAATAAACTCCTTCCTGTCAAATCATTGTCATCTAATGAATTCCAGTGGGTCGGATTTTGCTAATAAATGATTATGAAAGATTTGAGTTTAGAAAACATTTGGGATATCATACTGTAGATAACAAATCACACACACAGATGACATAGCTAATGAGTGGCGAGCTATATGTCCAGACTAATGGTTTAGCCTCTTCCCAACACTGGTCTTCATAAGCCAACAGCAAAAGCTGCAAAGAAAACCCAGTGAACGGGCAGGCACCAGTGGCTCATGCTTGTAACCCTAGCTACTCAGGAGGCTGAGATATGAGAATTGCAGTTCAAAGTCAGCCCCGCAGGAAAGTCCATGAGACTCTTAGCTCTAATTAACCACCAGAAAACCAGAAGTGGCACTGTGGCTCAAGTGGTAGAGTGCTCCCCTTGAGCTGAAGAGTTCAGGGACAATGTCCAGGTCCAGAGAAAGAAAGAAAGAAAGGAAGGAAGGAAGGAAGGAAGGAAGGAAGGAAGGAAGGAAGGAAGGAAGGAAGGAAGGAAGGAAGGAAGGAAGGAAGGAAGGAAGGAAGGAAGGAAGGAAGGAAGGAAGGAAGGAAGGAAGGAAGGAAGGAAGGAAGGAAAACCCAGTGGTTCATTTTTAGATTCAGATCACCCCTAGCCAATGATGTCTGGGAAGAGAATGGAGATGCCCTATGCTTCATGGCCATGGAGTTTGGTCTAGTTTGCATAAAAGGCTATACATGAGGAGATGATGCAAACCTTTAGTATATCTTTTCAGCAAACACCCATGGAATAACTTCAAGAAGGCAGAGAATAGCAGGCCAGAAATCAGACCAGGATACAGAAAATATGTAGGGGTTCCATTTTTGATAGCGTTGTGGATTCCATGGTGTCTTTACTTAAAAGAAATTGGGTAGAAACAGAATAATTTGTGAAATCCAAAAAAAAGAGACCAGCAAGGTGCCCTTGTGTTTAACTGTGGGCACAGTGAGGCTAGCATATAGATGGTAAGTATCCATTTTCCTTACATTACAGCTTTTAAAAGCATCTAACCCAACATTAAACTCTCCATGGGAAACATAAATGAGAGATTCAGTCAGTGACAATATTAATAATATAAAAAGATTTGCCTTTTCCATGTAAAATATAGGACATTTGAAGGCATAAAGCACACAGACAAATCCATATTTTGCAAGAACATACAGATGTTGAATGACAAACTGCTCCATATGGTTGAACAGTTGGTCCTAAATTAAAATAATGGCATAAGGTAACGGCAGTTTAGAAATAACATTAAAATCACTACATGCTATACTAATGATGCATGCAGCAGCCGTGGCTACAGGGTAAAGCCATCTTTGCTGATGTGAAATGTGCAACTCTGAGCAGCATCTATGTCAGTCCAAGTGAAAAGGATGAGAAATGCCATCACAAAAACACAGGCAGAAGCAAATTTGCATTTGGTAAAGAAATAGTTGGTAAACAAGGATCATTCAGAATACTAAAATAAATGCAAATATAGTATAGCCTTAATGATTTCTGCAATCATAGTTTATGCTTGGAAATCACATCAGAAAATAAGCTTTTTAGCAAAACTGGCACCCTTCACAACCCACCAACACTGGAGTATTTTCATACTTCATATATATTCCTGATAGACTATTTCAACCAACTGTATTCTTGGCAGAAGGCTGGATTATTATGCAAGCATGAATCTAACACAACATGTTAAATAAGATTAACTATTTCTATTTTCACCTGGTGAGATTCTTCCCATAATGTAATTCCTATGTAATTGGATCTTTACATGTTGTCCCCACTAAGGAAATATAAATCAAAGAAAATATGTAAATACATTTTTCTTATTTCCAAGGACACACAAAAAAGAAAAGCATAAGCCAGGTGCCAGTGGCTCACACCTGTAATCCTAGCTACTCAAGAGGCTGAGATCTGAGGATCACAGTTCAAAGCCATCGTGGGCAGGAAGTTTGTAAGACTTTTTATTTTTATTTTTTTTTATAATCAAGGTAATGTACAGAGGGGTTACAGTTACATGAGTAAGTTAATAAGTACATTTCTTGTCAAACTTATTACTATTTCCCTCTTATCTCCAATTAACCATCAGAAAACCAGAAGTGGCTCTGTGGCCCAAATGGTAGAGCACTCACCTTGAGCTGAAATGCTCAGGGACAGTGCCCAGGCCCAAAGTTCAAGCCCCACCACTGACCAAAAAAAACAAACAAACAAAAAAATGCGTGTATACATAGATATTCTTTTTTTTGTTAGTTCCAGTGGTTGAACTCAGAGACTTGAGCTCTTGCTTGGCTTTTTTGCTCATGGCGGATGCTCTACTACTTTAGCATGGCATTTTGCTGGTGAATTGGAGATAGACTTTGCTTCAAATCTCAGCCTGCTGACAAGTTGGGATTACAAACATGAGACATCTAATGACCAACCAGCAAAACCCTCCATCTTGGAACAGAAAATGTAAGATAAGTATTTCCACAGAGACCTCTGACAGGGATTATGATGTGCCTAGAGTAGCGCTCTGAACATATTAATTCCAAAATAAATGCCAGTTGAAGGCATCTGTATGAGTGAGCAAATACATGAGTGAACTTTAGAAATCCCCATGGTGTACAAAACTGGCAACCAATAAATGTTTGTCAAATGAAATCAAATTGTGCCCTGTATCCTCTGGGGAGTCATGAATACATGCCACTTCAATCAACTTGAGGGAGTGAGATTGGCTGATGCTTCCTTATTTGGGATCTGCTGTAATATCCAAGCAATGCTTATGCTCTCTCCATACTGCTCCCAGCCAAGAAGTGAATATGGCTGGGGTACCAGGGAAGGATGTTTTTACCCTGTGTTACCTCTATAATTGGCAGCCCTTGTTCTAAGCACCCCTTTGGCCTGACTAAGACTCTTAAAATTTCACACTGGCCAGTGGCTCTTTCTATCCAGTCTTCCTCTTTTCTATCCACAGGTGTCAGATCTTCACTGTAGTTGGAAAGACCTGCCTGTCTATATCAGCTCTCTACCCTTAAATTCTTTTTGGTGCTTGCTCATATAAATTTTCTTCACTTACAGTTCCATCTTACAGTTCCATGCTTGTCAGAGGATTGAACTAGCAAAGCTTTCCAGTGATTATTAACGATTATCACAGCCAAAAGGAGGATGAATCTGATTAATCCACATCTAATGGAAATTAATTCAATCTTTGGCTTTCTAAATGAGTAACATTGAATTCTACATTCCATAGCTGACTTACAGTTCTGTGCTTCCTTTTGTTTTCTTGAATATATTTTCTATCTTATTTTATAAGGACACAGTGTAAGGTTTAAATTGAAAGTCATTGTAAGCCAATAGGCCATTGTTTATTATTCATTTCTCCCTATTCTACACAAAAGAATGAAGACTCCTCAGGAAACTGAAATGGATTAGAGAAACAGCATAAGTACTTTTAGCAAAAAAAAAAATTAAAATCAGGGTTTTTTATGTGCCCCTTACAAGACTAGAGATAGCTCTCTTCCTTGCGAGAATCCTTTGGTACTTAAAGTACAAATCTCACAATTATTAGCAATACTGTGATTTCCTTTCTTCATCCATTTTGCTTCTTAAAAGGCTTTTTCTGCCAGGTTCTGGTAGTTCACACCTGTAATCCTAGCTACTCAGGATGCTGAGATCTGAGGATCACAATTCAAAGCCAGCCCAGACAGGAAAATCTTTGAACCTCTTATCTCCACTGAACTATCACAGAAGTAGAGCTGTAGCTGAAGTAATAGAGCTCTAGCCTTGAGCAAAAAGAAGGTCAAGGACAGAGCCCAGACCCTAAGTTCAAGCGCCAGGACTGGCACCAAACAAAAGAAGGCTTTTCTCAAAACAGACTCCAGTTTCTCAGTGAAGGGTGAGCACTTCTGAAATGTCATCTACCCAAGGTAAGGGCAGAGACAGTGAACCCAAGTCCATTTTACCACAATCCTCTCTCCTGTAGCTAATATTGGCTTTCTAATATTAGCATATAAAGCTTTCTTTGCAATGAACTTTACTACAATAGTTCTTTCATTGTCAGGAAAGAATAAATTTCAGTCAGGCATTCTGCAATCACTTCACCTCTTGAAGGACTGACCCCGGTGGCTCATTATCCCAAGTCAAAGAAAACTCCAGATGCACACAGATGTGCTTGACCACAGGCAGGTCATTTTAACCTAGGCCTGGCCAGAAGTTCCAGTCACCACAGATGGGAACAATCCATTCTGGGCCTAACTGAAAGTACCTGCTCCTAGACCTTATTTCTCTGTTTCCTTGTTAAGACCCATATAAACCTGACCCTAACTCCACCTCTTCAAACAACCTCATCTTGCAGCAAGGTTGCTGCCCCTCACTGTTGTAATCAACAGTGAGATGGAGTCTAGCCTGCTCTTTCCCCTCCATTTTCCTAACACCTCTGATTTTCATCAAATATAAATGAGTAGAGAAGCAATAAATTTAAAACCATTGTATGTTAACTATATAATACATAGGAGTCACATTTCAGAGGGCTGAATGGTTATTCCACAATACATAGATAGTTTTTATTTCCGTCTCAGGTAAATTTCAAACTGTTTCATATTAAGTGGTCAAAAAGTTAAAAATAAAACTCCAGTAAGAATCTTTGTTTCCATGGAAGTTCAGTACCTCCATCACTGGCTGGCTGAGAGATATGCCTGATGGGAATGTTGGTTATATTTCATTTTTGTGAGTATGAAAGAATTATAAAGTTCAGCATCATTAATTTAAAAACAAAATCAAAAATGTGTCTAGAGTCCCCAAGAGTGACAAATAAGGACTCCTGGGTAAGAGCTCTTAAATAGGTCCTGCAGGGGCTGGGGGAAGGAATAGGAAGTTAGAGGCAGTGACTTCATAATAGGAATTCTAATAAGTGGGAACAGCCTACACTAAGCAAAAGGAAAGAAATGTGAACATCACCCGATGTGGAAAAAATGACTTGTATTGTCAAAGCTCATAGAATTCACAAACTGTATGATAATGACCATTTGCACTGTGAAGGTTAAAATGTGTTTTTGACTTTAAGTATCACTATTCCACAATACTACGAAATATGTGAAAATTATGTAATCACCTAATCTCAATTAAAAAAAGTGAGAGAAGAGATGGGTTAGGAGAGATGGGTGACAATGTTGTCAGACACTTTGTATTCATACACTGTTTTGTAGAATGGGAACATCTTTGTACAACTACTTAAAGATGATTTTTAAAAATTAAATTAAATTTAAATTAAAAAAGAAAGGCACACCCAGAAGTGCTTACCCTTCATTATTTATCTAAGAAATTGGAGTCCACTTTGAGAAACTCTCTTGAAGAACAAAATGAGTGAAGAAAAAGAAGAAGTCAAGGTAACCATGACCAGAAAAATTGCCACCAGTAAGCTGCATATGTGGAATTCCCAGACTCGCCCTACTGCTCACACACAGCCTTATGCCTAGCATTCTCCTGTCATTTCCAGGAGCCTCTTTGTAAGATAAACAACAGATAATTAACAACAGCCCTTTTTTATTCTTTACCAGTGAACAATCAAAAGAGGAATTCCTTTGCCAAAAACTAGAATTATCTATTGAGTTACCATGTATAAGAATCATGGTAAGGGGCTGGGAAGGCGGCTCAGTGGTAGAGCGCTTGCCTTGCATGCATGAGGTACTGGATTCGATTCCCCAGCACCATATAAGCAAAAAGAAAAGAAAGCCGGAAGTGGTGCTGTGCCTCAAGTGGTAGAGTGCTAGCCTTGAGCTGAAGAGCTGAGGGACAGCACCCAGGCCCAGAGTTCAGGCCCACGACCGGACCCAAAAAAAAAAGAAAAAGAATCATGGTAACTGCTTGGCTAGCAGACACTGAGACATTCACAAGCTCTGTGTTAGAGAAGTGAGCATCTTGTTACTTTCTAGGAGCACAAAGGAACTGCATACCTTTGATTTTTGCCAAAGGGAAGAAGCAAAACAGAACTCAAAGAAAGAAAAGATATATTTAGATAATCATCTCAAAGGAGGGATGGCAGGATGTATAATTGTAAATAAGGAACTTGGCCCTCACATTAGTATTACCACTTCACCTTCTCAATATAGCAGTGTACAATTAACACTTAAATGTGGTTTCATATCTAGAAGCAGAAAAAAAAATCACACAATCTCAGAATAAATCAGCATGGGAGAAATAGGCATGATGACATACATCCTTGCTAGTAAATTTATAAGCAAACATTTATGATTAAGTTAGAAATCCAACTGGGTGTAGCAACCTTTAAAAATATGCAATAAATTGTTTCTCTCAATTCACAGATATTACTATTCTCACACATCGTCTGATGATTCCATAAAATGTTTACCAGGCATTCTCATTTCCTTTATACAACACAGAAAAGCACTGTCTTAACCTGTTGTTGCATCCAAATAAATATAAATTACTAGTAAAGAAAGAATAGTACATAAAGAAGTGAAATTACTATAAAGAGCTCATAAAACTAAATCTAAAACTGAGTCAAGTTAACAGATGAATCTAGAAAACAGCATAGATGTGACCGAGATCCACTCCCTTAGTTAAAGGGGATGGATATACGATGAAAAAAATCCATAAATGTTTCAAGTGGATTACAAATACAAATTCAGTACAAAATCCCATAAAGATTCAAATAGGGAAAGATAATAGACAATATTCAGGTATGGGGGAATTAGATAGGTTACTGGAAGAATATGGAGATGAACTTTTTTAAAAAGGATGATGTTTGATCAAAAGAAAAATGATCAGAAAGAGACAGCTCACAGAATGGCAGAAAATCTTCACTAGCTATTCAATGGACAAAGGATTAACATCCAGGTACCAGTGCCTCATCTTTGTAATCCTGGTTACTTGGGAATGAGACAGGAAGAACTGTGATTCCAAGGTATTTTGTGCAGAAGTTGATGAGAGCCCCTCTGACCCCGTGGCTAGGCACAGCATCACACGCTTGCAGGGAGGATCAAGGCTCCAGACCAGCTTGGGCAGAAAAGTCCTAAAGACTCTTAACTGTGTGGAGTGCATTTGTCATTAAACAATGACATGAAGTCTAAAGTTAAGTATGCAATGGCAGTCCAGGTATGTTCCTGAGCAGGAAGTCAACTACGTACAAAGTAACCAGTACAAAACAGGATTGCTGGCATGGCTCTACAGTAGAACACCTGCCCAGGGAGTAGGAGGCTCCTACAACTACCAAAAAGGAAATTATGAATGATCCCATGAATGAATAACAAATGCACTAAATGGACAGTTCTCAGAAGAAACACAAATGGCTAATAGACATATGAAGAAATGTTCAATATTCTTAGCCATAAAGGAAATGTAAATCAAAACTGCACTCCAGTCAAACTGGCAATCACAAGAAAATAAACAATAACAAATAACAGTGAGACTATGGGAAGAGACCAGGGAAGAAACTCACAAACTGTTCATGGGAGCATGAAGTAGTGCAATGATGGGAATCAGTATAGAGGTTCCTTACGAAATTCAAATCAGACCTACCTTATTATCCTACCATAACACTCCTGGGCTATATCAGGAGTATAAAACAATATACAGGAAAGAAATCTTCATAACCACATTTATTGCAGCTCAGTTGACAGTAGCCAAATTCTAGAATAAGCTGAGGTGTTCAATAACCAAAGAATGGACAAAAATTATATGGTGTGCATGTATGTAAATATGTACACACACCATGGAATATAACATAGTCATAAATAAAACGGAAGCTATATCATTTGCAGGGATGTGGATGAAACTGGAGCTCATCCTATTGAGTGAGATAAACCACGCTCAAAATGCCAAAAATCACATGTTCTCCATCTGTGCCAATGTGTAGAGCACATGTAGTTGGCAGCTGTTACCCTAAAACCAGATTTCTCCAGGTATCTGAAAGGGGCGTCAGATGGACACCCAGCTGCCTAGAAACCTGTACTTCTTTTCTGTTTCCTATTTGCATCCTTTGCACATGTTCAGGTAACCACTTTACGAATCCACAGGTCACAAGTCATAGTTTCACAGCTATATCTTAAGCTAAGATCTATGATTCTAGAAGAGTACTGGTTGAATATAGTGAATTGTATGACTGTACTAACAATTTTTAGCAATAAATCTACCAAGAAGCATTTAAGGGTGCTTCAAATGTAGTACTTTTAGATATGACCCTACAATGAATGATTGATTATAGAAATCTTTTATACATTCCAGCAGAGTGGACGAGCGGTTCTGCCGAGTCATGAGATTATGAACATTTGTAATTTTAATAGCTACTGAAAATGACCTTTCAAAAGAGTTATACCAATGAATTCTCCCTCTAATAGTGTACTGACGGCCCTTTTATTCATACTATTCCATCACTGGATATTACCTGTCTTACTAATTTTTGCAAATATTATGGTTTCGACCAGCTTTTTCCTCATCATTAGTGAGGCCAAACACCTTTTTACATGTTAATTGGCCACTTGAAGATCCCTAAATTGTCTTTTCATGTCCTTTTCATACGCTTTGCCATGCTACTTATTAGTATTTATGGACTAGTTTGTCTTCTGCTGATGGATTTACAGGAAACACAGGCTCACTGGTGCTACTTTTCATTTTATGTGCACCAAACATCTGTCTTCCTCAACCATCCCCCACCCCACCTGCCCAATTTCGCCCACCACTTCTGCCTCTAAGATGTCGGTCATTTCTAAGTTTTCATGTAATCAAATCTAGCAATTTTTTTCCTTTAAGCCTTCTGAAGATTTTAGGTCTTAAGAAATTGTTTACTTACTCTAAGATTATACATATATATATATATATTTCTGCATATTCTTCAATATTTTCCTTTTGAC
Organism: Dipodomys merriami; assembly: GCF_024711535.1. Taxonomy (NCBI): domain Eukaryota; kingdom Metazoa; phylum Chordata; class Mammalia; order Rodentia; family Heteromyidae; genus Dipodomys; species Dipodomys merriami. The sequence continues at coordinate 13,565,592 of NW_027206290.1, forward strand.
ATATCAAACTAGTTTCTATGGACTTTGTTTTATATATGGTAAAAGATAAGCTTCAACTTCACTTACTTATAAATCAACAACAGTTTGATACTATTTACTGGCAAAATCATTTTTCCACTCATCTGAAATGTCACATTTATGCTCTATTAATATCTTACAAATAATTTAGTCTATCTGGACTTAATTTTAATTAGCAATTTAACCTATACTCTTCTCTTTTCAAAGACTGAAAAAAATGACAGAAACTTGAAGAAATTCAGGGTATCAAACCTATAAAAGTTAAAGTGAGTGTACAAGTGAGTGAGGAAAGTTAGAGTGTACAAGCATGCACTCAGAGATTACCACAGATTTAGCAATCCACTGTGCCTCCAGCTTTGACATATCCTCCTCAATGATGGCACCGTCTTTGCACAAGAGGATCACAAAGAACTATGTGCTGAATGTTCTAACAAATAACACTGGGTTCAGTTTTCTCAGATACAGTATGTAACTTAAAAGTAATAATCTGATCAACGGCATGTCATTTAATTAAAAAATAAAGCTTAAAAACATTATTGTATTACAGAAAGAATACAAGAACTAATGGCAATTAATATTACTTTAAAAAAAAGAAAGAAAACGGATGTTCCAGTGTGTTTGACAGACCTCTTAGGGTTCACTAACTTTCCCATTCTCTAGGGGGGATGTGATATACCTTTAAAATACACACGCACACACACACACACACACACACACACACACACACACACACACACACACACACACAAGGTAAACTGTGCTTAATAGTTGAAAATATCAAGGATACATATTTGAAAAAGCCATAAGTTCTTAAGGTGGGGGAGATCCTGTTTGACAAGGTTACCAGTGACAATAAATATAATCAGGAAAGTGCCAATACACAGATTACCTGGGCAGTAACTAAAGTCATACCATGTTATACTCTAATTAACAGAAACATTTAAGAAATAGTTATTCTGTGTCTTGCATTTCTAATTCCTGAAGGGATTTATGCAATCAAATGATCATATTGTTTCTGGGAATGTTTGAAGGAAATATATTGCATTTAATGTTTTCTACATACATTCAAAAGTAAGAACTAATATTTCTGTTTTGTTGTAGTTATTATCTATGTTGAACATGAATATATTGAAAAAAATAATGAATAACTCTCTCAATAAATCCTAGTATAAGCCACTTATGTGTAAATTTATGTAATATTCTTAGTGATTTAAAATCTATAGACACTTGTTTGTTTATTTGCCAGTCCTGGGACTTGAACTGAGGGCCTGAGCATTGTCCTTGAGCTTTTTGCTCAAGGCTAGAACTCTTGGTTAGGCCAACCTTCCCAGTTTACTTGAGAACTTTGGATCACCTGTCTTCCCTAAGTCATTCTTTTCTTCTAGATCATTCTCACTACCACATACTCTCAAAGTATCTTCATTTAAAAGCAAAAACCCTTCTCATTAACAAACCTCCTCCAAATATGACCCTATTTCCTTCTTCCCTTCTGCAGTATAATTCCTTGAAAAAGTTCCTGCATTGCTGTGGGTTTTTTCCCTCTCCATTTTTCCTTGGTTGGGCCTACTCCAATCAAGTTTTATTTCCCAGTACTGCTCTGAATTTCTAACAGAGTCACCACCAACCTCCTCATTTCCAAAAACAATAGATAAGTCTTAGCGCTTACTTCTTAGCAGCAACTTCTGGCACCTGATTACATTCTCCTTACAGTAATTTAATTGGTTGCAAGGACACCCAGTTCTTATATCATTTTCATACCTCATTGATTGTTCCTTCTCAGTCCTCTTTGATGAATCTTTCCCATCTCTGATTTCTACATGTAGGAGTGGCCCAGGGCTCAACCCCTGAAACTCCTGCCTTCTCTAGCGAAATTCTTCTAGGTAATCTTTGTTTGTTTTTCGCTATTGCTGGAACTGGGGCTTGAACTCAAGGCCTAGGATTTACTAGGCACACATTCTACTGCTAAGCAATACCTGCAGTCCATTTCTGGGCTGATTATTTTTGAAATAAGATCTCATTTCCTACCTGGATAGTGATCCACCTATTTTAGGCTTTGTGTCATAGCTAGCATGACAGATACTTGTCATCACATCCAGTTTTACAGACTTTCCTGAGATAACATAATACTGTGATCATCCCAATCACAGCCTCTCAAGCTGGGATGCCACATTATGCCCATTACTGATTAAAAAGAGGTGTTGTGAACTTTCCTGCTCCACCTGGCTTCAAGTTATCATACTCCCTCCCACTTTTAGCCTCCCAAGTAGCAAGGGTTACATGTGTGAGCCACTAGTGCCAGCTCATATTTTTTATTAGTTTCTGCCTAAAGAGAAATGAAATTCATAAAAATGATTCTTAAATGAAAATTGTAAATCCTGCTTACTTTTCTTCATAGTAATTCAACATGCTCTTAAAGTCTGTTGTGTACTTATAATCAAACAACTTAATTCGAAATGAACTCTATGAGAATATGGATTTTGCTTTACTTTTTTAACTTTGGAATCTAGAAAAATGCTTGGTATGGTAAGTATTTAATAAATATGTGTTCTAAAGTGAAAATGTAAATTTAAAAAAATGTGTGCACAGGTTTGACTGTGAATATGGCTTCACGATGCAGCTCAACACATAATCCAAAGTTCAAATGTGTGTTGAGTATTACTCACCTTCCGTTGTTTTCCAGAGTCCAATTTTATGAGCCAGTAGGAAGCCACTTTTGTTTTATGATGCTTCCAGTTATCAATGATCTGATTGGGGGAAGAATAAAATGTAATCTTAAAAAATCCATCCTAAGTAGTAGTAGTAAATAAATGGTTAATATTACTTTTATTAGTGAATTTGAGACACTGCAATAATACTCATAAAAACCTAGCTTTAATAAAAAGATCTGTGCAAAGATTTCTAACATAAGGCAAAGAAGGTCTCTGAATCCAAAGCTATTACTTCTTCTTGTACCAGGAGCACGATCTCTAGTAAATGAGAAAAGTCTTCAGGCACAAATATATTAAGAAGAAATCCAAGACAGATTTTCCATCTTTAGTCTCAAGACTTTATTAACAACATTATTAAATACTAAGTAATAGAATATTAGAAGGTAACTGATATTTAATCAAAATTCCATTATCCCTTTGATTTGTATCATGTAGGTTTATAGAATTCTACACAGTCCAATACTGCATATAGCAAACAATCTAATGTTAACTATTAATTGTTTCATTAATGATAAAAACTTGTGTGGCATTCATAGAACAATAACATTAGCCACAAATACTAGTTCTACCTGCTCACTAATCATCTTTGACCTGATTCAAAATAGAGTATAAAAAGGAATATATACAATTATAATTACTAGTACCGTCATCAGCTTTATTTTAAAAAGGACTTATTGAATAAGATAACAGATAGTACATATAAATAAAAATATATCTAGCATAATTCTTTGCAATCAATTTTATTTTTTCCTTTTTCCTTTGGTGTCACAATTGGTAGCTTATGAGCCAAACAAGGTATTATTTACAGTGTTTTTAAAATTATGGTCATGCTGGGCGCCGGTGGCTCACACCTGTAATCCTAGCGAATCAGGAGGCTGAGATCTGAGGATCACGGTTCAAAGCCAGCCCGGGCAAGGAAAGTCCATGAGACTCTTATCTCCAATAAACCACTAGAAAACCAGAAGTGGCGCTGTGGCTCAAGCGGTATAGCGCTCACCTTGAGCTAAAGAGCTGAGAGACAGTGCCCAAGCCCAGAGTTCAAGCCCCACAACCCACCAAAAAAATTTAAAAAATAAATAAATAAAAATTATGGTCACAATAAAATGCATACTATTAGAAGCTTCAGTTACAATCATACCATAATTGTCACTATGAATTGTTTAATCAAGTCTTTTGTCATTTTGTTTCATTTTCTTTCTAAACACTTGCTTTAGACAAATCCAAAGTAATGTTTAAAAGAGAAAAAAAAACCTAAAACTAAAAAAGCCAAGTGTATCTTACAGTTGATCACTAGATGGTGCTTTCTATTCTGCAACAAAAAGAAAGAAAGAAAGGAAAAGAAAGACAAATTACAGAAAAAGTTCTAAGTCTATTACTGAGTAATTATCCAAGAACAACATTTGAAAAGATGCCTGAATGAAGAAATGGACCAAAGGCAAGGAAATACCCTTCACCAAAAATGCTTCAATGACTTTGGCCTTCTTTCTGAATCAGGAGTTCAGTCTGGACTTCAATGTGAATTTTAGGACCCTTTGCCATTTTTAGGTATTCCAAAGGGTGGTGCAAATCAGTGTGTGAAAAAAAGAGAACAAAACTCAGCATAGGGCACTTGACCAAAAAGAAAAAAAATACTGTGACATTCAAGGTGTCACATTCCATTTCTCTTGACATTTTATGGCAAGGCCCCACATTTTTCATCATGTCCCATCCAAGAAGTTCAACCTGATATTTCTATACCCACTAAGAACAATAATTATTTAACACTTTTTCTTACTTGATAAAACAATCTTAAAAGAGAACTTTGTATTAAAAAAGTATTTTTGTATTGCTGATTATAAATGGGATCTCACTGTTCATGAGTCATAATATTTTTATAAATTGTGTGGAAGTTTAAAAGGGCATCTTTTTTACCCAGGCATTGCATTTTCACATTTGTAAAAGGATAAGTAAATGCTTCTTGGCATTTCACATGCATCTAATACTCACATCTTCTATTAGAAGTTCTGATTCTGCATCTGACTTTCCTGGAAACCGGATCTTCATGTCCTTGAGAACAAATAAGGTCTGACTTGTTAGATCATCTTCTTGTTCTTTCGTTTTCAGTTGCCGCAAAGACTCACTCTTAAAAGTTGAAAGAATACAGATAGTTGGAGGGGACCTAATTTCATTGTGCCAGTATAATCTGAAAGATATTTCTAGGTAAAAAATGATGCACTTTAAATAGAAAAACCAAGGAGAAAATCATTTCTCACACCGAAGAACTCTTAGCACTAAATGGATATAAATACCAAAGGTGTCTTTCGCATTGGTTGCGTTTTGTTTCACTCAAAATATGAATATGAATATGGGAGTCTTTAAAAAAGGACTTCTTATCACTCTCATTTGCAACATGTATCAAGGCTACATTTGGAAAAAAAAGATCTATCAATGTTACCAAATAAAGCTAATTCACTTATTTAAGTCTATGTAAAGGTACTTGATTGCAAAAAAATGCATTGACTTCTCAATTCTAAAGTTCTGGAATTTATGCTCCACTGGGGCTACTTTAATAGGCAGAAAATATCACAAACAACTAAGAGTCATAAGGAGAATTTATCAATGCTTTTAGCCAATTATCAGTTGGCCCACTTAGGTACAACTTTGTATGCAACAAATTTCCCCAAATTACAGACTATACACTATAAAACCACACACTCACTCATATGATTTTCAACAGTATTATATCCTATTGCATCCGCACATAATGTTATCAGTGCTGTCCTTGAGTCTGTGATATGGTAAAGTTGCCTTTTTAAGAGTTCACAATAAATTCCAGCATAAACTAGCTGAATAACTTTGATTCCAGGAACCTGAGTTGAACTACAGAAAGGACCTGAGGTCTTCCTCTCAGTGAATATCCTTTTGCCAGAAATTTGGATCTGAGGTCAACGCCTTCTTACATCTTGAAAGAGCAGAATAGGTAACTTACCGACTGTGAACTGGTAGACACCATGTCACTACTGTGAGGCAGAGGTTTCACATAGGAAGAAGCACGGCTTAAGGAATGCGACCGAGATGCTGAAGTTGGTCGTGACACTGATACCACCTGTTGAGCAGAAAGGGGGCGAGTGTCCCCACTGGAAGATGAGTGAGTAGAGATGGACCGAGGGCAGCTGACTGAACGCCTCATGGTACCTATTGATGAAGGTGAAGAGGGGAGGAGGTATGTTAGTAGTGTTAGTAGACATCTTCCCTCTCCTGGGATGAAATAAACTCAAGATTGGCCCAGGTGGCAGTTTAAGTTGCAATCAATCTCAAAGCACAGACATCACTGTGGAATTCATTCTTCAGTTTAAACAGTGAACCTGAAGTAGAACCCCTCTGGTATATAAAGAATGGCTATTATGGGAATAAAAATATAAGCATTACTTTAATGTCATGACATAAAACAATAGTAACAGAACATTTTCTATAAGCCAGGCATCATGCTAGGCACTGCACTTTTTTTCTTCATCTTCATGGAAACTCTGAAGAAGGGTCTCAGTCACCCAGCTCAGAGAAGGAACTTTCACAAGGTCATACAGTTTGATTGTGACCACACTCAGGTTTACATCTTTGCCTATCTAATTCCAATAGCTTCCCTCTTCAATAACACCGTATGTATCCACTGTCCTTGGATTTCGACTAGTCATTTATTTGACCATGCAACTGGAGATTGAATGTTTTACAGCAAGATTCACGAGAAGGACAAAAAGAGTGCATGGCCAGGGTTAATAGGTTATAGAATTTAGGGCCCATGAGGGGGGAAAAACTAAAACCAGAAAGAAATACATAAAGATGATTCTACTGGGCTTCAAATACGTATTTGATTATTAAAATGGTAGCACTAGTCTTCTGATTCACAAAAGTAAATACCAAAAAAAATGAATGAACACAGATTAAATTTCAGAAGCAAATGATAAAGGGGAAAATTTTTTTGAAGGATAATTGCCATAACAAATATCTTAAGAAAGCCATAAGTATATCCTCTCCAATGCATAAAAGAACATTTAAGATAAGCAACTCCTCTAATAAATTGTGATGCCTAACTAAAGTCGTTCGCTGTTACCATTTTTCCTCACTTTTTAAAGCTCCATTATTCTAATTATCCTGTGTTCTATATTCTCTCTCTGATTGGGGTGTATATAAATCTTCCTTAAATAATTTAATAAGACTCACATGATGTCAGGCTGAATACCCAAATATTTCTCTTCATAAGCTGTTAAAGAAAATTTAAATCTTTTTTATAAAAACAATGGACAAGAAGCTGTGTATTTAAGGATTGTATTTCTAAAGGGTATTTTGAATAAATGATAAAGACAATACCAATAAAAGATAAAGATAATACTACTCATTTAGATCCAGAAGATATAACACAGTACACTACACTTGTTCAAGCTATAGATGTTTAATTTTAAAGAAATTAAAAAAAAAAACTTTGTTTCCATGACTCCTTCCAAACCGTGCCTTACCTCAAACCATCTTTCAACAGTGCATTGCAACCAGAGAAGGGATATATGAAGGACATACCTCAGGCCAGGTAGTATGTTCTCGTTGGTTTTTACAAAGAACCACTCTTTTTTTTTTCATATGTACAAAGGTCAACCTTCTGCTATGAAAATACCCACTAATTGTTTGCTAACCACACTGTAGTCCAGTTCCCCTCAAGGGCTTCATGTGGCAGTTTGGATGGGTATTTTCTGAGCAAAATGCAGAAGAAAATGTCTTTTCTCTTGAATCCTCAAGATTCCCATTTTATTGACTTTATTTATTGGGAATTCAGACAGAAATACTAGTTTGATAGGTCAAGTGATTGTTACTTCTGTCTGAAATTGTCTTATACCATTTTTATATGAATACTTGATATTAAACCAAAATATATCCTTTGGAAACTATAACAAGTTTGGAGAATGGGGGAGACTGACTGAAGAGGTGACTAATCAAGAGGCATTGTACTCATAAACTGATATATTAAATTGAAACTCTTTTGTAAAACTATTTAAAGATAACAAAACTTCTCGAAGAAACTATAGTGAGTTCAAATTTCTCATATTAACTATCTACAAAAACAAATATTAAAACAATTTAGATTTTGTCCTTGGTTGTCAGCATCACTTTAGAGACAAAACTCAAGGAAAATTTGTAACTTTAACAATTTAAGCGTGAGATTAAAGAGAAAATGTAAAGCAAAATGAAATCCTTGTTATAATTCCTAATGACTACAAAAGAAACTAATAAGGGAAAATGATATGTAATTGAATTAGACTAGCTTTAAAATGAAAATTCATATTTAAAAAAACATTTTAAAATCTCTATCCTATTCAGTATATTGCTATCTGATCTCAATTTGTTAACTTATTTGCCTGAGAATAAAGAAAATCTCATAGCTACAAAAACTCTTGAATTTATTTTTCTATTTGTTCCCTAACCTTCATCAGTTCACACAATTAAAGCATAGTCACATTAACTAGTAGGAAAGAGATGTTTTTTTAAAGCGGGGAAAATTTCAGCAGGAAAATGTCAGCCTTCATAATAGAAATAGAGCAACATTTAACCAGTGACACACTGAAAGTACTTAGGAATCCCTAAGGGAAAATAAAGGAGTAAAATGGGTGACAAACTCGAACAGGTATTCAGTAAGCAAATAAATAAAATGGAACATAAATTATTTCCCATCCAAATAGAAATAGGAGCACATATTTTTATGGAATAAAATTATAAGCAAAAGGAAGGCTATTTCTTGAAGTTTTCACCTATTAGTTCTGCATCCTCCATGTGTTTTGTCATAAGCATGGGAGGACAGTCATAAAACACACACTTTACCAAGAAAGCTAATGTTATCAGACCATTGCTCTCCAGCAACAAAGGCTTATAACTGTGTTTACTTCCTTGCTGAACTGGCTCCTATAGTGGAACCCTAAGACATTCGGCAGTAGGCAAAGGGTAATAATGAAAAATAGTCATATTATCAGACACAAAGTTGTGGATTCTGCGTGAGGAGTTTTCCAAGTGGATCTAGGCAAACACCAATACCCCATTGGACATTTGGGAGTGAAAAAGAATCATGAGTAAAATAACAGACCTTTGGGATTATAAAGAGGGAGAATGTGAAAAAAAATGAAAATAGTAGACAAATTGAAGCAGGAAGAGGAGATGGAAAACATGATTGTCTGCTCTCTTATACTTCAAAAGCCCTAACTTAAGTGTTACCTGTGATGCAAATGGGAGAGAAAAAACTTCAACTATTTTGTAATTGTGTGGGTCAGAGATACATTCAAACCAAAGGCTTAGAGAGATGGACACATTTTACAAAAGCAAATAGATGGTAGCATTACACAAAGTGAGGGTCAGGCCAGTAGAAAGAGGGAATGGCTTGAGACAGTGACTTAAAAGACAATGCAATCAGCAGATGAGTCAAAGGCCCATATTCAAAAAAAAATCCTTGTATCAGTCTAGCACTTACCAAAAAGTGTAAAAGAGGGAAGGCTGTATCTTTCATCCAACTCTCTCATTTTCTATTTGCAGTAGCAGAAAGGGATTAAAGGATAGGCCCAGGTCTGGTTAGGGAAGGACATAGGGTAGAATCCAGGTCTCCTTACACACGACAACAAGGGTTCAATTTGGCACAAGGTGTTTTTACTGAGTTCAAGAATTTCATTTCATGCATCAAGTAAATTAGAAGAGATTGACTTACTGGATTGTTGAATTAATCTGCAGTGGTTAGAGAGCTTAAAACTGTACGAAACTTGGTTTTCTCTTTTCTTCTCTTGATACTCTTCTTTTTCATTCTCATCTGATTCTGAAGAGCTGTTGCTGCTTTCATAACTGCTGTCACTGCTACAGTACTTCTGTCTTTTCATGATCTCAGTGCTCTCTGGCATTGAACACAAGGGCTAAGAGAGATGCATGTGTTATTTTGTTAGGATTCAAAAAAACGTTATCACCATAAAGAGTTGCTATTTTTAATTTCCCCCTAGTGCTTGCTGCTTTTCACTGAAGGCTGAAAATCCCCCTACACACTACTGCAGTAATGGCTTCTCAGACAGAGCATCCACTAATGGTAATGGTTCCAAAGAAGATGCTTTCCTAAATAATATAACTAGGGCATAAGGAAGAAATACTGTTTTACTACATGACAGTAATAAAGAACCACAGCATCCATAAACAAAGACTTAACAAAAATCAAGGAGAAATACCAAATATGAAAAGCACAAGCCTGATCAGTTTTTCTTCATTTCACATAGAAATGACCTATTAAGATTCACTCAATAAATGTGAAGGGGAGGAGAAAAGAGATGGGATGGACAGAGAGAATAAGAAAGCAACAGCCACCGAAGCCAGTATAAATAAGATTGCACCTTAAAGCAGAGTCTTCCACCCTGTCCACTTAGATCAGGGGCAACCAACAGAGAGGCACTCCTCATGTGACTAGTTCACTGTGGTATGAAATTACTTACTTATTCTTGATGCTGATAATTGAACTTGGTGGTATACACATGCTAATCAGGTGGTCTAGCACTAAGCTACACTTATCTCCTGCTGTTGATGTTTATAAGAATAAAATTTGCAGTTTATTATCTGCTTTCCAAATTGGTCATGGACAAATCCTGTCTTTTTAAAGGCTTCCTAACTTTGACACATAAAGTGTGGGCAGAATGGACTAACATGTTCTTCATTGCCAGCTATATAATGTTAACAAACTGATACAAGAGGAAAGCCAGTATGGCATGATTCTTTGGAGGACAGACACACACATAGAAGGGTAAATCTTCAACGATTCAAAATTCAAGGTATTATATTCCAGTATCTCTACCAGAATCACTTCCTTCCAATCTCCCAATTGATGTTTCCAGAGATGCCAGCTGAAGGAAGAGAAAAGAAGGGGGATGGGACTACCTCATTTCAGAAAGTGAAAACCAGCTAGTTTTGTAATCCAGTCACTTTAAGACTATTTGTTACACACACCAGATGCTTCCAACTCCTGGTGGGGGAAGTTCCTGCAGTTGTATACTAGAGGTTTGTTCTCTGTTAAATCAAACAAAACTGTTTCGATGTTAGCATACACCTAATGAAATCCTTTGGGTACCATGGGATTTCACTGAAAGAAGGTATATCCTCCAGTGTAACAATGGAGGATGAAAGATAAAGAGAGAAATAACATTTCAAGAAGTGCCTAGCATACATAGCAAGTCCAACCATGATCGTCTTAAAGGTACAGCCTTTGCAAAGGATAAAATAGAACCAACGCAGGAATACACTACGGTACCAGCTTGTATTTACACAGATGTTCACCTTTTGATGATCTAATATTAGGGAGCACTAACAATGTTCAAAGAGATATGCATAAAAACTTTATCAGTAAAACCATCATCAAACATTTTGATAGTCTAGAGGCCCTAGAGGAAGGATGTTTCCTCAGAAGTTTAACAGAGTGAGAAGAAATGATGGTACAATTAGCCTCACTAGGAGTGCCTTCCTTCTGCAAGCAAATAAATTTAAGTTTTCTTAAGGAGCTTGACATATGCAGTGAGTTATTCAACCTTGTAAAGAATCATATGGAATTTAGAGCTGAACCTCTAATGCATTGGGGACTTTCTGATAAATAAATTAGAAGTCACAGCAGTACCCTAACTATATAGTAGAATTGAAAACTGATATTAGCTTATGGGATAACCATGTTACTCATTTTCATGTCCAACTTAATTATAAAATCAGTTATATATAAAATGTAGATAGATATATACATAATAAAACAAATACACATGTACATAGCACAGGTCAAGAAAAATAACTTTCTTTGAGAACTTAAGTGACTTATTATTGTAAGTCACTTAAGTTATTCTAATATCAAAGCACATTTATGTTGTTTACATGTTGTCACAATAATAAACTATAATAAACTATGATTTTGAAATTTAAAAGGTAAATTGTATTTGTATGACTATTAATTGAATTGGGTCTCCAAATAATTACTTAAATGGTTTCTTAATAATGAGTCAGGATACCATTAAGACCCTTGCACATCCATGTTCATTGTTTCACTATTCAAAATAGCCAATTGTAAAAACAGCCCAGATGAGTAACTTACACAATGGAATTTTACACAGGCATTAGAAAGAATAACATTATGTCACCTGCAGGGAAATGGATGGACCTAGAACAAATCATGTTAAGTGAAGTAAGCCAGGCTTGGAGTGACAAATGTTTCCTCTCCTATGTGAAAGCTAAATCTAATATATACAGGGTCTGGATAAATTATACAGTACTCTAGGCATTCACACACAGTTCAAAGGTTCAATGCCTATGTTCATCTGATCATACAAAATAATATTTATCTAAGTGAACTCCAGGAATGTAAGCAAGAGGTTTTGTTCTTTGTTGTGGTTTTTGTTTTCTTTTCTTTTTGTCTGGTTTGGTTTGGGGTGGGGGAGGATAATGGAGGGCACAGAAATGGAGGGACAAAGGGTGAACAAATGAAGCAGGAGGAATGGGGTGAACTGGGAGAGAGACTGAGGGAAGAGGTGACATTTTCCAAAAAGAAATGTACTCCTTACTTCATTGATGTAACTGTAACCACTCTGTACATCACCTGTATAATATCATCCCTCTAAAACAGAAGTTTCATTTTGAAGCTTGACTCACTTCAAATCGTTAAGGTTAAAAGATATAAAAATGTTTTTACTTTAATTGGGCACTTCAACCACTTTAAAAACTGCTGGATTTAACGACAAGAACTATCCAATTCACTTCAACAAATACATTGTTAATTCTTTCTACTTGCCTAGAATGAAAAGGGTTGAAACTACAAACAATGTGAATTTGGCCCTCCATCAGGATGCCTTTTGTTGTATGACAAGTGTTTTATATATGAGTTAAACAAAAGAAAATGTAAGATGCCCAGGGGAACTTGCATTTGCCACATTCCGCCATGAACAGTGTCCCCAGGTATCACATATTGGACTTGTCAAGTTGCAATCTTTCATAGACAAAGCTTAGAAATCCCTCATTATTTCATAAAATGAAGTCCTGACCCATGAACTTATTCACTCTTGCAAATAGCCTGAATGCATTTTTTCAAAGAAATTATCAATTAAATATTCCAGAGAGCAATGCCTGACATCAAAGGTCTCCCAGACACATATTTCTCATTAGGCTCCCCTTGTATCATTCTATCTTCCAATAACCTTCCACTTGAATCGCACACAATGTAAAAATCTTTGTTTATACAACTCTCAATGGAGTATCACCTCCCTAAGTCTGTGCCTTCAATGTTCCTCTACTCCATTGTACTATTAAATTTGTACAGCACTTCTAATTTTTCAAGATCAAGTTCTAAAGCCAATGCCTTTATAAAGTCATCCATACTGACTATAGCATCTCCTATTCTTCCTAGGTGCAGCAATTCACTCTTTCAGGGCCTGCCACATGATATCCTGATTTCAGGCTTATCTTTCTAAGTGCTCTTCTACTAGATAATGTAGAATTATTACAGACACATTCAGCAAATTTAACTAATGGATGTTGAGTGCTTATTCATCTAACACAACTTCATACCACCTCTGACAAATAACTACTTGTAAATTCACAACTGCTCTGTGTTCAAGTGCTATTTTATGGGGGGAAAGATTCAAGTCGAAGTAGACTCACAAGGAAAGGCTTCACAGATAGAGCAAAGGTATAGCTAGATGAGGAAGGGGTTAGTAATCAACAAAGTAACAAATCAAGTATTGTTTGAAGCAGGCAGGCATTTCAGAGGCAAAGATAAGCATGAGGGCATGACAACTCAGGATGGCCTAAAGACGTTAAAGACATGGAGATGATTACATAAGGCTAAAGTGTAAAATAGGAAGAATGAGATGAAAAAGTTTCCAATGTGTCTCTCACTCAATACCTTCCTTTTGCACTAGTGAGGACTTTGACATATATCAGAAGAGCACATGGATTTCATTATCCCAGAGCAGATACAAGTGAAGCAAATGCCTTCTTGGTTTAGCATGCATAAAAGGCTCTTAATTATTTTTCCTGGGAAGAAAAAAAATTTATTTTTCCCATTTTAACTAACCCACTACCAATGTTTCTGTGTCAAAAAAAAAGATGAGGCTCCTTTTCAATGAGTCTGATTCCTTAAGTCTGATCACTGTCTCTAGTTGAAAAACTTGACATGAAGCTTAAAATGATGGTATTAGTTGTAGGTCCCTCTTAGAATGACTCAGAGGCCATCACTTATATGAGGAAAATACTAAAAACTGAAGGATACTAAGAAAAGAACATTTCTTCTGAGTATAAGACAGTGTCATCTTTACAATTCTACCTGAGCTGGACACATGGTGCCTTCAGTTCCTCAACAGCAGCATGACTCCTAGAAGGACAATATCAGGGGGGAGCCAAGCATACTTAGCAGTGTGCACGGTGATTCTAAGGAAAGAAGTGATACTGCACCTTTGGTCCTCGAGGCCTAATCGCTCTTCCCGTCAACTTTTCATCATCAATTTCACACTGTTCAAGAAGATCCAGAATATCTTCCTCCTTCGAAAAATATGTTAAGACTATAATCTCTGAGAGATTCCAAAGCTATGAATATTTATGAAATATTATATAGATAGCCCTAACACTATCCTGTGAGAAAAATAAATAAACCAGGCACTGGTAGCTCATGCTGGTAATCCTAGCTACTCAGGAAGCTGAGATCTGAGGATCCAGGTTCAAAGCCAGCCTAGGCAGGCTTTCTTATCTCCAATAAACTACTCAGAAAAAGCTGCAAGAGGTCCTGTGTCTCAAATGGTAGAGCACTAGCCTTGAGCACAAAGAGGCTCAGGAACAGTGCCCAGGCCCTGGGTCCAATCCCCAGAACTGGCAAAAACAAAAAAAGGAAGGGAGGGAGAGGAGAGGAGAGGAGAGGAGAGGAGAGGAGAGGAGAGGAGAGCGGAAGGGAGGGGAGAGGAGGGGAGGAAAGGGGAGGAGAGGAGAGGGGAAGAGAGGAGAGGGGAAGAGAGGAGGGGAGGGGAGGGGAGGGAGAGGAGGAGAGAAGGGGAGGGGAGGGGAAGGGAGAGGAGGAGAGGCAGGGGAGAGGAGAGCAGGGGAGGGGAGAGGAAGGGAGGAGAGGGGAGGAGAGGAGAGGGGAAGAGAGGAGGGGAGGGGAGGGGAGGGGAGAGGAGGAGAGGCAGGGGAGAGGAGAGCAGGGGAGGGGAGAGGAAGGGAGGAGAGGGGAGGAGAGGAGAGGGGAAGAGAGGAGGGGAGGGGAGGGGAGGGGAGGGGAGGGGAGAGGAGGAGAGGCAGGGGAGAGGAGAGCAGGGGAGGCGAGGGGAGAGGAGAGGAGAGAAGAGGAGAGGAGAGGGGAGGGAAGGGGAAGGAAGGGGAGGGGAGGGGAGGAGAGGGAGGAGAGCTCTTGCTTGTAGTCCTAGCTACTCAGGAGATTGAGATCTGGGGATGACAGTTCAGAGGCACCTTGGGCAGGAAATCTGCAAGACTCTCATCTCCAACAAAGTATCAAAAAAGGTGGAAGTGGAGCTATGGCTAAACTGACAGAGAACTAGCCTTAAGCAAAAAAAAGCTCAAGGACCACACCAGGCACTGAGTTCAAATTCCAGGAACTGCATAAATAAATAAATAATCATAACAAATTCTCTTAAAACTTCTACTAAAATCTGACCATATAAATAACACATGGCTGAAATATAGTTCACATTACTTCTTAAGCACAAATGAATCCTTTTGTTTCAGAATCTACTTAAATTTTAGAATATAATACATTAATAAGTTACCTTATTAAACGCAAAAATTTTCAGAAGCTCTAATTTTCTAGACTAAATTCTCATCCACTCCTATCCTAATTAATGCAAAATATTAAACCTCACCCTAAAAACTGATAATTGACCTACATGGTTCATTTAGAAACAATCTAATGTTAGAATCTGGTTAACAGGAACTACTTAATGAAACTCTTTACAAACTGTAATTACTGAATTGCTTTATGAAAGAGTTTCTTTCTATAGCTATCAATGGTCGAACATATACAAACTCTGCTGGCAATCTTCTCTTGGTATCTTCTACAATCATCTTGACATCAGAGGAAAATTTAAAAAGAAAACAAAACTCCAAGGGATGCAAACCAGAGCAAAAGTTGTACAGAAACAGCCATAACCACTGTTGCACAGTTATTTAGCCTATAAAAATATCTGAACATTATTTATATATTTATAACTTGTATTTCAACATCTCCTTTAAAAGGGACAGAGCCCAAGCTCTTAAGTAGTTCTGTTTCTATTTAGATAAAAGAGCACAACAGACAATGTTTTCATCCTAACAACTAGAAAAAAACATATAAACTAAGCAACACATATTTTAAAACAGAAAGCTGTATCTAGAAATCATATAAAGGAACTTTATTGCAGAGAGGAAGCAGGTTCTTTCCAAGTGAGCAGAGATGAGTAGCCACTTCTACTGTGGAATCCTTTGTCAAGTCAGGACAGAGGTAGGCAGGTCTACCATAGGCAAAGAATTTCTGTTGGGTTAAAGAAAATCCTCTTGAAATGTTCCCTTTTAGAACCCTGAAATATTCTAGTAAGAGATCTGGCTACTCTGCTACCATACCATAGAAAGAGAAAAATACACTCAACTCCAGGGTGTTCTGAACATCCTATTGGATCGCCTCAGACATAAGAGTTAAGCCATATTGGCATTCTAGGCCCAGTAGAGTACAAAGGCCTCTACAGTTCATATATGACTCATTCCAAGAAAAACCAGCAGAAGACCCAAGCAAGCAACTGTGGCCAGCAAAACAACATGAAGTGGTGTGTTATAGTGCATCAGAGACACCTTTCATTAAAGTAAGGAAAAAAGAGAAAGGAGGGGGTGGGGTATTTAATTACCACCCACTCTTACATACCAGTATGTCAGGTCTATATGGTATAAAGAAAAAAACCACTTCACAATCTTTGTTAGAATTGAAATTTTAAAAAGCACAAAACATTAACTCATTGGATTTCTCAATCCTGTGCCATGTACCAATCTATGTAGGAAGGTGTGTTATTATAATGATACTATAATATGAATCTCTCTGTTCACAACTTGTCTGATTAGTATCTTTAGAAAGTCATTTGATTTCTTACAAAATCTTACCAATTGTTCAAATGGAAATCTGGAAACATTTTTACATCCAAGACTGGGGTGAGTTGTTTTTAAAGACATACAATTTGGCTTTTTTTTCCTTTCAATGTATAAACACTTTTTTTTTTCTTACCTTCATCTTTTTCAAAGGATTATTTAGCTCTCGTTGGAATGAAGCTGCTCTTCCTGAAAGAAAGGTCTGAAAGGCAACAGCTAACAAATTTTCATACTTTTCAAGTAATGTTTTATCTTCAGGAGGATAAATTCGTCTACAATAAAACCAGATAAACCCATTTGTATAAAAGACAAGAATCCAATGTATATCCTACAAAACTAAAAACAGTGAGAGAAGGGATAGGTAGGGGAGGGATTGGGTGGGAATTCTGAAAGGGGTGACATTGACCAAGATATGTTGTATTTGTGAACTGCTTTGCTAAGTGGCAACTCCTTTGTACCGCTACTTGAAGATAATTTAAAAGTTTTAAGACTAAATAAATAAAACTAACAAAAGAGGGGGGGAAATGGGAAGCTCTCATAGTTCAATAGTTAAGATCAGCTGTTTACATAACCATTGCCCTCTGCTTTGTTCTATTACTAGGGGCTAGAAATGGAGACAGGCAGCTATGAGAAGTTCATCAATTTTCCATTGTTACATAAATTATGGGTTACCTAGAAAGCATCATTAAACAGCATAGTTACAAAAGATCCAGTATAAGGGTTTGGTCGTGGGAAAGTTGTGGAAGCCAATTGATATAGGTGATAAGCAAGAAGGGTTAAGTTCTATTTTGGTGTGGTTATTGAAGGACCCAAGCAGACAGCAGTAGTCTTGATGATTTCTGTTTGGGGTAACTGAATGAGAACAGGGTGGGACAAGGTGAAAGGCACGTGTTCTTCTCATTACTTTGTAGGCAGGAAAATAATTCTTCTTCCTTCACTCACCTTTCCAAATCCTGGTGAGACAATGTTAAAGCTTAAGGAGCAAAACAAGCTCTCCTAAATCACAAGGCACTTAGGGATGTCCTTTTGATTGTATCAAGGGTAATCTTATGATTATCCAGTCAACACAGTCTACAACCCTGGCTACTCTTCTAACTGGCTCTTTCACATATTTCTCTTATTTTCCTGGTTCCTGAGTATTTGGATTTAAAACAAAGTACAGCAACCACTACACATCAGCAAAAAGAGTGTTACAAAATGTTACTTTCTTAAAATACCACATAACCAATAACCAATTATATTCACAGAAGAACAGTAGTTTAAAAAATCTGAGAGGCATCCCAGAATCTAGAAGGCAGGAGCTGTCTCTCATATCAGAACCATCTGCCTGCTGACCACCTTTTCTTTCCTGAAAGATCTTAAACAGGAAGCTCTCTCTCTCCAGGTGAAAGAACAGTGCTCAAAATATGATTTTTAAATGAAAGAACAGTTTCTAAAAGGATGAAAAATACTGAATGATTTCTCTGTCTCTCAATTTTTTCCATCTAAATAAAAATGGTAGCATAGTTACCTGTAATTCCCCATGTGTCGATTTTCATGTTCTTCTCGGGAGACCTGCTTTCGTACTTGAGCAAGTCTCTCTTTCTAGAAATGAAGACATTTTTACAAATTAAACCCATGGGTCATGCAAATCAAAATGAGTGTACTTTGTTTAAATGTTCACACCAGGCTGCAGATATAGCTGAGTGGTAAGAGCACTTTCCTAGCATACATGAGGCCCTCAATTTGATTCTCAGTACTGAATGTACATGTGCAAAGCACACATATGTACACACACACACACACATACGTATATACATATATACATGCATGCATGCATGCATACATACATACATACATACATACATACAATACAGTGCTCATACCAATTCTTCTTTCCGCCTCTCCAACTGGTGTCTCTGATACTCCCAGTCAGAAGAACCAGGTAAGGGCTTTCTTATTGAGTTCTGACCATATAGCCTCTTTTGAGCCTCAGCTTTTTGCTTGGCCAGGTTTCTCCTTTTATCACTGGTCCTAAAATTCAAAACACAAGACCACATTTTAGAGTCAACAAACACACTTATTAGTCCTATAAGAAGAACTGGCAGAAGAAGCAATATAGTAAAGATTGAAATCAAAGTTTATAAAATTTATTATTAATCCAACTTTGGTCTTGAAGAATTAGATGGGCCTAGTTTCAAAATCCATCCTAAAAACTTAGTAGCTCTGTAATCTTAGATGGGTCAATTAAATGCTGAATGTTTCTCATCTACAAAATGCTCAGAATAATGCTATGTCCCTCCCAAAAGTCTTTTAAAGATCAATTTAGGTAATTAAGAAATGTGTTTCTCTTCTCCATCTTCAACAAATCATTTACCTATAGGCACTCTCATTTATATTGACACTTGTAGTATATTTTCAGTTAGGACAGAAATCCCAAGCCTGAGCCATCATTGGCTTGAAAAGAGTGTGCACAGTCCTCTTTCTATTTTCTCAATCATAAAAATTTCATTACAACTCCGATTTGTACATAAGTCTTATTGTGGGATTTTTTTTAACGTAAATAGTGTTTCTCTCTCTTCCCTCCCATGTAACTAGAACAGTAATTATGAGGTCCTCCATGACTTTCCAGCTCACACTCTTACAAGCCACAGTGAAGGATCTATCAGGTACAGCATGGGACCCTGAAGAAAAGGAAAAGAAAATCCAATTCTGCCCTCAGCTATCTAGTACCAGTCATGGATGTAAAACAAAGAGAAGCAGGTAAGAAGGCCAAATGACCAGCTTCTACAGCAGAAAGATATGAAGAGGTGCTACGTTGATATAAAACCTCATTCAATTAATCAAGAAGATCATACAAAATATAAGGCCATGGCCCTAGACATTCAAAGAGCCAGTTTGACTCAATCTATGGACTACCTTCAAAACTCCAACTTACAAACGTGCCAGGAAACAAAACTGTTCTCTTTCATGATATCATTGAAGCTGCTGTGGCAGAATAGGAGATGGAAGCAGGAAAGAAGCTAATAAATAGTCAAAGACACATGCGATCTTAAATTTGGAGAGAAGAAGTAAATGACAGTCATAGCTCTGACAGGATACAGTTAGTTACAATAAAGGAAAGAGTGAAGAAGAGCTCCCAGATTTCTACCCTGGACCCTCATGTAAAGATGGTTTGGGCAGTAACAATGCAAACAAAATATGAAGAACTAGTTTGAGATGCTAGAGAGAGGAAATTTTCTTTATTTTGGGATATTCAATTCTAAAGAATACAGTCTTCTTAAAAATGCTATCTCTCTTTCTCTCTCTCTCTCTCTCTCTCTCTCTCTCTCTCTCTCTCTCTCTCTCTATATATATATATATATATATATATATATATATATATATATATATGGGATAGATTTAGCCTCTGTGAGGTGAAGATATGTGATATCACAAGCAATTAAAAAGCCAAAAACCAATAACCCAGCAGGAGGAACATCACTGAACAAGAACACAATTCAACTTTGGTTATGTTGAATTTAATAGCCATCAGAACATTCATCCATTCATTGTTATTTATTTTCTTGCTCAATATAAGTTTTCTGAGTTTTTTGAGCAGCTACAGGACCAGAAACATCCAGTATACATGGTTAGCAGAAAACTGACAATTCAAAGACAAGAGCTCCAGCCTGGGTCAAAGCTAGCAAATGGCACCCCAATCTATCTATACCTCGATAGCATTCTGTAGAATACAAACTCTATCATCATCCCTACAAATGATACAACACACACACACACACACACACACACACACAAACACACACACACTCTCTCTCTCTCCCCACTCTCTCTTTCTCTCTCTCTCTGAATGAAACTAACATGAAAGAAAAGAGAGTTGAGGCAAGAACCCAATAGAGAAAAATGAGACAAAGAAGGTGCTAGAAGAAATACAGAGGTGTGCTCAAAGTGAAGTGAAACTCCCACTAGTGTCATAGGAATCCAGAGAACAAATATTTAAGTCCAGGCTATTATTAAACACTTCAAGTTTGTATCCCATGAATTCGTTCTTTTTTGAACTCTGGGCCTGAGTGCCTCAGCTCTTCAGCTCAAGGCGAGCACTCTACCACTTGAGCTACAGCACCACTTCCGGTTTTCTGGTGGTTTATTGGAGATAAGACTTTCACGGACTTTTTGCCCGGGCTGGCAAAATCCTCAGATCTCAGCCTCCTGAGTAGCTAGGATTATAGGCGTGAGCCACTAGCACCTGGCTCAGGAATCAGTTCTAAATAAGGAATAAATAATTCATTTAAATTTAATCTGATTAATGAGCATTTAAGACATGGGATTTATGGTACTGTGATTTTTCTTCTAGATTCTATTTTAATGAGTATAATAGAAATAGGAACAGGACTCTTCTTACCAACCCAGGAACACTAACACAACAGAAAATGTATTGGCTAATTGTTCTGCTTATAGGCACGCTCATAGTTTGTTATCTCTAAAGATTCCAAGGCTAATGTTTTTTAAAAAATTCTGAATCAGAGCCAGGCACCAATAGCTAATGCTAATGCCTATAATCCTAGCTATGTGGGATGCCGAGATTGGCAAGAGGCCAGTCCACATAGAAAAGTTAACAAGCTACCTTCTCAAATCAGAGCTGAGCCCTATGGTGTGTGCTTGTTATCTGGGCTATAACAAGAAGCCTAACACAGATCATACCCAGCCATGAAGAGAATAAGAATCTATCTCAAAAAAAAAAAAATGTATAGGGCATGGCTCAATGGCAACTGAGCCACCTAGCAAGTGTGAGTACTCTGACAAAGTGAATACCACTACCACCAAAAATTTTAAAAAGAAAAGAAAATTCTGAATCTAAGCTGAGCCACTGTGCTCACAGCAGCCATGACAAGTTATCCTGAGCAATAATACACTTTTCTAAAGTCATACACCTAAGCATATGTTTGTAAATGAACTTTGGGTATTTATGGAGCCATGTAAGTTAAGTGCTATGCTAAGGTATGTGGAGAACTGCAAAACATACACTCTAACTTCAAGGAGCTTAAATCACATGGAAAAGTCAGCCCTGCCCAGAGCATAAGAGAGCAAGCAAAGTGGTACGCTATAAAGTAGACTATAAATCTTTCTAAAGTTCAAGAAAAGGAAAGATTAATTTGGGTTAAAAGGAAGATTTCATAATAAAGATCTGGCATACAGTAAGAGAAGGCATTCTGGATAGGCAATAGAATAAATCATCAGTAAGAAGAAGTGATCAGGTTATGTGAAAAAAAAATGAGATAATCAGCCAAACTAAAATAGTTGAAGAATAAAGGAAATAAGATAGAAGAGTCATGATTACATTATACTATGGAAGGACCTTAGACCAAATGTTGGCAAGAAAAATAAAAATATAGAAATACAATGAAAAAAATAATTCCAAGCCATCTGACTAAAACACAGAGAAGCTTTATGGAATCACAGAAAAAAATCTTCCAACATTAAAATGATCCATAGAGGATTAGTCCTATATTATTTGATAAATACACAAAAATTTTGCCAGTGTTCCCCATTCCTGTTTAGTATGTTCAGCATAGACCCAGCTACAGAGAAACAAATCCAACACACCCGATCCATAGCCTTCCATTGGGTGGGAAACAAGGTACACCCATAATACAACCTAACTGGCAAGTGCTCTTGCTGAACTCTCTATGGAGAAAGATTCAAAAGATGAACTTCATATTTCCCTTAGTTTTGGTATTGAACAATCCAACGTGTTTATGTGTATGTATATATATATATATATATATATATATATATATGGTGTGTGTATACATATAGTATGTATATATAGCATATATATATACCATATATACTATACCATATGTAATATAAAGGAATTGGAATGTTCAATATATATAACTATATCATATACTATATTATATACATAGTATATATATATACAATATAATGTATATATATTCTTGAAAAGGATCAAAAAGATCCATAGATAACTTCTGAATTGGTATTATCATTTATAAAGCCAAAAATATGCCAAAGAAAACCTAAACTATGCAACAAAGATGCATAGGCCCATTTCTTAAATTATCCAAAATATTTAATGCATTTGTTTTTGTTTGTTTGTTTGTTTGTTTGGGGGGGGACTGACGGGGGTCTGGTCATGGGGCCTGAACTCTGGGCCTGGGCGCTGTCCCTCAGCTCTTCAGCTCAAGGCTAGCACTCTACCACTTGAGCCACAGAACCACTTCAGGCTTTTTTCTTTTTGCTTATGTGGTGCTGAGGAATCGAACCCAGGGCCTCATGCATGCAAGGCAAGCGCTCTACCACTGAGCCACCTTCCCAGCCCTATTTAATGCATTTGTATATGAACCAAACTAAACTCATTTCCTTATTTTCCACTCATTTCTTTTATAACTAAAATAGAAGTAGGATTTAGACAGGCCAGTATTTCATCAGACCAAAAAGAAACCACATTGAACATGCTAAACTTGTTCATGTGTTCATCCATTTTTTTAAATGATGCTTTTTCACATAAAGCTACTTCTCAGTTCAGTACCTGCCCTTCTAGACTTCCTGAATGACAATCAGAATGAAGTGAAATAGGAAAACCCCAGGCCTAAATGCCTTAGGAGTCCTTGAATCCAACACCCTACGTTCTGTCCACTGTTTTTGTTGGCAGTTTGAACTCGGGGCCTTGCACTTCCTAGGCAGGCTCTCTACTATGGTGTCTTGCCACCAGCTCTGCTATATACCAGTTATTTTTAAAATAAGGTCTTGCTTCCTGACAAGCTCCTGGACAGCAGTTTATTTTATACTTCTGTTGAAAGGGATGCCTATAAGCGTTTCTGCCTAGGTTGGCCTTAAGCTACAATCCTCCCCATCTCAGCCTCCCACATAGGATTACAGGTGTAAGCCACCAGTGCCCAGCTTTGTGCAAATCCTTACAATAACAAACAATTCACCATTTCACACAGTAATGCAGTAAACCTTATTTTATTTTTTACATCTGATTATGTAGTCCAGACTAACCTCAAACCTTTTGATCCTCCCGATTCAACTTTTGGAATGCTGGGATTAGAGACATGTACAACCACACTGGGCTCCATTGATTTAAACATCTACCTAATGTCTTTTATAATGAGCCAAAAGCTTTTCATATGTAAAATTCATACTGATGTGCACTGCAGCTGGCCCACCACGGCACCCACCAAGCATTTCTCTCAAATGCTGTATGTGGTTTTCAGTGAGAAAACCAATCCTCACTGAACAACTAGGCGCTTCTCTTTTGTTTCCACAGTAGCATGGCATAGCGGGAAAGCCTAGGAAGGAAAAGGGAAGAATTCCCCATTTGAGATTTCCTGAAGGACTCTCAATATTCTACCTTCTTTTTTTATTTTAAATTTTTTTATTGTGAAAATACTGTACAGAGGGGTTACATTTACATGGGCAAGATAATGAGTACATTTCTTATCAAGCATTTCTTATCCTCCTTTGTTTACCCTTCCCATCCCTTCCCATCCTCCCTCCCCCCCCACCCAATCCTCCCCGCCCCCAACTTATAAAGTTCGTTTTCGACATGACAACTTGTATTTCTCATTGTTGCAACTGGTCCACCTGTATCCTTATTTAAACGATTTGTTTTTCCCCTTCCCCTCCACAAATTATACCGACATCAAATACAGTGAAAGCAGGGGTTATACTGTGGGGGAGGGACATACAAAGCAACAAAGAAATAATCTTATAATTGTGTTAGAAACAAATGCATGAAAGAAAAAAACATTTAAAATACTTATCTTAGGGTTCATTTTCCTAACATCACCTTATCTGACCTTTTCTGCTTGACTCATACATATACTAGATATTGCAAATAAGGGAAATCATGGGACTTATGTTTCTTTGGGCTTGGCTTACTTCACTTAATATAATTTTTTCCAAGTCTTTCCATTTCCTAACAAATGGGGCAATGTCATTCTTTCTGATGGAGGCTTACTTCATTGTTGGTGGGAGTGTAAACTTATTCAACCACTTTGGAAAGTAGTATGGAGGTTCCTCAAAAGACTCCACATAGAGCTCCCCTATGACCCAGCAGTCCCACTTTTGGGCATTTACCCAAATGTTTATAAACAAGACCACACTAAAGCTACCAGCATAACCATGTTTATTGCAGCATTATTTACCATAGCTAAGATATGGAACCAACCCAGATGCCCCTCAGTAGATGAATGGATCAAGAAAATGTGGTATATATACACAATGGAATTCTATGCCTCCATCAGAAAGAATGACATTACTCTACCTTCTTGAATGCAAGCTAGAAACTCAAAGACGCTTTTCAGTTCAACTTCATCATCCATGTTACATAATTACGCCACCGCTGTGACTTAAGCACGTGTACCACAAGGACTTTGTGAGGGAAAGGCAGGAAAATCAACAACTACGTGAGGTTAGCAGGCAGTTGTGGTGCACACTCATATCAGGCTGAGATCTGAGGACTGCAGTTTGAAGCCAGCTTGGGCACGAAAGTCCATGAGGCTTATATTTCTAATTAACCACAAAAAAACCCAGAAGTGTAGCTGTGGCTCAAGTGGTTTAGCACTATCCTTGAGGAAACAACACCACCACCTTAGGGACAGCATCCAGGCCCCCTGAGTTCAAACCCTGGGACTGTCACCACACACACACACACACACACACACACACACACACACACACACACACACAACTATATGAGTTTAAAGACAGATTGTATTATAACGGATAATTTTCATATGCAAACCTTTATGCCAAATGAGGGTATGAGACCCAAACACTGGAGGAAGTCTGTACAGTACCTGATGTTCAGCAGTTTCAGTGCATTGAGCAACACTCCTCTTTTGACATCGTAGTCTATTTTCTGATCAGTTCCGAAACTTGGGGCTCTGTTAATCTAAAATTTGCAAAGTACACAATGAGGGTAGCCCAATGGCAGAAGGTCAATAAATATTCAACGCATGTTTGTGAGTCTTCTATCAATAGTAAGCTCTACGATAAAGGTCAACATTCGACATGGTGGATGGCCCATCATCACAGCTTTACCCCTACACCCCTACTGGCCAAGGGAATGCAGACAATTGCTTGTGAGCATCAACCCCTATGTCAATTGTCTTCAGCTGAGGATGTTGATTCACTGACAGCATTACCTGGCCATTCTCTCTTAAGCCACAATCTTGTGTAATCTAAGTTTTAGCTTAGGAAAGTTAATAGTGATTTATATTGACAAAAAGCTGAAAGGAGAGTAATAATGATGATGATAACTGTAAACATCTATTTATCAAGCACATTGAAATACCATCACATCTTCTTGATGAATTCATCTATGGCTGCCTAGAAAAATTAACTTTCTTTCTTTCTACCTTCCTCAAACAATAATTTCTCAATTTTCATTTTGAAAGGCCCTGACTCTTGAAGGTAGCTATAGACAAACCTCAATACCATTTTCTAATGGTATAAAGATGAGTAGGAATAAATAAGCTAGATATGTGACTGTCCTGCAATCTGGCCTTATCCATGTCCAGAAATTCATCAAGGTGAAAGAAATAATGGTAAATGTCTTAAAATCCATTAAAAAATAATCTACTACTTTTATTCATCAAGGGCTGGAGTACATTACTTTTGTCTTTGTTCCCGCTGAATTTCACCAGTGTTGTAGTGAGGATTAACTGACTTAGCAGGTAGTTAAGAAAATTGTTTCATTAAATCAGTTGTTTGCTAGTAAGCAATGCTACACAGCTTAGTTCCTTGACCACCCATCTACCCTCGGGGTTGTTCAATGAAATTAAGTGCTACCAGTTGTAATGACGCAAAGCCATCACCCTAGAGGTGAGATGACGGACCATGTGAATTCCACAACTGGTACTGGAGGACACACAGCATTGCACTTGAACCCTGTCCAGCATTACCATGTGTCTAAGTACAAAGGTGGTACAGGTTAGCAACAAAACAACAACAACAGAGAGTAAACAGGAAGAACACAACACAAAGGATCTCATGTAACAGCACTACCTAGTGTGTTATTTAACCATTTGGTGAAGAGTATTCCAGATACTATCTACTCATACATATTCACACAATTTATGTAATCTTCTAAATGCATCACATACAATCCACTTTTTTTTTTTGAAACACAGTGAGTGTGTTCCCCCCTGAAGGGTGCACAGCAGCTCTTCCAGAAGCCGTCAGATCAGATACTCACTTCCCTGTTGGTAGCTGACTGAAGGTGATGGGCTAATTCCCTTTCTCTGATGTGCTCTCAAAGACAAAAGAGCCTGCATATGATTTGACAATACCATTATCCCAGGTGAGTTTGAGAAACAGAGTTTATGATTCCATTACTTCAAAGCTCTAAGCATTTCCTCTCACAAGTTCAGAGAAAGGGGAAAGTAATAAATTTATTTCCTATGAAAAAGCTAAAAGCTTCTACCAGATGAATTCAAATCTCTGACGAATTCAAATCTCTGGAATTTATGAGACAATTAACGATAGTGCTGGTGCCTCATAGAATAAGATTATAAAACAACATTGACAACTGGGTGCTAGTGATTCATACCTATAATCCTAGCTACTCAAGAGGCTGAGATCTGAGGATCATGGTTCAAAAGCCAGTCTGGGGAGGAAGGCTTGTGATTCTTATCTCCAATTAAGCACCAAAAAGCCAGAAGTAGAGCTATGGCTCAAAGTGGTAGAGCGCTAGCCTTGTGCACAAAAGCTCAGGGACAATGCCCAGACCCTGAGGAAGTCAACCCTCCCCCTGCGCCTTGCATCAGCACAAAATAATAATAATGGTAATAATAGTAATCAGCTTATAAAGAAGTTAAATTAGTAAATACTATTAACATTCCAAAGCTGCTTTCTTTTCAGAACAAGGTCAGCCATTTCATGTACATACCAAGGCCTCTGCAGCGGTCCGTGCTCTTCCTCTGCCCAACAGCAATCCTCTGACCTTCATGCTAGTTTTTCACAGTCCCCAATCTGTGCCCCAATTCTATAGCCTTCAAAACTCAACTCCAGTGTTGTTGCAAGGACATTTGTAAAGCTTTAGTACACACAGTTACACAGAGAGATGAATCATTTTATTGTTGATCCTGTGTCCCTAATTATAACTATTTCTATCAAAAAGAATAAAAACACCCGAGTCATTAGACCACAGTATTTGATCTGATTCGTCTTATATCCCCACACCTAGTACAATGACTAGTAAGTAACTTAGTGAGTAACTTTTTAACTTACGAGTAAAGTTTTAAAAGCATACTCAACAAAATTTTTCATTCCATAAATTATGTTCTATGCTTGAAAAGTTCTTCAGTTTTTCCACTCCTAACATTATTTGAGATTATTCTAATTTGCTAAAACTTTGCAGGTGTACTGGTGCACACCTGTAATTCCTGGCATAGTCAAGACAGGCAGAAGGATCATGAGTTCTAGGCCAGACTTGCTACATGGCCAAGCCAGACAAAAAAAAAGAGGCTTTTCACATTCTCGGAAGAACCTTCTATTTTTTTCCACTTGGTGGCGCCAAAAGGTTTTTAATGATGTATATCAGCAGTGCCACTACAATTTCTGCTGGAAGCAAAATGCAAAGCAAGATCTAAAAATGGTTCATTTAACTCCTTCAATATACTAAATGTTCATTATACACAGGTTTTGATGACTGCAGAGTTTTTAATGAGTCTGTGGAATGATGGAGAGGATAAAAGATGGAAGAAACAGAGTACTTTCAGCCTTTAAAAAACATTAAGCAATTCAGCCAGTCAATTCCGATTTAGCAATCTAATGGAGAGCTTTGGTGAGGGAAATGCTTTTTTAAAAGAAAACTAAAATATTTATAAAGCCATTATCCCTCTAATGATTTCAGACTCTCCTCTTCATGTGCATGCCTTCATCTCTCCTCCCCATCAGGATGAAGGACAAGTAGCAGAGGCTGGAAGAAAACACAGCTAAGGGTAGGAAAAGACTACTGCAGACAAAGCAGTTCATCTAAAGAGGAAAACTGCAGGCCTTAAGAAGATGAAGTTTCCATAGATCACAGCAAAGTTCTTTTGTATCCAGGGGATGTGGAAGCAAAAGATAGGCAAACCTACTCAGGTGTCATTCTCTTGGGATTAAGGATAGACAAAAAAGAAAGAAAGAAAGAAAGAACAAACAAACAGCTAGCAGGGCATTCTGTCTCTTAAGAAATATAACACAATATTAACTCATAGGTGAGTAAATAAGCACACACACACACACACACACACATACAATCTATCTTATTCTGATCTCACCTATCATTTATTCAACTTGACTATACAAAAATTAACATTACAGATACAACTTCCCATTTCAAAATCACTAACAGATCATCAATTTAAAATGAAAGTCAATTGCTGTTATATCTTGTATAGCAATAGCAATATTTTCCTTTAAAAGCAATGAATTCTGGTGGATCATGCCTGTAATCCTAGCTACTCAATAGTCTTAGATCTGATGATCACAGATAGAAGCCAACAAGGGCAGGAGAGTCCATGAGATGCTTTACTCCCTTAAAGCACAGAACTTGTGCTATGGCTCAAGTGGTAGAATGCTAGACTTGAGCAAAGAAGCTCAGGGACAGTGCCCAGGCAGTAAGCTCAAGCCCCAGGACTGGCAGAGAGAAAGAGAGAGAGAGACAGAGAGACAGAGACAGAGAGAGAAGGAGGTAGGGAGGGAGAGAGAGAAGAGAAAGAAAGAAAAGAAAGAAAAGAAAAAAAGAAAGAGAAAGAAAGAAAGAAAGAAAGAAAAGGAAGAAAGAAAGAAAGAAAGAAAGAAAGAAGGAAAGAAAGAGAAAGAAGGAAAGAAAATTCTGCCAACGTTGTTGGGATATGTGATATTTTGTGCTAATTGCCTAAACATAGTATTTCAATGGCCATGAGAAGACAGGTCAGATCAGGGAGTTGAAAGCAAATTGCTGTATGAAGTCTGGCTAAAGAAGAAAACTTCTAAGGTTCATTATGGGTAATAGAAATATAGGTATGAACAACAAAAATCCTATACAAAGCTAATTTTTTCCTCCTTTACATTAATTTTTATTTTCTAAATGCTATTATGTGACCTATAACCAAAAAAATATTATGAGCACTTATTTGTCCAAGGTGATTAACAAACCTAAAGGCAGTACAGACTAGACATGAGAGAGGCCAGACAAGCACCAAGAGAATCTACGCCACTTGGGGTACTGAGCACTGAATACTGACTGATAAACAAATTGGAGCCCTTTCCCCCTGGGAAGTTTCAAGGGAGAAGGGAGCCTTTACGGGGAGCCCAGGCCTTCACAGGAAGGAAAAATAATATCTAGAGCTCACCAATTGGTAGGAACCATAAGGTAGAGAGCACAAAGCAAGCAAGTAGCTACTCAGTAAAAGCAAACCCACATTTATACTCTCTCTTGGGGCTAGAAATTCACTAAATGCTCATTTTTTTAAATTGTGAAAATATCGTACAGAGGGGTTACAATTACATGGGCAAGGTAATAAGTACATTTCTTATCAAGCATTGTTGCCTCCTCCTTTGTTTCCCCTTCCCATCCCTGCTCTCCCATCTACCCACCCCTCCCGCCACCCTGCACCTCCTCCTGTGCCAAAGTTGTAAAGTTCGTTTTTCGACATAGCGTCTTGTACATCTCATTGTTGCAGTGGGTCCACCTGTATCCCTATTTAAACAAGTTGTTTTTTTTCCCTCCCTAAATGCTAATTTTAGAAAAGTACTATCACTCATTTTTAACTTCCCTAATCTAAAACTTTGAGCATGCAGGGTCCTAGGTCTGAGAGAGTGGCCAGGTAACGCTATCAGTGCACATGAGCACTCATGACTTTGGCTGTGGTAGGAGATGGTGTTCTCAGGAAGTGCTCTGCAGTTCCATCACCCCCACCCCTAGGGTCATGATAGAATGTTTCTTTCAGAAGGAGAAGTAGGGATAGAATGATGAGGGATAATTATTGAAGAGAAATTCTTTTTTATTTCCTTTATTGTTATTTTAGAGAATTCTTAGACCTATTCTAGCCACTGAGTCTTCATTGTGTTCCTCCTGTATACCATATTTAGGCTCCATTCTTGTCAGTAAATGAGAATAAAAAAAAATTGAGCCTGGCACTGATGGCTCATGCCTGTCATCCTAGCTACTCAGGAGGCTGAAGTCAGAGGATCATAGTTCAAAGCCAGCTGGGTAGGAAAGTCTGTGAGACTCTTAGCTCCAATTAATCACCAAAAACCAGAAGCAGAGCTGTGGCTCAAGTGATAGAACTTTTACAGCTCAGGGATAGCATCCAGGCACTGAGTTCAAACCCAGGGCCATGGGGAAAAACCCACACATACATTTGTTTTACTACATAAAGTATGTTGATGTACCTAACAGAACCCCAGATGCAATCCAACTATACCAAAGACAGAGATGGGAGACTCATGGTCTGAGGGCAAGTCCTAGTAAAAGCCTGAGATGCTACGTGAAAAAATGACTAAAGCCAAAAGAGTTGGAAAGTGGCTCAAATGGCAAACCATCTGACTAGCAGGCAAGAAGCTCTGAATTCAATCCCCCTCTCCCCCTACCCAAAAAAGAACTGTCATAACCTCTTCTTTCTTAAAGAAAGAATACTTTACCTCCAGAAGCCATGGCTTTAGTTTTCTATCCAGCAAAATATCAAATCCCAGCACTTCAAAGCAGACGCTTTCGCTTCCTGGAGGCTGGCCAGGTCTGCACATTCGATACGCATGCAGGACGTGAGGTTCTGCCACAATCAGAGTCTTTACCACCAATTCCTATGAAGACCGCAATAAAGAGAGAAGATGCCTTACCTGCCTTACACACACACACACACACACACACACACACACACACACACACACACACACACACACACACACACACACTTCAGCTGTCAGTGCCCTTCTTCCACAAATACTTCTTAAACCTATTATTCATGTTCTTCCTCCTCAGCCCCACAGACCAGTACATGCCTCTCCTGTTGTATTTACATTCTGTGAATGACTTGTGTGCATTTTTCCCTTTTAGTCTCCACACTTTTTGGGTATTGGAACTTTGTCTTATATGATATGAATTTGAACTACCAACCAGATATAAGCTCATGTTGTTCACTGAATGAATGTTTGAATAAAGAATTAAAATTGTTTCTTTCCTTCATATGCAAACCCAAGCTCTCTATCTTCTTAAATAATTTCTTTCCGCATTATATCAGCTCTCCCTGCAACTCTTCCTGAAAACCACATTGAATCATTTAATAATCCATGTTAATCTCATCCTCACCTCGTTTTTCCGCAGGTTTCTTTCAGACCATTCTTTTCACTTCATTTGTCTTCATGTGTTTTTAATGTATGTTTAATCAGCCTTGCACCCACTTGCAAGTTTGTCTTTTAGATGCATGACTCTTTTGGGGCTCATATAACTACTACTACTCCCCACTGTCTACCAAGTTTGGCCTAAAATTTAGCCTAACACATCTTCTCAGCAGTTATTTCCTGCAAACCTCCAACAAACCACACATGACACTATGCACCACCTCTCACAAACCCTCACCAATGTTCACATCACTATGCCTTGACTGCACTTTGTTCACACTTAGATTCTGTCTCTCCCGCCACTACTGACAAAATCCCACTTGTCAAGATCTGCTTAAAAATGCTCTTTATCTGCCCAGTGTAATCTATTCTTTAAAATTCTTGGTGGTGTTTTAAATTAATGCTGAGGCAAGATGATTACAACTATGGGATAATCTTACTGAAATATCACTCCAAAATTTAGTAACATCATGTTGATTTGCTTGTAGGAATTCTGTAAACCATTTGATGGAACGCTTGCTGCCTTTGTCTTCTGTTTCATCTCGCTCAAAATGCTCATTATGCTTATTCACGGAGTAGTTTGTCAGATGCATGTATAACTGGGTCTGTAACAAATGAGAATCAAAGTCATTACCCTCTATGAGATTCTTCAAATCTGTAGTCTCACAGGAAAAGAAGGAATTCAAAGACCAAAAACAACTTTAAAGCTAAAATTATACAGATTGCTGGAGTCAGTGGCTCATGACTGTAATCCTAACTACTCAGGAGGCTGAGATCTGAGAATCATACTTGGAAGCCAGACTGGACAGGAGAGTCCATGAGACTCTTATCTCCAAATCACAAAAAATCCAAAAGTGGAGCTTTGGCTCAAGTGGTAGAGTGTAAGCCTTAAGCAAAAAAGAGCTCAGGGACATCACTTAGGCCCTGAGTTCAAGCCACAGGACTGGCTTAAAAAATACTTATACAGCTGGGCGCCAGTGGCTCATGCCTATAATCCTAGCTACTCAGGAGGCTGAAATCTGAAGATTGCAGTTCAAAGCCAGCTCGGGCAGGAAAGTCTGTGAGACTCTTATCTCTAATTAACCACCAGAAAATCAGAAGTAGCACTGTGGCTCAAGTGGTAGAGCACTCACCTTGAGCTGAAGAGCTCAGGGACAGTGCCCAGGCCTAGAGTTCAAGCCCCATGACCAACAACAACAACAAAAATAATAATGTACAGACTGATAATTTCATAGTTATTTAAGTAATAGTCAAGGAAAAGAATGACACATTTCCTTTGAAGGCCTGAGGATGTAATAACTTAAAGTTGTGTGTGTGTGTGTGTGTGTGTGTGTGTGTGTGTGTTCCTCACAATATTATCTACCAGAACACTCTATCAGATAAATAGAGTAGAAGATATCAAGTTAAAATGTGAAAGTACACAGAGCACTTGCCCAGTATGCTTGAGGCCCTGTATTCAAATGCTGGCACCTCAACAACAACAAAAAAGAAAAACATGAACCTACATATTGCTAAACAAGAGCAATGCTCTTAAGTCATTTTGATGTATTATTAATATTTCCAGCCTTTATCATTTGCACCCAAATTTGAGGAAATAAGTTTTCTGAGAAATATTCTTTTCAAGAAAAAGTGGAAGAAAGGGAGGAAGGAAGGAAGGAAGGAAGGAAGGAAGGAAGGAAGGAAGGAAGGAAGGAAGGAAGGAAGGAAGGAAGGAAGAAAGGAAGGAAGGAAGGAAGGGAGGGAGGGAGGGAGGGAGGGAGGGAGGAAGGAAGGAAGGGAGGAAGGGAGGGAAGAAAGGAGGAAAGAATAGGGAAGGAGGGAGGGAATGGAGGAAAAGAAAATTCAAGCAAGCAGCAGAGAGAAAGAGGGGGGGAGGGAGGAAGGGAGGGAGGGAGGGAGGGAGGGAGGGAGGGAGGGAGGGAACTACCAAATCTTCCTGTACCGACTCCTCCCCTCCTGTATTGACTGGGTCACACTATTTTTCATTACCAAGACAGTACAATTAAGCTTCCGCCCACAGAACACACCTCAAGGTGCTATACAGATGTCTAAATGATTAACATCGATGTACTGAGCTCCCATATTGGGATCTTTGGTTCGAATCTTTTCTAATTCCTTATTTCTTTAGTATGAAAATTTATTGATAAATAAACTTGAAAGAAAATCCAAGATTTAAAAGTTCTCATAAAGATTATACATCTAATGGTTCCTTATCAAACTACCTGAAGCTTCTTTATTGACTCTGTCTTTAATTCTTCCCTCTTTAGATTCCCACTCCCAAAGAGTACTCTGAATATATGATTACTATTTTACTATTTTGATTTCTTAATCATCAGTTAAAACCATGTCCTATTTTATTTTCAGTGTAGTTTGTTAGGGCACTGATA
This sequence comes from Dipodomys merriami, assembly GCF_024711535.1. Lineage (NCBI taxonomy): Eukaryota > Metazoa > Chordata > Mammalia > Rodentia > Heteromyidae > Dipodomys > Dipodomys merriami. The sequence continues at coordinate 13,600,144 of NW_027206290.1, forward strand.
TTAAGATCTTTGAAACAAAATAGGCAGAAATATCACTTGTGCTACATGTAGCTTACTGATACATGTGCAAACTAAGTAAAATTTTGATGTCTTTCATTCATTAATTGATATTTTAGGAGCATCCACAAAACATCTATGAACCTCATAGCACCTTGCAAAGGTAAAACTGACTGTATGCTACCCTGTTTGCCAGTCTTTAGGCTTGTTATAAATTGGTTTTTACTCAAAAACTTTTGAAGAACTAAATAAATGACCACTACATGGTAGCACTACGTGGTAACAGGAAAAGTGAGTGTCTAATATATTTCAACATTTATAGGTCTCTGTCTTAATCTCCTTATATAGAGGCTCTAGATACTTAATTCTGACACAAATATATAAGTCATTTCAAATATACATGCTGTTTTTAAATTCTAAAATTACAAAAAGACAGATACCAAGCAGGAGTCTGCTATCCAAAACAACCAATACAACCATTATGCTTTATGTTTTTTCCAAGGCCTTTTTTTTCATAAACTTCCCTTACACATCACTGTGGTCTCATTTTACATAATTTTTTATTTCACTTTTTAAAAATCACAAAATTGTTAAGATGGTTAGAGATTAAGTAGGAGAGCAGCAGAGTAGAATACTATGCATGTGAAAACCAAAGCCAAAAACTTAAGACAAGTGGCAATCGCATTTCCCTTCTCCTTATTTCTCATTCTGACTTCCAAATCCATCGTACTTAAGCAAATTATATACACATAAGCTTAGTATGTAAGATCAAAGCACTTTACTACAAAAAAGAATCCTTCCCAGCCTTCCCATGTCCAATACCATCTAAAGATAAATACTGCCTTCTGTATAATCCATTTTTATCCACTTCAATTATTTTAATCCCAATAAGATAACTAATCTCAAATTTTGTCTATAGTTCCCATATTCCTTTATCCTTTCCCATTGCCCAGGCCTAACACTAAGATTACTCTTGATTTCCCTCTTTCTTGTTTTTATTCCACAAATCCAACCTGTCACCATACAATACAAATGCTATCCATATTATCCTAAATGTACCTGAAATCTATGTTCATATTTTTAGTCGCAGCTCCAACTGCTCTTTTTTCTAAGTATCTCTTCCGTTCATATGTGATTTGACTAAAATAGTTTCTTGTCTCTTGTACTCCATGCTTTTCCTACCCATCTCCATCTCAGATTCCCCACAACTGTACATCAGGTGACTTTGAAAATTCACATCCCATTCCTTCTCTGCTTAGTTTAAGACCTTTCAAAGCTTCATCTTAAGCTAAATTCCAAAATCCTGGATGTGGCCATCAAAATCTTCAGTAATCTAGTTTTATAACCTACCATTCTCATCTCTGAACAGGCATCTCTTTTCACCTGCACTTTAGCCAGCCTGAGCTGGTCTGATCTTTTGACTCCAATACACTCTTATGCCCGGGGCTCCACCACACTCTGCCCTGTTCCCCCGGAAACCTGGCCAGCTCCTCATTACTCAGACTTCAATTGACACACTTCCCTCCCTGCCCTTTTCTCCAGCTGGGTGAGGTACCCTGCTGGTACTGCCATAACATGACCTATTTGTTAGGACTTCATTCTTACTATTATGTATTGTACTCATCTATAAAACTTTCTGCCTTCCCATGACACTGCTGCTTCTGTGAGGTCAAGTACTATATCTGTCTCAGTCAGTGTCTTCCCCAAAATGACACAATGCCTACAACGTAATAGAGTTCAAACATTACTTGGTTATTGATATAAACACATTTTATAACCATTAATTAAATATTTATTCCTTTTCATGTCCTTTTTCCTATAAAAACTTCTCTTTTTTTCTTCGCTAGGTTTACAATATTGCAATGTTAACACTTGGCTATATTTCAATTTAAAAATATTACCATTCTTAAGCCAGGTGCTAGTGGCTCATTCCTGTAATCTTAGTTACTCAAGAGGCTAAGATCTGAGGATAACTGTTTGAAGCCAGTCCAGGCAAGAAAGTCTGTAAGACTCTTTTTAATGGTGGTGGTGGTGGTCATCGTGGTCATGGGGCTTGAATTCAGGGCCTGGGCACTGCCCCTGAGCTCTGAGCTCTTTTTCTCAAGGCTAGCATTCTACCGCCTTAAACTACAGCTCCACATGTGGTTTGACGGAAGTTAATTAGGAACAGAAAAGTTTTACAGACTTTTCCCAGGCTGGCTTTGAACCATGATCTTCACTGAGTAGCTAGGAGTACAGTCATGAGCCACCAGTACACAGCTCAATACCCTTATCGCCAATAAACTACTTCAAAAAAAAAAAAAAAAAGGAGAAAGTGGAGCCATGGTTCAAGTGATAAAGTGCTAGCCTTAAAAAGAAAAGCCCAGGGACAGTGCCTGGGCTTGAGTTCAAGCGTAGGACCAGCACACACAAAAATATTACCATTCTTAATGATGGTAAGTCTATACATATTGAGGAAGAATAATAACCAGTAATTTCTCAAACTGTGAAGCAATAAACTAATTTTAAATAGTTAATAAATCATAATTTGACTTCCTTAAGTTATAAATTATAGCTGATGATTTTCATGATAAGCTACACTTAGAACTTTCATGAAATATGATGATTGTAACAAAGAAAAATGAGTAGAAAAATACCTACAAATTTCTCTCCTTAATGATTTTATGATGCACACTGAAACTATTCATTTGTGTCTTGATTTCACATTTGTCAGTGTAAATTTTACAACTTTCTCTTTTGTTCTAAAAAAAATGATTAACTACTGTCTGATAACTTTTGCTCTTTCCTCTCACATTCTACATGTTCACATCCTACTTTTTACACAAAGCCCAATCAAATGTCACCCCCCCAGAAGTTTACTGTTTACTGTTTACAATTTACTGTTACTTCTCAGTGGCATATTGTTTGTTTCTACTAGAGTCATTTCTGCAGAGGACTTCTGCATATAGAGATGTGTACTCTGAAATCGGGACTGTGCTCACAGCACTCAAAAGTACCCACAGAGAGGAAACTTATTTCTAATTAATTGCCTAGATCACACAACTTTCTTTTCCATGTTGCCCAAAGTTGTCTGTAAGTTAAAGCAATCTTGCTTATGTGCATTAGTCTTCTAGACCATATACTCCTAAGAAGGAAATCTGATTGAAATACTCTCTATATGTAATAAACATTTTCCAAACTATTTATTGGGAAAATGAATGGAAGTGTAAGTTCTCCCTAATATCACTTACCAAATTGGACTCATTTGGTGGGATGTACTTCTCTGTTCCCATTCGCACAAGTCCATCATGATAGAGAAAGACTTTCAGTGGATCACATGATGTTACCAGAATATAAATTCGTAAATCAAACTTGTAACCCTCCATGAGGAAAGGCTTTTCAATGTATTCTTGGACAATTAAATGATCCTGAGATGGAAGTTTGTCACCATTTCTTATCAAAGAAATCCTAAGTTCATGGGAAAAAAGGGAAAAATAATATGATATGGAGGCAAGACGTACCAAATGTTATCTATAGACTCAAGGAGGAAACAGTAGTACAGGAAAGACCAAAACTGGGTTCTCCACAAAAGCAACAAATGGGGGGGAAAGTAATGATCAACTCTTGGAGGTGATCATCTGAATACAAGCTTGCAACATTCAAGTAACTGAATCAGGAAACAATAACAAAAACTATATATCGGCATAAAAGAGCTCAATGGCATTTTAATTTCTTCTAGTTAGAGTTCATCAATGGAGCTGAGCAATATCCTAGACTCCCAGCACAGATGCCTGGTTATGGAGTGTACTGAATGGATCTTTGTCTGATGTTTCTCTATTTTGACCTGTTTAGGGTTCCTGGGCAAGTCAAAAGGCCTGTTTTAAATCTGCCTATCTCAGATCTGCACTAGCACTGAAGTGACTGTGAGGACTATTTTTAAAATATATTTAAAGGCAAATATATTAGTCCCTGTTGTATAGGGCAACAAATATCACTTGGAACAAATAACACAGAAATGATGGGGGATGGAAATTTTTAGGATTTTGAAAAGCTCTGACATTTCTGAGAATCAAGAAGGCAATGTGTATGTCAAAAACCCTATAAAAATTTAGGATAGACATGAGAAGGGCCTAAACTCTCGTCTCTTGGCTAAACATCAGACTTCACAATCTAAGGTGGAGCTGTAAACCGTCTGTCAGAAGATTGAGGGCATGCTTCCATAAGCACATTGCAAAGACTGGCATCCCTCAAGTTTTTTTTTTAATTCCAGTATTTAAGGACACTTCTATTAATTTACTAGCTGATTAATGAACTAGAAAAATGAAAACTTAAATGGTCACACAAAATTAAGGATTAAGACAAGAAAGCTAGTTCTAAGAGTCCCTAAACAGAATATGGGCACTTTAATGAACAGCAACAACAAAAAACCATGTAGAGGGATGGAATGTGACTTCCAGTCTTCATATATGATAACATTCAAAACATCCAGATTATACTCAAAACATATGAAGAATGGAAAGACAAAAATATAGCTCATAAACAAAGATTTAAAAAAAAAACAGAACACCAAAGCCTTGACAATTAGCTTATTAGATAAATGTTTAATAACTATTTGAAAAATTATACCAAATGCTCAAGGAAACTATTTACAGAAAAAGGGAAATCATAAAACCAATGCCTCATTAAAAATCCGATTTTGTCTTAACAAAAATTCTATGGTTGAAAAGTATAGTAACTTTAATGAAGAGTCATTAATAGGGCTATAAGATATGTTTATAAATATAAAAAGAAGCCAGGTGCCTGTGACTAATGCCCATAATCCTAGATACTAAGAAGGCTGAGATCTGAGGGTTGCAGTTTGAAGCCAGCCCAGCAGAAAGTCCATGATACTCTTATCTATAATTAACCACTAGAAAACAGGAAGTGGCACTGTGGTCCTGAGTTCAAGTCCTATAACTGAGAGAGAGGGGAGAGGGAGAGAGAGAGAGGGAGAGGGAGGGAGGAAAATAGGAAGGAAGGAAGGAAGGAAGGAAGGAAGGAAGGAAGGAAGGAAGGAAGGAAGGAAGGAAGGAAGGAAGGAAGGAAGGAAAGAAGGAAGGAAATTTAAAACTTGAAGATATACTAATTGAGATTATCTAGACTGAGGAGCTGAAACAAAAAAATAAATCAGATAAACTACATAAAGCCTAAGGAAGCCTGTGTGAGGAGGTATCTATAAGCATACCAATATACACATAATGGCAATCTATGAGGAAGAGAGAAAGAAAGACTCTAAAGAATATTTGAAGAAATAATGACAGAAAATGTTCCAGTGTAGTGAAAATATAAATTGTCTACAATATCCAAGAAGCTCTATTAACTTCTAGTGGGATAAATGCAAAGAAATCCAAACCAAGGCAAATTATAATCAAATTGTTAAAAGAACACCAGAAAAACAACTACATAGGCAAATATAAGTCACTATTAGTAGACTTCAGTGTGTAATACCTCATTTTTCTTATAGTTTAAAAGACAACTATATAAAGTAATCATTACAAATCTATGCTAGTTAGCATGACTTACAGAGATATAATTCGCAACCTCAACAATAAAAAGGGATAGAGCTATGTAGGAACAAAAAACTATATTTTATCAAAATGAAATTTGATACTAATGCAAAAGATTATTATAAATTATGATGATATATAATCTCAGGATCACCACTTAGAAAACTCAGAAATAAAAGAAATGACAGGGAATTTAAGTGGTATACAAGAAGAGAGCTACTGATTTAACAGAAAGCTGTAATGGATAAATCAAAGAACTGAAAGTATATAAAACACAGAGAAAATATAGTAAAAGGTAGAGTGTAGCCCCTTTTTCCATAATTACAATAAATTAAAAATTTTTAGGGCAAGATTTGACAGGAAGGATTTTTTTAATATAGTCAACTATAGGTGGTCTACAAACGATTTGCTTAGAGACCAAGATCAAAACAAGTTGAAAGTGAAAGGCTAGAAAAGAAACTGAATGTCCACAATCACATGGATTAGCTAGTACTAGACAAAATAGACTGTAATACATTGTTACAAAAAACAAGGCATGATATTATACAGTGATAGTGATTTTAGCTAAGTATAACTATGCCACAATATTGTGAAATTTATGCGGTCATGTAATCTCAATAAAGAAACATTTTGGGGAAAAAAGAAATGTCCATGCATGCAGAACATATAGCAATTATAAATATATGTGCACTTAACAACAGAGCTCCAACATGCATCAAACAAAAACTTATAGAAGTGAAGGGAGAAAATGTAGAACAATGATAGTGTTCTATAGTTCACTTTCAATAGCAGACAAAACAATGAGACAGAAGATTGACAAGGAAACAGATATACTCAACAGATGCTAGAAATGTCCTTTGTATTATACATCGTATTACATCATATTAAACCCAGGCAATAAGATTTATTCTATTGTCTGCTTTTCTGCTTATTTTTTAGACTATAATCAAAATAAACTGGAAGAGTATTCTACGTTTAGCAACAATTTTAAATGCATAGAATATTAGATGTCTAACATTAAAACTGAGAAAAATATGAAATTCATTTAGCCTTCTCCAAAATATTTGTTCATACAGATATATAAGAAAGCAGTGTAATTGTAAGGAATCAACATAAAATTTCCAATAGCACACTTTAGTTTTAAACCACCAACTCAAGTTTTAAAATAATGTGTGATCAAATCATTACATTTTGCCTAAAAGTTAAATTCTTAGAATAGTTTAGCTAGTAGCTACCATTTTTCCCATAGTATTTCATATAAAAATTAAGATGACTCGGGTGTATTTCAGCAAAAACAGCCTCTATTACACTTCCTTTTTTTAAAAAAAGTGCACTGCAGAAAAATAAACACAAGCAAGCAAAGAGAACCAAGAATTTTAAGTTGTACTTTCTATTCTCAACTAGCATGCTGAGCTCTTGGCACACTAAAAATTGCCTCCCCATTTTCAATTCAGTTACCATGAGAACATGAAAAAAAATATCTATAAAGCAAAAAGCACACATATTGTCCTTCCAGGCTTCTAGCTATGAGAATAAAATTCCTCTCCATTTCTTTCTCCAAAGCAACTTAGCTCTACTACAGCAACCATTTTACTCTCCAGACTTATTAAAATTATTGTAAATGTGTTTTGTGTTTATGAAGAAACCGTAAACAGCTCTTTTTCCCCTCTGCTACTATCTCCTGTTAAATTCTAACATCTTGTTGCTTTTTATTTCTTATTTGTGTTTATTTTTGGAAGTAGTGAGGGATAAACTCAGGATTTCACAATGGCTAAGCAGGCACACTACTGATGGAGTCACACCGCAGGACCTTCTTCCTCGAGTTACTTTTTTGAGATAAGGTCTCAGTTTTCGCTCAGGCCAGCTCTTTTTACAGCTTTCTGCCATAGCTGGAATGACAGGTGCACCCTACCACACCCATCTTTTTCTGTTGACCTGAAGTCTCACAGTTTTCCTTGACTGGCCCTGAACCATGATCTTCTCAATCTCAATCTTTCACATAACTGGGATGAGAGGTATGTGCCATTGAAGGTAAAGTGGGGGCCCACAAACTTTGTTCCCGAGCTACCTCTGAACCAACCACCATCCTCCCAATTTCTACCACCCCAATTCCTAGGATGATAAGTGTGAGCCACTAGCGCTAGGTCTAAATTTTCAGTTGAATTACTGAAGCATATAGGGCAGGTTAGTAGAAATGAGTCTCAGTAAGGATTTAGTTCCTAAAAAAGCAATAATTAGAAACTTATTTTCTCACAATGAAACTCAATCATGCGTAAGTATGCACGTTTATCCTTTCCATACTGATTTTTAATATTACTGATTATAGGGAAAAATAAACTTACCCGTGACCCATTGCACCATTAGCTGGTTTTACTATAAAAGTTTTCTGTTTCCGTTTTTTCTTCAGTTCTTTCACATAATTCTGGAATTGAGTGTATTCAGCAGGGAAAATCCATGTTCGAGGAATAAAACTATAATCCAGAGGCCTAGTCTTGATCATTCTACAAATCACAAAGAATATAAAGGCCAATTTATATTCAAACTCATAAATCTTACTTCTCTGTGCTAGCAGTACTACAGAAACTTAACATGCCTCATTCCTTCAAGTATCCATTCATTTATTGATCTACGCAACAAATACTGTCATGCATCTACTATGTACTAGTCATAGGTCTAGACACTGACATTCATCTGTGGAAAAAAATAGACAAAAACGTCTGCCCTGTTAGGTACTAATTTACCCATTAGTATATCAATGATTTATTTGATTATACACTGTGCTGGGCACTAATGACAGTAAAATACATTAGCATGGTAACTGATTCAATTAATGGACTGATAGGCTCTTAATTGCAAAGGAATCTGGTAAGTAGAGTCAGGCTCATAGGCAAGATAGCACTGTCGCTGTCATTAACTGTCTAAGAGTGTGGGCGGGGAGTAGGAATGATTCATGGCCAAAGGTCATAAATATGATTTCTGGATATCAGAATCATCCACAGGGAGCAATTTCTGGCTCATTTTTGTGCCACTGTGTTTCAGAATCTCTTTTTTTTTTTTTGAGAAAAACCACTTGAAAGCCTGAATCAATAGCACTTTTATTTATGTGACCACCAATACATGTGACTACATGGCTCATATCTACTGATGTTTGTGTATTTGCTGTAAATTTAGGCTGTTTATTTAGATATACAATTCAATGAGACTACATAGTATCTTAATACTGTGAAATGTCTACTTTTGATTGCCACCAATGTTAACCATATTGCACTTATCAATTTCCAATAAAAAATAAGAAAATTATGAGATATTTTTAAATATTGCCTCTTCAAAAGAAGACTTTTTGAAATGTATGCAAGTCAGAAATGGTTCAAGTGATAGAGCACTAGTCTTGAGTAAAAGAAACAGTGCCCAGGCCCTGAGTTCAAGCCTCAGAACTGGCAATAAGCAAACAAAAACACAGGTCTTTTATGTTTTTTGGGGTTTTTTTTGGGGGGGGTCCTGTCATGGGGCCTGAACTCTGGGCCTGGGCGCTGTCCCTCAGCTCTTTAGCTCAAGGCTAGTGCTCTACCACTTGAGCCACAGCACTACTTCTGGCTTTTTTCTTTTTTTCTTTTTTTTATTTTTTTATTTTTATTTTTTGCTTATGTGGTGCTGAGGAATCGAACCCAGGGCCTCAGGCATCCAAGGCAGCGCTCTACCACTGAGCCATCTTCCCAGAATGAATGAGCAGATATAGTCATCAGATTGGGAAAAAAAAATTTTTTTAATGGGTATCCTAAGCTACACACTGGTGTCTCACGCCTGTAATCCTAACTACTCAGGAGGCTGAGATCTGAGGATCACAGTTCAAAGCCAGCCAGGGAAGGAAAGTCTGTGACACTCTTATCTCCAATTAACCACCAGAAAACCAGAAGTAGCGCTGTGGCTCAAGTGGTAGAGCACTGGCCTTGAGCTGAAATGCCCAGGCCCAGAGTTCAAGCCCCATGACTGACCAAAAAAAAAAAAAAGTGTCCTATAATCCTATATGCACAGAAGGAGAGCCTAAACTCTAACAGTAGAGAATACATCAACCATTTCAATAGCACAACTGGTGATTGATATAGTTATAATTCAAGTATTTTCACAAAGAGAATCCTACAAAAATGTAAGTATGTTGCAGAAGGAAACAATTACCAAGCCTAGCTATTTAATCCATTTTAAACCCACAAACTAATCTCAATACAAAATAGAATAATATTGACTAGCTTAAAAATTAAATACCAAAGACATCAAAATAAAGCACAGTATCAGTACTAATGTTCTGTTTTGGTTTCCTATACACTTTTAAGTGTTTTTGTTATATTTAAGAATGATAGGAAATTAGATAAAATTACAATTTTAATTAGAAAAATGTCCTTTAAACCTAACCACATGACAGGAGGGAGGAACTGGGAGAGCAAAATGTCTGAAATGTACTCATTACCTGACTTACAAAAACTAACCCATCTGTACATCACTTGTGTAAGAACAATTTTTTAATTTAATAATTTTAAAGTACTAATCATGTGGTGTTTATGTGGTACCATTATTTCACAGATATATATTTTTTTTAACTTAAAGCACATACACGTTCAAATGAAATACCTTACTCAACAGGGGTAAACTACCACAAAAGAAACATACAGACTTTCTTAGGAATTTGGAAATCTGGGATAATTTCCACTCTGTCAGGGATTGACTCAGTAATATTAGACAAGTGGTTAACTCTATCTTTATAGTACTAGGCAATTACTTTTTAATCTAACAGAAACTCTTCTACCTTAAGGAGAGTTTGAAGGACCCTGGAATGGGAACTCGCCTGTTTGTAAAAGCGTACTAAAAGGTTCACCCTTACCTCTCTCTCAACCATGAAAACTATTGTTCTCTTCTCTACAGAGCATAAGAATGATCTTTCCAAATTACCAACAAGCCCAGTCTCCTCACCCTCACCTCCCCTATGTCATACAAGATGAAGACAGTCATTCTGAACACTATCGCCCTTCAGCTAAACTCCCATCTCTGTGCCCAGCTGCACTGGGCATTATTTCAGCATCATGATTATTCATGCTTTCTCTCTCCACATGACTTTGGCTCATGTTATCCTTCCTCCCTGGATGCTTCTTACCAACCATCTGCACTTTTAAACTCTATCTACCTTTCATCTATCGCTTTCCTTATCTCGTCCTCAGGGCAACTCTCCCACACCTCCCTAACTAGGTCACAATAGCTCTCGTACACCAAGTTTAGAGCTTAGAAAAGCTGCAGTTGCATAGTATGGAAATCATGTCTGTTTATTTATTTTATGTACCCAGATGTTGGCACTGGGCCGGTATACAACAGATGTGTGGTAAATATGTGTTCTATGATGAAAGAAACTAACTACTCATGCCCCAAACTTTCCTCTGAATCCCACTCTTGTAATCCCGATAGTCTTACAACCCACAGAATGTCATCCTGAAGACCTCTCCTCATAGCAGTCTTCTCCTTTTATCAGTTCTGTCTCTAATACTTTTCAATTTCAGCTGGCAGCATGGCTCAAGTGGTAGAGCACCTGTCTGATAAATACAAGGCTCTGAGTTCAAAGCTAGTACAAAAAGAAAAAGAGCTGGGCGCTGGTGGCTCATGCCTGTAATCCTAGCTACTCAGGAGGCTGAGATCTGAGGATCACGGTTCAAAGCCAGCCCGGGCAGGAGAGACCATGAGACTCCTATCTCCAATAAACCACCAGAAAACCGGAAGTGGCGCTGTAGCTCAAGTGGTAGAGCGCTCACCTTGAGCTGAAGAGCTGAGGGACAGCGCCCAGGCCCAGAGTTCAAGTCCCACGGCCGACAAAAAAAAAAAAGAAAGAAAAAAGAAAAACCCTTCTATTTATTCTCTCTTCCCCATTGCCATTCTCTTGTGGATTATTAGATGTTTCTATTTCTTACCTAGATATTGACAGTTATCTCCTTACAAAGTTTTCTCTCTGTGTCCCAACTACATTGAATTCATTATCTACAGTCCCACCATTACTAAAACCATTTCTCTGCTTAAATTCATTTAATAACTTATTTTTCTCAGAAAAAAAATTATTTAAATGTTGAGGGGATGAAGAGATGAATGAGTGAGTGATGACATAAAATACAATGGCATACCTGGCTGGATCTTTGCATACACACCCAGAATTGTATGAGGCAGAGCCCCTCCACATCCTACATAGCCAGACAACCACTATAAGGGTCTTCAAAAATCATGTTGGCTGAAGCATCCATATGGTCTCTCTTGTCTCTGCCTGTCATCTTCTTACCTTCTCCTCAGGGTTCCATTTTGAATTCTAAGCTAGGAAGCCTACTCCAAGCTTCTCCAATCTGAGTCACTATCCTTGTCAGCACTACTGCCCAAACAAACACAGCATCACCAAATCTTTTCTTGCCTTGTACTTTTGTGGTATATTAAAATTAATGATCTCTGAAACATAGACTAATTTAAAAAAAACTACTGAGTTGCTGGCCACCAATATCTCACACTTGTAATTCTAACTACTCAAGAGGTTGAGATCTAAGGATTGAGGTTCAAAACTAACTCTAAGCAGAAAAAGATGCTTATTCCAGTTAACCAGCAAAAAGTAAGAAGTAGGGGCATGGCTCAAGAGGTAGATAGTTATAAGCATACAAAGCTCTTAGTTCAAGCCTAAATTCTGGTGCGTGCACGCACACGCGCACACACACACTCCAATTAGTAAATAGATGCATAATGGCATTTACAGGGAAGACATTAGTGTTTCTGTAATAATAAACACATCCTACTGAACTTTCTCTAGGAATTGTCCTCTATAATTTTTTTTCAAATTCTGTTTATCACTCAACATTTCAAGCTAAAAAAAAAAAAAAAGCCAAAGCAATCTAAACATTCACAGAAACAAACACAAGGAACGAAATCTATAGTTCAGTCAACAAATCACTAGACAGATTTTTTAGTCTATAGTTTTTCTATGAAATATCATTATTTTAATACTAACCTCAGAGATAAATATATGTGTATATGTGCATATATAGCCCTGAGTGAACACGCATACATGTGTCTGTGTGTATGAATGTGTGTACATGCACTAATATAGTGCCTGCCATATGCTGGATGTTCAATAACCAATATGAAAACACACATACACAGCATATGATGAAGCAAACTAGTTTCTGCAAGGTTTATCTGACAAAAATATCCACTAAATGCCATATAAAGATTATTCCTTGCAGGGGGGAGGGGGAGCGGGGAGGTTTGGGTGGGGGGGGCCGGGGGAGGATGGGAAGGGATGGGAAGGGAAACAAAGGAGGAGGCTACAATGCTTGATAAGAAATGTACTCATTATCTTGCCCATGTAATTGTAACCCCTTTGGACAGTATTTTCACAATAAAAAAAGAAAGAAAGAAAAAGATTACTTCCTGAATTTTAAAACAAAAATCTATTACCACCAAGCACCAAATGGCTCAAGCCTGTACTTCCAGCTACTCAAGAGCCTGAGATCTGAGGATCATAGTTTGAAGCCAATCCAGGCAGAAGAGTCTATAAGACTCCTAGCTACAATTAACAATTTGCTTTGGGAAACAAAGGTGAGGGAGAGTACTCAGGCCCTGAGTTCAAGCCCCAGGACCAGCACCCCCAAACAAGACCTCTGTTACTAAACATATAGCATGTTGTAGTAAAAGGAGCACCAAGATTCAGAACTCTGGGACATAATTCCAGCTCTGTTGTTAAGCATTTGACTTTGTAAAAGCTACTCATTTTTCTGCATCTTGTATATACATTTTTCTAACTTGGGGAGGGGAAGGGAAATAACAAAATGCTGAAATACAGATATAGGTTAAACCATTGTAACAATGAGAAGTACAAGACACTATGTCATATATATACATATATATATATATATATATATATATATAAAGCTACTCATTTTTCTGACCTTCAGTTACTTTCTTTAAAAAGTACTACTAGAGCCAAGGAATTGACCAGAAATTGCTGTTTAAAATGTCATTTCTTCATCTAAATACCATTTCAAATCATTGCAACATTATTAAAGGTATCTCTATAATATCCGTAAAATGAATAAGAAAATGAATTACTTGGTCATATTTCTTGCTAAGAAATCCTTCCTACAGATCTCCCCCATTCCTGGAAAATGGTTGATCCTCTGAAAAAAAAGATAAATATTAATATTCTCACTAATTTCATGAGTACATTCATTTATACCACAACAGTTAAGCCTATCTTTCAAGATTTATGTTTTAGTGAACTTGAGGTTTTTTAATTAAATGGCCTATTATTAATTTGCAGAATTAAAAAATCAGTGGTACTCAGAGAACAAAACTGTAAAAAAATTCTAAAGAAATCAGAAAAAAGTATTAACTTAAGTGGTAAAGTTCTGGGGCCTGTGTTGGATAAATGGCAAATTATTATCAAAATCATTTTAAGAATACTAGATTTACTGAAATCATACATATAGGCATTATAAAACAAAAAAGTAAAAAAGAATTTCCACTATTTGCCCCTGTTGGTCACTGGTGTACTAATACTCTAAACTAAGAGAAGATAGGCTGCATAAAACATAAAATTCCTTGTACTGGCTTTTTAATTTGATGTCCATCTTCTCTGTGTTACATTATATAAACAAAGGCAGACTGCATTCATGTAAACCTACACCTTGCAAAGTATTTTCACATCCTGAACTCCCTATGTAATCTATGCCATGTTACCCAACTTTTAAGTGTGATGAAAGAAAAATTTTTTCCTATCAATTCTTAACTAAAGAAAGAGGATACAAATTGAACTTGAAGAGGATGCAGGCTTCTGGCAGGGAGTCCACGTGACTGGGTATCAACAAAACAGGCTATTCAAGAAACTTAGAACTGAAATCTACTCTGTCAACAGATTGAGAACCTATTAATTAAAAAGAAATTACGACTTGAATAAAATAGATCATGTAACTTTCCTTCCAGCAATAGTTGACCCCAATAAATCCCCTACCTGGTAATTTTGCAGCTCTGAAATCTTCTCCTGCTGAACAGCAGAGTCACACCATATGAGGTTACTTGTTTCATCCTCATCAGGAGTTTTCATAAATCCCATTTCATCGATGACTAAACGAACTGCAAGTACATAGTTAGGTTACATCGAAATTAAAAGACTGAAAATATTGTCATTGTGCAAAAACTTGGAAATGTGTGAATATGAAGAGACAAATTATAGTTCATGATATTTCATTTGGAAGATGCCAATTGGTTATAGCATAATCTTATTTTTCATTACAACAGTTTTCTCTAAGACCCTAGCATCCTCAGTGGGAAATGACAGCTACATTAACTTGTTCCAAAAACATCTGTAGCTTCAATTCTCTCAGATTTATCAGGTCCACAAAACCACTAAAAAGGCAATTAATTATAGTACAGTGAAAACACACAGGTAACTAAGCCAACACCTCTACTAAGGAAAATGTACTTTCATAGGCTTTCTTATGACCAGGAAATAAGCACAAAATGGCAAAGGTAAAAATGGGCCCTGATCATCATTATACTTTCTACCTTCTTAGTTCAAATTATTTTGGGTACTTAACAGTCTACTCATGAAGTCCTGAGGCAGAATTCAAAGAAGAGCTCTAGATATTGGCCCACCTCTGCTCTCCACAGTATAATCATACTGTAAAGTATCATATTCAAAAAACAGCTTCCTTTTGAGTACAAACTACATGTTTATACTCTCTGATCCAGAATTCAGTTCACATATTGACATTTTTTTTCTTTCAACAAATTTCCAGTTTAAAATTAACAGGAAGAATATACTTGGATAATTTTTGAATTCCAATGGAACTCTGAGTCTTAACAGAATGTTTATGTACATAGCAAAGCATCAATGTATTGTTTTTAAGTGTTTTATTTTTATGTGCCTGCTGTGTACATGATGTGGAATCAGCTATCTATATAACTTTACTTACATATGAAACTGATAAAGAGTTACCCGTTTGCTATTTGCTGGCTAGGAAGAAGGATGTACTGTACAAGCAACACTGCCCAGTATACAGGCACAACAGTGCCTGAAATATAGGCATAGCAGTGTCTGGAATACAGGTTCACAAAGGAGAATCATGAATGGGGGTTGTAGAGATCAGGGAGGGGACTGTTTAACTGAAAATGCTATTTTTCAAAAGAGGTGAGGTGAAATCCAAAGTTGTACTGAAGCCCCAGGCCTTCAAGGTATAAACAGCTAGGAGTTGAGGAAAGAGTTATTCCTCTCCTGCATTGCGAACCATCATGCAGATTTGGTTTTCTGGGCTCTGTGGCTATATAGCTTTCATGCCTAAGGGCAGGGCAACAGCAATATAGCCAAGGGACTCCCTCAACTGGCTCACAAGCAGAAAATAATGACAAAATCAGAATGGCATCTCCAAAGAGTAGTCCTCAGTAACGAGACACATTGTCTATGCCTCTGAGAAACAAGTGGAAAGACTGACAGGATAAATGGCACTTTTGGCAGTTAGCATGGAAGTTTTGTAAGTTGTACCCTTAAGTCTGGGTCATCATACATTCACAAACCTGTGAATTCTAGGACCATTCAGGTCATGCCAGAATTTAGGAAATGTCTGTTCTTCACTTAGAGTCATAAAGACAAAATTGTAAACCCAGGCATATGTAAATCTCTTTTATTATGAACATCTCTTTTATGAAATCTCTTTTATTATGAACTCAGAGCTGGCAAAAAAAAAAAAAACCTGAGCGATGCAGACAAATACAGTGTCTAAACTTCACTTTTTGTTCAAGAAGGCTACTAAAATGCATTTTTATCTGAAATTTTAGAAACCCCTTAACACAATTTTTAAGTCTATCATCCCCCACTACATAGGAATAAAAACCTTCTAACATGTAAAAATTTATACAAAAGCCATTTTAAAGATCCCTTACATAAAATTCTCTGAAATCCAACACAAATTTTAAAAACCCAACTAGTTTTCCCAATATCTCATGGTTTGGAAGAGACCTACCAATTTCAAACTTTGTCCCAGAAACATTTGCTGTAATGACCCCCTTCTTTTTCTTCTTTCTGGCTTTCCTTTTCATGCTGCTTTGATAAGCTAATTCTGTGTTCAGTTCCAAGGGAGAGGTTCCTTGAATAACTTTAAGAGAAATGTAAAACAGCCAAATATCACTCACAACAACATAAAAACACAAATCCACATCAGAAACACAGAAGTCCCCAGTAAACAAGGTAAAATTATACATTAGGATACTTTAAATATTCACAAGTACTTCTGAATACTTTTAGAAGACGGAACAGTAATGTCTGACACATATTCAAATTTTGTAAATGTGGTTTCATCTTATGGGCTTACCTCCTTCCTGAGGCAGAGATGGCATTATTACATGTGCCAACTAGTGAGCCGTGGACTGCACGGTAAGAAGTTCCCAGGAGGTCTGGATGTCTCACATTAATCTAAGTAGGATACGGCCCCAAATCCCTCAGAGTACCTATCATATTATCTGGGTAGAATCCTCAGATTTCAAGACACTTCTATTATGGCCTCACAAAATACCTGTAAGGATTTTAAAACAGAATCACTTGGAAAACAGCAACATTTTCTGATACATACCAACACTGTTTTCTTAAAGCTAAGTAAAGACAAAAGTTAATATGCTCAATCAACAGTATGTATTCATTTATTAAATCCTATAAAATATGCCAACTGATGGGTTTTTTTAATCCTGTAAGTACACAATCTCCACAATCTAGTGGAGATGTTATAAAATCATGTATCATTTTCAAACAGCAAATAACATGCATGAACATTAACAAAGATGAAATTCATTACCATTTATTGAACAGTTAGTATCCAAAAATTTATATTATACTACTTAACCTTTTAGAAAGCCTGTGCAGAAGTGATTTGTGTCTGTTATACAGATAAGCAGAGCTTAGAAAGGACAAACAGTTTTGTCTGTCTTTACAATGCAATTAAATGACATAAGAACCGAAATGAAAATTACCATTTCAAAGGTGGAATTCCATAACCAGGAACCCATACAACATTCAACTAAATACCTAAGGCTGGGAAGGTGGCTCAGTGGTAGAGTGCATGAGGCCCTGCATGAGGCCCTGGGTTCAATTCCTCAGTGACATATAAGCAGAAAAAGCTGGAAGTGGTGCTGTGGCTCAAGTGATAGAGCACTAGCCTTGAGGTGAGGGACAGTGCCCAGGCCCAGAGTTCAGGCCCCACGATCAACCAAAAAAAAACAAAAAACAAAAAACAAAACCCTCAATACCTAAACCAAAACCATGATAACGCTTTTTACAAGAAACAATAAAATAACTACCAGGATGAAAATTGCTTGCTGAGAGACTGCAAAACAATGATTTCTTTGTGAGAGGCCAGTGAGGAAGAATTAGTAAAAGACTACATTTGAATTATACTCCAAAAATTGAAAACAGCTCTGAAGGGCACAAAATAGTAGAGGTCACTGGAAGGATGATCTTATTTGGGCACACAAGAGAGAAATACAATATAATTGTTTATGGAGCAAACTACTTTGATTTAGCTACATCTAAACATGATCTACAGTCTACTATGTGTATCTCTGTTATGTATATATAAACCTGGGCATCTATGTGCTGACTATGCTATTAGCAAGGCTTTACTCTCAACAGTCTATGTTCTTCCTTCTGAATATAAGCATCTTTAAACTCTTATAAAGCATCTCTAAGTGTAATACAAAATTATTATGACAAAGGTCTGAAAACTTCTCAGATTCACAAGATTTATAAAATTCAGAAATATCCAAAGATTTGGTTATATAGAATGAGTCATACAGCTCATACCAAATATATATTATTAATAATTTCTTTAATCATAGTTAAAAATTTTAATGAAAATGTGAAGTTTTAATAATAAAATATCACTTTTACTAGAAGAAGTCTCCATTATAGTTCAATAATATAAAAACCAATAATCGCTGGGTGCTGGCGGCTCATGCCTGTAATCCTAGCTACCCAGGAAGCTGAGATCTGAGGATCACAGTTCAAAGCCAGCCTGGGCAGGAAAGACTGTGAAACTCTTATCTCCAATCAACCACCAGAAAACAAGAAGTGGCCCTGTGGCTAAGTGCTAGAGCATTTGCCTTGAGTTGCAGAGCTTAGGGACAGCACCCAGGCCCAGAGTTCAAGCCCCACAACCAACAAAAACACAAACAAACAAACAAAAAACTCAATAGTCTATTATTTATTATTTGTTACAGACCAGCAGTGACCAGTCAGTGTACAAGTATTTAAGACAGAAACAGAGACAGAGAGACAGAGAGAAAGGAAGGCAGGGAGGGAGAGAAGTTGAGAAGGAGGGAGGAAAGGAAAAGAAAAAAGGAAGGAACGATGGAAGGAATAAAAGAAGAATGAAAGGAAAAAAGACAAGCAACAGCTACATGAGAAATTATAAACCCAGACTTTGGTTTCAGTTCTGTCTGATTCACTATCCCATCCACTGAGCGCCACTACTTTCAGACACCATGCTAATGTGCTATGTAGAGCTACAAAAACTTTGTAACCTTTCTCTATATAGTACATTCTATAAAACCTGCTGTGTTCTGATAATTCACAATAACTATAGAACCAAAGCAAAATCACTGTAAACAGCTCTAAATTGATCACTCAGTTCCCCATTCCAAACTATAAATGGACTAGATCCCTTCTTGGAATAAAAGAGTAGCCTGAAGTTTCTGCAGGCTCTTTGACACTTTGGGGAGATAACTATTTGAGTTTAGGAGTTCTTGTCCAACATCTTGTTACTGGAGTAAACAAAGGTCCCCTTGAAAGTGTCAGGAGTACTTATTACATTAAAAGTAGGTGACAAAGTCAACAGAGTTTGAAAACAATGTTTGTGCAACAAAAATAGGCTCCAAAAATAGACTTTTTACTTTCTAACTTAAAGTGAGACTGACAACTCTGATTTGTATAGAGTTCAAATTAGAAAGTGTATCCCTTCTCCTATCCACAAAGATATTGGAAATCCTTAAACTTATTCTACCCATATTTATTTAATTTATGATTTGATGAAAATGTTTAACCAACTGAGGACAATAGTGTATCATCCCACTTCCAATTATTTCACTCTATGCTACGCCACACATTTATTTAAGATGACCTATTTCTCAGCCCGTTTGAGTAAACTGTAGTTCCTTTTCAAAAGCAGGAGGCATGTTTTTAGTTACCTGTGAAATACTTTAAGCCAGTGGTTTCTCAGACTGACTGTAAAGTAGAATCACCTGACGAGCCTGGGCCACCTCAGGACTCTGAAGAGCCTGGCACCAGCACTGTGAGGCTCTTCACATCCAGAAGTACAGCCCAAGCTGAGAACCAAAACAGTCAGACCAAAACAAAGAATAACTATAAAAACAAAACTAAAAATAACTAGAAGGTATCGAAATCCTGATGACTAGTTCAACAAAACAAGTTGAGGAAAACAAGAATTAAAGACAAACAGAAAATAATTTCTAAGTGAAAGAAATGAAGATTTCACTTTTTGCAAGAACCAATTTCTCAAACATGCAAATGACAACCATGAGAATAGAAATCTCTAATACTTGTAAACATACACAGATTGAAATAAAAACCAGACTGGTTCCCACATATATGTGCTTTCTGGCTCTTCTAGTCAAACTACTACCATCACATATCCAGTCCAGATTATGTGGCCACATTGCCTTAAATCATCCTCGAATCAGGTGTAAAAAGATTAATTCCTCCCTCTATTGATCTTTATTTGTATCCCAACCACCACCAATATCTTGCTTTCTCCATTCTCAGTGCTAGAAGAGTCCCTGTCTGTTTCAATGGGCACTTCTTACTGAGTGCTGTGCTTTGAACATTATACCCTTTCAAAATGTATGTGAAATTTGGAGGGGTATTAGGCGGTATGCCTTTAGGCAGTAATCAGGTCTTGAGGGTTCCTGCCTTGTGAAGGCATAGAGATTCTTATGAAAAAGATTTCAGACTGTGCCATGCCTTTTGTACCTTTCTGTCTTTTACACTGTATGAGAGCACAGCATTCAGCCCCTCCAGAGGACACAGTGACAAGGCACCCCCTTGGAAGCACTTTGACTATGGACAGCCACAAGATGCCACCCTCCAACCTTGACTAGGGACAATGAGTTAAAAATCGATGGATATAGTCAAGGAGCTCTAAGAAGCAAATACAACCATTTTCCATGTATCCCTTTCACATTTTTAAGTGCTGAAAGATAAGAAAGTATCAAAAGAAACTCTATCAAAGAAAAGCCAATCTGAGGGGTGAAGTGATTTCAGTTTTCTACGTGAGGAATGTATGGGTTTAAAAAAACCCAGAAAATTAGTAATTGGGGTTAAGAGATAAAGCAATCCTCTGCTTTATCAATAAAATATCTGTAGTTCAACACAGCAGGGTTCCTTTTAGAGCTTTCTGCCAAAAAAATTACAATAGACTTCAAAATGCACAGCTGCATGCTTGGTAAACAAATGGCATCACTCAAACAACTCTTCTAACAATGACACATTGACACCACTGATTGTGTGACAACTAAGAGGGTTTTAGAGACGTGACTCATTCCCTGAACACAGTCACTTTTGTCTCCTTTTCCCAAGCTGTGTACATTCTCTCCAAAGCTAGAGCTAGATAGGTAGGGCATTCTAGGCCTCAAAGAACCATTTGATCAACCACATCTGAAAATCTGGTAGCAGCCAAGTATGATACTATGTGAGAATACACATAAGTATTTGTTCATTCTGGTAACAGAATTAATGTGGACCTTGAGCAACTTGCTCCACTTATCTTTCAAATTAGTCTTTAAGTTAGCCTGCTTAGTATTTGTTCCATGCTCTGTGGAGTGTCTTAACTTTAGAATGTATCCTGGTGTGACATGAAAACATTTGGATTCATAACAAAGCACACTTTGAAGGTATTTTCCCTTAACATTGCATCTATGACCTAGGCTAATTAAGAAATGACAAAAAGCACATTCGATGAATTGAAGAAAATTCAAAGCAAGTAAGATAAAGTAACAGAGGACAACATGATTTCTCAACAAATATATCAAATTATATATTCATTTACCACCTCCTGACCCTTAAAAAAAATCTACACAAAGTTCTCAAAACTATGTAGTCACAAAAGGTAAAAGAGTGGCGCTATGAACTCCTACCTATGATTCACAACACAGACTCTCATCTTGAGCTCTGGGGTTGGAATTTAGTGTCATTCAGAGCCAGCCTCCCTAGAGTTCAATTACCTAAATGACAGTGTGAAAGATGGAGACTAAGGGAAGTAGAGAAACTCTGAAGTATACCGTTCTCCACTTTTTTGCCAGAAAATGTCCCATCAATATCAAAATATTCAGCTTCTTTGCTAGTGAACAGATGACATCATTCAGTTGTCATTTGATGCTCACATTTATAGGTCTACATGTCTAAACCCTAGCCCTTCAATTTCCTTTGAAAATTGTGTATTACATTTAATTTTCCTAGCTTGGTAAAGGCTATTTCACAACCCAGCAAATTACCTAAGACATAGATAAGTTCTCCTTTAAAATCCTTGTTTGATTCTCATTTGATACACATCGTGTTGCCAATTTTAGGATGTATGTTTTACTATTGATCATTTATATACCATCTTTATCTTTTTATTTTTCTTTTGTTTTTAATATGTTTTTTATTGTAAAAATACTGTGGGGTTACAGTGACATGAGCAAGATAATGAGTACATTTCCTATCAAACATTGTTATCTCCTCCTTTGTTTTTCCCCTACCATCCCTTCCCTCCCACCTCCACAACTATGCTTTCCTCCCCCCCCCACCCCCCCCGCTCCCTGCCTAAATTGTAAAGTACGTTTTTCAACATAGTGTCTTGTAAATATCATTGATACAATGGGTCGACCTGTATCCCTATTAAAGCAGTTTGTTTTTTCCCTTCCCCTCCCCAAACTATAGAAGTGTAAATACAAGATGCAGGGCACTGACATCAAATACAGTGAAAAAATTATATTAAGTGAAGTAAGCCAGGCCCAAAGAAACATAGGTCCTATAGTTTCCTTTATTTGCAATAACTAGTATATGTCTGAGACAAGCAGAAAAGGTCAAATGCTATGTACATATGACCAGGTAAGATGATGTTAAGTGAAATGAATACCAAGATAGGGACACAAGTGGTTTTTCTTTCTTGCTATTGTTCCTAATGTATTTATAATGTACCATGTGATTTTTTTTTGTTTCCCCCATGGTATAACCCCTGTTATCTTTTGTTTTGAACTCAGAATGTCCTAGTGTTCTCATTCAACTTGCTTATTCACTTGACATTCTAACACTTGAGGATACTTCTAGCCCATTTTTTTTCCTGGCTATTTTGGAGATAGAGTCTCATGAACTTTTCTGTCAAGGCTGGCCTTTGAATCTCATCTATCATCTGGATTTCTGCCTGCTGAGCAGCTAAGAATACAAGTGTGAGCCACCTGTGCCCAGCTTATGAATTATAAATCTTAAATGTATTAACTTCATTAATATGTTTAATAGGAAAGAAGTCTCCATCGTCATCTATAGTAATAAGCTAATATATACTCAAGAGTTCTAACTACATACATTCACTGAAGGATTCTTATTAATAAAACAACTATTGGGTTTTATTAGGCATTGTGCCTAACTACAAGTCTACATAGAATTCTTCACAAGTATATGTGGTCTTATAACAAAGAAAAAGGAGCACTAAAGAGCCAAGGAAATAAAAAGAAAACTGTTTAGCAGAGCTGGGAAAAGGGAAAGAAAAGGGGGAAAAGGGAAAGAGAAGTAGACAATCGATAAACGCTCATTTATTTGTTGTGCTTCCTTCTAACTCAGAATGTATATGTGACTGCAGGAGCTGCTGCAATTTATGGTGAGGTTGGTTTTGCCCTGGAAATACTGTACCCACCTTGGGCTGCCTTCCTCAAGAGAAAATAAGCCTCCATCTTGTTTAGGTAACTATTACTTTAACTTTCTGCTTCCATCAGTTAACTTTCTCTTTACTGGACATGCTACTACAATAGGAATTACCAGCCAGGAGCTGGTAGCTCACACCAGTAATCCTAGCTACTCAGGAGGCTGAGGTTTGAGGATTACAGTTTAAAGCCAGGCCAGGCAGGAAAGTTTGTGAGACTCTTATTTTCAATTAACTACCAGAAAACAGATGTGGAACAGAGGCTTAAAGTAGTAGAGCACTAACCTTGAGGGAAAAACCTCAGGGACAGTGCTCAGGCCCTGAGTTCAAAGCCCACAGCCAAGAACAAAAAAAAAAAAAAATGAAATAGCAGACAAAATGCAAAGTCACTGGTACAATCATGTTGAATATTGATTTTTCCCACAGTTTCCATTTACCCATTTTCTGATGATAGTACTCTGTTTCATGGGCAAGAAACTGCTCCCTCATGCTCAAGCCATGTGTAGGGAGGAGAGAGACCCCTGGTCCACCTGTTCTTATGTGCACTCATTGCCTGAGTCTAAGAACCCAAGAGCTGATTAAAATGAGCAAGACAAAGTCATGTTAATTTTACATATATGTAGGGACTTTCACTGAAAAAAACAACGAAGTTTGACAACTTTCTCAGAGAAAGTTTGTGAAAGAATGGGCTGGGACACAAAGATATCTGGACTGAGGTAGTAAATTCTTGAGATGTCACTAAGAAACATACCAGGGGAGGGAGCACAAAGCTAGTGGAAGATAGGGGGAACTTCAAAGACTTTGTTGATTCTCGTTCACTTCATCCTGTCACCAGGGTCTAGTGACCTTTTCTACATAGGCTTCTCAAGGACAGACATTCCCACAAAGAAAACTTCACAGCTCACTGCATCTAGGGAAAACAGGCTCTTTCTGAAGTTACATTTGGGGTAACTGATATTTAAATAAACCAATATACCACTTGGCTCCAAGGAGGGGCAAATGACTTAAACCTCATACAATCATGAAATCCCAATTTCTTGAACATAAAGTTGGTTTACCAATGAACATCAATCCAGCTAAGGCCATTAGGAGGCCTGGGACTAATTTCTGTACTATAGAAGAAGGCAGGTTCTTTTACTAAGTTTGGACTTGATTCTGAGAGGATTTATACCTACAGCATCTTCCCTCTAAAGGAATATAGGTTTGCTGTTGTTTTTTTAAGTTTGTTTTCTCTTGTCTAAAATGCTACAACTCAAGGGAGGTAAGGAGGGTATCCTTATGATTTGTTTGTTTGTTTTTCTCCATGGCTCTGAGCTTTATAAGGATCTCAATTTCAATATTGCCCTACCTTAAATGTAGATCCTACAACATAGGTGTAAACTACTAAGCTACCATATCAGGATGATAGAGTTGGCCAGACTGTTTTTTTAATTTAAAAGTAGAAAATTTTGATTGTACTAACATATAGAATCAGCTAACTTTATCACAGTCTTCGAATCCCTCTATATTATATTAAACCCCAGCAAAATTAAACAGAGTCTAGGCATCATTCAAAAGAAATCCATTTGTAAAAAGGCAAAATTGTCATATCTAGCCTATATAACACTGTGCTTAGTTTATAGTTTATAGTTTTCCTTATAGTTTATACGGGGGAAGAATAATAAGCCTTTTATGTCTAGAACATTAGACTAAATGCAAAGTGAATTTACAAGGCAATCTTTGGCAAGATATAAAATACTAACAGCCTTTATCCAGTAGGCAGCCTGTTAAGAAAATAAATTAAGTTCAACTACATTTTAGTAAGTTAAGCTCATTTTAAAATAAGTCATTTCAGATTTTTAAAGACACTATCTGGGACTACAATCTGCTATAAAACCAGTCCTTTTATAGAAATGCAGTGAAAGAGAACTATTTTTATCTTTCATTCTAATAAACTTTAATGGAATGCAGAAAGAAGTGGTGCCTGAAGTTAACCAGTGCACAACAATATCTCCATAGATACTCTCAAATAGAAATTCATTTTCTCCATCACTCATCCATTCCTTCTCTTCACCATTACCTTCCTTTCCCATACAGTGTAAACTAACAGTACAAAAATGCATCGCCAATCTGTTTGAACATTTAGTTACCCCTTTATTATTTCATTATGTAACATGTTAAACATAGCTTTATCCTCAGCATCTTACTAAGTGCTCTAGCAAGAAAAAAATCTACCTCCTGCCTTCACTATATACATATAAATTCTTCTTTTAGAGAAGGCAATTTAAAAACCACCTGAGAATAAAAATTAATCCAAAAATCCATGGTATAATATCCTTGTCAACTATAAATAAGCTATAAATCTGCTCAAAAATGGCAGGTGAAGAAAAGGTCAAAAGCTCTGTACATATGACCAGATAAGATGACATTAAGCGAAATGAACACCAAGATAGGGTTTTTCTTTCTTGCTATTGTTCCTAACATATTTATAATGTACCATATGATATTTTTGTTTCTTTGTATGTTCCTCCCCCACGATATAACCCCTGTTTTCACAGTATTTGATGTCAGTGCCCTGCATCTTGTACATACACTTCTCTAGCTTGGGGAGGGGAAGGGAAAAAACAAAATGTTTAAATAGGGATACAGGTTGACCCATTGTAACAATGAGATGCTCAAGACACTATGTTGAAAAATGAACTTTACAATTTAGGCAAGGGGGGAGGAGAGGGGAAGTGCAGTTGTGGAGGTGGGAGGGAAGGGATGGTAGGGGAAAAAACAAAGGAGGAGGTTACAATGCTTGATAGGAAATGGACTCAATACCTTGCTTGTGTAACTGTAACCCCTCTCTACAGTATTTTTACAATAAAAAACATATTTTTTTAAAAAAGGCAGGTGATCCTAGCTATCTGACCATATCTAACCATTTCAGTGTTACTAATTAAGGGCTGGGCATGTGCCTTAAGTGGTACAGTGCCAACCTAGCAAGCGTGAGGCCGAGTTCACCTGCCAGTACCGCCAAAATAATAAACTTACAATCAGTGTTATAAATAAAATATCACACCAAACCAACTGAGTTATAGTTCTGCCTTGTGACATTTGGAATTAATATTTTTACTGTAGCTAGCATTTAAAATTCCACTATACAACTCCCACTAGAAAGAATGTGTACTCTTCTGAAAAATTTTAATCAATGTCCTGCAAAAATCCATCTATTTCTTTCTTGAAAAGGCTTGGATGACCATGCATTTTTGCTAGAACTTACATGGACGAATTTTAGAGAATTTTATTTATTTCCCCTCAGTCAATCCATTCAGTGGAGAAACGACTCATTAAGAATATAGATAATTTGAGTTTTATAATATACTTTGGTATGCAATTACAAATCATCTCCCTCTCTAGGTTGCTGTTTCCTGCTGTTTTATTATATATTTCACTTGAATATCTTATTTACAGCACTAAAATATAATGTTTATAAAGTTATTAAACATTATACATAGTCCCCATGGAACTGGCATTGTTTCTCTCATTGATAAGCCCTAGAGATTATTTAAGGAACTGAATATTTCAGTATCTTCTTTCTCCTTTCCTTTCCTCTTCTTTATTTATTTGGCTCTGAGGGTTGAATTCTGGGCTTCATGCAACTGCCATACAATACTTCCACTTCTTTTTTCTTTTGGTTTGCCTTTCCGATTGGTCTTCTAGTAACTTTGGCTTTGCCTTTGGCCTTTACCTCAATCCTCCTCCCTTTGCTACCCAGTATCTGGGAATACACTCATGTATCACCATGATGTGTTCTAGTTCAAGTTATTATAGTCTCTTGTTTTATTTTAAGTGGTTATATAAGTTACAACTTAACATGTCTGTTTATGAGTACAGTACATCCTGCTCAGAGTCACCCTTTCCATACGTCTCCCTTTCCCACCTATCCCTTACTCCACCAGTTTTATCAAGTTTCCCATTTCCTTTTCTATGTGTGTACACTAAGTATTAGGGCTGTATTCCTCCATCACTCCTTTTTGTCATTCACCCAGCCCTCTCTCCTTAAAACTCTTCCCCACATAAGACATGTGTCAGCTTCCTGGTTTTCATTTTGTTAAACTGTTAATTGTTCAAGGGTTGGTACTCTGGAGTTTTACTCATGCTTATGTCTTCCTCTAGTCAGCTTGATCCTGTACATGTGCACATCAAGCTGTGTCTTTACATGAAAGTTCTATTTTAGTTCTATGGTACACATGAGAAAAAATATCTCTCCTTTGTCTTTCTGTATCTGGTGATTTTTTCCCCAGATCCATCTATTTTTAATGAAAATGACATAACTTCATTCTTCTTTATGCATAAATAAAATTCCAACCTGTGTATGTATGGAGCACATTTAGATATTATATAAAATAATATAAATATTTAAATTACATATTTATACAAACTATACAAATATATAAACACACATACATATATATGTGTGTATATATATATATATATACTCTCTCTTCAGCAGACCTTATACATCTACACTGTATTCCTCAAGTGCATAAAAACTGTTACAACTTACACTTGCCACTTACTATTAAGTAGGTAATAGTAGACAAGAATGATAATTTCACTCAAGAATGATTTGAGGGGCTAGGAAGGTGGCTCAGTGGTAGAGCGCTTGCCTTGCATGCATGAGGCCCTGGGTTCGATTCCTCAGCACCACATAAAGCAGAAAAAAAAGCCAGAAGTGGCGCTGTGGCTCAAGTGGTAGAGCGCTAGCCTTGAGCTGAAGAGCTGAGGGACAGTGCCCAGGCCCAGAGTTCAGATCCTACAACCGACCCAAAAAAAAAAAAAAAAAGAATGATTTGACTCATTCAGTTCATTTGTTATCCCACATTAATTTCATTGTGATGACTAACATTATGTGTCAACTTGGTGGGCCACAGTATCCATAGACTTGCTAAACACCAGTGGAGATATTGTTGTGAAGGTACTTTGGAAATAAAAATAAACATTTAAAGTTGTCGACACTGAGTAAAGCAAATCAATCTCACGTGGGATGGCCTCATTCAGTCAACTGAAGGTTTTCCCCAGAAGGGAAATTCAGCCTTATTATCTTTAGTCGCAAGTTACAATATCAATTCTATGCTAGTCTCCCGTCAGTCTGCTTTGCAGATTTCATACCTTCAGCCTGCACATTCCTTAAAGCAGTCTTACTCCCCCACTACACACAGAGACAGATACTATCCGTTCTGCTTCTCTGGAGAAACCTAATAAATTCATTTTTCTGTAAGTTCAACTATATTCATAAGACTAAATATCTAATTCAGAACTTTATTTGGGCAAGAAGAATGGAGAGAAAAAGATTCATTACCTTAAATATATCCAACACCTAAAAAAGATGCAAGATTATTTTTTTAATTGTGAAAATACCATACAGAGGGGTTACAATTACATGAGCAAAGTAATGAGTACACTTCTTATCAAGCATGGTTTCCCCTTAATAACCCTTCCCATCTCCCCCCACCCCCCACCCTGCATCCCTGCCGCACCCCTCTCCCCACCCCACCCCCGCCACGCCAAAGTTGTAAAGTTCCTTTTTCGATATAACGTCTTCTACATCTCATTGTTGCAATGGGTCCACCTGTATCCCTATTTAAAGTTTGTTTTTTCCCCTTCCCCTCCACAAATTATACTGACATCAAATACAGTGAAAACGACGGTTATACCCTGGGGGAGGGACATACAAAGCAACAAAGAAATCATCTTATAAATATGTTAGAAACAACAGCAAGAAATAAAAAACATTGAAATGAACCCCAAGATAAATTGGGGTTCATTTCGCCTAACCTCAACTTGTCTGACTGTTTCTGCTTGTCTCAGACATATACTAGTTATTGCAAAAATAAGGAAAACCATGACACTGAAAACATTACAGGACAGAATAGGAGAAACACTAGGTCTCCTTGGCACAGGCCGAAATGTTCTTAATAGAGACCCAGAAACACAACAAATCAAAGAAAGGTTGGACAAATGGGATTGCATGAAATTGCAGAGCTTCTGCATGGCAAAGGACATAGCTAGCAAGATCAATAGAAAGCCCACAGATTGGGAGAAGATCTTCACTAGGCATACAATGGACAAGGGTCTCATATCTAAAATATACCTAGAACTCAAAAAATTAAATCCCCCAACGACAAATTCTCAAAGAAACAACTGCCCAATAAATAAGTGGGCTAAAGACTTACAGAGAAACCTCTCTGAAGAGGACAGAAGGATGGCCAATAGACACATGAAGAAATGCTCAACCTCCCTAGCCATAAAAGAATTGCAAATCAAAACAACATTGAGATACCACCTCACCCCAGTTAGAATGGCTATAATCAAGAACTCTAATAACAACAGATGCTGGAGGGGATGTGGACCGAAGGGAACCCTACTGTGTGTGTAAACTTGTTCAACCACTTTGGAAAGTAGTATGAAGGTTCCTCAAAAGACTCCACATAGAGCTCCCCTATGACCCATCAATCCCACTTTGGGGCATTTACCCAAATGATCACAAATAAGACCATACTAAAGCTACCAGCACAAATATGTTTATTGCAGCATTATTTACCACAGCTGAGATATGGAACCAACCCAGATTCCCCTCAGTAGACGAATGGATCAAGACAATGTGGTATATGCACACAACGGAATCCTATGCCTCCATCAAAATGAATGACATTGCCCCATTTGTTAGGAAAGATTATTTTTTTAAAGAAAGGAAGAAATGAATGTGGGCAAGTACATATAGAATAATCAATAAGATTCACCTCTAAAATAGAGGTAAATATCAGAGATTCTGCGTCATTACCACTACCAATTCTTTGGTTCTGACTACATGTCTTCGTTCTGTTTCTCACACCTCTAAAACGGTAATGTGTTTTATAGTAGCTACCAGCCAGAAGGAAGTCCTGCTATAGTTACCACTGTATATACACATCAAAATCATCATCAGCATTGGTGTCAGAAGCAAGACAGAAAAAATTTCATTCAATAACAAATCTCTACAGAAACGCTGCATCATCAAATCCAGGCTGGTCTTGAACTGGTGATAATGCTTCCGCCTCTCAAGTTTCTGGGGTTAAATACAGTCATACAACCACCCCATAGTTTGAGGAGTTGATCACTAAATTTCCATTTTCCAAGCAGCACTGCTTAAAAACTGAAAAGATCCAGAAGAATCTTCTTCCCAAAAAACCTAAA
The DNA here is from genome assembly GCF_024711535.1 of Dipodomys merriami. Lineage (NCBI taxonomy): Eukaryota > Metazoa > Chordata > Mammalia > Rodentia > Heteromyidae > Dipodomys > Dipodomys merriami. The sequence continues at coordinate 13,630,829 of NW_027206290.1, forward strand.
GAATGTCTTAACCAGGCCAGGCACCAATGGCTCATGCCTGTAATCCTAAAAAGCTGAGATTTTTAGGACTGGAGTTCAAAGCCAGCCAGGAAAGGAAAGTCAGTGAGAATCATATCTCCAGATAACTACTAAAAAGCCAGAAGTGGAGCTGTGGCTTCCAGCTTCAGCAAAAGAAAGCTCTGAGACACCTCCCAGGCCCTGAGTTCAAGCCCCAGAACAAGGACCAAAAAAAGTTATTAACCAATTATTTTATGTATATTTTCCTTTTTCTCATGTTTGAAAGTGATGAGATGTTTTAAAACCTACCTTTACAGGCTCTTCCAATATTTGTAAAATAAAATTATAGCATTAAGAAAGCATATTATATAGCAGAAATTGCAAGACTGGACTTTTTTTGACAAGTAAATAAGATAAAGGTGTGTCTTACATCTTAAATGTAATGAACCACAGCAGAATTAATGGCAATAACTGCTACCTTTTGATCCTTTATGCAATAATTAATGGCAATAACAGCTACCTTTTGATCCTTTATGCAGTGCCAGCAGTTGTCAAACTGGGGTGCATCAGAATCTTCTAAGAAGTAAGATTGCTTCAGCCTCTTTTCAAGGTCTCCCCTTCTCCAGGCAGTCCTGAGATTCTCATATACTCTGACCAGTGAAAGATTAGCTCAAGGGCAAAGGACTGGGCCTTCATAGGAAGTACAGCAACATACTGAAAGTGTAGGAGACAGATACAAGATCAGTCTCAAATCCAACTGTAATATGAACAATCAAAGCAGCAACTGCAAAGGAAACTGCTTCACAGTTCCTATTCTAAAAACAAAAAAAAAGTGGAACTTGGGTCCTTCTAACCCTAGAAATTCTGATCTGAGATGACAGGAGGGAAAATGTCAATCATGATCTATTTACATAGGTTTTCTGACGCTGGCCTCAAAATAAAGCTTTTGATACTTCAATAAAAATTAGACCCAGAGAATAAGTGCCTCAGCAATTCTACTCAAAACATAATGATAAAACTACACAACAAAATCATCCAAAATAACCAATTCAAGATTCTGGAAATTGACCAATAACATGCAAGAAGTGCAGCAGCTATTATTCAAGGAACACTGTTGAGCCTGGAAGAAGAAGTAAAAGTGTCATTTAATCAATCCCAGAGCCATTTCCATACACACCACCCTCTAGCTCCACTGGCACCATTGGTGCAGCAGTGTTCCCTCTCTGAGAGACTAGAAAACCAGGACTTTGCTAGTAGAAATAACTGACTTAATTTGGAACAAAGTTGGGAAAGCACCATGACCCATAGGCTTGTCAAACAGCACGCTCAGTGATAAATCATAGTGGAAGACTAATGGAAGGTTAAAATCATAGTAGAAATCTAACATCTTGCTTCCCACTTTGTTTCTAGTTAGGTGATATTATGAGAAGTTGAAATCTGGGCCCAAGAAGTTTTATTCCAAGTATTAAAAGAAAAGACACATTTTAGCTGACTCAAAGTCAACTACGATATCGGTCTAGAATATTACCATTCCCCCTGGCTCTGATAACACTGAAGCTAGACCACTGAGGTACTTTTCTTAAGTCACATGTTCCTCATTATTATCTGTCCATGGAGTTTTCATTTTCTGTTGTCTAGGAAAAATGAGCATCCTGACTCCATAATGCCAATCTATACAGCTAGAAGATGGAACTTGCCTTCACTGGAGGAGTAAGTTGTGATAAAGATATTAGAACAAGCAAGCTGCTAATAAGTCATGACTGTAATGCCACTCAGGAGGCTAAGGTCTGAGGGTGACATTTCGAAGCCAGCTTGGAAAAGAAAGTACATGAGACTCTCCCCTCCAATTAACTGCCAAAAAAGCCACAAGTTGAGCCGTGGCCCAAGTGGTAGAGCACTAGCCTTGAGCAAGAAAGGTCAGAGACAGTGCTTGGGCCCTGTGCACAAGCCCCAGGACCAGTATTTAAAAACATAAAAAGGATATTTAAAAGAACATTAAAACTATTTAGAAGTCTCCTTGATCTTTATGCTTATTTTCTTTCAATTAAAATATTTATTCTTCTAATGACAAGAAAAAATGTTAAGAATAAATATATTTATGTCAATACAAAATTCTTATTATCAGAATGAGACCATTCTTATTCATCATAACAGGAAATAAAAATGTATACAAAATGAATTTTCTCTTGATACACAAATACTACTGAATCTAATAAGCAGTTACAAGACTTTTCAATTTATATTGTAATTACTTTCTCCAAGTGAACATAAACATTCTAAGAAATGGATCAGAGACATGATTGAATCATAGTATTATTATTTCCCTGGCCTTGTTACGTTCCTCAGGTTTGCGCTTGGTATGGTGACCACATAGTCAGTGAAATATTTGGGATTCAGGGAGTATCCAAGTGAACTAGCACAGTCTAGTCAGGATGGACATTATACTAACATTATACTAACTCCATTCAGTGTAACATTACTCAATTTAAAATAGTATTATTCAAGCTGGGTGCCAGTGGCTCACACTTGCAATCCTAGCTACTCAGGAGGCTGCGATCTAAGGATCGTGATTCAAGGCCAGCCAGGGAAGAAAGTCCATGAGACTCTTGTCTCCAATAAACTACTCAGCAAAAGCTGGAAGTAGCACTATGATTCAAGTGTTAGAGCACTAACTGTGAGCACAAAGAGGCCCAGGGATAGCACCCAGGTCCTGAGTTCAAGCCCCAGGACTAGGAAAAAATATGCTATTTTCTTTTTTTTTTTTTTTTTTGGTCAGTCGTGGGGCTTGAACTCTGGGCCTGGACGTTGTTCCTTAGCTCTTCAGCTCAAGGCGAGAGCTCTACCACTTGAGCTACAGCGCCACTTCCAAAAATATGCTATTTTCAAATAGCATATAGCACATTAACTATCATTTTTGAAGTACATATAATCATTTTATGAATAATTCACTGTCTCTAGTATTATCAAACTAGAAAACTAAGTATAGGGAACTACTAGAATGAAAAAAAAGAAAATTACTAGAATGACATTCCAATCAATTTTAACTATTTGTTTACTTTTTTGAAGGTAGTCTATAACTTTTCTCTGTATACTATTAATAAATATTCTGGAAATGAATGAGAAAAAATACATGTACTATATTTGTGTTCCTGATTTGTTAATTACACTTCTAGCAACCAATCTTGTTAAAACCATCAATAATGATGAGGCACAGTTTTGAAGAAGAATATATGCAAGCTGTTATTTAAAATACCTGTAAGCCAGGTGCCGGTGGCTCACACCTGTAATCCTAGCTACTTAGGAGGCTGAGATCTGAGGATTGTGGTTCAAAGCCAGACCAGGCAGGAAAGTTGTAAGACTCTTATCTCCAATTAATCACCACAAAACCAGAAGTGGCGCTGTGGCTCAAGTGGTAGAGCGATTGCCTTTAGCTGAAGAACCCAGGTACAGTGCCCAGGCCCAGAGTTCAAGCCCCACAACTGACAAAACATAAATAAATAAATAAATAAAATACCAGTAACTAGAGCCAGACAATGGTAGTACAAACTTGTAATCCCGCAACCAAGAGGCTAATGCACGAAGATCACAAGTTTGGGGACAGCCTGGGTTAAACAGCAAGTTTGAGGCTAACACAGACTAAATAGTAAGACTTTGTTTCATTGGAAAAAAAGTAAATAAAGTACCCGTAATTGTAAAAAAACTATCTAAATTTCTCCAAAAAAATGAAATAAATCATAGGCTTAGTAAAGTAACTATAAAGAGCTTTAACTGTTTTGGTAAAACAAAAATCAAATGTTCATTTAACTACACACAAATGAATGAAAAAGATGCTATTTATATGACTTGCTACAACTAAGCAAATGTACCTAAATCAGTATCTTCTATTCACTACTTAGCTATTTTGCATGCCACATTCCATATATTCAGTTATGAATCATATGCCAGGGTAAACTTCAAATGAATTTCATGGTATATAAATAGTTATATAAACTTAGCTACGTCTAGGAGACTGATGCTTAAATTGTACACAAAGATTGTTGGTAAGTCACAACATTGTATATTTACCTTAGTACTTGAAATATTTGCTGAACCAAGTCTGAGGTTAACATTATCAGAGTAAATCAAAATGTAAACTAACTGATCCCAGATTCCAGCTAGTCCAGCCAAGACTGAGGTCATCATGTAAAAATAGCTAACTGTAACTTACAGTGCAAGTTAGATCTGTGAGGTGTTATTCACACTCAGAGAAATGGAGAGCTCACAGTACATCTTGAATTTATTTAAACGATTTCATTTCAAGACGAGCAGGAAGAAAGCACACAGACCAAGTCCTAGCAATCATCTCTTCCAAATCAATATGGGAACCGTTTCAAATTCTGACTTGACTGTGAACATGCCAGGTTTCAGATATGTCCAAGTAGAATTTCCAGGAAACAGTTGAAAATTAAAAGGTATTTACAAATTAAAAGAATAAAATGTAGTTTTTCAAATTTTATTTTTAGTAGGAGGTGTTGTCTGAGAGGCATTTCTTAGTTTAGGTTCCCCAGAAACAAATCCTGATAGACTGGAGAGTCTAAATACAAGCCACATTTGGAAAATGCAGGCAACACTTGCACAGAAGCAGAAAAGCCAGACAAGGAAGGGAGGACAGCCAATAAGGATACATTACCAAGCTTGCTCAATTGTGGGTGGCTGGAACTTAATCTCCTAAAAATTGAGAACCCATATGAAACACATAGCTGTGGAGTTTATTCACCCAACGTTGGTTGCAGGTTACTGTAGGTCGAAAGGGCAAGTTATTAATTCTATGGCACTTCTTGTTTGGGAGAAGCCTAAAGTAAGGAGTTGTGGAGAGAAGATCTTGAAAGCAAAGGGCCTTTACTCCCAAGGATTTTTAAATAGTCCTCAAAAGTCTTTTTAAAAAAAGTGTACTAGCAGCCATCTGGATATAGAAGAGTATGATGACACGCTAAGTACAGTAGATACTAGGGCTGGGCAATGGGAGCATCTACTCAACATTATCCCTAAATATAATATCTCTTCTATTAGAACTGAATCCTTTAAGAAATGATTTAGGCTCTGACCTCATGAGTGGAGTAATATTTTATAACATTAATGGATTAATGGCTCTGATATAAAAGCCATATTAGCTACTTTCAAGAGACTCTGTTAGTATAGAGACTCTTCAAAAGGGTTTGTACCTTTTTATCATGCCCATCAATGGCCAAAGAGTATTCCTGGTGCTGCACATCCTTGTCAGCATTTGGCATTATTAGTGCTTTGGATCTGGGGCATTCCAAGAAGTACATAGTCATATTTCATTCTACTTAAATTTGCCAGTCCCTAACAGCATATGAAGTGGAAATCCTTTCATGTTCAACCAGTACATCTTTGGTGAGACATCTGGTAAAGTTTTTGCTGGTTTTTAATTGGAATATTTTTTCCTTGTAACACTTCTTTATATTATTTGGGCAATACGTCCTCTGTTATTTGTGATATGTGATAATCAGAGATAGAAGAATTAGGATCAAATCAAAGTAGAAAAAAGTATTCCAAAAGGCATAGTTTAGGGAACCACCTGAGATTCCTACAGAAGGAAAGAAAGGAAAAGGAAGAAGTCATTTTTATTTAGAAAAGTGGGTTCATGCTTTTGTAATAGGAAAAAATACTATGGGTTAGCTAGCTAGGAAAAGACCTACAAGAAGTAAAAGAGAGTAAAAGATGGTTTGTAATTTTTTTGAAAAGAAGGTCTCAATGAAAATTGAGCAGAGAGGGGTGGGAGTAGAAAGATACAACAGAAACAACTTGAAAATGTTTGTAGTAAGTTTAAGATACTTGAAGATATTAGCAAAGTAAAATAGAATTTAGTATAGGATATATGCTGAACTTCCAGCAACATATCTTCATCCATTTATCTGAAAAATGGGGATGACTATAATCTATCTTAAAACTAGTGACTAAACACTGAAACTATTATCATTTTTCTTTTTTTTTTCTTTCCTTCTTACCCACTTCCTACACCCTGTTCATAGCTTTCTTAAAAAATGTGGTTTGGCAATAGAGCTATAGTTCAAGTGGTAGCGTGCTAGCCATGAGTGAAAAAGCTAAATGACAGTACACAGTATGAGTTCAAGCCCTAGTACTGGTACAGATACAATTAAAAAGAAAAAAACCTTGGTTCATCTAGCTTGCTGTGGCCAAGCCTCAAATTCATCCACATTCATTTGCAACAATTCTATCATGAGACTGACAGCCACATAAAACTATCATGAGTTCTACCTTTCATTCAGAAATCAATAAAGTTGATTGGAAGGTATAACATAGCACCTTAACATACATTTTTATGTTCATGAACAAAATATGATGGCCTATTTTTATTATCATCATATGAATATATCTTAAATCGTTTAATAAAGAGTAATAGATAATGGAAAAATGTGTACCATACCCTATTTCTATGGAAAAGATTTTCTTTTTCCTTTTCTTGCATAATTCACTAGTTTACTGGTCCTAACTAAATGTAACCTGAGGAAATCCATTTCAGCACCCTCAAACACCATCTCTCTCTTAGTAAGCAGCTTAAAATATAAGTACATGCGGTACAAACAAGTGGTTCTGATGTCACGTTCTGAAGGGTATTTGTTCTGAGTTGTACAAGGCTGATCCTTGCTGTAGGAACAGCCCAAGTCCTTTATTAAGTCTGTAGCTAATATGAATTCCACTCAGTTCTTGCTATGGTTTGCTTGTTGTCTGTTCCCTATAAAGTTCTGTAATAAGAGGGTGGTCACCAGGCAAATGATTTTCAAAAGAATGAAGGTAACTTTTCATAAAGAGATGGAATAAATAAAAAAGGAATAGAGTAAGGAAAGAAAGCAACTGGAAGAAAATTGGAGAGTGATTGAGCGTTAAGTTTTTCTAGCAAAAGTCCATTTTCTTAACTACATAGGAATGCCTGCTTTAATTATCTTCTATGAAATTTGTTTTGTTATTACTCTTAAGTAAATCTACCTACCTCTGGAAATAATTGTCCCCAAATCAATCACGAGAGACTCGTGGTCCCACAGTGTCAGCAACAAGAGACAAGCAAATAACAATGCTAATGACATGTCAGGCTTTCAGTCTTTGGATACTTGTCACAAATTCTAGAATTTAATCCTAGTAGATTATTCCTAGCTTAGGTTTGATCATATTGGAAAGAATGAAAATAACTGACCCTTCAATTCAATACTCAAAAATGTTTCTCACTCTCTATAGTTCCCCTTAAAACTGTTCTAATGTTATTGAGTTAATTTGATCTTGTGCTTATAAAAGCTAACAGTGAAGGATTAAACATTTCCCTAGCCTTATAATTCTTCAAATTTATTACTATCCTTAACAACAAAGGTTGTTTAACTAAATTATCTATAAAACCTCAAAAAGCTCATTTCCCTTCTAAGTACTGGACACTTCAATACATAGTACCTAATTTCAACTTGGCTTCCTATTAGTAATACCAAACATTTAGTTTTCAGGTAATAAGAAGAAGGTGAGTTTCATGCATATAATGAATTAATATTTAATGGTATAGGTATCCTACTCAAATGTTTACATTTTTGAATAGGTTGAAATTTAAAAAAAAACAAGGAAAAACAAATAAGTATTTATTTCACCTGAGCAAAACTGACAAGTCCATTTTTCTGAAACATGAGAAAAATTTTTGCTTTGTTACCTAAATGTGTAGCAAGCATAGTAGGGAACATTCACTGTTTCTGAAAAACCTCAGCATCTAAACACTCTAACAAATATAGCAATGCAATAATTTAGCACAATGCAAACTAAGAAATATGCATTTGAAGTCAATATATATTCTTTTAAAGTAGCTATTATAAAATAATATTGAAATAATAAATAAGCTAAGACCAAAATAAAAGCCAAAAATAATAACAAAAATTGGCAGCAGACTTACTAATTATACCTACTTGATATAATAGAAAATATAGATCTTGCTAACTGGCACATACAAAATATCCTTTCATCATAACATTACCTTAACAGATTCCAAAGCCGAAGGGATAGTAATATGACAGAAGCATCTGTAGGTTAATGCTCAGAGACTCGTACAGTTCCACGGGATCACAGGAGATAACCTGATAATGATAGCAGCACCATGAGACACACAGCAGACATGCAAACCGATAATACATGGCAGACTTTGTAAGATTCAACTATGGCTTAGATACTTCCCATAAAACCTAAAACTCAACCTAACTACTGCATAGAAATCACATGTCAAACATTCTATTCTACACAACTTTGACAATATATCTGTGTTAAATTGATGCTTTAGATGACTTCTAAGTCATTGTTTAAGATTTAAATTTTAATCTAAATTTTTACGTTACAAATCTCTATTTGTGAACTGCTTAAGAAAAACCAAGTTCATAATTCATTGAAGTAATTGGATTGCTACATTAGCTCCTGATGAGAAAAGTAACTCATCTTATCTCAGCAAATGCTAATTAGGTGAACACCTTTCCATTGTTTTACACATGAAATGTTGGTAATATAATAAATTATTAGCAACTATTATTAATATAATTCTATATTATATAAATATATGTTATATAATATATTATATAATTATAATTGACAGTAGTATAATTAATAATTATAAATTAATAAGGAGTGGTGTCTTCCTTCTTTCTGAATAACCACAAATGTTTACTGCTGTAACTCTAACAGCTGTGTTATCCAGACCTATTCCAGTAATAAGTTTCTCTGTCAAAGTTTACATCAAAGGACAAGAAAGAAAACTATGAATACAACTTTACTAGATTAGGCAAAGTGGTCTAGACCAGCTTATTTTCTTGCCCATTTGAATACAAAATGTATCTTTTAGGGGAGGTGTGGAGGGAAGGGATGGTAGGGGAAAAACAAAAGAGGGGGTAACAATGCTTAATAGGAAATGTACTCATTACCTTACACATGTAACTGTAACCCCTCTGTACAGTATCTTTACAATAAAAAAATATTTTTTTAAATCTCAAAAAATGCACCTTTTCAAATTTATGCATTTATGCCTTTTATGCTTTTAATTCAATGGACACTTATTCAAAATTACAAAATAAAATACAGTAAATAAGCTGTGATTTATATTTTATGAATTATAAAGGGAAAAAATGAAAACACAAAACAAATACTGTTCTCTCCCAATCTCAGCTTCTTAGTTCCATCAAACTCTTTATAACCTGTGTTCATATCCATAAGGCCATTTTGTCACATCTTTTCTACTTATCATATTTTTGGTCATAGATTTTTTTATTTTTTAGATTTTTTTAAATTTTAGTTTTATTGCCAAGGCGATGTACAGAGGGGTTACAATTACATAAGTTAGTAAGTACATTTCTTGTCAAACTTGTTACCCTCTCCCTCATTTTTCTCCCTCTTTCCCTCCTCCCATCCCTACTTCAAGTTGTACAGATCATTTCCAATATAGGGTCTTGTATCACTGTTGCATTGGTTCCCCCTTTGTCCTTTGTCTCATCATTTTTTGTTCCCCCTTCCTTCAGATAAACATATATACAATACCACTTTTAGTAATACAAAAAGATTCATTTTTAAATACATATGTGTATATATATATGGCTTTAATATCTAAAATCTCTGATAAGCAGAACGTCATCATAGTGATCTGAATAATTCAGACATTCAATAGATATAACTGATTATATGTAGTAAGCACCAATTAGTATGGGACTGATATATGATTTGAATTAAAATTAAAATTTATTAGGAAAAACTGTATTTACAGTTATAACATGATAAAAATGAGAGACAAGAGAATTACAGTGAGCACACGCATTGCTCTGTAATAATCAATTTTAATAATCCATGGGAACAAACATTCTGCCAATCTTCTAAAATGTTAACCTCAGAATTTCAGATTACAAACTTACTATATACTCTTCAAATATGTATGGTGGAAGAGATTACATATTACTTGTTTCAAATTTTTAGCACAAATCAAATGTTTCCCTTACTTATACAGCTTTGCTCAACACCACAAGCTGTAACAGGCTGAATGCAGAGTAAAAATAATGTTTTGCCCATGATGGAATTTGAAGCCTCTACTAAGTAGACCATTAGGGTCCATAAGAGAGATTAAATTACTAATGTGCCCACAAGACTGTGTGAATCCCTTAGCTTGTCCCTTTACAGACTCGAAGTCCATTTAGCTGGGTCTTCACAGACATGAAAGCAAAACCAAAGCACCAAAACTCTAATGATCCTTCACCAAAACTCTATCCAAAATGCAAATGAGAAAGGTAACTTATAATCACTTTAATAAAAAGAAAGCATTTTCATGCCACTCACCCTCTAGAGTGATATCCTGAATATTCCACATATTAAAGAAAAGAAAGTTTCTTTGTTCAAAATCAAGTATAGTCATCTAAGCCACAATGAGATAGTTCATCACCCCAGTAAGAATGCTAATACCAAAAAACTCTAAGTATGACAAGCACTGGAAGGGAAATAAAAAAGGGAAACCCTGCACCATATGGTGGGAATGTAAATACTACAGCTGTAGGGTTTATGGAAAATGGGTTCCTCAAAAGAAAATGTAAAAAGAGAACTACAAGCAATTCCATGACTGGGTATGTATCCAAAGAAAAAGTAATCAGTCTGCTGATGAGACAAGTGCATTCTCAGATTTGTAACAGCAAAATTCAAAATGGCTATGAAATAGAACCAACTTGTATCTATTGACTGATGAATGGATAAAGAAAATGTGGTACATTTATAAAAAATAGTATTCAGACATTTAAAAAAAAAGAAAGCAAACCTGTCACTTGTGATAACATGAATGTGAGTAGGTACCTTGATGTAAAATGATCCCACTCACATGGCGAATCTAAGAGTTGATGGTATGGAGCTGAGAGTATAATGGTGCTTATCAGCTTATCAGAGACCCTGGAGAATAGCTGGTAAGGAGCAGCAAGCAGTTCAGACACTACTGCACAAATGTGTGGTGTGTGTGTCTAAGAATAATAATTGTGTATTATACATTTCAAAATGCTGGAAGCAAAGGTTATTGAATTTATTTTATTTTATTATAGGGGTGATACACAGAGATATGACAGTTACATAAGTAGGGTAATGAGTTCATTTTCTTGTCAAACATTGTTAACCCCTCTTTAGTTTTCTCCCACTTTTCCTACACAAGTAGAGATAAATACTTGAGGGGCTATATTTACCTTGAATTTAAAAAAATATATATATATAAAGATATATATATATAATTTGATTAAACCTTACATGGTCCCCCATTAATATGCATAACTTGCCTTGAATCATCTAAAAATTAGAAATTTAAGTTAAATATATATTTATATTAGGTAATATATAAATATATATAACATTTGTAATAACTAGAATATGTCTATAAATCTACAAGTTAATCCAATGCATAGTATAAGATAAAGAATTACATTTGGACATGATGAATTAAACAGCACTGTAAGCATTCACACACTGAGAACAAAGGAGGATATTCTTAGGAAAGGATCACAATGGCTCAATAGCTGTATGCATATGAAGATATAAAATGATACATATCGAAATGAACCCCAAGAAATGGAAACAAGAGGATGTTTTATTGTATTGTTTGAAGTTTTCTTTTTTCTTTTTTCCTTCGATGTATCCCTTGTTGTCACCTTTTTTTTTTTAATTTCTGTACCCTTTGTCTTGTATGTAAGTTTATCTGATTTGAAGAAAGGAAAGGGAATCACAGAAATGGTAGGACAAAGCACAAGCCAATTCAACAGTGATACTCATTAGACACTATGTTGGAAGTGAGCTTTACAACTGGGGAAAGGGGAATCCAGGGAGAAAAAGTGGGAGAAAACCAGGGGGAGGTAACATTGTTCAAAAATAAATGTACTGTGAGGGGCTAGGAAGATGGCTCAGTGGTAGAGCGCTTGCCTTGCATGCCTCTGAGGCCCTGGGTTCGATTCCTCAGCACCACATAAGCAGAAAAAAAAGCCGGAAGTGGCGCTGTGGCTCAAGTGGTAGAGCGCTAGCCTTGAGCTGAAAAGCTGAGGGACAGCGCCCAGGCCCAGAGTTTGGGCCCCACGACCGGACCCAAAAAAAAAAAATGTACTGTGAAAACAGGGGTTATACCGTGGGGAAGGGACATACAAAGCAACAACAACAAAAAATACGTGGTACCTTATAAATACGTTATAAACAATAGCAAGAAAGAAAAAATTATTTGTGTCCTTATCTTGGGGTTCTATTTTCACTGTATTTGATGTTGGTATAATTTGGAGAGCACAAGGGAAAAAGCAAATTGCTTAAATAGGGATACAGGTTGACCCATTGCAACAATGAGATGTACAAGATGCTATGTGGAAAACGAACTTTACAATTTAGGTGGGGGGTAGTTGTCGAGATGAGAGGGAAGGGATGGGAGGGGAAAAAGAAAGGAGGAGGCAACAATGCTTGATAAGAAGTGTAATCATTACCTTGCTCATGTGATTGAAACCCCTCTGTACAGTATTTTCACAATAAAAACTTATTTTAAAAAATGAAAAAAGAAATGTACTCATTACCTATGTAACTCAAACCCCCCTCTGTATATCACTTTTACAATAAAATTCAAATTTAAAAATTTTAAGTTAAATATATGGATAATATTCATTAGATGTTTTAAATGTATTTAACAGTTAAAAATCAAGTAAGAACACTTGAATAACATACTTATATATGCATGTATATAAAATGTTATGTACATATTTTACACATATATGTATACACACACATATATATACATATGTATGTATCAATTCTTTTGTGTATATATGCTGTCCCTGAGCTTTTTTGCTCAGATTCTAGTAAGGCTAGTATTCTACCACTTGAGTCACATCTCCACTTATAGTTTTTGGGTGGTTAACTGGAGAAAAACATTTCACAGACTTTCATGCTCAGTTGGGCTTTGAACTTTGACCATCAGATCTCAGCCTCCTAAATAGGGTTACAGACATAAGCCACCAGTGCTAGGCTCTATAACTAATTTTAATGGTTCAATTTAAAACATTATTATTCTATAAAGGAAGAAAGCATTTGGCACTGTAAGGTAAAAAATAAATGAGCATACTGGCAGAACATTTATTTAAAACCTTGAAACTCTAATATAGCAGTGATCTATATGGACATTTCTTATGAAATACTTTTGACTGTTGTATTAGTTGCTGCTAAGTTTGAAATTGGAGTTATAAGTGTTAGGATATAAATGACTCTTAATTCACTCATTAGTTCATCACATGGAAAGTACATGGTGGATTCAGGCTTATGACCATCTTCCCCCAAGGTTTGTTTGGGTAAAGATCAGGCCAATCTTTCTTTCAGGTAGACTCTCCTAAAGGCAGCCAGATTGCCCCAGCATTGCTCCAGCATTAAAAAACCTCCCGACACAGAGCCAATCTTAGTTCTCTGAGGGTAGCCTTCTTTGGCTTTTAATGACATTGGGAAGATGTGTGAAGGTTGCCGTTTGCTAAAGGCAAATCTCAGGGAATTACCAACTGAACTTGTAGCAAAGGCTCAAAAGATTTCTGAAAATCAAAAAACTCATTAAGTTCTTCTGATAACTGACTTTAAAAGACCACGTGGGAAGCAAACTAACCTGCAATGTGTGTGAAAAGTTATTTCACTCCTCTCTTCAAACTGGAGAGAAAATTAGTATAAATCTGGGATTTATGTTAATTTTTAATGAGTGGGAATTTACTTAATGCCAACATTTTTGTTAGACACTTGATGAACAGCTAAAAAAGAAAAACTAGGAAAAAAATGGATTTATGAAAAAAAAATGCACTTCTCTGTGGAGATGGAGGTGGCCCTGCCTGTTTTATTTGCATACGGTATGAATAGCTGGGATGGGTGGTTGGGACAGTTGCCACTCTTCTGAGTCTGGTTACAAACCAAAGGGGATTTTGAAGAGGGTTTTGAAACCTGTCGAATCACTTCCTTAGCCCACTTTAGTACAAATGTGCTGTGGCCTTCAGTTCAATCATTTATGTTTGATAAATTCCTCCTGTTAGTTAACTCAGCAAACTCTCAAATCATGTGATTCTTCTCTTTCCTGAAACAACAGGAGGGAATCTTTAGAGAACACCACCTCCTATGTGCTTCTTCTTAAAAATCTCAGCAACTTTACAGCGGCTCACACCAGTAATCCTAGCTACTCAGGAGGTTGATATCTGAGGATCACAGTTCAAAGCCAGCCTGGACAGGAAAGTCCATGAGACTCTTATCTCCAATTAACCACCAGAAAACCAGAAGTGGGCTGTAGCTCAAGTGGTAGAGCACTTGCCTTGATCTGAAGAGCTGAGAGATAACAGTACCCAAGCCCAAAGTTCAAGCCCCATGACTGACCAAAAACAAACAAACAAAAAAATCTCAGCTCCAAAATGTACATATGTGAAGGATTCCCTATAAGAAAGGCTTTGGATACAGTAACATCCACTTCTGGAATAGGACAGGTCACCCAGAAGCTAGAGCCCTGGATCACATCATATTGTTGCCATAGTCACTCTAACAAAACTGACTCATGAAGGGACACAGTTATCCTACATCACTTGCTTATGATACTTACCCACATCATAATACTCTAATGATAGGAAAGGAAATAATCAGATCTTGAGAGATTACATTGATTTCCCTAAAGACATATAGGCCACACTTCAGGCACATACTGAAAGGCATCACAGAAAACAGCTCCATGTGCAATTGTGTTACTATAGATGACATTATACTAGGAAATTATTATTAAAATTATTATTAAAGGAAATTACCGGAAATTTCATCTAGATTCAATACAACAGCAGCTTTCCTCCATTATTTTTTCTACGGATCACATTTCAATCCATCATTAAACTTCTGTCTTACTACCTTGCCAGGAAGTTAAAGAGCTAAGAATTGTACTCATGCCCAGTTCTCATAAACAAACAGAATTTCAGAGCATGTGTTTTGTCAGCTAATCCTGCTCTAGCTCACATTATCTTATTTTTTTCACTAATTTATTTCATCTCATCTTACATGTCCATACTCTTATAAACTTCTTATTTACCAAGTTAAATGTTCTACTCTATTTAAATTATAACTAATTTAGAACTGGGGAACAGTTTACAAGTCATTATTTTTTTTGGGGGGGGGTCCAGTCGTGGGGCCCGAACTCTGGGCCTGGGCGCTGTCCCTCAGCTCTTCAGCTCAAGGCTAGCACTCTATCACTTGAGCCATAGCGCCACTTCTGGCTTTTTTCTTTTTGCTTATGTGGTGCTGAGGAATTGAACCCAGGGCCTCATACATGCAAGGCAAGTGCTCTACCACTGAGCCACCTTCCCAACCCAGCCAGTCATTTATGATAATATTAAAAATAAAAAATGGTGAATGATAACCTGTTTGTACAACTACTTACAGATAAAAACAGAATCAAAAACATACGTAAAAAAATAACTCAAATATTTTATACAATATTTGAGTCACCTCTTGATAAAACCTAAATATTTCATTAAAGTTTATATAAGTTACATTGTATAGAAGTATTGATACAGTTATACTGTACCTACTAAAGTTAAAATAGAGATCGTTCTGAGAGATTTAATTTTATGAAGATTATATTTTGGAGTTGTGTTAGTCTATACACTGCTTTTGTTCTCAGAGAGAGGAGCGTGTATCAATGAGTCAATGCAGAGGAAAGTGAATCTTTTGTGGAAATGAAAGTATCAGACAAAGAACAAAATAAGGACACAGAACTTAGTAGGACCAATGCCCTTCATCTAGCAAAATTATGCCCTACTCTTGCTCTGCTCAGAGACTTGCTCTGGTTTTCTCTGGCTCATGACTATCAAACTTTTTGGTTGATGAGCCAGCCATTTATACTCTTAAAACTTAGTTGAAATGACATTTCAACTATTACAATTCCAAAACCATCACATATTAACAAATATTTTATTAAAAAGCTATAATTTACAAACAACAAAAATGAAAGAACAACAAAATTGTTTTATACATTCCCAAATCTCTTTACTATCTTGGTGGATTCTCATTTATTCTTGCACACTCAAGTTGTTTTGGTTAAAATATATGAGAAGAGTTAACTTTATGAAGCTTTGCAGTTGGAAAAAGGAGGAGTAATTTAACTGTGATTTAATGCAGCTATGTATATCTGAATTTGATACTACACATAGATATCAAGGTAAATGAAAGTAAAGATGCAACATACCAGAATTTCTAAGGTAAAGTCAACACCAGGTTGAAAGGAAGACTTATAGCATTAAATGTTTACATTAGAAAAAAAGAAATAATCATTAATCAGTAGTTTGAGCTTTTACTTAAGAAAATATATGAAAAAAACTCCAAACAAGCAAATGGAAGGCCTTAAGCCAATGAACTTGAAAACAATTGGGAAAATAAATAAAACAAAAAACCTAGATCTTCAAAAATATTAAATTAATAAGCCTCTATTTAGACTGACAATAATTTTTTAAAGGCAAGGCATAGTCACAAATATCAAGAATGAAACAATATATGTCAACAGAATCTACATCCAATAAAAGAATTTGGGTCAAGAAATAATAAATAACTTTACTCATATATTCAATAACTTAAATCCAGTCCTTGAAAAAACACGAACTACAAAATTTCAGTCAAAACAAAGTTCAAAATCTGAATGATTCTGTTGCTACTAAAAGAAAAAAATCTCTGTTTTATAACTCAAAAGCTTATGAAAGTTCCAGCCTCATACAGTTTTCTTAGAGAAATCTTCTAATCACTCAAGAATTAATATTAATTTTAAATAGGAGAGAGACAATCTCCCAACTCATTTATGAGGCTAACAGGAACTCTAAAAACAAAATCAGACCAAGAAATCACAATAAAAATAATAGTATAGACCATTAGGTCCCATGTTAGATTAAAAAAATACTATAAAAGTGAAAATGTATGCAAATGGATCTGTATATGAATAAATAAAGTGCATGTACAATCATCACTAAGTGAAGTTTATTTCATATATGCAAAGTAGATTCAGCATTCAAGAATGGATGCAATTTACCTTATCAATAGGCTAGGAAAGAAAACTCATTCCACCAGACCAAGTAACAAGGACAAATTATTTTATGTAATTCAGAATACATTCAGGAGAAAACATCTCAGTGTACTAGGGACAGAGAATTTCTCTGATTCCATACATAACTCCATAGGTGTTTTCACATGGATATTATTATCTGTGAAGAACTAGTTCCAAGATCCTACATGGATTCCAAAATCCTTCATTCTCTAGTTCCTTACATAAAATAGCATCATATGTTCTTATATCCCACACATATCTCCCACATTGCTAAAACCATATCTAAATGACAAATATCTAATGTGGTATAAATGCTATGCAGATTCTATACTGTTTCATTCAGGGAATCATTTTTTTAAGTATTCAGTAAGCAGATTTTTAAAATATTTTCATTCTATGGTTGCATTGCATTGACAGATGCAGGCCCTATAAATATGGAAATGACCACACACACACACACACACACACACACACACACACACACACACACACACACCATCTGTAACTAGCTGGCATCACACATAATCATGATCACATGACCACTCATAGCTAGCTAGCATCACACATAATCACGATTACATGTCCACTCTGATAACTTCCATTAACAGTAGAAGTTCTTCTACTAACTGGAAGTTCTATCCATTGAATAAGACAAAAAAAAAAAAAAAGACATATAGATTGGAAAGAAAAAATAAAACTGTTGGCAGATAACATGACCTACATAAGAAAACATGCCAAAACGGTCTTCACCTCCTAGAACCAAAAAAGTAAGTTCAGTATGGTTGGAGGAGACAAAATGAAACACAAAATCAACTGCATTCCTCTATGTCAACAACAAAACTTACAGATACATTGTTAAGTGTAATATGAAAGTATATATGCCATACTATAACCTAATAAAAATCATATTTAACTTTTAATCCTTAGTCAACGATGAAAATATCTCTTAGAAGAGACACACAAATATTTTTGAGAAAAATGACTATTATTCTAAAATGACAACTATAAAAATATACATACTATATATAAGTATATAGGGTAGCAAATTCTCCTTCTACAAAAAAAGAATAAATGCTTATTTGCAGTGATTTTTGACAAGTGAACAAGTTTTTACACATATATACATTCTGTTCTATTTAGTAACTGTGAGAAGTACTGATCCCAACCTTTTAAACTTCTATTAATATTTTCAGACGTCCACATACCTTTAACTTTTGTGGCAAGTTCCAGAATAATGGATTGCAATATGTGTGTATTGACCAAATCAGTGATTTGGGAAACTAAAGTGAAGTAAAATTAGATGTGACAGATTAGGTCTTAAAGCATTCAGTACACTTGATACATATGTCTTCCGTAAATACCATAGATGTAAAACCAAAAGTCTACCTAATAGTCCACTGGAGGTCATCCTCCTGTTTATATATAGCCGTAAGTACAAGCATCAAGTGTCAGGACTAGAAAAGGAGCAGCTGTATACTAATTTCTAATCCCATCCTACAGGCTCATTTTGCCTAGTCTTGTTTTGTTTTTGTTTCTCTTTAGTGCTACTTTTTACATTGTCACAATGGATTAAAAAAAAACTGTCAATCTTAGTACTATATACTTAAACATGGCTAAATCACTAAGTGTTATCTTCTTAGCTATCATCAAATTTACAACTAAATGAAAATATCCCCATCTGTTTTCACAAATATTAAAAAACTGACTATAAAATCTGCTCAATCTCTACTTTTCTTCTCCACAACACTAACCCATATTTGTTAGTTAACTGCTGACTGTTTAAATATAGACCATAATATGTGCTAAAATCATTGTCCTGGTTTTTTAGCAATCACTATGAATATTACACATGACCACAGATTTTATTTGATAAGTACCTTGAAAAATAGATTTAAATGATGACAAAATTAGATTTGAAAATTTCCCATCAAATACAATGATTCAAATTAAACTCACAGTTGCTAACTTTTTCTGCAAGTACTCCTTACTTATAATGTAAAAAAAATAAAAAAACATTAATTGGGGCCATTTCAATTACAAAAGAAAGACAAAATGGTACTGCCTTCAATTAGCATAAGCACTGGTAAAATGTGATCCAACAGATAACTATGGAATTATTTTGAAACTGCTTGGATTACTGCTGCTCTACTTTTCAGTCTACAAATGCTGAGTTTACTTTTTTTAAAAAGGTAACTTCAGCAGATACATGGAGGAGGAAGGAGAATTTATGTAAAAACAGGCTCCTGGCATCTTGTTAAATTAACTGAGGCTCTTTAGCTCACACTTTGCAAAGCTGTGGGTGAGAAAAAACAGATATGTTCAAAAATAACTTTTTGTCAAATATAACATTCCATTTCACATGGCTAGGCAAAAGGACAAAAATAACACAAAAGTCTGGAAGTTCAGGTTCTCCAACACAATTTAGAAATGCCAAACAATTTGTAGAAGGTTCATCCTACCCAACAATGCCAGCAGTTTCAATGAGGAAAATATTATCAGAGACCTGGGCCATCTCCAGAGAAGACCCAGTAACCATAACCATTGACTCCATACCTTCAAAACACAGAAACCAACTGGGTGATTACAAGTGAAAAATGAAAAGAGAGAGAGAAAAATGAGTTTATCACTCATTTTCCCAGGGCCCAAGCAATCCCAATGGCTTAGCTCTGCCAAATACTTTGTATACTAAGATATAGTCATGTGTTAATAGAGAAATGTCAGCTGGGAAATAAGCTAGTGGAAAATAAATAGTGAAGCCTATTTAAATTTAAATTTTCTGCTTTTAACTCTAGGGAAATTGTTTGCTAGAACCACTTCAACTTTAACAGATAATACCTGAAAGAAATGCAAATACTTTTGACAGGAGCTTAAGCAAATTTCTAATTACAGGACAAATTTTGTGTAAAATCCTCTACCCACCTGAATATTCATTGTTCATCAGAAGACATCTCTCAGGACCAGGAAGGGGTATGGGGGGGCGGGGGGACTGGATCTCTTTTTGATTTACAATGTTTTGCTTTAGTCTTCATTATTCCTTTTCAGGTTTCCCAGACTGATGGACAGACTACGCTCATCTCTCTGACTTCTTTTCCACTAGTACTCACAGAAACTTAATGACCAGTAGCTTCCCTGATTTGTCATCCAGATGGAAGAAGGTCCCAGAGGAAGCTCAGATTAAAACTTGAGGGCGTAAATCAGAAGTCTGGCTGGCTAAAGCATCTGTTCAACACTGGCCTTCTGCCCTTCTCATCATAAGGAGTAAGGGTTGTGTGTCCCTACACATATGGGGGAAATTGAAACATGGTGTCATTCCTCCATGAAGTAATTTATTTCCTCTGGTGCAGGGATACTGGGAACAAAAGCAGGGCAGCCCCTCCACACTGGGAGTAACACTAAGACTGTTATACTTCATTCACTAGCCCCTGTCCACCAAAGTCCTCTAGTACCAGAGAGTGATCAGGATGCACTTTTGTACATTGTACCCAAGGCTTTTGCTGAGAACAGTGCAAATATTCCAAATTCTTGTCCTTTCCTAGGTGAATTCTCCAAATGGAAATGCAAATGTGAGTCCCTATTTGTGACTTGCATTCAGGGTGTCAAAGTTGGTAATCTAAGAGGACAGAGGCTAAAGTTTGAAGGAGACAGATACAGTGTGTAGTGAGTGACTGGGGAAAGGATGTAGCAATGTAAGGTTAAATTCTACTAACCAGCTTTCAGTCCAGAAAGTAAGTCATCACATATGCCTCTTCTCTCACTATAAATTCTTGCCTCCTCTCACCAAACCTGCTCTCCAACTTTAATTACATCTCTTCCCTTCTGTAGTGCCAATTGCCTGCCTTTCTGGAAAAGTATAACGTGAGGAGCCATTGGATCCTGTTTTTAATATCGTTTTTAATATTAATATACAAATATTCTATACCCAATATATAACTGTTCCAAATTGAACATATAAAATGTAGTAGTTTAACACTTGCTTAAAATAACTTGAAGAACTCATATCCTTTACCCAAAAACTGTATCCTAAGAAATTAAGTTCCAAAATAAAGAAAAAGCTTACATATGAAGGTGTCCATCATAATGTTACTTATTATTAATAATAATAGAATGGCAATAGGAATGATTAGGGCATTCTAGCATTTCTAATAGAAATTTACACAGGCATTTTAAATGCTTACTTCTTTGACTATAGATCAGTTTAAAAAAAATCAGCATTAGTCCAGCACTGTTGACACATGCCTGTAATCCTAGCTGCTCAGAAGACTGAGATCTGAGGACCATACTTCAAAGTCAGCTCAGGCAGAAAAGTCTGTGAGATGCTTATCCCCAATTAACCACTAAACCACCACCAGAAGTGTAGGTGTGGCTCAAGTGATACACCACTAGCCTTGAGCAAACTAGCTCAGGGACAGCACCAGGCTGTGAATTCAAGCCCCAGTACGCACCCTCACAAAAGAGAGAGAGAGAGAGAGAGAGAGAGAGAGAGAGAGAGAGAGAGAGAGAGAGAGAGAGAGAGAGAGAGAGAGAGAGAGAGAGAGAGGAGGAGGAGGGATGGAGAGAGAAATTTGAAGTAAAACATATAGAAAGTAAATAATACAACACGATTATAGCTAATCACAGAAAATACATCAAAGTGTTAGTGGGTGCATCTACCTTTATTTTGTACCTTTATATGTTCTTGTAGCCTCCAAAATATTTTAAATTCTATCATTGAGGAGGGGTAGCTTTAACAAAAGCAAATTTCTTTAGAGGAAGAATTATTTGCATAGAAAACATCTGCAGTTTTTAACAACAAGTTCTTTTAGGAAATATACCATTTTCTGGAAGGGGGTCTTCAGTCAAAGGATATGGAGAACAAAGCAAGAGAAACTCATCCTGCTTAGAAATCTACACTGCTTCTCTATGAGTACTAGATCAGAAACAGATCACACATCTGACCTCTTCATAATCCAAACAATATATGAATACCTTCACTGAGCCTTTGTTCTCTTTTCCTATGGAAATCCTTCCCAGCATTCAGAGACTGACTTGAATCATTTCCATCCACTAAAACTTTCTTGATCCTTTGACTTTTCTGACTCCACTTCTAATTCTCCGTTCCCTTATGGTGTTGCTAGACTGCACCATCTTTTTCTAAGTAATTTTGTTTATTAATCCTATGTAAGCAAACATCACACAGGTATGCTTGAAGTTCCTAGAGACCAGGAATTTAAATAACCTGAAAATACTTGGCAAATGGATACAGTGACAGAGGGAAAATACAAACTAAAGCCATGTTGGTATTATATACATCTCAATGCTGCTATCTAAATAAACCATGCCACTTCTATACTAAAATCTGTCACTAGGAACATGCACTTTCCTTTTCTTCTTTCTATTAGCATGTACTGTATTTTTGCTTATTCATTCTTATCAGTTCTGTTGCTTCCCTTGGGAACAAACAGATTTGATCGCAACATATTTCACAAAGGTTTAGTCATACATAAAAATAAATAAACACTAGTCAAAGACTGACTTGAATCACTTCCATTAAAAAAAAAAGTTAGATTCTGTCTAGGAATCTAATTTAGGACTATACACAGGACCCTTTTTCTTCTTTAACAACAAATTGAAAGGTATTTCTTCATTTTATGTCCTTACTTAGGCAGTGTACACTTTAGGGTATCAACGCTACCATTAACTTTAGAACTATCCAGTGCAAACATTTTAATACTTTAGGGATGATGTACAAAATGACTCTGTTCCTGTCTGCCATCAAATACTATGCTAGTACTTAGCAATAATGAGCACTTGTATTATAGCAACCTGCCTCCAGAGACATCAACAGGAGATGGACCATCTTAAGAGAAAACTCTATAAATCATAAATGAAAATCAAATGATCCAGCAAAGGAGAAAGACCTAGCATCCATTATTTTTGCAGAAGGAGCACACAGGGTCAGTATAATTATTCACTCTCGAGAGCAGGGAAAAACAAATCCAGTTTCCCACTCTACCAAACTACAGTTTACTATAATGCTTCTTTTTTAATGAGACAGGTAGCTCTAAGAGTAAATGTTGGTCCAGATTTTTCCACTTATTGAGTGATCTTGGACCTTCTCTTTATTTCAGGTTCTTAATCTATAAAAGAGAGTTAGCACCTGCTAGAGCAAAGCACAAAGTTCAAATAACATGATCTGAGTCTGTCGCCCAATTCTTTGTTATTCAGTCTCTCACTCGATGAACTAGATGAATATTCTCACTTCAAATGCTACCTAAAGTTTAATGATAAAGATTTCTAGATTCTTTTTCTGCCCTGCTGATTTCTCCAGAACTCTTAACTGCTATCATATTTCACTGCCAAAAATGTCTTCAACAACTCGTTATGACCCAGCTTTCCTATGAAGCGTTGACCAAACCGTATACTAGTTGCTTCCTAGAAATGCACTTTTTCCACATATTTAAAAAAAGCAGCCTATTATTTCCTAAAGCAGTAATTCCATATGTAGAAAGTTTACAAATTGTTGCTGTTGTTTGAGATTACTACCATGAGAATTAATTCTATGTTTGCTATCTAGCGGCTCACGGCACGTTTGGATGCCTTATTCCTTAATACATTGGGGAAAGGTCCGTGGACTGTGTGGAGACAGGAGACTTGTATTCAAATCCTGTTTTTGACCTTGAGAATGTAATCTAACATTTCTGCTCCTTATTCCCCTCCCCCCCCCCAACTGGTTCTGGATCGCGAGGATTTAATGAAATACCATATATAAAATAAAACTGAGTGGCTAGGATCTGAAAGCCTTATTGCCTACCTCCTATTTTTGCTCTCGGTGCTAGGACCAACCAGAACCCACCCGGAACACAACTTTGATAGGGCAGTCTTGCACATCTGGAGATGTCCTCTTGATGAGGATGCTGTGATGTAAAATCAAGTGGATGAGGGCACGACCCCGGTGGAGTTCCCAGCAGGAAAGGGAGCTTTCTACAATGGCCCCCATCCCACCCCCCCCCGTAGGGTGTGCGGGGTGGGAGGGAGGGTGGGGCGGGGTGGGGCGGGGAAGCAGACACCGGTGTGACACACTTTGAAGAGCGCACCTCAGACTCGCGTTGGTGTGCTCTAGGATGCGGGGAGAGGGCGGACGCACCGACGCGCCGGGCCCCCCACCCGATCTCGGCAGTCCACGCGGGGACCTCCACCTTCCTTCCGCAGCCTGGAAACTGGGGTGGGAGCCGCAACTGACCGCGTCCCCTCCCCTCCCCCTTCTGCCCCAACCTCCCCGGCGCCCGCGGTGCTGAATCATTAGCCTCGGAGAGCAGCAACCCTTTCCGGGCGCCCTCCCGAGAGCTCGGTCCCCGGGACACTGCTGGTCCAGGATGGAGACCGAGATCTCGGGGGGCGCGGGGTCGGTGGGAAGGGGGTCGGGAGGATGGCGGCAGCAGGTACTCACGGGCGAGGCAGCCCAGACGCGTCCTCGCCTCCCGGCTGCGACCGTCCCTCGGCGGCTCCCGCGCTCCCCGGCGACCCGGAGGTCGGTTCCCGGGCCCCCCGCAGCCGGCGCCGGTGTCTCAGGCGACGCCCCCGCCCGTCCTCCGCCCGCGGCAGCCACCGCTCAGGCTCCGTCGCCCGACCCCAAAGCAGCTGGAGCAGCTGGCGCTGCCCAAGGGGTGGTGGCTACCGATGGGCCAGACCATTCGCCCGCCGCCGCCGGGGGTGCGCGACGTGCGGGGAGGCGCGAGCGTCCCGGACGGCTGCGGGGCTCAGCACGGGTGGGAGGAACCAAAAAGGAGGGGGTACCCTCTGCCCGATCCGCGCGGGAAGGGCTGGGCGCCGCGGGGACCAACCCCAGAGCCGCTGGCCTGTCCCTGGCAAACTGCTGAAGGCCTGGCGTGCAGGTCCGGGCACCTCCTCCCCCGCGCGATAACCTTGGTCCCGCTTTAGAACGCGGCAAACAGAGGACCTGGCAACCCGAGCGCCCCGGGCGGGGTCCCCTCTCCAGGGGAGATGCGAAAGGGCACTGGCCCGCCCCGGCGCCGCCTCCCCACCCCCCCACCCCCACCCCATGGCCGGGCGTATTGGGACTAGGTGCGTGTCTTCTCACCAAATAGTGAGGCACCTCAAACCTTGAGGGGTCACCTTGGATCTTGGATCTAAGCATCCTTTCGAGAATAATAATATATATGTATATATGTATATATATATATATATATATATATAATTGGGGTGGGGAGGGGATGTCGAGGGCCAGCTTGAAATAAAAAATGAAATCAAATCAGGTGGAGACCATTCGTGCATTTGAAGAGACATGGTGCTGAATCAGAGTTACTGACTTCAGCAAATGCTGGGCCACAGCAGTAGGAAACAGTGGTGGAAGGACAATTCTCGACAGGAAATGTACTCATTGCCTTACTCATGTAACTAACCCCTCTGTACAGCGTCTTTACAATAACATAAAATTTAAAAAAAAAAAAACGCAACAGACAGACCTATAAGAGATGGGAGAACGCCACGCCTATTTGCCTGGGTTGCTCACTGTAGTGTCCAGGAACTTGGAAGCAGTCAGTGCTTGGGTGACATGAACTTGATAGGACTAGTGAACGTTTCCACTCATGGCACCCTCTGGACTTTGGTGGTCCTTGTCATTGTCACAACTGCACCTAACACAGGTTTGTCTCAGACCACGCTGAAGGCTAAAAACACCTGCAGTTTTCCTTGTAGAAGGGAAAGGTGGAATATTGTTAACAACTACCTTTAAAATGTGATTCATTGGAAGAGGAAAAGACCTTCCAATTGCACTCCAGCTAGAAAGTGTCATAATTTAATTTACTGCCCACTTCCAAACAAATCAACATAAATGAAGCATGGCTACTGTGAATAAATATACTTAGCCCTGTGTGCTTTTATTAAATGAGGAAAATCAACTCAGGTTTTGTGGTGGTGGGTTAAAGTCTCATCGATTCTGAGCATCAATGCTGACATTGGCTCCAAAGCAGACATTGCCTCTTGGACTTTTTTTTTTTTTGTCAGCCATGGGGCTTGAACTCTGGGCCTGGGTGCTGTCCCTCAGCTCTTCAGGTCAAGGCAAGCGCTCTACCACTTGAGCCACAGCACCACTTCTGGTTTTCTGGTGGTTAATTGGAAATAAAGTCTCACAGATCTTCTTACTGAGGTTGGCTTTGAACCACCATCCTCAGATCTCAGCCTCCTGAGTAGGTAAGAATTACAGGCCTTAACCCCTGGCCCTGGACTTCTTAACAAGTGCCTTTCTGCCAAATGGCTGCAAGGAAAGCTACACCATGAGCTTTATTGCATTTATAATTGGCATCTAGATGTAAGTTTTAAGTTTCATGGTGGAAAGAGGGGTTCATTCCCTGTCTCTAATATAGACATCACCCTGGGATACAAGTAATGATTAAGAAGTGGCTGAATTTTTCCCCGAGCTATCCTGAAACTTCAATGTCAGAATTGCACTCTTAGGAGCATGTGAGAATAAGAAGCAATTGACTTCACTGCCTTTGTGTTGGGCCTTCTTATGCTAATGTTGCATCATTTATGCCTGGCATTAAAGTCTAGTTATTATTAAATTACACTTCATCATTCTTCCAGTCCCAAGAAAGTAGGTTTTTAAGTGAATCTACTGCTTGATATAACTCACTAGTTGTTGGGGGTTGTTTTGTTTGTTTGTTTTTGTTTTTTCCATCATGGGGCTTGAACTCTGGACCTGGACTCTGTCTCCCTGAGCCCTTCAGCTCAAGGCAAGAGCTCTACCACTTGAGCCACAGCCCCACTTCTGGTTTTCTGTTGGTTAATTGGAGATACGAGTCTCACAGACTTTCCTGCCCAGGCTGGCTTTGAACTACAATCCTCAGATCTCAGCCTCCTGGGTAGCTAGGATTTACAAGCATGAGCCACTAGGCCCCAAGCCTCACTACTTTAAAGGGGGGGAAATTAACAAGGTAACAGGAATATTAACAACTCACATCACCTCAGGAAAGCTTTTTCAGAAGTCAAGAGTAGAATTAATTTGTTTCCATATGGTGTCTGCTGTTATTGTTAAGGTCCACAGTCACCACAGCATAACAAAAATCCCCAGAGTTCCATGTTGCCAAGGAGCCAGAGCACCGAATCCCTAGAGATGGCAGGCAGCTGCCTGGGGCCAAATGGCTGCCCTCCGATGTGTGATCTCTCCAGGCACACTTGGGTGCTTTATGGAAGAGGATGAATGGTAGGGCTTTAACAAGGGCTAATAAAGCCTTGGGTGGCCCATCTAAAACTAAGGTGGGACTTAGAATTTACTATCTATGAAGCTAATGGACTGGTGCCACCTCCATTTTTATACCCGGTGGTCTTGGTACACATGTTTCTGACTAAAAAAGAATTTTTGATAGAGGCTTTGTGAAGCTGTCAAAAGGAATGAAGGGAATAGCATGGTGCTTATATGCTCTTGTTTTCCCAAAAGTCTTCAAGTGATTTTGAGCCCTCTAGAGATAGAGGGTAAGGCAAGAAACTGAAGGATTGATTTCAGAAACAATGAGTTTGGATTTCTTGAGTCTTGTATCAGTGTGAATGGCATAGAGTTAGAGAGAAAGCTGTTCAGTCTGCCCATCTGCCTCTAGCATGAGTGCAGCTTTGATACTAAGTTGCTGCACCATCCTTCAAGAGCCAATTGTGATCACTGGTGGTTAGTACAGGGGTAAGCGCGGCTGACTGGAACCACATAGCAGTAAACAGTAGAATCAACTCTGAGCATAAGGAGGTTTCCTGAGGATTTCCTATGGGAGCCCCAGTTGGGAGAAGGATAATGATTAATTTTTAACCTTATTGAAACATAGATTGTTACTGTTGATTCACTAA
This sequence comes from Dipodomys merriami, assembly GCF_024711535.1. Lineage (NCBI taxonomy): Eukaryota > Metazoa > Chordata > Mammalia > Rodentia > Heteromyidae > Dipodomys > Dipodomys merriami. Next base: position 13,658,760 of record NW_027206290.1, read on the forward strand.
TATTCAGTAATAATACCTGGGAACATTCAAAACTATGACTTTCCAATGATATAATAAGAGAATAGAAAGAATTCGGGTGTTTTGGTTCACACTAGTAATCACAACTATTCAGGAGGTAGAGTTTGAAAGTATCAGGGCTTGAGGCAGGTCCAGGGGGAAATATTACTGAATACCATCTCAAAAATAAGCTAGGCTGGGCACCAGTGGCTCACCCCTGTAATCCTAGCTACTCAGGAGGTTGAGCTCTGAGGATCTCTGTTAAAGCCACACCAGGCAGTACAGTTGCTGAGACTTAATCTCCAATTAACCATACACGAATACATACACACACACACACACACACACACACACACACACACACACACACACACAGAGCTAGAAGTGGAACTGTGACTCATGTGATAGAACATTAGCCTTGAGCACAAAAGCTCAGGGATCATGTCCAGGACCCCTGAGTTCAAGGCACTAGACTGGTGCAATTAAAATAAAATAAAATATAATAGACATGATTACATCTGTAATCCTAGCTATGAAGAGGGATAGATATGAAGATGGTAGCCCATGTTTTTCCCTGTTCAAAAGGTTGAGACTCTACCTGAAAAATAACTAATGCATAAAAGGACTAGGGGCATGATTCAAGTGATATAGCACCTTCCTAACAAGCACAAGGCCCTTTGGATAGCAGAAAGGGAGTACTTTACATTTCTAATAAAACTTCATTGTGACCCTCCATATTGAACTTCTATCTGAGAATAAGTCAGAGGGTGACAATCACATGATCCCAACTATTCTTACTGAGGACACTAGGAGTGTTGTTTGTATTTGTTCACTTCCAGCTAGCACTTACTGTATTTGAAGTAGGTACTATTATCATGTGAAGAAAATATTAAGCTTATTATCTAGGTTATAAAAATCAAGACTTACCGTAAACTAGACAAAGGAAAGTAATGTCAATACATGTCATTGCTCTCAACTCTCATTTCTTAACAAATTATTTGTTAAGAATTAGAACCTAAGTGGTAATTCTCCCCATGGAAACACTGGGGACTCTTTTGTACATTTCTGTACTCAGAAATAAACATGGAAATAAAAAATAATCTTACAGCACAGCCTAAACTTGACCATTAATTCCTGAAATTATGCTGCATGTTTTATTGTAGGAATTATGAGGTATAAGGCTAGAAATCTAGATTGAAAGAGAGAGAGAGAAAGAGAGAGAGAGAGAGAGAGAGAGAGAGAGAGAGAGAGAGAGAGAGAGAGAGAGAGAGAGAGAGAGAGAGGGAGATATCTTTCTCTATATATTTTTTCCAGAACTTGGACTTGAACTCAGGGCCTAGTAGTTATCCCTTAGCTTTGTCACTTGAGCCATAGTTTCACTTCCAACTTTTTGCTGGCTAATTGGAGGTAAGGGTCTCAAGCACTCTCCTGCCTAGGATGGCTGTGAAGCATGACCCTCGGATCTCAGCCTCCTGAGTAGCTAAGATGACAGGCTTGTACCACAGGCATCTGTCTGGAATCCATATTCTCATGCAGCTCCATAGAGATTAATGCACAACAAAGTTTTACCCAACCAGGTAGGCAAGAGCAATGTGAAATCAGATTATTGGGGGTAGGAAAGAACCAGACGCAGAAGCAGAAGAGAAGTTGGAGAGGTAATATGAAGGAAATACTATGTGTGTGTATGTATGTATGTATGTATTTATGTATGCACACATGAAAGGCTGCATGGAAGGGTCATAATGAAACATACTAAAAATTGCAAGAAGAATACAAAAAGGGGGATAAGAGAGTAATAGGGGGACAAATAGGATCAAAGTATATATCTTAAAAAATTATTGTCAAGGTACAGAGGGGTTACAGTTACATAAGGTAATAAGTCCATTTCTTGTCAAACTTGTTACCCTGTCCCTCATTTTTCTCCTACTTTCCCTCCCCCCACCCCCACCTTGAATTTGTACAGATCATTTCCAACATACTGTCTTGTGTATATCGTTGTTGCATTGGTTCCCCCTCGTTCTTTTTCTTACTATTCTGTTGTTCCCCTTCCCTAATTCAAATAAATGTATATACAATACCAGGGTACCAGAATCAAATACAATGACAACAGAGGATATACCATAGGGGAAAGAGTATACAAATTTTTAAAAATTCACATAGTTCACTAAAAAGAACAACAACAACAGCCCAGTCCCGGTGGCTCATGCTTGTAATCCTAGCTACTCAGGAGGCTGAGATTAGAGCATCGAGGTTCAAAACCAGCCTGGGCAAGGAAAGTCTGTGAGACTCTTATCTCCAATAAACCATCAGAAAACTGGAAGTTGGCCTGTGGCTTAAGTGGTAGAGCACTAGTCTTGAGCTGAAGGGCTCAGGGACAGAGCCCAGGTCTAGAATTCAAGCCCCATGACAAGAAAGAAAGAAAGAAAGAAAGAAAGAAAGAAAGAAAGAAAGAAAGAAAGAAAGAAAGAAAGAAAGAAAGAAAGAAGGGAGAGAGAGAGGGAGGGAGGGAGGGAAGGAGGGAGGGAAGAAAGAAAGAAAAGAAAGAAAGAAAGAAAGAAAGAAAGAAAGAAAGAAAGAAAGAAAGAAAGAAAGAAAGAAAAGAAGAAAGAAAATCAAACCTCTTGTGTCCATGTCTTGGAGTTCATTTCACTTAGCATCATTTTATATGGTCTTATGTACATAGCTATTGAGCTTTTCTGCTCATTTGATAAGATTATCTTAGATGTATACTAATAATTGCAAATAAGAGAAACCATGGGACCTATGTTTCTTTATGTATGGCTTACTTCACTTAATATGAATTTTTCCAACTTTTTCCACTTCCTAACAAATGGGGCAATGTCATTCTTTCTGATGGAAGCATAGAATTCCATTGTCAACATACACCATATTTTCTTGATCCATTCATCTACTGAGGGGCATCTGGGTTGGTTCCATATCTTATCTATGGTGAATAATGCTGCAATAAACATAGTTGTGCTGGTAGCTTTAGTATGGCCTTGTTTGAGGTCATTTGGGTAAATGCCCAGAAGTGGGATTGCTGGGTCATACTGCAACTCTATGTGGAGTCTTTTGAGGAACCTCCATACTGCTTTCCAGAGTGGTTGAAACAAGTTTACACTCCCACTGACAGTAGGGTTCCCTTTTGGCCACATCCCCTCCAGCATCATTTGTTATTAGATTTCTTGATTATAGCCATTCTAACTGGAGTGAGGTAGAATCTTAATGTGGTTCTGATTTGCATTTCTTTCATGGCCAGAGAAGTCGAGCATTTCTTCACGTGTCTATTGTCTATTCTTACTTCCTCTTCAGAGAAGTCTCTCTTTAAGGCTTTAGCCCACTTAGTAATCAGGTAGCTGTTTCTTTGATGATTTGTTGTTGGGGGATTTAATTTTTTGAGTTCCAAGTATATTTTAGATATGAGACCCTTATCCGTTGTATGGCTAGTCAAGATCTTCTCCCAATTCATGGGCTTTCTATTGAGCTTGCTACCTATGTGTCCTTTGCCATGCAGAAGCTGTGCAGTTTCTTGCAATCCCATTTCTCCAACCTTTGATTTGTTGTATTTCTGGGTCTTTATTAAGAAAATTTTGACCTGTGCCAAGGCACCCTAGAGTTTCTCCTATTCCTCTTTTGTAGGTTTCTGAACTCCTCCTATTCTGCTTTTACTTCGAGGTCTTAGGGTCAAAGTATATTATATGCATTTGTGGAAATATTACAATGAAATCCACCTTGCACAATTAATATGTGTTAATTTAAAAAATTTACTGTTGATTGAGCACCAAGTAGGAAAAAGGCACCATATATCATTTCATAGTTATCACCTATAAATGTATTAAGGCATTAATATAAATATATGCAAGTATTCAGAACATTTTTCTATCAGACGTTTTAATATGCTCAACAAATCTTCCAAAAGCCTATGTTAAATAAAACACCTCTTAAACAATTATTGGTGACTCTTGGACTAAGTCCAAGCCTTTTTTCTTATTACTTTCTTAAATTATATTCTACATATGAGAACAAAAGAATATTTAAAATGACTTTCAATTTATGTACAAATTTTGGAGAAGTGACATGCTTACAACAACAAATCATTCTACCCAAGAGGATGGCAGTTTACTCCATTTGTATTTTGTTTTTCATCTCCCTGATATTTTGTATAGTTTGGTTCATGTACTAAGTCCTGTACCTTTCTTATCAGGTTGTACTTTAATATGTTACAGCCTTTGTTTTCTGAACCAAATGTTCTTTGCACAGTATTTTGCCTGGATGGACAGGTACTGGTGATTTCTAGTGTGTCTTGTGTTCATCTATTAAACCAAATTCCCTTGTTTTTTCATGGGAGTCTTGGATTTTTCAAAGAATATAAGTGTATCACTAGCATCAGGAACTTTCCTTTTCCTTTTATACCAGTTACTGTACTTACAATTCTAGAACTTACAATTCTAATATGAAATTTTAAGTAAAGTGTTTAATTTTTGTCATTTAGACAATATTTTCTAGTAGGCTTCCCTTAGACATGAATAATTCCCTCTGTCTGGGTTTGTTTGCCATTTCCTTTGACTTTGGTCACTTGACATTTATCCAATTTCCTTTCATACTCTCTTTGGAATGGTGGGATGGTTCTATATTAATTTTTAATATAATCCATAAGTATATAGATTTCTTACTTTGTACTTAATACTTCATTTAAATCTATCTCTGTGTTATAGGATTCTTGATTCATTTGTCTACTGCATGCTCCAATATGCCATTTAAATATCAGTACTGAGAAAAATTTCACCTCTACTTGTTTGTTGTTATTTCTTTCTGAAGCGTTTAGTCTTAGAATTATTCTGGTTTCTTAGAGTTAACTGGAGAAATTATAAGCTTTCTTAACACCTATACTACTTTAATAACATTAGAATTATCTAATTTTAGTAGTTAGATTCAAAATTCACCTGGGAATTCATCTGCCTGAAGTTTTCTTCAGTAGCCTATCATTAATCACTTCTCCAATCTCCTCCCATAATTGATCTCTTCAGTATTATTACTTCTGTGTCGGTTGTCATAATGCATATTTTTCTATGAAAGTATTTGATTCCTCTAGGTCTTATTTTTAAATATACTTATTTTTTAGAGTCACCGTTCACATTTACTTTTACTCTGTTATTTTCACAGAATTAATTTTGACTAATTTTATTTTATTGTGTATTTTTTTCTTTTAGAGTCACCTCTAAAAGATCAATTTTATTGATCTTTAGGGGAAAAAAAGCTATTATGCTGGGCACCAGTGAATATTATCCAAGCTACACAGTGAGGGTGAAATCTGAGGATTGCAATTCAGTCAGCAGGGTAGGAAAGTATGTAAGACTCTTATCTCCAATTAATTACCAAAAAGTTGGAAATTGAGCTGTGGCTCAGATTGGTAAAACTGCTAGCCTTGGGCACAAAACCTTAGGGACAGCATCCAGGCCCCAAGTTCAAGCCCCAGGACAGGCACTAAATTAACTAATTAACTAATTTTAAAATCATGAATTTATTATTCTTTTCTAGCATCTTATTTTCTTTAATAATTTCAATTTTTGTCATAATTAATAGATGTTTTCTAAAGTTTTGTTTTGTTGTAATTCTTACTTGGGCTCTTAAGAGTTAAATTTACTTTTAATCTTTCTGCTTCTATAATTAAAAGCACTATATTTTCTCCTGAATTTTTTTGCTCTGCTTCATTGTTTTTGATGTGCCTGTTATTATAATCAGATTTTTCCTGGTTTTCCGATATTTTTAACATTATTACATTTCTTTAATTTTTTCCTCATAGAACACCTACTTCACTATGTGTCTGATTTCCAGTTACCCTTATTATGCTGTGAGGAGAGAATTTAATATAAACTACCTACTTTTTGAATACTTTTTTGGTTAAGCATGTGATTCATTCCTGTGAAAATTTTATAGAAATCTGTAATATATGTTTGATTATATATGCATACCTATAGAGGAAATTAAATGATTTGTATAAAAATGTATGATGTTTATTTTTTCCCACCAGAATGTTTATATTTTCCCATCAAATACAATCACGACTATGATGACATTGAGGTGCTGAAAGGTAAAAGGGTTATGAGAGCAATGGCCTTACCATTGGAATCTGTGCCCTTCAAAGAGGCCCAGAGAACTGCTTCTCCTTTTCCACCATGTGAGGTTATAGCAAAGAGACAACAGCTATGAACTAGAAAGATAGCCCTCACCACACAGTGAATCTGTTTTCACCTTCATTTTGGACTTCCTGGCCTCTGGAAAGGTGTTTTTGTGTTGTTTATAAGTTAACCAGTTAGCAGGTTAGCTAATATTACATAATAGCCTTATGTTGCCATTGTTTACTATCAGGATTGCCTCTCTTTTTATGCCTCCTATGAGATTATTTTCCCTTCCCTTGTTCAGATCCAGAGGGAATTTGGAGCTATTATATGAACGCAAGGTGTAATCCTACATCTTGTATTTATTTCCTTCTTTATCATTTCCTTGAGTAAATCCTTTAGAATACTTTAACTTTCTTCCTCTTTCAACATTTCTTTCTCTCACATCACCCAGTTATACTTGTCTCTTCATCTTTTTCCATCTTGAGATTTTTATTCTGGCTTGTTCCTTATTCCATTTAGGCTTTTTTTCTTGCAATGAATGACATACATTGTAATAAACTTTAGGATGTCTTCAAATGTTTTCCTTTCATAATGAAGGTAAATTATATTTTCAGGTAATAGATATTATGATCCATAATCTATAGATACTAGTTAATTATTATTTCTAGTTTCCTTTTTTTCTTTTTTTTCTTTTTGTGCTGGTCCTGGGTGCTGTGAGCTCCTTATGCTCACGGCTAGCACTCTACTACTTGAGCCACAGCACCACTCCCAGCCTTTTCTGCTATGTGGTGCTGAGGAGTCAAACCCAGGGCCTCATGAATGCAAGGCAAGCACTCTACCACTGAGCCACCTTCCCAGCCTTCTAGTTTCTATTATTTCAGATGAGAACTCTGATGCAAACATGGTGTTTTTTTCCTCTGTAGATAGTTTGTTTCTACTGCTTGGGACCCACGAGATTGTTTTTCCTATATCCCTAGCATTCAATACTTTTACCAAGGTTAAGCCTTAAGCCAGACTAATTTTCTTCGAGTCATTTTAAGTTATTGCCCTTTTCTATTTACTGTGCCCTCTACCTCCAGCAACTGGGAGAAAATACTAGGTTCTTTAGACCTGACTTTCTTTTCTCTTTAAGGTCCACTTTTTTCCTCTTGCTTTGGGGTTTTCCTTAGACATAATGATTCAGTCCACTTACTCAGAAATCAATAGGCTATCCTATCCTCTCCCTTGATTATTTTCCTAAAGTTATATATTGGGAGCTATGTTTTCATTTCTAAAAAGATGCTTTTATGCAGCAATTGACCTGTTATTCATGTTGTGCCTGTCTTTCTCCAGCAGCTCTCTAAGAGTGGTCTGACCATTCTGCTGGCTGTTTTCTGAGCTATTGGATGGGTTATTTTTCTATATCAGCTCATAGATATTCATCTAAATGCCAAGAGTCCCACAGGAAAAGATGATTCTTTCTCCACCTACAAAGTGTCTATAAAGCCAAAGCAGAGTCTGCCAGCCTTTATTGGAGGCCCTGAAGAAAACTCCCTTGCACTAAGGTTTCCCTAAGAAACAGGAAGATCTAGCTTCCTGCACAGTTCCTCTTGTCTTTGTGTGGGTAAGGAGATCTGAGCCAACATTGTCTTCTGTGGAGACACTCATAGGTCTCTATTCACCCAGCCTTTCTCAGTGTCAGCTGATCTTGGTTCTAACAAGCTCCCTAGTGATATTTATTACATGTCCTTTGGAAGTGAAAAAGTTCTACTCGTTTTCCTCTGTCAATATCCCAAGAGAGTCTGAAACCTCACTTCTACCCACCTACCCATGGAAGCCAGCAGCCATAAGACTCTTAGGAGGCAAATGAGCTGGGGAAGAAGGAAACAGGAGCTGTGCTTGTGTCCACTTATCAATGGAATCCCTCAAGCTTGTGTTTTTCTATAACTCGGGTTAAATTGTGCTTAAATCTCTCGCTGTCAGTCAATGATTTTGTTCCAGCCAGTTCATAATCTTCCCACGTTTTCCTGGGAAATGGTTCATGGTTGTGAGTTTTAACATGATGCTCAGATAATAGTGCAGAAAAAATGAGCATCTGGTCAGAGTCATCTATCCATTCTAGCACCTACATAGAGCCAGAATGTCTGTGTTAATTGTTATTATGTGTCCTAACATCTGTTTTCATGTTACAAGAAGAGTACATAAAGGACAATGAAGCTAGGGTTCCTGGCTGAGTCCAGGTAGCCCATGCTTTGAAGACCAGTTAGGGCTTGTCCAGAGGACTAACGTCTGCCAAGAATATATCTGAATGAGGAACTAGAGAATTTTCTCATTAGAAAGTACTCACCCTGAAAGAATAAACAATGTAAGATCTTCAAGTTTATTCCAATATCCATGCTTTTGTACCAGAATACATGTAATTTAGGCATAACTTGCTATCTTTTGTTCACATTGTCCAGCTTTCAAAGTCTAGTCCTGGGAATGTGGAGGCTCATAGGAACCTAAATATTTATTTTACTGGAAACTAGGTAAAACATGAAACAGTAATAGTTGGAACATCCGTGACGCCATCAGTGAGTCATTTCGTTTAAGTTGTAGATGCTTGTTCATCTTCTAAGTCTGCTGGACCCATTTCATGGGCAGTATTTTTATCATCAGCCTCAGCAGTGCTGGCATCAGAAAATTAGGGTGGAGCCAGCACAGCTGGCAGCCAATTCTGATTTCCTGGAATCTGTAGCATACAGGAAGGATGCAGCATGGTAAGCAAGCATCCTAACCTAAGTGACAACCTGCTTGTCCAATTCCTGTCCCTGAAAAAAACTAAAGGACAGAATAAGTGGAACTCAATGAGCATCAGAAGTAGATACATGAAGAACCAAGTCTGCTTACTTATACTTACTGTGCCTCCATTTTTACTCCTGCCTTCCAAATTTGAAGAAAATGCACAATTTCATAATCCAATTGGACCTGGAAGGAAACTGGATAACATGGCCAGGCTCCAGAGTCCTGTAAGGAATCCATAACTGATCCAAGGAGTGAACTGGTTTATCTAGCTCATAATGCCATCTTTTCTTTCTTTAAAATTATCCTTAAGTAGTTGTACAAGGTGTTTCAATTAAACATGTCAGTTTGCAAGTAGAAAATCTTGAACATAATTCCTCATTTCTCTCAAACCTACCCACCTCCTCAATTTACCTCATTCCATTTTCATTTTTTCTTTTCTTTTTTTGTCAGTCATGGGTCTTGAACTCTGGGCCTGGGCACTGTCCCTCAGCTCTTCAGCTCAAGGCTAGCACTCTACCACTTGAGCCACAGCACCACTTCTAGTTTTCTGGTGGTAGATTGGAGATAAGAGTCTCACGGACTTTCTTGCCCTGGCTGGTTTTGAAACACAATCCTCAGATCTCAGCCTCTTGAGTAACTAGAATTACAGGCATGAACCACCGGGGCCCAGCTCCTAGTTCCATTTTCATCTATCTATCTATCTATCTATCTATCTATCTATCTATCTATCTATCTATCTATCTATCTGTATGTATGTATATCTACCATATATATGTATATCCATATAAATATATACATATGTTTGGATATATACATATATTGTTCACTCCTTCTTCCTTTTCAATTAGAGGAAGAATGATTCAAAGTAAATCAAAAAGGCAGGGTTTTAAAAATAATACAAAATATTTTTCTTATTTTGTCTCTATAGTTTTATTGTTGAATTTAAGAATTATAAACTTATTATCCCTAAAGCAGAAGACTGATCTCTGGCACAGCCCCCAAATGATGGTGATATGATTCAAAGAAGGTTCTTTTTATTCAGTGCAACTTCTCTACTCTGTCACAAATGTAGCTAAAGGTTTTCTATTTGTTGCTTCCAGTAACAGACACTTTCTCCTGGTAATTAGAATTTACAAGTCTGATTATTCTAAGAGTGAGACTAAAATTTCTCGTTGATAATTATAGCAAGTCAATGTGTTAATAAAAGACCTTCAGTATATCATCTTTATAAAATCATCTTGTAAAAATAACCTGTATCATTTAGAAAGGTTACAAACATCGTAGATTATTATAGTAAAAGAGATAATAATAATAGCCTTTTATTGAACTTTTAGTACATACAATACACATACAAAGCACTTCTTTTAATTCTTATGGAGAAATCATATATTTCCATCTTAGATTTGAGGAATCTAAAATTTTCAACATATTAATTATCTTTGTCAGTTCAAAGCTAAAACCTGGCAAAGTAAGATTTAAAACATAATTTGTTTTTATCCAGCTTTTTCTGATTTCTGAACATGTGTACACATGTGCACACACACACACACACACACACACACACACACACGCATACACACACACACCATCTCTCTTTAAATCTATTGCCTCATTAGGAAAGAGAAGCTAGATCAACCAGTGTAGTCCATCCCAGATACAGAATATTTCATCACCAAGCCAATTCCTTAGAAAAACTATTCTATTTGCCAGGTATAAAATACAGCCTTTAACTTGCTAACCCTTTGCTTTACTCTCAGATTCCAAGAATGCTAATTTCCTTATAAGTAAAATGAATGAAAACCTAACTCACAATAAGTATGCCTATCAAATATAATTCTGTATCTCCTTTGGTCTTAAGTTATTGACAAGACAAATAGATCCCATAATATTCCTAAGACATAGACAACAATCATTGTGACTCATTTAGTGATAAAAATAGAAGAAAAGTATTTTTAAATCAGACAGAATATTTCTCTTCCAAAAACTATCCTACCTCTTAAAGTATCACTAACCTACATATTTTTTGCATTTTAGTGACAGCTACCCTAGCATTACTATCTACTCTTCTTTTATTGCTCATTGTCAAAATATAGGTTAGTATTCTATAGGTTATTTCCTAAATATTTGAGAACAAAACCAAGAACTTAATCATAAATCTAATAATTTAATTCATAGAGATTCTATATTTTGTATTTATTGCCAATAGTTCCAAAAATAACATATAAAAATGTCAAATAGACGGGCGCTAGAGGCTCACACCTGTAATCCTAACTACTCAGGAGGCTGAGATCTGAGGATTGCGGTTCAAAGGCATCCCAGGCAGGAAAGTTCTCGAGACTCTTATCTTTAATAAACCACCAGAAAAGGCAGAAGCTGAAGAGCTGAGGGACAGTGTCCAGGCCCAGAGTTCAAGCCCCATGACCAACCAAAAAAGCAAGTGTCAAATAAATATTTGTTGGTTGAATAAAATCTATATTACAATAGATTAAGATAATTTCTATAGACACAGTGTGCAGTTGTTTTTTCTTACCTATCCAGAATCCATCCACCCTGCTCCAATGATTTGATGCAATATTTTGATGCATTACTTGTTCTCCCATAGATAGATAGATAGATAGATAGATAGATAGATAGATAGATAGATAGATAGATAGAGATAGATAGAGATATATAAATATATATCTGTAGGATATTTCTGAAACCAGGAGATAAATATAAAAGCCAAGTTGGCCAATCACAAATCCTCTCCATATTTTAAATTTTGAGAAATGGGGTAGAGAGATATTCATTTTTTCAGTAGAGGTTTAGATAGTTGAGTATTCCTTGTTGACTGGACCTTTGAAACCCTACTTCTCATAAAAATTTAAACAAGTTTCTTTACCTTTACCTGTAGATTCAATGAGCACCATCATATCAACATGTTAAAATATCTTTTTTTTTTTTGTCTAAGCCCAATTTGATCCTTATTATTTGCAATAAAAATACTCAAGATTTCTGCTTCATTTTAGGATCTATGAAGTTGTAAGGGTTATCAAACTAAACCCCATAGCAAGAAAAAACAAAGCTGGCTAGCTAGTTATCTACAAAAGAAAAACCAGCTTTGATTATCCAGAAACCCGTAACCACAAAGCAACTAAGCAATCTGAATTCAAACTAGTGGCAAGCTCTTACACAGACAGATACAGTAAACGAACATTTATTAAGACTTTGGCAAAAGCTTGTAGCTATCACATAAGTAGGTAACAAATAGCTGAACTAATCTTGAGAAAGCTTCTTAAGCCATATATGAGCTGACATATCAGTTTGGCACAATGGGGCATAGGTTTGAAGGAAATAATTGTCAGGGGATAGGCAGGTTTTCAATGCTTCTGTTCCCTTTTCTCCTCTGAAACAAAGACCTAAAATCACTGGGAAATGTGCATCAATCCTCTTGTTTACATTATACAAAGTCTCATTATATAAGAAACGCATAGAAACAAAACAAAATCTTGTTTTCTAAAAAGATGGTTTGAGCTACTTATCTTATTCTTGTGCCAATTAAATATCTTCTGGTCCTACAAGATAGTTTCATTGCTGCTGGGGAAAAGTGCAAAAATATTGAGAAATCTCCACTTTTCATGCCCGATGGTCAAAGGCCTTGCTAATAATGAGGCTTAAAGAGTATAGTAGGTTAGAAATTCAAGGTGAGACTCTCTTGCAGCACAGCTATTGAGTTGTAACAAAGCTAAGAAAGGAAGAGAAACAATGGATAAAACCCTTCTTTATCCCGACTCCTATCCCAAGGAGTATAAGGTAGTTTAAAATTTGAGCTTTTAAGGGTAAGAGATTTTAAGGGTAAAGAATGCTTGGCTTTTGAAATAATTTGCCTTTATCTAAATTCCATTGATAAGAACTTTAATATTTTTCAAAGTTTTGTATATTTCTAACATGAGTTACTTACTGTGATATATTACTGTGTACTAAATATGCTTTATATGTTTATTATTATTATTATTTCATGTTTTCACTTCTGAGACTTAGGGACCCTAGAGTACTTCCTCTCTGAGGGATAACTAATTTCTGTTTAGAAGGCAGTTCACCAGCTCAGTCTCTGATAAGTAAACTCTTATATCCTAAGTTGTGAATTATCTTCCCTAACCAACCTAGATCCAGAAACTATCCAATTAAGGCTGGTCCCTATACACTACATCATTCCTCCTGTTTGTAGGGATATGTAAGTACAAATATCTTTCCTGCCATAATTGATTTAACAAGTTCTGCATATTGGCATGTTGATTAAAATACTATGCATTTTACCTCATGGTGAGAGTTTTACAATAATAATAATCTTATATCAGAAATAATAAGAAAAGAAGTAGGAGGAGGAAGAAGAGGAGGAGAAGGAGAAGAAGGAAAAGAAGGAGGAGGAAGAAGAGGAAGAAGGAGGAGGAGGAGGAGGAGGAGGAGGAGGAGGAGGAGGAGGAGGAGGAGGAGGAGGAGGAGGAGGAGGAGGATTTCTATCTCAGAAAGGCACCAGTTTTTCCTAATGTCTAGATGGCTTTTCACTCTGGAGAACAAATAGTTCCCTGTTATCTCCGGGTTGCTGTTACAGAGAATGTTAACCAAGAGAATAAAACTTTCCATCTCCACTATGTGGCATAATTGAAAACCTCAAGATAGAAGGTTTTAGTAGATAATTTTTTGTCATTTTCTTCTGAGAAACTTTTTATTCATCTTTGAAATGATCCCGGTCTTACTCCAGTTTACTATATTTCCAGTTTTCTAACAACTTTATTTTTCCTGATAAATTAGTGAAAGTTGAGACTTACTGAATTTATCTTGTAACATTATTTATTGAAGTCCTTAAATAGATTAATATTTTTCATCAGGGAAAATATCACTTATACAAGAAAATTACAAGTAATATAAATGTGTTTCTGGGGGCTTTATTATTATTATCTATTTATATTATTATTATTATTAATTATTATTATTATTATTGTTACATGGACAGGTCTACAAGCAAGCCTTGTGTTTTTATATTCTAGAATCATTCAATAGATTACTTTGCTCTAACATAGTAAGAAAAGGTACACTAAGAACCTAGAAGTTTACTGTGTATGTCTGGTGACCAATCTGGTACGTATTCCCAGGGTTCTGCCTGTGTCTTCTGTTTCAGTGCATGGTACATTTCCACAGATTGATACTCTTTCATGTGTTCTCAGGATGCCATTCAATGAAGAGGAGTCAGGCTCATTACTTGGTACTGTATTTGGGGTGGATTTTTATTGACAGCATTATAAAATGGTAGGTCATAAATAACAATATTAATAATAAAATCAAATCAATTTTATGTAGAAGCTCAGGGTAAGATTAACTGAAGCCAGGCACTCACTAGTGGCTCACACTTCAAATCCTAGCTACACTTACAACTGAGACCTGGAGCTTCACTGTTCAAAGCTATCCCTGGCAGAAAAGTCCATAAGATTCCATCTTCAATTAACTAGCAAAAGCCAGACCAAAGGCATGATTAAAGTGCTAAATTACTAATCATGAACAAGCAAGCCAAGCAAGAGTGCAAGACCCTGATTTTAAGCCAGGAACTGATACAAAACAAAAATAATCAGTGAAAATAGGGCTGGAGGTATGGTTCAAGTAGTAGAGTGTCAGTGTCATGAACAAGCAAACCAAGTGAACACAAGGCCCTAGATAGTATAAGGCCCTCTATCCCAGCAAAAAATAAAAAAGAGTTAAAACTAGCCAAAGAGCTCATACTATCCTTCATTTTAGTCTCTCCTATGAAATAATCAAATTCATTGCTGTTTTGGCTTTTATTTCATAATCACACAACAAATTCCACTTTATTCTTTTGTATTTAAAACATTCTCTGTCTCATTTTTGGGCTACCTAAGGAATCTTTGAAATATCAAGAAAATTTAAAATCTGATTATTACTTTTTATTCTATTCTTTTCTATTCTATTCTATTCTTTTTATTACTATTTATTATTAATGAGTGGCAGTGATGATTGTCATTGATTTCTACTCAGTGATATATTTTGAATTTGGTACTGTGGTATCCTCAATTACTTTGTCATTTTTAATAGCAAGACACTAATTATGGAGTTAATAATATCTCTTCCAAAAGTTGCTTATTGTCATACCACTCTAAGTCATCATATCATATCATATCATATATCATATCATATAACATGCTATATGAGCCAAAGATTAAATACTGATGTTTCAGGCAACTGAGCCTTGTTAAAAATAAAGAAGCCTAGACTATGAAGGAAGAAATAAGATTATGAGGGAAAAAAAAGCACAGAGGTATAGCCGCAGGCCCCTCATTGACTTACAAACTGGAACATTCTTTGTCTGTGGGGTAAGAGATCAGCTGGGAGACTGTGATGAAATTCTCACTTTGGGGAAAAACTGAGATTGTTCCCAGGGCTTCTGGAAGTTTGGTCCTTAATGGGCTAGTGCTAGAAGTTGGTAGGGGACCTAGTTCAGGAGCTGAAACTTAGTACAAAGTCCTTATATCATTGGGACCCTCACTTCAAAAGAGATCATGTGATTCTTGTAAGACCCTGAGTTATTTTTCATGAGGTTGAGTTGTTATGAGTGATTTTAGACCTCTGGAGTCACTCTCTGGCTTCCTGCCTGGCCATGTGATCACTCCCTTCCACGTATGTTCCTATCACTATGCTGTCTTCTGACAAGAGGCCTTCACCAGATGCTGGTACTGTGCCCTTGGAAATCCAGAATTGCAAACTAACTGCCCCTCAGTAGATGAATGGATCAAGAAAATGTGGTATATGTTGACAATGGAATTCTATGCTCCCATCAGAAAGAATGACACCGCCTTATTTGTAAGGAAATGGAAAGACTTGGAAAAAATCATACTAAGTGTAGTAAGCCATACACAAAGAAATATAAGTCCCATTGTTTCCTTTATTTGCAATAATTAGTATGTATCTAGGACAATCTTATAAGATGAGCAGAAAAGCTCAAAAGCTATGTACACATGATCATAGAAGATGATGCTAAGCGAAATGAACTCCAAGACATGGACACAAAAGATTTTTCTTTGTTGTTGTTTTTATTGTACTATGTAATTTTTTTGTTTCCTTTCTATGCGCTTCCCCCTATGGTATATCCCCTGTTGTCACTGCACTTGATTTTGGTACCTTGAATCTTGTATATACATTTGTCTAATTTGAGGAGGGGAAGGAGAATAACAAAATGCTGGAACAAGGACACATGACGACCCATTGCCACAATGATACTCACAAGACACTCTGTTGGAAATGAGTTTTACAACTTTTTTGTGGGGGAGAACTGGGGGGAGGTGGGGAAGGGAAGGGATAGTAGGAGAAAAACAAAGGAGGGGCTAACAATATTCAACAAGAAATGTATTCAATACCTTACTCATGTAAGTGTAACCCCTCTCTACAGCATCTCTACAATAAAATAAAATTTAAAAGTAAAATAAAATGCTTTTCTTTCTCCTTAGAAGTCATTTATTTCACTGGGTAGAATTGTCAAATGTCTAAAAATAATTCTAAGATTTGATGTCATATATTTAATACATTGGTCAAAATTGTTAATGTTCTTCCATTTCAGTGGTATACTCTCTGGCCCTCTGATTTGAGGCTTAATCATATGGCTTGATTCATCCAAGGAAAAGAAGGGAAAATGGTGATATTGACCCCAAGTAGAATTTTTAGGCACCTTCAAGTGCTCTCACAACTCCACAGTTTCTATAATGGCTAGATATTTTCTTCTTTTGCAGCTGGATCCCAAGAGCCTACGATGTGGACTAGAAAGTTTGTCAGTCTGCAAGCAATATGAGTATATGTAGGCCACCAAGATTCTGGAATTACTTCTGACTCCATCTTATATAACAAAAGTGTATTGATGAGATTGAGGATATGATATTGTCCTACCTCTTATACTACAATGTAGATTACTTATACAGTCTCATCTATAAGCATCTTTCACTGGCCTCCATCTCTACCATACTGGAATCTTAGCATAAACCTTCAAAATGCAAAGGGGAGTCTCTGACTCTCAAAAAACCCCTCAGGTTCAAAGGGACTTTTATGTCATTTGGCTCAATTTCCTATATAATACTGGAACATTCATTCTATGTGGTATTTCTGATAAACTTCTGCTTAGGCAACTCCAGCCATGAGAAACTCACTCCTCCTCAGTGCAGCCCAGATCATTTGAAATAGCTTTATTAGTTAGAAATGCCTTTCTTACAGTTAGTGGAGATAGGTCCCCTCATCACTTCTGCTATAGTTTGAACATAAATGTCCTCCACAGGCCCATGTGTGAAATGTTTGGTTCCCCACTGGTGGCACTATTTTGGGAGGTGGTACAGATTTTAGGAGGTGGAATCTAGCTGCAAGAAGTATGTCACTGGGGCTTGCCCTTTGAAGGTTTTATTTATGTCTTTCTTTTTTTGGTGGGGGGTCGTCGTGGGGCCTGAACTCTGGGCCTGAGCGCTGTCCCTCAGCTCTTCAGCTCAAGGCTAGTGCTCTACCACTTGAGCCACAGCACCACTTCTGGCTTTTTTCTTTTTGCTTATATGGTGCTGAGGAATTGAACCCAGGGCCTCCTGCATGCAAGCGCTCTACCACTGAGCCAACTTCCCAGCCCTATTTATGTCTTTCATAGGAACTTACATGAACCTTCATAATCGCCAGTCCCTGCCCCTCCCCCGCTTCTCTCTCTGCTTCCTGTCTACCATGAGATGATTTTCTGTGATGATGAGATATATATTCTGCAACACCACATGATTTTCTTCCTGACCATAGGCTCCAAAACAACACATATAAGGAAAAGAATAGAATCCCTGAAAGTGGAGGACAAATTAGTCTTTCTTTTGCCTTAAGTTGTTGACGTCACAGTGATAAAAATCTGACTAACATGACCTCATACCTTATTCTATCTGTGAGTATTTCTTTCCATTCTTCCTCTGTCTGCTCCTCTCTAGGTTAATCATTTCTGGATTATTGAATGATTTTTCATGGGTTACAATTTGAAATCCTCCCCATCATAGGAAAACAGTAAAGTTTTCATTGTTCCTCTTCATGTGTGTGCTCAGAACTGACCATAGTCACTAATATACAGTTGATCCTTTGTGCAAAGTAGGGGAGTACTATCATTTCTCTTTTTCTAGACTCTAATGTCTGTTATTTTGAACTACAACTATATTAATTTTTAACAGTTATATTACATTGGAAGAGGATTTTTAAGGTTTATATTTTGAAATGGAAACAGCAAAAGCATAATTACAATTAAGGGAGGCTATATAATGGATATATGTGAGAATTTTTACATTATATATAAAACTAGTTCAATAGTTTTTGCTAACTCATCGACAAATAATCATTTCAGGCCCTCGCTCATTCTCAGGATTTCTTGCCTTCGATTAACATTCAGCAATGGATTCTTAGAGAAGCATATTCTTCCCTGTGTCCTAATAAAATCATCATGCACTGTTAAATAACATCCCCTACTATCCCTACACAATTACCTTTTCTCTTTTATTGTTTTCCTACAGTGTTTTTTAGAAACTTCAACACCAAGCTATTTGCCACACTGCTTTATGGTTATTTATTTATATGGTTATAAATGTCACCATTAAGGATAATTTAAATTTTTATTTCCTGTGCTTAAAAATAGATAACTAAGCAAGGAATTTCTATTCTCATCACTTTTAAAAAAATAGATGGCATGTACAATGGCGTTTGTCTGTAGTCCCAGCTACTCAGATAAAGCAGGAGGGTCACCTGAGCCTAGATGCTTCAGACCAGCTTGTACCATATAGTAAGACCATGTTTCAAGAAAACATATTGCTAGGGATATAGCTTGTTAGTAGATCCCTTGCTTGCCTAACATTGCATGACTCTGAATTTGATCTTCAGTATAGGTAGGGAGGTAGATAGATAGATAAATAGATATAATTTTCCCAAAGTGGCACAAATAATAAGGGGAGGCGTTGAGTTTAAACTCAAGTTTATATATAGCAAATACTCAGTAAAGGCTTACAGTATGGGTCAAAATATCAATTTCTGAAAATTTTAAAGTCACAAATATAACAAAAGTAGCTTTTGCAACTAATATTTCAAATAAAACATTACAAAATGAATGATCAAAAGAACCTTTAATGTTTGTTACTGGTTATTGTTCCAATAATTAGAGCAATTATTGCTACTGAGCAAGCCAAGTCTCTACCATGAAAGTATGCCCATTCCTTGGCAAGACCCTCATAATCCATGTCCTGAGATGCTCCACTGGTGCTGTCAAACTGCTTTACCTTTCAGAGTCCAGTATCAGATGGTAATATTGCTTCTAACACTGCCATTATCCATGTTCCTAAGTTATGCTTTTCAAAAGCTTGGTTTATTTAATAAAAGTTCTGGTGTCTTTATTATTTAGCTCCATAGGTTATTGAGAACCTTCATCACTTTCTCCTCCCCTTTTTCCCCCTCCTCCTCCTTCTCCTTGTATACAGTGTGATGTATATGTGGAGATAGGTAAATAGACAGTAGGATGTAGTATGGGTGGAAGAGAGAAGAGTAAGACAAAGTAAACTAAAAGAAGCAAGACTACCAATGGCTTCCTTATTACTCAATTTCTTAAGTCAGACAAGAATGCTAAGCCAAACTATTTTCCTAACAATCTGTTTCAATAGCTTTGAAAAATGTATTTAAAATTTTCTCCTGATGAATTAATCTCTGCTTTACACCTTTAAATGGTGTATTTACATCTGTATTTACAGTGTATTTACAGATGTAAATACACCATGCTCTGATTGTGACTATGAAAATATAGAATATAATTAAACAGAATAACATAACAGAACTTATTATTTTGGGGGTTAATAGCTTTAAATACATTGGGTGAATAGAAAAAGATGAGAATATATGGCTTGAATGGTTGGCATAAAAAAGAAATGATCACAGCCAATTAAATGTAGGGACTTCCAAAGCAAAGGAAATGACCCAAGAGAAGATGAAGTAAGTAGTAATTAAGACTGTTATATTAGCCGGGTGCCAGTTGCTCACGCCTGTAAACCTTGCTACTCAGGAAGCTGAGATCTGAGGATCAAGGTTCAAAGCCAGCCCAGGCAGGAAAGTCCATGAAACTCCAAAAAACTGCCAGAAAACCAGAAATGGCACTGTAGCTCAAGTGGTAGAGTGCTAGCCTTGAGCTGAAGATCTAAGGGACAGTGCCCAGCCCCAGAGTTTATAAATACATCTCTCTCAAAGCTTATACATTGAAGCTTTATATCAATGTTGCCTTAGGATCGCTAAGGAACTATAGTGAAATGCAGTCCTAAACGTGGGCCCTAATCCAATGTATTTGATAGTTTTATAAAAAAGAGACACCTGAAATCTAAAACTTTCTCCATCCTTCTAAGCTCCTTATTCATACCAAGCAAGGCCATATGATGTCATGGTGGGAAGGTGAAAAGAATCTTTCCTATAAGCCAGGCAGCAAACAGATTTTCAGAAACTGAATTGTCCAGAACCTTAAGCTTTAGGATTGCTAGCCACCAGAGGCATAAGATAATAATTTTAAATGATTTAAGCCATCTCAGTGTATGGTATTTTTATAACAATAGTTGAGAAGACTAAAATAAAAGTCAAATAAGTAGCAAGTGACATCAGCAAATACCCAAAGTATTTATTGTAAAGCAAGAAATCTATATCACAAAACCACTGCATTAATGAAAAACTCCAGAGTGAAGAGAACCAGTGGAAGAAGACAGAAACTAGAATTTTAGAATAAGATTTCTGAATAAAGAACCCAAGCATTGACATACAGGAATGAGATATTAATAATAATAATTGTAAATATATAATTCATTCTACCTGCCACAAGTTTTATATAGAGCAGATGAAATGTATACTCTTTACATTGACATGTAACTGAAGAGCCATCTTTTTTTTTATAACTGACCTTAAATTGTTCATAATCTCCTCATTTATGCTTAGTAGAGGAAAATGCTCAATCTTGCCACTTCCAATGTTATGATGCATTAGTTCCTGGACCTGTAAAATGAAGGCTATTATGGTGGACAGAAACAAATAAAAGACAATAGAACTACTTTTACCTAACAAAATCTCCAGACAAAAAGCAATACTATATCCCTGGAGACTTTGCAGAGATTACTGCTACCATTTAGCACTTAAAGGATGCAATTCCTAGGCAATTCCTACCATATCTCCACTTAGCTAGTCTATTTGGCCTGTACAATAGGCAAATGGCATCTGGAGAAGGGTAATGGGTTATCAAAAGCTTAACCAAATGCAGTTTCAAAGTTGGGCAAATTAGTTCATGCCCATAGCATCTCATATGCAGCTATTGATCTATCTAATTCACTTTTCTCCATTCCTGCAACTAATATTCCCTATAAGCAGCTTGCTTTCAGATAACAAGTCTAGCAGTACATCTTCACTGAACCACAGCAGGGATATATCAATTCTCAGCCTGATGCATAATTTAGTTTCCAGGAACCCTGATAGCTACTTCCATCTATAAGACTCCCCATTATTATATGTATGACGCTGTGCTGATTGGATTGAGCAAGAATGAAGAAGCAACTACTCTATAATCATCAGTAATATAGATTCTATAGGGTAGAAAGTATTCCAACAAAGATTCTTCTGTCTCAGTGAAATTTCTATGAGTTCAGTGTTGTTAAATCTCTAGCCCCTACTAGAATGAAAATAGAAGCATAATGCTCAGGGGGCTTCTGTAGACTTTAGAGACAATATATTCCTCTTCTAGTGTGTTCTTTCATTTACTAGATGACCTAAAAATATTTTTGTTTTGAGTAGAGCCTATAACAGGAGAGGTCTCTGCAATACATCTAGACTGCTGTACAGGCTCCACTGACTTCTGGTCATATGATCCAAGACTCAATGGTAATATCAGGTAGGTCTCAAAGGGCAAATGGCAGTGTATGCTCTCAGGATTTTGGAGCAAAAGACTGCCACCCTGCAACTATTCTCTATTGATGAAGCAGATATTGGCATGTCATTTGGTTTTGTAGAAACTGAGGTTTAACCATGCACCACCAAACTAGCTTGCAGCCTGTGCTCCCTATTATGAACTGAATATCACCTTATTTACAAAGCTGTGGCATTGCATTTACAGTAGCATTTTATTATCATGTGGGAGTGGTATACATGTGATGAGGCCTGAACAAACTGTTGAAGTGTAGGTAATTTATATGAAGTAATGCTGTCATACTTTATATGAAGTAGTGTTCTCTTTGTCCTACCAGACTGCATCTGTGACTCAGAAAGAGTTCCCTGTGAAGAGCTGGGAAAAGCAGAGAAGGAATGGACCTGGTTTTGACATGATTCTGCATGATAGACAGGCATCACTGAAAAGTGGGGAGCTATAGCACAACAGTTTCCATCTGGAACATCCTTGAAGAGGAAGCAAATCTTCCCCAAATGGCTGAACTTCAAGCAGGGCACCTATTTTTTCACTTTGCTTGGAAAGAGAAATAGCCAGACATGTGATTCTCTATGGATTCATAAGTGTTTGACTAATGACTTGGTTGGATTATCTGTTAATTTGGAGGAATGTGATTGAGAAATTGGTGACAAGGCTATTTGGGTAAGAGACATGCATTGACTTTCTGCATGTCTGATTAAATGATCACTTCAGGATGATATCAGCAGAGGAGGATTTTAGTAAGTAGATAAGATGATCAGGTAGCCATTCCTGGGTTAAAGCCAGGCAGGGAGAAGTTGTGAGTGAATTCAACAATGTGAACTTTTGCTCACCAAGGTGTACCTTGCTATAATCACTTTCGAATCCTTTATTTTCCATTAGCAAGGACTAACACAATTCCTCATATGGCACCATTCACTAAAATGATTCCCCATTTGCCAAATGGGCATGTTAATTTCACTGGACCATTACCATCATGAAAGGGGTAGCATTTTGTTTTTCTTTATAGACTTGCCTACCCTGTATGCAATACTTCTAAGAAAATTATTCACAGAAATAAAGAATGAGTTATTTTCTATTACCACATTTTCTTTTAATAACGTCACAACCAAAGAATTGTGGCAATGGGCGCCGGCTCATATTAGTAACCAGCAAGGTTGCTACACCTTCCAGATCTGAGAAAAGATTGTGCATCTATCCCTCAGTATGTATGGCCCTATAGAACCAGTACCACTTTCAGATACCAAAATCTTCAGATGTGACAAATCTCTTACCAAAAATGGTATGGTATTTGCATGTAACATATACTTATCATCTCCTATATTTTAAATCATCTTTAGAATGTTTATAATAAGCAATAAAATATAAATTCTATATAAACAGTTGTTACATAATTTATGAGATAATGAAACATTAAATATTTGTACTTATTCAATACAAAACAAATTCTATTCCAATATTTTCAGTCTGTAGTTGGTTTAATCAGTGGATACTGAAACCCACAAATGGGAAGGAAGAACTAACCATACAATGCTGTATGTGGTCTGTATCAGTGTGTAACGTATGATGCTATTGCTCCCCTTGTCAGGATTCAAAGTCCAGGAATTAAGGCATGAGCATGGCACTACTTATTATTACCCTTATTGACATGCTAGGAACATGTTTAGTTTTCTGTAACCGTGTTCTCTGCTGCCCAGAGAGCTGTTTCACATGTGAAAATGCTTCCACTAGGAAACGTACAATACTCCATTGAACTGGAAGGTAAGTCTTACTGGATATGACTGCCACCTGGCTGCTTTAGACTCCTTATGCCTCTGAGTCACCATGAGTGATTAATTCTAACTGCCAAGATTAAATTGTACTACTGCACAGTGGAAGTAAGGAAGACTATCTGTAGAAAATAGGAGATCCCTTAGGATGTCTCTAGGTATTACCATATTCTATGATTAGTTTCAAAATTACTACAATTTCTTTCAATCCTAATAGTCCAGATCCTTTAGAAATTAAGATTTAGATGATTTCTTGCAGGTAAAGAACTATGACCTGCTGTGATGCTTACTGAAGCCAAAGGGAATACAGAGTGGGTATTGAAGAAGGAAACCAGATAACTATAAACATCAGCCACAACAATTCAAGTAGTTGTATTGTATTGCACATAAGTATAATTGTTACCAGTATTTCTTCTTTTTTAATATATATATATTTTCAGCATTTCTTCTTTATTTTCATTATTATGTATTTGTATGTGTACCTTTTGTATCGGTGCGAGTCTATTGGTTTTCTTCCTTCTCATTCATTCTTTTCATTAGTGTTTTTATTGGTATTGTAAAGATGATGTACAGACAGGTTACAGTTACATAAGTTAGGTAATGAGTACATTTCTTTCTGGTCAGTATCACCCTTTCCATTGACCTCTCCTAGTTTTTTTCCTTCACCTCCACCCCTACCTTATTCATTTTTATGTAGAACAATGAAATAATACTTTAGTTTTGTTAATTCTACATCATAGTACTTAAGGGATGTCAAAGAAAAGACTAGGTATCACTCACGGGCTGTATGAAGGGACTAGTGTGGTTTAAAATGTATGGAGAAGAGTTTTATCATGTTAGACAGGTGGTATACTGACTTTGTAGTTATCTTTATTTGGAGATTAACTGTGGGTTAAAGAGATGTGCGTGAAATGTGTTTGTGACTCTAAGTATCACTATTCTAAGTATTCTAAGTATCACAGTATTCACAATACTGTGAAATATGTGAAATTTATGTAATCACCTAATCTCAATTAAAGAAAAAAGTGAGAGAAGGGATGGGTTAAGAGAGATGGGTGACAATGTTGTTAGACACTTTGTACTCATATACTGTTTTGTAGAATGGGAACTTCTTTGAACAACTACTTAAAGATAATTTTTTTAAAAAGAGATGTACATAGGTGACAAATCGACAAATTGTAAATTCAAATGTTAATTTTACAGTCTATTGTACTTGGTGCTCAGATGTTTGCTTAAATATTATTCTGAGAGTAACTATAAGAGTGTTTGTGGGTAAGATATTTATTTATTCATTCATTCATTCATTCATTCATTCATTTTCAATTGTGGGACTTGGACTTAGGGCCTGAGAGCTGTCCTTGAGTTCTTTTGCTCAAGGCTAGTGCTCTGCCACTTTGAGCCACAATTCTACTTACAATTTTTTTGTGGTTAATTGGAGATAAAGGTTTCATTAACTTTCCTGCCTAGGCTGGCTTTGAATAGCAATCCTCAGATCTCAGCCTCCTGAGTAGCTAGGATTGCAGATGAGAGCCACTAGCACCTGGTCCTAATTTTTTTAGTAAGTAGATTTGATAGAGATTACCTTCTCCAATATATCTGAACCTCATCTAGTCAGAAGCATGAATAAAACAAAATGAGAAAAGAGGGGAATTTTGCTCTTTCTAGCTGCTTCAGCTGGCATATCGATCTTCTTCTGACTTCACAACCACTGTTATCTCTCCTGGGCTTTGGATCTTCAGACATAGACCTCTAGCTTTTCTCAGTTTCCATTTTGTGAACAATAGATCCACGTGAACTCTCAGTCATGGTCACTTGAGGCAATTTCTTACTTTGTGTATATGCATATACATGTAGGAATAAATTCCTTATTGCATAAGTATTATATTTAAAAGACACCCGGTGCTGGATGCTGGTGGCTCATGGTTGTAGTCCTAGCTACTCAGGAGGCTGAGATCTGAGATCATGGTTCAAAGCCAGCCCAGGAAGGAAAGTCCATGAGATTGTTATCTCCAATTAATCATCAGAAAACTGGAAGTGGCCCTGTGGCTCAAAGTGGTAGAGCACTAGATTTGAGCAAAAATGAAGCTCAGAGATAGGGATCAGGCCCTGAGTTCAAGCCCCATGACTCACAAAAAAAATACACATACATACATACACATATACATATACATATTTAGAGAAGAGTGAGAGAGAGAGAGAGATCGATCTCCATGTGGTTCTCTTTCTCTGGACAACATTTTAGATAATTTCCCACCCATTCACAATGTACAGAGTCATTTCCACATTTAAATGCCTATTATACTATTCATTTCTCTCACGAATTTTGTCTTTACCTTTCTCACTTCAGTATCTTAGTGCAGAGGAAATAAAATAGTGAACATGCCAAATTCCACTTTGACTGCATGTCTATCAAATTTGATCTTAAATTTACTATACCCCTTTGTCTCATCTTTAATATCAAGATAATACTAGTAAACTCATAGACTGATATGGTAATATCAGTATATGAATACTGAGACCAAATTTTATATATGTTATTATTATATAAAAGAGGTTTAATAAGGGGGCTTATTACTTTTCCACACATACTGTTAAAATAAGTGAATGTCACACAGTGGGAAATACAATGTGCAACAATTCAGAGGCCAACATAAAAGTGAAATTTTTAGGGTGCCCAAGGTGTTGGGCATTTTAAGCTATTTCTTCCACAGTAAAGGACAAGTTGTATCATGTGTTCTACTGGCTTCTGGTTCCTTTCATACTCTCTGGTCCTTCTTTGCTTTTCTCCTTATTGGGCACCTTGTTTACTACCAACTTGCCTTGTCTCCTCCTATGGAGAATTTTTATGCACAGATGTACCGACTTTTTAATTATTAAATATTTTCTGTGCTTCTTCTGAGGGGCTAACTTTACATTCAATCCAACTCAACAATTACTTTTTATAGTATGTATGCTCTTGGCCTGCAATCTCTGCTTTAATGATCCTAGCCAAAACCTTTTAGAAATAAAAACAAAGCAGTTTTCCTCTCAAGGCTTAGACCTGGCAAATCAAAAGCTCTCTGATTTCAGACTTTAAAGTGTGCTGAGTGCTTTAAAACTTCCATTTAACATTTGTATAAAACAACTTTTCATAGACCTTAAATTCCTGGGTTGCAAATAATAAATATTAGGCAGTGAGCAGAGAATTTGGGAGCAAAGAAAATGGTCTCAAAAATAAAATATTCCCAATACTAAACATTAGTAAATATAACTGATCAATCTGGTGAGTAAGATATACCAGTTACATGCTTTAAAGACAGAGAAACACTGAATAAGTTTCAAAAGACTATCTTAATTTATTGAGGAGCTCAAAAGAAAGAAATGGAAAATTCAAGGCACAGGAATTCAAAGATGGGATGGCAAACAATAGCTTACAACATTCAAGACAGAATGTAGAACTTTTAAGCAAAGAGTGTTTCCATAATGTTTGCATAAGGAGAAAAATTATGTCATAGATACCATGTGTGGGTAAACATGGAGTTAAGATCGTGACATGTGGCTTAAGAGGGCTACACACTACCTTTTCCTTGCACTTCTCAGTAACTAAAAGAACAACAAAAGCACCAAATGCTGTTCTCTACCCAAAGCCTTGCTGTCTGTTGTCAGTTTTTTATTGGTGCAAATACCTAAGAAAGCAATTTAAAAGGATGATGGGTTTATTTGGGCTCACAATTTGAGAGATTTAGTCCATGATCAACTGGCTCCATAACTTTGGGGCCTATGGCAAGATATAAGCATCACAGTAAGAAGCAAATGGAGAACAAAGTTAACCTCATGTGGGCAAGAATGACTGATAGAAGTTGAGGACAAGATATAGTCCCCCTCTCCAACTAGACCCCATCTTTGAAAGCATTCATCCCCTCTTAATAATGCCACCAAATTAGTAGTCTATCATTGAACTGATGTACTGATTACAACAGAGCCCTCATTTCTTTTTTGTTGTTGTTGTTGGTCGAGGGGCTTGAACTCTGGGCCTAGTGCTGTCCCTCAACTCTTCAGCTCAATGAGCTACAGGGGCACTTCCGGTTTTCTGGTGGTTTATTGGAGGTAAGAGTTTCATGGACTTTCCTGCCCGGGCTGGCTTTGAACAGCGATCCTCAGAGCTCAGTCTCCTGAGTAGTTAAGATTACAGGCATGAGCCACCAGCCCCCAGCCTCAGAGCCCTCATTTCTTAAGGATTGAACCCACCAACTAGGACTGAATTCACCAGGAAGCCTTCAACACATAAGCCTTTGAAAAGGGGTACTTCTTATCCAAACCAAAACACTGTGAGTGAAAAAAGAACCCAAGAAAAAAATAAGGATCCTATATTTACATTATATAGATAATGTAAGTGAAGGGTTAAAGTAATTCCATTCTTGAGGCAGTGACCATTTGTTGCTTGTTTATCTCAGCTAGCAGAGCAACACATGGTGGTAATCCAAACACCTGGTTGTGTGCCTTTATGAGCCCTGCAAATCTTTAGCTAGGGGCTCTCCTCCCAGGCTCCCCTGTGTTGGAGTGTAGGAGGAGGCCCCAGCTGCAGCCCATCTAAATAAAACCTTGCTTTTGCATTTCCGAACGTCTGACTCTCGCTGGTCTTTTTGGTGGGGTCCTGCGACTTGGGCACAACATAAGTAATTAATGTAAATAATATAAATAATTAAAGCAAAAATTGTGTTTGCTCAGAAGTAAACCTGTGAGCATTACATTTACTAGCAACAAGCATTACATTTGCTATCAACATATATATTAATATAGCAAGTGTGTGGTAGAATTTTACTCTAAGATCATCATCTGTCTTTCATAGAGTAATGGAAATACTAATGTGAGACTTTTTTTTTTTTTGGTCCAGTCCTGGGGCCTGAACTCTGGGCCTGGGCGCTGTCCCTCAGCTCTTCAGCTCAAGGCTAGTGCTCTACCACTTGAGTCACAGCGCCACTTCTGGCTTTTTTCTTTTTGCTTATGTGGTGCTGAGGAATCGAACCCAGGGCCTTGAGCATGCAAGGCAAGCGCTCTATCAGCCCCTAACATGAGACTTTAAGTGTTATTTCAAACATTTAAAGTTTGTCCATAAAGAATAAGACTATTCTTAACTATTTGCAATACTCCTAAATGTCTATGACAATAACAAAAATCTTGTATTATCATGAAAAAGCCAACAAAACGTAGGAACACGATTATAGGAAAAGTTATTAAATCTTATCAAGACCTAAGAGGATGACATGATCATGGATAAACAGGTGCAGTGTTTGCAGACATGCATTTCCCCCTAAACTGATCTACAGAGATAGTGAAATTGCAATCCAAATTTCAGTAGGCTTTTCACTCAGTTTAGAAAGCAAAAATTTTGGTGGAAAGAAGTAGAAAGTACATAAGGTAATATATATTTAAAATCTTCATATTCTACATGTAAGACCAAATAAGTAATTTTAATTCTGTGTCCTTCAATTTAATCTTCTGAAATGGTAATACCATTGTTCCTACTTAATAGGATTATAAGAAGTAATATATTTGAAAGGTTTAGTACAAACAGGCATTCTATATGTTTATCTATCATGAGTAAAACTGATGATGTCAATAATTGTGATTTTGCAGACTAGAAGTCAATTGATCCATCCAAGTACTTAGTTGATTCAGATTCGGATTCAGTTTCAGATCTCAGGATCAAAATTTTCTCATTTTTCTTTAAATATAGCTTTGATAGGATTATGTTTTTCTCAATCCCTCTAGCTCTAAATCCTTACCTAAGAATATGTGGTTACGTATTTTTTTTATAATTATTTCTGTGTCAACTGTGTCATTATTTCTGTGAACTTTAAGTCAAAAGAAAAAATCATCTTTCAATCTTTATAATTTAATTCAGGGTAACACAAAGATTAGGCTGTTTCATATAGTAAAACTTAACTGACGACTTAGGGGCTACTATAAGTGCAACATCAGAAACATCCATGTGACAGGAACCACAGTACATTTGCTATTTTTATTGGCTACAACCACCCTATAGAATTAAGTCTTCTGACATCCTGATACCTTGCTAATTCTTCTGTCCCTCTTCCTTACTTCCTCCTGGAATTCTGAACTTTTCCTTATTTAGACAGAACAATTCAGCTTTTTCTATTTGTGTTTGCTTATTATTGATTTAAAACACACCTTTATTTAGCACCTCTATTTATTCAAAGACAAACATTTTTATAATAACATATGATACATACTAATTATTTGGAAATGAATATCAAGGTATAATTGTCACATAAAAAGTAAAAAAGAAATGAAGTTACCTAAATTTCCAACAATGATGCTGGCATATTCCAAAAATTTTACTTAAGTAATCACTTCAACTTCCAGGTAAGAAAAATTGAGAAATTATATTTAACTTTGTTGTCATTAACTAGACTTATTTAACAAAACAATTTAGAAGAAAGTTGAAAATGCTTTTCATTTTTTAGCTTTCCTGTTTTCCAAATAATCATGAATTTTAGTGGTAAAAGTTTCTAACATGTTGTGTAAAGTTTACTGAACAGTAGCTTGAGATCTTGTGCCTTGGGCAATTTATGAATTCATTTAATTTAACTTCCTATTTACTCTATTTTTAAAATGGAATGAGGTAGGTATTGCCATAAACTTGGTGACTTTAAACAGCACAATATTTTCTTACAGTTTGGTAGGTCTGAAATCTGACCCTAGTCTCATCTGAATAAAATCGAGGTACACCAGGACTGTTTATATTTCAGGAGGCAATAGGGCAGAGTCTTTACTTTCCTGTTTTTAGATGCTGATCACATTCTATGATTTTTTTTTTACCTCTTCCATCTTCAAAATCAACAGTCGGGGCCAATCTTTATGTTATACCTTCTGACTTCCTCTTCTGCCTCTTTTAAAGAACCATGTAATTATGATGAACCCTGAGGGATAAAACAGGATAATCTCCTATTTTATTATCAGCTAATAAAAATCTTCTATTTTGTCTGTCATAAAAGGTAAGATATCCACAGAATCTAAAAATTGGGACATGGATTCCTTTGGAAAGGGCATAATTCTTCCTAGCACATCAAGTACCAAACTATCTCTTGTATTTTTTGTAACTAAAATGTCTATGAATGTATGATTAAGTCCACCCAGGCTTTGGAGGAGGAAAGAAGTACTTTAAGATAACTCCCTGAGAAGAAATACTTGTCTTTATTAAATAAATACTCTGTAGTGGATTTTTTTTATTGTTCCACATTCTTTAGATAATGGGAAATTCCTGCCATCCCCCCCCCCCCCAAGTGTCCCATGGGATGGCTAAACAGTTGTCTTATTCTGAGTACAGGACAGAAACTTAATTCAATGTAGGTCAATTGGATTTTTTCCTTACAAATTAAGTTATGGGTAAAGGAGTACAATAGAAAGAGTTCAGTTGGGTTTGTTTTGTTTCATTCCATAAGTTGTATGAAGCAGCTACTGCTGCTTCAGCACTTTGGAACTTCCTAGTTTTGATGCACTAAACTGGTTTTTCAGTTTCCTTTTCTCTCCCTACAAAGAGTTGCATATTTTTCTGGTGAACTTCTGTTTTTCTTAGTGTTCATTTTTTGCACGTGCTCAATTATGTAATAGACTCTTTTTCTTCTATGGCTCTTTTTTCTATTGCTCTCTTAATTTACTTGGTCACTATGGGCTCCTAGGACACCAGCCTCCTTTTCTGATTCCTCTGTCTCTGATTTGTAACTGTCTATTCTAAGTTGTCTTTTCTTATTATTTCATTGAGAGTCATGGATTTGACTCACCTTAATTTGAAGAGAGCCAAACTCCTGAATTTATTGGACATTTATATTTGTTTGCTGTTCATAATCACTAGTGCTTATAACTCACCATCAGCTCAAATTCAGAATGACACAAGTCACATCTTGAATGAAAGAGTTCTAGCTTCTTCATTCTGATGTCTGTTATTACAGCACCCCCGAGAGAAAATAAT
Source organism: Dipodomys merriami (assembly GCF_024711535.1). Classification (NCBI taxonomy): domain Eukaryota; kingdom Metazoa; phylum Chordata; class Mammalia; order Rodentia; family Heteromyidae; genus Dipodomys; species Dipodomys merriami. The sequence continues at coordinate 13,690,347 of NW_027206290.1, forward strand.
TGCTTTTCTTCTTTCTTATTTACACCATATTGCATTTTTATACTATAGCAAAATTTTATGACATCGCTTACATACTTGTTTATCTTGCTTTACAACTTCTTGAGTATAGGGAACAGTTTTATTTTTATTTGCCCCTCCCATCATGTTTGGCATTCAGTAGCAATTCATTAAATTTATTGTAACCAACCTTGTTAAATGGTAGCTGTTAATGCATAAATGAAAGAAAATAGGATGTCATTGAGGTGTAGGAGTAAGAGTTATAGTTATTAATTCTTATTTAACAAAATTTTTCTCATTTAGTAAAGATTCAATTTTATTTGTAAAACTTTACACTTTGGGAAATTAAAGTCAAATTAAGTAATTTATGTGGCAATCACAAATATTGGCAAAACAAGAACTAAATCATGATTTTTCTGTCTATAAAGACCCAAGCTTTTTGTATTTATTGTATTTTATTGTAAAGCTACTGTACAGAGGGGTTACAGTTACATGAGTTAGGCAATGAGTCCATTTCTTGTTGAGCATTGTTACCCCTTCTCTTATTAGTTTTCTCCTACTATCCCTTCCCTCCTCCACTTCCCTCATTCCTCTCCCCCTGATCCTGAAGTTGTAAAGTTCATTTCCAATACACTGTCTTGTGGGTATCATGCAATGGGTCATCCTGTTTCCTTGTTTCAGCATTTTGTTATTATCTTTCCCCTCCCCAAATTAGACAAACATATATACAAGATGCAGATTAGCAAAAGCAAGTATAGTGACAACAGGGGATATACCCTAGGGGGGAGAACATACAGAAGAAACAAAAAAAAAATCACATAGTACATTAAAAACAACAACAACAAAGAAAGACCTCTTGTGTCCATATCTTGGGGTTCATTTCACTTAGCATCACCTTATATGGTCATGTGTACATAGCTTTTGAGTTTTTCTGCTCATCTGATAAGATGTCCTAAATATATACTAATTATTGCAAATGAGGGAAACCATGGGACCTTTGTTTCTTTGGGCCTGGCTTACTTCACTTAATATGACTTTTTCCAGGTCTTTCCATTTCCTAACAAATGGGGTGGTGTCATTCTTTCTGATGGAAGCATAGAATTCTTGTGTGTGTGTGTGTGCATATATATATATATATATATATATATATATATATATATATATGCCACATTTTCTTGATCCATTCATTTACTGAGGGGCATCTGGGTTGGTTCTATATCTTAGCTATGGTGAATAATGCTGTGATCAACAGTTGTACTGGTAGCTTTAGTATGGCCTTGTTTGAAGTCATTTGGTTAAATGCCCAGAAGTGGGATTGCTGGGTCATAGAGAGACCCAAGCCTTTTTACTAAGCTTACTATGCAGACTTCTGGTTTGTCTGGTGACAACATGAACATGACTCTAATCCATTGAGTGACCAAATTCTTCTCTTTTCACTTTGATCAAACACAGGATTCAAATATAAAAGTTTGAATTTCATGAAAGGTCCTGTATCAAGTTGATGATTATATGAAGCAGCAAATGGTTTGAAATTTGGATGCTATCTTTGTTCTCTCAATACATATCAAAGATGCATAGCACAACAGTGAAATAACAGATAGTTTGCTATAATTCTTGTTTTTTAAAAAGGGTAGTAAAATCAGACTATCCAAAATCAATATAAGCCGTTTTTCTGCATGTTTTATGTATTAAGGAAGGGAAACAATGGTGTTGGTTATAATCCCTTCCCCTCACCACCATGTTTTCTCTTAACACTTGGAGTTTGTATTGACAAAAACAGTGTTATAATTTCACTCTGGCACTAACTTTTAAGAAGGGCCAATTGAATCCTTTATAAATTGTTTACTAAGCAGATATCAGGCCTCTTATTACATACCTAGAATTGAAAATCATGTTAAAGAAAGTGAAAATTATGTGTAGAATCACTCTTTACTTACTAAATTTGGTCTTTGCAAAGATTTATGTTTAGGGTAGAGCCCGTGAATTCATATCTGTCTATTTGGGAGGCAGAGAAAGGAAGATGGCAATCCAAGCTGGCTCCAGGGAAAACAATTAAGTTCCTATCTGAAAATTAACTAAAGTACAAAGGGATGCAGAGATGATTCAAAGGATAGAGTACCTGCCTAACAAGCCTGTAGTATAGCAAAAGAAATAGAAAGGAAGGAAAGTCTGAAGGCAGTATGAGCATTCTCAAATTCTAGAAGGACACTTTCTAGAGCAGAATATATTAAAATTTGGTATATGTATGACTTTTTGCTACTTATTGAACTTTTTTGGTATGTAGGACACAATATCACATGTACAAAGCTAAATGTGTCACATGCACAAAGGATATGAGCATGGCACTGGTAACTCAGGATAACTAATCACTATTCAGGTGTCTGAGATTTAAGAATCCATGTGTCTAGCCAGCCCAGGCACACAAATCAAGAGACTTTTTTAACTAGCAAACTGTAGGAAGTAGAGATGTCTCTCAAGTGGTAGAGGTTGGCCTTGAGTGGAAAAAGCTAAACAAGAGAAGGCAGGAGCTCTGAGTTCAAACCCCAGTACCAGTACAAAAAAAAAAAAAAAAAAAAAGAGATTTAAAATTGTTGCTTGCTAACGTAAAACCTCACATCAACTAGTCTACTTGAGTTTCTGATTTTTTTTAGTTTAGTTTAATAGAAACCCAGAAAACAATATATTGAATATTATCAATAAGTAATTGTGCATATATCAATAGGATTCTGCACAGAGGAGTGTAACATACCACAATATCTAACACTATGGGCAAAGACCACACTTTGGACCACATATGTCTAGATTCCTTAAGAGGATAGAAATTTCTTCTATTCCATCTCAGTTCTTACATAAGCTCTTTGACTGGATGTAGATACACAATTAATACAAGAGTAAATTAACTACAAATACAAAGGATTTTCACAAAAAAGGAAACATTGAAGAAATTACCAAAGCATAGTACTTTCATATGTCTTAGACAAATAACAATGCGTTTGTGAAGTAAACACTGGTCAAATGGATATTTGGACTAGAGCAGTTAATTCTACTAATAGATGTATGTAGGGGCATATAGAAGCTAGCAGAAAACATGGAGTTATGTCAAAGGGTTTGTTTAATTCAGGTTTATTGTGGCCCCAAATACTGGTGTTTTGTGGTCAAGGCTGTTTCTCCCCCCGCCCTGCCCCCCAGCCTTAGCATGTGAAGGACATCTTTCCCAAAGAATATGGCTTGGTGTATATAATGAAACATGGGAAAAATGCTTCCTTCTAAAGTTACAGTCCTCAAGTAATTTCAGCTTGAAATAGGACACCTACCAGTTTGGCATATTTTGAGATGACATTTTATCTTTGAGGCTTGAGCTCAAGGCTTTGATGCTGTCATTAGCTGTTTTTGCTCAAAGATAGCACTCTACCACTTAAGGCACAACTCCACTTCTGGCTTTTTGCTGGTTAATTGGAGATAAGAGGCTCATAGACTGTCCTGCCTGGGTTGGGTTCAAACTACAATCCTCAGGACTCAGTCCCTGGCAGCTAGGATTGCAGCTTTGAGCTACCAAGCTGAGCTAAGAAGACAGGTTTTAACTCCTTCATTTCAAATACTGCTTCCACCACACATCTGTGTCTGTTTGCTCCCAAGGAAAAAGATGATGATAATACTACATAATGAATAAGATTTTTTTTTAATGGAACCAAATGAGTTACTATTTTGGTAGCATTTGTAATACTATATATATATATATATATATATATATATATTCAGAAATTTAACATGTACAATAAAAAGCAGCAGAATTTGCTGAAAACTGTCAGCATTTTTGTTAGTAATAAGATTTCTAAAATTCTGCAAAAATTCCTCAGTACTTGTAAGTCAACGGGTATCCATTAAGCATCTACTGTGCTTGATGCCCTAAGAATACAAAATAAATTTATGAGTCTCAGTCCCTTCAGAAGTTAACCAGTCTATTCTGAATTTGGGATAAGTGATTTCAGAGAGAAGCTCAAGGGAACATGGAACAAAAGATACCAGAGAGGTTACCGAAATTTTCTAATAAAACAGCAAATCCATGTGCTCTAATACAGACTGATAAAGAGCCACGTATCACAAGGGACTGTACTTATTGTGAAATCCACAGAGAAAGCTGCTACACGTGATGGTGCAAAAGTAGTAGTAGCAGTCTCCTTTCTCTCATCCCTGGGAAACCTGACAGGGCCACGGTGGGAGAAGGCTCGGGAGTGGAGATCAGGGACCAGAACAACGCGGTGGCCGCTGAGAACACCCAGCTCTGCAAGGCTCAGCCCAGGCCTGCAGGCCAGGCATTGCCCGGAGCTGAGGCCCAAAGCTGGGCCTGCGGTCCGCGGGGCCGACGCTGTGGGCACAGGGTCCACACGCAAGCAAGCAGGCGCCCTGGCACGGCCCCCCGCCGGCTCACTCCAGCACGCGGGAACGCGGGGATCCTGCGTTCTCCTAAACTGACGGTTACCATGGCGCCTGCCTCCCAGACCCACGATGGGCCTCGCAGCACCAGCCCGGGAAGCCCAAGAAGGGAGGGGGGAAATGCCCCGCCGCCTCCGCCCCGCAAAGCGGCGGCCCATCGCGCGCGCGCGCGAGGGGGGGGGGTCTCGCGCGACGTCACTTCCGGCGCGCGCGCCCGCCTGCCCGCCCGCGGGCTGAAGCCGAGCTCGCGGAGTGCGGCTGCCGGGGGCGCGCAAGGAGGGCGGGCCGGGAGAAGGGGGAGTGTCCGCTCGCCGCCGCCACTACCGCCGCCGCCGCCGCCGCCAGTACCAGCTACCGGGGACTTGGCGGACCCTTGTCCCCACACCCCGCCGATCTTCCCTCCCGGACTTGGGGCACCTGCGTGGTGGCGCCCTCGCTGCCCTGACTGGAGCCGAAGCGGGAGTTGCCGCGGACTGTGGTGCGGCGGGGACGGCCCAGCCCCCCTTCCCCTTCCCCTCCCTGACCCCTCGGAGCCATCGCCCCGGCCATGGGCAACGCGGCCACCGCCAAGAAAGGCAGCGAGGTGGAGAGCGGTGAGTGCGAGGCAGGGGCCGCGGCTCGGGCTGGGCCCCCTGTGGGCGCGTGGGGCGCTGCGGGCCGGAGCACCACCCCGGGTCGGAGCCCGCGAGGCCGCTGGCACGGTCCAGGCCTAGCTGCGGCCACCGGGAACGGCTGCCTTCTCCTCCTCCTCCGGCTCCTGCTCCGCCCCCGCCCCCAGCACCGGGATGGGGGCTGAGCGCCCTGAGCGGGCGGATGGAGAGGGCGCGGGCGCCGCGGTCCCGGAGATTCCCTTTCTCCCTGGAGCGAGGAGGACCGCACACAATCTGGAACACTTCCCCAAATATGGTCCGGGCTGGTTCCCCACCAGCACCCCGATCCTGTCTTTGGGAAGCTACAGGTAGTGCTGTGGACAAAGTTGGCTCTTTTCCCTCCATCTCTAGAGCCTCACCCCTTCTTAGCACTAGATGAGGGGTTGCTAATGTGGTGCTCTTCGGGGAAGGTTAATCCTGAGGGTCAGCTCGTGTCTTCAGATTAGGAGTGGGGAACACAAACTCAAATGGCAACTTTATCCATGAGAGAGAAAAGTGAGGCAGGCTTGCCTTTTCTCGAGACTTCCAAGGATCTGCTACAAGGTCTGTAGAACTTCAAGATCTTTGGGAGTCCAAGTACTTTCTGAAGCTGTTGAATTCTGAGAGCTGAGAGCGAAGACTTTGAACACTTCGAACCAAAGAGCAAAACAGAAAAAAAAAAATCCTTAAAATGGACCGTTCCTTATATAGGAACATACACATGCTGCACACGTAGCAGAATGGGTTGTGGGAAAAAAGTGGTTTGTTTTTGTAAACGTTTTTATAATTCATGAGTAAGTAACCATGTTTACTATTTGTTTTCCCCAGTAGTAGAGACAATCCAGCATTTAAACTTGATCATTTGTTCAAAACTATCCATTTAGAATTCTGTTTGTAACAGAAGACTTAACTTTATAACTTACCTGGATGGAAAGAGCTTTTTTCCTTTATGAGTCAATAGGTACAATTGACTTAAAAGGATTTTTCTAATTTTATGCCGTGTAAATAGGATAAGATCATACCATTTATGTTTCAAAAATAAAGTTTTGGTGTTAAATTTCAGGAGTTCCAGGAAAAAATGATGAACTATCCTACAAACTTTATAATGAACATACTTGTCTGTGTGCAATGTTGAATTTAAAAAGTAGAACTTTCATTATCTTTTTTTAAATGTAGTAAGACATTATACAAAAATAGAAGTATTACAGAAAGTATGAAGAATTATTTATCTTATCAATTATATTTATATTTATATCTTATCAATTGTCAGTTTCGCTGATTAAGTTCTATTAAAAAAAGATAATACTAATTGTGTTACAGAGTATGTTTGGTAATTGAATCATATCAGTGGTTTTCATCAAGTGTTCCTGTATAGTGATTGTATTTTATGCTTTGACTCATATATTTCCGTCTAGTTTTCCTCTAGACACTGTTAGTTTTCAACTCATAGTAAACAGAATGGAAACTTTAAATGCCTGCCTAAACATATTTAAGCTATTTCTACAAAAATTCTTTCCAAAGTTTTAAGGTTGTTAGCTAGCTTTTTATATAAATTAACCAATGGAAACTGAAAAGTCATTATAATAATCTGTTGTAAAGTGACAAAGAAGATAACAGTCACAGTTTCATAAGGAAAATCATTTGAAATATAATGGATTGATTGGTGCCTATAGTTTCATTTGGAGCAATGTTATCAGGTGTATGTTGCTGCTCTGTTGTAGTGAACAAAGAAATTGTATTATGTCTAAAAACTTAATGAAAGATTGACTCTTACTATAATATCAAGCTATTGTGTGTATTTTTAAAAGAATTAGCTCTTAATTTAAAAAAAAATTGTATGTAGTTATTTAGACTACAGTTGAATAAACTTTTTAAAAAAACTACAGTGGAATAAACGTTGAGAGATAACAAGTGATCTTAGAGATCAGCCTGTGCAATCATTCCATTTCAAAACCATAGTGCATGACCTCTGAATAAGCCAGAGTTGAGATCATATTATTAATAATAACAGAGTAAGTAATAGATCTGATGACCTCCATTTGCTCCATTTGCATCACTAATTACTAATGCATGTACTTTCAAAATATTTTCACATTTTGGTGTTAACTGGGAACCATGTAAGTAAAAATACTTTGAAGAATGAAGTTGAGAATAAAGGTAAGTGGAGTTTGACTATCTGATGCTTATGTTGTACTCTGTTAAAAATCTGTCTATCTATCTGTCTGTCTGTCTGTCTGTCTGTCACCTTGCTCTAGCTCACTCTTGGTTGTTGCCCTCTACCATTTGAGCCATGCTTCTAACCCTGCTTTATGATGGTTATTTTGGATTTTGTTTTGCCTACCTGACTTTGACTTAGGAGCCTCTGAATCTCAGAGGATTGTCAGCATAGAATTATAATCTCATAGGATTCTAAGCATATTCTAAGGAATCTCATAGGATTATAAGCATGAGCCACTAGTGCCCAGCTAAAATCTACCCCTCTAATCATAGAATAAATATTTTCTCAGATAAGACCTTAAAACCAGGGAGACTCCATTCTCATCTCCACAGTTTGTTGAGGCAGCATTAATTTGGATACTTTGTTTTTCTGTATTGAACTAAGAAATTAAATTGATGAGTTTCAAAACACCTATTGTATGTGTTTCTTTTCAAAATTCTGAAAACAATTTTTTTTTCAAAATTTGAATGTAGTTATTTAAATATCCACTACTATAGAGTCTAAACTTAAACAAAATTAAGTAAGGATATAATTTTCTGGAATATTTTAAGCTCTTCTCATTCAAAAGTGCTTTACTTTGAATAAGTACCTACCTTTTATTCGCTGAAATCACCAACACAAAAGCAAGACACTTTTTTTAACCTGGTATATTCTTTTGTTTCCTTTTAGAAATATAGCTACAGGTTACCTTGTGTCTTGTCTGTAATTTTATCTGTTTTGGGAGGGAAGGGAGGGGCACAGAAAAGGGGCAACAAAAGGTGAACAAATGTAGCAGTGATACTAGACCCTATGTAGAAAATTAATTGGGGATGAGAGGGAAAAACTAGGAGAGTGTGAGAGAAGGGGTGACTGAGATTGGGGGGAGGGAAAGTAGGAGAAAAATGGGGGAGGGGTAACAAGCTTGACAAGAAATGTACTGTATTAAATGAAAAAAATGTATTCATTATCTGATGTAGGTAACTATAGTCCCTCTATATCATTTTTACAATAACAGTCAATCTATCTATAAAACAGCAAAAAAGAAAAAAAAATATACCTATAGGATTCTTATAGGGATTTGTATTACACACTGTGGTAGAGGTGTGGAGGACTAAGTGTTGCAGGGAGTTGGATGTAGAGTCTCCCGTGACTTTAAGTGTAAAATCAAGTGTAAAATCAACCTGTAGCCTAGTTGTTATAGAGTGGTCATTGAATGTTGTGGAGTTCCTCTGTGAAGGCCAGTAGAAATTGACTAGAAAAAGTCATCTGTACATCAGGTTCAGCAAAAAACAAAATGCAAATTTCTGAACAACTTTCTAAAATTATATTTTTGTCTTTAATTGTACAAGGGGGTTGTCATTCAATGAGTTTATAAGTACAGTGCATCTTGATCCATGTCACTCCTTTCCTCATTCTCTTCCATCCCTCCCAACCCCACCCCTGCCCTCAGTTTTCTCAGTTTCATAAGATAGGTGTTGAATATTAAGACTACATCCCTCCCCCACTTTTCCTCCTTAATTTGTCTACCCCCTGTTTTACCTCCTCCCACACATTTCAGGTAACATTTTCCTCTGAATTAGTTTTTCTAACTCACTAACTATGAGTTAGTTTTTCTAAGGAATTACAGTACTATTTGAATTCTCCCCTGCAAATACCATACTTTGGTTAATACATTTTTATACACTTGCCTAAACCCCTATGTATATTTGCTTATATGAGAGAAAACATCCATCCTTTGTCTCTCGGGGCCTGATGTCACTTAACATAATATTTTTCTAGGTCTATCCATTTGTTTGAAAATGAGGTAATAGCATTATTACTCTTAATGGATAAGTAAGATTCCATTGGGTACCTATACTACATTTGCTTGATCCATCTGTCCATTAATTGAGGGGCATCTGGGCTATTTCCATACCCTAGCTGTGGTGAATAGTGCAGCTAACAACACGGTTGTGCAAGTGGCTTTACTTGTAATCTTTTGGATAAATTCCCAAGAGTGGTATTGCTGGATCATACAGTAGTTCTATGTTTAGTTTTATTAAACTACTGCTTTCCACAGTGGTTTAGCAACTTTACATATTTACCAGCAGTGTATTAGAGTTCCTTTTCCCCAACATCCTGCCAGCATCAGTTGTTTGTGTTCTTGATGGTAGCCATTCCAACTGGGGTGAGATGGAATCTCAGTCTTGTTTTGATTTGCATTTCTTTTATGGCCAGAGATGCTGAGCATTTTTTCATATGTCTCTTGGCCATTTTTGCTTCTTTTTTCAAAGAAGTCTCTATTTAGCTCATTTGTCCATTTGTGAATTAGTTGTTGATTCTTTGTTAGTTTCTGAACAACTAACATTTTTTTGAGGACTCTTTATGTGCCAGATTTTCTCAAGTGTTTTGCATGCATACATTTACATAATCTTTTTAACTCTAGGAAACAGTTCATTTATTACTCCATTTTATGATGAGGAATTAGAAGCTCAAAGAACTTGTTATTTTTTAAGGTTGTTCAGAGAATAAATCCCGGGCCATCATTTGAATTTAGGCAACCTGATCCCAGAGCCTGGAATCCCAACACGTGTTGAACACAGTAAACATGTGTATCCAGCATAAAGGAGATACAGAATAGCATAGACCTTGTTCACTTCATTATTATTTTGTTGACATTGTTTCAATAATAACTACTTGGATATAATCTATTAAAAAAGGATATTTTTCCATGCACATTCTTTAGATGAATTGTTTCATTGTAAAATGAGGTTCAGAGATTAAATTACCTTGGAAGCCTTCACATTCAACATGGTAAAATTTCAAATTAACCATATTAAATTAAGTTAGCATTTAAAATTGTCACTATTTTTCTCTTTTGTAAATGTATAGCATCCCTTTCTGTTAAATGGCCAGCCTCCAAATTATTAATTGAATTTGTATTACAATTTTTTAATGTATTTAGAACTTTGCACTTTACCCTGGTTGAGCATAGTGCTATCCATTCTAGCTTTCTGTGATGCTGGAATTGTTCTCCATCTATATTGTGAATAGTTAGCCACATGCAGCTCTTGATGATTTGGAATGTGGCCATGCCACTGAAGAACTGAATTTTTAACTTCCACATGTTATTTTACAGTTTAGATAATCTTAGGTTTAGAACATAACTGACTTTGCATGTAATAAAAATGACAGCCTTCCTGTTTTTTGGTAATTTGTGGATCTCACCAGTGTTTATAGACCAAGAGAATTCTGGATTTACATTTTCTTATAATTCCTCAACATTTCTTTCTAATGAATATGTGTAAGCTTAGTGAACAAATTATTATATTTTAATGACATGTTTTTAATCTATAAAAATTGACTACAAAGTTAAATTTATTTTGGGGTTGTGCTAAAATTAAAATTTTACAGTTTCTAATGCTGAATGTCAGTGCTTAAGCTTTCATTGGGCTTTTTTGTAAAATTGTATGTTGATTAGGAATGAATTCGGTGATCTCATCTTATGTATATCTTTGAAACTTTTATTTTACAAACTTTTTTTTCTGGTGGTATGAGGATTTGAACTGGGAGCCTTTTACTTGCTTGTCATGCACTGTACTGCTTGAACCATGCAAGTCCTACTTGCTTTGGTTATTTTTAAATCTTGAGATTATGTCCTCGGCAACCTGGACCACAGTTCTCCTTTTTACTTTTCTGGTTTAGCTGGGATGACAGGCAAGTGCTACCACACCACACCAGCTTTTTATTGGTTGAGAAATGGTGAGAGGAGGCGTATCTCAATTTTTTTTGCTTGGGCTGGCCTTAACATAATCTTGATTTCTGCCTCCTGAGTATAAGTGTGAGCCTTAGTGTTGGCTTGCCAGACTTGCTTTTAAAGGATAATCCAGTGCAGAGGGACTTGGGAATAGATTTCCTTGGGTTAGAAACAAATTAAAGATGGTTGATCTATTTTGATGCTAAATACATATTACCTTATTTTAAATGAGCCCCATGATTTTATGATTCTTACCTACAGTAGAAGATAATCTTCTATTCAGGAGTCATCAGTCCTCTTCTGATCAGGCTCCCCCACTTAGCATCTAGGTAGATTGTTGTTTTGCATTGCTGGCAGCAGGATAATTAAGAGACATGAAAGCCAGCTTAGAAAAGTAAGCCACAGCTTACTAGGTAAGCCAGGATAGCTGTTAAGATTCTATTAGCCAGAAGGGTTAACCATAACTAATTTTAATACTATATTTAATTGATGAAATAAAAACATATAATTTATGAGGTATGTATCTATAGAATACACAGTTTTACAGAAAATAGTGTATAGAATTACTAAATATTAATATATATGACCAAATTTCCTTATACAAATACATCTTAAGTTTTAATGAAAAACGTAAATATGAACATATGACATTTATAGGAGGTAAATTACACACAAGTCAGTACTACATCATATTGAATACTTATTCTTTCTTTAAAAAGCCATTCTTTGCTGGGTGTCAGTGGCTCATGCCTGTAATCCTAGCTACTCAGAAGACTGAGATATGAGGATTGCAGTTCAAAGCCAGCCCAGGCAGAGAGACTCTTATCTCCAATAAACCACCAGAAAAAACTGGAGGCGCCATTGTGGCTCAAGTGGTAGAGTGCTAGCCTTGAGCTGAAGAGCTGAAGTCCCAGAGTTCAAGCCCCATGACCACAAAAAAAGAAAAGAAAAGAAAAAGAAAAAAGAAAAAAATTCTTTTAAGAATTTCCTATAAATCTGCTCTTTTTCTTGCTAATATGCAAGTTTATTATTATTATACAAGTAATAGTTTACCTTGATATACAGGTAAGGCTAATTTAGTTTTTGTTGTTATATTTAGTGTATGGTATGACATATAATGAGTTACTATTTTCATGTAGCTTGTAGAGTTATAAAAGGTTTGGGTAAAAACATAGTTATCAGAATCTGGCAAGAAATAGAATGTAAGGTGCTTTTTGTGGTAATTTGCTTTCACTTTTCATTTATAAAGTGGATTTAATAATTCTCTACAGATGATTTTATAAATCAAATCTGTGATTCTTTTTAGGCAAATTCTTTTAACTGAATTTATGCAGTAGCCTAATTGAAATTAGTCTGCCTTAGAGGCCACATCTTTTATTTTGTTGCTATAACAAGGTGTAAATTCAGGTTTTATGGCCATAGTTGAATGTTATGTTTGCTATTGCCTGCAATCCACGTATTGACTCTCTGGTGACTTCTGAAATTTTCGTTTTCTTATAAAGCCTTTAAGTCTGTTGAAAACTTAATGCCTCCATTTGCACTTTATCCTCAAAAAAGTTGAAGAAATGATCTTGAAATTTGAACAGTTTATGGGCCTACTTTGTGAAAGGAGTATTCAGTTTATGTGCTGCATGCTTCATAAGTAGATTTCTGTAGAGCCATCTGGAGGCCGTTGTAAGCCACAGACTGTAGATAACATGTTAATACAGATATTACTTAGCTTCTATTGTAAAGGCCAGCTATGTTGATAATTTAGCTTCTCTAATCCCAATTCACTTTACTAGTTGAGTATGAGTCAGAAAATAGGATAAAAGATTAAAATTTGTAAAAAAAAATTCATTGTGGGCTGTATCTCTTCTTTTTCCTCTTCCTCTGTGGGTGTGTGTGGGTATGCGCACATATGCACACACATGTATTACTGGGTATTGAACTCAGAGTCTCACACTTGCTAGGTAAATACTCTACACTTGAGCCATACCCTAGTACTTTTTACTGTAGTTTATTTTTCAGATAGTGCCTCATACTGTTGCCAGTTTGGGACTGGGATTCTTCTACCTCTGCCTACCAAGTGGTTAGGATTATAGATGTCTATTGCCATATATGTGGGTTGTTTTTGAAATAGAGCCTCACTTTTTGTCTTGGTTGACTTGAACTGAAATCTCCTATCTCTACTTTCTGAGTAACTGGAGTTACAGGCTTTCTGTACTATGCCTGGCTTGGGCTGTAGTTTTGAGATCATTCATCAGTACTTAGGATTTCCTACTTTAAACCAGCACTGTGCTAGAGCACAGCTGCAAATTAAAATAAGGTTTAATTTCTGTTCTTAAACTGAGAGACAGATGCTTAACAGATATTTATGATAAGGCATATTATGATACATATGTATTATGTGACTCAGAACCATACTAGAGTGAAAATGTAACGTAGGCGTTTATATAGGAATAAACCTGAAGCAGAAACTGAGTCCATTCTGGAAATGTTTACATGTCTAATTGTAGTTCCTTTGCTGCATTGTTTTTTCCAGCTGTTTCATCCACTACATTTTGTGGATGTATTGCTCTGATTTGGTGTGTAAAGTCCCCAGAATGCACCACAGTTTTTGGCTTAAGCCATGGTGGAAGCTAGCATCATATATACTTTAGTGAATAAAAATTGTACCCTATTTATTTTGTTCAGGTCCTGGGGCTTGAACTCAGGAGCACTGCCCTTGAGCATTCTTGCTCAAAGCTGGTACTCTACCACTTGAACCACAGCTCTAGGTGTAGCTGGTTGTGTGTGTGTGTGTGTGTGTGTGTGTGTGTGTGCACGCACGTGCACGCTCACACGTGCACGTGCACTAATTGGAGATTAAGAGGCTGATGGACTTTCCTGGTTGGAATGGCTTTGAACTGCAATCCTCAGATCTCAGCCTTCAGAATAGTTAAAGGTTTGAGCTACTGGTGCCTGGCTAAACCCTATTTTAGAAGTATTTATCACACCCTGCTTGCCTTGTTGGAAGAAATTTTTCTGCAGTGCATTAACTTTGCAGAGAAAATAACCGTTTTACCTGATAAGATACTTCTTTCCTTCTCTTTTTAGAACATAATTGTTTGACTTAATATATCAGAATTACAGCAGAAGAGATTGCTCTTAAAAAAGAGGAAGACATTGGATTAGGAAAACCTGTTTTGCTGCTTACCTTTTGAAAAATTTTATCACTTGAAGCCTATATCATTCAACTGAATGACGGTGTTCTTCCCTATTCTTGTTGCTGTTGTTTGCCAATCTTCTGCTCATTCTCATTCATCAAAAAAATTGTTACCTGGCTCTCAGTGTTTTTCTGTATTCGTTTCAAATTCTATATTGGTGGTCCATTTATGAGCTTTACTTCTCAGTTCTTTAACCATGACCATGTTACCCCAGTTACCTTCTCTGGACTTCATTTCAGATACGTAGTCTCACTAAGGACCTTAGTTTTATATTTATCTGCTCAAGAATCACCAGGGTATGTGTCATTCACATTACAATGTCTCCTCATTTGGGCTTACTTTTAAGATATTTCCACCATGTTTATTCTTTATCAGAATTTCTTATCCTGAAATTCATGATTCCCCCCCCCCCCCACCACCTCAAGCTCTTGCTTAGCTCTATTACTTGAGCCACAACTCCACTTTCAGCTTTTTGCTGGTAAATTGGGAGATAACCAGTTAACCAGACTGGTTAGCCAGATGTTCACATTTGTCTGCTAGGGCTAGTTTTGAGCGGGGATCCTCAATTCTCTTCCTCCTCAGTAGCTAGGATCACAGGCGTGAGCCACTGCTTCCTAACTTCCTTTCCTTCTCAAATAGTTGAGATGTTGGGGTTCCCCAAATCCTTTGCATTTATTCGTTTTGTCATATATTATATCATGTATCAGTTCAGTTCAACTCAGATAAAGTCAGCTATCCAGTTCTCAGTACTTTCAGTCAAGAGTTAATCAATGCTGGAGAAAGAAAGCCTCACCAAAGTAGACTATAAATTCATTGTCATCTCAGATTGGCTGTCAACATGATTTGACAGCTGGACCACACTTCTCTGGTTGGCTCAGTCATCTGCTCTTCATTCTTCTCTCTAACTTCTCCACTTTCTGATTCTAAGTGATGATGAAGCCTCACACATCACAAGGAAAATAAAAGCTGTCAAAATTCACACCACCTACCGTATTTTAACTTTGTCTTTGTTTGCTGTAATACAGGAGCTACCACACCCACTCCTACATTTACTAGCTTACAACATTTATTTTCTTTATAAAAGTGCAATTTAGACAGAGCTCACAAAGAGCTTATTTCTCATTTATTTGGCTTCTGCTGTAGCTAACTCAGCTCAAAAGCTGGAACCTAGAACCATCTGAAGGTTTGCTCATTTACACATCTCCTTGTTGATACCAATTGTATACTGTAAGTTGTAATACAGATACCTCTGCATCTGGCTTAGGCAACTTGGTTGGATGTGTTCCAAGAAAGTAAGAGATGTAGGGGGAAGCCCTATTACCTTTTCTGACTGACCTTCTAGAGTCAGTTACATTTTCTGCATCATATTTATTAAAAGTGAATTAACTAGAATCCATATTCATTAGAAAGTAAAGTAGATTTTTGGTCAAGTTTTTTTGAAACTGCCACATTGTACAGCTTTCTCTGAAAAGCCATCCCTCCTCTATTGTTTTGGATCCGATTCCTTCTTTCTTAGGAGTCGTTCTCCTCTCTAATCTCTCCTCTTTTCTCTTCTCTCCACTTCCCTCCTCTTCTCTTTTTTCTCTCATCTCTCCTCTGTTCTATCCTTCCCCTCCCTCTCACCTCTTTCTCTTTCTATTCCTTCCCTCCCTCCTTCTCTCCCTCTCCTCTTCCCCCTCCCTCCCTCCCTTTCTTCCTCCCTCCCTCCCTTCCTATCTCCCTACCTCCCTACCTTCCTCCCATCCTTCCTCCCTTCTTCCCTCCCTTCTTTCCTTTCTTCCTTCTTTGAATTTGATTTTAGGGCCTTGCTTTTTCTAAACAGATTTTCCTACCTCTGAGCCATAATTTCAGCCCCTGATTTTTGCCACCTATTTTTGAAATAGGGTCTTGCTTTCCTGCCTAGATGCATACCTGGGTTTGACCCACCTATGTTAAGCTTTCCTGTAGCTAGGATAACAGATAAACACCACTGTCTAGCTCTTTATTTGAAAATGAATCCTCAAACTTTTTTTCTGCCCAGGCTGGCTTTGAACTGCAATTCCAACAATCTTAGTCTCCCAAATAGGATTGCAAGTATGAGCAAACAGTACCCAGCTGTATATCCAACATTTCATTTTAAAACTATGCACCTTTTCACCCTTAATTTTCAGTTTGCTATTTGATCATACTTTCTCTATCTCCTTTTGTCTTTAATGTACTGAAGTTTAATTATTTTGCAGTATGTGTGGTATACTCAGTTGACTGACCAGGAAGGGTGGCGTTTGGGTAAAACCTGACACCACAGAAAAGAGGAAAAAATAATTTTTTTGTTTGTTTTCATTTCCATGCTCTACTGTACCTTCTTATAATTAAGCTACAAAGGAGGTAAGCTAAACTTAATGCAGCTCAGCTTTCAGAATATAATTTGTTTGAAAGTTGTGTCTATTTTTAACATTGAAATCTTTAACAAGTTACATCAAGTATAAACATAAAATGTCAAATTGTTATATGCATAATTTAGTTTAATAAATAAGAACTTATCCTCAAAATACCTTTAGCTTATTTGACCTAACAATCTTTTGGTTTTATGGTTTGTCTTCCTTCTTGTTTTATTACATATACAATTTTAGCATGGAAAATAGTCAGTTACTTTTTATCTTTAATTTTTCTTGTTCTTACAGTTATCAGTGACCCAAAACTGCAAATTTCCTTCCAAATAATTTCTGTGACAATAACAATGGAGATTGCAGTGGAGATAGAATAGACAGGAGGAAATGTTTCTGTGTTTCTTTTGTTATTTATTTTATAGTAATACTCTATGAAATAGAATTAGTTATATTTTTGAGTAAAATATTTTACTTAAGTGAATATGTTTTAAGAAATACTAAAATCCTAGTTTATGGATTAATATATTTGCTAAAGTATGTAACATTCTCATACCAACAGAATATTTTTGATGATATCCCCAAATCTTCCTCTCTCTCAATCATTACTAGACTTTAAAAGATGGAATATCTTATTATCTATTCCATTATGCCTGGTTTCGTTCATTCCAACTATTGTGACAGCTGTGTTTTTTTCTTTTTAAAATTTTGAGATTAGGTGATTACATAAATTTTTATATTTTGCAGTATTGTGAGATAATGATACAAAGTCATAAACACATTTTAACCTTCACAAGGCAAATTGTCTTTATTATCATGGTCTATAAAATTTGTGAATTCTGAGCTTTCACAATACTACTATTTCTTCTACATCAAATGATAGGTACATTTCTTTCCTTTTGCTTAGTGTCAGCTGTTCTCTCCCTCTCATTCCCTCCCTCCCATCACTGCCCTTGAGTTGCTTAGTTCCTTTTCTTTCTTTTTTTTTTTTTTTTTGGGGGGTCCGGTCATGGGGCCTGAACTCTGGGCCTGGGTGCTGTCCCTAAGCTCTTCAGCTCAAGGCTAGCGCTCTACCACTTGAGCCACAGCGCCACTTCCGGCCTTTTTCTTATGTGGTGCTGAGGAATCGAACCCAGGGCCTCTAGCATGCAAGGCAAGTGCTCTGCCACTGAGCCACCTTCCCAGCCCTGCTTAGTTCATTTTCATCAGTGTCCAGTGCAGCTGATGGGCCCCTCTGTTGTATGTTTTTTCGTTTTTGTCTGATTCTGTGTCCTCCTCCTAGCGTCCCTCAGATGCATGCATATATACACACATATATATATCTGTGTATATATAATATTATATTATATATATACTTACATATAAATATATATACTTATATATATTTATATCTATACATATTATATATGTGGTCAAGAACATGGAGTCATTTAGCAATGAAACAACAGAATGAGTGGAAGTCCTTTGTTTCTCGAGTCCTGTTTACTTTGTCATATCTCCTTGCACTTTGGCTTTAGGATCTACATATCAGGGAGACCATGTGTTGTTTGTCTCTTTGCTCTTGGCTTACTTCGCTCAAAATGATTTGCTCTAGTTCCATCCATTTCCCTTCAAATGCCATTATTTTCTCCTTTCTAATGGCTGCATAATATTCCATTGTATAGAGGTACCACAATTTTTGGATCCATCCATCTGTAGTGGGACATCAGGATTGTTTCCATATCTTGGTTATTGTGAACAGTGCTGCAATGAATGTGGAGGTACATGTGTCCTTGTATTCTGGTTCCTGTTGTTCAGGGTAGATGCCTAGGAGTGGCATAGCTGGGTCATAGGGGAGGTCTATATTTAGCTTTCTGAGATACATCCAGACTGCTTTCCAAAGTGGTTGCATTAGTGTATATTCCTACCAGCAATGCAGTAGAGTTCCTCTTTCTCTGCATCCCCTCTAGCAATTATTGTTGGCTGAATTTAGGATGTGGGCCATTGTGACTGAGGTAAGGTGGTATCTCAGTGTTGTTTTTATTTGCATTACCTTTACAGCCAGGGATGATGAACATTTTCTCATGTGTTTCTTTGCCTTTTTTTGGGGGGGGGGTCCGGTCATGGGGCCTGAACTCTGGGCCTGGGTGCTGTCCCTCAGCTCTTCAGCTCAAGGCTAGCACTCTACCACTTGAGCCACAGTGCCACTTCCGGCTTTTTTTCTTTTTTGCTTATGTGGTGCTGAGGAATCGAACCCAGGGCCTCATGCATGCAAGACAAGCGCTCTACCACTGAGTCAACTTCCCAGCCCCTTTCTTTGCCATTTTTATCTCTTTTGAGGAGTCTCTCTTTAGCTCCCTTGCCCATTTAATGATTGGTTTGTTAGATTTGGGAGGGGTTATTTTCTTGCAACTGTGTTTTTTCACTAGCAGTAGTTCATTAATTTTCATAAATATGTCATTTAAATATAGCAAAATGTACATGCATGTGTGTATTTCTGCAGTTGTGTATGTGTATAAGAGAGGAAAGAAAACAGGGAGAGAATGAGAGGGAAGGAGATAGAGGGTGGGAGAAAGTGGGGAGAGGATTGCTGGATTTCTGGATTATACAGTATATGGCTTTGGTGAATGCTACCTAGTAGATTTTCAGGGCTGTTGAATCTGTTTCCAAACAGCAATGCTTCAGGGTTTTTGTTGTTCTACATCTTCCCAAATTTGGTATTTTTCATATTTCTACTTGTACTCTTTCTGGCAAAAGAGAGGCCTGATTTAAATTTGCATATCATTGATGCTTAATGATGTTTTCATGTCTGTATTGAGTATTGAATGTCCTTTTTTTTCTTTTAAAAATTGATGTTGAGGGGTTGGAAAAGTGGCTCTGTTGTAGACAGACTGAAAGAAAAAAAATATATAAATTTGTAGAAAGAAACTTTAAACACTTATTATAACAATCAAAAAGGTGAAAAGAAGTACCATATAAGTAGAAAAAGCCGGAAGTGGGCACTGTGACTCAAGTGATAGAGCACTAGCCTTGAGCTGAACAGCTGAGGGAAAATGCCCAGGCCCAGAATTCAAGCCCCAGGACCGACCAAAAAAAAGTCATTGAATTAGCATTTCATACTTTTCAGTATTTCTGTGTGTGTATGTGTTGTGTGTGCATGTGCATGCACACACATGTGTTTGTGTGTATGTTGGTACTGGGACTTGAATTCAGAGCCTGGGTGCTGTCTCTTAGCTTTTCACTCAAGGTTGGTGTTCTACAGCTTGAGTAGCTCAAGGCTAGCGCTCTACCACTTGAGCCATAGCACCACTTTGGCATTTCTGCTTATGTGGTGCTGAGGAATCGAACCCAGGGTCTCAGGCATGCAAGGCAAACCTTCTACCACTGAGCCACCTTCCCAGTCCCTAGATTGTTTTTTTAGGCTTTAAACTGTGTCTTCTGTTGATATTGCTTAATAATTTTCATGAACTGCAGTATATTATTTGTGGTGTGTGTGTGTGTGTGTGTGTGTGTGTGTGTGTGTGTGTGTGTGTGTGTGTGTGTGTGTGTGTGTGTGTGTGTGTGTGTGTGTGTGTGTGTGTGTGTGTGTGTGTCTTGTACTTTAAGAGTTCTCTCACTATCTCAGGGACTTTTCCTGTGTTACATTTAGAATCTTCATTGTTTTCCCTTTCACATTTAGAACTGTGGTCTATCCAGAATCAAGATTTGTGTGTGTTCATGTGCACATGCCCACATGCGACTTCGGTTATCTTGAGGGTCAGTGTTATGTATTATTTATTCTTCCTATTTTCTTGTCACCTTTTTGATTGTTGTAGTGTTTAAAGTTTCTTACTATGAATTTATGTATTTTTTCCCTTCAGTCTGTCAAATTTGTTTTTTAAGTATGGTGATGCTGTTTTTGTTTTGTTTTGTTTGAAGGCTGGTACTTGGTTTAAACTCAGACCTCATTCATACAAGGCAGATTCTCTTACCACTGAGCTATCTCCACCCACTTTTCTGTGCTATTTATTTTTGAGATAAGATCTCAAATCCTGCCTGAGTGGGCACTCAAGCCTTTATTCACTTATATTAGACTTACTATCACAGCTCAGATAACATACAAGGTACTACCACATCTACCTCTTAGGGGTTTCATGTAGTTTTATGCTTTTCTGGCTTTGAACCGTAATTCTCTGTCTCTGCCTCCCAAATAGTTTTATGGGTTTCAGACATTGACATCTGGTGTTGATGCATTATTTTTAGATGCATATATATAATTATTTTCTTTTATAATTACTTAGTGTACCTTGTAGTTCTTATAAAACTAATCAGATGTTAGTACAGTTAAACTTTCATTTTCTTTGTTAGCATCTTGGTGGCATATTTTTGAATTTTTGTTAATATATTTGGTTTGGTCTGCTTTTATTATTTGTAGTGTTCTGATCTTATTTAATCTCTTTCTTTTTTCTTCCTTTTAATTAATCAGATAATTTTTAAACGTATTGCAAACCTATTTGCTTCATAGTTATGCACGTACATATACAAATTCTTTTTGTAGTTTCAGACATTACAATGCTTATCCTTCACTTATTTTAGTGTATAATAAAATTTAATTTTACAGATTGCTGGATGGGTCTAATTTCATTGGCCAAGTCCTTTCAGATTGTGTGTGTGTGTGTGTGTGTGTGTGTGTGTGTGTGTGTGTGTGTGTGTGTGTGTTAGAAAGAGAGAGATGCGTGCACACGCGTATGTTTCATGTCTTTTAACTTTGCCTGTTTAAGACAACATCTTGCATTATTATGATGCTCCTTTGCCTCGAATTAAGTCCAGAGCCTTTTGTATGTTAAGCATGTTAAACCTTTTGTATGTGCCACTGATTTGTACACCAAGTTTCTGCCATCAATATTTGTTGATTTATATTTACCCACATAATTATTTTCTGTTGCAGTCATTCCTTCATGCATTTTTGTGATTATTTCTTCAATTATCTCATGTAAGCTAAATAAATCTCACATTTTTTTAATGAAGGGAACCTACTGAAGAATTATGTCTACTTTGTAAAATACGGAGTTATTTATTCATTGTTATCACTTTTTGTTTGTTGTGAGAAAAAACAACAACACCACCTTGCTCTGTAGCTTAGTCTAGCCTTGAAATCACTGTCTTCCTGCTGCAGTTTCCCAGGTGTTCAGGCATATGCCATTATATTCAGCTATCATCACTTTTCAAGGATATGTATTATGGATAAAATTCTATGTTGAGAGTCATTTTCTTTAAACATACTGAAGATGTTTCATTTGCCATTCTAATGAGAAATCAGTTGTTAGTCTTAATTTTGGTTCTATTTATTATTGTTACTCTTATTTGCATGAGTTAGTTGTACAAGGGAGTTTCATATTAATGTATCTATTCATATATAATGGGTCTTCATTGTCATCAACATCCTCTTTTATCTCCTCCTCCTCCTACCTCTTCGCAGGTAAGGTGCCCTTTTCTCCTTTTATTGATTTTAAGATTTTCTCTTTGCTTTTGGTTTTTATTCCCTCTGATTAGTGTTTGCAGCTTTTCAGAATTGCACCTTGATACCTTTAATTCATTCAAGACAATTTTCAGCCAATATATTTCCATTTCATTATAATGTAATACCAATTACATATATATATATATCAGATTTATTGATATAATTTCAATTATTTTAGTTTTAATCTCTAGATTTTCTGGTAGATTTTGAACATTGTTTTTAGTTTATATTTGATATTTCCAATTTTTGAGGTGTTAGAAATTGAACCCAGGGCCTTATGCATTGTAGACAAGCACTCTACCATTGAGCATTGTGTACTTCAACTCTGTATTTCAACTTCAGGTTTTTTTTTTTCCTTTTATCTTTTTTCTTCTTTTTTGGTAGTACTGAGGTTTGAACTGAGGAGCTTATGCTTGCTAGACAAGCACTGTACCACACGAGCCACACATGCCAGCCCTTTTGCTTTTAGTTGTTTCAGAGAAGAGTTTTGTATTTGTGTCTGGCCCATTCTAGGACTGCAATCTTCCTAACTCTGCCTGTGATGTAGTTAGGATTGTAGGCATGAACCACTATGCCTGGCTTGTTCTTTGTGACAGAAGCTCATTAACTTTTTACACCAATTGGCCTCAGTCTTCCTTTCTCTACTTTCCCAAGTAGCTGGTATAATAGCCATCCTGCTTGGCTCAGGATTTACTTGATATATCAAAAGCAATATCTTAACAAGAAACTAATATTTCCAGTAAGTTTTGTGAGTTTGCTTCAAAGTGAGAATATTAAATGGCAAGAGCAACATGGAGAATATAGTGTTTTAGAAATGGATAATCATTGGTGACCCTGTCATGAGTATTAGAGAATTGTTAACTCAGAGTATATGAAGTCTAAGAAAATTGCTTCTCAACCATGTCTGTTTTGTCCCCTTTGGTAACTACCTTAACCAGGTTTTCACTCCTCATCCATTCTGTCATGTCACTCATCTAATACCTTTATTTTCTTTTTAAGTGTTAGTTTTTGTTTTACTGTTTGCAGCTATTAATTCTGGTAGGCCCTAATTTGCATATTCTCCCACAAAAGTCAGCTAAGAATCTTCTAAGTGTATTTTATAGAGTTTCCAGGAAACTAATGGAAAATACTCTTAGATGGACAGTTAAAACACTTACACACATGAATCAAGACACCTAATACTGATCGATACTACAGAGAAATATTTTTGTATGGAAGAACTCTGAAAGAGAATGTTCACATTTCCTTAAGAATGAAGATTAGTAGGAAATATTGTCTATCATGAAGTAGAATTAATAAGAACTATTTTATAAGCCAAGAAAAAGACAAAAATATAAAGAAAGGAATGAAAAATACAGTAAAAATGAAAACAGATAAATCACTGAAAGCTAAATTTATTTGCTTAGTTGATGTGTGAAGAGACAGTTCACTGTATTGGTAATTACTGAAATGTGACTTAAAACAGGGTGCCTTTATATTTACTAGACTAACAAAGATGATCAAAACACACACTATTCTGACAAGCACTCATGCTGAGTGGAAATTGAGGTACCACATCTGAGGATATGATTATATCAATTAGAATTAGAAATGGGACCAGATTGGGAACAAAGAACTTCCCTGTTAGGCATCTCTTGTCTTTATTTTTTGTAAAAAATAGTTTCTGTAATAATGTAAAGAAACACATTACTGTTGGAAATATGAAATGATATAGCATCTTTGGAAACTTCAGCTTCTCAAAATGTGAAACGCCACATTGCCATCTCCAACAGTTACTTCTAAGAACATATCCAAGAAAAATAAAATCATATGTCCACACAGAATTTGTACATTACAAGTCCATAGAAACTTTATTTATAACACAACTAGATAAACAGAGTTTTATTTACCAATTTAATAGAATACTATGTGACAATAAAAAGAAATAGTATTAAGATAGGCTATAATTTGAATTTAGCCTAAAAGATATGCTAAATGGAATAAATGAGACATAAAAGGCCATATATCATGTATTTCTACTTAGATGAAAAAGCAAGGCAAATCTGTACAAAGAGAAATAGATTGGTAGTTGCCAATGGAGATGGCAATAGGGAGTGACTACAGATAGGCATGAGATCTCTTTCAGAGGTGATGGAGATAAAAGGTATTCTGAAAAGGTCCAATGCTATGTACATATGACCATATAAGATGATGTTAAGTGAAATGAACCCCAAGATAGAGACACAAGTAGTTTTTTTTCCTTTTTTTTTTTTTTTGCTATTGCTTTTAACCTATTTATAATGTACTATGTGATTTTTTTTGTGTGTTTCTTTTGTATGTTCTTCCCCCATGGTATAACCCGTTTTCCCTGTATTTGATTCTGGTGCCCTGAATCTTGTATATACATTTTTCTAATTTGGGGAGGGGAAGGGAAATAACAAAATTCGGAAATAAGGATACAGGTTGACCCATTGTAACAGTGAGATGTACAAGACATGTTGAAAACAAACTTTACAGCTTCAGGGTTGGAAGGGGGGAGGAGGGAGGGGAAAAAAGGTGGTGGGGAGTGGGAAGGGAATGGATAGAAGGGGAAAAACAAAGGAAGAGGTAAAAATGCTTGATAGGAAATGTACTCATTACCTTACTCATGTAACTGTAACCCCTCTGTACAGTAAATAAAAATATTTTTAAAAAGTATTCTGAAATTAAATAGTAATCATCTTTGCACAGCCCTGTAAATTGACTTTAAAAATTAGTGGTTTTCTTTTGATCAACCTGCTGTTCCTTGTCCATTCTTCAGTAGACCTGAAAAAGAAAGGCATATTGAGAAAAGTAAGGCAGACTCAAAGACAAAGGACACATATTTTCTGTCATATGTGAAAGTTAGACCCAGAATATAAACATATATGAAAGCACAGGGCCATATACAAATATACACATCCAACGCAAACACACGATTAAATTGACTGAAGTGTGATGTACACAGGGTGGGATAAATATCAGGAAGCTAAAGATGTTTTGACTGAAGGATGTGAGATCTAAGAGGGAGGAAAACATGAGTAGAAAGAATAATTATGGGTGAATATAGTCACAATCTTTATATATGAAAAATGGAACTAGGACACGAGGTGATGGCTGGGAAGGGACAGATAATGGAAGGGGTGACACTGATCAAAATTCATGTTAAATTGCAGCCTCTCTATACAACTATTTAAATATAATAATCACTGACATACACATAAAATGAGTAATGCTATGTAACAGCTCAATAAAACTGTTTAAAAAATTATTAATTGCTCAGAACTCTCTAGATATTACTGTAGCCCATAAAGGTAGACCAATACTAGTGTGAAGGAAAAGAAAGAAATCACAGCTTGAGGTAAGTAATAACATTAGAAGAAATGAAATGGAAACATTTAACACACAGAAAGAGGAACATGTGTACATTATCAAATTACTTGTAATAATAGAAACTGGAAATAGGCTAGAAGTCTATCAACAGAGAAATGGATGAAATATACTACATTTAAAAAACTCATAAAAGGGGCTGGGAAGGTGTCTCAGTGGTAGAGCGCTTGCCTTGCATGCCTCTGAGGCCCTGGGTTTGATTCCTCAGCACCACATAAGCAAAAAGAAAAAAGCCAGAAGTGGTGCCGTGGCTCAGGTGGTAGAGCGCTAGCCTTGAGCTAAAGAGCTGAGCGACAGCGCCCAGGCCCAGAGTTCAGGCCCCACGACCGGACCCCCAAAAGAAAAAAACTCATAAGAGGATATGTAGAACATGATACCTACCATCTGGGTGTGCATGTATATATATAATGAATAAATGTACATATATATGTGTATATATTTATATATAACTACACAGGAAAATATTGTATGTATGTGTGTATATATAATGTATATATATGTTATATGTATATATATATATATATATATATATATATGTAATGATTATTTCTTGGGAACAGAGGAAGAATCCAGGTAAGAGACAGTAATCAAGAGTGCCTTTAGTATTATTTGCAATAGTATAACTCACAATTACTATTTTTCAAAAATATATTATTTTTAAAAGTTTAAACAGAAAAACAGAGTTGAAGCAAATATTCCGAAGTATCAGTAGTGATATTGCTGGCTAAGGAAAGAAAACCTACAATTCAAGAAACAAGTACAAAGCTTCCACCATTCTCTGGTTACCTAATGTAGAGGTCTAAAGTGGGAGAAAACAAAGGGAAAAATGGCAGTGACACCTCTGAGCCTAAAGCAGAACTGAGGACAGCAGCAAGAATAGAACAGCAGCTGCCATCAAGGTCATTGACCTTTAGAGGATAGAGCTAGTGACCACAGTAGGAAAATCTAAGACTGCCTGCAAGCCGTCTCAGGGATCATTATGTTTTAATGACATAGAATATGTTACTTTCTAGAGTATAATTCTTTGAAAATTTTACTGCCATTTGTGGTATTTTGCCATTTTCCTTTGTTTCTTACTCTTAATAATTATTAGTTACTGAATTTTCTTATAAATCTCATTACCTCTCAGTTCATAAAAATAAGTTCATATATCACAGGAAGTAGTTGATATATGTAAATCATAGGATAATCTAGAAATTGCTTCTGAAATGTGAATTTAATGAGTTTCTTTCAGTTTTAAGTGACAGAGGCCCAATTCAAGCTGAATTAAACAGAAAGGAGTCTGAGTATGATAGTTCATGCTTATAATCGTGGCACTGGGGAGCTGAGTCAGGATGATCTTGAATACAAAGCCAGTGTGGACTCTGGCCAGACCCTGTCTGAAAAGAAGAATGAAGATAGTAACAGCAACATACATGCACACCCAAACATTAAAACAAATGAAGTAATCTGAAAGTTCAAGTAGTGAAAATGGACTTAAGCACTGCAATATCCAGGACCTCAAATGATGCTGTTAGTTTTGTCTCTTTCTCGCTCTCTTTCTGTGTCTGCCTCTGTCACTTCTTAGTCTTACAGTAACTGATAGAATTTTTCATCATTGAAAAGCTAGAACTGTAAGTCATTGAAATACAGCTTCTGGGAACCTTTTGTTCAGGACCAACCTTTCACCAGAAACATACATTCAAATATTATAGAAGTGCCTTTAATACAAGAGAGACAAAGGTTACATGTTGTGGAAGCTAGAGTTAATTTATAAATATATATGGGAATTATGCAACTATTATGAACAAATACATTAACAGAAATGCATAGATTCAGGGGAAACTACACCAATGTAATTCCTTAGAAAAGCTAAAGCAAAAATCAACAAAATAAACACATATAAACACATAAAATGGATACTTAAAAAGGATAGGGTCAAGGGGAGAGAGATGGGTAGTAAACAAAAGAAAGGGGGTGGGCAACATTAAAAAATAAATTCAATGCATAGCCTACAAAATTAATGAGAGAAGGGGTGGTTGGTAGGGAGAGGTGAGAATGTTGAAAGGGATGACATTGACCAATGTATTCATAAACTGCTCTGAATGGCAACTTTTTTGTGCAACTACTTAAAGGTAATTAAAAAACAACAACTTCTATTTACAACTAAAACTTTAGAACAGGGAGTCTGGTAAATGTACTTTGTAGTTTTCCAGCCTTTTTTACTATTACAGGGGAATAGAAAGGTATTGAGTGAACCAATGTGTATTATCCAGCCTGGTCTACTCCTTTAGTCACCAATGACCTGTTTACACCATCCTATTTATTGTTCCAATGAGATAATCACAATGTGCTCCACTTAGGTTCAGCTACTATCTACTGTATAGCTTGAATCACTTTTAACCAAGAGGAGAGACTCAGCAGTCTCTATATCAATCTTTGGAGGATATTCACTTACCATTTAGTCATAATATCACTTGGATTACTTATAAAGTTCTACAATCATACCTTATATAAAAGAGAAAAACCATATATGTATACCTATAGATAGATATATGTATATACATACATATATACATATACACACATATAGCAGAGCAAATTAACTCATTGTACTTTGAAAATGTTTTAAGTCAGAATGCCTAACCTTGTTACCACATGGCTCATTGGGAGCTACAGCCTGCCACTGCCCAGCATCTTGGCAAAATATTTTACTGCATATTGGTAATCTAGGAAAAGATGACAATTCAAAAGTCAGATATAGTTTACACTGAGTGGGTGTCACTTTTGCACCTATGTAAAGGCCTAATCTTACTGATACCCAGGAAAAATGAGTAGCATCTTATTTTTGTCCATAATTTGTGAAACATGGAGTCTTAAAATCCAGGTGGCACCTTCTACTTCCAGTTCAAGGGACTCATTATTATGCCTCATTGAGAGAAGCAACCCTCTGTGGTACTGAAATTTCTAAGTCTCAGAGTCCAGAGTTATGGATACAGAGTTAATGTAAATAATTAAATCTGCCACTACTTTTCAGTATTTCTAATACACATACCCTTTTCACAATATATCTCTGATGTTAAAGTGCCTCCCAAGTTTGATGGCATCTTATATAGTTAAGATCAGTCAGAAACTTGTTACATGCACACTTAAAAACCATGAAAATTGATATTAGCAGCTTGGAAGAAAATATTGGAGGTGATCCTACTCTTTAAGAAATGTTTACATGTTGAATGATATTTATGATGTCATAAAGGACAATAAGTATGCAAAGCCCAATAATGACTGAGTTTTTTTTTTAAAGATACAGAAAAGAAATTCAATGGATGCTAAGGAGTTTTAGGAATTTCTTAACCGATGTTTTCTCATATTTCTTTGCTGGAGGAACTGGGATTAAACTCAGAAATTCATGCTTGCAACGCAGGCTCTTTACCATTTGAACCACGCTCTTACTCCTTTTTGCTTTAGTTATGATCTCATGTGTTTTGCCCAGGCAGACCTGGACCATGACTCTCCTATACAACTTGGGCTACAGAATTTTACCACAACGCTCAGCTTATTAGTTGTGATCAGGTTCTAACTTTTTCCTTGGAATGACTCCAGCCTTCCAAGTATTTGGGATTATAGCACAAACCACTGCACCCAGCCTGTTTTTTTTCATCTTTTGTGTGTACAGGAGTGATATGAAAAATTATTGCTAAATTAATCTAAAACATGTCTTCTTAATAAAGAAAATAAAAATTGTAGCATATAGTAGTGTAATTGCCGGACCTTTTTCTACTTGCCAATTGTGTGTATGTTTGTGTGTGTTTATTTGAAGAAACAGTATTATATGCTAGATCCTGACAAGTTTCTTTGAAATATATGAGGTAAAAAAAATGGATTTTAAGCAGGCACCTGTGGGCTCTTGCCCATAATCCTAACTACTCAGGAGGCTAAGATCCAAGGATCTCAGTTTGAAGCCAGCCCAGGCAGAAAAGTCCTCCTGAGACTCTTTATCTCCAAAACCCAGAGGTGGAGCTGTGGCTTAAAGTGGTAGAGTGCTAGCCTTGAACAAAAGCTCAGGGACAGCGTCCAGGCTGAGTTCAAGCACCGTAGCCCAAATAAAATAAATAAAATAAAAATTCAGGGATTTCAAGTCTTGACAGTAACTAATCTTAAATAATTTTGGAATTACCTATTATTTATTGGTTATTTGTCTTTATTGTTCTGGCCATCATAAGATTTTATGTATGTTTGTCATTGTTAGATTTTTAAATCTTTAGCTAACACATTCATATTGTCTTGGGTTTTTTGTTGTTGTTATTGTTGTTTGTGGGGCCTGAACTCTGGGCCTGGGCACTGTCCCTCAGCTCTTCAACTCAAAGCTACCACCTGAGCCACAGCGCCACTTCCGACTTCTTCTGCTTATGTGGTGCTGAGGAATCGAACCCAGGGTCTCATGAATGCAAGGCAAGCACTCTACCACTGAGCCACCTTCCCAACCCCTCCTATTGTTTTCATTAGTTAAATTGTTCAACAACCAGAGTATCACTTGATTTGGATTTTTTGCCCATTTACATAGTTTAGTGTTTTGCTCTGGTATGCTTTTTAGAATTCAGTTTTCTGCATAAAATATTTTGAATATTTTTAGTTTATTTTGTAGATTATCTTTAGTAATCTGAAATTTCCATCATATATTTACCTAGAATTTTATTTGGGGTTTATAATATGTAAGTGAGGGTTTCCTTATCTACATTCAAATCAGGAATCAGTAATTTTACATTATTTTCTTGAAAAGTTCACACCTTATTCTCACTTACAGTAAAATAACTTAATCTCATCTGAGTTTCCCCTAATAAAAATCTCCAAAATCCCTGTAGCCACTCCATTAGCACCTGACAAAATGGAAGGCAGAGAATTTGGAGGGAAAAGTGTTTTATCCAAAGTGCTTATATTATCCTGACCCTAGGGTGGTAGAAGATCCCAGATCCCCCAATACAGGAACTAGGGTTGAAATATAAGCTTCTTTAGGTTTCCAGTAAATCTGTTGTGGACCATAGATTTCAGTTCCCTTTACAAGGGATCTGCCTCTCCTCAGACTGCCCCTACTCTCTTCTCTGCAGTCCATGGAACAAATGTGTTTTCCCTGTTGTTCCAAGTTGACTCTTTCCTTGGAACAACTTTCCACTCTGCCACTGAGCAGAGGTGGCTTTATCGTCCATTGAGTGCCTCACACCTATGGACAGCCCCAAGCTCCTGTGGACAGTAGAGGACAGGTATATGTTAAATCTGAAAGCTCCCTTGAAGTACTTTAGGGTGAGGCAGGCTGCAACACCTCCTCTCCTAAATCGTGTTTCAGATCTCACAGAACTCCACCTGTGCCTCTAATGTCACTTGGCTTGTTGGCAGATTTGGTTTTAGTTTCACTTGGTTTCAGCAAGTAGCCTAGTCCTTACTGGAAGACAGTTAACATTAACACGTATTATTTGTTTTTAGTTTGAGAGGGCTGGTAATCTGATGGAAAAAAGAAACAACTATTTTGATACAAACTGATGTGTTGTCTGTTTGTCTTCATCCTTTTGTTTTCTCCTTGATATCTTCTATTCAATTAAACAAATAATCTTAGGATTTATGTGTTCTAGGTTCCATGGTAGCTACCAGGAGTATAAAGATAAACAGATTTGTTGTAAACAGAAAATTAAATTTGATGAAAATATAGTCTGCTGTATCAAATCATATTGCCTAAGCCCTATTAAGTATTAAACAAATTCAGTATAAAAATAAGTTTTCTTGACAGTTACAGGAGATCTAATAGGAACTATTGCTAATCTTACCAAATTAAATTTATAATATAAAGCAACATTTACAACTAAATCTTCATGAGTTCAAGAACAATGTTGTATTAATATGGAGGATTTGGGGGGACTTCATTTTTTTCATGTTTTCATATATACAAATTTATAAGAAAGAGAATGGAGTTTAGTCTTTTGATAGAAGAATTTAATAACTGTGTGTGCCTGAAATAATATTCTTTTATATGTGTTTTTAGTACATTAATGTATTTATGTGTTTCTCATGAGTGTTTCTGGATTTGTATGTGAAGACTGGCTCCATTCTGCCACCTTCTGGCTAACTTCATATCTTATACTGCTATGGACCAATTGTCATTTAAATGCCATGATTGGTACCAGATCATTTTGGGGGGGGGGGCGGTGATACTTCAAATGAGGTCAGTTAAGTTGTAATCTGGTTCTAGTGCCTCAGGTTCACATTTGCTTCTTAGTTATAAAATTTGCTAAGAATTTTTGTTGGAATAGGCTATCCTGTGGTGGTATGTGAGGTTGTTTCCCTTCTAGTATACATATATATATATACACACACACTATATGTATATACTCTATGTATATAGTATATATACTATATATATATAACTATAGTATAGTTATATATATGTACTATATATATATATATATATATATATATATATATATATATATAAAACGATAGTATAGTTCTAACTTCCTTTGACTTTGCCATAATGGGAAAATTTCTTCATGTATTACTTGACATTAAAACTATGTCAGGTTTGTTAGCTACTTATCATGGTCATGGTAATAAAGTGCTTTGGAAGTGATTAAACTGAAAGTTACTGAAATTGTTGCAGAATTCTTAGAGAGAAACTAATGTTTGGTTCAATAACCACTTAAGTAACTCTTAAAATTGGAAGAGAAGTCATGTGCATATTGACAAAACCTTGGTATTTTTAATTAAACATTTTAAATTATATTTTTGTCTTTCAGTAGTTGTAAAATGGAGTTACCATTCAACAAATCAGTTTATTAGTTTTTGCATCTTGATCAATGTCAGACCTTCATCATGTTCCTCATCTAAAAAATCTACTTTAAATCCCATTTTTGTGACACTTCAGAGTAAATCTATGTTTTTGAAGTAAGTTTTTTTTTAAGTTTGGGCAAAGGTTCAGAACTTTTAAAAATAAAGGCAGATGATTGACTATTGCAGTTTTGTAACTTTCTGCAACATGCTTATTATTCTCTTTGTACTTCTTGAAAATAAAGTAAAATACCTTTTTTTAAAGGAATTTTAAGGATTTTTAGGGATAAGTTTACTTACATAACAAACAGACAGAATGTCTGATGTAATAAGTATTACCAGCATCCAAAGCTAATGTGCTTAAATGGGTTCCAAAATACTGTATATATTACAGGTTATATATTCTGTTTGTTGTACATCTATTAGTAACTGAAATAGAGAAATTTACAATAATAAAACACATTGTTCCTTAAAGTTGTATAGAGGTAGATATGGTACAGTGGGGCTAATAAAGACCCTTTTCTGTCTGTGTTTGATTGTTGACTTGAGATACCTCAAATTTGTGGGAAAGAGCTATGATGTGAAGTTAGTGTGTAAAAACATTCAATTCAGAAGCATCAAAAACATGTATAGAATGCTACATGACACTATTGCATTAGATTCTAGAAATAGAAAATAATGTGACATACTCTCAGAGAATTCGAAGTATAAAGTATAAACATTATTGTGTAATATGGTCAATATAACAATATAAGTATTGTATTTTTAGAATATGGAATATAGAAAATAAGTTGGAACAAATATGAATTTACCAGAAAAAGATCATCTTCTGTAAATGGAAATGTTGGGGGGGGGGTATGTATGGGTGTAGAAGTTCATGCACACTAGCCAGTGCTGGGGCTTGAACTCAGAATCTGGGCACTGTCCATGAGCTTTTTTTGCTTAAAGCTAGCATGCTACTACGTAGCCATACTCTACTTACAGTTGTGTGTGTGTGTGTGTGTGTGTGTGTGTGTGTGTGTGTGTGTGTGTGTGTGTGTGTGTGTGTGTGTGTGTGTGTGTGTGTGTGTGTGTGTGTGTGTGTGTGTGTGTGTGTGTGTTTAGCTGGAAATAACCTGGGTTCACTTTGAACCTAGGATCCTTAGATCTCAGCCTCGTGACTAGCTCAGATTATCAGTGTCCAGCTTTTTTTTGAGAAAACTATTAGTTTTAAAGATGTGAGCTTTACAGAGGCAGAATGCTTATCTAGCATGTGCTAGGATGTAAGTTCCATAAAATCAGCTTTTATGCTTGATTTTTGACTACTGGTTCATCTA
Source organism: Dipodomys merriami (assembly GCF_024711535.1). Taxonomy (NCBI): domain Eukaryota; kingdom Metazoa; phylum Chordata; class Mammalia; order Rodentia; family Heteromyidae; genus Dipodomys; species Dipodomys merriami. Next base: position 13,723,865 of record NW_027206290.1, read on the forward strand.
TCTGCACTTTCTCACAGTCCATATTGGAACTACAACAGAGTCTTTTATATCTGGAGTATTTTTATCATCCATGACCCTAAGAGTGATGTTTTAAGCCAGTCTTTTTGAGTGGGGGAGACCATGCTTCCTCCTTGCCATTTGTAGTGAGAGTGCAATGTCTTTCTGAACAGGCATTTATAAGCTGTTTCCTGAGTCTATAGATATCTTCACCTCTGTATTCTAGTCACACCAACTACAATGCCATCAAATCCAGCTTGCCCTTGTACTGACTATGTGCATTCTTCTGTAGGTAAGGGAAGTGACTGTGATGCCCTGTTCAGTTTGTGGTAGTAAGGACTGAGAGGAGAAATCATTTCTTCATTCCTGTTTCAGGTATTTAGAGAACCCCTCCATGGTGATCTAAATGGGCTACCTGGCCATATATTTCCCTAGTGAGTTAACAGATCAGTGGAAAGGTGCTCATTAACATGAAGGGCTTTAGAAAGATTAGCAGAAGATAGTCCCTGTGTTCACTATGAGTAAGACTTGGATATTTTCGTATTTCATGTATTTTAGGACTCTTCATCCCTCTTATATTACTACATTTAAGTCTTTTGTTTCTTTTCTATTGTTCCCATAAAAGATTACCATAAGCTTAAGTGATTTAAAACAACATTTATTTGATTGTCTCACAATTTTATAGGTCGCCATTCTTGCAGGTACCAATTGGAAGTTTCTAGAAATGAATCTTCTTCCAAGTATATTCATGTTTTCCAAGCAGAACTCATATTTTCTTTTGGCTGTAGGACTGAGGTTTTCATTTGAGGGCTTCCCTTAGCTGCTGGAGGCCTTTCTCTGGTGCTTATTCAAGGACTCTAACATTTCAGAACCTATAGTAAACATGCTTCGAATTCTTCTTAGTCTTGTAATCTGAGGATATCTTGTCATGTCTTTTCATCTGCTTCTGACCATAATTGTTTCCCACTTCTAAAAACAAATACAATTAGACAGGAGCCACCTAAGTTCCAAAGAGTCCATTTTAAGGTCACTAGTTAGTAACCTTTTTATATCTGCAAAGTCCATTTCAGCCTATTCATAGACTCCAGAGAATAGATGAAATAGTGGCAGAGGGCAGCATTCTGCTTATCAGAAATGTTTTATTCAGTTCCAAGAATGGTTTCTGGGAAGATGGCATGTGAGAAAGCATAGAGTGAAAAAAGGATATGGTAGCCTCAAGAAATGGTAGTCGTTAGTACTCCTGTATTAAGAGAAATTTGTGAAATGTCACTCAGTACATGCCTATTTAAGGTTGATGAAAGTTCTTGCTTATAGTAGGTTACAGAAGTTAACTTGAGTTTGTTTTTTTCTATAAAATGATATAATATTTATCAAAATTATAAAATTTTTAGACTGTTATATTTTGAGATGTTCAATTATGTGTTATCAGTTCCCCATGAATGAAACAGCCAGTATTATATTGAATTTTATATACAGTTCTGTGACAGAAGTACTTGCCCTTGACTGGATTTATTAAGAGAAGTACTTGTTAATTTCACCCTGAGATCACACTTTAAGTCAAACTGCACCTTTAAAAATGTTTATTTCTAAATTGATTACTAAATTCTTGGAAGAGATGAGATTGACTTCTAATTAAGAAGTCTGTATACCTCATCTGATCACAACTAAAATCCTTGAGCAGAATACATGAAATAGCTATAGAAACTTAGAAAACTAAGTAATAACAGACATATTGGAAAGGGAAATAAAAACTTGAAAAGAGGTATGATAGTAACTTTATGATGTTAAAATTTGCTCCCCAAGCCTTCTACTATACATCCTAAGCAGCCAGAACTCTAGAACTTTGCAATGACTTCAGGAGAGAATACTCCAAGACAGGTACTGTTTTTGCTGAGAGATTTTGGAAGAAAAGTCCCTACAGAAAAGAAAAAGTAAATCCCAGTTGTTTTCTTTCTTCCTTCTGCTCCTTCCTTGAGGCAAGAGACACTACTGAAACTTCTCTTTTGTGGTAGGGTAGCAGGAATAATAGTGACTGCATAGGTGTCTAAAAGAAACTATAAAACGTGGAGTTGGCTCAGGAAGGAGTTGCAAAATGAGAAGATGAGAAGAATGATTTTTCTTGTAAACAGTGGAGAAATGATTTTTTCATGAAGCAAAAAATATATTTCACTGGAATCATAGTAGGAAAGTAAAGAAATTGATACAGAAAATGAACACTAACAGCGGAAAAATTTCCAAATTTCACAAAAGACATAATATTCAAGAAGCCCAGGAAATCTAACACACATACATACACTCACACAAACATCTAATCATATCCTAGTCAAATTATTGGAAACCAAGATAATTCAAATGTAAGTCAAAGCAAGACTGGTGAGCAGTCTTACTTAAAGGGAAATGCTGAAGGAAACATTTTTAATTTAATTTATTGTCAAGTTGGTGTATAGAATGGTCATAGTTACATACTTAAGGTAGTGAGTACATTTCTTGTTGAACATTGTTACCTTATTTTTCTCCCACTTTTCCTCCCCTCCTCTGGCTCCCCCCTCAAGTTGTATAGCTCATTTCCAACATATTGTCTCTTGAGTATTGATTGCTGTTGCATTTGTTTGGCCTTTGTCGGTTGTCTCACCATTTTGTTATTTTCATGCAGAAAAGACACAAGAGATTTGGTACGTCTTGAAGGAAAGAAATAATAAATATCTGGATAAATGTAACAGACTAGTTTTTCTTGGTTCACTAAAGTATATACTATGGTTTAAATAAAAAGTAATGTTATCTGGCGTGTTTCCAATGTATTTAACTATTACATGTAACAATTAGAATATCAGGAGGGGAAATGTTTTAAGAGAACTAGATGTTTTAGCAGGTTTACACATTTCCTTGGAGTCATAAAATTTCAACTCTAAGTAGACTTAAAAATGATATAGATAGATTGATATGTACATTATATATAATTTATTATAATGGCAAGCGAGACAGGAATAGAAAACTCCAATCTTTTTTTTTCTTTTTAAAAAAATTTACTGTACTGAAGGGTTACAATTACATAAGTCAGTATTGAGTACATTACTTTATGAACAATGTCACCTCTTGTTTTCTCCCAAGTTTTTTTCCCTCCTGACCTGCCACCCCCACACATTGCATAGTTCATTTCCAAATTAGTGTCTAGTGAGTATCACTGCTAAATTGGTTTACCCTTTGTCTGATTTCTATGCCTTTCCCAAATATTGGGTATGTATTCATTTCTGGGTCTTCATTCAGTTCTATTCTATTGGTCCTTGGGCCTATTCTTGTGCCAGTACTAAGCTGTGTTTATTACTATAGCTTTGTAATCGAGTTTGAAGTTTGGAGTTGATATTCCTCCAGCCCTGTTCTTCCTGCTAAGGATTGTTTTTGCTATTCAAGGTCTTCTATTACTCCACATGTATTTTTGAATGGCTTCTTCTGTATCATTGAAGAATATTATTAGGATTTTTAATGGGTATTGTGTTAAATTTGTGGATTACTATCCACAAATGGGTATCCACAAGTGGCTATTGCTACTTTCACCATATTAATATTTCCAATCCAGGAGCATGGGAGATTTTTCTATTTCCTTAAATCTAATTTCCTTTGCAGGTGTTTAAAGTTTTCATAATAGAGGTCCTTCACATGTTTGTTAATTCCTAGGTATTTTTTTGAGACTATTACAAATGGAGTTGCTTTCCTGATTTCAGTGTTGTCCTTCTCATTGTTGGTATACAGAAAAGCTCCTGATTTGTGTGGGTTAATTATATACCGTGCTACTTTAGCAAAGTTTCAGATCAGCTCAAGTAACTTGGGAGATGAATCTATAGGGTTTTTGTTGTTGTTGTTGTTTTGTTAGTCCTAGGGCAAAACTCAAATCTTTAGAATATAAAATAAATGGAAAAAACTCAACTATGCAATATACAGACATTCAAGTGACCCCAAAGAAGGAAGACATTCTAAACAGGAGTGACATGTAGAGAAGAGACGTAGAACTCGGCATTGTCATATAAAGAAGCTAGAAGTTGCCATGTTGTTCTTACAAGAAGAAAAACTAAACAGACTCAGTGATTTTTCTTAGAATCATCAAAGAACTGAGATTGCCATCATCAAGATTATAGAAAAATGTACATGCACAAGCATTAAATGAAAGCTGTAGAGGCTGATTAATATCATACAGAGTTCAGAACAAAAGCAATCAGCAAGGATTAAGAAGCATGACAATGATAAAAGAATTAATTCTAAATGTGTATGTACCTAACAGTGGAGCTTCAAAATACAAGAAGCAAAACTTGGAATATCTGAAGAACAATCAACAGAATAATACTCAAAATTGAAGACTTTTATTTTCTTGGTAATCTATAGAATAGATTAAATTAAAAACCCAGGGAAAAAACTAAACATCAACTAAATGTTGCTTACAATTATATTTATATTTAGAAATAAAAAATGGATTTTACATGTGTAGCTAAAACACTGGAACATTCACCAGGAAAGCAAAATTGTAACAAGACAAATTGTAACAATTTTAAGAGAATTAAAAATCATACCAAGTATTTTCTGGCCATAATAGAATTGATACGGAAATCAATAACAAATATAATGAGGAATGTAAGCAACATCTAAAAAATCCATGGGCAAAGATAAAATCTTAAAATTAGGAAAGATCTGAACTAAATAAAAATAATGCATGAACATTTGTCACCTAAATCATGTTCAGAGAGAAAGACACAGAATTTGGTTCAGGGCTGGGAAGGTGGCTCAGTGGTAGAGCGCTTGCCTTGCATGCTCGAGGCCCTGGGTTCGATTCCTCAGCACCACATAAGCAAAAAGAAAAAAACCGGAAGTGGTGTTGTGGCCCAAGTGGTAGAGTGCTAGCCTTGAGCTGAAGAGCTGAGGGACAGCACCCAGGTCCAGAGTTCAGGCCCCACAACCGGACCAAAAAAAAAAAAAAAAAATTCGGTTTATATATAAGGTAAGAAGAAAACCCTTAATGTAACTAAGCTTTCATATTCTATGACTAAAAAAGTTAACACCAAAGAGGAGAAAAATATAAAAAAAATGTCAGAGTAGTGGCCAGTTAAAAAAAGAAAAAACAAGCCACGCACCAGTACCTCATGGCTGTAATCCTCGCTACTTAGGAGGCTGAGATCTTAGGGTCTTGGTTTGAAGCCAGCCTGGGCAGGAAAGTACATGAGACTCTATCTCTAGTATACTACCAAAAAGTAATTGGAGGTATGGCTCTAATAGTAGAGTGTTAGCCTTGAGTACAAAAGCTTGGGGACAGTGCCCAAACCCAGATTGTCTGTTCTATTTGGAAGTCTTTGGTTGTTCCATATGAATTTTTGGATTACTTTATCTCATTGAATAATGGTAGTATTACATTGAATTTGTAGATTGCTTGAGGCTGTATTGCGACTTTCAAGATGTTAATTCTTCCTATGTAGGAACATGGCATCTTTTCATTTCCTTGAGTCTTATTTAAATTCCTTCAATTTTTAAAATTTTAAATAAGTTTTTTATTGTGAAAATACTGTACAGAGGGGTTACAGTTACATGAGCAAGGTAATCAGTACATTTCTTACCCAGCATTGTGGCCTCCTTCTTTGTTTTTCCCCTACCATCCCTTCCCTCCTACCTCCTCAACTATAACCCACCCTCCACACACACCCCCCCCAGCCTAAATTATAAAGTTCCATTTTCAGTATAGCGTCTTGTACATCTCATTGTTGGAATGGGTCAATCTGTATCCCTAAATAAACATTTTGTTTTTTCCCTTTCCCTCCTCAAATTATAGCAACATCAAATACAATGAAAACAGGAGTTATACCATGGGGGAAGGACATACAAAGCAACAAAAAAATCATATGGTGCCTTATAAATACGTTATAAACAATAACAAGGAAGAAAAAAACCACTTGGGTCCCTATCTTGGGGTTTATTTCGCTTAACATCATCTTATCTGACCTTTTCTGCTTGTCTCAGACATAGACTAGTTATTGCAAATAAGGGAAACCATGGGACCTATGTTTCTTTCGGCCTGGCTTACTTCACTTAATATAATTTTTTCCAAGTCTTTCCATTTCCTAACAAATGGGGCAATGTCATTTTTTCTGATGGAGGCATAGAATTCCATTGTGTGTATATACCACATTTTCTTGATTCATTCATCTACTCAGGGGCATCTGGGTTGGTTCCATATCTTAGCTGTGGTAAATAATGCTGCAATAAACATAGTTGTACTGGTAGCTTTGGTATGGTCTTGTTTGTGATCATTTGGGTAAATGCCCAAAAGTGAGATTGCTGGGTCATATGGGAGCTCTATGTGGAGTCTTTTGAGGAACCTCCATACTACTTTCCAAAGTGGTTGAACAAGTTTACACTCCCAACAACAATGCAGTAGGGTTCCCTTCTGTCCACATCCCCTTCAGGATCTGTTGTTATTAGAGTTCTTGCTTATAACTGGTGTGAGGTGATATCTCAATGTTGTTTTGATTTGCATTTCTTTTTTTATTATTATTGTGAAAATATCATACAGAGGGGTTACAATTACATGAGCATTGTTGCCACCTCCTTTGTTTCCCCTTGCTGTCCCAGAGGTTGAGCATTTCTTCATGTGTCTATTGACCATTCTTATTTCCTCTCCAGAGAAGTTTCTTTAAGTCTTTAGCCCACTTATTTATTGGGCAGTTGTTTCTTTGAGGATTTGTTGTTGGAGGATTTAATTTTTTGAGTTCCAGGTATATTTTAGATATGAGACCTTTGTCCGTTGTACGGCTACTGAAGATCTTTTCCCAATCTGTGGGCTTTCTATTGATCTTGCTAGCTATGTCCTTTGCCATGCAGAAGCTCTGCAGCTTCATGCAATCCCATTAAATTTCTGTGTCTCTATGAAGAAAATTTCAGCCTGTGCCAAGGAGATCTAAGGTTTCTCCTATTCTGACTTGGAATGTTTTCAGGGTGTCTGCTTTGACTCCAAGGTCTTTGATCCACTTGGACTTGATTCTGGTGCAGAGTGATGTATAAGGATCTAGCTTTAGTTTTCTACAGGTGATTAACCAATTTTGCCAGCACCATTTACTGAAGAGGCTGTCTTTCTTCCATTGTATTTTTTTAGTTCTCTTATCAAAGATGAGGTGGCTATAGGTCTGTGGATTCATTTCTGGGCTTTCAATTCTATTCCATTGGTCCTGAGATCTCTTCTTGTGCCAGTACCAAGCTGTTTTGATTACTATGGCTTTGTAGTCGAGTTTCAAATTTGGTATTGATATTCCTCTAGCACTGTTCATTCTGATAAGGATTGTTTTTGCTATTCAGGGTCTTTTATTGTTCCATATGAATTTTCGGATTGCCTCTTCTATTTCCTTGAAAAATGAGGTTGGAATATTGATAGGTATTGCATTGAATTTGTAGATAGCCTTGGAAAGTATTGTCATTTTCATGATGTTGATCCTTCCAATTTAGGAGTGTAGAAGGTTTTTCCACTTTCTAAGTTCTGTTTTGATTTCCTTTTTCAGGTGTTTAAAGGTTTCATCATAGAGGTCCTTCACTTCTTTGGTTAAGTTAATTCCTAGGTATGTTATTTTTTGTGGGGCTATTACAAAAGGAGTTGCTTTCCTGATTTCAGCCACGCTCTTCTCATTGTTGGCATACAGAAAAGCCATTGATTTTTGAGGGTTAATTTTATATCCTGCTACTTTGCCAAAGTTTCAGATCAGCTCGAGTAATTTGGGGGGAGTGGAGTCCGTGGGATTCTTTAAATAGAAGATCATGTCATCTGCAAAAAGGGAGAGTTTTACTTCATCTTTCCCTATTTGGATCCCCTTTATTTTTGCATCTTCTCTTACTGCTATAGCTAGGCATTCTAATACTAAATTGAAGAGAAGTAGAGAGAGTAGACATTCTTGTCTCGTTCCTGAGTTTAGAGGAAATGGCTTTAGCTTTTCACCATTAAGTATAATGCTGGCTGTAGGTTTGTCATATACAGCCTTTATTGTATTGAGAAATGTTCCATGGATTCCTAGTTTTTCCAGACCCTTCATCATAAAGGGGTGTTGGATCTTGTCACATGCTTTTCTTATTGAAATAACCATGTGATTCTTATCCTTGCTCTTGTTGATGTGGTGAATTATATTAATTGATTTACATATATTGAACCAGCTTTGCATCCCTGAAAGGAATTGTGTTTGATTGTGGTGTATGATTTTTTGGATGAATTGTTGAACTCGATGGCCAAAATTTTGCATCAATTTTCATAAAAGAAATGGGTCTATAGTTCTCTTTCTTTGATGAGTCCCTGCCTTGTTTGGGGATGAGGGTTATGATGGCGTCATAGAAAGAGTTTGGTAGTGAACTTAGTCTTTCAGTTTCATTGAAGAGTAAGAGGAGTATTGGTGTGAGTTCTGCTTTGAAGACCTTGTAGAGTTCCACTATAAATCCATCCCTTCGTGGACTTTTCTTAGATGGGAGGTCTCTTATTGCTGTTTCTATTTCAATGCTTGATATGGGCCTTTAAAGTTGATTTAACTCATTTTGGTTTAGTTTCAGCATGTCAATATTTGCTAAGAAAAGGTCAGTTTCTTCCAGGTTCTCAAACTTATTAGCATAAAGGTTTGAGAAGTATTACCTTATAATGTTCTGAATCTTCGTTGTTTCTGTGGTGATGTTTCCATTCTCATCTCTGAGTGTCTTTATTTGGGTTTTCTGATAAGATTTGCTAAGGATCTGTCAATTTTGTTAAATATTTTGAAGAACCAACTCTTTGTTTTGTTGATTCTTTCTATTGGGGGGGGGATTCTAATTCGTTTAATTCTGATTTAATTTTAATTATTTCTTTCCATCTACTGGATTGGAGTTTATCTTGCTGCTCTTTTTCAAGGACCATTAAATTGTCTCATTAAGTTGTTGGTTTCAGATCTCTCCAGTTTGTTGATGTAGGAACTCAGAGCTATAAACTTGCCTCTCAGCACTGTCCTTGCTGTGTCCCAGAGGAGCTGGTAATTTGTGTGTTCATTTTTGTTGAATATCATGAACATTTGAATTTCTTTTCTAATCTCTTCCATGACCCACTGGTGATTCAACAGCCTCCGTGTGTTACAGGACTTTTTTTTGGTGGCTTTTGGTATTGAGTTCTAATTTTATTCCTTTGTGGTCTTGAAAGAATGCGATGTATAACTTCAATGTTTGTGAATTTGGACAAGTTTGCTTTGTGACCTAAAATGTGATCTACTTTGAAAAATGTGCTGTGTGCTATGAGAAGAACATGCATTCAGATGCTGCTGGGTGAAATATTCAGTAGATGTCTGTTAAATCTAGTTGATCTATGTAGTTGTTTAGATCTGCAGTTTCTCTGTTGAGTTTTTGCTGAGTTGATCTATCTAGGGATAGTAATGTATTAAAGTCCTTAACAATTAATGTCTTTGTATCTATGTTAGGTTTGAGGGAAAGCAGTGTTTCTTGGATAAATGTGGGTGTTCAGTTGTATTGTGAATAGATATTTAGAACTGTAATATCCTCCTGAAGGAGAGATTTCTTAATTAGTATGTAGCAACCTTCTTTATCTCTTCTCACTAATTTTAATTTGAAGTCGTTTTATTGAATTCATTGATATTAGGATTGCAACTCCCGCCCATTAATGGGGGCCATTTGCTTGGTAGATTTTATTTCAGCCTTTCAATTTCAAAATATGTTTGTTTTTATGGGCAAGGTGTGACTCTTGAAGGCAGCAGATGGAAGGATCTTGCTTTTTAATCCAACTAGACAGTCTTATGTCGCTTAATTGGAGATTTAAGTTCATTATTGTTGAGAGTTAAGTCTGAGAGGTGTTTGTTAGTTCCTGCCATGTTTCCACCTTCTTGGGGGCTGTGACAACCGGGTTCTTCCTTTGGTTCTTGGATTCCCAGTTTGGGTGTGGTTTCTTGGCCTTTATTGTGGTCTTGTTGGTTTTCTATGTGTAGGACATCTTTAAGTATCTTTTGTAGGGTTGGTTTGGTGGAGATATATTGTTTCAGTTTTTCTTTGCCATGGAAGGTTTTTATTTGACCTTCAGTTATGAAGGAGAGTTTAGCTGGGCACAGTATTCTTGGTTGATAGTTGTTTGTGTTTAGGGCATGACATACATATTCCAGGCTCTTCTTGCTTTAATTGTCTCTGCTGAGAAAGCTCAGATTATTCTAATTGGTTTCCCTTTATAGGTGATTGATCTTTTCTCCTTGAAAGCTTTAAGGATCCTTTCCTTGGTCTGACTTGATCCTGTGTGTATTATAATGTGATGATGGGATGTCCTATTCTGGTCTGGTCTATTTGGGGTTCTAAAAGCTTCTTGTATCTGAATAGGCCTATCTTTTTGCATGTTTTGGAAGTTCTCTGCTAGGATCCTATTAAATAAATTTCCTAGACTTCTGTCTCTAGGTGCTCCTCTACACCCATTATCCTCAGTTTAGGCCATCTGATGGTGTCTTCCAAATGTTGAATAGATCTATCATACTTCTTGGAATTGTCTTGAATTGTTGTATGTTCTTTCTCTATAATATCTAGGCTGTCTTCAATCCCCGAGATTCAAATTTCTGCCTGGTCTAACCTACTATCAAGACTTTCTACTGTTTATTTTTATTTCCTTTCCTTCTAATTGGTCGGCTTTGATGGCTTCATATTCTTTCTTGGAGCTTTGTTTTAGATCTTATATAAACTTCTTCCTTAATTTGGTGTTTATTCTCAAATCACTTAGTTGATTGGTTATGGTTTCCTTGGATTCCCTTTCCTTCTGATGGGCTCAGTCAGCATTCCCTTTGTGGTCTCCCTGGTTTCCTACAGCTGTCTGTTTATGAATTCCATGAATGCCTCTATTGATCTTTGTCTATTCTCATTCTGCTCTCTCAATTCCTTTATTACTCTTTGATTAGCTTCCTCACACTGACGCAATTCCTATATTTCTTTTTGACTGTTCTCAACCTGCCCACACAATTCCTGTATTTCTCTTTGACTGTTCTCAGCCTGCTCGTGCAATTCCTGTATTAAGCTTTAAGTATCTTCCTCATGCTCACAAGATACCTATTAATCTTTGCTTTGCCTCCTCTTGCTCCCTATCACACTGAGTCCTTTGCAGGTTTTCAGTCTTTTCATTCACCATGTTTACCAGTAGTGTTTGTAGAGCTTTGGGGGAGCTCTCCTCTAGATTATTCATTAACTGTTCTGTCCCCTGATTATCATGATGGGAGTTGTGATATTCAGACTTGCCATTTTTCTTTTCTTTTTCTGGCTTGTTCTGCCCATTTGGTATGAAAGTAGCACCAATTTTATGCTAGAACACTATTTTAAGGCAAGCATCAACCAAATTCCTGTGGTTGCACAGTCAAAATGGCTGCAAATACAATCTAGTTCAACAGATACAATCTACTCGACATGAAACAACTATGGGTTAATGGGCTAAGAACATCAAAGAGTGATTCAGCAAACTAGAAATGATTAGGTTTAGGAAGAATTCTGGGGGAAAATTGGATTAGAGGGATGTGGAGAGGTAAAAGGAGAGTGAATTTAACCAAGTCCTAATCTCAGAAAGGGAAATGGATTGGACAGAATGATAGGAGAGAGATTAAAAAAAAAAAAAGAAAAATGGAAAAACAAAAATTTAAATTTAAAAAATGAAGCACTTAAAAACTGTGTAAGTATAAAAAATGATATTGAGAGAAGAAAAGGATAGGATGAGAGGAGGGGAGAGATAAAAAATAAAAAGTCTTAAAATTGGAATACTTGAAAATTATATAGGTATAAAGAGATAATACTACTATTAAATAAGTTAAGCCTAAGAGGTTGTGAATTGAGTAGTAAATTTCTGTATTAAGTATGTACACAATGGGGGATAAGGTCTAATAATTGACTATGGGTATATATCTGGGCATGAGCAGAACAGCATAATTTGCTGTTTTGATATTTTTATTAAAAAGCACACACACACATATACACCTAAAATAAAAAGTATGAGAGAAAAAATAATAGAAAACAATTTTTTAAATAAAAAATTTTTTAAAGGTAGAAAAAAAAGAGTTCTTTGATTTTTTTTTTTTGGGTGGGGGAGATCTTGTTTCTCCCCTGTGTCCATAACCAGTGTCTTGGTGGAGTCTCTGCTCTGCTTGTGGTGTTTGGTTTTCCTGTGACTTGGTTTCTTAAGTCAGTTTGTTTGAGCAGGTAGAAAAATGCTCTGTGATACACAGTATTTTGTGATCATCCTCCCAGGTTAGTTAATGGGGAGGGAGATCTGCTTTGAGTGTCACAAAAGAGGGAGATGGCTGTTTCCTCTAGCTTGGAGTTGATGTGCTGAGGCTAGCTTCTGGGTAGGGTTGAGGCCTATCAGCAATCAGTAGCTTTTCCCTGAGGGGCTACAGAGACACTTACAGAGCCCAGCCTCAAGCCATTCTCGGGGTTTATGTTTACTGAGTTTCAATTTGTGTAGGCTGCAGTGAGGATGGGCAGCCTCTGGTTTTGTTTACCCAGTGAAGAAAGTCACTCCTCCAGGGGCGGAGCTATCTCTGTCTAGGCCAGGTGACTTTCCCCTGGGTGGAGCTGAGCCTGGAAGGTCAGGTCAAGTTCCTGTGACCTGCTAAATGACTCTTTTTGTTTTCTTCCAAGGCCTGACTTGGAGCTAGCTGATTGTCCAGGCCTTAGTATCAAAGATGGAGATCTCCTTTGGGGGAGGCAGGTGAGGGATGGCCTTCCCACCACTGCTCTGTGAGGAGTGAGGATGTCAGGGTTCTGCTCATGCCAGACTCTTGGTTCTTGGGCCATCCCTGGTCTGCAATCTGCAGGATGAAGATTTCTCCTTGTCAGTTCTTGCTGGTGGTGAGTAGAATCTGCTCATACACCGTGTCTGGCGCCTTTGTCCAGGACTGTCTCTTGGTATGGCAGCCAAGGCCACTACCGCAGCTGCGGCTACCAGCAGGTGCTCAGATCTGTCTCCTTGCCTGGATTTTCCCTCTCTGGCCAAACTCTCTGTACTGTGAGAGCACACTTGGTGTGATTCTCTAGCCTAAGACTGTTCACTGGAGCACTAAAACAGTTTTCTGTGTGAGAGCTTGTTTAGCCTCCAGCTTCTCCTCTGCCATCTTCCTCTCAAATCCTCCTTAAAATTTTTAAAGTTTTCATTATATAGGTCCTTCACACCTTTGGTAAATTCTTAAGTTGTTTTTTTTTTAATTTTTTGAGGCTATTACAAATGAGTTGCTTTTCTGATATTAGTCTTGATCTTCTTGTTGTAGACATACAGAAAAGCTACTGATTTTTGTGGGTTGATTTTATACCCTGCAACTTTATCAAAGTTTTGAATCAGCTCTGGTATCTTGGGAAGGAGTCTGTAGGGTCCTCTAAGTACAGGCTTGTGTCATTTGCACAAAGGGATATTTTACTTCTGCCTTCCTTATTTGGCCCATCTTTATGTTTTTCTCTCGCCTTATTGCTCTTGCTAGGAATTCCAATACTGTCCAAGAGCGGAGATAGTAGACATCCTTGTCTCATTCCTTGAGAGAAAATCGTTTTAGTTATTTACCATTAAGTATAACGTTGGGTGTCAGTTTGTCATACACAGCCTTTATTATATTGAGTAATGTTCCATGTATTCCTAGCTTCTCCAGAGCTTTTATCATGAAGACATATTGGATTTTCTCAAAGCCTTTTCTGCATCTATTGATGTGGTTTTTTTTTCCTTCTGTCCTTCTGTTGATTTGTTGGATTGCATTGATTGATTTACAAATGTTAAGCCAGCTTTGCATCCCTAGGATTTGGTTAGCCATTATTTTATTGAGAAGTTTTGCATCTATGTTCATCAGAGATAAGTTTATAGTTCTCTTTTCTTGATGGGTCTCTAGTATTGGGATTAGCATAATATTTCCTCTATATAATGAGTTTAGTAATGATCCTTCCCTTTCTGTTTCATTGAAGAGTTTGAAAAATATTGGCATTAGTTCTCCTTTAAAGGTCTTATAAAATTTAACTGTGAAGTCAGCAGGTCCAGGCTTTTCTTGGATGTGAGGTGTTATTGCCATTTCAATTTCATTACTTGTGATGGGTCCATGGGGATTTTTTTATCTTCCCTGTCTCAGTTTAGGTATATCTGTGTTCTCTAGGAATGCATACATTTCTGCCAGATTCTCCAATATATTGGCATAGAGGCTTGTAAAGTATTCCTTATAATATTCTAAACTTTTCTTGAATCTGTTATAATGTCCCCTTTTTCATCTCTGATTTTATTTATTTGGGTGATTTCTCTTAGTGAAGTTTGCTAGGGGCCTGTCAATTTCATTAATTTTTTCAAAGAATCAACTTTTGGGTTTGTTGATACTCTATGTTTTTTAAAAATCTCTAATTTATTTTATTTCAGATCTAATTTTTATTATTTCTTTCATCTGCTTGTTCCTGTTTTTCTAGGAGTTTGAGGTGCATTATTAGAGTATTGATTTGAGATTTCTCTAATTTGTGGATCTGAACACTCATAACTGTAAACTTTCCACTGAGTATTCCCTTTGCTGTGTCCCGAAGGAGCTGGTATTTCAGGTCTTCATTTATATTGAATTCCAGAATTCAATTTCAGTTTCCTTTCTTATCTCTTCGATACCCATTGATTATTCTGCAATTTATTAGTCAGTTTCTATGTGTTTCAGTATTTTCTGTGCTAGTTTTAGCTGCTGTTCTTTGTGGATCTGTGTACGATTTTTAGGTCATTTAGTATTTGTTGATGAAGTTGGCAATGCCAGCATTCAGTACAGAAATGTGTGGGATTGTGATGTCCTCCTGATGGAGAGTTCTCTTTATTAATATGTAATATACTTCCCTTTTTACTAATTTTAAGTTGAAATCCTTTGTCTGATATTAATATTGCTATTCCACCCTGTTTATGAGGGCCATTTGCTTGAAAGACTTTATCCCATACTTTTGCCTTGAATAGATAATGGTTTTTGTCAGCGAGATGTATCTCCTATAGGCAGCAGGTGGATGGGTTTTACCTTTTGATCCTACCATCCATTCTATGGCTTTTGTTTGGAGCATTAATCCCATTGATATTGAGTGTTAGAACTGAGAAATATGTTGATAACTCCTGTAATGTTGTTGTGTCTTCTATTTTTGCTGTATCTATATGTTCCTCTGATAGGATCCATTTTCTCTGCCTATTTTATGTTATTGTTAATTTTCTGCATGTAAGATGTCTTTGAGTCTAGAGCTGGTTTGATGGAGATAAATTGTTATTTTTATTTATCATGGAATAGCTCGTTGTCCTTCAGTTATGAAGGAAAGCTTGGCTAGATATAGTATTCTTGATTTGTAGTTTACTTTCAATACTTAGTATACAATGTGCCATACCTTCCTTTCTTTTAGGGGTTCAGCTGAGAAATTTCTTTATTCTGACCACTTTTCCTTTATATGTAATCTTCTTTTCTGACAATTTAAGTATCCTTTCCTTGTTTTCTACCAATCCCATTTGGATCACGAAGTGGTGGTGGGAGATTCTTTTGTAGTCTGGTCTGTTAGGTGTTCTAAAGGCTTCTTATATCTGAATGAGCCTTTCTTTTTGAATGTTTGGGAAATTCTCTGCTAGAATTCTGTTAAATATGTTTTGTATCCCTTTAGTTGCCTATGCTTTCTCAATAACTATCAGGTACAAATTAGGTCTTCTAATGATCCTGAAGTTGTTACAAGCTCCTTTCTTGTTTCTTGGATTTGTTTTATATAATTACTTCCTCCCTCTCTCTCCCCACTTCTTTCTCTCTTGTCTGTTTTATCTACTCTATCTGTTGGTCAGAGAGAGCTAGGCTTATTCTCTGTAATTACTCTGCTATCCCTCTTAGCACACATACATAGTTTTCATTGCAACTATGCAGTAGGTGCAGATGGGAGGATTGTGATTATGGACAGTCTGGATAAAATATTAATGAGACCCCCATGTCAACCAACATGCCAAGCGTGGTTGGCCTAGGAAGTTTAGGAGGATTATGGTTCAAGGCTAGCCCAAGAAAAAACCAGGAGACCCTACCTGAAAAAATAATTAAAACAATGGTTGGGGGCATAGCTCAAAGTGATAAAATGAATTGATAAAGTGCTTGACTAACAAGCTTATTGCCTTGCTACAAACTCCTATACTGCCAAATACATAAATAAACAAAATAGCTATTTAAAAATACTTGGATATGAATGTGCAAGTTCTTGTTAAAAATTATAGAATATTGATTAAAGAAATCTAAGACCTAAGTAGAATGAAAACAGAATTGTGTCAGAACTGATTTGACCCTGAATTCACTTTCTGCCATATTAATTGTGTGTATATGTGTGTAAAGGGAAAGAAATTTAGTAGGATGGAGGTGGTAGAAAGTTGCAAAGTTTACCTATTAGATTTAAAGTTAACCAGAAAGAACTGATACACAGATATATCAGTGGAATAGAGTCCAAAAATAGACCCACACTTCTTTGGTCATTTTATTTTTTTAGTACTGGCATTTGAACTAAGGGCCATTTTCAAGGTAAGCACTCTACCACTAGATAAGCATTCTACCACTGAGCCAGGTATCCAGGCAATTTTCCTTTAGTTTATTTTTCAAATAGTGTCTCCTGCTTTTTGGCCAGGGCCAGTCTGCCTCCCAGCAGGAAATTGCAGGCATGTATTACTTTACCCAGGTTTTGTTTTGTTTTGTTAAGAATAGATCTTGCTAGCTTTTTAACCTAGACTGTCCTCCAACCATGATCCTCTCATCTCTGTGATCAACTGATTTTTGACAAATGCAAAAGTGTGTGCATGTATGTGTGTGTATGTATGTGTGTGAATAGATCTATAAAATTGTGATTAATCTATATGAATACTTTTTCAACAAGAAACCAAAATAAAACAGTGAAGCTTACATCATGGATGAATCTCAATTTAGTAGGCTATGGAAAATTAAAGGAGCTAGTCTTTAAAATGTTGTACAATGAATAAAGCACTTATCAAACATTCTAGAAAAGGCAAAGCTAAATTGTCCTGAAACTTTCACTTGAGTGCCAGTTCATGGTTATGCTGTTTGTCTTCCATATGGAAAATATGCTTTGTTTACAAATAAATAGATTATATGTTTTTTTCTTTTAGCTGACCTTCAAACTAATAATTCAAAGGACTTTAGTACCCATGTAACCACATAAATCTAGAAACGGGTGATAGAAGTCTGAAGGTGACCATAGAAGTGCAGATGTTCTCAGACCTGTACATAGGCCTGGCAACTCTGTTTGAAAAATACTATGCTTGAGAAAATATTTGCTCCTTGTGGAGAAAATCATGCTTATACATAGCTGGAGCCCTGATGGAGATTTAGAAGACTTAGGTGACTCTGGGCAAGTTACAAAGTGTTTATAAATTTCTTCTCTAACTTAAAGTAGGGTTCATAGTGCTGCTACTTATTCATTTGTAAGGATTTCATAACCTTGCAATAATTGTGCTATGAGTATATATTAGAAATTATTTAATACATTGTAGAGTGCTGGGAAAATATACTATTACCATTTATTCTTAAATATAAGAAATAAACCAATATTTTGTGGTATCATGGCAAATAAAGCAAGTTTCAGTCTGGAAGTTGCTATAATTTCTTGAAGCAGTTCACTTTTACTTAAAGCTGCAGTTGTTTCTTTCTAGCAGTAGATGCCAGTAGAGTTCTTTTTTAATAAAAATCAAATTGCCTGAGAATTTCCATAGCAACAGTTTCCTGGTCAAAGTACCATATATAGAAACATTGCTTTAAGAACTAAGCATTCTACTTTCTACAAGGACTTTGTAATGTGAAAACTGTTTTACTTCAACAAAAAGTGATGCCAAATGTACTTTCAAGCTACTTAGCTAGTGAATTTTTATTCTATATTTACTTTGTTTTAGTATTATGCATAGTTCTAAAAAATCAGTATTAGTGTTCTTGTTTGAAATCTAGGATTTCTTTTTTTTGAATATAAATAATTCTGGCTATACATCTGTTAAAAATCAATCTGGCCAGGCCTAGTGGCTCATGCATATAATCCTAGCTATTTAGGAGTCTGAGATCTGAGGGTTATAGTTCAAAGACATCCTGTGCAGGAAAGTCTGTGGGACTTTATCTCCAAAAAGCGGAAGTGGAGCTCCAGTGAGGCTTAGGAACAGTGCCCAGGCCTTGAATTCAAACCTCAGGACTAGCATAAACATGCACTTTGTACACACACATATCAATGGTAGGATTAGTTTGTGTCACTAGCAAACAGATACCTTGAGTATAATACTTTGGGGAAAGCAAATCATAGAGGTGGCTAGATGCAGGAAAAATGAGGTTAATTGCACTGAGTGAAAACAACTCAAAGGATGAATAAAATTTAGCAGATTAATATAGAAAAATCCAATGGTGTTGCTTTTATTATTTTTTTCTACATAGGTAACTTTATAATTGTTAGATTATTTACAATATGGTCCTATCATAAATGATATTAAAATATTTTCCGGTATTTTCATTCTACTCATACCTTTAAATGATTACTTTATTCATATATTTACTGAGTATGTAATAATATGTATCATTTGTGAATTTAAATAACTCCCAATTCCTGGACATACAGATTCAGACAGCAGATTTTAACATGAAATCGCAAGATCAATGATAAGAAGAAAAAGAAGTTTTTCATAGGAGCTGTATGGAGGCTACACTGAAGAGTTAACATTTGGGCAGGTGCTGGTTTGCTTAAACTAATTTTAGCTACTCTGAAGGTTGAGAACTGAATGATCAAGGTTCAAAGCCAGCAGCCTAAGCTGTTGCTTTAGGGTTGGTTTTTGTCTTTGGCAAGCAGATACTTTAAGTAAAAAGAAAGGTCTCATGATGTGGACCAAGTGGTAGAGTACCAGTAAACAAATGTGAAGTGTGAAACCCAGAGTTCAAAACCTAGTAACAACAACAACAACAACAAAGGTGACATTTATAGTAAACCCTAAGGATGCATAAAATATTTGTCTGGTAAACAAGTCAAAGAAATTCAGGAATTTTAAACACTTCTTACCATATTGAGTCAGTCCATGCTCTGGGTTTTTATGAAACTCTACAGATACTATATTTGTGTGAAACACTGTCAGATAGTAATTATTATACACCTGACATTTATTCAGAAAGCTATAAGTTTAACAAATTTAGTCTTATATTGTTGCCTGTTTGTTTAGATGAATGTAATGTATTGTTATATACAATATTCACAAATGAGTAGATAAATTGCAAAGTTCCCTAGTCAGGGTTTTCACAGTGGACTTTGTGTCTGTCTTAATTTTATTATATCATTACGCCCATTTGTTTTATGTGTCATTACTGTTTCTATTTCAAACTGCTTTTCATAGTTTAATACTTTTTAAACTATTTTAACTGTGTTAGCAAACAGTTAAAACAATTTGTCAAAACATAGGCCAGAAATGTAGACTGATACATATATATATATACTTTTTTTTAAGATTTTTTAAAAAATCTTTTCCTTTGGGCTGTATTCATTTCCTTTCCCCTCCCCTCCCTTCTCCTTCCTTCCACTTTGCTACACTCCCTTACTCTCTCCTCTATTTTTCTGACATCCCTCAAAGAGAAAAGATAAATTTCTTAACCATTAATGGGTATCAAAAGGCAAATACTCATGTTTGTTAAATGCTACAGATAACATTCTTTCCTGCAAATTGGTCATAGCAAACCTTATTTAATTTTAGTTGAGGGATATTTTCCTAGGTGAGATCAGCAAATCAGTGGATCAAGTAAACAGTAAAATTAACATATCTCAGTCAGTTTGTAGGAATTCTTTTTCTTTAAATTGAATGTCTTGATTTGGCTGGCATCTTGCCTATTTATAATTTATTATTATCTTATGACTTACGTAATTTTCAATCTGATGTTTTGTACCTCTTCACATTTTGGAATGTTTTAAATATTCCTTGATAGTCAGCTGTCAGTAGAGGAGTGTGATAAAGCAGTACTGACATGCTGCGTTTCTGTCATCGCTGTTACATTCCACTTACCTCAACTATTAACCAAATTCAGTTTCCTTTTGAAATGATCACTTCAGGTTTTTCTTAGTTTTAACATATGTTATCAATTTGCTTTGTAACAGTTTTCTTATATACATTCCATACCGATTTTTGAGAGAGAGTGAACTGTTTATGAAGATTGATAAAAATCCATATCCTAGTCATTTCCTGGAAAAAATAAAACACTTGTCTTTTTAACCTGTTTTGTCTAGAGGGTGTGTTACCTTCAGTTTTTTACATAGTGTTGTAATACATGTTTAACTAGTTTCCCTTCTAAACAACTTTAACCATATGTATCTGTATAATTAATGTCTTTATGAGTCTTTGTGTTAATATAAAAATCAATCAAACATAGAACCCTTTAGGTAGATAGTGCAAGTTTTAAAAATTCCCCTTTCTAGTTGAGATGAAAAAAGTTTTGCTAAGACAAGTTTGGTAATATGCAGTTTTATATTAACAGGAAACAGAACAGCAGTAGTGGTTTTGAATGCCCTGCAAACAGGAAGTTTGGCACATGCAGAGCTCTTAGCTTCTCTGTAAGAAGTTGTTAAGCTCCTTCTGGAATATTTTCAGTTACTTTAAGGAAAGTGTAAATGCCCATGAATGGCAGCTTACAGAGAACTACCCTGTAACCAGTATACAGGTACCTCTACTGCTCTTCAGAAGCTGGAAGGCTTTGCTAGCCGATTATTTCATAGACACTCTAAAGGTACTACCCATGATCAGAAAACAGCTCTGGAAAATGACAGTCTGCATTTCTCTGAACATACTACCTTATGGGACAGATCAAGTAAGTTCATTTTTTTAATGATATATTAAACTAGCAGCCATAATCTTAATTGAGGTTTTAGAATCAAGCATAAAGAACTCTGTTTTGTTTCTTTGTGATTAGTCCAAGTATATTTTGCAAGATGAAGTTGAAAGAATTTCACAAAAACTTGAATATCAGTTGAGCTGAACCATGTATTTCATTATTTTGTTTCATGTATGACTACTTAAGTTGACTGTCAATGAGAAAATTTTTTGTAATATTCTTACATCATTTCTAGTGTATGTCAGTTTTTTTTTATTTTTTGCTGTTTCATAAAAATTTAAAAAGGAAAATATTGATACGTTTATTTTTTTACAATTTCTTCTGTTTATTAATGTTAAAAAGACAAGAAGACTTTGGAGTTTACATTTAAATTCCTATTATGTTTGCTAGCATTGATTTTTAAATGCATATGTGAAAGTTATTTCAGTTGTTACGAGCAAGATTTTTTAAACTGAAAGCAGATTATTCTACTAAACTCATGTTTTTATAACATAGTATATAAATATTTCATAATTGCACTTTGTGATATTTTATGAGTGTGTCTATAAGGGGGGAAAGTTGTTAATGTTTGCATTGTTTATTTTAGGCATATTAAAATGTTTGAGAATTACTGCTTGCTAAAACAGTGATATGAAACCTTTTTTGGTAACATAATTTTAAAAGAGAAGTTTCACATATAAAAAATAACTTCAGTCTCACCTTGGACCCTCCCCAAGTTATTTTGTGACTTTCATGAAAAGAACAGTAGAGTTACCTTTGGCACTCTTGCCCTGTTGTATCATCAAATAGCAGTAGGGTTATGAAGGAAAACTCACTAAAAATATTTACAAGGACTTACTCATATCTTAAGTAGCACCAATTCTGGAGGAGTTTATTTGAATTATTGTTTTATTATATTAGAATTTTAAGTCCTTCCAAGCTACTTTAATGAGCCCATAATAAAGGCCTATATATGTGAAAAAACTCAAAAAATTATTTATAATTAATCATTATTGCATAGTAAGTTGACACATAACAAATATGTTATTAAGTTAATGAACTGTGGAATATTCAAGTAATGTACTTTATGGAAATTTATAGTGTAACAAAAGCTTTTTATTTACTCTGCTTCCCCTCTTCTGTTAAATTATAGTCTCCAAAATTATTTCAGAAATCATTTCTAATACATTTCAGAGATTTTTTTAATTCCATGAGGAATTAATTAGTTTTCTCTGTGTTTAATACATAGTGAGAGTTTAGTAAGTTTTAGTTAACTTGAACAAATTCCAAAGGACTTTAATAATTAAAAGTTAAGTTTGAACTAGACTGATTTTTTCTTTAATGTATGGGACCTGAGCGTCTTCTGAAACATATTTTAAAGTCAAACAATGGTAGTAGTATCATGAGCCATGATTCCTTTTAGAAAAGCAGACTGATAAATTGCTGCTAACATTTTTCTTTTCTGTGAAGTAAAAACATAGAGTCCTTATACTTGTGAATAATAGTCATGAAATACGAAATAGTTAAAGAGCAACTGCAGTTCATTACTCATCAGTCCAGTCTCTTCATATTAAAAATACTCTTAATAGCCATGACCAGTTTCATGTAAGGAAGCTCATGTTGAACATGCACTTTGTTCACTGTGGTGGAGCATGTCCAAACAGAAGGAGAGTGAGACCTGGGAATCCTGCCCTTTAGGAATTCCAGGCCTTATTTTTGGGTCAAAAGTACAAGTTTTTAT
This sequence comes from Dipodomys merriami, assembly GCF_024711535.1. Lineage (NCBI taxonomy): Eukaryota > Metazoa > Chordata > Mammalia > Rodentia > Heteromyidae > Dipodomys > Dipodomys merriami. The sequence goes on from NW_027206290.1 coordinate 13,746,419, forward strand.
ATATTTAGCAGTGAGTCAGGGAAGGAGTTTTGACTGTATGAAGCTTTCAAACAAAACATATTGTTCAAAGTTACTTAAAGCAATTTCTTGTCTGACTTGTTTAACAAGAAAAAGGAATGCAAATATCACCTGATGATAAAATTCTGTGAATATAATCATTCCAAAGTGCTATTTTAAGAGGCAACTAAGTGCAGAAACCACATGTGATTTTTGTAAAAATTAGAATCTTAAGCTATTGAGTAAAGATGAATAATCAGTTTAGTTAGATATGAAACTTAAACCATAATCAGCTTTTTTCTAATGGTATGAAATAGAGGAAACATACACAATAAAGGCCACACAGTGATTCCCAGCTGTTTCATCTGTCACTATTAAATTAAAACACAATTGCTATTTGATAGCATAAGTATATAAAAGTTAAATTTTGAGAAAGAAATAAATTAATCGCATCAAATAATTTACCTTGTAGTCCTGCCCACGAATGGACAAGCTGTTTTTCTGGTAGATGAGTTTTAGATTTAAATACTCTATTGAACAAATAAATAGCTCTTAGAAAGCAAAAAGTGATTATAATAGCTATTTTGCTAGTTTCACTTTTTGAAGTAAATCTTTCAGATAGTTTACTTCTTTTGCTTATCTACTTTGTATCATTCTAGCTCTCAAAGTATAGACTTTTCACATTACTTTCCTCTATTTCGTTCATGTGCAATTGTTTTTAGGGTTTCATTTGTGGGGCTTGAACTCACAGCCTGGGCACTGTCACTGAGCAGTTTTGCTCAAGGCTAATACTCTATCACTTTGAGCCACAGTGCCATTTCTGCTTTTTCTGGTGGTTATTTGGAGATGAGTCACACAGACTTTCCTGCTCTGCCTGGCTTTGAACTACAATCCTTAGTTCTTAGCCTCTGAATAGCAAGGATTACAGGCATAAGCCACCAGTGCCCAGCTTTATTATTGATAGCAAGCAATTTTTGCCTTATTGGTTACCCTTCTTTTGAGTATTTACTATATCACAGTTCATACACAAGGTTCTGGGGGGAAAATAAGATATAGTTTGCAGGCTCACAAACAATAGTTGGAGGAACAGCCAGCTACAATTGCTTGTGCCTGTAATCCAGTACTAAGGAATTAAAACCAGCCCTGGTCAAAATAAGTGGATGTGATGATATTTGCCTGTGCATATATCCTATTCAGGAAGCTGTAGGTAAGAGGATTACAGACTGAGGCTAGCCTTGGGCAAATCTACAAGACCCTGCCTAAAAGTTAGCTAAAGCAAAAAAGGATTGTGGCTCAAACATTCAAGCCCCTACATTGCCAATAACAATATAACTAACGAAATAAATAAATAAGTATTGGATCAGAATCTAATAGTCAGGAGTCAGGGTTTTTTATTTTTTAGGGGTGCTAGGGATCAAACGGGTATTGGGCAAGCATTCTATGTGTGAGCTATGTCCCTAGCCACTAAAGTGTAATTTTTTTTAGAAGTGGAAAATAATGCGATGCAACCTTATTTTAAAGAGCCTAAAGAATTTTACCTAGCATAATAGAGAATAGGATAACTTGTTTGTTTTACTACTGGGAAATGCATGCAGCTGTCATACATTTTCTGTTTGTGCAGAGTGCTTTATTAGAAACAAAGCTTTTGAGCCTACTATGAATATGGCAAGGAATAATTAGAGAATAGACTCTCTTTACAACAATACTTGTTAAGATACTTTGTCTGAATTTCCTTTTACTACTGCTACCAAGGGCCAGATTTGCTCATAGTTAAGACTCCTCCTAGATTTCAATTCCGGCATCGTCTCCTAGATATTAATGCTGCCATCATCTATTTACCTTTTTTTCCCCTTATTTTTACAGTATTGGGATTTGAACTCAGGACCTCACTCTTATTAGGCTGGCACACTTGTACTAAGACAGGCCTCCAGCCTTCTTTCATGCTTGTTATTTTTCATTTAGAGTACTATGTACCAGGACTGCCATCTACCTATTTTAGCCTTCCAGTCATTGCTGGGATGACAAGGTTTGCTGTCATACCGAACTTCTTCCACTGAGATTGAGTCTTGGGGACTCTTCTGTAAAGACTGGCCTGCAACTGCAGTTCTCCCAGTCTCAGCCTCCCACGTCGTATGGGCTGCCTGGCACAGATGTCAGCTGAGAAGGCATCTCAAAAACTGTTCTGCCTATGAACCTTAATCCTCCATTTCTTGGCCTCTCAAGTATAGAGGATTATAGGCCTGAGCCACTGGTACTTGGCTTATCTTTTACTTTTAATAAGACTTGTTTTATAGCATTAAAATTATTTTACTATCTTTGTGTTACACGTGTCACCTATGATTTTTGAACTTTATGAAGGTATAGAACTTGTCAGTTTATCTTAATATTGCTAGCATAATTTTCAGTAATGTTGAATTGTATTGTCATTTAACACATTACAGACTGACACAGGCTTCCTCTAATTTTTCCTATTGTGAAATTGTGATAAAGGCCTATGAGTTTTAGCCTAAAATAGCAAATACTGACCTGACCCTGGTGAACACTATATTGCAGATTTTACCTAGGTATTTTTGGTGTTACCCATGTGTTTTGTTTGTTTTTTAAATAAGATTTGGAGTAACCAACAAGCTTTATAGTGACGCTAAAGTGATTGTCATATTAAGTGATTTGAAACTAAAAAATATTTCTCTGGGCTATGTAGCAATATCAAATACAACATTAAGTGTAAGGAAAACCTTTACCTGTTTTCACTTTGCAGCAATAGCCAGAGGATAGGGTTGGTGGAAAAGGGGTGTGTGTGTGTGTATGTGTGTGTGTGCGTGTGTGTGTGTGTGTGTGTGTGTGTGTGTGTGTGTGTGTGTGTGTGTGTGTGTGTGTGTGTGTGTACTGAGTTCAGCAATCATTAGCATTATCTGAGAGCTTGTTAAAAACAGAATATCAAATGTCATCAAAGAATATCAAATGTCATCTAGACCTCTGAGTCAGGGTATTCATTTCAACAAGATTTCTCAGCTAATTCATATGGATGCTGAGGTTTCAGAAACACTTACTCTATAATAACATTTTAGACTGAGTGCATGTATTTCTTCAATAAGGAAATTTGGAAACCCAATAGAAAAATAAAGAAAAGAATTGAAAATTGCATAAAATCCTCTTAAGAGATTACCACTGTTAATTTTTTTGTGTTTTTCACTTTATACTATTATATTAAAAATACTGGGGGGAAAATCAACTAGACCCACAACCGACACACACACACACACACACACACACACACACACACACACACACACACACACACACACACAAAAATGCTGGTAAACATCTTTGTGGCTAAGTCTTTGTACATATTCAAGATTGTTTTTATATTTTATGGGACAGTTAAAGAATCCATTCAGTATACACTTAGGTTAATTACTTATATTGACCTTTATGAATAATGCTGCAACAAACCTGAAATTTCATGAATCTCTTCCACATACTGGCTGAATTTTCTTTCAATATTTAACCAAAAGTACATATAGAAGTGCTGCATCCTATGAAAAATTTGAGGAACCTCCCTACTATTTTCTATAACAGCCATATTAATTTAAGCTCTTATCACTATTCCAAGTGGCCTTTACTCTGACATGGTGGCACATGGCTAATACCAGCTCTCAGGAACAAGCTGTAACAACCTAGGCTGTGTGATAAGTTCAAAGCCAGCCTAGGATAAATAGAGCTCCCTTTATCCACATCTTCTCCAATAGTTTATGGCTTATGCTTTTTTGATACTAACCAGACTATCAGAAAAGATAGAACTGTGTTGATGTGGTATTGTGATTTTGATTGAAACTCAGATGATAATTAGGTATAGTGAGCACTTTTGTTATACATACCTAAAAATTCTTTGCCCAGATGTTTTCTTTTCTTTCTACTAGATTCACAGTTTTAGCTCATATATTTAAAGCTTTAATCTAATTTGAGTTCATTTTTTAATGATGTGAGATAACGCCTAATTTAATTATTTTGCATGCAAATATCCAGTTTCCCCATGCAATTTATTGACCGTAAGTCCTTGAATTTATATCTACACTCTATTGTATTCCATTAGTATATGTTATTTTTATTCCAATACCGTGTTTTGATTAACACAGGTTTGTAACATTTTAAAATCTGTTAGTGTGATGGTTCTATGTGTTTAAGGTTGCTTGGGCTATTTTGGGTATTTTGTGGTTCCAAACTATTTTTAGGATATACTTTTCTTTGTCTGTGAAAAATAAAAAATGAATAAAGTATTACATAGCAACAAATTTGATAACCTGGAAGAAATTTATACATATCAAGAGACTGAATCATGAAGAAATTGACAATAGAATAAACATAGTACCAAGCTTATGAAATCAATACTCAAACTCCTGTAAGAAAAAAGTCTTCAGTATTTCACTGGTAAATTCAAGACATTTAAGGAAAAATTAATGCTAATGCCAGTCTTTCTTAAACTCTTTCAAGAAAACCTAAATAGGAGTGAATATAACTTATATAACTTATAACTTCCATCAGTACCCTAATATCAAGCTCGATAAAGACACCACAGCAAAGGAAGTAACAGGTCAATATCTCCAATAAACTTAGATCTAAAAATCCTCCACAAACACTAGCAAACTGAATTCAAGGGCATATTAAAAAGATCATCAAAAATATTAATAAGAGAATTGAAACTTTGAAACTGTTATAAGAAAACATGGGAAAACACTGGAAGATGGAAAAATAAGTAATTATTTTCTGAATATGACTAGTTGCCCAGAAAATAAAAGCAAGAAGTGACATCAAATTAGAAAGTTTTTGCATGGCTAAAGAAACAATTCTCAGAATAAGAGACAACACACCAAATGGGAGAAAATCACAAGTTGTTTAATGCATCAAAACTCAATATCTAAAATATACTAATTGCTCAAAATTAAATAGCAAAAGAACAGTAAATAAAACGAACAGAAAAAATCTCAGAAGATACAAATAGCTAATAGATACATGAAGAAATGTTTATTATCCTTGCCATAAGGGAAATACAAATCAAAACGCTTAAGATTCTGTCTCATGTTTGACACCAGTAATGGTGTCAATCATCAAATAAAACAAACAAATAAATGATGGCAGGAATGCCAACTGGAGGAAAGGGGAAAGAACTTTCATACATGGTTGGGGGAAAATAAACAAGTACACCCACTCTGGAAATCAACATAAAGGTTCTTCCAAATTAAGAATAGGCCCACCATACTTCTTTTTGGCACACATTTGAAGGGATGTAAGTCAATATACAAGAGAGATACCTGCACACCCATGTTTACTGTCAATCTGTTCCTAATACCCAAACTATGGAGTCAGCTGAGATACCAAACAATCAATGAATGGACGAAGAAGATATGCTACATATACACCATGGAATATTACTCAACCATAAGGAAAAAATGGACTTAGGTTATTTGCAAGAACATGGATGGAATTGCTGGAGATCATCCTGTAGAGCAAGAAAAGCCCGTCCTACAAAGCCAAACAACACATATTTTTTGCATATCTGTAAACCTAGACCTGAAAGATAGACATATACAATTATATCTGTGGAGTCTATGAGGGAATGAAGAGAGGAAGGAGGAGAAGGAAAGAAGGATGGGGGATAAAATTAAAATGTATTGTGTCTATGTATAAAGATAGCATACAGTATCTTACTGAAATCTGTGGAGCATTTGGAGGTGGCGGGGCAAGGAAGGAACAAGCCAGTAGAAGGGGTTAGCCTGACCGAATTATGCACATGTAACTTAGTTCAATTAATATATACTTTAAAATAAAAAGATGACAGGAAATCGAAACAGGATCTTTTGGTACTAGTGGGAGGAGGGGAAGGCCAATGGAGAGAGTGAATAGGGAAGGATGTAGTTGAAGTGCTTTGAATAAATTTATGAAAATAGAATAATGGAACTTTTAAAAATTGTTTTAAGTAGAGGGAGAGTGGTTGAAAGAGTGGTGAACTGGATGAGTTTTGGGTACATCGTACATATACAAAAATGTCACAGTGAACTTCTCTGTGCAAAGAATATTTGTCAATGAAAAGCCCTTTTCGTGAAAAGATTATATACCATGATCAAGTCTGATTTATCTCTGTGATCCAAGGATAGCTTAACATGGAAATCAAGTAGTATATGCTGCATTAGCAGAACTAAGGATAGAAATCCTGTGATCTTCTCAGTGGATAGAAACAGGCATTTGATAATATTCAGCATCCTTTCATGATAGAAACTGTGAAAGAATTTTGAAAATAAGATGCAATGTAGGAGTTAATAAATTGAGTCTAAAAGAAAGTCATGTTGTCTGAGAGACTAAATATCACTTGCAAGTCCTAAACAACGTCTGCTTTTAGAAAGCTTATCTAGCCAGTTATTATTATTTAATAAATATGACACATTTATTATAAGTAAGGTCTCATCTTTTAAATATTCAAGTCTGACATAACCATTTGTTCTAACTAGCTGGGTAAAAATCTAATTAAAGTCTGCTCTAATTATCTCAGATAAAATCTGGACTTCCAGCTTCTCAAAACGTTAGAAAAACTGGTTTCAGCCCAAATTCCCACATGACAAAAATATGACAATACAAAAACTGTCTTCTGTAAACAGCATTGTACTGTCTGATGGTCTCTAGCCTTCTTACGTTGACTGTAAACATGTGGATTTAGCTTATAATCAATGCATCTTTTTAAGCCTAATTCCTCAAACCAGATTCCCCTTTCCCCTTTAATAGACCTCTTCACAGATTCGTGACTAAAATTCACAAAAGAAGTTCTGGTAATTCTGAACCTCAGGAAGTATGGATCTAGATTTTAATTCTTCCCTTTCAGAATTCTTGTTTTAGTTTCTGGACAAATCTATTTATCTTCTTCCTCTTACTTAGCTCTGTTTACCAGTTTTGAGAAGGAACAGTCATTACTAAGCCCCAAAAGATTTTATTAGAACATTTCCCTAAGGTAATGGTGCTTACTAGCTTTACATTTACATAATTAAGTTACCCACTGAAGTGATTCTTTCCTGAGCAAAGAAGATCTGCATCAAGCATGTTGTCTCTACCTTGGTAGATAAGAACTTGGCTCAAAAAATTGAGATATTTTACATGACATAATATTCACTCAGTATATGTATAAAATTTGGTGATAATTAGTTAAATATCTAGTTTAACAACTATTACTACAGTTCCATTTAAAAATGTTTCCATCACTCCAAAACATTTGTTTGTACCCAAATGCAACCAATACCTACTCTTACCTCAGTCTCACTAAACATTGATATACTTTCTGTCTGCATAACTTTCCTTTTCCAGACACTTTATGTAACTGGAATTATACAGCTTGCAATCAGTTTGTTGTTTCTGGCTTCTGTTACTTAGAGTAATACTTTTTGTAGTTTAATATAGATAATTTCCACATATATTTTCTTTTTAATGTTAGCATTTTTGGGTTGTCAAGGTGTTATTTAGAGGGGTTACAGTTACATAAGTAAGATAATAAGTACATTTCTTGTCAAATTTGTTACTCCTACTCCCCCCCAAAGTTGTACAGATAATTTCCAACATATTCTCTGTTGTTTGGTGTCAGAAGCTGTATTTATGAATACCTAGGTTTCTTGGTGATGTTTTTCAAGTTGTTTATTCTTCCTAATTTTTTATCTATTTTTTCTCATGAGTTATTAAAAGAGGACTATTTAAATTGCCACCTGCAATCATGATGCTTCAATGAGTAATGGACCACATTTATCACACTAGTTTGATTAGATTTAATAGAGCTAAATTCCTGTCAGTTATGTCATTTAATAAAACCTTCATAATTCATAGCTCAATGCTTATTCATTTTTATAGTGACATTCATATAAACAAACCCATTCTTCCATCTATATAAAAGTATAGTACATATAATTACATACATAATACTAGATGATAATTAACAACTATGGTTCTTGCTTTATGTATTTGCTATACTATACTGTGTATCATCGCTTTGGAATATGTTCCTTCTGTATGTAAATATTTATATATATGTATAAAATGTATATGTATATAAAATTTTCTATAAAATAGTGTGCTAGATTATGCCAGCAGCAACCTTAGATGTCACTTGTTTACATTGCATCTCTTGATTGCATCATTTTCTTTTGTGCTTGATTTTATATCACATGGTTTCGTTCCTTGAGGCCCTAATCATACAAAGTCTACTTGGTAATGTTGCCAGTTAGAAGTCATTTCAAGTGACTGACTTAGAAATAAAAATAAAAGTGACTAAGGATGACCTAGGTGGGAAATCAGTGATGACTATTGTTTTTAGTAGGACATGACCCATTCCAGCATAGCCATGATCTTGAAGAATCAGAACAAAGGGACAGAAGCTATTAAAGGAATCTGCTTCATTGAAGACAGTGAAACTAACTGATTCCAGAAAGACATACATCACTTATGGAGAAACTTATAATGACTTGGATTGAAATCAAGCACAGAAGTGTATCGTTTTAGCACCGTGGCCAATGCAAAAAAAAAAAAAAAAAAAAAAAGGTAATATTTGTAGGGGGAGATTGGATTTACTGGGTGGTTTCAGTGATTGAAGACTTATTCATTACATGTCATACTAGTGAGTGGTAAGTCTGGAAGTGCTGATGTGATGACAGCTGAAAAAGTTTTGGAAACTATATAAATAGTCTCCAACTTGAGGACGTCCATCGTAGCTGGGATGACAGTCAAGTGCCGCCTGCCCAGGTTCTTGTATTGAGATAGAATCTTGCAAACTGTGTGATCCTCCTGATCTCAGCCTCCCATGCAGCTAGATGACAGCTTTCCACCAAAACGCCCAGCTATTGGTTAAGAAAGCAGTTTTATGAACTTTTCCCCCTAATTGGTCTCGACTTGCAATCCTCCCAATCTCAGCTCCTAAGTAGTTAGGATTACAGGCCTGAGTTATGCGCATATTGAACATTTTTCTTAGTAGTTAATTTATGTGTTTTTAAAAGTATTTTCTCAGTCTCAGTTTACTTCAGGGTACTAATGACTTTAAAACTACATTGAGCCAGTTATTTCTCAATTTTTCTCTGAATTTGTTATTATTTTTACATGTATTACATCTGTGTTATAGGCCCATACCCAACATGTGCAAGGCCCTGGGATTGACCCTTGGTATCATTGTATTCCATGTATACACACATACAAAGATTATATATGTAAATACACATACACCTTATATTTCTGCTTACAACTGATATCTTCAATTATAATTTCTCTGGGGGGATGTTCTGTTTCATCTTTGCTTTTGGAAGATACTTTGCCTTGGTGATATTGTTTGTGAGTTTTATTTAATACTGTGAGTATATAATTTCACTGTCTTCTGGAATCTGTTATTTCTTGAGAGAAATAATTATTACTCATATTTTTCCTTGTATATGTTTGGTCAGTTCTCTCATTGCTTTTAAGATTTTCTCCTTGTCTTTATCTTTCAACAACTTGAATATGAGGTCTCTAGGTGTACATCTCTTCATGTGTTTCATAAACTATTGTTTTCCTATAAAATGAGAATTCTTATCTTGCCCATGTAATTGTAACCCCTCTGTACAGTATGTTCACAATAAAAAAATGAGAATTTTTTTTTGGGGGGGGGAGGGGTCCAGTCGTGGGACCTGAACTCTGGGCCTGGGCGCTGTCCCTCAGCTCTTCAGCTCAAGGCTAGCGCTCTACCACTTGAGCCACAGCACCACTTCCAGCTTTTTTTCTTTTTGCTTATGTGGTGCTGGGGAATAGAACCCAGGGCCTCATGCATGCAAGGCAAGCGCTTAACACTTGAGCCACCTTCCCAGCCCCTAAAATGAGAATTCTTTAAATATTTTCCTTTGCCCTTCATCTCTTTTCTCCTAATCCTCATTATATTCTTGATACCCTTGTATTCTACAAGTTTCTAAGGCTCTGTTTATTTTTCAGTCTTTTTTCTTAATGTTGGATATTTTAAACTAATTTATGTTTAAGTACATTGTTTTGGCTTTTTGTTTTCTCAAATCTACTGTTGGACCCATAGTGAGTTGAAATTTTTTTCCTTAGTGACTTTTCAAGTCTGCACTTTTTGATTTTGATTTTTTAGCAAGTTCTCTTTCTATGATGACAGTTTTTCCCATTTGAACTGTCATTATGATCGTTTTTCTTTAATTCTTTATATACACAGCATTCTTTGGCTTCTGTTATGTTTATCATACCAGTTTTGAAGTCCTTCTCTGCTAAATCCTATATCTAAACCCATCAGGGACATTTTCTAATGGTCACTTTCTATAGACACAGATTTTTCTCAGAAACAACTCCATAATGTATTTTTAGCAGCTCTGAATTCAATTTTTCTTTCTTCTGTGAGGATTGGTTTTATCTATCTTATTTTAAGTAGCTTTCTTGGTTGTAATGCATAGACTCTAGATCCTCCATGATATGTGACTACTGATATCTCAGTTCTAATTTCTTTCTTTCTTCTAGGTTTTATTATTTAAATCTGCTTTCTTAGAGATTGCTTTTTGTCTCCATGGCTTAGTTGTATTCAAAAATACATGTGCAGATTGAGGAGCACAGTGTGCAGATAGTTTTCAGGTCTGTACTAAACATCTTCTTTACCTTTCCACTGAACCCTCTGCAGCCTCCGTGAGGAACCTAGCCTCCTGCATAGACAGAGTATGGAGAGTTTATCCAGTCCTTCTCTGTCTCACTTCCAGTTTTCCTATTAAATCTCTTGCTAGATCACCAGTCTGCTGCCCTCTCCACTAGGGTCACAAGCTTAGTTTGATAGAATTGGCACTTCTTTCACTAATAATATCTTGCACTTTGTTTTTTTATTAATGAAAATATTAGTAATGTGGAGTTTGAGTTTTCAGTCCAAATGGGGTCAGCTGACAGCGAAGCTGCTAGTTTTCATGACCAACTTCATTGGGTAGGGAACTGTACTGACTGTGCTGTGAAGGAAGGGGAGTAACCCCGTGCAAGAACATCACAACTCCCAGTGTTCCCATGCAAAGCTCAGCAGTTTTTCATGAAATGCTTCTCAATTTGTTGTTTATGATTGCTGGTTCCCAGAACAATGAGTCATTGTTTCTGACAATTTTGTTCAGCTTCCTAGTTGTTTCTTAGGAAGAATTTCTGATTTTCTACTCTGTCACCAGAAGTCCTGCCATACCTGGCAACTTTTAAAGTAGAAAATTGACTTGCTGAGTTCTACCTGAGAAAGCACAGTCCTCTAGGTCCTATGTATATATCATCAAGGTTCAAATTCTAAGTCTCTGGGATTGGAACAGTCTGTACACCATGCCCTCCAGTCTGCCCACCTTTACTATATGATCTGTCATCATTATCTTGTTTAATCTGGGAATTTCACACCTCAGTAATAATTGCCAGTAACTGTTGTGTATTGTGTTCTTTTCATACCACATGGATGGCATTTGATACTGCTTGTAATGCTGAATTCAATGGAAGTTTATAAATAAGTTCTTCTGTGATTTTCCTTTATATATGTACTCTCTATTGTATAGTATTATGTTTTGTTCTTCCATCATACAGAATGTTTAAATGGTTAACATTTGTGCTGCAGTATATGTAGCTTTTTGGCTCATGAAAAATGAAAGCTATCAGCGATCTGGGCAATAAGATTCATCGCCAATAGTCACTAGCAACAGCACACAGCATTTTAATATCAGTGAGGTCCACAGCTAGCAGTAAGAGCTGGTGTAATTGAAAGACGTTTAGGTGCAATCATTCTGCTGTTTGTTCCTTGCCAGATTCAACATGGGATTGTGTGAGTATATGAGAAAACAGCATTATTTTTATATCTTTGAAAGAGGTAAAAAGGGTAGATTGGTGCTTAAATTTAAAGAATATGGTTATTTTTAAATAGTGTGGCTCTAAATAAAAAGGTATTTTATTTGTTTTGGTTGATTAAAGCTTTAGAAAAGCTACGCTTGTTACAAGTGAACCGATAATTCTGGTCTAATGTTGCCGTGGTAACAACTCATGCTGATATAATTGAGAACATCTTATACATCCTGGCTCGAAATTTTCTCCCTGCCATTTTGAGTTGTTCTGGAGGTATATGAAGGAGGCTAGGATAACTAGCTTGAAAGAAATTAAGTCGTTATATGCATCTCTAGCATGAATTTAATGTTTACAACTGATATCTCATGCTGGGCAGTTATGCTTCGCGTGTAGGGGCTTTGCTTTTTAAAACAAAAGAAAGCTCTTTTCATTTTCCGTGTGCTGCATGTTCCAGTGTATGTGTTTACACCATTGCTTCGCTTCTTCTACCTCTAGAGATTAGCATAACTCCCTTTGCTGCTGGATTGTTGTTTTGAGCAATATGTTTTGGAAAGGTTGGTTTTCATCATGAGTGGTAAGTATGCTCTCTGAGACTCTTCAGCTATATATTTTTTAAAATATTTAACTATAAGAAGAAAAACATTTTTTCAAGAGATGGTTATAAAAGCCAAGACTAGAGTGAATTACAGTTTGTGTTGATGCTCTGAAATTAAGCTTTATTAGAGTAAACTGGTTTTAAAAACCACTAAGAACTATAAATAATTAATGTCATTACTATTATTCAGAAGCAATAATCTGTTTTTAATTTTTTATGGTTTGATTTATTATATTCATTAGCCACTGCTCTTAATTGTTATAAATTAGTAAGTAGAAGAACCACAATAATAAGGGAATTTTATTTTAATATATAATCCTAACATAATAAGTTTAACTTTCCTTTGGTTAGTTTTGTCATCCATGGGTTATATTTTTTAATATGCTAGTCTTAGTAATAAGATGTGGTTGAAATTTTGTTGATATTTTTTGGTTGCTCTCAACTATGATTTATTGAAATAAAATGCATTTTGGCTTGGAGGCTTTGTTAAAAAATTGTATGAAATAGTTATTTGGAAGAAATTATTTATTAGACTAAATATGTTTGTGATAACTAGTCTTCCTTTAGTTATTATGATTTATTTTTCTAAACCACTCCAGAAGTGGTTTTTGAGAAACATACTACAGTAGATACTGCAGCTTATCACAGGGCAAAAGCTGTTCACTTCAAGCCAAACCTGCAGCTAAAAATAGATATCCTGTTGTTAGAGTGAGAAATGTTTGCTTAGAGCATAACTCATTAGCATCTTTTTCTTACTAAAAAAAGAAGCTGTTTACAAATTAACCTTTGATTCAGATATCATTTTTAGCATAAGTGTTATATGGTTTCTCTTTTAACATAGAAGTCCTAATATTTATACTTAAAAGATTTAGAATTGGAATTCCAAACCTGAGAGAGTTCAATTTGTGCTATTTCATGATAAAATTCAAAATCAGTGAGTCTTTTCTTCTGTAACTAGAGATAACTTTATTATCACCAATAGGTATTTTTATCCTGCCATACAGTAGTACATCAGCATTTCAACACTGTTCTATATCTGTTTATAGAATGCTATTGGATATTAATGGAGCATTGTCACATGTGAAATATTCAAAATTGACTGGAGTAGTGTTTTCCTGTTATGAAGGTAGATATTTCTGATCTAGTGTTGTTAATTTGGACTAATACTACAAAATCAACATGTGACATTCCTCAGGATATGTGATGTCATTATTTGGTTAATTTATCTGAATATGTGTTTTCTCATTGAAAGTTTGGCATATTACCTTATAATCTTTAGATAGCTACTATGTTTTCTGAAGATCTTACAATGTGATTTGTTGGTTTTAGCTGAAGAAAATTGTTATTGCTCCTCTATGGCTTGATTTTTCCCTCAGTAAAAAACTATAGAGATAGTTTTTACTTTCTGAGCTAGATGTTTACCTTTCTTTATGTGACTTTTCTACTACTAGAAAATTATAATAATAATTATAGAAAATAATAACAAATAGACATTGACTTTTCAAAATTGTTCAGTTTCAACTACTTTTACTTACGTCATGAGAGATTAAATTCCCTGGCCATTTCAAAGTATGGAAATTACCAGTGAAGTGTGGCTTTATTTCTAAAAAGTAGGTAAATGCTGGGCCTTGTAAACTCAGTTGTGTTTATGTGTATATGGTGCATGTATGTATGTCAGTAGCTATAAAGATAATCTTTTTTCCTTCCTGCTAATTAAGCGTTCCTTTGGCTTCCTTTCCATGCTGTGTTCTCTGCATGATCATATACACTGCTTGAATGCTCAGTTCAACACTGAAATGTCTCTTTCCTTTCCTAAATCTACTCCATCATCATTGATTCTGACTTCTGTTGATGATCTCACTGTCAGTGGAGGATATAAAAACAGAAAAGCTTAGAGTCATTCATAACTGTTTATAACCCCCAGAAATATACTTAGTCATCAATTTCTGTCAATTTGACATCAGAAATGTCTCAGAAATCACTTTTTTTTCCAATCTCATCAACACCAGGAATTCTTTTAGATTATTTAGTCTATATATCTTTTTTCAATCTATTTTTCCAGTTCTCAGTTTTATATCCTCCAGGTTTCTTTTCACACTGAAATTGGTAAATTGCAAATATTCCCATTTCTTAACTCAGTATGATCACTTCTAATTCCCTATTGCTTCTAAAATGAAAGCCAATGGTCTTAGCAGGTCATGTGGAAGCAGTTACCTACCTGAGTACCACTATGCTTGTAATTGTCTGTACTCTCTTTTCACTATACTATCAAAGCAAACTTATAAACAGTAACAACTATTTGTTACATACAAATTATATATTTGCATGTCAGTTTTTAATATCTAAATTTGAACTCTTTTAGCCAAAGACAGTGCCATGGTTCATCTATACTTTTCCAGTGGTTACCTCACTATCCCAAACATGAATATCCCTAAATGAATGAGCAAATAATATTCATCTTAAAAATAAATTTTAACATTTTTGTTATATCATCAGTGAAAAATATCAGTTGTGTGCTTTGGTTCAGAATACACAAAAACCATGGTTACTTACCATTCCCACATCATCTTTGTAGCCTGACAATTAAAAAATAAACTAAGAAATTGAACTATAGCAATTCAAACTTGTCTTTCTAGTACTTAAAAAATTGATTGTTAGGCTAGGAATGTGGCTTAGTGGTAAAGTGCTTGCCTAGCATGCATGAAGTCCTGGGTTGAATTCCTCAGTACCACATAAACAGAAAAAGTCAGAAGTGGCACCATGGCTCAAGTAGTAGAGCTCTAGCCTTGAGAATAGAGGGGCTCAAGGACAGAGTCCAGGCCCTGAGTTCAAGGCTTAGGACTGGCAAAAAAAAAAAATTAAATTAAAAAGTTAGTTGTTGAAAGTATAAAAAGAACCTTCATCCTCCCTTTCTAAATTTTTGTTTTATGAATAATCCTTTTGTGAATTTTTGACCTTGTTAAGGAAGCAAACTCTTCTAAAAAAAAAAGTTAGCACAACTCTCTTTTTTTGTTTAGAAAAAAATAGCAAATTATTCAAACTGGTTTAGACCAGCTAAGATCCAGGTGTTTTCAGAATGCATTTATGGAGCTCAAAAAACAAAAATAGAGTTGCGCTTCACCAGCAGTAGAATGGGGATTTGGGAAGCATCCTGCTCAGCGTTTCTCACTGGCATCATGACTTCTTTATGTTCCTTTTGTAGTGCCTTATTATCCTTACTGTGTATAAATAGGTTTCTCCTTATACAAGATGGATCTTAGTCAGCTTTAGTATTTATTTGTAGTCTGTGTACTTACAAAATGATTAACATAATAATACCAAAAGGGTGGAGTAGGAGAGATGGAGAAAGGGTAGTCAACAAGTGCTGAGTTACAGTTCAATAAGAGAAGTAACTGTCCTATTGGGTAATTGTAGAGGATGATACTGTACTGAGTATTTATTTGGGTGATTTTTAAGATCTTGTTGCAAAGAAATAATGTACATAGGTATGCTTAACCTGATTTGAAAGCTTTGCAATGTATCTAAGTATGGAAACATTGTATAGGACCCCACTAATAGGTACAATTGTTGGTGTCAATTTAAAACCGTCTAAACAAGAACTCTCATTGGCCCAGCTGCAGTTGAGGGCAAATCTCTGAAGAAGACATTGAAT
This sequence comes from Dipodomys merriami, assembly GCF_024711535.1. Lineage (NCBI taxonomy): Eukaryota > Metazoa > Chordata > Mammalia > Rodentia > Heteromyidae > Dipodomys > Dipodomys merriami. The sequence goes on from NW_027206290.1 coordinate 13,762,501, forward strand.
CTCAAGAATGTTGCATTCTTGAGCACAAGCACTGAATTAATTTATCTTTCTAGAACGTGACTGAAAATACAAGAACAGATTCATGAAAACAGTGCAGCAGCCCTAGAGTTAAGGATATTTACCCAGGAATAGAACTGACAGTTTTATTTTGAGTAGCCTGCCTGTGGGATAGAAAGAAATGTTTCACTCTCACTTAGCAGGATGAGGCTCATAAGATTATGGGGGAAATGAGTGGAGGGCCACACTATTAATTGCTATTTTTCTTAAACAGCTATATTGTGACTACCAAGAATATTTTATGCTACTCCAGGTTGGAAAAATAGGGCTTCCCTCCCTCCCCCTTCATATGAGGGGCACACCAAGAAGGAGCTCTATCCATATAGCTACATTCTAGTTTCTGAAGGTCATTGAATTATTTAATAATGTGAATATGAATAAGATGAAAGACTGTTGACTCTAACTACTTGCATGGGAAGTGAGAGTGTCCAAAAACAAAAAAACAAGCACCACCTAATTTGGGAATATTTATAATAATTTTTAAAAAACAACAACCTGGAGTCTACAGGTGAGTTTATATGGCTGGTATAGTGCCTTACACTTGTCCTTTTAACTACATGGGAGTAAGAGATGGGGAGAAACATGGCTTGAGAAAATGTGTTGTTTTTTTTTACCTTGGGCAAAAAATTTAGTGAGATCACATTGCAACAAATAACACAGAAGTGATGACATGGGCCTGTGATCTCAGCGATGCAGAAAGCATTCAGGAATGTAGGAAGTCCATAATTCAAGGCCATCCTGGGCAAAAGGCAAGATCAACCTGAAAAACAAAGCTAAGAAGGGCTTCAGTATGTCTCAAGTAGGAGAGTACCTATCTAGCAAATGAGAGAACATAAGCTCAACCCCACTACTGCCAAAGGGGGAAAGAGAGGGAGATTATGCACCTTTAGAAAATAAAATCACAGCCCTCTAAAGGAAGAGAACAAATTTATATTTAGAAAATATTTGTGTGGAAAGGTTATAAACATAAAAATTACAGATAACAACTGAATTAATTCTTTAAAATGTCAAGGAAAGATGAGCTAACTCAGGAGAACAGGATGAATACAACAGACAAAAGCAGGTAGGATTTGCAGAAAAAGCATAATATCGTGACATAGAAAGATTATAATAAAATATAATTGATGTTTGCTGAATTGAATGCTGTGTTAGAGGCAGTAGAAAGCAGAATAAGCAGCATAGGAAAGTGAAATAGTAATGTGAAGAACTAGCTTGAAATGTTCTGCCAGAATAAGAGAAAAATGAACCAGAAAAGAATGATGAGGTAGAAACTCTCTGTATTTTGACAAAAATCTTTAAAAAAGCACCAACACTTGATAAAAGTATAGGGTTTTGTAGAGATTATATGATTAGTATCTCCAGAGAACAAATTTGATTAACAAAACAAACAACAATAATCAAAAATAAAGTGAAGACTGTTTTTGGTGCTGGAGATTGAACCCATGCTCTCAGACCTAGGGAAAGTCTCTTGAACAAACAACTAAGTATTTAGGTCAAAAGAACTCATTTGTTTTGACAAAATAACAATGTAACCAGTCAATACCTAAATATACACTGGTGGAAACAATTTGAATTTCAAGGATTGACAAATCCAGCTCTACAAACATCTAAGTTTTTGCATCTTAATATCTAACAATGACACCTGTCCTATAGGGGGAAAATACAAAATTAGAGACTACAGGTATCTTAAAGATTCTTCTGGGGGGAAATAATAAACGTACAACCACACCTTGGAATGCTGAAAAAGCTATAGCAAAGACTCCTTTTAGTGAATTCTGAGTTTATAAAAATTAAAAGAAATTCCTATGATGCAAAAAACAAAATCGCAAGTAAACACCAGAGCTGTTGAAGGGAGCATAAATAAATACCTGGACTGCTCTGAGGAGACGTTCTTTCAAATTTCCCCACAAAGATAGAAAACAAGTTTTATTGGTGCATATAGTTGGTGATTTCTTAGGCCTTTAGATAAAACCCAGTCCTGGAACTGTAACCTCAGTGAAAACATAAATTAGAAAAACCATTGCTGAACCTGCAGGAAAAAGAAAGCTTGGATTTCTTGGCTTGGGTTCCTGGAGACAGGGGAAGGTTGTGGGTGTATGAATGTAAGATACCTCTCCTGACCATTGATAATCAACTGCTTCTTCTTAAGTACATTTTAGGCTTTAATCTAAATTAATTGTGTGGTCTGAGATCCACCAATAAAATGCATTATTTGGTCAAACAAAACCCTATATTTGGCAAGACTTTAAGATTTGGACACTGAACTTTAAGCTCATAATCCAAGAATAAAATACACACACACACACACACACACACACACACACACACACACACACACACACATGTGTTCAGAGTAATATTCAAGCTCCCATAAGAATATCATATAATAGAATTGTCACTTGCTGTCAAAAAATGAATGCCTCTAACCAAGTATATAAAACAAAATTGACCTATTTTAAGAGAAATTATAAAATATAAGACTTACAAATAAAAGAAGTAATTCTTACTTATGTTATCAGAAAAGTATAATGCTTCCAAAACTGGTTATCTAATTACATATACTCAACAAATTTCAAAGAATTTATATACAGTTACAGTCTCTTACTACAAAACAGTTAAGTTCAATCTATAATACAAGGCTAATTAAACAAACCAATACATTATCATGGGGCAATCATACTATCAGCTACTTTGGAAGTAGAGATTGAAAGCATGATGGTTCACAGCCAGCCTAGGTTTAAAAAAAAAATTCCATTTCAACAGTCTAAATGTGGTGGTGGTGCATGTCTAATCCCAGCTACACACAAGGTACAGGAAATAGGATCATAGTAAAAGGCCAGCTCTGGGCAAAAAATGCTAGATCTTATCCAAAAAAGTAACTAAATTGAAAAATGTTAGAGCCTTAACTCAGGTAGTAGAAGCCTTGACTAGCAATAGCAAGATTTTGAGGTTAAACTCCAGTACCACCAAAACAAAATCAAAATTATCCAACTGAAATGCAATCACTAAAAATTTTTTAAAATTCAAATAGCTATGGATCAATACTTAACTCATAAGTTGAAAATTCAACTACAGTAAATAATGCTTCAATAAACATAGCTATGCTGGTAGCTTTAGTATGATCTTGTTTGTGATCATTTGGGTAAATGCCTAAAAGTGGGATTGCTGGGTCATAGGGGAGCTCTATGTGGAGTCTTTTGAGGAATCTCCATACTGCTTTCCAAAGTGGTTGAAACAAGTTTATACTCCTACCAACAATCTAGTAAGGTTCCCTTCTGTCCACATCCCCTCCAGCATCTGTTGTTATTAGAGTTCTTGATTATAGCCTTTCTAACTGGGGTAAGGTGGTATCTCAGTGTTGTTTTGATTTGCATTTCTTTTATGGCTAGAGAGGTTGAGCATTTCTTCATTTATCTATTGGCCATCCTTCTTTCCTCTTCAGAGAAGTTTCTCTTTAAGTCTTTAGCCCACTTATTTATTGGACAGTTGTTTCTTTGAAGATTTGTTTTGGGGGGATTTAATTTCTTAAGTTCCAGATATATTTTAGATATGACACCCTTGTATGGCTAGTGAAGATCTTTTCCCAATCCGTGGGCTTTCTATTGATCTGGAACCAACCCAGATGCCCCTCAGTAGATGAATGGATCAAGAAAATGTGGTATATATACCCAATGGAATTCTATGCTTCCATCAGAAAGAATGGCATTGCCCCATTTGTTAAGAAATGGAAAGACTTGGAAAAAATTATATTAAGTGAAGTAAGCCAGGCCCAAAGAAACATAGGTCTCATGGTTTCCCTTATTTGCAATAACTAGTATATGTCTGAGTCAACCAGAAAAGGTCAGATAAGTTGATGTTAGGGGAATGAACCCCAAGATAAGTATTCAAATGTTGTTTTTTTGTCCTTTCATGCAATTGTTTCTAACATATTTACAAGATGATTTCTGTGTATGTCCCTCCCCCATGATATAACCCCTGCTTTCACTATATTTGATGTGGTATAATTTGTGGAGGGGAAGGGAAAAAACAAAGCGTTTAACTAGGGATACAGGTGGACCCATTGCAACAATGAGATGTACAAGTCGTTATGTCGAAAAGAAAAACGAACTTTACTTTGGGGTGGGGGGAGAATTGGGGCGGGGGAAGTATGGGAAGGGGAAACAAAGAGGAGGCAGCAATGCTTGATAAGAAATGTACTCGTTATCTTGCCCATGTAATTGTAACTCCTCTGTACTGTATTCTCACAATTAAAAAAATAAATAAATAAATAATAATAAATAAAAATAAATTAAAAAAAAAGAAAATTCAACTACATATCAAAATTTAGGGCATGTAGCCAAACTGGATTTAAGGGTAAATTTAAATGACTCAGTTCAGAAAAGATGTTTGTGATATGAGTGGTCAGGTAAACAAGTTGGAAATGTGTAGGTTGGTTAATCAAGACAAGAAAAAAAATTAATGGAAACACCAACAATGATGAGTGGAACAAAAAATAAAGATGCATAAGAAGTATGAGTTCTTACAAAGCACTTTTAAAGAACTGATTACAACTAAACCTGTTCAATGATTTGAATCAATTAGAGTTTGACTAAAAACAAAATTAGGACTGTCCATTTCCTAGGACATTGAAACATTGAAAGAACCAAACATTTCTAACTTGTATGGAATCTTCCAGAGATGGGAGAAAGAAAATAATCTGGAATTTGTTTATTGTATCTAGTATCGTTTTAAAAGAAAAGTATAGGAAAATGAAATTGTTTCCATTACACTGTTGGGCAAAACCAGCATAATAAGAAAATAAAAAGGTATTATTGTCATAATTGTCATTATTTATAGATGATTTGTGATTGTCTAAAAATTGAGGAGAATCTTGCTATATACATATACATCAACTAGGTTCTGTGTATTGACAGCAAGCATAGAATACAATTTTTAAAAAGTTTCACAGCCAAAGCTCTAAGGAACCTAAGAATATTTCTAATAAAAGTAATAAGTACTTCAAGGGCAAAATTATAAAATTTTACAGAGAATTATATATCCAATCTATCAATAAGATATAATTTCATAATCAGTAACAAAATGGATATTTGCTTTGATATGGAATATCAAAGATGTGGTAGGAAGATAAATTGATACAACTGTTTCATTGGATCATTTGTTATTACGTTGGTAATGTATATTTTATGATGCAGTTATGCTTCTACTCTGTCAGGCAACAAGAGTATTTGAATTCAGAACTGTCTATAACCCTTTGCTATATAATTTTGGTAGATATATTATTCCTACAAGAAGTCTCAGTGAACAATTAAAGAACAAAGCTGCATTTCAAAAAGCATTTCACAATCTGCCAGGACTAGTAGTTTTATGGCAATCTTTTTAATGTAGCTTAATATTTCAGTATGAAATTCCTATTGGAAATGCCTTCATTCAAATATGGGTTGCATGACTTCAAAAATCCACAGTATCCCAAGGTAGGGAGCAGGTTGAGAAAGAAAGTTCACACACATGATACATTGTGAATGAATACACCATGTGGAGTTGCAGGGATAGCTCTTCCCTTTATTGCTTACAGTAGCCCCATCATGGTGTAGTACTCAGGCCTCCAAACTCTCACCATTCCCTCCTTACCACTCCCTCTCTCTTAGCAAGTGATCTTACTTTCTGTATCCCAGAAGGAATACTGTCCAGCAACCATGAACTAAGTTTACTCACCTTCCTTCCCTCCCTTGAGAAGCATGGCAAACTTGTAGCTCACTAAATGGGCTCCTGCTTGCCTATGCATGTCACCTCCTAGTACTGTTGTGTACTCATAAGTTATATGGTTCTGTTACAAGTAAACGTTACCATTTTCTTCTTCAACTATGTTCTTCCTCCATGATCTTTCATAGGAGATAATTTTAGTCTAGAGTATCTACCTTTCCAACCTTTTTCTCTTAGAAGAACTCCATCCTTAAAGATTCAGCACAAAATACTGACATCTTTTATGATTTAACTTACTATTCATGTCGTTTCCTCTTGTAAACTCTCCTAACACCTTATTATGGTCTTGTTCCTTCATTAGTGTCTCCTCATTCAGATTTGATCTTAACAGTGTTTATTTTTTGTGGTTTACATCAGTGTTCCAAATGCTTGAAGGGGGCTCAGTATTTGTTGAACGCATTGTTAAACTGATATCAAGGAAGTAAGATGCCTGGAAAGTGAATGTCTTTGAAAACACTGAGTGATATGTTGTAATGCAATGTCTATCCTACTGTAAAGTTTGACTGATGAGCCTACATTTGCAGATGATTTTACAATAGTTACAGGATATATATTTCAAAATTTACTTCTTACTAGCTCTATTGCAATGAGTGAAGTGTTTGTTTTAAAGAAAATGAGAATGGTATTGGTTTTGTCACTTATAGTAGTTTTATTATTTAATTTTAAAGTGTCTTATTTGAATGCATGTTGATAGATAATTGAGTTTCCTATATAAGGAAAATGTGCATAAATGACCTTATGCTAATATATTATTTTTAACAATACAACTTACTCAATTTTTATTTTTTGTACATGAGTGTCTTCCTCTTCAGAAATATCTGGTAGGCAACCAGTTTTTAATAAAACAAATGTTACCTTTAAAATTTTTTATTTGGTTGTTTGCAAGTTTTTATTCTCATAAAGTCATAGTTTACTAGTATAATAAACTAAAAATATTTTTCTTGATGAAGGAAAATGTATTATTTTATATATTTATGGTTTATATTTACTATATAGATACTGCAGGGGTATTTTTGTTTGTTTTGTTGGTTGTGAGGCTTGAACTCTGGGCCTGGGTGCTGTCTTTGAGCTCTTCAGCTCAAGGCAAGTGCTCTACCACTTGAGCCACAGCGCTCCTTCTGGTTTTCTGGTGGTTAATTGGAGATAAGAGCCTCACAGACTTTCCTGACTGGGCTGTCTTGGGACCATGATCCTCAGATCTCAGTCTCTTGATTACAGATGTGAGCCACTGGTGCCTGGCTCAATACTGCAGTTTTTATATGTAATATATTTTTAAAACATAATTACACTACCATGAAGTAGAAGAAATTATACTTAGCATCAGAAGGCAAATTAATACATATCACTTAAGTTGAATTACCCAGATTAATAAGTATTTTATAGATTTTATAAATCTTGAATGAAACCAGTAATATTTCCTTGAGCTTTCTTTGTTAGCATATATTAGTTGTACAGGGGGTATTTCTTTGTGACATTTCCATACATACATACAAAAATCCTAATCAAAGTTACCTCCCCCATTTCTCTGTCTTTCTTTCTACCTTCTTAAACTAATTTCAGCAGGTTTCATTGTTGTTTTCATATGTGCATATAAAGTACACATGTAATATTTTAATTGTGCATTTGTCCTTTGAAGTATTTGTTCTTTTTGTACTATTTTCTGTTGTATTCTTCATATTTGTCTGACATACATTGAATGAAAGTTATGGTTGTGCTTTTACTGTAAAAGTGATGTAAAATTTATCTCATTATAAGTTGTCATTTCTATAGGAATGGATTTATAAATTTTTCATACAAAGTTTGAATGATAACTTCTTAAGAGTTGGATAATAACATTATAACTTACAACATACTCTTGTCATAATAAGCAGTAATCTAGTTTATCTAACACAGTACCCCCAAAATACCTAATAAAGTTACTAAATGGTAGTGAAAGCCTTACTCATTGTACAGTTATAATGATTATGTGGGATACGTTGATATATTGCTTGAGTTTTATAGTCAAATTTTCTATTGTTTAAAATGAAGTTTATAATCCATTTTTATGTTTAAGTAACATACAAAAATACTGAAGGAGGTGGGCAGAGAGGAGTAAGTTTGATTTTATTACTTGTGGAAATGGATAAATTTTCTCTTCTTTCTTCTTTCTTCATATCATGAATATGGGTGAATGTTCCTGAAAACAAACCTGGGTGCACATATAGATTCCTTTGGTATGCTTATTTCTTTTCAACTGCAATGTGACCATCTTTTTAAATGATGAAAACTGAAGAGAAAATTAATTTGGAAAATAAATTAATTTTCAATGGATGTTGGTAACTGGGATAAAGATTTAGTTCTTGATATATCCTCATGTTTGTAGTTTATAGTTTTCCCTATCATTAACCAATATGGAACAAAACATATTTGCAAAGTGTTTTTTTCCTAAAGAGATAGTATTATTAGCTATTTGTAGATAGGTACCTGTTACAACAACACTGTTAAGAAATATTAGAGACCACATTCTAATTCCCCAAAGCTCCCCAAACTGGCCTTTTCAGGCTATCACAATTAGTTAAATGGTTAAATATTGTATGGTTTGTATATCAGAGTACAAGAGAACTCAAAAATTGAGAACCTCAAAGTATGTGCTTATTATTTGGATTGATTGGGGTTTAATATTTGAATCTTGCTCTCTTCCATTTGCTGTCTTATTAACTACTTGCTAATATGTTGTATCAGTGAACAGCAACTTAATAGTAGCCAGAGAAAACATTTAGAAGTTAAATTCATTAATGATTTAAAAATAACAAGATTCAGAGCAAATATATGTGGTTCTGGAGTGTCTATTTTTAAAATTATTCATAATCAAGCATATTGTAAACTATTTTTGATAATTATATGTTGTTATATTTATAAAATGTGCATTTTGTTGGTTTATATCTTTACAAATAGTTTATTATGTTTGTAGTGCACATTTATTCTGGAGATTTAATATTTGTATATATTTTTATATGACAAAAACAAGTTTCAAGAACATTTTCTTCCTAAATTAATGACATAATTTTAATGGTCATCATTCTTCTAAAGGGAAATGCCTCTGTATGTAGAAACAATGCACAAATTTAATAATTTAATTAATACATGTTTGATAAATTTCCTATAAGACCTTTGTGAAATCTGTTGTTTACTTTCTGCAGTAAACTTCAAAACATGGATGAGTACAGAGAATATTGCAAAGAGTTTTCTGAACTTAAGATTAGTGAATAAAATAAATAACACCACATTTTTTGATAGCTCGTCAACAGGAGGTTACTATTTTTTTCAACTTACCAACTTTGGCAAATACTGCCCTGTATTCTTTGATCAGCTTCTTTTTCTTTGCCCTAGATCCATTTAGCATAAAATAACGGGAGAAACTAAAAAAGGATATTGCAGAATTTTTTAAATCTTGAATTTTCTTTCTTCACAGAATTATATCTGTAATTATACAGGCATCTCAGTTTATACTGCAACTTGATGTGAAAGTTCTGCATATCAAAAATAGCTAAAATGTTTCAAAAGAAATTAATGATATATTTTAAGAACCACAAATTGTAGTGCCTTTAACAATCATAGTTATATTTTGCCATAATTTTTTTATTTTATAGTTGTCATTTTAATGTCAAGGCTATATTCAGATATGTCTATTCTACGTCAGAATAAATTAATAAAATCTTACTCATAAAGCCACTCTTAATTGTAACTAGTATGTGAACTTTGTAAGTAAGATGACTTGGATTACCCTAAACTCCAAGAAAATATAAGAATTTTCTAAATTCTGGAAGGAATTAGATCTCATTTATATAATTAGTTATAACTATTTGATTCATTGTTCTGGCCCTTATATAAAGATTCTAATTTTCTCAAATTTGGTACTTAGGAAAAGTAATCACAGTGTCTTCAGAAATTCATTCTCTAGTATTACCTGAAAACGAATGTCTGCTATTGATATCAACATCATTTTGAAGGAGCAACACACTTAGAATGCCAATAGCCTTTTTTTATTAATTCTACTGTTTTCCCAAAGGTATTACATTAAGGATAAAGAGAAAAATAACCATTTGTGTCCTAAAATGCCTTGCTTCAAACTGCCACATAATTTGGGATTTTAAAGAGCCTACACTTTCACTACTAATTCTGTCTTTTCATCATTATCACTCACTACTTCTTAAATAATTGCCTATGTGTCATTCTAACTTTGTATTTTCCAGCTGATTGCCATTTTAACGGTATTTAAATTGTGTTTTTTTTTTTCAGTCCATGTCTGTTTGTGAATGTACACATCATTTCTTCTTTATTTATAGATTCAGATAGGAAAGTGTTCTTAATTTTCTTAACCAAAACAATATTAAAGTAATTGATTATTATGTAATCAGATATTATTCTGATTCCTAACATTAGAGTAAAACTACTTGTTGTTGTTGTTGTTTTATCTTTTGGAACTTTTTTCCTATTACTTATTTTTAAAACACCTGAAGTTGTTTTGAAACAAACCATTGCTAGTAAATATGTGGGAAGACAGTGAAAAGCAGGAATGCTTTTTAATAGTTCATCATTTAATTAGCAAATTTAAAACTTAAAGCCACAGGTTTAATTAGTATGGCTATTACTAGTTTGTAAACATATGGTTTTTAATTATGAAAGCATTCAATATTTAGTTTTTATTCCAAACTTAGGATAAGATTTTAAAGTTGTTTATATTTTTGGCTGATGTTTTGTTCCATTTTGTTTTTAAGCCTTTGAGGATATCTTTTGTGTCTCTTAGTCTGCCATTTCTTGTTCTTTCTTTCTGCTTGTAGAGGAAACACAAATCTAATGACATATTGTCTACCTGAAAGCAGCCTTTTATCAAAACCAATTATTTTTAAAACTCCACAAGTGAAAACATTCATGTTGTCCAAATGTCTTGTGTTCCTGTGTTTAAAGCCTCTGTTAATATTGCTGCTGGCTTATATATTTAAAATCACTATTTTATACTGGATGAATTTCTGTTATATTTACTTTCTGTTACATTGTTTTCTGTTACATTACATTATAAGTTGTTTTCAGGAGCAGTACTGTTCTTAGATTTCAAATTCACAAAAGTGATCCCAATATAGAACATTAGACATTTTTAGCAATATAAGAAAGTGCTTTGTGTTTAGAGACTCTAAATAGCTAATTAATCTATCACAATAAGGAATATACTTCTTATGACAGTAGTTGATATGTCTGTCTCTTTAAAGAAGATTTGTGTGTAATATAAATATTTGTATAAGTAATATTAATTATAAGACAATATTTCTTTTTATGTCTATTTTCAGTGAAAGAATTTCTAGCCAAAGCAAAAGAAGACTTTCTGAAAAAGTGGGAGAATCCTCCTCCGGTAAGGAATATTTACTTTTTTCTGCAGTTTAAATTTTCCATGTTAAATACAGTCTTAATTCTTTCCAAAGTAGTTTGCAACTACAGAAAATTTTATTTTCAAATGGCATTAGTATATGTAAGCTTAAAATGGCAATTGTGGGGCTGGGAAGGTGGCTCAGTGGTAGAGCGCTTGCCTTGCGTGCCTGAGGCCCTGGGTTCGATTCCTCAGCACCACATAAACAAAAAGAAAAAAGCCGGAAGTGGCGCTGTGGCTCAACTGGTAGAGCGCTAGCCTTGAGCTGGAGAACTGAGGGACAGCACCCAGGCCCAGAGTTCAGGCCCCACCACTGGATCCAAAAAAAAAAAAATGGCAATTGTATCATTTTTAATTAATAATTGTATGTATACCTAAATTGGAGAAGGAACTGACTTCTTATATACTACCTAAATATAAATTTTCATAGTAATTCCAAGTTGCTGTACCCTCTGGATACTTTCTAATATATTAATTTTAATTGCATCTTTGATTATATGCACTAAGATATTGTAAGTGTAAAATGTTAGACATGTGTGACATGAAATAGAAAATGAGGAAGATGGCATGCTTTTATTGCACAAATGAAAATGATTAACGTAAAGAGGTACCTATTGTATATCAATGAGATTATTTCTGTTGTTTGGTTGGATAGTATTAAACATTTCAATTCATTTATGTAGGTAAAACTAAAAGTCAGATATTGATCCATAAAATGAATTCAATCACAATTTTAAGGGCCTTTTTTCATTGGCAAACAGTATCAATAAATGTAGATTGACATGATGAAGCAAATGGTATAAGTTAGAAGGGTTGATTTCCTTTTCTAGAGATTAAACGAGAAACTGATATCTTTAAAAGCAAGATTTGACTTGTACTGGAAATTAAATTCAATGATAGTAAACTTCAGTAGCTGTGCAGATTTTTCGCATATTTAAGAATTATATTGCAACACATCTTTTTAAAGCTAAACACCACAGACTAAGCCTTGGAAATATTTTTGCTGAGTTCTTCATGAATATCTTTGTAATGAAACTTATTAAACAAATGGGTCAGCAATTACTACTTGTTGCTATTTAGCACATAATTTGTTCCCAGTAATTTTCATTTTGTTGTGGCAGCAACAAATTCAATAGATTGCTGCTTCTAATTCTTTGCTTCTATGCTGTAGTCAAAGCCAAACAAAGCTGTTTGCTTGCATGTAACAAAACATCTATTCAAGGAGAAAAAAAGAGTTTGATTATTGTTCTGAGACTCTAGCTTTTGCTTCTTTGTGAGATGAGGAACACTTTCCTTATTGTTACGGTTTTAGGTAATACTGGGTTATTATGGCTCCAGAGAGAAAGCCACTAGGCTTTCTCTCATGTTATTATTATCTGATCTATAGGCTAGTATAAACACACAACTGAAGTAAAAGTGTTTTTTTCAGAGGTAACTCCAATGAAAAGAGCTCTCATCTCACAGCTTGCCATTTTTTATAATTATTTACAAGTGCACAAAGACAGTAAGCTTTTCATGATTCCTTTCATCAATATATTACTGGTCAATTCATAAATTATTAAAAAGTAGAATTTATTATGAGTCAAGTACTAGAATTTTATATTGTAAATTGCCTTATAATATTTCAGTTGACTTTCATGCTCTGTTTTGTAATGTTTCTCTTTTCTGTTATTAGATCCTTTCTTATTCAAGGGAAAAATAGACTTAATAACCTGGAATCTAGATTATCTTTTTATATTTTCTTCTGAATGGATAGTTATAAGTTAAATTTTCCATGATTGCTATACATTACTAAATGATTACAGCCTTCTTAGAGAAAATTCTAATTTTAAATTTAATTTATGTTTCCATGCATTTGTAGAATAATGCTGGACTTGAGGATTTTGAAAGGAAAAAAACCCTTGGAACAGGTTCATTTGGAAGAGTCATGTTGGTGAAACATAAAGCCACTGAACAGTATTACGCTATGAAGATCTTAGATAAGCAGAAGGTTAGTGCTTTTCATTGCTTACATGTAGGGTAGCCTTTGCCAAGTAGACTTAAATAGATGAATTAGGATGGCCTACCACTGATACCTTTAAATAATCTTATTGTTGCATTTATTTCCTATTCTTATTTATTGTGGCTATATTGTTTTATTATATGGAGATTTGTTATTTCAATAGTTATTTATAAATGGTCCATATATATGTTAACTATATATGGTAAATAGATAGGTATATAGTAAATATATATACATATATATATTTATTAACAAATTATTGCATTCAACATGTATAAAACAAGCATTTTCATTGCACTGTGGAAAAATGTAGAAACCAATCCTTAATTTGATGCAAAATTTAACAATTTTATTTTATGACTTATTTAATGTAATTGGGTTTTGTAAATTTAAAATTTCAGACAAAACAGGGAAAACTTGTAAAACTACGTACTATAAACACAATTCAAGTTATTTATCACATACTGGTATACTGAAAGAATTAGGAAAACTAAGCATTCTGTATATACATTTATCTGAATTAGGGAAGGGAAGGGGAACAACAAAATGGTGGGACAAAGGATGAACCAATGCAAAAGTAATACTCACAAGACAACATGTTGGAAATGAACTTTACAACTGGGGGGGGGAGGAAAGTGGGAGAAAAATGAGGAAGGGTAACAATGTTTGACAAGAAATGTACTCACTACTTTATGTATGTTAACTGTGAACCCCTCTGTACCTCACCTTGACAATAAAATTAAATTTAAAAAGCTAAGCATTTTAGGCTCTAAATCTTAAGGTCTTATTTTCCAAGTAATCATCTTAACAATTAAGAGAAGGAAATAGAATTGTAGTAAATCTTGTGTTATCTTAGACTTATCATGTGTTAAGATGTGTTGTGTGATGTTTTGTTATGAGTTAAGATGTGACTTTTGACTTACTGAGATATAGGTAGGAAAGTGTGAAGGAAGTACTGCTCACTGGTAACCAGAGTTAAGATATGGCTACTGATGCTATCCAGTTGAAAATGTGAGCCATGCTTATATTTTAAATTTTCTAATGCTCACATTTTCAAAAGTAAAAACAGATATTTAGAACCATTATAATAGTGTTTTATTTACTAACCCACTGTTTAACATGTAATTAGTATAAACTTATTAGAATAGTTTGTATTTTATGCTGTCTTCAGACTCTAATATGTTTTTATATAATTATATATAACCAGTATCTATAGTATTAGATTAGTCTGAGATTTCAGTCCAGTCTTTATTCTAATTAAAAGCAAACTAATATCTAATAGAAAAAGGAAATGGCTGTCTCTAAAATTAAATAGTAAATACACACGTTTATTTGCACATCTTTGTCTGCCTCCCTCATTTATATATCTTTCCAACCATGCTTCTTGAGAAAAATAGTGTAGTTACCCTGTCAACAACACACTTATTCTTCAACCCACAACAGTTTACCCACCTCTAAGTGCTCTGCTGAAATGGCTCTGCCTGGTGTCACCATTCGGTGACTTAACCACCATGTTCAGTAGACCCGTTGCTCATCTGATTTGACCTTTCAAGAGCCAATGATTGTGATGACCACTCCCTTGACCACATCTGTGCCCAGCATTTGGAACCTCATTTTCCTATCTCTTTGAGTTTTTCCTTTCTTACCTCTTTTCCTGTTTTATTTTGTCCCCACCCCACCCTCTATTCTCTAAGGATTGCTAATCTCTAGGCTCTGGATGATCTCTAAACTTCTTATTCTGTATACCTTCCCTATGCATTTTTATCCCCCATCCTCAATTCCTTCTTAAGATCTCCACTTCTAATTTAAGCAGATTTTTTTGGAAAACTTATTAAACCATTTATTGGATGCTTTATCTAGCTTCCTCCTGATATATTATCTTTTTAAAGGCGTTTATAATAAATGATTTTCTTTGTAGAATGTTGGATGTAAAGTATGTCATCTTATGCTTTAAACTATGTAGAGAAGATATAAGAAATCGTCCAATTAAACTGGCTTGCCTGTCCCATCTTGGGAAAGGTAAAGGAAAGAATTAAGACCATCACATGTCTTACTCTGTGCTATGGTCAAGTATTGCTTAGTCTTTTATGTTGTTCCAGTGTGTATTCACAACTTTGTATGGCTTTATTCCTCCTTTAAAACTAGTAATCTTGCTATTTCAGTAGTTTTCTATTGCCAAAGAGTTAAGAGTTGTAGTTGAACCAAGAATTTGATCTAGGTTTATCTGATTTCTATGCCTTTCTTCTTCATTAATTTTTGCTTTAAAAATGTATTGCTATTTATAATCCTAGCTCCCAGGAAGCCGAGATCTGAGGTTCATGTTTTTTGTTTTGTTTTGTTTTTGGCCGTCCTGGGGCTTGAACTCTGGGCCTGGGCGCTCAAGGCGAGCACTCTACCACTTGAGCCACAGAGCCACTGAGGTTCATGTTTTGAAGCCAACCTGAGCAGGAAAGTCTGTGAAACTCTTCTCTCCAATTAACCACCAAAAGCCAGAAGTAGAGCTGTGACTCAAGTGGTCCAGTGCTAGTCTTGAGCACAAAAGCTCATAACCAGTGCCCAGGCCAAGTTCAAGCCACAAAAGTGGCATTTTAAAGATCCTTTATACCACTACTAGTTTGATCCTCAATTGATTTCAACTGGCATTTACAACAACATAGTTTCCATAGTCCCAGACTTTTCACCTTTACTAATTTGCCTACTTTGCTGCCAACAATGTTTTCATTTCCCTTACCCATCAGAAAAACTTTTATTTACTTGTTTATGTATTTATTTACTTACATACGATTCTTTCTAGCTTTAATTATATCCCACACATACATAGTTGGTATAGGGCTATAATGGAGAAAGCCCCACTTACCCATGTATTCATGGATTCATTACTTATTTCACAAGATGACACATTGTTTATGCCTAATTAAAAACTTGGTCCATCATAATGTGAAAATTAAATACAAACAAGAATTCTCCAACCAATGTTATATAATTTATTACAATAATTCTATACTAACTGGTTCTGAAACTAGTTAAAATGTGAATAGTAGCAACTAAACTACTTGATGTTCTGGACTTCAGAAAGTGAGGCTCCAAGTGTTGAAAGAAAACTCCTCATTTAGAAGGAGCTGAATAGAAGGCTAGGCTAGCACATAGATTTTCTCACTGTCAATCAATTCAGTATTGTTTGCCTCTAATTTTTTCAGAATAGCAGTAACTGGCTGGTATGTTTAATTATTTTTCTTATTATGCTCAATTGGTTGACTTCCTTATAACTTCAGCTTTTAAAGTAACTTTTAAAGTAATTCTAATTTATCTATTTCTTATCTCTACTTAGTCCTTACTTTTTACCTTAATTCATAGTTGATGTTCTTCACTATTAGGCTTTGCTCATTTGAATCTTATAAGCTTACTTGGTAATAATTATATTTCTTCCTCAAGCCTAAAATTTTACTTATTCAAGTTTACTATTATATAGAAATACTTTTATAATGATTATAAGTTTTGAATTCTCTTCAAATATACTAAAACATATCTTATCTCTTGGTGACAGGTTGTTAAACTGAAGCAAATAGAGCATACTTTGAATGAAAAAAGAATATTACAGGCAGTGAATTTTCCTTTTCTTGTCCGACTGGAGTACTCTTTTAAGGTAAATTTTAGTAATATCTAGGTAACTTTTTTTTTTTCCAGAAATGTGAACTTGTTAAATAATTCCACTTTGACAAAATTATATAGTATTTTATGATAAAAGTTCTGGAGAAGCTGGGAATAGAAGGAATATACTTTAACATAATAAAGGCTGTATATGACAACCCACAGACAGCATCATACTATATATATAGTGAAATACTAAAGCCATACACTCTTTGTTCCTGTTCCATATAGTAGTGGAATTCCTACCCAGAGCAGTAAGGCAAGAACAAATTATAAAAGGGCTTCAAATAAGGAAGGAAGAAGTTAAATTATCTCTATTTATAGGTTATGTGATCTTTTAGCTTCACCCCCATATCACAAAACTGATATGTATCTTCAGCAAAGGAGCAGGATATAAAAGCGCCCACAAAAATCATTAGCCATTCTATATATCAACAATGAGCAGATAGAGAAGGAAATCAAGAAAACAACTCCAAATAAAGAAATGCATTAGGAATAAACCTAATCAAGGAGGTAAAAGACCTCTATATCAAAGCAATAAGACTTTAAAGAAAAAAATTGAAAAACACCCCAATAGGTGGAAAGACCTCCCATCTTCAAGGATTGCAGAATGAATATCATGAAAATAGCCATGCTGTTAAAAAAAAGACAACCATTCTAATAAAGGGTGTTGGGAAAACTGGACATCCATATGCAGAATACTGAAACTAGATCATTGTCCTATCGCCTTGTACTAATATCACTTCAATATAGATCAAAATCCTCAATATATGACCTATTGCCTTGTACTAATACCACTTCAGAATAGATCAAAAACCTCAATATATGACCTGAAACCCTGAAAATATTACAGGAAGGACCAAGAGAAGCAACAAAATTTTTTGGCACAGGCAAGAACTTCATGAATAGAAATCTAGGTTCTTAGCAAAAAGGAGAGAGGATTGGCAAATTGCATTAATTTGAAAAGCTGCTGCATAGTGAAGGATATAGTTACTAAGCTAAAAAGATAGTCTATAGAATGAAAAAAGATCTGTGCCAGCTGTATACTTCTCAGAAAAAAGTGTCCAATAACCACAATATACAGAGGACTCAAAAAATTAAACTCTGAAAGAATCAATAACCCAATTAATGAATAGGCAAAAATACTAAACAGACACTCCTCAGAAGTGAAAATGGCCAGTAAATGAAAACAACATGATATTTTATCTTAATTCATTCTAGTCAGAGTAGCCATCATCAAGAATATAAATAACAACAAATGCTGGTGCGAATGTGGGGGGAAATAGGACACTATTACACTATTGCTTGGAATGTAAATTAGTACAGTCACTATTGAAGACAGGATAGAGATTTGTCAAAAACTACAAATATAACTACACCACTCTTGGGTATTTATCCAAAAGATTGCAAGTTGAGATACAATAAAGACACTTGTATATGTTTCATTGCTGCAATATTCATAGCCAAATTATGGAAATAGATGTCATGTAAGAGATGAATGGATCAAGAAAGTGTGAAATACATACACATACATACACATGTACATGTATACATCTATACATAATATATACATCTCTATATTAATATTTAATATTAATTAATAGAGTGTTATTTGCAGGAAATCTGGATTTGGAACAAATTATGCTGAGTGAAGTAAGTCGGGTTTAGAGAGACAAAGGATGCATGTTTTCTCTTATATTGTAGTTAGCTCTAAAATACAAAGATGATAACATTTAAGACCATATAGATGCATACATTATCAAATTGACTGATATTCACAAGGGTACATTTCATAATGTAACACCTTTGAATAATTAATACACAGTATAATAAATGAATATCAGAAAATTAGTATTGTTTAGACATGTTAGAGGTTAAGGGAGGAGGCGGATGAACAGAAAGAATGGTGGGAGAATATAGTCATAATACTAAGTTATCATTCTAGAAAACCTGAGGGGATAAATGGGGTTGGGTTATGGGGTTGCAGAATGATGGAAGGGGTGATTCTGATCAAGATACATTGAACACAGATAATTTTAAAAGAATTTTACATGAGATGAAACTCAAGCAGCAAAGAAATATCTTTAGGTTTTAAGTATTTAAATCCTATTGTGCTTTACAACATTGGAAAGTTTTATTTCTCCTTGGAACAGTTGTTCAAGGGGATATATAATTTTTCATGAGAAAATAATACAAAATCAAATATTTTAGTGATACAGAAACATAGTAATACCTTATTTAGCAAGTCTTATATTTATGCAAATGAGTATACTAAACATATCTTCTACTTCACTTAAACCTTTCTATAATATCTGATCATTTTATTTCATAACTTATATTCTACTCTTCCAATGTACATACAGAACAGTCTTTGATCCACTTTTTGTTGTTGTTGGTGGTGGTGGTGGTGGTAGTGGTGGTGGTCATGGGGCCTGAACTCTGGGCCTGGGCACTCTCCCTTTGCTGTTCCTCTCAAAGCTAGCACTCTGCCACTTGAGCCACAGTACCACTTCCAGCTTTTTCTGCTTATGTGGTGCTGAGCCATCAAACCCAGGGCCTCATGCATGCAAGACAAGCATTCTACTACTGAGCCACCTTCCCAGCCCCCTTTGTTCCACTTTTAAGTGTGTAATAGTTTAGGACAGATTTATTTTTTAAATTGGAAGCTTTTCAGTTCTTTGAAATGATACTTGTCATCTCTACACTATTGAATCATAAGAAACGTTTGACTTTGTTCTACCCTTTTGTTCTTTAAATCAAATAAATGTCTATGTATTTAAGATATTAAAACCATTGTTCTCAGGCAAGTACCGATGGCTCACACCTGTAAATCCTAGCTATTCATGAGGCTGAGATATGAGGATTGTAGTTCAAAGCTAGCCTGGGCAGGAAAGTCCATGAGATTCTTATCTCTAATTAATTACCAAAAAAGGCTGATGGAGCTGTGGCTTAAGTGGTAGAGTGCTACTCTTGAGCAAAATAGCTCAGAGACAATGCCAGCCAGGATCCTGAGTTAAAGCCCAAGGACAGGCAAAAATAAAAATGAAAACCTCTATCCTTTTGGACAGAATATATAATTATTCTCATAAGCTTTTTTCTGCTATATTTTTGGCTTTACAATTTATTTGTGTATTCTTTAGCATTGTACATTTTCATTGTTCAGGAATTAAGTGTTCTTGGAAAAACAAGAACAGCACAAGCCCTAAAGTAATTTGTGATGAGAATATCATGTAAGGAGGAGGTTGAGATAAGGGTCATATTCTCACATGATACGAGTTTGAAATACTTTGCCTAGATTTAATAATTTTGACTTATTTTCTTTTGTTCCATAGGATAATTCTAACTTATACATGGTTATGGAATATGTTCCTGGAGGTGAAATGTTTTCACATCTAAGAAGAATTGGAAGGTTCAGGTAACCAATTCTTTTCCCTTCCTTAAGTCTTCATTAGCTTTAGTATTTGTTTTAAACTCAAATTATAATTGAATTCCAATGATAAAAGTAGTTAATTAACCACAATTTTGGCTACAAGAAGTATTAGGTAAAAACATTTATAAGAGGCTACAGAATGTATGTGTTTTAAAATTCAAATGAAAGTACTGTAAAACCAACTTAAAAATTCTTCCACTGGTAGTTGTGATATTATTTTTAAAGTTTCTAGAAAATTCAAAAATTAAAGCATTACTTAAATTAATTAAAGCATTGAAGAAATAATAGTATGTACAATATATATTCTTTATAACAGATTTGTAAGGGCAGGATGAAAAATACATTTTTTGAAATAATAATGGTATCATATTGACTTTGCCCTATAAAGAAACAAGTGGACTGAAACAATTCCTTCTTTACACTGTCTTTTCTAAACTTTTACACATTTGATATATGTACTCTAAATACTACTTATACCACCTTAGAAACTTTGAGGCAATAAGAAATTGAATAGTTGTTTAGCTTGGATTTAATCAGAATCAGTAGAATCATGTCCAGTATCTACTTAGAAGATATCTGAACTTCAAACCACAGTGTTCTAAATTATCTTCCTGCATTCTCTTCAATGTTAAGTAGAAATACCCAATACCAAATTGATTTTAGAGCATTTTACTCTTTTAACAATTAGACTAAAATCTATATGCTGTATTTCTTCAATCAAACATCAATGGTAGCTAATTAGTATCTGATGGTGAGTAATCTGATTTACTGATACCCATAGAAAATAGAAAGGAGCTTCTCATATCCATGCTTCCAAGTTTAAAGTGGCACGTTGTAATAACCGGAGATGTTTTCCAGTCTCTATTTGCAGTTTTCCTCTTTGTACCTTGACAAAGGATATAAGTTGTTTCATTGTTGAGATGAGGAGGTTGAAAAGTATTTTTCTTTTCATAATCATCATTCATAAATATTTACGAGATCCTGATATGAATCAGTCTAAGACCTGGAAAATACAGTGACAATCAAAAAGAACAGCATATATATGTGTATATATACATATATATATAATTTTTTTTGAAATTTCTGTTTCTTTTGCTATAGATCAAATTAATGACATCCTGAGAGAAATTCTATTAATAGTTCAGGTTAAAGAAAGAAATCTGAAATCATTACAATCTGACAGGTATTAGCAGAACTTAGTGAATATTCTAGAAAATTAACTATAATTCAAATTAGACAGTGGGTTCATACTTTTGAAATAATGCAAATTGTGACATGAAAAATGGGTACTATTAATCTTCAGATTCATGCAATTAAAAGGTTAGTCTATATAATGTAAATCCTTAAGCAAAAGCTCTTGAAATTTATCAGTAAAGTAGATGGAGCCTACTAACTGTAGCAGTATGTCTGGTAGATATTCTAGTTAACACATTAAAAAAATCATTTTCAAGATCAGATTACCTGTGTAGATATTGCTATCTAATATGAGCACTAGTGATTTACAGCAAGATGATTTTAAAGATAGGTTTTTCTTCAACATAAGAATGTAATCTAACATTTACAGATATATAGAAGAAAATATATCCTCAGACTGTATTAAAGTATTCTTTGAGGACAATTTAGAAATTTACTAAACATTTGAAAACTAAAAAATTCTGTGCATAACATTTGAAAGCAAAAATGCTTTTATTTCCCAAAATACCTCCACCCCATATTAACTTTTGTTTATAGTCTACTTAGTAATTGTTACTCATTTTACAAAAATAAATACTTTGTTTCTTTCCAGTGAACCCCATGCACGGTTTTATGCAGCTCAGATAGTGCTAACATTTGAGTACCTCCATTCATTAGACCTCATCTACAGAGATCTGAAGCCTGAAAATCTCTTAATTGACCATCAAGGTTATATCCAGGTATGACTTGATCACATGATATTACAGTGTACATAACAAAAATACTAAGCAATTCATTTAACTCCAGCTATCCATACTAAATTCCTTCTGTAAAGGAAACAGTTCTTTGTAATATCTAAAACTGAGCTTAAAGTTCTGCTTCAACAATCACATCAAGGGTAGAACCTGATTATATGTGTTATACTGTGTAGTTGTAAACTGAGCCTAGACTCCTACATAAGGAATATTAGCTGAATTTCTTTTCTTTTCTTTCCCTTTTTGTTTTTGTCGGTCATGGGGCCTGAACTATGGGCCTGGGCACTCTCCCTCAACTCTTTAGGTCAAGGTTAGTACTCTACAACTTGAGCTACAGTGCTGGTTTTTTCTGCTTAGGTGGTTCTGAGGAATTGAACCCAGGGCCTCATGAATGCAAGGCAAGCACTCTACCACTGAGCACCTTCCCAGGGAAGCCCTTAGCTATATTTCTGAGTACTCATCAGTACCAGACATATTCCAAGTGTTCTATGTGTACAGATTGAGCATTGCCTAATTTGAATATCAAAACTTCAAAATATGTAAATATGAAACATCTGACATAAATAGAAAAATCCCATGAGCATGTGACTTTATGTAATGAGTACAGTTAAAATGCAGGTATGCTAAAAATATTTTATGAAATTACCCTCAAGTTGTCACTATACAGTTTATATAAAACATAAATTTATTTTGTGTTTAGACTTGGAAACCAGTACAAATATTTCATTGTGTATGTAAAAATATTCCAAGGTCTAGAGAAATCCAAAATATCAATCATTTCTGGTCCCAAGCATTTTGAACAGGATGTTGAACCTGTATTATCTCTTTGCTGATAATCCTTTAAAGTGGTAATACTCTATTGTCATTTTAAGGATAATAAAAGTAATACATAGCAATGTCATCCAAACAGTATATGGTAGAATCAGAATTTGAACCCAGGCAATCTGGGTCCAGAGCCTATGTTCTTTTTTTTTTTTTGGGGGGGGGGGGCGGAGGCAAGCACTCTACCTCTTGAACCACAGGGCCACTTCTGGTTTTTTGGTGGTTTATTGGAGATGAGAGTCTCATGGAATTTCCTGCCCAAGCTAGCTTTGAACCACTATCCTCTGATCTTAGCCTCCTGAGTAGGTAAGATTACAGGCATGAGCCACCAGCACCTGGCTAACGGCCAATGTTCTTTATCACTGCTGTACAATTGCCAAAGGCCTTGTGACTACCAATATAAGACCAATAAAGGACTATTACTAGAGTAAGAATATGCCTTGTCACCTGTTTATCATACTTCTCCTATTATTGTTTTCATTAATAGGAGTTAATGGCAGAAGGCAGGTCAGACTTTAGGAATTCAGTGTTGTTGGATTTTTATCAAGCTATTATTTTACTTTTTTTGTTCGTTGGGCCTAGGATCTTATGATAATGACTGAAGCTTAATTTTTTTTCTATTTTTTTTCTTTGTCTCTTTTGAGATAGAGAGGGAATTTGCAGTTTGGATTGTTTTATCCTTTGTTTGTTAAATAGTTGTCTTCACAAATTAGTCTCAGTTATACTGACTTAATTTTTCCCACTTTTTCATGGCTTTCACTTGAATCCTGAATTGTTAATTTTCCATTGAGGTACAGCAGTCATATTTATTGTAAAGTAATAAATTTTCACAATTTTTTTTCTTTTATAGGTTACAGACTTTGGGTTTGCCAAAAGAGTTAAAGGTAGAACTTGGACATTATGTGGCACTCCAGAATATTTGGCTCCAGAAATAATCCTCAGCAAGGTATATTCCTAATATTCATATATGGGAAATAACAATATGAGACTTTGGTTAAAAAAAGTTTATTTTTCTAAATAGTATGTATTTTTATTTGATCTAAATTGTAATTTTAAGCATATTTGTTCATTATTTCTAAATAATTATCTATATTCTACTAGTAGTCCCCTATCTTCTGTCAGTTTTAACTCTGGATCTTAGAGAATTTAAGTGAATAAATTTAACTCTAGTTCCATGCCTTGAAACCAAAATCATAGTCTTCATAATTATTCCCAGTAACTGGAGGTGGAGAAGGCTTATTCCGCCTATCTCTTTAAAAGATCCATAGACATGCTATGGATCAATTGTCAGTTCTTCCTTTTTCAAATTTATCACTTAAATAAAAGGAATATATGAAAATTATTTTAATTCTATGTTAAATATAATGAATAGATTCAGTGTTATTGAAAGAAATTCTATTTCTGAATGACAAAATATAGGAGAAACTATAACTATATTTAAAAGAATGTTTTTCTCCTTTCGTTTCCTTGCCAGCCCTTAATATAGAAGGGTAAAGAAACTCAAGCTAGAAAGAGCAGGTTAGCAGAAATTGAGCATAAAGGAGCAAGGAAATAAGAAGATATAAGAAATGCCTGATAGGTCATAAACAAATTCAAATTTGGCTACAAAAGTGTGAGACTATAAAAAAAAATAAAATATTCCTATTAGCTTTCCTCTTAATATTTCTCGTAATTTAAATCATATATAGTCTTTTTAGTGCTTTATAATCTATCATTTCTGTTAACACATTTCTTTAAATGCATTTAACAAATAATGTACCCACAAAAAAATAAGCACCAAAACACAATACTTTATATATTGTGAAAGTAGATGTTCATTGTATAAATTTTGAAGATGCAGAAACATTTCACCACCCAAAGTAGCATTTGGGCATATTTTTTTCTATGCCTGTTATCCTAGTTGAAATCTTAGTGCATTTATAGTTTTGTGTCTGGCTTTTTTTTGTATGCATAATATCAATAATGCATCCTTTTTAGTTTTGTGGTGCTAATCCTTGTATACAAACATATATAGCAGTTATTCATCTGTTATTGATTATTTTAGATTATCTTTTAGGTTTTTTTGGTGATTGTTTTTATGATTGGGGATTTGACTTAGTTTTATTTTTCTTTTTATGTTAGAAATCACTGCAATAAAACATCTCTGTGCTTAATTTTTTTTTCTGTATTTTACATTATTTCCTTAGGATAGATTCCCCAAGTGCAATTACTAGGTTAAGAGCATGAACATTTTTAAGGCTCTTCATGTATATTGCCAAGCTGCTCTCCAAAAAGATAGTACCATTTTAATTCTTACCAGTAGTGTAAGATAGTATCTATTTTACTACCTCCTTTCCAGCACAGATCATTATCATTTTAAAAATATTTACTAGGGGTTGGACGCATGATTCAGTGGGTAGAGCTCTAGCCAATGAGTAAAGCTTCAGGTACTGAGTTTGAGTCCCAATCTCAGGCTTAAAAAAAAAAAGAAAAAATATTTACTAGCTTAATGGGAAATAAATGATGTCATTGTTCTTATATTCATATTATTATTATTATTATATATTTTTAATGCTTAGTAGCCATTTAGTATTTCTTTGTATGTGTATAAATTGTCTATATTCTTTGCATATTATTTATGGCTTATTGATTTCTTTAAGTTCTCTATACCTATGATATTTACTTTTATCTGACATTTACTATAAACATTAGCATAGAATTTATAACAGAAATGAAAGAGTTAAACAAAATCAATGCCTAATTCTATTAGTAAAGTTCTTTCTATGATAGTATTTCTTCCTTTAATAAAATACAAAATTAAGAAAAAAGATAAAAAGGAAATTTCTACATTATGTTATTGTATTTTTGTTAATATCTTGGAAAACTAAGTCATTTGTAAAGCTAATATTCTGACAAAAAGGTAGAATGTGAGGAGTAGTGATACTGATCCGAGAGCCTGTTCAAAGACAGAATAGAAGATCTGGGAAGAACTAAACTTCTTTCTTTCCATGATCAGATAATTGCTAGTTCTACTTTTCCCATAATTTTGGGGGCTAATTGATACAGATCATAGTTGATAGCAAACTTTGTTGAAATATATAAATGTTATTATTTATGAGCTTATAAATACTTCTGTGTGTGAATTCTAGTAAGCTTGATGTTAACAGCAAGTATATTCTTTTCATTATTCCCTTTGTACATGATATACCTTTCCATTTGTTATACACCTCTCAAAACCCTGAGTTCATTTTCTTTCCTGAATATATTTTAGAGTTGAATAGAACAGTATAGAGCAAAAGTATACTTTATATTTCTCAAAATGCTGTGATGTACATGTGATTATCCGTGCTATATTCACAGTCCTAATTCCAAGAGTGTATAATATTTTAAAGTCAATTTTGTTATTTACTATTTCAGTACACTATTTTGTTTCAAAACATTAAACCTTTCTAGATTTGCTCCTGGAAACCTGATCTTAAGATGATGGGCCTATAATAAGCCTTAAAAGACAAATTGGTTTATGTCCCTTTCTGTTGTTGAGCAACAGTTATCACAATAAAGTAGAAGACATTTTATTGTCAATAATATTCTTCATGATTTTAGGAAGAGGAATTAGTAATTCTTTCCAATACCCAATTTCAATATCTAGAATTCTCCCTTTAGTGGGCTGGGAAGGTGGCTCAGTGGTAGAGCGCTTGCCTTGCATGCATGAGGCCCTGGGTTCGATTTCTCAGCACCACATAAGCAAAAAGAAAAAAGCCGGAAGTGGCACTGTGTCTCAAGTGGTAGAGTGCTAGCCTTGAGCTGAAGAGCTGAGGGACAGCGCCCAGGCCCAGAGTTCAGGCCCCATGACCGGAAAGAAAAGAAAAGAAAAGAAAGAAAGAAAGGAAAGAAGGAAGGAAGGAAGGAAAAAAGGAAAAAAGGAAGGAAAGAATTCTCCCTTTCATGTAATCTAAATCTGACCTGATCTGTTTTTCTCCTTTTTAAAATCCTGTTCTTTATAGCTTGTTAGCAGTTTCCAGATCATTTTGAAATTACCAATAGCGTCTTTTTCCTCTAGTGATTTAAGTACTGATTGACTCTATGATTGGTTTGTCTCAGGGCTACAATAAAGCAGTGGACTGGTGGGCATTAGGAGTGCTAATCTATGAAATGGCAGCTGGCTACCCCCCATTCTTTGCAGACCAACCAATTCAGATTTACGAAAAGATTGTTTCTGGGAAGGTAAGTAATGCTGTTTACCACTTACTCACTTGTGTATCTTTTCCTGTTCCTTATTTCTGCATATGAATTTTAGGGCTTTTGGATTGAAACCACATAATATTATCTGACTGTTAATCCTACATTAGGGGAAAAATAGATATATTCAGTGTTAAAAAAAAAAAAAGAGCAGGTGTACCAACAAGCTAGCAAAGTATAGGTTACTTTTGTGTTTAATACTCATATTCTTTACAAAGCAAGGTGTCATTGTAACAATTCTCAATATTCTATTAAGTAAATAAAGATTAGCAGTTTTGTAGACATGGACTTGAAAAGTTTTAGAGGCTATTTTTGTGCCCTTTTTCTTTCAGTAGAGACTTCTGGTTTTAATTATGTCATATACCACAAAATAGAAGTAAACATGAAATAGGTAAGTCTTTTTACCATAGGAATTCATAGAACTGATTCTGTAGAATTGTTTGGGCTGATTTTGATTATAATGGCTATTGACTTTTAGTCAGTAGTTGGACCAAGAAGGATTTCATTGTGACATTTCCACCCATGTATATTGTATGCCATCAAATAAACCCCTGTGTCATTCTCCCTTCTAAAACAATTAGAACAGACGTCATTGCTCTATTTTTATATAGACAAAATATTTCAATCATGTTCATCTTCATTTACCTTCTCTATTTGCCCTCCCTACTCCTGTTGAATCTGCCTACCTCAAACAGAGCCTGTTTTACTTACCTGTTATTCAAGTTTTTTTTCAAGTGTATATTAATATATGTACTTCAGAAATACATGTATTTTAGTCAAAACAACATTTTTGTTTTCCCATCTCTACTCCTAACTCTCATTAATCAACAGCTTTTGCTGAGATGCTTTATGCCATGTAGTAAGTAATTTGAAACATTATTCTATGTCACAGTGTTTTGTTTAAGTTTCTGCATGAACTTCCTTTCTTTTGCATTTATAATTTCTAATTTTGTTTGTAGTCAGTCACCATTGACTTTATGTGCACTTGAGATATTTTTGGAAAGTACCACAGTTGATTTCAAGAAATGAGCCTGATTCTTCCTACCATGTAGCCTTTGATACACTCTCAGAGGAGGCTTAAGTACTGATGTAAAAGTATATAGGAAAGGACATTTTTCTTTTCTTGCATATGCTATACCTTTTAACCTTGTCACTTTTTTATTCTCCAAACATTTTTGTTAGCATATCCTAGCTGTCCAAGGGATTCCATACTTACTTACACTGGTCTCTTGATTAGACTGGCCCCTTCATCACTCTCGCCCCCTCTTCCTATAACGATTTTAGCAGGTCTCATTATCGGTGAGTCTCATCCTCTTTTTTTTTTTTTAGACCACATAGTCTCATTTAGAATATGACTGTGAAGTAGACGTTAATTTAGATATCACACTAACCTGAGATGTGATATAGACTTTTTGTGTTTTATGACCTTTTGAGTCACAAATAAGTCTAGTCACATCTCTACTTTTTTAAATATATATATATTTTTTTAGTGTGAAAATACCGTACAGAGGAGCCTAGATGGGCAAGGTAATGAGTACATTTCTTTTTTGTGTGTGTCGTATTATTTTTTTTTATTGTGAAAATACTGTACAGAGGGGTTACAGTTACATGGGCAAGGTACTGAGTACATTTCTTATCAAGCATTACAGCCGCCTCCTTTGTTTCCCCTTCCCATCCATTCCCATCCTCCCCCCCCCACCCAATCCTCCCCGCCCCCCCCCACCAAAGTTGTATAGTTCATTTTCAACATAACGACTTGTACATCTCATTGTTGCAATGGGTCCACCAGTATCCCTATTTTAAACGATTTGTTTTTCCCCTTCCCCTCCACAAATTATACCGACATGAAATACAGTGAAAGCAGGGGATATACTGTGGGGGAGGGAATGAATACATTTCTTATCAAGCATTGTTGCCTCCTCCTTTGCTTCCCCTTCCCATCCCTTCCCATCTCCCCCACACACACCCTCAAATCTCTACTTTTTATCTCACACAAATTCAAGTTCTTCATTTAATGTACAGTTGATCTCAGTATCCATGAATTTAAAATGTATAGTGTTAAATATTCACCAGTTACACTGTGTGGATTATATAAAGACATCATTCTGCCAGCATGCCAAATTAAATCATGGAAGTTGTATAGCTAAAAAAGAGGAAAAGACAGTTACTTATAAAATGTTGTCTAACCACTGACTTAGTAGCAATAGCTCAACAAAGTTCCATAGCTTGTTATGTAGTCTATAAGGATCACGGACTTTTTCTTGTATTGTGCTTCATGTTCTGTACAAAGTCTGATGTTAGGTCAGAATTCACAAATTAGGTCACTACTTAAAAACCTTATACCTCAATTATGTCATAAGTTAAAAGTAAATACCTCTTCAGATAAAATAAACTGCCATAAGTGTTGAAAGGTTTACACTGAAAAATGCAACACAGAAAGAAAATGCATTATTTCTTTTAAATAATTAAGTATCCCTGTTACATTTGTAGACCTCTGGATTTTAAGTTTCTCATCTTTTTCACTTAACAGAATATGAAAGTCATAGTAAAAGAACTTTTAATATGAACAAAATAAGACATTGAGAAAAGTTAAACAAGGCAGTGATTTATTTTTTAAGAATTTTAGAAATGAATGTTTACATTTCAAGTGAGACTAAAAGCTGAAAGTCATATAAAGAAATATGAGAAAACTAAAAATCAAGTTTTCTAACAAAGATGCTATCATAACTAAATGTACATTTAGTTAGGAAAAAATGCTTTAGTTTAAATGAATGGCTTCATCAATATTATGAATAGCTTCATTTTGACAATGATTCTAAGTGAAGAAAATTTATGTTTTTGAATGTTTTTATTTAATATCAAATTTTAATATTTTGAATCCAGTAATTTATATATAGCCTAAAATCATAACAGTTTAAACTTGATCTTAGGAAAATAATAATAATATTCTATCATATTATGGAATGATTATTTTTCTCTTGCTTTATTTAGAAATAAGACAGGTTATTTGGAATACTCTTGTTCAGTGCCAGATTTTTTTTCTCTGTGTTGAGTACAGCAATTTTCATGCCTCCCTCCTTTGTTCCATAAGAACACTTCCATATCTGTGTGATGTGACATATTGATCATATTCACACTCCCAATAAAACTGCTTGCTTTTGCACTCAGATCCAACCTGAAATGTTTCCCTATCCACATCACAAAACTAGTATCTCCCAAGTTAGTAATCAAAAGCCAAATTGAAAACTAACTAGTTTTTAATTTTCTTTAACTATTCAAGCCATTAAAATCTGATTTTGATTTAACATTTCTGGATCACATGTTTGAAATCTTAATGGTTCTAATTACATAATCTCTATAAATATATGCTTCAATTAGAATTATTTTTTCTGATATTTAAAAACAGTAGTACTTTATGTCAATTATATTTTTCATTCTGAAACCATGATATAAAAAATAATGGTATCTGGGGCTGGGAAGGTGGCTCAGTGGTAAAGCGCTTGCCTTGCTTGCCAGAGGCCCTGGGTTCGATTCCTCAGCATCACATAAGCAAAAAGAAAAAAGCCAGAAGTGGCGCTGTGGCTCAAGTGTTAGAGGGCTAGCCTTGAGCTGAAGAGCTGAGGGACAGTGCCCAGGCCCAGAGTTCAGGCCCCACGACTGGACCCCCCCCCAAAAAAATAATAATGGTATCTATTACTTATCAGAGTTAAACATTATTAAGTCATTCATTGACTCACTAAAATATATACATTTTAACATTATATTGCTAGGTATTGTGATTATTACAATATTTTAACTTGAGCTTTATTTTTAAATGCACAGAAAGATGATCAATCAGCTTGTTAGATTCTCTCCTCCACATATTTTGCCTTTAGAAAAACAGAGGAGGTGGTATTTAAATGTCAAATTATTCATGCCATATTAAGGCTTAGGTTTAAAAATGCATAGTTGACAGGAAAAATTTATAATCCTACACTAACTTTTCTCCTCCTAAGCAATGCATATTCTGAATTTCTGTACATAGTCTTTAGATTTCATGCTTTGATACCATATATTCTATGACAAGAAGCAGTTAAGGTTTCCACAGCAACTCTTATCTAGCTGGGAATATAAAAGTTAATATTATGTTCAAAAATGATACTTGCAATAAAGTAATCAGGTAATGTGGATACCATAGTTTCAGAGTCTTTGCTGTACACAATTCAAAAAATTCTTAGTTTCACCATATATAATGTAATTATTACTCTACTTTCAGTGAACACTAAAATTTTACAAGAAGACACTGCAAAAAGTATAGGGACATCAATGTTAAGTGTATATTGAATGATCAAGAGTTGGCTGATTTTTTTCTTCAGGGAAATCAGCATTTACATGAAGGGTAATAGTTTAGCAGTGAAATGGCCATTCCCTTCTGTGTGAAGAGTCCCAAGTCCATCTTCAAGACTGGAGCTTCACGGGCAGGACTTACAGGACTAGCATACAACTGGTAGTCACAGCTAAGATTTATTAAAGCCAAAGGATACAAACCAAAATCAGCACAGGGAAAAAGCAAGTAGAGTAGTCAAAGTGCAAACTTTCAGTAGCCCTCCCCAATGGGTGTACTTAATTCTTCTAGCAACCAATTATAAAACACTTGTGAAATGTTGCACACCAGTGAAAGTCATTAGACATTCAGGATCCAGTATTTTTATGCACCCTCTACCCAACAAACTAAAATTCCAGACTCCCAGAGTGAGCACACTGTTTGTCCTAACAACCCAGGGCTCAGTGAATCATGCTCTCTTTAAGGGAAGTTTCATGCAGTGTAAGGAACTAATACCATTCCATTTTCCAGATATGTACCAACTTGTAAGCAGTTCTTTTTTTTCCCATTTCTTGGAGTTTATTTTGATAAGCATCATTTTATATGGTCCTTTTTAAAATTTCACTGTCAAGGTGATGTACAGAGGGGTTCCAGTTACATATGTAAGGTAGTAAGTACATTTCTTGTCGCTTCTTGGCCTTTTGCCTAAGATTAAGTTTAGTATTTTTTTTCTTCTTCTTCAGTGTCTTTGTGTGTGTGTGTGTGTGTGTGTGTGTGTGTGTGTGTGTGTGTGTGTGTGTGTGTGTGTGTGTGTGAAAACCTGTACAGAGGGGTTACAATTACATGGGCAAGGTAATGAGTATATACATTTCTTATCAAGCATTGTAGCCTCCTCCTTCGTTTCCCCTTCCCATCCTTTCCCATCCCTCTCTCTCCCGCCAAAGTTGTAAAGTTCATTTTTCGACCTAACGACTTGTACATCTCATTGTTGCAATGGGTCCACCTGTATCCCTATTTAAACAATTTGTTTTTTTCCCTACCCTCCACAAATTATACCAACATCAAATACAGTAAAAACAGGGGTTATATCATGTCATGGGGGAGGGACATACAAAGCAACAAAGAAACTAGGCCTTCAGTCCTCATATTTTAACTCTTCTGTACATTGTGTTTCCTAAAGTCATACACATTTATAGAGACTACTTTATACATACTTTTATAAGATGCCATTGTTAATGCATTTTTTAGGAAATTTGAGAAGTCATTTTCATGAAAAAATGTGTATACACACACACCATTCTACTATCATAAAACCTAGAGTCTCAATAGCTATGTTCATATGACCATATAAAATGAAGCTAATCAAAATGAACTCCAAGATATGGAAACAAGAGGTTTTTTATTGTTATTGTTGTGGATGGTGTTGTTGTTTTTTAATGTACTGTATGGAGTTCTTTCTTTTTTTCTTTTTCCCTTTGGTTTATCCCCAGTAGTAACTATTTTTGATTCTGGTACCCTTCATCTCATATAACATTTATCTGATTTGGGGAATGATAGAGGAATAACAAAATGGTGAATTAAAGACAAAGGGTGATCCAATGCAGATGTTATACTCACAAGACACTGTGTTGGAAATGAACTTTACAACTTTGGGGGTGAGGGGTAGTGGGGCTTGGGAAAGTGGGAGAAAAACCAAGGTGTGGGTAATGATGTTTGACAAGAAATGTTTGACAAGAAATTACCTTACTTATTTAACTGTAACCCCTCTGTACAGCACCTTTACAACAAAATAAAATTAATTTTAAAACAAGCCTAGAGCCTTTTATAAAGCACCTGGTTGTGGCCATTTAAAATTTTTATTAAGATCTGCTTTGAGATAGCCCATTTTGGTGGTCTGATGGGCAAATGATTGCAGTATGACTCATTTTGTGGAGGGAGGAACTGAAGCTGGGTTATACTAGCACTCTGCAACCATTTAGGTTTGTTATATCTACTACTGTTTCTGCAGAGTAAGAGATTACAGATACTATTTATGATATCAGTATTTGTAAATATTTTAATGTCCCAGCTCCTTATTTTTATTTATATAATATAGGCTGGTTGAAGTTGCCCTGGGTTGGGTAAGGCAGAGTGGAGCTTGGCACTGTGTCTAGTGTTGTGCCGGGTGCCAGTAATGCCTATATTTCTAGCTTCTCTGGAGGCTGAGATCTGAGAATCACAGTTCAAAGCTAGCCTGGGTAAAAAAGATGTCTGAGAGACTTATATTTCCAACTGACCACAAAAGCCAGAAATGGAGAAAAATGAGGGAGGAGGTAACAATGTTTGACAAGAAGGTACTCACTACCTGTACATCACCATGACAATAAAATTAACTGTTTAAAAAAAAAACACAGAAATGGAGCTGTAGCATGTTATTGAGCTCTAGCTTTGAGCAAAAGAGCTCAGGCATAGCACCCAAGCCCTGAGTTCAAATCTCAATACCAGCATTTTTTGTTTTTTACTAATTTGCTATATAGATCGTTTGCTATTATTACAGATCTTTAAGAACTTATTTAGGGGGCTGGGAAGGTGGCTCAGTGATAGAGTGCTTGCCTTGCATGCATGAGGCCCTCGGTTCGATTCCTCAGCACCACATAAGCAGAAAAAAGCCGCAAGTGGGGCTATGGCTCAAGTGGTAGAGCACTAGCCTTGAGCTGAAGAGCTGAGGGACAGCACCCAGGCCCACAGTTCAGCCCCCAAGACCAACAACAACAACAACAAAAAAAGACCCAGTGTTTAAGTTCCAGTAACAGCATAAAATATAAATAAAAATAAGTTAATTGATTATTGCTTGTGTAAACCCTTAACTATTTAAGCCTGGTATAATTTGTCCTAAATGCATGAAAGATAATTATACTAGTTACACAATCTTTTTTCCCATCAATAATTATAGAACAGCAGCAAGAGTTTTGTATTCCATCCGACAAAGATTGACTTTATAATTTCTATAATTGAACTCAGTGTAAAAATATTTGATTTGGTCTTACTGCATTTCTAAAAGAAAAAAAGTCAATAAAACCAGTTAATGAGTTTAAATCATGGATATCATAACAGCATGAATTGGTTTGGTTTTTTTGGATGTAACTTTCTTTTAAATTTATAAATAATAAAATGGCATAAAACTGAAACGTATAAGACCTTGTAATTGATTCAAAAATCAGAAGAAATATTCTGTTTGGTTTGCTTATTTCTGAGTAAGATGTATATTACATAATGCAATCTGACAAAGTATTTTAAGGTAACAGCTGTATTCACAATGTAGTCCTTACAAAATAACATTATAGTTATCCATTTTCTCCTTTCCTCTATCAAACTTAAGACCTTAAGAAAAAATTAAATGATTTATTCAGTAAATTAACAGGTTGGAAATGATCCAACTAGAAAAGTGAAGCTTCCTATATATTCCAAGTGACACTTCTAATGTAGACTGTCTCTGAGTATTTTGGAAATAAATATAAACATAGATTACAGCCTTGCTGTCATCCAAGTATCTTCCTCAGTTCAAAAATTCTGTTTTGGATCATTACAATAATCTCATGGGAAGGTTGAAAAAATAAAAATAATTTGAATTAGTACCTGCAAGACAATAGGTATGATAATACAAGCCAGTTTCATAGCCATTAACCTAATTTGTTTTCCTACCTGCTGGACAGAACATACTAACATCATTTTAGAGTTGAGTGAACTGAGACTCTGAAAGGTATAAGGGCTTTTCTTAGATCACAGATCATGTATGTAATTAAAGTTGAGACTGAAAGCCAGGAATTCTTTATTCTAAAGAAGCCTAGCCACTGTAATCCTGGCTACTTGAGAAGCTAAGGTAGGTGGATCTCTTGAACCAGCAGTTTGAGGTCAGCTTAGCAACATAGGCATGTCTCCTGAGATAGAAAGAAAAGAGAGGATAAAAACTCATGAGGGAGGGGTTGGGAGAAAAGCCATAAAAGAAAGAGCTTGATAATCATTTTTGAGGTGCAAAGATATTCAGATTTATTTTATTTAACTCCTTCATTTTATGTGTTGATAAGCTAAGACTGTGAATTATCCCCAAAACAAAAGGTAGTTTGCCAGAAAGCAAGAAATAGTTCACTGGTTCCTTCATTATCCTTTTACTTGGCTTCAGTTCACAGTCCTGTTTTTTTCCTGCATTTCTGCCCTTTCCTTGTCAATCTAATTGGCTGATCTACTTTTTCTATTAGTAGTCTCATCCAGCCTCATCTTTAAATGACAGCTCACAATTTTCAAATTGATTTTTTGCAATTCATACCTAACTTCTGTTTTCAATTTTCTACTTACTATCTTTTCTAAGATGTTTAATAAGTATGTTAAATATATAGACTTTCTAAAACTTAACATACTTATTTGCCCTTAATTTAGTTTTTAACTATTGTCAGACTAAGACATACTGGTTTTGCACTATTAATAAGCTTCTAATTCTTTTACTCTTAAATATGACCCTAGGATTTTAACATTATACATTGAAAACTGGGAAGAAGGTATAAAATTCACACAGAGCTGGGTCGGAAACTTCTCACACGCAAAGTAGGCTTACTTTATGCTAGAGGTAAAGAATGGCCCAAATAAATATGTTTGCAATTTTGTACATAGCAAAAAAAAAAAAAAAAAGGGAAAGCAAGCTTTGAGATGCTGCCCATTTTGTGGCTATAAACTTAACAACTTCTTTGAAGAGAATGTGAACTTTCAATGTTAAGGAAATAAAATTTTGGAAACTTAAAAAAAAAACTATTACATCCACCCTTAGTCAACCTCAGGTGATAGCAATTCCATCCTTTTAACTGGTCAGGTCAAACTATACTGGCGTCCTCACCCACATCTGATTCACAGAAGAACTGTTTCGCCTCAACTTTTAGGATATGTATAGAATTCAGCCACTGTTTATAACCTCCACTGCTACTACAATCATGAGTCTCTAGAATGATTCTTTAAAAGGTGTTATTAGTTCCTGTTACTCCTTTTAAAGCTTTATACTTTGGGAGTTGGAGTGTTAGCTGAATGGCATAGCACATGCTTAACATGCTTGGGGCCCTAGGTTCAATCCCCAACACCAAAAACAAATCAAACCTTACATTGATTCCCCATTTTCTCTTTCTCGGTAGAAAGAAACTGAGAAAGCTGGGATCTTCATGTTCTTTATTTATGAATATCCCAAGCACATCATTGCCTAGGTCATAGTAGGTATTCAAACTGAATTTGTATTCATGTATTCATTAACTATTTGTTAAGCCCAACATATGTACAAGACCATAAGCATGCTGCAGAGATCATAAATCAGATGTGTTTCTGCCTTCATGAAGTAGACTCTGTCTTCTGTGTCCTTCCTCATTAGTTCTGATTCACTAGGGCTTCTGTGGATTTTAAACATCACAGAATTTTGGTATATACCCTTTATTGCCAGTTTATTCTATAGATTTACACTTCCCTAGAGAAACAGATTTAGTCTCAATAGATCATTAGGAAATTCAGAAACATGGGGAAAACAGACCAAGAGAAGCACTGTAGGAAATGTTTGTTGTCCTGCATAAACACAACTTTTGTGTTAAACAAACACATTTTTCATGTTAAGTGATTCTAGTTTCTAATAACATTAGCTCTCAAATTAATGGTTTAATGGAGTGAAACTCTTTTTCCTTCCTATATCTGGTCCTTTACAACTACCTACTCGAACATTATTCTAACACAGCCTCCCAGAAAGCTCATAAATATAGAAGTCAGGAAGATTCAGTTATTTTCCAACAATTCCTCAGAGTTGGTAGCCTCACTGGAGTTCAGGTTCCTTCCTTATATGAAAGTTTAGTGATATGTGCTTCATATTCTATGAGTTCATATTCTATTATAGGTATAACTGATAATGATAAAAAACAATACTCTTCTTGATATAGTTTTGAAGGAAAAGTTATTAATTCTTAATAGCATATAAATTGTTAGTATCTCCAAGTTAGTATACTATAAATAAAGGTCTTACACAATTCTGTTTAGATATTTCCTGGTTTTTTCTTATTGCAGTTTAGTGAGTCAACATGGCTCTTTAGAGACTCTTTATGACATTTCATATTACATTTTAAAACAACCATGAAAATATTCTCACAATGACTCACTATTTCCCTTCCAATATAAGGTATGAGAAATACCATTAACATGGGCCATTGTGAGAATGTATGCCCCCTCTCAGAGGAGGGTGTGATGGAGCACTGTGAAGATGTGTATATCTTGAAAAGGTTCTTGTGACTTGGATTTCAGCCATCACAAACTACCACCACTTCCTATTTGAGAATCACTGTTCTGAAAATAAAAAAGACATATCCACCCACACATACATATTCATCATTCAGCCTAACTTGAGTTCATCATTTTATTTGCAATTTGAAATAAAGAATTATATATTATATATTTAAGAACTATATATATAAGAATGATGTATGTATATATTCATATAGAATTATATGTATACATGTACATATACACATACATTATATTATGTATATTATATACAAATGTGTGCAATATATACCATAATGGTATATTATGTATATTATATAATTATGTATACTATATATTATATATTATATGCATATAACTCTTTGGGCTTGAACTCAGAGCACTGTCTTTGAGCTTTTTTTTGCTCTAGGCTACTACTCTTCCACTTGAGCCACATCTCTACTTTCCGATTTTTGGTAGTTTATTGGAATAAGAATCTCACAGACTTTCCTGTTAAGGCTGGCTTTGATCTGTGATCCTCAGATCTTAGTCTCCTGAGTAGCTAGGATTACAGGTGTGAACCACCAGCACAAGGCAATGAGTATATTTCTTTTTGGCCATCACCCCTTTGCTTTCTACCCCGTTTTTCCCTCCCATCCTCATCTACAAGATGTATAGTTCAAGTTGTATAATGTTACTGAACCAGGGGATCTCCTTTGAAGATGGATACATCTAGCCCTTGGGAAAGTTCTTTACATGTACATTTAGATTTAGTTTTTAGGGATGGGTCTGTTCTTAAGAGGAGTTCATGACTAAAACAAGGCCCTGGGATCAGTTTGAGTTTGTTTATTCATTCAAATAATTCTCATTCCTTAAGACTACAGTAGGCACTTTAATGCATAGAGAAGATCAGCACTAAGTATTTTGGCTTGATGAATGATCTTTTAACTTTAACAAATGTAGTGAGCCTTAGAGTGTGTGCTTCATGAATGCTGTATTTGCACAGGTCCGATTCCCATCCCACTTCAGTTCGGATCTCAAGGACCTTCTCAGGAACCTGCTCCAGGTAGATTTGACCAAGCGATTTGGAAATCTAAAGAATGGTGTGAGTGATATAAAGACTCACAAGTGGTTTGCCACAACAGATTGGATTGCTATTTACCAGAGAAAGGTGAGTCTGTCCTTTTTATTTTAACTTAAAAGCTTTTTAAAAGTTGGGATTGAAATTGTATGTACTAAAGATAGACAGCACATGGTTTAAATTATTTTATCTCTTTGCAAGATTCGAAGTACCTTACAACCCACAACAACAACAAAATAATAATAATAATTTTCTCTCAGGTAAAGGAGAAGGCCTGTGTTCTTGACCATTAATTTGAAAAGTTCCCATTAAATTTTTCTTAACCATGCCCCATACCACTCATAGTATCAGAAGGGTTTGCATTTTAAAATTGATGTAAAGCCACATTACAAAAAAAATACATAAACAAATACAGTCTCTGACCCAGAATCAGCACCCACCAATTAAATCCAGCTACAACTTTTAATTACTTTAATTTGACTTCTGGAGACATTTTTTAGCCTTTATTTTGACCACTCTGTGGGCATTTATCAGGGTTCTAATTGGTTTTTTCTTAGAGCCTTTGACTACATAGTTTTTATTATCTTTAGTTCTACAAAGGAATTGCCATTTAACAAGGCAGGTTTTTTTTTTAATCTAGTGTATCCCAAAGACTACTTTTTCCCACATCATGCCTAGTAGAATTTTTTTCTTTTGCTTTCAGTGAATGAGTTTTCAAGTTTGTGTATCTGCTGAGTTCTCATTAATCCTTTCAGAATTAACTTAAATAGCATCTCTACTGGAATATTTTCTTGGAGGCATATTCTTTCTTCATATTCTAGATACTACCATTTTAAGATACTTCACTGAGAAGAGGAAGTGTTTTTTAAATTCTCTTTAGGTAATTATACAAAAGGGATTCAATTCAACATGTCAGTTTATGAGTACAATACATCTTGATCAATGTCATTTATTTCATCAGGGAACAATGTTTCATTGGAACATTTTTATATTTCTATCATCTTGGCAAGAGCCACCATGTTCGCTAAGTTAGTTGCACATTTATTTGTCTTTGTTCAGATACAACTTTTCCTTTATCCGTTTGTAGTAGAAATGGAAAATGTAATGCTTTGTGAGAAGTCAAACCTAATTATCTGAAACTATTACATTTTATCTTTTAGTAATTATTTACTTTGTATTTCTTCAAATATCTGGGAAATGCCTGTCTTTGCTAGGTAGTCAGAATTGTGCTGAGAATGCTACGATGAACGAAAGCTGGCTTCCTTCTTCCCCACATGAAGCTGCTAGTTTCAGAGATGGGGAAATCAATCAGATGGTCGTCTAAATTCCCTGTAAAGGGAATACAGATGAAGTAACTTTGCACTTGAGATTTTTAGATTTTCTTTGTCTGCTTTCTTGATACAAGGATTCTTACATGTTAGAAATTCATGCAGCTTGAAAGCTTGAATGTAAATATAAAATAAGTAGCATTATTACACCATCATAATAAAACAAGGAGAACCCCTCACTGAACAGTAGCGAATTTAAGAGAGACTACCTTCTTTCTTATTGACCAAGCCAGCACTATCAAAGCTGTAGTAAGTAGTATGCTAAGTATAGTTATCTCAACCTGTTAATAAACTGAGAAACAGGAAAACATTTTGTTGTGCTGATTACCTTTATCTTACCTTTTGCTTCATAAATGCCAAGGTAAAAATAACTTGTATGAAGTATTTTTATATTGAATGTATTTAAATTATTTTTCTATTTTTTAAATAAAATCTAAACTCCTAATGTTTTAGAGATTTTGTAATACTTCATAATGCTATATAGCCATAAGGGTGAATTTTCCTTCAAGGAAAACATGTAGTTTGTTTTTTTTTGTTTTTTTGTTTGTTTGTTTTGGTGATGGGACTTGAACTCTGGGCCTGAATGCTGTCCCTCAGCTCTTCAGCTCAGGGCTACCTCTCTACCACTTGAGTCACTGCGCCACTTCCAAAAACATGTAATTTTTATTAGTAAAATTAATTTATATTTTGGAAAGCCTATAAAAGCAAAGAAACAAAAGAGTTTTTAAAATGTAGGATACAGAAAATATAACAAGACTAAACAACATGAAGGAAGGATCCAGAAATTATTAAGTTCAAAAGTTCATAAGGCATTCCATGTGTTTATATTTTTTCTAAATGTTAAGACCTTAGGGTAACATCTCATTCTAGACAGTTGCACAGTCCCATGAACTAGGGGTTACCATTTTCTCCATTGTACTGATAAGGAAATCAGCTCAGATAGGTTAATTTTGACATAAATGGACAACTACCATATAACAGTTGACCTAGGGACAAACAATACCAAGATCATATTGCCTTTCAAAGTCCTCCTAACATTATTATTCAAATGAATCTGCAAACCACCGACCAACTCATTGTTTCCTACATTTTATTTATCATCTATTAAACGTTGATGCTTTGAGTATTTATGAAGGAGGAAGGCTGTCAAAAGACAGCAAAGAGAGTACATTAATTTGGGGATGTGTTCTAAGTCTCAGATCAACAAACCATTGTAGTGTGATCTCAAACCATTTAAGCTTTATAAGGTCAGTTTTATCCTTAAAGTTTAGATCAAAATAGAGAGTGCCAAAGGAAGAATACTTTGTTCAGAAAGATTAGATAAATTGGTTCTGGCTCAATTTTCGTTTCTGGTTGTGTTTCATATACTGAGCTAATTTATTAAGTATATTAACTTTTGAGTCATTATTGTTCTACCATCCAGATAGGACCTTTACTATATTAGGCATTAGGTATACATCTTTTCATTCATTATCCTCTGCTTTCCATCACCACATTAATCACTGAAAACCTTGTTACTCTCCTCCACACTCCTTTCCTTCCTGTTTCAGGCCCATATAGCACAATTTCTACTTCCTGTGATGTTCCATTCAGGTGACTTACTGCCATGTCACCTAATCATATTAAAAGAATTTACTCTACCCTAGGTATATCAGGTTTGAGCTTTTTCAAAAACTATCTTGTATTTTTTTTTCAGTGATCATTAGCAATTATCCCTCAGAACTTAGTAAATAATTCTTATTTGGTCTCTTACTGATACTAAATTGTTACATACTTTGATCTGTTTCTAGACTTTATTTTGAGTACTTTTAGTTGGTTGTTTTATATTATGGCATTTTATGTAATTTTTAATGTGCCTTAATATTATATGAGTTAGTTCTTTTCTTTGTCTTTTCCCTGCATTATGCCCATTACTGTACAGGCAATTTCATAAATATAAGTATTAATAGATATTAAATATTTATAAATGTAAATAATAGTACATTATTGTTTCTAGAAAATCATCCTTACCCCATGTAATTTTTCCTTTTTTAGAATATTA
Organism: Dipodomys merriami; assembly: GCF_024711535.1. Classification (NCBI taxonomy): domain Eukaryota; kingdom Metazoa; phylum Chordata; class Mammalia; order Rodentia; family Heteromyidae; genus Dipodomys; species Dipodomys merriami. The sequence continues at coordinate 13,804,772 of NW_027206290.1, forward strand.
GACTTGCCAATGATTTATATTGCTTAGGGGAATTTTAATCAGGGTTATAGTTAAGTTGAACATTAGGAAAAAGCCTGAGTCTTGAGAATTTACCATAATGAGCATATTATGCTTCTGCATTTTCTTGAATGTTTTCTGACATTCAGTAAAGTTTTATATTACCCTCTCTCATACAGTTGCAACTTTAAAAATTATTTTATTTCTTGGTAGGTTAACAGTTTACTACCTAGAATAAGCAGAACCTCCTGGGAAATATATATAAATTCTAAATGAGCAGTAGCAGTTCAGTTGTACCCATTTTAAGAATAGTTTTGAATGTAGGCATTTTATTCAATTAACTTTATGTAAAAAACGAGCTATAGCATAGCTTGAGGGGAGGGCCTGAAGGGGGGAAGTAAGGGAGAATGAAGGAATGGCTAGCCATTTAACCAAGAAGCATTGTACTCATAATCTGACAGGGAATTGTTACACCTTTGTACTGCAGTAACAACAGCAGCATAATAATAATTAATAAAGAAAATTAATAATTAATAAAGAATAAAGCCAGGTGGCAGTGACACATTCCTCTAATGCTAGCTACTCAATAAGCTGAGATCTGATCTGAGAGTTGAAGTTCAAAGCCAACCCAGGCGGTAAAATCTGTGAGACCTTTATCTCCAGTTAACCACCAAAAAAAAAAAACAGAAATGAGGCTGTGGTTCAAATGGAAGAACTCCAGTCTTGAATTAAAAAGCTAAAGGACAGGGACTGGGAAGGTGGCTCAGTGCTAGAGTGCTTGCCTTGCATGTATGAGGCCCTGGGTTCAATTCCTCAATGCCACATAAGCAGAAAAAGCCCGAAGTGGCACTGTGGCTCAAGTGGTAGAGTGCTAGCCTTGAGCTGAAGAGCTGAGGGACAGCACCCAGGGCCTGAGTTCAAACCCCAGTACTGGCACAAGATAGATGATGGATAGATGGATGAATGGAATGAACTAGATCTGTAAACATTAATTATCCTAGAAATTTCTAAAATATTTCATTGACTTGCTGCAGTTCCTGAATGAAAATATTAGATTATTTGCAAATCTACTGTGTATTTCTTCTTCTAGTAGTATCATACCTACGGATTTCATGGCACTTAAAGATGCCACCATGTAGTCACAGTGGGCATTTCTCTTTCTTAGTATTTGGAAGCAAGCTTGACTTGCTCTCTGTGTCAATTACAGGTTGAAGCTCCATTCATACCAAAGTTCAGAGGCTCTGGAGATACCAGCAACTTTGACGACTATGAAGAAGAAGATATTCGTGTCTCTATTACAGAAAAATGTGCAAAAGAATTTTGTGAATTTTAGAGGAACAAGACGCCATCAGAGCTCACAGTCAGCCTTTGCACTCTGTTGAGGTATCAGGTGGAGCTGCGAGCGTCCTTGTTGAAGCAGTTACCTAGTTCCTTCATTCCAGCAACCGAGTGAGGTCTTTATGCCATCATCCGTGTGCACTCTGCATCCACCTGTGTAACCAGGCACCTCTCCGTGAGCATTGCCTGTGCCACCACACAGGCAGACCACTTTCCTATTTTTTCAGTTGTCTTTCTCCCCACTCCTCCATCATTTCTTTCTCCTCATTTCTTTCTCTGAACAGTGCTGCATTTTATTTTGTTGTGTTTTAGATGAGCAGTGTTACGGCTCTGTGATATTTGAAAGGAAGGATAAATGCTTTCAGTAGTTTGGGGGAATATTTGTGTTATCCAATGGCTTGAAGATAAACCTAATAATTATTTTTCACTGAGTCGCTCAGACTCAGTTTTGCCAAAACTCTTAAATAATTTTCAAAGATAGAATGTTTTATCACCAAGGAAATTTACTCAACTTAAGACAATAACTTGCTTTGGAATTCTCTATCTGACCAAGTTAAAATTGCTATTCCCAGAAATGTAGAATTCTCTAGACCCAAAGGCTTGGCTTCTTAACTCCTCATCCCTTTGAGTAATTGCAGGACCATATAGCAAAGTCTCACTGGTTGGGAACAATGAGTGGTGTGGATCCCCACCTAGCCTGTCTCCCTTGCTAGCAGCATGTTTGTGGGTAGGAGAGAGGTACAGTGAAGGTTTCTGAACCTTAACTTTCTCATGGGGTTTTAGCCAGTATTTTCATAGAACATGATGGATAAGAGTGATAGATTTTAAAGTTTCTCAAATAGTACTCATTGTAAATTTTTTAAAGGAAAAGAAGCAAACTACAAGAAACATTGGTTTGATAAATACTTTGCTAAGTCAAACAAATGACTTGTTCTTGCAATCAATATAGAGGTACTCTTATTTAAGTGAGGTTTATTTTGTTTGTGTTGTTTTGTAACAGTTATAAACAAAGGAAGTTGCTATCTGCTTGTTATTCTGGTGTATTATATTTATAAGCCTAAATCAGGAGCACTGTTGCAACTTCTTCTTTTATCCCCCTGCCTCAGCAGTGAGGACAGGGGAGAAGGTTTATAAAACTGCCACATTTGTATTTTAATTTTGAGGTGTGATATTTTTAGGTATGTCCTAATTTCTAATCTCTTTTCTCTAGGTAAACAGAATGTATGATCATGCAGATACAATTTTAGTATTTGAGTTTACTTTTTTATACATTTTTGCCAACTGATTTAACAATGTTGCTGTCATGCGGAAATTTCAAGCACTTTTGCACATTTAGTTCAGTGTTTGTTGGGACTCCATGCTTAACTAAATTTTTTTTACTATTTTTTTCTTGGCTTTTAATTTTTCCCAGCTGATTTTATCTCTGTGTCTCAGTGACCTATCTTTTAGCAACACACCAAAATACTTTTAAATAAGCTGCATTCATTTTTTGATCAATTTACATACAAACAAGATGAATTGTTTCTGGTCAAATCGACCCTATTGTATATAATCATTCTATTTGCTTCCTTATTGGTGCAGGTAGGTCGCTGGCACTGTCTGTTCATCTGTACCACCCTTTATAACACCTTGAAATCATTGTCTATTCTTTCCTCCAGTCTGTATGTCTTTTGGTTGTCAAATGTTTCTGCATGGTAATGTCATATAAAGGCTAATAGTGATTTCAGTTGGTCCTCCTATATTTAAAATGTGCAAGAAAAATTTGAAATACTCCGCTATAGCAAGTTTCATGTAACAAAGACATGTCATCATGTTAATAAATTTAAAATAACATTTGTATAAAGAAACTTAATATTTTGTATTTCATTTCAACCCAAGAATGTGCTGATCCTTGTATGCTCTATGTATGCTACAAATTCTATGGTAGCTTTATTGTATATTACTATAAGATTATTTCAATAAATCATGGGGATGACAATTTGATTATTACAATTCAGTTTTCGGGAATTGAAAAGGTTTCTATGAATTCTAAAATTATTTTTTTCTATGAAATTACTAATGCCCAACTATCAAAACTACCCAGGTAGATCACCTTTAGGCATACCTTGGTTTTGAAGGCTATTCAGCCATTCCATTTTACTCTCTATTTTAAGAACATCAGCAAGCTGTCATCTATGTCAAAGGAATCTATTTCTGACTAATCAAGTACACTAAATTAGATTGTAGAAGCATATCAAATTCTCATTTTCAGCCACAGTGTAGCCAAGAACAAGATAAAAACTTGCATAAGAAATTAGTGGCAAAAAAAAACACACACAACAGTATTTAACCTCAAATTTAAATAAAGGAAACAGAATAAATTAGTTTTGGCACAGCAAATATTTAAGAGATGGTATTGTATGGGGAAAAGCCCTAGACTGACAGTCAAGTCTGCATAATTCAAGAGTTGGATTAGATATTGCCAGGGTCTTTTCTAACTTCGACATGTTATGAAAAGATTCTGTTTTTATCTCCTATTTAGAAGGACTATCCTGCTTAAAAGACCTCAGTAAGGTAGTAAATTGGGGAAAATCTTATCTCTGGTAGTGTTCTTACAAATCCTTGATTACCATGAGAACCCTTGTCTGTCTTGATTCCTTACTCAGTCAGTTTCTAAATACACAGTTGATATCAAACTGTCAACCTACCAAAAATGATACTGTGGCTTATGGGTATAACCGTCTTCTTGGTATGTTCTTGTGCTGACTGCCCACTGGCCTGAAAATACTTGTTTTAAACCTGAAAATAAATCATTTTTCTTTCCCACTGATTTACTTTTTTTCTGCTTGTTGTAAGAATCAAATGATGTATGTGAAAGCACCTTGTAAACTGTAAGCTGTTAATGTAAAATTATAAAGGTGTGTGCTATTTCATTAATCACTTTGTTTAGAATGAGTTTCCTATGCACTACTATAGCTAGGAAATGCTGAAAACAACTGTGTTTTTTAATTAAATAACTGCAAAATTAAAGTATCTTCAAAGGATAAAACAATGGAGTCTTGAGTTCTATTTGATGCTCTTATGTCCAGATTTAAACAATGAATGTTTATAAATTGTATGTATTTGGGTTGGTACATTAGTCAGAGAAGCAGTGTAACATTGCAGTATAATATTGCCCAATCTACTCAACCTATATCTTCACTGAGAAACTGCTAGGAGCATTCATTGGCTTCTAAAAGGAATTTGTCCAGCCTCATTTTTTATATTAGTTTAAAGTATTCCTACCACATAGGTGCATGTATTTATGAGACTGATGCCTCCCTCACGAGCCCTCACCCTTCTGCTGTAACAACTGTTCATCTGTGCTGTTTTCCTTCAGGAGCACCTCTGAACTGCCCAGTACCTCTTTTCATTATGGTCAGGTTGATGGGTGTGTACTTCTATAGTCCTTTACATCAAGAAGTAATTATTTTTACATAATGATTGTAATAGCTTACCATTTTGTTTGATCGTTACTGTAAACATAAATATGGGTGCAGTTTTGTAAGGTGATGCTTACTCTTTGTATACCAGCACTTGCTTTATTCTAGCCTTATCGAACCTTAATATAAATTCCAATTTCTCATTGCCTTATAAAATCAATGACAAAAATATGAGCATGCCTTTACTCTATATTTATTATCATTTGAAATTCATTTAATAATGAGTTTTCCCTTGTGCACAAATATTGGATGTGAAGTTAAATACTTATTTACATTTTAGCCTTTCTACTGGTTTTATTTCCTCTGCTTATTCATTGGCCATTGTGCCCATTGTTAGAAGCTAAGTAGATTTTGTTACGAGTAAAATTCATATGTTGCGGGCCAGATGTGAGCCATGCTTGTAATCCCAACCATATGGGAGGCAAAGATTAGGAAGAGTGTAGTTCAAGGCCAGCCTGGGCAAAAAATAAATGAATAAAAGTGAAACCTCATGTCAACAACAGAAAAAAAAAAAAAAAAAAAGTTAGGCCTCGTGGTTCATGCCTGTCATCTCAGCTTTGTAAGAGGCATATCTAGAAGAATCACAGTCCAGGTCAGCTGGACAAAACATAGCACATCGCTGGAAATAGCAAAACCAAATGTGCAGAGAGTGTGGCTCAAGTGTCAGAGGCCTAGCAAGCTAGGGGCCCTGACTGCCAACCCTAGTACTGCAATTTTTTTAAAAGTCATATTGACATAGTATTCCCCAGTGCCTCTGAATTTAATGGTAATTGGAGGAAAAGCTTTAGGGAGGTAAGTAAGTTAAAAGTGTGGATGATGTCAAATTCCAATATGACTAGTGTTTTTATTGGGATATAAGAAGACCATCTGATGTCATGGGGAAGATGGCCCTCAGTAAGCCAAGAAAAAAGCTGTCAGAAGAAACCAGCTATGCAAAGATCCTGAGCTGTCCAGCCTCAGAACTGTGAGAGAAAAAAGAGAGAGAGATTGCTTCTAAAGCCATATTGTTTGTTGTGCTTTGTGTTTAATTTGTTGTTATGCCCTGTGGATGTTTTGTCTGTGTTTGGTTTTAGTAAACTAACACCCATAGGACTATGCATTCCTACAGTGAAAGGCTTATACTGATCTCCTTTAACATACTTTTCCTTTGGACAAAACTGAACAGACTCTGTGTGTGTGTGTGTGTGTGTGTGTGTGTGTGTGTGTGTGTGTGTGTGTGTGTGTGTGTGTGTGTGTGTGTCTTTGTGTGTGTGTGTGTGTCTTTATGTGTGTGTGTGTGTGTCTTTATGTGTGTGTGTGTGTGTGTGTGTGTGTGTGTGTGTGTGTGAGTGTGGTCAAAATATCTCAAATGTATCTGCTATCTTGTTTCCATTCTTTCATGCAATGGAAGCAGGAAGTGGTAGCTACTGACAGTGACAGTTGGAGAAATCATGAGTTACTCAAATTACTACTAACTACTGGAAAAACTTCCATCAAGCTGTCCTTTCAAACTAATACAAACCAAAAAGCAAGCACAGCATGGTTGTCTGTGCACCTGTTGGTTAATGTGATGCTAGCAGTGAACTGTCCAAAAGGTAGTGGGAATGGGAATAAACATCGACAGTTGTCTTCTGATTTTTCAGGGGTTAGTATGCTCACAGTAAACAGCTAAGGTATTAAGTTTTTATTACTGCCCTAAGTGGCTTAAACTACAATGAGTCATCTTACAGTATCACAGGTCTACCATTCAAAATGAGTTTCACTGGGTAAAAATGAGTCTTATCTGGAGTCTCTAAAGGAGACTTTTCCATCTTCAAGGGATCAACTTCTCTTCTTCACCTATAACGCCATGTCACCATTTTCAAAGCCAACAACATTGGGCTAAGTCCTCATGCTTTATCAATTATTTCTCCTGTGTTTAAAGACCCTTGTGATTAAATTAGGCCCACCTGGATAATCAAGACTTTATTAAGATCAGTTGATGAACAGCTGTAGCTCCATCTGATACCTTACTTCTTTACTTTTAACTTAACATATCCACAGGATCTGAAGAACTGAACATGGACATCTTAGAGGAGGGAGGCAGATGATGTTTTGCCTCCCACACTTAAGGTCACTTTAGGGGAAAATCTGTAATTTGAAATTCTGGAGTAGAAGTAGTCTCACAATCCAAAGAATACAAAGGTTTAAACAGATTTTCATCTCACAAGTACATTGTTTCAGAACCTAAAGAGTGCCCACATCAGGCCTGAATGCCTGCCTTTGGACTGACTCATTTCTCCTTCTCCTTTATCCTTTCCTGCATGAAACTCTCATAATACAATTGATATGTGGTAGAACAGCCAAAAAAAAAAGACATGTTTCTGTCCCTGCTCGAGACATTTCAAGTTAGTGAGAAGCTACCTCAGACCACCAGGCTGTGTTCCCCTCACCCATGTACCCAGAATCCCCTTCAAGCTCCCCATTGAGTCATGATGCTCTGTGGGAGATAATCCAGCCAGGGTAGACTGCTTCTCAGTATTGCTTGGCTGTAGTGCCCATCTACCAAGCTTTGATGAGATGCCATCTGCTCCAGGTGCTTTTTCCAGTTTTGGGATATTGATTCACAATGGGCCTAAGACTTCAGTCCCTTCCTTGTGTGCCTCTGGACCATGAGCTCTGCCTCTTCCCTTTTTTCCTGGGGCTGATGGAGAGCTCTTCTGTTGCTCTTCTTTGGATTACTTCACCATCTTAGTATTTGGCTTTGTTTTAGCTGGTTTCATAAAATATATAATGATAATGTAACTGAGCTCAGGTACCTTTAACCCCTCTGTACAGTATTTTTACAACAAAAACATTAAAAATAAAAAAATTAAAAGAATTGTAACTGATAATCTTGAAAAACAATTTCTTCTATTAATAAATCTCTGTTCAAATAACAAGAGTGGCTTCTGTTTTCCTGACTGGACACTGACTGATATTCTCATTACTACCACTTCTATTCTATAATAAATGGTAATAAATAAATAAAAGCCATTCTAGATAACAACATTTCCTACAAACAGATCCTTATTAAGGAACTTTAAAAACTACATTTCAGAGTAAAGGAAAAGCCATTCTAGGGGAAAAAAATGTCTCTAGGAAGCATGAGTGAAAAGTAGAAGATAAAACCCCAGTATATGTTTACATGATCATTAAATAAGAAATGAAATACATTCAAAACAATGTTTAAAACCTAGAAGAGAACTCCAGATGTTTGTAAAAACGTACAAGTCTTCTTTTCCTCCTCCCTCTCTCTCCCCTGTCACATAGCAATGATAAAATATACTTTAAAATATCTGAAGATATTTGTTGCACTAAAAACAAGATAAGCATCTTAGAGCAGACACAGAATGGAAACGGTGATAATAAAGGCATTAAAGGCAAGAGTACAGTCTTCCTAACCCAAAAGAGACCACCATGAGACAGTTCAGTGTATGCTGATGGCCTGACAAAGGCAGGAAATTCAAAGATGGTAATGGATAAGCTCCTCAATTAAGAAACTAATGAATTGGACAGAAAAAGTGTTCAAATACGTCAGACAGAAAAACTTTTTCCTATGATTAAAGAAAAAACTGAGCAAGAGAACTCTTGCTTTTCAGGGAAAAAATAAATAGATATGGGGCTCTTCACATTAAGCCATATCCAATTGAAGAATTTCAGTTTCAACAATTGAAGTATTGTCTGTGAGGAGGAAGGAAGTTAGAATGGCTCCATGTCTCCACAATCATATTCAATGTAAAAACATAAACAGTTGGCTGTAAAGACCTCAAGTTTGGTCTAGTAGTAGTATACTCAGCCAAGTTGCACTGAATGTAAAGGCATAAGACAGATCCCTTAACCAGTAAGAAGACTAGAGAACCTATAAGCCCTTCACATTCAATGTATATGAATTTTTTTAAAAATTTATAATAGCAAAGCAGTAATATAAAGGCCATGGTAAACACAGTCTAAATAAAGTACTAATAATAAGCAACTCTGGTAATTATAAAACCACTTATATGTGTTTTCAGTCTTCCCTGTATCCAGATAATATAACTAACAGAATTAGAAGATGGGAAAGAAGGAAATGACTAGACTGAAAATTTTCTAATTTCTTGTGCCCAGAAGTCAATTAAGAGAATCTAAATTTAGTACATGTGGTTTAAGACAATGACTCTAGCTGCCTGATTTTTTTCTGCTGATTTTGTAATCTTTTGTGAAGAAACTTTCTCATCAGTTTTCATTTTCACTTCTTCTTACATTCAATTATATTTTTATTTTAGCTATTTCTGATAAATTAGACTTTATAGTATTTGTAAAAAAAAAACCTTTTTGTAAAACAGTAAGACAAATTTTTTGTAAAATGAATGCTATCTTATTATAAACCCAGCTTTCTGCCTCTTCTACCCCACTGTATGATCACAGAGAACTCTGCAGTTCTGGGGTTATTTCACAATTTTCCCCTCAGGCTTTGCTGAATCCTTTGCGTTTTGTGCATTGTTTTTGCCATTTGCAAGTTTTTATAATAATGAAGAAGAGTTTGAATCTTGCTTTTGTACTTTTGGAACTGATCGTGGTCAAGACCCTCTCATTAACATATGACAGACAGCACACTGTTGTGGCTATAGCAAAAAGGGGGGGAAAGAAAAGAAGAAAGAAAAAGAAAAGGGGAGCCCTAGACTCTCATCATCAGGAAGCCTAAGGAGAGGCCTCTGTCCAAACAATCTCTTGAATAAATCCAGAACCTACCATTAGAATTCTGCCTATTACTCTACTTCTGAGCCCTTTTTTCTCAGAATTGATTTAACCTCAATAGACAATTGTGTAGGGTAAAAAAAAAAAAAAAAAGCCACCAGCCACTGGAGGCTGATGGACCTAGGAGAAACAAGAAATAATTCCCTAGCATTATACAAAGCCCCTAACAGAACTCATAATTGACAAGCTTGGGCTGGAGCCTATTTCTGTCGCTCCAGACATGATTGACAGCCTCACAGAATGTTGTTGAGTTGAGCAAGGGCTAGTTCTCAAAAAAAAAGATGGTCTGGGCAACAGGAAAAGAATTGATATGAATTGATATTAATTAACATCTCTTGCATTTTACAAACAACACCATAAACTGTGTGGAAAATCTTTCTTGTGTTCGGGAAAAACTTGATGAAACCCATCAAGTAATAGCTGTAAAACATCACGGATATTATGCCACTTATTAAGGCATTATCCTAATAAATAACTTCATTAACAAGAAGGGCAAATGATTGTGCAATCCTCTCAAATTCTATATTTGTGGAAATCAAACTAAGAGGTTTACTTTTCCCCAAATACAAATCCACAATATTTTCAGTAGAATCACTTTCACTATGTAGAAGTTAAAATTTATGAGGTTAAGTATTTTTTTGTCATTTCATTACTCCTTTCCTTGTTTAGTAAAATTATGGAGACATTTTAGCCATCAAACATGAAATTTAACAAAAATTATGTGATTCATGTAAAATATTGCGCAAAACATACCATAACTCTGTTAACTGATTGTTTCTGAAGGGAAAATGCATCAATAGCTCAGTGGAACACTGGCCATTCTAACCCTCTGACATTTCTCTCATTTCTCTCATTTCTCTCATTTCTCTCACAGACCTTCTGTGTCTCCTCCTTTTGAAAACTGGCTTATTTTAGTGATTCCCTTCTAACCAACAGACTGAAGGAAATGTGACATAAAAGAACACAGAACATCCATGCCACCACCACAGGTCTCCTGTCTTTCTGGCTGTCCTCCAATCAACACGGCATCCACGCCATTGGAACTGATCTGGTTTGTTGGTATTATTTTTCTGCTCTTTCCTCTCCTGATTCATGGCTTCATTTTCTGACAGTGTTTAATGTATTCATGGGGCTGCAGGTCTTTGCAACAAGGGTCCACCTGCAGTCACTGGCCTTCTAATAAAAACTCCCGATTCAGTGTCTCAAAAAGTAAATAAGTAATAAAAGAACAGATTCTGCCTAGTTTATGGACATGCCATATTCAGGCTTGAGCCACCAACATAAGAAGTTCAGCTAATTTGAAGTGTCTTGTGTGGGGAAGCCCCAGCCACACACATGGAGGCCACATGTAGACATTTGCATCTACATCTTCATCTAAGGTCTTCACTAAAAGCAACACCAACGAGCAGATACATGAAGAGGCTCTCAGCCCATTCCACCCTATCCACTCACTTCCAGGTGAAGCCTCAGACATTCTGGGGCAGAGATAAAAAAAAAATTCACCTCTTGCCTGTCTGAATTTCTTACCCATGAAATTTCTGAAAGTAATCAACTTGTTTTAATTCGTTATGCAGCAATAGAAACATGAAACAAGCATGCTCAACTGCTAGAAGTGTAATGAGGAAAAGCCCAATAAGATTTAAGGTTCAGTTGGGCAAAAACTGAACAGCCAAATGACACAGGACAAAGATATGGAGAAGTTGAAATTCTCGTCCACTGTCAATGGACATGTAAACTGGTCAACTACTTTGGAAGACAAGTTTGGGGGGAACAAAATCTAGTAAAATGTCCTTTGACCATCAGTTGCACTCATGAATATACCCTAGAAAAATTCATCTAAAATACACTGGAACACAATAAATTATCCAAGTCTCCAAGCATTCACACAGTGAGACCAAAGGAAGATACTCTTAGGAGAGAAACACAAAGGAGCAATACCTATATGCATCTTATCATGCAAAATAATATTTATTGAAATGGATTCCAGGAAATGGAAACAAACCTTTTTTGCTGATTTTGTTTTCTTTTGTCTTGCTTGTCTATATGCCTTTAGGAATGTGAAGGAGGCACAGAAATGGAGAGGCCAAGGTTAACAAATGCCTCAATGGTACTCACTGGATACTATGTAGAAAATGAACTTCACAGCTTGTGGGTGGGGATGGGAGGGGAAAACAGAGAGAGTGAGAGGAGTGACATTGTCCAAAACTGACATTGCCTGACATGTAACTGTAACCCCTCTGTTTTCAGCATTTTCAAATAATAATAATAATAATAATAACTCATTTTTCAGAGCTAGGTATGGTGTACACAACTATCGTCACAGAAGGGAAGTGTGGATAGGAGAATCACCAGATGAGGTTAGTCCTAGGCAAAATTGCAAGAATGTATCTAAAAAGCCTCTCTGTGAATAGTTTCTTTTCATTTCTGTCATGTTATGATGCAGCCAAGGATTCTTATCAAGATGCAGCTGCCATGTTATTTGGACCCTATAGCCACCAGAGTCATGACACAAATAATTATCTATACTTTATAAGTTATACAACCACAGGTATTTTGAAAAATCAAAATGGACTAAGATGCCAAAAAATGAAGATGGATAAGTAGAGATAAATTCACATGATTAAGTTCTATGCAGGAGAGAAGATGAATGAATTAGAGCTATACACATCAATATGAATGAACCTCAGAAATAATGCCTGCTGAGAAAAAAGTAACTGCAGAAAAATTGATAAATATGATACAGTTTACATAGGCTCAGATTACATAAAATAAGGTACTATTTAACATAATATCTAAGGACATACATTATGAAGACAGACTAATTGGGTTTAGATTATACACACACACACACACACACACACACACACACCATCTGTTTGTCTAGGGAAGATTGCATAAGGCCTTTATACTCGCATTTCCTCATCTGTAAAAGGAAGTTAAGAATAATTTTACTAAATCCTCAAAGAAACAACTGCCCAATAAATAAGTGAGCTAAAGACTTAAAGAGAAACTGCTCTGAAGAAGAAAGAAGGATGGCCAAGAGACACATGAAGAAATGCTCAACCTCCCTAGCCATAAAAGAAATGCAAATCAAAATAACATTGAGATACCACCTCACCCCAGTTAGAATGGCAAAAATCAAGAACTCTAATAACAACAGATGCTGGAGGGGATGTGGACAGAAGGGAGCCTTACTTCATTGTTGGTGGGAGTGTAAACTTGTTCAACCACTTTGGAAAGCAGTATGGAGGTTCCTCAAAAGACTTCACATAGAGCTCCCCTATGACCCAGCAATCCCACTTTTGGGCATTTACCCAAATGTTTACAAACAAGACCACACTAAAGCTACCAACACAACTATGTTTATTGCAGCATTATTTACCATAGCTAAGATATGGAACCAACCCAGATGCCCCTCAGTAGATGAATGGATCAAGAAAATATGGCATATATACACAATGGAATTCTATGCCTCCATCAAAAAGAATGACATTGCCCCATTTGTTAGAAAATGGAAAGGCTTGGAAAAAATTATATTAAGTGAAGTAAACCAAGCCCAAAGAAACATAGGTCTCATGGTTTCCCTTATTTGCAATATCTAGTATATGTATGAGTCAAGCAGAAAAGGTCAGATAATGTGATATTAGGAAAATGAACCCTTAGATATGTATTTAAATGTTTTTTCTTCTTTCATGCTTCTTGTTTCTAACGCATTTATAAGATTATTTCTTTGTTGCTTTGTATGTCCCTCCCCCTGCTTTCACTATATTTGATGTCGGTACAATTTGTGGAGGAGAAGGGGACAAACAAGTCGTTTAAGGATAACTGTGGACCCGTTGCAACAATGAGAAGTACAAGTTGTCATGTCAAAAACGAACTTTACAACTTTGTTGGGGGGGGGGGTGAGGATTGGGGGGGGGAGGCTGGGTAGGGATGTGAAGGGTAAACAAAGGAGGAGGCTGCAATGCTTGATAAGAAATGTACTCATTATCTTGCCCATGTAATTGTAACCCCTCTGTACAGTATGTTCACAATAAAAAATTAAAAAAACAATAATTTTACTTCTCTGACAGATTTTATGAAGCTTTAGCACTGTGTGTGTGTGTGTGTGTGTGTGTGTGTGTGTGTGTCTAAGTGTGTCTGTGTGTGTGTGTGTATATATATATGCTAGTACTGGGTCTTGAACTCAGGACTTTAGGCTCTTGTTTGTTTTTTTTTCACTCAAGGCTGGTGTTCTACTACCTGAGCCATAGCTTCACTTCTGGTTTTTGCTGGGTAATAGGAGATAAGCATCTTATGAACTTTCCTGCCTGGGCTGGCTTTGAACCACAATCCTAGCATCTCAGCCTACTGCATAGCTAGAATTACAGGTATGAACCACTTGTGCTCACCTAAACTTTAGCACTTTTAAAGCTCTTCAAAAAGTGGCTGGACCATTGTGAACACTCATGTAGCTAATACTACTATTAATACTGAGAAGGAGTTCAAGGAAACAGTAAGCATCAAATTGAAGATAAGAGTTACCTCCAAGATAGAGAAGAGGAAAGGACTGGATCTGAAAATCAGGAGGAGGGATTCAGGGAACTTCTTTATTTTTAGTATTTCCTTTATTACAGCATCTGATACATAGTGTGGATCAGTATAGTTCTATATACTTTTATGTCTTAAATATTCCAAAATATTATTGAAAATAAGCATATCATAAGATTTCTAAGAAAAATCTTAACCAAACATACATATTAAGTCTGTAAAATAACACCTCTCTATAGCTAAAGTAGCAATGTATAGCTCAATAAACACAAAAATGTTGAACAGAATAGAACAATGGCTCAAACGTTGAGATTTCTAAGAAGATAAAGTTATATCCCAGTGCTATCATGAAAAGGATGTTCAAGGAATAGTGAAATTTTAAGCCAATAGCCCCATGGGAATCATGAGCCAACTGGAAGCCCTGTGGAAGTTCTGTAGCACACCAAGCTTAGGAGCAGTGGTTTAAGCACATATCAGAAGAGCAAGATATTTCCACCTTAAACTTAATACCTATGGCAAAGGTATACACTCCAACCACCATCCTTAGCAAAGGGAAAGAAAGAAGCTTGCCATTTAGTAGGACATTTGGGAAAAAGAAAAGACAGTTTAGGAAATAACATCTCCTAACCTAGGACTCACACATATGTGTCATCCAATGTGGAGTTTTAGTCCTAAAACAAAAACATAATGGTGACAGATCCACAACTCAATGCCTCTCCTAAGGAATCTAAAAAACGATCTTAAAAGACTATAATCAAAGCTGCCCACTGGGGCTCATGCCTGTAATCCTAGCTACTCAGGAGGCTGAGATCTGAGGATCGCAGTTCAAAGCCAGCCCGGGCAGGAAAGTCCGTGAAACTCTTATCTCCAATAAACCACCAGAAAACCGGAAGTGGCACTGTAGCTCAAGTGGTAGAGCACTAGCCTTGAGTTGAAGAGCTGAGAGACAGTGCCCAGGCCCAGAGTTCAAGGCCCACGACCAACTAAAGAAATAAATAATCAAGTAAGTATATCAACTTGCTAGCAAGTCAACATAGGAAATCATAAGAAGTCAGCACTCAGAGAAAAATAATGAAGTAATCTAGCCTCAAAAAATAAAGATAAGGACTCAAATGTTTTTTTCTTTCTTGCTATTGGTTTGAACATATTTAAAGATATTTCTTTGTTGCTTTGTATGTCCCTCCCCCACAGTATAGCCCCTGTTTTCACTGTATTTGATGTTGGTATACTGTATTTGATGTTGGGGAGAGGAAGGGAAAAAACAAATTGTTTTAATAGGGATACAGGTGGACCCATTGCAACAATGAGATGTACAAGACTCGAAAAACGAACTTTACAACTTTGGGGTGGGGGATGGTTGGAATGGATGGTAAGGGGAAACAAAGGAGGAGGAGGGGAAACAAAGGAGGAGGCAACAATGCTTGATAAGAAATGTACTCATTATCTTGCCCATGTAATTGAAACCCCTCTGTACAGTATTTTCACAATAAAAAAAATTGGAGTCAAAGGGCATGTAATATAAAACAGAAGACATAAACAATAATTATCCAAATGATATAACTAGAAAGCAGAAGGAATAGCAGATGGGCAGAATGTCCTTAAGTCAGAGCTCACAATGGTGAAAGCTGATAGACCAAGAGAGATTTAACTAAATATAATTTAAAGTTATTAGCAAAAGCATCACAGATAACATCACTAGCTTTCAACAGTTAGGATGAACAGGGGAAAAAGGACATATGATATAAAAAAAAAAATCAACAAATAGCAATAAATGTAATTGAGTTCCAGTATTTACCTCATACTCTGATCCGAGAAAATGTAGCTCTCCCCCAGAAAAAAACCCAACTACTTGGTCAAGGTAGGAAATAATTTTATACTACATATTTTAAGCATAATAGTTTGATAAATCAAGCAATGGAATTTTACTTATCCATTCTCAAGAACAATATTACATCAATTGCAAAAAAATTAGATGGACCTAGAAAAAATTATATTAAGGGCTGGGAAGGTGGCTCAGTGGTAAAGTGCTTGCCTTGCATGCATGAGGCCCTGGGTTCGATTGCTCAGCACCACATAAACAGAAAAAGCCAGAAGTGGTGCTGTGGCTCAAGCGGTAGAGTGCTCGCCTTGAGCTAAAGAGCTGAGGGACAGCGCCTAGGCCCAGAGTTCAGGTCCACGACTGGCAAAAAAGAAAAAAAAAAAAGAAAAAATTACATTAAGTGGAGTAAGTCAGGCCCAGATAGACAAAGGACACATTTTCTCTATAGGTGAATGTTAGATCTAATTTATAAGTAAATACGTAAAAATATACAGGGTCATATGTACATATATACAAGTGTACTAGTCAAAGTATGATATTTGCAGAGGAGAATTCAAATAGTGTAATTCCTTAGAAAAACTAACACAGTCCAACAAAATGAATACCATGAAACTAGCACTTAGAAGATGAGGGAAGAAGGTCAAAGGGAGGAGAGTAGAGGAATGAAGAAAGAAATGGGGGAGAGAATGCAATCATAACATTCTATGGACATCCTATGACATTAGGACAATTGAAGGGATGGGAGGGGTGGACAAGGATGGGGAAAATAATAGAAGGGGTGACATAAGATGCATTGTATTCATAAAGCAATTTGTTGAATGATAACCCCTTTGTAAATTATCAAAAATAATAAAAGTAGAATTTTTTTAAATTGTCACTCAGAAAATACCCCCTCCACGTGACTCTACCTAAGATAACACATCCTCAGGGGTTCGCCTATGTGTCCTTACTCATTAAGGAAATAAAGATGGGACTTTGTGACTACACATGGTCTGCCAGTCTATGGCAGAAAGCCCACGTGTGCCTTGTATTTTTCAATTCAGTTCCCTTGTTAAGTTCCTCCACATATTAGGCACTATGCTAAGTGCTGGTGTAACTTATCAATCTTTTATATAACATCCTAGTCTAGTCCAGCCTCTAGTCCCCACTCCTTCCCATTCATGACAGCTTTTGTCATGACAATAGACATTTGGCTGCCTCATGCAGTATTTCTCAGCCACAGAAACTGAACACATGGAAGTACTATCATCTGTTGTAAGATAGCAGCTGGTATTCAGTTCTTAATAATGAAAATACCAAAGATTTCCATTGATTTATTTTGATTTAACTTTGGAGCTAATTTGAGCAATGCCTTAACAGCAGGCTCCTGATCGCTTGCATTCTAACACATTGTCTTTGGGGTCTTGGGGCTGGGGGGAGGGGAAGAAGAGGGTGATGATTATGGCCTCACAAACACCTACCCAAGATCTTACCTTCAGGCTGGGCTCTGGTGGCTCAAGCCTGTAATCCTCTCAGGAGGCTGAGATCTGAGGATCACAGTTTGATACCAACCCAGGAAGGAAAGTCCATGACACTCTTATCTCCAATTTACCAGAAACCAGAAGTGCAGTGGTTTAAAGTATTAGAGTGTTAGCCTTGAGCAAAAGAGCTCAGGGACGGTGCCTAGAGTCTTAGCCTTATAATTGTCAAGAAAAAAATCTTATTTTCATGTGTGTTGTGAATGCTAGACATGTGCAGAATTGCTGGCTTGCTTACTCAATGAAATTTCTCTATAATCACACTGACTTACTTACAGACAGAATGTAGCCATGACAGGCAGAGCTGGTCCTAGGCCTCTCTACATTGACCTAACCAGTCCCTTCACAGAGGGCATGTTGACTCACTCACCAATGGAGAGCTAAGAGCCTGTCCATATTGTCCCAGTAAGGTCATAGATGGGTGGGCTAACCTTACAGTCCTGTTTGTGATATACAAGTACACAAATTGTAATTTACAGCTATTTTCTACCTTAGAAACAGCATATAGAATAAGTAAGCCATAATCCTCTGAAATACTGGTTAGAATTGATAAAGGAGACTTTGCCTTGCTTAGCCCCAGTCCTTGTTTATAAAATGGGAATTAAAAATGCAAATAAAGCTGAGTGCTGGGGGCTGAGATCAGAAGGACTGTGATTTGAGGTCCATCCCATTTTTTTAAAAAATGAATGAAGGATACAAAGTTTGAAAAACCCTATCTCAACCACTAGCTAGATGCAGTGATGCTTGCTTGTCATCCTAGCTATGTGGGCGACTGAGAATAGGAGGAGCAGAGTTTCAGGACAGCCTGTACTCCATCTAAATGGGAAGTTGTTTGGAATGGTAGCATATAGCCTGTCGTCCCAGCCATGATAGAAAGCAAAAGTAGGAAGATTTTTGTCCTTTGTGTATCTGGGCAGAATGTGAGACTCTATTTCAAAAATAACGGTGCAGAAAAAGTCTGGAAGTATGGCTCAGTGATAGAGTGCTGCCCTGAGTTCAAACTCTAAAGTGGCATAAACAAATTTCAAGCAAGTATTTTTTTTAAAGCATCAAATACATGTGCTGGCTCAATGAAGACATTCAGAGAATACTCTCCCCCCACCCATCCTGTTTCTGTCTTTCCCAAAAGGAGTCTAGGTAGGTAATATGCATAGGTACACAAAGAACATCTAACATCCAAAAGGGGATATCTGGAGCCAGGTGCCAGTGGCTCATGTCTCTAAGCCTAACTACTCACCAGGCTGAGATCTAAGGATCACAGTTGGAAGCCCGACCAGGCAGGAAAGCCTATAACACTCTTCTCTCCAATTAATCAACAGGAAAATAAAACCAAAATCACAGAAATGGTGCTGTGGCTCAAGTAGTAGAGTGCTAGCCTTGAGCAAAAGGAGCTCAGGGACAGTGCCCAGGCCCAGAGTTTAAGCCCTAGGACTGACCAAAAAAAAAGTTGACATCTGGTTAGGGTTGAAACAGTTTTTGCACCTGTTCTCTACCTTATGTTTGGGCTGATGGGGAGTGATCCTGGAACTGTTCTGGAGGCTGATTTTCAACCCAACATTTCTAGTTGCTCTACAGGCTTCTGCTGGCTGAGCTCCCTGTGAAGACAAGTGTCCCTTTGTGTCCCTTTTCCCCATTTTTAGAAAGATGACTAACTCACTCTCAGTCCGAGAAAGCAATGTTTTGCAAACTGTGGTCCTTGTCCAGATCTATGATTACATTGCAAAAGGCTGCAAGGTTCTCAGGGTACTTGGCACTTCTAGAGGTGATGTCACCATAGAACTAAAAGCCTGACCTGGCATGCTAGAGTGAGTTTTTCCTGTGCAACCTAGATGGGGGGAGGAGAGAGGGAGAAAATCTGGACAAGAACATCTGGAAAACAGCAAGAAAACAAGCAAAGCCCAATTCTATTTTTGTTGACCTTTCTTTGCTCCTAAAACACACAATCTCCATTTTATGAAACATTAGCTAAGGGTTGTTGTTTGGTCTGGGTCATGGGGCAAATCATGTTATTTTAGAAAGGAAATGAAGTGGCATTTCTTGGCAGCCAATTTTGAATTCCACATTTGAAATCATTCAAAAAGCTTCTGCAGCTGCCGGAAGATAGCAACTTATTTGAAGACAGGAGTGGAAACTCATCAAACAATTACAACTCCTTGGGGTAATTTTGATCAGAAATAGGACAGATGCCATCTGTCTACTGTGACTTCTTCATTCACTCATTTGTTCATTGAGAAATATTACTACAGATGAGGGAGCTCTAGACAGAGTGGTTGTGATACAGAAATGCTATAAAACAAAGATGGGAGATATGCCTATAAACAAATGAAGCCAAGGAGGTGGGTGGATGAGCAAAGCTCAGAGATGGCTATGAGAGGTCCCAGGGGAAGGAGTTGGAGAACATTTTACATCCTAAGTTGGACCTGGGCATTGATTTAAGCATGAATACTTCTCCAGGCTGATCAATGGGAAAAAGTACTCCAGTTTAAAAAAAATAAGCATTAGCGGGATAGGAAGGGGAAACAAAGGAGGAGGCAACAATGCTTGGTAAGAAATGTACTCATTATCTTGCCTGTGTAATTGTAACCCCTCTGTATGGTATTTTCATAATAAAAAAGTTTTAAAAATAAGCATTAAATACCATTAGGTGTAGAGGTGTCTACTAATTACGGTTATTATTCTAGAATACTATAGATACCAGATAGTAGTGAAAACATAGTAAGAAATGAAGTTAGAGGGAAATTCAGGGTAATAGCATAAGAGACACAGAAGGATATACTAAAGACTTTGTGCTTCATCCTGTAAGTTTCTGGAAACTCTAGAATGATGTTAAGTAGAAAAAAATATACGGTATGATTTAGGGATTTGGTTGTCTTATAAACTATTATGTTTGTGTTTCCCTGAGGTTGATATATTGTAATCTATACTCAAATGTGCTTGATACCTAGATGAGGATAGGAGTATTGGGGAAGTAATTAAATTCTCAGTGGGGAGTTTTTATTACTGAGATTAGGTCCCTTTAAGAAGGGGCCAGAAAGCTAACTGGATTTCTTTTCTACCATGTGAGGATGTGGTAGCTAGTCATGCTAGAAAGGATGTAACCCAGAAGAGGAACTTTGCCAGAACTTGACATGAGACACCCTAATGTCAAACGAGGAGAAATAAATTAAAGATGTTTGTAAACCATCCAGTCAATGGAATCTTAGGTATTTTTGCAGGGGCGGGGAGAGGGAGGGGGAACTAAATACAGCTTTTTATTAGCATATACTAATTGTATGGGAGCGTGGTGGTGTCACATATTTCTTTTTTTATAACTTTTTTATTGTGAAAATACTGAACAGAGGGGTTACAGTTACATGAACAAGGTAATGAGTACAGTTCTTATCAAACATTATTGCCTCCTCCTTTGTTTTCCCCTACCATCCCTTCCCTCCCACTTCCACAACTACACTCCCCCCGCCCCCTGCCTAAATTGTAAAGTTCTTTGTTCAACAGTGTCTTGTACGTCTCATTGTTGTACATCTCATGGGCCAACCTGTATCCCTATTTAAACATTTTGTTTTTTCCCTTCCCCTCCCCAAATTGTACCAACATCAAATACAGTGAAAACAGGTGTTATACTGTGGGGGAGAAACACACAAAGCGACAAAAAAATCACATGGCACCTTATAAATACATTAGAAACAATATCAAGAAAGAAAAAAACCACTTGTGTCCCTATCTTGGGGTTCATTTCACTTAACATCATCTTATCTGGTCATATATACACAGCTTTTGACCTTTCCTGCTTGTCCTAAATTTACACTAGTTATTGCAAATAAGGGAAACCATGGGACCTATGTTTCTTTGGGCCTGGCTTACTTCACCTAATATAATTTTTTTCCAAGTCTTTCCATTTCCTAACAAATGGGGCAATGTCATTCTTTCTGATGGTGGCATAGACCTCCAATGGAATCTTGTGATAGCAGCATGAACTAAGACAGGCTTAGTAAACCAGAAGGAATGCTAAATGAGAAAGGGTCAAATAAGGCCCAAAGCAAAGTGTAGAGGAGGGAACAAAGTGCAGGGCAGATAACTACTGGGACAGAATATGAATGGCTACCAGGTTTTCAGATTGAGAAGCAGATCTGTGCTGAGACATGGTGCACAGTCTAGCATGCAGTTCGTGATACTGTTCTCAGCTATCAGAGAGGTTTGAATGCACAAATAGGTTTGCAAGTCAACTTTTCATAGTATAGATAATAGTTAAATATCTAAATATAATGAGCTCATTTCCAGGCAGAAGACAAAAAAGAGAAGGTATACGCGGACATTCCAATATAGTAGCAAGTATATCTGGTGTGGTTTGTATAATGCTTTGAAATATTCAGATTTGCTGACAACCTTTAAAAGGTAAAGGGCATAACAGGGGGGAAAAAAGAAAGAAAGAGGGGAAAAAAATCCAAAGTCCTGGCTTTTCTGGGAAAAAAATCAGATCTTGAAACACTGGGGCTCACATCCCTGAAGAACAATTGTATAAGCCATTGTTCCTTCAAAGGGACATTCAGTTCAATGCTTCTGTCTTCCTATCCAATGCCACTCCATTAGACTGCCTGATTAGCCTATCACAGCCTAAATTGACAAAGAGAGGGCTAGAGAACAATGAAGGAGCCTGCTATAATAGAACAGACCTCAAAGATGTCTACATTCAAATCCCTGGAACAGCTGATAACAAACAAATGACAAAGGGAAGTTAAGGTAGCAGATGGCATGCTGTTTTCTCATAAGCTGTCTTTAAAATAGAGTGTCCTGGATTCTCCAGCTGAGCGCAGTACAGTCACACATCTTTGAAAGTGGAGGGAGGTGAGAGGGGCCGAGGCTAAATGTTGCTAGCTTTGAAGTGGGAGGCAGGAAATACGTCTGACAGAGATGTGACTACAGACCCAGGGTCTGTAAGAAAGAGCCAAGCAGCCATCACTGGTTATGAAGACTGGTTATGAATGGCATCATGTGCTCAGTGTCCAGAAAAGACAAAGAAAACGCTTTTCTCCAGAGCCTCTAGAAAGGAACAGAGCCCTAGTAATAACTGGATTTTACCCAGTGAGCCCCTTCTCACCTACAACAATGTAAGATCATACATTTAGGTTATTGCAAGCCACTAGGGTTAGATAATTTGTTACAGAACCCATAGAAAATGAACAAATGAACCAGTGTGGTAGGACATGCCTGTAAGACCAACACTTGAGAGATTTAGGCAAGAAGATCATGAGTGTGAGACCAACCCGGAATAGATAAAGTTCTTGTCTCAAAGAAAAGGAAGGGAAAGGAACTAGTGCATGGCAGGGAGAAGTAGTCGAGTAAAATATGTTAAAAATGAAAAACAAGAAACAGAAAGGAATGCAGCTGAAGAACCAGGACCCAAGAACATGGTCAGAAAAACCAGTTCACTCCAAGATTGATTCACCCTACGAGGCTGCTATAAACTCTGCTATGCAGCCAGCTTCGGCCATCAGCAATGGAAACAGCCTGGTGTTTTGTTAAATGTACACTCTTCCTTGACTCCATGCAGTTTGTTTAATAGGAAAAAACACTTGGAATTTAATGATACATTATATTAAAGTTATTTATCTATAAGCTTTTTGTCTCTATGCAAATAACTAACTCCTTGCAGGCCCTAGGTGCTTGCTAAATATTTGCTGAGTAGATCAGTGAAATGAATCTAGTCACTGGAAGGCTTCATTGAAACTAGCAAAACAAGCAGAGATCATTTCTTTCATAAGCTTCTGTAAATTAAATAGTTCAGGTTATTTACTACCATTTGTTTCATGGGTGGGCTCTAATTGTCAACATAGATGCTTGGAAATCCCTACTGCTTGTCAGCTCACCAGAACTAGTCAATTAATCTTGCAAGAGGTTCCTGGGCCAGGGGACAAAGCACCTCCTTTCACAGTCTCACTCTGAAATTGCTGTTTGTAATAGAGCACTAGCTCAGGCAAAACAAAATGCATTTCTTTCCAAATCTTGGGTGTTGTAGAGAGCAGCATCCAGTTGAGTGAACCTCATGCCCCGGCCCCTGCTGGGCTAAGTGCCTGTCGGGGAAGTTCTGAGCCACAGCAGCCGTCTTCCAGTTATCATAAGTCTGGGCTCTGAACAAAGTGGAAGATGGATGCCTGGAGACAAATGATTGAAGCGAGAGAGAGAGAGAGAGAGAGAGAGAGAGAGAGAGAGAGAGAGAGAGAGAGAGAGAGAGAGAGAGAGAGAGAGAGAGAGAGAGAGAGAGAGAGAGAGAGAGCTGTGTTGCTGAGGGTCCAATGGGAACAAGGAATTCCAAGTCTTGTTAGGAGGTGGCTAGAATTCTAAGCTGAATCGCTTAGGTAGATTCAAGAGGCATGAATTGAGTTCCGAGGAAAGAGTCTAGGAAAGCCTGAAAACACGCTGCTTCCTAGAAGGGGGCTCAGTGGTGTGGGGAATATTGAAGAGCAGCTGACAGAGAGTGAGTGGCATGAGCTTTCATGCCAATGAAGACAGAAACTGTGACAACACTGAAAGAGTTGGGACAGAAGCCAGGTTACTGTGGATGAAGACTATGCTCCGACAAGATGGGAAAGTAGGTCAGGGTGCTAGAAACAAATGCCATAATGAAGATTTTGCTTTCCTGTCATTTGCTGGTTTCTATTTTAGGGACAAAGGGACTTGAACAAATATATTATCTGAGAAAGTGAGAGACCAAAAAGATAGGAACCATGATAAAGAAACAAAGACAGATGAGATGAGATGAAGATTTCCACTCTAGACACAGATGTGGCTAGTCAATAAACATTAACTACTATTGACTAACACTTACCGAGCACCCGCAGTGTGCCATGGTCAGCACTGTCTTAAGCGCTGGCAATGCACAACTGAGACCCCATCCTTTCCTAGTGACATTCACAGTCCAGAGACAACATTCTCAGTTCTCTTATGAATAGCAGAATGCCCAAAAGCTTAAGACGAAGAGAATTGACCAACCTTTCTCGGGAGGCATAGATGCCTCCCAAGACTCAACAAAATGTGACGATTCTCTCTCTCTCTCTCCCTCTCTCCCTTTCCTCCCTCTTTTTCTTTTCCCTCTCCCTTCCTCTGGTTTGCAACTTCACATTCCTCTCCTTTGGCTTTATTCCCAGTGTGGCAGGGTGCACACATGTGGTGGCAAAGATGGTACTCACTACTACTTCTGTTGTCATTTGGCTGCCAAGGCCCACAATCTCAAGGCAATACCTTACCAACCTTTCATCGGCTCAAGCAAGAGTCTCTTGGTTGACTCTGATTGGTCCAAATTTCAGATATATGATTCAGTTATCCTGACTCCAAAACGGTGGTAGGGGAAATGGTGTACTCTGATTGGCCAAATTGGGTCATGTGTCCACCTTTGGAGAAGAAGTGGTGGATGGTCAATGCCAACTCAACAATATAGAATAGAAGAAAAATCGAAATAGATTTCTTAGGTAGAAGGAACACCAGGGAGGCAACAAGAACCCAAGAACATGGCAGAAGAGTTCCCCTGGAATAGAAAGATGTGTCTCTTATCTCTGCAGGCTGCAGGGGTCAAAGGGGGAATATGGTAGTGCCAGAGTGGTCCACTTTGAAGACACAGGTATGATGGCAGTCCTATCTGGCAGACGGATTTCCCAGAATGCTAGAGACCCAGGCATGTGCAGAGAGGATGGGAAACGAAGAAAGTGAGGAGTCCTGTAGGAAAGAGCGGAGGTTTTCAAGGGCTGTTGAGGGAAAGAAGAGAAGCTGTTCATTGACAAAAGAATTATTAAGGGTTAACCAGCTTTGAAAGGCATGAATTTGTCATGGTCCCAATCTGCACAGTTGTACAATTTTCTCAATAGGCTCAGCCCTGAACAGGTGTAACCATTTGTATCAAAAAGGGCACTGTGATGAGTCTAATCTCTCTAATCATTTGGAGTCAATGAGTCCATCAGCAGATCCTCAGAGGTTTTTTGTATTGCAAGGAACCCAAAGGTTTTCAAGGACAGTAAAGAGGAATAGAGAGTAGGCCTCTGCCATACAGGATTTAGGCAACTAACTCTCAGAAAGCCACCACCATAGATAGGGAACTCACTGGATGGCAGGAGAAGACCAGTTGCCTGGACCCCATAGTTCCTGAAACTTTACAGATGGAGAATGAGCAGACTACAACTATGGCTGATACCTGGCAATTCTTTCATAACTCCCTCCCTTGCAATTTTTTTCTATCTGCTCACTGTCAAAGGACTGACTTACTACACTTATACTGAATAGCAAACATATTAAATTTATTCTATAATTTGGTCTTTTCATTACATTGATACATGGTTATTATTTTCTACTTTTACAGGGAGAGACATTGAAGTTTAAGATGCTGATGTATTTGCCCACTGTGACGGAAGCAAGAAGAGGGGCTGGAGTGCAAAAAGTTCATGGCTTTGTGTGTCACATGACCTCCTGTTTCCCCTGATGGAACATTCTAGATTGCTGTTATAGGATAAATATTATTCCCTAAACCAAGTTCCAGAGCTTCCTAGAGGCCCTCAAACATACTTCAAGGTTTGTGAGAATGTTTTCCTCCTTTAAAGAACTTGCACTTAAATTTCAAAGACTTTGACCTGGGGCTCAGTGCTCACTTGCATGGCAATGTCCACATTCAACCCTGAGTGTATACAGAAGGGAGTTTTAGGAACAAGTCCTGGACTTGCCAATGATCACAAAAGCTAAGACCACCTTGGTCTACTGCAGCAGTGCCTTTGCCAGGGGTGATGGAAAAGCTAGGAAGCATTCAAGCTACCAAATGGAGAAAGTGGATATAGGACAAGAAGAACAACAGAGAAACATTTCATTGGTCTACAAAGGACAAGATCCAAGGACTCAGAGTTCATGATGACCTTGGGGATTCAAAACAAATTCTATTACAAGTGTCACCCACTCCCTGGAATATTCCCCAGGACTAGGGAGACCTGAACAAAGGGATGGTTAAGCAGTGCCGCATAGTTCTGGAGGTGGGTGGCGGTGATAATAGTTGCACAACATCATTTAAAGGCTAGTTCTTCTTTCTTTATTTTTAAAAACTGATTTAACCTTGCTGTAAACTCCTCCAGGGATATGTTATGAAGCTTCTTTCAGAGGTGAAGAAACTGAGATCAGAGCAGTAAGTTCATACAGCAATACACTATGAGGGGGGCAGAAATCAGCTTTAGGACCTTCTGCTTCCACTGAACTCACTTAAAGCCCATTTCCCAGCATAGGTGAAAGATTAGTGTGTGGCCAGTTACTGTCTCCTTGAATTATCTAGCTAATATACTTACATAGCCCTGTGCTATTTTCTCCTGGAGTGAGTCACAGATGTCTTATCAAGAAATATTCCTTGATGAAAAGTTGGCAGTGTGGAAAAGAGTTTAACATCTCCCATTCAGCTGATGAGAAATTTCCTCTTAACCTGCCAGCAGGTCAGGCCTTCACTTAAATAAAGCCAGTGTATCATTCGCTTTGGTTGCTGGAGTAACATAGGTTTTATGTGTGTGCATGTGTGTGTATACACATATATGTGTGTGTGTAAATATATATATATATATATATGTTTTCATAATAGAGAGAAAATGGGACTTGGGAAAGGAGTATATGTGTTAAATCATGAAGGCTACAGTGCAAATACCCATCATTTTGTCTTTCTCATTACACTTGGGATCATGCCTCTTTGTGTCTGCCTGAGACACAGATGGGGAACTGGCAGCCTTGGGCTGACATCATACTTTTTTAAATGTGTAATTAGTAATCAATATTTAACACTCAGGAAAGACTGATATTTTAAAGAACCAGATTTCTGAACTAACTCAACAACAAAGAATACAATTCAAACATAGGCAAAGGACTTGCATAGACATCTTCAATATAGCCAATATGAATGGTGATGCTATACATCTCTAATCATTAGCAATAGCACATGAACCTCAAGATAGGGACACAGTGGGTTTTTTTTCTTGCTTGCTATTGTTTCTAACGCATTTATAAGGTACCATGTGATTTTTTCTGTTGCTCTGTATGTCCCTTCCCCATGGTATATCCCCTGTTTTCACTGTATTTGATGATAATTTGGGGAGGGGAAGGGAAAAAACAAAATGAGATGTACAAGACACTATGCTGAAAAACGAACTTACAATTTAGGTGGGGGGGGAGTATAGTTGAGGAGGTGGGAAGGAAGGGATGGTAGGGGAAAAACAAAGGAGGAGGCAACAATGCTTGAGAAGAAATGTACTCATTATCCTGCTCAATTTATCTTCATTATAATAACTACTAAGAGTGAAGACAAGGTAGGTGAGAGGGAGAAAGGAAAGAAGGAAGAAAGGAAGGAAGGAAGGAAGGAACGAACGAACAAATGAATGAACGAATGAACGAACGAGCAAAAATAACTAATAGTGAGTACATGGAGAAACTGGACTGTGCATCAGATGGGAATGTAAAATCATAAAGCTACAGTGGAAAAATAGTATGGCAGTTGATCAAAAAAAATAACCACAAGATTAAAGGAATGGAAGGTTCAGTGCCAGCCTGGACTATATATTGAGTTCCAGGCCATCCTGGGCTTTATGGTAAAGCTGTCTTTCAAGGAAATAGAAAGTAAACTGGATTGGTAGTTGCTTCAGGCCTGTGGAGGAGAGAAGTTCAATGTGTAAGGAGTATGACAAATTTCTGGAGGTGAGTATTGGTTATGGTTGCAGAATATCAAGTGTACCAATGCATGCTAATGGTAACTTTGGTAAAGTTTCTATTATAGCTTTTAAGGGGAAAAGAAGATTTTGCTTTGAGGATACAAAGAAGTAAGGGACAAAATGCAACAAAGCCTCAGAAACTAAATAAAAAAAGAAAGAGATTTATCAAGGATTCATGATACTTTCATTTAGAGCTCTCAGTATTAATTTGCATTATTCTTTTCTTAATGTGCTTTGACCCTAAAATTTCATCACATACTGTAGAAAAAGTGCATTTCTGTGCTCACATTCTCTTTTCCAAGCGATCATATTAAACAAATCTCTTACAAGCCACCCAATAAAAATGTTAAACCCTGGGAAATGGGACACATGTGTATATTTTATCAGACTAATAAATAATTACCCCTGTATATAAACTAATAAAAAGAGAAAAATAATTACATTTCCATGCTTTCTTCAAGAAAACAAGAATATAGAACAGAGTGACACTGGGCTTACATTCTCTCAGTCAACTCATCCATGACCACAGAGGAGGCAGGTGGACAGGGCTATTTCAGATCTGGTCTAGTGTGAACGTGCACCACAACTCTCTACCCCAAGTGTCATGCGCTTGAAGCTGGGTCCCAAGGGTGGCAGTGTGAAAGTATTAAAACCTTAAAGAACTAGGGGAAAGTAAAGGAAGGGGTGATATATTCCCCCGCCCAAAAGGAAAGAAATGTATTTATTACTTGACCTATGAAATGGCTGCTCCTCTGTACAGTATCTTAATAATAACTGTAAAATTATTTTTAAAAATAAACCTTAAAGAAGTGGTACCTAGTAGAAGGTGACTAAATGGTGTGCCCTCAGAAGGAATAGTATAATTCTCACTGGGCTCAGGAAGGACGTTGTTATATATTCAAAAAAAAAAAGCCATATTGGGCTCTCCAGGCTTTCTGTCACCTTGTGATCTCTTTGGGACCTTTTATTCCCATCAGTCTGATGCCATCCACCAGGAAGTTGTTACTAGAAGCTGAGCAGATAAGGACACAGGATCTTGGACTTTGAGTCTCACAAACTGTGACTCTTAATCAAAAGTGCCTAGCCTCAGGTATGGCAACAGAAAACAGACTAACACACACAAAAAAAACTTATATAAACCTCATCTCCACAGATTAGTATGTAATCCACAACAGGGAATCCCAGGAAGACTACAAGTATTTAGGTAATAGAGAGGGATATATTGATATCTATATACTGCAATATAGATATATAAATATAGAGATAGATAGATAGATAGATAGATAGATAGATAGATAGATAGATAGATAGATAGATAGATAGATAGATAGATAAAGTAAGTTTGGGGATTTGATGTTATTTGGAACATGAGTTTTGCACCAAGGTTTACAAGACTGGTGATAGGTCAAGTGAACTTTAATCATCTGGACATATGTTGCACATCTATGCTTTCATGTGGTACACAGGTCTCACCTCAGGTAAGACCCTCTCACATTTTTTGTGCAAAGAACATGCTCCTTCATAGGAGCATGTTTTGCCTGGGCCTGGCCAATTCGAATTCTACTTATTGTACTATATGTACTATATTTCACCTGGGGCCTAGGTAACCTGTAGTTGAGAATTTCCTCTAACCAAAGCAAGAAACATGCAAGCTGGCTGACGCCTCCCTGAAATACTGGGATAGACCTCAAAGAGGCAGGTATGCTCCAAGAGGCATTGAGCTGGAGGAACTGGGGCTGAGCAGGATGAGCCAGCTACTAAGACTAGTGATTGAAGCAAGCACAATATTAAAAAAAAAAAAAAAAAAAAAAAAAAACAAGAGATGGAGTAGGGCAGGGCAGAGAGAGTATGAAAGAAAGAAGAAGAAAAACTCAGCCTACCAGTTAGAACAGAGTTGCTAAATGGAATTTGCTAATGAGTTGGTAAATTGGAGGGAGAAGTTAAGAGTCAATCTCGAGGTAGCAGAGTGAAGGGCCAGAGTTCAGTCTGACTACTTCTACTCAGGCCTCCATATTTGTGGCACCAGCCAGAATATTCCTGCCAAGTGTGGGGGTGGGGAGCTTCTGCTCCAGGTCTAGTGGTGTTCCTGAGAAGGAGGAGAATCTCAAATACTTTACCAATCCCTGCCCCCATTCAATTATTCAATTTCAGTTCTCTTAAAGACTCCCAGAATTTTTTATTTCATTAATATTATCATATGATATTTAAAGGAGGCCAAGTTAATACTACAATAAAGATAATTTTATAAATTTGAACAGGTTACTCACATAGAAAATTTTTACCAAGTTTTTGTTGTGGAAAGTACTCCTGGAAGAAGCAAGAGATACTCAGAGAATTGGAGAACTCAAGTTTATTATACCAGCAGGCTCAGAGGCGTTCCTGCTCCAAAGGCTGAGTGCCTTTTATACATGAGTTTGGGGTTTGAGTTTTAGGTAGAAAGGTGTTTTGAATTTTTGTTTATCCCAATGGTTACACATTCTTGAAAATGACTTGCAAGCTGGTTCTGGCAATGTCAGGTTGAGCTAGTTCCGGAAATGGCATGTTTTCCTTATCAATCGTGCTAAACCATTTTTTTCATGTCCTAATCCTAACGACCATTAAAGTCTGACCATTTAGAGCCAGAAAATTTCCCTTGATTATGGCAGGTAGGGTCATGGCAATTTGAAACTAAACCTTGAATTTGTCCACAAACTTGCTTCATTCCAGCCCTGAGCTGATTTCCTATGGTTGACTTTGTCATAGACTTTGTGGTAATAATAGGCTAGCATAGCATCTAAATCTTTACTTCTTAGCTTTAAGATTGTAGGCTTTCTGGGATAAGGATTAGTTTTCAGTTAGATAGATTTTCCATGGTTTTTATTATCCTTATTCCATTTGTATGAATTTGTGTGTTTTTACAATGTTAGTACAAAAAGTATATTGGTAGCACCTAAGTACTTTACTCAATATAAACTCAGATGAGAAGTTTTATATGTTGCCTTCATTTGGTATATATTTCAAGGAATTTAAAAACAGAAGAAAAAGCATTATGTGTTGAAACTAGCTGTGAAAAAAACTGTTATGAGTTTTAAATTAATTTTAATTAAGTGTTAATGTTGGCAATCTAAAGTTGGAAGTATAAATTCTGTTAAAAATCCAAGGGCTATCCACAGCAGGGAAAATTGTAACCCTAAAATTTAATGGTTACTTAACCCACACTTAGGGCTTCCTCAAATACTTCCTCAAATACTACATAACAAAGTCAAAGGGACTTAGAGTGCAAGCTATTTCTCTACTAAAGCAGAATGGTCTCTGATTAAGTCAAGATAGGTCAGTCAAGGTGTTACTATGGTTTGGAGTTTATTCTTGGAGTTCATGTGTTAGAAACTTAAACCTCAAAGCCATCTATTCATGAAACTCGGAGATGGGACCTTTGTGAGGTATTAGAATAAATCCATTCATGAATAAATTACATTCGTGAATTAATAGTTTATTGGAAGGTAGCTGTGTTATAAAATTGAGTTATCTCAAAATGGGAGTTCTCTCTCCCATGTGAGATCTAGGGCTGTCTAGAGAGCCCTAGAGTCCCTCACCTAATGCAGCCCCTCAACCTTGGCCTTCCCAGACTTCAGAACCATGAGCTGTAGAAACTTTTGTTCTTCATAAATTATCCAGCCCAGGGCATTCAGTTACAGAAATAGAAAACAGCAACACAAGCATGACGTATGTTCACACATGAAGGAAGGTGAGAACTCAGACACTGAATAGTTAATACTGTGGGGATGGCATCAGGTTCTGAGGACAGTGAGGCGGGGGTAAAGAAAACTAGTGAGGGGGGGTGAGGCCAGGAAAAGGGAGCTGAGTGAACACTAGGGACAAGGATGGAACAAGCAGTTCCCTTGTGTTCATAGGTGTCTGGTGCATGCAAGGACTGACCTCAATGGACTCATCACTCACTTCCCTACTTCTCTAGTTTCAACTAGCTCTGTTGCTTAGGAACTCACATAAAATGTGAAGTGAGAGCAATGCAGACCAATCTATCATAACCCTCTATGTTCTGCTTTTACTGCCTTTATGGCATTTCGAGGTGAAAGTCTACATTTAGCTTCATCTTTTGCTTCCTCGGGAAATTCCAGACAACTACATAGGGAGTGACATTTCTCTTGCCTCTGTCAGACCCTGTGCACTCACACTCTGACCTACAGAATGTTGGAGTCTAGATGTTGAACATTATCTGGGGCAATGAATAAGCTAGGAGCCCCTGCTAAGTAAGCATGATTATTATTCTCCTAATCTCTTAACCTATGTATAAGAACTTGTTGAAAAAATTAAGTTTCACATAAAGAAATGACTCAAAGCTCTTTCCAGACTATTATGTATGCTATTGTGAGGAAATGGGCTCATCAATCAAACATACTTTACCCATTCTTCCTTCTCCTTTCTATTGAAAAATAGTAAAGATACTTTGGACAATCTTAAACCTAAAAACCCATCTGGCTAATGTGGATGCTTTCTTCTAACAGGAAAGTGAGCAGTTTGATCTTATTTTTAAAAAATAAAAGCAATTCCTCACCTTTTCTTTTTTTTTTTCAGAAACAGCAAAAGCAGGAAGAGAATTCTAGAAAGGAGGTTACAAATATGGCCAGTATGTGGGCATCTCTACGTGTTTAGCAGGAAGAGGACACTTGACTCTTTCTTCATTACACTGAAAATGAGAGCTAGTAACCTTGTATCTGTTTCATTCATTTGTCATTTCTCACTGTCAACTTAGAAACCATCACACCTCTCCAACCCTGCTAAAGTGGCAGCAATGCTATAAAAAACATTGCACAGTATGGAAGGTTTTTTGGTTTGGGTTTTTTTTTTGTTTTAGTTTTAGTTTTAGTTTTAGTTTTTATGGTTGTGGGCCTGAACTCTGGGCCTGGGTACTGTCCCTCAGCTCTTCAGTCCAAGGCTAGCACTCTACCACTTGAGCCATAGCACCACTTCTGGCTTTTTTCTGCTTATGTGGTGTTGAGGAATCGAACCCAGAGCCTCATACATGTGAGGCAAGCACTCTACCTCTGAGCCAACTTCCCAACCCCAGTATGGGGTTTAAAGTAAGAAGATCTAAACTTGAGACCTGTGTTCATTTACTTACCATATAACCTTGAGCAATGTTCTTTTTTTATTTTAATTTTGATCTTTATTGTAAAGGTGATATACAGAGGGGTTACAGTAATATAAGTCGGGTATTGAGTACATTTATTTTTGAACAATGTCACTGCCTCCCTCATTTTCCCATGTTTTTCGCTCCCTCATCCCTCCAAGTTCATTTCCAACATAGTGCCTACTGTACTGCTGAATTAGTTCACCCTTTGTCCCACCATTTCTGTGCTTCCCCATCCCTTTCCCAAATCAGATAAACTTACATATAAGACAAAAGGTACAGAAATCAAAAACAATGACAAAAGGGGGAAAAAACAGAAGGAAAAAAAAGAACCATGAAAAGTAAAGTAATAAATCTCTATTTAGCTTCTTCAGGTTCATTTCAACAAGCATCATTTTATATGATCTTATGCACATAGCTATTGAACCCTTGTTCAATATCCTCCTTTGGTCTCACTGTGTGAATGTTTAGAGTTCTGTTTAATTTATCATGCCCAAATGTAATTTTTTGTCTTTTATTATTCATTGAATTTACTTATAGATTTATAGGCACATTCTATTCATTACAAATGAAGGAAACCATGCAACCTATTTTTCTTTGGGTCTGGCCTGCTTCACTTAATATAATTTTTCCATCTCCCTATGAGGAGGGTAATGTCCTTCTTTCTGATGGTAACATAGAATTCCATTGTGTACAGATACCACATTTTTTTATCCATTCATCCACTGAAGGGCATCTAAGTTGATTCCAAATCTTAGAAATGGTAAACAATGCTAAAATGAACATGGTTGTGCTGGTGGCTTTAGTGTGGCCTGGTTTGTGGTCATTTGGGTAAATATGAGCAATGCTCTTGAAGCTTGAAGCTAGCAAAACCTGTTACTCATAGATGGGCATACATGATACATAATAAACCATATATATGTATTTGAGTATGCCTATTATATATGATGGCTATAAAGCTACATTTGTGCCTTTTTCAGTTTCCTAACCAATGCAAGGAATGTATCATACTACATACGTAACTGGATTAGTGTAATAATGAGCTAAAATAAATGCATGCAAGGTGTGAAGAGTACATTCTAGAGGAGGCAAATAATTACAAAGATTACAGTTATTTGGAGATGGTATGTGGAGAATACTACTCTCCTTAGGCTAAGACATAATACCAGCAGAAAGTAAGAATGATTCTCCTCTGCCACATACACATTCCCTTATGACAAATACTTACAAGCCCTAACAGGAGTGAATAAACATTTTCTGTCAAGGAAAAGTTCCATTTAATTATTGATAACATTATTTGCAGACCATACAAAATTATCAGTACAAGTCAAGCACGGATGGCTCACATACATCTCAAACCATGTGTAAGCCTCCCACTTAGGTGGCTGAAATATGAGGATCCTGGTCCAAAGCAAACTTGAGTAGACAGACCCAGACCCATAAGGTTTGGGTTTATTTATCTCCAATTAAGAGCAAAAATTCAGAACTAGTGGTATGGCTCAAATGGTAGATTGCCAACCTTGAATGAAAAAGCTAAGTGAGTGCTCCAGAGCATGAAATCAAGACCTAGAACTGGCACAAAAATAGAAAAGGAAAGGAAAAAGAAAAAGAGTATAGGCAGATGGTGATGGGCAGCCAGAGAACCACATACAAGAAGCAAACACATCTGTCCTATTGTGTACCAAATGATTTCCAGGGCCTCCAGTTTGGACATGCTCCACCTCTGAAACTAAGTTAATGTAACTCTGCTCATTAGTTATTTCTATACCTGAAAGTTCTGTAAGCACAGTACCAAACTGAGATATCTTATTGCTATAAGTAGCTATGCCCTTCTTTCTCTATTCATTTAATGCTACCTCTCCCTCTTGATAATCAAAGCCTCACCTATCTTTTGATTACCCAACCATTTCACCTACTCTGTCCTAAACCTGTTGTTTTGACCACATTTTGACCATGATTGCTTTATACCGAGACTTGCCTCTGCCTCCTGCACTATCCAATGTCTCTCAGTCATTCTGTCTCCCTAGGCTCTGGGCTGTCTGCTCCACCCACACTCTGAAAAACAATATTGTCATCTTGCTTCTATGACTAAACCTGTACAACCCTCCCCATCCATAAAGGGATTATGTCTCAACTCCTCAGCCAAGTCTGCAAACTGCATGTTCTCTAGCCTTTCCTTTACATGCCAACTTTATCCTTTCCACACTTCCATAGCTTTCCTGCATGCCAGTCCTAAGAAACTGCTTGTAACCTCATGAATATTGTGACAGTTGGACTCTAAGATGGCCCTCAGTGACCCTCCCTCCTGGTATTCACCTCTTCGTG
This sequence comes from Dipodomys merriami, assembly GCF_024711535.1. Classification (NCBI taxonomy): domain Eukaryota; kingdom Metazoa; phylum Chordata; class Mammalia; order Rodentia; family Heteromyidae; genus Dipodomys; species Dipodomys merriami. Next base: position 13,840,327 of record NW_027206290.1, read on the forward strand.
TGGTTCTATCTGCTTTGTGTGGTTGATGCGACCAATGGACTATGCAACTTCTGAAATCTAGGTTTGAAATGATTGTAGCTTCTCTAGAGGGCTCTCTTTTGGGTTGCTCACCTTCAGGGACATCATCTTTCATGCCATGTGGGTGAGGAGAGCCTCTCTATAGAGTATGAGGAGGAAACTCCAGCACTTCTCCACACTCGCTGAAGATGACTGGTCCAGCCAACAACTTGACTATAACTTCACAAGAGACTATGAGGGATTCATGGTTCAGAAATTGTGTGAGAAATTAGACACTCATATTTTTAATTGCTAAATTAGAGGGTAAGTTATGATGCTGCAATAGGTAACCAAGAGAAATATCATCTTTGTTGATACCTCCATTTTTTGCATGTTCTTTAAACATGGTGCATCCCTTTCAGAACTTGGTACCATATGAGCCTCAGATAGAACCTATAAATGCTGAGTAAAGGTCAATTGTATAACTCAGTTTTATAAATTTTATAACTTAATTGTAAAATCCTTCCATTTCCCACACACTGACCAATGGTGATATCATTCACAGAGCACCTGGTACTTACCTCCACTGCTCTCGCACTTTGTCCTCTAGGTTAGTCTGCATGAAGGGGCTGTCAACCATTCACACACCAATCCTCAAACCTGTGAATGCTACCAAATATGGCAAAAAGAATTTTGTAATGCGATTTTTAAAAGGAGCTTCAGCTAGGGAGATTGCATTGGATTATCTGGGTGGGTCCAACTTTACTAGGACAATCCTTAGGAGGAGTCACAGTGAGAGGAGGCTAGGTTGTTGTGTCTGGATATCAGGTGTCTGCCCAAAAGACTCATGTGTTGTGGACTTGATCTCTAGCTCGTAGTGCTGTTTTGGGAGGTTTGGGAAACTCTGGGAGATAGAAGCTAGCTGGAGAAAGTAGGTCAGTGGGAATGTGTCCTTAGGTACTCTAGCTTATCCTAGGCTTCTCTCTTACATGCTCTGTGCTTCTTGTCCGCCAAGAAGCAAAGAGCAGCTCCCTCCATGTGCTCCCATTGCCTTGATGTTCTGCCCAAGCTCATGGAGCCAAGCCACGGTGGACTAAATGCTCTGAAACCTGAAACTTTTAAGTTTCTGTCAGGTCATGGCTATACATAAATAAGTAATTCAAATGAGATGACAGAAGCAGAGCGTGAGATGGAGAAGTGGCTACAAGCCAGCAACAGAGGTGCCCTCTACGTTTGTTTCTTTGTTTTTAAACAATGAAAAAATTATATACTTCTAGAACTATCAAAAGGGACATTTTGGGTTTCCAGATTCTAGAACTGTGAGAGAATAAATGTATGTCTTTGAATGATCAAACTTGTACAAATTTGTTACAACACAGGAAACTAATGTATCTTTCATTTTTTGTGTGCCTGTCACATATATATACCCTAGACGTGAGAATGATGTCACGTTTTTTACCCCCAGTATCTAAAGCAATAGCTGTCATATATCAGTGTGCAATCAAAACACTCTCAGTTAATCAAATAAATGAAATACTTTCAATCCTTCAGTCATGTATCATTTAAAAACAGAGATATGTATGTTCTGATACATCAGAGAAAGTTAAAAAAGACTAAGATTGCTGGATACCAGGGCTTACACTGTAATTCTAACAGGAGACCAAGATCTGAGATTCCTGGTTCAAAGCCAGGAAAGTCTGTGAGACTCTTATTTCTAATTAAGCTTAAAAAAAAACAGAAAAATAAAAATAAATAAACCAGAATTGGCGCTATGGCTCAAAATAATAGAATGCTTACCTTTAAGCCAAAAAAGTTCAGAGGCAGAACCTATGCCCTGAGTTCAAGCCCAAGGACTGACACAAAAAAAATGGCTACATTGTCACTAGACAAATAATCTTTTTGAACTACCATGAATATGTGGTCATCATTAATGTAAACAACTTTATATAGTGCATGGCTGCATTTTACTATATATTGAATTATAATGTCTTCCTTCAATGCATTTGTATCCTACTGAAATGTCATTAGTTTTATTAGATCCAGAACTACAGTCTAGGAGTAATAATCATAAAGGGCATCTTTGAAATTATAAAGCACTGCCCTAGGTGTGATTGAATGGATTATTTCTATTAGATCTTTCTTTCCTTGTGTGCTAAGCCTAAAAGAAGTATGTAAGTGTGGGAAGAATCCAACAAAGAAACACAAATATAGATAAATTGCTGGGGATCTAGTTGATGCCATCTGCAGATCATATCTGGTCATACTGGGTAGGATTAACTCAGTAGCTGGGCACCAGTGGCTCACGCCTGTAATCCTAGCTATTTAGGAGGCTGAGATCTGAGCATTGCGATTCAAAGCCAACCGGAGCAGGAAAGACCGTGAGACTCTTATCTCCAATAAACCACTCAAAAAACCGGAAGTGGCACTGTGGCTCAAGAGGTAGAGTACTAGCCTTGAGCTGAAGAGCTGAGGGACAGTGCTCAGGCCCAGAGTTCAAACCCTACGACAAAAAAAAAAAAAAGAGAGATTAACTCAGCATTAATTCAGTATTAATTCAGTATGGCATCCACAAGTATTTATCAAGTATCTTCTACTTTCTGGGTGAAGTTTTAGATGTCAGGAACACAGCCTTAAACAAAACTCCCTGCCTGTGGACTCTAGTGGGAAAGTTAAATAACTTTGTATAAACTGTGCTTCATTGCCACAGGGGATCAGTGGATATTCCTTTGGGTAGCATAACTGTACAGTTTTCTAGAACTTCATAAGGCCTTTGGCTTTTATGTTGGAGGAAATGAAGATCCAATAGAAGGTTTAGAGCAGAGGAATGACATGGTCCATGAAAAGAACCATTTGGTTTCTGTGTTGAGATACACCACAGAGTGAGGAGGAGAAGCAGGGAGAATACATGGAAGGTTGTAGCAGTAATGCAGGCAGGAGGTGGAGGTTGTCCTCATGCTCACAGAATCTGTGGAGATGGGAGAAATGGTGGCCCATGGAGCATGGTTTGAAGGTGGGATCAACAGTGTCTCTTGAATGCTTAGATGACTTGTGAGGAAAGAGAGATATCAAGAACGAAGCCAGTGGAGCAGATGTTGTAGATGATTTCTCAAGTATTAATCACTTGGTCACAGGGCTTAGCAATTCTGAACCAAAGTTGCTGGCCTCTATTTAAAAAAAAAAAAGAAACAATACCACTTATTAGAGGAATAATGGTAAAAGTATATCCTAAGGTAAAAGTATGCTAGGACTGCTTGGGAAAGAATTATGAGGTCAGTGTAGCTGAAGAGGAGCAAGGAAGGAAGAAATGATAGATGTGCTCAGAAAGAATGGTCACAAGGGGAAGTGGTGCTGTAGCTCAAGTGGCAGAGCGCTCGCCTTGAGCTGAAGAGCTGAGGGACAGCGCCCAGGCCCAGAGTTCAAGCCCCACTACCAACCAAAAAAAAAAAAAAAAAAAAAGAAAGAAAGAATGGTCACAAGGAAGTTAGAACATTGCTGCTCTTTTTATGATCTCAGGGGATACAGAAGATAGTAGATAAACTTTGCAGAAGATCTTGTGCCATTGGGCTATAGTGAAGAGTGCAGTTTCAGACTCTTCTAGGTCACACCAAAGATAAACAAAGCCAGATAGTGACTAAAATATGGAAAACAGATTTAATTTAGTAATTGATGATAGACTTGCAGAAGTGATGGGCATTTAAAAGGGAGACTGAGAGAACTGGGAAAGGCTGTGTCTGTGATCTGTGGAGTCAGGGAAGTGAAAAATGACCACATTGGTCAGTAACAATATGATTAAGTGCACTGGGTCTGCTATCTGGAAATTATATACGACAGAATTCTATCCTCCAGTGGAAAAAGACTGAGGTTCTGCTCTTCAGATTAGATTAGATTTGGAATGAACAGCTTCCAGTTCCTTGAGAAAGAGGTTCCTGAATTTTAGGAAATGGATACAGGAGGGAACACAGGAAGAATTCACAATTGCGCTCAGCGTGCAGGGGCATGAATGACACATTCGTTCTGAAAGTTTGTACAGTTTTCACCCCAAATCATCTATTCCTGTGGTGGGGGGAGGGTATATTTCTACAGTTGATTTTATCTAATATTTGTTGAAGGTGTGGACAAGCTAAGTAAGAGAATTCTTTTGAGAAAAGCATACAGAGGTAGACTGGTATGAAGGAAATAATCTGGGAGGAGGACGTTGAAAACACATATATGGGAGCAGGAAATTCATAGGGGAATCTATTTTCTGCTCAAGTTTACTATAAATCTAAAAAAGTGCTCTTAAACAAAAGTAAGGGCTATTTAATAAAAATCAACATACCTTATTTTATGATCAGCCAGATAGGGAAGGGCAAACCTATAAATCTTCTGGCTTAATCCTTTGTGTTTTTACAGAGCAGCAGCTGGGTAGGTGTTGGCTGCTTTTCCTGCTGCATAAATGACTGGCCCTAGCCAGGTGCACATAACAGGTAGGTGCGCCCAAGCCTCTCCACCCATTGACCCTAAGTAGGGGGCTTCCAGGTTTTATTGAATTGGGGGATTCTTCTCCAAGGAAAAGAAATTTGCATTATGAATACAAATTAAGTACATAGATCCCTGGAAGAGAGCTACACAAATGAGGGATCCTAAAGCTTACACTTCCTCAGAGCATTATCAACCAGTTCTGGGAGGGTTCACTCTGATCTAGACAATTTCCCAATAATAAGGATACACTATTAGAGTATTATACAGGAGAGTTCCATTGCCCTAAAACTCTGCACTCGGTCTATTTATCTCTCCTTTGGCAACCACTGATCTTTTTATGTTTTCCATACTTGTGCTATTTCCAGAACAGTCGGCTGAACACAGGAGGAACCATTCAGTATGTAGCCCTGTTAGACTGACTTCTTTTACTTAACAATATGAATATAAATTTCTTCTTTGTCTTTTATTTTGTTTAGGTAACTCATGTCTTTTTAACACTGAATGATATTTTATTGTCTGGCTGTACTAGTTTATCCATTTACCTACTGATGGACATCTTGGTTGTTTCCATATACACTTTTGTGTTGGCATAAATATTCACTTCCTTTGGATAAATACAAAAGGAAGAGTGATTGCAGGAGTGTCTGATGAGCAGATTTGCTTCCAAAGTGACAGTACTGGGGTTGAGGGTTTAGCCCAGCGGAAAGGCACCCGCCCGGCGCGCGTAACGCCCTGGGTTCGGTCCGCAGCCCTGGAAAAAAAAAAAAAAAAAAGCCAAAGTGACAGTACTATTTTGCGTCCTCAACCAGAATTTCTGTTTCTCTACATCATTGTAACTATTTGGTGGCACCATTTAGTGTACTGTTGTTTGGCCATCCTAGTAGGTGCATTGAGGTATCTCATAGCTGTTTTAGTTTGCATTTCCCTGGTGACATATTACGTGAAGACTCTCTTCATATATGTATCTGTGTATCTTATTAAGTGAAGTTTCTGTTACAGTCTTTGCACCACAGTTTAATTGGGTTGTTTGGTTTCGTTTTGTTCAATTTTAATTGGTTGTTTGTATATTTTGGATACTTGTCCATTATCAGATGTCTTTTGCAAATGCTTTATTTCAGTCTGTGTCTTATTTTCTCATCTCCTGAAATTATCTTTTACACAACAGAAATTTTTTATTTTAATGAAATCCAGTTAATCAGTTATTTCACAAATTATGCCTTTGTTATTGAATCTTAAAAGCCATTTCCATATGTACAGTCATCTCCATTCTCTTCTATATTATCTTCCAAGAGTTTTGTAATCTTACATTTTATATTTATGTCTTTTTTAAGTTAATTTTTCATATGGATGTCCAGTTTTTCCAGGACCATTTGTTGAAAAGATTATCTTCATCTCATTGTAATACTTTTGATCATTTGTCAAGCATCAGCTGACCATATTCATGTGGATCTGTTTCTAGGGTTCTATTCGATTTGACTTATTGGCCTATTTATTTCAAAGCCTAAACTACATTGTGGTGATGGCTGTAGATTTAAAGTAAATCTTGAAGTTCCTGGAATGCTGTTTTCATAGAATACATTAGGAAATATACTCTGCTTCTAACTTCTAAAAGAAATGTTTAGATAATTACTATATTTCCTTCTATAACTATTTGATACCATGCACAGTAAACTTATCTTTGCCCTGGTGTGCTCTATTTTGGGAGATCATTAACTATTCAACTTTGTGTGTGTGTGTGCGCACCAGTACTGGGGCTTAAACTAAGGGACCTAGGTATTTCCCTGAGTTCTTTTGCTCAAGGCAAGCACTGTTCCACTTGAGCCACAGGTCCATCTCTAGTTTTTGATAATTAATTGGAGATAAGAGTCTCTTGGATGTTTCCTGCTCAGGCTGGCTTTGAACCACAATCCTCAGATCTCCGCTTCCTGAGTAGCTAGGATGACAGGTATGAACCACCAGCACCCTGCTTTTTATTCAACTTCTTGAATAGATACAAGTTTATTCAGATTTGTTTTCCTGTGTGAGTTTTGACAGCTTGTGTTTTTCAATTAATAGTTAGGTTTCATATGAGTAATCCCATTTGTGGGCATAGATTAATCCATTTATTAGTTTTAATAATGATAGGATTGTAGTTATGTCTCTCCTTTCATTTCTGAGATCAGTAGTTTGTTCCCTGTCTAATTTTTTTTCTAAAAGTTATCTAAACTTGGTCAGGGACTTACGGGTTTTATTGATCTACAAAAACAAAACAAAGCAGTTTTTGGGTTGATTGAGTTTCTCTGTTGATTTCTACTTTCAACTTTGTGGATTTTTACTCTAATTTTTATTATTTCTTTTGTTCAACTTACTTTGGATGTAGTAATTTTTTTCTTCTTTTTGACATGAAGGCTTAGATGACTGATTTCAAATCTTTCTTGTTTATATTAAAAACTTAATAGGAAGTGGCGCTGTAGCTCAAGTGGTAGAGTGCTCGCCTTGAGCCCCATGACCGACAAAAAAAATAAAATAAAAACTTAATACTATGAATTTCCCTTTAAATACTGTTTAAGTGCATACCACAAATTCTGATAAAATGTTTTTATACTCACTTGGTTCAAAATACAGCATGCTTAAGTTTTTCTTGAGATAACTTCATAGATTCTTTTCCAGCTGCCTTTTTAAAAAATTACTGAGCTCTAGTTTCATTTCATTGTAGTTTAAGAATAGAGAATATAATTTCCATTCTTTTTTTTGGGGGGGGGTCCGGTCGTGGGGTCTGAACTCTGGACCTGGGCGCTGTCCCTCAGCTCTTCAGCTCAAGGCTAGTGCTCTACCAACTTGAGCCACAGCGCCACCTCCGGCTTTTTACTTTTTGCTTATGTGTTGCTAAGGAATCGAACCCAGGGCCTCAGGCATGCAAGGCAAGCGCTCTAGCACTGAGCCAACTTCCCAGCCCACATAATTTCCATTCTTAAATGTGTTTAGGCATGTTTGAGGGCCAGGAGTCTTGGTGAGTTTCATATAAGCTTAAGAAGTGTGAATTTTGTTGGTGCATTAAGTAATCTATGAATATCTATTTATTCAGTTGATATGGGATGGTGCTAAGTTGAACTATGTTCTTACTGATTTTTGTCTTCTGGTTTTATCCATTTATGACATAGAAGAATTGAAGTCTGGGATGGGAAGGGGAAACAAAGGAGGAGGCTGCAATGCTTGATAAGAAATGTACTCATTATCTTGCCCATGTAATTGTAACCCCTCTTTACAGTATTTTCACAATAAAAAATAAATAAAAAATAAAAAAAGAATTGAAGTCTCCAACTATGTAATGCTATGTTTGTCTGTTTCTCTTTGCAGTAATGTTTTTGCTTAATGTACTCTGATATTCTGTTGCTGTTGCATAGATATTGAGTCATTGTCTTGATTATATAATATTTTTGTCCTTGATATTTTTTCTTCCAAAGTCTTCTCCTAATTAATATACAATTATTATAGCTCCTTCTACTTTCTTTGGGTTAGTGTTAGCATGGTATATCTTTCTCTGTCCAATTAATTTTTACTTCCTGACCACTTATATGTCTTAATATTCAAAGTGATTTTCTTGTAGAAAATATAGTTAAGTTCTATTTTTATCTACCCTGACAATCTCTATCTTTTAATTGGTACATTTAGGTTATTGAAGTTCAAAATAATTACAGATCTAGTTGAAATGGTAAGAACATTATTACTGCTTTCTAGTTTTTTTCTATTGCTTTTATTTATTGTTCCTACTTTTGTCTTCTACTCTTTTTTCCATGCTTTGTGCACTGTCCCAATGGGCCAGGGTAAAACTTCAGAGGACGGTTTATATGAGGCTCCTTTTTCACGGACAACTGATCCTGGTTGTCTTAATCTAATTTATCCTATTAATTCTGCTAAAATATGCTCCCTGGGCTGGGAAGTTGGCTCAGTGGTAGAGTGCTTGTCTCACATGCGTGAGGCCCTGGGTTCGATTCCTCAATACCACATAAGCAGCAAAAAGCCAGAAGTGGTGTTGTGGCTCAAGTGGTAGGGCACTAGCCTTGAGCTGAAGAGCCGAGAGACAGTGCACAGGCCCAGAGTTCAAGCCCCACAACTGACATATATATATATATATATATATATATATATATATATATATATATATTCCCTTTTTTGCCTTTTGTGGTTTCAACAGAGAATTTTATATTATTCTATTTTCTTAGAATATCTGTTGAGTAACCTTTTGCATATATATTTACACTTACCTGAAGTCCACTTTCACAAAACACTTTACCATCTCATTAGTGTATGAGGATACATAACTTTAGTTAGTTTTTTCTATTAAATTTTCAAATATTTCATTCCACTCTTCCCACTTTTTGGCTTTTGTAAAGAATAAAATGTTCATGCTTATCTTTGCTTCTACACAGGCAGTGTTTAATTCCTTTATCTTCTTTATCTTTTCTTTGTATCTTTGATATTTTATAACTTAAAAGTCATATGTCTAGCTGTTTGGTATATGTCTTATGTCTAGGTTTTGGGTGTCTATCTACTTACTGTCCTGAGATCTTTAAAGCCCGGCATAGATGAGAGGAGATTGAGTCCAGATACTTTACTTTGCCTCTCTTCTCTGTGTCACTGTCTGCCTGTCTGTCTATCCGTCTGTCTTTCTCTCTCACTCTCATCTTACTCTGGCTGAGCAGGTGTTTTACCACTGAGCTAAGCCGCCAGCCCCAAATCCTGCTCTTGAGGCAGCCTTAGGGTCAGAGCACACGCTCCACAGCAACACTGCCTATTACACCTCTAGAGACATGCCGTGAACCAATGGGCAACCCTGCTGGATTCCAATTTCCTCACCCGAATGATTCTGGATGGCCACTGGAAAAAGCTGAGGAAAGTGAGACCAAAAATATCTCCTAACACGACAGAATTGCAGTATATAGAAAGGTGAAGTAATCAGTTTAGTAGGTTGGTAAATCTGGTATGATATCAAAGAACGTATCTGAAAGAATGATTCTTCCTATCTCCATTACATGGGATAAGTTTGCTTTGCTCTAGGGCAAGAAAGAGGCTAAAATGTTGGTGCTGAGAAATGCAAAGACAGGGAATCCTATGATACCATGTGTCCCTGGATCCATTCCTTCCCAAGGCCAGCCACACCTCTTCTCTTTCCACTGTTAGGACCAGTAAGTTCCCCCTGCTCCCTTTTTTTTTTTTCTTGAAGTGGTTTGAAACAGGTTGTGGTAAGTTGTAGCCACAGTGTTCTAGCTAAAAAAAAAAGTATTCTGTAAATTTTAAAAGCTGATCGACTAATAAATATAATGACATAAAAAATGTCGGGGCGGGGAGCGGGGTGTCTCAGGCCTATAACCTTACCTGTTTGGGAAGTTGAGACCTGGAGGGTGGAGGTTTAAAGTCAGCCCAGGAAGAAAAAATTGCTGGATTCTATCTCCAACTAATTAGCAAGAATCTAGGCTGAAGCACGACTCAAATGGTAGAGTGTCAGTCATGAATAAAAAAGCCAAGCAAGAGGGGGAGACCTTGAATTTAAGCCCTGGAATGGGCACAGACACACACAGCAAGCAAGAAAGAGAAAGACAGAGAGAGAGGGGGGTGGGGGAGAGTCAGAATATCCATTAAAATGAAAAAAGATCAGCTAAGCTACTTGTAACTGAGAAGAAGAATACCTTTAATATCATCCGATGATAATATTTTAGTTTATTTCATTTCATCTTAATTTTAGTACATATCTAAACAATAACGGAAATAATACCAAGCACACCACCAGCTGGAGATTGGACTGGAAAATTCTACCAATTCTGAGCCATTTACTGAGGTTGAACGTGTAGTATTTTCATAAACATAATATTAAATATAAAAAGAAGGAAAGAATATTAGTCATTACATGTACCAGACACCTTCCTTTCCCACCCTCTGGGATTTCTTGTCAGGGAGTAATGAGATTTAGAGACAGAAAACAGTCGAGGCTTTATTATTTTCCAACTAACATTATATTGACTGTGATAGTAAGTCAGTGAGAAATAGACAGATTTAGTTCTGTACAACATCAAGAGATGACATCATCGCGAAATTTTCTTCACTGTGATAAAATGCCTAGCATGGGCAACTTTAGGGGCGGAAGGATTCTTTTCAGGGTTTCAGTTCATTGGTTCTGCTGACTCAAGGCCCACCATAAGGCAGAATATCATGGTGGGAGGAGCATGTGGAAGAAGTTATTTACCTCAAAGTGAACAGGAAGTGGAGAGTCCTGGGAAAGGGCTAGGCCCAAGACATCCTCAAGGACCCAACCCTACTTCCTTTAGCTATTGGAGATTCCTAAAATTTCCAGAACCTCTCAAAATAATGGCAACTGCCGAGATCAAGCCTTCAGCACATGAGCTTTATTTGGGGGGGATGAGGTGGGGCGTGTGTGTGTGTGTGTGTGTGTGTTTGAATTTATATCCAACTCATAACAGAGAACTAAATGCCCAGAATGTAACCATTTGATGAGTGTGGGAAACAGAAAAAAATCCAGATAGCAGTCATCAGTGTGTAAACCTCACAGCATGAGAGTGGCTAGATGATAGGAACAGAATTGTATACAGGGTTTCTCTGTAGAATGGATGTGTGGAAATTAACTACCTAAAATGCAAAGGAGGCTTTACAGGTGCTCAGAGCTTACATGGGCTCAGCATTATCACTTCTGGTTATATAGGGTATAGAGATACTCCACTAACCAGTCACTAAAAAGAAAGTTATTAAAGGAAAAGAGCTTCTGGAGAGGTAGCAAAGAAGGGCTTAGAGCTATGGCTAGTTAAAAATTAACCCAGAAGCAAACTTCACTCAGCAGTTGAGATAGACTAGACTCCAGGGACAGGGGTGGGGGTGGGGATAGGTAGAGAGAATGGTGGGAGAGGCAGGGTTGGAGGAAAGAAGGGAGGGAGGGAAGGAGGAAGAGGAAGGGGGAGAGGAGAGAGATCTATATATCTCTATATATGATCAATATGACACCGACTTCCAGAAATCAACAACAGGAAATTTCAATGTGTTGGTAATAATGCAAATTTCAAAAATTTGCAAACCAGTAATTAGAGACCTTTTAGAACTAATGTACCAGACAGCACATGAGGTGAAAATGGACTAAATCAGAGGCAGTCTGAGGTTCTATTTTAGACACAGTGTGCTGGCCAAACCTCACATCAATCTCAGTGGTCACAGCTGCATACAGAGATAACAAATCACTATCTTCCCATCTGAGGAACTAAGATAAATATTGCATGACAACAGAATTCTTCTGCAAAGAAAACTTACACCAACAGGCACTCTGCCACTGAGTTAGGACTTTCTTTCTGGCCTCCTTATTGATCTGCAGCCTCTAATGTCTGTCTTTCCCTGCCTCAGGAAGTGCACTTGCCATACTAATCGCCTCGAAACCTGCTTAACTATTTAGGAACTCAAGTTTAAGTCTGCCTGAGATGATTTCTAAATGTGGCTTTCTTTTCCTTCTAAACTTCGATTCATTTTAAGCCAGATTATCAACTGATTCATACACACATAACTAGGTAAATGTCTGGTACTGTACCAGATGCTGGGCAAACTGAGCCAATAGAGATTACAGAATCAGATATAAGTGTGATGTTGCCTTTATGATAATGCTACCATGGACTCATCTTACTCCCTACGCCCAACTTTAAAATATTTCTAAAGACAGAGGTTTTTTAAAGTTGTGTGAGGAATTAGAAATAACAGATATGCATTACAAGAATCATTGAATACTTACTGCTGTTATTATTAAAGAGTGCTAGAAGAAAAGTCACTGGAGAACACCATAGCACAACTAGTACAACTAGTGTCATGATATAAGAAAGCAAGGGGGCCAGGCACCCGTGGCTCCTGACTGTAATTGTAGCTACTGAGGAGGCAGAGACCTGAGGATCATGGTTCAAAGTCAGCCCAGGCAGGAAAGTCCATGAGACTCTTATCTCCAATTAACTACCAGAAAACCAGAAGCAGCCCGGTGGCTCAAGCAGTAGAGCCATCTCCTTGAGCTGAAAAGCTCAGGAACAGTGCCCAGGCCCAGAGCTCAAGCCCCACAACATCCCCCCCCCCCCACACACACACCAAAAAAAGCATAGGGTGTTATAGGAGAGAAGGTTATAAATCAATATAGGGGAAAGGTTAAAATAAAATTCTAGAATTTTAAAGAAGATAAGCAGAGCAATGCTAGGTAATAGAAAGTGAAAGTACTCATCAGGAGGGAGAGGGTGAAAAGCCAATATGCATGGCCTTTGAAGATCTGCATGGCTGGAAGTAAAGAATGGGTTTAGGGATCTGGATGTATTTAACACTAAGCCCTGACCCAGATGGTCAGAGTCTAGATCATGAAAAATTAGGAAGTCTTAATATGTAGAAAATACAAAATAAATAAAGTCGTGAGGGGTATTTTAAGATTTGTGTGTGGTAGAAGAGGCTACAAATTGAACAGCTTCATATAAAATGATAGTCTAATATGTGTTTTCTACTTGCTTTTTTCACCCCATGTCAACACAATGCACCCATGCCTTTCTTATGTCTCTGTATATGCTATTCCATTGCATTGCTACTCCACCATACTCATGGTTTTATGTCCGTTCCTAACTGAAAACTTGGACAATTTTCAGAGTGTTTATAGGTAGTCCTGTATCTGTCTCCTGTTGGCTTTGTGAAAGAGTTTCTCTAGCATACTCTAGTATCTTAGTGCTGTTGTAACAAATTTAGTTGATTAGTGACTCAGTAATTCGAATTTAATTTTCTCCTTTACATATAGATCAGAAGAAGAAGAAGAAGAAGAAGAAGAAGAAGAAGAAGAAGAAGAAGAAGAAGAAGAAGAAGAAGAAGAAGAAGAAGAAGAAGAAGAGGAGGAAGAAGAGCAGCAGCAAGAGGAGGAGGAGGAGGGGGAGGGGAGGGGAAGGGGAGGGGAAGGAGAGGGGAAGGTAGGGAGGGATGGAGGGAGGAGTGGAAGGAGATAGGGAAGAGGGGGAGGGGGAGAAGAAGTCACAAGCCAGAGTGGGTTTTGTTGGTCTAAACTCAAGGTATAAGGCTAGGATTCTTTCTAGAGACCCTTTTTCAACTATGATAGACTTTTATTTTATATGTACATAACAGGAATAGGGTTTGAACTTGGGGGCTTACACTTGTTAGGCAGACACTCTACCACTTAAGACATTTCCCCAGCCAGGTGCAGGTACCTCATGCCTGTAATCCTAGCTACTCAGAAGGCTGAGATCAAAGCCAACTCAGGCAGGAAATTCTGTGAGACTCTTATCTCCAATTAACCACTAAATAAACCCAGATATGGAGCTGTGGCTCAAAGTGAAGAGTTCACAGACAGCACATAGGCCCTGAGTTCAAACCCCATGATTCACACACACACACACACACACACACACACACACACACACAAGACATGTCCCCAACCCTCTTTGCTTCAGTTATTTTTACAGCTAAGGTCTTGCATTTTTGCCTAGGCAGATCTAGATTGCAATCCTCCTAGGTACTCTCCCTGTATAGCCTAAGTAAAACACACCACCATGCCTATGAGTGGAGATGGGAAATCTTTCATTTTGCCTGGGCTGGACTTGAACTAGAATCCTCCCAAATCTCAACCTTCCGTGCAGCTGGAATTACAGGCCAATTCCACTTGTTTTGTCTGCCTTTTGTTTTATTATTGTTTAATTTGCTTTTCACTAATACATAAACACAAAAATTATATGTATTAGCAGGGTACATGCAAGGATTCAATACATGTAAACAGAAGTACACATGGTGTTGCTTAAATCAGTTAATCATTTCTAGTTCCTCAAAAAAGTATCACTTCTCTATGGTGTTAAACAAATTTAAATCATTTCTTGGAGCTGTTTGATGTATACCAAGTATTACTGTTATTTCTGGTCACCCTGCCAAGAGGGCAGGCCAGAACTTTCTGCTTCTGTCCAACTTTAGCTCTTACTCACTGAGCAGCTGGTACCCATCCTTTTACACATGACCCAGACTCTGGCAACCACTATTCCACTCTCTCAACTTCTATGACATATTGTTGATTCTGCTTGTGGGTGTTGTCGTACAGTATTGTCTTTTTATGTCTGGTTTATTTCCCTTAATGTAGTTGATGGATATATTATAGTCTTTTCCTACCTCAATTTTAAAATTTCCATTACAATTTATTTTAATATATTGATCATATACATTTTAGTTTTAGACCTATTCTTGCATTTAAAAGATACTTTTAGGAAGTGGCGCTGTGGCTCAAGTGGTAGAGTGCTCGCCTTGAACTGAAGAGCACAGGGACAGCGCCCAAGCCCAGAGTTCAAGCCCCCACGACTGACAAAAGAAAAAAAAAAGATACTTTTATTTATTTACTGTAGAAGTCCTCTCTTCATTGTATTGTATTTTTACTAGTTCTGCTGCTTATCCCTGAATTCTTCTGTACCCCAAGATGTCTGATTCTGGTGCTTGTAGAACACCAAGGACACCAAGTAAACCAGTGTCACTGTTTATCTTCTGGTTAGTGTGTCTTTCTCCTGTCACTGAGATGACTCCACTTATGGACAGGCAAACTTCTACTGCAAATGCTAACTCTCGGAAATCTTCTCCTTCTTTCATATCATTAGATTGCTGCTGTGTTTTGGAGAATCTCCAAAAGTTTGACCTTTGCATTGGGGATGAAGCTATACAAACTTTTGCTTCTTAATACCATCTGCCTGGGAATAAAAATCTCAGATGGGAAGAAATAAAGAAGGAAGGAAGACAATTTTTGGAAATTTTGTATTCACATACTCTACTATCTTCCTATACTACTACACTGGTAAGGTCTCTATGACTGGAAATAGTTTTGACAGAGAATTGTTTGTTATCCTTTCAATATGTAAATTCTGGCTTATCAACCACCTGCATTTCTTGCTGATTTATTGCTAACAATTATGTATCATTCCTTTTTCTTTCTTTTCTTTTTCTTTTTCTTGCTAGTACCGAGGTGTGACCTCAAGGCCTCACACTTATTAGGCATTTTCTCTACTAAGTCATGCCTCCGGTCTCCTTCTATAATGGTTATTGTTGAGATAGGGTCTCAATTCCTATCTGTATGTGCCTGGACTGTGGGCTGCCAATTTAGCCATCCCACTTTACCTGAGATGACAGGTGTACACCACCACAAGCACAAACTTCATTACTTGGGCTGGCCCGAAACTATAATCCTCGCAACCTCAACTTCACAAATAGCTGAGATTACAGGTGTGAGTAACTGGTGCCTGTGTTATTAATTCCAATTCTTATAGCATAGGCATCATTTATTTTGCAGATTTTCTAGACTAAATCATTTCGGCAATGTTCAGATTCTCATGTGATAAAACAGATAAACCACACTGGAATTAGTCCTAAGATTACAGATATCTACAATGTCCTACTGAAAGCCATTTTATAATGGCAAAAGATACAATTCACAATAATGTTATAACTAATATGAATATTCATGAACAAAATAATATGACACTGATCAAGGTACATTGTACTCATAAATTGACATGTTCAATTGAAACCGTTTTGCTATTTGAAGATAATTTAAATTTTAAAATATAAAAAGATAATTTTAAAGATTAAAAAATAAAAGTTGTTCCTAAATAAAATACAATATTATCAAGCAAAAAATAGGAAAAATGTTAGAAGACTTTGATAACTTTCTTGTGACCCTTACAAAGTCAAGAAGAGAGCTGGGGGCATGATCCAATGGTATTGTTCTAGCCTAACAAGAATGAAGTTCTGAGTTTAAATCCCTAATACCTCTAAATTTAAAAACAAAGAAAGAAAGAGACATAGGAAATATGAGTAACACAATTAAAGTATTGATGATATAACTCATTTGTTTTATTTATTGAATCCAAGAGATTATAAAGAAAAATACTACTAATAATTTATGTACCTGTGTAACTTTTACAAAAAGAAATCCTCCCCTCTATAACAACTATAAACCATTAGAATAAGAAAAAAAATACTTTACCATCCATTTGTCTGTTCAAAACTCTTCAACAGCTCCCCATTTCATTAAGAGTGAAAGCCAAAGTCTTTGCAATTTACCTACAAATTCTACATTACCTGCCCCCAATCCAGGGTTACTCTCAGACCTCCCACTCAAACTCCAGTCTCTAATCCATCCACACTTGCAACTTTGCTGTTTCCTCACTTGGAAATTTCAAGGGCATTGGGTTACTAGAGACTGGAGAGGGGACAAGGTAAAGAGTTTGATCAGCTGGTGTATGTATGTAACTATTAAGCAGGAATAATAAATACTAGTGGAATACTCAGCCATGTAGGTCCAACTGTTGACACACCATGTAAAGACAGCCAACAAATGAGCTGTACTGATGATTCAAATTCTACGGTATTGTCATTCACTTTCTGCATTCAAAGAGAATTTAATATATTTCAAGCTGTTTGGAAAACGCTTTATATTTAAATGCAAAATAGATTTCATTCTCAGATAATTAGAAATAGGCTTTCACTGACATGAGTAGAACAAAACAGTATGTATACTATGCAGGATTGTCCTAGGCAAGGGAAGGAGTCTGGCATTTTTGCCCAACATTAGCGTCCCTTCCCAATCACTAGGAAAAGCAAAATTACTCTGGTAAATTTCCAAAACAGCTTGTAGGAGCATTTCTACATCTAGAGTCCTCTTTTCTGTTGTCCCTGGCTACCTCACCACTGTGGTTGACTGTGTTGACAAGTTCCTCCTCACCACTTCCTCCTTCCTTGGCTCTCCTGTCACTCAACCTTACAGTATTTGCTTTCTGCCTTCACCGAGATCTTTCTGTAGATAATAATAGTAGCTAAAATGATTTGAGAGCTTATCATGTGCCAGACACTATTCTAAGCACTTCCCATCTATTTTAATCTGCCCTGCCACTTCACAACTATTATTACACAATTATTATATTTTAAAGAGGCAAAGAGATTTAGGAAGATTAAATAACCTACCTCAGGTCACAGAACTAACTCAGAAGTGACAATACCAAGATCCCAGGGTCACTAAAATCTGTTTTGCTTTCTTCTTGACATAGCTTTTTCATATTATCTCTAGTCTTCTCAAAATCTATTGAATCTCCATCTCTATACCACTGCATTTTGCTTTCCCTTGTACTCTTCCAATTCACAGTTGATTCGTTTATTTTCTTTATGTACTGTAGAGTTATTCATCTGTTATTTCAAGAAAATCCCTTGTTTTGCTGTGTCCATCAAACCTGACCCCAGCCCTCCTTCTCCTCGCTACCTCCTTGCTAAGGACAGGGCTGGAGAAGGCACTGACTCCAACCTCCACGGGTGCATCTTTAGCTTTCTTTCTGCTGAGATCCCCTGGTGGCTTTATGGTTCTAATGGAATGAAAGTGCTTTGCCACACGTGCCGTAGGTAGAGAGTCTACAAGTACAAGATGTAACTATTCCTCTTCCCGTGGCAGGCTAAGGGCTTCCACAGTTACTCAGTGAGCAACAGAACAGGTGTTGTAGGAGAGAACGCTACACGTGAGTTCAGAGTGAAGGAAGAACAGCCCTAAATTATACGAAGTCAGTCCGGGAATCTTTCATCATTACTGACCAAAGTCCAGCTTAACACTACAGCCGAGTGATCGGGAGCCAGCAAGACAGGAAGGCAAGGGTCTGAACCTGACAGCCAGCACTTGAAACACCTTTTTAGGGGTGTAGGGTCCTCTTCACCGTCCAGCTCCCTGCCAGTTTGAAGTTCCTGCGAACGTCCTCCCTCAGGCTGCCAAGGTCCCAGAGCCGATCCCCTCCCTTCTGGTCTTGGCTTCTGGAGTTTCCGATCCCTTTCCACCCCTCCGCCTTTCCCTTACCAGACATCCCACCCCACCCCACCCCCCCGCCCCGCAACCGCGGAGGACTACAACTCCCAGCATACCGCGCGCGCCCGTCGTTGTCTGGGGGCTCAGCGCGTGGCGGGCGCCCCTCCCCGCGCTGCGCGGGGCAAACCTCCCGGCGCGGCCATGCGGGAGGTAAGTGAGGGGCGCGGGCGAGCGGCGAGGGTCTGCAAACGCGCCCGCCCGGTCCCCCTTTCCGGGATGAAAGGAAGTGAAGAACTCCTGCAGAAGGGAGGACACGAAGTGACCCCTCGCGCCGCCTGTCCCCCGGTCCTGTCCGCGGTGTCCGGCGGCTCGTGGTGCCCCGAGTGCGGACGGTCGCTCGGGGCGGAGCGCGCCCAGCGCGGGCCGAGGGGCAGAGCGCGCGGGACCGGCCGACGGGGGCCCCTCCGCGCCCTCTGCCCAACTTCCCCGGGAGCCCCGGAGCCCAAGAGCGACCGCACTGTGTCCCGGCCCAGCGAAAGTCCTAGCTAGAACTTTCCCCCTTCCTGTCCGGCGCCACGCCTCTAGGGGGGCGCTCGGGTCCCGGAGACCGGGGGAGCGGCGGCCTCGGCGCGGCCTCGCGGCACCCTGCCCCTTCCCCGGGGAGGGGGCGCGGCCCGCCCGCGCCGTCCACGCGCCCCTCCTGCGCTTGACCCGCCCTCGAGTGACGGGGAGCCGGGGCGCCCGGAGCCCACCACCGGGGACTGCGGCGCCGGCCGGCGGCCCCTTTGGACCCCATCTGTGGTCGTCAATAAAAGCAGCCAATCAAGGCACCATCTCTCTCTTTCTCTTCGGACCTGTCTCCTACCCCCCCCCCCCAAAAAAAAAGAAAATGGTTTTCTCCAGAATTCTGAAGGCAAGTCCTCCTCGATCCGCATGCTGGATCAGAACCACAATCCTGTAACACTTGGATAGCTCACCACATCCAGTTACCACACAGCACTCGCCGCGTAGTGTACTCTGCATATACCTATCATCACCCCAAAGGGGTGGAGTGAGGGAGGGAGTGGGTGAGGGCTAGTATGTTCTACGTATGTAGAGTCAGAGTGTCAGTTCATTACTACAGTCAGAAAGTAGCTGGTAAGTGAAACCTCTTGTCATTTATAATGCCTTCGTGGGGTTTACCTTAGAAGAAATGGGACTGATTTCCTGGAATACTTACTGAAACCCCTGTTCTTGTTTAAGAGGCAAACTTTTGATCGCAGCAGGGAAGACAGGAGAGGATATCCTTTTCTATAGTCTAGGAAGATTCTATGGAGAAACTTCACAGAATCCACATGCTTTTGTTCAGAACAGTGCTGCCAGAGCACCTTCCTGCTTCCTTGTCTGGAACTCACAGCCCAGTTCCCTTCCATTTGGATTTCGTTGGAGAACAGTTCAGGAACTTCACACCAAGTCCCAAAACATAGTAGATGTGTTGGTGAAAGATCTCTTTATCTCTATAAAAGTTGCGCACGCAGGCCTCGTGTGTGTGTGTGTGTGTGTGTGTGTGTGTGTGTGTGTGTGTGTGTGTGCAGGCCTCGTGTGTGTGTGTGTGTGTGTGTGTGTGTGTGTGTGTGTGTGTGTGTGTGTGTACATGCTACTACTGGGTCCTGAATCAGGGCCTGGGTATTCTCCCTTTACGGCTTGAGCTCCACCGTTGGAGCCACAGTTCCACTTCTGGCATTTTGTGGGTCTATTGGAGATAGTCTCACTGTCTTTCCTGCCCATGCTGGATTTGAACCATGATCCTCAGATCTCAGCCTCCTCAGTAGGTAGGATCATATAGGCATGAGCCACCTGTGCCCAGCAAAAAGTCTCATCAGTTTTGATTAACAGTGGTGATGTATCCACATGCCAGACTCATGCTCAAAAAAGGATTCCCAATGATATCTGAACATTTAGAGTTGGTGCTTAAATTATGATTTCCATGGCACAGGGGTTAAGAAAATATTTGAGATGTTTCTCAGGGATGGCCTTTTTGGAAGTTGAAGATTTCTATCATTCTTGGAATAAGTAAAGGGAATTGACTTGGGAATTTGAACTTTGGAACTGACATCCCAAACTGAGATCAGAGTTACTGGTCACTTAGTCTCCTCAAAGATTATTAAGGAAAAGGGGGGGTTGTAATTATTTTTGTCCTCCATTCTTCCTAGTTTATACATTGTCACAGAACTTTTTCTAGGAACTTGTATTCTGCTTCCTAGTTTGAGTGCTGTTATGAATCTCTTGACTTAAAAGCATCCAAATATGACTGGTGTTTATTTAAATTAGACAAGCATATGTTTTCTGGGTATTTGCCAAACATTTATGAGAAGTGAATATTCTCTAGAAATGGTTCCCAGCAAAGCCAGGGAACTGTGATGTTAACCACGGTAATTTAAATAAAAGGTATCACTTAGACTGCATTTCACTTTATAATCTTCTAAACTGGGGCTTAGGATAATATTGGGAAACACTGAGTTTTGAGGTTTGCAAGTACCTTCTTATGTAAATGTGACTCATCCAGTACCAAGTGTTCTGCAGGTTATAAATATTGGTTGTATTCATTGGATTATGCTTTTTACCCAACTGGGATAAACAAAATTAAACATCACAAAACTGTTCTTTTGTAGAATAAAGTTTTGTTTGTTTCAGCTTAACATTTTGTTAGCTTCATTGGGTAGGATGAAATAAAAAGTTTGGCTGTTTTTAGGAGATTTGTTTTTCTGTTTTGCATCCTCTTTTAAAGATGCTATTTCCTGCAAAATGAAGTAGAGAAATTTATTGCTGGGCACTGTTTTTCTTGTTCTTACAAAGAGATTGCTTAAAAGCCAGCTCTGGGAACTTTGTCCATGGCTCTGTCAGGGAAAAGTAATATAGGTCTATAGCTTCTAAGTGTTCACTCAGTATAACCCAGAAGCAACCCTGAGTTCTTATTCTTCCAACAGTGGAGAAAAAGAAATAGTTTGAAATGTGACATTCATGCTCAGAGCAACTGATGCCAGCAACGATGAAGGGGAGGAAGGAAATAAACTATTAAGACAGATTGTTTTCCTTTGCACTACACAAGTGCAGGGAAGAATACTGCCGTGTTTGGACTTGGGGTTCATTCACTTCCGCTAATTGTGCTGGGGGTAGTTAGCCCAAGTGAACAGGCACACTGTAGCTTTAAAAAGTCAGCCATGAACCAGAAGGCAGTTGGTGCAGCTTGTGTGTGATTCCTAACGTCATGTTGGCTGAGAGCCAGCCTGGTTTTATTTCACTGTGTCAAATTGTACCTCCTATTGAATTCCTTTGCCAGCCTACTTTGTGAAAGAAAACATTGGGGTTTCTTTGGCTGTTCTTGATAAACGTTTAAAAATGATATATTTTAGTTGCTTATAGGTAGGTTTTCTTTTTACTTTTCCACAGAAAAAAGAAATATAATAGTAATAATAATAAGACAATGTAGTGTGATGTTGCAGAGTATCATTGTGAGTGTTTTGTTTTGGTTTGGTTTCTGAGATGCTTAGAAAATGGTGAATATGTAAACTGTTTCCAACTGAAGTGCAGTCATTCTTTTAGCACTATCTTCCTGTCTACTCTGGAACGAACGGGCTGTGAATGTATGCTAATATCTCTATGTATATTAAGTGGTGGGTTTCTTTAGAAATGATCTAAGTGGCTTAGTGACTGGAAGTTTGTGTGTGTGTGTGTGTGTGTGTGTGTGTGTGTGTGTGTGTGTGTGTGTGTGTGTTCAGGAGTGAGATTATCCCACACTTAGAGTATTATTTGTTAATTACTTCTCTAACAGTGATAAAAATCTGTGACTATACTAAACGATGCACTTGCCATGTCAGAGTAATCCTCCCCGGAGAAGGAGTGCCGAACTAGAAAGTGATTCCAGAGGAAATGTATTTAATTTATGGCTTCTGCTGAATAAGAGCAGGCATGTTTTGGGACTAGTTTTTCCTTTTCTTTTTTCCCTTCCCTTTTTTTTTCCTTCGGGAGGCATTTTTTTTTGTAGCTGTTGTATCTTGTTAATTATATGTTAATTGTGGAGGATTTTTATTTTTCACAGTTCTTATCCTACAAACAAAAAGAGTGATAGGTGCTACTATACCTCCTTCAACGTTTTGATGATTTTACATAAATCCAGAGAGCTGTGTAACACAATACACACACACACACACACACACACACACAGTACCACATTTCTGTGCTGAAGGCTACCTGGTATTTTTGTGAGCTTCCTACTTTACCACAGTCTGGCTATCTCCTGATCGTTTTTTGAGGCTTTCGTTGAGAATTTGTGAGGTAGAGGAGCACTTGCAACAAAAGCTTAAATGCTCTTCTGCATTGTAATGAAAGCTCAAAGCAGGAGTGGACACACACACACACACAATCAGTGAAAGAAAAGAAAATCACAGCTCAAGATGGGAGAGAAAGGGAATTGTTTTTCTACTTTGACTCATTTACTAGTTGCAATGTCTTAAGTAAGAGCTTGGCACCCTGAGGCAGCCAGGTCACACAGCACTTGTTTTTGAAGACAGATTTTGTTTCATTTGCAAATGTTTATTGTGGAAGTCAGGAGTGCCAGGAGGATGAAAGCACCCCAGTCCTTCCTCCAGCTCCTTAGGTTTAATCACATCTCTCCCAATTGCTGGAGAAACTGGAGATTTAAGCAAACATTCATGGACTGGTGTGAAGCTGTTGAAGGGGATCATTATGCTTCCGATTCAGAATATATATTTTCCTCTCACTTTCTAAGAATTAAACACAAGCTTTTCTCCCTTATTGATTAGTTGCTGAAGTAAAGGAACCCTGCAGCCTTCCCATGCTATCTGTTGACATGGAAAACAAGGAAAATGGCTCTGTCGGTGTAAAAAAGTAAGTGAAGCTATGGAACAAAAGGGACTTGGTTTCTGTTTTCATCTTCCTTCCTTACCTGCCACAATACACAGGTCTGGGCTGTCTTGGTTTATCTCCACCAGCTCCCTTATTCCCTCTAACTCCAATTGGCTTCTTCTGTATTCTGTTTCTAAGACAGTGCTCACTCAGACATCAAAATGTGCCTCAGAGGTTAACATAGCAAGCAGGCAGGGGATCAAAGAGGGTTATGGATTCCAACTCTGAATTTTCTGAATTGAGACAAAAACTGAGCTTACATAGACTCTGCCTTCCAAGTCCATATGCTACTAGCCAGAGAAAGCTCAGAAAATACAGTCTTTCAGAATTGGGAGCTATTGTTGGGGGTGGGGGGATGGGAGAGGACAAGGTTACATCAGAATACTAAGTTTTACTAACTCCTCTGCTCTGTTTTTTTTTTTATAATAACTTTCTTGAGTATATGACAAATTTCTGATTATATTTATTGCATAAGGGCTGTACACTTGATTCTTTTAAATAGGGAAGTTCAGTCGAATAACATAGCATAATATTCTAAAACATAACAAAAGACTAACTGGCAAAGTACCTGAGAGTATATGGAAAAAATGCAAATGCTTATTTAGACATTCTATTGGGTTCTATTGGTGTTGTACCCATTTTGATTACAAGGAAAAGTAAGTTCCAAGGATGTTACCTATTTCACTTCTTTCTGTGTCATTTAGTTTAAAATTGTTGTCAACTTGCAGTTTGAAGGGAAATAAATAAAATCCCTAGAAGCTGTGATAATCAAATGAGGAGGGAACATCTTCCTGTTTATAAATAGTGTATTTTGCTTCACAAAAAAATTACATTGAAAATTAATGGAGTACAGTTTTTAAAAGGCTCAGTAATTTTTAATATCAATTTCATATATCCATGCTTATTCCCATTCTGAAACTTCAGGCTAGGTAGATGTAAAACAAGTGACAGAAAATGATGCTTCCTCACAAGGTGAGCAAGTACTACTTGTAGTCCTTGCAGCCATGATGGAAATACTTCATACTCGTGCTGTACAGAATAGTAATCACTAGCTCCATGTGGCTGTTAGCATATTTGAAATGTGGTTAGTGTAACTGATGAACTGAACTTTTCATTGAACTTAATTTAAAAATTAACTTAGTTGAAATATAATGTACATGTAGCAAATTACATATACTTAAGAGATAAATTAGTAAGTTTTGCCAGGAACTGGAGAGTGATGCCTACCTGAGAGGTGCCAATCTATGGAGAATCATGGTTCCTAGCCAATGTGGGGGGAAATCATGTTAGTATATCATCAGTATAATGACATGTGCCTGTTATCCTAGTTACAAGGAAGGCTGAAAACAGGAGGATCACAGTTCCAGGTCACTTGTGGCAAAATAGTGTGTAAGACTCCATTTCAACAGAAAAAAGTTCAGCATGGTGGCATATGACTATCATCTAGCTCTGGTGACAAGCATAAATAAAAGAATCATGATCCAGGCTAGCCTGGACAAAAAAAGCAAGATGTTATCTCAAAATAACCAGATCAAAAAGGCCTAGTGGCTTAAGTAGTGGCTTAAGTAGTACAACACCTCTACTGACTAAATGCCAGTGGTGTTCCTCTCCAACAGTGACTACCAAAAATGTCTCTAGCCTTGTTAAGTGTTCTTGAGGGACAAAATCATCTCCAGTTGAGAACCACTACTTTAGCTAACCTCTACGTTAAGAAGGACAACAGGGTGGCTCCTAGGAACTTTTGCTTAAATGTCTTTATAAAAAAGTATGTATTTAAAAATATTTCAATTGAGATTTTTTTCTGCTTGTTTTATATTTCAGAGAGAATAATAAAGGGAAAGGAATAATAAAGTAAATGTGACAAAATAGCAACAATTTGGGGGACTCTGGGTAAAGGTCATTAGAGTTTTGCACTATATTTGACTTTTGTATTAGTCTGAAATTGTTTTAGAAAACCCTATAAGAATAAAGGCATTTAATTAGCAAGTCACTGGAAGCTCACACCTGTAATCCTAGCTACTCAGAAGACTGAGATTTAAGGATCATGGTTCAAAGCCAGCTTGGGCAGGAAAGTCTGTGAAACTCTTATCTCCAATTAAGCACCAAAAAGCCAGAAGTAGAGCTGGGACTCAAGCGATAGAGCACCGGCCTTGAGAAAAAAAAAGTTCAAGGACAGCACTCAAGCCTTTTATTCAAGCCACGGAACCAGCACAAATAGACAACTAATTAATTCAAAAAGAAAATGCATTTTTCATTAGTAAGGAAACAATACTCCTGGGGCTGGGAAGGTGGCTCAGTGGTAGAGCGCTTGCCTTGCATGCATGAGGCCCTGGGTTTGATTCCTCAGCACCACATAAGCAAAAAGAAAAAAGCCGGAGGTGGCACTGTGGCTCAAGTGGTAGAGCACTAGCCTTGAGCTGAAGAGCTGAGGGACAGCTCCAAGGCCCAGAGTTCAGTCCCCATGACCGGACCCCACCCCCCCAAAAAAAGGAAATAATACTATACCAGGGGTAAGGAATCATGACATTGTAATGGTTTTCAACTTTGAGTTCAGAAGAGTTAGGTTTAATCTTGCTTTTGTTTCTTAGCTGAAGAATAGTGAATAATCATGTTATTTATCTAGGTGTCTTCTCAATTATAAAATAGAAATGAAGAGTTGTGAGGATCAAAAGCAAACAGTTGTAAATTTTGTAATGAACACTAGTGATAGTCTTTATTTCCCAGTTCAGAAAACATCAGAGTACCTACTATATACCATATATATATAACATATATTGTAGTCATTTTCTTTCCAAGCACTATTTAATCATTGCCACATATTTTAAATCCTTTAACAAAGGTAGTTAACTAGAGCTCGGCTATTTGAAAATCACATAGGAAAATGACAAATTCCCCAAGATACCTTTTTTCCCCCTCAGTACAATTTCTGTTACAACTGTGCTTCACTCCATCCCATACATAGACATGGGTCTGGTTTTAGACAGTCTTGGGGTGTACTTATTCGTAGGCTAGAGCTTAAGCTCTTGTGTCATTGCTGCAAGAAGAGGAAAAAGAATGATCACAATTTCTAATTTCAGGCCTCTGATTTGGAAAACTTGACCTAAATGTGTGAATATTATCTTGCAAAATTTAAGGTAACATAATATAGAATTTTACCTTTCTTTCATCTGTTTATTTCTGCTCAAGTCTCCAAGCTTGACCCCAAAAATCTTTAGATTTCTAGAGTGAATCCTTGTAAGATCTCTTATTAATTCTTTAGGAGTCAATATGGTGTTGGCATGACAGTCAAGGCTTAGAATGAACTCATTTGACAGACAAGATTAAGCAGATTTTATGTTCGCTTTATGGTTAGGGTCTTGAACAGTGATGTCTACAAATGAATATGAAAAACATAATCAGAAACATGATAGAAAAATGGCCAAAATGTAAGAAAATATTCAAAAGAAGAAAGTATATGTATAACCAATTGATACATGAGGAAATGTTCATTATTGTTAGTAACCAAGAAAATGAAAATTAAGATCCTATGACAGTCCCACTCAGAATATATTTTAAAATATGAAAATGCCAATCATTAGACATAATACCGAGATAATGGTCTCCTGGACTTTGCTGCTCAGGCTATCTTTGAACCACAGTCCTCAGATCTCAGCCTCCTGAGTAGCTAGCTACATTATAGGATATAATGGGAATGTAAATTGGCAAGGTATCTTTGGAAAAAAGTTTTGTGTTATTTTCTAATGTCAAATGATGAAATATTATAACCCAGCAATACTATTGGATATGTAGCAATGATGTCTAACAGAAATAAAACCTAAGCCACACATGTAGTTTAACTTGTGTAATACAATATTAATTAAAATTAATTTTATATTGTTATATAGGTTAAATGAAACTTATATAAATCATGTATATAATTAATATAATATATTAATGTGATTATGTTAATTGAATTGCATGCTATTTATATACTATTACAATAAATTAGAATTAAATTAAATTTCACAAACATTTTATTAACTCAATCAAAAATTCTATTTTGACATGTGATCACCATAACACTATGAAATACTTTACAGTTTTGTACTAAACTTTCTAAAGTCGTTTTGTATACTTATATCTCATTGAACATGAACCTTTCATTAGAAACAATAGATCTGCATTTAGATTTCATAAGATTTGCAATTGAAAAGCCATCAAATACTCATCTAGTTATAAGTATACTTAAAGTTTTCTAGTAACTAAAGTACCAAAAAGTATTTTCACACCATTAGCATAAATGGTTATCTTGATTTGACTTTGGAGTAAAAGCATATTGGCTTCAAAACTATATATGTTCAATAAATTTACTAATACACATACCAATTCAACATTCTTAACACTGATAATAAATTGATAAGCAGCTGTGAGTTTATGAGTCAGTAATTTATTCAAACTCTTTTTAGTTTATTCATGTTAGAAAAATTTCCAAAAGTATTGATTGTATTAAATGCTGAAAAGTTGCTTTTTCAATTCTTGTAGCTATGTAGTTAGGTCACAAATCTGCTTTTCTTTGTCTTAGAACTTCAAATTTAGTTCATTCATATGCAATGTGATATCAATACATGAACATAAATTACTCTTGCAATGTTTGTCCCTAATTCTTGAATATTTGGCAGCTGTTACTCTTATTTAATAAAATCTTGAGTTGTAACAGCACTGTAAATATATTTATATCTACTTTTTTGTGTGTGCTGGTCTGGGGCTTGAACTCAGATGATCCTGGGCTCTGTCCCTAAGCTTTTTGTGCTGCAGATTAGCATTTTACCACTGGAGCCACAGCTCCACTTCCGGCTGTTTTGGGTAGTAAATTGGAAACAAAAATGCCACAGATTTTCCTTCCAGGGCTGGCCTCAAACTGCAATCTTCAGATCTCAGTCTCCTGAGATTACAGGCATAAGCCACCAGCACCTCGCAGTACTGTACATATTTACAAAAATATCTCATGACTGAACCAGTAAGCCGTGGCAAAAAAGATAATTAAATTCAACCTTTTCCATTTATTTTAAAATTTCTAATAACTAGCTTTATAAATACATGCTGAATGATTTAAACAATGGTATCTATGACACTTTTCAAGAATCAACTTAAGTAAACTGGACATAAATAACAGATGGTACAATAAAATAATAAAGGAAACTTTGGCCTCTTAGTTTTTTTTTGCTTTTATTTTTACTTAACATGATTAAAACACCATTGGCTGAGATTGAATTTTTTTTTCATATCTAGCTGAAGTTCTTTGATAAAAGAGATTGATTTAAAAGTATCTAAAACATGAATTCAGCTTCTCAGGTTAAAAATTTCCATTTCTTCATAAGGTTGGAAGGCTTTTGAGTAAAGCATACCTGAATTATTAATTGGGCAGCATCTTTTATGTTGCACTTTCATCTAAAGCTAAAGAAAAGTATATGTGATTTTTCAAGTTTTAATCAGCTTATCTTAGGTTCTGTTAGAACCTTCTGTTCTTCAGGCAGTGATCTGATAAATCAGTTGCAAAGTCTTTTACTTTTTGTGAAGTACCTTTTTCTCATAGTTTTACAAAATTTCTATACCTGAAATAATCATATGTCCATTGAAAAATTATTTCCTTTTGTATGTAAGAATACAAATCATATATGCCTGTACAAAGTGACCAACTCAGATTCTGTTTTAAAATCTCTTTTAAAATGTTTTCTTGGGTGTTTAATTTTTACTTCATCAATTCCTTTTTTTGCTTTTAATGCCACTGTTTTGCAAACATAAAAACAGCAGTTTATAGCTTCTTCCACTTCCCATTTTTCTTTATGATTCCTATACTAATTTCTTTTTTTTTTTCTTTTTTTTCTGTCTGGTTGTGGGGCCTGAACTCTGGGCCTGGGCGCTGTCCCTCAGCTCTTCAGCTCAAGGCTAGTGCTCTACCACTTGAGCTACAGCACCACTTCCGGCTTTTTTTTTTCTGCTTATGTGGTGCTGAGGAATCGAACCCAGGGCCTCATGCATGCAAGGCAAGCGCTCTACCACTGTGCCACCTTCCCAGCCCTCCTATACTAATTTCTTTACCTCTCAATTCTGCCTCTTTTCTTTCAATTTGTCTGCTTATTAAATTTACTTCCTGGCAGTATTGAGGTTTGAATTCAGGCCCTCAAACTTGCTAGATAGGCACTCTATTATTTCAGCCACACCTATAACCGTGTGTGTGTGTGTGTGTGTGTGTGTGTGTGTGTGTGTGTGTGTGTGTGTGTGTGTGTTTCAGTTATTTTTAAAATAAGAGCTCCTGTTGTTTGCTTAAGACTGACATTAGGCATGAACCACAACACCCAGCTTATTGGTCAAGATGGAGCCTCATATGTGTGTACATGTATATATATATGTGTGTGTGTGTGTGTGTGTACATGTATCATACATATGTGTGTGTATGTGTTTTGTCTTGCTTGACCTCAAAACTATGATCATCCCATTCTCTACCTCCTAAGTAAATGAAACTACATCCAGAGTGGCTTGGAATATAGGAGTAAATCATTGCACTTGGCTTGCCTGTCTAGGTTTATTTTAACT
Organism: Dipodomys merriami; assembly: GCF_024711535.1. Classification (NCBI taxonomy): domain Eukaryota; kingdom Metazoa; phylum Chordata; class Mammalia; order Rodentia; family Heteromyidae; genus Dipodomys; species Dipodomys merriami. The sequence continues at coordinate 13,870,070 of NW_027206290.1, forward strand.
GAAGATATGTATGCAGTATTAAAACCATAACACATATACCAGTTTAATTCCAGAAAGATGTAGAAATGAATCTTCATAATCCATACTGTCTAAACACACTCAACCTGAACATTATCTAGATGCACAAGAATATGTCATTTGAACTGAGTGAGTACATGGATATAAACGATATGGGCAATGTGTGTATCTATAATAGTAGGGAGGACATACGAATCTGATGTGTGAACTTCAGCTCAACAATGCCATAAGGACTGAACAGTACAATATAGTCATAAGAAAATAGTGGAATTATATTTAATAGAGACACATTTGTACTACTTCAGGTTTTTAAATTGATAAGAGAACCAAGTCACCTTAAAATGTGGGTCCCTCAGTCAAATGTCAACTGCTCAGTAGCCACATACGGATTGCCATATTGGAAAGAGCAAGTGCATACTCAAGGGCAACGCTTTACAATGTACCAGGAGGAAAGTTAAAAGGAGATGAGAGTGAGAATGAGTTTCCCATGTGGAAGAGCACATGGGTGTAGGGCTGAGCCTCAGACACATGCACTTGTCAGGATTCTACTGTTTATTTTGCCTGGTGGGTTCATGGATCTTTATTGTGTTAGTGAAAAAAATTGAATAATCACAGTACTACAGAAAAAAATTGCTAAGTAAATAAATGGAAGCTATCTTAATAGTCTAGAATACACCCTTCTAGATAGTTTTTATTTTATCCATATCTATGCACATATGTGCTCACACAGAACTGCTCTTCAAAAAGGGACTAAGATGAAGCAAATGGAGAAAAATGACATTGAATATTTGTGATTTAGACAGATAATTATACATATTATAACCAGCATTTGTTTTAGAATTTAGTAAAAAATCTAAATTGGTCTAACATGGTTAATTGTTAGTGTTAAGAGCAATTCATGTTCTTAGATTAATCTAAAGTCTTTATATCAGGCTGGAGGTGAAGCTCAAGTGCTAGAATACCTGCCTAAATTTTCTTTATATGAAATCCATAAAAGCATATCATATGATTCCGTTTGTTCAGTAAAAACTTACAATGAAAGGCGCACTAATTTATTTTGAGATAAGAGCTCACTAACTTTTGCCTAGCCTAGTATTGAACTGTAATATTTCTGTCTCTGCTTACTGAATAGATGTATACAGTCTTGTTTCTGAGTTAGGGTCTGATTAAATGTTGCCAAGGCTGGCATCAAACTGTGATCCTTCTATCCTTGTTTCTCAAGTAACTGAAGTTACAAGCATTAACTTCCATGCCATTTAACAAAGCAGTTTATGTATTCAATGCATCTTCATCTGTGTCATCATTTCCACATCTTCAACATCGACCCCCAGTCGAACCACCTGTTCCCATATATTTCTCAATTCTGTGGTATATACAATAAATTCTTGCCTGCATTCTTCTCCCTTCATTCTTCTGTCTCTCTCCCCTGGCCCCTCCCTCCTCTCTTGCAAGTACCCATTTCTTGGTACATATTTTGTTAGGCTTTGGCTTCGTCTTTTTAAAGCATTGCATTATTTGAGCTCTCTATGGAGCCTATTATACTTTGGTTAATTCATTTGTAATCACTTAGCACCTGGTGTGTTTTTTTTCTTAAATTTAATTTTATTGTCAAGATGATGTATAGAGGGGCTACAGTTGGTAAGGTAGTAAGTACATTTCTTGTTGAACATTGTTACCCTTACCCTCATTTTACTCCCACTTTCTCTCCATCCAGTGCCCCCACCCCAAAGTTGGAAAGTTCATTTCCAACATGCTGTCTTGTTGCATAGTCACATTCTAATTACCACAAATGAGGAAAACCATGCAACCTGTGCCCCTCTGGGTCTGGCTTACGTCATTTAAAAGTTTTCCCAGGGGCTGGGAAGGTGGCTCAGTGGCAGAGCGCTTGCCTTGCATGCATGAGGCCCTGGGTTCGATTTCTCAGCACCACATAAGCAAAAAGAAAAAAGCCGCAAGTGGCGCTGTAGCTCAAGTGGTAGAGCACTAGCCTTGAGCTGAAGAGCTGAGGGACAGCGCCCAGGCCCAGAGATCAGGCCCCATGACCAGACCCCCCCCCAAAAAAAAGTTTTTCCAAATTTTTCCATTTCCTTATGAGTGGTACAATATCACTCTTTTTGACAGATAAGTATCTGTACCACATTTTCTTGATCCCTTCATCCATTGAGGAGCATCTGGGCTGATTTCATATCTTGGCTTTGGTAAATAATGCTGCAGTGAATATGATTGTGCTGGTAGCTTTAGTGTGGCCTTGTTTGTGCTCTGTTGGCTTAATACTCAGGGAGTGGAATTTCTGGGGCATAGGGTAGTTCTATGTGTAGTTTTGTGAGGATCCCCTATACTACTTTCCAGAATGGTTGAACAAGAATAGACCTGATAACCAATAGATTAGAAGACTCAGAAATGGTCCCACAGACCTATAGCCATCAAATATTGATAAGGGAGACAAAAACATAGGCTGTAGGAAAGACAGCCTCTTCAACACTATCCAAATGCAGAAAACTAAAACTATGTCCCCTTATACTAGTATCAATTCAAAATGGATTAAAGATCTCAATGTAAGACTAGAGACCAGGAAAATATTTTAAGAAGGATTAGGGGAAACACTAGGGCCCCGATGCACAGGTCAAAACTTTCTAAGATCCAGAATCACAACAAATCAAAGAAAGATTAGATAAATGGGATTGCATCAAGCTTAAAAGACTTTAAAGGAGATGGCTAGCAAACTAAATAGAAAGCCCACAGAATGGGAGAAGATTTTTACCAGCTATACATCAGACAAGAGCATAATATTCAAAATATACTTAGGGTTCAAAAAATTTAACCGGCAAAAAATATACCCTCAGAGAAAAAACAACCCAATTAGCAAATGGACTAATGAGATAAAGAGAGACTTCTCAGAAGAAGAACTGAAAATGGCCAATAGATGTAGGAAGGAATGTTCAACATGGCCATAATGGTAATGCAAATCAAAACAATACTGAGATTCTACTTCACCCCATTATCAAGAAAACTAACAATAACAAATGCTGGCATGGATGTGGCCAAAAGGAAACTCTATACTACTAAGTTTATTCACAGCTAACCATACCTGGAAAGCTAGGAATTAAGTAAAAGAAATTTATGAATTTTTCCTACATCAATTACAAGGCCAGAAGGTAAATGGCAAAGATAAAACATTAGAGTAGGTTTTGAAATTATTATTGCTATTGCTAGAATTTAAAAACTCTACCTTCATTGTGTAGTCATCAACTCACACATAGCAATGTAATAGTTTCTGTTACTTGGTTAAAGCAGTTTGTGCTTCCACTACAGACTCACAACCAATCAGCCCTCCATCTCTAAAGAAAGCCATCATATCCAAGGTTGAATAAATTACCTCACAGAGAATTTGGTTCTTTGCCTAAATGCCTGCTCTGAACCCTCAGGGAAAGAGGAAAAAGGAATTGATAGAAGTGACTGTGGTAATCACTGTCTTCAGCTTTTGTTTTCTTTCTTTTTTTTTTTTTTAATTGTATTTTATTTTATTTGAGAACATACTGTACAGAGGGGCTACAATTACATGGGCAGGATAATGCATACATTTCTTACCAAGCATTGCAGCCTCCTCCTTTGTTTACCCTTCACTTCCCTTCCCCGCCTCCCCCCTCCCCCCACCCAATTTTACCCCCCTCCCCCCACCCAATTATACCCCCCTCCCCCCCCCCCACACCGACATTGTAAAGCTGGTTTTGACATGACATTTTGTACTTCTCATTGTTGCAACAGGTCCACCTGAATCCTTAAACGACTTGTTTGTCCCCATCTCCTCCACATGTTATACTGACATCAAATATAGTGAAAGCGGGGGTTACACTGTGGGGGAGGGACATACAAAGCAACAAAGAAATAATCTTATAAATGCGTTAGAAACACATGCATGAAAGAAACAAAAACATTAAAATACATATTTAAGGGTTCCTAACATCACATTATCTGACCTTTTCCGCTTGACTCATACCTATACTAGATATTGCAAATAAGGGAAACCATGGGACCTATGCTTCTTTGGGCCTGGCTTACTTCACTTAATATAATTTTTTCCAAACCTTTTGTTTTCTTATTCCTAAACCTGTTTCTCCTCCAGCATCATATAAATAATCATCATTCTTGTTTGCATGTTCTTTGAAAGCAGTAAGAGGCTTTTATCCAATATGATAAATGGTGGAAGAGTTTGAGAAGGATTAGCATTCCTTAAAATATTGGTAAACGAGGCAGGAGAGGGAAGGGATAGTGGGAGAAAAACAAAGAAAGGGGTAATAGTGCTCCACAAGAAATGTACTCATTGCCTTACTCATGCAATTGTAATCCATCTGTACAGCATCTTTACAATAAAATATTAAAAAAATTGGTAAAATTCTCCAGTGAAACCATCTTGCCCCTGGGTTTTTCCTTGTTGGACTTTGCTGTGTTTTGTCAAGACCTCACTTTCTGTCAGCTAGGACTCTAGCTCTTGAGCCATGCCTCTAGACCAGCTTTTTGCTGGTTATTTTGGAGATGGAGTCTTATGGGCTTTTATGTCTCGTCTGGCTTTGAACCACAATCCTCTAGATCTCAGCCTTTTGAGAAACTAGGATTATAGGTGTGAGCCACTAGCACCTGGTTTATTGGGGGTTAGGAGTAATAACTGACTCAAATTTTCTTGCTAGTTATAAATCTATTCATATTTCATATTCATGAATCAATCTTGGTTTAGGTTCTATGATTCTAGTAATTTGTCTATTTCTTCTACATTATCAAATTTGTTGGCCTATAGTTGTTTATACTAATTTCTTATGATACTTTTATTTGTAGTATCAATCGCAATATCTTTTTCATTTCCAGTTTTATTAATTTGAGTCTTTTTATTTTGTTAGTATAGTCAAAGGTTTGTCCATTATATCTTGAAATCCAGCTCTTAGTTTTATTTACTATTTTATATTGTCTTCTCTATTATATATTTTATTTATGTCTGTTGTACTATCTTATTTTTCCTCCCATTTATTAACTTTGGGTTGTTTGTATTCTTTGGTTCCTTGATGTATAAGGCTATATTGTTTTGAGATATTTTCTTCTTTTGAAGTATAGACATTCATGATTATAAACTAAAATCTTTTTGCTGTATCCCCAAAGTTTTGGTGTTTCCATTTGTATTATCTCTAGATATTGTTTAACTTGTCTTTTCATTTCTTCTCTGGTCCTTTAAGTATTCACAATGTACTATTTAATTCCTATATATCTGTCAATTTTGCAGCATTCTTTCTACTATCGATTGCTAACTATTTTCTGCTATTAATTTCTTCTTTCTAGTGTGGTAAAAACAGTTACTTGGTATGATCTCAGTTTCTTAAATTTGCTGACTTTTTTTTATAACCTCATATATGAGCTGTCCTGGAAAGTGTTCCATATTTCCTTAAGTGAAATATTTATTTTGATGCTATATACAGATACTGAATAAAAAACAGCTTAATCGTGTCCCCATGAAAGTAGTATCTTTATTTAAACTAGTTCAGAGAATTTTAATTCTATTAGAAGTCAGAAACATATAAAAAATGCTGCTTGTATGATCCTTTATTTTCAGAAAGACAGGATGGGATATTGGGGAGAAATATCTGAGAACAGAGTGAACTACGTGTGACCTCAATTAACTCTGTCAGCCTGAGGGAAGATAGCTATGGCAAAGGAAAGAAATGATGAAGCAATATTCCACAATTATCTCTGGATCCTTCATTTACTCTTGCTGTTTATTCAAGTCTCCAAAGCTTCTCATCTACATACCCAAAACTTCCTATCTGCACATGGCTGTATTGACTTTCTATCCCTCCTCCATCTACTTATGAACCCTTTTCCCTAATTGATTTTTGAAGTAAAGCAGAGAACATATATGACTCTCTTTATCTCAGAGCAAATTTGATATTCTTTATTAGGCCAAGAGTTTCCAATGCTTATCAAGAATCTGGTTCCAAATAGAGTTCTTGAAATTTACTAATGATTGGCATAAAAAATTAATTGTTAGCCAGCTTCTGGTAGCTTATGGTTGTAATCCTAACCACTGATAAAGCTGAGATCTGAGCATCAAAGTTCAGAATCAGCTACAGAATTAAAATGAGTCTATATCTCTAATTAACCTGCAGAAGTACTAGGCTGGAGGTGTATCTTAAATGGTAGAGTGCCCCTATGAGTAAGAAAATAGCACACACATACACACACACACACATATAAATACACACATACACACATGTGTACACACACAAATTGGAGATACTTAAAAAGGAATGATTAGGTGACACCTTTTTAAAAAAAATAGTAGAACTCTAGTTCTAGAAGTTGAACAGAAAAGGTTTTAGTGATATAAGCAAAGCTGGGGTCATAGTAAAGTCTAGGAAGTTTCCCCATTGCATTTCAGTACAGGCATATCTTCAGTAAGTTATGTTCAAATCAAGTGTTCTAAATGCTCAGCTAAAGAATTTGAAATATGCAGAAGGCTTGATGAATTATTTGTGTTTCTAATGCTTTTATTGCTTGAGTATACTGAAGCTAAATGGAGTGAGCTCTTACCTGCATATTTTAAAATGAAAAAACACAATCTTGTCAAAAACGCTTAAATCATCCTTCTTGGGTCTGCTTTTTAGCCAGATCCCTACTTGGTAGCATGAAGGGTAAGAGAGAGTGACTGAAGATAAAGCTTATTTAGATGCTTCATTCTTAAGTATATCATAGGCAAAGAGCTCAATACTGGTTTATTAGAATATGAATTAAATTACTTTTAGCCAAAAGCTGTTTTAAAACATGGACAAGGAGACTAATTTAATTTTAATGTATGTTATAAATATTAAGAAAGTACAAAAACAGAGTGCATTTCTGAGTATAAAAGTAACAAGAAATAACAAAAAAAGTAACATTCAGAATTAGCTTTATAAAAGGAATAGCACTATGACAACTATATTACCATAAAATATTAATCAGAATCTAAACATATCTTTTTCTCTTAACTTTGAAGTAGAAAGTCAATCAATGTAAATAATGAAGTTGTGAAATCACATGTGGATTTACTTGTTGAGTTTTCTTGTTCTAGTCAGCCTTTTAGCACTGACAATACCTAAGAAAAACAATTTAAATTAGTGTTTATTTTGCCTCAGGTTTTCAAAACTTTTGGTCCATAGTGTGCTGGCTCCATTACTATGGGCCTGGTGTGAGGCAGTATATCATGGTGGCAGGAGCATGCAGCAGAAGTGAGCAAATCAACTCATGCTGGCTTGGAAGCAAAGCCAGGAAAGAGCCAGGACCATGTTTCTTTCTAGGACAAACCTCCAGTGGCTTACTTCCTCCAATTAGGACTTACCTCCTCATTTCTACCACCCCCAGTGATGCCATTAAATGATCTATTTGTCAATGGATTAATCCATTGATGAAGTCAAAGTCCTCATGAACCAGTCACCTCTCAATTGTGCTACCAGTTTGATTGGTTGGAGAGGGGGAGTCTATCAAGCTTAAAATTAGATCAGTCATTAAATGTATAATGAATAGCTTCTAATTTATTTGGGATGACTTTTCCACTCTTCATATGTGAGAGCACCCAGATTTACTTTGCTATTCTTCATGATACCTTGCCAACAGGTTGCATAGTCTTTATTTTCTGCTGGCATAGAATAAAAGCCCAGAATTATGAAAGTGATGATGTAATAATCTCAACAGAATAAGAATTGGAAAAGCCCCATCTTAATATCACAATGCTGTGTGCTTCATTATTATAATTGATTCACTGTTTTTTTTTTAAGAGGAGAGGTAGCTAATTGACATCCACCATCAACCAGAAGGAAAGTGAATTCAGTTACATTCCAGGCATTAAAACTGTATCCATTGGATAAGTATTCAAATGTTTTTTCTTTCTTGCGATTGTTTCTAACATATTTATAAGATGATTTCTTTGTTGCTTTGTATGTCGCTCCCTCATGGTATAACCCCTGCTTTCACTGTATTTGATGTTGGTATAATTTGTGGAGGGGAAGGGCAAAAACAAATCATTTAAATAGGGATACAGGTGAACCCATTGCAACAATGAGATGTACAAGTCATTATGTTGAAAAACGAACTATACAACTTTGGCCGGGGGAGGGGGTGTGTGTGTGGGAGATGGGAAGGGATGGGAAGGGGAAACAAAGGAGGAGGCAACAATGCTTGATAAGAAATATACTCATTACCTTGCCCATGTAATTGTAACCCCTCTGTACAATATTTTCACAATTAAAAACAAAAACAAAAAGTGTATCCATTGGAATTTGCTCACTGCTACAAGCAAACCAATTACAAAACCTAAAAAATTTGTTAAAGTATTGCACTTCTAGACAAACATTCTCCAAGCCCACTTTGAACAGAAAAGAGGAGAGAAAATGATGCTTTGAAGAGGATCCCTACTGTCAGTTTGTGGTTATTTATTTTTAATAAAATAATGAAAAATTCCAGCACATGAAGGATTTTTTTTTACTTTAAAAATAAACAAATAGGGTTGGGAATGTGGCTCAGTGGTAGAGTGCTTTTCTTGCATGCATGAGAACCCCGGTTCCATTCCTCAGTACCACATAAGCAGAAAAATCCGGAAGTGGTGCTGTGGCTCAAGTGATAGAGTACTAGCCTTGAGCTGAAGATCTGAGGGACAGCGCCCAGGAGCAGAGTTCAGGCCCCAAGGCTGGAAGACAAAAAAAACTAAACAAATAATGTTGGAGAATGATAGACTAAAAAGTGGGGGTATCCTGCAACATATGCTCCTGATTAAATAGTAGGAAGTGTGTATGTCTGCATGTGTACATGTACATGTATACATGGACATTTAGTCCTTAAAAATGCACTTAAGAAAACACGTCAGTCTTTTGGCTCTAACACTTTTAAGTATGAAATGAGCAACCACATGTGCCATTAATCAGCAGCAGCTTTTTTTTTTTAAAAAAACAAAACTAGAAGTAGGTTTGTTTTTTCTTAATCAAGCATTTAGCTTCCTGCTATAAGAAAACTATTGTGCTAGGTGTGAAACAGCAAGACCCTGGACTATGAGATACTTGAAGACCTTCAAGGCGGCCTGGGAATTTTTTTTCAATTAAAAATAACATTAATTTCTTCAATTTTCACTAAGTTAAATTCTAGGTCCAAGCTTAATTCTAGGCCCATTTTTCTCCCTATCCTCTCAAGATTTTAAATGCTATCTTGATGTCTCTGTCCCCCAGATGTGTACCTCTAGCTCACTCCCATGCTCAAGACTCAGATTCTACATTATTTCTATTTGGCTGTAGCTGGAACCATCATTGTAGCATACCTATTGACACCAGGAATTATATATATATATTTCTAGCCAGTAAACAAGAGTTTAACACAGTTTGGTTGGTGCTACAATGGGGATTTGAATGAACTCTTGAATGAACATTAGAACTCTTAAAAGGTTATCACTGAAACATTTCCTTTGTGGAAAATGCCATAGGTAAAAAATGGCCTTGGAACTGTAGGCATAATAGAATTTCATCAGGAAGCGAGGTAGGCATCCTAAGGGGGTGGAGCAAGGTAAAAAAGCACAGATCTGTCAAGAGGAATGACCTATTGAGGTAAGGATTTAGCTCTGGATATGTGGGGTTGAGAGTGGGGGAAGGTGGCAAGAATTGAGAATAAGGAGGTGGGTTCGAATAAAGTGAATACTCACACAAGCTATAACATGAATATCAAGCTTTCAGTTACTCTCAATGTCTCTGCTTTTAACAAATAGTACTTGGTAAAATAATTTATATTGTAGGCCACATAGTTTATTATGAAAGCAATGACTAGGCCAGAGAGAGTAATGATTATAAGAAACTTGGAGATAGATTCAAATTCCTTAGAAAGGCAAAGTCAAAGCCCAACAAAACAATCCAGAAATAGATACTTGCAAGGGGTGAGTAGGAAGTGGGGGCCCAGGGAAGAGGGGTGGACCAATGAAGAGGAGAAGGAGGCAGGAATGCAGTCAAGAATCCAATGTTTATACTACAAAATTAAGAAAAGTATAGGAAGAGGCAGGACACGAGGGATGGGTGGGAATGTTGAAAGGGGTGACACCAATCAAGATGTATTCATAAACTGCTTTGCTAAGTGTCAGTTCCTTTGTAAAGCAACTTAAGTATAATTTTTTAAAATGTGATACAATAAAAATAAATAAATCTGGAAACTAATGATTTTTTAGCCCTTCTAGAGGTACACTGAGAATGGTGACTCTGAAGGAGAGCAGGCCAGACCCAGTGAGCTTAGCCCAGGCTGGCCCTGGGACACATAGTAGCGCAGCCAGCAACACCTGTGTCCAGCCAATGCCATGACAACTGTTTGGATTTTTGTTTTGCAGTTCCATGGCAAATGGGAGACCACCTGATCCTGCAGACTGGGCTGTGATGGATGTGGTGAACTACTTCCGAACAGCAGGATTTGAGGAGCAAGCTAGGGCTTTTCAGGAACAGGTAACTCAGTCCACAGAAACAAATGATGATCATGGCCACCTCCCTTTCCATGGTGGATAGAAAGGAATAGGGAGAAAGAGGACCAAAGAGTGGGGGGAGGGCAATGAGGCTCTGAGATATTGCAGAGGAGTAAGCCAGGCTCACAGATCCTTCTCTCAAAAAGAAAATGTAGCTTGATGGAAATCACTCCTTTCATTCATCTCCCTCAATTTTCCTAGTTTCATAGGATATGCATTGAACACTATGACAACATTCTCCCCTCCTTCCTCTTCTTTCATCTCTCCCCCTCCCCCTTGGCCTTCTTCCCATACCTTCCAAGTGCTTGTATTGTAATAGTTTTTTGTTTGTTTACCAGTCCTAGGGCTTGAACTTCTGGCCTGGGCACTGTCTATGAGCTTCTTTTGCTCAAGGCTAGCACTCTACCGCTTGAGCCACAGCACCCCCTCTGGCTTTTTCTGATTATGTGGTATTAAAGAATAGAACGCAGGGCTTCATGCATGCTCAGCAAGCACTCTACCACTAAGCCACATTCTCAGGCCTGTAATAGTTTTTCTAAGGAATTACACCTTTTGAATTCTCCCCCATAAACTTATTTGTTGAATGCTAGCCCCTTTGTACAACCACTTAAGATAATAAACATACAATTTTAAAATGGGTAAAATTGTTCCATACTCAGTAAATTTATACATCCTGATTCAACTATTTTTGTAATATATTTCTAATACAAATACAGTTTAACTTCAAATATTTATAAACAACAAGCAAGGAAGAAAACTGGGCCTAAGGCAAAGCACAGCTGCAGATGGGAGGATTAGAACTCAGTTCTACCTGCATCTTCCCAAGGACTCAACATGCAGGGGTGAAGGGAATTAACTCTACCTTTAGAACAAACACACTAGAAAACAGAAATCAGAAAAAAAAAACCAGAAAAAGACAAATCTGACTGAGAATGAGAGGCGTAGAACCTTCTACTACTAGCCTCAGTGACCACTGAAAGATTTAGACTCCTGCAATTTGTTTTCCACATCTTAACAGGGGACAGTAGAGCAGCACTATATGTAGAGTCAAATTCTGGTTTCTCTGTATGTCAAACAAGTGACCGTAACCCTTCAAGTCTTGGTTTCCCATCTATAACATGACATTATCGATACCTACTGATGTTGCTCTGAAGTTTAAATGACAAGATATGCAGTTCCTTTCTCTTAGGCCTAAAGTTGGTATTGGGAAGAGGGAGAAAGAAACAATTGGGTGATTCATGATTCTGTGAATGCCACTAAGCCAGCTCTGCAGGAATGGTTCTTTATGGTAGTTTAATCATGAGGAGGCAAACAGGAGAAAGAAATTGTAGTCCACCCTGGACAATTCCGCTCCCCCTCCCCAGTTATTTATCAGTGGAGGCTTCCTTGAATTGTAATAATATAATTAAGAAAATTATAAACTGAAGAATGTTTCTGGGTGTTTGTTCCACAACCCTTCAACCATTGCTTATTCTATTCAGTATATATCAGTCAAGCTATTGGTTTTGTGGCCTGAGTTTGGACAAAGTAACTTTTCTAATATCAACACATTCCAATATCTTCAATCTTTAAATTTGATCCCTAGATCTATGGTTTTTTTCTTCTTTGCTATTTGGAAGATTTGCCAGAATAAAAGCTTAAATCACTTTACAGCCACCAGGAGAACTAAAATTAGAAAGACTGATAGTGCCAAATGTTCCCAGTGATATGTAGCAACCAGAACTTTCCTACTTTGCTGGTGGGAGTGTGAAATCAACACTGATACATCTAGCCCATGATCCAGCAATTTCACTCCTGGGTGTTTACCCAAGGGAATGGAAAACATATGTCTATACAAAAATTGTACAAAATTGTTCTTTTTAAAAATTTTGGTGTTGGTCCTGGGGCTGGAAATTAGGGCCTGGGCATTATCCCCGAGCTTTATTTGCTAGCACTCTACCACTTGAGCCACAGCTCCACTTCTGGCTTTTTGGTAGTTAATTGGAGATAAGGGTCACAAGAACTTTCCTGCCCAGGCTGCCTTTGAACCACAATTTTCAGATCTCAGCCTCTTGAGTAGGATTACAGGTATGAATCACCAGTGTCCAGCTCAAAACTGTTCTTAATGGCTTTTAAAAATCATACTTGTGAAAATTGGAAGCCTCAGTGTACATCAATGGGACAAATGTACAAAATGTGTTATATTACTATTTTGGAAAACCAGTCAAAAATAAAAAAGAATCAACTACTATATAATAGTTTGGATGAGTCAATGACATACTAAGTGAAAGAACCATTATATAACAGTTCATTCTGAATAGGTCCATTTATTTATATTTTGATGACACTGGGGTTTGAACTCAGAGCCTTATGCTTGCTAGGCAGGCACTTTACCTCTTGAGCCATGTTCCTAGCATTTGCTTTTATGCCAGGGCTAGTCTGGACCATGATCCTGTTATTTTTACTTTGCACTAACTGAGATGACAGTTAGGTGTCACTATGCCAAGCTTTTTTTTTTTTAAATGGCCTGAAATGGGATTTCAGCCTTGAACTGTCATCCCTCTAATCTCTGCCTCCTCAGTAGCTAGAGATGCAAGTTTAAGTTAATGTTCTCAGTTATTTATGGTAAGTATACATGTATGTATGTATGTATGTATGTATGTATGTATTTAGAAACATGGTCTCACTATGTAATCCAGGCTGGCTTCAAATTCTCCATTATTGTAACATTATATTCCTGGCTTGAATGATTCTATTTAGATGAAGTTTCAGAACAAATGAATAGTAGAAAAAAATCAGTAGTTGTCTCTGGATAGTGGGTGGAGAATAACTGAGAAAGGATACGAAGGAACTTTCCAGTAATGATGACATTTTTGTGTCTTTGTAAGAATTAGTTACATGTATGTACACTGATATATTCAAATGATTCATAATCAACCTATTTATATTCATTTTATGAATATATTTATATTCATTTTATGAATATAAATATAAAATTTACCTCAAAGGGAGAAAACTATAAAAATATTAAAGTATGCCATGAAAACTGAAGTATTTAGGGGGAAGTATACTGAAATGCATCAAACAATGTAGACTGACAGTTAAATAGCAAGATAACCATGTAGATAAAGTGTAGAAAAGATTAATTGTAGAATATAGGTGGTAATACTATAGGTGTTCATGATAAAATTCTGATAATTTTTCTTCATGTCTAAAGATTTTTAATAACAAAATCCTGGTAGAAAAAAAAACAGCTCCAGTTGGAAAGTGGAGGCTGATCATCTGGAACATATTTTAACTTTGGTTTTTAATGATATAATGTCCATTTGTGCCATTGCAACTGAGTAGCTCTCTTTGAAAATTAAATTTAAATAATATTGTAGAATATTATTTAATTAGCTTAGCTAAAAGGTCTCCTGGCCAGGTTCCCAGATACCCTAAAGCCTTTTGGACTTGTGCATTTGCTCTGAGGCAGACAACCAAACTGAGTGACAGTGTACATTCTGGGCTTTATAGATTCTGCACATGACCTTAGAAATGAGACTACCCAGCTCTGAGCTTGGCCCAGCAATAAGCCCTTTCTCCCAAGGATGACCTCATTTTGGTACCGGGGACATTGGGATGCAAGAAAGAACATTTCATTCAGAAATCTTTTAAGCTACTCTGTTAGGTCTGCCAAGAAGGGAGCTTGACAAATGAATTCCCAGAAGACTAAACTTGTGCAAGCAGGCCTAGAAGCTCAAGTTCCTTCTTCCTCATCAAAGGGTGTTTGGGTATGTGAAGAGTCTCCCTTGAATTCTCTGCAATCAGTCCTTTCTTTCGAAATGTTATTGCTTTCCCTCTTTCCATTAAAGGAACTGGGGGCAAGGAGGGAACCACTGGCTAGGCTTCAGCTGGTAGGGCAAGCAATTATTGTGATTTTCTTGAGGACTGAAGATCATATTCTCTACTACACTAACCTGTATCCTCCATCAGTGTCTTACCTCCAGAGTCTTTGTGGCAGTGACCCTAAAGCAGTCAGCACTCACAAATATATCCAGCTATGAAGACTATGGGCCGTCTCCAGTCTAAACTCATGACCCTTGTAGACCATAGCAGTTGAGAAACAGTAAACATCACATCTTAAAAACCTCAGGGAAGGCTATCCGCAGCCCTTTGACAGGAGCAGGGCAAAGAACAGAAAACAGAATGTACTTTCTATAGTTCTTTTGGGATTGCTCTGTGCTTGCTCTCCCCCAACCCCATATCCTGTAAGGATGGACGAGTCATCTGTTAACAAGGCCAGGATTCCAGCACTACTAGCTCTCTTCCCCACTGCCACTGAGCTGCAGCAGCTGTTCCCCCAAGTGATTCCTAACAGACAGAATGTTTAGGCTATACTAAAGGGCAGGAGTAGAAGCAGTGACTGGTGGTTTATTTTCTTCTATTTTCTTTGTAGTCACTGGATGATCCTGGGGACTTTTTTCCTTCTACAGTTCAGATTTCTACCAAGTGAAGGTTGCGTTAAATATGATATTGCTTAAACTCCTGATCTGAGTAAAAAAACAAAAACAAAAACAAAAAATCCTGGTCCTTGGGCTGGAAAGGTGGCTCAGTGGTAGAGTGCCTTGCATGCATGAGGCCCTGGGTTTGATTCGTCAGCACCACATAAACAGAAAAGGCCAGAAATAGTGCTGTGGCTCAAGTGGTAGAGTGCTAGCCTTGAGCTGAAGAGCTGAGGGATAGTGCCCAGGCCCAGAGTTCAGGCATCACAGCCCATTAAAAAAAAAAAAAACTCATAAAACTGGTCCTCATGAAGCGTACTTCCCAGACCTAGTATAAGGCACAAAAGCCACTTGAGACAGTAAAAATTTTTAAATTTTTCTTTTATTGTAAAGATGCTGTTCAGAGGGGTTACAGTTACATGAGTAAGGCAATGAGTATATTTCTTGTTGAGCATTATTACCCCTTTCTTGTTAGTAAGATGTTTTGCAAACATAATTATAAACAGCTGGCTATTGAACATAGCTATGAAGCCCCTGATTTTGAAGACTCTAAGGCATCTCAGGAATTCTTTCCTAAGAGCTTTTAAGAAAGACCATTTTGGCTAATGTAGCTTCCAGGTACCTCCATCTTCCTCAGAAAGAACAATTAGGATGTTTACTTTGTCAGAGTCTGAAAGCTAACCAAGCAGCCTTTTCTGGTGTAAAGCCATCTTTTAGCTGTCACTTGAGAAATTGTGCAGCATTATAGTACAGTAACTGTGCACTTAACTTGGACTCTTAATTGCAAGTCACAAGACAGTCTTCATTGGATGCAGTCACTTTATCTGTCTTTCTGACTCACAAGCTTAGACTATATCTGGAGAAGATGGTATATAGAGAGCTGCTATTCAGTTACCATCAGATGGTTAAGATTTCTCATATTTATGAGTGACTGACATCAGTGATTTTATTTTAGGAATAATATATCTTAGATCTTTTCCCCTCAGGGTATCATCACAAAATAATACGAAACTCAAGGTAACAGATTAATTTTACTCTTCTTACATCTTTACTTACACCAAGCCACAGTAAGAACAGATTTTTACTCTGAATACCCAACTGGTTAAGACATAATTTGAAACACAAAGATTGGAGTATATTTTCAGCTTGCACCCCGAGGCTAACTTTGGATACACTTCTGAACTCACTGGCTTAATAAAGATAAACAAAAGTTCTTATTGTTACAGATTTCCAGGTAGCACTAGCCACCTTGAAATGGAGTGGCCAGTCAGCACCATAAGCAAAGTGTCCTAGGGTATGTCCCCATCAAATTCAACTGCAGTGATTCTAGATGCATAGTTCTAATTTGAACAAGGAATAAACTCAGATTTTTATCAATCTTAAGAGCATGCCTTTGAAAAATAAATTACAAAATTATGAATATAAATATTAAAGTGAAATTTGACACTAAACCATAAATTCAGCTCTGAATTGGACCAATTATAACCTCACATATTAGAAATAATTTTAAATACTCTAACATTACTAATTATACTAAAAATATTCATGGTGTCTGATTTTTCTTAACAATTGAAGGCTATTGAAATATTTAAAATATTTTATAGTACTGAATATTGAATAGAGGATATGACATATCAGATAGCCAATATGCCAGCATTTTTTATATCAATCCACAAAATTTTAGAAAAATAATACAATAAATAGGAAATGGGTAATGCTAACAGGGAGAAAGTAGCCAAAGAAATTGGAAAGAAAACTACTAAGGAAAGAAACTTTTCTTTTTAAAATTTTTTTAATTTATTTTTTGGGAGTCTGGTTGTGGAGCCTGAACTCTGGGCCTGGGCGCTGTCCCTCAGCTCTTCAGCTCAAGGCTAGTGCTCTACCACTTGAGCCACAGCGCCACTTCCGGCTTTTTTCTTTTTTCTTATGTGGTGCTGAGGAATCGAACCCAGGGCCTCAGGCATGCAAGGCAAGTGCTCTACCACTGAGCCACCTTCACAGCCCCTCATTTCTTTTTAATGAAAATAGGGCAAATGATTAGTAAACAAAAGTGCCCCATTGTTGCCTAAATCACTTATTTGAAATTAGGACAGCTATAAAACAAAGACAGGTATGTGGTACCAATTTACTTGATTAAATCTAAGGGTCTATATAGAAGTCATCTAAGAGAATCTGTCTGACAAATAACTAAAGGAAGAGTGAGGCCAGCCATAGGCAGGAGTGAAAGAGTAAATGAATAAATGAGAGAGACGTCTAAAAAGGGAAGAGAAAGGAGCCAGGGCTCAGGGAATATCAGGATTCTCATGGTTAGGAAAGGAAATGTAACTTGCATATTCAGCTATGAAAAAGCCCTCTAGGAAGTAGAGGGAATTATCAGTAATGAAAGGTTTTATAGAAATCTCTGAAGGGGACAGAAGGAAATAATTGACAAGTTCAGAATAACTCAAAAAGGTCACATCCGGTGAGGCCTAGGAGTGATGGTGAGTTTGCCAGTGGAATGTCAATGGGGTTGATGGGAGGAGTAGAGGCCTGTTGGGAGGGGAAGGAACTTGCCCTTCCAGGGAAGAAGTGGAATGCAGACAGGTGCTGGAGAGGCAGACACCACAGGGTCATTTAAGTGTGAAGGCCCCCTTTTTTAAGTTTCATAATATATTTTTGTATATATTTTATTGTAAAGATACTGTACAGAGGGGTCACAGTTACATGAGTAAGGTAATGAGCACATTTCTATTGAGTATTGTTACCTCCTCCTTTGTTTTTCCCCTACCATCCCTTCCCTCCCCACCTCCCCGACTCTCCCCTCCCCCCAAAGTTTTAAGGTTTGTTTTCAACATAGTGTCTTTACATCTCATTGTTACAATGGGTCAACCTGTATCCTTATTTAAGCATTTTGTTATTTCCCTTCCCCTCCCCAAATTAGAAAAATGTATATACAAGATGCAGGGCACCGGAATAAAATACAGTGAAAACAGGGGTTATACTATCTAAGGGATGAAACTTCTAGATTTGTTTGCATGCAGGAGAGTGGCCAAAAGAATTAGATAGGTTGAAATTACAGGAAATTGAGGCTAATTAGGCAAATTCCCAGAGGCTATGGGGAGGGATGAGATCAAAAGAGAAGGAGCAAGAATTTAGATAATTGGAAGCTTTTTACATTGTGCTGACATTGTGGAAATCAGTGTGGTAGTTCTTCAAAAACATAGAATTACTATGTGAATCAGCTATTCTACCCCCAAATCATTGAAAAAAGGGGTACCGATACATATACTTGTGAAAACGCACGTTGCAACATTATTCACAATAACCAAAGTTGGAAACAACCCTTGTATCCATGAACAAATAAATAGATAAACAAAGCTGGTGTATGCATAAAGTGGAATGTTATTCATCTGTAGAAGGAAATGAAGTTCTGATATATTCTACAGTGGGGATGAACTTTGAAATGAGCCAGACACATATTATACAATGCCACTTATAGGAAATATTTAAAGTAGGCAAATTCAGAAATATAGGGTAGATAAGAGGTTTCCAGGAGCTGGGGAAAGGGAAGAATTATTAATTAATGAGTATAAACTTCTGATGGTATTTGAAAATGATGGTGGTGATTATATAACATGGTAAACATACTTAAAGCTACTGTATAGCTAGAAATTGTTAAGATGGTGTAATTCATGCTATATGCATTTCACCATAACAAAAAAAATTAAATGTATTGCCAGACATATATACATAATGGTTCAATTTGTTCAAGAAAAGTACAAATACTTAGTTCAATACTTAGTTCAAATATTATAAAAAAAAAAAAAAAGAAATGTACTCATTACCTTGCTCATGTAATTGTAACACCTCTGTACAGTATTTTCACAATAAAAAAAATTATTAAGGGCTGGGAAGGTGGCTCAGTGGTAGAGCGCTTGCCTTGCATGCCTGAGGCCCTGGGTTCGATTCCTCAGCACCACATAAGCAAAATGAAAAAAAGCCAGAAGTGGCGCTGTGGCTCAAGTGGTAGAGCGCTAGCCTTGAGCTGAAGAGCTGAGGGACAGCGCACAGGCCCAGAGTTCAGACCCCATGGCCGGAAAAAAAAAAAAACTTATTAATAAAAAAGAATTTAAAAATTCAGGAAGTAAAGCTGTGGCTCAAGTGATAGAGCAATAGTCTTGAGCAAAAGAGGTTCAGGGATAGCCCATAGGTTCTGAGTTCAGGGCCCAGGACCAGAAAATAAATAAATAATAAACAAATAAATAGCATTTGTGCTGCAGCTGCTTACTTTAATCTTTAGGGGTAGAGATAAATTTCAAAAAAGCTAACATCAACAATCAACTGAAGAAGCCTTATCTGACAATACATGGAAAGTCTCACATCTGATCCCATTTCTTACATCTATCCTTAAAAAAAAAATCTATCTAGATTAGTCTCTGTGACTCCATTTCCTCATTGGATGAAATGAGTTTATCTTCTTTTCTCTACCAGAAATGTGTATAAGATTTTAAAAGGATAATATAGCCCTTCATCACCCACCATAACACAGTGCCATACCCACAAAGTCACGGAGAACATGGGCTCTGACCACAGTCCAAATGGATGCCAGGTCTGATGTAAAAACAAGACTCACGGTCTGGCTTGTGATTGTTGTTCTAAAAAGTCAGATGAAGACTTGAGCCACACAAATGGTTTCTCCCTGCTAACAAGCCATGCAGGTTTTTGCTTATTATATGAGAGTTTGTTTATTTAATAAAGCTTCTCCAATATGGATATGCTCCCCATATTTCCCAATAGGAAAAGCAAAGCAGACACAGCATCAGCTAAGAGTCACAGGTTTGGAATGTTGAGGTCATAGTCACTCTGCCCACAGTGGGGTTAGAGGGAAGGGGGTCTGGGCAGGGCATGTGAAGGACTCATGCAGTGAAGAGGAATTTCTCCCCTAGAAGAGACCACCCCAAGAGCCATGTGATAAGATTCAGAGGTGTAAATTGAATCGTTCACCATCTTCCTTTTCAAAGGCAATATATCCTGTGTTTTGGTGAGGAAAGGTCGTGTGAAGAATGATGGTGAATTACTACAAGGTGCTAGGGGTGCCTCAAAATGCTTCCTTTTCCGAAATCAAGAAAGCTTATCACCTATTGGCTCTACAAGTACACCCAGACAAGAACCCAGAGAACAAACAGGCAGCAGAGGAGAAATTCAAACAAGTAGTAGAAGCCTATCAGGTCTTGTCAGATGCCAGCAGACGGGAGGACTATGACAGGTCCCGAGAGAGCTACTACACCAGGAGGGAAAGCAGAGGTGGTGGCAGAGGCAAAAGCCACTGGGAGGAGGAAGTGTGCTTTGAGCAGCCACACAGGTTCTACCGGTATGACTTGGAAGATGAAGACCTCTTCACAAGAGACTGCTTTCCCACTGGCCACATGAGTTGGCCCAGGACATTCCGCTCCCCCTTCTTTGATGTGATCTCCATATTAGATACAGGGTTTTCCACCTTTGTATCCTCAAGTTCCAGAGCAAGTCCCCTTACCACGGAGACATGTGTGCCGCTTGTAAGCAGAGGAATGAGAAGCTGTCCACAGGTTACCACTTGTTGCCAGCTAGTAAATGGCAAAAGAGTTGTTACAAAGCAAGTTCTAGAAAATGTGAGAGGAAAAGCTACAGTGGGAAAAGACAGAATATTTCGTCATATTCCTCCATCATGGTGGTAAGGAGTTGCTTCTATGTTCTTTAGCAAGGGTATGAGACTGGTGTCATGTCCCCGGCCGCCCCCCTCCCACCCCCCATCAGAGTTTGAACTCAGGGTCATGCGCTTATTTGGCTTGCACTCTACCACCCAAGCCTCTGGCCCAACTTTTTGCTTTGTTATTTTGGAGATGGAGCCTCTTCTCCCCATGTTGGGTTTGAACCTTTATCCTTGATTCTCAGACTCTTGAGTAGCTAGGCTTATAGGCATGAGCCACCAGCATCCAGCTGAGGCTTTTTTGTCCTGGTGCTGATGATAGAATTCAATTGTGAGTGTTGAAGTGGGCTAGACAGAGGTCATCTTAGTCTAAACCTCACACTTTCACTGGGTGGGCAGGGGTGCGGGGACAGTAATAGGCCAAGTGTTCACACAATGTCTCTTCCAAGTCTTCAGATGGCCTTCTGTGTCCTACAGTCTTAGAATAGTTAAGAATAGTTAAGTCTTAGAATAGTTAAGCACTGCTAGGGCCTTTGGAGCCAGTGTTCCATCACAAACCTTACAGACTTCATCATATTTTTTTTAATTGTGAGAATATCATACAGAGGAGTTACAATTGCATGGGCAAGATAACGAGTACATTTCTTATCAAGCATTGTTGCCTCATCTTTGTTTCCCCTTCCCATCCCTTCCCATACTCCCCCTACATCCCCCCACCTGATCCTCCCCCTCCCACCAAAGTTGTAAAGTTCGTTTTTCGACATAACAACTTGTACATCTCATTGTTGCAATGGGTCCACCTGTATCCCTAGTTAAATGATTTGTTTTTTTTCCCTTCCCCTCCACAAATTATACCAGCATCAAATACAGTGAAAGCAGGGGTTATACCATGGGAGAGGGACATACAAAGCAACATAGAGATCATAAATAATTTCATCATATTTTCTGCTCTATCTTGCTATTGCTCAGTTGTCTCTTCCTTAATGGTTATTCTTTTCTCTCCTTAAGTCTCTTTCTGCTCCTTCTCTTCATGTCTCATCTTTCTTCCCTTGTGCTTCCTGTGGCCCAAATCACAACGAGGTTCAGTTCAAATAGCTATTTAGGCATAGATTAATGCTGACAGAGAGGAAGAGTGAAAAATAAATGTGTTACATTTTTACATGGCTTTGAAAACAGCATTTGTTGCGTGTTTAAGTGATGCCTGGAATTCTACTTGCAACACGTGTTATCTCTAAAACCCTTTCAGCAATGAAATCCGGTAGCTGCTTTCTCCCATCATCTAGATAAGGAAATGAGGCTTAACAAGATTAAGTAACAAGCCACAGGCCCCACTTAATAAGCAGTAAAATAGTGTCATACTCTAAAGCATGTTCTTATCCACTGAACTCTAACATCTAAAGATCTTACTCATTTATTTTTATATCTCTAGGGTCTTGTACTCATTGGAAATTTAGACCAATCATCTCTAAACCTTAATTCAATGCTTGAGTACTTGCCAGAACTTAGTCTTTCACACAGTTGTAATTTTATGGCTCAATGGGAACTTGAAGGTTACTTTTACATAAAGCTAACAAATGGTTCCTCTGTTAGCACAGAAATTATCTTTGGCTTTGGCTTTAATCCTGATATATTTGCTAAATCTTAGGATGTTGGTTTGTTTGGCTGAGCTGGAGTTGGTCACACTTTACCTGGGATCTGGATGAGTAGTTTCTGATGGAAAGTTACTGGTAAATTCAGACCTAGAACTTCTGTCTTCCTATTTCAGTCCAAGCTCATTCAAGTATATACCATACTGATTAACAAAATTTGGATTTCATTTGCAATTATAATCTTTTGTAGAAGTGTATTATCAAATTACTAGCTTTCTTTACCAAAGAAGTTTCCTAGGTGTGCAATTTGAAAGGCAATTATTTTCTGTAGTTTTTGAACATCTTAATCTGGATAAATTTTTGAATTATGATCAGGAATATGTCCAAGTCCCTCAGGCAAAGGGTCTATACTAGCAGAAACGAAACAGAAGGTGGATTTAGATTCAGAAGACACCCTATTTCTTTCAAAGCCCATCAATTTTCACTTAGTAGTCACTGGGAGCCTTCTGAGTGTCAGGCTCTGTGCTTGATGCTTTCCATCAATCATTTCTAATCTACAGGGACCTTTGGGAGTTCATTTATGGTGTACAATTAAGTAAACTGAGGTTCCGGGAAATCAAGTCCCTTACCAGGGTCACACAGGAGATAAGATTCAGACTGCTGTTTGTTTGACCTGAAGCTTAACATTTCCACTGTGCTGTGTCCCACCCTTCCTTCTCCTGAGCGGTTATGGTTATAGTTTAAGGAGAAAATCACTATCTCACAGAAGTAAGCATATTCATCTCAATATTTCCATAATGAAGACCTTCTTCTATCCACTCTTGAGGTGAACTTAAGTGTGTCTTACTGGACAAAAGGGAAAATTAAATCGGAACATAAAACATGATTTTCTATTTTGTCTTACTTAACATTCACATGTCAGCATTTTTGCAGACATAGTTGGCTTTTGACAGAAATGCTGAGTTGAAGGATATTTTGCCAGCAAAATTGTAGTTTTCTTAAGTTGGCTTTCAGTTAGTAAAAGTCAAGAATGTTTTCTCATAAAGCAATGAAAATGGTGTCCTCTCCTCCTGACATCTGTTTTAGACATGTAGAGGGCTAATGTGTATGCCAACAGCGGCTCGGTGTGCAGCTCCAGCATCAGATTCTGTGCCTTCTCCATGTCCTCAGCTTTGTACTCATGCTTTCCCCCTGCCATAAACTCCTTTCAATCTCTGATTTATAGGCTTCACTAATGGGCAAATTCCTGTGTCTTTCCATAATTTTCTTCTCTTGTCCTAAAAACCACTTGCCTTTTATGTACTCTAGTTTTGAATAGTTGTCTCTCCACAAATTCATGTGAAACACTTTGTCTTCTAGTAGCTGACCAAATATGTTTTCAAACCTCAAAAGGTCAATAGACCAGTTAAAAGTAACCCTCGTTCTACTCTTTTTCTACTGCCTTTTAGGCAGCTGACAAGAGAGACAAGGACCACCATCGTGTGGAAAGAAGTGGAAGGGATCATGTTATAAGAGGTTCAGGGACTGTGGATGAGAGTGGTTTTTCATGGAATCATTACCAAGTGAGGAGAGAGGAGGAAAGGGTTTACCTGAGGTCGTGAAGTGGGCTTTCTTGAGCCCCCTAACCTGGTGCTATTTCTCTCACACTCTGAGGCATTCAGTACACATTTTCCTCATAGCCTAGTGTAGTACATGGGAGAGGTAGAGGAATGACCTCCCTGGGGACTGCAAAGGGAGTCATATGCCCCCTTCCTCCTTTGTCTATCAGTCCAGCTATGTGGGTAACATAATGAACAAAAAAATGTCAAGCACTGTTTGCCCATCTCTTAACCCAAGTCTCCTAAGAACCAGCTCAGGTTCTTAAACTCTAAATAACAAAAATAGGCTGGGTGCTTGTGCCTGGTGAACCTAGTTATTCAGGAGGATAAAATCTGAAGAATCATGGATTGTGGCCAGATGGATTGAAATGTCCATGAGACTCCACTTCCAAAATAACTAACAAAATGTTGTGCTGAATGCATGGATCAAGCTAAGCAAGAAGCTGAAAAATCCAGCATTCAAACCCCGGTACTCTAAGAATAGAATAGAATAGAATGTCACTCAGTATTTTCAGTGTTTTCTTTGCAGAACTTTCAAATTGCTTTATGTACTTGAGGCATTTCTTTTGTGAGACCGTCTTTTCAGTTCACCCCCAAGCTCTGTAAGTAAATCTAGCCATGCTGCAGATATGAGGAAAGGAATCTGAGCTGGACTGGAAAGAGCTTTGAGGCTCATAGGGCCTTACCAACTATTTGATTTTTGTGGGTTCATTGGGAGAGGGAGAGTGATAAAGACCTCAGCCTGAAGATGCTGATTCTAATCTTAGGTAAGAGTGTCCCACAGAGTGAGTCATTTAACTAATACCCATTGTTACCATTGAGAAAACTTCTTTTTTTTTTTTTTGTTCCGGTCGTGGGGCCTGAACTCTGGGCCTGGGCACTGTCCCTCAGCTCTTCAGCTCAAGGCTAGCACTCTACCACTTGAGCCACAGCGCCACTTCCGGCTTTTTTCTTTTTTGCTTATGTGGTGCTAAGGAATCGAACCCAGGGCCTCAGGCATGCAAGGCAAGTGCTCTACCACTGAGCCACCTTCCCAGCCCACAATTGAGAAAACTTCTAGAAATGTAACACTCTAGACCCAGAAGACCATCTATACAACATGTAGCTTTCTTATGTGAAGAGAAGCAGAGATTGTGAAAAGGACACCAAGCCAGGGTATGATGGTGTGTTAATATCTGTAATCCCAGCTATTCCCAAGGCTCCTACCTATATTCCTACTATATAGGAGGTTCACAGTCTGAGTCTGGCCCCAGGCAAAAAATGAGACAATCTGAAAAATGAAATACAGAGGACCTGGGGACATGGATTAAGTGGCAGAGCACTTGCCTAGAAAGTGCAGGCTCTTGAATTGAAAAACAAAGAAAGAAAAAGGACATTAGCTTTAGCTGAAGAAAGGTGAGTTCACCCCAGCCACTCTTTCCTAACGTCCTGATCTCGGGCAGGTTAACTTCTTGCTTGACTGTTAGTTTGCCTGCAATATAATTATCTTTCAATCCTGATTTCTAGAATTGCTCTAGAAATTAAATACATAGAAAGTTCTACATTAAATTTCATATGCTCTTGAAAGCAGCGCCTTTGATCCTTAGGGTTACGTTCAGTAAACTTGTCCATAAGGTTGGTTGTTTTTTTTTTACATGTGTCTGTGATATGATCTTGAAAACAAGATCAGCTGTGGATTGTGTTTAGCCTAAAATACAAGTGAAAAGATGGAAGATAAAAATGGAAGATTCCAAGCCAGGTGCCCTGACTAAGTCTGTAATCATAGCTACTTAGGAGGTAGAGCTGGGGGGAATCATGGCTAGAGGCCAGCCTGGATAAAAAGTTGTCAGTGTATACCACCTGGGTATAGGACTGAGTGTCTATCATTGCCAGCTATGTGGGGAAGCACCCAGACCGGGATTGCCGCTCAGACAAGCTACGGCATAGAGATCCTACGTCAGAAATAACCAGCTTTGAAAGGGATGGCCGAGTGACTCGAGTTATAGAGCCTCTGCCTAGCTAGTCCCTGAGTTCAGTTCCCACTACTGAAAGAAAAAGTAAACAATCCATTCTGCAACTGCCAATAAAGCAACATTTTTTAGCTAGGCTCTAACTTGTATGATTATTTTTCCCTTTGAACTTCTGTTTTCTTCATTATCCTTGAGCTTTTGGACTTACATGCTGGCTTTACCCTCTCTTTCCATTCCAGGAAATTGATGGAAAATCCCTGCTATTGATGACGAGGAATGATGTGTTAACAGGACTTCAGTTAAAATTGGGACCTGCTCTGAAAATCTACGAGTATCATGTAAAACCTCTGCAGACAAAGCATTTAAAGAACAACTCTTCATAGTACAGTCAAATTGGGGTTTCAGGCCTCAAAAAAAATACATCAATGACATAATTTAGTTTCATGTGATGAAACTTTGTAAACAGAATACATACATGTGTATATGTAAAGAATTTCAATCAAACAAAATGTTATCCTATTGGATAGACCAGGCAATCCATCGGCTGACCTGAATTCAGCCAGGAGGCACAAAGACAAAACACACAAGATAGTTTTCCTTGTGGAATTTGTCTCATAGAATCATCTTTGATGCTACTGATGCCCCTCCCCACAAGGGCTTTGAAATCCTAAGAATTTCCTTTATTTCTTTATAGATTGCTTTCCAAAAACTCCTTTTAAAAAAGAGAATTTAATGGAATGAGTATCTCTGGATTAGAAACTTAGAGTAAAACCAAGCCAACTTGGGGAGGGAGAGAAAAGAGAAAGGGATTGTTGTCTCCCTAGAAGTCCTCTGCTCCCTGGAGCTTGTGTTCCTTGATGGAATTGCTGACGCCCTTGTTTATAGAGGGTTCTCCACTTGACCTTATTAAGGTTTCACTGGGATATGCTGCAATGTGGAAAATAAACATGCATTGTGGCCCCTCCCGGAGCAGAACTATAGCTCTGGAAAGGGAAACTTCATTGTGTGCTAGGAAAATCCATTCTGGTTTCAGCTTACTGTCACAGGGGTAATATTTTCTGCATAGATTTGCTCACACTGGTTCTTTGTTTCTGAAGAAAGCATTTTTTTACTTTATGGTTTATATTTATAATTGTTTCAGAAGATATTAAGAGTCATAGTTCAATAAGTCTTGTTACTAGCACAGAATATTTTTATATATATTTCTTCATGATGCTGTAATATTTTTTTAATTGTCCTATACTTCGTTTGATTCCTCGTTTGGATGCTTGTTTTTAAGAACTTGAAAAAGTGGGCTTGCTACATCTCTGTTCAAAGAGACATTTGTTCAATCTCTGTGAGTCAACACCTTGTTGAATTGGTGCTTTGTGGTTGCAATAAAGCATTGCTTCAGTTTATTCTCAGTATATCTTTGATTTCTTCTGTTTGGCTGAGTTAAAGGTTAAGGCCTCCCTGAAAGCACAGAGAAAATTCAGCCTTTAACAAAAACCTATGGGCATAGAGCACTGGTCTATAATGCTCACCCATCAGGAGGCTGAGATCTGAAAAGTTAGGTTGGAAGCTAGCCTAGGCAGACAAAACCAAGTGATTCTTACCTACAGTTAACCAGCAAAACCCACCTTTTAGAAGTTGAGATACAGCTTAAGTAGTAGAACACCAGCTGTTAGTGGAAAAGGGGAATTCACATCCAATAGAAAGAAACTTTGGCCGGGCGTTGCTGGCTCACACCTGTAATCCTAGCTACTCAGGAAACAGATCTGAGGATCGAGGTTCAAAGCCAGCTGCGGCAAGAAACTCCATGAGACTCTTATCTCCAATAAACCATTCAGAAAACCCGAAGTGGTGCTGTGGCTCAAGTGGTAGAGCACTTGCCTTGAGTTGAAGAGCTGAGGGACAATGTCCAGGCCCAGAGTTCAAACCCCATGACTGACCAAAAAAAAAGAAAGAAACTTTGTCTGGCACTGGTAACTTATGCCTGTAATCCTGTAATTCTAGCTACTCAGAAGACTGAGATCTTAAAAAACACAGTTTGAAGCCAGCACAGGCAAACAAATCTGTGAGACTGTTAGCTCCCATTAACCAACAGAGTACTGGAAGTAGACTTATGGTTCAACTGATAGATTGCCATCTTTAAGCAAAAATGCAAAGTAAGTGCTTGAGGCCCTGAGTTCAAGCCACAATACCTACCACACACACACACACACACACACACACACACACACACAATATCATACACATTGTGGAAATTGTATAGATCTGTATGTGAAGTGGCCTTCTTTATAAATTGATTCACCTAAGTAGAACTCGTTTTTTTTAAATCCCACCTAGAAACCAACTTTAGGTATTTTTAGCTGAAGATATTTTTAATATATCAAGATCATAATTTATAATTATTTTAAATTCAGATGAAAGCAATGGGCCTTCCCTCCAGAGAAAAGCTTATATTCCCACATATAAAACTTTGCAAAGGTTGGGCACAGTGATACACCACTGTAATCCCTACACTTGGGAAGTGGAGACAGGAGGATCCTGAGTTCAAAGCCAGCCTGGACAACATAGTGAGACCCTGTCACAAACAAACAAAAAAGAACCCAGGAAACTAGGCACTGGTGGCTCATGCCTGTGTAATCCTAGCTACTCAGGAGGCTGAGATCTGAAGATCCCAGTTTAAAGCCAGCCCAGGCAGGAAAGTCTGTGAGACTCTTATCTCCAATTAACCACCAGAAAACTGGAAGTAGTGGCTCAAAGTGGTAGAGAGCTAGCCTGAGCCAAAAGCTCGGGGATAGTGCCCAGGTCCCCAGTTCAAATCTCATGGGCAACAACAACAACAAAATTAGGAGCTAGATATTGTGTGTAGTGGTGGAACACGGCCTAGCAACATGTACAAGCCCTGGGTTTAAATTGCAGCACTGCAAAAATATAAAAGACAGGAAGGCAAAATATAAACAATATTGCAGATACATGATACACTCCCTGAGTTTCCCTTGTCCTCTTCAAGTCCTTGTTTTAAAGAGTGTTGAATTCATTAACTGAAGAGATCCTTTCTATATAGAACAGACATCTAAAGATGAGAGTGAGAGGATACTGGAAATGGCACAAATAACAAGGAAGGCTCAAAAATCCATTCCATATTACTTCAATCAGAATTTAGGTGTATGGAACTAAAGTCATTCTTTGTTTTGCAGTATAATTGGCAAAGCAAGCTGTTCTTAACACCAGTTCCCCGTCTTCCTGGGCAGTGCCCACAATACAAAAAGGGGGACATTGTGACATGAGAAGTGGCTGAGACCAAAGGTAAAATGAAGAGTTCATTCAACTTCTTTGAAAGGAGTTTTGCCACCATAAAATAATGCCAATGTTTGACCTCTAAGTCAAATACAGAAATGCTCCGCCCTTGCTTCTGTGCTTCCACCAGATGTCTTTTTATCTTGGATTGGGACAGGTTTGGCTAGAGGTAATAGAAACTGTGTGTCTTTCATCCCCATTAGGTAATATAAACAAGACATACCTACTACTCTGTCATATAAATGTTCAGACAGGAGGACAAGAAACGGCATGGCCCTCCAAGATATCAGAGACGCAAGCTCCTCCTAAGTCCTTCATTCCTTCCTTCATTCATAACATCTATTCCCAATGACATTTCATAACCCCAAAGGGCTGCTTCAGCAATTGCGATTGTCATGTGAGTTCTAACCAACAAGGAGAAGAGAAGGGTAAGGGAACAGATCTTAATTTAAGGAAACTTTCAAGTGATTGTGCATACTACCTTTCTGCCAATATTTTGCAGTCCAGAATTCAATCTCATTGCCATATAGAAGCTTCCAAAGAAGCTTGGAATATTTCTCCTCTTACTTGGAAATCACGAACCTACCTAGAACTCCAAGTCTTATTCTGTTGTTAAAGTGAAACAAATTTGGCCTAAATCAACCTCAATCTATGAGTGATAAAATCTGATTCCCTAGGGGTCACTGTATATAGCAGGCTGTAACCTAACCAAAGCTTCTACCTTTGTCACTAAGCAACAGAGCTGCAGCCAATCTCAGCAGCTGACCCATCAGCTAATCCCAAAATGAAGGTTGCCAAATGATGCCCAAATAAGGCAAACGCCACACTGGAACTACTGGGTGATCTCTGTATGTTGTTTCCTGTCTTTCTGCTAATAAAAATAGCTCACCACGTTGTAAGAGGCTATTCAAAACCATCTTTGATCTGCAATGTTTGCTGAGTTCTAGAACCTTTTTCTTGCTTGAGTAAACTTTAACTAGTTAAATTTAAATTTAACTGGTCTCAGTGTTCCCTTTTAACACCAAAAAAAGGGAAAAAGGTATTTAGGGACAACTTGTAATTACCATTACCGTAAGTCCCTGGAAACTCCCAGCAAATGACATCACAGTTTTTAACCTGTGTTTTTCTCCATGTTGAACTTTGGATATACTAACTCAAGTAACTTTCAGAGCTAGATATCTATTTTTTTTCAGGATGGAAAAAATATGGGAAACTGAGAATACACAGAAAAGCATAAAAATTATTCCTTATCAACTGACCACAGCTTTCAGGCAAAATTGGCAAGTTAAAGCCTTTCTTTAACAAAAATAAAAAGCCTTTCTTACACATAGAATGAAAGGCAGAGCTGGCAAGTCTAAGCACCCTGGCAATGACTGAAGGTACTTCCAAACCATGCCACAGAGAGGCTTGGCATTTGGCAGGTAGATAGAGCCTTTGTCTCCAGATGGCATTTGAGACTGGAGATGTCTGATTCCTTTTCCTATCACACTGGATTTCTGTTAATGTGATCTTGGTCTGCAGCAGGTAGCAAATACACATGCAGTGTAAGGAAGCATTTCACAGGTATGAGTGGGAAAGAGTATGCCCAGATTGATGTCAATATATTTTATGGTAAAGGTTCATGTAAGGACTGATTAATTTTAGACTTAACTATATTCAGCCTAAAAGACAGACAAAATATCAGAAAATATTTGAGAAAGTACCTCCATTTCATCACTTCCCTTACCACACTCAAACCTTGGAGTCAGAGCTACAAATGAGATTTCATTAGTTGACTTAAAGAACAAATTACAAACGGGTACTTTTCACTGGAATCTAAACCAATATTTTCTATTTGGCCAAATATGTATGTTATTTAAACCACACTGGCGCATTTCCAGTAAGGTTAAAAGTACCAATTTGCTAATATCTTCCATCCAGCCCTTCACACCTTCACAACAATTGTCAAAACTTTAAAGCATTTGAGTTTTAGACATCCCACCTCATAGAATCTGGATATCCAAAGCAAAAAATCTCACAGAGAGCCTCTGTGGAGCATGGTAATTCAGGACTGCAAATAGATTAGTTGAAGAGAAACAAGTTGGAATATTGCATTGAAATATGCAACAGATTTAAGCAACATTTTCAACGTTTATTGGACACTAGTATGGAAAGAGGAAGACCATTTGCTGGCAGTGTCTTCATTTTTGTCCCCTATACTTATGCTACATGGGTATAGATTTTTGTCTAAGATTAGCATATGCTGTCAGTGGTGCATTATCTGTTGATCATATTAGTGAAATATATCCTTGGGAGAATTTAATTTGCAAAAATGTGGTGACCTACAGTAGCCCAACCACTCCCACACTTGAAAGCCAAGTACAAAAAATTACTGATGGTGATTCATCTGCCTTTGATGATCCTTGCAAATGGAATCTGCAGGGGTCAGGTCTGGGCCTGGAGCCATTAAGTGTTTTCTGTAATGATTTGGAGGATGAAGTTAAATGTTCAAAGCGCTGAATGCTATAGGATAGATATGTCCCTTATGAGAAAACTTGTTTAATTCTGCTGCTAAAACAGGAACACAGTCCATAGAAAGGTGAAGGGGGCACATGGGGTGCATTAATGAACAGCTTGTTAGGCTCATGTTGTAACTCCATAGGCAATTAAGTAGTCTGGCTACCATTTCTAGCCAATTGCAGCAGTATGATATAGAAAGATTAAAATGATCGCATCCAAGTTCATTAGGTAATTGTGCCTTTTGCGCATCTTAGAATCACTTGGAAAGCTGTGTGTAGTTTGGCACTGTGCCCAAAGATGGAGGGTCCTTCAATTAGAGCTAGAAAAGTCTTTGGCTACCCCCAACCTGGCAAGTCAGAGAATCTCTGTCTAGCCTTTTACTTAAGGAGTAATCAGGAAAGCTGGGGGACTAGCTCATCTCCAAAGAGAAATATTCCCCTCTCCCATAGAATAAAACCACCTTTATGATAGCAGAGGTGGGGGGTAAGGTCAGTGAGTAAAGGTGTATACAATACTGAACTCATTAACTTTGCAAGAAGTTTTGCCTAGGTAGCCAGAACTATAAGCAACCACAAATGTGCAGAAAGATGGTTTCTCTTATCATAAACCACCTCCCACAGGATATTCTTAATCACAGGGGTTAGATACCTTAAACTTTCAGAAAAGCAAAGCCAATAAGGCAAGTTTTTCCCCAGATCCTCCCGTGCTGACATTTTTTTTAGATATTGATGTTGCAAAGTGTCCTGTTAAACTTCTGTTTTCTGATCAAAGTTGGCAGAGCCATTCATTGTGTTTCATAGTTTTTTTCCACGATATTCTGGGGAATAATTGACTTGAAAAGACTATAAAACTTACCAGATTATAAGATCTTTTGAAGAAAAGCCAGGGAAACTCCCTATAGCCTTGAGTTTCTGTTAAGAATTAGTGATGATATTTAGAGTGGTATGTGGTCCGGCACATCTGAATCCAATGTTTCTAGGTGAGATACTCAGACCACGCATACTTGGATTATGCTAGGTAGATGTGACCTTGAATTCATTTACTTGACATGGGACCTGGGTAAATTGTATGGCTCTGCTATCCTTCAGGTCCTGCTTTGATTCTCTAAACCAGGCAGTGCTAGCCTAATACTGTTAAAAAAAAAAAAAAAAAAAGTAGGATGGAAAGCCACATACATAATTTCAAGTTTTCTAGTAGTTGCATTAAAAAAAATTGGAAAGAAGACTGGGAGAAATCCTTTTAGTAAGATGACTAGTAAGATGCATATCTATCCAAAATATTTTAGATCTAGATCTATAACCAGTATAGAAATTATTGGTGGTTATGGTTTGAATATGAAATATCCTGTGCTGAATGCTTGGTCCACAGATAGTGGTACTATTTGAGGAGGTCCTGAAAACCTTAAAGAGGTAGGGTCTAGACAGAGGAAGTAGGTGATTGAAAGAATGCTTTTGAAGGTGATACCTGGGCCCCAGTCCTTTCTCTCTGTGCTTCCTGTCTGCCATGAGGGGAAGAGCATCCTCCTCCACATGTTCCAGACACCATTACACTCAGCTTCACTTTAAGCCAAAGGTAATGGAGCCAGCCAATCACAGATTAACACTCTGAAACTCTGAGCCAAAATAAAGCTTACCTTTTTAAAGGTGTTTTCTTGGGTATTTTGGTCACAGCTATGGAAAAACTAATTAAAACAATGATGTATTTCACAATCTATTTTTTAAAAACTTATCTTTGAAAACCAAAAAATGTTTTTTAAATACAGCAAATCTGAGTTAGGAAACTGTAGCTCAGTTGTCTCTTTTAAGACTGATTTCAGTTGACAAGGAAAGTAACAGTGATTTGCACAGATATAGTTTCCTTATTGAAGAAACAGGACGGAAGTAGGCAATCTCCCACTGGTACCATTGCTACATAATGGCTAGGTCCCAGTCTTTATCTCAGAAGTTGATCCATTAACCTTAACACGTGGCTTCCTAGGTGGTCCAAGATGACTGCTTGGGCTTCAGACATCACAATTTTATTGCAGCCAAGAAGAAGAGGTTATGAGAAATTGTAGTACAGTACCTCCACTGACATCTAACAGGACTTAGTCACTGGGAAATACCTATGTGCAAGCATGGTTAAGAACTGTAGCCTATCTGTAGGCAGTCAGGTAACCAGCTAAACAAGAACAGGAGGATGGGTACTGTGGGAAATGCAAGTTTGATGAGGTTGATGAGGAATTGGAGGAGAGTACACCAAATGCTGCTTTAAAATACTAAACAGTAAGAAACTATGATCTCACCCTACCTCAAGCCTAGTATACTCACAGAACTAACAAATGTAAGTGAGGCCCAGATACTGCTTTTTTGATACTGCTTAAAATAAAACTATTACTTTCCTAAGTCCTGGGCTATTGGATAGGTCTAGCTGTTTGTGTTTTGTTTTGTTTTGTTTTTTGTTTTTATGTTGGTTGTAGGGCCTGAACTCTGGGCCTGGGCACTGTCCATCAGCTCCTCAGCTCAAGGCTAGTGCCCTACCACTTGAACCACAGCACCACTTCCAGTGTTTTCTGCTTATATGGTTTTGAGGAATTGAACCCAGGGCCCCATGCATGCAAGACAAGCACTCTACCACTGAACCAACTTCCCAGCCCCAGGTCTAGATATTTTAACTTCATAAGGCATTTAAACAAATAGGAAAACTTGCATTATTTAAGCTCCTTTAAAAAAATCACCATACTGAGTAAAGGTGACATGCTGTGAAAAATGCTTATGCTTGTATTGGTCTCCAAAGACCTAGAGAAATGGCATTGATTAATTCTGTATGCACCCTGTCTCTATTCAAAAATGAGTATTCAATGGCATTCAAAATAGTTGTGGGAGACTAATGAAAGGGAAACTCGTGATACTTTCCTATTTTAATGAAGAAGGGTATGGGTCAATAACAGCAAATAATAGTAGAAAATAAAGTTAAAAAAATCTGCGGCTACATTCATTAATTTGATCCAATTAGGTTGACACCAGTCTGCTTAATTACCTATCTGGGTGAATTTCCATAATGAATTTTAATGCTAAGGTGACTTCCTCTGGCCTCTAGAATGTGTGTAGGTTTTTCATCAGTATTTGATATGGTGTGGGTGCAAAATGCAGAGGAAATTAACACAGCTTACTCAACACGTAGTTAAAAGGACAACTTTGGAGTTATGAATCCACAGTGGATGAGGAAGAAATTTTGGTATGGGAGACAGCAGAAGACCTGGATTCTGAATGACTTGTGCAAATTTCTTCATGTCTCCTGCTTCCACTGATGCCCACCTACTACAAGTAGAAATTTATTTCAGCCAGCAATTTCTATGATTTCCTACGAATGCAATAATTTGAGCTATTGGTTGAGTGATTTGAGCTATTCAGTTATCTACAACATCATTTCCCCTTCATGAATGTTCTAAGATTTTGCTCTGATTATGGTTCTCATTGCACCGTACTAGGAGCAGCTGTTTTTCTTGAGACTTCTCAAGTTTGAGATTATATAAGCCTACAGCTCCAAGTTTAAACTACTCCTACCATGTCCCTGGTGGAAGTGTCTCCTAGGGACAGGACCTTAGAGTTGATGGGAATTGAGAGGCATACAGTTCCCGGGTCACTGAGAATGGGACCATTCCTGTTTCCACCCTTTAGTTACCAGACTCCTGTGTCTGTCTACTTGTGCCAAGTATTTAAGAGAACATTGCTCCCGTGATTGGCACTTCATCATCCCAGCATTCCAATGAGTTAGCAGCTTTGAGATCGTTCAGTAAAGGATAGGACAGCTGGATGATATATATGCTCCCTCACTGTGCTGTAAAGCAGGTCTGCCTTGTCTGAGTTATATTATATGGAATGCTGTTTACTGTGGGCAAGAATGGCAAACTCATATCCAGAATTTGTACTCATTTTAGTCAAGATGAATCATTGTCCCTTTCAGAGAAAAAGGGATGTAGAGCTGGGGGGACAGGTGATTCAAGTGACAGAACTTGTATAGAAAACATGATGCCCTAAGTTCAATCCCCAGGACTGAAAACATAGGAGGTGAGGTGGGAAGAGGAAGTGGCAAGTGGCTCAAAGTGAGTGTTAAAACTAGGCTAGCCTTGAGCTCAGGGACAGCGTATAGGCCCTGCGTTCAAGCCCCATGACTGACAAAAATATATATAGTGGATCAATATTTTCAGCATACTGTCGAGTAACTGGCTAGTCCTTTTGAAGATCATTGCCATATAAAGATCTCACCCAATATTGTCTGGAAGCTTGAGTACTTTCTAGGAATAGTTACTGGTAATGAAAAGCCAGAACCCTTACTTCTGGCCCCTACTCCTATTACCATAGCTATTTTATTCCAGAGTTCAAAGTGCCAGCATTGAGATTGCCAGTGACAGAGGCTTTGGTGTATTTTCTAAAGTTTTAGTCATTGAAACCATTTCTCCTTTACTGCCATCCTAACACCCACCCTCCCCTTATAGCTGTAAGTATGAGAAGTGCTAGATAGCATGGGGATTTAAGTCATTTGAGTCACCTAGCCCCTCCTTGTACCTATCCCTTGTCTCTTGTTTCCATCTTACAATAGATTGCTGTTGGGTCCACCAGATCCTAACACTTAGTGGATTTGGTAGAACCCAGATCCCGATGAGCAATTCAGGCTATGGAGTCTGTTGATATCTCATGGCCAAACATGTGTCTTTACTGAGTCCTTGTAATACACCAGAAGCTCTTTCTCAAAATGGCAAATATTTTTCAGCTACAGAGAGCAACAATCAGGAAAATTAGAACTAGATGCCTAGTATGTCTTGTCCTGTTGAATCTTGTCATAAGCCTTATACAACATATTCTCCATTCAGAGACATTTCTAATTACACCGAGTCAACTGATTGTCTCAAGCAAGAAGAGTGTACTCACTCTGCATCTACTGTAGAGACTTTTACAGCTCTTGGTCAGACATAAAACTGAAAGCCTTCCTTGTCAGCCAATAAATAGTAATATTCCAAAGTATAGAATATGATTCTTCTGCAACCTGAATAATACTACCAGGTACTGCATTTGAGGGACAATATTGTGTTCTTTATATTGAAGGAGATATCTGTAATGTTCTAGATCAGGGGTCAGAAAAATAAAGAACAGGCAAGTAAATATTTTACACTTTGTGAACCGAATAGTCTTTGTTGCAACTACTTAACTCTGCTGACAGTAACCACAGACAGTACATAAACAGATGGACTAGAATATCTATCAATAACAGCTTATTTACAAAAACAGAGAAGATTTTGTCAATCCCTTTCTTAGACCATTGGTTTCCTAAAAGTTTCACTAATGGGGTGAATCCTTTGTGGGTACACATGTCACTTCTTCGTCATCCAGTGCAATTCACATGTTATTATGAATGTAACAGACCAATGTGGTGGGATGTCCAAATGATACAGGTCCTACACAAAGGCCATGAGAGCTGATGCATTTCTGGAGCTAGACCCCAAATGTATGTAACTGCCCATCCCATGTGAATAAAAGCTACTTTCTTTCCTCTTTAAATTGAAATACTCATGGCTACTATTCATACTGTTGCATAGTCTTTCAGATAAAATATATAATTGCTGGGCCTTTTGGCTTAAGGCTCCTTCTCTCCTTTAACAAGCCCAATATGTTTCTGGCTGGTCTACCATGTAAGTTTAACCTATTTACATGTTTCATGACTAGGAAGTTGAGATAGATCATAAACATTTGTTTCACTGTAGGCAGAAAGCTATGCATAAGTAAGGGGTGTGTTAGCTCTTATCAAAGAAGAATAAACCAGATCTGCAAGCCCAGGGAACTCAGGAAAAGCTGAGGATACGTGACTTCAAGTGCATCCCTTAGGACTCTCACCTTCGTGTGAAATGCTTGTCAGGGTTGAGAATTTAATTTTCCTTGGTGCTCTGTTCTTCTGATAATAAAAGTCTGGTCCCAATCCTAAACCTTTGCAGCCATGTAGATGTAATGTCTCTTTACAGGCTTCCAAAGAGGCCGTATTGCTTTTATGCTTTGCTTTATAATGGTAATTAATCACCCTTGGCTTTTCATTGTCCTTTTTTTAAAAAAAAAATACATTAGTGGTTCCCAGCACTATGTATCCAAATGGCATGGTCCTAATAATAGCTAGTTCTTTTAGATTTCTCAAATATCCCAATCCAATTCACCTCTGGAGAAAATATGAACAATTATATCGTATTCCAGGGGTTCATTGTAAGCTTGCCAGAGATTATCAGGTTCCAAGACCCCACTTTAGAATCTCCTTCCTAGAACTAATCCTAGTATCACAGGTCAGTTTCCCAAGAAAAATACAGTGAGATCCTAAGATTTTTCACACAAGAAAGTCACCAAGAAGCATTCTCTGAAGCACTGTGGGGAGTGAGAGAATGAGATTTGGGCTGAGGGAGTAGCTGAACAGTTGTGGTAGGGCCCTCAGCCAATCAGAAGTCCTTTGACTGAATTGGCCCTACAGAGTTGTTCAATGAAGGCAAGGAGATCAGAACTTTGCATCTCTCACGTTGATTAGATGCTAAATATGAGCTGCTCTGGGGAGCAGCTATTAGCTTGGGAGAGACAGCTTCCTTCAGTTAAAGACAATTCCTGCACAGGGATTCAGCTATAATGCACCTGAAGGCCAACACTTCCAGTATATGAGGGACTAAGTGCTCTGGGTCTCAAGAACCAACACAAATGTCCATGTCTTTTGCCAGAACCTGCAAATGTGACTTTGTAAGGAAAAAAAAGGCTATTTCCTTTTCAGATGTCATTAACTATCCTGAGATTAAAAAGATTTTGAATGTCCAGATGGAGCCTGAATCCAATGGTAAGTGATCTTGTGAGTCAGATGGGAAGAGAAGAAATATGACCAAGAGATAAGGATGTTGGAGCCATGAGCCATAAAGAACACTGGAACAAAATCTCCCCTATAGAGTCTTAGTAGAAAGCATAACCCTGCCAACCATGACCTTGAGTTGGACGTGTGGCCTTTAGAACATATATTTCTGTTGTTTTATGCTACCAAGTTTATAATAATTTGTTATGGCGGTCTCAAGAAATGACTACACCCAAGATTATTCTCTTGTGTTCT
Source organism: Dipodomys merriami (assembly GCF_024711535.1). Lineage (NCBI taxonomy): Eukaryota > Metazoa > Chordata > Mammalia > Rodentia > Heteromyidae > Dipodomys > Dipodomys merriami. Next base: position 13,908,735 of record NW_027206290.1, read on the forward strand.
AAAAATATTCATTTCTCTTTGTCTTCACAGGTGAGCAGTATACTTAAATTCTAAGTTTTGCTGCATTTTCTGTGTGGCAAATTTCCACTGGACTCCTTTAGATTTTAAGGATATGGGGTAAACATTTTCTTCAGTAGAGGTTGAGGGACCTGGAGAGACATGAATACATATTTTTCTGGGAAGAGTGTTCATAGCCATCTATTCTCAACAAAACCTTAATAGGCTTCAAAACCCTCTAAGAAATTCTGAGTGTAAGTTTGGACAAATGAGAGGCACTGAGATCTAAGAGAAAAGAGAACAAAGACTAAAACATACAGAGTTTGTGTTTAGGCTTTGGGAGCAGGAATGTGTTAAGCTAGGAAGCTTGAAATGCATGTTCTTGGAATTGAGTTTGGCATTCTCCCACATGCAGGTAAGGAAGCATAGGTTAACGAGGCTGAACAAAGGCTTCCACAAAGGCAAACTCCACCCAGCACCATCTGAAGGGCAGGAAATTCGTTCTGGACAGCATATAAAATTTTTCTTAAAAAAGGATTCTAAAAAAGTTAAATTTTCTGCAGGTAAAACTTGCAGGTGAAGCCAGGCGCCAATGGCTCATGCCTATAAATCCTAACTCCTTAGGAGGCCAAGACCCCAGGATTGTAGCTCAAAGCAAGCCCAGGCAGACAAACCTAACAGACTCTTATCTCTTATTAACTATCAAAACATAGCAAGAATTTGTTCAAACACTGATGGCTCATGTCTGTAATTCTAACTGCTCAGGAGGCTGAGCTCTGAGGATTGAAATTTGAAGCCACCGTGGGCAGAAAAGTCCCTGTGAGACTCTTACCTCCAATTAACCACTCAAAACCTGTGCTGCGGTTCAAGTGGTACAACACTAGTTTTGAGCACGAAGAGGCTCAGGGACAGCACCCAGGCCCTGAGTTCAAGCCCCACAATCAACAAAATAATAACAACAACAACAACAATAATAATCCAGACGTGGAGCTCTGGATCCAGTGGTAACTTTAAGTGAAAAAGCTAAGGGACAGAATCAAGGTTCTGGGCTCAAGTCCCAGTACTGGCATGTGTGCACACGCACACACATACACACACACACACACACACACACATAAATTCTCAATGACAAGTAAATAGCTTAAGAGGGAAGAAAAAAATCAGTTTACAAAATACAGAATGGTGGCTCATGCCTGTAATCCTAGCTACTCAGGAGACTGAGAACTGAGGATTGTGGTTCAAAGCCAGCCTGGGCAGGAAAGTCTGTAAGACTCTTACCCCCAGTAAACTACTCAGAAAAAGCTGGAAGTGATGCTGTGGCTCAAGTGGTAGAGTGCTAGTCTTGAGTAAAAAGAAGCTCAGGGAGAGCACACAGCCGCAGAAATGGCAAAAAATAAAAAATAAAATAAAATAAATAAGGAATAGGATGAGCACAAGTATGATGTAGAAAAAGAAACAAGATATATTTTCAGAATATATTTCTTGCTCTGAATTTATGGGATGACAGATGGGGAGGGATGGAGGGAAAGTATGATCAGAGAAATTCTGCTTCCCCAGAAACTGGGAGAGAACTACCCCAATGGCCTTCTAAAGCAAAATTCCCAAGTGTTTGTACAAATAACCTCACAGATGTTTACAGTTCAGGCCAACCAGGATTGTAGAGCCAAAAGCAGGTGAAACTGAAAGCCAGTGTTCAGCAGTTTATAATCCTATGAGAAATCATCTCTTAAAGAACAGGAGAGTGGTACCTGACCGTTTGCCAGACTAAAGGCTTCCCTTGCTGCACACTTGGGATGCAACATCCACTGGCTCATTTGTAATCCATCACAACAAATGTGCTGAGAGTTCAGGAGAAGCAAAACGCACATGTGTGTGGAATGGGCCAGACTGTAAGGTCTCTGTTCAAACAGGGATTTCTTTTCTAAAAAAAAAAAGTGTTTCATAAACAAGAGTACATCAAATAGGAAAGGCCCAATGAGATATGAGTGTGTGTATGTATATTATATAAAATATAAAGTATATACAATATATATGTTATATATATATAAAAAACCTTAGCCAGTTGATATAAAGACAACCTCTCAAATATGTATCTATAAATCAATTACATTTATTTATCTGATTATGAGAGCAGTAAATGTTCAATATTTGAAAGATTCAGAAAAGTACATGGCAAAAATAAAAATCAGTCATACTCCTATCATTCAGAAATTATTATTGCTGAAGTTTCATATATGTATGTTCTAGTCTTCTACATGTGTATTCACCCATTTGTCTATTCATGTAACATTGGTTCTTTGCACCAAAGAAAATGTACTATTTAAATTAAGACAATTTATACACATTTAACATCCCAATGTGTACTACTTTCCAAGGACTATGAAACTGATAAATCAATACATAAGGATCACAAAAGTATTATCAAGATAGAATTGCTAATGATACATATGCTATAGACCTTTTTATTTTTTTCTGGTTGTGGGTCCTTAACTCTAGGCCTGGGCACTGTCCATCAGCTCTTCAGCTCAAGGTTAACACTCCACCACTTGAGCCACTTCCAACTTTTTATGCTTATGTGGTGCTGAGGAATCAAACCCAGGGTCTCATGCGTGCAAGGCAAGGGCTCTACCACTAAGCCACCTTCCCAGCCCCAAGAACTTTCGAAAATTCCAAATATCTGCTTCATTGTGGCCACAAATGGTGATATTTTCATATGATTTTACCATATTTTCCACATTATCAGAAGCATCAGTAAAGTGAATGATTCTGAAAACTGTTCTCAAAATTATGTGTTATCCTCATTTATCCATGATGTTTTTTTCTTAATGGATTAATTCTAAATCTTCCTTAAGATAGGAAGTCACAGTACCACTGATGAGAAATATTTATGATGGATTGATTTACTGTTGAAGGAATTTTGACAATATTTTCTCTTGGCTCAAGATAACAATCCTGCAGCAGTGTAGTGATGAAATACTTTAACGTTTTCCTATGTGTTCAGTAAAGAAGTATTAACTTTCCATTGTTCTAATGCTGCTCAGCATTCTTAATGTAAACTACGTTCACAAAACCTGTTCCAATTACTAATAAGGTAACCTCCCAAATGGTTTGCTGAACACTAAAGATCAATAGATTGAAATTCCCATGTCTAACACAATCTATCCTACATATCCCAAATGACAAGGAATTCTTCAGCTGATGATGGCATCCTATTGGTGGCCACATTGTCACAGCCTTGAAGCCATCTTCCTCTTGACTGTTCCAGTAATTTTGCCATATGGATTGTCCAAAGGCAGCAAGACCTGTAGCAAAACCACAGACATTAAATAAGCCCTCTTCTTCCTCTGAAACAATGAAGATAAAACTTGTTACACAGGAAAATATGTGAAGGTACTTCAAGCATGGGAATGTCTTCTTTTCCTTGTGATCATTGAAAGGTGAGTTCATTTTTTCAGAAAATTAAGAGTTTTTTTTAAAAAAGATATTTGATCATTGGGATAAAATGCCTCTAGAGGAATGCATTACATATCACTGCTTTTTGAATAGTGCAGTCAATACAACTGAACCTTTTCTTGATGACTTGCTTTGTATATCAACCGTTGGCCAATGCCATAATCCAGCCATCGGATGCCCTCAAGAGCTCCATAGAGCTATTAGGACAATGCTAATGGTTCTAGACAGCTGTACTCAAAAATGTATCTACCTTTCCACTCCATTATTGTCAGTCTGTCTCTACTCCCTGTTTCTCATGTTGCCTTTACTTTGTACATACCCAGGCAATGGTCTGCATGTAGCATCAACCATCCCTGAGGCATTTGGATCAGACACTCAGACTTTTATGCAGTGCCTTTCAACCTGCAAGCCTCGAGGTAAGATTTAGGAGCAGGCAGGCTGTGGGTTCTGACTTCCTTAAAGCGAAGAAAAACTGTGATTTCAACTCACAGTGAGGTCCTGGAAGTGATCAGTTCAGGTCTGAGGCTCATGAGGCCCAGAGAACCTCCTATCTGTCTGGGCCTTGAACTAAGCACTATGCTAGTCATGATAACTAATCCTTTCTTTGTTTGAGGCCCATTCACTTTGCCTTTAGTGGAGAGCTCTCTCTCTCTCTCTCTCTCTCTCTCGCTCTCTCTCTCTCTCTCTCTCTCTCTCTCTCTCCCTTTCTCTCTCTCTCTCTCTCTCTTTCTCTCTTTCTCTCTCTCTCTCTCCCTTTCTCTCTCTCTCTCTCTCTCTCTCTCTCTCTCTATATATATATATATATATATATGTATGTATCTGTATCTATATCTAATATATATACATGATTCCTTTCAGGTCTCTCTCTTGCCCTACACCAAGAATTCATTGTAAAAATGCTTTCCATTCTAACTAAGGGAATGTGATAGGCACCATCCTTTCCTCTCAAATGAACAGTGCTTGCTTACACTGATGAGCAGTGCATGGGACCAGGTTGCCTCCTCTGCAACTCAGGACTCCAGCCTTTCCTTCCTCCACTCTGTCTCCCGATGGGAGAGTAATAAAGCTGAGGCCTACTGTGGCCCTCTTCCAAGATCTCAAAGCTATTTTCTGGGGCACACTTGGTTCCTTGTCTTTATTCTTTCTGCAACTTCCAACATCCACTTCTGTGGGACTTCAGCCTCAGGCATTGAAAGACCCTAAGTCTATGAGATCTTTAATCACTGCAACTATACATATTTCCTAACACAGCCATTGTTAAGATTGGGCAATGATATTATCATTGCAAGTTTACAAGATTTTGAGTGAATGAAGCAGAAATGTGCTTGGAATGTTTTTTAAGGTTTTCTTACCTCTTCCTTGTTAATCAGTCCCATTTTGGACATGTCTATGTTAAAGTAGTGAATGTTTGGCAGGCTGATTTCCATATCTTCGATCTGGAATCCAAAATAGTATGTATCATAGGAGGCACACGAGAGTCTGTTTCTCTCACTCCACCCACTCTTCACTCCTTCTACCCACTTACCAAGTACTCCAGATCCTGCTCTGTCTTTGAGACACCTTCTCATCCACCTCTAGTGTCCAATGCTGTGCTCATCCTATCTTTACATAGTAAGTCCATTCCTCTCCCCTTGTATCTCCAATAAACCACTGAGAAAAAGCTGGAAGTGGCTCAAATGGTAGAGCACTAGCCTTGGGCAAAAAGAAGCTCAGGGACAGTGCCTAGACCCCAAGCTCAAGTCCCGAAAGTGGGGGAAAAAATCACCTGACTCTTTGGAGTGTTGTGCCAAGTCATGTATTATGTGAAGAGCTGTCCCCAGCCCATGGTCCATCCCATCTTTCTGTCTTGGGCTCTCATGAGTACATACTGCAGCTTGCATGTCAGTTCTCATCCACACCATACCTTCTACAAACATCTCCCCTTTTGCTGTTTGGAGGCCAAAGGCTGTGTATACCAATTCACATGATTTTCCTTCTGGAGAGTGGGTCTCCAGAAGTGGTTTGCCCAGTTTCTGGAAATAGTTGCAGGCTATTTGGACAGGAAATGCTGGAAAATGAGCCAACTTGTTTTTGTTTTTGTTTGTTTGTGTGGATTTTTTTGCTGGTACTAGAGGGTCTCATGTTTGCTAGGCAGTTGCTCTATTTGAACCATACGTCCAACCCTTTTTACTTCAGTTATTTTTCAGAGTCTTGTGGATTTCCCAGGCCAACCTGGACCATGATCCTCTTATCTGTAGCTCTCATATAACTGGAACCACAGTCATGTACCATCGTGCCTGACTTGTTAGTTGAACTGGAGTCTCACTAAAGTTTTTCCCAGGCTGGTCTAAAATCATGATCTTCAATCTCTGCTTCAAATACCTGGAATTTTAGATGTAAGCTACTGAAAATAACTCTTCCACCAACCCTAACCCTGTGCGGCTGGCACTTTTCTCCTTCCCCTGCATAGCCATGGCCAGATTTCTACAATAGTCTCCCACAGATCTCCCCACATGTGATCCATCATCCTTTTTGCTCATCACACTACTGTCAGAGATCTTCCTTGGGAACAAATATGGCCAGGCCGCAACCTGTTTAAGTTCCTCCATGGTTCCCAATGCTCTTAGGATAAAAATGCAAACATTAAGCCCAGAAGGAATGCTTAGCTGGTTGCTGCTTCATGTCTAAGCTCACTTTTGAAGATTCAACGGGTGATTGACCTTTAACAGAAAATAACTACATCATACATGTAATTTTTTGTATCTATATCTACCCTGCAACCTCAATTAAGAGTGTAAGTTTAGCTTACCCACACACACATACACACACACACAAGTGCACACATGCACACATGTCTCTAAAACCTTAATGCACACACCTGTCCCCTCCAGAAAATCTGACTGGCCTTTTTTTTACCCTACCCAAGGTAGACTCTTCCTTTGTATTTCTATAATAATGTATAATCTACTGGATTGTTTACTTATTTTCTTTCTTCATTGAATGATGAGCTCTTTGAGGGCAAAGACCATGGCTAATTTATCTCTGTATCCCTTGTGCACTGCCAGAGAAATAAGAACCAATAACATCAAATAAATGATGGATGGATGGGATGGATAAATAGAAGAAATCTGTGTACATTTATCTTTCCTTCTCTGTATCCCTTGAAATGTAGAACTTCCATATAATTATCAATCAAGGCATTTAAGTGTCTAGAGTTTGAGGCTTAAATCAGTGGCAGGTTGAAGGAACTCAAAGAATTTTCAACAAAACTAAAAATTGATAGCAGTGGCCTGTGTTTTTAGGTTGAACAGATTTTTCCCTTTTTTCTCTCTCTTCTCACTTGCTATAACAAGCTTTTGAACAACAACAGATGTCATTTCTCATGTGTCTTCCACTTTCTTATTTTAACTCTCAACTCCTTCTCAGAGCTGACAGGAGACACAAGTTTCTTAGTCCTCACAATGGTAAGTGACAAAACATACCTCAGGAATCTGGTTCAGGGAGAGCACCTGTATGTCATAGAGGGTCTTCTGCACAGAAGGAGAGTATTCACCTTTGTCAAAGGGACCAGCAAATTTCTCTAGAACAATGTTCCGCACTGTGTCCCTGAAACACACAGAAGGAAGCCGAGCCTTCTCATAGAATGGTATTTTAGGAAGACATTATAGAGCTAAGAAGTAGTTACATTTCTGTCTCCCAGAAAACATTTCTCTTGATGGTTGTAGAAAGGATTATTATCCTGTAACCCCAACCACCTCCTCATCTTCCTCACCCCTCTCCCCCCAAAATAACTTCCCATTTCTCTCTCTCTTTCCTCTCTCTCTCTCTCTCTCTCTCTCTCTCTCTCTCTCTCTCTCTCTCTCTCTCTCTCTCTCTCTCTCTCTCTCTCTGTCAACACACATACACACACACTCAAAATCATTGAATGGCACTAAGCTATTCTCTTAGATTGGTTCTAAGGCCAAATGCCATTCATTTCAGGGCAAATTCCCCACCATGTTTGAAGGAGGTCCTAATGAAGAGACACCCAACCCGGAACCCTGTCACGACTCACTGGCTGGTTCCTGGAACTGTTGCCAGCCCCTGTGCTATGCAGTTTATGTGATTATGTCATTAAACTCTCAATGTAACTGGGACAGGTAGTATTGTTATCTTCAGACTAGAGATGATGAACCTGAGTTCAAAAGTTAAACAATCAACTCTGAGTTCCTTTCTTTCTAGGAATGGCCCAGAGGACTCCCCCAATGCTGGCATGTTAACTCATGCTCTTTTCAATATTTCTCACTGCCCAGGAAAAACATTTGAAATAAAATAAAGGGAATAGAGGGTTGAGGAGAGGCTCTCTGTAAGCATTTAAAACCTATCACACAATAAAAAGATCAGAGCAAAAGTGGGAGGAAGTTATGTGAGGGAGGAGATAGGGGGAGGGGAATGGATTCCAGCTCATCGCAGGAAAGAAATTTCTGGCAATTAAAGCTTCAGCAAAGGAATAAGATAACCTAGTCAAAAAGCAAGCTCTGGGAGTTCAGAAGCCTAATTATTCCTTGTCAAAGACAGAATAATCATCCTCATACCTTTTGCATTTGTCGTTTACAAAGTACTTCTAATGAACACCATATCATTCTGAGTTTAGTCTGGGGTGACCAATTTTCCCAGTTCGCCTGGGACCAAGGGATTTCCTGGGTCATGGCAATATCTGTGAGAAAGCCACAGGTCGGCCCCCCGCATTTAGCCATCTCCACATCACAGTGAGGTACAAAGGCTGGTTTCTATCTTCATTAACGTGTGCCCCTGAATCCAGCAGACTGAGCTGGGAATTTGTTATAACTACAAATCCTCAGGGCGCTGGAGGTGGGCTCGGTGAGCTCTAACAAGCTCTCGAGTAACTCCAGTATATACTAATTCTATACATTCTAGTTTGAGAACCACTGATTTAGTAAATTGAAAAACAGAAGGGATTTCTGACTGACGAGGATGAGTTGAATGGCCTCTAGGATTCCCTTTTAGAGCTAAGACTCCACAACTGTGGGCACCTGGGAAGAGAGCAAATACTACCTGTCCATAGGTTAACCTGACCACAGGTTAGGTCCTAACATCATTCATACCAAGCAGCCTCAAAGTCCACATCTTTGTTCTGGTGATAGCGCCATTTGCAGTACACTTGGGTGGCAAAACACCGGTCCTTCACTTCAGGGAGGGTGGTGAACTGGTCCTTGATGAATCCTTCAAATCCAGACTGGGTTGTTTTCAAGACCTTGAGGTCTTTGATTCCAGAATGGATGACTGGAGGCCCTGTTTCAAATAGGAGAAGGAGAGGCTTTAACAAAGCAGTGTCTTCTTATGAATGCTGAACACAATGCTGAAGATTCTGGCCATTTAAATATGAAATATTTCAATGTTGCAGCCTGGTGCCAAAGGCTCACACCTGTAATCTAAGCTAGTTAGAAGGCTGAGATCTGAGGATCTCAATTCAAAGTCAGCCTTGGCTGGAAAGTCCATGAGACTCTTATCTCCAATAAACTACCAAAAAAAAGAAAGGCAGAAATGGAGTTATGGCTAAAGTAGTAGTGCTAGTCTTGAGCAAAAGAACTACAGGGACAGTGACCAAATTCTGAGTTCAAGCCTGAGGACCAGCATACCCACCCACCCACCACTACCTCCTCCATTATACACAAAAACCCATAGTACAATGTGCTTGCACAGAAAATTATACATCTGTATTTCCTGACCTCCTGTGTCCTCTGAACTCTGAGTAATGAGGACGCTGTGCCTTCCTACCTAAAGTTCATGACTCTCTTTCCTCTCCTGATTTAAGAAACTGAAGGTCTAAGAATAAATTCCCATACAATTCTGAAAGATACAGAAATTTTAAGCTTCTCTCAGTCAAATATACCATAGCTCTCAGTCAACTACCTTACATGTTTTGAAATTCATCACATTCAAGCGGTAATCATATTGAAGTGTGTTAGTAAGCTCCTCACAAGTAATTCTCTTTGCTATGAATCTTCTATTGGGGTAGCCCTCGGTTGGTGACTGATGACTCCAGTCACCACTAGACCCTGATGCCAGCTCAGTGTACTTGAGGTTATGAGCTCAGACAACCTCATGAATGGTTAGCAGTGTGGGCCTGGCTGAGCCTAAAAAAAGACTGCGGAGATAAATCCGGTGACTCACAGGCCCACATATACCTCAACTGATTTCCATAAAGGCTTCTGTGTTATAGCTGAAGACTTGAGGTTTGGACTGAAGTTGCTTTGGACTCAAGAAAAGGAGAGTTAAAAGCCATGAAGGGATGATATGGCTCTGGCGCTTCTTTGGGTATCTTCTTATAAAGTAACAGAACTACAGGGAAGGTAGTAGGTGGCAGACATAATCTAAAGAAGCTACTTATTGTCAGGTGCTGGTGGCTCACACCTGTAATCCTAGCTACCTGAAGGCTGAGATCTGAGGATCCCAGTTCAAAGCCAGCCCATGCAGGAAAGTCTGTGAGACTCTGATCTCTAATTAAACACCTGAAAACTGGAAGTCTACCCAAGGAAGAGAGAATCACTCCCTAACTTTATTTTTCTATGAAGCAGACTATGCTGCAGCTCCAGCAGTTTAGTGGAATCTGAAGAGAACTTGCACCTGATGGCACACAGAGAAACTCCAGGTATTCTGCTCCATGGAGATGTACTCTTCCCAAGGAGAAGAAGCAACTGATATAACATGTAGACAGAGGCATGGCACACTCTTTCTTGAGTATATGCAAGTCAACCTCTGAAGGCTTTCAGAGATGGGAGAAATTGGCTGGACAAGTCAGAAGTATCATAATAAGAAAAATCACAGAACCCGGAAACTCTGAAAATGAACATCACCTTGAACTAATTTGTATGTCCAGGTTAGTGGGACAGGTGACATTCAGGGAACACGTGGAAAATCCCAATAACAAATGTCAGGTTGATCAAGGTCATCTATTTGTAATTTCTAAGTTGGTCCTGACAAATATCTATCCTTCTTGGCCTGCTTAGTCTCAAAGTTATGGGTCAGGAGTGTTAGACATCACCACATCCATCGTATGAAAAACAAGAGTATAACTCATGACCCTCAACTAAAGTCAAAGGAAGTTCTTAAAATCCAGTGGGTAACATCACCTATGTGGTTCCAATTGCTGCGGTTTATTTAGTAGCTGTAGAGTTTCAGAGCAAGGTAAATAATGACTATATTTTGGTATTTTCAAAAATACCACCTACCCAAGAAAGCAGTACCCAGGGGTTAGCAGTAGATCTTCCAATTAAATATGTGCTGATTAAATCAAGTGCTCTGTTCAGTATTTCAGGACAATGTGGTAAAATAGAAAATGTACAACAATTATGTTTAACTTTCTAAAAGTCTTATCTGAAGAATGATCAAAAGAAAGATACCAGCAATGCTTTCATGACTTCAGTGGGACATGTTTATCAGATTCAAAATATATAAAGACATGGTCCCTCACACAAAAATAACTCAGTATTTTAGGAAGTCTAAATCTCAAACTCAAAAGGAGTGCAGAAGCTATCAATAGGTATTTGCGAAATGAATAAGTGTAGCCAGATTGATTCATGCATTTGCACGAAGAGCCTTGCAATGGAGTCTTCTTCCCGTCTCAACAGTTCACCTCCATCACTCTCTACGGTCTCTCCTTCTGATGCCCCTACCACACAGCCAAGGGGAAGGGCACCAAACCTTGGTTGAAAGCCTCCTCTCTGAAGGCATGCCTTTGGTTGTTGCTCGAGCCTCAGAAGTCTATATAGTATTGTTGGCAGGTGATTGTTACTCATTGGCTCATAATCACATGGCTGAAAACTAACAGGGATAAAGTGGAAATCCATCACCACATTATGAGATTCCTTGCTTTTCTACCTCCATTCTAGATCATTCTCCAACTGTGCAATGCTTTCCCCTTCCTTGAACTCTCCCTCATTTCTGTACCATATGAGGCTTTTCAAATGAGAAGGTTGCCACTTCCCATTCCACAATATGCTCTGAGGGCCTCAGAGAGAGGCCCCAGATGAACATACCATCTTCCTTGGGCTGAAATGGAGATGGAAGCATCATTCCTGTATGTCTTGGAAACTTTTTGTCCCTTAAGTTTTTCATATTGAAATGCAAAGATCCCTTAAAGGAGGTGTCTCCAGCCTTTGTGAGCTAATAATTGTAATCTGCCTCTTCTAATACCCCGTCTAGAAAACAAATGCTATTGAAGTGCAACATGAATTTGTGATTAGTAATGGAGTTAAAACAAGTAGTAGAAATCCTTGGGGAGGAGTAAAAAGGTGAAAGAGAATGTAAAGAAAACTTTGCCTACCATACTTTTTCTAATGAGTCCGGCCTTGATCCTACATAAGCCAATCAAATTTTAGCTTCTCCAGTAGTCTTACTAATATTAGCTAGCAAACCTGATCTGAGTGTAGCAGTGCACTCCTGTAATCCTAGCTAGGTAAAAGGTATAAGTTGGAGGATCACAGTCTGAGATCCACCTGTGCAAAACTCAAAACCCTATCAGAAAAAAAAAAAAAACTAAAGCAAATAGGGCTGGTAGCATGCTCTACTGGTAGAATACCGAATACCTGCTTGACAAGTGTGAACTTTAGTACCACTGAAACAACAACAAGAAGAAGAAAAAGAAAGTTCCAGAATGCAGACCTAAATAATAGTTCCATTTGGGAACTTGGATTTCCCTAAATTTAAACCCTAGTGCTCTTCTTGCCTCTCCAGTGTTTCTTTTTATGAGCATTATACACCTAAGAAAATTACTTGACTTTTTCCTACTTTGATGTTCTCATCTATAAAATAGCAATAATAATCATACTTGTTTACTGGGGTTGATCACTGCCTGGTGTAATGCACGTGAAGCATAACATGGCTGCCATATAAGAAATGTTCTATGAAAGTCATTATAAAGATTTTGTTATATTGAACTTTTTGCCTTCAGCTTCAAACACTTGGAAACCTCTCCCTGTTTTTCAAAGGCTCATTGGAATTTGAATAAAGCAAACAAACAAACAAAAAGAAAAACCTTCTCTTGTGCCATCCTATCCACCATTGGCCCTAGGATGAGGCTTATCAACCTTGGGGCACGTTAGTCCTGCCAGACCAAATTAAAATGATTTACTTTTTCTCTAAATCTGCAAGTGGAGAAAATGCAAAACACATTTGGCATCAGCTTGCCACAGAATAAAGGTCTCACGTTTCCAAAGACAGTTAACTACTGTCACAATGTTGGAAGCTCACACACTATCTACTCTAGTACCTCTACCATGTCTATGAACAGTATTCACAAAGACTATTCTCTTTAAATGTTAAGCATAATTTTTCCCCTGGCATGTAATAGACACACTGGATAAAATAAGAGCATTTTTGTTTTTTTTTTTTGTCTCCCCATGTTGGCAGTGCCCCAGCTTTCTGAACACTGGTAAGAACCTCAAGCTTTCAGCTTTCAAATTCATGGGGCCATCAACTAAAAATATGATGTTAACCATACTCTTAAAAAAAAAGGACCTGGCTTAAAAACAAGAAGTAATTCAAGTGGGACACCGGTAGCTCACATCTGTAATCCTAGCTATTGACAAAGTTGAGAGCTGAAGATCACAGTTTGTAGCTAGCCTGAGCAGATACATACGTGAGATTCTTATCTCAGCCAGCAAAAAGCTGCAAATGGAGCTGTGTCTCAAGAGTAAAACACCCAGCCTTGAGCAGAAAAAGCCAAAAGAAACCCAGAGGCACTGAATTCAAGATGGAGTACTAGAGCGCGTGCATGCGTGCACACGGAGTTACACCTAGGTTACTTCCCATTAAACCACTTCATCAGCTTTTTACCCCCTACCATGGCTATTGAGTAATGCAAAAGGGAGATTTTTTTTTCACATTTCATTTTGCTAGAACATAATCCTTTCTAGCTCTTAGTGTCCTCCTACACACTTAACAGATTGTGGTTTAACTCCCCGAGAAGCATACATCTACCCTTTAGCTCTCAAAAGGAAAGAAATTCACTGTGAATTAATAGAAAATAAGCCCAGCTCCGTACCTACGCATCAGGTGTCACAAAGCACAAAGCTTTACCGAGCCAAGAAAAAAAAAAATCCTGTCATGTAGAGGATAATTGCTTCCACATTTAACACCTCCAAAAAGGACACAAATAGCTAAAAGGAAGATATTTTAAAACTATATTAAATCATCCTACTAGAAAAATCTCAAACTTGTGAAGTGCTAGGAAAAAAGTGAAATCAATTAACTGTCGCTTGTCTCTATGAGTCCATTTAGCTTCCACAGTGAGCGCCAAGCTACCTATGTGCAATTCTGGATGGGGAAAGATGACATCAGCCAGATGGAGGGGAGCTTATTGGCTTGTGGTACAACTATATGATGCTCAAGATGACTTTCCAGGCAGAACCTCGTGTCTATCCAGACCTTTCCTTATAAAGAACCCTGAGAGCTTTAATCTCAGCATCAGAGAACATGAACAGTCTTCTCAGCTACAGCCATCTCTGCACTGGGGTCTTCCATTCGCTGCTCACATATCTGCCTAGTATAGAGCCTCTTAAATCTCTTCTCCTGGACTTTTTTCCTGGAGCCTGAACTCACACTGTCCCTGAGCTTTTTGTGTTCAAGGCTAGCACTCTACCATTTGAATGACAGCTCCACTTCTGGCTCATTTGTTGGTTAACGAGAGATGACTTTCCTGCTCAGGCTGGCTTCAATGATCCTCAAGTCTCAGCCTCCTGACTAGGATTACCGATGTGAGCCACTGGCAACCAGCTTCGCCTGGACTTTTATTTCATCAGCCCCTTCTCATGTTTACCCCCCTCCCCTCCACACACTAGCTTTCATGTCAATAAATGTGTGGGTTTTGTTTTTTCACTACCATAAGGCAGTTTCTCTTTTTAAAGATCTTTCCTCCATCTTCCATTTCTCTATTTAGCTCCGCTTTAGTTGGGTTTCTATAATTAGTGCCAGAATGCAAGAAATTTGACGCTTAAAAGACTACAATTTTTAATTTAAATCCTGCAGAGGTTTGGGGGGGCATATTTAATTTGAATTAGTGACTCAACTATTCCACTGACATTAAGACTTGCCTAAGCTTGTAGTTTAACAGAGACACTGAGAAAGAGTTCAGGAAATTCAAGTCCTATACAACACCTAAACCAGTAACCTGAACCCGCATCATATACGCAGAGCCTCGCTCTACTCTCAGGATGTGGAAACGCACAAATATCAGAACCATTTTTAGTCTTTCGGGTGAATCCGTTACTTTCTTTTTTTTCCCAAAGTCTCTCAAAGAACCATCTAACTTTGAAACAGCTGTACATTCTTGTCGATGCAAGGATGTATAGCTCAAAAATGTAGCTTTAAAGGAAGAAACAGCAAGATAGTTTTTAGAGCAATTTCTAGCTCTGAAAGAGTGCCTGAGATTCCGCTAGTTAACCATAATTGTTCAATTCCAAAACAGAAGTGAATCCAGTTCACTATGAGAAATCCAGTCACATATCCTGCTGGGAAGAGTTTTGGTAGTTGCCTCGCTGAATGTGTGATTAAGTAGCTGTGTATAGGGAGGGGCAGGATTGTCACCATTCTAATCAGATCCTAACAAAGGCTCTAGCCAGAAATTTGTCACAATAGCCTTGAATATATGCCTCTGTGTGTGTGTGTGTGTGTGTATGTGTGTGTGTGTGTGTGTGTGTGTGAATGATTTTTATCACTTATACCCATATAAGGACACCTCTTATGACAATGATTGTAATATTGACCCGTCACAATTTCTCCATTTTTACCTCTTAGATTTTAAGCAAATTAAGATTTTAACTTTGCTGCCAAAGCAGCAGCAGATAGCCCTACTCTCCAAAGAGGAACAGAGTACAAATGTCACCTTTGTGTACATTACCCTGGAAGATGCACGTATTCATAATCAATGCACACAGTTACCTGCATGCTCTTACAGAAACAGATGTCTCTTTCCCTGCTCTGATGCATGCCAGCCCCACATGCTGTCAGAGTGGGACTGAGCTCTAGATGAATCAAGCTGGAGCTTCTGGGATCACCGCCACAATGATAGCTGTACTCTGAAGCTTTGTGGCTTTCTGTAGAAAGTGGGGGGGGGGGGCTGTAATTTGATTATGCTGGCTAGTCTTTTCTCTCTCCAGCAGCCAGGTGATTAGAATTCAGGCTGCTACCAACTCCTGGTAATTCCTGGAAAGAACAAGAGTGTAAAGAGAAGCCTGTCTTTGTTTATGATCAGCAGAGCTCTGTACTTACTCACCTCACTTCCACCTCTGTGGCTCTGCTAAAAGTTACCAATCATGTCTGCTAGCTACATAGTTTCTCTTTTGTCTTCATTTAGCAGGAAGTTCCTAACCCTCCTAACTTCTTAACCCTCCTGTGCCAGAGTCTATTCCCTTGTCCTCTCAGGTAACCATGTAAGACTACACTGAGCTGCCTCTCCTCCAATCAGGCGTGGCTGATTCTCTCTAGATGGGCAACGTGCCATTTTCAGACCTGACACTCATGAGTGAGGATTTTCCTCTTTCCTTTTTGTCCTAGAAGCTCTTCACCTCTCCTTAACTGTCTGTCATGGAAATCTCTCAAGATGACCACCAAAAGCACAGGTGAAAAATATATGGTTGCAGCTGGGAGCCAGTGGCTCACACCTGCAATCCTAGCTACTTGAGAGGCTGAGATCTGAGGATCCTGGATCTAAGTCAGTCAGACAGGAAAATCGGTGAGACTCTTGGTACCAATTAAGCACCAAAAAGCTGGAAGTGGAGCTGTAGTTCAAAAGGGGTAGAGCACTAGCCTTGAGCAAAAAATTTCAAGGACAGTACCCAAGTCCTGAATTCAAGCCCTAGGACCAGAAGATATGTGTGTATTTGAAAGATCTTTTTTTTTTCTTTTTATCCTATTATATATTACCTTCTACATAAACATGGAAATTGTCATAAAAATACATGGTTGCTATTTGTATCTGTATAACTTTATGGAGCAGAGGAGTAACCCTCATTCGCATCATCATCAACTCACATAAAAATACTGCAGTGGACTTTTATAAACAGAACAAACTCCAAGCCAGGTGGCAGTGGCTCCCACGTATAATACCAGCTATTCAGGAGGCTGAGAACTGAGGATCATGGTTTGAAGCCAGCAGGAAAGTGTGTGAGACTCTTTTCTCCAATAAATGACCCCCATAAAAAGCCAGAAGTAGAGCTGTGGCTCAAGTGATACAGTGCTAGCCTTGAGCAAGGAAAGCTCAGGGTCAGCACCCAGGCTCTGAGTTCAAGCTCCAGACTAGCACAAAAAAGAAAGAGAGAGGGAGGAGGGAAGGAGGGAGGGAAGAAGGAAGGAAGGAAGGAAGGAAGGAAGCAGGGAGAGAGGGAGGGAGGGAGGGAGGAGAAAGAGAGAGGGAGGAGAAAGAGAGGGGGGGGAGATGCAGGGAGCAATGGAGGGAGGGAAAGAGGGAGGGAAGAAGGAAGGAAGTGTAATAGCCAGCAGGACCCTGTGCCCTAGCCCGCTAGAGGGGCAGGGTGTTGAGAGGCTGCATCTGTCAAGAGACATCAAGAGTTGTCAAGAAGTGGTTGAACAAATCAAAGAAAGATTGGACAAATGGGATTGCATGAAACTTCAGACCTTCTGCATGGCAAAGGACCTAGCTAGCAAGATCAATAGAAACCCACAGATTGGGAGAAGATCTTCATTAGCCATACAACGAACAAGGGTCTCATATCTAAAATATACCTGGAACTCAAAAAATTAAATCGCCCAACCACAAATCTTCAACGAAGCAACTGCCCAATAAATAAGTGGACTAAATAAAGACTTCAAGAGAGACTTCTCTGAAGAGGAAATAAGAATGGCCAGTAGACACATGAAGAAATGCTCAACCTCTTTAGCCATAAAAGAAATGCAAATCAAAACAACATTGAGATTCCACCCCACCCCAGTTAGAATGGCTATAATCAAGAACTCTAATAACAACAGATGCTAGAGAGGATGTGGCCAAAAGGGAACCCTACTGCATTGTTGGTGGGAATGTAAACTTGTTCAACCACTTTGGAAAGCAATATGGAGGTTCCTCAAAAGACTCCACATAGAGCTCCCCTATGACCCAGCAATCCCACTTTTGGGCATTTACCCAAATGTTTACAAACAAGACCACACTAAAGCTACCAGCACCAATATGTTTATTGCAGCATTATTTACCATAGCTAAGATATGGAACCAACCCAGATGCCCCTCAGTAGATGAATGGATCAAGAAAATGTGGTATATATACACAATGGAATTCTATGCCTCCATCAGAAAGAATGACATTGACCCATTTGTTAGGAAATGGAAAGACTTGGAAAAAATTATATCAAGTGAAGTAAGCCAGGCCCAAAGAAACATAGGTCCCATGGTTTCCCTTATCTGCAATAACTAGTATATGTCTAGGACAAGGAGAAGAGATCAAAAGCTATGCACATATGACCATATAACCTGATACTAAGCAAAATGAACCCTGATAGGAACTCAAGAGATTTTATCTTTCTTTTCTTTTTAATGTACTTATAATGTACTATGTGATTTTTTTTGTTTCATTGTATGTTCTTCCCCCATGGTACAACCCCTGTTTTCACTGTATTTGATTCTTGTGTCCTGCATCTTGTGTATAAATTTTTCTAATTGGGGGAGGGAAAGGGAAATAACAAAATGCTGAAATAAGGATACAGGATGACCCATTGTGACAATGAGATGTACAAGACACTATGTTGAAAACAAACT
The DNA here is from genome assembly GCF_024711535.1 of Dipodomys merriami. NCBI lineage: Eukaryota > Metazoa > Chordata > Mammalia > Rodentia > Heteromyidae > Dipodomys > Dipodomys merriami. Next base: position 13,926,933 of record NW_027206290.1, read on the forward strand.
TTACAACTTTGTGGAGGGTTAGGGTTGTGGGGAGGGAGGAGTTGGGGAAGTGAGGAGGAAAGGGATGGTAGGGGGAAACAAGGAGGGGATGACAATGCTCAATAGGAAATGGACTTATTACATTGCTCATGTAACTGTAACCGCTCTGTATAGCATCTTTAAAATAAAAAATTTTTTTAAATAAAAAAAGAAGTGTTGGACAGTGGGCCACTTAGGGGAGGGGCGTGAGTGGAGGTTGAAACCATTAAACCCTTTGGAGTGGGAGAGGGGCGCAGCCTACATATAGGCTGCATGTTCCCAGGAGCTGGGTGTAGAGAGACAGCAGGAGGAGAAAGAGGACAAGAGGCACCTACCAGAGCAGAGCAGGGCAGGGCAAGCCTGTGGAGAGGCCTCTAGAGAGGCCTGTGAAGAGGCACCTACCAGAGTAGAGCAGGGCAGGCCTGTGGAGGGTGGAGAGGCCTGCAAAGAAGGAGGAAGGAAGGAAAAGGAAAAGTCTTCTACTTTGGGGCTTTGGAGCTTTGGAGCTTTGGAGGTCTGGGGTTGAGAGGTTTACAGACCAACTAATAAAGTTGAGGCTGCCCATTGGAGGCTTGGAGGTTTGGTGGTTGAGGTTCTGGATAGCTAGCCCAGGACAAGGTAGTTGCAGGCTACCTGGTGTAATTAGTGTAACTAAAATTCTTTTGTCACCTTTAGCCATGCCTTGATGGATTGTCTAGCTCTTTGGAGGTCAGGAAGGAAGGAAGGAAGGGAAGAAGGTTAGGGAGGGAGGAAAAAATGAACATCTTGTATTGAGCCTTTACATATGAAGCAATTTGTTATGGCTCCTGTTGCTGTGGTAACCCTGAGTTTGTAAAACACATTTTTTCTCCTGTTTTCATGACACCAATGTTTCCAGCCTTCCTTATATCTTTTTTTTTTTTGGGGGGGGGGGTCCGGTCGTGGGGCCTGAACTCTAGGCCTGGGCCCTGTCCCTCAGCTCTTTAGCTCAAGGCTAGTGCTCTACCACTTGAGCCACAGCACCACTTCCAGCTTTTTTCTTTTTTGCTTATGTGGTGCTGAGGAATCAAACCCAGGGCCTCATGCATGCAAGGCAAGCGCTCTACCACTGAACTACCTTCCCAGCCCCTTCCTTATATCTTTCTGACCAGTCTTCTAAACAGCCTAACCCTTAAACCAAGGGATTTTCCTAGGCCCTCTCCCCATTTTTTATGTTTTCCTGGAATGATCTCCTTCCCTATGATTTCCTCTACTGTTCATCCATATTCCAAAACTTGACTGCATCCCTCACCTTTATATATATAAATTACATTCTCTTCAGTAAACACCCCACCCTCTCACTTCTCCTTTCCTCTAAACTTCTGTTCCTCTTCAACCTCTATAACCAATAGATTATACTTCCCATATGCCTCTAGTATAGATAGCCAGCAAGTTCTCGGTCCCTCCGGCCCTGCTTCTATGGATGGCTGCAGATCTATCACTTTCTCTCTGCAACTAGTCTTCAGATGTCTCACAGCTACTTGCTTTTGGGGTCTGTTTGCCACAGTTTGATCCGAATTATTGAACCAAAGAAATACACACCTCACTCACCTAATCACTGATGACTTTGCTTCTCTGTTGTCATGCTAACTATAATTCCAGCCACTTTTTTTTTAAATTTTTTAATTGTAAAGATACTATACAGAGGGTTACAGTTACATGAGTGAGGTAATGAGTACACTTCCACTTCCTCTTGAACATTGTTACCCCCTCCATAATTCCAGCCACTTTTAAGGAGTACTTCCTGCTTATAGGCCAGACACTAAGCGGAATGCTTTAATAAAATGAACACGTATTTCCTTTATTTCTCTGGACAGCTGTAGAAGTGAGGCTTGCCATCCTCATGAAACCCACAGAAGTAGTGTAATTCACATGTTATCCATTCCATTGTTAGGTAGTAGAACTCATATCCAAATATAGTCCTTTCTGACCCCAAGGCCCTCAGGATTAACAACTGTGCAGAAGTGCCTTGCGAAACACTTCAGAGGACTAAAGGAATCAGACGCACTGAACACATGCCTGCTCATCAAATGTTTTGACCTTTCAACAATTAGACATCTACTTGCCCAGGACAGGACTGAGTATTAGGCAGTTGCTAAAGAATTTTCATTTACTTCTCTCCCTCCTTTCTGTATCCTATGTCTTTTTCCTGAAGTCTTTCCTTTCCAATTCCAAATATTTTGAATTGTTTACAAAATCCAGTTGGAAGGTCAGGTATCTGTGGTTCTTGTCTTTATTCCTAGCTGCTTAGGTTGCTGAGGTCTGAAGGATCAAAGTTTGAAGCTAGCACGAGCAGAAAAAAAAAAAGTCCATGAAACTGCATCTCCAAAATGACAAAAACTTGTGCTGGAGATAAGGCTCAAGTAGTGGAGCATCAGCTGAGCAATACTCTTGAGCACAAGGTCCTGAGTTCACCAAAAACAAAAAAGAAAATTGGAACATTTCCTCCTCCCTTCCTTGTAAAGTGTTTCAGACTACCTTGGGAAGTTAGATTTTTATACAACTTTGTTCACTCTGCACATCTTTACTCCCTTCCTTGTGGACTTAACCATTCAAATTGCAATAAATCCCCTTAGAGGTCTGTCTCCTGTAATTTGTCTACTATGAATTCACTACTGCCATAGAAAGTTTATCTCTTTATCTATAGAAATTCTCAAAATTCTCATATCTAAAATATACTTGGAACTCAAAAAATTAAACCACCCAACAACAAATCCTCAAAGAAACAACTGCCCAATAAATAAGTGGGCGAAAGACTTAAAGAGAAGCTTCTCTGAAGAAGAAAGAAGGATGGCCAATAGACACATGAAGAAATGTTCAACATCCCTAGCCATAAAAGAAATGCAAATCAAAACAACATTGAGATATCACCTCACTCCAGTTAGAACAGCAAAAATCAAGAACTCTAACAACAACAGATGCTGGAGGGGATGTGGACAGAAAGGAACCTTACTTCATTGTTGGTGGGAATGTAAACTTGTTCAACCACTTTGGAAAGCAGTATGGAGGTTCCTCAAAAGACTTCACATAGATCTCCCCTATGATCCAGCAATCCCACTTTTGGGCATTTACCCAAATGTTTACAAACAACACCACACTAAAGCTACCAGCACAACTATGTTTATTGCAGCATTATTTACCATAGCTAAGATATGGAACCAACCCAGATGCCCCTCAGTAGATGAATGGATCAAGAAAATGTGATATATATACACAATGGAATTCTATGCCTCCATCAGAAAGAATGACATTTCCCCATTTGTTAGGAAATGGAAAGGCTTGGAAAAAATTATATTAAGTGAAGTAAGCCAGGCCCAAAGAAGCATAGGTCCCATGGTTTCCCTTAGTTGCAATATCTAGTATAGGTATGAGTCAAGCAGAAAAGGTCAGATAATGTGATGTTAGGAAAATGAACCCTTAAATATGTATTTTAATGTTTTCGTTTCTTTAATGCATATGTTTCTAACGCATTTATAAGATTATTTCTTTGTTGCTTTGTATGTCCCTCCCCCACAGTGTAACCCCTGCTTTCACTATATTTGATGTCAGTATAACATGTGGAGGAGATGGGGGCAAACAAATCGTTTAAGGATTCAGGTGGACCTGTTGCAACAATGAGAAGTACAAAATGTCATGTCAAAACCAGCTTTACAATGTCGGTGTGGGGGGGAGGGGGGTATAATTGGGTGGGGGGAGGGGGGAGGCTGGGAAGGGAGGTGAAGGGTAAACAAAGGAGGAGGCTGCAATGCTTGGTAAGAAATGTATGCATTATCCTGCCCATGTAATTGTAGCCCCTCTGTACAGTATGTTCTCAAATAAAATAAAATAATATTTAAAAAAATTGCATTCAAAAAAAAAAAAGAAATTCTCAAAATTGAATTGTTGAGGGCTGGGAAGGTGGCTTAGTGGTAGAAGGCTTGCCTCACATGTATGAGGCCGTGGTTTGATTCCTCAGCACCACATAAGCAGAAAAAAGTCGGAAGTGGCGCTGTGGCTCAAGTGGCAGAGTGCTAGCCTTGAGCTGAAGAGCTCAGGGACTGTGCCCAGGCCCAGAGTTTAGACCCCACTACCAACAACAACAGAAAAATCAAATTGTTGAATGAATAGTATATGAATGAATGGCACAAGTTATTTCCATAAGCGCTTTTAATTGTAATCAGCTCTCTTCAAGTTTAATTCTAGCCTTTGCTGTTATTTTACATAATTAAAAGTGGGGTGAAGACTGTTCTGTGTCCCCCAAAATAGTTGAAAGCTACGCTGATCACATAGTAGCCACTAACCACATGTGGTTATTAGACACCTGAAATATGGCTAGAGTGACAGGCTGTGGTATCAATATAAAATACACACAAGTTTTCAACGGCTTAAATTTTCAAAGACTGGAATATTCTATTAATGTTTAATTATATAATAAAATTTTGGATACATTAGGTTAAATGAAATATATTATTAAATTTTTCCCTTAATTTCCTTATTTTTTTCAATGTGACTAGTAGAAAAATATTAAAGTGCATGTGTAGCTTGGATTGTATTCCACTTGAGGCTAGCTCAGTTTCTTGTTTTATGAGAGTAGTTAATGTAGTTTAAATTAGAAAACACTGTCCTCCCAAGAAGTAAGAATTTAATTTTCCTTTCCTCCAAAGTTACATTCTGGAACAGAGAAATAAAAAAGGAAAAAGAGGGAAAGAAGGAAAGAAGGAAGAAAGAAGTGTAGGAAGAAGGCAGGGAAGGGAGGGAGGGCAGGGAGGACATGGAGGTAGGTAGAGAGGAGACAGAGAAAAGGAGGCGAAAGAAAATGATAGAAGGGGTGACATTGATCGATATGTGTTATATACAGAAATAGACATGTTAAAGTGAAACCTCTTTTTACAAGATATAACAAAGAGAAAAATAATTTTTTAAAAAAGAATGGAAGGGAAGAAGGAGAGGAAAATAGGGGGAAAAGGCAATTTTAACTAATATCTCAAAGCGTTTCATGTTTGAGGATTAGAAAAGTATTTCCAATCTGGGCATCAATGACTCACACTTGTAATCCTAGCTTCTGAGGAAGCCAAGATCTGAAGATCACTGTTCAGAAGTCAGCCCACACAGGAGAGTCTATGAGAATCTTACCTCCAATTAATCACCGAAAAGCCAGAAGTAGAGCTGTGGCTCAATGATAGAGCATAAGGTCTAAGCACAAAATCTCAAGGACAGTGTTCAGGCTACTGGCTTGACCATAAACACACACACACACACACACACACACACACACACACACACACACACACACAATCATTTCTAACTGAAAACATCAACTATTTATTCTCTTTTATACAGCAATAATTTGATAACTGTTAATCAAACACAGGTAATGTCCTTCCTATGTCTAGATACAGATAGTTAAAAACATTAATTGATGGCTGGTATATTTGTGCTTTCTAAGAGGGCTTTATCAAATGAAACTCAGAATGCAAAGTGACCTTCTATATTACTGACCTGTAGTATTTCTGATGGCATTTGCCATCTCAGAGTCATACTGAAGAAGGCTAAAGAAAAAGGGAAAAGGAAGAGAAATAAAGGCATATAGAAGAAGGAGGGAGATAGAAAGGAAAATAGAAAAGGAAAAAGAAAGCCGGGTGCCAGTGACTCATGCCTGTAATCCTAGCTACTCAGGAGGCTGAGATCTGAGGAACTCAGTTCAAAGCCAGCCTGGACAGGAAAGTCCGTGAGACTCTTATCTCCAATAAACCACTAGAAAACTGGATGTGGTGCTGTGGCTCAAGTGGTAGAGCGCCCACCTTGAGATGAAGAACTGAGGGATAGCGCCCAAGCCCAGAGTTCAAGCCCCATGACTGACAAAAAAAAAAAAAAAAAAGAAAAGGAAAGAAAAAAGCAAAGAGCTCAGAGTCAATATTCTCAAAGTCAATATTACAGCTTATTTTGTTTTTATTGAATTAAAGAGATTTCTTCCATCTTTGACTTCTTTAAAAAGTCTGGTCTAAGTCTTAGTGATGTCTAAAACTGTGTTCTGATGACCTCAACAAATTAGAATACAAGCTTTGGAATTTTAACATTTGCTTACTTTAATGATCAGTACTGATATAGTCTATATTATAGTAATGTTACATGATTGATTTTTAAATGACTTGTAAATAGAATTATGTAATTATCCTTTGCATTTAAAATGAGTTCATTTTCTTGAAGTTATAGTGCTATTAATGATTTAGTTAACATGCAAACAAAATGTTGGGAAAAATTGATTGTTATTTAGTAAGCTTTTCCTATAAAATACTATAATTATAGCATGATATGGTAAAGAATAACACCCAATATTGGTCAGAAATGTGTATTCTTTTCATCTGGGGCCCCACTGAAACCCTCACTTCTGCCTCACTCCTACTTAATGTCTAGTGTTGGCTCCAAGATGAAATTTTATTTTATGGAAACAGGTAATTCTTTAATGTAATCGACTGTCAATGGTTCATTCCTGTCTCAGATTTAAAAGTCTTAAAAATGCCTTCGTTTTTTTCCCACAGCAATGTTTAGGAGAGGCATGGGGTGGGGGAGGGGTCCCCTGAAATCACTCTTGCAGAATCAAAACATGAAAAGTAATTCTTACCATTCCTCATCTGTTCAGCCTCGCAGAAGTGGGTTCCAGTGGGCGTGTGAATAAATGCGTGGACATGCTTGACACCATTCTGAAAGTCAAGGGGGACATTGTTTTCCAGTCAAATTTCAGCATTACCACAGCACCCATTTCTTTAATTCAACTGGGAACATCGATGAGAAATAACCTTTTCAAAACGCCTCCACGGGACTTCTTCCACATAGACGTGAGCTCGAATGACATGGTTAAAAGAAGAAAGAAAATGCTCACAAATGTTCACAGCAAAGTTTTCTATGCATTTTATCTGTAAAAAGAAACAAAATATTAGTGATCAGAGATATTTGCTTTCCCTATTTGAAGGGATCCTTTGTTTCTTGTTATTTTATTTTATTTTTTTTGTTGGTGGTAGTTTTGACACAAGTTCTCTGTGTAGTCTAGACTGGTTGCAAACCTGTGATCTTCTTTCAGAAACTGGGATTATTGGTGTGTGCCACCACCACCAGTTCAAAGTTAAGTTTTAAAGCCTAAGGGAATTCTCTTTCCTGAGCAGTAGCTCTTCAGAATGAGAGGAGAGCTGAATTAGAATGAATCTCAGGCACCGTATCAGTCTTTATCCCAATTTTGTACTAAATGTCCCAAGTACAGTCCCTTGGTGACCATTACCAGGTGAGACTCTACCCTACTTTGAAAAGCACCCTTGAATGGTAGAAAACTTACCAGAAGAAGCAAAAACCAACCTTCAGTTCTTTTCCAGGTGAGCTTAGTCAATGACAGATTACTGAAAAACACTCTAGGCTCTGTGAGATTTGTGAATGGTTCCCAAGTTTCCCAAGAGAAATATATCAATGAAGGGTCGCTTCCCCTTCCTTGCCTTCCACATGAGCCTTCTATTGATTCCTTCCAGCTCCCCATCTTCTCACAAATTCTCCATAGTAATTTCTAGGCAGTATTTTATGGTCCTAGCACAATTTGTGACTTATTAATGATTTTGCCTAAAAATTTAGGTGGCTTATTTGTGCAGGTTTCCCAGCCTAGTTCTGGTTTATACCTGTTATTCCAGAATTAGTATGATAGGGTCTTATTTTGATCTCAGAAATGGCCTGGTTCCCATTTCAGATAGTCCTTTGCTGTTTTGATGAAAGTAGTTAGGACTACATTGTTAAGATCCAAAGGAATGACGGGGCTCTTTTCTCACTTTAGGACCCACTTGTAGGGTAAGTGTAGCCTGTATGTGTACAGGCTTTTGGAAAAAAAGTTAGCTGTTAAGAACCAGATGGCATTCTGATGATTAAATTTAATTTTAAAAATTCCAAATTTGTGGGCTGGGAAGGTGGCTCAGTGGTAGAACACTTGCCTTGCATGCCTGAGGCCCTGGGTTCGATTCCTCAGCACCACATAAGCAAAAAGAAAAAAGCTGGAAGTGGCACTGTGGCTCAAGTGGTAGAGCGCTAGCCTTGAGCTGAAGAGCTGAGGGACAGCGCCCAGGCCCAGAGTTCAGGTCCCAAGAACAGACCCCACCCAAAAAAAAATCCAAATTTGTATCTACTGTATAGTAATTTTAAATGTCATAGCCTTTATTTTTAAAACCATTAAGTCTCTGAGTTTTAACATAGCACCATTTTTTTTTTTGCTAGAGCCAAATGTACATGGAATGTTTCAACTTTATGTATATTGTTCCTGTTCACATACATAATAAAAAACTCAGTTTTCCACAAAAAAATAGCCTGGACAGGATAAGGAATTATATGGTTGCCCTATTAGAAATTAATTTAAATTTGTTTTAGTATCCATTTTTTCACTTTTCTTTAACCTCTCACACGGTACAAAAAATATAAGAAATTTTGATACCTAGTCCTCTTTCCTATCATAGTACAGGACTATTTGAAAATGTGTTTTTGTTTGTTTGTTTTTCTTTAAGACAGCAATTTTTCCATAGCTCTATTTACTGTGTCGTTCTGATTAACAAGAGAAAGGTTCAGAGCAGAAACAGGCCTTGCAGAAATTACCCTGCAATTAGTTTATTTATTGATGTATGATAAACGCAGATCTCATGCAAAGACACAAACATATAACCTTTCCAGTCTCCATTTCTTGTTTTTTTAGACTTCTCGGAAATTGAGAAATTATCTTGAATTGCCCAGAAACCTGCAGGTGGCCCTGCACAGTTCCATGTACATTGAAAGACTCTAGAACCAGAGGTGCTAAAATACCTTGTGCCTTCAGGTCTGGGTCACTCTTGGAGAGGACAGCTAACCACTGCATACAGGTAGTAGTTGGTAATGGAACTGAGAAAGATAGAAGGTCATTCCAGTTTGGAAAAACAGATTTTGGTAATAAAAGGAAATGTCTTACACTCAAGGTTTTCTTCTGTAGTAATAACGGGAAGAGAAATAGTAGAGCTTTTTTCGGGAGCTTAAAAGCTAAGGGAGAGTGCATAGGCCTTGAGTTTAAGCCCCAATATTGGTTCAAATAAACAGAAAACAAAAAAACCCCACACAACAGACATGTTATATTTTATTCTGAACATTTATTCTAAGACATTGATTTCCTATGGTCCTAATTTGAGATGACATGTTAATTTGTCCAATAGATTCTCTCCTAAAATATTAAAGAGGAGGAAATAAAGATATGAGGAGGTTTTTTAAGGCAAAAACAAACTTCTCAGTATGGCTAAGAATTTTAGAGTAGAAAGGAGATTTTTTAAATAGAGTAAATGCAAAAATAGGCTAAAAGGAAATGAGAACTTAAAGATAGATAGTACCACCCCCATGTTACCTTATAGTGAATTCTGCAGCATCTAAGAATGGTACATACCCCCTTGAACTTTGCCAAGACATGCACTGTATTCTTGATGGTGTCTGTAGGGATGATGTCTGAGTTATCTCCATGCATATAATCTTTCTTGGACCTCAGAGTCAGTTGCACCGAAGTTGTCACCTCTTTAATGCTGTGATAATTTCCATCTCGTTGAATATGGAGAACTTTTACCATATCCTTCCCATAGCCAGTTCGTACAAACTCTACTTCATCATTCTACAAGGAGAACACAATTCTTTTTACTGAAGAAGATTAGATGAAGGAAGAAAGCCAACTGAAATTTCTATAGGCATTTCTTTGAAGAAGAATGGGAATTTGCAAGCCAGGCATGGTGGCACATGTCTATAATCTCATTTACCAGATCCTCTGAAGGGATTTCTTTAAAACTAACTAACATCAGGTAGGTTGAAGATTGAAGAGTTCAAGGCCAGTCCGGAGAAAAATTAACAGGATCCTATCTCAAGAAATCAAGCCAAATGGTGCATGAATACTCCCAGATAAGTGGAAAGATGACAGTAGTAAAAGCATAGCTGGGAGTGAAGTGCTATATACTACCTGAAAATTTAAAGCAAAAAGAACTGAGGGTGTGGCTGAAGTAGACTGACTGCTTAGTGGGCACAGAGGTCCTGAGTTCAAAATCTCAGGACCATACACAAATAAAGAATGGTAACCTGTATAGGAAAAAAAAAAAAAAAAGTGAAAATATGATTTCCCTGAAGACACACAAGGAGGGTTTTCTTGAGAATAATTAAAAAATAATAATAACAGAACTTCTGGGTAAATACTATGTTAATTTGCTTGGCTTTATTTACTCTTTGCTCATCTCATCCTTGTGACAGCTCTGGTACCACCATCCTCACTTTCCAGAAGGAGAAATCAAGGTGCCTGAAGTCAACTTGCTCCAGTTCCCATAGCCAGTCAAGGACAAGGTGAAGATAAGCTGTTGATTCCAAATTGTAGAATGGCTACTATGTAAACTACTTTTCTTCTATAAAGTTCCCTGACTATATTAACTGGAAGTAATTGCTTGCTCTCTTTTTCCCTCTAGAGAGTGATAATGTGGAGAAAATGGCCTGAGATGAGCACTGCCTTGTCTATTTGCTGCTGGAAAGGGGAAGAGTAATCAGTGACAAGGCCCAGATGACCTTTGGAAGTGCAGAGCCAGGGCCATCTGGCTAAGGAAAGAAAAGCTATGCTTTTCTCCAGAAGTTACCTAATAAAGCCTAGTGATTTCTTCATGAGAATCTCTGTCTGAGGCTGGAGCCTTAGCCTAAGCATGTCCATTTATACTATTAGAATCTACAATACTTGTTGCTGGGCTTTATTGGTGTTTGAGAGGAGAGGCAGGAGAACAGAGGGACTGAAAAACTTATCCTATTTAATATGCAAGTTGAACATGAAAATGGTAATAAAAGTAGGTGTCAAAAATTAAAGTAAATCCAAACCAGCATGCAGTAAAAGTCTAAGTAGAGAGGCAGGGAACCTCACCTGCAAATAGTAGTTATTGTGTTCACATATACTAAGGGCTGCCTAAAAACAAAAGAAAAAAGTCTGCTTGTGTATAAAATCCTCTGAGAAGAATTGCTATTGCCTTAATCAAAGTGGAGGCTGGGAGGCTGTCTTTAACCTAGATAAAACAAGTTACAGTTGATCATTTAACTCTGATCATATAAAATAATAGTGAAATGAACTCCAGGAAATGGAAACAAGAAGCTTTGTTGCTATTTTTTGTGTTTTCTTTCTCTTGTTTGTTCGTTTACCTGTCTTTGGGAAGGGTAGGGGGTACAAAAAATGGTGAGACAAAGGGTGAACAAATGCAGTAGTGATATTCACTAGACACTATGTTGACAATAAAAAAAATTGAGAGATAGGGAAGGGATGATGCTGTTCAAATGGAAATGTACTCTTCAACTGACATACATAACTATATCCTCTCTGTATAGCACCTTTACAATAACAACTAAAATGCATAAAAACATACTTCAAAGTGTCTAAATTTCTCAGTAGGAGGCTGAGGGAAAACTTTTGAAAAGCTACCTCAGAAGCCTCTGATCCAACTTTTGGGAAGGTCATCTTTAAGAAAAGGGTGAATTCATAGGGCACTTATCCAAAAGACTGCAAGTGGTGTTACAGTAAAGACCCTTGCATACCCATTTGTATTGCTTCACTATGTACCATAGCCAAGTCATAGAAACAGCCCAGATGCCCTTCAGTGGACAAATTAATTTTATATAGTGCATTTTACTCATTTGACAGGAAGAATAATAGCACATCATTTGCAAAGAAATATATAGACCTGGAAAAAGTTATTTTAAGTGAAGTAAAATCTAATTGTGCATAATAATCTAAGTCTGCATATATCCACAAACATGCTGACTAAATTACGATCTATGCAGCAGAAGATTCCGGTGCTATAACTCCGTTGAATAACAAACTCACAGTTTAGCAAAATGAATATCAGAAAGTTGGGCCATGTGTTATGGAGAGATGAGGTTAAGGAGAGGAAGGTTGATTAATGGAGAGAGGTTCAAGGCACATATGTGGAAATGGAGCTAGGAAAATTGAGGGGATGGGTGGGGTTGGGAGAGATGGAGGAGAATGATGAAAGAGGTGACACTGATCAAGATGCGTTGTACTCACAAACCCCTGTGCACAACTACTTAAAGATAATTCTAAGAAAAGAAAAGGGTAAATAAGAAACTGTGCAGAGTAGAGCTGAGGAATCCTTAGTAAGAAGTGCAGCATTGATGGGGAGAGAGACACTGTTATATGGTTGTAATGGTTTGGGAAGCAGTTCATACCCAAATTTTGTCTTACCACTTATAGTTTTGTGACTTGTGACAAGTGATTTAATATCTCTGAGCCTCTATCAGTACCAATGGAGGTAACCACCTTTACCTTGTAAGGCTGCTGGAATTGGAAAGGCCTGGTTTCACACCAAGTAGCAACAGTGACTAGTTCAGGCTTGGCTGTGGTAATGGCAGCAACACAGGTAGTAAAGGGAACATGATCGAGGATATCAGTTTGGGGAAAAGAGCACTATGGAGGCAGCAGGAGGAAGTCTTGGCATGTCTAGGCCACAAGGGATTCTACCTGAGGCTGTGGCCCCTGAACTGCGTGAACTAGGATCCAGGACCAAAGGTCCTGAGATCAAGTTTTATCATCTCCAGCAAGCAACTGGATTCACTACATCATCCTCATATTCCTCCTGCTCCTCAGCCCCATACCCTGTCAGTAAATATCCATGCGGCAATCATTTAGCTTCTGGAAGCAAGTGGTATCAGCATGGCAAAGAGAGCCAACCTTCATGTCCTCAACCATCCTCACTCTCCAGCTTCATCCTGGTCTGTTTCTGCCTTAAAATCTGCTTCAAGTCTCTCAAGCTTAATTGTGGCTGCTTAGGTTCAGCATGCTTTCTCTGCCTGTAGGTCTTTGAATTTTCCAGGATTTTCTTTTTTCACTCTTTCTTTTCTTTGTCACCCAACCACCAACCTCTTCTAGTCATCTTTCAATCCTCCCATATCAGTTCCTCCAAATCCTCTGCCCCAACCCTTCAAGTATAGAGTAGGTGGCCTTTTTATGTGCTGTCAACCTGCTTGTTATTGTTGTAGAATCTTTATCACATTGTACTGTCATTGCAGCCTCATGTGCCTGGTTAATTCGGAAGCAGTAAACTGAAGGCAGGAACAAGTTCTGTCTTGGTCACCATAGCAACCCCAGCACTCAGCACAGTGCCTGGAACATAAATAGGTGCTTGAGAAATGTGTCGTGAATGAGCGGATGGTAATACAAGCCACCCCCAGTTCTGTGTGGTGACACAGAATAGTCAATGAAAACATACAAAAGACTTCAATACAGGAAGAGCTGATTTAGCTTGGATTCCAAACAGGAACTTCTACTTCCTGGGAAAGTGAGGAATAAGAACTTATGCCTTCTACAAAGGAGGAGGCTACAATGCTTGATAAGAAATGTACTCATTATCTTGCCCATCTAATTGTAACCCTTCTGTACAGTATTTTCACAATAAAAAAATAAATAAAAATTTAAAAAAAGAACTTATACCTTCTGATCATCACAACCTGAGGATTAGAAGCACATAATAGTAGATAGATGGATAGATAAATAGATAGATAGATAGATAGATAGATAGATAGATAGATAGATAGATAGATAGATAGATAGATAGATAGATCACAATAGGCAATACATGTATATACGTAAAGACATATAATCACAGCACTTGAGAGGTTTAATGCAGAAGGATTGAAAGGTCAAGGCTAGCCTGGTCTACATTGTGAGACTGTCTCAAAAGTAAACAAGCAAATTCCATGTACCTCTGAACAAAGCTTGAGTAATGCGTTTTACTGAAAAATGAATCAGAAGAAAATGAGCTTAGCCATCTGAGCCTGGAGCAAGGTAGAGCAAGATCAGAAAACCAGAGAATCTTTTGGCAGAACTTGACAGCAGATGATGGCCCCAATAAGAAATGATCCTGTTCTCCCCAAATTCTGTAGTTGGAGAAAGCAGAAGTCAGTGTCAGAACCCCATTGTGTATAATATAGACAATGGTGGGGGAATCTGTGCCCAAAAAACTTGTACCCTGGTTTGTCTCATCTGAAGTGTGGGCAGGTGGGTGAGAACATGGTTTTTGGATCTAAAGTCAGGCAGCCTAGATAGAATCTTTCTCCTGCTATCCATGAGCTATGAATAGAGGTACATTTTTCCTGCTATGCAATTGCTTCTCAGTCTCTCAGGATTTATGTGAGTAGTACATAATTTAAAAGACAGAGCATTTAGAAAAGCACCTGGTAAATTGTAAGTGCTCAATAAATGCTACTTATAATTATCACTGATAAATAATCATTCTATGTCAAATTTTGCAGTACATGATCAGCTTGATTACTGATACAGACAAATATTTACAGTATACTCCAAACCAGACAAGTAGGTAAAAACAAGAGGGTGCTGCTCTGCAGGGCCTCCTTTTGATTTGTTTTGTTTTGTTTTGGTGGTACTGGAGTTTGAACTTGTTGAAGTACTGAGTCTTGCACTTTCTAGGCAGGCACTCTTCACTAGCCCCTTCCCTTTCTGCTTCTGTTATTTTTTCAGTAGGTTTCCACATTCATGCCTAAGCCATGGTAGACTTCGATTCTCCTATATATACCTCCTAAAGAGGCTTATGCCACTACACCCCGCTTTTATTGCTTGCTAGTAGTTTGCCTGAGTAGCTTCAAAATGCTATCCTCCTGATCTCCGCCTCCTGAGTAACTAAGATTACAGGCACAAGGCATTGTGCTTGGTTGATATAAACTACTTCTGCCAATCTACCCTTATTGGTCCATTTTAAATTGCCTAGTTTACATCATCCTTTGGTTGTTGCTCCTTAAACTTATATGGCTTGAAGAAACAAACATACAAGGAGGTTCAACTTCCTCATGTATGTCTCTGAGCATAATATCAGCAGGAATAAATATTTTCCTAGCTCTATGCACACGAAAAAAAACCCTTTGCTATATGTGATTTGAAATATAACAGGATGGAAAATGATTACTTCTCTGCAAGTAATGATGGAGAGAACTTGGAGATTCTCAATGATACTTACACATTTTCTCTTCTGCAATGAGATGGCGAGTGGCCTCTTATTTCCAGGTAATATTGAAGATGATTAGATTACCATGACAGGTCTAGGGATTGGGATCTGTCAGCTTCCAGAAGGCCCAAATGGATGGGGCTTAGGTGAAACTATGTACTCTATTAAGTGCCTAAACCTTTGTATATTTGTGGGAGACACAGTGGATTTTCCTGAGTAATGCACAGAGATTTCATTAGATCCCAGAGTGATTTTGGGGACCCAAATCGTTAGGATCACATTACACAGTCTGACTTTGTAATGAGTCTGACCATGATCCATGAAACAGAACAAGGGAGATGACTTGATCATGCTTGGTGTGTGACCTCCTGGGTTCAGTGAAGCAATATTGTAGAAGTTAAAAATCTCTGGACCCTGGGGCTGGGAAGGTGGCTCAGTGGTAGAGCGCTTGCCTTGCATGCATGAGGCCCTGGGTTCGATTCCTCAGCACCACATAAGCAAAAAAGAAAAAAGCCGGAAGTGGTGCTGTGGCTCAAGTGGTAGAGCGCTAGCCTTGAGGTGAAGAGCTGAGGGACAGCGCCCAGGCCCAGAGTTTAGGCCCCACGACCAGACCCAAAAAAATAAAAATAAATCTCTGGACCCAAGTGTACTACCAGTACCACTGATAGCCTTATGGCTCTGTGTAAGTCACTTACTTTTTTTATTCTTTCGCTTTTTGATCTATAAACTGGGATAATAGCAGAATCTATTTCCTGTAATTGTGAGGTTGAAAGTAAGTGCTTACACTGGTGACTATAGCACATATAGTAAGTGTCTCTCAATGCCAGCTATCATTGCTAACTGACTTACCAATCTGACCAGAATAGTGGTTGAAATATTAGGATATCAATTCTATCACTGTGTAGACACAGACTTATTTATCTTCTTAATAAAGATGGCTTAGAATGCCATGCCTTATAGATACATACTGTGTTATGCTATTTGCATGCTACTGATAACACAATTCTTCATCAATACAGGTCATATTTTGAATGAATCCCATCTGTTCTGACATCCTAAAGATAAATCTTTACACAAAGCTAATACTCTTCTACTTAGGCACTGTGCTTTTTAGCACCTGTGCCTTTATCCGTGCTTTCTTTCAAAATTAGTGTTCATATACAGATACTTTCAAGTACCAGACACCCTTTCCCATTTCCTAGTTAGTCAAAAAGAAGTATGTTTCTCGAGTTACACAGGCAGAACTTGATTTCTAGTATGTCTGTGATCTTAACTTCTAATCAGTACCCCTCCTTTCTGCTTGGAATGCTCTATCTTCCTCTGCCTAACCTCCTCATAAAGCACAACTCTTGCTGCCTTTGAATTCCCATTGTCCTGTAGTGGACAGGCAGTAGCCACTGGGGGCTCTTTCTTCATTCATTATGTTCATTTGTGGGCATGTCTTAATATTCCCCAAATTGATGTCCTGGAATCCTCCCAGGTTTGGCATAAAGCACAAATCATCTTTATTTATATCCCTCATAGTGCTTGACAGTGCTTGGTCTATTGTTATAAATTATTTGTCCAAGATAAAGTTAAAAAGAAAAACATTGTTTTTAGCATTAGCCTCTTTTCAATAATGAATAGTAGCAGAAACAGTAATATTATGACACAATCTCCAACTACTTAAGCCTCTATTACACATTCTGATTCCAGCATTTCATACTTCAACCACTGAATTTCTTAGTTCTCCTGGCACAAGAAAATGAACGAATTCTACCTGCTCAGACACACTGAAAACAAATACATAATCTTTACATGAAGCCAATTCTCTTCCACTTAGACACTGCTTTCGAGCTTCGTTGCCTTTATCTATGCTTCCTTTCAATACAAGTATTCATGTATTGGTACACACAAGTTCAGGTTGTTTTCAGCGCCCTTCCTAGTTCTTATTTGTGTGTGTGTGTGTGTGTGTGTGTGTGTGTGTGTGTGTGTGTGTGTGTGTGTGTGTGTGTCCGTCTCAGTGCTTGAATTCAAGGCCTGATGCTGTCTCTGAGCTTTTATTTTGCTCAAGGTTATCATTCTACCTCTTGAGCCACAGTGCCACTTAAGGCTTTTTCTGTGATTAACTGGAATTTTCTGCCCCCGCTGGCTTCAATCCTCAGATCTCAGCCTCCGAGTAACTAGGATTGCAAGCGTGAGCCACTAGTGCCCAACTCTTAAAATGTTCAACCTACTATGTCCTCATTTAAGTATGTTTTAATTAGAGAAAAACTATTAGGAATGTCTGAAGCAAGATTAGGGGAAAATTTTATAAATGTAAAGTAACTAGAGATTTCTCTGAAGTCTTAGAAGGGTTTCTATAAGGGTGCTCTCTATCCGCCACAAGAGAGAATTTTTTTAAAAGTAGCTATTTTGAAGCTGTCACACATATTTATATCACATCCATGTGATATAAATGTCACGATTCAGTCGCAGTGTTCTGGGATAGAGGGAAGAATTGTGCATGAAGACACCCTTTCTCTCTGTCTTTTCAATGTGCAAAGGAGGTTCTGCCAATAGTCAGTGTCTCTTTCATCTGGCTATTTCTTTGGGCATTTGTAAGCAAAAAGATTTCAGAGAAAAATGCTGAACTAATTTGAGAAAAATGAGCACTCATGTGAACAATCTTCATATCACTTGAGGATTTAAATAATAGATGAGAATGGTAAGAATAGTAATAGTAAGTAATCATCTTAAAGGCAGGTGGGCTTTTGGGGGGGGAGGTGCCTGGGATCTATTAAATGTTAGGTGTGCCCCCTTTTGGAACACATTGATATCCAGAAGAAAATGTCTTGTTGCTTTAACCTGTGAGTGGCTTATTGCTACCAAAGGGGATATGCATTACGTTCAAAGTTGACTCTAAAGAGAATTTGTCAAGCAGATGTTTCAACAGCAATATAAAAACTCATCTGCATAATTATGGTGGAAGGAAAGGGTAACCTGTTACCTAATGAAGACTCCAATTACAGGTGCTCAGTTATTTTACTCTTCTGCCTGTTACCAAGGAAGAGAATCTCATCACTAAGTGCCAAAGTTCTAATATTCTTGTCAGGCTTTCCAAAGCATTAACAGTTTCAGGAACAAGACTTTCTAGAACTGAACCAAAAGCAAACAAAAATAAAGAATTGGTGGAGGCTTCTGACTGTAGTTGTAAGATAATTTTATTGAAATACACAAAACATAGTTTCTGGGCTTTGGAGGCTCATGCCTGCAATCATAGCTACTCAGAAGACTGATCTAAGGATTGCAGTTCAGAGCCAGCCCTGGCAGAAAAGTCCATTAGCTTCTTATCCCCAATTAACCACCAAAAAGCCAGAAATGGAGCTGTAGCTCAAGTGGTAGAGCACTAGCCTTGAGCAAAAACTCAGGGACAGTGCCAGGTCCTGAGTTCAAGCCCTAGGACTGGCACACACACACACACACACACACACACACACACACACACACACGAAAGGTATTGATTTGATATATCTCAGGAAATTAACATATGTTATTTCCTCTAGTCCTTCACAAGAACCCTGTGAAGAAGGTATAATTATTTGAGGTTGTCAAAGAGAGACACTTGGGCCAGCCAACCATCCAAAGTAACAATCACAAGAGAAGAGAGGTAGTGTGAGAACTCAGTCCAAGTGCCTATAGATGATGGGCTCTTACCCCTGTAGCTCTTACCCCTGTATCACAGTCCTTCTACCCACTTTGATCTGCTCAAGAAATGTCATTAGAGAGAGCAAGCACTGACCCCAATAGGAATGAACAGGCCTTATTACTGACACTTGTAGACACCAACACTGCCTTCACTGAGTTGGCAGAATCCCTAGTCTAAATTAGACCAGTTTTTTTTGTTTGTTTTTTGTGTGTTTGTTTTTGCCGTTCATGGGGCCTGAACTCTGAACCTGGGCACTGTCTCTCAACTCTTCAGCTCAAAGTTAGCGCTCTTCCACTTGAGCCACAGCGCCACTTCTGGCTTTTTCTGTTTATGTGGTGTTGAGGAATAGAACCCAGGGCCTCATGCAAGCACTCTACCACTGAGCCAGCTTCCCAGCCCAAATTAGACCAGTTTTAAAGATGTCAAATGAGCTTCCCAAAGTCACACAGAAGAACAACGTAAAAGGTCTTTCTGACACTGAGGAACTATCAGGTAGAAATTTACCCAACACAAAGATGTGCCTTCGCATAAATGACTACAACACCAACAAAAAACATAGCTAGTAAGAGGCAAGCCCAAGCACTGAACCAGATCTGCCTGGTTCTTTTCACTCTAGTTAACTCTCTGACAAACATTATAATAAAATTCTTTATGAGGCTTTATCTTATAATTACCCACCTGTCTTTCTCTAATTAGATTTAATTCTCCTAAATTCCATATAACTCCAACTAGAAGTCTGTGAAATCCTTATATTCAATTCATATATTCACACGCTATACTGACATAGCCCCCTCCATCTAAGTGACAAGTACTGAGAGGTCTGAAGATACAACAGCAAAGAAGGCAGATACTACTCTGTCCTAAGAGCGATTATATTTTAGAACCACCTTCTGTGAAGAATCGCATAGTTAATATTTTAAGCTTTCCAGATTGTAGGGTCACTGTTTCAACAATAAAACTCTGTCATTACAATATAAAAGCAGCTGAACATAATACATAAAGAAAGGAGTTTGGCTGTGTTCCAATAAAACTTTATTTATAAAAGCAAGCTGTGGGCCAGATTTGGTCCCCAGGACTTTTTTGATTATGGTCTACAGAAAGACACAGAAAAGTAGTCAAGTAGTTAGTAACACATTGTTGTTAATTAATCAAATAAAAAAACCCACAGACTTCCTGATCTCACAGACTGTGTTCTTACACTGACTGTATAAAAAGAGGAGGCAGAATAAACCTATGCCACATACACCTCAGTCTAGGCCTTTGTCTGGTCTGTATTGTGAATGGGGAGACATGGGATGGGGGAAAAAAAGAAAAACTACAGTGAGTTCTAGGGATATATTTCAGGGAAACTTAAGCCAAATTGGGAAAGAGGCTGTGATCTGAGAAATGCAGATCAAAGCCAGCTCTAGAGGAAAGTCCAGGAGCAGCCACTGATCTCCCAAAAACAGCCAGAAATGGAGCTGTGGCTCAAGTGGTAGAGCAGTAACCTTGAGCAATAAAGCTCAGGGACTGTGCCCAGGTCCGTAATTACAACCCTAGGTTGAGAGGAAAGAAGGAAGGAAGGAAGCAAGGAAGGAAGGAAATGAGAGAGAGAGAAAAGAAAACAAATGGCTTCTAGGAAGAAGCAACATTCTCAAAGCAACTTGTGGAGGAATAGGAATTAGCTCAATACAAGTTTCCATTACCTTCCGCTTATTTTAATCATACTTCCCTTTAATCATATTTCTCATGTGTAATTAGTGTTTCTTAGTTTGCTTGTATTTTCTCTTTTATCAAAATAATTAAAGCCCTTTCCCTTCCCTTCTGTAATGCCAAGGTCGCAGGACCCCCCCCCCGCCCCCGCAAGAAGACCACCAAGAGTCAGACTCTACAGCTGTTTTATTTAAACGGGCTGCAGCTTGGGCCTCGTCCTACACTCCGACACAGCGGAGCCCAGGAGGAGAGCCCCAAGCTAAGGATTTGTAGGTCTTATATAGGCACACAATCAACCAGGTGTTTTGATTACCACCACGTGTTGCTTTGCTAGACAGAAACAAGCAAAACGTGGTGGTCACTGCCTCAAACTTTAACCTTTCACCTTCCACAAATACATCAGAGTTTTCCTTCAGTCTATCTCATTTTAGATTTTACTCAATCTATCAATAGTCTTGCAAAACTGAACTTAGATAAATTTTGTGGTATGGAAGTCATATATACCAAAAATATAAATAAAACCAGCAGCTTGACTCCCAGTAATGCTCAAAGGATGAGTGTACTTTGATGAAGGCAGCATAAACCAGAGTCTGGGGAACAAAACTTTATTTTAATCTCAAAGAAATCTTCACAGATAAAGCTTCACAAGCTTCTGAGTCTTAGCTATAAGACACATGAGAGAAAAATAATAGTAAACCTATAGTAACTTCAGCTGTTAGAAACAAAATATAAAATTATATTGAATATATAGTCAGACATGTGAGCAAGAAGTAATGTCATAAAATTACCAAGTAAATCTGGAAATAAATAATGAAGCATCTAGATGGGTACTAATAAGTGGATTAAGAACAAATTAAACCCAACTCAAAAAATAATTCATAATTTGGATAAGATAGACTGAGCAACAGATTACTTCTCTACAGAGAAATTGAGAATTTAAAGGTCCAAATGAAGAATCAAGTACTAACACAGATATACAAGGAGGCAGACTATATGAAAAAGGCATAAAATATACAAGAAATATATAACAAAGGGAATGTGAACACATCAAGCATCAAATTGGAATGCATAATTACTGAATGAATGCCAACCTCCATAAAAATCAAGAGCTCACTTGCAAGTGAAAAATTCTTCCTTGTTCACTCTGCTTGGCCAAGTTACAAAGATGAAAATATTTTCCACTCCTTATAGAGGTCACTGATGTGCAAAGGAACCGGGGTATTTGTGAACCATTACACTAGTTGGGTTTCAAAATCCAGGGAATACTGTGAACAAACGTTCTGTCCAATTTTAAATTTCTTTGTCCACTAAGTTTGTGTGTTTCTTTTCCCAACATTATTGCACTGTTTGTTGTAAAAACCAGAACACACTGGAATCTAAGCTTTAGGGTCATATTGGAAACCCTCAACATCTAGTACAGTGTGGAATACAGTGGTGATTATATATGGAAGGTTATTGATTGACAAACAGCATGATAATATCAACACCACCAGGAAATAAGCACATTTATTAAAAGTGACATTTGAAAGAAAGCAACCCAATAATGTCTTTTCAGGCCTTGAAATAAAATTGGACTCAGCAGATGCAATCCTAATTCAGATATCTCCAAAATCAGTTTACAGGAAAGTAAGGATCATGTACTATTACCAGAAAGTATTTCAAACATGTGAGGAGAAGAAAGCAAGAATTCTTTTTAATCCGAATTGGCTTCAATCTACATAACTGCAAACAAATTGCTTGTATTCTCTAAATGAACCTATATGAATGAACCTAAATGAATCCTATACCCAGTGTGTTTTGTGATTACAAGTATAATATCAAAAAGTTACAAAAGATAAAGAAAATAAAATGAATATTGTTTCACTTTAATGTAGTTAAAGTGGATTGTTTGAGGTTTTTAAAGTCCTCTTTTGCTGAACCCAGCAAAAAAAATCTATGAAATTCCAACTGATAACCATGGGAAAATTGCAAGAACATTGTTTCTTGATTGATCCAGTTTTGTCTGTTCCCCATTGAAGGGTGTGAATCTACCACTTATAATGTAGCCTGGACATCAGGGCAGTGAGTTTAAAAACAAAACAAAACAAAACAAAGCTGGTGCTGGCTGGGCACCAGTGGCTCATGCTTGGAATCCTAGCTATTCAAAAAGCTGAGATCTGAGGATCATGGTTCAACACCAGCTGGGGCAGGAAAGTCTGTGAGACTCTTATCTCCAATAAACCGCCAAAAAGCTGAAAGTGGCAATGTGGCAATGTGGCAGACCACCAATCCTGAGCAAAAAAGTGCAGGTAGAGTGAAAGAGCGTGACTACTGGCAAAACAAGACAAAAACAAAGTGCTGCAACACCAACAATGAGCTCATTAAATACCCATAGATGCCTGATTTCTGAATTCAATCAGAATGATTCTGATTTGACAGTTGTGAGAAAAATCTCACAGATATGAAGATACAGTGAAATGTACACATAGCCCAGAATCTTCCTACCAACACTTGGTCTTAGGACAAATAGATCCATGAGCCCTCCCTTTCCCACCAGATTCTGAGAATCATAGCTGGGCCAGAGAAGTAGACTGATTTGCAAGGATTTGGTTTGGTTTGAATCCCCTAAAAGACTTGGATCTCTTGCCATAATCACAAGGATAGATTAGAGTCATCATAATTTCCAGACAGGGAGTTAACTGCTATTTATTTTGAGAGCTAACAATTGATTTAAGAGCACCATGAATTTAAACAAATTCTTTTCAAGTATCTACTCCTTCTTCTTCCCCAAAGAATGAATGAATCTTACCATTTTACAGTTGTTATGGAAATGGGCCATTTTCCCTTGGCGTTTGACTTCAGATTTCTTTTCAAGAATGAGAAAAAAGAGGATAGGAAAAGCAGATGTCTGTCAGCTTTTTTACCTAACCTGAAGAGAAGGTGGTCAATTTATTTGTTTACTTGGTTGCACAATAGCCAATAAGACAGACTCAAGGGCTTTTTACATCAAAGCTCTATACTGAGTGGCCAAAATCAGGGAGGTGGAGAAGATACGTCAGCATTTTTTATAAAATCCACTTTAATTACTCTTACTTTGAAACATGCCTTTAAAGCATTGTTTAACAATATGTCCTTAACAGATCATTATAGGTGATCCTAACTATTACTAAGGATCCTATTACTAAGGCACACAGTTTTGTCATTTCTACTTAATGTACAAACCACATGCATTTACCTTCACTCAGAAGAGAAAAACATTCAACATCTGTTCATCAACAGAGTTTCCCTTCTTACTGAACTTCACACACTCCAAACTGAAGAGTTAATAAGTATGGATACATATATATGGATTTATATAGTATATTTTACTACATATGCTATAGTAGATGCAGTATATTGTATACTAAGTACTATATATATGCTATATATAGTATATATATTATACATATGGCATATAGTATGTTGTACATGTACTATACTATATACTATACTGTAACATATACAGTAAATTATACTATATAATATACAAAGTACACTAAAATGTATTGCATATATTTAAGTGGAATATGTATGCAGTATATGTAGAGAGGTTATATATGATATACATATTTTTTCTCCATTTTTCCTCTTAGAACTTTTTGATGATTTTTGCAAACGAGCCAACAATTGAGCACAAAGGGCTTTAGAGTCACGCTGGGTGTTGTGACAGAATCACATGTTTACATGGGATTCATCTACTCTGAAAGTGCCTGAACTGAGAACTGCAGAGTTGAATAGAGTCAAATGTTGGAGCCAGCCCAACCTGAGAGAGATTTAAAGCTTAGACTCCACAACCTATGGGGAAAGTTCCCTGCTGTGACATGGAATAAGGGTAACAGAAAAATGAGAGCAAGACTTGTAAAGACAACTCTGGTTTTGCTCTTTCTTAGCCTGTTTGGAATCCTGGAGGCATCAACAATATCGTGCAGAAATGAAGAAGGTGAAGATGTAGATTGGTAGGTAAATGCAATGTAAAGATTGATTCATGCAGAATGAAAGCCAGAGTGTTGGAGGCTATCTGGCTGGCTGTGATGTCCTTAAGGAAAACTTTCCTGTCACCTCCTGACTTTAGAAGGAAAGAGGCTTGAAGTGTGACAATGGGCTCAGTTTCCAGACAGGGATCTGCTTCTATTGTCCCTGAGAAAGTATTGAGCAGCTATCTGGGGATGTCATTGGCCATTCTCAGCAGGACACAGCTGTGGGCTCAGAGTGGGACTGCACTGACAACTTCTGACAGCTGGCAATTTCTTTTATTTACATATGGTTTTTCCTAACTGTACCCTTTCAACATCCTTTCTGAGACTGGCGGATGACTTTTCTTCTGAAGCTGATGCGTGCTCTTCTTATGAAGAAGGAGGGCATGATGACGCACAGCGCTGTTTGGTTAACCTTGGTTTGTTGGTCAGTACAGGCAGTTAGTTGTTGGAGTGGCTGGGAGCTCACTTGCCACTTGTACGGTAGTAAAGAGACCAATCAGAGTTGCATTATATCCATGGCTTCTCCTATAGCTTTGGTCACTTTTCTGCTCTTTAATTAAGGTGTTTAATATTGTCATGATGGCTGGCACCAAGGTCTGTGTGACCTTCCGGCTAGAGAACACAGATCTGTTCACTCAGTCTGTCAGCACTTCCTGCACTCCTGCCTGGGCCTGTGCTGAGTTTTGAAGATACAATGTGAACAAAACAGAGTTCTTACCCTGAAGGATCTTACAGCTGTATCAGAAAGGTATAGGTAGAGAAATAAGGGAGCATATTATCCAGATGACTTCTCTAAGGAAGTAGTTTTTGAACTAAATTGTAAGAACAAGAAGGAAGTCAGAAAAAAAGAAGAAGATGTAAAACCATCTCAGGCTAATAAAGATCAAAAAGGTAGTACAGAGGCAAAATGCAAAGTTGGGAGCTGCTAAAACTTTGGGAAAATGTGCAGAAATAACAGGAGGTAAGGTTAAAAAGGAAGGTCAGAATCAGAGGGTTACTCATGCATCAGGAAGATTGATACTATGTCACTTGCAGGGAAATGGATGAACCTAGAAAAAAAATCAAGTTAAGTCAAGCTCAGAGGGACAAAGATGTATGCTTTCTCCCATAGCTAGAATTTAGACCTAAATTGTTTATATATATATATATATATATATATATATATATATATATATATATATATATATATATATATATATATATACATGTACAAGGTCATATGCATATCTACACAAACATGTGGTATATGCAGGGGAGGACTCCAATGGTGTAACTTCTTTAAACAACTAATGTACATTTTAACAGTCACAGACAGCAATAGGACTTTGGCAGTATTGCAGGTGAGAGAGAATGTAAATGGGTGGTTGTAAAGTGCAACAGTTTACTAAGTGGTTAACTAGGAAGCTGGAACATATGTTAGGGGAGGAGAGTGTTATAGTCTGGGAGAATGGAATAGACCAATTGAGAGATGAAGTCTGATGACTACAGTCCTAATAGTCAATGGATACATGTGAAAATGTAACTAGGTAAATTGAGGGTATGGATGAGGTTGGGAGAGATAGAGAGAATGATGAAAGGGATGGCATCCATCAAGGTGCATTGTGTTCACAAACTGACATGTTGAATTGAAACCCACTTGTACAATTACTTAATGATCATTTAAAACTAAGTTAATTTAAAAATATGCTCAAATTAAAAGAAGAAGAAGATCTGGATGGTAAGGAACTTCCTGGGCTGAGCTTTGGGGTTTGAACTTACAACAGGGAGCTAATGAAAGGCTTTGAATGAGAGGTGAGAACTTGTCAGCTTCACATTTTAGGATGCCCATTGGCAGCACTATGAATGGTGGATGGAAGGGAACCAGTCTATAGTTACAGACAGCAATAGGAGTTTTGCAGTATCACATGTAAGACAATAGGAAGATTTGAGTTAAACAGGGGGTAGTGAAAACACAGAAAAAGTCATTCTTGAAAGACTTAATAGGGGACAGGCAGATGGAGTGAAGAAAGAATAATAAGAAAGACTTAAGTTTCTGGTTTATGTGTCTGTGTAGCTATTTCTCTAGTAGAATGGGATGAGAAGATTTGTAGCAAAATGTTGCAAACTTGACTCTAAAATATAGATTCGGAAGTTTCTGGAATATCTTTTTGTTTGAGTTTATCTGGACCTCAACATAGAAGTCTGGACTAGAAAAAGATAAATATAATTGAAGATGGTCACCTTCAAAAAGTGTTTAAGAGTACTGCCATAACACATTAATAATCCTCCAATCCTTCACTGGTTGGCTACCAAAAGTGCTTTATAAGTCATTTATTTCCTTGAGACAAAGTCTCACATTGTAGCCCAGACTGGCCTGGAACTCACAATCCTCCTACCTCTAGCTCCTAACTGTTGAGATTAGAGGTGAATACTACGATGTCCATCACAAAATTTGTTTTTGCTACAATTGAATATATATATGTATATTCATTGGCCATACATATGTCAGAGAATATAAGCAACTTGATGCTTAGCAGCTACAAATTACTAAAAAAAAAAAAGTTCAAGTGCAGAGGCCATCATATCAGCAACAAAGAATAATTGCCTGTTGCCTGCCACATGCAAGGACTTGGGTCTGTGACTGAGAAGAGGAGGACAGGAACAGGTATGTTCAAATAGAAGCATATGACTGAAGAAAATAGTGAGTATGAAGCTCTTAGGAGCAGACAGTATGTGTATTATAATATTTAGTTCACTGCGATTTTAGGGGTTAATTGTAGGATTCATGTTACTAGAGAATATTCGGCTAGATCAGTGATTCTCAAATTAGGGCAATTTTGCCCTTGGGGGATTTTGACATGGTTTAGAGATATTTTCTATTGTTGTAATTTTGGAATACTATTGGTACCTAGAGTGAATAGCTGAGATCTTGTAGTACACAGGACAGCTTCCACAGCAGAGAATGATCTAGATGGGCGCTGGTGGCTCATCTTGTAATCCTAGCTACTCAGGAAGCTGAGATCTAAGGATTGAGGTCTTAAGACTTCTTGGGCAGGAAACTCTGTGAGATTCTTATCTCAATTAAATGCCAAAAGCCAGAAGTAGAGCTGTGGCTCAAGTGGTAGATCACTAGCCTTGAGCACAAAAGTTTAGGGAAAGCATCTAGTCTCAGAGTTCAAGCCCCAGAACTGAACACACACACACACACACACACACACACACACACACAAGAAAAATCCAACTCAAATGTGAATAAAGTACATTGAGACTCCCTGAGCTCATGGATCCAAGACTGCCTGTTCACTCTGTGGCTCACCTGTCCTTCCTGTAAGATAATCAATAGAGGTATTCAAATAGGAAAAAACAGAAAAGGAAAGAAATAGCCAACTAAGTCGATCTTATGCCCAAATAATCAATGCAGAACATTTTGGAAAAGTTAGCTGAAGATGGCTTAGGCCAGAGGTTCAAGGGATCCTCCACCTCTCTTAAAGCCCACAGATATACACCATATATTCAGCTGGCCAGCTGCAAAGATGTGGGACAGAAAGTTATTGTGGCAGAAGAGAGTCCAAGACTAGTTCTCTAGTCCCAGTATAGCCCTTAGCCTTCTCCTTACTGCAACTATTAGGACAAAGGAAATAGAGTAAGTTGCTCTCAATGTACATGGACTTCTACTTCAGTAATTCAAGCTTCCAAGCAAATAATGTCGTAGAACATATCCCGCTCAGACTCGTATCTCTAGTCCAGGAGGAAAGGAAAAGGCAGGGTAAGAGGCCTAGAGAAAGTCCTTTCCTTGGATTCCTTCTCTGGAATATGAGCAGATTACAAGTGTTCAACACAATAACCCTGTAACTAAGAAATCGGTTAGTAAGGGATAGTAATCCATGCCTATTTTCCTTGTTAGGTTTATCTTTTATAAGGTACCTAAAGGACAAGACAAGGAAGGTGGAGAAACTGGGCTAGAGTATCTGTACCTAGACTCCACAATTAGAAGATGGAGACGGAGTGAGCAACTAATGAATACCAACAGAAGTGCATTGGGAAGGACCTTACAACAGCTATATGAAGCATATGGCTCCAAGGTACGTTTCAGTTGTCATTTATTTGAATCATACGAAGTATATTAAACAGATTCTATAGCTTTTCAAGGTCCTTTTAGGGAAATTTTTTTTTATTCACCCACTCTACCCCCAATCCCAGTTACTTGAAGAAAACTAATTCCAAACTAGCCCAGGATAACTCACTGAATCAACCTAGGACCTAAGAAAATATGTCCCCATAATCTACGGTAATGCCAAATTGTTGGTTCACTTGACACCAGTTCAGTGGTATCACTGGGCTTGTATATTGTCAAGTCTGTGAGATTTTTCATTTATCAGTAACTTCTCCGAACATGGAAGTCTACAACCCTTTTAACCTGAGTTGGCTATTATATTCTTGGTTAGAAAAATAAACTTAATGTGTTGAAAGAGAAAAGAAAAAGTTCCTGACCAGATCTTCCCAGAATCCTTTCACATTGCGTCCAAAGGCACACAAATGGCCTCTTACCACATTCAGGGTCTGCTTCTTGGATAATTATCAGATTTCTTCAGAGAAAGATGCTACACATGTCATTCTGTCTCCATGATTAATGATTGGAAAACAAGTGTATGAAAATAGCATACTTTACTGGATATGATCAAATACAGTAGCCAGGAATGCTACTCACTATGCTGCACATCTTTAAAATGCTTTTAAATTCCATCTGATAATTATGTAACTGCAAAAGACTCGTCATTGATTTTTCCTATTTTAATTATTTTACTGAGATTGTTTTAAAAATATCAACATTGTTAGCTTTGATAAAAGTCACTGCCTGAATCATGACACAAATGGAATAGAAATACCCAGAACAAATTCAAACAAGTTTCTAAAACATACAGAGATGCTCAAAATAATAACCTTATTATGCATTAGGGATTTAGATGTTTGGAGAATTGACTCACATTTTGCCTTATCAGAGGAAATCCAATGCTACCCGTTAGTTTTCATCACTTTTTCTAAGAAAGGAAATGCCATGTTAGAAAAGTAGTGGTACTTTAAGAAATGGCTTAAAAGGGGGAAAACTCCTATATCAGAGAGGAAGAGGTTAATGAGAGCCCTGGTTAAATACAAGCTATACCTATTCAGAGAAGAACAAAATAGTAGAAATCTGATCCTGATTGTTGCATTGCTGTGCCTGTAATATAAATAGAAACAAACTCCAAGTGTAATTCTTAATTATTCCTATTTCATTTCCTGAATAAACTATTCAGTACTCCTGTATCATATACAGGAATATACATATACTTGTTTTCTAATCAACCCAGAAAAATAGCAATATTGCCCTCACATAGAATATAATGCATAAAGCACCAGTCACATGACTCAAAAGCAAGCATGTTTGAGCATAGCTTACCCTCCCCTTCAATTGTGCAGGTCGTAGAATTCATTATGATATAGGAGGATGATTGTCTTTTCATGGGTATCAGTGAAAGTTCTATATTGATGGCTGGGCAGCTGATTGAAGTATTGTAATGACTTGTGAGTCATTTTTTTAATTTATGTCCTTATTTATGTCATTATAATCCTAATATTTTCCTATAGACTAATAACACAGCCTATCTCATATACAATGATGGGGTCCCAAAATCTATGAATTACAGCAGAAAGTATGGACACACCAAAGGTATGACTATGGTTCTTGGTTTCTTCTGCTTATTAGCAATCAACAGTTTTTAAGTCTTTTATCTTGATCATTATGTTCGGCAAAAATATAGCCTTTGTCTTCAAGAGATTTTTGACTTATTAAAATGGGTAATTTCTGTATAACAAGTGGGGTAAGGTAATTATATAAATTGACTTGGAATAAATGCCCTTTTCAGAATCCTATTTTATTTTTTAATATGTTTATGAGCAAAATCCTATGTACAAACTACTTGAATACCAACTAATATTTATTTATATTCGATACAGTCACATATGTGTGTGTACACACAGACACCAACAAATCTATATTATATACATGTATGTATTTTTTTTTAAAGCAGAACCGAGATACTCTTTATTGAATTAAATTGTACATCTGATTTTTTAAAACTTGTCAAGTATTCACAAAGCAGATAGATTTTCATACTAGCAATTTCAGAAACACAAAATAAGTTTCCATATAATCCCGACAGAAGTAACCTTTCCTTCTAACATTAAGAAAATAAACTATTTTTTACAAGTTAAAACTATTAAGTTTACTATGGTGCAAAACATCAAAAACACTTGACGCAAAACCTATTATTTTTTAATAAAAAGTATGCCTTTTCATTTTCTATTCTTGGCCCAAATTTTAATTCTTTCCAGTAGAACCAAAACCTCCTGAACCCCTTTCAGTATCATCCAAGACTTGAACTTCTTCAATTTCTGGATAAAAAATCTGCTCACAAATGAGCTGAGCAATTCGATCACCCTTTTTCACTTCAAACTTCTCTTTGCCAAAATTGAACAAGATAACACCAACATTTCCCCTATAATCTTCATCTATGACACCAGCTCCTACATCAATGAAGTGTTTTGCAGCCAAGCCAGAACGTGGAGCTACTCTTCCATAGCACCCAGAAGGAAGAGCTATCTGAATGTCCGTCTTCACAAGGGCTTTCTCCATAGGTGGTATTGTATAATCATAAGCACTGTACAGGTCGTAGCCTGCGGCGCGCGCCGACCCCCGGGTCGGGGTCGTGGCGTGCTCGGAGAGCCTCACAAAGCGCAGCCGCATGTCGCCCTCCTTAGCAGGTCGAGCCCGCTTGCAGGGGGAGCTGGCGGGGGTCTCTTTTGAGCAGGGCATGGCCAACCGGGGAGAGGAAGGAAGGAAGGAAGGAAGGAAGGAAGGAAGGAAGGAAGGAAGGAAGGAAGGAAGGAAGGAAGGAAGGAAGGAAGGAAGGAAGGAAGGAAGGAAGGAAGGAAGAGAGAGAGAGAGAAAGAAGGAAAGAGGGAGAAAGAGAGCACATGTATGTATTTATGTGTATGTGTATGTTTAATATGTACATTCACCTTTCAGTTAGGTCTTTTGGGTTATAATCTACAGTAAATAAAAATTCACGCTTCACAATGTGCAGCTCCATTTAAAATAAAACTTTTTGAAAAAGTGTTTTAGGTTTTTATATAACAGCAATTTTGTTGCATATTATTAAATATAGTACCTTTTATTATAGTAATCTTTGTCATTGTCTCTTTAAATTATGCCTATATAAATGCACATAATAGAAAAATTCAAAATACTACATAAACACATGTAAACTTTTCCCTACTTTTCTAAAATACTTATGCTAAAACATAATTACTACTTTCTAATTGTTTTTCAAGTGACCATGTCATGAGTAGCTATCTGTGACAATAAATAATCTTTATAAGGTTCCAAATTCAAGTGCCTTCAAGGAGCAAGCAAGTAAAGTGATCAGGTAGACTAAACTGCAGGTACCTAGAAGTTGCATGCAATGTCTAAAGGGAGAAGTTACTTCTCACCTTGTCTTATCTGGATACAGTTTTCAGACGCTATTGGAATTAGTCTGTGGAAATTCACCCCAACTTTTAAAGGTTGAAATCAAAGTTTTAAAAATGCAGGCCACTACTTCAGATGGAATACTCATGTCACTCAGTTACACTAGAGTAGGGGATTTTTGTTGTTGTCACTTTAATTTTTAGGTTTAAAAAAAATGAAGTATCAAAAATTTCCTTGTTACTCTTAAGTTAAATATCTGTAAGTCTCTTGGAAGGCATTTCTGTGTTAAATGAGATTGAAATGACTTAAGCCTTTAGGTCTTATTAAGATTTCAAGTAGCATGTTTGGAACTGGTCACTATTTGGAAAGAGAAGCAACATCCTGCCAAATTGAAGACTACTTTTTAAGTAATAAAAGAGAAAAGGCTGGCATGTAAACTTTTAAATAACACTTCATGTGGTTCTGTATTTACTTTAACTGTCACAGTAAAAATGATTTCACTTATATAGGCAGTCTTATGGGTCTGGCTAAAGTTCCATAAATTACATCAAAATAAAACTCAATTTTATTTTATCCTTTTTGTATTGTGAAACTGGAAACTTGATGACATTGTAAATTATCAGCTGGCTTTTCTGAATATAAAGTGTGAAAACACAGAACAGTATTTTGATCTATTTGATGATTTTGTGGGGTTTTGGAAGCATTAATGAGCATGTACATAGAAATAGTGACTGCTTGAATACTGTACTTATTTGCAGTCTTTCAGTACATCAAGATTCTTGTATATTTTAAGGGTATAATAAAACACATGTGAGTTGTATTTAATAAAAAAAATATAATGCAGACCTAATAAAACTTATCTACAAGCTCCATTTGGTCTTTAGACTGTTGATATACAACCCATGATTAAGAATGTAATTTGTAATGGCTGTCAAAAGTCATGGGAATTGAAATTTTGATTTAGTCAAATTCTCCTCCTGATGGTCCTATTTACATATAACCATTTTTATAAAATGCTGTATCTCTCTAATATCTCCTCAAGAAACCCCTCTCCACATTTCTACTCTACTCTAATAGTTGCTGCAAGGGTTTGGGAAAAAGAAAACAAGGTTTAATGTGAAGTTGGGGGTTGGGGAGGGTGGATCTTTTTAACAATAGATACCCTAACATCTGTGGCATTCATACTGGGATTTGGGAGTCCAGCTAAAAGAACACATTCATGTGGGCAGAGGGGAGTATTTGAAGGTTATCCAGATCTGTTAGGCAACAGAACTTTCAAAATTTTCCATGGTGACATAGGTATTGATCCTATTTCTACCCAACAGTATGCATTTTTGAGGCATTTCTCTTTGAAAAGGAAATGATTAGTGGGCATTTGGCTTCCACTCTGACAATGACGCAAACATGAATAGATTTTAGGTGTGCATGTTATATGCAAACTGAGAAGACTAGTTAGCATACCAAACCTATGCTGATACATTTTTAAGCACAAAAATAGTCAGACACCTGATGGATAAAGCTCTTTTTGCCATTGCAATATGATGAAAACCTTTCTGTTTTCTTTCCTTTCTGGTTTTCATTTTAATATGCTCTGGAGAGTTTTGCTAAACATTATTAACAAGGATAGTTTAGCATGACTTCCAGTCTCTCTCTTTTTCTTGCTCTCACTCTTTTATCTTACCTGTAGAATCAGGTAACTCTTCAACAAATGAGCATCTGATTCTTAAAACACAATGCTGCAAGAATATTTCCTCATGAGATATTGTCTCTTTTACCTCTGTTTTTAAGAAGGCACTTGAAAATAGCTCCTGTGCTTCCCAGTGAAGACACTATCTGAAGCTTGCCAGGTGACTATATAGTTTTAACAAGGACAAATTCCAATTTAGCAAATTTGCATTCTGCCAAAACAAATTTTCCTTGTAGTTTCAACATGCAATTCATCTTAACTCTTCCCAGGGCACCTTCTCTGGCTCCCTTTCTGTGGTATCTTATTATCAATAATGGGCATTGTAATATGTGCCTGATTTCTTTTAAGTCTTTGAAAATTGAGCATGATCCTTGTGATTATTAGCCTAGTAAAACAGTAGCCTAAAGCATAAACAGGTTTAAATGTTACCATTTTATAAGAAGCTTTTTATTCCCCTTCTAATTTATCTGCATTAAATGTATCTTTGATAGGTTTGCTGCTGTGGAACAGAATCCAGGGTTTCTGGCTGATTCATTCTATTCCAGGGTTTCCTCCAATTCCTGAAGAAGGCTATGATTATCCATCCTCAGGAAAACGAAATGGGCAAAGTGGCATCTGCATAACTTTCAAGTACAACCAATATGAAGCAATAGGTAATACAAGAGTGTATGAAAAGGAGACAACAATGTTAAAGAAAGAAGTGGGAAGTGTACTAATAAATATGTCATCTTATCTGTTAATCTATTCATAGACCCTTTGATACTTAGATTCTAAATACTGGCTCCACTGTAGTGAGACAATGAAAAGGCTCATTACTGGTTCTCAGTTCCACTGTATTGAGGCTGAACAGTAGTATAGGCCTGTTGATTACAGACTTCCGTATTTTTCATGAGGGACAAGAATACACCAAATGTATATCAAAGTATAATTGCGTGTATTGTGTAAGAAAGAAATACTGGATTTAAAATATGGATTTCATCTTTTTTTAAATTTTTGCAGCCCAAATGTTGCTTCTGTACTGCCAACATCATACCTCTGAAGCAGAAAACCTCTTTTAAGATCTAAGGGCAAATAGTCCAAAATACTTGTATCTGGCAAACTATGGTGTGGGAGGAAGAAACATAGTGATATCCATTTAATGAGCAAGTTGCTAAATAGCAGACTTAGATCTGCTAAATAGCAGATTTAGAGGCTAAATAGCCTCTAGATATAGGGGGTTGAAAAAATGTTTCTTATCCAATCCCCATCTTATGACAAGGGTCACTGAGCTCTCATCTAAGTCAAGCTCTAGTCTAAATATTTAGTTAGAGTGTTAAGTACCATAGAGATAAGGCTTGTATTCTGGTGAGTTGACTTTCATTGAGCTTAAATAATTAGTATGAGGATTTGTACTTTTATATATGTGTGTATATATGTATTATATATAATAGATATGGAAAACATGCAGCCCCTGAGTCCAGATTATATAAACATGAATGTTATCTCCATCAATTTATAACTGTAGACATGTCACATGAAGTCTTCATTTATCTATTCAATGAGGATGATGGTAACAATCGAATCTACCTAAGAATGAGGTTGTCCTGAGAATTAAATGAGAAAAAAAACATGTAAAATATACAGAATTACATATGGGCTCAATAGGTGTTAGTCACCATAATAAAAACCATTTGGAGGGCATTGCCTAAACTTTAAAAAATAGTGTTGGGAGCTGGGAAGGTGGCTCAGTGGTAGAGTGCTTGCCTTGCATGTATGAGGCCCTGGGTTCAATTCCTCAGCACCACATAAGCAGAAAAAGCCGGAAGTGGTGCTGTGGCTCAAGTGGTAGAGCGCTAGCTTGAGCTGAAGAACTGAGTGACAGCGCCCAGGCCCAGAGTTCAGGCCCAGGACCGACAAAAAAAAAAGGGTGTTGGGGGAGAGGAAATGTTGTGTATGTGTAGAGGAAAGGGGAAGGTGTTGATTTTTTAATCTATAGTAAAAGCCATAATAGAAGTAGGTATTTCCATTTATGCCCAAATTCTCCACTTTTATTTACTGTTTTTTATTCTTTTAATTCAGATTCTCAGCTGTTGGTCTGCAACCCAAACATCTATAGCTGTTCTATTCCAGCCATCTTTCACCAGGAGCTCGTCCACATGCCTCACCTGTGTGCCAGGTCCAGCTCAGCCAAGATCCCTGGCCGGCACCTCACCACACTGCAGTCAGCGCAGGGACAAAACTTCCTCCATTTTGCTAAATCTGATTCTTTTCTTGATGGTATGAACCTCATCATCAAATACCATGTTTTATAACTCTCCTGTTGGACTTTGCCACCACTGTAGTACATATTTACGTTTGTCTCAGTTATTGTGAATACCTGGCATTTCCCCCTACTTCCTTTCTAACTTATCATTCCCAATTCACTGTGCACACTGCCTCTCAACTGATCATTGACCAAATCAGTTTCTACTAGTTCTTCACAAACATTTCTTTAAACTTCCCCATTGATTTCAGGAAAATACATTTAAGCACAGATTTATAAAGATCCTAGAACTGACCTTATCCATCTCCAAAGTTCTTTTCAGGGCAAAAATACATTTTTTTTCTCTTGATCTGTGGAAAAGATGACATTTGTGGATACCAACATTATCAAACTAATGATGACAGTAGCTTTTATTTGCTTATTACTTTAGGATTTAGGAGCTGTTAACCTATCCATTATCTTAATTATGTTATATTGTTTGTGATATCAGGGCTGAGTGAAGATTTCTATCCCTTAGGCTATTTTCAGTGACTTATGGAAGTGCAAATATCAACCTCACTGATTTTCTCTTTCTGAACCTTAGACATCTTTGCAGCTTGGATGGCTCAACAGTTGAAGACACATTTGCTAACAGAAACCTGGCAGCGGAAGAAGCAAGAACTCCCTTCAAATTGTTCCCTTCCTTACCATGTCTACAATATCAAAGCCATTAAGCTTTCTCGACAATCTCATTTCAGTTCTTCCCAAGATCATGCCAAATGGTGTATTTCCCAGAGGGGCACTAAAAACCGCTGGACATGTATTGGAGACCTAAATCGAAGCCCGTACCAAGCTTCCAGAAGTGGAGGGTTCATTTGTACCCAGAACCGGTATATTTACCAAGCATTTCAAAGACTAGTTTTTTATTATGAAGATTGTGACTGGGCACTGTGACTGTAGCTGGGCATCGTGGCTCATGTCTGTAAGCATAGCTACTCCAGAAGCTGAGATCTGAGGAATACAGTTCGAAGCCAGCCTGGGCAGGAAAAATCCAAGAGATTCTTATCTCCAGTTAACAACAAAATTCTGAAATTGGAGCTGTGTTTCAAGTAACAGAGCGCTATCGTTGAGCAAAAATGTTCAGGGTCAGCTCTCACACCTCAAGTTCAAGCCCCAGTACTGGCACGCGTGTGCGCACGCATGCGCGCACACACACACACACACACACACACACACACAGACTGTGAGTAGATTTGGTGTAAAGATACGTACACTTGCTGAGAACACTTATAATAGCATTTCTTGCATTAGAACCATTCTTTATATAGTAAAAGCCTCTAAATATACTCACAACTAAAATAATTTTGTCCGTGTTTATCATTTAGTCTTCTAATTGGTTGAAACTTAGTGACTTTGTATTTATGGTATCATGGACATAAACTATGATACATGGCTAACTGATAACAGGAGTAATAAAGGGGAAAATTATTTTTTTCAGATTGCTCAACTCCAGTTGTCTGTGGATGGGCTGATCCTGTGAATTAAATTTCATCTCTTCCACAAAGACTCTGCTTTTTTTATTAATAATTTTTTATTGTGAAAATAATGTACAGAGGGGTTACAATTACATGAGCAAGGTAATAAGTACATTTCTTATCAACCATTGTTGCCTCCTCCTTTGTTTCCCCTTACCATCCCTGCCCTCTCATCTCACCCCCTACTAAAGTTGTAAAGTTCATTTTTCTGACATAATGTCTTGTACATCTCATTGTTGCAATGGGTCCACCTGTATCCCTATTTAAACAATTTTTTCCCTTCCCCTCTCCAAATTATACCAACAACAAATACAGTGAAAACAGGGGTTATACCATGGGGGAGGGACATACAAAGCAACAAAGAAATCATCTTATGAATATGTTAGAAACAATCACAATAAAGGAAAAACATTTGAGTCCTTATCTTGGGGTTTATTTAGCCTAACATCAACTTATCTGACCGTTTCTGTTTGTCTCAGACATATACTAGTTATTACAAATAAGGGAAACCATGGGACCCATGTTTCTTCGGGCCTGGCTTACTTCACTTAATATAATTCTGACTTTCCTTCCGATCCCTTTCTGAAGAAAAACAACTATCTTTCCATACTTTCAAATTATTTGATCATATTTTTCCTAAAGTTCTTTCTCATTGGCTTATGATTTAGTTTTGTTCGTTATTTTTGTAGTTGCTACTTATTAATTCTATGGTCTTAGGCCATTCATTTCAAATTTTTGAGCCTTGTAATTTCAGTCTGTGAAAGGGAGAAAAACATCTAGGTAAGTTCAAATATCTAACACATCACCTGGCACATAGATGGTACTCAAAAATATGACCAATGCCTACTTAGCAAAAATAATAAGACAAAAATAAGTTCTAGAAATTAGCAATATTTTAAAAGTTTTGAAGTTAGGTTAAGAAAGAAGGTAAAAGATAGGCTGGAAAGGAAGGTGGCTCAGTGATATAGTGCTTGCCTTGCATGCATGAGGCCCTGGGTTTGATTCCTCAGCACTATATAAGCAAAAAGAAAAAAGCCGAAAGTGGTGCTGTTGCTCAAGTGGTAGAGCACTAGCCTTGAGCTGAAGAGCTAAGGGACAGTGTCCAGGCCCAGAGTTCAGCTCCCATGACTGCCAAAAAAAAAAAAAGAGGGGAAAAGAGTAATCTAACTGTAACCTATGATTCTGGGAAATAAATGTAGCCTACAGAAATCAGAATCAAAGCTAATGAACTTAACTTCAGTAAGCATTCTTATCCCTAAAAACTATCAACAATAGTAAAAATACTAATTAGTAACTCCTAACACTAATAAACTTTTGAGAACTAATTGCTAAATAAAGTTTGGGATGTAATTCCCAACTTCAGGAAGCTTACAATCTAATAAAAATAATCAAATATTACCTGAGATATACTTTCTGAGCATTTACAATGTCATAAATACTTCACCCATACTTTTGTATTTAATCTTCAAAACAATTCTGCCTAGTGCAAAATGTTTTCATCCCAATATTACTGACAAAAAAATGGAGGCTTACAGAAATTCAGTAATCTGCCTAACACACACACACACACACACACACACACACACATATATATATATATATATGTATATATATATGACTTACACACACATATATATATACATATATATGTATATATATATATATATATATATATGACTTCTGAACCAAGAGACAATAAAAGGAAATATAAGAAAACACCTAACTTAAGCTCTCAATATCAATAAAAACATCATGGACCTGATGGCTTGATGACAAGCAAAGAAAAAATATTTATCTTCCTTCAGAAACAAGTAAAAATGATGAACATCTTGTACACTATTTAGATAACTTACACACAAGCAACACTAAAATAACACTCATGTATAAATAATTCTCCAAAACTAAGATTGTTAGAATTACAAAAATTTCATGATACTAACTTTAAAAGCAAAGAGTCAAACTTAATCCTACAGTATGAAGAAGCATAAGTGAGAAGTAAAACAAAGGTACAGTGAACAAACTCTGTTGAACTAAAAAAAATCCATAATACGTCTCTTTTCTGAAAACTTATGTCCAGATCTCTTCCTTACATATCTTACACTTCACTCCGTCCTTAGCTCTCTTTCTTAAACTCTTTTAAATGACATAATTTGAGTCTTTAATGTCTTTGAATGTCTATGTGGCTCTACTGGGAGGCTACAGAACCTGTAAGAGGCAGAGCTTACTGGGAGGTCTCTAGGTCTCTGGAAGTGTACCCATGAAGATATGTTTATAGGATCTAGTCTCTTTCTCCCTCTGTCATCTTTATTTCCTGTCCATGGGGTGAACAATTTTACTCTGTATGTGCTCCTGCCCTCATGTGATGCCACAGTACAGGCCCCAAACCAAGGAAAGCACAATTAATCATGGACTGAAACCTCCAAAACCAGAGTTAACTTTTTGTCTCTATAAGTTGACCATATCCGATATTTATTATAGCAATGGGAAATTGACTGATACAATGACTTTGATGAACATTTGAAAAACACATATATTAAATTTGTGCATGGCAAATAGGTAAAAGAATATCAGATCCAAAAGAGATTATGACATTGGCTTCCCAGGAGATCTTGAAAAGACTTGTAAAATGGGTTAAAGCAAATAATGCCAAATATAATAAGTATAGACGAAAGATTCTTCTCTTCAATCAAAATACAACAAAACACAATAGTCACCACAGAGGTATAGGCCAAAGAAAGGGTAATGTGATTTAGTAGCAGATACTGTAGACTTTGATTCACAGAGATTTTGCAGAAATTCAACATAACTAAACAAAGTGATTAGCTAGATTAAAAAAAAAAGAAATGAATACAGTCTCCAATGTGTGTCAAAATGAGTGAGGATATAGGCTCTCTAGCTGTTCAATGTTGGTCTACCTGTTACCTTTGTAAGAAGTATAGAAGAAAGGGGGGAAGTGTTTGTTGCTTTGTATGTCCCTCCCTGATGGTATAACCCCTGTTTTCACTGTATTTAATGTTGGTATAATTGGGGGAGGGGAAGGGAAGAAACAAAATGTGTAAGTAGGGATACAGGTTGCCCCATCATAACAATGAGATGTAGAAGACACGATGTTGAAAAATGAACTTTACAATTTAGGTGGGGGAGGGAGGTGTACTTGTGGAGATGGGAGGGAAGGAATGGTGGGGGGGGGGAGGCAACAATGCTTGATTAGAAATGTACTCATTACCTTGCTCATGTAACTGTAACCCCTCTGTACAGTATTTTCACAATAAAAAACTTATTTTTAAAAAAGCTATAGAGACAGTAGGAAGAATAGTTGAAAGACATGAAAATGTTTGTTTCTGAGCAACTTCCTTAGGAACAGTATAAGTCCTTCAAATATATTCTTTAAAACATTAAAAACAAATTAGATGCCAGTAGCTCATGCCTGTAATTTTAGCTACTTAGGAGGCTGAGATCTAAGGATTGAGATTCAAAGCCAGCCCGAGTAGGAAAGTCTAGGCGACTCTTAGCTCCAAGTTACCACAAAGGAAGAAAGAAAGAAAAAGAAAGAAAGAAAGAAAGAAAGGAAAGAAAGAAAGAAAGAAAGAAAGAAAGAAAGAAAGAAAGAAAGAAAGAAAGAAAGAAAGAAAGAAAGGAAGGAAGGAAGGAAGGAAGGAAGGAAGGAAGGAAGGAAGGAAGGAAGGAAGGAAGGAAGGAAGGAAGGAAGGAAGAAAGAGAAAGAAGAGGGAGGTAGGGAAGAAGGGAGGGAGAGAGGGAGGGAGGGAGAGAGAGAGAGGGAGGGATAGAGGGAGGCAGGCAGACAGAACTAGAGCTATGGTCAAGTAGAACACTATCCTTGAGCAGAAAAGCTTAGGAACAGCACTCAGGCCCAGAGTTCAAGCCCCAGAACTAGCACGCATGTGCACACACACACATACACACACACACACACACACACACACACACACACACACACACACACACACACACACCATATGTGATAGAGTCTACACACACTATGGTTTCACAAAGGAGTCGAAAACTGAACCAGAGTCCGCTCAAACTTAGTACAATTTTGTTGTCTATAAACCTGTCATGGATATGAGCTCTACAAATCTACCCAGGATGCTCCCTCCACTTTCCCCACCTCTTGTTCACCATTTCTTACAGTACTTTATTGAAAATCCTCAAACTCACCAAATTTAACCACACCTCAAATTATGTACTTGTGTTTTTCTTTTTTATAGAAAATGTTTCTCCAGATGTACATATAACTGCTCCCTTCCCACCACCAAAGCCCTCAGCACTAAATAATACTTGTCTTGTTGATCTGTCCATTGTTTAGAATAGAGTGTTGAAGTCTCCTAGTATTACTGTATTGGAGCCTATCTTTATCTTTCTAGCTAAAAGGTTTATTTCATGAAGTTAGATGTCACAGTGAAAAATAAGACTTTAAGCCAAGCAAAGATTAAACTCAATGGGCAAACACTGAGTATTCTCAAAGTTAGAGAAGATGCAGGCAACAATTTAAGGAAGTTAATCTCTGACAGGATCTGTCTGAGATTTATAACTAATTTGAATTTAATCATGTGCCTTCAGCTGTACAATGAATTCTTTTTTATTTTATTCCATTTAAGGAGGCACTTATAACAATCCTAATAGGAGATAATGAGGTCCTGGCTTAAAATACTAACAAGTAAAATAAGAAAAGGTTTTTTTTTAAACCTGTCCAGATTTCATATCCAAATAAATCATATCTATAGTTGCTTCCATAGTAGGAATTCAACAGAGTAGGTACTCAATAGATATTTTTTACATATAATAAAATTTTTGTTTTTGAACATGAAGTATTAGTGTTAAGAATAACTACAGATTTGCAATGCTTTTAGATTCCTTTGTCATCAGTATTACACAGACACTGGCTGATTACTGGTAGGTAGAAAAGCTGTCCTTGGTTGTAAACAGATGACTTCTCTGACCTATATGATTGAACCTTATTGGATTTATGCTTCATTAGACCATTTGTTATGACTAGATGTAACCAGACCAGGCCTGTATGAGGCATCCCTATAAAGGAATTAAAATGATGTCTTATCCATCTTGCCAGCACTTAAATGAATATAGTGCTTTCCAATCAATCACTTTAAAAATGGATATCGTCAAATGAATGTAGGTCTTACCAATTAGTCACTTTAAAGGCTCATCCTCCGTCTTCCCTCATTCCATCCTTCCTGACAGTTCTTTCTAGAAAAAGTATCCTACTGAAAGATAACTGCCAAATCCCCTTTAGAGTATTAACACAACCCTCTGACTTAGTCCTGGTAAGAGGTCAAGGTCCTGACTACCCCTAGCCTTACTTCACTCTTCCTTAACTACCTTTCTTTTCTTCTTTTTCCATATGTCCCATTTATTTCTAACATTGCATACTTTTTTGTTGTTGACTTCTTGCAATTTTTGCAAAGTTCTTTGAAGTAAATGTTA
The DNA here is from genome assembly GCF_024711535.1 of Dipodomys merriami. Taxonomy (NCBI): domain Eukaryota; kingdom Metazoa; phylum Chordata; class Mammalia; order Rodentia; family Heteromyidae; genus Dipodomys; species Dipodomys merriami. The sequence continues at coordinate 13,969,711 of NW_027206290.1, forward strand.
AATATATCCATGTAATTTGAACCAATTAAGTATAACATCCCATGAGATCTTAGCTGAATTTAGGAGAGAACATAGTAGAGAAAAAACAGATTTGGAATCACACAGACATGATAGAGAACTTGGCTTGGTGACCTTGAGCAATTACCAGTTGTGTGACCTTGAACAAATTACTTAACCTCTCTAAGCCGTTCTAAACCTAATGCAAGAATGTTAATAACAAGAATGAATAATTATGTGAAAATAGTGCAGTGCCTAGTACTTAACAACTTTCTTCTGCCTTCATTTTAGATGTCCAGAGCAACAATCATTATTTTTTTTTTGGGGGGGGGGGTCCAGTCATGGGGCCTGAACTCTGGACCTGGGCGCTGTCCCTCAGCTCTTCAGCTCAAGGCTAGAGCTCTACCACTTGAGCCACAGCGCCACTTCTGGCCTTTTTTCTTTTTGCTTATGTGGTGCTGAGGAATCGAACCCAGGGCCTCATGCATGCAAGGCAAGTGCTCTACCAATGAGCCACCTTCCCAGCCCCACAACAATCATTATTAACCAGACTAATTAATCATATTAATTTAGAGGTTGCGGGAAGCAAGTGCACTGTGTATATCACATTCTAACCACTCAATTTCTTGAAGAAAGCTGTCTAAAAGATTGACATAAATTGCATAAAGGAACTGCAAATAGTATTCAAAATTTTCCTTTTCTCCATGGTAATAGTGTTTTCTCATAAGAGACAAATGAATAAAAGCCCATTTTTTTTTGCTATATCTAATACTTTCAGAATCAAGAGAAAATGAACAGAAGACATTCTCAGAGAAGATTAAGACACACCCATAAGCCTTACACTCATGAAAGTTCCTTTTTAGTGCATTCTACAAACACATTTCTGTTCCTGATACCTCGTTAACAAGCAGACTAAAGGGCGCTGCTGCAATTATTTGCAGAGCAAACAGGCATGAGGCCATGGGAGCAGGGTCTGGAGGCCTCAATTCCAGTTCTACCACTTTGCAGCCACACAGCCACAGATGAGTTACTTAAGTCCTCCAAGCCTAAATTTCTCCATCTGTAAAGCACTGCAAATCTGTAGTCATTCTTAACACTAATACTTCATGTTCAAAAACAAAAATTTTATTATATGTAAAAAATATCTATTGAGTACCTACTCTATGTTGAATTCCTACTATGGAAGCAACTATAGATATGATTTATTTGGATATGAAATCTGGACAGGTTTTAAAAAAAAAACCTTTTCTTATTTTACTTGTTAGTATTTTAAGCCAGGACCTCATTATCTCCTATTAGGATTGTTATAAGTGCCTCCTTAAATACATATAAAATTCTTACACAAGGTAAGTAAAGAATATATGTAAGTCAGGCATGGTGGTACGTGCCTATAATCCTAGTACTTGGGAGGCAGAGACAGGAGGGTCATGAGTTTGAAGAGAGCAGGGATATGTAGTGAAACTGTTTCAAAAAAGAAAAATGACTAAGCAAAGTGATGGGCTGGAAAAAAAAGAAACTAATACTATCTCCAGTTGTACGAACAAAACACATGTCAAAATCAGTGAAGAAGTTGGGCACTGGTGGCTCATGCCTGTAATCCTAGCTACTCAGGAGGCTGAGATCTGAGGATGGAGATTCAAAGCCAGTCTGGGCAGGAAAGTTCTGTGAGATTCTTATCTCCAATTAACCACCAAAAAGGCTGGAAGTGGAGTCAGGACTAGAATGCTAACCTTGAGCAAAATAGCTCAGCACATAGACCCTGAGTTCAACACTGACTGGAGAAAACAAAGGAAAGGAAAGGAAAGAGAGGAAAGGGAAGGGAAGGGAAGGGAAGGGAAGGAAAGGAAAGGAAAGGGAAGGAAATATACAAAATAAATATCAAACCCTGTCCTCTTAGGATGATATATATTAAATAAAAATTGTGTGCTCTAAGCCGTGTTTCAAAGCTGCATCAGCTGAAGTGCACGTTGTGTTTGGTACAAAGGAGGACTTTGTATCAAAATAATAAGCAGGCATGTAGTGTTCAACAAATATTTGATCGTTTGTTTTGGCTTTAATAGAAGTACTTTGTGTGCCCAGTACCTAGTCTGGAATTGTCTTCATAACCTTTGTAGATAAGGAAGCTACCAGTATTCTTGGTCCCAGCATTCTATCTAATCCCAAGATCCTATCTCTTTCATTCACCTGTTTTTCTTCATTTCCTGCAGTATCAGGAAGTTTCCAGTGGTTTGGCATAACAGCAGCTCTCTGTAGGAGGCAAAATTTTGTTATATTTGGACTATGTCAATATTCTACTATATTCAAGAATTGGTGTATGATGACAAGGTGTTTAGAACAGAATGGAAGGAAGAGGAGTAAGTTAAATGATTATAAACTGATATCCACGTAATCTATCTATAATCTCCTGATAAAGCTTCTGTCTCTTTGGGTGTTGGATGAGAAGTTGGTTATTATACTTGGAAGCCACTGACTCATAGGGAGGAAGGGTACTGCTAACCTTGAAGGCAGAGATGGGGTGTGTGTTGGGGCAGGATACTTAGGGAGAAAAGCAGGAAAATGAAAATACTACCTCTTTGTATATGTTATAGGGAAGAAATTCATTAATTAATTAATTTTGTTAAAGTGATATCATAGAGGAACTATTTTGCGTGTCTTTCCTATTTTTAGCACAAAATTTTAAGATAACTTTTACTGGTTAAAAAAGAAAAATATATATCACAATATATATTACAACATACAACCACACAAGAGGAAAATGTTCATTTTTTTTAATAACAGATCAAGTTGGGCACTGGGGCTCACATCTGTAATCCTTGCTACTCAGGAGGCTGAGTTCTGAGAATCGTACTTCAAATCCAGCCTGGGCTGGAAAGTAAGACTCTTATCTCCAATTAACAACCAAAAAGCTGAAAGTCACACTGTAGCTCAAGTGACAGAGTGCTAGCCTTGAGCAAAAAAAAAACTTCAGGGACAGTGCTCAGGCCCTGAGTTCAAGCCCCAAGTTTAAGCCCTAAGAATGACACCAAAATAAAAAAGCAGATCAGTGGTTGGGGCTCTATTGATTTTTTTACCTGATGCTACAGATAGATACATACATATACACATAGATTAAATAGATAGATAGATAGATAGATAGATAGATAGATAGATAGATAGATAGATAGATAGATAGATAGATAGAGAGAGAGAGATAGATAGATAGAGAGATAGATAGAGATAACTATCATCAATCTATAATACACATTATCAAATTTACCAAATTGCTTTCTTAAAATGAGCATGTTTTATTATATGTAAATTGTATCTGTATGAAGTTGATTAATTACTTTCAACATTTCTATCATCACCCAAACAAATACATGGATAGGTACATACTAGGTACATACTTTCAAATATTTTTCTTATTTTTTCACACATATTTGTTTACACAAAAGAGATATTGCTTTTTATTAAACAGGTAACTGATTTGTTACCTATTTCAATGTTCTACTCTCTTATATGAAAGTAAATTTTACCATAAAAAAACAGGAAGAAACACAAGGAGAAACTAGGATCTTATTATTGACAATTTAACAAGCCATTGCACTCTTAATAGGGCTTCTCTATGTAAAGATTATATTGCAATATTTGCCACGCATATTTTAATAGCAACTAAGGGCTAAAATACTCCTGCTGTGGTTTCCTCATATCTGCCTCTGAAAAGGTAACCCCATTCAATTTTGGTTTGGGGGTTTGTATTTTTGTAACTGGTGCCAGCTTTTTGCATCTGAACATTTTCAAGACTCTTTAAAGGAGAGGAGTACAGAACTTCTTTCAAGGCCAACCTGTCATTTTTCTGGAGTTTATAATTCTGAATCCCTGAGAGATAGCTTTCTCTTCCCTGCTCAAGACCTTAAGGCATAAGGAAGGACAGAAAGGATGTAAAGTCAAAACCCATTCTGCTGCTGACCTGGCTTCCAGCTAAAAGCCTGGCAAGCCTTGCAAGCAGCAGTGTTAGACAGCTGGCTCCTGCCTCTGCTCCTGCGTATACATGTGCACAGGTGTGTGCAGATGGCTCTTCTGCCTGAGGAGGTAGCACTTCCTCCTTAGGAAGTTAGATGAAGAGTTTAACGATGGGCTAATCTGCCCCTGGATAGCTGCTTCCTAGAGTGTAGGAATAAATGCTATCAAGACCCAGCCAGTTTTGCTAGGGACAAAATAATTTGGCCTAATAGAATAACAAAACAAAACAAAACAAAACACCTAGATTTTATGACTCATTCATAGTAGTTCCCAGTAACTCAGGACAACCTTCCCTTCAGATAAGGGTTTAATCAGACCTTCCCAATGACAGGCTACAGACTTCTGCTGGGAGGAAGTGTGCCTGGTAATTAAGGGCAGGTTGCTCTAAGCTACAGAGCTTGCTAGGTTTGTTCAACTATCCAAGAAGTCAGATCTGCAGCTACACCTGAGATCTCCCCTTAGCCCAGTTGGGAGCCTGCAGTCAAGAAGTTTTGAGTTCTTTTAGGCAGGACTCTGCAGAAAAGGATCCAGTGCGTGAACAAGTACTTTTTGTTTGTCTGCAGACACATTGGAAATACTTGGACACACCCAGCAGGTGTACACACATGAAAACACATGAGATGCAGGAGGGCGGGGCATGCTGGCAATAGCAGAGAAGTAAAAATGACAGAATGAAAAACTAGCATTCCCAAATCATAGCTGTCTGGAGCCATTTAGCATTGGCCTACAGCCCTACAGACCCCAGACGTTCCTCAGGGCACGACTGGATGATAGCATCAGACAATGATTGATGTCCAAAGTGAGTCATCAAGAAGAATAGGTCAAGTTTTGTACAGAACATTTTGTTTAAAAAGGCAAAGTATAATGTAAAACATTTTAGAAGAATCACTTTCCAAAATTAAAATTTTAAATTGGCATTGAACTTTATATTACGTTATATACTGGCTATTTAATATGGCTTCCACTTAAATACTAGATATATTCTATATTAAAAATCCAAGCCAGAGTATATATGCTTATCTTTCTAATATATAAACATATATACTCATACATCATGTGTGTGTGTGTGTGTGTGTGTGTGTGCGGTGTGTGCCAGTACTGAAGCTTGAACTCAGGGCCTACACACTGTCCCTGAGCTGCTTTTTGTTAAAGGCTAACACTCTATCACTCTATGGTCCCATAGCTCTACTTCCCACTTTTTGGTGGTTTATTGGAAATAAGAGTCTCATAGACTCTCCTGCCTGGGCTGGCTTCAAACCGCGATTCTCAGATCTCAGCCTCCTGAGCAGCTGGGATTACCGGCCTGAGCCATCAGTGCTCAGCTCTTGTATGTCTTTTTAAATCAAATGCTATTACTGATTACTCTAGATCCCATATCTCACAATCTATTCCAGGACTTGATGACATTGTTCACTTGTTCCTATGTATTTACTCACTAGCATTCTACTGGGTCTTTCTTTGAAGTCTCCCACAACAAAGATAATACAAGTAAACAAACAAAAACACCTGAAGGGGCTGGGAAGGTGGCTCAGTGGTAGAGTGCTTGCCTTGCATGCATGAGGCCCTAGGTTCGATTCCTCAGCACCATATAAGCACAAAGAAAAAGGCTGGAAGTGGTGCTGTGGCTCAAGTGGTAGAGTGCTAGCCTTGCGCTAAAGAGCTGAGGGACAGTGCCCAGGCCCAGAGTTCAGGCCCCACGACTGGACCCCCCCCCCCAAAAAAAAACCCAAAAAACAAAAAACACCTGAGACCTAGGCACCGTGGCTGTTCACACCTATAATTCTGGCTATAATTTTGGGAGGCTAAGCTTAAGAGGAGTACAGTTAAGAAGCCAATCGGGGAGAAAAGGTTGAGAGATAATCATCTCAACCAATAAAAAGTGGAACATAAAAAAATGTCACAAAGATTCTAAAAGCTACTTACTACCAATAAGGGTATCTCCTTTCCTATGTTAGGTAAAGAGTTTAAGAGCATAGACACTTCAATTGTGTGAGAAATTAAAGTATATTGGAACTGGACTTTACTTTTAATAAGATTTGATTTTAAGAAACAAAGGAGGTATATTTGATTCAAGATCTCTAAACAACCTGTTTCCTAAGCATTGCAAAACTATGCAAGACAGATGTCTCCTTATCTTCTAGAAGCTTTTGCCATAGCTCCCATGGCCTCCTGTGCAGAGCCATAATTTAACAAATGTGCTATGGGGGAAATTTATGACTCCTCCTGTTTGGTTATCACATTATCTTTTATTCTGCTTGTTATTTATTTTTTTGCAGGTCCTGCGTCTTGAGCTGACTCTCAGCCTTTTTTCTCAAGGATAGTGCTTTACCATGTGAGCCACAGCTCCACTTCTAGCTTTTTTTTGGTGACTAATTGGGGATGAGCCTCATCAACTTTCCTGCCCAGGCTGGCTTAAAACCGTGATTCTCAGATCTCAGCCTCCTGAGTAGCTAGAGTTTCAGGCATGAAATTCTACCTACCTACCTAATATGAGGTAGTGCCTACCTCATATTATCCTGTATAACTGCCAAGATGTTAACTGGTTTTCCTATGTCCCAGCAGACATTCTCTATCTAGACAGCCCCTTCAACACACACTAACATCAGCAAACCACATAGGATAAAAATTTCAGATGATGTCAGCTCTCTTTAGAAAGGATTCTACCCACTGGGATTTTAGCTCATATTATCTTCATCATTTCAACAGAAACATTATGCCTTTAAAATGTATTTCTTTAAACCAGGTTATCCTCTTAGTTACACTGGAGTTTAGGGTCCCACAGACTTAACTTCCACATTTAAAGATCTCTTAGGATATCCATCTTAGTATTTTCTGCATAATATATAAAAATAATTTATCATGTGCATTTGTAAAGAAAACTATCTCTGAATGAGAAGTATATTACATGAATTTAAAGCTTAATGGTATACAAAGTATCTTCAAGAATTGGTTCATATTTAGTATTCATTTAGTTCATACATAGGAATTATAATAATGGCAGGGAAGATAAAGACAGATACTATTTAGTGAAAACTCACTATGCTAAGTATCAAACACTGTGTCAAATATTTTAGTTATTTTAACTAATTTAGTATCCAGAATAATCTAGAAGATAAGTTTTTCCCACACACACTCTTTTTTATGTTTTTTTATTGTAGAAATACTGTACAGAGGCATTACATTAACATGAGTAAGGTAATGAATACATTTCCTATTGAGCATTGTTACCTCCTCCTTTGTTTTTCCCCTACCATTCCTTCCCTTCCTACCTCCTCAACTCCTCCCCCAGGTTGTAAAGTTCCTTTCAACATAGTGTCTTGTACATCTCATTGTTACAATGAGTCAACATGTATCCTTATTTCAGCATTTTGTTACTTCCCTTCCCCTCCCCAAATTAGAAAAATATACATACAAGATGCAGGGCACCGACATCAAATACAGTGAAAACAGGGGTGATACTGTCCCTACATACTACTGAATGAAGGAATCAAGACTGGGAAAAGTTAAGTGGACTTATCTGTGTGTTCAAAGCTGTCAAGTAGGAATTGGGATTCAATTGCAGTGTGTCTAATTGTCAGGCCAGGATAGTTTACACTGCACTTCAGCTTTTGTCTGCTATAATAACAGTTTTCCTGTAAAATTTAATGAAAATACCTGGAATTTTCCAGCAAACAACCCAAGTGCTACGTAAGTACTAAATATAATTATGTATGAGCTATCCCAAGATGACTCAGAAAATATTTGGATGCCTCTGGTTGGATGCTGTTTTATCTTGTTTAGATGACATTTTCATTGCTTTGTCTTGTATTTGAGCAGCAATAATAATTTGTAAGATAAATGATTCATTACAGTTGGATATGTGTCTGGGGCAATTGTAATAAATGAACCTGAACCTCACAGGAATTAAATTTATTACTTTCAATTCATTAGTACCTCCCTCTGCATCTCTGAGTTAACTGGACAAGATCAAATTACACTTTATAATGGAATAATATGTTAAAAAAACAAAAGCTTTCCCATTTTTGCTCTTTAAAATTCATTATTTATAAAAATGAAAGTCCTAGTATCTCATGTTAAATTATTTTTTGTCATTTGGAAAAAGAGAGATTGACTGGAGAGAAAATAGCCCCTTTAGAAATACAATGAATAAAATGCATGCTTTTCTCGTGTCAAACTAGATTTCCCTTTGTTTATTTATTTTCTCTTAAAACACTTATGAAATACTTTGATATCATGTTTCTATCCAGAGCATACATGAGAGGAAAGGAAAAGGAACTGGCAGGAGGTCTAAGCAGGTCCATTTTCAGGTAAGAATGAGGGTGTATTATAGGCTTTAGCTAAAGTATCATCTCTAATAATTTCCTTATAAAATATGCTTTCCTTATAAACTCCTTATAAATTTCATTATAAAATTCTTTCTTTATAAAAAATATGCCAAGTAAAAATGTTAGAAAGAGAAAGATTTCCCCTATAGTCCTTTATTACTTCTGTCTGATAGCTATTATTATTCTCAGTGAGTGGAGTAATTATTATAAACAGTGTAATAATTTCAGAAAGAATTTTCTGCATTTTATACCTCCTGTATATATATATAGATTGCTCTCATTTATAACGGTCCCATATTTTTCCTAAATAAATATAAATACGTTGATGTAGCTATACACATAGTTCTGTAGGACCATTGTATGTTTAGTAAGGCATGTATATGCACTATACACGCATTTATAGCCTTAATGTAAAGACACTTATGGGCCAAGCTCCATGTCTTGTGTAAGTTGCTATATAGATGTTTCCTGGTTTCTCAAGATTTTCAAATCCACTTTAATATTTTCCCTTTATAAAAGGGTGATGTTTGTAAAAAAAAAAAATCACAGTGCCAAGTAAAGTCGAATGTCTTGTTCAAAAGCACAGAATAGAATCCAGAAAAGAGGTTAGCTGTCTTGCTCTTGCTTTTCAATTTGGCACCACCCTCTCTTGGTGAGCTTCATTCCAGCTGAGTCTGAGAAGGACACCATGTCCCCATTTCCATCTCCTTGAGTCAATTTGCTCAAACAAAAGGTCACTGTAGACAGAAATCCAGTTTGACTGATTTCTCTCACTGTATTGACCAGTTTAAACAAAATGAACAAATCAGTGTCTTTGTTTTTATGTCATGTACATGCAGTCTAAATACTGATCGGGCTCTCTAACACTGGCCTTCCATGACCCACTTTAGACCCTACATCCTGAATTACAGACCTCTCTCTAATTAGAAAGTGACTGGCAGGAAAGGCAGGAAAAAAGAAAAGGCAGCCGATAACACCATCCTAAGCAAACACTTCCCAATTACAAAGGTGAAAAAAAGCTATTTTTAAAAATTGCAACCACAAGGGAGCAAATGTATTGATCGTATCGTTATTTTTTTCCTTGTTGCTAGGATGTGGGCTGTTAAAAAGATGGTTGTTGCCTTGGTGAAAATTTTCCCAGAGCAAAGTAGCAGTGCTCCCCCTGCTGACTAAGAAGCCCAAGTGATTTTAGTTGGCTTTCTCCTTTCTTCCTTCTTTCTCTCTCTTCTTTCTTTCCTTCCTATCTTCTTTATTTATTTTGCTTTTTATTTTGCAAGCAAAACAACAGCTGCTGCTGCTACTGCTGAGTCTATAGACAGATAGCTTTAAGCAAACATAATCATCCATCCCCATCATGCCCGGTATCTTTATTTGGCCTTTAGAAATCTACAGGCAATTAGATATTTTTAGCAAATAGCTTTTGTGCCTACCTACAAAATTATGCCCCAAGCACATTAGCTACATTGGAAATATTCTTTCCTGTTACATACGATAAGACATGAGGTAAAACATGAATAGTTGTCTCACTATTGGTAGTATTTCTTTTTTAACTATTTCTTTTTAACTCAGAGTGAACCTGGTAGTTAATACTTTTCTCCATTGCTCACTTTAGCTATTTTTTGTGCTATTTGAATTTTCAAAATGGCCCCGGGCGAGAAAGTGATTGTATTAATATTAAGCACCTTAATGATGACTTTGCTAACTACTAGTAACTCATAATTAAGAAGACAGACAATCCACAGAGATCTTGTTTCTTTAGCCATGGGAATTTCAGGATATATCTCATATTAAAGCTAAGACATGGCAGAAGTGGTGTGGTTAGATGATAATATACTAATATGTGAGATGGATACATCTTACCCACATAGCTACCTTCAGGGAGTAGATAGAGATCAGGAGAGAAGTGGGGAATTAAATTACAAATATTGGTCTACATGTCAGAATTGAAATTATGGATATGGGTGAGGTAATCCTAAGAAAGAATGCAAAAAAAAATGAAGAGGAAAGGACTGCACATGGAAACTTGGGAAGTGCAGAGTAAAATGAAGTTAGTCAAGTTTTCTCTTGAAATGAATTAAAATAGGAATGGTGGGTGAATACAGCCATAATACTCAATGTACATATATGAAAATTAAACTCAGAAGCTTTAGAGTGGTGGAATGGAATAGATGGTTGGGGGAGGTATGGAGAATGATAGAAGGGCTGGCGCTGATCAAGATGCATTGTACACAGAAATTGACATGTTAAATTGAAACACTCTTGTTCAATATACATATGTACATACATACACAACAGTGACCTGGCTCTTGGTTAGCCTCTTACTATATATTTACTGCTCTGAGGAAGTAATTTATATGTGGTATCTCATTTAAATCTCATTTATTTATTGTCCTCTGTAATAAGTTAGTGTTACTCTCATCTCACAAAATATGAAACTTATGAGATTAAATGCTTTACCTAAGGATGATCCTGTAGTAAATGACAAAGATGGCATATAAATGCTCTCCATGATTTAAGCCCTGTACTACATATTTTAGTGTTGTTTTCCCAACAGCTAAAAATGCCAAACACACTTTAGGGGCTTAAAAAAGAATCAAGGAATAAAAGAAGGAAAAGAAAGTCTAAAATGGGCTGGGAAGGTGGCTCAGTGGTAGAGTGCTTGCCTTGCATGCATGAGGCCCTGGGTTCGATTCCTCAGCACCACATAAGCATAAAAAGCCAGAAGTGGTGCTGTGGCTCAAGTGGTAGAGCGCTAGCCTGAGCTGAAGAGGTGAGAGACAGCACCCAGGCCCAGAGTTCAGGCCCCACAACTGGCAAAAAAAAAAAAGTCTAAAATAACTAACAAAAAAGGGGGGACGCAGAGTTACCAAAATCCACATTTTCCTCGGTTGCATCCCCAACATATGTGATCTAATTAGATAAAAAAAAAATCTAATTTATCTAGCTTAAAATATGATGGAGCACTCCAATTGCTTTCCTTGTCTTCCTCTGCCATTTAATGTAGGATTGTATTTTAAAATCAGAGTCTAAAAGCTATGCTCCAGAGGCTTATGCCTTTAATCCTAGCTACTCATGAGGCTAAGATCTCAGGACTGCAGTTCAAAGTCAGCCAGGAAAGGAAAGACTGAGAGGCTCTTATTTTCAATTAATCAGCAAAAAGCAAGAAGTAGAACTCTAGCCCAAGAGATATAGGCACAGCGTCCAGACCCTGAGTTCAAGCCTCAAGACTGGCACAAAATCAAAAAAAAAAAAAAATCAGAGCCTAAGCCAAATTAAGTGTCCTATATCAAGCTTTCTCAGATATCTTCTATCTGCCTTAAATTGTCATATGGGCCATTTTCTTCTAACATGTGCTTTCTCCAAAACTATTACAACTATCCTAATGCCTCTCTCCAATTCCAAAAGAATCAAAAAATAATTTACCGTACTCTGAGGAGAGGGACAATTAGTGCAAAGAGAAACACACAACTGAACTTTTCTGGCCAAAAACTGAAGTGAGAAAGAAATGTTTTATGTCTTTACAAACTCACAGGAAAATGCTCTCTCACTACAGTCATGGGAAAGAACATTTTCACAAGTTTCTAATTTTGCTAAATATTCTTAAGACTGCTATGTTGTAATGAGAGAAAATTTAGCACTTGTGATTAGGTCTTTGTAATGTTTTCCAGGACCCTCACCAATTACAACTAGTCTTATGACACTCACTGCTAGAGTGTTGCTAAGCCTGTGACCACCAGGGGGCCGGCAAGTCCTTTCTCAAATGACAGGGAGAAGGGGGCAGGTAGTTTCAAGGGGACAAGAGGACCCACAACGTGGAACTAGCAATCTTCATCTAACAAATCAGGCAATTTCCAGAGCTCATATGTGAGGTGATAATCACATGGTGTCTCCAGGGTTCTCGGAGCACACAGGGGTGAGAAGTTTGAGGGGCTATAGGGAACCTTTCGATCTACAACTAGCACATCTCTCCTCTTGTTTCAAGAATGAGATTTCCAAATACAATTTAAGCAAAGATCATGGTGATTAATAAACAAACACATAGAAGCTCCAAGGTTCTTCCTAACTTAGAATAAAAACCCCATTATGTATATACTTATATGAAGTTGCCCTAAAAATAGAATGCTTCCATTTGCTTTGGTTAGAGAGCCATAAGAATCTGTTTATTTAAAAAGTCTGTCCTAAAACATTCTCAAGTGAGGGTTGAAGGAGGAAATGTGTCTGGGAGAAGCCCTGAGCCCTATAGGAAGAAAGGAGACCCAGAAAGTTATTCTAAGTATATTAAAAAGAATGCAAGTGATAATAGGGGAAGGGGAACATTAGACTAAGGGTCTGCAGGGGAGAACAAGGCTATTAATTGCTTAGAAGACTTTCATAGTAGCCAAAACCTTGTCTTAAATCCAGTTTGAATTATTTCTGGTATCCAAGGAAACATAATTAAGTGACACGTGGGATAATCCTTCCTAGAACTGACAGAGATAATCCTCCAAGTCTTGAAAACAGGGCTGTGTCAAACAAACATGTGTGGCTAATTGGTAGGAATAAACATCTATAATCAGACAAGATAAGATAAATGTTTAAGAGCTTTGGGAAGGGATGGAAGGGATAAATGAAAATAAGTCCATACCTATTCTACAGTAGAGAACCATGGTCAACAGCCCTGCCCTCTTCCCTGGGAGCCTGATTTAATGGTTTCTGCCATCTGGTATCTATGCTGGGGAGTTTGATTAATACCACATATGCAATTCCTCTCCCCCAACCCTGAAGGAAAAAGCTTTTGAGGATTATAGAGATTTGCAAATCAGCCTCTGCCCCCACGGGTTTGGCTACTGAGTAAGCTTCCCATTCCTCCTTTCTAAATCCAATACTAATTATAGTCCTGCTGCAGATGCCCAGTGTGTGACTGAGGGTGAGAATGGGATTTTGGTAAGCTGTTAAACAGGTACAGGGAAAGATGGACAAGTGAGTGAAGAGCAGTCTTGGATATATCCTTGTCCCCTTATATAGTTCAGTCAAACTGGATTTTCCCCTCTCTGGGCCAGGCTCAGCACTAGCACCTGACACTCAAGCCCCAGCTCTTCCTTTCCCTTATCCCCCCCCCACCACCACCATAAGTCTAGAAGGGGGGACAGTGATGGGAGGGGCAGGAAGATAAGGAGATGAGCTCTCAGAAATCATTTACACTTGTAGTAGTAATAATAATACAAGGAAAAATACTAGCAGTGGAAAAAACAAGGGGGAGAAAAGTGGACCATTAAAAAACTGCTTGTGAAAATGGACAGGAGCCCAAGCATCACCCTGAAGTTAAAAAAACAAAAAAGCACAAAACTGCTTGTTGTTTAATAATGTTCCCTCTCAAAAGTTCCAGATCAATATAGAAAAGGTGAGCTTCTGTATTTAGAATATTTTGTATAGCTAAGAGTCATTTTTTTATTTATAAGTGATAATGCTACAGACAGGGGTGAAGTTGTAATAGAAAAGCATAAGTTGAAAGAAATTCACATATTTGCTAGGTTATTAGAAACTTGAATATCTATCCTTCAACACCAGCACACACATGGTAGGGGTTCAACAATACATTTGTTCATATTGAATGAAATGACACACTCCTGTAGGTATTAACCACAAGAACATCAAAGGCTTTCCTTTCCATTGACACATGATATGCCATCTTCTGTGAGGTATAGGGTAGATTCCTCAGACCTCCTAGTTACTGTAAGTGGACTACCTTCAACACCACTGTAGACTTGAATTCTCAAATTGTTGATTCCCTTGTGGAAAGAGGCTGTAAGGGATCTTTACAAACCTAAAACTATGCTCAGCACCTATACATAGCAGTGTACCTAGCAACTATAGTCTGTTCTTCAGGATTAGCTTGGGGGAGGGGGGGCTAGTAATAATGCTAATGTTTTTCTAAACGTTAATTACAAAAATAAAATAAATTCAATATGAGATCAGTGCAGTTTTTTTGTGTTGTTCTAGGAAAATACAAGCAGTGCGATGTAAATAAAGACTTTGCTGGAAAGTATGGCTGGTGTGAAACCTGAGTTTCTATATATAAAAGAAAAGAAAACAAAAGTTATGCTGTTTCTCATCAAAAGCTCTGCCTATTGAAATCTTGTGAGTCTAGATTAACACAGTCAGGGAGGGGCTGCTCTCTGAGGGCAAACTACTCTTAAGTATGTTAAATTTTTCTACATAAGTCACAACTGGGGAAAATATGATTTCGTCCAACACAAATCATGTTTGCATTTCTACTCCCAATTCTGATATTTATATTTTGAATAATCTCCTTGATAATCATTGTAGAGACAACAGTTTTATGTCGTAAGAATTCCCTGCATGTGTTAACCATTTTTACTACATAGCTTGCTGTTAATAACAAAAGTTAGCTGAGACAAATACCCTTGTACATAGTAGCAGTTTTTCAGCTTGTGAAGCCACAAATATTCCAGAATGGGTGATGGAGTGAATATAAAATCCAAATCTAATCTTCTAGCCATCAACTCTATTTTCTCCTTTTTCTTCTTCAATCTGTTCTTAATACTTCAATTTTTTAGGAATCTCAGAATGCTCCATTCAACTCCAATCTACATAATTCTTATACTATTAAACATTATTAATTTCTCTTGTCAAGCCTAATCTCATGTAACTCTGCTCCAGTCACACTGGCCTTTGGTATGTGTGTGTATATGTGTGTGTGGCTGGTACTGGGGCTTGAACTCAGGACCTCACAATCTTGCTCAACTTTTTCTGCTCACAGATGTCACTCTTATCACTTGAGCTATGCCCCCAGCTCTGGCTTTTTGCTTCTTAAATGGAGTTAAGCATTTCACAGACTTCGCTGCTTTGGCTGGCTTTGACTCAGATCCCAAGTAGCTTGGATTATAGGTGTGAGCCACCAATACCCAGTGGACCAACCCACACTAGCATTCTTATTACTGCTGAAATTAAGCCAGGCACATGCTTCCTATTCAGGATGAGTGTGCCTTTTCTCTCTGAGTGACTCTACTACTTCACTAAAATAATATAAGTCTTTTCCTGGCAAGCTACCTCACATTTCACTATTACCTCTTATTCTGATCACTATGATCAAGTTTGTGTGGTTCATTTTTTCTCATAACTTTTCTTTCTAACATAATCCATTTTTTCTCTAGTGCCAGTCTTCCCACTTACAACTAGAAACTAGGGTCCATGAGAGCAGGTACATTTCTGTTTTGTTCCCTGAAATATCTCTCTTTGACCATCCAAAGAGTGCTTGGGACCAAACAGACACATATAGATTCTTGGATGAAGTAAAACAAAAAAAGCACCAACTTGCTAACCCAAAAATAAACAGAAAGATACGAAAAGCATTTAACTTAAATTCAGTAAGTTTTGCCACTTTCACCAAGTGCCAACAACTCAAGGAAGTATCATAGTTCAAAGACAGGAAAGTCCTTTTTGCCAATTAATCACCAAAGAAATGGAAGTGGAGCTATGGCTCAAGTAGTAGAGTGCTATCTTTGAGCAAAAAAAAAAGTTTAGGAACCGCTCCTATATCCTCAGTTCAACACACACACACACACACACACACACACACACACACACACACACACACACACACACACGATTTCCAATTTGACAAATTGCTTTTGGTAAAAGTAGAAAACCTGTGTCACTAGGTTTTTCTGACTGTTGGATTGTTTTTATTTAATGAAAGTCTTATATATCCATCCCACAAAGCCTTTCAAAATGACGTAATAAGTAGCAAAAGTAGTGCCTTGCTTTGTAGCCTTTTTTCCCTATTCCTACCTATTTAAAGACATAACGAAAAAGGACTAGGAATGAGACCAAAAGTCATAGATATCAAATTGGGCAACCAGTTTTCTGAAAACAGAAGTTGGTTTTGTCATCAAATGCGAAAATCATCAAATGTGGGCCACAAGGAGATTTCTTTCCATGATACATGCTATTTGGTTTAGATGGCTGAAGCCACTAAATTCAAAGGGATGTATGTGTATGTGTGCACATTAATGAACTAAAATATAAGTGTTTCTACACAAACAGACAGTGTTATATAGGAAAAAAACAAGGAATTTACTTCCTCTTCAAAGTCACAGATATGAATCATCATCATCATCCACCCAAAACCACTATTGTATGACCAACATATTTTTTTTGTATGAATACTGGTCCAACTTCCCCCAAACCATCATCTTCTAGAAACAAGCTCATGTTTGTTGGAATACAACCCCAGTAAATTTTAACCCTAAACTGGAAAGCTCTCAATTTGAATAATTAGATACCTCAATCTTGTTTTGGATAAGGAGTTTGCTTTCCATAGGAATTTCCATAAGAAAGCTGTCATAAAGGTAAATTTAAATGTAAAAATGTAGCTGTTTTCTTATCTGTTTTCAAATTCTACATCTTCTGAATGGTCAAATTTGTTTCAGCAGGAATTCAGGCTTTTATTCATTTAAATGGAGTCTAGAGGTACCCCGAGCTTTGTTGCAGTATCTATGCTGAGGAATGGAGATTTCCTTTCCTCTACTCTATCAGTATCTTATTAACTCTTAGAGATGAGAGTATAATGCTCTACACTATGGATATTAGGGCTATACAGCTCGACAAAGTCACAAACCAACTGAAGTAATGAGTTTTCCTTACAAAATCAGCTTTAATTATTCCCTATGTAGATTACTACTAGAAAGGTTTTCCACACAAAATGTTAATGCCAGGCTGAGTTTCTCCTGCTATCAACATTCTCCCAAACCCAGTCTACTTTTAGGTAGTGGGTGCTTTTCAAAATGAATTTATTTTACATGTCATATGCCTAAAGCAAGTCATAATTAGGAAGATAAATCTCTCATATCACAATAATGCAATGTAGCCCAAAGCCAAACTAGTTAGCTACTTGCTCAAAATTCTGAATAACTAGCATTGTGTTCCTACTTCCTATAAAGCCCCAAACTAACAGCTAATCGAACTGTACATGAATTTGAAGACACAGGATTTGTTTTGGGGCCTACTCCTAAATCCTAACCCAGGACCTGAGTGTCCAAAGTACTTACAGTTCTACTGTAAGACCTTTGTCTTAATTTTTAGAGGTAAATTTAAGCAGCACCTTCAAAATGTTGCATATAACCTACTTTTTAACTCTGCCCTTGTATATATATATATATACATGTATGTATGTATGTCCAGTGATACATGTTAAGGTGCTATTTGTTAAAGTATAATAAGAAAAACTATTTCATGAACATCATAATAGGTAAATAGACCACTGGAATAGGGTCTTGCAAGGAGAGAGGGGGAGATTGGACACAACTCCAAATAAGCATGGACAAGTGGAAATGTTTAAACAAAGTATCAGGATGGAGAGTCTGTGGATAGAAAATAACTAAGAAGAAACATCAGGAGGCTAGGGCAATCCCAGCTAAATGAATCTAATAGAATTCTTCCTGATAATGAACCATTACTTAGGGAATGGTGGAAGATGAAACTGATCAGATATAGAGAATGATCAGGTGAGGAAGGAGTTGTTCAACCAATTTGATGAAAAGTAAGCCAGGCAGATTTACAGAGATTAGGATTACATGAACAAGTATTCCATGTAAAAACAAGATATTTTTAAATAAGAAGCTCAAGATACTACAAAATCTGTTGGAGCCAAATATAATATTTTATCTATTACTCATGAATAGTAAACCTAATCATGTGGTTCTGGCTAACAACAAAGACAAGGAAGCAAGAACTTACAAGCAGACCTGATACATTAGTTTCAGCATATAAGTTTCTAAAAGTGAAGGAATGAATCATTGTACATCCTGGTAACAAGTATGTAAAAGATATAATTATAATTCAAGGCTGGCTAAAGGCAAAAATCTAAAATGTCATCTGAAAAACTAAATAAAAAGGGCTGGGTGAGGGACATGACTCAAGTAGTAGAGCATCTGTCTAGAAACCACAGGGCCTTGAATTCAAAACTTCAATACTGCCAAAAAATTTTAAAAAGCAACCTAAGGATCCATACCACTTAGAAACATGTTTGATGGCCAAAGCGGTACACATTGGAGTACTGGAGCTAAACGCCCAGGTTTCAGATATGAGCTCTACCATGTATTAACTGTGTCCTTTACGTTACTTAGGTTCCTTTCTGCTCTGCTTCCTCATCTCTGGAAAGGAAATAAAGACAGTAATAGAACTTACTTCAGAGAAACACCTATGGAATACACGAGTTCAAGAATGTAAAGCAACTGGGAAAATGCTGATTATGATTTATGAAGAGATATAGAAAATTCTTTCCTTTAGTTCTTGGTGATAAGAAAAGTTATGTGGTCCCTAAAAACTGTACTTTTTTTTTTGTAATGAAAACATTGCAACTACTTCTTCATTGTGGTAAAGCATAAGCTCTACTTCTCTTGCCAGGGCCCATGGGAAGTACCCTAGTCAATCCTTCCCACTGAAACCATACAAAGCCCCCAAATGGCTTGTCACTCAGATCTCCAGGTAGTATCTGGCCTATAAATAAAACCTATTACTGTCCCCAACAGAAATTATTCTTTCCATGAAACTTGAATTCCAGGTTAAAAAAATACAACTTAAGAAATGAAATACTGGTAGCTTTGGTATGACCTTGTTTGTGATCATTTGGGTAATGCCCAAAAGTGGCATTGCTGGGTCATAAGGGAGCTCTATGTGGAGTCTTTTGAGGAACTTCCATACTGCTTTCCACAGTGGTTGAACAAGGTTACACTCCCACAAATAATGTAGTAGGGTTCCCTTTTGGCCACATCCCTCCAGCATCTGTTATTAGATTTCTTGATTATAGCCGTTCTGGCTGGGGTGAGGTGGAATCTCAATGTTGTCTTGATTTTCATTTCTTTTATGGCTAGAGAGGTTGAGCATTTCTTCATGTGTCTATTGGCCATCCTTCTTTCCTTTTCAGAGAAGTCTCTTTTTAAATCTTTAGTCCATTTGTTAATCGGGCAGTTGTTTCTTTGAGGATTTGTTGCTGGGGGATTTAATTTTTTGAGTCCTAAGTATATTTTAGATATGAGACCTTTGTCCATTGTATGGCTAGTGAAGATCTTCTCCCAGTTAATGGGCAGCACAACCATGTTTATTGCAGCATTATTTACCATAGCTAAGATATGGAAACAATCTAGATGCCTCTCAGTAGATGAATGGATCAAGAAAATGTGGTGTATATATACAATGGAATTTTATGCCTCCATCAGAAAAAAATGACATTGCCTCTTTTGTTAGGAAATGGAAAGACTTAGAAAAAATCATATTAAGTGAAGTAAGCCAGTCCCAAAGAAACATAGGTCCCATGGTTTCCCTTGTTTGCAGTGACTAGTACATGTCTAGGACAAGCAGAGAAGGTCAAAAACTATGTACATACAACCATATGAGATAATGTTAAGCAAAATGTACCCCAAGACAGGGACACAAGAGGTTTTTTGTTTTTGTTTTTGTTTTTTTGTTTCTTTCTTGCTAGTGTTTTTAATGTACTTAATTCACTATGTGATTCTTTTTTTTTTCTATTGTATGTTCTTCCCCCCTGGTATAACCCCTGTTTTCACTGGATTTGATGCTGGTGCTCTGCACCTTGTATATATATTTTTGTAATTTCAGGAGGGGAAGGGATATTGCAGAACACTTAAATGAGGATGCAGGCTGACCCAGTGTGAGGATGAGATGTACAGGACACTATATTGAAAACGAACTTTACAATGTCAGCAGCGAGGAGGGGGGGAAGAGTTGGGGAGGCAGGGAGGGAAGTGATGGTAGGGGGAAAAAGGAGGAGGTAACAATGCTCACTATGAAATGTACTCATTACCCTTCTCATGTA
The DNA here is from genome assembly GCF_024711535.1 of Dipodomys merriami. Classification (NCBI taxonomy): domain Eukaryota; kingdom Metazoa; phylum Chordata; class Mammalia; order Rodentia; family Heteromyidae; genus Dipodomys; species Dipodomys merriami. The sequence goes on from NW_027206290.1 coordinate 13,989,871, forward strand.
ACTGTAATTCCTCTGTATGACATTTTTACAATAAAAAATTAGAATAATAAAAAAGAAATGAAATACTAATAATTTCATGAAGTAGCAAAAACAAATCATTGTCCATTTTTATTTATGAAACACTAACATTGACACATAAACAGAACTACTCTAAACACTATCAGTATAATATATAATATAAACCTCATATGTATTTTATATATATAACATAAACCTCATAACATCCCTTCAAGGAAGCTATAACTAGTTCTCATAGATAACTGAGGCAGAAAGAAGTTAAGAAACTGCTTAAGGTCACAGAGCTAGTAAAAGATAACCCAAGCAGTCACAGTGTAGAGATCAACTGTTAAGCACTGTGTAATGGCCTTTCCCTTTGAAGGTAAAGAAAAGAATGCCAGAACCAGACCTTAGGAACATGAAGGTGGTAATTCAAAGTAAGACAATTATTACTTTGTGTTATATGCTGGGTACTCTATTGAATGTTTTACACTTAATATCACAAGTGTTTGAGGCAATATAATTTTTATTATTGCTATTTTACAGGTAACTAAGAGTCAAAGAGATCATTATAAAGTGGAAGAAGTAGGATTCCAATCCAGTTCTGCCTACCCCCAAACACATGTTCTTAACTGTTCACAAAATATGACTTTATGTGACATGTGAAAAGTAATATGGATGAAGATATAAAACCGAAGTCAGATATAGTACAAAGGATGAATTGATGGAGTTTATTGAATGCTTCAATGTATCAGAGAAAGCAAAGGACTTAAAGATGACTGAGGGACCAGAACAGGTAGTTCACATCTGTAATCCTAGCTACTTAGCAGGCTAAGACATAGGAGATTGCAATTGGAAGCCAGCTGAGACAGAAAAATCTTCAATGCTCTATCTCTAAATAAAAAGCAGGGCTGGGAAGGTGGCTCAGTGGTAGAGCGCTTGCCTTGCATGCTCGAGGCCCTGGGTTCGATTCCTTAGCACCACATAAGCAAAAAGAAAAAAGCCGGAAGTGGCGCTGTGGCTCAAGTGGTAGAGCACTAGCCTTGAGCTGAAGAGCTGAGGGACAGTGCCCAGGCCCAGAGTTCAGGCCCCACGACCGGACCCAAAAAATAAATTAATTAATTAATTAATTAAATTAAAAAAAATAAAATAAAAAGCAAAATGCTGGATTAGAGGATGAGCAAGCAAGCTGAGCAAAAGTACAAAGCCCTGAGTTGAAGTCCTGGTACCCTACCAAAAGATAGACAGAGACAGAGACAGAGAGAGAAGTCTAAGGAGCTTGGTATCAGTGGCTCATGACCATCCATAGCTACTTAGGAAGCTGAGATCTGAAAAATCATAGTTCAAAGACGTTCTGGACAGACAAATCCAAGTCATATCTTCAATCAACCAGCTAGAGCTGTAGCTCCAATGATAGGTTAGTATCTTGAGCAAAAAGAAAAAAGAGTTTAAGCAAGAGTTTAAGACCCCTAAGTTCAAGTCCCAGTACACATATACACTCTCTCTCTCTCTCTCTCTCTCTCTCTCTCTCTCTCTCTCTCTCTCTCTCTCTCTCTCTCTCTCTCTCTCTCACACACACACACACACACACACACACACACACACACACACACACACACAAAGATGACTAAAGTTTGAAGTGTAGGTAAACAGAATAATAGTGACACTGTTCAAAGGAAAAGGGAAGTGAGAGAGGCCCCAGCTTCCAGGAGCAGGAGGAGGCGTGAAAGCAGTGCATAGTGCAGACAGCTGTATTCATTTGTTACTTATTGATCACATTTTTCAACATCCATGCAAACTATGGACAGGAATTCCCATTACTTGCTCTTTGATCTATCTACATGTTAAAAAAAATTAAAGTCAGAGAAAAGATAGAGGAATTCATTTCTTAAAGAAAGGAGTGATCTTTTTTTTTTGTAGAAGTTTCTGATCTGTGTTTAAGTCTACAGCACTTAAACCATGACTCTGTATAACTTTTTTATGACAAGTTAAATAGAAATTATCATCATAGGCAGTGCCAGAGGAAAAAAATGAATTTCACCTTTTTTGTGGAAAATGCTGCTTTCTCTCAATGTATCACCACCACCAAAAGGTAATAAGGGGATTTTTTCCCATTAAATAAACCCTCATGACTGATGGTAAAACTATCAGTAAAAATTTTCTGCTGTTAATTATTTGAGTAAATCAGGCAAATATCTTGACTTTTCTATGCTCACTTAGTTTTGTCTTCTATAAGTGAGGTGACTAAAATCAATTTCACAGATTTAATAAACATTTTCAATTATTCATAAAGGAAGAAAAGAACAAAGGTCTATAGCCTAAATCTACCATAAGAGCTGACAACTATCTTATAGTCAATTTTATGAAATTCCCTTCATTCATAACCCAAAAATATGAGACATGTGGTCTTGATTTATTCTAGATAAAAAATAAATGTGGTTAGGAATGAAGTCTAATCTAGACCTGAGTCCTGATTTGTAATCATGTACTTTTCCCAATATACCACATTGTCTTTTCTAACTGGCTAGTTTGGAAATGTTTGCCTTGAATGAACTCAAAGTTATGAGAGAATAGTAATGATAACAATTTTAAAAACCCACAAAGCGTAGCTGGCCTGAAAGAGATTTATGTGTTGACTTTAAGTTCTTATAAAATGAAATAGCATACACTTGAAGTGCAACATAAAAGAACTAGACTGAAATATGGCCTTTTTATAGCACAATATATATATGAGCTAGAGCTTCAGACAGAACTTCTGGTCTCACTGTCATAGACACAGCATAGCCTTCAAAAAGTCACTCTGAATCAAGGCTACAGGGATTACACAAAGGAAGAGTTGGTGCTCTCAGCACCTGGGGAGGGCACTCAGCCAAACCTGCACTTCGTACTTTACTGCTGGAAAAGCAAAGGAAGAAAAATGATGTTCTGAGCTGAGCAGACAGGAAAGACAGTGGCTCAGAGGTGCAAGCCAACGCCTCCATTAGCACCTCAGACCCTCATCTTTAATTTCCCGTATAAGGATGCCTAATAAGGATGCAAGAGAGAGAGAGAGAGAGAGGGACCTAATTCACAAACAGAGACTATAGTAAAAGTCTGCTTGGCACTACCCAAGGGCTCTGAAGAGAAGTACATCATGCTGGATCCCAAATGCTGGCTCTGCTCACAACCTCCAGGCTGAGCTCTGGGGCTTAATACAACTGTGTGACTGGTATCTTGAGGTTCCTTAGAGACAGGCTTTAATGGACATGGAAAAAAATACTAACAGATTGAACTGATATATTGTTCTTATAAACTGGAGTACTTTTGCCTTTTAAATTAAGGTGAAAATGAAAAGGGAGAAATGAAGCACATGCCTCCTTCCAGTAAAACAGTGTGAAACATAAAATAGCTTCCCAGTCTGCACATAAAGGAGCAATGTCCTTTGACCCTTGAGAGCTGCAAGTCTCCTAATGAGCTTTGTTAGTTACAATTCCATATCCATATATAATACATCTCTTGCTCTAGGATGATTTTTTTGTTGTTGATGTTGTTGGTTGTGGGGCTTGAACTCATTACATTGATTTATTAATTCAGTCATCCACAAATATTTATTGACTATCATGTCCGTTCCAGGCATCTCCTGTCATTCTGAAGATACAGCAGTGAATGAAATAGACAAAAGTCCTCTGCTCAAAGAGCTTTCTTTCTTTCTTTCTTTTTTTGAGCTTTCTTTCTAGTTGAAATCTCCCTCTGTATTTCTGTGCCTCTCTTCAAAATGCTCATTGTTTACCAAATGTTTGAAGGATAATACTGTAATCTATGAGAAGCAGACAAACACAAAAATGGGCTATGGGTCTTGTGAAACTGAAGACAAAAATGTCCAGATATTATTAATTAAACCAGGGATTTTTGCCCCTACCCCCTTTCAAGTCTCCTTTCTTTATGACCCTTTGGCCCATCACAAAATGAACTGGTGTTAACCCCTAGGAAGTATTTCTCCAAAGGCACAGAGTATAAATTAACAAAAGAGAAAGAAATTCTCACAGTGGGAAAAGAAGTGAGAGCCTGCTAATGATCACCTTGACCCAATGAAGTCCTACATCTGCAGACTTTACCTTTCCATGCTAATTATCAGATTTTTAGAGGCCCAACGAAATGGCACTGCAAGAGCCAACACAATTAAAACAACTAGCAATCTGGCTGAAAACTTACTTCAAGGAGGTTCAGAGATGATGGTGTAGAGCCTGATCTTTTAGCTTCCATGTTGGTTTAAGTTCATCAGAACTCAGCACAGCACTGCTAACCTCCAGTCAAGACAATTTTATCCTGGTTGGTACAACTATGGAAAGGTGTGTCAGACAAACCCAAGTGTTTCGTAATGCAGGTAGGTACATTATCTCTGTGAAGTAAAGTTACAAGGGAAAAGCTTATGAGGGAAACCAACTATAGATCAAAAATGGTAGCAAATATGGAAACAAACATCAAAGCTTGAGAAGTTATGAAAGCAAGGCTCCATAGAAGGAAATACTGTGTCATTGGATGAAGTCACCTTTTCATGCTTCCCTTGTAAGACGACTAGATAAAAGCAAAGGGTTTATTATTATATCAAGATGAAAGAACAAAAAGGGGGGAGGGAGGAAGGGAGGAAGGAAGGAAGGAAGGAAGGAAGGAAGGAAGGAAGGAAGGAAGGAAGGAGGGAGGGAGGGTAGGAAGGAGGGAGGGAAGGAAGGAAGGAAGATAGGAAGGGAGGGAGGCAGGGAAGGAAGGAAGGACATAAGAGTCTCACGGACTTTCCTGCTAGGGCTGGCCTTTAACCACAATCCTCAGATCTCAGCCTCCTGAGTAGCTAGGATTACAGGTGTGAGCCACTGACACCTGGCTTTATGATTACAATTTTTAAAATTCACAAAACAGAAAGAAAAAACATCTGTCATAAAAGGAGAGGTGTTTGCTTTTGACAAATCATCATTGAGATTGTTATAACTATATTCATATTCAAAGACATGTGCTAAAGCCAAACAAAAGTTTAAAAGTATCATCAAGGCTATTCAGGTAGAAAGAAATCACAGAAGACAAACTATAACCATAAATAAGAATAGAAGGTGGTTAATCATTTAGGATGGTGAGAATGCAAGTTGTGTCCATTCTGAAGATAGCAAGAGATTGGTTAAATCTTCGCATGTTTGGTCATCCTCACCAGGAGTCTCTTGGAACAGAGATAATTTTACTACATACAGCAATGATAAAGTAGTTCAAAGTAGCTCTTTGTTTAATTACAGGAAGGAACCTAAGCAATAAGAAGCCATAATTCTAAGATATACCTCAAAAGAATGTTTTCATTGACATTTGTAATTCAGCTTCTAACCCAGCACAGACAGCTAAAACATTCTGTACCTGAGGTTGAGGGAAGCAGAAGGGAGAGATAGCCTATCTGACATTGTTTCAATACTTTTTTGATCAATTCTAATTGTTTCTTATATTTATACACTTTAAAATGTCTTGAGTATTGATTCCTTCTTCACATTAAAATCTTCAGTCTTCGATACAGCTTCTTATATTTGCTTATATTTGGTTGTGGGGATTGAACTCTGGACCTGGGCGCTGTCCTTGTAATCTTCAGCTCAAGGCAAGTGCTCTACCACTTCAGCCACAGTGCCACTTCCAATTTTCTGGTGGTTAATTAGAGATAAGAGTCTCATGGACTTTCCTGCCTCAGATCTCAGCTTCCTGAGTAGCTAGGATTACAGGCCTAAGCCACCCGGCTGCTTTCCCTCTTTTGGTCACTTTTCTCTGCCTTTTTGCATGAGTCTTCTGTGCTCCAAGTTTCTGTGGCAAAGGAAGAAATGATCTGAGACAATTTTCCATTTATCTATAGAAGGTAGACGTAAAAGAAATACATAACATGGACATGAACATCCTTATATACACCTGTATACATAGATACAAATATATACATAAACTTATATATCTACATATATTTATGGATATGCCTTATAAAAATACATATAAACCTTATAAACATACACACACATAGAACATGATTCTAACTATGGAACTATTTAGTTCATTGAAGGGAAGGGGAGAAGAAAAAAAAACATGATGGAGGGGTTGGGAAGTGGCTCAGTGGTAGAGTGCTTGCCTTGCATTCCTGAGGCCCTGGGTTCGATTCCTCAGCACCACATAAGCAAAAAGAAAAAAGCTGGAAGTGGTGCTGTGGCTCAAGTGGTAGAGCGCTAGCCTTGAGCTGAAGAGCTGAGGGACGCGCCCAGGCCCAGAGTTCAGGCCCCATGACCGGACCAAAAAAAAAACTTTAAAAAAAAAAACATGATGGAGGGTGAATAATTTCAATTATGTATGAAGACAGCATAAGAAATCTCAGTGAGGGGCTGGGAAGGTGGCTCAGTGGTAGAGCACTTGCCTTGCATGCCTGAGGCCCCTGGGTTCGATTCCTCAGCACCACATAAGCAAAAAGAAAAAAAAGCTGGAAGTGGTGCTGTGGCTCAAGTGGTAGAACACTAGCCTTGAGCTGAAGAGCTGAGGGACAGTGCCCAGGCCCAGAGTTCAGGTCCCACGACCAGACCTCCCCCCCCCCCCCAAAAAAAAAAGAAATCTCAGTGAAAACTATTGATCAATAGGAGGTTGGAGATAGCGAAAGAGAATGAACAATTTGCAGAATTTTAAAGCTAGATCATTGAGGGGAGTAGGTCCCAGTGAGACAGAAGAACACTAATGTAGAAGATGAATGAGGATGAATACGGTCAAAGCAGTTTATTCCTGTGTATGAAAAAAGAGCAATGAAACCTGTTGAAAAAGTTTTTAAGAAGCTGAGAGAGAGAAAAGAGGGCAGTGATAGAGGGGTTACACTGCATTACATGTATGGAAATGTCATTAGGAAACTTCTGTTGTATAACTATTGTATCCTAAAAAGTTTAAAAACACATACATACATACATACATACATACATACATACATACATACATACATACATACATTCACGTAACTGAAATGAAAAAGAAAAAATACTTGAGAAAGGAAAAACAAGAATGTGATCAGATGAGAGAAGGAATCATCTCATTCTCTTGAGTGCTGGTTCTATCACTATGTCTACCTAATCTGGTGAAAGTTGTTATTTAATGTGGCAAGGATGCAGACTCAGAAAAGAAGCACCATTGTAAATTCAGCCAAGATTCTTCTAAAACATTCAATTGTTTAATGCATTCCTTTACCTTCTGACACCTGAATTTCTTATGACATAAACGTACAGGGGTCAGGTGCCAGTGGCTCATGCCTGTAATCCTAGCTACTCAGTAGGTTGAGGATCAAGATTCAAAGCCAGCCTGAGCAAGAAAGTCTGTGAGACTCTTATCTCCAGTAAACCACTCAGAAAACTGGACGTGGTGCTGTGGCTCAAGTGGTAGAGCACTAGTCTTGAGCTGAAGAGGTGAGGAACAGCACCCAGGCCCAGAGTTCAAGTCCCACGACAGATTTTTTAAAAAAGCAGACAGGCAAGCTGGGTACCAGTAGGTCATGCCTGTAATCCTAGCTACTGAAGAGGCTGAGATCTGAAGGTCATTGTTTGAAAACAGCCCAGGCAGGAAAAGTCTATGAGACTCTTATCAACAATTAACCACAAAATGCCAAAAATGAGTCTGTGGTTCACATGGTAGAGTGCCAGCCTTGAGCAAAAGAGCTCAGAGAGAGTGCCCAGACACAAGAATCATCACTGCTGGAATCAACGATTGAAAGAGCTACTATGGGCCAAGAGAAAGAATCTAACACAACTAGCTATAAATTTGTATCATGCATCTGTTAGTAAAACACAAAATAAAATATATAAGCAACACATCTGTTGAAATAATAAATGATAATGAATACAAATACTATTATTTTATCATTACTAAAAACTGAGGAATTTTGAAATGTTTGCTTCTTTTCTTTTCCTTTCTTTGTGGCCTTGTGCCAATCCTGGGACTTGGACTCAGGGCCTGGACATTGTCCCTGAGATTTTTTGCTCAAGGCTAGTCCTCTGCCACTTGAGCCACAGCTTTTGGGTGGTGAATTGCTTGAACTGGCTTCGATCAGAGATCCTCAGATCTCAGCCTCCTGAGCAGCTAGGATTATAAGCATGATCTACCAGCATCTGATTTATTTTTTTCTCTGTCTGCTTTCTTTCTCTCCATTAAAGTACACAACTATGTATTTATGCCCTCAGAGTAGCAATGGTGCAAGGTGGAAAACAAACGAAGCTCATGGTCTTTTTGCCTTTGTTAGTCTTCCAAGAACTTAGAAGAACATAGGTGTCTTATGAAGGAGATGAGTTTCTATGGTAAATATAGAACACATGTGTTGGCCAGAAATAAAGTGAAGAAGACATTCACAAATGCATATGCCTTCTGTTTGGGGCAGGTGGCTATGTGGAGAGGATGAAAGTGAGGAAGGTTGCTGCAAGTTGTGAGAGCAAAGCCAACCAGAGCTAATTTTCTTCTAGCAGCAGGATCTATAAAGAAAAGTTCTGCTTACTGTGTTCTATCTAGGGAGAAAAATAATCCTTACACATAGGACAAATGGAATTAACTGTGATTTAGGGAGAAAGTTTAGAGACACAAAGGCAATCTGGGAACACTAGCTTCAGGAAAGGTAAGAGTGAGATAAGTAACTGACAACTTGCTAACAGGCAGTACCAGATTGTCCCTTTCTAGGTGCTAAAAACAGTTGGATCAATTCCAATCTTTCCCCATTCTAAGTCACTGCTCAAAAACCAAATACCTAAAGTAGTAGGAAGGTCCTTGCTCAAATATTTTGCACAAACTTATTTAAGTAAGACAATTTGAAGGATATAGAGAACTATGGACATTGGGACTAAAGGTAATTACACAAAGAAAAATCAGGTACCTTTAACCAACCAAGTAAGTTTCAAAAGTTGTGTACTTATTTATTTAAAAAAGGGGGAAATGGGATGATGAGTAGACAAAAATATGTGCCTACATTATAAACAATTATAAACAATAAATTATAAACAAAAATTTCATATGCTTCCTATGTAATAATCAATTCAAAGAAGACTACAATTTGTGTAGACATTAAATTCATTATGTCGTTTCCCTTCTTACAACAGTTTGACTCGTTATACCCTCCAATAAAGCTCCCAAATGCTTTATATTCTTCCAGTCCGTGCCATACTCATCCAGCTTCATCTTCAATTCCTTTCCTTTCCTTTACCTAAATCTCCATAATATTAATATGTCCCCTTTGAATATATTATCCTATTACATATTCATGCAACTACTTCTGCTCGCAATGGACTTCCCTACATATCTGAAGAATAAGCTTTCCCAATGCAAACACTTTGTTTACAAAGGTGCATCCCAGGTCCCTTCTCCCTAGTACCCTTCTTCATTTCAGTATTTCCACTGTACTTCTTTCTGGCACGTTGCTCCCACATGCCTCTTTTACTGTGCTGTAATTCTTTTTTACATGTTTGTCTCTCCTATAGATCTGTGAACCTTAGGATTACATTTGGAAAAAAAATATTTGTTAAATGAGACTGACATTCTCCAAGGACCACTCTGCTCAGGCAGCCTCATATCTAATAGGTGTGTAGAATGTTTAACCAAAGCAATACTATCTACAGGGCCTATAGAAGACAGATAGTGGAGTTAGTATGAATGTTTTTATTGGAATCACCAAATATTCATTCTTCTTAATACTCTTACCTTCTTCCAAGCGTGATGTGCCTTTTATTTGCCTTTTATTTGTGTGTATATACATATAAATGTTTATGTACATAAACATATGTTTGATCACTAATGAGATCTAGGATTTTTTTTTGAGATCTTGGATTTATATAGTGAACCATACCACCATAACCCTGAAGAATGTGAGCTCAAGAGTCAAACTTCCTGGTTGTGGATCTGGCTCTGGCCAGGTGACTCGGGGCCAAGTTTTTACCTTCCCTGTGCCTCACAAGTGTACTCTAAAAAAGTGAAGCCCATAATAGTATCCAAATGCACTAGGTTATTAAGAGGATTAAATGAGTTATAAATGCAAAGCACTTTGAACATAATATGGCATGTAAAAATACCAAATATATGCTGCTATTATAGTAAAAATAATATACTGTAATTAATATAGTAATACTACCTACTGTATTACAAATAAATTTGAGTCATTACAATAATACAGTAAATGAGAAGTATAGTAACAGAATGCAAGTATTTGCTTCCATCAGAGTAGGATCTAGGGTTTTGGTGAAGTAATTTGGGGGATGTAAATAATTCAAAACCACCACAACAGCAAAGTGTTTAAGGAAAGAGGTTACCTAATCTGAAGTAGCCAAAACGGGGAAAGGAACTATCTTTTAATCTGGGAGAAAGACAGCAGTGAAAAAATCTTTATATTTATGGATAAAAATAAGCTTTTTACCTCATCTACCCCAGAGAACTAATTAATGAACCCAGTTAATTCATGAATCAGTAGTTTAGGTTTTCAGTCATTCTTATGTCCTGGGATCACAGTTACCAGGTTTACTAATCAGTTATATATCAGAGTCCCAATACATTTACTTAGAAACAGATTGGTGTTAAGGGGTATTTAAATAATTTATCCTCTCACCAATAAATCTTCAAGTTCAGATAACTTGGTGGCATGTGAAATTTTTTCTTGTTTTTTAAAGCATGCTGGTTAATCAGTAATGGGTATATAACTCAAGCTTATTTGAGAATTTCCAAATCATCACTTTATTTCTCTGGGAAGATGCTTACAAACTCACTTATTTCTGTAGGTTTTAATTACACATTATTTACCTTTATTTTGAAAGTTCATTCATAAATAAACTAAAATTACTATCTATGAAAAGTTAATTTCTATTTGAGCATATTCGGGACAAAATGTGGGGATGTTTTAGAGATTAAGAGAAATGTATTGCCTTGGTAAGAGTCTTAGGTTGAATGGAATTTAAAATCTAAAAGGATTTTAAGACAAAAAAAAAAAAGAATGAACCAGATTGGACCTTGGTTGTTTTATTTCTTGGTAGTACCAGGGTTTGAATTTAGGACTACATGCTTGCTAAGCAAGTGCTCTGATGCTTGACCACATCTCCAGGGTTTGTGCTGTGATTATTTTAGGATAGAGTCTTGCTTTTTGCCAGACTGGTCATTATCATGATCTTTCTGTTTATGTCCCCTGGGTCAACAAACACATACCACAACACTCAGCTTTTTCTATGGAGATGAGGGTTTCACAAACATTTGTCCCCAAGGTATTCCGTAACTATCATCCTCCAACTGGGATGACAGATATACATCACTGTGCTCAGCTATTGGTCAAGAAGAGGTCTCTCAAACCTTTTGCCTGGGATGCCTTGGAAACATGATCCTCTGATCTCTGCCTCTTGAGTAGCTATGATTACAGGCATGAGTCATTGGCACCAGGATTCATTGTACTTTTTAATAGCAGAAAATCATCTGAGAGATATGACAATTTGTTGGAAACATTACAGAATTTGAAGGGAAAATTTATCAGCACACTTGAAGGCAGTGATCAGCAGCAAAAGAAGATTATTTTCAAATTGGTAACCCGCTGACTTTAGTCCCTTCAATCACCTGATTTCACACTCAACTACAGAGATACTTAATTCTGTGCTTTCAGACCTCACACACACTACAGCCAGAGAACGGTTTAAAACACATTGATCACATCCTGCACCTACCTACACTCTTCAATGGATTTACCCTCAATATACCCAGAATGAAGATCTATGTTCTTTACCAATGGCCCCAAATGCCATCATAATTCATGGACCCTCCTTCCTTTTTTCTGCTTTCCATCCACACTGGTTTCTCTGAGCCTAATGTACACAACGTTCAGCTTCTACATATGTTGTTTCTCCTGCCCATACACTTTTTCTATCCTTCCTTCCACTTTCAAGTCTATAAGAGTTCAGCTTCTAACTAGGTAAGTCACTTCCATAGGAAAGTAGTTCCAGAACGTGGCAGGTGTCTCCTTGTTACACACATTCGGGGGTACAGCATACTATCTTCAAAATACCCATTATAATAATTTATGTAACTGTTGTATGTCTGTTTTCTCCACTAGTCTTTTGGGGGGGAGGGGGTCCGGTTGTGGGGCCTGAACTCTGGGCCTGGGTGCTGTCCCTCAGCTCTTCAGCTCAAGGCTAGCACTCTACCACTTGAGCCATAGCACCACTTCCGGCTTTTTTCTTTTTGCTTATGTGGTGCTGAGGAATTGAACCCAGGGCCTCAGGCATGCAAGGCAAGCGCTCTACCACTGACCCACCTTCCCAGCCCTTCTCCACTAGTCTTAAAGAAGAGCCTGAGTATTTTTAACTTCTCTTTGTAGTCTTGGTAACTAGTGCATTAGCTAGCAGTGAGAATGCACACAAGAACTATTTGAAATATAAACTAATGAATGAATACATAAATAAATAAAGTTACTGAATACATAAATAAGTGAATTTATCTGGGGCAACACTGATCTCTTATCTTCAGTATCAACAGTAAATGAGGTTAAGTTTGCACTCAGCTTGAACTCGTCCATCAGCGTTTTTGCTTCTTTAAATATCTTTTGATTATATTAATACACTATAAATAAGAGTTATTTCATTAAAACATACTGACTGCTAGACAGAGGGAGTCAAGAGCTGTTTCACACATCATCAAATCACCCCCAACAATCCCATAAGCTAGTTACTGCTTTTTTACAGAAGAAAGGAACAGTAGCCAAGAGATGTTAAGGGACTGTTTGAGATCACACAGTTAACTGGGGTGAGCTGATACTTGAATACAATCTGATTAACTAAAACCCATATGCTCTGAACATATAATGCATTGCTTCCCAAGCACAGGGGTATATCTCTTTCCTTAATACCACAGTACTTATAGAACAACTATTTGGTTTGTTCAATCTTCTGATCCCTGAAGAAATGGACCAGTGCTATTTAAATACCTGATTGAGATAATGACTTCGTAAGTGTTTTGCTTCTGAATCAGATTTTAAATTCTGGGCAGAGAAACTCCATGTTGTCTTCTTCAATTTCCTCATTGATACTGTACACTTGTGAGTGCTCAGAAATATTTTGGGGAAGGTATAAATGATTATGAAATAATCTTATTTAATAGTATATGGATGGAATATGCTATAATAACTACATTTCAAGAGTTGAAAAGACACCCTAAGTCCTTAATTAGGATTATCTCTGTGGATCAATACCATATCTCCTATTTCAATGTGATAGTATGATTGTATAATGTGCCTTAGGAAGACATTGCACACTGTAATGTACCTCATGAGAACAAACTACATGACCTCTACATTAGATGTTACTTTCACAACAAATGCAGAAATGCTCGTGTCAGCTTTGAGAATAAGTATATCTTTAATCAAATATGTGAAGCATGCTGGACACAACATTTTACAGAAGGCTCAAAGACAGTTTTCTAGAAGTTCAACAGCCATATGGAGATAATACTGTGCATCTTGATTTTTTTTTTTTTTTTTACTTAAGAATTTTATTGTAGGGGCTGGGAAGATGGCTCAGTGGTAGAGCGCTTGCCTTGCATGCCTGAGGCCCTGGGTTCGATTCCTCAGCACCACATAAGCAAAAAGAAAAAAGCCAGAAGTGGCGCTGTGGCTAAAGTGGTAGAGTGCTAGCCTTGAGCTGAAGAGCTGAGGGACAGCACCCAGGCCCAGAGTTCAGGCCCCACGACCAGACTCCCCCCCGCAAAAAAGAATTTTATTGTAATCAAATACTGTTATAAAATTTATCTGTTACATTGTCTTTAAGTGAGATTGCATATTAACCACAATGGCTGAAGGGTTTTTCATTTCTATATGGCATCTTGATTATTTAAAACAAACAAAGTGAACAATATGAAAGAAATAAGTAACTTTGTGCTCAGCTCAAAACTGATTCTAGAAATATTAACTTCAGCACGAACTATTCACCTTCAGTCTTGTGTATTTCATGTGGATGATTTGAATTTTTTGATATTCTGGTTTCTACTGACAAATTCTGCATTTTGACAAGTTTTGATGAAGTCTATTCACTCTAGACAATTTATGCAAACCTAACTTGAATAGTTGATTTTGACTTTCTCTTCTTGAGTTCCTAGAACTGTCCTGATTAAAATTTAAAATATAATTACAGGTAGCACATTGAGTCAGTCAGTTAGTCAGAGATCTGAGCTCTGTGAATGCCTACTTCCTGCAGCCCTCTGCCTTAAGTGCTCTGGGGGAGGGCGGGGGAGGATGGGAACAGTCACCATGAAATGATTTAAGGATTATTATTAAAACAGTATATCACCAAGTGCAAAGTGCTTGTGTAGAAATGCTATATATAAAAGTTCAACCATAGAGTAATGGAAGCACTTACTTTAGTTGTCTACCTATATAATTTAGCAAATGTGTTTTATAGCTTTCAGTAGCTTTGTGGGCATCTAACAAAACAAATTAAAATTGTTGGTCTAGCTATGGATAGACAGACTGAGTTGGTGCAGAGCAGTCCTTTAATTTTTCTGACCTGGCAATACTTAAAGGGCTTTGCTAAGTGTACCATCATAGAGAAGTATTTTGTAAAGAAATATTTTACTTGGGAATAGTTTTAAATGTACAGAAATATTATAAAAACAACACAGGCATATATGTATACATATATATGTATCCTTCCCAAGTCCCTCCTAATATTAACATCTTACATTGTCATAAATACATTTTTAAATTAAGAGCCAACATTACTATATTACAATTAAATAAATTTTGGATAAATAATATTTCAAATTTTATCCTTTTTCTACTAGGGTTTGTTTACCTGTTCCAGAGTTCAACCCAGGACAGCAATTGCATTTATCAGAAAGAGACTTCAAAGACTCAGTAGTAGGACTAAGATTCAAAAATCAGTTTCTGGGCAATGCAGCTAATTAGGGTTAGATATTAATGTGAGCAGTAAAAAAAAAAAAAAGAGTATTCAAGAATTATCTAGATAAACCAGAATATCAAAATTTTAACTTTAAAGAAAAAGACATAATTTTATAGCACCATTAATTGAACTTATTTACCTACAGGTAGTAATTATTCCAAATTTTGCCAATAATTGCAATATTTATAGTATGTCCATAATGCCATGTTGCTATAATAATTCTTTCAGTATTATCGAGATTTAGACACCAGAGAAACAAACCCCTTAAATGTTTGCTTGGGAGTGTCATAAAATGATAGCAAATCAAGACTATTTGGTCTTTCTCTTGGGTATAAATCGGGATCACCTGGAAGGCTTCTTCAATTATGAATATCTAAGTGCCACCCCTAGAGCCTCTGGTTCATAGGCCCAGCTAATGTGAATTCTCCTCATCTGGGAACTATGCAAGAATCACTGCTTTAGATCTTCCCTAAGCCAACCTTTATGAATACTTGAGTAAAAGAAAAAGCCTTTTTTTGCAAGGTTTAATTGTAATATTTTACTATCCCTAATATAAATACGTTGCCTATTGGTCACGTCAGACAGGGATAAGGGATAGGAAGCATGTTAAATCTTACTTCACTCATGTGGAAAGACTGAATTAGAAAGAGAAACCAATCCATTTCTCATAATGTACTTTTACTAGTTTGTCTTACTTTCAGGCAATAAATCACTTTTAAAAATAGTAAAAACAAAGCTGGGTGTTGGTGGCTCATGTCTGTAGGCTTAGCTACTCAGGAGGTTGAAATGTGAGGATTGAGGTTTGAAGATTGCTGGGGTAGGAAGGACTGTGAGGCTCTTATTTCCAATTAACCACCGAAAAAAAGTCAGTGGAGTTGTGGCTCAAATAGTAGAGCCTTAGCCTTGAGCACCAAAAAGCTCAGGGACAGTACTCACACCCTGAGTTCAAGACTCAAAACTGACATCCACTCAAAAATAATAGTAATAATAATAAAGCACTGTTTTTAAAAACCACAAAATACTGTTTAAAACTAATCAGAGCAGGCAATGGTGGCTCACGACTGTAATCCTAGATACTCAGGAGACTGAGCTCTGAGGATCATGGTTCAAAGCCACCCTGGGCAGGAAAGTCCATGAGACTTATCACCAATTAACCACCAGAAAACCGGAAGTGGCATTGAGGCTCTAGTGGTAGCTGAAGAGCGCAAGGACAGCACCCAGACCCAGAGTTCAAGCCCCATGACTGAAAAAAAAATCAGAATACTTTTGGCCCCAAAACGGTCTCTAATTGTGAATAAAGTAATTGATCTGTGAGAAGACTATAAATATACATTATCTTGGACAGTGCTTTCCTTTCTTTCTTTTTTTTTTTTTTTTTTTTTTTGTCAGTAATGGGGCCTGAACACTGGTCCTGGGTGCTGTCCCTCAGCTCTTCAGCTCAAGGCTAGCACTCTACCACTTGAGCCACAGCGCCACTTCCTTTTTTTTTTTTTTTTTTTTTGCTTATGTGGTGCTGAGGAATCAAACCCAGGGCCTCATGCATGCAAGCACTCTACCACTGAGCCACCTTCCCAGCCCCGCAGCCCTCAATCTTCAATGTTTATCTACCTACGTGTCTTTCAGTTGGTAGACTTCTGAAATTCTGTATTTCCACTAAGCATACATTTGTGCCCCCATGTTTTATACATCAAGTAGCTCAAAAGGCCTTTTGCAAGGTTTTAGCAAAATACAATTTAGTCTAGTATCTAGAGATCTCTGGAATTTCCTAGCATATTTCAGTCACAAACAAATGCAACTGACTAGGACAGATGTTGGGATAGACCACTTTCTATCCTGAACTCTAGGACTTAGAATAAAAGAGGATCATTTTAGGGAAGCACAATCAACAAATTCTTCCTGTAGCTGAGAATGAATTTTTTTTTTTATCACTAATCCCTATGAGTTCAGTCCAATGACAGTCTAGTAAGTAGCAGTGACATACTAAGGGAAACAGGGAAGGTAGGAGAGTAATCCAATTCTCCACACCACCACTTTTAATGCTGATCTCATTAACACATCTTCAGTTCCTCAGGCTGTTCTTTATCTCTTTCCCTCTCTAGAAGAAGCCCTTCCCCTCAATTTTTTTCGTGATGGCAATAGCAGGAAAGAATGAACTTTATTTTTCTCCCTAAATGAAGCTTAATTTTCTTTCAATTTTCTATGGAGTTAAACCAGCATCATCTTAGACCTTTTCATCCACAAAGGAAAAAATGATAAAGAGACTTTTATCTATTTCATTTCTTTGCTATAAAGGAGAACAATAAACTTCAGGAGAAATTTTAAAACATTTATTGACTACCTGTAGTTTAATAATAAAGGCTGAAAGATACATTTTCTGTAGTGAGTTAGAAAAAGAGAAAAACCTTCATTAGGAACTTTGATTCTCCATTAGAACCTATCATACAATGAAGTGTGGCTTGCACAGTGAACAACTGAGTAGTAAGAAGGAATCTCAAAGCACTCATACTGATTTCGTAAGTAGAGTCCCAGACTATATTAAAACTTTATGCTAAGATTATTCTTGTTAACTAATGAAAGGAATAGAAAGTAAGCCTATTTTTAAAGATTCACAGACAAAACAAGGTAAGAGAGCAAGATCTCAGCCTGATAAAGAGCTCTGGAAATTTACATCAATAAGAGACCCATAAATCCCACTCCCTAAACCTTTCCTCTACACTGTGTTGTGGTAGAGGTAACTTCAACTTCAGAAACACCAGTTAGAGAGCCAAATATCCCAAAGACGTAACAAGAAAATCCTTGGATAAATTCACACAACACTAACCTTTAAGAGATGATATTTGATTGTGGTATTGATTTTTCTAGTGAGAAATTTGGGACACATGAAAATGCATATGTGGAAATTATGTGTATATTTCATGTAAATATTATCATATAAGCATGAACATATTAACATGTCAACATTAAATTCCTGTTTATCTAAACAGCTCATTTTATTGGTAAGGATAGAGCTACTTGGAAAACATAGTGTCATTGTGTCATGGCAATCTTAAAATCTACTGAAAAAGTTAGATGCCTGAAGAAAATGTTGAGAAATGAAAAAAAGAATCTGAAGATCTATCTATAGATTTCCTAATATAGTTTGGGTTTTTGAAAAGGCCAGCACATGTATAATATTATTTGCTAGTGAGGATTACAACTTACTATACAATTATTCCTCAGATTTTTCAATGCTTTCATTGACTTTTGAATGGGAGATGGTGTAATGTCTCCAATGTCTCCTCATAAAATTGTATTAATTCTATTCTGATTTTTATTTTGTTCTTTTTTGGGGGTTATATTTAAGGTGTACAACTTATTTGTTGTACATGTGTATTATACTCTAAATTATGAAGTTAATAATGTGGCACCTCGCAGATACTCTAGTGTGTCTGAGAGAGAGAACTCTAATGTATGTGGGAGCAAAGGTTTGTGTGTCCAAGACACAGCACCAGCCTATAGCACTATTGAGAAGTGGTGAAACTTTTAATATGGACTGATGCAAGAAATTTTGGTTTCTAGATTTGTGTTCTTGAAGTGGATATGGGACTCAGTTCTTTCCTTTCTTGGGTCCCAACAGCTTTGAGTTAAGCAGGCTGCTCTACCATGCATTCCTGGCCCTAATATGGTGCTTCATCACAAGCTCAAAACAAGGGGAACAAATGATCATCAACTGAAACTTCTAAAACTGTAAACCAAAATAAACTTTATTCTTTTTTATTATTTCAGGTATTTTGTCACACTAAGAGAAATTCCTTGACTAACATTTTCTTGTTCCCTCTTTCCTCAGCCTTCTAGTAAACACTATTCTACTCTACTTCATGAGTTCAGTTGATTTATATTCACACAATAAGATCATATACTACTTCTTTAGTTGTGACAACTTATTTCACTTATTTCCTCCTTACCCATCCATGTTGTCATAAATGGCAGGATTACCTTCATTTTTGAGACTATCTCATTGTCTCTATACAGCACTTTATGCATTTCTTCCTGATGAAATTTAAATTGTTAAATGTTAAATAACTAAACAAGCCATTAACATATGGGGCATTGGGAGAGATTCCAGAAACAAACTATAATGAGTATCATTAAATTCAAATTTTCAAAATTGTTTTTGTGACTTCATCAGAATAAGCATTTTGTTATGATCATAGAAATTCCTTATTCAAACATGTTAATGAATCTAGTACATGAAGGTAAATGAAGTATATGAAAACAGCATCATGAAACTCACCAGACACTGCTTAAAAGATGAAGGAGAAGAGATGAGGGATAATGGAATATAAGAAAGGGTATAAACTTGTTCAGAGTATACTGTACATATAAACGGAATTATCACAATGAGACTCCCTTGTACACTAATGTATGCTAGTAAGAATAGTAAAAAAAAAATTGGTGAAGGAAGAAGGAAAGTGGTTCAAGTAACAGAATAGTTGCCCCAAAAGCATGAGATTCTGATTTCAAATCCCGGTAGTGTTAAACAAAACAGAAAAAAAAATTGTTCTGTATTCATCTTAGGCCAAATTTATTCTTCAGTATAGACTGGTTTCTGCCAAATTTACTTTGGTTTGACAGACTACAAGCTTTCAAAATATTTTTGTATCCAGGTATTGGTGCCTGTAATTCTAGATACTCAGGAGGCTGAGATCTGAGGATCTTGATTCAAAGCCAGCCAGAGCAGGAAAACTCCGTGAGACTTCACTTAACCACCAGAAAACCGGAAGTGGCACTGTGGCACAAGTGGTAGTGTGCTCACCTTGAGCTGAAGAGCTCAGGGACAGCACCCAGGCCCAGAATTCAGGCCCCATGACAGACAAATATATATGTATATATATAATTATATATACATAGATATATATTTTTGTAGTCTATATTATTTCAGATGACAGTATTTCTGTCTGTCATGCTTTTTCTCTTCTTACTGCCCTTACTCCCCTTCCCTATTTTTGGTGTGATTATCCCTGTTTGAATAAAATGTATGAGATGGCATGGTGTAGTACATTAAATTCACATATAATTTCAAACTCAATATCTTTAAATGCACCTTTCTCTTTTTATTGTATTGTTACAATTAAATATTAATTTTTGGATCTAAACATAATAGCTTGAATTTTTAAATCACAATTTTGGAGTGGTAGCCTATCAGGTTAACGATGGGATTTATATTCTGGAAAAGAGAGCTGATGGCTATCAACATCCTGTTTTTAAGAGAATTAAAATAGGTGCAAACATGAAGCATCAACACAGTACTACATCATCAAAATGTTGAAACTAAAGGACTAGGTGCGGTGACTCAGGACTAATCCCAGCTGTTAACTGGGAGGCAGAGAGAGGAAGATTATGGGTTTGAGGCCAACCTGGTGTGTGTGTGTGTGTGTGTGTGTGTGTGTGTGTGTGTGTGTGTGTGTGCATTTGGGGAGTGGGGAAAGGGATTGGTGTGTGTGTGTGTGTGTGTGTGCATTTGGGGAGTGGGGAGAGGGATTGGTGTGTGTGTGTGTGTGTGTGTGTGTGTGTGTGCATTTGGGGAGTGGGGAGAGGGATTGGTGAGATCCTACGTCAAAGAACAAGCCAGGAGTGGTGGTGCATGCCTGTGAATCCAGCAGACAGGCGGATTTATCATGTATTTAACTGCTTAAAGTTATAACTGTTAAAGTTGTTAAGAATGAAACGGCTAAAGTTAAAAGGGCTGGAGGCAGGGATCAGGTGTTCAGGGTGTTCATACAAGTGCAAGGCTGGGAACTAAAACACCTGTGAGCTCACTTGGGGCCAGGGTTGCTTTGCTCTAGTCTGCTGCAGAGCGTGGATAGCAGACATTCAAGGGATGCATCTCTTTTTCACTTTTCACACAGCGAGGCTTTCCTCAAGCCTCGACTTCAGCCCTCCCCTCTACAGGTCTGAAAGTCACCACGCCACTTTTTCCGAAACGTCGCGACCCCGGAAGTAAACACGCCCGGGTCAGAGAGGAAAGGCACTTCCGGTTCCGTACAGCGGCCTAGGAGCAAACACAACATGGCGAAGGCCGGCGGGAAGAGTGGCGATGGCGGAAAGAAAAGCCTCAAAAGGAAAGCCGCTGCCCAAGAACCTCAGGAGGCTACGGTCGTCGCTGGAGATGCGGCGACGGAAAACGGGGTCCCGCCGCCGAAGGCAGCAGCCTTTCCGCCAGGCTTCAGCATCTCAGAGATCAAGAACAAACAGCGACGACATCTGATGTTCACGCGGTGGAAGCAGCAGCAGCGGAAGGTGAGGCGCGCGCTGGCGGCGGCCCGACGCATGCGCCGTCTGCCCGCGCCAGGCCCGCTGGGGCGCGCGGGCCAGTGGGCGCTTTGCCCGGGGGCTGGGTGGGTGGTGGGTATGTGGGTTGCTCGCTCCTCGCGTTTAAGTCGAGGGCTTCCCCTCCTGGCCATCTTCTTCCCGGCGTCCTGTCAGAGGTCCTGCTCTGCCCCACTACCTAGACAGCAAATCTGAAATCCTCTTTGTTTTGCCCAGTTTACCCAACTTTGGTTCATCTGCATAATATGTTGTCACCCAAGCATTCCATGAACATGGTGAATACATGTGTTTCCCACAGAAACTTAGTGAAGTCTGTAAAGTTTCTGCTAATAGCATTTGCTTCTTACCACCGTCTACTCACACTTCTCTGGGATCCAGGAAGCATACACTGACTGTCGAGAGCCTTAACCGACTTGCCAACAGTCACAGTGCTCCTGTGTGGCAAATGGCAATTGGAAGAAAGTATTTGAGTGTTTTTGGAAATCATAAAAGCATAGACATAATATCCTTTGTGTGCTTATTTACTTATTCAAACTAGAAGCCTTGACACTAAATCTTACAAATGTGTCAAGGTATTACTGGAGTACATAGGAGGGACAAGTGCCCCATTGTGATGTGCTAGTAATGTAAGGGAGGAATCCCTCCATGACTTCTTAGGACTCCACTTTCTCACCCGAGACCTGATGGATTGACAGTCAGTAGGCACTAAGAAAAAAAAATTTTTCTATTGTGAATCAAGTATTCTTTCTTGAATTCAGAAAATAAAGATTTGTAGCATATTAATCCTAATCAACCTTTCAAGTTCTTACTAATTTTAAGAGCATATTTTGATTATAAGATATGAGAATGACCTAGTGGTGGTTTTATGGCAAACAACCTGAAAACTCATTTCCCGTTTCTGTTTATTTTTAGTGCTTTCCAAGAGAAGCAGTCCTTACTCATCATCCTCTTTAGGTACAAACATTAAGGAAAAACAAAACTTTTACATTTGTTTGGATACACATTTTGCATTGCTATTCATTAATTTGAAGCTTTGTAGAAAAGTTAAAACCAGAGAAAGTTCAAGCTAGATAAATTTTTTTGAAGAAGCAAGATTTTTGTTAAGTAAACCTTATTGGTTAGATTGCTCATTTGCCTTATAGTAACTTAACTATACATATTTATATCTGGGTGGGTTTGGTGATATATGCCTATAATTCTAGTACTGGGAAGGTAGAAGGTAGAGAGTTTACACTATTCTGAACTACATTTAAAAAATAATAATAAAGTGAAATTAAAACATATTTGGATGGTTATTTTAATAGATTACAGAGCTTTCCCAGTCGAAATATTCATAAGTACATTGTAGCTTCAATACATGTTTGTGGTGGAAGTGGTGGTTTCTTAATATTCTTCTTTTGTTTATAACCCCTTAGGAAAAGTTGGCAGCTAAGAAGAAGCTTAAAAAAGAGAGAGATGCTCTTGGTGATAAGGTAAATAGAAATATTAACTATTAAATAATGTTTTCTGATATTACATTGATTACTTCTAACAATTACAAAATATGTTTAAAAGGCCAGGCACTGGTGGCCCACATCTGTAATCCTAGCTACTCATGGGGCTGAGATCTGAAGATGATGGTTCTAAGCCAATCTGGATAGGAAAGTCTATGAGACTTTTATCTTCAATTAACTACCAAAAAGTCCAATAGGGAACTGAGCCTCAAGTGATAAAGCTCTAGCCTTGAGTAAAAAAGCTCGGGAACAGTGCCAGGCCCGGAGTCAAGCTCCAGGACCAACAATAAAACTAAAAAACAAACAGAAAGAACTATGAAGTACTTGCACATTGTTGCACAACAAAGTTATTTTTATTTAGTTTCACTTCTTATCCATATTTTTAAGATATGACTTACAGTATTTTATTTTATTTTTTTGGGTCCAGTTGTGGGGCCTTGAACTCTGGGCCTGGGCATTGTCCCTCAGCTCTTCAGCTCAAGGCTAGCACTCTACCACTTGAGCCACAGCGCCACTTCCGGCTTTTTTGCTTATGTGGTGCTGAGGATTCGAACCCAGGGCCTCAGGCATGCAAGGCAAGCGCTCTACCACTGAGCCACCTTCCCAGCCCCGACTTACAGTATTTTAAAAACAGTTCTTCTACTGGATATCACATAAGAATAAAGATTTTTTGAGGAAGGGAAAAATTAAGAATATATACAGGGCTGGGAAGGTGGCTCAGTAGTAGAGTGCTTGCCTTGCATGCCTGAGGCCCTGGGTTTGATTCCTCAGCACCACATAAGCAAAAAGAAAAAAGCCGGAAGTGGCGCTATGGCTCAAGTGGTAGAGTGCTAGCTTTGAGCTGAAGAGCTAAGGGACAGCGCCCAGGCCCAGAGTTCAGGCCCCATGACCGGACCCAAAAAAAAAAAAAAGAATATATACAAACTAATACTGCTTTTTCATGCATTCTCCTAATAGTATTTGATCAAATCATATGAAATTGCCAATATTATGCCATTTTAACCTATATAATTCTAATATAACATCAAGCAATGTTAATATCTTTAAACATTATTGCGTCAAGCTAATGTTCTATAATGTGCAGTCATTACCCTCTTATTTTAAATCTGCTGTATGTCCAGTGGAAATAATGTTGGGCATTTGTGTAAATGACTCCTACCTTTATTTCTTACTGTAGTAGAGTCTCTAAAGTAGAATTAGTAGGTCACTGGATAAACTTTGGTTATATATTCTGATAGTTTTCTGAAAGTACTGAAACAAAATCACATGCTTTTTACCTTTTTTTTTTTAGTTGTTGCTTTTTTACTACTTGATATTTTTCTCAATGGTGAATAATTATTGTGATCCTTATATATCTCTGTTTTTTGCTCAATGCTAGTGCTTTACCACCTGAGCTACATCTCTACTTCCAGCTTTTTTTGGTGGTCAGTTGGAAATAACAATCTAATGGACTTCCCTGCCCAGACTGGCTTGAAACTGGGATCTTCAGATCTCAGCTTCCTGAGTAGCTAGGATTACAGGCTTGAGCCAGTGGCACCCAGCTTCTGCCTGTTTTTAAGCCACTTTGTTTAATTTTAGCCATTCTTCCAGTCATGTATATGTCTCTGGTCAGATTGCTTGGAAGCAGTATTAATACTAAATATTTTTTTATTGAGATTGATAGAGCTGAGATTGATAGTGCTAGTTGCAATGAGTTGAAATGAAGAATAGAATGTGTCTTGAGAAGTATGTTTGTAACTTTAATATAAATTGATTATTTGTACAACTTAATTCTTTCTTTCATTTAGGCTCCACCAAAACCTGTACCCAAGACCATTGACAACCAACGAGTTTATGATGAAACCACTGTAGATCCTAATGATGAAGAGGTAATGTTAGAAGTCACAAGTGAAACTGCAGACCATCACTGTCATATAATGAACTGATTCTCCTATAATGTTGGCTTATTTCATTTAATACAGATTGTTTCATAACTGACCTTCTTAATAATGCTATGAGAAAATGCAATAAGCACTTTATACAAATGTATTGGGTTTTTAGCCTAAGTAATTTTCTGATTTATCTTTTGCTCTCTGAATAGTTGGATTAATATGTTTGCATATATAAGCACCTGCACACTTTTTTTGACCCCTTTGGCAATACTGGTGTTTGAATTCAGGGCCTTTGGCTTGTTTGGGAAGTTCTCTACTGGTTTAACCTTTTCTTTCTCTCAGTGAAAATTAGACATTTTAGAAAACATACTGTAGAATCTCTGGGCTTTTTTGCTGTTTTGTAACTTACTTGGCCTTTTGGTGTGGAATGTATGTCTTGAACAATAGAACTATTTCTTTGATCAGTTTTGCTTTTTGAGTTTTTTGGGGGAGGTCCTTTTTTTTTTTTTTTTGGTTGTTGTTTTGCTTTGCTTTGCTTTTGGGTCTCTTTCTTCCCTCCTTCCTTTTCTTCCTTCCCCTCTTTCTCTTTCTCTCTCTCTTTCTCTTTCTGTCTCTCTCTCTTTCATGCTTTCTTGCTTTCTTTCTCAATATTAGCATATGAACTCAGAGCTTTGCTAGGCAAGTGCTCTATCACTTGAATCATGTTTCAAATCCTTGCTTTTAATAATTACTCTTTTTTGTTGTTGTTGGTCATGAGGCTTGAACTCAGCACCTGAGCTTAACTGTTCAAGCCTGGCACTCTAGTACTTTGAGCCACAGCAGTTTTCTGGTGGTTAATTGGAGATAAGAGTCTCATAGCCTTTCCTGCGTGGGCTGGCTTTGAATTGGGATCCTCAGCTGTCAGCCTACTGAGTAGCTAGGATTCTAGGTGTAAGCCACCAGCACTAAGCTACTTTTTATTATTTTTAATGTACCTCCCTAGGAATTGCTTCTGTGTTTGGACAGCTTAACAGTCAGCCAATGATTAGGCAAGGATTGTCGAGACACCTTAAGCTCCTAAGACATACATACATACATTTTTCCATCTGAGCTCTGGCTCTAGGAATGCCTTCACAGTTGCAACCAATTTTCAAGTTTACCTTGCCTCAGTAGATTCTCAGGTCTTCTCCAGCTCACGTGTAAGATTGGTGTCAGTCACCAATTTGGAAGGAAGCTATCTCAGCCCCTCTATTGCTCTGTCACTTCTAGCACCTCTTTAGTTTCTTGCTTGTTTTTACCCTGAACTTGGTTTGCAATCCAGGCTTGTGTTATCACCTTCACATCACCTTTTACTCTCCTTGTCTTTGAATCTCTCATCTGTGAATCTCAGATTGGTAGTTCTTACTGTCACCCTTAAAGTTGGTTGTTTGAAACAATCAAGCAAATAAGGGAAATAGAAATAGCATAAAGAAGCTTCTAGCTCTTCTTAACCATTTTTCAAAAGGGTACGTGTCTTAGTTTGTGCCTTAAGATGATTTTTGACAGTCTTACCAGTTTCACATTTGTATGCTTGCAGAAAGGAAATCATTCAACCTCTTCACATGATGCCATTAACATCATTCTATCTTGGTTCTTTAAATCTTGTCAGCTAGGTTGGACAATCTTGTAAAATTCATCTCTTCTCTGTTCTAGGTTGCTTATGATGAAGCCACAGATGAATTTTCTTCTTACTTCAACAGACAAACCTCTCCCAAAATTCTTATCACTACTTCAGATAGACCTCATGGGGTAAAAATGTTGATTATTTCACTTTTTGAGTTAATTTTATTATATTCTGTGATTTAAAGTATTCTGTTAAGAAGAATTAGGTAATTGCCTTAGATAATGCCTATGATAACCTAAATAAAAGTAGCTAGTGATATGTATGAGTACTAAGCATGACTTCAGGATAACGTTTCACAACCTCTGTGCTATTAATAATTTGGGCTGGGCAATTCTTTATTATAGTACACTATCTTCATTTTAGGATGTTAGTAGTATTCCCAGGGTCTTATCAGTTAAATGCTAGTGGCAACTACTCCTACTTCTTCTTTCTGCCCCACCATGATAATATCTCTATAGATGTTGTCACATCTACTTTGGTGGAACAAAGTCATCTGTTGTTGAGAACTACTGATTTTGACAATCAGCCTTTATTAAAAGATGAGATGTCTGATTTGATTCTTCTCCCAGATTTTTTTCTCTAGTGATAATACTATCTTAGTAATTATTATTCCTCTCCTATGAGTGTATACTATATAACATTCCTTTTCACTTTTCAGATTTTGTTATTTTATTTTATAGAGAACAGTGCGACTTTGTGAACAGCTTTCCACAGTTATACCAGATTCACATGTCTATTATAGAAGAGGACTAGCTCTGAAGAAAATTATTCCACAGTGTATCTCAAGAGACTTCACAGATCTGATTGTTATCAATGAAGATCGTAAAATACCAAGTATCCTAAAAGTTTTGGCTATACTGGGATTTGAACTTAGGGCTTTGCACTTACTAGATAGGTACTTTACCACTTAGGCCAAGGCCCCAGCCTTTCTTGTCTTTAGATATTTTTCAGACAGGTTCTCACATTTTTGTCTAGATTGGCCTTAAACCAAGAACTGATTTTTGCCTCCTAGGAAGTTGGGATTATAGGCAAACACAGCCAAGTTGGCAGCCTTGTAGAAGATAGTAACAGTAAAACTTTTGCTATGAGTTTCAGATCTGAAGTAAATAGTATCAGAAATAACACATTTCTGTTTTAACATGGGATCATATAAAAGATATCTAGGTTTGTTTTTATTCTTATTTTACTTAGTTATTGAACAGTGTCAGTAAAATCAGTAGCTAAAATGATCAGTTAGATAAGTCAGAATTACTAATCTGAAATGGAGGAATTATGAGATAACAAGAGGACTTTCCCCAACTAATAGGATTATACATTCTTTTTATATTAATGGAGTAATCATTTTAAATTAATGTTTTAAAAAGCTATATTTTTCAAACGTGATTTTTATGACTTATTTTTCTAGAAACTAAAACTGTATAGCTTGTTCATGTGTTTTGTTGCTTTATTATAATTTGGATTGGCAAAATTAATACACTAAACTAAAATCTTTTAAACTCCTTACTTTTCTAGGAAAAAAACTTTTAATATCCTTTTTATAATTGTAAAACCTGTTATTTGTTTTTTTCATTGGTCATGGGGCTTGAACTCAGGGTCTGAGGGCTGTCTCTGAGCTCTTCTGCTCAAGGCTAGATCTCTGTCACTTTGAGCCATAGCTCCACTTCTGGTTTTCTATGGTTAATTAGGCTTGCTTTGAACTGCAATCCTCAGATCTCAGCCTTCTGGGAAGTAGCTAGGATTTACAGGCATGACCCACCAGCTCCCAGCCTGATTCTCTTTTCTTTTAGCAGTTAACATTGTTTCCAGACTGCTAATAACTAAATCAATACAATAAATATCTTCCAGTTGAACTGAGATATTTCCTAAAGGCACAGAATTTTCACTAATACGATCTATAGCCTTCCAAAAGCCTATAGAGTTTTCTTTGTAAAAATTGTATTTTACTTAAAATGTATCCAACTGTTTTGCTTTGCCATACATATTAGACAATTTGTAGGACAAACTGTCAGCCACCTTTTCTCATTACTGAAATAGGCATATTACTCCTGTTTTGCATTATTTAGGCAATAACAGAGCTTCTTGGGTATTGTATGTGCCAGAAAAGCATGTATCTTAGGAGCTGATGAAGTTAGATTTTTGTATATAAACCATAACATAGTAATATTCTAGAAAAGATTCAAGCCTTTGTTTGGCTCTAAAGAAATTACTTTTACATCTAGCCACTTTTTTGTGAGTTTTTTCAGTGTACAGTTAATAAAGAAATACATGGCTATACTTCATGAAGTTGAACCTTTTGTGAATCTTTAAAAAGAATTGAAATGTTTGCTACTAATCTGTGATGTAGTTGACACTAATTAATGCTTAAATGAAACAGGTTAATTCCAGGAGTTAAAAGAAGTTGTGAAGAAAGGTATTTTCATCGCTCTTCAAGTGTTGAGTGCTATAATAAGACCAAAGAAAGCTAATAAGACTTAGACCTTAATTTTGTGCAAATAGGTGGGACCTGAGCCATTCACTAGTGCCCTATGTCTTTAGTCCTACTACTCAGGGCAGAGTGGGAGTGGAAGAATCAAAGTTCAAGGCCAGTTAAGGCAAAGTTCTTGAGATTCATTTCAAAATTAACCAGCAAAAAAAGAGTGGACGTATAACTCGTGTTAGCTCACCTGCCTCTTAAGCACAAGGCTCTTGAGTTCAAAACCTAATACTAGGTTGGGGGGAATGTGGGATTTGAAATAGGTTTTTAATAGGTGAAAGAAATAATGCAGATGATCAAAATAGTGTGAGCAAAAAATAAATGTTAAGATTGTGATTGCCTATTAGTCAAGAAACAAGTTACTGGGAAACAAAGGATATTTAAAAAGGCAGTTTGTAGCAATATGAGTATTATATGTATGTATATATATATTCTTTACAAGAATATTGTCAATAATGACAATAATAAGGAATTAGTTCTTCACTTAGCATGTTGAAAAATATGATGTAAAATAGCACAGTTCCAAGTCTCATAGATTATTAGAGAACCAAGGCCTAAATCTAGATAGTTTACAGTCTGTATTAGATATACTTGAAATAGGATATAGGACCAACCTTAGGTAGAAAATCTCAAAGTATCTCAGTAAAAGTATCTCAGTAAAAGTATAAATAGCCCCTCCCCCCTGCATATATATTTTAGTTGAAAACCTAGGAACCCCCATTGACAGTGATGCATGGGTATTTATCATTTTAAGAAAAGAAAAAAATTAAGTGAGGCACTCAGGAGGCAGAGGCAAGATTTTGAGGTCCAGGCCAAACTGACCTACGTAACAACCAACCAGAGAGGAAAGAAAAGGGAAGAGGCAGGAACAAAGGAAAGGAAGAGGACTACTCTAGGTTAAATATATTTTTTGAAATATTTAGACTGACATGTTTGAGCTTTGGGTATGGAATTAAAAGTTCAGTAAACCCAAAGGAATAAATATCCACCAACTGATTTTAGGAATCTTTGGACACTAGTTATTTAGATTTAAAATTACAGTTGTTTCTTAACTTTCATGAACAGATGGACTTATTTTGTGTCACTTGCCAAATGGTCCAACTGCTCATTTTAAAATGAGCAGCGTTCGGCTTCGAAAAGAAATTAAGGTGAGTTTTTGGTACTCCTTGATCTCACTTGATTAGAATAGCTTCTAGATTTAATTGATTTTGTAATAATTTGTTCAGATTAAAGCAAGGTTATCTATTGACTATTCTTAGGGCGTTGTGATCAAGTTATGGCTCATTACTATGAAGCACGTTAATTAATTAATTAATTTTTTTGGGGGGGTCCGGTTGTGGGGCCTGAACTCTGGGCCTGGGCGCTGTCCCTCAGCTCTTCAGCTCAAGGCTAATGCTCTACCACTTGAGCCACAGTGCCACTTCTGGCTTTTTTCTTTTTGCTTATGTGGTGCTGAGGAATCGAACCCAGGGCCTCAGGCATGCAAGGCAAGCGCTCTACCACTGAGCCACCTTCCCAGCCCCGAAGCATGTTAATTTATAGTAAGGATTTCCTTTTTTTTTTTCTTCTGGTCGTGGGGCTTGCAATCTTCAGCTCACACCTATAATCCTAGCTACTCAGGAGGCTGAGCTCTGAGATTCATGGTTCAAAGCCAGCCCTGGCAGGAAAGTCCATGAGACTATTTCCAATTGACCACCAGAAAACTGTAAGTGGCGCTGTAGCTTAAGTGGTGGAGCACTAGCCTTGAACTGAAGAGCTCAGGGACAGTGCCTGGGCCCAGAGTTCAAGTACCACGACCAACAAAAAATAAGTAAAATCTGATTTTAACTGCATTGAGATGGACTTTTGTTAGCTTAAACTGTTTTTTTTTTTTTTTTTTCTAGAGAAGAGGGAAAGACCCTACTGAACATGTACCTGAAATCATTCTGAATAATTTTACTACACGGCTGGGTCATTCAATTGGACGTATGTTTGCTTCTCTTTTCCCCCATAACCCTCAATTCATTGGAAGGCAGGTTGCTACATTCCACAATCAGAGAGATTATATCTTCTTCAGATTTCACAGGTAAGACATCGATCTTCTTGGACTTTAGTGTCAATATTTATGTGGAAATATTTTCAACATAAACTTATTTTCTTATGTATTATGACAAATCATTAATGCATTAACCTCTGTCAGGAATAGTTTGGTGAACCTAACTGTTTTTTCCCCATGTGGTAGAACTTTGATTTTTCTTTTAAACTCAGGGCCTTGTACTTGCTAGGCAGGTACCCTGCTGCTCAGCCATGTTTCCATCCCTTTCTTGCATTTTTTTCAGATCTCTCACTTCTTCCAGCATGCACCTGGACTATGATCCTCCTACTATACTTATTCTCTAGTCAGGATGTCAGGCACATACATACATTGGTCAAGGGGGTGTGGCAAAGGAATCAGTTTCCTTCCAGGTAGCTAAGATTACAGATCTGAGCCATTGCATCTGGTTCCACCTGTTACTTAATATTAACTCTGTTTTTGAAGATACATATTCAAGAGTGAAAAGAAAGTGGGAATCCAGGAACTTGGGCCACGTTTTACCTTAAAACTAAGATCTCTACAGAAAGGAACCTTTGATTCTAAATATGGAGAGTATGAATGGGTCCACAAGGTATGTGTTACTTGTTTGAAAACCTATTTAAATAATTTTATTTATTTTTTGGGGGGGGGTCCGGTTGTGGGGTCTGAACTCTGGGCCTGGGCTCTGTCCCTCAGCTCTTCAGCTTAAGGGTAGTGCTCTACCACTTGAGCCACAGTACCACTTCTGGTTTTTTTCTTTTTTGCTTATGTGGTGCTGAGGAATTGAACCCAGGGCCTCAGGCATGCAAGGCAAGCGCTCTACGACTGAGCCACCTTCCCAGCCCCCTATTTAAATAATTTTAAAAGAAGAAAAAATATGCCTTAAACTTTAAGTGTTTAGGCCTTAAGGTTTGCTTCTGGAATTTCTTCCCCCATGGATGAAAAAGAACCAATCTGATGTGGTATCTTGGCTTCCTGATTAACTGTTAAACAACTTACAGATCAGTGGTTTAAATTGGGACCAGCAGTATCACTGTAGGAATGGTAATTCTTGGGTCCCAGAGGTATTGGACATGGAGAACAGAGCCCAACATTCAGTTTAAGCTTGTGTTACATTGTGTTTCTACATATTTCTTGAGACCATATTTGGTTTAGAAGGCACCTTAAATCAGAAATGCAAATGTCCATTTTGTAATTCTGTGTAGTAAGTAGTACATACTTAATAAAAGTTACAGGTGTGGAAGTTAACTTGCAACATCTTTATGTCAGATCTAAGATGAGTATTCAGTGATCTCAAAGACAAAACCAGTTTTTCAGTGCAAGTTCTACTTCTGAAAAGCCTTACCCTAAATTGTTCATTATATTTTTTTCTCCTCTCTAATTTTCAGCCACGGGAAATGGATACAAGTCGAAGAAAGTTCCATTTATAAAATACTGGAGGGATAGTATTAGATTTTGCTGTAAAAGCTTATCTTGAACTTGATCAATTATTTGATCTAACATCCTTTTCAAATGGTCTTTCTTGAGTTCATAGGCCAGTCATGTCAAAAATAATGCCATAAGTTCTATTGTATTTTTATTTAGCAAGAACAAATAAAAGTATTTTGGGTATGGGCTTAGTTGTAGTTACATTTACTAGTACTTCTCTTACTTTAGGATAACTGAATAAACTGGGATCAAGATTCAGTTTAATTTTCCCATTTGCATACTCAAAGAACTTGGAAGTTAGAAATTACGGGTGATAGATAGCATGTAATTCCTGATTTAATACTAGACAAATTTTGGATCCCAAGTGTCTGGCACACAATCTTAATTAAATTGGAGGTCAAATTTCTAAGGTAATTCTTTGCCTTTTATTAGAAGGTAAAATTTAAAAGCAAAATAATTTATTATGACTTGAAGTTACAAACTACTGAAGCTAACTTTTGGTTCCTCCATTACAACTTTGTTAAATGATGTCATCTGTTAATTGGCTTCTGGATATAACTGGTAATACTTGTACAAACAGTAGTAGAGGGGTTAGAGGTACAAGAGTAAGGGTGTGGTTCTAATGGTAGAGAACCTGACAAACAATCCAAGGCTCTGACTTCAGACCCCAGTACAGCTTCCAAACAAAGTTAACTGGAACACTAGAAACCCCTTCCTTATTGAAAACAGAATAATGTACAGTGTATTTCATATCAGTGACAAAACAGAAAAGCTTTACATTAATATCAGTGACAAAACAAAACCTTTACATTAAGTATTTTATTGTATGCCATTGCCAGTGTATATAAAACAGTTAACTTTGTGAAATAGAAATTCATGAAAATTCAGAGAGGTAGATGTTAAGGACTGACATTAAGTAGAAGTTGGTATTTTATGGCACGTGTGTTACAGAGAAGGTTCTGTACAGGCTTCAACTTTCTCTCTCTTGAATATTCACTGGTTCATAGGAAATAGTCTGGAGATCCTGAAAGGGGAAATAAAGGTGAATTAGGATAAAGTATCTGCATATACATAGGTTTTACATATATGTATACATACACACAACACTCAATTACCTTTGTCCTTGTTTATGTATTTCACAGCTTCTTACAAATTGCTCATTCTCTGAACAGTTCTAACAGCGTAAGGTCCCTGACTGGACTATATTTCTGAATTTACAATAGTGTAAAAGCTATATACAATCATTAGAAACTACTTCAGACTTTGATTGTGATCTTTTCCTGGGTTAGAGATATTCGGTATGATACTCTCCAGATAGCTGATGGCAGCAGCAAGCCACAGCTCCTAGTCAATGCTAGTGGCTCATGCCTGAACACCTAGCCATTCAGGAGTCAGATCTGAGGACCATGGTTCAAAGCCAGCCCAGGCAGGAAAGTCTGTGAGACATCTCCAGTTACCCACCAGGAAACTGGAAATGGAACTGTGACTCAAAGCACTAGTCTTGAGCAAAACACTAGATAGTGCCCAGGCCCTGCCCTAAGTTCAAGCCCCACAACCAACCAAAAAAAATAAAAGTGAAGGGGCAAACAACTAATATCTACAGCATACTGAGAGCTAACAAGGTATTGTGTTTGTTAAGTTAGATATACTAAATGTACTCTCAACTTACAATGGGTTTATTGTTAAACAATCCTTTCCTAAGTCACTGATAAGATTCACCACCAAGGATTCACCTCAAAGTCAATTATATCAAATCTGAGCTTGTTTACTTATCTGAAATTTTTTTAAGCCTGTATGACTGGATTCTGAAGAATGAGAAATAGGATAGGAAAAGCCTGTTATGTGGTAGGGAGTAAATCTAATTATTTTTCCACTTTCATAAGCACTGTAAAGTACCTAGCATTATTTTTAATACTTAAAACTCACAAGTTGGGCTGGGAAGGTGGCTCAGTGGAAGAGTGCTTGCCTTGCATGCATGAGGCCCTGGGTTCAATTCCTCAGCATCATATAAGCAGAAAAAGCCGGAAGTGGTAGAGCACTAGCTAGCCTTGAGCTGAAGAGCTGAGAGACAACACCCAGGCCCAGAGTTCAGGCCCCATGACCAAAAACAAACAAAACAAAACCTTACAAGTTGATTTAGTAAGACTACTGCTAAAACACATTGTTATAATAAAGGAAAATAAAAGAGTATCAAGAAAAATCTGAACATCTCTTTTTTAATTGTGAAAATACCATACAGAGGAGTTACAATTACATAGCAAGATTGACCATCTCAAAAAAAAAAAAGATTGAACATCTCTTGAAAAATGGGCAAAAATATTTAGAACAGTTTGGCAATATTTAGGATATAATCACACATCTGTTTACCTAAACCTTTACACAGGAAATGTTTAAGGTTATTGACTGTAAGTAGTGCTTCTAGAACATAAAAATATGAACAGCCTTAATGTAACTCAATAGTGAAGTGGATAAACTAACATTTGCACATATTAGTTTACATAACTGAATTATCTAATATTAACAAACATCTTTTTTTTTTTTGGGGGGGGGGGTCAGTCATGGGGCCTGAACTCTGGACCTGGGTGCTATCCCTCAGCTCTTCAGCTCAAGGCTAGCACTCTACCACTTGAGCCACAGGGCCACTTCCAGCTTTTCTCTTTTTGCTTATGTGGTACTGAGGAATAGAACTCAGGGCCTCATGCATGAAAGGCAAGTGCTCTACCACTGAGCCACCTTCCCAGCCCACAAACATGTCTTAAAAACAAGTATTTTTTAAAATACAGTACAGTGCAAAGCAAAAAAAACTAAAAAACACACACATAAATCCCAAACCCACATACTGACTATGGCATTAATTAGTAATGAAAAGATAAAAAACGGTAAACTAATCAGTTTTATTTTGAAAAACACAGTAAAGCATTTAAACTCAGAATAGCATACTGTCTACCTTTGTATTTGAAAATTTGAAGCATTTTACCACAGATATTGAAGAAGTATAAACAAAATGTTATGGTGAAAAAGAAACATGATTGGCAAGAGTTCCAGCAAAGAAACCACTCATTCATGCTCCTGGTCATGGAAAATAATAAATTGACAATGGTTTAAAAAATATTATCAAACTTTTCAATGTCTATTCCTTGTATGACTTTACTTCTAGAAATTTAACTTAATAAGAGGCAAAGAATAAATACGTCACAAAGATGTTTTCCTCCCTGTAACCTCAGATTTGGAAACCTAAATATTAAATGATGCACAATTATAGTACAACTTATTTATAAAGAACACAGGGAAATTCATTAGTGATTTTTTTCTGGGGGAGAGGCAGTACTTAAGTTTCGTACTCAGGATCTTGGGTTTGCTCCACTAACACCACTACTTAAGCCACACCTCCACTGGCTTTTTGCTGGCTATTTTGGAGATAGATTCTGTCCAAGCTGGCTTGAAACTGCTGTCTTCCGGATATCAGCCTCCTGAGTAGCTATAATTACAGGTGTGAACCTGATGCACAGCTTATTAGTGTTTTTAAAAGGCAGAATATTAAATTTCCCAGTGATGTTTAATTTTTTAAAATAAAAATCCTTACCTGAGCACTGGTGGCTCATGCCTGCAATCCTAGCTACTCAGGAGGCTAAAATGTAAGGCAGAAAAGCCAATTAACCAGCAAAAAGCTGGGAGTAGAGGTATGGTTCAGCCTTGAGCAAAAAAGCTAAGAGAAATGGGAGGCCCTGATTTCAACCCTAGTACCAGCACACACACAAAAAAATTTTTTCCTCTAGAGGAAAACCCTGTTAATGGACAAATTCTACGTATGCTGATCAAGGAAAGTTCCTTTCCTGTACTACTTACTACTAAATTACCTATCATACCTAGGCCAGGCGCCAGTGGCTCACGCCTGTAATCCTAGCTACTCAGAAGGCTGAGGTCTGAGGATCACGGTTCAAAGCCAGCCTGGGCAGGAAAGTCCATGAGACTCTTATCTCCAATAAACCATTAGAAAACAAAGTGGCATTATGGCTCAGGTGCTAGAGTACTTGCCTTGACCTGAAGAGTACAGACAGTGCCCAAGCCCAGAATTCAAGCCCCACAACCAACAACAACAACAAAAAAACAGATCATACTCAGAATAAGACTAGGAATATCAGCATCTATACTTAAAATGAGAGGGCTTTTAAGAAATGCATGTTCCAGAGCCTCACCTCAGATCTACTATATTGTAATATGCACTATAAGAAGTTAATTTGGAGATGCATTCAAATTCTTAAGAAGCCATGCTTGTACAGTCAGATATCCTTTCCTATTCCTAAATTGCTACAAATTGTATCCACAAAGTATGGCTGAGATACAGCTTCTATTATGAAATATGGGTTCTTATCCAAGTTATACTTAAGATACTTGAACAAAATATGATCAGGTCACTTAACCAAATTTTATATAAAATGAAAAATAAGCCACTTTGTAAAGTGAATACAACAGGTATCTGGCCAAAGCCATGAAAAAAAAAAATAACACATGGCTGATGACACAATGGTTTTACAATAACTTAATGGAGCCAAACAAAATTATATGGTTAAGGCTGAAAATGAAGACTTGACTGTTATTCCTACTATATGGGATTTTGTTTTATTTAAGACAACTTACCTTTGAAAGATTTACTAGACTACAAAAAGGAGCAGACTTTCTGGGGTCTGAAGGGATTTGTACTTGAAGATACTCCAGTCAGCAGTGGATCATGTTGAGCATTCTGCAGACAGAATTGTTTCAAGTCTGCAGCTGCCTGAGAAACCTATACATAAGAGAAGGGAAATACCAGTTGGTAAAGTTTAATGGTTTCCCCAAGTACTTTCAATAAGACTTGAGTTATAGTATGTTTTCTTTTCTCATTAGAAGCCATCATGTGATTCAGTACAAAGTACTATTATTACATTTATCTACACAGCACAGCAACATCTTGCTTAATAGGCTATTCAAGTGCATCTTGTTTTTTGATTTTTTTTTATCTTAAAGATGCTGTACCGAACGGTTATAGTTACATCTTTTTTTTCATCAAAAGCAGTACATGATAGTAGAGGTTAAACAAAAAATGTTAAATTCCAGTAAACTTGCTTCAAAGTAATATTGTGATGTTGCTACTGTGAATAACTAATGTAGAATTTAGAATTCTTAACACTGAAATAATCCAATTATACTCTTCTTCAAATTTATACAAACTCAAGCAGTCATTCACATAAACATCTATTATTTGTATACATTCTGGTTAGATTATGCAGGTTACAAGCAAGATAACCAGAAGACCATAGCAATGCCTTAAGATCCTACGTAAATAGCAATGCATACATATGTGAACATCACTGAATCACAGTTAGGCAAGTACAGTTTCTGAAAGACAGTCTTGATCACCCAGAAAGGGTCTTAAGATTTGCTAATTAACCTTTCAAGAATGTGACATGCTACTCAGGAAGCCGAGATCTGAGGATCAAGATTCAAAGCCAGCCTAGGCAAGCAAGGAGACTCTTATCTCCAATAAACCACCAGAAAACCGGAAGTAGTGATGTGGCTCGAGCTGTAGAGCTGAGGGGCCCAGAGTTCAAGCTCCACAAACAACCAAAAAATAGAAAGAGAAAAGAATGTAACAC
Organism: Dipodomys merriami; assembly: GCF_024711535.1. Classification (NCBI taxonomy): domain Eukaryota; kingdom Metazoa; phylum Chordata; class Mammalia; order Rodentia; family Heteromyidae; genus Dipodomys; species Dipodomys merriami. Next base: position 14,027,682 of record NW_027206290.1, read on the forward strand.
GGAGTAGACAGCTGTCACTGTTTACAGTTTTGTAAACAGATGATGGTACCTTAATACCAAAACAATGAATTCAGTGATTTGATGTTTACCATGAATGACTTAAAAATATACCAATGACATCAAATATCTTCATCATTTGCTTTAATATTAGCCATCCCTAAAAGAGAATCACCACATATTTACAAACCCCTGCCTACTATATGGACTTCTTACAAGAATATTTTCTATTAGTATTATTTTCCAGACTTAATAAAAGAATCTTGCTACCCTGAGATGAATGTAACTATATGTAACTCTTGAAACTATGTGTTTAGCTCATACAGCAGTCAATTTCCACAGGTTAGTTAACTGTGGAAGGTCCCTGTATTTCAATACTTTTTTTTTTTGGTTTGTTTTTGGGTCCGATCGTGGGGCCTGAACTCTGGGCCTGGGCACTATCCCTCAGCTCTTTAGCTCAAGGCTAGCGCTCTACCACCTGAGCCACAGCACCACTTCCGGCTTTTTTTTTCTTTTTGCTTATGTGGTGCTGAGGAATCGAACACAGGGCCTCAGGCATGCAAGGCAAGCGCTCTACCACTGAGCCACCTTCCCAGCCCTGTATTTCAATACTTGTACTCAGGAATTTTACAAAAACCTGGTCTCTAAAGACAGGGCCTAGTAGGAAATACTAGTTTTCATGATGTTGCAGTATTTTGTTCATTTACATTAACTGGCAATTTAAAAAATGCCTGTTAACTTTTTCCTTAAAATGTAAGCAATGCCCAAATGGAATCATTTTCCACAGACTTCTCAAATACCATTATGTGCCAGTTATCCTTTTAGGCACTAAGAATAAGGTAAAATGACTGCTGCTTAGTAGCTGGCAGTGCCTGCAAGAAGAGCAATTAGTTAAATAATGACTGACTAGGTGGCAACGTCAGAGAAAATGTCCGAGTTGACATTTTTAATGTTTTGGTACTGGTACTGCGGCCTGGGTGCTATTCCTGAGCTTTTTTTGCTCAAGGATGACACTCTACTACTTTATCGACAGCTCCATTTCCAGCTTTTTGCTGACTGTAGATAAGTCTCACAGACTTTCCTGACTACTGAATTTGAATTGCAACCCGCAGACCTCAGCCTCCTGAGTAGCTAGGATTACAGACATGAACCACCCAAACCGTTTGAGTTGACATTTTTGCTGGGATCACAATGACCAACATCTAGGGAAATAACTACCACTGAAAAACAGCAGGAAAACGGGACTCAAACAGGCTTAGCCACCATCCACAAGGTTGAATTTGTAACCTTGCACAGGTATTAATGACACTTTTCACTTAACTGCCCTGCCCATTTTTTTAAAAATCAGCAGTACTCAAACATAGTATAAACATAAGTGTGTAAGAGTGTGCTAATTTAAAAATACCTCAAAAAGCAGCTAGCACAAAGGCGTAAGTGAAATGGTACCTAACCATATCATAAGTGTGTGCAGACAAAACTCATTTAAAAACCCAAGTGGGATAGGATATCCTGTCCCTCTTACCTCAGCCCTAACATCAGGCAAATTCAGAGCTCGAAAGGTCAGGTCACTTATGATCATTTTAACCATCCCAACCAGAAGCCTAGAGAAGAGAGCTGGAGAAGAAAACAGTGTTTTCAAGGTGAAGGAAATCTAATGAGTCTTAGGCTTCAACTCATTTTCTTTGGCAACCCAGGAAAGCTAAATACCACCATAATTGTAATCACTGCTCTCATCATCATCCTAAACAGCCATTCTTTTTTTTCCTCTCCTAGCTTGCTTAAATCTACACTAGTGTCACTGTACGATAGAATAATGGTTAAGAAAAAGATTTCAAGTTGCACAGGTAAATCCAGCCAAGGCTGGACTTAGCCACTAGGATAAGGCAAGAATTTGTAGATTATAGAAATAGATTCCAAACCAAGACTGATAGGAATTTCCCTCTGGGGCACAATTAAGTTGGCTAGGTCCTACACACTACTAGTTAAGGAAGCTAAATCGGAGTTGTTACTCCACAAAACATTTCAAGAATTGAGACTAACCTGGGGAAGGTAAAATCAAAATCATCTTGGAGCATGGCTGCTTGTAGCAAAATTTGTGATTCACAGTTTCCTTTCACTTGTAACCTGACCTATTGCATCAGAAAGAAGCCAATCCTAAACAGACTTTGCAAGGTAAATCCAATCACTTGGAAAGGCGCTTGACTGAAGCTGTCATATCAATACCCACAAATGGCTTTCCCCCCAAAGTATCCCAAAGCAAGCGTAATCTTAACCAAACGCCAAAATGGGACCAAGATCGGCCAACCCCAATCACTTTCTCGAACGTGCGCGTCAGTAAATGGCCATCCTTGGGGTCAGTCGGAGCAAACAGTGCCCAGCTAAGTATGAAAGGCAGGCTTTGTTCTAGGCGCACGGGGCACTGGAAGGACCCCGCGGCTCCGGGACTTTCGCAAAAAGGTGCTTCTCGACGGAGTAAGTTATCCCAGAATCGCAAGTCGGTGTTCCGGGGCGACGGGAACGGAAGAATCGAGTCGTGGGAGAAGGTTCGGGAACGATCGGGTGACACGGAGAAACTCGTCGGTTCCGAATCGAAAGTTGGCGCTCACGCCGGGGGCAAGGACTTGGAAAGGTGCGGGCCGCGGGCGGGGCCGGAGGGGAAGGGCGTGACCCGCGCGCGGGCGGCGGGGCCGCGCCGGCCGAGCCCGGCCGAGGGAGGGGCGGCCCGGGCCAGGGGAGCGGGCCGCGGCTCAGCCCCGACGCCGGCCCGCCCAGGAAAGCCCGGAGGGGGGGGGGACGGAAGGGCGATGGCGCCCCCCGCCCCAGCCGCGGCGCCGTCCCGCGCGACAGTGATTCCAAAGCGGACGGCTCCGGGGCGGCGGCGGGCCTCGCGACGCGCGTCCTCCAGAAAAGCCAGGGCCGCCACGGGCCGCCGGACGGGTCCCGCCGTCCCCCCCAGCCCCCTCACCTTCACGCGGTTGAGCCCGGCCTCCATCCGGAGCTGCTGAACCACCTTCTTCATCGCGGCGACGCTGGAGGACCCAGACATGGCGCACGGGAGCCGAGGCTGACGCGTCGGAGCGAGGGGCGGCGGGCGGCGGAGCGGCGGGGCCAGACGAAGGGGCAGCGCGCGGCGGGGGCGGGGCTCCCAACTTTGTCTCTAAGTTTCCGGCCCGGTGTCTGGGACTCCACCCTGGGTGCGCATGCGCGCCGCTGCCGCCCCCGTCGGAGCTCGGGCCGGGGAAAGAGGAGGGTGAAGTGAAGGAGAGAGAGGGGCGGAGCTGTCGGTGGGGGCGGAGCCGTCGGTGAGCGCGGCGGCGGCAGAGGCAGTGGGCGTGTGCGGCCGCTCGCCGGTCCTCTCCGTCCTGGTGAGATGCTGGTTTGGGAGAGGTAAGGAAGGACCCTGGCGTCGTCCGCCCACCTCCGAGCGGGGCTTTGAAGGAAGACCTCGAAAGGAAATGAGATGCTCGAGGGAGTCGGGCTCCGGTGTCCGAGGGGTGGGGCGGCGGCGGGACGGCCGGCTGGACGGGGAGGACCCGGTCTGGTGAGTCACCCGCCCCCTGGAGGTTGGGACCAACCGGCGTCCTGCGGTGCGGGGCGCGGAGTGGAGGTAACGGCCCGGGGGGAGCGGGCCCGCGGGGCCGGCGAGGTCGCCTCGGGCCTCCCGGAGACGCCGTGCGGGAGTCGGTGTCGGCCGGCGGGGGCACCGCGTCCTGTGCGGGCGGAGCCCTCGCCGTACTTGTGTAAATGAAACCGTGTGTGTGTGTGTGTGTGTGTGTGTGTGTGTGTGTGTGTGTGTGTGTGTGTGTGTGTGTGTGTGTGTTTCGGGCACGTTGATTGGCGCGCTGGGGCGGTAGTGATTGTTTTGGAAGCCCGAAGCGGGTGTTGAGGCTCGGCAGGCTCTGGGATGTGATCCGGAGTGATGGAGGCCCAGCCAGTGTGTCTTTGACCCGCAGACACGCACCTTGAATCACAGTGCTGAAGTTTCCCGTGGCTGTTAGGTGAGTCCCGCCTCCCAATACCTTGGAGTTGTCCATGAGCTGCAATCATTTCATCGTAAATCATTTCAACAAACAAATGCATTATAAGAGGTTTGTGCAGTGGGGAAATCGCGCGATTTGCCCTGGATCCGCAAATCCCATTTACAGAACCGTTTCTATGAACTTACAAAAAAAAAAGGTGAACTTTAGTCATTCATCGGGTGGTTATAACGACTGGGATGAGAAAGCAGGGATTGAATTCTGGTCCTACTAATTCCTTGAATAGCCTTGAACACGCCCTTTAAAACTGTTAAACGTCTGCTTCCTCATTTCAAAATAAAATTTCAAAAACTTCCTGAAATTGTTTTTGAGATGAAATTCTGAGCGTAAAGAATATGAAAGAAAGCTCAATAAATATTTTTTTGTTTCCCCCGTAGTAATTTGAATTATTTCCTATCAGTGCTTTGACTATTTAAAATATGCTAAAACCTTGCTCATAATTTATATATTTGTAATTTTAAACACAAGTAGCTTTAGTAAAAGATTGTCTATTTTATAGTAGTTGTAGAATATACCCATAAACTCCTAAGGTGTTAACTGGGAATATCAAGGCTAGAAAGGAGTTAAAGGAATACATGGTCCAACCCTTCACCTCCCCTTTTGTGAGGAAAAGTATTGTTTTAAAGTTTTGTATTAGTTTTAAATAGTCTCAAAAATTGTTTTTATTTTTAAGTTTTATGGAATATATTGCTATCTTCAACACCAGATATTTTCATTTTTGTACCTGTGTGTCTTATAAAGGATGTGACTTGGGGTAAGAAAAAAAAGAAAATCTACAAAATGGGAGATAAATCTGCCAGTTATAAAATGAATAACAATAATCATACCCAAAATACACAAGAATCGCAGAACAACGGTCAATTGACAAATTGGACAGTCTTAGAAAAAGAAATACACATGGCTAATAAATACATGAAGAAATGCTAAATAAATAAAACAGAGCCCCTTTAATTTCAGTTGTGTCTGAAATGCTTAGTAACAAATGTAGTTCATGAATTACATATTTCCTAAATAAGCAAGTTTGGTTCTTTGACTTTCCACAATCTAAAACATTCCAAAGGTCTTATCAGAGTTCAGACCTTAAAGGAGTTAAAGACCTATAGACCATGCTATAAAGACAATTTGACACCAAGAGGATGTAAAATAATGGATAGCAAGAAAGAAATGTCATTATTTTTTGTCAGTTTAAATTTAAAATTTTCCTGAGATCTTCACCTTATTCAATTAGTACTCTGCTTTGTTAGTTCATAAGGTCTATGTTAGTATTTGAATTCAGAATGTATATGCCTTACTTTGTCATTTAACTAAAACCCAGATCTGTAGGGTAAAATTTAAAACAGAACTTCATGTTAATAACTCCTCTCTCAAATAGTGAAGTTATATTTTTTTCTTTTCGGGTCTGGTCGTGGGCCCGAACTCTGTGCCTGGGTGCTGTCCCTCAGCTCTTCAGCTCAAGGCTAGCGCTCTACCACTTGAGCCACAGCGCCACTTCCAGCTTTTTTTTTCTGCTTAAGTGGTGCTGAGGAATCGAACCCAAGGCCTCATGCATGCAAGGCAAGCACTCTACCACTGAGCCACCTTCCAAGCCCTTTTATAGTTGCTAAGGAAATTGAGGTTTGAAGAGAATGAATGACTTGCTTATGTCTATCACCTAGTTTTGGCAGAAGAGAAACTAAATTAATATTTACATCTCTTTTATTCTATTACATATACACTATGTTCTTTCCATGACACTGATCATATAACATAATAATAGTTTCCACATGTGAATGTAGAACTAGAAGGAAATCCAATTTGATGATACTGCAAAAAGTCAAGATATGCAACAATAGTATAGGTCATGTGACTTCATTGCATTTTTAGCTCAATAACCTATTTTTAGGCAATAAGCTAAATATCCTTACTAAATATCCTTACTCTAAAATATTATTCATTTACTGTATTAGTTCCCCAAAGGCCCATATACTAAAGACATGGTTATCATCCTATGATGTTATTTGAAGGTGGTAAAATCTGTAGTCAGGGGGCCTAGAAGAGTGACCTCAAAGAGGATATTATAAACCTAGTACTTTGTCTTTTACTTCCTACCTCCTCTGGCTTGCACTACTGTCAAGGAATACTGTGCTGCCACTGGCCCAACACAGCTGGCTAAGTAACTATAGATGGAAACCTTTGATATTGAACCAAAATAAATCTTATAAGTCGATTATCTCAGATTTCTTGTCATAATCAGAGAAAGCAGATTAACTCAGCTCAGTACTTATAACTCTTACAATCCCTTCCAAAAGGCTTCTCAAAAATTACATGAAGTGGTAAAAGTCAGTCACCAAACATGCTTCAAAAACTATATTCCTTCATAAGGAAATATGTTCTGTTTCAAGCAATAGAAGAATAAGATTAGGTTGGTTTTCTGTGTTCAAATGTATCCCTGAAGCTGATTTTCTTTCTTTCTTTTTGTTGATCACAGGGATTGATCTCAGGGCCTGTCCCAGAGCTCTTTTTGCTCAAGGCTAATGCTCTACCACTCTGAGCCCCAGCACTACTTCCTGAAGCTGATTTTCAGTCTTAAGCGTTTTCCATTTTTGGAATACAGACTTTGAGATACTCTTTTTTTAATTTAATTTTATTTTGTTGTAAAGGTAATGTATAGAGGAGTTACAGTTATATAAGTAAGTTAATGAGTACATTTCTTGTCGAAAATTGTAAGCTACCCTCCCCCCCCAGACATGCTTGTAACTAGGCATTCAAATACCTTTTAGGAAGCAGAGCATTATTGTAATGTGTGTTTGAGATTTCCTCAGGATATATTAAGACACTTTAGATGAAAGAGTGTCTCACAGCATAAAACAGGCTTTATGCAGAGCAAGATACTTCTGTCCCTTTAAAAACATAATTTTTTGTACTTAGGTGAACAGAAATTTGCTGAAAATATTCTCTTGATATTTTAGAATTATGAAAAACATTCTTAGTCAAAAGGTCTTGATGGCATATACCAAAAAATTCTAGTTCCTTTCTAACATAAATTCTAATTTTATACCTTTGTGTTATTCTCTATGAGACCCCGTTTTATCTAAAATTCCTTTTATATCCTGAGAAGATCCTAAGTCCAGCATGCCATTTTTGTCTACAATGAGACTTGTTTCAAGACAAATATGCCATTTTTGTTCACACTGGTATTTATATGAGAAATAGACTTATTTCTTCAATTGGTCTACAAGTCTTAAGACCCAAATATATGCAGGCTCTGCAGTGCCTGCAGGCATTTAAGGCAGTTCACCTAAAACCACCCTTTTCATGAATTAGAACTTTACTCATAGGTTAGCCATGACCTTGACAAAACAAATCTTTCAAGGCATAAGTAACCATTTATCTGATCAGACCTCTTTAATGATTTAAGAATCAGGATTATGAGCTAGGATGTAGCTCAGTGGCAAAGTGCTTCACAAGCAAATACAACTGTCTGGGTTCGATCCCCAGTTCCAAAAAAAAAAACAAACCAAATAGCTAAATCAGGATTATGTCAAGATCTACTCCTATCATCTGGTATCAAGTCGACTGTATTCTAATTTCTTTTTTCCCTATAATAAATAAATAAATAAAGACTATCCTTATCACTACTTTTCCATTCCCTGGCCAATCAAGCAATCGAAAATTTTAGAGCTGTAAAACATCAAGGTTGTTTTCTTGACAAAGCAATTGAATCAGTGACTTTTAGGGTACATAGGACTAGAAATCTGCTTTTCTGCTTCCCAAACCATATGATTAATATATATGAGATTCTACTATATTTGTAGGCTTAAATACAGACAATGTCAGGTTCCCAATTGAAATAATTATTTGGGATTTCAAAAGTTTATTAACCATCTCTTTGTATGCTCTATTATCAAATAAGGCAGGAACAAAATTAGCAGAATTTTTATTTCTAGGAAACAACATAATATCAAATATTCTTTTCTTTTCCTTTTGGTTGCTGGTACTAGGGCTTGAACTCAGGGCCTGGGTGATGTCCTTCAGCTTGTTTCCTCAGGCTAGTTGCCACATGAGCCACATCTCTACTTTGGCTTTTTGATGGTTAATTGGAGATGAATCTCACAGACTTTCCTACAGGGACTGGCTTTGAACCACAAAGCTCAGATCTCAGCTTTCTGAGTAGTTGGATTACAAGCATGAGCCGTTGGTGCTCAGCTCAAAATATTCTTAAATTTGATAGTTAGCTGTGCTACTGACCCTCAAACTCATCTTCACAAACCCATAGTTCATTATGATAAGCAAATGTGGCCTTGGAATCTGTGGTAGTTGATTTTTAGCATCAACTTAATTGGATTGAGAAGCATCTAGGAAATTAGATTAGGTACACCTATGGATATATCTGTGAGAATGTCTCCAGGGAACTTTAAGGGGGGTAGGGGAGCTCTTAATGTGGGTGGTCCCTTCCCACAGGCTGGTGATGTAGCTTACTGAATAGTGTAACTTATAACAGCACAGTCTACTAGAATATCAGCTATATACTCTTATAACTGAGTGTTATGGCCGCTATTGTTCCCCAGCATTACAAGGGTTATTAAATCACATATTTCTAGCCCTGGAAAAGTGAAAGTGAAGTCTGGTTTTGCTTTTATACTTATCATAAGTTGAGGATTACTTGTGGATTTATGTTCATTTTATTTCAATCACCAGCCTCCCCCAAGTTAATTCTTTTATTTCATTATTGTAAGATTCTATACATTCCAAAGTTTTTGTTCTGAGTCTTTTTAAAAATTTTATGTTTCTTTTCTTGAACAAATTACAGGTCAGAAATAAAGAGAATGCTATCTTAAGTAAAAAAAAAATCTATTACAACATTTGTTTAATACCACTTAAATGAAGAGAGAGAAAAAAACAACCAAAATTCCAATTGGTAATTATTCCATTCAGACACTGGAGACAATGTTACTCAATCCAAGTCGACCTTCCTCATCAGAGGTGAGAAAAAAATATTTTACTAGTTTTGAAAAGTTTTAATAAAGTGGTTTATTGTAACACTGTATGTATAGTGTTAGATGTTGGTCCCATCATTCTCTTCACCTTCTTTATCCTATCACCTGACTTACTACTTATATCTCTTGCACTCTTTCTTTGCTACTATATTTAGACTGCCAGTAAACTGATCTTTTCACTTAAAAAAAAAACTATCAACTGACTTTTCCATCTTGACTTAGGTTAAATCAATATTCCTTTGCTCTTATTCTCATTGCTTCATTGTACCCCTCTTTAAAACAGCAATCTTGGTTAATTCATTCTTCCTCCTATTCTGCTCTCCTGAGCAGCTGAATGTGGCTGGAGAAAAAGACATCAGCATAAGGACTTTCTTTAAATTCATCATTATCATTCTCAAGCAAAATCTTTGTTAGGCAGTCATATTAACTGTCACCTTTGCATATTCTTCCCCTTTCCAACACAAATATTTCATACCTTGTCACACTCCAAATACCTTTTCCCAATTCTGTCTTAAACTAGTTCCTATCAAGCTTTCATAGTTCATACAACTGCTGTTCTTAAACTCACCTCTTCATTACTCTGTTAGTTAATTCTTTCCCTAACTGTTCACCACAGTTGATACAGTCAACTTTTTTTCTTGATATAATTCTTTCACTTTGCAAATTGACTTGGATTTCTTTGTATATTCACTCTCAGTCTTTTTTTGCTGAATTGTTATCTTCCTAATTTCCCCTCCCTCTCTTTTATTGGTTATGGTGCCTGAACTCTGTGTCTGAGTGCTGTTCTTCATAAGGCAAGCGCTCTACCACTTGGGCCACAACACCACTTCTGGCTTCTTCTGCATAAGCAGGTGCTGAGGAATTGAAACCAGGGCCTCATGCATGCAAGACAAGCACTCTACCACTGAGCCACCTTCCCAGCCCTCATCTTCCTAATCACTTTATATTCAGGGTTCAGGTTTTTGCTTTTCTCTCTTTACTCATTCCTCAGGGATCTTCTAATAGATCCAGTCTAATAGATCTAAATACCAACTTTATGGTATTTCCACACTTTTATCCCAATCTCAGTCCTTTTTTCCAAACTCCAGATTCATATGTATATATCTATGTATGTATATATCTACATATATACATTTATATCTATATTTTGTCAACTGATATTTGACATCTCCATTTAGATGATCAATAAACTTCTCAAACTTAATATGAAATTGGGTTTTTCCCCTTTTCCAGAAAAGCTGTGGCTGTGATTTTTCCAGTTTCAGACAATGATAAATCTATCTTAAAGGTCAGATGCTTTAGAGTCAAGCTTGATTTTATTTTTTGTGAGTATGCTGGTCCTTAGGGCCTGGTCGCTGTCCCTGAGAACCTTTGTTCAAGGCTACTGCTCTACCACTTGAACCACAGCTCCACTTCCAACTTTTGTGGTGCTTAATTGGAGATAAGACTCTTACAGACTTTCTGCCTTAGGCTGATTTCAAACCTTGATCCTCGGGTCTCATCCTCCTGAATAGCTAGGATTATAGGCATGAACCACCAACACCTGGCTCATACTTGGATAATTTTTTGTATACTTGAGTCTTCTTATAAACTTCACTTCCAATACATTGATGTAGTTTTAGCATACAAAATAATGATTACTTCATATCATATCTACTATAGTCCACTGGTCTGAATCATTATCTCATACTTCAGTTATTCCAAAGCTTCATAGAAGTTTCTCTTTTCTGCTTTTTATAGTCTTTTCTTACAAGAGATATTTTGGTTCACATGTACGTATGTGAAAGCTATATAGACATATTCGTGTATGCATACATATACCTATGTACATTATTATGTATATCTATGTGCATAGAACACAAGACTAACTAAGGAACTCAAGAAGGGGAAGGCAAAAGGAAACAAGAAGATAGAAGACAAATAGTTGTGAGATATACACAACCATATATTAAAAACTGCAGAAAGACCCTCAATTAAAGCTATTGATCATTGGGAAGATGGGAGAGAAGGAATGTGACAGGTTTTGTTGTGGGCATGGATACTAGCAAGAGGGTGAAAAAGGATGAACTATCATTTAAATAGATGATCAGTATATGAAAATAAAACAAACCTGTTGAGATAGTTTTAGGAAGGAAGAGCAGATAAGAGAATAAAAAGGGGAGATCGATTGGATTACATTATATACATTCATGGAAATGTCCCAATGAACTCCCCTCTTGTATGATATATACTAATAAAAACATTTAAAAATTGTAATGATGTTAGAAAAATCCTTATTTTTAGAAGATGCATGTCAAAGTATTTAAGGTTATGTTATCATAATATGTGATTTACTTTGAATGTTCCACCAAGAAAGAGAAAGTAAACATGACAAATTGTCAACTTCTGAATTTAAACTGTAGATATTTGGGCATTCATAGTATTTTTATTTGCATACATAAATATAAAGATATATAGAAAGAGAATTTTCCAGATGAAACAGAAATGTAAGATTTTTGTCATACTTTTATTAAAACCCTGCACTTGCTTCCAGTCATACAAGATGAAAACTTTATTATGACCTGGAGGTCCTACCTAATTTGTGCTCCCTTTTTCTCCTTTTTCCTGGCTTTATCTCCTACTATTCTCTCCCTGATTTGTTCTGCTGGTCATACTGGCATGTATCCACATAAGGCTGTTCTTTATCTTTTCACGGACTCTTTCTCTCTAGTCCTCACTTAGCTTACTTTAATCTTTTAAGTCTTTACTCAGATTTTACCTCTTTTCTGAAACCAAGGCAACTATTCAATTTAAAATTGAAAACTTCTCCATCCCTCCTCCATCCTGTATCATCTCAATTTTTCTTATTTTTTTTTTTTTTAGGGAAGCTGCTAGTCCTGGGGTTTGAACTTATGGCCTGGGTCCTATCTCTGAGCTTTTCAGCTCAAGGCTAGTGCTGTAACACTTGAGCCACAGCTTTATTTACAGCTTTTTTATGGTTAGTTAAAGAGTCTTAATTGACTTTCCTGCCCCAGATTGGCTTTGAATTGTGATCCTCAGATCTCAGCCTCCTGTGTAGCTAGAATTAGAGGTGTGAGCTACTTATGCTCAACTTCTTACTCTGTTTGTAAACTTTTTTCAAGTGATTACCATGTTCACCACTTTCTAATATGCTATCTAACTTGTTAGTGTTTTTTATACTTACTGGTTTTTGTCTATAACCCTCATGAGGTCAGCAATAGTCTGAGGCAAATTGAGGTGCTTACTGTTGGTGTAAAATTAAAGTGGGCATCAAAAATTCAGCAAATAATCAAAATATTTTATGTAACACTTTGATGAATACATATATAACAGAAAATCCATATAATATCGATATTTTAAGTAGAAACAATTCAACAGTGCCTTGTTTAGCCATTTTGACACCTAAAAGAAAAATGTGTGTATCTGTGTATGTGCATTTATGTTTAATATAGTATATGTTTAATATAGTATACTCATGACTTTTTTCATTACCTTTTAATATATTGTACATTGTTTTGACAGAAATATTATTCATGAGTTTTTCTTCCATTAAAGTCAAGAATATAAGATTAAATTAGAGGTTGAATATTTAGTAAAATATTCAACCTTAAATTTGAAACTAAAATTTTCAGTATTTTCTTACTATCTTACTACTTTGAAATGAAACATTGAAAATACAAACTTTCAGAAACATGTGTACAATGTTTAGTTCAAGAAATATTTCCCTAAGTAATGTACTAATACACTTACATAAAGTCACATTTCTTTTTCTTTCTTCCTTTTGGAGGTACTGTGGTTTAAAATAGACCCTTTACTATTTGAGACATGCCTCAACCCTCAAATTTGTTAATATGATTTACTTAATAGTAAAGAACGAATCTTTTAAGTGTTGTTATTCAAAATGTAGCATATGGCAAGTATTCAATTTACTGGTTAATATTTTATCACCAAAGTACTGTACTTGGCATAAAACAAGCAAAACTAGCAGTTCAAGAACCAGCCTTATCTCATAAAATTACTAATTCTAATAATAGTGGGTCCTATTGAATCTTCTTAAGTTTTCTCAGATACTTAATGTTTCACGTACAGTATAATCATTTAATTCTTTCTAGTTTTAAGGACAGTGAATATCAGTCTTCCTCAAACTAACTAAAAGATGAGGTTTGATTTGCCATAATTATTTCTGTCATGACCACCTAAATAAATAGGAGTATACAGTTATTACAAAACATTAAATAAAAGTAGGTGTTTTTAAAAAAAAAAAAAAAGACAATATATGCTAGCAGACGTGCCCTAATACAACAATAAGTGCTTCCTGAAATTCTGGGGCACAAACAGTCTTCCCAAACAGTTTTGCAATTGCTGGGAGCCTGCATCACTCACAACTCTAGTGGAGAGACACTATACAAAGGGTAGGATTCCACAAGACCATGCAAATGGAATTAAGAATGTTGAGGGGGAGGGGGAAGAAGGTTGGTAAGAAGAAAACTGGTCTTTTCCGTGTAGTATTTCTACTAGAGGCTACAGAAAGAACACCACTAATCAGAGGTGTGGGATGATGTAGGATCCACACTTTATCTATGTCATGATTTCCAAGAGAACTGTACCCAAGTGCCAAAAACTAACAACAGATTTGGAGGGCTTCATTTTCTTTTTTTGTTTGTTTAAGGGGAGGCATATGACTCCTATTTAGTTCAATTGTGTTTAGTAAATTTAAATTTCTATTGGACATTTTATTTCATTGTAGGAATATTTTAACTAATGTTTTTTTCATTTAGTTGGTGGAACTTCATGTTTTTTATGTCCCTGAAGGATCATGGAACTATAACTTAAATACTGTTTCACTAGAGGTTATTAATGAATTTGTTTCTGCTGGATTTATAAGGTAAATTTATTTTGTGGCCATGTAATAAGATACCTAATGTTTGTTTTTTTCTGAAAAGAAGTATGTTATCTGGCAATTATAAATAAAAATTTTCAAAAATTATTAAAAGTATAAGTGAAAAATATTTTTCCATGTGATAGAGCCATACTTAATTTAATACATACTAGAAGTAAATAGCATTATGTAACAGTTAAGCCAAACATTGTGTAGGAACAGTTGTCACTTAGCTATATAATACCATCACCTAGAAAATAGTGGATAGCTTAGCTGTATATTACTAACTTTATACACTAAAGGATTTTAGAGACGTTAGCTGGACATAGTGGTGCACTCCCAGCACTAGGGAAACAGAGGCAGGAAGATCATGAGTTCAAGGCCAGCCTCAGCCACATAGTGAGGCTCCAACTGGGAAAAAAAAAAAAAGGAATTTAGAGAAAACTTTGTTATTAAAAACTTGTTTGAGAACTAAAACATATACATATGTGTGTTGTTTGTATTTATTCGTATGCATGTATTTTGATATTCACAGAAACACACAGAACTTCACATAGTCGACCATCTGTTATTTCTTTTACTAGAAATTCAATCCACTGAACTTAATATCAATCCATAAATAATGAGGTCAGGGTTTTGGAGAAAACAAATGAAGGTTTATTAATTTTGCCAGGCCAAAATGAGGACTGCTTGAGCTATAATCTCAGAATGAGGTATAGTCCTAAAAGGAGAAGATGTTTTAAAAAAAAAAAAAAAAGGCCTAGGAGCCTGGGCTTCCTGATATATGCACTGGGGCATGGCTTTGGGCCAGATAATAGCCTTCCCATGTGCTGGTGTTGATCTTCAGATTTGTATTCCTTGCTGTGCCAATTGTCTTTCACTACTGTCATCAGCAAGGTAAAGAGAGGAACACGGTAGCCCTGCCTGGATCTGTTCTTTCACGTGAGAGGTAGTGGGAGAGGGAATGGAAGAGATCAGAGAGCAACGAAGAAAAAGAGAAATGTCTTTTAAAGACTTGTATATTGAGTTAAAATATATTTGTTAGCATATTTTTGACTATTTGGTTGATTTCTGTATTACCATCCCTTGGAATAAAATTTAACGCATGATAGATGCTTGATAAATGTTTGTTGTTTCAACATTGGTTCAATGAACAAATTCTCTCATATTTTCCGGAAGATCCTAGACAAACAAGAGCCTAGAAAAAAAATCAGAAATGATGGCTCTACCTTTTAGACACTGAGGAATGTTCCTAGTGAGCAAAAGGATGCCTTACAGCTTTTGATCATTAAAGATATTCTTAGGACTAGCTTCTGCTAAATATCCATAATAAATGTCTATGGCTAACTCATTATTTTTGTATGTTTTTTATTGTAAAAATTCTGTACAGAGTGGTTAATGGTTTCTCTTATTTGCAATAACTAGTACATGTGTACAACAAGAGAGCAGGTTAAAAGCTATGTACATATGACCATTTAAGATGATGTTAAGGGAAATGAACCCCAAGATAGGGACACAAATATTTTTTTCTTTCTTGCTATAGTTTCTAACATATTTATAATGTACCCTGTAATTTTTTTGTTTCTTTGTATGTTCCTCCCCCACGGTATAACCCCTGCTTTCAATGTATTTGATGTCGGTGCCCTGCATCTTGTATATACACTTCTGTAATTCAGGGAGGGCTAACTCATTATTGAATACTGCTATAACAAAGCAGTACTCATATGCTATGAACAGCATATAAATTCCATGACAAAATTTTGTTCTAATTGAAAAACTTGGAGGTAATTTAGCAAAGAAATCATTTTTTCTTTTCAGTATAAAAAGGTCTTTCATAAGCAGTATGCATTTGTATAATTTTTGTGGAACTGGGGTTTGAATATAAAGCCTTCCATTTGTTGGGCAAGTGCTCTGTCACTTGAGGCATGCCTCTAGCTTATTTGTGTCACCTGAGTAGACTTTTAAATCACTTATTTGAAAAGTAGTTACTGCAGATCTAGGTGTCAAGTTCTGTATAAACATATTACATTAAGATACATCTGACACATAGCCAATTAAAATTATTGAATAATTAATACATGAAAATCGATTTACTTTTATATTGATGCATTTCATGATATTTCAGAGTATCTCCTCAACTTACCTTACAAGCTTTAAGGGAGCACCTTGGTGATTTTCTTGGTGAAGATGCTGTTGCAGAAAAATTTTTATTTCTGAAATGCATTGGAAACAATTTAGCTGTGGTAAGTTTTCCTTCTACTTAAAGGAAAGCATGCCTTATCAAATTGTGTCTCTTAAATGCTTATTAACTCAGTTCCTTAACACATGAGATGTGAAATCATAATGGAATGCAAATATCACTAAACATATAGATTATAAAAGATGAAGTTCATTAATATATTATTAGGCATTGAAATGATGGGATTGAGAATAAAAGGAAACATTTAAAATATGATTCTTTAATGTGATTCTATAGGAAATGTATTTTAAATTAATGTTTAAGCACTACTGGAAAATTTGTGCCTCCTAGGCAGGTGCTGTACTATTTGATTCATACTTTCAGCCCGTTTTGCTTTAGCTATTTTTCCAGATAGCGTTTCATATTTTTGTAGAGGCCAATCTCATACAACAGTTTTCCTACCTATGCCACCTGCATAGCTAGCATTACAAATGCTGACTTATTGGTTGAGAATGGAGTATAATTATTTTGCCCAACTGGCCTTGAGCTGTGATTATACTAATCTCCTGAGTAGCTGCGAATACAGAAATGTACCACAACTCTTCGCCCTAGAATTTTTAACTTGAAAGAGTAGTTTTTAAAAATACTTTATATGAATCCTTGTGTTCTAGAGAAAATGGTCTTATTTGCTTGGGCAACAGCTGGCTTTATTTATTTGTAGTTTTCTATAAAATTTGCTTAAGTTGAGAATATTCTTAGTGGAAATTTCCAATCTAACAAGCCACTATATCTCCGAGTCTCTGTGTTCTGTCATATTATATTTCTAATGAAATGAACTCTAGTGGAAACAAGACAGTTTGTTGTTTTCTTTTCTTTTTGTCTTTGTCCATTTACCTGCCCTTGGGAGGGTCATTTGCACTGTTATTATAGGCCAGGGAAAGTTAGAGAGCCCTATCTCAAATACAAAAGGAAACAAAATTTAAATGAAAAAATTATAAATAATAAATGAACTCTTAAGGTTTGATAAATAGGACATAAAGCACACAAATGGTCTCTGGAGTTAGATCAGTCAGATTCTTTGCTTCTGAGTCACCATTTGGGAAATCCCTAGTATAGCATCTTGGACAAGTTATTTAACTTTTCTTTGCTGCTTGTCCTCACCTATAAACAATAGATAATATTAGTGCCTATCACAAGAAATTCTAAGATTTAACTCAGCTAATATATGTAATATATATAGAATAGTGCCAAACACATGGTAACTTTCTTAAAAACAATTATCATAAAATAGAATTTCTATGTTTGCTACAGTAGATAGGATATAGGATTATATTCAGCACTCTGTAGAATCTAGCCATGGTTCTAGCTTTTAATTTGATGTGTATGACACATAGGTTAGATAGATAGATAGATAGATAGATAGATAGATAGATAGATAGATAGATAATGTGCCTTCTCTAGAGAAAAAACAAAGTAAAAATGAGTAGTAAATGTTAAAAAAACTTTTAATTTTTCTTATTTATTTCTAGGTGACGGAAAAGCAAGAATCAGAACTGAAACTGAAATCATTTGCT
This sequence comes from Dipodomys merriami, assembly GCF_024711535.1. Lineage (NCBI taxonomy): Eukaryota > Metazoa > Chordata > Mammalia > Rodentia > Heteromyidae > Dipodomys > Dipodomys merriami. The sequence goes on from NW_027206290.1 coordinate 14,045,324, forward strand.
TCTCCATACGTATGACATATTAAATTTATGCTGATTTTAAGTTTTACTCTAGTTTTTAATTGTTGTAATTGTTTTCTTGTAATTTCTGGTGTGTTTTAGGCTCTTCAACCAGAATTATATTTGCTTCCTGTAATGGACCACTTAGGAAATGTTTATTCAGAGCCATCAACAATTACTTTAGAGGAGCAACAGATTAATAATGATATTGCTGAGGTTGATGAAACAATCCACCAACCAGTTAATGTAATTTTGTCAATGGATGAACCTAGAAGAGATCCCAGTTTCTTCGTAAACACTTTAAAAGACCTTAATGATTATCCAGAAGAAGGTGATTTCAATTAAAATTGTAAAGACAATGATGTTTTAGCAGTCAATCAATGAGCAAATTCTGTGGGCAAACCTAGCTTTACAATTTTCAGGAAGATAAAATAAAAGCTACAATTTAGGTTTTACAACTAGGAAATTTCAAACAAATTGCCATGTGGAAGAGAAAAACAACCTAACTAGAGAACTATGTTAAAATGAAAATAAAATCATAATAGTGACAGCACTTAAATTTACCACTTTTTATGGGAAGATAATTTCAAATAAAAGACTAAAAGAGAAATGAAGTACCCCATAAAACTATAGTGCTTGCTATTCAAGTACCAAAAAATTGGATTCAAAAAAAAGTATCAAGCCACAGCAAAATCGAATTTCATTTTGAGAAAGTATATATTTTGAAGAATTACAGAATTTTAATTTGATTGCACCTATGAATTTACTAATTATTTAAATGTTAAAAAGTGGCAAGTAGTTGGGTGCTAGTAGCTCATGCCTGTAATCGTAGCTACTTAGAAAGTGTAGATTTGAGGATCATGGTTCAAAGCCAGCCCAGACAGGAAAGTCTTCAAAACTATCTCCAATATAAATAAATAAATAAATAAGTAAATAAATAAAAAGTGGAACTGTGGCTCAAGTTGTAGAGTGCTAATCTTGAGCAGAAAACCTCCGGGATAGTGCCCAGGCCTTGAGTTCAAGCCCCAAGAAAAAAAAGTGTCTAGTAGCTAAAATGCTTCTATTAAAAGTAAACTTATAAAATATAAACAAAGCAGACTATAAGTATTAATAGAAAACAATTGAACATTTATAGCTTAGTACATAAATTGTGAGGGAAAATCAGGTATACTACATATATATAAATGAAATATTCCCACAAAATAACTTCTGTTACAATTACTAAATGTATTAGTTCCTATCTAATTGTATTCCTTTTCACTTAAATGTATGCTTTACCTGATCATGTCCCATACCTTATACTTTCTTTAATCTTAAGCACATTAGTACTTTGTCTATAATTGGCACTAGTGAAATGGTCAGTGAGATTCTTTTAACTTTTTATCTGAATTTCTCTCCTTTCCATTCATGGTAATTATTTAAAGTATAAAGGAGTGCTGAAGGCATAGCCCAACTGGTAAAGCACTTTCCTAGCAAGCATGAAATCCCAAGGTTCAATCCTCAGTACTGCAAAGAACATTTTTTAAACTAGGAATGACATATAAATGTCAAAATATACCTAAAAATCTGCTAAGTTTTACATTGTTTCTGGTTGGAGTTGGGTAGGGAAAGTAATATTTTAGTGTTTGTTTTAAATAGCTGGTATATCCAGTTTTGTTCATTTTACATTGAATGGATTATTTGCCAATGTAAAAAGAGAAATAAATATAGCAGTCAAACTAAAATTAGGTTAATATGGATTTTAACTTGTAATATATTTTGACGATCTTTATAGAATGACTTTCCAAATGTTAACTTGACTCAGTTTTTTTCTGAATGATTCCTACAGGGGAAATCTACATTAACACTATGGATCTTTTAAAGTGTATTGATCATGTGGAGCATTAGTTTGGTGTTTTAATGATGTAAAGTTTTCCTATATGAAAAATACTGCTAAAATGAAAGGAGATTTTATAAATGAAAATGTATGTGAAATAACAAAGGATAATTTACATTGTTTACGTTTCCTTAGACAGCTGTGTTTCAGAAGATGCTGTTGGAAAAACATCTCTGAAGACAGTTTCCCAATGTAGGCCTACATAAATCTACATAAAATTGATTTATTTTGCACATAAACAAAAAAATCCTGTAAGTGTGTGGTGATGGTGGTGGTGATTGTGTGTGTGTGTGTGTGTGTGTGTGTGTGTGTGTGTGTGTGTGTGTGTGTGTGTGTGTGTGTGTGTGTGTGTGTGTGTGTTTGTGTTCTCTCTTAGTATGGCTTAATTCAGTGTTTCCCAAACTAAATTCACTTAAGAATTTTCTGTTCATATAAACTAATATCTCATAAAATCTACTTTGGAAATTGTTGCTTTATATCTGTATAGTAAATGTCATAAGGATTCTGTCACATAGGACAAGATTATAATGTATAAGAATAAAAATAAATTTTATTTTGATATTTTCTTAACATTCTGAATTTTGTGTGCTGTTCATGAACATCAGCCTCAGCTGAGGAAAAAGTCACTGTAAAAGAAAATCAGACTGCAAAAAATCATATTGGAAATTTTGAAGTACCAGGCTCTTTGGAAGAGTCAAGTGATTACTGTAGCAACGAACAAAGGTGATTAACATAGATGCTGTTTTTATATAACATCATTTAGACCATAAGTAAAATGTGATATCCAGCGTTAATATATTAGAAAGACATTCTCGGGGAGAGGAGTTAAACTTAGAGTCTTGCACTTGGGTAAGCAAGCACTCTACCACTTATGCCAGTTTGTTTTTCAGGTAAGATTTCACCCATTTGTCCTGATTGGTCTCCAACTGAGAAATTTGTGTCTCCCCTGCAGTTACACTAGCATACCATCCAGTCTAGTCCTAGAAAGATTTCTAATTAGAACAAGAGCATGAGTGGTATTAGTGATACCGTTAATTAAAATTACCTTGATTATACTAACATTTTTCTAATATAATAAGGGATAGTTTATTACTTAAATATTTTCTGTTGATCTTTTTTCATCAAGGATATTTGATGACAGTGAAAGGTTCTTGTTAGAACTAATTCATATACCTCTTTAATTTTTGGCTATACATTAATCAATATGTTTTGAGTATTTCATTGGTATCATTAATTCAAAATGATAATATTTGTATATTTGCTTACAGTTGTTGGAAATTAGGACAAGATTTTTATTTAAAAAATTATTTATAGACTGGGTGTGTTGGCTCATGCTTGTTAATCCCAGCTACATGGAAGGCAGAGATCAGGCAGATCACAGTTGGAGACTACCCTGAGCAAACAGCTAGTGAAACATCTAGTGGTGGCACACATCTGTGATCCCAGCTACTGGGAGACATCAATAGGAGGACCATAGTCTCAAACCTTCAAAAATGTGAGAACCTACCTGAAAAGTAATGATTCAAATCGTAGAGCATGTACCAAGCAATCTAACCCCAATGCCACAAAAAAAAATTAAGGGAAATTATAAATTTTTAATCATTTATATTTGTCACAAATAGTAAACTATAATTAGAATTAATTGTAATATGATTTTATTACTCATAATAATTGTGATTCATACTGATCACTAATGAACTTAAAAGGAAATGTGATAATGGCCTCAGGCTGATTTTTTTAAGAGTCAGGGTCATTATGTTACTTAAACTCATCCTTAATTCTTGTCTCAAGTGATCCTCCTGCCTCAGCTTCCTGAGTAGTACAGGTATCTGATACCCCACTGGGTTTTTAGGCTGACTTTAAACATTTTTAATGTTATACTTGTGTTTGTAGAACATCAAAGAAAAGATCTAAAGTGTTCACAAATGAATATAAAAGCTAATATTAAAATCAGGTTTTATTGTGACTTTTTAATCTGTCATTTTCTTTAAAGTCAGTTACTTTGGAAAAACGAAGATGATATAACTATGGATAGCCAACAGATCAATCAGGTATGATATTAAAATTTTTAAGTGCACTGTTGAGACATAATACTTTTTCAGAAATTGAAGTTTTCTAGTTATGATACCAAAAGCATGTTGTTCTAATACCAATATTATCTCAATAGTGTCTGATTTTTGTTTTGCTTTTGTGACTGAACAAACAATATGCCAAAATGAGAGTGAGGAAAATGTTACCTATAGTAACTATCGGGATTATATGTTCAAATGCTACTACTAATTTTAGAGGTGCACTATTCTTAACTGGAAGCTGTAGCAGCTAATTTTTAATTTAACACATTAATACTGCCACTTAACTCAGGTCTTTAGGACATATTTCTCTAGTTTGTTGAGAGGAAGTAGTATACTAGTGCTTGAATTGTTTGTTGTCAGTCACTAGTTACTAATGGTGTGATCTTGGACATATTATCTAACTTGAATAACAGTAGTTAGAAGAGTTAATGACTATTATTCAAACTACCTATTTATTCTCAAGAACGTGTGGAGAGAGAATTTTGCAAATATTTGTGAGAAGAATTTAAGACATCCTTAAGATACTAACAATACTAGTTTTAAGAATAGCCAACAATGAACAAGTTAGATAGGAAGTATTAAACCTAGGATTAGATCTTAAGCAGTCTAGACTAGCTTCATAGTTCATGCTCTTAACCATTACAATTTCTCATTATTATTTAATAATATTTAATATTATTATAATGATAAATATATTATAATGCTTAATATATTAAATATATTAGTATTTATTGGTTGGGTAGGAGGCCCTGTTTCCAACTTCTAGTACTGCAAAATAATATACCAGTAACAGCATAACAATGATAGAACATTTATTGACCTGAGCACTACATTGTCTTATATGTATTGTTAAATTCAATAACTCTTTGATAAGATACCTTTTCCATCAGACAAGGAGACTAAAATACAGAACATTAACTTAAATTTTTTACACTTATTTGTCAAAACTCCAGCACTAGTTAACAGATAACTAACTTCAAATGAGTGTCCAGCTTTGCCCAAAAGTATTATATTACATTTTCCTGGAGCTATTACATCTCTTTTAGACAATTCTGTCATATTTTCTCCTCAGACCAAAACCTTCCTCATAGAATCTCAGTGGTAATTTCTCTTTGTGAAAATAGAAGCAATTTGAAGAGAACCATCACATCTCAGAGTGAAGTTCAGGGTGGTGCTCATTTTTGTTCTCAAATATCCATTGTACCCACACTATAAAGACTTTATTTTTTTTTGAAGAATTATTCAAAAATCAACTGTCTTGGGCAGTTTTTGGCCTGTTTTCCTCTTCAGTGACCATTTTATATCCTTAATCCAGTACATTTTCATTACTCGGACTTTATAGTACTTCTTGCTATCAAATAGTATAAGGCTTCCAAATGAAGTCAGCAAGTCAGTCTGTTGATGGGCCTCCAAGATAACAACTATATAAGAAGAAAAGTCATTTCAAGAAGCCATGCCTAAAACCTGGGCTTTTAATATTTCTGTTGCTTCTAATTTCCTTCATTCCTTCTCACTTAAACCTACACAGAACAGATTCAGGTTGCTTTACTCAGTCATTGTAGTGCAGTCCTGTAAGTCCATCTACTTGATAGGATTGAAGTTTTGAGTACAGCTCAGCCAAAAGTTAATGAAACCCTATTACAAAAAAACAATTGGGCATGGTGGTACAAATCTGTAACATCAGGTAGATAGAAGGAGGATTGTGGTCTGGAGTCAGTCCTGGACAAAAGTTAAGACCCTATCTTAAAAATAAAATTGAATAAAAGCAAAACTGGCTGGAGATGAAGCTCAAGTAGTAGAGTGTTTGCCTAGCAAGAACAAACCCTAGTACCAACCCTCCTCCCCCCAAAAGTGAGATGTGGGCAACAAAGTCCCAAAATGGAGAAAAATATTTATTACAACAGAACTGAAACACTTTGCTATTTACAGAAATATTATTGGGAATAAATTCAGACCAGCGATGATAATAGATATACCTGTTGAAGATTCTCGATTTAGTGTACTAGCTTCAGCAGCTGTGATAGGTGAAACAGTTTGCTCAATTAATAAGAACCAGCAAGATATAAGACTTCTGCTAACTAAATTTAAAATGCCAGAAAGCTCTTGGTAAAAAGGAGAGCAAGAAATCCAACTATTTCAAGAGATAAAAATGGCAAGTGAAGATTTATCACATACCATTCACTCCTTTAACCACTGAGGAATATATTGGATTGAAACCAGAAAATAAGAGCCCCTAAATAATGTCTCCCAGTAGCTGGGATCACATGTGTGTGCCACCACTAGATGTTTCACTAGGTGTTTGCTCAGGGTAGTCTCCAACTGTGATCTGCCTGATATCTGCCTTCCATGCAGCTGGGATTAACAAGCATGAGCCAGCACACCCAGCCTGTAAGTAATTTTTTTTAAACAAAAATCTTGTCTTAGTTTCACACAACTGTAAGCAAATATACAAATATTATAATTTTGAATTAATAATACCAATGAAATACTTAAAACAATGTCTCTTATGCAGCCTAGAATGTAGACAGGAATGTATTCCCTGAATTCCTTATGATAAAGGATCTAAGTGGCAGAATTTGTAGCAGTTTATTATATAATTAAAAGCTATCTCAAGATATCATAAGGATGTTTGATTATGAAGTCCTTGAGAATAGTTCATTGCCAAGATATACGTAAGATTAAGAGCTCACAGAATTCTGTTCCTTAGACTGAAATGGTTAAGCACACCAGTAAGTTCTTGGTGTGAGTCACCAAAAGTTAATATTTATTTTAGCAAATAGAGATCTATGTTGAATAACTCATGTAATTTGTTTGGAGGGAGGAGTCTGGATTTTTCCTTTTTATATATCAACATACTCTGCTTTTTTTTATTTGTATTTATTTGATAAAATCCTCATGTTCTTTTAAGTATGTCTCCTATGTACAGCCTAGAATTAGATTTTCCTCTGTCAACCTTCAAAAAGCCTTTTTACTTAGTAAATGTGTAATATCTATGTGCATTATTAATAGACTTTGTACATTTGACCTCAGATTTGTCATTTTTAATGTGACAGGTAGTGTGAGTCTAATACCATGTAATTTGTTTTTTCACTTGGTCCTAGTTTTCAGGAAGGTTTGAGGCTTTGTTCTATCTAATATTTACTTTGTTGGGTTTTTTTTTGTTTTTTGTTTTTGTTTTTTTGGGTCCAGTCATGGGGCCTGAACTCTGGGCCTGGGCACTGTCCCTCAGCTCTTCAGCTCAAGGCTAGCACTCTACCACTTGAGCCACAGCACCACTTCCGGCTTTTTTCTTTTTGTTTATGTGGTGCTGAGGAATCTAACCCAGGGCCTCATGCATGCAAGACAAGCGCTCTACCACTGAGCCACCTTCCCAGCCCTAATATTTACTTTTATAATAATAAAATTATGCTATTCGTCTTGACCCTTATTTTTTCTTTTTAAAAAATGTGTTCTTTGCTCTTTCCCAGCTCTCTCTCTTTCCCAGCTATCTCTTTCCCAGTTCTCTCTTCTCTTTCCCACCTCTCTTTCCCACCTCTCTTTTCCAGCTCTCTTTCCCACCTCTCTCTTTTCCACCACTCTTTCCCACCTCTCTATTTCCCAGCTCTCTTTCCCAGCTCTTTCCCAGGTTTAAAATTTTTTTTTAAATGTGTTCTTTTTAAATTTATTCCCTTTAGATTTGTTCCCTTCAAAATAGAACTCTGTTATTTTCAGAGTGATCTAAATTCATTTTTTAATTTACCTTTCTTATCCTTCCCTTTTATTTATTTCTAGTTGTGTTATTTCTGCTTTAAAAATACATCATTCCTGTGCTGTTCTTATATCCTATCCTCTTAACCTTTGTTTTGATCTCAGATCTCTAAATATATTTGACATGGAACTGCCATTTTCTTTTACAGAAGATGTGTTAATCATCTTTGGCTGGAGCATAGCTTCTAGTAGGGAAAGCTTCTGATTCTACTATTCCCTTTGTTCTTTGTATGCTTTAAACCTTTTCTAGAACAAAGAAGAGCAAATAAGCCTCTAGTCTGCTTAGTAAGTTACCCTAAAATGATTTTTACATTTAACAAAATACCTAAAAAAGCTGGGCACTGGTGCTCGTGCTTATAATCCTAGCTACTTGGTTTGCTCAGATCTAAGAATTGAAGTTTGAAGTGGCCTATGCAGAAAAATCAGTGAGACTCTAATCTACAGTTAACCAGCAAAAAGCTAGAAGTGAAGCTGTGACTCAAGTGGTAGAGTGCCAGTCTTGAGTGGAAAAAAACAAAAGCAAGAGTAAGAGACCCTGCCTGAGTTCAAGCCCCAGTAGTGGTGCACACAAAAATTCTTCAGAAGTGTGAGGCCAACTTTATTTTCTTTTCATTGTAAACTAGAATATCAAAAGATTCCTTTAATGTGTAACAGTTTTTTCAGACTCTGTATCAGTTGAGAATTCTAGATCAGGTTTTTTTTTTCTTCTAGGAACACACAGGACACTATTTTTTTCAGTGTGAAACACTGTTGGAAAATATTTTTCATAATTGTAATTTTAATGAGTACATCTATTTTGTTTTCCTCTTCCAGAGGTCACTGTTAGTGTTATCTTAGACCCTCTTCGCCTTTATATCACTTTCTTTCTGATCTATGTTTTTACTTTGTTTTATTTTCTTTTTATTTATATTCCTTATTATTCTTGATATAAATTTGATCATAGTTGTTTCCTCTTAAGACAACTGCTAATTTTTTTCTTTCTAAGATAGTTTTTTTTCTCTCATTTTTTCTTCCCTTCTCTCTTCCTTCCTCTTCCTCCCTTTTGCTCTATCCTCTTCTACCTTGTCTACTTTTTGGTGGTAACAGGTATTAAACTCAGGGTCTGGAACTTACTAGGCAGGCACTCTGACACTTGAGCTATGCCTATAGTCCAATTTCTTTCTTGATTTTGGCCAACTTCCATTTCACATTTTCCTGCTCTTTTTCCATTTTTATTCTAAGTTTTAATTTTTTTTTGGGGGGGGGGTCCGGTCGTGGGGCCTGAACTCTGCGCCTGGGCGCTGTCCCTCAGCTCTTCAGCTCAAGGCTAGCGCTCTACCGCTTGAGCCACAGCGCCACTTCTGGCTTTTTTGTTTTTGCTTAGGTGGTGCTGAGGAATCGAACCCAGGGCCTCATGCATGCAAGGCAAGTGCTCTACCACTGAGCCACCTTCCCAGCCCTGTTTTAAAATTTTTGTTTTGCAAAGTTCATAGGTATCTGCAAGTGCTTGCTTAATTATAGTTAATCTGTGTTTGGAATATTAGCACATTTTTCTCTGCTTCCAAGCTGTTTTTTCTTTAAAATTATTTTAGACTTAGTTTTGAGGTTTTCCTCAAAATTGAATGGTAAATTACTTTGTAGATACTGTTAATGTTTATTTTTGCTGAGATTTTTTTGTATCAGTAATAACAAGTGACACCAATTGCATATATATATGCATATACATATATATATGTTTTTATTGTAAAAATACTGTACAGAAGGGTTACAGTTACATGAGTAAGGTAAATGAGTACATTTCCTATCGAGCATTGTTACCTCCTCCTTTATTTTTCCCCTACCATCCCTTTCTTCCCCATCTCCCCAACTCCTCCTCCCCCCCACCCAAGTTGTAAAGTTCAAGACGAAGTTTCTTAAATATATTTCTTGTTGTTATTGTTGTTGTTGTTGTTATTGTTATTGGTCATGGGGCTTGAACTCCAGGCCACTGTCCCTCATCTCTTCAGCTCAAGGCGAATGCTCTTCCACTTGAGCAACAACGCCACTTCTGGTTTTCTGGTAGTTTATTGGAGATAAGAGTCTAATGGACTTTCCTTCCTGGAGCTGGCTTTGAACCGTGATACTCAGCTCTCAGCCTCTTAGTAGCTAGGATTACAGGCATGAACCACTGGCACCAGCCAAATATATTTCTTAAAGCAACAACACCCTTTTCTGTTGCTATAGTGACTTCCCACTCACTCTTTTATCAGTAATGAGACATTAAGGGGTAGGGGAAGAGATCTAGATTTGAAGAGATTCCTTTCTACTAATTTAAGGTACAGCTCTTACGTTGGCCACTTTCTTCTTTCTTTTTTCCATACTATCCCCCCAAGAGATAGTTCCCCTCCAAAATATTTTCTTCTCTCTCAGACACTGTTTTCCCATGATTACTGTCTCTGCCCCTAACCTACATTTTTCAAGCCCTCCCTTAGAAAGTGCGGTAATGTACTTTGCTGTCTATCCTTCACCACAATTGGGCCCATTCCTTCCTCACTGAATGGTGGTTCACGTTTCCTGTTTTCTATGTGTAGTTATGATACCTACTCCATATCTATCTGCTCCAAGGTAAATTCCTGATTATGCTCTGGTTAAGGGTTATATTTCTTTCTTACATGTAAATTGAATAGGTTCTGTGTCCTGCCTAATCTATAATCATAAGCTCTGTGTGATTTATCTTCCCTCCTTGGGTGGTATGTGGAGAGTTTTTTTCTAATTGAGGTAGAGTCCATCGCCTTGTGGAAACATGATTCTATAATAAAATAAAATAGTCTGGAAAAAGAATACTAAAGATCAAAGTAAGAAGTTGATGAATTAAAAGTAGAAACTAATGAGTTTATAGAAGTAAAAACAGCAGAGTTGAAAACAAGATCTATAAAATAGTAGTGAGAAAAACATCAACATGATAAGGTTTGAGGTAGTTTGTTAAAAGGTAGAAAATAAAAATTTTAAAAATATAAAGGTAATACAAACACAAACATGACAATAAGCATATAAGAATAAAATGTAAGACTGGAGGGGTGGCTCAAGTGGTGGAATGCCAGCAGAGCAAGCAAGCTCAAGTGATTACACAGCCCTGGGTTCAACCCATGTCACCAAACATAAATACATGAATAAATTAATACATAATACATAAATATACACATAAATAAAATGAAAACCTATGCTAAAACATGGAAAATATGGTGACTAATTATTAAATTTGACTCTGGATGAAAAAAAATAAAGCAGTATTAGAAAACTAAAAGTGATCCTATTAAGCCCATTCCAGCCAAGCATAAACTGAGGCCCTACCTTGAAAATAAACCAAAGTGGGACTAGTTTCATGGCACAGTAGTAGACAACCTATCTTACAAGAACAAGGCCCTAAATTCAACCCCCAGTACTAACCAAAAAGAAAGAAAAAGAATGTGTTCTTTATTAAAATTTTTAGTATGTAATATTTATAATTAATCATAAAATAGACAGGAGTATGAGGGAGAATCTGTAGCTATAAATACAAAATCAAAATCTATCAGTATGTAAATAAACACATTGCTGGTGTCCACTGACAAATAGTTTCAGACAAATGCAAAAAAATGTGTTGCCCTACCAGATCCAATTGATTTTCATGTTTTCTTACAGCTAGATGAAAAAGAGCACAACATCCTACCAGATCTCATTGACTTTCCTTCATTTCCTTTTCAACCTGTTCTTTCGTCAGGAATAACTGATAGTTCTTTATTACAAATGGAGAGTAAGTATTGTGACACTGGAAAATGGTTCTGTGGGATAAATGTGTTAATAAGGAGTTATTTAATGATCACACAGAGTTCCTAGTTCAGGAAAAGAAAAACATTCTGGAAAAAGTGGTAGTGCTGATTGTATAATATGTATATGCTTAATGTCACTGAACTATACTCTTAAATTAGGTGGCAGTGGCTCACACCGGTAATCTCAGCTACTACAAGGAACTGAGATTTGAGGATCTTGGTTCAAAGTTAGCCTGGACAGGAAAGTCTGTGAGACTCTGTGTCCAATTAACCACCAAAAAAGCTGGAAGTGGAGCTATGGCTCAAGTGGTAGAGCAGTAGTCTTGAACACAAAGGCTCAGGGACAGCACTTACACCCTAAGTTCAAGCCTCAGGGCTAGTATGGAAAAAGAAGATTAAAATATATAATTATTACAAAATTATATAATTATTAAAATATATATTTATCTATTTCATATATTTAGTTACTAATACTATTTTGTTCTAAAATATACATTCTCAGTGTAAGATGTTAGTTTAATAATTTTTCCCAACACATTTACCAAAACAGATAAGCATAAATTAATATTGTTTCTACATATATATGTAAATTCAAGAGATGCTATATTTTATTAATTCAGTATTAGAAACCAAAACATTCTCCATAATATTAAGAGCATAAAAAAGAAGGTTTTTGGTAAAAATTATTCTTGTTTTGTATATACTTTTAAGTATTACATTCTTTTAGGATATAAGCCATCTATTAGGCTTTAAGCATTAATGAGTATGGATTATAATTTCTTTAGGACAGAAGATTATTGAACAAATGAAACAAGTAAGGGAAGAAAGAAAATATCTGGAAAATGTTAGAGAAGAACTAAATAAAAAAGTTGAAAAGCTATTTGAACAAAGCAAATTGAAACGATACCAAGGTAAAGTTTATTACATAGACTTTATCACAGTGAAGAACACTTGTTTTAAAGAATATTTTTATTTTTGTTTTTTTTGTCGGTTGTGGGGCTTGAGCTCTGGGCCTGGGCACTGTCCCTCAGCTCTTCAGCTCAAGGCAAGCGCTCTACCACTTGAGCTACAGTGCCACTTCCGGTTTTCTGGTGGTTTATTGGAGATAGGAGTCTCACAGTCTCTCCTGCCTGGGCTGGCTTTGAACCGCGATCCTCAGATCTCAGCCTCCTGAGTAGCTAGGATTACAGGCGTGAGCCACCAGCGCCCGGCTAAGAATATTTTTAAAATAAATGACAGAGTTATCTTATAATTCTAGCTAGTTATCATACACTCCTCCTAGGCAGAAGGATTGTGAGTTGGAGACCAGCCCTGGAAAAGTTACTGAGATCTCAAAAATAAAATATAAATAATGGAGCTGGCAGCACAGCTCAAGTGGTGGAGTGTCTGCCCAGCATGTATAAGGCCTTTGTTTAATGCCCAGTACTGTAATAATGATAATAATAATTTTATATTACTATATTACTGTTATATTTTAAGTAATACCTGATTAGAATGATATAATATAGGAAAACCAGGTCAGTATTCAACTTTTTTGGGGGGTGGAGGGTCTGGTCGTGGGGCCTGAACTCTGGGCCTGGGCACTGTCCCTCAGCTCTTCAGCTCAAGGCTAGCGCTCTACCACTTGAGCCACAGCGCCACTTCTGGCTTTTTTCTTTTTGCTTATGTGGTGCTGAGGAATTGAACCCAGGGCCTCATGCATGCAAGGCAAGTGCTCTACCACTGAGCCCTGTCAGTATTCAGCAGAATTTGAAATCAAAACAAGTGAACTGCTTTTAGTAGGTTTCATTGTAATGGGGACATTATTAAGACAAATTTTGTAATGAAGGAATGAAGTGCAAAGAACCTGAAGCCTTATGTTGAGGGACTTTCTGAAAGAGTGCCGGTGGCTGCTGAGGAGCTGCTAGCACCAAAGTAAAATTGTTTGAGAGTCTTAGTTTGTCTTGGAGAATCATCTTAGATAAGACTATTGACACTACAATATATTGAAAATGCATTGAGGGATTCTATAGGAGATTTTTTAATTTATTTCACTCTAGCTTGTGCTACTGAAAAGCCTCCAACTAGCCATTTTTGTTTGTGGGATAAGTGCAAAGTTACACACAAAAGAACTGGAAGGCATGTATAGCACAAGAGGTACGGACTTGAGGTACCCATTTCATTGATGAAAAAAATTGAGCTAACATTTAAAAAGATGTTCCCCATCTACACCATACCATGTTGGATTTTTCTGCCACACAATGTTAAATAGTTATCCTAGGAGTAGTTAGTAGCAGTAACTCAGCCTTATGGTACTATAAGAGTAAATTTTTTATCAGCCAAGTTTGAACAATGGACTAGAAATGACAGGACCCAGATTAGCAACAGATCAGTCTTTTTCTCAGTCAAATTATTTCTCTTCCTATAGCTGGCACTTTGTTTATATATAAAATGGGATGATCACTCACCTTCTACTTCAAGGGGAGTGATTCAAGATTTTAAAAAAAGTATGTATCAACCAGATAGGAGCCTACTGCATACAAGGCATTGTCTTAAATGCTGCAGATACCAGCAATGGATAAAATAGAGCTGGCTTCACCCTTAAGAAGCTTGCTTGTAAGTTGGTGGAGGTGAACAATAAATAACTAAGATAGTACTAGCTACTGATTAGAGAAGCACTTATAAAGAGCCTAATAAAGAATGATATAGGACAGGAGAGGTTTCAGCTAGGGATTTCAAGGAAGATATCTCTGAACAGAGTTGCTTAATAAAGAGGCTGGCATATAAACAAGGTGAAAGCAATCTGAATAAAAAGTATACTGTCAAGGCCCAGGATGAAAATAAGAATTTAAAGAGGATTATAGGTAGAAAATAAAAATGATCAGCAAAGAGAAGATAGTCTGTCAGAGTTGGAGTGTTATTCTAAATAAGGTAAGGAGCCATCTGAGAATTTTAAGCTAGGGCTTAACTTGATTTTAAAAGTATTTTAGTGGCTGGGAGGGGGGAGGGGTTTGCTCAGTGACAGTAAACTTGCCTATCAACTGGTAGAGAGCTAACCTTGAGCTGAAGAGTGCAGGGAGAGTGCCCAGGCCCAGGGTTCAAGCCCCACGACCAACCAAAAAAAAAGAAAGAAAAGAAAAAAGAGAAGAAAATTTGCCTAGCAAGTGCTTCCCTGGGTTTGAGCTCTAGAACAATCTATCCATCCATCTGTCTGTCTATCATCTACTACTACATCTATTATTTAATCTGTTCAATTCTTAAAAAGTTCAATTCTTTAGCCATACTCAACTTTATAGCCTTTGGTTTTGTTTGTTTATGGTTTTTTAAATTATTGTAAAGGTGATGTACAGAGGAATTACCACTTCATAAGTCAGGTAATAAGTATATTTCTTCTTAGACAGTGTTCCCCACTTCCTTCACACTCTCACATTTTCCCCCTCCCTTTTCCACCCACAAGTTATATAGTTCATTTTCAACACAGTGTCTATGGAATACCACTACTGTATTTGTTCATCTATTGTCCCTCCATTTCTTTACTCCCCCTGACCCCAAAGACAGATAAACAAGACAAAAAGAAAAAGAGAACTCTTGTACAAATTTCCTAGAGTTCATTTAGTCTATGGTTTTGTTTTGTTTTCATTTTTTGCTTTTTGCTTTGTTTTTGTAGCCTGTGATAATTGGAAGAAAAAATACTTGGAAACAAAGAAAGTCACATCATCATTAGAAGAGGTTTTAACAAAACTTCGAGAAGATTTGGAACTTTACTATAAAAAATTGCTCATGCAACTTGAAGCCAGGGAGATCAAGATGAGACCAAAGAATCTGGCAAACATCTCAGACTCTAAGGTACTACATGTGCTGTCCTTCTATAAAAATGTTCTGTTCAGAAAACATGATTTTTGGTATTGTGAGATTTAAGATGCTTCAGACTATATAACAAAACTGACGGGGTGGGAGGAGATGGGAAGGGATGGGAAGGGGAGACAAAGGAGGAGGCAACAATGCTTGATAAATATACTCATTATCTTGCCCATGTAATTGCAACTCCTCTGTACGGTATTTTCACAATAAAAAAAAAAGGAAAAAAAACTGACTTAAATTTGCTTACACAGTAAAATTCTTGAACCATGTTATATAGATGGAAGGCTGCTGAAAGTTAACAGCAGATATGATGTCTTACGTGCTTCTGATATCTCCTCCCTATTAAGTGTTGGTTCATTATGATTGTTTTTACTAAGAGTAGAAGTAGAATTGCCAATTGTAATTAGGGTGGCATATCTCCAAAACAAAATAGAAACCTCTCCTTGAATCATGAAATATACAGATCTTTCATTTTATCCTGATAGGGGATCAACTAGAACTAACTCGAGATCAATAATTATTGCCAAAGAACACACTCACTCAATGTTATGCCTTAGATTAAATAGCATATGCTGCTATTCATATTTCCTAACATAAAGAAGATAGCACCTGATGAAGTAGTAGGGCAGAGTACTAACAATGTTCACTACAGTCTGTCTTTAAGGAGGTGTGGGGCATGATGGAACCTACAAAAATTTTTAGGGTATTGATATTATTGTGAAATTTTTAATGATTCTTTTTTTTCTTGAGATAGTCTTGAATCTTAGAGATTTAATTTTACCTTATTATTGACTAATCCCATCATATACTTAAACAGCAGACAAAATAATTCTAGAAGCCATCTAACATCTTAACTTTTGTTAGTTTGATTCCATTGATCCAGAAGATTTTAAAATACATTATTATTGATAGTAAAGATTTTTAATTTTTAAATTTTAATTTTTTATTTTGGATAAATTTAATATAAAATCCAATTAGCTTCAAATAATTATGTGTCCATATTAGTTGTTTTTTAAAAGCATACATATTTAATTAAGTTCCAGTTAGGACCTTTGCACAAAGGCAGTTCACAATTTAGTTTTAGTCTGTGTGTGCCAGCCCTGGGACTTGAATTCAGGATCTATGTGCTATCCCTGAGCTTTTGTGCTCAAAGCCAGGGTACTCCCTCTAGAGCCACAGCTCCACGGCCAGCTTTTTTGGTAGTAAATTGGAGATAAAAGTCTCACAGACTGGGCTGGCTTCGAACTTTGATCCTCAGATCCCTGCCTCCTAAGTAGTTAGCATTACAGGCATGAGCCACCAGTGGCCCAGTGGAAGTTTACAGTTCTTAAATAACTTATTCAAGCTGGGCGCTGGTGGCTCACGCCTATAATTGTAGCTACTCAGGAGGCTGAGATCTGAGGATCGAGGTTCAAAGCCAGCCCGGGCAGGAAAGTCCGAGAAACTCTTATCTCCAATAAACCACTAGAAAACCGGAAGTGGCCCTGTAACTCAAGCGGTAGAGCACTTGCCTTGAGCTGAAGAGCGCAAGGACAGCGCCCAAGCCCAGACTTCAAGCCCCACGACTTCCCTCCCAAAAATAAAAACAAACAAAAAGCTTATTCAGTGACAACCACTATACCTTATAAACTTCTCTGAATAAAAGGAACCAAAATGTCTTCTTAATTTTAAGTAGGATGTCTTAAATCGTTTCCTTTCTAACTATTTAAAAACTCTAATCTGATTCAGATAATAAAGCATTATGGCAATTTCTAATATCTTGCCATTGTCTTAAACCTGGGTTATTCCATTTGTAGTAGTAGTTACTGGTTTTTATAGGACTATTTTTATGGCAACTTATACAGATACCAATTTTTTAAAATAATAAATGAACAATGGTAGGACAGAAGAGATAGACCAGAAATCAACAGAAAGTCATAGTGATATATGCCAAAGCAATATTTATTTTATGGAATAGATTATGTTTTTGATTTTCTCATTTGACATTTACCATTTCAATTAATGCTGGCAAGGCACTTTATTCTAAAATGTATGGACATTATATTAAATAAATAAGTCTCTCTTTATATATCACACAGAATAATCTTATAATCCAGATCACTGAGGTACAGCATGCAATTGACCAACTTAAGAGAAAATTGGATACTGATAAAATGAAACTCATAATAGAAGTTAAGGTAACTTGTATTTCTCCTATTCAGATCCTATTCATCTTGAAATAAAATATTTTGATATTTTAATCAAATATATGTGTCACTAGTATAAGGGCCATCATGATTAACTTCTTAACATTGTTACTTTAACAATTAGGAGTATCAATTGGAGAAGAAAAATAATTGTTTATAATGATGCATGTTACAAGCCTGAGGGAAATTTAGTAAAATTTCACTAAAAATGACTTTAAAAAATGACCCTGTGTCAATACAGTTCTTAACGATTTGTTTTTTCCCTTCCCCACCACATACCAACATCAAATACAGTAAAAGCAGGGGTTATACCGTGGGGGAGGGACATACAAAGCAACAAAGAAATAATCTTATAAATATGTTAGAAACAATTGCATGAAAGAAAAAACATTTGAATACTTATCTTGGGGTTCATTTCACCTAACGTCAACTTATCTGACCTTTTCTGCTTGTCTCAGACATATACTAGTTATTGCAAATAAGGGAAACCATGGGACCTGTGTTTCTTTGGGCCTGGCTTACTTCACTTAATATAATTTTTTCCAAGTCTTTCCATTTCCTAACAAATGGGACAATGTCATTCTTTCTGATGGAGACATAGAATTCCATTGTGTATAAATACCACATTTTCTTGATCCATTCATCTACTGAGGGGCATCTGGGTTGGTTCCATATCTTAGCTATGGTAAATAATGCTGCAATAAACATGGTTGTGCTGGTAGCTTTAGTATGGTCTTGTTTGTGATCATTTGGGTAAATGCCCAAAAGTGGAATTGCTGGGTCATAGAGGAGCGATATATGGAGTCTTTTGAGGAACCTCCATACTACTTTCCAAAGTGGTTGAACAAGTTTACACTCCCACCAACACTACAGTAAGGTTCCCTTCTGTCCACATCCCCTCCAGCATCTGTTATTAGAGTTCTTGATTATAGCCATTCTAACTGGGGTAAAGTGTTGGGGGGGGGGGGGGAGATGGGAAGGGATGGGAAGGGGAAACAAAGGAGGAGGCAACAATGCTTGATAAGAAATGTACTCATTATCTTGCCCATGTAATTGTAACCCCTCTGTATGGTATTTTCACAATAAAAATATTTTAAAAGTACCTTTTCTATATTCATCAGTAAGTCTATAGAGTAGGAGTAGTCTAAGAGTAGGGAGTAAGTCTTAAGAGTAGGAGAAGAATTGCCATTGTAATTAGGATTACATATCTCCAAAACAAAATAGAAACATCTCCTTGAATCATGAAATGTACATATCTTTCATGTTAGCCTGGTGGGAGATCAACTAGACCTAACTCAAAACCAATAATTATTGTCAAAGAATGCACTTACACATGTTATGCCTTAAATTAAATAGCATATGTAGCTATTGATAAAGATTAGGGCCACATTTCCTAACATTAAGAAGGTAGTACCTGATGAAATAGGGTAGAGTACTAAAAATGTTCACTACAATATGTCTTTAAGGAGATGGGGCAATCAGAGCACTCCTCTGAAATCTAGATAAAATTTTCTCTTCTCTTTGGTAATTATCTCATTCTTTTGAGTTTTCATATGTATTTTATTTGTTTTTAATATGAATCATGGACTGTCAACTAGATGATAAGTTTACCTCAGGGAAAACTCTCCTTTAGCTGTGTTTCTCACATTGGATCTTTCATATAGTAGATGTTTAGTAGATGGTCTATGCATACTTATTTGACAAAATTGTACATAATTATTTCACCATAGAAACTTTCTCTCCAGTATAGATATTTACTTGCTAATTCTTCTCTCCTTCCTTCCTTCCTTCCTTCCTTCCTTCCTTCTCTTTTTCCTTCCTCCTTCCCTCCTTCCTTTCCTCCATCCTTCCCTTTCTTGCTGTCTTGTCTTTTTTTTTTTTTTCAGTGCTAGGGATGTAATCTGGGGCCTCATGCATGAGGCAAATTCTTAACCACTGAGCTACCCCAGCCCCTAATAAGTGTCTTTAAAAACTTTTTGTTGAACAGAAAACAAGAAAAAAATATATTTTACACAAGTATATCTACACAGAACAGAAAAATAAGATCAGTAAGTATAGAAATGCTTGCATTTGCCTCACATGCATGAGGCCCTGGGTTCGATTCTTCAGCACCACATAAACAGAAAAAGCCGGAAGAGGCGCTTGTGGCTCTGGTGGTAGGGTGCTCGCTTTGAGCTGTAGAGCTGTAGAGCTGTAGAGTTGAGGGACAGCGTCTAGGCCCAGAGTTCCGGCCCCATGACCAACAAAAAAAAAAGAAAAGAAAGAAAGAAAGAAGAAAGAAAGGAAAGAAAGAAATGCTTGCCATTCACTCCTTATCAGAGATAGATTTAGAGCACAGAATACCCCTCCCACAATTAGCACTGTCCAATTGAACTTTCTATAAGGATGAGGTATTCTGCACTTCACCAACAGTAGTTTTAGCCACTACCACCTGTAGATGCCGAACACTTGAAATGTAACTTCAGGGACTGAGGAACTGAATTTTAAATTTAACTTAATTTAAATTTCATTAGCTATGGCATCTAGCTACTACTTGGATAATACAGGTCTAAATTTTTTATGTCACAGAATTTTTTAAGCTAAGCTTATTTTTTTGTTTTTGGGTTTTTTTTTTTTGTTTTTTTGTTTTTGGTTTTTGTTTGTGTTGGTCGTGGTGCTTGGTCTGGGCCTAGGCACTGCCCCTGAGCTCTACAGCTCAAAGCTAGTACTCTACTATTGGAGCCACAGCACCACTTCCAGTTTTCTGATGATTAATTGGAGATATAAGAGTCTCACAGACTTTCCTACCTGGGCTGGCTTTGAACCATGATCCTCAGATCTCAGTCTCCTGAGTAGCTAGAATTACAGGCGTGAGCCACCAGTGCCCAGCTAGCTTAAATTTTAAATACAGAAATCAAATGTCAGTGGGTGTGGGTGTGCGCACGTGCACACTGGTCTGGGGGCTTGAACTCAGGACCTGGGCACTGTCCCTTAACTACTTTTACTCAAGGCTAGCACTATACCACTTGAGCTACAGTTCTACTTCTGGCCTTTGTTCTGGTAGTTTGGTAGAGATATGAGTCTCACTGACTTTTCTTGCTGGGGCTGGCTTTAAACCCCAGTCCTTAGATCTTAGCCTCCTGAGTAGCTAAAATTATAAGCCTCCAGTGCTTGACTCCAGAGATCAATGTTTAACTCAATATGAATTACATATTCTTATATATTATACTGGAATCAACCTAGATGTCTCTCAGTGGACAAATGAAGCAAGAAAACATAGTATATACACAATGGAACTCTATGCTTCCATCAGAAAGAATACTGGAAAAAATTATATTAAGTGAAGTAAATCAGATCCAAATAAACATAGGTTGCATGATTTCCCTCATTTGTAGTAATTAAAATGTGCCTCTAAATCTACAAGTAAACACATAGAATGTAAAAGACAAAAAAAATTGCACTTGGACCTGATAAATTAAACAGGACTCTATAAACATTTACAGTGAGACCAAATGAGGATGGATATCCTTAGGAGAGGATCACAAAGGCTCAATAGCCATGTGCATATGATCGTATAAAATGATGTCTATTGAAATGAACTTCAAGAAATGGGAAGAAGAGCTTATATTTTTTTTCTCCTTTGTCACTTTTTTATTTCTGTACCTTTTGTATGTAAGTTTATCTGGGGGAGAGTAAAAGGAAGCACAGAAATGGTGGGACAAAGGTAGAACCAATGCAGCCGTGATATTCACTAGACACTGTGTTGAAAATGAACTTGTGGGGGAGAAGGGTTTGGAGGGAACAAACTGGGAGAAACTGAGGGAAGTGGTGACACAATTTTAAAAGAAATGTATTTACTACCTGACTTATGTAACTGTAACCCTTATGTAACTATGTAACTGAGCATCACCTTTACAATAAAAATAGGTAGATGATAGATAGATAGATAGATAGATAGATAGATAGATAGATAGATAGATAGATAGATAGATAGATAGATAGATAGATAGACAGGCAGGTATCATAACTGACAAATTTGCCTGTAATAAGTGTTAGGAATTAAAGTAAAAAAGCAAAGGAGGGAAAACAGTTAAAATAGTACAAAAAACAAAGTATACACAGAAGAGTAATTTGAAGGTAATTCTTTTTTGTTTTAGATGAGAAAACAAGCAATTTCTGACATAAGAACATTGAAAACTGAACTGGCCCAGAAGAAAATTAGTCCAGCTTTTCACTCTCAATTAGGTATGTTCATTTAGCTATTTCTTTAAGTTTTTAAATATTGCAGATTAAACCATTTTTCCTCTTTATAATATATTGATTAAAAGTTTTATGTATTGGTTAAAAAGTGAAGTAAAAATGGTGTATCTTTTTCTACTTTTCATGTGGGTATTAGAATGTTTTGGGAAATATTAGATGTAATATAAACCTAAATGGTGGCTCCTTTTTGTCTTTTACATTTTCAAGTCTAATGCATTGTACACGATTGTTGGATTTGAACCCATCTTTGAAAAATATTTTTAAAAAAATCAAGTCTGGAGCTGGGAATGTGGTTGACACATGAAGACCTAGGTTTGATCCCTCAATATAACATAAACAGAAACAGTGGCTCTGGGGCTCAGTGCTAGAGAGGCTTGTGCACAGAGAGACTTGGGGCCAGAGCCCAGCCCCTGAGTTCAAACCCCAGGACTGGCAAAAAGAAAAAAAGAGTGTATATATGTATAAATTCAAGTCTGTTCTATAATAGTATTTTGTTTTTATTTTTGGTAATTTTTAGTATGAACTATAAAATCTGATTACAAGTAAAATATAGTTTTAATAAATACCAGTATATCTGCATGAAAACAGATTTAATCACATCAATTATAATATAATCTATATTATCTATAATATAATGATATAGATTATGTAGGCAGTGTTATATCTATAGAATTTTATAGTATTATCTATAATTAGATTATATAACAATCGTATAGATTATATAATCTGTATGGAATATATATATATATAGATTTAATTACATATTTATAAAAGATATATGTGTGCATGTGTGTGTGTGTTTGTGAGTATATGTATGTCTGTGCCAGTCCTGCGGCCTGAATGCAGGGATGATGTCCATAAGCTATTTTGCTCAAGCCTAGTGCTCTATCACTTAAGCCACAACTATACTCTAGCTTGTTTGGTGGTTGAGATAAGAGACTCATGGACTTCCTTGTCTGAGCTGGCTTTGAGCCACAATCCTCAGATCTTAGCCTCCTGAGTAGGTAGGATTTTACAGGAGTGAGCCACTAGTACCTGGCTGCTCACTATATTTTGAGTAAAACTAATTTTATATAAATTATGATAGAAATTGTTATCTAAGAATTGAATTTCTATAATATGTTATAAATATAAAGATAATTTTAAAATGCAAAGAGATTGTTTTAGAAATTTAATTCAATAAATACCAAGGAAATCGTTCACTTTGTAGTCACATACAAATATATAAACAGAAAATAAGATGACTGAAATATTATTTATTCCAATATTAAGGAGGTTATGCAGAGAAGACAGGATTTATTTAAATTAGAGAGCAAGGATGCAAATTGTTTGTCTATATATTTTTAATCTGTATGTCTTAATAGACTTCTCTTTTAGAAAAATTATTTGCACAAAATTAATCATTTAGAAAAATTAGAATAGCTGAGAAAATACTATCTTTACATAATTAAAAGTAAATATATAGCTATAGAAAAAGAAAAATTAAGCTATGAAAAGCTACCTAAGAAATGGATATACAGTTGTTCACAAATAAATGAATATTTGGGTAACTAGTAGTATAAATAACATTGAAAAAAACAAGTTCAACACAAACATATTCCTATTGCAAAAAGCTTTACATGTAAACCTCATAAAATAACTTGGAAAATATGAGGTAGCTCTAATTTACAAATTCAGAATATTACTAAATTATCTTCTTAAATAAATCTGATCTTTTGCATTCCTTTTCCACCTCACTCTCTCAATGTCTTGAGGTGTAAATGACTGCAGGACACACTCAGAACGCGAGTACATACTATAAGGAGTCAGAAAGCCAAACTTTATTTTCACCAGTTAGATGATGTAAAGATGTAGAATTCCAGGTTTCAAATATAAGACTTATTGTGAAAGAAAGTACAAAAAACCCACTTCTCGATTTTACTTCAAACTATACATATTCTTTTTATTAGTACATATTAATTGTACAAAATGAGTGTCATTATGACGTGTTTATACATATGGACCTTTGATCATATTCACCCCTCCATTTCTGTGACATCTCCAGATTCACATGTTTTATGAGTATGTCTGATATCAAGGGAAATGTTAGCATAGCAATTTTAGAAAGTGTTCCTATTTGTATTATAATGTTAGAACACAGAAGAATATTTATATAGTAAGTTGATGTATTTCTTACCATTTCTTCCTGGATACTTAAAAGGTGTAGTTTCTGAACTCAAAGTAGTTCTTATTTTTTATTTAGTTTTGAGTACACTAATAACTAAAGTTACAGCAATATGGCCAAAGTGTACACATTTTTTTCTCTTGAAGAATTTAGGTCTTTGATACAGAACATTTTTCTAAATCTTAGTAGTTAAACAAAAGATGTTCATCTCTGTCATAGCTTTGGCTTTAAGGCTTTCCACATTTCTTCAGTTTGCTGTTTGGCGACAGTATCTTTAGAGTAGTCAAGAGAGTTTGCATTCCACATACCAATGCCCTGTAAGTCATGGTTTTGGATATACGCTGCCTTTAAAGAAATGCTTTGAGGGTTATCATACCATACTTGATGAAAATGGCCAGCAGGATCCTACACAAGAAAATTAAAATGGAAACTTAAAGTATTCAGTACAGTGAGGAAAGAAAGTCCTTACATCCTATGATTCAGGAAGGATTCAGAAAAGATCCTATGATTCAAGAAAGGATTCTATGATTCAGAAAGGATCCTATGGTTCAGAAAGGCTGGGTGCCAGTGGCCCAGGCCTATAATCCTGACTACTCAGGAGGTGGTTCAAAGCCAGCCTGGGCAGGAAAATCCAAGAGATTTATCTCCACTTAATTAGCAAAAAGCCACAACTGGATCTATGGATCGAATGGCAGAGCACTAGCCTTGAGTGAAAAAGCTAAGATATCACTTAGGCCCTGAGTTCAAGCACCTGTATCATCATGTACAAACATACCACACAAAAGATTCAAGGAAATAATTAATGCTCACTGGCTAGCACTCTGTCACCTGAGTCATGCCTACAATCCAAGGGAGAAGCATTTTTTTAATGTCAGTACTGGAATTTGAACTCAGGGCCTGGGCATTGTCATTTAGCTTTTGCACCCAAAGTAGCACTCCACTACTTGAGCCACAGCTCCACTTCTTCTAGTATATTCTATTTAAGTTCCTTCTTATGTCCTAAGATTCTTTCCGTGATCTGATCTAAAGATTAGCAACCAAATGCACATCAGAATCATTGTAGACCTTTTAAAAGTACAGATTCCTTTGCTCCATACCACTTTAAACCTATCAAAGCAAAGCTAGGGGTGTGTGTGTGTGTGTGTGTGTGTGTGTGTGTGTGTGTGTGTGTGTGTGTGTGTGTGTGTGTGTGTGTGTGTGTGTGTGTGTGTGTGTGTGTGTGTGTGTGTGTGTGTGTGTGTGTGTGTGTGTGTGTGTGTGTGTGTGTGTGTGTGTGTGTGTGTGTGTGTGTGTGTGTGTGTGTGTTGTAATGTTCTATTAGGTGATTCTGAAATGCAATGAAAGTTCGGAATCACTATTGTGATCCACTAAAACCAGTGTTTTGTATTTTCTGCAGTTCCTGGAAGTGTGCCTAGCTAGGGGCTTCAGGAATGATTTTTATCTATGATGAATCAGCCAAAGGTAATGGGAATGGGGGAGGAAAGACTCTCATTTTGTCAGTCTTACAAAATTGATTCTTTTTAAAAGACTACTACAAGTGACTCCATCAGTGACTTTAGAACCATAAACTCTAGAACCATAAACTAGATAATGGTACCTTCTACCCTATAAAAACCTCCTCGCCGGACAAGAGATAAAAGACAACCAGGGTCTGGTTGCTCACACCTGTAATCCTAGCAACTCAGGAGACTGAGATCTGAGGATGAAGGTTTAAAGCCAGCCCAAGCAAGAAAGTCTGTGAGACTCTTATCTCCAGTTAGCCACCAAAATGCCAAAAGGATCAAAATATACCAAGACCAAAGTGGATCTGTGGCTAAAGTTGTAGAGTGCTAGCCTTGAGCAAAAAAAAAGCTCAGGGACAGTGCCCAGGCCCGGAGTTCAAGTGCCAGAATCAACACCCCTACCTTCAATAAAGGTAAGTAGGTAGGTAGGCAGGTAGGAAGGTAGGCAGGTAGGCAAGTAGGGAGGTAGGTAGGTAGGTAGGTAGGTAAGTAGGAAGGAAGAAGGGAGGAAGGGAGGGAGGAAGGGAAGGAAGGGAAGGAAGGAGGGAGGGAGGGAGGGAGGGAGGAAGGAAGGAAGGAAGGAAGGAAGGAAGGAAGGAAGGAAGGAAGGAAGGAAGGAAGGAAGGAAGGAAAAAAAGAAAAGACTGACTAAAGATAATTTTCTGATTTTATATACATTTGAGACTACTGAAGGACAACACTAAATGAATGCCAGTAATATATTGTATTGGACTGACTAGAGTTTGAACTCAAGGCTTCATGCCTGCTATGCAGGCACTCTCCTGCTTGAGCCATGCATCCAGCCCAAATGCCAGTAATGTTTAATGGTAGAACTTGGTAAATGAATAAACTGTGGTATACTTTAATATGGTAGATTCCTTATATTCAAGAATATCTCATTTAAAAAACAATCTCATTTTATATCTTGTGCCCCATTCTCTTTTTTTGGTTTGGTTTGTGATTTATTTAGGCCAGGCTGACTTCAAACTCCATCCTGCTGTGTTAGCCTTTCAAGGGGTAGAATTAGACAAGTCACTACCACCACACCCAATTGTTATCCCATCCTTTAACATTTTTAGATGAAACCATGCATAATGCTCTAAAGTCTGTAAATAATATGAAAGATTTTTGAAGATTCAAAGGCAAACTCAAAGGTATACCCATTTTGAATATGCCATCATTCTAGCCAATAACTGAACATTTTTAATATTGTTAAGTGTCTCAAAATAGGGAATGATCAAACAGTAAATTGGTTGATTTAAGCATTATTAAAACATGCTTTCCAGAACATTGAGTCCAAGATGAAACTGCTATTGCAGAAGCAGAATGAATCTCTTCAAACAAAATGGAAACTGGATTTTTTTACTACTACATAATGAATAAAAAAGAGAAATGTAGCATTTATAAACGAGACTCTTTTCTAAAGTGCCATATTAAATGGCCTCCAATGCTCACTAGAATGTTTTCTTAATTCTTTGACCTCAGAGAATATGTTCTGGTTAGATTATAGTTACCAAAACACAGTCAGATAGAAGGAGTACATTCTGGTGTTTGAAAGTATAAAACAATAAGTATATAGTCCACAAAAACCTACTATGTATTTTATGAAGATTTAGAGGACAGAAGCCCAGAGGTGCCATACATAAATAAATCATGAAAGAGAAAAAGGCTAATTCAGTGCATGTTGTATGCATGGGTTGAAATATCACATTAAACTCCATTAATATGTACAATTTATATATTAATCAAAACATTTTTAAATGAAGAAATGTGTCTAAGAAATTAAATATATACACTTAATGTACACACTTAATAGAAACTAAAAGGGTGTGGTTATCAGAAGCCATAGGTGGGTGAATGTGTTATTGGCCAAAGGACACAGTACTTCAGATAAATATAAGAAATAAGTTCAAGGGATCATTTGTACATCATCATGACTACTGTTAACAGCAATGAACTACAGATGATAATTGCTGAACTTTTAAGTAAGCTCACCATAAAAATATGTGAAGTAATGTGTGTCAGCAGTTTGATTTAACCATTATTTCAGTGTATGCATATAAAAAACATTTGTACACTGTAAACATATATATACATATATAAATTTTTCTTGTTCATTAAAGTCTTTAGAAAAAATATATTCCTGCATCTTATAACTCATTAAAGAAAATAAGTCAGGGATAAGAAAAACCAGCATATTGAAGTATGGACTATCATTTCATGTTATTACATATTATAAATATAGCTATAGTAATTATGTTTTAAATTAAATGTAATTGAGTATCAAAGTTGTTATAAATTATACTCATGAAACACTATTCCCCTATGTGTTTCAGAGATAGCTATGATATTGGGGGTTCCATGTTAAATAATTAAGTGGCTTTATATATTATAGCACTTCTTAAATCCTTTAACAACTTAGAAATCTCTAAGACATATGGTATACAGTGTTTTCTAAATATTTTTGACCAAGGAATGTATGTGTGCATGTATATGTGCGTGTTTGTATGTGTGTATAATATTAACAATTCTCAGAAAAGAGGATTATAATACATCCTAATTTAACTAATAGGGTTATAATTTTGAATCTGAAGTTTGGAAGGCTGTATCTTTTTATTTTTTTGGTCGGTCGTGGGGCTTGAACTCTGGGCCTGGGCGCTGTCCCTCAGCTCTTCAGCTCAAGTCGAGCGCTCTACCACTTGAGCTACAGCGCCACTTCCAGTTTTCTGGTGGTTTATTGGAGATAGGAGTCTCACGATCTCTCCTGCCTGGGCTGGCTTTGAACCGCGATCCTCAGATCTCAGCCTCCTGAGTAGCTAAGATTACAGGCGTGAGCCACCAGTGCCCGGCTTATATATCTTATATAAGCTTAACATATATATCCTATGTAATTGATACATAGGCTCTATGTGTATATTAATTCTAATTTATTCTATATAGTAGTGTGTTGGTTGCCATATTTTATAAATGAGTATCAGATAATAAGTCAAAAACATTTATCTTGACCAGGTATCAGTGGCTCATGCCTACAATCCTTCATACTCAGGAGGCTGAGATCTGAGGATCTTGGTTCAAAATCAGTCTGAGCAAAAAAGTCCATGAGCCTCCGTCTCCAATTTTCCATCAAAAATTGCTGGACTCACCAAGCACAAGTAGCTTATGCCTATAATTTTAGCGAGGATCACAGGTTGAAGCCAGCTTGGATGAATAAATCTATCTCCAGGTTACCAGCAAAAACTTAGAACAGGAGGCATGGTTCAAGTGGAAGAATGCCATCCATGAGTGAAAAAGCTGAGAACATGAGGCCCTGAGTTCAATCCCTGACTCTGGTGCATACACACACACACACTAGAAATCTCTCCAGCATTAACTTATAGCATTTTAGGACAAGGAACATAATGTAAAATGCTCTGATTATTTGTACTTCAATCTTTAAGACTTGAAAATGTTTTTATGCTAAATGTTAATTTTGAGAATCAAACATTTCTTTGTCTATCTGGTATAGCATTTTAGTATTCAAAACTATAGCAATACAGTATTCAAATATTACCTGTCATAATCACTAATAGTTTACTGTATTTCTTCAGGCTTCCTTCTATATATTTCCCCCCACAAGACCAGAAGTCCAACTCAGTATCTGATGCTTTCACTCACTGACTGTATTCTACCACCTAAGCCATTTAATATTACATATAATCTTTAACATTACATATAAGTTATTTTAATAATTAATTTGAAAGGTAACAAGTTTTGCATTGTAAAGCCTATGATGATATTTCCTCTCAGCCTTATTCTGCCCTGAGTCTCATCAGAAGCTTTAGGCTACTTTGAAATGGAGTCATTTAGAACTAGTAACCTATTTTTGGCCTAAAGACCTTTCAAAAGATGACATCTTAACTGTCGACTATTGGGAAAGACCTGTTTATGATGTGCGTATTTTTATATTTCATCTAAAATGAAGTGGCCCAAGAAGGATGTTATATTATTAGCACAACTTGAATTGTTCCCCAGGAAACTAGAGTTCTTGATGACATACATTCATAGACAAGTTTACTCATGTTAACAGCATAACATATAGTTATGAAAATTAAGACAATATATCTTACTTTATAGTTATAATAAGGAGCCTGTTGATCTTTATTCCATTGACTTCCAGAAAAAGAACTATTTATTTGCTTCATGATGGTTTTATAGGGCACCTGACGTCCTGCAGCATCACTACAAGGAGCCCCCCGGAAAGGGACTTTTGCAATGGTACAAATGTGCTCCTAGAAAAAAAAATGTTTGTAAAGTAGACTATCAAGTAACTCTTAAGACCCAAACAGAAGAAAAATTAAAACCCATAGTTAGAAATTAAATAAAAGCTACAAATAGACAAACTATCTCTAAAGAATAAAAGTTAAATAATTCCTAACTGAAAAAAAGGTATAACATTCAGAAGCATCTATGGGACTAAATAATTAAAAACAAATATTTAGTCTCAACTTGTATTTCAAAATTTTTATATAAATTGGTTATATAGTCATAGAGATACAAAATATATAATTGTGGGGAATTAAATACAAACAACCTCTTCTTACCTCAGATAGATTCAGGCAGGTATAATCATAACCATACCAGGGAACACCCATTACAAGTTTCTTAGGGTTAATGCCCATCTTGATGTAGTCATTATATCCTAGTCAGAGGGATAGAAAAAACTTAGCTTACCCTTCCTATATCTATAAATGCATTCATACAAATTATGCAACCATTCGGAATTTTGGTTTGTAAACACAGGTACACTTATGCAAAATTCCAATTGTGTTTCTCTACTATGATATTATAAAAGTCAACACTGAAGAACTATAACTCCTGCTGGGAGTGTGGCTTGGTAGTAAATGTGAATCCCTAGCACATTTGATGCCTTGGGTTCAACCCACAGCATTTTGTGAGAATGAATGAATGAATGAAAAAAATTCAGTTTATTACATCTTTATTTCTAAAACGATTTCTTTTGAGTAAGATAAAACATCCAAAATAATTCTGATCATATTAAAACAAAATTCAGAAAATACAACTCTAGGGCTGGGAAGGTGGCTCAGTGGTAGAGCGCTTGCCTTGCATGCATGAGGCCCTGCGTTTGATTCCTCAGCACCACATAAGCAAAAAAAAAAAAAGCCGAAAGTGGCGCTGTGGCTCAAGTGGTAGAGCACTAGCCTTGAGCTGAAGAGCTGAGGGATAGCGCCCAGGCCCAGACTTCAGGCCCCACGATCAGACCCCCCCCAAAAAATACAACTCTAGAAAGAATGGCATCTTGATCTCATGAATAAGCTATAAAGATGATACATTTGTTTTATTAGATTCTAAAGTTTCAAACAAGTTCTATAAATCATATACTTCTTGGCAGCAATGCACTCAAAATTTCCAATTGAAAGCATAAATGCCCCATGTTTTACAAATATCACAGAAGTAAACAAAAAGAGAGATGAATAAATGCTAGACCTACCAATCCTTTTCCTGTCCAGTGCTGAAAACATGTTTTCCTACCATGAAATATTCCTTGACTATCCAGAGTGTTGAGTTAAATAAGTTTATTGTTTTTCAGAGCCTTTAATGTTACTTGCTCTGTTAAATATTTTAAAATAGGGATGGGGAATGCTTCATTTCCAAGCATATGTGAAAATTAACGTGTTATTTACAGTGTACAATATCTTTTCCATTGGGTGATACAGAGTTGGGATTCCTGAATTAAATAATTGCTTTATAATTATAAAGTTGTTATAAGTTATGATTTTCCGAATTTCAACAGAATATGTTTATGACCAGACTAATGTATCCAAACAATTAGGATATGATGAAAAATGAGGCCAGATTCTAACATTTCAATTTCTATATGAAAAAGAAAAAATATTTACATAACAAAAGTAACTGCTCTAGAAATTTCATCTAAGTTCAAAAGCCAGCAAACCATCTTTTATTCAATTGGTGGGAAATAACCCAATATGAATTTATTCTTTTTTCCAGTACTGGGGTTTGAACTCAGATCTTCCCATTTGCTATTCTTTGTGCTTTAGTTTACTTTTCAGAGTCACATTTTTGCCCAGAGTTGACCTTAGACTGAAAACTTCCTACCTATGCCTCCTGAGCTAACCCAAATTTTGTAGAGAAAAATACAAAGACCAAATCATATGAATGGGAGGTCATTGGTATTCTCAGTTCTAATAGTAATACAATATTTAATATGCTGCAAATACTAATATTGAATAATATAAAGTTGCTGGGCAGGATGGTGCACATTTGTAATTCTAACATTTGAGATGTTAAAATAGAATCAAGAGAGACCATACTAGGCTGCATAGTGAGAACTTGTCTCAAAATCAACACACACACACACACACACACACACACACACACACACACACACACACATCAAAATAACAAAAAGATAAAGCCAATTCTGTTCATCCGTGGTTGGTACTCATAATTATCTTTTCTCTTTAACTAAGGATTATTTTAACAAAAACATTCTGTCAGAGTCTAGATAAATATCTTCCTTAAGTGACTGCATGGCAAAAATGTTAGACTTGAAGTTGGAGTCCCAATATATAATACTTAATAGTTGTATAACCATCTATAATAGAGGGTTAGTGATAATATAGCTATCTCACAAGGTTATTACAAGAATTAAGTGAAAACTTCAAAGTTTTAAAACATTTTGTAACTATTAAAGCCCTCCAAACAAGTGATTTTTACGTTTCAAGTATGCTTTACATATAGAAAGGATATGCAAATAATTTAGGAGTATTAAAAGATACCTGATGTCTGCAGTTGTGGAGTTAATACAACTAATGATCATTCTGTAGATTCTTACCAGTTAATGTCTGATTATAGGGAGCATTGGCTGCTGCAACACATTCTGACCAGACCTGACTTTGTTCATCATAAGACATCACAAAAAGAAAGTCACAAGCATCTGCAATTCCAGTATAATTATAGCATCTTCTGTCTATGTTTTTTGGAGACCAAGCTACATCAAAGGTTACCTTTGAGAAACATAATATGTCACATAATATAATCAAACATGCATATAATAGCAGATGTTTTTATTATGTATTTTCTTGCTTCACACTACAGTAGGAAAAAAGAACTGCTTACAGTGCATGAATTTAAGATTTGACACTAAGAAATATATTTTTGACATCAGACTGGCCTATATGTGTGTATTTGGATGTACAATTGCCGGGAGAAAGACATTATACAGAAGAGGAGTTTTACACTCAATTATCTTCAGACCCTGGACTGGTAGTTCAGCTGATTAAAATAAGCAGGTTTAATGGCAAATGAAGAATAAAGACACAGTAAAAAATGCAAATATAAAAGTTATTAAAAGTAGTTGCCCGTCAAGTTGACACAACCTGGCTATAGTGTACCTGATTCACAATCATATTTCATGGCTTTGGTCTAATATTACAGTTAGAGAACTGTAGAGTTTTATGGTGCACAGTTACAAGCTTTTCAACTCAAAATGCTGAAAACACTCTTATTTTATGGAAATATTCTAATAAAACTTAAGTGACATATTATCTTTCAAATGAATGGTGACCAAGCATTCAGTAAGCCAAAGCTTCTTCAAAATATCTGTTTAGTGCTTTAACTAAATATTACTACACATTATTTTAATGTATGGAAGAAATTCTTTAAAATCCCAAAATTCTTTTAGTTAATATAATAAAAATTTGAGACACTTGAAGTAAAATTTTTATAATTGGCTAGTTTATCTTAGCAAAACTCTTTCGAGACTTTCTCAAAGTTCTCTTTATACTTCTTCAGGTATTACTTAAAAATAAGGTTACAAACCTTTCTTAGTTCTACACTAAAATAGGTTATAATACGAAATGTGTACATATTGGTCCCATCTGTCATTGTCTACAATTTAAAACAGAAGCTGTATTATAGTAATAGGAAAAATAAATGACTACCTCAAGCAGAGTTTCAACTATATTTTGTTATTCCATTTCAATTCCATTTTGTTATTCCATCCCTATCTCCTGAATACTAAGACTATCTTCCTGTCATAGTTGATCTTATATTAATGAGAAAGTAGCATATTATCTCATATTAGACAAGAAATCAAAGACTTAGATTATAGTCGTGGCTTGATTCTAGTCTTAGTCTTGGCTTAGATTCTAGTCTTAATGAAGTTCTTTTTATTTGTTTATTTGGTAGTACTAGGGTTTAAACTCAAAACCTGGCACTTGACTAATAGGTGCTCTACCACTTGAGCCACCAGCCTTCGGCTCCATTTTAATATGCTAAGTCACTTAAGGTATCTGTATATGAAATATGCAATATGAATATAAATATATGAATATAAAATGACAGTTTAGAAAGAAATCTTCAAGGAAGTTTTCAGCTCTTCTAGTTCACTTTTTTTCTGGTTGAGACTGAGACCCAAACTTGGTATCTGACATTTTTGCTTAGATACTGAGAAATACTAGGTAGCATATGAGCCATGCTTCCAACCCTTCTAGCTCTTTACTTCTGTGAATACAATTTTGTGAACATAAATAAGCCAACTTTCCCACTCCAGACTCCATTTTGGTCTTTTTTTCCTAGTCACCAGTTTAAGGACCAATGGACCATGTTCTGACTCTTTTCTTCCCTCAAACTTGATATGTAAAATGTTTAAGTTACAAAATGTAACTTCACATTTTCCTTTGAGTAGTTTTTCAAAAGTTATTCTTTCCCTTCCTTTTCACTAATCACTTCATACAACAAATACTTACTAAACATTTGTTGAGTGCTCAGATTATGGAATCCTCTCGTTCCATACTGTAAATCTCTACTTACTGGACAGTTGAATAAATACATTCTAGTCTTCCTTACTCAATTATTTATTTACTTATTTATTTGTTTATGTGGTTGTACATAGGGATTTCAGTATCAGAAGTGCACAATGCATCATGATCAATGTCACACTTTCTGTCATTCTCTCCATTTTCCCCATCCCATCTCTACCCTCAAATTATACAGTTCAATTTTTACATAATGTCAGTAAATATAATGGCTGTATTTGCTCACACTTTCTCCCTCCACTTGTTCTCTTCTGTCTTTGTATACTACTACAGAACCTCTCAAAACACTACTTTCCACACATAATCCATTACATACAGAATACTCCCCTACCCAGTATCCCAGTATCATGCCTATAATCCTAGTTACTCAGAAAGCTGCTATCTGAGGATTGTGGCTCAAAGCCAGCAGCAGACATATCCAAAGATTCTTATTTCCAGCTAACCAGCAAAAAGCCAGAACTGGGGTATGACTTGTGGTACAGGGTCAGCTATGAACAAAACAGCAGAGTCAGAGCTTAAGGCCCTGAGTTCAAGCCCCAGTGTTAGAACAACAACAACAAAAAAACCCCACAAAAACATAACCCCCCCCACACACACACACAAACACAGAGGAAACAAAAGAGTATACTCAGATATTCTAGGTCTTTTACAATCTGTCCTGCATTTGCAATTGTTCCTTCCACTGATTAACCTAATATAAGCTTGGCATAGTTGTCTAAATTGTTTCACTAACCCTCAAATATGGAAATAGATATTCCTTCTCAAGGTCTCTTTATCTTGTCCTTGGAACTGGAAAATAGGCTGTTTTCCACATACCAATTCTAGCCTACTAGTAACAACTAGCTAAAAATCAAAAGTAAATTTTCTGAGATCAAAACTTGTGAAGAGAAGGGCAAAGTACATTGAATGTCAGGTGCTTGCTATTCTTCATCTGTGGTGTATTCATCTGAAAAGGTGAATTCCATAGTGACAGACCTCCCTACTCACCTAAAATCATATGTCCTTATGTCATTCTTATTATTCTACCTACAATTCTAAAATATATATGAACAACATACTAGAAACTGAAAATGCAGGTCTCTAGGCTCTATCCCAGACTCAAGCACAGTCAGCTGATTGTGAGACTGGGTTAAGAATAGCGGCATTAGCTGGTTGCTAATGCTTGTAATCCTACGACTCAGGAAGCTGAGATCTGAGGACTACAGTTCAAAACCTGCCCAGGCAGGGAAGTCCATGAGACTCTTTTTTTTTGGGGGGGGGGGGGAGGTCCGGTCATGGGGGCCTGAACTCTGGGCCTGGGCGCTGTCCCTCAGCTCTTCAGCTCAAGGCTAGCACTCTACCACTTGAGCCACAGCACCACTTCCAGCTTTTTTTTTTTTTTTTGCTTATGTGGTGCTGAGGAATCAAACACAGGGCCTTATGTAACATGCAAGGCAAGCGCTCTACCACTGAGCCACCTTCCCAGCCCTCCATGAGACTCTTATGTTCAATTAACCACCAGAAAACTGGAAGTGGAGTTATGGCTCGTGTGTGTGTGTGTGTGTGTGTGTGTGTGTGTGTGTGTGTGTGTGTGTGTGTGTGTGTGTGTGTGTGTGTGTGTGTGTGTGTGTGTGTGTGTGTGTGTGTGTGTGTGTGTGTGTGTGTGTGTGTGTTATGGCTCGTGTGTGTGTGTGTGTGTGTTATGGCTCGTGTGTGTGTGTGTGTGTGTGTGTGTGTGTGTGTGTGTAATGGATTAAACTTTTTTTTCTGTTAGTACTTGGGATTGAACTAAGGGCCTTGTGTCTTGCCCAGACTAGCCTTGGATTGGGATCCTCATAGCTCTACTTTCTAATTACTGTGATTACAGGTAGGCACCCACCATGTCCAAGTATTTAATACTGATAACCCCGCTTTCAAGGAAAGTAAGTGAACAATCTAGTGTTTTATTTTTAGGTGAACAGAGTACAGACTTAGGACCATAAAATTACTTGAATAAGCATCAAAAGAGCAAAATAATGTTTAATGAATACATGCTGAAATCTTCGGTTACTATAAACTAGAATCAGATCTTCATAATCCATTTTGATATGGAAAAAATAGAGTTTTAAAAGAAAATGAGTGTTTTTTACCTGTGATCCCTCAATCTCACGATGGAAAGAGTCTGTGGTTTCTTTGACTAAAGCTGTTAATGCATCATATTCAGGTGATGAACAATTAACTTCTTGCTCTATGTCTAGATTAATCCCATCCATATACTGAGTTTTGGCCAATTTAACTTTCTGAGTTATCCAGGATGCTCTGAAAGTGGGATTAACAATATCCTTTAGGGATACATCTCCTGTGGATGAAATACATATCATCTGAACATATGCTTTTCAGTTAAATGCCATTTCTTTGTCACAGGCACATTTCCAAAGAAACCATGTCTTCAAAGATAATAATGTCATTATTTTTGCAACACTAAGCCTCCAGGTTTTCCAAGTAAAGAAATATTATACCAAATAATAGAAAGACATTGCTCACTAATCTCCAAAGTAACTATTATGATAAAAATATAAATTAGAAGCAGAAATTGATAAAGGTCTGCATGCCAATTAGTCACATTTTGTTCAAGCCAAACATAATTCTTTAAAATTATCCCTGATTTATGTAACTGTAACCCCCCTATACATCACCTTTATAATAACAATTAAAAATATATCTTTGTAAAATGAATTTTTTAGTATTTAAGAGATATTATTTAAGAAGCATTTAAAATGGGCGCCGGTGGCTCACGCCTGTAATCCTAGCTACTCAGGAGGCTGAGATCTGAGGATCACGGTTCAAAGCCAGCACGAGCAGGACAGCACCCAAGCCCAGAGTTCAAGCCCCACTACAAAAAAAAAAAAAAAAAAAAAAAAAAACTCAGTTAAAAAAAGACTTCTAAGTCAAGGACTATAGCAGTGATGCAGGTAAATTTATCAGGTTGCTGATCCATATATCTGACAAGAACATACCTTTTAGCACTATTCTGGCTCCTTTTGAATGGGCATAGCACATCAATTCCGCGTCGTATTTCCCAAAAGCTGCCACAGTTGTAATTTGTGACCAATCATAAGATTTCCAAGTTTTCTGTCCAACATCAAATACAAAGACCTGCCAGAACAACAGGGCAAAGAACCATCACCTAAATTCATATACTGCAAACCATCTGAATAAAGTTGCCACCAGCATATGCCAGGCACTTATGGTGAGTTCTGTTAGGGATTTCAATTTAATTAGTAAGAGGAATAATTAGCCCTGCGAAGTGGGGAAGGATGGACCAAGAAGAAATCATTCCAAGTGCCAACGCATGAAAGCAGAGTGTATATAGTTTTATAAATATTTAGTATGGCCAACATGTACATATTTAGAATGGAATTTGGAGAGCACAAGAAGTACCAGAGTGGTAAGTAGGGATTAAGTTATAAAAAGCCTTTATTCTGAAAGAAAGGGGGAGAACAAAAGCATCTTTTAAAAGAAAAAGGTATGCATTTGGAAAAATCCCTTCAACTGAAGAGGGAAATAGACCACAACTGGAATCAGAATAGGGGAATTGTTGGATAAATCCAAGGAAAAAACTGATGATTTCAAGTAAAACTGGAGTGTAAAAGTTTAAGTGACTAGATTTGAGGAAGTTCTAAGGAGGTAACAGAGCTTTGTTACTACTAAAGGCAAGAGAAAGAAGTTCGGTAATATTCAAGTTTCTAGCAGTTCCAGCTGGAGTTCAGTCTAATTCTAAAACAGTTGATGTTACCCTTCTCTGGCAATTTTTTCCCATAGATAATTCTAGAAGCATACAAGGGTCATATATAATTCTTCTATCCTGGGGCTATTTATATTGATTTGACAAATATTTTTGAGTTCTAGTCATATAGGAGTATTTTGCTAGCACTAAGAACAGAGAGGTAAACAGGAGAGGTAATAAAGGCACAGTAATCCTGATTGTGTGTGGAACCATAAAACAAGTTATGTGGTGACAAGATCCAGTGGTACTGCATAGACCATGGATTTATCTTAGGATCCATGGAACTCCATAAGCAGGAATGAGGTATAAGATTTGTATTGAGGGGCTGGGGAGTTGGCTCAGTGGTAGAGCGCTTGCCTTGCATGCCTGAGGCCCTGGGTTCGATTCCTCAGCACCACATAAGCAAAAAGGAAAAAGCTGGAAGTGGCGCTGTGGCTCCAGTGGTAGGGCACTAGCCTTGAGCTGAAGAGCTGAGGGACAGTGCTCAGGCCCAGAGTTCAGGCCCCACAACCGGACCCAAAAAAAAAAAAAGATTTGTATTGAAAAGACAGACATGAGGGCTGGGAATGTGGCTTAGTGGTAGAGTGCTTGCCTAGCATGCATAAAGCCCTGGGTTGATTCCTCAGTACCACATTAAAAAAAAAAAGCCAGAAGTGGCTCTTGGCTCAAGTATTGGGAGTGCTAGCTCAGGGACAGTGCCCAGGCCCTGGGTTCAAGCCCCAGGTCTGGCAAAAAAAGACAGGCTTGGGGGAACCACTATAAGAAGACTAGATGGAGATGAGGCAGTTTCAGCAGCCATTTCTGACTTTTCTTAATCTTACCCTCCTTCTTGTTCTTGCTTTTCAGAATTAACAAGGTAACTTACTTTTCTGCTATGCAACTGCCCAATGAAATAATTGCAGAATGGAAAATTGAATGTCCCACTGGATGCGTATTTTATTAAACCTTACCACTTATTCCAATTTTAGTTCTGATAAGATTGAATTCGTTAAACCAGGAGCTAGTAGCTTACACCTAACCACTCAAAAGGCTCAGATCTGAGAACCACAGTTCAAAGCCAACCCTGATAAAGTCCCTGGACTCTTGTTTCTAATCAACCACCCAAAAAAAGCCTGAACTGGAGCTATGGTTATAGTAGTAGAATGTCAGCCTTGAGCAGAATAAACTAAGGGAAAGCACCCAGGCCAGTTTAAGACCCAGTACTGGCATAATAAAAATAATAAAGATTCAATCTGATTAATACTAGAAGCTTGTGATATCACTGAAACCTTAACTGGATGAACCAACTAAAAATATAAAGGAAGTGGGGTTGAAAGGTCTGGGTTCAATCCACAGCAAAATCCTCAAACATGTACCTGTGTATAAATGGAGATCACATAATCTAGTATTGAAAAATATACAGGAAAATCCAGTAAAGGACCCATTGCTATAACATGAGCATAATTTTGCTGCTTTGTATAATTGATTTTCGAAATATTCACAAATACTCCTTCTGTGTATTACAATAAATATTGTAGCACAGTGTACAACAATAAATCTTCTGGATTATTAAAACAGATAAGCAAACTAAATGATGAATTGGAAGGCCATTAGACTGAAAGCAACAATGCCTTGGGTTTTTAAAGAGCAAACTAATTTTAACAGGAAAGTGCAATGTCAACTTTACTAGTCAGAATAACTCGCTTAAGTAGGGACTTTCCACAGATTGTACCCAAATAAGCCAAACGTATATCTAGAGCCAGTCAAGTTACTTGGCTTTCACTTCTGAGCCTCTAATCAAACTTTGTTTTTCTTTTAAAGTGACACTAGACAGATTCTCTGAAACATTTAACTTTTTTTTTTTTTTTTGCTGATCCTGGAGCTTGAACTCCAGCCTGGACACTGTCCCTGAGCTTTTTTATTTTCATTTATTTTGCTCCAGGCTAGCACTCTGCCACTTGACTCACAACTCCACTTTTGGCTTTTTTTTTTTTTTTTTTTTTGTACTTAATTGGAGCTAGGTTTACAGGGTCAGCCACCTGAGCCCAGCAATTAACCACTTTTATTTCTTCGCAAACAAGGCATACATACTTAAAAAAAAAAAAGACATCTCTATGTTCTTCCTTCAAAATTAATCTGCTGGATTAAGATCTAGGACCTGTTCCTAGTCTACAAAGTATTTTTTCTTCAGACTGAACCTTGACTTTGTCTGATTTCTGCAAGTCATCAAACTGCAGTCAGGTCCTCTTAATATTGCTTTCAAAAGGGTATCTGGTTAATTGTTACCCAAAGCTTTATAAACGGTTGTATTAGAATGAAAAATTACTGAGAGGCCTATTTTTGCTGAGGTGCCATAAAAGAAATGAATAATAGGTAATACAGATCTCTGATCTATATTACATGTATATGCTCTGGTGGCTCACGCCTGTAATCCTAGCTACTCTGGAGGCTGAGATCTGAGGATCGCGGTTCAAAGCCAGCCCTTAGCAGGAAAGACCGTGAGACTTAACTCCAATAAACCACCAGAAAACCGGAAGTGGCGCTGTGGCCCGGGGTAGTAGGAACTAGCCCTTCGCCAGAGAGCTCGGGTACGGCAACCAGGCCCCTGGTTCTACGGCTCAAGGCAGGCAGAACGCCAGTCCGGACGCCGGGCTCCTCCACAATGAGTCCCCACGGCTCGGGAAGGAGCTGGCGGGCTTCTGCGGCGCCGTGAGCGGGCGTCACGCAGCCCCGGAGCGCCCGCGAGGCGGAGGGCCCACGGCTCGGACTGCCGCTCGAGTCTGCACCCACCGCTCCGCTCCCAGCCCCTCGGCGGCCTGACCTCGAAGTCGGGGCGGTGGCGGACCGGGCGGCAGAGCGCGGGCTCCGAGCACGGGCAGCGGGCCCCGGCCACCAGCGGCAGCGCCAGCAGGCGCCACCACGTAGCGAGCCCGGACGTGGACATGCCGGCACCGGCGGCGCGACCCCAGTCCTCCGGCCGGGCTGCAGGGCGGGCCAGGGCGCGGGTCCTCAGCGCGGCGGGGCGGAGCAGGAAGGGGCAGGGCAGGAGCCCGCTCGGGTCTGGCGAGGAGCCCGGCGCTCCGAGGGAGGGGCGGAGCCTGCTGCTCACTAGGGAGGGGGCGGAGCCTGCTGCTCAGAAGGGAGGGGCGGAGCCTGCTGCTCACTAGGGAGGGGGCGGAGCCTTCCCCTGGAGGGCGCTTCTCTGGCCAATCCGTGACGTGCGCGGAGCATGGGTGAAGGTGGAAGACCTGGGGGGTCCGTCTCGTTTAGCTGCGACTCCCGGGACGCCCAGAAAGGAGGTGGTTAGCTTAGACAACCGTCATTCCTCCCAAGCGCCCTTGATCCCCCTCCGCCCTCCGAAGTCCTTGGCTCTGCGTCGTGATGCACACTCCTTGTGGACTCCCCACGCGCGAGAACAGGTGTCCGCGGGGGATAAACGATGCAGCTAGTTGACGTGGCCAGAAAGATGTGTATATTCCCTCTCACGGTTACTCTAATACAAGCATCGGATTTTGCTTCTTGCTTGTTTATGCTCCTGAAGAAAAAAAAAACTGAAATTGGAAATGGGGTGACAACAAAATGCCAATAGCTAGAAAGCAAAAATCGAGTAAAGGAGAGCAGTTAGATTGCCACATTCTCTTTTCTTCCATCCTGGCTGAAGTTGGGAGATTCAATTCCCTGGGAAGAGTATTGATGTCTGGTGCAGATGTGATCACTACACCTAAGCCTGGAGAAAGTGACTTGCTGTCTAGTGAATATTGAACCCTTCCCCACAAGGACCAAAATCTGATCCTGTCATTCACGGACTCTCAAGTACCTGCGATTACAGGCGTGAACCACTGGCACCCAAGGAAAAACTTAAAAATAAAAAGGGATGGGCACCCATAGCTGAGGCCCAGAATCCCAGCTACTCGGGAGACTGAGACCTGATCTCTTACCTCCAAAAAGTGCCAGAAAGCCAGAAGTGGAGCCCTGGCTCAAGTGGGGGAAAGGTAGTCTTGAGCAAGAAATGGAGGGAGGGAAAGAGGGAGGGAGGGAAGGAAGGTAAAGGGCTGGGGCAAATAGTATTTGGCAGAAGTAAGGAATATAACGGAGGGGGACTTGTTCAGCGTTTACAGTATGCATCTATGGAGTTACCACAATGAAACACTCTTGTACTTTACATGTATGTTAATAACTAAAAAAGAAATGTGTTTTTTTTTTTTTAAAAAGGAGCAGGGAGACTCTGGAAGATGTGTCAGGAAGCCCAACTCCAAAGCAAAAGTCAGAATATTAATTTAAGCGGCGCTGGTGGCTCACGCCTGTAATCCTAGCTACTCAGGAGGCTGAGATCTGAGGATAGCGGTTCAAAGCCAGCCCGGGCAGGAGAGACCTTGAGACTCCTATCTCCAATAAACCACCAGAAAACCGGAAGTGGCGCTGTAGCTCAAGTGGTAGAGCGCTCTCCTTAAGCTGAAGAGCTGAGGGACAGCGCCCAGGCCCAGAGTTCAAGCCCCACGACCGACCAAAAAACAAAAAAAAAAGAAATAAGGACTTAAGGAGTAGGAAATAATACTAGGAATGCTAACAAAGCAAATCAAAATTTTAAAAAAAACCATAATGTTGCTAGCATGGTAATGGAGTATCAATGCCTTAATTCTATTGCCTTTGTGCTTTAGACATCAAGGCTCCCTGCCTAGGTGAAGATCGGTTACTGCTTAGGACAGAACCCAGCATAGAAAAGGAGACTTGAGGCAGGTTTGCTGCTGGCCAAGGATTGGGGAAAGCTAGGTGGGCTTTTCTCCTTTAATGATCTGCTCATCCCAGGAGCCTATAAAACTCCCAAAACTCCACAAGTGTCTGCAACCACTTGTTCAATATTCCCAAAAATAGCGCAGTACTTAGTATTTACAGTTTGTAAAATTTTTGTTTTTTATTTTTTAAAAAAAGCTTCAAATGTGATTGGGCTTAGCTAAAGTAGGCACTTCAGGGCATTCTTTTCAAGCTTTAAAACAGGATGTCTGAAAACAAAGAGTTGGGACCGTGTTATTTTCATATTACTAAATATTGAGTATGTTTTGCCATTTCCCAGTCAAAATAAATACAAATCTAAATTAAGAAAAATAAGTTTAGTGATCTTAGCATGTAAATTATAACTTCAGGTAGGCCCTTTGTTTACTGTAGGAGCATATTTGGGCTTCAACAGTTTACCAAATTTCACACACATGGTCTGGATTACTCTACTTGGCACCAAGATCCTAGAAGAAAAAGTATTTTTGAAAGCTTTGTATGTCTTTGGGGATCCTCCTGTTTAAACATCAAACAGAGCAAACATCTTTGTGGCTATAAAGGAAATTGAATAGCACTAGCCTCATGAAGTAATAACAATTAAAACACTAATTGCAGCATATGAGATTATATTTATTTTAAACCCCTTCAGCAACAATAAAAAAAAATTAAAAGTGTAAATTCCCTTCCCAGAACCAAAATACTCTCAAAATGAAGATCTCATTACAGTTCTCCCAGGAGAAGATAATACATTAGCTAACTAGAAACAAGAATAAGTTGACATATTTGTATTCTTCATAAATTGGACAAGTTTGATTAGAACTAGTGTTTCTGATAGGACACCAGATTTACTTCCTCATCTTGAAGTACTCTTGATGGCCCTAGTGTTTATTCTCTAAGGCTCCATTGTTTGAGAGGATGTTGTTCTAAAGTTAACTTTCTCCTCTGCATGCATTTCTATGAGGCTCACCCAAACCCTGTCCTTACATCTTAGTAGTGGCTGTGTAAGGCAGGGATGAC
Source organism: Dipodomys merriami (assembly GCF_024711535.1). NCBI lineage: Eukaryota > Metazoa > Chordata > Mammalia > Rodentia > Heteromyidae > Dipodomys > Dipodomys merriami. Next base: position 14,089,062 of record NW_027206290.1, read on the forward strand.
TCGCAGTTCTGTTTTATAGAAATTGAATCTAAAGCTCATAGGTCTAAAGTCCAAGGAACAAGTTACCAAACATGACAAATCAAGTTGGGTCTCAACTTTGGCCTGTGGTAGTCTGATGGCAAAGCTTGTACCAGATCTTGTCATCACATCCTGCTGCCCCAGGATTGTCCAGCTGAAGCCTCCATCTTGGCCTCTTCCCTCCTACATGCACCCAGACTGACTAGTGATTGGAGGCATTTGTCACTTTCCTACTCTAGAGCAGGGCATTTGTCACTTTCCTAAATCAAGTCCAGATTCCTCTGCCGCACTTGTTTCTTGAAGGTTTGTCCTGTCCCATGCCAGTGAGTCTTTCCTCCTATTTGCCCTTCTGCCAAGTGGCTACCACTTGTCCCACCTTTGTCCTGCACTGATGAGGCTCCCTGTCCATCCAGCTTCCTGGTTTTACCCTAGATTCAGTCATGCTTGTTTTCTTTTTTTCCCCTACTGTACTTCACTAGCATCACACAACCAAAAGGATTTAATTGACCTTTAGCTGTTTCCTGTCTCTGTCATAGCTCCAGAGGAGGAGGCTTATACCCTGTAAGATAGTGGTTCTCTAGCCAGGTGCTGGTGACTCATGCCTGTAATACTAGCTACTCAGGAGACTGATTGCTAAGGACTGTAGTTCAAAGAAAACCTTGGCAGGAAATCCATGAGATAGCTCCAATTAACCACCAAAAGGCCAGAAGTGAAGCTGTGGCTAAAAGTGGTAGAAGGGCTAGCCTTGAGAACAAAAATGCTCAGAGACAGCACTTAGGTCCTGCGTTCAGTTTGTGCCCCAGGATGGGCAAAACAAACAAACAAACAAACATAATAGTTCTCAAAGTGTGAGCCCAGACCTGAAGCATCACCATCCACCTAGGCATTCATGAAGATCTACTGCACCAAGAACTCTCTCAAATTTGAATATGCATCAGAATCAACCAGTATTTGCTAAAGCTTGGATGGCTGAGTCCTGCCCTCGGGACCACACTATGCGGACTGCTAGTGCTGAGCTCAGCATGGAGCTTGCCTCAATGGATACTTTTAGTTATGACTTGAATAGTTAGGTGGCTTTCCAAAAAACAAAAAACTTTACCCTGATTTGGATTTCTTATAATTTGGTGAGATGACACCACAGGTTTTGATCTAGAGGTCATCTCCATGTTGTTGAGATCATTTCAAAGGCTGGTTGGAGTAAACATTCTAGTGCAGATATCAGCCTGGGGCTAAAGAGGTCACCGGCATGTTCTCAAGTGTGTACCAGAGTGCACTCACTTCCATGAATGTCTCCAAGCTGAGGTGTGATTCAAGTGGCAGAGAACCAACCTTGAGCAAAGAAAGCCAGATCCTGAGTTCAAGCCTCAGGCCAGCACACACACACACACACACACACACACACACACACACACACACACACACACACACACACACACACACACACACACACACACACACACACACACACACACACAGAACTGGATATGTGGCTCAAATGGTGGAGCATCTGCTTACCAAGTATGTAACTTCTTTTTGTTCGTCTAACGCACACAGCAACCTATGAACATAGATTCCCTTATTTGCATTTCTAGATGGTAGACAAAAGGCAAAGCTAATTTCATATGGATAGTAAGGTGTGGAGCTGGGATTTGAACTTGGCCAACTTATTTCCATGGTCTTAATGACTATGCCGCTTCATAGCAGGGACCAGTTCACAGTAGCAGATCCCCATCCCTTACCACTTCTGCCCAAATGGAGATATATAGCATCCCAGCTCTGTTTTCATTTACTACAGTAACCCTGTTTGCTACATGGTGATTTGAGTTAGTTAACAAGCCTGTTTTACTGGAATGGAGAAAAGAGAGTCACTATTAGAGTGACACAACCTAAACCTGTCATAGATGGTGTCAGCAGCTGGGTTGAGACAGCTTCTAGAATCTTCCAGGCTATCCTTAAAACATCTTTGTGAAGTAGTTCTTGAAGTCCCACCTCACAACCATCTCTCACCATCCCATAAGAAATGGTTTCCAGCTTTTGCTTGGGTCTTCCAGAATCACAAACGTATCTTCCTACTAATCAACTTGCCCTTTTTTTTGTAAGTTAGATGTTTATTTTTTTAAAAACAAAATGGTAATAAATGCTTGTAAATCCCAGCATTCTGGAGACAAAGGCAGGAGAACTGAAAATTCAAATGCAACCTGCGATGTACAGAGAGTTGAAGGCTAGCTTGACTCTGTAGAAAGATCCTGTCTTAGAAAAGAAATTCTAAAAGGTAGTCTTGAAGATATTATTAATTCTACCTGGTTAGGAATTTGCTTTTTACTATTCTGTATCATTTTTTTTTTAAAGAGAAGGTAAACGAACAGATCTAGACAACTCTGAGCCTTACCATCCATGAAGTAGAACAAGACAAACTCTTCTTATCATATCATACAGAAGAGTGTCATTACATTAAACAAGTTCAGTTAAGCTAGCAGGATTCCTACTCCTGATTAGATCAGGGGTAGGCCTGTGACCCTGTGTGCAAAGGGTTGGCATAGCAGGGAAGGTATAAAGCCCGTGGCTGCATGAACAATGTAAGGCCTAAAATGGCTATCACGAGAGGCCTGTGTTTCACCAGTGCAAGCCAACAGCACATGCCAGGATCCAGGATGAGAGGCTCTGTGAGTGCCTTAGGATGAGACTTCAGGGTATCCACACCATCTAGTAGCCTTCATGGGCATCCTGTATCTCCAAAAGAATGACTGAAGTAGCCTATTCACCAGGATGTTTTGTAATAGTGCCTAAACACTTTTTGTACCTTGTACTCCAGTCAGCCACCTGAATGTATGAGGTCTTCTTACTTTTTCCCCAGTGGGCATCTTGCTATCTTTCCCAGCTGAATCTCACCTTTTTATGGAAACTAATAATTACATATCACTTCTACGTAATGTATACACACTGGTGCTTGAGCTTGAACTCAAGGTCTGGGCACTATCTCTTAGCTTTTAATGCTCATGGCTGACACTCTACCACTCAAGCCACAGATTAATTTCTGGCTTTTTGATGGTTAATTGGAGGTAAGAGTATCATGGAATTTCCTACTCAGGCTGGTTTTCAAACCTCAGTCCTCAGATCTCAGGCTCCTGAATATCTAAGATTACAAGTGTTAGGCATTAATGCCTGGCTTACAAACAGCTTCCTAACCTTGAGCTGGAATTTGTCTACAGTAACCCTTACTGGTCCTGATTATTTCTCTTACAGACTCCTTGGAAAACCAAGATCTCTTTTCAAACAGGTACCATTCACATGTTTGCAGATGGATGCCTGGTATTTCCTCCTTTTCTGCTTCCCAACTCTGATTTTCTAAGCTAAATAAATCCATTTCCATCAACTGTTCCTGAGCTAACATAGTTTTACAGTCCTTTTTATGAACTCTGAGGATAGTGTGAATTCTGAAGCTCATCTGTATCTTTCAGGGAAAGCATGATCCAAGGTATGCAACATAAACAATTACTGTTCCTGTGAGCTGGGGTGCCTTGGTGCTTTCTGGGTAGTGATGGCCCTATGGCCACTTCATTCATGATTAATTAAAATTCCTCGCTATGCCTGTCTGACTGGAAATGTTGCTCACCTAGCTGTCATTCTCCCTTAACCCATATAGTAAATGTGTATAACTTAGAAAATGAATTCACATTCATCCCTTGAAATTGTACCTTATTTGATCTAGTTCATCTCAAATACAAGACTGAGACAAATCTTCATGTATTCCAATGAAAGAGGTTTAAAAAAGGTCTGTAAACCTGATACTTTAAAATGGATTGTGTTCCCATAGACAACTACCAAAAGGGAGACCATTTATCTGCTGCCAAACAGTGGAAACTAAATGAAGCTGGTTTTGTGGCCAGGTCTCCCTGTCAATGTGCCAAGACTAACTGAATTGAGAAGTCGGTGAAAACAATTGCAGAGCCTGTATTATGACTTTTTATCACAGCCCATAATATTGCATTTGCTGTCTATATTCGTTTACCAAAGCTGCCACAACAAAGTGACACACGCAGTGATTTGAGCAACGTATAGTCTTGCAGTTTCAGAAGCCAGATGTTCACAATCAAGACACTGATTGTGTTGTAGAAGAAGAATTGCTCTGGGCCTCTGTCTCTGATTGGCAGGTGGTCATGCTCATGTTTGTGTGGTATTCACCCTGGAGGTGTATGTCTAGATTTTCCCTTTGTTTTTATATGGATATTAGTATCCATGGATACTAGTCATTGCAGAATAGAGCCCTCCTTAATGTTAACTTGATTAAGATCAAAATAAGGTCACATTTTGACAGTGCATAAATTGGTCAATAGGGACACAATCTAACCATAACAGCATCTATATAACCAGCTACCATGTAATGTCAATGTATTGGCTTGGGGCTCCATACAGGGTGGGACTTTCCTGTGTTATGGTTTAAAGGGACAGAAATTTGCCCTGATTGTCACATAGACTGTGATGACAGCTCCAGGTGATATTGCCCAGGGTGGGGATGGGAATCTTGGCAGCAACTTTTAAGTACTGCACTTCAGCACAATGCACAAAATCGTATAAATGGTACCTAAAAGTTCTGTTCCAATATGTGTCAGTGTTTCCACAGCCAGAAACATATGTCAAGGGAGAGATCAAGTAATCAGGCTTAATTTTATAGAAAGCTAAAATGTCCTACTAATAACACTTGTGGTTCTTAGTGTATTGATTCTGCCCATCACTGTGATTTCACTGTCAGCCTTGTTGTACTTTTGATTTTATATAGGATCAATGGACCTGAGTTCCACTCCAAGATTATGTCTTTTTTTTTTTTTTTTTTTTTTTTGGGTCCGGTTGTGGGGCCTGAACTCTGTGCCTGGGCACTGTCTCTCAGCTCTTCAGCTCAAGGCTAGCGCTCTACCACTTGAGCCACAGCACCACTTCCGCTTTCTTCTTTTTGCTTATGTGGTGCTGAGGAATCAAACCCAGGGCCTCATGCATGCAAGGCAAGCGCTCTACCACTGAGCCACCTTCCCAGCCCCCAAGATTATGTCTTTATCAGCTATCTGGCTAGAGAATTCATTTAACCTCATTTGTTGTTAAGAGGTGGAAAGACAGAAATTAGCACTAAGGGTTATACATCCATTTCTGGATTCGGTTGCCTGAGTCAGTCCCTCTGAAACTGATCACCTGAGGTAACTCTGTTAATCCATATTCTGGACTATGATTAAATATTTGAGGCAGGAGTTTACAGAGTTGTAAAGAAAAGAAGATTATTTAGCTCACAATTCTGGACAGGACCTTCTTGGCTATATCATATCACTTGGCAGGAGTGTGTATGAGAGGAAGAGATACATGAAGAGCCATAGGAAACAATAGAAGCCCCATGTGTCCCCCAAAAGGAGGACATGAGAACCTTCTACTAGGCTCTGCCTCTCAAGGGTCCGCTACCTCCCACCACAGTACTAAGAACCAAGTCTCTAATATAAGAACTTCAGATGGAGTCTCATGAACTTTCATGCCCAGACTAACCTTAAACAGAAATCTTCTGATCTCCCCCTCCCAAAAAGTTAGGATTACAAACTCAAGCCTGTAATCTTAGCTATCCAGGAAGCTGAGACCTGGAGGACTGTGGTTTGAAGCCAGTCTGGGCAAAAATGTTTGTGAGATTTCACCTCCAGTCAACTAGCAAAATAGTGGACTGGAAGCATGGCTCAGGTAGTAGATTACCAGCTATGAACAAGAAGGCTAAACAACAGTACCAGGCCCTGAGTTTAAGCTCCAGCACCAATACACAAATACATATCATGCATGCATGTACACACACAAGGCTAACAAAAAAGAAAAATGGTTATGTATTTTAGTAAGCAAACAACTTTAATAACTCATATAATGATAACAGACAGTAAAGAGTATACTACTCCATCATAATATTCAATGCCATAATCAGGGGCTGTTAATATGAGATCATTTTCTCATACTTAACCAGAAATCTAGGCTGCATAATGAAGAAAAACGTTTATGTGGAAAAGTAAGATTCTATTGTTCTTATAATGCCCCTTAAGAAGAAATAATATAAAACTATATACAGAACATAACACATTATCTGGGAAGGTGGCTCAGTGGTAGAGCGCTTGCCTTGCATGCATGAGGTCCTGGGTTTGATTCCTCAGCACCACATAAGCAAAAAGAAAAAAGCCAGAAGTGGTGCTGTGGCTCAAGTGGTAGAGTGCTAGCCTTGAGCTGAAGAGCTGAGGGACAGTGCCCAGGCCCAGAGTTCAGGCCCCACGACTGGACCCCCCCCCAAAAAAAAAAGAACATAACACATATCCTTAACAGAGATGGCCATGGTCAGTGTTGGAGCTCAGCATGGTAGCAGCTGTGGCTGTGGTTCTTTTTTTTTGTCTGTCATAGGACTTGAAGTCAGAGACTGGGTGCTGCTGTCACTGAGCTGTTTTGTTCAAATCTAGCACTCCACCACTTTGAACCATAGCCCCACTTCTGGTAATTAATTGAAGATCAGAGTCTCATGGTCTTTTCTGCAGGGGCTTGCTTTGAACCATGATTCTCACAGTCCTCAGATCTCAGCCCCTAAGTAGCTGGGATTATAGGTGTGAGCCACCAGCACCTGGCTTTGTGACTCCTTTTATGTTGCTACTGCTTTTGCTATTCTCCTTGCTTTTTAAAAAAATCCCAAAACAACCCAAATAATTACAAAAAGATAATAGAAAATAAACTCTTTTCACAGAATTTACAAAAATGTCGCTGTCTGCCAATATTTCTTTGACACAGATTGTGTTATATGTATGAAGGATTTCATTTTTAAAGTGTTAAGAGTGGAATGAAGATACCCTTCACAAAACCAATTGGCTTTCTCTTCTATAAGATGAAACACTTAACTAGAAACATGACTCAGGTGGTAAACTGCCTGCTTTGCAACTGAGTACTGCCAAAAAAAAATAAAATAAAATAAAATCAGACATTTGAAAACTTATGCTTTGTCTTTACCAGGAAATAAACATATTTTTCAATATTCCAATATTATGTCATACCAAAACATATTTTGTTCTGGCTTTTGTTTTAGTTTTGCTGGTACTGGGGCTTGAACTCAGGGCCTGGCTGCTATTCCTTAGCTTTTTCATTCTAGACTAGCTAGCACTCAACCACTTGAACCACATCTCTACTTCTGGCTTTTATGCTGGTTAATTGTAGATAAAAAAGTCTATGGACTTTCCCTCTAGGCTGACTTGAAACCATGATCTTCAGATTTCTGCCTACTAGTTACTCAGCTAGGATTACAGGCATGAGGCACTGGCACCCAGCTAAAGTCTTACTGTTCTTGATAGAAAATCCATCTTAAAGTTCTTAATGTTTTTACACTTTAAGACTCAAAATACAAGTTATCAAATCCTGGATTACTGATGAGTTTTTTGTTTGTTTGTTTTATATCCTTACCATTGTTAGAAAAATACTGTTAGTTGTTTTGGCATGAAAAAAATAGACAGCTAGAGCTCTAGTACTTCAATGCTATCTTTATTGCCTGACTGATCCAAGCCAAAACTTACATTCTTCATCAATGGAAGATGTGTTCCTTACAAAATTAGAATTCACTTGAGGAATAAACCCTGTGTTTGAATTTTAATCAGTAGATCTCAGGAGGAATCCTTGAACTAAGAAAATATTCTATATTGTAATTTGAAGTGGAAAACCTGAACCCAAGATACCAAGTAATATTTTGGTTTTGCATGTTCATACATTTATACAATGTAGTAGAATCACATGTACTCCTCCTGCTGCTCTTTTGTCTTCTCTCCCCTTCCCCACTCCAGCTGGTCTCCTCCTGCTTTCCAAATAGTCTTCCTTCCATGTTCATGTATTTTTGAAATGCTATTTTCTGGACATAAGAGAAAACATGCAGAATTTCTCTTTCCAAGTATGGGGGTATGACAATCTCCAGTTCCGTTCAGTTTTCAGCAAATGGGATAATTTTGTTCTTCTTTATTACTGAATAAAACCCCTTGTGTGTATATATATATATGTGTGTGTATGTGTGTATATATGTACAAACACACACACACACACACACACACACACACACACACACACACACACATATATATATATATATATATATATATATATATATATAATCACATTTTCTTTATCCATTCATCTGTTGATAGGTATTTAGGCTAACTCCATAACCTGGTTATTGTGAGCAGTGCTGTAATAAAAATGGGTGTGCCAGTGTACAAGCAGAGTATTATATACCTACCTATTCCTTGGGTACATACTTCATAGTGGTATAGTAGGATCATATGAAAGTTCCACTTGTTTTTTTTTTTTTTTTTTTTTTTTGCCAGTCATGGGGCCTGAACTCTGGGCCTGAGTGCTGTCCCTCAGCTCTTCAGCTCAAGACTAGTGCTCTACCACTTGAGTCACAGCACCACTTCTGTCTTTTTCTGCTTATGTGGTGCTGAGGAATTGAACCCAGGGCCTCATGCATGCAAGGCAAGCATTCTTACCACTGAGCCAGCTTCCCAGCCCCCCACTTGTTTTTTTTTGATGAAGTTCCATAATAATTTCCATAGCAGCTGGACTAATTTACATTCCCACCAACAATATATAGAAGTTTGTTTTTCTTCACAGACTTGCTAGCATTTGCTGTATGTTCTCTTGATGATAGCCATTCCAACTGTGGTGAGATGGATTTCAGTGTTGTTTTCATTTTCATTTTTATTTTCCTGATGGCTACATATGTTAAAAATGTTTTTCATACATTTATTTGTACTTTTTAATTTTGGGAGCTGTCAATTTATTTGCTTATTTCTTAATTGTATTATTATTCTGGTTTTTTATTTTAGGATATTAATTCTTTTTCAGATGAATAATGGGCAAATACTTTTCTCCTGTTCTGTAAGCCATCTTTGTACTTTGATAATTGTTTCCTTTGCTGTGCAAAAACTGGGTGTAATTTCATTTATCAAGTCATTCTATTATTACCTTAGATGTTGGAGTTCTATTTAGAAACATTTCCTATGCATGTATCTTGAAGAGTTTTATGTTTTCGTATGGTAGTTTCAAAGTTTGGGGTCTTATATTAAGACCTTTGATCCATATGTTTTATTTTTTAATCAGAGGAGAAAGACTATATTTCCACAAATTGCCATTTATTTTTGTACAGGGTGAGAGTTAGGAATCTAGTTTTAGTCTTCTATAGACACATATTCAGTTTTTTCCAACACCATTTGTCAAAGAGACATTCTAGGCCATAAGTTCAAGCACCAAGACTGGCAAAAAAAAAAAAAAGAATGAACTACACACATCAAACAGGTCCTGAATTTTCCACTTCAGATTCCTGATTTTCTTTTCTCAGTGGGAGCTTGTGAGGAAATTTCTCCTTCAAGATCTTGTCTATGTCTCTCTTGAGGTCTGTGGGGTTCACTATTGTCATGAGCCAGGTGAAAATGAGCTCCCTCCTTGGTGTCCCACAGGTATCCTGTGGTCATCCAGAAGGTTGTACTCCAGCATGTCTCTGCCATTGTTCCCCGTTCTGGCTACTGCTGGCTTGGCAGGGCCAGGTTTGTGTCTCAACCATGGGAGAGCGGGGGGAATGGTAGACCAAGGCTGGGGCAGCAGGCTGTGGTAGTCTCTCTTCTCTGTGGCCATGGTATTGGTAAGGTACAGGAACACTACAGAGACGTGATCTTTGCCATTTGTTTAGACACTTTCCAACTTAAGACCATCTCAGAAGAAATAAAGAATGGCAGATGAGTGCCTCTTCTTCTGGATGTCCACCTTCAGATTACAGATCTGCAGGTCCTTCCCATAGGGTAGAACTAAGAAGGCCACACACAAGATAACATCTTCCAAAAATTTCAGGGAGCCATGCTGGATGTGGCTTACCTCCTTTGTTGCTGCCCATGCAAGGTGCGGCTGGGAGAAGCTGAAGCAGGGCTGAGGAAGCACTGGGAGTCATCCTAGGGAGACCAGCGAAAGACGAGGGGAGTCCTTAAAAACTACGTGGCAACTACTTGTGTGCCTCCCCTGTTGGTGGCTGCAGCAGCAGGGACTTCTCGCCCCAGAGGCCCAGACTCCAGATATTATTGAAGAAGAAGAGAATGTTCCATGGCCAACCCAGTTCCTGGGTTTCAGGGACTCATGCAGTAAGTTGTAGATAGTAAGCAGAGGTTGGTGAAGCCCACGGCCTCCTGAAATTCCTCCAACATAGTCACTTTGCTCAAGTGTACTGATGCCTCTGAGTGACCAACTTATCAGTGACCAATTTATCATTCAAAAGTGTCTTGTTCAGTCTTCAAGTGTTTTATAGTTCCTATAGTTTTTCTTACTATTGATGCTTAATTTTATCCTATTATGATCTGATAGCATACAAGAAACTAATCCATTGTTTTGCATTTGTTAAGATTTGCTTTATTGCTTAAAATGGGATACATTTTGAAGAAAGTTCCATTGGCTGCTGTAAAGAATGTATATTCCACAGTTGTTGAATAGAATAGAATATCCTATTGATACCTGTTAAGTCCATTTAATCTATGATGAGTTTAACTCTGAAGTTTGTGGGTTTGTTGATTTTTTTTTGTTTTTGTATGGGTTTTTTTTGTCTGGATGATGACATACAGTATTGAAATCACACACTAGGATTGTATCTAGCTCTATGTTTCTTTATGACTACCAGTATTTATTTTATGAAATTGGCTTTAACAACATTTGGTGCTTATACATATATTTAAAATTGTTATATTTTCTCAATTCATTGTTCTCATTATAAATATGTAGTTGCCTTTCTTTTTTGTTCTTGTTATTTCTGTTTTTGTTTTTGTGCTGATCCTGTCCTAGATCTTGAACTCAGGGCCTGGGAGCTGTCCCTTAACTTTTTCGCTCAAGACTACTGCTTGACCCACAGCTTCACTTTCTGCTTGTTGGTGGTTAATTGGCAATAAGTCTCACAGCCTTTCCTGCCTGGATTGGCTTCAAGCCACAATACTCAGATCTCAGCCTCCAGAGTAGCCAAGATCACAGATGTGAGCCACCAGTGCTCACCAGTTGCCTTTTTTATTATTCTTGACTAATTTTGGCTTGAAATCTACTTTACTGGGTAACAGTGTAGCTACTCTTACTTGCTTTACAAGTCTGTTTGCATGGAATATCATTTCTCATCCTTTCATTTTGAGTCTGTGTTTGTCTTTGACAGTGAGGTAAGTTTCTTCTAGATAACAAATAGTTAGGTCTTGGTTTTTGATCCACTCAGCCAGTCTACATCTTTTTACAGAAGAGTTAAATCTGTTTCATTTAGGGTTATTATTAGGAAGTATGCAATAACTTCTCTTTTGTTATCTTAGAACTTGCTGATTTAATAATGTTTTTGTGTGTGTGTGCACTGGTTCTGGGGCTTGATCTCAGGACCCAGGCACTGTGACTGAGCTCTTGTTTTAATCACTTCCTTCTATGGTCTTACCTCTAATTTTTTGTAATAACAAGCAGTAATGCCAAGCCTTGAAAAATCTCAGGTGACACAGGCAATTATGGCCATGTATCACCAACAACATGCGAAGAGATAGATATTAGAACACTCTGAATTCATCACTGTTTTCTGGAAACTGAAGCACTGGCTGCACGCAGGCCTTTTCAGGGATGGTGATCATTTTACCTGTAACTTTTGTGCTAGTAACAAGTAACAACAAGCCTTGGGGAGCTCAAACACACATGACAACATTGAAAGAGCTAGCTATTAAACAATCTGAATTCACCACTGTCTCCTGAAAATGGAGGCACTGACTGCCCAGGCCTTTCCAGGGATGATGGAGTATATTGGTATAAGGGTGTCCAGTTGTTTAAAAAGTGTATGTATTATGAGCAGTCAGAAGCCCAGGGGTTGTTTGTGGGGGTCCTGTTGGAGGAAGGGTCTTCAAATAAGAGGATCCTAGGTGGTGACTTCCAAGAGAACTTGGAAGCCTGGTATCCGGGCAGCCCCTTCCCAGAGCCAGCCCCACTGGCTCACTTGTAAAGAGATAAGGAAGAAAGCAAGCACCATGTTTTCTTGCTGCTTTCCGATTTTGTTGAATTCAGCCTCCAGGAGATCCTGGGGAGAGTGCCTATGGATATCTGTAGACACTGGCTCAACCCCAGAACCAGACCCCAACCCCAACCAGGACTCCTAATTCCATTCTGGCCATTGCCCTGGAGACACCTGGTTATCCAGGCCAGGGAAAAAACCCATCCAGAAACCACTTTGAGGCCTTCAAGCCAATCCCAGATGCCAACTACTGAGGATACCCAGTGGGCTATGCCCATATCGCTAAAGATAAACCTAACTCAAGAGCCAGAATGGGTTCCAGCTGCTGTGGATGCCAAGATCACTGTGTCTACAACCTCACAGAGAGTTGTATCTCTAGCCGAGCCTACCAAAGAGCCACTACATCCGTGTACCCATAGAGGTCTCCTGCTGGATCTGACCTCATCAGTAGAGAGAGAACCACCTCCCCCAGACACAGCAGCTGAAGAGCCACAACACGGGCCAGCCAATCTGATTCTTGAGGATTCCTTATCCATGAGATCTGAGACAAACTCTCCTGTACCTGTGTTAGAAGCTATAGAGCCACCTCTTGGTTCAGTTCATCTAGATCCGTTCGTGGTATGTGACACAGACTTCATTCCACCAGAGGAAGAAGCTGGAGAGCCATAGCATGGTAAAGTAATTGGGCATCTTGAGGTGTCTCTGACCTCTGCATGTGAAGAAAACCCACTTCCTCCTGTGGTAGATATCTGAAGAGGTACAACATATTACACTGCCCTAGATCTTGAATTTTCCCTGTCACCTAGGACAAATGGACCTCCAATCGGTGACTGTCCTAGAGATCTGGCAGTCTCTACACACTTACTGATAGTCACCCACCTTTTCCTGCAGAGGACAACTTAACTCAAGCAGATGTATCCAAACTAGGTGCCAGTCCAAGACTAGAAGCATAGCTTTGGGTGTGAAGGCTCCTGCTTTGGACTTAGAGAAGTCCTCTCTCTCCTCTTGAAATTATCTGCTGTTCCCTCCCACCCTACTATGTTTTGTCTGTATATACTTTTAAGAATTGATTTTTAATAAAAGTTTATATTCATTTCAGTTGCATAATCCAGTGGCATTAATCTCACATGCTGCTCTAGAACCATGAGCTTCTACCTGCCAACTGAAGCCCCTCACACAGCATGCCGTCCTTAGGGGAGGATGCTCAGAGCAGTGCCGGAGGAAGTGGGAGACAAGGCCCTGGTATTCAGGGAACACATGAGGCCAAGAGAGTTGGCAAGGATCTAGTCATTGTTATGGTCCTTCAGCTGCTGCTTCTGGGGGAGGTGGTTCTGTCTCTGCTGATGTGGGCAGATCTAGCAGACCTCTATGGTTACATGGATATAGTGGCCCTTTGATGGGCTCAGCTAGAGATCCACATCTCTGAGAGCTTGTAGACATAGCCATCTTGACATCCACAACAGCTGGAACCCATGCTGGCTCTTGAGATAGGTTTATCATCAGTGATACGGGCACAGCCCACCAGGTCTCCTCAGTAGTTGACATCTGGGAGGCCTCAAAGTGGTTTCTGGATGGGTGTTTTTCTGACCTGGGCTACCAGGTGCCACTTGCTGGTCTCCCCAGGGTCTAGATGTGTCTGAAGTAAGGCCTTATGGTTAGAGACTTGGGCTTTGTACTTAAGGTTCCCCTTGAGCCTCTGGTCCATATTTTTAGCTACTCAAAAGCAGAGAGCAGAGATCATGTGTCAAGGCCAAACTGGGGGAAAAATTAATGAGACTATGTCAACTAATAGAAAACTGGAAATAGAAAACATGGTGTGCGATTTTCTAAATATAAACAGGATATTTGCAGTCCAGGCTGATTCAAGGGGAAAAATGCAGGAACCTAATTGAAAAATAATAAAAGCAAAAAGTCCTCAAGTGGTAAAATGCCTGCCTAGCAATTGCAATTCCCAGCACCAAAACCATTACTGAAAAATATTTTTTCAAAGAATTACTATACTATGTCTAATTATTATTGTTATGATTATTATTCTTACTATTACTATTATTGTCAGTCATGGTGCAGAGCTTGAACTCTAGGCCTGGGCTCTGACCCTGAGCTCGTCAGCTCAAGGCAAGTGCTCTACTACTTGAGCCACAGTGCCACTTGTGATTTTCTGGTGGTTAATTGGAAATAAGAGTCTCATAGACTTTCCTGTTGGGGCTGGCTTTGAACCACAATCCTCAGCGCTCAGCCTCCTGAGCAGCTAGGATTACAAGCGTGAGCCACCAGGGCCAGGCTATACTACATCTATTAAAATTCTTTTTTAAAACAGGAAGATAATGCAGGGTTTCTGAGAGTTTTGTTAACATATCTTTTCCATTTATACATGGAGAATTAGGAAAATACCACAATAGTTTATTGATTTACTGATCAAACTCTGTGTGGAGTCCAATTTTATTCATACCAGCTCTTTGAGTTCACTGCACTTTTTCTTTGACTGATCTGAATCCTAGAAACTATTTTTTTCTTTAAATGGAGAGTTCAATAAATAATTTCTTCATGACATTTCCTTTCAGTATTTTAGCATTACCTGGCAACATGGGCAGAGGCATATTTGATAATGTTCAAAAATTATTCTACAATTTCTCCTTTTCTATCTCCTAGCTTATGAAAGTTGAGTTTAACATGGTTGACTGAGGTCTAGAAATGGGAGAAATGGAAAATGGACCAAACCTCTGTCTAACTTATCAAGACCTAGAGGTCAGGGCTAGTAGATCATAGAGCTACAGGTCTGGTAGGTCATAGAAAGGTATCGATTCATTTTAGTTTTATTTCAATGAGTCCTGACTCCTAACTGAAACATAATCTCTTTGGCTTCTCCTTCCTTTAACAGCACCCATTTGTGTATAGTAGTCAAGTGTTTTACTTTTAGGCATCTCTTTTGTATATCATTATTTATATAAATGGATACCTTTATTCTTTTCAAGGATATGGTGCTTAACTAATCAATACAGATTTAATATTTAATGCAGCATTATACTTATCCCATACTCTTTATTATTTAGATAGCACTTCTGATCTTGTGTCACATCATGCATTTAGTTATTTATCATGGGGTTTGGGGGGGTATTTTTCTATCTAGGCTTAAACTAAGGCCCTCCAGTCTTGTTCCACCTTTTCATTCAAGGCTGACATTCTAGCACTTGAGCCACAACTCTGCTACTGGCTTTTCGCTGGTTGTCCACCAAAACCATCTTTTTTTTTTGGGTCCAGTCGTGGGGCCTGGACTCTGGGCCTGGGCGCTGTCCCTCAGCTCTTCAGCTCAAGGCTAGTGCTCTACCACCTGAGCCACAGCGCCACTTCTGGCTTTTTTTTCTTTTTTTTTGCTTATGTGGTACTGAGGAATTGAACCCAGGGCCTCATGTATGCAAGGCAAGCACTCTACCGCTGAGCCACCTTCCCAGCCCCTCAAAACCATCTTTCCAAGGCTCTGAATGCTTTCAAAAGTATCTTTGGAGTTCTGTTTTTCCCAGTGTAAGTGTACCATTGTAACCTCAAGTTGCAGTAAATTACACAAAGCCAGTTATTTTCTCAAAAATGCTCCATGAACAACTGAGAATCTCTTTGTGCAATCAGTGTTACTCAAAGAATAATTTGGTATTGGCTAGCTCCTGGAATCCAAGATCTTTCCTTTGACCATCATGTCTGATAAGATTGCACCTGTTTACCTGATACCCTTGGACCATACAAGATTGCCTCTTCCACCAGTGTGATTTATGATGGAGGCCTTAGACTATAAGCTAAAGGACAGACTTCTGGAAGGACTGGAGAGTGAGGTTAGATATGTGGCCAATAAGCCATGCCCACATGAGGAACACCAGTAAAAGCTATGTAATACGAGGCCTGGCAGAACTTCCCTGTTTTGTGTTACTGTATCCAGATTCTTGTATTTCTTTTGTGGGAGAAATAAACTTGCTAGGTAGGTAGTCTACCACTTAAGACATATCCTTAATTTTTTTTCAGCTGGCCACTGGTGGCTCACACCTATTATCTTAGCTACTCAGGAGGCTGAGATCTGAGAATCACAGTTCAAAGCCAGCCAAGGCAGGAAAGTCTCTGAGACTCCAATTAGTTACTTAAAAAGCTAGAAGTGGAATTGTGGTTCAAGTAATAGAGTTCTAGCCTTGAACAAAAGTTCAGGGAGTTCAGGGACAGGGCCCAGGCCCTGAGTTCAAGTCCCAGGACTGGCCACCTATACAAAAAAAACTTTTATCAAATTAACCACAGAGAGGAGAATATGATCAAAGGTATGTGGCAAGAATAGATTTTAAGGGCATAAAACTTCAGAAGAAGAAACATGAGGTAAATACAAGCGCATTTTGGGAGACCAGACTAGTTGAGCATAGAGCATTCATTAGGCATTCACACAGTGTCAGACTAAAGGAGGATACCCTTAGGGCAAAGATGTAACTTCTCTGAACATTTAAAATACAATTTACTGAAACAAACTCCTGGTTATGGAAACAGGGTTGTTTGTTTTTTTTTAAGTGTTGTTTGTGGTAGTGGTGGTATTTATTTTTTGCGTTGGAATTTTTCTTCTAGGAGGGGAGAAGGGGAGAGCATGCAGGGAGGGAGGGAGGAAGGGTGAACAAATGTAATCATGCTATTCACTACATACTATCTGGAAATGACCTATGTAATTTGTGGGCAGGGATGGGAAGGGGAAACTGAAGGGAAGTAAAAGAAGGGATGATAGTGTCCAAAAAGAATTGTACTCATTGCCAGGTTTATGAAATGGTAGCCCCTCTGAACACCACCTTAATAATAACAGTACTAAAATTATTTATTTTATTTTATTATTTTGTAGTTGGTTGTGGGGCTTGAACTCAGGTCCTGGACATTGCTTCTAAAACTTTTCTGCTTAACGCTGGTGCTCTACCACCTTGAATCACAGATTCATTTTTGTTTTTTTGGTGGTTCATTGGAAATAAGAGTCTCACAGACTTTCCTACGAGGGCTGGCTTTGAATGCAATCCTCAGGTCTCAGCCTTCTGAGTAACTAGCATTACAGGTGTGGGCCACTGCTGCCCAACCTTGTCATTTTTTAAAATAACCATCTAATCATGGCTATACATGCCTATACATAACTCAAAAAATTAACAACAAAACTAAGTACTCATAAAAAATGATCAAATAATCTCAAAAGACACTTCTCAAAAAAGAAGTAAAAGTGATCAATCTGAACAAAACAACTTGTTTTTGTATAGCCATCCGCTTCTTGTAATCTTGTGGCCGGTTTATCACTGTCATCCCAGAGAAGGATATAAGTGCACTTTTAGCTCTGGAACAATCTCCTGCTCTTCCTTCCAGCCAGCGTGGCTCTTCACCTACGAGCCTCCTTAGGGGAAAGTCTGATGCAACCCCTCTGCCAGATGTGGTTAGGTTTTGGACTAGTCTTTTTTAGCATAGAGTGGAACATCTACTTCATAGTTTGCATGTAGCATCCTGGTCCATCCTCCCTCAACGTCTTTCTTCCTCTTCTTCCCGTCTTCCTCTTTCCTTCCCTCCTCTGGTCCAGTGCAGACTGGCAGGGGCTGAGGAGGAGAGGAGAGACTATGAGAAGACCCATGTGTGAAGGTAATGATGTGGAGAGTGGAGGGGAAAAGTCCATTCTTCCTGCCATTACATTCCCATGAATTGAAGTGAAATCTCCTGACACCTACCTTGCTTACTAGAGTAAATTTGCCTCTGGAGAAACACAAGGAAGGACTGAGCCCTGCTTCAAGTTTTGCTTGAGTAAAAATCAAGGCTTCAGCAAGTAAAACTTGGCACCTGGTGATCATGCTTAAGCTGGTCACTGCGAGTTTTTGGTTGTTTGTTTTATAGTACATTCTTAAGAGTGAAAGGTCTGGGTTCTTCTTCGACTTATCAGCTGTGGGCTCAAGAGTCAACTCTTTAATCTCACCTCACTCTTTTTTTTTTTAATTTTTTTATTGTAAAGATACTATACAGAGGGTTACAGTTACATGAGTGTCACCTCACTCTTTAATCTCAGCTCAGCACAGTTTTGCTCTCTTCATCTCCAAAGGAGACAAGGGATTCCCTGAAGGTTTGACTTCCATGATTGTTCTGAGATTCAAAATGAACTAAAAGGGCAGGTGAGATCATAAAGCTGCATTCACCTATTTTCTAACCTAGAAAGCACTGCAAAGCTCCTTCCTGCACCAAAGATGAAGTGGGCAGCCTGATGAAGATGTAACTTAGCCTTGAATTCATTTATACCTACCATGTAGCACCAGTGTCTCACACTTGTCAAAAAACATTGTCCCGGAATCAATCTTATTGCAGTTGAAAAACTTGAGACTTAGGAAGGTTGAACAACTTGGCTCAAGGATCACAGCTTGACCTTTGACCAAGGTATAGGCCATAAGGCCTTTAACTAGCCGATCCTCCCCCTATGTTGAAAATGAACTGTACAACTTTGTAGATGGGGAAGAGAGGGAAAAACTGGGAGAGTGAAGGAAAGGGAGAAGTTGCCCAAAAAGAAATGTGTTCATTACCTGACTTATAAAGCAGTAATCATCAATTAAGATGAACTTAATTGAACACAAAGAAAATTACCTTTTTTGGAGCTAATTAGGATTGCAAACTGGGAAAACATAGACTAATGTAATCTTAAAAATATGCTTTTGAGTATTGTAAAATTGAAGTTGTGCTTGTAGGTATGAGCCAGAAAAGGGGACTGGTAATTGAGTCACTTGTTAGGAGTTATGATTGGTGCTGGAAATAATTAGAAAGAAATTGCTTTTCTGGTTGAAGGAAGAGATCAATTTCACATTAAGTTCAGCAGAGGTTAAAAAAATTATGCTCAAAGCAACTGAGGTTTGACCTCAAATGTTTAGCCCAGTTCAAATGTTCACTGTGGTCTTATGTCAGATCTGATTAAGTATGTTCTTTAAGGAGCTGGGGAGGTGGCTCAGTGGTAGAGTGTTGCCTTGCATGCATGAGGCCCTGGGTTCGATTCCCCAGCACCACATAAGCAAAAAGAAAAAAGCCGGAATTGGCCCTGTGGCTCAAGTGGTAGAGTGCTAGCCTTGAGCTAAAAGAGCTGAGGGACAGCGTCCAGGCCCAGAGTTCAGGCCCCACGACCGGAGCCAAAAAAAAAAAAAAAAAGTATGTTCTTTAACTCCTTTAACTTGAAATACTCTGAACCAATGCTACTATTGGGGTGGGCCCCCAATATTGGATCTGTGATCAAAGGAATGAGACTGAAACAAGGCAAAAGTCAGACAAAGCTATATTTCACGCCAAGCATCTAGAAACAGACTGACAAGTCAGGGCCGCCTGGGCAGAGCACGAACCCTGCCCAGCTGCACGGGCTAACTTTTATAGGCTGGCCACACATAGGTGGCCAATAGCATGGCAACACTCGCACAAAATTGCAGTTATGTCGGGCCACACGCAGGTGACCAATGAGGTTACAACTTATCCTTCAGCAGTTATTTAAACTAGACTACCACTTTGGTCAGTTTTGGCGCACTGGTTGGGGAGGGAGAAGGTGGGGTTTGCATTCCTTGGTGGGGGGGAGAAGGTGGGGTTTGCATTCCTTGGTGGGGGGGTGTTACATATGCGCTCCTTACTGATTGCACGTGTCCACTTGGCCTCTTGGCTCTCTTATCAGAGACTTGAAATCCATTTTTCCTAAACTTGTAAACAACAAGACGGATGTTTAACCATGGTGGAGTCACATAGGTTCACTGGGTCCTAACATTAAGATGGGGTCCCAACAGCTACTTTGTTTTTTGTCCTTGACAAACTGAATGGTTATAATTACTAATTTCATGATTTTTTTTCATCTTCCACAATTCAAATGGTGTTTCTACAAAGATGTGTTTAAATTTAAATGCCTTTGGAAAGATGGACAGGTTCAGAAGGAAGAACTTAAATGGAGAAAGTAAGATCAAAGGGAAACTCTCCATACATTTCTAATGCTAAATCCCACAATTAACTACTGAAGGGTATAAATAATTTGTATATTTCACAACTAAAAAGTTTGTAATCATCCTAATATCTATCTATCTATCTAATATATACATTAGGATATCTATCTATCTTCTTTTTTTTTTTTTTTTTTTTTTGCCAGTTGTGGGACTGCACTCTGGGCCTGGGTGCTGTACCTCAGTTCCTTAGCTCAAGGCTAGCACTCTACCACTTGAGCCACAGCACCACTTCTGGCTTCTCTTTATGTGGTGCTGAGGAATTGAACCTAGGGCCTCATGCATGCGAGGCAAGCATTCTACCACTGAGCCATCTTCTCCCAGCCCCAACCTAAAATATTTTACTGCCTCTTATTTATATTATTAAAAGTAATGGTTTAAAAATTTTAAAAAGCCAAACCAAAACAAAAAGGCAGGAAAATGTTTAAGGTAAACAGAGTAGGTTTATTGGAAAAATGAAAGTAGAAAAAGAAGAATTAGCAGACGTCCTGAGTTGGGAGGGGATTTCCTAGTCTCCTCAGGTGGGAAAATCCAAGTCTCCTTTGGTCCCACTAGATATTTGGTCCTGCTAGATACTTGGTTTCTAGTCCTCTCCCTCTTGGGGGAGTGTATCTTTGGTTTGATTTGTTAAGCAATGGTCACTGTCACTCACTGCCAAAGGCCTTTAACACTGGACATAAGTTCCTGTCTGATTGGACCCCTCCCATTCTGAAGCTGGGGAAGGAAAGTGAGAGATCTTGCCTTCTGCTTTTGCATTCATTTCAAGCACTTGTGATGGATTTAGAATCTCTGCCCTCCAGGTAAGAAGGAAGGTGATTTTTATCCTTTGTTTCCTGCCAAGTGAAGCTATGTCCCAGCTACCTTCTATTCCTCACTGCTTAACCAATTCAGATACCTATCGCTCACTGAGATATTACTGCATCCCATGCTACCCCCTCCTTCCCCCCCCCCCCGCCTTGTCATGCAGAGAACACAGAGGCCTAGATGATCTCAGACCATTACTCTTTCTTATTTAACAGTGCTCTGTACATGTCATGACAAGGCTGAAACATGTATTTAGAAACCTTTTGCAAGTTTTATATAGTAGAATTTCAAAGCAGATGAATTTAATAGGCTGCTTCTACATTAAATGAGTCACTTCAAATAAACATCCTTGTATTTTTTTCAGAACAAGGGAGGTGGTTCTGTCTCAGGGCCTGCCTACTCCAAGTACAGACTGGCCAGATCAATGCTAAGCACTTACCTGTCTGCAGTTTATTCACCATTTCAGGGCTGTTTCAGGATGCAGAAAGCATCTATGAGACTGGGATACTAGACTTGACATAGAAAGGATGATCTTTCATTCTAGCCTGTTTAGTACCTGTTAGGTTCATGGTACTCATGTTTCTCTTCTGTATATATACTATATACTGAGGGCTTTAATGGACAAGAGGACAGAGTAACAAATAATACCCCTATAAATAATGCTAGAAAACAGCCTTAACAGAACATTTTTGCCTTAACAGAACATTTTCCTCTGTGTGTGTGTGTGCGCGCGCCTATTCTGTGACTTGAACTCAGGGCCTGGGAGCTGTCCCTGAGCATTTTTGGCTATTGGTTAGTGCTCCAACACTTGAGCCACACCTCTACTTCTGGCTTTTTGGTAGTTATTAGAGATAAAAGCCTCAGAATTTCTGGAAGTGGCGCTGTGGCTCAAGTGGTCTCGCTTGCCTTGAGCTGAAGAGCTGAGGGACAGCGCCCAGGCCCAGAGTTCAAGTCCCACGACCGACAAAAAAAAAAAAAGCCTCAGAATTTCCTGCGCAGGCTGGCTTTGAACTGTGATTCTAAGATCTCAGCCTCCTGAATGGTTAGATTTACAGACATGAGCCAGTGAAGTATGGCTCAGAATATTTTCCCTTTTAAACAGTATTTCTCGGTCCACTCAGCTACCACAGCTATGCGGCTCAATATGTAAGCTAGTTATCACATGGCTGTTAAGCACCTGGCTGGTCAGAACAGGTTGAGGCTGTCACAGTCACTGATGGGCATGCTCCCTGGCAGGTCCCCAGCCTGCCAGAGGAACCGGTTCTCAAGTATAAAGCAACAGTTCAACGCAAGTTCAGCAGCAGCTGTCCACTTACATCTGTCCAAATCATTCTCTCCCTGCCATGCCTTTCATGTGTTAGTGGAGACCACAGCCTGGAACTAAAATCAGCATGCGCCTGATTTTAATAAATTTAACTCTATCATAATTCTGATGACATACACATCAGAGGAGAAGTTTAAGCATGTGTATGTCTATATGTACATATATAGTCTTGTTATTTCTGTAAGTCATAGAGCTAGGTGGGTTTTTCATTTCTATAGATAAGTGAAAATTTTTTTGCTCATTTTAGCTCTAGTTACTTTTCTGCAGGGTTTTTTTTTTTTTTAAGTAACCGAAAACCTAGATTTGGTGATTAAATTTGTATACTGCATCCCGTATAGAAAACCCATCTGCACAAGGGGAGATGACACACATGAAGACACTCGGAGCATTCCGCCTCCTGCTGGGTCACATGTTGGCCAGTGTCATCTCCTTCTCAGGGTCAAAATGTCAAAAGCCAACTGTGGACTTCAGCTGCCAGCAGAAACTTGTCCTCTGCATGACTGCTGCCTTGCACTACTGACTGCATGCCAGTGAGGTTTCCACACAGCTGGGTGCTACTAAGACTCCCCAGGCTTGTCCAGGAGAAGCTTCTGGCCTCCCCCACCCCAAGCTCTTATTGAATACTGCCATCAGCTGCCGAGGGATATCACTCCATAGTAATGCAGACTCCATAGATCTTGACATTTCTCCCTAGACAATTTAGCCATTATCTAGGGTTAATGCTCCTGTCCTTTTATTTTCATTTCTTTATGCTTGCAAGGCAGGGCCTCTACTGCTGAGCCTCCCCCCCCCCTCCAGCCATTGCTGCACTGGTTATTTTTGAGATGGGGTTTCATTTCCTGCCCAGGCATGTGCATGGACTGTGATCCACCTATTTTAGACTTCCTTTCACAGCTGGAGTGACAGTTGAGAAACTTCTCAGAAGAATGGCAAATAGACATATGAAGAAATGCTCAACATCCCTGGCCATAAAGGAAATGCAAATCAAAACAACTTTGAGATAGCATTTCACCTGTCAGATTGGCCAATATCAAGAACTTGAACAACAAATGCTGGAAAGGATGTGGGGAAAAGGGAACCCTATTGCACTATTAGTGGGAATGTAAACTAGTTCAACAACTCTGGAAGGATGTTTGGAAGTCCCTCAAAAAAACTAAACACAGAACTTCCCTATGACCCAGCCATACCACTCCTGGGTATCTACCCAGATCATTCATTGCAAGTCAAGATATGGTAGAGACACATGCACTTCATTGTTTATTGTTGCACTATTCACAATAGCCAAGTTATGGGAACATCCAAGATGCATTAATAAAATGTGATATATGTACACAATGCAATTTTTCTCATCCATTGGGAATAATAAGATCATTTGCAGGGAAATGGACGGGCCTAGAACAAATCATGCAAAGTGAGGTAAGCTAAGCTCAGAGACAAAAGGCATCTAGCTGCACAGGTGGAAGCTAGATCTAATACATAAGTTGTCATGAAAACCTATACGGGATTCAGAGTCAGGGGAGGAACACAAAGGTTGAACTTCTCTGAACATTTAATATACTAATGAAATGAACTCCAGGAAATGGAAACATGGTTACATTTTTTTTGTTGGTGTTAGTTGTTGTTGGTGTTTGTTTTTGTTTTGTATTGTTTTCTTGGAGGGGAGGGTGTGGCGCAGAAAGGGAAGATTGGTAAACAAATACCATCATGCTTTTCAGTATACATTAAGTAGAAAACAAACTATGTTAACTTGTGGGCAGGGGTGGAAGGGTGAAACTAAGGGGAGGGGATAAATGTAGAGGTGACATTGTTCAGAAAAAGAAATGTACACATTACCTGACTTAAGACACATTAATAGTAACAATTTTTTTAAAAAATGGGGTAGATACATGGCTCAAGTGGTTGAGCACCAGCTGTAAGCAAGCCAAGTAAACATGAAGCCCTGAGTTCAAACCTCTGTTTTTCCAGAGAAGACAGTTGCCACACTCAACATTTATTGCTTCCACTGAGTAATGAGGTCTTCCCCTCTCCACTCTCCTACGAGACGGAGTGATATGTTAAGGTGGGGCCAGTTATCTGGGCAACTCCTTTCTGCAAAGAGCTCTGGAAGGTGCAACGTACAGAAGATTCAGGATTGTCCTTAGTTGGTGACCACATATTGCTTTTCATTTTGTTTGATTTTGCTGTCATCTTTGTAACAGCTGACTTCCTTGAAATGCTTCCCTTCCCAAGGATGGCTTGTGACAGCCTTCAAGTCTCTGGCACTGGTGTTTGGGGTTTACATGGAGTGAGGCTCAGTCAAGTAGCTATATGCAGAGCCTGCCCCTGTGACTGAATTCAGCCTGACAGGCCACCGATGGGCATTTACTATATATCACTTTAGTATACACTTACCCAGTCACATAGATTCAGCATGGTCTATTGCCTGAGACACATGCAAACACTCCTAAGCAGAATATGCCAACACTCAAAGGCTATTTCCCAGCCAGGAGGGCCAGTCCTGAAATACCTTTTGTGTACTGTAAAATCATGCCAGGTCTGATAGGTTAACCACTTTGAACATGATCCTCAAAGCTGCTTTTCCTTAAACCTACCATGTGTCACTTCCTGAGCCAGGAACCAAGCTAGGTTGTCCCACTTAATGCCATCATCCAATCAGATTCCACTAAGCAACCTAACCTTTCTCTTAATCACTTACTTGCATTACTGCAGCCTAGTCTCTTTTCCATTTTGCTTTCCTCCCAGCATCTCTCCATCTTAGATCAGGATTATATTGTTACAACAGAACATTAAAGCATTTGTAATCAATGCTCATGGTACTATTGATAGATAGGATCAAAGTCTGGGGACACATTTTGCTTGAATTACTCAATAGCATCATCAAACACTGGGTAAGCATAAAGTCCCTTGTATCCAGGACTCCTTTAGCCTCCCTCTGGTCTCCTGCATCCTACACACTGACGATTTGTAGTTTCTCTAAACTACAACTGGTATTTCAACTCTGACCTTGAGTGTTCTGGACTGTTCAGGTTTTAGCTAAAGCATCCTCCCTGAGGTGCTTCATGCCCAGGCTAAGCACAAAACCCAGATAAATCAAAAACAAAACCCAGAAAAATCAATCTATCGCCTCACTATCTACCAATCTACCTTGTCTCATTTGCAATACTGGGGGCCATGTGCTCGGGGCTGCACAGTTGAGGATGGAGGACTGACTACTCAAGCCACACTGTATTTAACTTACAAAGTTAAACTCTTAAATTAAGCTGCACCACTCAAGTGTACTTGGTAGGACATACACTATTCTAATACTCTGCAAGGAATCAAGCAATTCTAACAAGGTTCCTTCCAGCTTAAGAGCTTTAGAACTAACTCAAATTTTTGAATCCACTCATCTGTGATGAAATGGGCTGTTACCATCAGCATTTTATATTTCACAAGTATGCATGTGGTGTGCTTTCTGTGTTGTTATACTTGGTACAAACATTTCTGGACTTCAAGCCCATGAATACTGAGGTAGATCTTTATGCTCATTGATATTACAAGACTCTCTGAGTCCTGCCAAACCCATCATTTCTAAATAAATCTTTAAGAAAAACTACAAAGAAAGGGTTTTATAACAAATAATTTAATCAGCAGTCCATTTCACTCTAATTTACATCCAGCCTGGGCAAGAAAATAAACAAACAACAAAAAAATGTTCAACACTATAATAGAAGACTACTTCATTTTCCTTATGTGGCCCTTCTTTGCAAATGTTTTTCCTAACAGATCTTTTATGCTTTGTATGCCAGCAAGCAAAACCCTGTAAGGCAATAATCTATTATTACATAGTAAGTTCTGCCAGAAATAATGGCAAGACTCAAGTGAAAAAAAACCTAGCACCATTATCATTATGAATAAGCTATGTGACGGGAACAGAACCATCCAACCACACTTTTATGAGCAAACTGAGTCATCTAGCTTTGTTTGGGTAGTCTTCCCATCAACTCTGCATTCTCAGTGCCAAAGGATATGCTTGTCTTGACTTCATTGATTGGAAAGAAGTGACCAACTCCAATCTATAGCAAATACTCTGTAAATGTTCATCAAAAGATTGAAAAAAAGTAAACACAGACATAGGGAAAGGTATGTTTACTGGAGTTCCATGATCCATACTTCTTTTAAACCAATCTGGAAATATGAACATCATTTACATTAGGATAGACATACAAATTTTGAAGTTTTTTGTTTTTACAAAGGGCGATTACAGAGGGAGGATCCATTAACTCAGACTCCAGGCACACATACTACAAAGCCTGCCCTGCTGTGCCAGGAGCCTTCAAATGGTTCCCCAGTGGAGATCAAGATGACTTCAGAGTGCTCTCCTACTCAGAAATCATGGAATCTATTTTATGATCACAGGCCTGTGATCAATCCTGATCAACTAAAAGTGAAAATACAGAATTCTTTCTAAATAACAATAGTCTTTCCATTATACCACAAGGTGAATTGTTTATCTGGAATATCCAGTGAACTTAATCACTTAAGAAAATACCCAGGTATTAAATGATTTTTTCATCAAGTTTCCAATCATCATAAGTTTGCAAACATTTAAGAGTAATGTCACTGCCTCTTTTATGCTTTGAAAAAAAATTTCCAATTTGCATATGGATAAGCATGGAAGTATGATTACAAAAGGGGGCTTCTAGGTGAAGTACACTCTGGCATCATTATCTAATCATGGCTAGATGTAGCACAGCTGTATGATCTGTGCACTGCAAACACCTACAAAAGGAAGAGAAATCTTGGGCATTTTGTGTTTGGATTCAGCAGGTTTTCAACATGGAAACCATCCAATGCCTGGAAGTTTAGGTGCTGGAGACCACTTTAGAATTAGAATGGTCAACAAAGGTGACTTAGGCAAAAATAGACAATTTCTAGCAGATCTAATGCAAATAAATAAGCAAAGTGCAATCAATCTGGGCTTATATACTCTTTTTCACATCTTAATTTCAAAGTAAATCTCAAGAAATTTTTCTTTCCAATATGAAAAACCAACTCGCTTTAAAATAGAAACACAAGGCTGGAAAAATTAGATGCTGCATTATCCTCCTGGAATATAGGGATTTCTATTTTAAAAAATCAGAATGTTTACTTGTAGAGAGTACATCCTGGAAAATATCCCCCAGGAAGGGGACTGTGACACATACATCAATGACTACTGATTGCCTTTCTTTGACATTATTGCTGAACAGCAAAATAATAAAACCGTATCTAGATTTCTTCCTCTGGAATATGGTAGATTTCTGAAATTTTGTAGTATTTTAAAGAGTAAAGAAGTGAGCATGCACCAGCGGAAGGTAGGAACTAATGTCCAAATGTTAGCTCTAGGAAACTGTAAACGTGGACCATGCTAGACTGGACGTACTTTGTGGTATCTTTTCAACCCTACCTGATCAACTTGAGTCACACAGAAGTGAACATATGACACAAGTATGCTTTCTTTTTCTTGGCAGCATGACGGATTTAAATGAAACAGCCACAAACAGAAGTGTATACAACACCTAGCAAAGACTTGTCTGTGTAAGCTTCTATGAAAGAAACACGCAGCTGTTAGGCACTTAAAGCATTTGGGTGAAAAATCCAGAAGAGCCTAGGCCTACATTTATTAGCACTCCTATCAATAGTAACATACTTTTTATGAAGAAACATGCAGTCAGAAACAATACAGACAAAAGAGTCTCAGATTATTCTGAAAATGAAACAACTATCCAGAGTATATCACATCTGGCTTATAAAACTGAATGCTTGTACATTGTCATACTTCTTTACCATTAGTGATAAATATCTCATTGAAAAATTACTAGAAAAGTATTGGCAATGATATAAAGCCCTAGCTGGTACAGATGTAACTGTACTCATCTGGTAAGGAAAATATTACCATGCACACATCTTAATCTTCTAGCATCCAAACATCTTAAAGCAATGTTCTTACATTGCTATTAAAAGGTACTTTTGTTGTCTTGCCCCCATTACTCCAGAATCACTACTCCTCTTACAAATGATAATATCCAACATATATAAAATAAAAATCTAATGCTGTAAAAATCTCAAAAATGTAATGTTAGTAACAATGACTACCTAAAGAACTTAGCTTCATGGTAGAGCTTTGAATATTTATTGCCAGATGATTAAAAGAATCTTAAAGTAATGTGGGATTAGTCCTGATGATTTCGTAAATAGACTATCACTAAAAGTTTTATTGGCATGAAATACTATACTTCTGGTTGTGTGAATATTTTGTCTTAAAGCCTCTTAACATAATTGTGTATATCTATGTACAAAACATACATAAATTCACTTTATTTAAAACATATGAAAGAGGTAATTCCAAAATCACACTAAACATAATAAATATAGAACTTGCTTTGTTAAAAATCTACAGTATACATTCAAGTAAAGGCTAAATTTCCAATGCCAACTGTATTTGGGACAGAAATTAAACATATACAATAATAATCAGTCTCCTAAAAGTGCTCTTTGAAATCCCTAGAAATCTCACTCTCGTGCTTTTGTTTCCATCCAAAAGTCCATACATTCCTTTATTCACAGAACCAGACACTTCTGTTACTAAAAATACATATCCAAAGCTTTTATATCCTTTTCAATAGATTTAGAATTTCAGCTCTTTGGGGAAAGACAGGGAATTCCAAACAAACAATTCAGACATCTTAAAGTATTAGAGATGACTGGCTTTATGACACACCCTGTTTCAACTTAGATGTGAAATCTGATGCACATCTTAATGGAAACAATTCCAGCACACACGTCTAAGGTAGGTCATCTTTTTCCACATGAGAACTTGTGTAGGTCAAGGAGTAGCCACTGTAACAACCTTCCCGTGACCCAGGTCTTGAGGCCATACTCCATTTCTGATTGGTACATTCTCTCCCGACCTGATTTGGTTTAGTTTCCTCAGGAGTTATATTCAGTACATTGATTGAACTGTTGGGAAAAGAAAGGAAGATCTTAATAACTAACTCACCTTCTTTTATACATTAGACTGCCTGTGCTAAGTAAAAGAGAAGAACATGAAGGAGAAGAGGTGTTTCGAAACTGCCTATTATATGATGATATATTTTTTTTTTGGGGGGGGAATAGAGCTGAGGACCAAACTTAGGGCCTTGTACTTGCCTGAAGAGTGCTCTTCCACTGAGCTACATCCCCAACCCCTAATATATGACTTGTATCTCTACATCTACTTATGTATTTACCCATCTATTTATTTTATTCCTCTAGTCTATTTGGAACCATGCTGTCCAAAAGAATTTTAAGGTAGACAGACAATATGAGGTTTTTGAAGCTCTGCTCTATGTTTCCATCTTTCTGGCACTATAATCTCTTTATGGCTTCTTTCTTATTTGTTTATGCCTTCATTAATTCATCTTTCCACCCTATCTCCAGATATTTAATGAGTGCTCACAAAAATGGTTCAAGAGGCTGAGGGTTTGGGGGTACATATGTAATGCCCACTACTCAAGAGGCAGAGGCTAGAGGATCAAGGTCTGAGGCCTGCTGGGCAGTTATGGAGAGACTATCTAAAAATCAAAATCAAAAGTGCTTGAGGGAAGGGCTTAAGTGGAAGAGCACTTGCTTACCATTTACAAGGTCACATATTTAATCCCCAGAACTGTACCCCTCCCTAAATAAAGGTACCCTTCCCTTTTATCTGAATAAAACTCACATAACGTACGTTCAACCAAATAAATCTGGTTAATAATTACTTTAAAAGTCAATGAAGCTGAGCCAATGACTAGTAGATTTTTATCAAAGTATTATTTTATATATTTTTCAACAAAAACAATTATCTTTCTTATGACTGTTGACTAACTTGACTTCATATCTAACAATCTTTTAAGATGGTTTTAATTCTAAAAATTCAAACAATAAGGGGCTGGGAAGATAGCTCAGTGGTAGAGTGCTTGTCTTGCATGCATGAGGCCCTAGGTTCAATTCCTCAGCACCACAAAAACAAAAAGCGGGAAGTGGTGCTGCGGCTCAAGTGGTAGAGCGCTAGCCTTGAGCTGAAGAGTTGAAGACCCAGAGTTCAGGCCCCATGACCAACAAAATAAATAAATAAATAAATAAATAAAATAAATAATAAATAAATAAATAAATTGAAACAATCCTAAAGAAAACTAATACTTAGAAAATGGTTTGTAATTAATTCAGTCCTGAGTGCCAGCTCAAGTGAGATTGGTGCTAACGCTGGTTACATCAGTGACTGGTATAAGCGATACTGTGCAGAACTGGAAGTAGAGCTTTCAGGTAAAGTTCCTGAGGTGTAGAAATGGCCACAAATAGTACACTCTGTGTACATTCTCAGAAGCAGAAGAGTCCTTTAGACTCCAAAACCATATATCACTCATTTACAGTAGCATTTAGAACACAAGAAATGAACATTTAGCAGTACTTTTGTGTTTACAACTATTTTTGCTGTCAATGAATGTTAAAAGACCAAATACTGTGCAAGTCCTATTTGTTGTTGTTGTTTTAAATATGTATTAAATACATAGCACTGCCTTCAAAGAATACTTAGGTAAAGTACTTTATTACTAAAAAGAAATGCAAAAAAGTAAAAATTTTAAATCAACTGATACAATTATGCCATATGCGTTATGAATGGTGAGAATTTTTATCTTTATATACATAGTCCTAACTAAACAAATTATGCAGTTTCGGGAATATTTCATATAAAGAATATTGACATGATTTTCAGATTATAAAATTAAATAAATTTTTACTCATATTTAAGCAAAAGTTAATCTACGGGCCTAACTTTCAAAGCATCCCACTCTAAGCATTTCTGGCCATCTCTCATTTCAGTTCCAATAATGACTCCTACAACCTCTTTGCCACAGAATACTCATGTCTTTAGCTCTTGCTCACTATATGTGCCTACCACCATGATCCTCTAGGACCATGTTATAAGCCCTGAAGTCTTAAATCCATTTTCAAAATCAGCCATATAAATTATAGAGTCTTGTCCCTCTACCTTAAAAAGCTAGATTTCTACACTCTTGCTTTCTAAGATGCCAAAAGATAGGGCCTTTAGGCCATTGTCTACTACTTTAACTAGGACGACTGGCTGGGCTGTGAGTGTAGCTCTGTAGCAGCAGCATACTTGGCTCGCAAGGCATTCACAAAGCACCGAAAAAAGAAAAAAAGGGAGAGAAAGACGAAGAGGAGAGGAGAATGGGGGAAGGGGAAGAGAAAAAGAAGGAAGGGAGGAGAACACTTGCCAACTTTATTTATTCCCTTTGATTTGTTTTGTTTTGCTATCTCAACTAGGAACACTCTTGATTGCTCTGTGATAGTATCTGAAGTAGTGTTCTTAATCTTAGAAAATGATTCAATGAGAAAAAGTCAAATGGCATCAATTTGAGACCATTGTTTCTACCACAGTGCCCTGGGGCATGGATCACCAGGCTTCACTATACCAGTGGAACACACAAACCAGAAGAAACCTTGAAATAGGTCCTCTATACAGAAACTGTCAAAATAGTTTTCTTCTATTAAATACAGTACTTAGAATTTGGTGTTGAAAATAAAACAATCTTAAATTATATGGCTAAAATTATATATTTTAAAATATATATGTACGTATGTGTGTATGTATTAGCAGCGTAAGTACTAAAGGGCTCTAAAGGGCCTTACCATTTGAACCACATCCTCAGTCCTGATTACTTTTACTTTTGCCTCAGGTAGAGGGATGATCCTCCCATCTCTGTCTCCCAGAACTTTACATTGTATTTTTAAAATATGAAATACCAAGGTCGATAGCTCCAAGAACAAGCAAAAGGTCTACCACGCTCACTACCATATTCCCAGCACCTAGCATATACTGGACATCCTACATATACTATGTATATGTATACTATGTATATATGCGTGTGTGTGTGTGTGTGTGTGTGTGTGTGTATATATATATATATATGTGTGTATGTATGTATACTATATATACTATGTAGGACATATACCTACATATACAGGACATCCAGAAAGTTACAGAATATATTAATGTATTAAATTCTTCTCTAGAGCCTTTATTGTTGCTAATACTGCAGATATACCAACTTCTCCATGGGAATGCAATACTAACAATTTTTAGAAATATGTAAAAGCATCACCAATCAATAAATACCTATGTTCAGATGTACAGGAACGTGCAGTCTGACAGAAGTCTGAAGTACAAGGTGAAGCAGGAAGAGACTGAGTCAGCTTAGATGTGCAAACTGGAGACCCATTCGACATACTGTGAGGTTTCTTTTGCCGTGGCCTTGAGGGCACTGTAAGATTGTCTGGATCAGAACCTTTGCCAAAAAAAAAAAAAAGGAAAAAAGGTAACACAAATGGTGGAGTAATAAGTACAATGAGACAGCTAACTTAGATGACTCATTTGAAATTCTGAATGAGATATGAGAACAAAATATTTTGCCATCTCTTATACATATCTTGTAACAGTTTTTCTTTCTTTCTTTCTTTTTTCTTTTGGTGGTACTCAAGACGTGGTTTGAACTCAAGGCTTATGCTTGCCAGTCTGGTACTTGGCTGCTGAGCTACTTTTTAAAAGCTGGGAGTGGTGGCTCAATCCTCCCTAGTCCAGAGGTAGAGATCAGAATAACAGAAGTTTAAGACAAGTATGGTCAAAAGTTCACAACTAGCTACTCAGAAGGCTGAAGCCCTTGGAGGATTGCAGTTTGAAGCCAGCCTGAACAAACAAGTCTGTCAGATTCCATCTTTGATTAATTAGCAAAAAGCTAGGCTGGAGGCAGCTCAAGTGGCAGACATGAACACTGTCAAAGAAAAAGAAGACCCTATTTCAATATCTTGGGTACAGTGGCACATCCTTGTCATCCCAACCACAGCAGGAAACAACATAGTAGGATTGCAGTGTTCCAAGGTCGTGCTCAGGCAAAAAGGGAGACCCTGTCTCAAAAAAAGATGAAAGTTGGCTAAGCAGTAGAGTATCTGCTTCTAACAAGCATTTGGCCTTGATTATTCAAAAGTCTCTGTGCTGTCAAGACACCAAAGTAAAAGGTTACTTTTATACTTATGGTTCTATTGTTGACCAGTTTTGACTCCAGTAAAAAAAAAAAAGTAGTAAAGCTGATTTCAGGGTTGGGGGTATAGCTCATCAGACCTTGGGCAAGGTCATGGGTTTGATCCCAGCACCCCACAAAATTAGATAATATAATTTTTAAATTTAATTTTAGTTCCAATTAAAGAGCTACTTGAAGTTTTACATTAACTTTTATTTAAATACATACATTTACATTACAGAGTTTATAAAGTACTCACTTCCTGAGAAGGCACTGAAAAGTTTTACACTTTCTGAGTTCTGCTGGTCAAAGGTAGTCATATTTAAGAACTGCTGCTTTAGCCAACTGGCCCTTTCTTCTTCAAATGCCTTTCTCTACCATAAAAAAACAACAACAGAGAAATGTGATCAGTATTTCAACCTCCAAAAAACTGCTTATAACTGCAACTTCTCAAGCTGTCTGCAGTATCCACACTCATTTCTTATGTTAAATAAACTGACGTGGAAAAAACTAAGAAACATTTTACTTAAGAGTATGTTTAAAAGTAAAAGTTCAACCATCTCAATATACCAGTAATCACAATTTTCACATTAATTCTGAATGAAAATAAATGAAGAACTCAAATAGTGTATTAGCAGAACTTTGAGTGGATAGTACACACATTGTGAGCATACTATTGTAAACAATAGTAAAATACTCAACATCATATACAGATCACTTAAAAAGAAAAGTTCTGGCTTCATGAAGCATTTCTCTGGTACTGGCCTCCACTAGACCACAAGAGGGCATTGGCAGATCATGTCAAACCTGCCCCTTATGCACACAGCTGATGAATCCTAAACCAAACACCCTCTCGCCCCAGGTCTCTCATCCTTCCATCCTCTGCCCCACTGTTCCCAATCAAGGAGCACAGGCAGATGGACTCAGGCAGGACACGGTGCCAGACAATTGGGGAAGTGTGGAATATGGACTCAGGAACAGGAGAACATAGCCGCACAGGTTGTTTAAGAAAACTAGTGGCAAAAAAGAAAAGAGATTCATTCAGAGATGGAAGACACTTTTCCAAATTGTCAGTGAAGTAACATAAAAAAATGTTATACAATAGAAAATACAAACATTTCCATTAGAAAACTTAAAAGATAAGACCTGAAATAAAACCTTAGTGGCTGAAATGATAGACGTGACAAAGTATCTAGAATTCAGAACATGACGTCAATCTATAGATAATTCTAGACAGACTACAGGCTGTCAACAGAAGTTCCAGAACATAGAGCAGCCAAAGAAGGGAAAAATAAAGAAAATTTCCCTAAACCCAGGAACACAGCATCTTCCAGATGAATCATCAAGATATATCCTGATAAATCTGAACTTTTAAAGTAATTACACAGGCTGGGGGGGGGGGTGTAGGGGGCTGGTGAGGAACGCACACAAAACACAAGGTTGTCCACGAGGTTACATTATAATTTAACCTCTCTTCAGTAACACTAGAAGAAACAGAATAACTCATTACAAATTTTGAGAGAAGGCTGGAAATCTCAATTCTACACTTAGCCAAATCAAACAAAAATATGTTGATATTCTAAAATTCAGAATGCTTATTCCATATGTATTAGTTATGAAAAAATTACTTATGTAGGTATCAACATAACAAATTCAAGAGGAATCCCAGAAAGAATAGCTGGAGCTTAAAGAACCACAGTGGCTGTCTAACTTAGGAATTCAGCCAGAAGCTAGAGGCTGTCCAAGAACGCACCAGAGTGATAGAACTCCTTTGTGCAGAATATTTACCTATACATGTCAAAATGTATCATTTGTTTTTAGAATGAACAATATTTGCATAATCATGTTATCAGTTTTCAAGTTTTTAAGTCTCATCTTTAGACAAGGCAATTTACATCTAGATTACAAAATAGGAGGGAATATATATGTTACAACACTTGACAATGAAAAACCACAAACAAAATGGCGAAATAAAGTAGCAAAGAGTGGGAAAGGTGCACAAGCATGAACTGGAAGCATACCCACAAGTGACTGTAAATAAGTTAGCAATGTTATGAAAAAATAAGATTTGGATATACAAATAGTACAGGTGGGAGGGCTTATTTATACTAAATGTATCTTTCAGAGCAAAGAAATTGTATTGAGAAAAATGCTAAAAAATTATACATTAATGTTCAAACAGAACTCCCCAGGGGAGGAGGGACCAAAAACTCTACCATTAGAAACTTTGCTATTGGTAATAATAGCTTTCTCTGTATGGCCCAGTTTCTTTCTTTCCTTTCTTTCTTTCTTTCTTTCTTTCTTTCTTTTTCTTTTTGTCAGTAGGGCTTGAACTCTGGGCCTGGGCGCTGTCCCTCAGCTCTTCAGCTCAAGGCAAGCACTCTACCACTCGAGGCACAGTGCCACTTCTAATTTTCTGGTGATTTACTGGACATAAGACTTTCACGGACTTACATGCCCGGGCTGGCTTTGAACCATGATCCTCAGACCTCAGTCTCCTGAGTAGCTAGGATTATAGAGTGAGCCACGGGCACCCAGCATCTTTAAACATTACAAGGTTTCATTTAGCAAAGGATAACAATGAGAAAAACACATTGCCAAAAAATGCAAACAGGTTGGGCACTGGGCCTGTAATGCTAGATACTCAGGAGGCTGAAATAGGAAGACTATAGTTTGAAGCCAGCCTGGACAGGAAAGCCCATGAGATTCTTATCTCCAATCAATCACCAAATAGACCCACAGTGGAGCTGTGGTTCAACTGGTACAACACTAACCTTGAGAAAAAACTAAAACAAAACAAAACAAAACAAAACAAAAAACCCAGGGACAGCCCAGGCCCTGAGTTCAAGCTCCAAGACTGGCACAAAAGGAAAAAAGCAAAACATTAGAAGTATGTATGTGTAACAAACTGCATTGTTAATGTGTATGTTACTAGATGAGTGAATAGAAATCCAGGTAGGGATTTAGATTTGACTGTACTTTAGAAACAACAAGCTGGGAGCAGGTGGCTCACACTTGTAATCCTAGCTACTCAGAAGCCTGAGATCTGAGGATCATGGTTCAAAGCTAGCCTGAGCAACAAAGTTTGTCAGACTCTTACCTCCAATAAACCACCAGAAAATCGGAAGTGGCGCTGTGGCTCAAGTGGTAGAGCACTCACCTTGAGCTGAAGAATTGAGGGACAGTGCCCAGGCCCAGAGTTTAAGCCCCACGACCAAAACAACAACAACAAAATGTGCTCTTAAGTATACTGTACTGTACTAAAACCATATCTATTGACAGTGAATATGACGGATTCTGGAACTGAACACTTAGGAAATCAACCTGGAATGGGATAAATGATTTTTTTTTTTTAAACTTGCAAGTACAATAGCACTCTTGCTTGGCCTCTCTGTAGTTTCAGGTTACTTAAGTCATCAATAGTACAATCAATGGTTTAGAGAACTGGACAGCAAAGAAACAGATACATCCAGGTGAGCTCTGCCTCTACCTCGGGTTTTTGGGGGTTTTTTTTGGGTCCGGTCGTGGGGCCTGAACTCTGGGCCTGGGTGGTGTTCCTCAGCTCTTCAGCTCAAGGCTAGCGCTCTACCACTTGAGCCACAGCGCCACTTCTGGCTTTTTTCTTTTTGCTTATGTGGTGCTGAGGAATCAAACCCAGGGCCTCATGCATGCAAGGCAAGCGCTCTACCACTGAGCCACCTTCCCAGCCCATCTACCTTGGGTTTTAAAAGCAGTTGTTTCTAGTACCTCCAATCCCAGGCGAATAGCAGCTTCTGTAAAGCTCCGTCTTTCTCTCTCAAAATTCTTTTTTTGCTCTTTAAAAAGTGACCATTCTTCTTTGAGGCGCTCTTTTTCTTCCAATAGGTAACAGTCTTGCAGCAGAGAAGTGGTGTCATCATCACATGCAGTAGTGAGCTGCTGCTATTAAATTGGAAAACATAGTAAGTGCCTGGAGACCCCCAAAGACGGAATCAACAAGCTGAAATGAAGCCAGGATGACAGGTCAAAAAAAGAGTCAGAAAGTCAAACTTTTGAATTTCTCTCTTCCCAAATGTTACCAATCCCAACTAGACAAACAAGAACCTCATAAGGAAAGATATGACCTGGTTAGTAGATAACTTAGCTTAGATTGGAAAAGCTCTATAGAACTTAAGAGCTAAAAGAACAGATAATCCAGTAAATCCAGTAAGATACAGCAAAGTATTTCAGAAGACAGAAAAGCTTCAAAAGGTAATCCAAGCCAGGTGTCAGAGGCTCATGCCTACAATCTTAGCTACTCAGGAGGCTGAGACTTGGAGATCATAGTAAGAAGCCAGCATTGGCAGGAAAGTCCTTGAGACTCTGATTTCCAATTAATGGCCAAAAAATTGGAAGGGGAGCTGTGGTAGCCTTAGGCCAAAAAGCTCAGGGACACCATCCAGAGTTCAAACATCTGAGTTTAAGCCCTTAAAACCAGCACACATGTAAAATAACATTTACCTGTAAAAGCTGTTGCTGTGTTTTAATCATTTCTTTACATTGCTGAATTTCTAACTCCAGTTTCTCAGTTTCTTGTTCATGGTCTTGTCGTGAGATCACATCTTCATTATTAAAACCTTCCACATGTACCTTTGAAACTAACACAAAACCTAGTCAGCTGCTGACAAGCTTACAGCCACCATTAGTAGTTTATGGGTGCTTTGAAAATATACTTAAAAATCAAGACTCTCACAACTTTTTCTATAATTTCAAGATTATTTCCTTTGGCCTCTTACATTTTCATAATAAGAGAATTAGATTTACATTATTTTAAAACTGAAAATTATAAGGAGCAAAGTAATTTAAGTTCATGACAACTATAAATTCATAAGCTTCAGGACAATATTGGTCTTGGAGTTCTTTTTATTTCAAGTGTCAGAATTTAATTTGTAATTCATATTTATTCATGACTGTGTCCTGATTAAATATAGACAACTTGATTGCCCATAGAAGAATCTTGATAAATATAAAAAATCATAATCTATGTTTTTTGTTGATATTGCTTCAAACCTCAACAGTGCTACTACAGACCTTGTTCTCACAGTTAAATTCAACAACTTGCTTACTAATAGTCATGACTGAGATGAGTAAAGTTTCATATAAAGTCATACCAGAACTGCAATAATTTTGCTGACTGCTCTTTTTTTATTTAAGGCAATAACATTTAAGTTCATCATTTTGATCATTTAACTTGTTTTCTTAAAATAGATTTTATTTAGAAAGCATAAATCTTAATTTTCCAGATTTTAAAGCATGAAAACTTTATTGAACAAAAATAATACATCTTTATACTAATGGGCATTTCTTGATTTTCAAAATTTACTAAAAAAGTCAGAAGCAGGTGGCTCATGCTAGTAATTCCAGCTACTCAGAGGGCAGAGATTGGGAGAACAGCAATTTGGGGTGACCTCAGGCCAAAAAAAAAAGTGATTCCCCATTCTCAACAAATAAGCCAAGCATGGTGGTTCATGCTTGCATTCCCAGCTATGTGGAAAGAATAAGTAGGAGATTGATCCTTGGTAAAAATAAAAGACCCTATCCAAAAATTATCAAAAGCAAAACAAAGCAAAAGTGGTAGAACACTGGACAAGCAAACATAGGTCTTGAGTTTAAACCCCATTATTATAATTTTTTTTTTACTGAAACAGATTCAGCTCTCTTTATTTCAACACGTAGGAGCAGTTGATAGCACATAACCTAGTATTAGTGACACATTACCCAGCTTTCCCAGACTGACCCAGCATTTGGGAGCAAAGTGAGTTTTCTCACTGAAATTCAAGTTTTACAGCAACAAGAAGGCAGAGTCTTATATTCAAGTCCATCAAAGTGAACTATAAATGTCAGGCCTGGGTTCATAAAATGGTTTTTCTGAGTGACTGGAGGTCAATAGCTCACTACAAGCACCTCGCTTCACATACAGGGAAGCCCCATTACCTTGGTTATCAAGTTTTTCTACATGACTTTTCAAAATTCTCCACTGTTTTCTGATGCTGTTTGTGAGCTGTTCTCTCACGGTTTCACAGGAAAGGTCCCATACACTCTCTCGGCTGAGTTCCCCAGCATCTTCTTCAATATCAGAGATAACCTACAAAAGGAAAACTTGAGTATTAAAATGGCTCATCAGATTGATTATTAGAGACAGCGTACTTAAAAAATGGTTTCTGTTCTGAGCTATAGGGGAGAGAGTGGAGAGAAGGGAGAGGGTGTGTGCATAATAGTATTAAGCTTGATTGAACTCAGAGCCTGAGTGCACTAAGTCACTCAGGCTGGCATTCTACCTCTAGAGACAGTGCTTCACTTCCATGGTTTTGATGGCTACCTGGAGATAAAAGTTCTATGGACTTGGGGCTGGGAAGGTGGCTCAGTGGTAGAGCGCTTGCTTTGCATGCCTGAGGCCCTGGGTTCGATTCCTCAGCACCACATAAGCAAAAAGCCGGAAGTGGTGCTGTGGCTCAAGTGGTAGAGTGCTAGCCTTGAGCTGAAGAGCTGAGGGACAGTGCCCAGGCCCAGAGTTCAGGCCCCACGACTGGACCAAAAAAAAAAAAAAAGTTCTATGGACTTTTCTTCCCAGGCTGGCTTTTAACCATGGTCCTTAGATTTCAACATCCTGAGCAGCTGAGATTACAGCTGTGGACACCAGGCATTGGTGCTGCATCTTTACATATATGACTGTGCTTACCATAAACATCCTGAGAAGATGCAATTAACAGGTGATGGAAACTCCTCAATTTAGATCTTTTCAAATTCAATTCTAATCTAGTTAGTGACAGACAAGTCGTGAAGCCATAATGAGCAAGAGACCTTCATTACCTACTTAATGCTGTGCTACATGCTTCACAATGTGTTACAATGTGGGAAAATGGCTTAAGGTAGATAAAGTGTTATACAGCTAAGAGACAGAACTGAGACTTGTAGTCAGAAGAAAAATCTCTAATCCTAGGCTTTCCTCACATTTGTACACAAGAAGAAATAATTTTTCCTTATATGGTATTAACCTATGGAATCATAACAAGTAGTAACTTTTATTGATAAATGATATTACAGAGGATCAACATAAGATAAAAGAACAAAAGAAAACAATATTGAAAAGCAAATATCACAATGCCATAGAGTTAGACAAAGAGTTAGGAAACCTGATGAGAAACCACGGCTTGAATGTTAGTAACAAAATCACTTCCTGCAATGTTGATGTTAATGGAATAATGTGATACAGAGCAGTCTTGCTGATCCACAGTCCCTGGAGCCCATAAAAAAATAACAGCCTCAGCCTGACCATCCAAGGCCAAAAACTTCCACCACCCAACACATGGGAGCAGCTGATAACACATAACCTAGTACGAATATTAGTGACACATTACCCAGCTTTTCCAGACTGACCCCACTCTCCAAATAGACAGATCCCCATAAATTCTGAAGTTCTGGGACCTCTAGTACAGTGCTCCTTTTGAGTCTGCCCACTGTCCCACTGGAGTGTATACTTTTGATCTGGTTTCATTCTACTCTGCATTAATATATCAGAGATAACTCCTACTTAGGTCTCCTCTATATGACTTTAAAATTCTTTCTCTGGCTAAACTAGAACTTTCTGGCCCTCAGATATGATGACCTCAATCTGTGACATTTGGGTGAGTCAAGCCAGAAGACCTGAGAAGGTGACTGCTTTTCCTCTGAGCAGTGATTCCTTATTGGTATGGGAGGACCACCCTTTTTACTTTTTTTTTGGGGGGGGGGGAGGGTCCAGTCATGGGGCCTGAACTCTGGGCCTAGGCACTATCCCTCAGCTCTTCAGCTCAAGGCTAGCGCTCTACCACTTGAGCCACAGCACCACTTCCAGCTTTTTTCTTTTTGATTACGTGGTGCTGAGGAATCAAACCCAGGGCCTCATGCATGCAAGGCAAGTGCTCTACCTTCCCAGCCCCCAACTTTTATTCTTTCATACTGGGTTAAAATAAAACTTACAACATAGTACAAGTTTATTCCTCTTCCTCTATGTATAAAGACCAGATTAATTACCTATCAACTTGCCTTTTGTATCCTAAACTTCAACTACAGGGTTAAACTGTAAAGACTTGGGGCTCTTCACTTAAGTTCTCCCTCTTCTACATCTTATTTGTATTGAGACAGTCTTCCTGTTCAAAGTCTTTTGGAAATTGTGTTACCTCTCAGGAAGCCCTAGTTAGAATGTAACATTCTTAGACCCAAGCAAAACCAAAGGTTCCCTTTTTAAAAAAAATCCAAAGCCAACAAAGTCTGCTTCATATTTGGAGATATGTGTGACTAGATGACAAGGAAGCAAATAGATAAGACTTTTAAAAAGGTATTTACAAAAGCATATTTGGATATAAAGAATTTTGTACATAAATAGGTTTTGTCCTGAAAACAAAAGAATGCCCCAAATGGAAATAAGGCAGGTAAAAGCAAACCCAGAAGGCTGAATATGTCTCAAAAAAGGACTGCAGTATTGCTTTATGTCCATACAACTGGTGGGATGTGGAAGGGCACAAGGAAACATTAGAAAGTAATGAGAAATTCTCTGAATAAACAACAACAACAACAACAAAAACCTCACATACTTCTATATATCCCAGTTTCAATGGGATTTAAAGGGAAGGTTTTCATTTTTGCTTTTTTGATGTTGTTGTTGTTTGGCCAGTCCTGTGGCTTAAACTCAGGGCCTAGGCACAGTCTCTGAGCTCTTTTGCTCAAGGCTAGCACTCTACCACTTTGAGCCACAGTTCCACTTCAGGTTTTCTGGTGGTTAATTGAAAGTAAGACTCTCATAGAGTTTCTTACTCAAGCTGGTTTTGAGCTATGACCCTCAGATCTCAGTCTCCCAAATAGCTAGGATTACAGGCATCAGCCACCAGTGTCTGGGAAGGGGAAGTTTTGCCTTTTATGAATTTCTTTAGACAGTACTGGTGGTGGTGATTTATAAAATCAATTAGATTACATTACAAAACCTACCACAGTCCTCTCTGGATGTTTTATTTTTTACCCTTGTAGTTTTGTCCTTCTGTTTCTACTTCTGAACAACCCCAAGTGAAATTCCACTAGTAGCAATTTGCATTTACATAAAATAGTCCCAATTTGTTATTAACATACAGGGATGAGGGGTGACTGCATCTGAAAGACTGTATCACAGTCTGAGGCAGGCCAACAGTAGGCTAATGTAGGTCAAGACCCTAGCCAAGCAGGTTGGAAAGGGTCAGGCTGTGGCTTACTGTGGCTCTGGGTCCTGGAGCTACCTATAGTAACCCCTCTAAGGAGTCACATCTTCCCTTCCATACACATGAAAGCCACTCTAAATACAAACTGAACATTTGCTATCTAATATGCTTAACATCAGAACTGGTTGGGATTTCAGATTATTTTTTGATTTTGCAATTATTTGAATATACAAATATATACAAATGGTCTGAAGGTAATTTTACACACTTTTGCTGCACCTTTTCTTGACTGTGACGTCATATGAGATCGGGTGTACCATTATGCTGGCCCTCAAAGCTTCAGATTTCAGAGCATTTTAGAAATCAAACTAGATATGCACAACCTGGATTACAAATCTGTTCAAACTGTTGCACAGTCCCCAGACTGAATAAAAGTCTACAACCACAACATGAAAACGTAAAAGTCCATTTAACTGTTTTTTCTTCCTACAGCTAAGTAAACAAGCCCCATAAATAAGTGAAATCTGGATAGTATCTATTCATTCCAAAGATACACCTATTCCTCTGTCTATAATGCAACAAAATCTGTCTTTAAAAGAAATAGTGAATTACTTTAAGAGTAGAGAGCCATAAAAATGGATCTTTCAGCAACAGGAAATATGCTTGAAATTATTTCCCCTAAATTAAACATTAGAATGATAAAGAATTACACAGAATATTATTAACTGGTTGAGAAACTGAGGGAGGCCTCAGGGATGAACTGAGGTCTCATTGATTTTAACACTCATCTGCCAACTGAGACTAGTATTAAAAGGTCCATAAAGGATCTTACAAGTAATGCAGATTGCTAATTGTAAAGAGGAATTAGTGAGGGTCAGCAGCTGATTAGAACTGACTAGAGAGGCCAAGCTGGCCTCATGCCAGAGACTAGAGGAATATAGTATCCCTGGGCTCCAAAAGTTCTGGGCAGTTCACTTAGCTAGTCTGAGGAGGGCCCATAGTCACAGGAATGTTTACTATAACCGTTACAACTATTTAATTTTTATTGTTATTAACCTATTATCAAATTTAACCTATAAATGTAGCGTTCCTATGTGTATAATACATATTAAAAAACATGTAAGGTTTAAAAAGAAAAATAAGTTTCAGGCATGCATGGGGGGATCTTGGTCACCTTGGATAAGGGGGGTTATTATATTTCAGTAATAATATAAAGCTATCAGGCTGGGAAGGTGGCTCAGTGGTAGAGCGCTTGCCTTGCATGCATGAGGCCCTGGGTTCGATTCCTTAGCACCACATAAGCAAAAAGAAAAATGCCGGAAGTGGCACTGTGGCTCAAGTGGTAGAGTGCCAGCCTTGAGCTAAAGAGCTGAGGGACAGCGCCCAGGCACAGAGTTCAGGCCCCACGACCGGAACCCCCCCCCCAAAAAATATAATATAAAGCTGTCTTTAAAGAAGAAAAAAGTGTAAGAAGTACATGGTCTTTATATGATTTCATAGGTTTATACAGGTTGTTTCTTCACCAACAGCATTTTTTTTTCCGATTTTAGTCACTAATATAAACTTACTGGAACCTAGAATTTAAACTCATATGTAAGCAATTAAGTAAAAAAAAATTTCCACAAATGACATTTTCCAAATCCCTCAATATGGGCTGGGAAGGTGGCTCAGCGGTAAAGCGCTTGCCTTTCATGCTCGAGGCCCTAGGTTCGATTCCTCAGCACCACATAAGCAAAAAGCAAAAAGCCAGAAGTGGCGCTGTGGCTCAAGTGGTAGAGCGCTAGCCTTGAGCTGAAGAGCTGAGGGACAGCACCCAGGCCCAGAGTTCAGGCCCCATGACCGGACCCAAAAAAAAAAAAAAAAAAAAAGAGTTATCTCCAAATCCCTCAATATGTTACGCTCCTGCTTCAAATGCTTTTCCTTCCATTTAGTTTTTAAATTTTTGCTGGTACTGGGTCTTGAACTCTGCCTGAGTGCTGTCTCTCAGCTTTTCACTCAAGGTTTCTACTCTACTATTTAAGCCACAGCTCTACTTCTGGCTTTTGTGGTTAAGAGATAAACAAGTCTCACAGACTGTTCTTGGGCTGACTTCGAACCAAGATCCTTAGATCTTAGCTTTCTGA
The DNA here is from genome assembly GCF_024711535.1 of Dipodomys merriami. Taxonomy (NCBI): domain Eukaryota; kingdom Metazoa; phylum Chordata; class Mammalia; order Rodentia; family Heteromyidae; genus Dipodomys; species Dipodomys merriami. Next base: position 14,133,601 of record NW_027206290.1, read on the forward strand.
ATAGCTAGGATTATAGGCTTTCCTTTATTTTTGATCTTGAAAACATCTAGCTTGTATAAGGAACCAGTTCAAATGTTACCTTCTCTGTGATGTCTTCCTTGATTGCCCTGATACTTCCTGTTTCATATATGAACAATCCTATCACAGATCTTAATACAGAATAATCATCATTCTACAAGTCTGCTCTTCCAACAAGAGCTTCCTGAGGTAAAACATTTTAAGATCTTTTCAGTATTTTCCTTCCAGGAATTGAAACACAATGATCCACAATCAATCTGTGGACTGAACCTGGCTTCCAAGGTTAAACATTTCATCTTTGAAAAGTATTTCTACTGTTTAAAACAACCAAAAGGCTATTTGGCCCAGTGGCAGACCTGTGCTTTGGAGACAGAGTGCGATTCAGATCTTTTTTTTTTTTTTTTTTTTTTGGCGGGGGGGTCTGGTTGTGGGCCTGAACTCTGGGCCAGTGCCATCCCTCAGCTCTTCAGCTCAAGGCTAGCGCTCTACTACTTGAGCCACAGCGCCACTTCCAGCGTTTTTCTTTTTTTGCTTATGTGGTGCTGAGGAATCGAACCCAGGGCCTCATGCATGCAAGGCAAGCACTCTACCACTGAGCCACCTTCCCAGCTCCGGGATTCAAATCTTATTTCTGGCATGCTGTATTGGGCTACCTGCTATTGTACCTCAGATTCCTCAGTATCTAATCCCTAAATTGTGTTAACATTTGGTGCATTGCAATCCTTGGGATATTCCTCACATACTGTGAGAACTACTATGAAATAAGAAAATGCTCATAGTGCTCATCACAGCACTTTGTGTGGACTAATTCCCTGGAAGATTATCTCCATTGCTTCCCAAGGCATGTCTGGAAACATACAGGGACATTTTGTGGTGTCACAGTGACTGGGAGGATCTATCCATGTGTGACCTGTTCTAATTAATAATCTGAAGACTATATTAGAGAGAAAAGGCCACTTACATTTCCTGTGCTATCCTCTGCTCTTTCTCTAGGTTTCTTCTTTTGAGGAGAAAGAAGTGAAATCATTTCCTTTTTCATTTGCTGAAGAACCTTTTTAAGGTCAGCATTTTCCATTAGGATTTGCTTCTGACGATACTCATAATCATTCAGGAGGATTTTATACATTTCATCTTCATTCCTGGCTTCTGTTTTACCAGTCCTCCAGGAGCCTCTTTTTCCATCAGCTCTTCCCACATAATTTAAAACGTCCATGGCTACACATGTGAAAACAAAACCAACTCTTACTATAAACGTATTTAAAACTCTACAGTTGAAGTGCATACTTTAAGGGTATAAATCAACCTGGTGCACAGATTAGAATTTGGGCCCAAATAACCTAATGTCAAGTTCAACCACTCGGAAGCACTGTGATCCTGGCAAGTTATTTAACTGCTGAGCCTGTTTCTTCCTTGACATGAGTGGGAAGAACAGCAGTATATGGAAAAAAAAGAAGACTAAAAAAACACAGTTAAACCACATAACACCACAGAGATGAATGTATCTGGCAGTGAAGTGAGTACTTTAATGTCACCTTACCATTACTAGTATCACTATGAGGAATACACAAGTATAGCCTAAAGGCTACTTGCCTAATTTTTGTAAATAATATTTTATTAGAACATAACCACATCCATATGTTTACATATTATCAATGAGTAATTTTTTCTTGCAATGGCTGAGGTCATAGATCCAATAGCAACATGTACATACTCCACAAAATAAAAAACATTTGTCTGCCAAACTCCACTGATAGCATCTTCTTCAAAGGAGTTAGCGCCCTTGTGGTCCACAGGTGGAAATGGGCACATTGGCATAAGAAAGAAATAAGGAGGGGGGAGTGTAGTTGTGGAGGTGGGAGGGCAGGGATGGTAGGGGAAAAACAAAGGAAGAGGCAACAATGCTTGATAAGAAATGTATTCATTGCCTTCCTCATGTAACTGTAACCCCTGTACAGTATTTTCACAATGAAGAACATAAAAAATAAGACATTTTAAGATAAAAAATGAAGGAAATAAGAGTAATTGTGAAATTGTAGCAGATAAAATTATTATTGAAAATGTTACTTCCAAATGAGTTTGGAATAGAAAACTGACCTCTGAAAATAAGGGTTCTCTGTTCCAGAGTGAAATCTCTAATAAAACTTCTCTAACTAGATGTTACATTTTATGTGATCAGTATTTTATCTTCCTTAATTTTGTTCCTTCATGAATGGACCTTAAAAATTAATGATTCTCCACCCTGAATAAAATTTTGAGCCTGGATGTTGGTGGTTCATGCCTTTAATCCTACTCAGTAGGCTGAGCTTTGAGGATCAAGGTTCAAAGTGAGCCCCAGCAGGAAAGTCTGTAAGATTCTTATTGGCAATTAACCAGCAAAAAGCCAGAAGTGGTACTGTAGCTCAAGTGGTAAACCATCAGCCTTAAGCAAAGGAAGTAAAGGACAGCATCTAGGCTCTGAGTGCAATCCCCACTAAGCACCAAAAAAAATTTTTTTACTAACTTAAAATAGCTAAAGTCTTCTATTAACTATTATTACACTTTCATTTTCTTTCACCTTATGTATATTTATATACACATATTTTGTTGAATTTTGTTTTTTGGTAGTACTTGAGTTGAACTCAGGGCTTCATGCTTGCTAGGCAGGCTCTCTACTACTTAAGCCATACTCACAGCCCTTTTTATTTTTCAGGTAAAGTCTATCATTTTGACTGGAGCTGGCTTTGGACTATAATTCTTCTATCTCTGCAGCCTTCTCTATAACTGGTATTACCAATATGGCCACCACGTTCAGCTTGTTGTTTGAGATGAATTCTCACTAACTTTTGGTCCAGACTGGCCTTGAGCCACCCTAATCTTCTACCTACTAATCTCTGCTTCCAGAGTAGCTAAGATTACAGGCATCCAACATGTTCAAATCTACTTTTCACTATTTTTTTTAAATGTTCAGATAACTTCAATAGTCTCTTGCACAAAATGTCAATGATGCAGTCAGTACTAAACTGCTTACAAAAAGCAGACAAGCCAACCATGTGACAACCTAGTAATTCATACACATCCAATTTCAGTTTAGGAATGATGGGTTAGGAGTATCACTGTAAAGAGGAGGTTAGAAAGCTGCCTATAATCCATGTGCAAAGTACTCTCTGGTAAATGAACCACATAGACTTCTTATTCCCTAAATTATACTAGGGCAGCAAAACTACATTGTACAGCTTTGCTACTGTTTAAGTAGCTATACTTGAAAAGTATATAAAAAGTTTTGAAAAGAACATTGCAGCTGGGCATGGTGACACTTACCTATAATCTCAGCTGCTTAATATAGGCAAAAAGTTAATGAGACTGATCTCAAAAACAAGCCAGGTATAGCTGAGTATACCTGTGGTTGCAGCTATTCGAAAGGTGGATGTCACAGGTCTGAGGTCAGCTCTGGCAAAGCAGGAGCCAAACAACAAACTAAAAGTTCAAATAAAGTAAGCATAAGGCCCTAAGAGTCCAATCCCCAGTACTGGGTTGGAGGAGCCTAGAAAAAGTATAATTTTTATGATGCATCTTTCTGTACAGTTGCTTTGAAATGGCAGATCAATTTACTTTAAGCTATTCAAAGCTGAGTGTGGTGGTATATGCCTGTATCCCCAGCAGTTGAAAGGCTAAATAAAGAATAAGGTTTTTAAGTCTGAAGGCCAGCCTGGACTACATAGCAAGACCCATACAACACCCAAATGCAAGTGATATGAATGACTTAGTCTGGGGAACAGTTTTATGAAGTTAACTCTACAATAGTTCTTTTGGTATTTAAAACACATGTTGATGCATATTTTCAGTCCTTTGCTATGAAAAATCAGAGCTTTCTCTGGCTTAAATTTTCCTCAATCCTAACCTATCATATTAAGCAAACACAAGCAACAAAGGAAGCAAACCAAAATGAGTTACTGTTCATTAATCAGTTGTCTAATGTCCCAGTTATATGGACGTATGCCACCTAAAATCACTGCATAAAGCCAAACCTTCCACACTTCCTGCTGACCTGTATCTTAGCCAGTTGCTTACCTATTTTTTTATCTTTCTTGTTCATAACAAGCTGATGCAGGCGTTCCTTTAGTTTATTATATTCACGTTCTTTTCTCTTCATGTCATGATTATATTGAGTAGCTCGACTTGCGATGATATTTTGTAATTTTTGTACCTGAAAAAAAAATTTTCTATCACAAATTCACAAGATAAAACTCACTCTTCTTCCCATTTAGTAGTTTTTAAATTCTGGGCTAATTCTTTTTTCTTATAACCATTGAAACCATTTTTTATTTTTATTTATTTTATTTTTTTTATTGTGAAAATACTGTACAAAGGGGTTACAATTACATAGGCAAGATAATGAGTACATTTATCAAGCATTGTAGCCTCCTCCTTTCCCTTCCCATCCTCCCCCCGCCCCTGAAACCATTTTTTAAACATCACTAAATAAATCAACAAAAATGCTTTTTAATTCTGAAATTCCCAGAAGTACTAACTTTGTAAGCTATCTTCTACATATGTGCAACCTACCTTTCACTATGGTAATTCAGATACCAAAAAACCTGCTGGAAGTATTAAAATGATTAGAACATCATCATCTGAAGCAAACAGTATTCACCTGGTCATTTATTATACATACTACTAAGTAATCAAGTATGATAAAAGGAGCTAACCAAATAATTCCAAGGATCTTGAAATTATCTAAGTCTTCATAGCTAATATATACATTATTATTATGTATAATACATATAATATATAATATATATTATAGCATAGCTAATATACATTATATATATTCACAACATTATAATATTTATAAAATACAGAAAATAAATGTGTTTTTATACCTATTGCATAAACAGGGATTATAGGGAGAGCTACAAAACTATAGTTTCTTCTAGCTGTATTACAGAGTAATACTTTCAAATATATTAATTTGGTACAAGTAACCACTAAAGAAGAAATCAGAATTGTGTCAAAACGAGTCATGATTCTTAGCCACCACTAAATTAGAATTTTTTCAAGTAACAACTAAGCACTAAAACTGAAATTAATCTCATCTTGGTAACAAGGCTTTTGTTTTTGTTCTATATGAATTGCACTTGTTGTCTATTTAACCAAGTAAGTGGCTAACTAGATGAGCAATTCAATATTGAACATAGTGAAAGAAGAGACATGTCAGATACTAAATACAGTAAAACAGAGATAAAAGATCTGTATTTTTTATATAAAAACGTTAGAAACAATAGCAAGAAAGAATAAAACCACTTGTGTCCTTATCTTGGGGTTCATTTTGCTTAACATGATCTTATCTGACCTTTTCTGCTTGTCCCAGACATATACTAGTTATTGCAAATAAGGGAAACTATGATACTATGGTATTTATGTTTCTTTGGGCCTGGCTTAGTTCACTTTAATATAATTTTCTCCAAGTCTTTCCATTTCTTAACAAATGGGGCAATGTCATTCTTTCTGAGGGAGGCATAGAATTCCATTGTATATGTATGTATGTGTGTGTGTGTGTGTATGTGTATACACACACACACATATGTACCACATTTTCTTGATCTATTCATCTACTGAGGGGCATCTTGGTTGGTTCCATATCTTAGCTATGGTAAATAAGAAAAAATCTGTATTTAAAGTATCACTCTGCCTGATAAAAGGTGAATGAAAAGAGGTCAGGGTAGATGGCACAGGACACTGCTTATTATCAGGTATGGCTTAATAAGCCACCTGGATCTCAGGGAGACAAGGAGAGACTACTGTAGAGAGAACTTTTGACTGCTAGGTTAAATTGATACAATGTTATATACACTGGGATGTTGTAGACCATACCAATTTAATATAGGAAGAATGATATTCTCTTTTTCTTTTTAGGTCCCTTCATTTTTTTAAGTAAGTGAATATTATGGTTCTAAGAACAAAATCCAAAATTCACTTAAGCTTTATGTGCAGAAACTGACGACTCACCTCATCTTTCTCATTTTTCAGAAGCTGATGCAAATTCTTGTTCTTGCACTGTAACTGTCTGTCTCTCTCCTGAAGGCCAATCATTTCCCTTCTGGAAGTTTCCAATTGTTCCTAAAACACCCAGATTCCAATTTCATTATATCTGACTCAGAAGACTTGAATTCTTAAAAGATCAGTAACAGAAGTTACACACCCTAGTTTGTTAGTTAAAAATGGAGTTTAGTGGCACATTCAATTTTTTCAGAGCAAATATTTTATAATGTTGTTCAAACTGAAATTATAAACTTTATTTAAATTAACCTACCAAAATTAATTGCTTTTATATACAAAAGTCTGTATACAGAAAACAGCTTTAAAATGATTCCCTTGAAAGACCCATCATATTCCATGATGTTGCTACTGGACATTAACATTTTTTCACTTTAGAACTCTTACTTCTGACACACACTTTCGAAGATCTCAGCTACAGCAATGCCATCATCCTCTGACTTTGGGAAAGAACCAAGCATGGAGCTATGCATGGCAGCAGGGCAGAAACACTACCCTCTTAGTTCAAGCCCCAAAGCGTCTGTGAAACTCTGAAAACACTGTCCTGGTCAGCAGGCTTTCTGAGTTTCTTTCTCTCCATCTCATGCAGGAATCTACATTCTCCCAACAATTTCTCCACCCTAAAATTAAAATATTTACATATATCTTCTTCATTGCCTACTCTTTTCTGTACCACATCTTTTAGACTGCCTGGATCCCAGAGTCCAGCCTCATCTCTTACTCTTCATTCTTTACACATTCCAGGCCTTCCTTTCAAAGCTACTTGCAGTTCACTGAATGTATGATTACCATTCATTCAAACCTTCATGATATTATACAAGTTACATGCTCTGTATGGAATATTGGTATCAGATGCTAGTAAATCCCCACTCATTTAAATCTCAGCTCAAGATTGATCTATGAAACTAGTTCTCATCTCCTATACCAAGAATAATTAATGAAGCAAATTATTATGGCCCCACATGCCTCACTGTACTAAAGACTACAAATTCCTCATGAGTAGGGATTGGGGTTTTGTCTTTGAAACTCAATACTTAGCACATAGATAATTCAATAAAAAATTGCATACCAGGTAGATATATCAAATGTTAGATTTTGAAATATCCAGCATAGAGCTACATGTGGTAATGTTTCCTTATAATCCCAGCTACTCTGGGAGAGTGGGGGGGCGGGAGAAAGAGAAAGGAGGATCAAGAGCTTGAAAACAGCCTGGGCAAAGGTAGGTTTCAGACATTGTCTCAAAAACAATAAATACAGAAGTGCTGGGAGTTTAGATCAGGTGGTACAGCAGCTGCCTTGCATACATGAAGTTCAATCCTCAATATGGGAAGAAGGAAAAAAGGAGGGAGAGGGAGAGAGAGAAAGAGAGAGAAATAAGAGATAAAGACAGAGAAACAGAGACGGGGAGGGAGGGAGAAAGAGGAGGGAAAAGGGGAGGGAAAGAGAGAGAAAGAAATAGAAAATAAGGGGGCTGGGATGTAGCTCAGTGGCAAAAGCGCTTGTGTAGCAAGTGCAACGTCCTGGGTTCGATCCCCAGTACCAAAAAAGAAAAGACAAAAAATACAGTTAAAAAAAAAAAGAAATAGAAAATAAGTTTTGAGGATAAATCAACAACTTTCTCCATTTTACAGACTACAGCTTAACTAACATAAGATTCTGGCCCAGAATTTTATCAAAGAAATCCCAAATTAGAAGGAATCTGGGGGCTGGGAGCCGATGGCTCATGCCTGTAATCCTAACTACTCAGGAGGCTGAGATCTGAGGATCAAAGTTTGAAACCAGCCCACAAGGAAAGTTTGTGAGACTCTTATCTCCAATAAGCTACTCAGAAAAAGCTGGAGGTGGTGCTGTGGGCTCAAGTTGTAGACCACTAGCTAGCCTTGACCAAAAGAAGCTCAGGTATGGTGCCCAGACCCAGAGTTCAAACCATAGGACCGCCACCCACCCCCCACCAAAAAAAGTGTACAAGTGTACCCTGGATAACATTCTGGGTAGTCCTAATACATGACCAGTTCTTAAAGGAAAGCTTTAACAACTCAAGATTACAAACATCACTATATGACTGTTTAATAGTAACCTATAAGGCACATGGCCATATTATCTTCTGGGGCTTACATATATGGAACATATTTAATGCTAATCCATAATAAGATCTGCCACCAGTGACTCTATCTAGATTAGTATGTATTTACAACTCACAGGCATTTATATAAGCTTACTGGATACTGACTACTCTGATCAGCCTACCACAGGTTATCGCATCATCCAAGACACATAGTTGGATGAGCTATCCCACAAACAGGACATACAAAATTCTAAAATATTAAAGAGACATATATCGTTAGCATCATGTGTGAGCTAAGAAAATAGCATAACACAGCACCAGGCAGTGACAGGCTAAATCAGTATTCGCATAAATAGCAATTGTGCAACGTGACATTTTATAGAATATTCTAATTTTCAAACAGTAGCTCTGTGGAAGGTTTCCTCTTTTCAAAGAAAAGTTAACTAAATAATTCTTCTATGGTCTTTTCTACATCCCTCAAAACTTCTCCTGGTCCTCTGATTTGTTTTCATTATTGACCTTTGGCTCCTTTTGCACATGCACTCCAAAATATTTTGATTAAGAACATATGGAGATTAGATGCAGAGTGAAAATCCTTATTTTATCTCTCAGAACATAAATATTTCCTAAATCTAACACTCTGTAGATTCAGCAAGTCACTAAACAATTAGGAAATAGAAAAACTTGTAAAAAATTGTATTAAGCGAAGTAAGCCAGACCCAAAGAAACATAGGTCCCATGGTTTCCCTTATCTGCAATAACTAGTATATGTCTAGGACAAGCAGAAGAGGTCAAAAGCTATGTACATATGACCAGATAGGATGATGTTAAGTGAAATAAACCCCAAGGCAGGGACACAAGAGATTTTATCTTTCTTGCTGTTCTTGTTAATGTACTTATAATGTACTAAGTGATTTTTTTTTGTTTCTTTGTTCTGTTCTTCCCCCATGTAACCCCTGTTGTCATTATTTGATTCCGGTGTCCTACATATTATATATACATTTTTCTAATTTGGGGAGGGGAAGAGAAATAACAAAATGCTGAGATAATGATACAGGATGACAAATTATAACAACAAGATGTACAAGACACTATGTGGAAAGCAAATTTTACAACTTTGGGCGGTGGCGAGGGGGGTGGGAAGGAGTCAGGAAGGTGGGGAGGAAAGGGATGGTAGGAAAAACAAAAGAAGGGGTTACAATGCTCGATAGGAAATGGACTCATTGGGCTGGGAAGGTGGCTCAGTGGTAGAGCGCTTGCCTTGCATGCCTGAGGCCCTGGGTTCGATTCCTCAGCACCACATAAGCAAAAAGAAAAAAAGTCGAAGTGGTGCTGTGACAAGTGGTAGAGCTCTAGCCTTGAGCTGAAGAACTGAGGGACAGCGCCCAGGCCCAGAGTTCAGGCCCCACAACCGGACCCCCCCCCCCCCAAAAAAAAAGGAAATGGACTCATTACCTTGCTCATGTAACTGTAACCTCTCTGTATAATATCTTTACAATAAAAAAAATACATATTAAAAAAGTTAATAAAATCAGTGCTTTCAATAAAGATATTAGGAAGCACTGATTTGCACAAATTATTTTAAGCTCATTTTAATGTTTAAAGTAAGTCTGAAAACTTAAAAAAAAACCCTAATTCCTGTCTGATAGTCAATAAAATCTCTAGCTCTGAATGCTATAATAATGACATTAAAATACAGATTATAGCCAGGTGTCAGCGGCTCATGGCTGTAACTCTAGATACTCAGGAGGCTGAGATCTGAGATGGTGCTTTGAAGCCAGTGGGTGACAGGAAAGTCCGTGAGACTCTTTTTTTTTGGGTGGTGGGGGCCTTAAACTCTGGGCCTGGACGCTGCCCCTGAGTTTTTCAGTTTAAGGTGAATGCTCTCCAGTTAACCACCAGAAAACAGGAAGTGGAGCTATGGCTCAAAGTGGTAGAGCGCTAGACTTGAGCTCAGGGACAGTGACCAGGCCCAGCCCCAGGACAAATAACCAAAACAAAACAAAAGATTATATGCAATTTCTACCTTAAGTTTTGCATAGCAGTTCTGTAGATGGTCCATATCACTTCCCAGTTTCAGATTCTGTGTTTCCACATTTTCCTGAGCTAAAAGATTCTTCCGCTGAAGTACAAGTAGCTCATTCATACAATTTAAAACAGCAACTATATTTAATTCCCTCTTTTTCTCTTTACTTTTGGGTTCTTCATATAATGAAGGAAAGCCAAAAGTAGTCAGTTCCTAGAAGGAGAAAATGTTTTCTTAGGTAGACGCTGGCAAATGCTATAAAATTTCAGTTAAATAGGAAGAACAAGATCTATTACATAACCTAGTAATGTACTTCAGCAACAAAGCAATTGTACTTTGTATGATATTGTACAATTAATAGCAATGTACTTTATTATTGGAAATCACCAAGACCAGATATGAAGGGTTCTTGCTAAGTTTGAAACATGCCTATTAATTATCTCAATAAAGCCATTTTACAATGTATATTTCAAAACATTGTAAAATGTTTATTTGTCCACGAAAGCCAAGTTTTTAAAGGCCAGTTACAAGACAACTTACTGAATCTTTTCTGAAATAGAAAACTATTCCCAGATCATTAAGAAATACTAAATATTATAAAAAACAAAAAATTTTAAAAACTATGATTATTCTGAACTCTGCTCTCCAGTTATCGATGAACAGAACTGGCATCAGGGCTTGAGATAATAAGGGGGCCCAGCTGCTTACAACAGAATAATTAGCTTGTATTAGACTGTACTTGACATTTTTTTCTTATACCTTTAATAGTTTTTATTAATATAACATGTTTCTTTTCAAAAACATGTTACCTGATCAAGATATGAAATACTTTGCTCAATATTTTCTTCTGTGCAGAAGGCACTGAAAAAACTGTGCACATTTTTTGATAAAGGTATTGAAGAACAGAGCACTTGTTGCGAGTATAAACTTGATGGAGACATCTTTTTTTCTGAGGTATATTGAGAGACAGTTTTGCTTTCTGAAAAAATAAAAAGAATTCATATAAGTGACTTATTAAAATCCACATAAAGCTCATAATCTTCACTACCCAAATTTTTTAGTTACAACTATATATGTACATATACAGTTGTATTTTAAAGTATTTCCAAATTAAGACAAAGCCATTTTTATATGAAACCTACATACTTTTTTTCCCAAAAAGAAATTTAAAGTGGTGTACCTAGTAGGCATGGTTCTAATCAGTATGTTCTTTTTTTTTTTTTTTTTTTTTTTTTTTGGTCAGTTGTAGGGCTTGAACTCTGGGCCTGGGCGCTGTCCCTCAGCTCTTCATCTCAATGCTAGCACGCTACCACTTGAGCCACAGCAACACTTCTTATTTTCTGAGTGGTTTATTGGAGATAAGAGTCTCACAGACTTAACTGTCCCAGCTGGCTTTGATCCTCAGATCTCAGCCTCCTTAGTAGCTAGGATTACAGGGATTAGCCACCTGGCTATCAATATGTTCTTGATGACAATATACCTTAACTTCCGTCAGTTTAGGGTTATAAAAATAATGGAAATAGCATATTTTCTATGCCACTCAAACATTTTGCAACTCAAAAAGTTAAAGAAACATATTAGAAATAAACTTTGCCTTACTGAGGAAAAAGAAACACACTGCAGTCGCCAGGGAACATATTTCAAGAACATAAAAATTTTCCTAAAAAGATAAGCACTGAACTGCCATGAATATGGCATATTCCTAGCTTTCTATGATAACTCTGTGGATGAACATAGGAATTTTATAGGCATCTATCTTTCTCACTGGGAATATCTTCAATATCTGCAGTAACTATTTCATTTTATTTAAAGAAGGTCACCTTTACAGATTTCCACTTATTCTAGACTCAGTTTACCTGCAGGCAGACCTGGATCTGTAACAGTCATCCAATCTCCCATAGCAATTTCCAGAACCAGGATACCTGAGGAAGTAGTTCAGCACTGAAACATGTAGAACAGCTGCTGTCACTCTTCTATGTAGGCATCTCCTTAAAAGGAAATTAAAGAATAATTACAGATCACCAAAAATATAAACACCAATATAAAACCAATGTATTATGTGTTTAAAACAGAAGGATTTTGCAATATTTATTTTTAAGTCGACAGAGCACAGCAAAGCTTAATAATTATAGAAAATATGTATTACATAATATGTATAAGAATCATGATTAAGTTAAACATCCAAAAGGTCTCAATAAAATACTTTCAAAATGAATTCAGTAACATTAAAAAAGAACAAAAACCACTCACTGATCAAGATGGTTTCATCCTTGGTATGAAAGGATGTGTAAACATAAACAGATCAATAAGTATCTTAAATAGAAATATATAAGCAGAATAAAGTAGAAAAATATGGTCATCTCAGATACAGAAAAACTCAATAGCTATGTACATATGACCATATAAGATGATGCTAAGTGAAACGAACTCCAAGACACGGACACAAGAGATTTTCTTTGTTGTTGCTTTTAAGGTACCATGTGGTTTTTTTGTTTCTTTTGTATGTTCTTCCCCTTATAGTATATCCCGTTGTCAGTTTATTTGATTTTGGTACCCTGTACTATATATGTTTATTTGAATTACTGAAAGGAAGGGGAACAATATAATGGTGAGACCAAGGACAATGGGAGAGCCAATGCAACAGCGATATACACAAGACAATATGTTGGAAATGATCTGTGTAACTGGGGAGTGGGGGAAGGAAAGTAGGAGAAAAATGAGGGAAGGGGTAACAAGTTTGACAAGAAATGGACTTATTACCTTACTTATGTAACTGTACCCCTCTGTACATTACACCTTCACAATAAAACGAAGTCTTTGACAAAATTCAATGGTCTTTCAAAATGGAAGAAACCAGCTATACCAGGAACTTTCTTCAACTTACATATGACCTCTATAGCCAACATTGTACTGAATGGGAAAAATCTGAAATCATTTCTTCTAAACTCAAGAATGAGACAGGATGTCTACTGCTACTCAATATAGTGCTTTAATCCCTGGGTAAAACAATAGGGCAAGAGAAATATAAAGCTACAAATAATAAATGTCATATTATTCCTATTTGTGGATATGATTCTAAGACTCAGCCAAAAAAACCTTTTAGCTCTAATACCGTTATCAAAGCATTAGGATACAAAACTAACATACAAAATTCATTACATTTTCTTTTTTTTTTTTTTTTTTTGGTCGGTCGTGGGGCTTGAACTCTGGGCCTGGGCGCTGTCCCTCAGCTCTTCAGCTCAAGGCGAGCGCTCTACCACTTGAGCTACAGTGCCACTTCCCATTACATTTTCTATAAACCAATACTGATGACACTGAAAAATAAAATAACCAATCTCATTTGCAAAAGCCACACAAAAAAGAGAAAACTTGGGCCAAAGGTATAGCTCATCAGTACATCCTCCTAAAAAGCACAAGGCTGAATACAAATCCCAATACTGCCAGAAAATAAATAAATTAGACCAAGAAGGCAAAAGACTTCTGTAATGAAAATAAAAACTATATAAACTGGAAGAAAAGAACTGCAATAGACACTAAAAGATAAAGACCTCATATATGTTCATATTTGCAGAATACTACGAAAATGGTTATTCTACCAATCCACAGATTCAATGCAATACCACCAAGATCTTAATGGCATTCTTCTCAGAAACAAGAAACTCAATTAAAAAAATTCATATGGAAGGACAAAAGACCTCAAATAATCAAAACAACTGTGAGCAGAAAGAGCAATGCTGGTGGTATCTTAATATCTGATTTCAAATTGACCTATAAAACTATCATAACAAAATCAGTCATGTAAACCCATGGAAGAGATCCAGAAACAGACACAGCTATAGCCATATGATTCTTGACGAAAGAATCAAAAACAGTATGTTGGCAAAAAAGAAAGCGTTTTCAACAAATAGCGTTGGAAAAACACTATGAAAGAACAGAGGAATTAGATTAATCTCACTCTATAAATCAGTTGATATCCTGCCCATGTAACTGTAACCCCTCTGTACAGTATGTTCACAAATAAAATAAAATAAAATAAAATTTTAAAAATAAAAAATAAAAAAATACAGTAAAAAAAATCAGTTGAAAATGGACCAAAAGATTGTAATTTAAGACTTGTAACTAACTAGAGTAAAGGAAAAAAAGGAAAACACTTGAAGATATAGGAATTCTGAATAGCATTCCAATTGTTCAGAAAATACGAACAACTGACAAGTGGGACTGCATCAAATTAGTATCAATTATCCAAAAAAAAAAAAAAAAAAACCAGTTACCCAAATAAAGAGACAAACCTACAGAATAGAGAAAAAATAGCTTAGCTACTTATTCATCAGATAAATAGATATCCAGAAAATGAGCTCTAAAAGCTAAACACCCAAAAGAACAATCCCATTAATACATGAGCAAATGAACAGTTCTCAAGAGAAGTATAAATGACCAAAGATGTATTTTAAAATGTTCAACATCCTTAGCCATAAAGAAAATACAAATCAAATCGACATTGAAATTCCATCTCATCCCAATCAGAACTATCATCAAGAAAACCAAAGGGGAAATGTAAATTAGTGGAAGCACTAGAGAGAGAAATCAGTATTAAGATTCCTCCAAAAATTAAAAATAGAACTATCGTATATGACCCTGACATACCACTCTTAGAAATATTTCTGAAGGAATCTAAGTATGCACCACACAAGAGATACCTGCATACCCAGGTTTATTCATAATAACCAAGCCATGGAACCTGCCTAGATGCCTGGTAAGTGAATTTAAAAATGTAGTATAAAATACCACAATACTGTAATAATATATAACACCATAATACATACATATTTTATCAATAAATAATAAAGTTGTTTGTAGGAAAATGGATAGAATTAGAAGTATCATTTAAAGCAAGATAAGCCAGGCTTTTAAAAACAAATATTACTCTTCACTCATGTGTGTGATCTAGGCCTTAAAAAAGAGAGACATGACTGTAAGAGAGAGATTATTTGGGGGAGGAAGGGGCATGTGGGAGGAAGGAGATGGAGAAGATGATGAAGGAAGTGAATACGAGTAAAGTACGGTTACGTATGTTAAAAAAAAAAAAACCAAAAACCATAAGGAAACCCATCAGGCGAGGACCTCAATCAACCAGGCAAGAGACACATGAGGAACAAATCTGACAAAGATTAGTGCAAAGTGCTTATCGAGCCTTTGAGAAGAACCAGTATTCTGGTTTCAGCAAGACAGAAGAACTTTTGGGCTGACTCAGATTCCTAAGCCTCGACCCCAGGTCTGGTTTCAGAACTGTAGAGCTAGGATATCAAAGAGAAACCAGAAGAATCCTGTTAAGAACAGGGCCTGGGTGCAGGTCTCCACTGCAGACCCAGAACTGCCTGGAGTATTTGTGCCCAACTACTTTAGCCATTTGGGCCGTCCAGGAATCCAAAGAAAGAAAGGCTGCTTCTCCCCGAGAATCAGAACATGTTTCAGATCAAGCTACCCTCTGGAGCCACTCTAGTGTCATGGGCCTTAATATAGTCAGTCCTGACCTCGAGACTCTGGCCAGCATGCCAAGACAGCCTTCTGGAGACTTCTACTGGAAAAAAAGTCCAGCTGAGTTTCCACCTGATCTCCAAAGGCCTTCTCCACAGTTGGAAGCCGAGGGTGCTGGTACTCAAGTTGGTCTGGAGACATCTAGGCTGCTTCGACATGGGGACCCAGCCTTGCAGGGATTCAGGACAACATCCTTGCTCTGAGGAGCTGCAATTACTATGGGACTGGCAGCCACCTCTGCCAGCTGTGGAGCCAGAGGTGGCACTTGGGCATCCAGGGGCCTCAGAGCAGCAAGAACCATCCCCTTACCAGCTGCCCTGGCCAAAGTCAGCATCTCTCTCTCTGCAATGGCTCAGCCACTACTGGTGCTAACAGAGCCTGCTGAGTGTCAGGAGCAATGTGGCTCTCCTCCTCCTCCCAAATGGGATGTCCCAGAGCACTCTGTGAGCCCCTTGGAGTTCTGCATTTCAGGCTACAACCACTGTAAAAATGATATAAGCATTTACCTGCAATGGGGGGGGGGGGCGTGGATAATCTCAGTGTGGGAATGCAGATGATGTAGAGCAAGCAGAAGACCTTAAAATACTTAAAAAAAAAAAACTTTTAAAAAATAATTTTAAAAAAAGGGGGGGGCTGGGAATGCATGAAGCCCTGGGTTCCTCAGTACTACATAAACAGAAAAAGCCCCAGGACTGGCAAAAAAAAATCCATCTCAGCTGGGAGCTGGTGGCTTACATATATAATCCTACCTGCTCAAAGAGGCTGAGATGTGAGGATGAAGATCATGGTTTGAAGCCAGCCAGGGAAGACAAGTCAGTGAGACTCCATCTCCAATTCACCAGCAAAAAGTACAGGGTTAGAGGCCCTGGTGTTGGCACAAAACAAACAAAAAAATAACCAACTTTAGACTGTGTTGTTCCAGATAACTGTATCTTGATTTCTATTTTACCCATTTCTACCTTAAAAAATTATGCTTTCTATTTTAGTTTTTGAAGATGACTTTCTTTTGTTGTATATTTTTATTTATATAATAATTTTAGCTGTTAGTATACAGTTCTAATTTACATTAGGATCTAGTACTTCCCAATTTAACTATTGGGAATGATTCTTTGTCTAAAAAGGGATGTACCTGACTTATGTAACTGTAATCCCTGTGTATATCACTTTTATAATAACACCTAAAAATAATAAAAAGAAATGATTCTTTTAAATTTACAAAAAAACAGTTAAGGGGGAAGAATGGATTCCTATAGTAATAGAATGGTGAATGATAAAAGTACATTATGTATATAAACATCATGGTAAAACCATACACAACTAAATTACATTTGTAATGTATAAACCTTGTAAAACTAAATTGCACTAATGGGGAAAAGAAAGATCAAAGGTTTCCCATGTTATCCTGGGATAATTTCACATCACTTCACATATATGCTATTGGAACCTGACAGCTAACAATGTAATTTTAAGATGCATGCAGCATTGTACCACATATTATGTCTATAGTATATCCTTTAAAATAAAAGTATAATTTTTATTTATGTAGATGGCAAGATGAAAAATTTGTTGGCCAACATTCCTATTTTTTGTTTGAATTATCATGTGCAATGCTGGCACAGTTGTAGGAAAAACTCCCAATGCATTGCTGTTGAAAGAACAGCAACTTGTTTTAATACCATCAGCAATTTGCCAATGTGTAACAAAAGTCTTAAAAATGGAAATATTTCCCCATCATAATAAAAACAAGTCAAATGAAATTATTAATGACAACTGGCAATTGATTGGGAGAGGAGGAAGAGGAGGGGTGAAAACTGCAGGCAAACCAGTGACACATGCTAACACTGGGCAGATGCTAGAGAAATAAACTTAGGAAAAACACAGAAGACCAATGTGTTTGAAGCATAATAAGGCAAGAAAGTAGGAGTTGGATTTCTCTGAAGTGCAATGCAAATTTTTTGAAGGGTTTTAGACAAAAAAGATCACTCAGACTACACCATGGATAGATTGTAGGCAGGCAACAGTAAAGGCCACCAAGGTTACATTTCAGTTTCAACAGCAGAGGCAGGAACAGGTGAATGCAGGGATAGGCTATGGAAAAAGAATTGCCACCAGGACTTGAACTGAAATGGAGCGAAAGAGAAATCTAGGATGTCTTCCCATCACAGAGCAGCATACAGTATACACTAACACAAAAGATGCCTTTTCTCATTTTGTATGTACACAAACACACATGGATTATCTAGTCTGGCACTGTTCTCCTTACAGTTTTCTATTCCTGCACCTTAGTAAGGAAGACTCCTTGGACTATGTTCCATTTTCCCACTGCTCAGCAGCAGCATGAGCAGGATAAAGGCTGAGTCTCTGCTTGCAAGAAACATAGCTAAAAGTAAAATGGACAACTAAGCCATCTATTCTATAGCAGCTCTGACTTGCATAAATTACTTAACCTCTTTAAAACCCTGTTTCAACTTAAGCAGTTCAATTTGAGATAAACTGACTTAATCCTGATACTTTAATAAGTTTCTTAATCATTAAAAGAGATAAAGTATTGAGTACACTCCTCTGCACAAGGGTCACATGTAATTAGCATATCATCTTCACTATGTTGGTTAACTTTCTTGTGGCCTGGAGCAAATTCCTAAGAGAAACAAGTAAAGATTCTGCTCACACTTTCAGAGGTTTCAGCCCTTCACAGTTGGGAGAACATGGCAGAGCAGACTGGTTCACACCACAGTGGCCAGGAAGAGAGTATGCTCGCTTTCTCATCTTTTGTTTGTTTTTGGTTTTGTTGTTGTTTGCCTTTATTCTATCAGGTCTCCATAGCCTAAGAGCTGATTCTGCTCATATTCAGGGTGTGTCTTCCTCCTTTAGGTAAAACTTTCTGGAAACACTAATTTCATAGGAGCTTCTCAGTCCAATCAAGCTGACTGTAAAGAATAATCACCATATTCATCATCATCTAGAGCTAGAGAGGGAGAACCTTTTGCTGCCAAGAACTATTTGGATACTTATAACATCATTCATACACCGTAAAAAATAATCAATGCAAGGAAACCACCAGAGACAGCTAATAAGAAACATTCGAGAAGTACACATCTGATCCATCATGTGCCAAGTGATTCTGCAGGCTCCATCTTCCCTACCCCTAAAGGACTACTTGATATAAAGATTCTAAAACCTGTAACAGCTGGGCACCAATGTCTCATGTCTGCAAACCTAACTATACAGGAGGCTGAAATCTGAGGTCTGAGGTTTGAAGCCAGCCCTGGAAGACAAATCTGAAAGACTCTTACCTCCATTAATAAGCATAAAGCCAGAAGTGGAGCTGTGGCTCAAGTGGTAGAGCACCAGTCTTGAGTACAAAAGCTAAGACCCTGAGTTCAAGCCCTAGTATAAGAAAATATGTACACACACACACACACACACACACACACACACACATACACACACACACACACACACACACACACACACACACACACACTATGCAATCTATAACAACATGCTCAGCTGGCTCCTAGGAAATGTTGAACTCAGATCCTTAGAAGATCTAGTCATTGCTGGACATCAGTTACTCTTATCTGTAATCCTGGCTACTCAGAAGGCTGAGATTTGAGGATCATGGCTTGAAGCCAGTTTGGACAGCAAAGTCTGTAAGTCCATGAGACTCTAATAACCAATCACCCCCCCCCCCCCAAAAAAAGAAGTGGAGCTGTAGTACAACACTAACTTTGAGCAAAAATGCCAAGGACAGTGCCCAGGCCCTGAGTTCAAGCTCTAAGTCCAGGGGAAAAAAAAGATCCAGAAATCCATTTCCTTATAAAAAAACAATAGGTTTGCCAGGTACTGGTGGCTCACACCTATAATCCTAGCTACTTAGGAGGCTGAGATCTGAGAATCATGGTTCAAAGCCACCCTGAAGGAAAGTCTGTGAGATTCTAATTAACCACCAGGAGACCAGAAGTGGCAATGTGGTTTAAGTGGCAGAGCGTTTGCCTTGTGCTAAAGAACTCAGGGACAGAGCCCAAGCCCCACAGGTGACCAAAAAAAAAAAAAAAAAAAAAGAACAAAAACAAAACAAAAAAACACAATAGGTTTGTGGAGGGAAATGATCAGAGGAAAACAAATTATTGGCATCTTTTCAAGATGTTTCTGTTCTTCTGTTAAGTGTATGAAAGACAGAATATATCCCTGTCCTTTCTCCCTATACAGAATAAACACCAAAATGTATGTTACATAAACTATTCTTCAAATTTTATTCTGATAATCTTTCTCTGTGAATTTAAGCTTATCTCTCAAGTGTAGACCTTGAATTTTTCCTTTTCCAGGTCTAGTTAAACATTTACAATGAAGCCGGGCGCTGGTGGCTCACGCCTGTAATCCTAGCTACTCAGGAGGCTGAGATCTGAGGATCGCGGTTCAAAGCCAGCCCGGGCAAGAAAGACCGTGAGACTCCTATCTCCAATAAACCACCAGAAAACCGGAAGTGGCGCTGTAGCTCAAGTGGTAGAGCGCTCGCCTTGAGCTGAAGAGCCGAGGGACAATGCCCAGGCCCAGAGTTCAAGCCCCACGACCGACAAAAAAAAAAAAAAAAAAAAAAAACATTTACAATGAAAACTATAACTCCATTTTTGAAGTCCTATGAAACAAAGAACCTATTTATAAAATAGAATTTCACATAATCTAAAAGTGTCTATAAATCTACTTCTGTTCAATGATGCACCAAAGTTTATACCATGAAACTTGTGTTAAAAAATCACCCAGCCAGTTGCTTTTTCCCCAAGAAAACTTGAGACACTAAAGACTCTTAATATACACCTGAAAACCAAGAGGAATTCAAGCAAGGTGTTATAGTATACCTCAATTATAGCTGAAATTTGATTGCTGAAACTATTTTATATATAAAGATTTGTAAATACATTCAGACTAACTTCAAATAGAAAAAAGGTAAACAGAAGCAGCTCTGCTTGGCACAAAACTAATACCATCCATCACCAACCCACTGCAAGTTGAAGGCCTTATGAGCAACAGACTCCACTACAAACCTGCCACTAGAACACAAATTTCTATTACAATAGTCTAGTCAGAGAAAACTATTATACAATGCATTATCTATGACAAATCATATAAAGAGTTATATTAGTGTAATACTGGTGTTGTTACTGCTATTTCATTAGGAAAAACAATACAGTTAATCATGTTTTAGGGTCAAATGATGTAGAAACAAAAGTTCTATAAATGCTTTATATGTACAACGAGTAGATTCTGTGACAGGTGAATTTTATAATCAAAACACTTAGAATAAAGAAATTAAAGCTGATCACTGATGGCTCACTACTGTTATCCTTGCTACTCAGAGGCTAAGATAACAGGGTCACAGTTCAAAACCACCCTAAGAACACAAATCTGACCTTTCTCTCCAATTAACCAGCAAAAAGTCAAAAGCAGAAGTAGCTCAAGTGGCAGAGTATCTGCCTCAAGTAAAAAAGCTTAAGGGAAAGCTTAAAGCCCAGAGTTCAAGCTCCCATACTGACAAAAAAAGAAATTACACACACACACACACACACACACACACACACACACACACACACACACACACACACACACACACACACACACACACACACACACACACACACAAAAAATATCATTAACCTAAGATTTGGAGGGGATATCTCTGAAATACACTAAAGAAATAAACCTATAATGTAATCTATAAATTAATTTAAACAAATACTCATGGGCTGGGAATACAGTTCAGCTATAGAATCCTTGTCTGCTAGGAGTTCAATCCCCAGCACTGTTTAAAAGTGTTCCTCCTCCCTTTTCCCCTTCCTCTCCCTCTCCCTCCTTTTTAATTTGTTGGCTGCTGCTGGGGCTTGAACTCAGGGCCTGCCTGGGCATTGTCTTGGAGCTGTTTTGTTCAAGTCTAGTGCTCCACCACTAGGAGCCACAGCACCACTTCCAGTTTTCTGGTAGTTAATTGAGATACGTGTCTCACAGTCTTCCCTTGTGATCCGCAGATCTCAGTCTCAATAGTAGCTTAGATAAACAGTTGCAGAGCATTTTACTTTTCCAAATAACAAAGACACCATTTTATTCACTATTAGTAGACAGTGTATATACAGTGATCTAACACTTCTTTCTCTCTAATCAATAGTGTTCAAATGGAAAACCTTACCAACTGCACTAAGTTATAATAACCAATAAAAAAGTTAGCTTACCACTTTTTTGGGGGGGTCCCATTGTGGGGCCTGAACTCTGGGCCTGGGCGCTGTCCCTCAGCTCTTCAGCTCAAGGCTAGCAGTCTACCACTTGAGCCACAACGCCACTTTCGGCTTTTTTTTTTTTTTCGGCTTATGTGGTGCTGAGGAATCAAACCCAGGGCATCATGCATGCAAGGCAAGCGTTCTACCACTGAGCCACCTTCCCAGCCCCCAAGCTTACCACTTTTGAGGTAGTGCTTTTGAACTACTTTATCTTCCCTGTATGTTGCTAGGGATTGCAAAGTACCAATACTATATATTTCAGATATAAAAGAAGGCTAGTCTGGTCTTTTTGGGGAAAATGATTATGCAAACTTAAGGATTATCCAGTAGCATTTTCTAGTTAGAATCTGGATAGAACACTGATAAAGCTGTCTACTTAAGAATTCACTACTCTTCTGAAAGAAAATGAAATCTTCTAAGTTTCATAATCCTATCATTCTTTATTTCAAGTATCTTATTTCATGTAAATTCTTCTGTATCAAAGCCAGAAAACTTGAACTCAGAGGGATTACACAGAATTGCCCAAGGTCACATTTCTCATTATGAAGGCAAGACACATCTCAGTTTTCCAAATTCTATGTTCCTTTCCTTCTACCACCATGCAATCTGCCGACTTTATGCACACATCTAACTACAGCAACTAAAAAATAGTGTTCAAGGATTTCCCATCAAGTTTCCTTAAGAGATTTGATTCTTGTAACCCATTTTAAATAAATTCATTCAGAACAATGTAATTCTTACAAGAACTTATCTCTTAAATTGAGATACACTTGAAAATTTGTCACTCCTTTACAAGAAACAACAGCTTCTTTGTTTAGAAACTTTATCCTAGAGTAAATATTAACACCAATGTTGAAACTAAGCTTACAGATTTACAGAAATTACACTGACGAATTCTAGTTAATGATACCCATTTTTTTTCTATCAGGAAAGTTCGTTAATTCATGTTTTTCTGTCTACTCTAAAAACGTGGGTTCTTTTTTCTTGTTTGTTTTTGGAGGGGTACACTACTGGGTCTGAACTAAGGGACTCACTCTTGCTAGGCAGACATTCTACCATTTCATCTATGTATCCCAAGAATTCTTTTTTTTTTTCCCCAGGTAGGGCCAGACCTTTTTGTTCTGGTCTAGCCTCAGATGACAACCATTTTACCTATGGCCTTCTGCATAACTAGGATCATAGACACATATTATCATGTCTGAGATAGAGTTTTACCAAGTTTTTTGCCTAGGCTGGCCTTGAACCATGATCCTAGGATTGCATGTACAAGATACCACACACAGCACAAGACCCAAATTCTTAACACATCAATAACTTGGTAGCGCATTGGGGTTCAAGTAGTGGCCTCAAAGATGACACCCCTACCCCTACCCTGTTCCTATTAATCTTGCTCCTGGTACTGTACAGCATTTATCTTTGTAGCCAAGCTCCTGACACACAGCAGGGATCACACTCAAGTGAGTTCACACATGGCACCTCCCTCCAGCTGTGCTTTCACCTTTCCCCACAATGTCTATTCAGAGCAGTTCATCCCCTCTCAACCCCTCCATCTAGCTTTCCTCCACCTGCTCCTGCCCATGAATTCTAGCTTTCCACATTCATACTAGCTTGCTTCATCTTTTCTGGCTACATACGTATGACCATACATTTTACTTTGCTGTACTCCCTCTCACAACCTTTGACAGACAGAATAAGCATTAGAAATGCCTATGCTACTTAAACTCACTCATCACAAATTAAAATGTCCACATTGGCAAGCAAGCATGTATAAAAGAAAACAGCAAGGGGCTGGGAAGGTGGCTCAGTGGTAGAGCGCTTGCCTTGCATGTGTGAGTCCCTGGGTTCAATTCCTCAGCACCACATAAGCAAAAGAAAAAAGCCGGAAGTGGTGCTGTGGCTCAGGTGGTAGAGTGCTAGCCTTGAGCTGAAGAGCTGAGGGACAGTGCCCAGGCCCAGAGTCAGGCCCCACGACCGGACCCACAAAAAAAAAAAAAAAAAAAAAAAAAAAAAACAGCAATGGGAAAAGGGAGCCAATCTTTAAGGTAAAAAGATTATTCTCACTGGGCACCAGTGGCTCACGTCTGTAATCCTAGCTACTCAGGAGGCTGAAGGTCGAGGTGTGAAACCAACCTGGGCAGAAAAATCCCCGTAAGACTCTATCTTCAAATACCCACTCAAAAACCAGAAGTGGTGCTGTGGCTCAAGTGGTAGAACACTAGTTATGAGCACAAAAAGGCTCAGGGAGTACCCAGGCCCCGAGTTCAAGCCCCATAACCTACACACACACACACACACACACACACACACACACACACACACACACACACACACACACACACACACACACACACACACACACACACACACACACACACACACACACACACACACACACACACACACACACCTTACTCTTATTCCCATGTCTCCTTTCATTGACATCTCTCAATTTCTCCAAGTATCTGCAAATCAAAAGGGAGCCCAACACAAACAGTATCTGTATTACCAGAGTCCTGCCCACAGTACACTATTTTAATTGTTCTTTTCAAGTTCACTTGGAATTCAAACTTGAAAATGAACAATGCTTATCTGATTGAAATTGTAGAACAAAATTCAATCAGGTGGCAGAAAATAATACCTTTTCATTACATAGGAGCATCGTAACATTATGCCATTTGGGCATCTGCACGTGATTTTTTTACAAGCAGCTAAAAACTAAAACAATCTAAAAGTTTAACTAAAGCTAAAAGTTTTTAACTAAAGTTTTTAACACAAATCACAAATTTAAGCTACCAGATAGTTGGGGTAAATAAAACAAAGTTCTAAGTACAATCCCCAGTATTACCAAAAAGGAAATCATCATACTATAAATGGTACTCTTAAAAACTAAATATAATACTACCTTCTAAAAATTTTGTCCAAAGGAAATTACCTTTTCATTCCATTAGAAATGCCTGTGCTACTTAAAACTTAGGAGGGTTTGTGTTTTCCACATAGGAACACTAACTTCAAGCTCTATTTTTACAAATTTAATATCTAAATTATTTCACTAATATAGCATAATAGTATAGCTATTTTTCAGAGTTAAGTTCTTCCTAAATTTTTATACCAAAATGGCCCAAACTCAAAAACTGGTATTAGCCTATTAATTTGTATGCTTGTTGATTTTCTGGCAATTAGAAAGACAGTTAAGCGGGCGCCAGTGACTCACGCCTGTAATCCTAGCTACTCAGGAGGCTGAGATCTGAGGATCGAGGTTCAAAGCCAGCCAGGGCAGGAACATCCCTGAGACTCTTATCTCCAATAAACCATTAGAAAACCGGAAGTGACGCTGTAGCTCAAATGGTAGAGCGCTTGCCTTGAGCTGAAGAGCTGACGGACAGCTCTGAGGCCCAGAATTCAAACCCCACAACAGACAAAAAAAAAAAAAAAACACAGTTAAGGAACACAATACAAACAACACATGCCTCTGCGTCCTGGAGATGGCATGTGATTAGCCCACTTCTCAAGACCATGGCTTTAAGAGGGCTTCCTTACCTATAGAAAAAGGATGAAAATGCCTACTTCTTTTTTATTTTTATTTATTTTTTATTGTGAAAATACTGTACAGAGGGGTTACAATTACATGGGCAAGATAATGAGTACATTTCTTTTTTTTTTTTTTTTTTGGGTCCGGTTGTGGGGCCTGAACTCTGGGCCTGGGCGCTGTCCCTCAGCTCTTCAGCTCAAGGCTAGCGCTCTACCACTTGAGCCACAGCGCCACTTCCGGCTTTTTTTTTCTTTTTGCTTATATGGTGCTGAGGAATCGAACCCAGGGCCTCAAGCTTGCAAGGCAAGCGCTCTACCACTGAGCCACCTTCCCAGCCCAATGAGTACATTTCTTATCAAGCATTGTAGCCTCCTCCTTTGTTCCTTTGTTTCCCCTTCCCAGCCTCCCCCAATCTCCCCACCCAATCCTCCCCCTCCCCCCCCCACCAAAGTTGTAAAGTTCGTTTTCGACATGACAACTTGTACTTCTCATTGTTGCAACGGGTCCACCTGTATTCTTATTTCAACGACTTGTTTTTCCCCTTCCCCTCCACAAATTATACCGACATCAAATACAGAGAAAGCAGGGGTTATACTGTGGGGGAGGGACATACAAAGCAACAAAGAAATAATCTTATAAATGCATTAGAAACAAATGCATGAAAGAAAAAAACATTTGAATACATATCTTAGGGTTCATTTCCATAACATCACCTTATCTGACCTTTTCTGCTTGACTCAGACATATACTAGATATTCCAAATAAGGGAAACCATGGGACCTATGTTTCTTTGGGCTTGGCTTACTTCACTTAATATACTTTTTTCCAAGCCTTTCCATTTCCTAACAAATGGGGCAATGTCATTCTTTCTGATGGAGGCATAGAATTCCATTGTGTATATATACCACATTTTCTTGATCCATTCATCTACTGAGGGGCATCTGGGTTGGTTAAAATGCCTACTTCTTAAGGCTGATTTAACTATTTCATATGATCATGAAAACTAAAGCATAGTGCACCTAAGACTCATTTAGTAGAAAAGTGCCAGACATTGTTATTTAGCAGTGCCTGTTTACTAAATATTTATGTCATCAACCCTCCTATCAACTATGTTATCATGTTACTAATTCTTTCACAGATTAAAAACAAAACAAAACAAAAAAACAAAAACCTGAGGCTGAGAGGTTAGGTCATATGCCCAAGGTCACAAGGAGCAGAGCCAGGAGTCTAGCCCCACCAGAGACTGGAGTCCACTCAACCATCTCTCCTGTAGTGAGAGGCTAAGGAAGCAATCTTCCACTATCCCCCTTCTTTAAGACAGACTTCAATCACACCCAACTGGGCATAAATGGTGTTAACGACAAAATGTGAAATATTTCATGTGTATGTAATACCACTGGGTTAAAGGAAATAATCTCGGTGAAGCTTCTAGCCAAAATTTGTCATGAGAAAATTATCCTCTTCTTTATTGAGGGAGCAAGAAGCTACATGTTAGGCACCAGTAGCTCATACCTATAAACCTAGTTACTCAAGACGCTGAGATCTAAAGATCTTGGTTCAAAGCCAACAGATCACAGTTCAAAGCCAGCAAAAGTTCCTAAGAGACTATATCTCCAATTAATGGAAAAAAAGCTGGAAGTGGAGATGTGGCCAAAATGGTAGAGCGCATAGATTTTTTTTAAGGATTAATGAGAATAATGTGATCACCATTTGGGGGGATAGATGAGTATAAGGAGGAGTAGAAGGCCAAGACCTTCACTTTATATAAGCCTGAATGTTTTTGAATGTTTTAGGATCAGGTACCATTCTATAACCACTTTAGAGGTAGAGGACTCACACAGACCTAAGTGAAGTCTGTATGAAAGGCTTACCTCAATCACAGAGTAGCCCTCCTGCTCTTCAGTAGAAATCCCTAATAAACAAATGGCAGACTTTCCACCAATCAAGTTCACTTCCTACACTTATCCTCCACATTTATGAATGCGTAATACATGAATGATTATTTGTGAGCAAGAATACTGCAGTGTAAATGAACGCCCTGTTGTGTCAAAATTTACAAATGAGAATATCTGTGAACACCTAGCCCATCATGACAACAGGAAAGAGAAATATAGAAGCCAGACTTTCCTCAACTTGTTGTGAAGACTAAAGTCACAGAGTTCTGGCAGACACAGTGAAGGTGGTCTCTTCCTAGGACAATTAATAACCCATCCATGGTAGGGTTTTTATAACAATGAGCACAAAAAAAGAAAAAAATATCAAACCTGTGAAACTGGCAACTAAGGTTAATTATGTCAGATAGGCACAATAATCTATGTATACTTTCATTATACAGTGACTTTATATTGGAACTGTGTTCACTGGTTTCAGTCTGGTCTCTCTAATTAAATTAAGCTGCTAGGTTTTTTTCAGAGCAGTCACTTGTGGGAAGCTAACATACTGGAGAGTACCAGATTTAGTGTTAGGTGCTATGGTCTCAGCAATATTTCCATCACTTACCAAGTAACTTTACTGTTCATTGTCTCCTTGGGAGTTAGTTTCCATGTCTGTAAAATTAGAAGGCTCAACTAGATGTTCTTTTAAGAATTTTCATTCTACTAGCTATAAGTGTGTGTGTGTGTGAGTGTGTGTGTCTGTGCCAGTCCTAGGGCTTGAACTCAGGTCCTGGGCACTGTTCCTGAGCTTCTTTTGCTCAAGGGTAGCACTCTATCACTTGAGCCACAACTCCCCTTTCAGCTTTGTGATGGATAATTGGAGATAAAAATCTCAGATTTCAGCGGGGGCTGGGAAGGTGGCTCAGTGGTAGAGCGCTTGCCTTGCATGTGTGAGGCCCTGGGTTCAATTCCTCAGCACCACATAAGCAAAAGAAAAAAGCCGGAAGTGGCGCTGTGGCTCAAGTGGTAGAGCGCTAGCCTTGAGCTGAAGAGCTGAGGGACAGTACACGGGCCCAGAGTTCAGGCTCCCCGACCGGACCCACCCCCCCCCTCAGATTTCAGCCTTCCAAGTAAATACAATTACAGATGTGAGCCACCCATGTCCTGCTTATCTATAATTTTTCAGTTCTCATCGAAACTAATACAGAAGTAAGCATGGCTATTCATTTCAAACTTTTTAAAAAATTAATTTCAGTGCCTGTATTGAGACTTGGTCTCAGGGCCTCAGTGCTATCCCATAGTTTTTTCATTCAAAGCCACTGTTATAACTACTTGAGCCACAGCTTATTTCCAGCTCTTTGTTCATTCATTGGAAAAAAGTGTCTCACAGACTTTCCTGCCCCAGTTAGCTTCAAACCAAGATCCTCAGACCCCAGTAGCTAGTACAGGTAGGTGTAAACCACCAGTGCTCAACTAACAATTCGCAATTTTATAACAGTAAATACAGTGTCTTCATAATCCAATGTTTAGTAAATAATTTCAATAATAAAAATGATTATGTATTACTTGAAATAATTCTATTCATTTTTCATGCACTTATTCTCACAGTAATCCAAAGAAATATTTTCCTCCATTACAGACAAGGAAATTTGAGGCTCAAAAATTGCTTGTCCAAAGTCATAAACTAGAATAGGTTTAAAGCCTCAAATCCATGATAGCTAATCACCCTTAACCATGACACCCTCCTACGTTTACTCACGGCTGCTCTATGAAGCTGTGGTTCCGGGAAACACACACAGGAGACCACTCTCATCCATCTCACTTTGAAATCAAATTCCAATCAGGTAGAAACTTTTCCAATTAGTTAAGTAGAAATTGCATACAAGCAGGCAAAACACTACATGTAGTAATTTTAAAAATTTCTTTTAACTCATGAGTTAACCAAATTACTGAGCTTTTTTCAGAATTGCCATTCCCCTTCTCCTTTGGACTCTATCATAGCGCAATATAACTTTTTGTTTTTATTTTATTTTTTGGTAGGCTGTGGGGCTTGAACTCTGGGCCTGGGTGCTCTCCTGAGCTCTTCAGATCAAGGCAAAGAACTCTACCACTTGAGCCACAGTGCCACTTCCAGTTTTCTGATAATTTATTGGAGGTAAAAGTCTCACAGACTTTCCTGCCTGGGTGGCTTTGAACCACAATCCTCAAATCTCAGTCTCCTGAGTCACCGGCACCCAGCTGCAGATACAACTTAAAGGGAATGTTTCTCACTAGCTGAGCTCCTGTCCAGCAGGTCTGTCACCATACCCTTGTACCCTACTTCGTGTGACGTCTCATCACTGACCCACGAGAGAAGCCTAACCATCCCTGCTGAGTGAAGGTCCAACTTCAAGGATGTATTAGTGCAAGATACACAGCTATGATATTCTAATAGACTAGTCTTACTGTTTTAGCCATGCTGCAACTTAGAAATTTCAATCTAATACTGACTAGAGAAGCAGCAAGGTGATTCCAGGACAGAATCAAAAGTAGGCCAATTTAGAGATAACACAACAATTCTAGTTCTTCCAGTGCATTCACGTGGCAGCGATTTTAATTTTACAAGACAATTATTAAGGAAAATAACAATACTTTAAAGTATATCTTGCCTTAAAGGTTAAATAAAAAATGTATTTAACTGAGGCCGAGATCTGAGGACCATAGCTTAAAAACAGCTTAGGCAAGAAAGTTCATGAGACACTCCAATTATCACCAGAGGGGGAAAAGCTGGAAGTGGAGCTGTGGCTCAAGTGGTATAGTGCTAGCCTTGACCAAAAAAGTTCAGGGAAAGCACATACATTGAGTTCAAGCTCCAAAACTGGCACACACACAAGTTAAAATAAAAATTTTAAATTACAATTTATTGGTATTTCATTACTAACGTAATTTCTGCTGAAGTAATTAGAAGTTTAAAAAAATACTGAAGAGAATAAAAATATTTTTTAGAAAGAAGATGAACAAATGTAGCAGTGGTATTCACTAAATATTATGCTGAAAATGAACTATTCAATTTGTGGGTGGGGACCACAGGGAAAAATTGGGAGAAAGCGAGGGAAGGGGTGACATTGTCTAAAAATAAGAGTACTCATTATCAGACTTTATGTATCCATAACACCTCTATAACATTACCTTTATAATAACAATAAAAATTTTAAACTTAAAAATATTAGAGAGAAAAAGAGACTAACCACAATTCTTGAATCTGTTAATTTTCAACAACTTAGTCCAAATTTCATCATCAGTGATAGTTCTCAATATGTGGCCCCCAGACCAGCAGCACCAACATCACCTGGAGATTTGTTAAAAATGCACATTCTCCAATTCTATGTCAGTTGTATAGATTCCAAGACACAGGTAAGGATCCAAATTGCTTTAACAGAACCTCAATTTCTTGCTAATACATAAAATTTTAGAATCACTACTGCTTTTGGAGATTATAGTTTACCATAAAATAGAATTCTGTTTATGCACTTTAGATGACAGAATATCAACAAGGAGCTCTTACCAGTCTTACAAAATAGATTCCAAGAATAATGTCAAAATGTTCCAAAGTGCTACAGACTCAGGCTGTAGGTGTGACTCAAGTGTCAAGTGTCCGCCCAGCAAGTGAGAAGTCCTGAATTTAAACCCCAGCAGCACCAAAATTTAAAAAAAAAAAAAAGTCTTAGGAAATGTTTGGCTAACAATAGTCTATCAGTCATACATCCAGTTACATAGCCTACAACCAAACAAGTACAATCCTAGTCCAACACAGGAGGAAATTGCTTTCCTATTCCAGGAGTGTGTACCAACACAGCAGCACTCACAAAGGTGAAGGAGCAAAAGGTCACAACTGCCAAACAAGCCCAACACCTGCCCATGGCTTAACAAATAAACTGTGGCCCATTCATAAATTGGACTCCTACGCAGCTATCAGAAAACATCAACATAAATAAACTTCATCCCTATAAAGTGACAAAAGTAGTTTCAGGAAGACTGGTCATTTAATTATGTGTATTTAATTATATGTGTCTGGAAAACTTACAATCCAATGAAACTATTTAAAAGTCATCAAAGGAATAATGAAGGCAGAAATCATTGGCTTAGATAAAAGAAGTAGAAAAAAAAAAGAAGTCCATGATGGTTACACAGATGTTGTCAAGGTTGCACTTTTATTGTAGGTGGTACTCATTATATTAGGAAAATTAAGATACATTGATTGACCAATTCTAAGACTATGTCATGAGCCAAAGAGTATACTAGCCCAATTCTCTGTGCCAATCTTTTAGTTGTTTTCTTAAATATATACAGTTCCTCAAATATTTCAACAATTTTAAATTCTTCTCATCATTTGGTGATGACAAACCAAAATCCTAGGCCTTACCAACAACTCAGGTTAATCTAGGATCACAGAAGCCAAAGACAAGGAAGCCTTTCCCCTAAAAGTACAAAAATAAACAAACAAAAGCCAGTGTGTGGCACAAGCCTGTAATCCTTGCTTTGTAGGAGGTGAAATGGGAGGATAGTAGTTACAGACCACTAGCCCAGGCAAAAAAGTTAGAGACCCTATCTCAAAAACAAGCAGGCAAAGAATGAAAGGAAACCTGGCAAACTCCTGAAAGAGGTGACATTGACAAAGCATTGTATTCATGACCTGACTTAGGGAACTGTAACCCATTTGTACAACTACTTAATAATGATGACAGAAAAAAATACAAAAAATAAAAAGTATTTCCAAAGGGGGAAAAAAACAAAGTCCTGAAGTTTCCACCTGGTTTTGGGTGGGCCTTGCCTGCCCTTTTACCCAACCAAAACCTTTGTCTAAGGATTAGAAGTCACTAGGCTGATATAGCCACATTCATTTGTCACATCAAAAGTTATGAAAACTATAAATTGCAACAATGATACTCACAAGACACTATGTTGGAAATGAACTTTACAACTTCTGGGAGGGGAGGAGTGGAAGAGGTGGGTGGGAAGGGATAGTAAGAGAAAAACAAAGGAGGGGGTAAACGATGTTGGACAAGCAATGTACTATAACTGTAACCCCTCTGTACAACATCTTTACAATAAAATACAGTTTTTCAAAAAAAGAACCACAATTTTGATTCTTTAACATCCTTTTCCTGCAAGGGAGCAAAATATGTTTATCTTTTCCTATTCCTATTCCAATCTACTTTGACCTTGCCATACTAAAATAAATCCTCACTACAACTTGAAAAAACATAAGCAAACAGGACAGAGTATAGTGTAACCAGTTTTGTAGGGGGCACAGTTAAGAAGATCCTGGTCCAAGATTGGCCACAGGCAAAAAGCCTATGTAAAAAACAAACAAACAAAAAAGGGCAAACAGGCTAAAAGAATGGCTCTAGTGATACCATACCTGACTAGCAAATGAGAGGCCCTGAGCCAAACCTCCAGTATCTCTCTCTCCTCTCTCTCTCTCTCTCTCTCTCTCACACACACACACACACACACACACACACACACACACACACACACACACACACAAAAACAGGCAATTTAGGTTAGTATTTTAGAGGACCTAGAACGCTTTCCATAGATTCGCAAAGGATTCATGTGCACACCATGCCTTATTCACAAACATTATACACAATTTTGACTATGATAAAAATGTAATCAGAAAAATTTCAAGACAAAAATTATAAATTCCCACATGTGCATTCCACAGCTCAGCTGATTCTCCTCAGCCCCACATTATTGTGTTTTTAAATCATTATTGTTTTCATGTCCTTCATTTTGTGAAAATCTAACTCCCAAAACAAGGTTAATGTGCTTACTTTATGTGATAAAGTGAACATTTTACATTTGTTGAAAGACAGCGTTTTTTGAGAAGTTGGATCGTGTTATGGGAAAAATAAACCAAACATCCTATCCTAAGTATGCAAGAGCAGTTTGCAGTGAACAGAGATGTCCAATAGCAATTTTTTTTTATTTTTTTATTGTGAAAATACTGTACAGAGGGGTTACAATTACATGGGCAGGATAATGAGTACATTTCTTATCAAGCCTTGTAGCCTCCTCCTCTGTGTCCCCTTCCCATCCCATCAATAGCAATTTTGTGATACTCTGAACTTACTCAAATTTACCTACACCATACGTAGGGTAGGTTTGTGCATCCATAACTCCAAACCTCATGGAGTAACTGCATTAGTTCACAAATTTGCTTTAGGAGAGTGTCTGCTGAAAGTGTTTTGAACATAGACAATCCAGGTAATATCTGAACGCAAATGTACATGTACAACAATTAGACTTGAATATATATGTATCTAAAATATATAGTGCTAGTTCTGAGGCTTGAACCCAGGGCCTGGGCACTGTCCTTGAGTTTCTTTTTGCTCAAGGCTAGCACTGTCCCTTGAGCCACAGCACCACTTCTGGCTTTTTCTGAGTAGTTTATTGGAGATGAGTCTCAGGGACTTGGTTTTAAACTGCAACCCTCAGATTTCAACTTTCTGAGTAGCTATGATTACAGGCGTGAACCACCAACACCCAGCAGACTTGAAAAATATTTATTGAAGCCTTCAGAAACATTAGAAAAGGCCAAATAACCAGACTAGGGGATTGGGTATTGAGTTCCATACAGTTCCATTCAGTTACAATGCAGTGAAGAATCTCAGTGTTATGAAAAGGCAGAAAAATGTCAAGCACTAGCAGTGTAGGGTTTGGGGGTGGGATGGAAGGGGGTGTGTGCATGTGTATACCAATATTCGGGCTCTAGCACTCGAACCACACTTCCACTTTGTTGCTTTTGGTCACTTAGTTGGAAATGGGATTCTTGTGGACTTTACTGCCCAGGCTGGCTTGGAACTTTGATCCTTACATCTAAGTCTCCTGAGTAGCTAGGATTTTAGGCATGAACTACCTTCACCGGGCTAAAATAGGTTTTTATATCTTCCTTTTATAACTCATTGCCATGAAAAATTGAAAAATGTATCTGTCCTTCACTATCCTCATTGTCACTGGTTAAGTCTGCTTGTCTCTGCCCATTATTTTCCTCCTTTTCCTCTCTCCACTCCCCTCCCCTATCCATTTCTCTTCCCCTTCCCTGTGGTAGGGACTGAATTCAGGACCCCAGCCTCCCTATATCAAAGGGTGGTTTGGTTTTTTTTGTGTGTGTATTACAAAAGTAATTACACTTTTTGTAAAAAATCATGGAATGAAAAAACAAACTTTCTGTTTTTGCTTGTTTTGTGTGTTTAAGTACTGGGGTTTGAATTCACGGCTTCTTTCTAGGCTTTTCCACTCAAGGCTAGCACTCACCTGTCACACTCCCACTTCTACCCCCACTTCTGGCTTTGTGCTGGGTAACTGGAGGTTAGAGCCTCTCAGATTTGTCTTCCCTGGCTAGCTTTGAACCACAATCCTCAGATTTTGGTATTCAATGAAACTAAGTGCCAGTCATGAACCATCAATGCCTGGCACAATAGAGTCATTTAAAAAGTTACTCTACAGTTCCTAGCATACAGTGAGCACTAGAAAAATTTTTTTGTCATGCTTGCTGAAATTGGAGTTTATTTTGGAAACATTAAGTTTGTATGTGATTGGCAGAATAGTGTTCTAAAGAATAATAAGATTCAAGTGATAAGAGTGTCTGCCCAACAAGCATGAGACCTTGAGTTCAAACCCAACAGCCTCAAACAAAATTATAGGACTGAATATTTTTTGTTTATTTTTATTAGACTAGTTAGAATTACAGAGGGAGATTCCATTGTTGTATTTCCACAGGTTTGTAGTATATTCGGATCAATCTCACCACTTCCATTATTATTCCTTCCTCCTTTCCTCTTCCCCAAACAATTCTTGTAAGAAAGTTTTATTACAAAGGTGATGTACAGTGGGGTTACAATTATGTAAGTCAGGGTAACTCCTTCCCTTGCTGTCTCCATTTTATCATCCCCACTTATACGTTGTATAGTTCATTTTCAACATAGCGCTGCATTTGTGGATCCTTGTCCCTCCATTTCTGTGCCAGACCCTTACCCTTTCAAAGACAGATAAATGAACAAAGATAGAAAAGAAAACAAAAACAGCAACAAATAAAGAAACTCCTTTCCATTTCTGGAGTTCTTTTTGATGCAAAGGCATTGCGCCTTTACCCAAAACAACTCAACAAGTTTTCTTGTTCAGTTGTCATACTGCAACAGTTTATTTTGACCATATTCATCCTCTTTCAAAATAAATTTTAAAATTACTTATTTTTTCCTTCTTACTCTCCTCCTAGTCATTAGATAGATTTATGTTTTGTTTCTCCATATATATAGTAATATGTTTTCATTCCATGATTTTTACAAAAAGTGTACTTACTTTTATAATACAAAAAAAAAAAAAAAAAAAACATTTGATATAGGGAGGCTGAGGCCCTGAATTCAATCCCTAAAAGGGAAAGGGGAAGGGGAAGGGGAAAAGAGAGGGGAAGGAAGAGAAATGGATAGGGGAGGAGAGAGGAAAAGGAGGAAAATAATGGGTAGAGACCAGCAGACTTAACCAGTGAGTGACAATGAGGAAGGACAGTGACAATAGTGAAGGACAGATACATTTTTCAATTTGGATTGGTAGAACATGGCAATGAGTTATAAAAGGAAGATATAAAAACCTATTTTAGCCTATAGTTCATGCCTAAAATCCTAGTTACTCAGGAGATTTAGATGTGAGGATCAAACAAGCCAGCCTGGGCAGTAAAGTCCACAAGAATCCCATTTCCAACTAAGTGACCAAAAGCCACAAAGTGGAAGTGTGGTTCGAGTGCTAGAGCACCAACCAGAATGAACAAGTGAGGCAAGAGCAAGAGTTCAAGCCCAAATATTGGCATACACATGCTCACACCCCCTTCCACCCCACCCCCAAACCCTACATTGCTAGTGCTTGATATTTTTCTGCCTTTTCATAACACTGAGATTCTTCACTGCATTGTAACTGAATGGAACTGTATGGAACTCAATACCCAATCCCCTAGTCTGGTTATTTGGCCTTTTCTAATGTTTCTGAAGGCTTCAATAAATATTTTTCAAGTCTGCTGGGTGTTGGTGGTTCACGCCTGTAATCATAGCTACTCAGAAAGTTGAAATCTGAGGGTTGCAGTTTAAAACCAAGTCCCTGAGACTCATCTCCAATAAACTACTCAGAAAAAGCCAGAAGTGGTGCTGTGGCTCAAGGGACAGTGCTAGCCTTGAGCAAAAAGAAACTCAAGGACAGTGCCCAGGCCCTGGGTTCAAGCCTCAGAACTAGCACTATGTATATTAGATACATATATGTGTGTGTGTACACACACACATATATTCAAGTCTAATTGTTGTACATGTACATTTGCGTTCAGATATTACCTGGATTGTCTCTGTTCAAAACACTTTTGGCAGACACTCTCGAGACTAAAGCAAAACATAAATAGAATTCCTCTAAATAAAACCTCATAGGTGTTCCTTACTGTTAGGTCCACCCAAAAGAAATGGTCCCTTCCCTGGGTCTCTGTCTGGCAACCTAGAAGTCCCTGCCCAGCACCTCTAACCTATGCAAGTTCCATGGCTGGGGGCAGTGGTAGGTCCCTCAGTCTCTGAGATCATTTCCCTATCCTCTGAGGTCACCCCTGCTTCTGCTATGGCCACACTCCCTCCCCACACCCCCCCCTACATAATCTCTCTCCTCCCTCCATAATCTCTCGTTCTACGTGACTCTATCTAGTGTGGCTGGAGATTGCTCTTTTCCTCTCTCAATAAACCCTCTTCCCTTGAACTGTGTGGGAGTTTCCATTCACCAACCCTTACACTTATCACCTGCCAAAGTTCACAACATTGCCCTTGAGCCTTATTAATACAACTCGCACCAAGCTCAACTCACTACACCACACCACACCACCACCTTCAATTCCCTAAACACAGGCTGCTGCATAAGGCATCAGCTGCGCAGTGAAATCCTTTCAAGAAGCAGCTGAAATTTGTTATTGAACAATACATCTCCTAAATATAAATTCAAGGCAACACTCATCTTTTTATCTGTAGGTTTAGCAGAGAACAGCTTAGTCTTTAATAAAGGAAAAAATACTAAAAATAATTCAGCAAATCTGCTTATATACTGTACAAACTATTGGCCTAATGCCAAAAGGTATGATTGCAGATGGTTTTCTATTACTAATGAGTGGTATATTTATTGTTCCATCCATCCCATAAACTCATGAATTCAAGGTAATTTGTACTTCCATTACCAAAGAAACCAAATAGACCCATGCTCAAAATCTCTTTTGTGTCATGAGCAAGTGACCAAAACAATAAAGCATGTTCACAGCTATCATAAAACGGAAAATATCATTTAAAAACTTTGGACTTCTCCAGTTTGGGGACAGGGAGCCCAGGCTGCTCTTCGAAGCACAAAATATCCTGCTTTAGCTTCCCGAGTAGCTGGAAATACAGACATAAACTAGCATACCCAGTTCATCACAACAATTTAAGTATGTGAAATAAAGTCTAATCACACAAAATTTGAGTATCTTTTCCCACTTTATTTCTAGATACATACTTCACAGAGGGTTGCTTGGGGACTCAAATGTGTACTTTTTCTTTTTCTGTCCCAGTATTGGAGTTGAACTTAGGGTCTGGGCACTGTTATTTAGCTTTTTTGCTCAAGGATGGCACTCACCACTTCAGCCACACAGTTCTACTTGGAACTGTGCAGACTTTCCTGCACTGACAGGCTTCAATCTGGGATCCTCAGATCTCAGCCTTTTGAGTAGCTAGGATTACAGGTATGAACTACAGTCAATGTCTACTTTCTGTGAGACCTGTGTCACAGCCATTTTAGCCAAAAAAAGCATATGCCAGGTTCTAGGAGAGATCTAGCTATACAATCTGACTTTGTGCTGGATTTAAGCCTTGGATAAAAAAAAATCTGAACAGTTAACATTTCAGTTCTACACATATTGGCCTCAGACTGTTTAGAACATAATAGCTTAACAAGCCTTGTCACACGGTACAATGTGTTAGGAGAGATCTTCACATTTCATCCTAGAATAGCCCAGTCTTTGCAGTTATCTTCAAGCTGCTTTACCCATGTCACTTAATCCTAGGGCTTTATTATCTTCGCTGTACAGATGGGGAATGAGAGGGGAAGGAAGGGTATAAAATGACTTGGCAGAAGAGGCCCAGCTAGTTACCAAAAAAGCCCTCGTTTTAACTGCATCAGTTCCTAATCCTTGTCTCAACGAACAATTTTGTATGAACAACTCCCCTGGACAGTAATCACAACAAAGCATCAAATGAGATCTTAGCTTTCCTTGTCTAGTTTTAAACCTCACAGATTGCTCACTCAAGAATAAGAGATGTGATGGCTTAAGTTTTGTGACCTGGATGAGAGTTCATAAATCTACCTCTAAGTTCGACATTTCATGTCTTTTCTCTCTTTTCAGATATTACTTAGGTATTGTAAATGTGGCAAGTCATACCGACTTTTCTATTTCAGGGTCAAATTACTCTTCTTCCATTTCCAGTCTCTCCTGAACCCCCAGGGGTTCCAGGGCACTCACCATTTTCAGCCAATTCTAAACCCCGACTCTAAATTAATTTCCATGTCCGAGAAGCTCACATCCTTATGCTTCTGCCACTACCCTGTTTAGGAGTGTCTTCTAACCACCCCACTCATCATGGGGGTCGGGAGAGAGGAAAAAAAAAATCTCTTCGGTTCTCTGCCACCAACTGAATCAGCATGGCTGGTGGGAGTCCTAGTACTCACAGCTATGGAACCTAAACGGGGTGTTTAGTATGACGATTGCTGTATCCGTGCCGAGAACACGTTACTTAGGCGGTTCTGAAGATGACATGCATAGCCGGGCGCACAGCACGGGTTGGGCGGGGGGTGCCGGGCGCCCACAGTTCCAGGCCACAAGCATTCCTCCGACAAGCCTGTCTGTCACGATGCTGTAGGTGCGGCCCCGGACCTTCCCCCGGACACGACCCGTGTGTGCTCCGTAACTCGCGTCTGCGGCGGGCACTGACACACCGCCCACCCTTCCAGCCCGGCCGCCTCTCCGGGAGCCTCTGCGGCCCCCAATCGGCCTTCCCCTCCCTCCCGCACGGCTCCGCGTCGCTCCTCCGCCCCGGCCCGGCGCCGCCTCGCCTCCGTCCCCGCAGAGGGTCCGACACTCCCGGGCTGGAACGCCACCGAGGGAGGAGCGCAGCGGCGGCGCCCCGCAAGCAGGCGCGGCTCCCCGGGCCGACACCTACCTTCCAGGCGCGACGGGAGCCAACGCTCGCCGGCGCCTCTCCAACGGCCCCAACGGCCGCCACGCCGCGCCACCGGCCGACAACCGGGGGCCCCCAGCCAGGTGCCGCTGCGCACCTCCACGCCGGCCGGCCTGCCAGCCCGCCCCCCACCCCCGCGGCTCCCCACCCCGGCCCGCCCGCCGTCTACCCCGGCCCCGCCGGTTCGGAGCTCCGCGGGGGCCCGGCGCGTCACAATCCCTGCGGCGGGCGACCTACTCACCCTCACGGTCCCGGGGAGCGGCGGGGACACACCGGCGTCCTAGCCCCGCGGGCCCCCGCACCGGCGCGGCGGGACGCAGCGGCTCGCGCCCGGCCGCCCCTCCTCCGCGGCGGGCTCCCGCCCTCCCCGCCCCCGGCCGGGCTGCGCTCCGCCCCTCGCCGTCGTCCTCCTTCCCCGCCCCCGGCCCCCGCCGGCTCCGAGGTTCCCACCCCGCCCCCGCGCGCCGGCGCCGCGGGCTCGGATGCCTCCAATTGGCTGCGCCCGTTGCTAAGCGACGAACAACCACAGCCAGTATTGGTCAGGTGGGGGGGGCGGGAGCCTCCTCACCTCCAAAAAACCCCGAGAAAAAGAAAACCTTACCCCCGAGCCCCGGCGGCGCAGCTGCGCGCCCGGCACCTGTTACGCCCCGGGGTTCACCCGCCCGGGCCCTTCCGCCCCTCCTCGCGCCCTGCGCGTTCCAGGTCCCGCGCCCTGGGGGGAGGGGTCCCCCTGGCTGATTTAGAACACGTTTTCAGACTCTCCACTGAACCCCAACACCCTTCCTACTAGCAGAAGTGAAGCTTCCAGAAGACAGCCACGTGCGCTTCCCAAAGTGGAGAAATAAGCCAAACAACAGCCGGCACCCAGAATTAGGTCAGGCCCTAGGGAAAGGCGGTTAAAGCCTTGGGAATCGTGCGGGCAAAACAAGCCAACTGGTGGCAAAGTTAACGACTAAAACGAGGGCACAGAAACGGACTTCGGGAGATGACAGGACTCAGAAATGGCACTGGTGAACTAGAAGTGGAGGCAAAGGCACCCTGCACCCCATGCAGCAAAATGGGCGAAGAGAATGTATGACTTGCTGCACGCGGCCCGGTCACCCTAATATTCCCCAAGGAAGGAAAGTGCTGGAGAAAACACAAGCATATGAGTTTGTCATAAACACAAAGATGTAGGGAGGCGGGTATCTCAGGGGTTTATTAAGGAGAAAATAGGCTTGGCTTCCAAAAGAGGCTTCTGAGGGCATACTGCCAACACTATGAAAGAACCAGAAATACCCCCCAAAACGAGAAAATCACCCCCATTCCCTCCCCATGTAAGCGTTCATATACCCAATTCTGGATGAAAGATCAAGGAGAGCAGGCCATGTTGATAACTTCAGCCCAAAGAAATCCTCTTTGCTTTGATAGGCAGCAACCGAAATAGGGTCTTTACCTTCCTTGTAAGGACGCTTTTGCACAGAGCTTAAGCTAGAAAACAAAACAAAACAAAAATGACTGCCAATGATTCCCTTGTGCCCTAAATAAGATTGCTGATGGGGGGAGGGGGCTAATGTTGTCCCCTATTCCCAAGAGGAGGTCTTGAAATTTTAATGTCTACCATCCCAAATAGCACACCTCTTCCCATATCAAAAAAACTTGACAGATTGTTTTTGAACTAGTGCTTAAGACTGTATTTTGACTGTTTCACCTCCTCACTGCCAAAAGGGAGAACTCCATGATTAGTTAGAAGATGAACCAGTTAATTAGCAAAGTCTGACACATCCTTTTGAGATCTTGCCTCAGACAATCATATTTTAAGGTCTAGATCAGGCTTGGGTGAGCTCTGGAAAGTTTGGCCTGGTCCCCAGCAGTTTGGGGATGAATCTGACTTATCTGACCCCTTTCCACACATAAACAATCACTCAGGACCCTAAAGAACATTTCTTTGGATAGGTTATAACTTTTGATATTTACTAAACTACAAATTAAAAACTTTGAATACTGGCTTTTAAAATTAATAATCAAAAAATAACAATGATGGAAGGTGTGACACTGGTCAAGATGCATCATGTTCATAAGCTCATATGTTAAACTGAAAAACCTTTACTCAAAGATAAAACAAAAATTAGTGATTAAAATGTACAATTTAATGAAAAAATTACCAAAACATTAATGAAAAGAATGGTTTTTAAAAGAAGAAAAAAGAATGGTACTACTTAAATTTTTTTTTTTTGTATTCTTCGTTAAGGGTCTGGCTTAAAATAAAATCCATTCAACTTTCCATACTCCTATATTCAGTCTGTGGTGACAGTTCTGGAAAACCCCATTGTTCACACATAAGAAAATGAGAGTGAGCAAGTTAAATAATATCCTTGAATTATAATAAAAATAGTTTTGTGGGGGGGGGGGTTGGGTTGGGGGGGGTTGGGTTGGGTCGTGGGGCCTGAACTCTGGGCCTGGGTGCTGTCCCTCAGCTCTTCAGCTCAAAGCTAGGGCTCTACCACTTGCACCACAGCGCCACTTCTGGCTTTTTTCTTTTTGCTTATGTGGTGCTGAGGAATCGAACCCAGGGCCTCAGGCATGCAAGGCAAGCGCTCCACCACTGAGTCACCTTTCCAGCCCCATATAATAAAAATAGTTTTGACCTTCTAGATTTCCTTTGATTTGATCTTGCAGACTCCTTCCCAGGGTTCCATAAACCATACTTTGAAAACCACTTATTTAAACCTACTTTGGGTATCCTGCCCGTCTCTGCCAGAGAGTAGTTGAGGGGCTGGACTGAATATGTAACCTAATTCTGGTCAGTACATAATGGGAAGTGATAAGAGGAGAGGTTGAAGGGAAGGTTTGCATCCTGTCTTCCCATAAGGAAGACTTTTCCTTACTTCTGACCTTGGCACTCCTCCAGTTAACCATTTGGAGTCATTGTGGTACATTTCCCTAAGCCAAGAGAGAAAAGTAGGGAAAATCAAAACAGAAAAGGCATCCCAGAACCCAAATGTCTCTGTGTGGCTAAATTAACCTTCACTGGATCTGCCGATCTCCAGATGGTTCATCACATGAACCGCTAAATGGCCTATTGCTTAAGCCTTTTGGAGGTCAGGTATTCAGTTACTGTGGCTAAGAAGATCCCAATTGATACACAAGACCAGATAAATATTTTGGCAGCTCCTAAAAGCTTTAGGGACTCTTTTAGCCCAGTACTGAAAGAAATTGGGCTTGAGAGAGTAATTTGCTATGATAAGTAAGAAAAAAGAAGAAAGAAAGGTAGGACCTGGTGTTTGGGGTTTTTGTTTGTTTGTTTTTAGCGTGGGTTGCTTTTTCTTCAGTAAAATTAAGGAGATATGACTAGAAAATGCTGTGGTAGTTTTTCAGGATATCAAAACTAGTTCCTCTATAGTGTAAGGGAACAATGAAATTTCTTACAAAAACCTAAGTCCATTTATGTCACTTCTTTGCAGTAGCTCTTTCTCAGGATTAAAGCCAAAATTCTTACCAGTTATAAGATTCTTATGACCTGCTCTCCACCTACTTTTCTCTCTGACTTTGTGTCCTACAGCTATATCAACTACTCAACTAAGTACTAGATGCTTAATTTTCCTTAGTGTTAGGCACATTCCTTCCCAGGACCTATAAACTAGCTGTTCCTTCTGTTTAAATGTTCTTCCCCTTATCATTTGTATTACTTACCTTGCCCCTTTCAAGTCTGCTCATGTCACCATCTTTGTGATGTCCAACTGGACATTATTTAATATTAAAACCACCTACCAGGAAACACAGAAATGGTGGGACAAAGGATGACCTAATTCAGTAATAATACTCACTAGACACTATGTTGGAAATGAACTATACACCTTTTCGAAAAGGGGGAGTTGAGAGGGAAAAAGTGGGAGAAAATGAGGCAAGAGATGACACTGTTCAAAAAGAAATGTCCATATTACCTTATATATGTAACTGTAACTGGTGTGTACCGCACCTTTACAATAAAATTTTTAAAGTTAAAACCCTACTGGTTCTCCTAACATTATTTACTTTGTTCTACATAGCCAACCATACTTTATAATTTACTTATTTTGATTTCTTGTTTGTCCTATCCATTGGAATACGAGCTTTTGCAGGAAAAGATTGTCTACTTTGTTCATTAAGACATCCCCAGTACTTGAAACAGTATCTTTAATTTTATAATCACTGTTCAATAATCATTTGGTGGAACTGAAGTTGTAGCTCAAGTGGTAGAGCACCAGAGGTGAGTGTAAACATTAAGTGACAGTACGGCCCTGATGTTCAAGCCCCATGACCAGCAACAATAATTACTTGATGAATAAATAAATTTAGAACTGCAAATGAATGTTTCTTATTTTAAGGTAAGCATGTTAGCAGGCTATGTGCTGCTTAAATGTCATATCTGTAGGCACTTCACTGGAGAAACTAATGCTTTCTTTAAGAGTAAGTCTGACATTTGAAGCAATCCAAAGTCATTCAGAGCCAAGTTTCATAACTACATCCTGGAGCCAAATGTTAAAATACCAAACCTATGTTTTCCCTACTAAGCTATTGCATTTGGGAGGATAGGGAAAGGTCAAAAAACCAAAATGTGTTTTATTGTCTAAGAAAGACAGTAAACTGACATAATTTCTAAGAGGAGTTCTAAAAATGCACAGTAGTAATTGTGGAATACTACTCTGAGTGTGTGTGTGTGTGTGTGTGTGTGTGTACTGTATGTCATATTTTGTTTGGAAATATATATTTTTTCCCAAACTCTACATTTATAGTTCCCAAACTCTATAAAGGATTCCACTTTTGTCTTGCTACATCAGTCATGTTTAGGAAATGAAATCCAGACTGTAACCCCTCTGTATGTCACCTTTATTATAACAATTAATTTATTTAAGAAATAAAATGCAGCCAGACAACAGTGGCTTATGCATGTAATCTTAGCTACTAAGGAGGCTGAGTTCAAGGATCATGGTTGGAAGCCAGCTCAGGCAGGAAAGTCCATGAGATTCTTCAACTAACAACCAAATATCTGGAAGTAGAGCTGTGGCTTATGTGGTAGAGTGCCAGCCTTGAGTAAAAAAGTTTACAGACAGACTCCAGGTCC
The DNA here is from genome assembly GCF_024711535.1 of Dipodomys merriami. Classification (NCBI taxonomy): domain Eukaryota; kingdom Metazoa; phylum Chordata; class Mammalia; order Rodentia; family Heteromyidae; genus Dipodomys; species Dipodomys merriami. The sequence continues at coordinate 14,178,299 of NW_027206290.1, forward strand.
TGAATTCAAGCATACAAGCTCAAGCACAAGGAAAAGAGAAGAGAGAAGAGGGGAGGGGAAGGAAAGGGTGGGGAGGAACCTAGTTCCCTTTCACTCCAACTAAGAATTTTCCTTGAGCTGAAGGCATAGCTCAAGTGGTAGAGTACATGGCTAGTAAATAGGAAGTTCATTCTTCAGTACCTCAAAATGTGGGAGGGTAGTTAAAGGAAAAAAGAAACACTTTAAGAACCTTCATTGACCTTTCATTTTATTTAGGATGAAATTGTACTTCTTACCCGCTCCTGTTTGGCATGATCTCAACCTCCTCTCTCCAGTCTCCATCTGCTGGGGGATCTATTATTCAACACAGAAAGCACCAACCATAGAGGCCTACTCTACTTTTCTGTCCCCTTGTTTTTTGCCCTTTTAGTCTTTGCCTTGGCTTTAACTATAATTCCAGAAGTTTCAGTCCATGGTTGTTTGGCCTATTACTTTTGAACCTATTACTTTTGCAGAATGTCATTGCTGAAAGTCAAGGCAGGGCAAAGTTCCTCATGGTAGCTTGAAAGCAAAGAGAGCCAGAAAAGGGCTAGTTTCTCATATCTCCTTTAAAGAAACACCCACAATGACCTGACTGCCTCACACTAAGTCCTATCTCCTAAAAGTTCCATCCCAACCCAATAGTACCATGAACTGAAGACCAACCCTATAATCCCAGATCCAAACAATATAGTATTCCTGGAAAGCCCTCCCCACAGTTTCAAGATCTATTCCTTTCCATCTCTCAGGTCATACTTGCATCATTTTCAGCCTTGGTTTTATTTGTTTCCTTGTTGATCTCTATCCTCTCAGAAACCATTGGTTGTGTTCAGTTCTATGGCCCCAACTCTTTAAACCTGCACTGGCGGATGCAAACCAAACTGCTTTTTGTGAAATTAGAGAGGTAGTTTGGAGGGAAGGAACTTTTGCTTTGTACCTTACTAACTTCTGCTATATATAAATTTTTATAGGTTGATATGATTGTGAGCTAAAAATTTTGTTGTATTAGCTTCTGACCTACATGAAATTCTATTCATATATCTTTCTCAGAATCAAGTGTTTCATATACCCTGAAAAGCACTCAGTTGAGCCACTCATTTTCTATTAGCATGCCTGGATAATCATGGGCCAACTTACCAAGTACTTCTGCCATAATACTTATCATCTGTGTTATTTCAATAGCAACAAGGATTTCTGGATCTACTGAAGACTTTCTTGTTAGGACCTGTGTACTATAACAGATGAGAATATGGACTGAGTCACCTCTTAATGGTCCTGCTTTCATTAATTCTGTATTTTACCTAGGGATAGTAGGGTAGATTAACTGAATTTTCTTTCTTTTTCCCTTCTTTCCTTCCATTTATTATTTCTTTCTGTTGGTGGTACTGCGATTTAACTCAGGTCTTCCTGCTTGCTGGGCACTTTAATATTTGAGCCATGTTACCAATCCTAAACAAAAATTTGGCAGATACTGAGATGGGAACTTTTAAAACCATGGCCTCATTCTTTTTGCAAAGTCAATTTAACCTTTTATATATTCACTATAGAACAATATAGGACAGAGTTTAAGGCCCAAAACACTTTAATATCTCCCCAAAGATAAAGGAGTTCTCCATAGAAAGAAAATCTGAAGTAGAGCCTTGGGACAATCTAATCTTTACTCTCAAACCAGGCAGTAGTCTTAAGAATTTTTTTTTAAAGCCATATCAGATCCTACCCACCTCTAGACCGGAGCACCAACTCTGCTATACACTAAATAGGACCTACTCCCCTGACGAGCCAGATTTTCAAGCTAAATTCCTTTGGATTTAGGCCAGTAGTAATAATGGTTAAAATCATGGGTGGTGCTTACAAAGTCCTGGCTAAATTTGCAATAAAAACAGATAATTATGCTTCCTTCTAACCTACCCAAGTGAAAAGGTCCAGAAAAGCAAAAGCAAACTGCCTTTTTTCCCTCTCACTAACCCACTTTGCCACACATACAAGCATTCCAGCAGAAAATGCCCGCATGTTCCTTTCTTCTAGTTTTTCCATTATTAATGCTTTCTAATTTGGTCTTTGAAGTCGTTATATGAAGAGATAACAGTTCCATAAGTCAGTTATGAGAACAACGCATTTTGGCCAATGTCATCCTTTTCATCATTCAACTCCAAAGGCCTTGAAACCTTTCTCATACATAGAAATTTAGCTCAGTCTATTTTCTTTAAACTTGGAAATTTAAAATGAGAGTTTTGTTCAGCCAAAAAAGTACCTTCCAGGAAGTGGAAGATTATGAATAAATGAAAGTGTTTTTCAGTTACTCTGAAAGCTGTTTTAAAACTACAAAGTATAATCCAACATTAACTTGGATAATTCAAACTTTTAATTCTTCAACTAAGCAGCCTCTTATTTTATATTTTCCTAGTCTCCATCCTCCTATTTAAAATTGACCTCAATGGTTTAGTGATTACTTATCAAATGATTATTGTATGTAAAGCATTGAGGAATATAAGCTAAGAAAGGTCTCTGTCTACAACAGAACTTGAGTCTCTTAGGAAGACAGAATAAGGACCATATAAGTACTACAGAGAAAGAAAGCATTCCACAGGCACTTAAGTCACACTGCCTGGGCTAAAATCTTGGGTCAACCACCTGGTCCTATATTGATATTAGTCAGCTCTCAGGCCAGCCTAGGACTACCTGAGACTACCATCCCTTGGGCATTTGACTTTGAAAAACGAATGAAAGTTTTGTAGGCAACTATTAGTTAGATTGCTGTTATTTACAAACAAAAGCACCTTGGCTGCAGTTCACTAAATAAAAAACTCTAATAAGGTGACCTGAGGTGATATTTCATTTTATTGATGTAAATTTGATCAAATGTCACAAGTGAAAACCATGATGCAAACACAAAAGTCAATGAGATATGCAATAGAGGAAATATGGAATGGAATACGGAGGGAAAACATAGACCTTGTGTTTTCTGTTGCTCTGATAAAAATATCCAAGACAATTTAAGAGGGTGGTTTATGTTGCTCATGATCTCAGAGATTTCAAGCTGTGGTGAGTTAGCCCCATTGTTGGGGGCTTGTGACACATCAGCACATCAGAGTGGGGGAGTGAGTGATGGAACAAAACTGCTCAGGAGCCAGGAAGCAGAAGGGGGGAGGAGCCAGAGCCCAATAATCCCTCTAAGGATACACTTCCAATGACTTAACTTCCTCTAACTAGGCCCTACCTTTCTCAAAGATTCCACTGCTTTACTTAGCACTACCACCTGGAGGCCAAGCTTTCAACACACAAGCCACTGGAGGACAGTTAATTTCACACCAGAACAGGATTTTTTCAGTCCAAAGGCGATACTCTTAGGAGAGGAACACAAAGGTGCAATGTCTATGTGCATCTGGTGCCATAAAATAGTATATGAAAAATCCAGAAAATGGAAACAAAATGTTCTTTCTTTGTTGCTTTTTTTGTTTCGTTTTCTTTTCTTTTTGTCTTGTTCATTGGTTTATCTGTCTTTGGGAGGGTAAAGGGGGACACAGAAATAGAAGGACAAAGTGAACCAATGCAGAAGTGCTACTCACTAGACACTTGTGAGTGGGGACGGAAGGAAAAACTGGAAGACGGGGAGGGAAGGGATGACATTGTCCAAAAAGAAATATACTCATTACCTGGCTTTTGTAACTGTTACCTCTCTGTACATCACCATTATAATAATAAAAAATTAAAAGAAATATATTTTTATCTGATTTATGTAATTGTAACCCATTTGTACATCACCTTTGTAATAACAATATACATTTTAATATAAAAAGGACTCTTCATAATTTGTATTAGAAATGAGCATATATATTCATATATGTATATAAAGTAAAAAATTCTGAATAATATTTTCTTTTTCTACAGTTAGGACAGAAAATTAAAGCATATTAATAAATAAAACTCACAAAATGATTTATTGCTTTGCTGAGAATGTCTGAGCTCATGATTATGTTTCCTTGTTTTATATAGTAGGTATTTTCCAGGAAAAATAATGTTTAGATAATTTATTTATAAATAAAATAATATTTTAAAAAGTACTAGTGAAAAATGTTTGAAAAAAACTATGCTAAGACTTTTTGTATGATGAATGGAATCTTTATAAAATAAATTGTCCATTTTATCAGGTTCTATTTTAATATACTGGATCTCCTTCAAAGAGTTTTATCTTTCATCAATTAAAACTCATATTTTATGAGATTATTTTAATAAAGAATTTTAGTAGTATGAATCACACACCAGAAGGCTAAGCTGTTATGATCAGCCAGTTTGTGTTTTTATTCTGCAATTGGCAATTCAATTTCATCTTATTTATAAATCTCATTTTTGGTTTTATACCTTTATCTATATTGTCAGTGAAGAAGAAAACTGAGCATCTCCCTCCTGATATATTTTATTTCCTTATTTGTAAACCTTTATCAATGATGGCATTAAATGATTGCTCAAATCCAATATATAATGTGTAAATGATCCACATAATATATCAGGTTTGGAAAACTTTGACATCAAATGGATACCTGGAAACAGAAACATGTTGGGAGAGCATGGAGGATGGGGAACACAAATAAAGAGAGAAAGAGTGAGCAAAAGATGTCATTATATTCGTATATTCTGTGAAAATTGAACTATATAACTTAAGAGTAAGGATGGGAAGAGGGGATATGGGGGAGAATGATGGAAGGGGTGATTTTGAGCAAGATACATTGTAGTCATAACTCAACTTATGGAATTGAAACTTTTTCGTACAACTACAACATCATCATCATCATCATCATCATCATCATCATCACCCTCAACATTGAATAAAAACCTTAACATTATTTGCTACATATTATTGATTTAAAGTAGCTGCTTTAAACCTATTATCATGTGTGAGTCTGCCTGTCCCTTTAAGAAGAAAAGCAATCCTGTTCTGGTTGCTGGGCTCTTTGGATTTATTTTATCTTAGCAGCTGTTCCTGAAGTCGGCATTATTCGGATGAGGATTTTCAAGCTCTTTATTTTGCTTTTCAACTTGTACATGCTATCAAATACAAAAGCTCAAATTTAGAATGGGGTGTGGAGATAGGGACAATTAGAAATACTGGAACAATAAAATAATATCAAGGGGAAAAACCCTCTAATTTTCATTTAACAAAGGTAACACTATTGCACATGATCTGTCTGCAATGCCAGTAACAGTAGCAAGGCCAACCCCTCAATCTCTAAGTGCTAAAAGTTGGATGATATATTTAGTAATAAGTGTGTGTGGGTGGACATTAGAGGAAGCATCATAAATGGAAATCATGGAAATTTCTGTGGCTATAAAAAAGTGGGGAAGAACACATAAATACTTTTCACCACCCTGCATATAAGCATATATAAATTTTGCCTAATGAGCTACCCTTTGACAAAGGAAAATAGTCTTAGAACTCACCATTTATTTTGGCTTTATTTGCAGTATTATAACTGGTCCTTAAAAGTAACAGCTATACTTACACATAGAAATATGTGTTTTTTGTATGTTTACTTAGGAAACAAAGGTATATATCAACTTCAACTTTTTTGGATGCCACTTTAATGTTTACATCATATTAAATAATTTCCTAAGTGAACACTATATATCAATTTATTTAATATATCAATTTATTTAATCCTTATAATAATCTTGTGAGGTAAGTGTCACTTGTTCCTGTATTTCCAAATAACAATTTAAACCTGAAGAGTTTAATAATTTATCTAAATAGTAAGTTGCTGAGCTTTCCTCTTAACTATCCTATCATTACCAATCTGCCTTAATCTACATTCTTCTCTAGTCATTTTTATTCTAAAGACTGTTGATTAATGAATGGAAATCGTGCCGATCCTTAGATGTGCAGTTGACTTTCTTTTCTGCCCACGTTCCTACAGCTGATCTGAGAACTGTGAATGTGCTTGTGGTCTCTTCTTCACCCCCTCTCTCACAATTTCCATTTTCTTACTTGAAAGCCATTCTTACAGATCCAGAAGTTTGAAAGACGAAGACTTGTGATGACTAGGGAGCAAAATTGTCACCTGGTTAGAGCATGAATAATCATTTTTATTTTTTAAATTCTGTACTAGCAGAAATTACTTCTGCAAAGATATTTCATTGGGATATTTACATGCATACATAGAAAGGGTCCAAAGTCACCCTGTCCACATTACATTTATCTATCTATCTATCTATCTATCTATCTATCTATCTATCTATCTATCTATCTATCTATCTATCTATCTATCTATCTGTCTGTCTGTCTGTCTGTCTGTCTGTCTGTCTGTCTGTCTGTCTGTCTGTCTGTCTGTCTGTCTGTCTACCTACCTATCTGGTGCTGTGCCTGGGGACTCACGCTCTTACTTAGCTTTTCTTTTTTTTCTTTTTTTGGTCTTTCATGGGGCCTGAACTCTGGGCTTGGGCACTGTCCCTCAGCTCTTCAGCTCAAGGCTAGCTCTCTACCACTTGAGTCACACTTCTACTTCCAGCTTTTTCTGCTTAGGTGGTGCTAAGGAATTGAACCCAGGGCCTCATGCATGCAAGGCAAGCGCTCTACCACTGAGCCACCTTCCCATCCCTTTCTTAGCTTTTTAACTTGAGGCTGGTGCTCTGAGGCTTGAGCCACACCTCTAATTTCTGGCCTTTTGCTGGTTATTTGTACATAAGAGTCTCACAGTCTTTTCTGACCAGGCTACATTGAACCGTAATCATCAGATCTCAGTCTCCTGAGTAGTTAGGGTTATAGGTGTGAGCCATCAGCATCCAGCTACATAAAACTCTTAATACTCCTTCCTCATCCCTCCTCTCTCCTCTTGGTAAAATGTTTTTAGTGGGATTCATTATGGTATTTATATTTTATAATTATGTCATATTATTACTACCATCATTATCATTCATTATCTTAGGTCTAGATCCTAAAACTCACATAATCATAGATTATAACATCACCTAGAAACCACTAACACTGAGAACCTTAGGGTCACAGGTAAATAAAATCACATGAATATATGTTTTGATCAATAGCTTTTTTTAACCTTTTTGTGATCAACCTAGAAAGTATAAAAATATGCAACACAACAACATTCCATGTGAGACATAAAGTGAAAATATGATTTTCAGAGGAAAAGGGAACAATATGACATTTCTGATTATTTTTAAAAAGCTGCCTCATGTATATTTCAAATGGATAATGTTGAATAACAAATCACTGTGGGACTTAGATTCATTTTTTATTGTGAAAATACTGTACATAGGGGTTACAATTACATGGGCAAGATAAGGGACTTAGATTCTTAAGGAGAAATTTTAAAGAATGAACTGTTTTTGCAGTGTGCTAGAAATCACACCCTTTGCGAGCAGTGATGAAAAAAATTCCAAGTGGCAATATAAAAAGTATGGAAAGGATACAAGGCTTTCCAAGTTTTTCAGGCAGATCAGTTGGCAAAAAAAAAAAAAATGTTTGAAGATTACAGAAGATGTCTCTAGGCTGGTTAAAGTCTGGTCCAGGTTACATTTTACATAGAAAAGCATGGCTTCTATATAAAGCAAAAATGCCATTAGTTGCTGCTCTGAATATCCTGGACATTAGCAAACCTCACAAATCAGAACTAAGCTTGTGTTTACTCAAACACATTTGTCTTTAGGTTATTCTAGTCATGTTTTAGTTAGGTATACTAAGCAACTAAGATTGCTTTTCTTGTTAATGTGTTAATTGGAATGGAATTATTAAATATAAGTTGAATAGAAACAACTTAGCATGATTTGAATCCTTACTTTGGCTGTGGTTTAACTTATTGTATAAAATTGTTTGTTTGCTTTAAAAAAAAACCTGTTTGTGTGACTATCTTGTCAATATAAATTTTTTAAACATTTAAAAAATAAATTTTATTGTGTACTTAAGATAAACCGGCTGGGAAGGTGGCTCAGTGGTAGAGCGCTTGCCTTGCATGCCTGAGGCCCTGGGTTCAATTCCCCAGCACCACATAAGCAAAAAGAAAAAAAGCCAGAATTGGCGCTGTGGCTCAAGTGGTAGAGTGCTAGCCTTGAGCTGAAGAGCTGAGGGACAGTGCCCAGGCCCAGAGTTCAGGCCCCACAACCAGACCCCCCCCAAAAAAAGAAATGTCCGAATACTTTCTTAATAAGCATAAGCCCCTTAACTCAAACCTCATTACTACCGAAAAATATGTGTATATATATATATATATAAAACAAATGATCACCAAAGTGAAATAAATGAACATATCCATCATCTCACACACTCATTTTCCCATCTCTCTCTTTTTCTTCTCTCTCTCCTGCAAAAGCAGCAGCAATCTACTCACTTAGCAAAAATCCTGAATACAATGCAGTATTATCAACCATAGATCTCATATTGGACGTTCAATCTTATCTTCAAATACTGGAAAATCACTCAACAGATTTAGAGCAGCGATCAACAGATTTAGAGATGTCTGATTATCATTTTACAAAGAATTCTCCTGCAGAAATGTGGAGGATGGATGTGACAGAGGGGAGATTAGTAAGAGAGACCATTTGGGAGGCAATTGAAATTATCCAAGGAAGAACTGATGAGGAACTAAATCAAGACAGAATCAGCATGGACTGAAGGCAGGCAACTCAAGTCATTAGGAAGAAGGATGGACAGCATTACTGAGTCAATTGGATTCCGATGTATTTAATCCCTGTTTTCTCTTTACCTGGAATTGCCTGACTTAAATTCCAGAATGAATTATCTCCCACTGCCCTCCCCCACATCCCACATTAAGCAACTGCTAGATCACTCTGTCTTGTCTTAATTATTTATCTCAGAGACTTCAAGATGGCCAAGTATCCCAGGGCACATTTCACAGTTCACATTCTTACCTCTCTCTGTCATCAGGAAAATTCCCTACAGCCACATTCCCTTATAATGGGTCCTTCAGTTTCTATCACTAAGAGAAAACTTATTTTTTTGCAGAGACCACTGACATAGTGACCTTCATAAGTAACAGCCAGTTTTCTCTCATGTTTACATTCACTGGGTACCAGGTGATGTTAATGGCATTCTTGCATCTCACTGACCCTTCCAAATCATTGTCCTTTGCTTATTTCCATCCATCATTTGCTTTGGGACTCATGTAATCATATTGTACCTCTATATTAGTCATCTTTCTGTTACTGTCACAAATATCTGAAGCTATCAACTTACAGAAAGCAAACATTTATTTGAGCTTAAAACTTTGGAATTGCATTCCATGACCTGTTGGCTCTGTTGCTTTCGGCTTGTTTCAAGAGCAGGTGGTGAAGCAAAGTCATTTACATTATGGCTGGAAAGTGAAAGAGAAGGGGATTGAGGTCCTACCCTCTTCCTTGAGGACTTGCCTCCAATGACTTAAAGCCCTCCTCCTAGGTTCCACTCCTTAAAGGTTCCATAACCTCTCAATGCATATTCTGGAAAGAGTAAGCCTTTATTACATAAATATTGGAAAGAAACTTAGGAATCCAACCAGAGCAACTTCCTTCCAGACATCCTTGCTGTGGTAGTCTTTTGCTCCTCATCACTTCCACACCTTCTTGGTCATATTTTCTCTATTCTCCTGTCATTAACCTTGGTGATTTTAATATCAGGAATAATAGTATTTAATGAAGATAGCTCATCCAACCCTATGGTCTCTGCGTTCATCACTGTCTCTATTTCTGCAACCGTCCTCTGTGGCTGTTCTCAGACATTGTCATTTTCATTGATACTAACTACATTCTTGATTATCATAGTTTCAAGGCTCTAATCCCTATCAATTTCAGTTTATATTCCTTCATTCTCCAGGTCAAAAAATTCACATGTTCAACATTTTCTCCCAACTATTGAATCAATCTCATTACCAGACAACCACCATTAAAAAAATACTTTCCTCAATTCTATTATTTTCTCCAAGTACCACCTCATATTCTTGTTTCTCTTTACAAAAAATCTCCTTAAAATAATGATTTAAACTCATTCTATGCTAAGATATTGAGGTTTACATTCCACTAAGAAAATTCCTTTGATTAAGGTCACATTTCCAAATCCAACAGTCAATCAGATGCATCTTTTCATCTTATTCACCTTTTGGACAGCATATACCACAGTTGACATAAATTCTCTACTTGATTCCTAATACTCCAGCAATCCTGTGTCCTTTTTCCTTATTGGCCATTCTACTCAGATTCCCTTGCTCAGCATTCTTGTTTTGAGCTGTAAACTTATATATGGTAGACATAAAATCTAGGATAATCCCCAATGAATCACAGCTGATAATATACTTCCTCTGAATGTAGGTGGAATCTGTGTCTTGCTTTTAGATAATAAAAATAGACAATGGTGAAAACACTTTACATGAGTCAGGTAGTCATCTGAAAGTACCTGGGCCTTTCCTCTATTTTTAAAATTTTTGTACTGGTCCTGGAGCTTGAACTTAGAGCCTAGGTGCTATTCCTGGGCTTTTTTTTTCTCCAGGCTAGTGCTCTACCACTTGAACAAGAGCTTCACTTCCAGCATTTTACTGGTTAATTGGAGAGAAGAGTCTCATAGATTTTCCTGCCCTGACTGGCTTTGAATGGTGATTCTCAAATCTCAGCTTCCTAAATTGCTAGAATTACCGGTGTGAGCCATTGGAGTCCAGCCCCATGTTTTTTCCTCTTAAAGGGACTTTTCAAATATTTGTTTTGCAAAGCTATTGGATCCTTCTAATTAGTGTCTTTCTGATATCAAAAACACATAGAAATGTGTTTTGCTAGGTGACTCTTAAGCCATTCTAGACTAGAAATATATATATTCCTTGTGAAAATAGAATGACTCTTAGCTTCTCCTCTGGTCAATTGTCCTATCTCCCTGATGGTGAGGCAGGGATGGATGTGATCAACCTAATAAGACATTACATTTGTAAAAATGAGGTCATCATGGCCTAAAGAATACCAGGAAAGATGTAGGAGGAAAGTGCATTCTTTGATATTTAAGCTATGACATTGCAAATAATAAATTTAACACAGGCAAAAATCAAATGATCATCTTTTCTTTATATTTTGGATTAGACTTGCTTTTGTGGTCATCATCAGTGAAGCACAGTATCACCTCAAAGCCTCTTAGAAACCAGAATTCATTAGTTCCATCATGTGTTTCTGCTTCATGAGTAAGGATGCAAGAAACATGAAGTGTGTGAACTTAGAAAATTCGCAGGGGCCAAAACGTCTGCATTATTTTGAAGCAGATAAGATGCTAAAGAACCATGGCAGAGGATGTGATAAGAGTGTTAGTTTCCTATTGCTGCTGTAATGAATGATTATCAATGACAAACTTAATGGCTTAACATAACACATTATCTTCAAATAGTTGTACAGGGGTTTCAATTTAACATATCTATTTATGTGTAAATGCACCTTGGTCAGTGTCACTACTTCCAGCATTCACCTTCCCTGTTTACCCTGGCTCCACCCATCTCCTCATTCCATAACTCCATTTTCATATATGTACATTGAGTATTATGACCATGACCATATTCACCCACCATGCCTCTCTTCATTTGTCTTCCCCTTTCCCCTTAACCCTACCCCCTTCCCACATGACATGTTTCAGCTTCCTAATATTCATTTTGTTAAACTGTCTGTGAATTGTTCTAAGGGTTTACAATAGAGTCCCATCCCTGCATATACTATACTTTTATTAGTTTGTTTGTGTATATATTTTGGCCTTAAATGTATTTTCATATTTTTAACACAACACATACTTAACTTACAATTCTATAGGTCAGAAGTCCAAAATAGGTTTCACTGGGGCTGAACTCAAGGTATCAGCTAGGCCATACTCCCTTCAGAAGCTGTGGGAAGAATCTGTTCCCTTTTCCCATCTACTTTCTAGAGACTCCCTGCTTAGGCCCCATTCTTCATCTTCAAATCTGTGTGATCTTCCTTGTTGTTCTTATAAGGACTTTGTGACAAATTGGTTCTACCCAGATAATTTGGGACAATATTCCCACCTTAAATTCCTAGACTTAATCAGGCCTATAACTAGTCTCTTTTGCCATAGTATGTAACCATTTCACATGTTCCAGATAATAGAGCACAGATGCTTTTAGCAGGGTTGATAATTGATGTCTGACTATCAGAGTGTGAAGGAGATAAGTTGGGGGTGGTATTAGGGGTACAGGGGGAGTAGGAAGAGCCCAAGCTTTAGTCAGCTAAGTAGCTAAGTAGGATGGGAAGCTATCAGAGCAGGAACTTGATGTGATATGAATTTTTAACAAGGTTACTTTGAATGCTGTATGGATAATGGAGATTGAGATGCCAAAGTGGGAGCAAGGAGATCCATTAGGTCATGGCTATGGTTCAGGATGGTGGTAGGGTAGACTTGGGAAGTGCTGCTCATCTTCTCTGTGGTTTAGAGTCTTACCATAAAATAAGGTAAGTATTACAGGGTTACACTGAGCTAGCAAAAATGTACGCAAAGGAGTCAGTGTAAAGGCACTTTATTCCAAACAGTGCTCATGCAAGTGTAGCTATATGCTGGAGGTGTGGCACAAGTGAGAGAGTACCATCTAAGCAAGCAAACCACACAAGTAGTGTTAAGCCCTGAGTTCATACCCCAGTAAAAAGGAGAAATGAAAAGGAGGAGGAGTAAAATAACCTTAAGAAAATGACTGTGAATGATGGAGGATGAATAACAGTGAAAAACTTTAAGTCTATGTATGAAAAGAGAAAGAAAACGAAGACCAGTAAAGAGAACCAACTTGCCCAAAGATACCAGCCATTATCAAGAACATTTAAGAGTTGTAAGGAGAAATAACCACCTTCTGCCCTTAAATACTCAGAAGATGCAGCTCAGAGCTCAGTGGAAGGGCTCAGGGAGGATGACTCTGTGCAGCATGAGCAGTCCTTGAGGTTGGGTGTGAGGTGAGGACAACAAGCAGATGGAATCTTAAGACCTAGCTTCAAATCCTATTACAGTACTTACGAGCTATACAATTTGGGGCAAGTCCTATAATGTCCTGTTATATTCATTTATTTCATGGCAAGGTTGTCATGAGGTTAACATGAGAAATATCGAGAGCATTTTGTAGACTGCCAAGGTCACAAAGTTACCTATGATTGTGCCCACATCATAAGTTGCCTGTTTTTCCTTCCTTTCAAATCTTATCTTTTTATTTATTTATGTTTTGTCGACCATGGGGCTTGAACTCAGGGCCTAACTCTGTCGCTAAGCTCACTTTGCTCAGCATTAGCACTCTACCACTATGAGCCACAGCACCAACAAGATAGGACTGGAGATTGGACTTTCCTGCTCTTGCTGACTTTGAATCTCAGTCCTGAGATCTCAGCCTCCTGAGTAGCTAGGATTACAAGCATGAGCCACCAGCACCCAACTTCCTCTCAAATCTTTAAGGCCTGAGGATAGACTTATGTTCAACTGTACAGCAAATGTCATGTTTTCTTTCCAAAGGGTTTCTATCTGAACAAGAGCCTTCTGATGACCTGTCTAAGTAGTGTACCTAGCAACGTTGATTAGAAACTTCTACTTCTAAGCCCACCAATATTTCCCTTCTAACATCGATATTCAAACACAAAATATGTTTCCTTTGGTGATATGATTTACAGTTTTCATTTCTCCAAGTGTTTGTCTGTTTGAAAATTCATTCATTATAAACTGGAACTCATGCAACAAAAATAATTGTATCGCTTAGAAAGAGACTAGATTTGAAGCAATATGTAATCTGTAACTGAGAAATATTTTAACAAAGTCAGTTGAAGGATGTATTTAGCTAAATTCCATATATATATATATATATACCTATATCTAGATTTATATTTATATCTAGCTCCATCTCCATCTATATCTATGTCCATATCCATCTCTATATCTGTATCTCTCTATATATACATGTATATATACATACATATGTGTATGTGTATCTTAATACAGATTGGAGAGCTTATAAAGAGAATTGGAAATGACAAGTTGCCAGGCACCAGTGTCTCATGCCTGTAATCCTAGCTACTCAGGAGGTTGAGATCTAAGGATTGCTATTCAAAGCCAGACTGAGCAGGAAAAATCCTTGAGACTATAATCTCCAACTAAGCATCAGAAAGACCAGAAATGGAGCTGTAGCTCAAGTGGTAGAGCACTAGCCTTGAGCAAAAAAGTGAAGGGACAGTGCCAGGCTCTGAGTTCAAACCCTAGGACTGGTACAAAGAAAGAAAAAAAGAAAAAGTATTGACAATGTTAAGCTGGATACTAGTAGTTCATGTCTGTAATTCTAGCTACTTAGAAAGCTAAGATCTGAGGATCATAATTCAAAAGCATTCCAAGCAGAAAATTCTCTGAGTCTCTTGTCTCTAATTAACCTCCAAAAGTTGGAAGTGGAGCTGTGGCTCAAGTGGTAAAGTACCAGCCTTGAGCGAGAAAAGAAAAAAAAAAAAACCAAGGGCATAAGGCTGTGGAGTTCTAACTTCAGTGAAAGAAAGAAAGAGAGAGAGAGAGAGGGAGAGAGGGAGGGAGGGAGGGAGAGAAGGAGGGAGGGAGGAAGAAACAAAGAAAGGAAAATTTAAAAAGAAAGAAAGAAAATGAAAAAGAAAGAAAATAAATGATGAAGTTTTAACAATGGAATCTCCCTCTGTGTAACTAAGATAAGCTAACAAAAATTAATAATAACAATAAAGAAATAATAAGATTTTGAGCTTAAGTAAGTAAACATAGGCCAATGTTACTACTATCTCAAAGGGAAAAGATAAAATAGCAATAGTACCATTCGGTGTTCACACATGCTTAATCCTATTTCTGGGTTTAGAAATGACTTATCTGATTACTACAATGCAAGTACTGGGCTGAAGACAATGTGACACCCTCCTTCCACAGCTCTGTTTTCAAAAAAAAAGTTCTCAGCTTGAGTGTATCAAATGCTGTCTAGTGTTAGGTCAGCCTCCTCCCAGGGGAGGGCCCACTGGTCTGTCTTCTCTACTCAGGCCTGAATGGAAGTGAACCAGCCATACAATATGTCTGATCAGATGAAAGTATTCTCAGAGGAATACCCTGAATCCCACAGTAAATGGGAACAGATTAGCATATGATGAATCCCAGGGCACCACACATTGTCTGGTAACACAGAAAGAAATTAGAAACGGAGGAGCTGGACATAAAAGCCAAGACAATTGTATGGATGGCTGCAAGTAAAGCTTAGTCAGTCCTGATGGAATATGCTTATCAACCCAGCACTCAAGCGACTGGGGCTGAAGATTGAGAATTCAAGCCAGCCTGAGTTATGTAGCAAAATCCTGTCTCAAAACCAAAAAAATTAAAAGAGGCTAAATATGAACAGTAACTACAGGAATCGATATGAGCTTGAGGAGCATGTTATGTAATGTGGTGAAGATCAGCAATGACAGGAATGTACAAAATCTACGGGACAGATGATGTGAATTTTTTAATAAATAAAATGCAAGGAAAAAAAAGAGGAAAGTCTTCAGAATAAAATGGTCTTATACTCTCTCACTTAGCTTTCTCGTTCAAAGCAAGGGTTCTATTACCACTTTCCATTGTTGGGCTGATTAATTGGAGATAAATCTCTTGGTTTACTTGCTGGACCGGTTTCAAATTCTGATCCTCAGATGTCAGCCTCCTGAGTAGGTAGGATTATAAGCATGAGCCGTCAATACTGGATAAACACTGTGTTGGTGTGTGTGTGTGTGTGTGTGTGTGTGTGTGTGTGTGTGTGTGTGTGTGTGTGTGTGTGTGTGTGTGTGTGTGCATGTGCATGCTCTTGTGTACACACACTCATCCATACTGGGGCTTGGACTTATTGGACTTATAGTCTCACTTGTCTTTTTCTTTCAGACTGTTGCTCTACCACTTGAGCTATGTCTCCAGTTCATGAAATTCTTTAAAAAGTTAGTTTTGTGAGGTTGCTGGATATGCTTGATTGATCATTTCATAATATATATGTATACCAACCATTCACATTGTACAACTTTAATATATACAATTCTATTTGTCACTTATAACTCAGTAAAGCTGGGAGAAAATCAATGAGACAATCAGGGAAATTTAAGCCCTAGATATTTGCTAAAATTGAGGCATTTTTTAGATATATACTGAATATTTACAAATAAGGTAATACAGTATCTAAGATTTGGCTCACAATATAAAACATGATTGTCTATGATTGATAATTATCAATATTGAAAGATAGGTCTATAGGAATTCTTTATATAATTTGGTAAATGTTATACATAATTAAAGTTTTTTTTATTACTTACCAGATTGTGAATGATTAAACAACAACTCTGTTAGAAGTATGTGACTGCAGCTTAAAGTATTTTTAAAGGATACTGCAAAAGTCAAATCAAAGCTCACAAGCAAGAAACTCCTTCCTAAATGAGTTAATGCACATAAGGTCAATAAAGAAATGTTGGGTACATTGATTGATGTGCACCCAAGAAATGTTAACTGGGAGTTGGGAGGCATGGCTCAACTAGGACAACCCTTTCAAGTCAAGCAAGCAACCCTGAAGTAAGAAGCAAAGCTTTATTTTTATTTTTCTACCTATATTTCTCTATTCATTATTTTGTTTTGGGCTATACTGGGGCTTGAACTCAGGACCCTATGCTTGTTAGACAAGTGCTAGGGTATGTGAGCCGCTACACACCCAGCTCTGCAAAGCTTTATTTTTCTAAAAGTAAAAAGTATTCTTTTTTCAATCTCATTCTTTCCTAGATAAAACCTGTCGGTTCTGGGATCTGACAAAACTTTAGTAACTATCTAAATTACAGAAACTTCTGTTAGCCTAGGCAGCTAGGTAAGGGTGAGTAGGAATGAGAAAATGTTCTAAGTTACCAGATTCCATTATAAAACCTAACAGTGTTACACTCCGGGCCAATGATTAAGATAACAAGACACTGTTGAACATTGAACTTTACAATTTAGGCAGGGCCGTGGAGGATGGGAAGGGATGGTAGGGGAAAAACAAAGGAGGAGGCAACAATGCTTGATAAATATACTCATTACCTTGCTCATGTAACTGTAACCCCTCTGTACAGTATTTTCACAATAAAAAACTTATTTAAAAAAAAGATAACAGCCCCAAACCTCTAAGTCCCATTACCCATATCAAAGTTCCACAACCAGGAAGTGCAAATAGGATTAAATGAGAAGGACAAAAAGGATCAAACAAACGCATAAACTCCCACACCCAGGGAAGCCTCTGGGTGTGTGTGTGGGGGTCTTACAATTTAGCAAGAGCCACTGAGGAAGGGTGGTAATTTCTTATAACCCTAAGCCCCAACAACTTCCACACCTATGAAAGAACCAAGAAACATTGGAAACACTACATACACCACTAATATTTCAACTCGTGTTGGAATTAGAGGTATGGGAGGGTATTAGAGGCTTTCTGTTGCACATTCCATCTGCAGAGACATCTATCATACTACATGACATTCCCTTTTTCTGTCTTTGGATTGGATGAGACTCTAATCCAATTTCAGGCTTTTAGGAGTCAACCCCTTTACCCACCACAGTGGCAAATCTGTGATTATCTCCATGGTCTTTGCTTCTCTGAGACTTTTTCCACTCTTGGAGGCTCTACTTAGAAGACAAGACACTGGTCTTGGCTTCCATTGAATCTGGAAATTTGGGTGAAGCTTAGCATCCCCATCACCTCCATTGCTCCCCAGTGCAAGCTAAGGTCAAAGAGCTGTAGAAGGGCCTCCTTCAAAACCCACAAGAAGCTAGGCACCCATGGCTCACACCTGTAATCCTAGCTACTCAGGAGGCTGAGATCTGAGAATTGCAGTTCAAAGCCAGCCTGGGCAAGAAAGTCTGTGAGATTCTTATCTCCACTAAACTACCAAAAAGTCAGAAGTAAGGGTGTGGCTCAAGTGGTAGAATGCTAGCCTTGAGCAAAAGAAGCTCTGTGACAGCCTCCAGGCCAATTTTAAGCCCCAAGTGTAAGCTATTCCCTCCTTTGGTCCTCAGTTCCACCCAGACCTGAGCTCCTCCCTGCCCTGGAGTTCCTGTGGTACAGTTGGCCCCTCCCTCTCTCTACCCAGACCCACCTGAACTTCCATCTACTTCACTTCCTACCCCCCAGACCCTGCTGCTACCTATAGCAGAGGCTACCATATGCTCTCTCTCCAGGGGAAATATGGCTCCTCTGATAAACCTAGTAATAATCTTTCTCCTGTGCCTGCCTGCCTCCGCATGGTCCTCTGGCATGGATGTGCCAGATCCTTTCATTGATCTTTTTGCCAGGATCTGCACCAACCCCCTCTTCGCCCCCCCCCCCCAAAACCCCCACAGGAACTGTCTCTATATTTCCCTCATTTCTCCTCAACACTGACTTCTCTTAAACTCAAGAAGCTCTTCGTCTTACTCATCTATTTACCCTCACCTATTTTATGCCTTTTTTTTTTTGAAATTCAAACACCAAGGTAGACTTTTCTTTGCTTTCTCCCATTCATAGCTCCATTTTATTTGAAGCAATGCTTAGAGAAAGTGAGCTGACTAAATGAGGAGAATATGTCTGTAAACATTTTTATTACTTTTCATCCTAACAGTGCTTAAATGAAAAAAAAAAAAAAAAGCACCCAGCAGAGCTACTTAAATTTTCTCAATTTCCCATTGTTATTTAAGGCAGCTGCCTGTGTTTCAGCTGCCTATGTTCTTGCAGTAAGGGTCCTATGAGTCAGGTCCTGGCTCAGCCCCTGAAAGAATAAAGGGGCTTTTCAATGTGTTACCAGTTTTCACTCCCAAACTAAATAATTTTACCTGCTAGCAGTCATGGAGTCAATAAGATCAAGCATGCATGTATGAAAATAGCACAATGAAATTGGTTGAAATTATGTTAAGAAATTGGGAAAGGTGTAAAATAGGAGGGGTGAGATTGATTGAATTGCATTGTAAACATTCTGGGAACCTCTCACTTACAACTAACATGCTTAAAAACTAGCAACAACAAAATAACACCAAACACCAATTAAGTAATGAAGAAAACTTTGCAGATTTTATTCTAGGCCCAGAATTGGAAAAGTAGAAGATTAAACTCGAAAATCAACTGGTCAATGGTGGCTCATGACCAGGATCCTAGCTACTCTACTCGGGAGGTCAAAATCTGAGGATCAAGGTTTGAAGCCAGCCAGAGCAGGAAAGTCCCCGAGACTCTTATCTCCAACTAACTATCAAAAAGCTGTGTGGGGCGAGAGTGGGTTCCAAGGCCCAACTCGCCCACTGTGGGTCTGCTCCTTTTGCTGTGGGGCGTGGGTGTCCCATTACAGGAGTCAGTGGACCAATTCGGGAGATCTCCACTTCTTTTTTTTTGTAACTGTCAGGCCTGCATGTGTCTTGTTTGTACTGTTTATTGTTTTTTGGACTGAATGACTGACGGGACTGGAAACCATGGGCACCACTCCATCTAGCCTCCTAGACTTACAAAAAGAAACTGAGAAAGAGGAAAAGAAAAGGTACCCCCTGGTTTTTCAGGGAGATAACTTGGAAGAAGAAATGTTTCCTCCCCCATACTCCCCTTCCCAGGTTCTTTTTGCAGAACCTGAGAATGATCAAGAGGAGGAGGAAGCTATAGAACCCTTGGCACCTGCCCTTAAAGTTTCTGAGGGGCCAGTCACTCCACGACGCCTTGGGATCAACCCCCCATCTAATGCAGCTCTTTTTCCCTTATGCGCCGTAGGTCCTGTGGATGCGGATGGTCAACAGCAATTCCAATTTTGGCCATTTTCTGCCAGTGATCTATACAATTGGTGCACCCAAAATGCCCCCTTTTCTGAGAAACCCTAGGATTTAATTCGTTTGCTTGAAACTATTCTCTTTACTCATCAGCTCACTTGGGATGATTGCAGTCAGCTTTTACAGGTCCTTTTTACCACCGAAGAGAGAGACCATATCTGAGAGGAGGCCTGGAAATATATCCCTGGCCCCACAGGAGCGCCCATCACGGATCCTGCCCTGATCGCTGCCTATTTTCCTGAGATCCGACGACTTGGGACTACAATACAGTTGAAGGTAGGGAGCTACTCCTCATCTACCGCCAGGCTCTGTTGGCAGGTCTCGAGTCGGCAGCTTGCCGACCTACTAATATGGCCAAAGTTTATGATGTTAGACAGGGAGGAAGTGAAAGTCCAGCAGCATATCTTGAGCAGCTCATGGAAGCTTTTAGTCAATATACCCTGTATGATCTTGAGACCCAGGAGTCGGCTCAGATGATTATGTTTGCCTATATAAATCAAGCTGCACCAGACATAAAGAGAAAGTTGCAGCCTCTAAACAGATTTGGTGAAAAGTCTATTAGGGATCTAGTAGCCGCAGGGGAAAAGGTTTACAGTAAGACAGAGACAGAGGAGCAAAGACAGGAAAGGAAGGACAGAGAACATGAAATTGAGCGTGAAAAGAGAGACCGGGCCAAGGAAAAGAGGCCAGACTTGTTGACTCGCCACTATCGCATGCCGAGCATTCCTGGTTCACATACGGCAGCAGTTTCATTGGAGATGGAAAAAGGCACGTGGGTGCAGCAGTCACCACGGACACTGAGATAGTGTGGGCAGAAGCACTCCCCCAGGGAACGTCTGCACAAAGAGCAGAACTAGTGGCACTAACAAAAGCCCTACAAATGGGAAAAGGGAAGAGACTAAATATTTACACGGACAGTCTGTATGCTTTTGCCACTGTCCATGGAGCCATTTACCAAGAGAGGGGGCTGCTGACAACTGAGGGAAAGACTACTAAAAACAAACAAGAAATTTTAAGCCTCATCCGGGCCTTATGGGAACCAGCAAATATTGCCATTATGCACTGCCCTGGCCATCAAAAGGGAACTGATTCTATAACCAAAGGAAATAACTTGGCCGATCAGGCAGCTAAGGAGGCGGCCCTCCAGCCCAGAGTGGAAGTACTGACTCTAAGTAGACCCAGGGCCCTGAGCTTTGCCTCCTGAGCCTCAGTACTCCCAAGAAGACTTGGAGTGGATAAAGAAAATTCCCATGGCCTATAAACCCCCAGACAGAGAAGGAAACAAAGACTGGTGGAAAACTGGTGAGGGAACCCGAAGAATGCAGGACTTGCTCGGACACTCAGAAGTAAAAATTAGGCAAGGAAATCAACTTGAGGACATTGTTAAAAATTGTAAAGCCTATCAGCTCAACAATTTCCCCAATGAACCCGTTACAAAAGGAGCTCGCCTCCTTGGAGATAGGCCAGGTGTGTATTGGGAAGTAGACTTCACAGAAATTAAAACTGGAAAATTTGGATATAAATATTTGCTAGTTTTTGTAGACACTTTTTCAGGATGGGTTGAAGCCTACCCAACAAAGCATGAGACTGCGAATGTCGTGGCTAAGAAGATCTTGGAAGAAATCCTACCCAGGCATGGCTTCCCATCCACCATCAGGTCAGACAATGGACCGGCCTTCATTTCAAAAGTAAGTCAGGAAATAGCCGCAGCACTGGGGATGGATTGGAAATTGCACTGTGCTTATAGACCCCAGAGTTCAGGGCAGGGAGAAAGAATGAATCGGACTCTAAAAGAGACCTTAACTAAATTGGCCTTGGAGACTGGTGCAGACTGGGTATTGCTCCTTCCTTTTGCCTTGTTTAGAATAAGAAATTCACCCTATTGGCTTGGCTTTACTCCTTTTGAAATAATGTATGGACACCCTCCACCCATTATCCCTAGCCTTCAGACTGAATTGCTTGCTGATTTGGATGATACTGAATTTCTGTGTATGCTTGACTATTTACAGCTGGTGCATAAGAGTATGTGTCCCAGCTTAGAGCATTATATGCTTCTGCTTTTATTCCTACCCCCCCCCCATTTGTTTAAACCAGGGGACTGGGTATTTGTTTGAAGACACAACTTGAGATCTCTGGAACAACGGTGGAAGGGACCTTACATGGTGCTACTGGCTACACCCACTGCCCTTAAGGTAGATGGCATTGCTGCTTGGATCCACTGCTCCCATGCCAGACCAGCTGGACGACCGTGGGGAAACATGGGAAGTCTCCAAGCATCCTACCCAACCACTCCGCATACGCCTCAAGAAAAGAAAAATGGACTGATTGTTATTGGTATACCTGTTCAAGATCAAGAACTGTTGGAGTTTAGTTTTGGGCCAGAGCCACAAGATTGTGGCTCAGGACCATAAGTCAAAGGGGGGAATGAAAGGTTAAAGTTTGAGGCAGTGACCACCATGTGTTGCTTGTTTCTGTCTAGCAAAACAACACATGATGGTAATCAAAACACCTGGTTGATTGTGTGCCTATATAAGACCTGCAAATCCTTAGCTCGGGGCTCTCCTCCTGGGCTCCGCTGTGTCGGAGTGTAGGACGAGGCCCAAGCTGCAGCCCGTTTAAATAAAACAGCTGTAGAGTCTGGCTCTCGGTGGTCTTCTTGTGGGGGGTCCTGCGACCTAGGCATTACAGCTGGAAGTGGAGCTGTAGCTCCAGTGGTAGAGCACTAGCCTTGAGCAGAAAGTTCAGGGACAGCACCTCCACCCTGGGTTCAAACAATACAAAGAAAAAAGAAAAGAAAGAAAGACAGAAAGAAAGAAAGAAAGAAAGAAAGAAAGAAAGAAAGAAAGAAAGAAAGAAAGAAAGAAAGAAAGAAAGAAAGAAAGAAAGAAAGAAAGAAAGAAAGAAAAACAAAATCAGCTTGAAAGTCCTTTCTAACTCTTGCATGTGGGGAAGTAATAACAATAGAATAAAGGTGATGGAGATGGAAGAATGAGGTGGAAAGGCTAACTAGAAGAGGAATTTGGGAGGAATTCAGGTACTTCCTGTTTTCAATTTTCTATCTATTTTTAAAAGACAAACTAGAAGCCAGTGAATTTTTGCCCTTTTAGTTCTGTACCTTTACAAATCATGCTGAAAGAGAAAAAGGGATAAAATAGGTAGGCATAAGATAGGTAGGGATAAAAGTGGTAGACAAAAGTGGTTGGTAACGTGTCCCATAATGCACTTTCTTGTTCCCATAGGGCCTTGGGTTCCTGTTCAAATGATTTTTCTTCCCACAATGCCCTGGGCCTGCCAGCTCAAGCAATCAGCACAAAGCCCAAGAAGGAGATATGAGAAAGCTTCATACTATAAAAATTGTCCTTCAAGAACAATTCATTAGATTCTTTAGGTACCTCCTTTGATGACAAGTTCTTTCAGAGTTTTCTATTTGCTTTCAAATAAACTATTCTGTTTACCTTACACTTCCCTGCCTTTTTGTTCTGCCCCTAGCCAGTATCAATCCACTTACACATGCAGTGATGACTTAATAATTATGTGCTTGGTGCTTATGCTGAGAACCAACATAACCAGCCGTGGTCTCTATGATTCTTCTCTTTTGTTTTTTTTGGGCCAGTACTGGCCTGAGCACTGTCCCCTGAGTAGCTAGAATTACAGGTGTGAGCTACCAGCCCTAGCTGATTCTTCTTCAGTATGCATTGGGCTTCATTTCCCACTCAAGCTTCATTGGTCTATCAGTATGAGTTTGCAAAATGCTCTGGCAGGAACATGAGTAAAATGTGTAGTTGGGAGATGTGTGATAAAAGAAAACTATGAATAGTGGCTTTTGGTTGAATAAGCAGAGAACAGAATGAAAAGGCCTTTTATTAGTGGGTGGCTGTGTGCACAGAATATGGTAACCAGTACGGAGAAAGCATTGTGTATGTGCATGCATATCAGGTTAAATGCCTCAGTGTTATTACTGGTCTAATGAATTTTAAAAGTATCATTCTAACACAAATCCGGTGGACAACAAAGACAAATTCTGCTGCTACTGCTGAAAATGTGGCTACCACCAGCACACACTCAGACAGTCTTGCACTTTGGACCCAAAACAAACATCTCTTTGAACTTGTAGTTCTTAAGCCACATTAAAGACCAAGAGAAAATTTATTAATTGTAAGCTAACAGCCCAAGAACCAAAAGACCATATGTACACCTTATTTGAATCTCACACATTTCCAGAATTTTCTAGATCACTGAAAGCAAAAAATTTGTAATGATACATTTTCCTCTTATACATCATATTTTTCCCACCAACGTATAAAGTTGAAACTCTGTTACATTTATCTTAATTAGTGATAATTATGGAGCTGATAGCCAGTTGAATCAGGTCATTGAGTAAAAAGAAAGGTTTCCTTATAGAAGTTGGTGGCATGTTCTCACTCCTCCCCCACCCCTCCATGGCAAAATTTAATTATCTACAGAGTAGTTAAGGAGGTCAAAGCTATTTCCATATGAAATCTAAACAAAGGAAATATTCAGATGATTTTTCTTCTGGAAACTGAGGACATGAAAAAAGAAGAAAAAATACACTTTTTAAGCAGTTTAATTGCTATTACAGTGAGTAGTCAAGGAGGTGAAGCCCCCAGATTCTTGACATCTCCAACAAAGAAAGGTCAGATAAGTTGATGTTAGGTGAAATGAACCGCAAGATAAGTATTCAAATGTTTTTTCTTTCTTGAGATTATTTCTAATTTATGTATAAGATGATTTCTTTGTTGCTTTGTATGTCCCTCCTCCACAGTATAATCCCTGCTTTCATTGTATTTGATGTTAGTATAATTTGTGGAAGGGAAGGGCAAAAACAAATCATTTAAATAGGGATACAGGTGGACCCATTGCAACAATGAGATGTACAAGACACTATGACGAACGTTAGCTATCCATAGCTAAGATATGGAACCAACCCAGATGCCCCTCAGTAGATGAATGGATCAAGAAAATGTGGTATATATACACAATGGAATTCTATGCCTCCATCAGAAAGAATGACATTGCCCCATTTGTTAGGAAATGGAAAAACTTGGAAAAAATTATATTAAGTGAAGTAAGCCAGGCCCAAAGAAACATAGGTCCCATGGTTTCCCTTATTTGTAATATCTAGTATATGTATGAGTCAAGCGGAAAAGGTCAGATAATGTGATATCAGGAAAATGAACCCTTAGATGTGTATTTTAAGGTTTTTTTCTTTCATGCATGTGTTTCTAACGCATTTATAAGATTATCTCTTTGTTGCTTTGTATGTCCCTCCCCCACAGTATAACCCCTGCTTTCACTATATTTGATGTCAGTATAACTTGTGGAGGAGATGGGGAAAATCCAGTTGTTTAAGGATACAGGTGGACCTGTTGCAACAATGAGAAGTACAAGTTGTCATGTCCAAAACGAGCTTTACAACGTCGGTGTGGGGAGGGGGGGGAAGGGGGGGTAGGGAGAAGGATTGGGATTGGGGGGGAGGGGGGAGGCTTGGAAGGGATGTGAAGGGTAAACACAGGAGGAGGCTGCAATGCTTGGTAAGAAATGTACGCATTATCCTGCCCATGTAATTGTAACTCCTCTGTACAGTATGTTCACAAATAAAATAAAATTAAATTTAAAAAAAAAGAAAAGAAAAACGAACTTTACAACTTTGGCTGGGGAGGGGGAGGGTGTGGGGGAGGAGATGGAAAGGGATGGAAAGGAGAAACAAAGGAGGAGGCAACAATGCTTGATAAGAAATGTACTCATTACCTTGACCATGTAATTGTAACCCCTCTGTATGGTATTTTCACAATAAAAAAAAAAAAAGAATTGAATGAAAACACAAAAATAGTGTGGAGCCAGGCACTGGTGGTGCCTGTAATCCTAGCTACTCAAGAGGCTGAGATCTGGGGATTGCGATTCTATGCCAGCCCAGGCAGGAAAGTCCATGAGAATGTATCTCCAATTCATCACCAGACAACTGGAAGTGGAACTGTGGCTCAAAGTAAGTAAGTAAATAAAGTGTCCAAGCAAAGAGTTTAATAGTGAAAAACAATAAAATATTAAAAGAAAGAGTAGGCTGAGCAAGGTGACTCACAAGCCAAAATGTGGTCAACATTTTCAGTTTTAGTATGGGAGGAGTATAGGAGTTCATAGTAGTAGTAGTAGTGGCTTGATCTTAAGGAAATGAGGAATCATAACTTGACAGATTTCAGATGAGATCTATGCAAGTACACAGTGGTGTGGTTTTCAGTATAAGTCTGAGACACAAGGCATTTGCATGAAGCTGAAGTGGGAGTTTGTTTGCAGGAGTGAGATAAGGATGCATACCTTTCCACTGAGCAAGTGCCTCAGTTGGTTAGGACTGGCCTGGAGTTTTTCTGCCCTTAGGGAGAAGTCCTATCCTGACTAAAAAACACCACTAATTGCTCCCAGGGAGAAGTGGCTGTGGGAAATAGCAGAAAGGAGATAGGACTCATGGGTGTCTCCTTAGGCCTGCGTAAGGAAAGGAGTTGCTTTCAGCTTTCTTTCCCTGTGGCTAACCTGCCTTAATAGTGTATAGGTTACTCTGAGCTAATAATAGACTGCATCTACTTCTCAAAATGTATGTCTATACAACCCTACATTAGAAAGAATATGAATGCAGAAAGAAACACCTTCTTCAACTAGGAGCCATAAAAAGGTCTTTTTTTTTTTTAAGAAAAAATAAAGAGGGCTGGGAAGGTGGCTCAGTGGTAGAGCGCTTGCCTTGCATGGATGAGGCCCTGGGTTCGATTCCTCAGCACCACATAAGCAAAAAGAAAAAAGCCAGAAGTGGCGCTGTGGCTCAAGTGGTAGAGCACTAGCCTTGAGCTGAAGAGCTAAGGGACAGCGCCCAGGCCCAGAGTTCAGGCCCCACGACCAGACCCCCCCCCCCAAAAAAAAAGAAAAAATAAAGATTGCCTCTTTGTAACCTTACTTTCTTATATTTTTAACATTTGGTTTTTGCTTGTTTTATGACCATCTTTTAGTTATACGGGGCAGAGGGATTCATTGTGACATGTTCACTTGTATACAATGTATTTCTATCAATCTTAAATCCTCTATCCTTCTTCTACCTTCCTAAAACAATCTCAGCAGGTTGTATTGTTCTATTTTCATACATGCAAACAACCTACTTCAACCATATTCATTCTCATTCACCCTCTTTCTTAGCTCAATCTTTCTGGCCTAGTATCCACTACCTCAACAGAGTTTGTTTCTCTTTCTGGTCAACCCCCCTCCTCCCCCCGCCCCCCGCACCCCGGCCCTTGATCAGCAATTGAGGTTCTTTTTGCTGTTTTCATATATAGTTGCAAGGTATTTCGAAATTATTCTTCATCCTTTTCGTTTTCTCCTTCTAAGTAGTCTTTATCTTGCTATATAGGCAGATAAGTAGGCATTAGCAAGAACCAGGAAATATTCCTGGATGTGAGTCTCCTTTCTAAAACCTTCAGATGTCCACACCCAGATAGATGATAGACATAAAAGCCTACACCTTACGCCAATGATAATCCTATATCTTTTTGGATCTCATTCCCCTTATCAAGAGTTAATTTTGAAGGGCAAAGAAGATTAAATGCATTGGCATCAACTTTACCACACCAGAGAAGCCTCGAGGGGCTGTGGCCAAGCATTTGGGGAGGGCCATAGAGCCAGGGTCCTACTACTTAGTAACCCTACCCTATTTGCTAAAGCCTCAAGCCCCAACAGTTTCTGGGAAGACAATCTTTACCTGAACTGCCTGTCTCACCCTAGAGGTATAATTCCACATTCTTTACCATATTGCCATTCTTTACCATATTACTATTCTTCATGGTTCTTTTGCTGCATCAGGACTAGGGTTTGAATCTTTGATGATTCAGGAAACAAGGAACATCAGTGACACCCCAAACACTAGTAACAATCTCCATATAGTATTGTAAGTAATTGAGAAATGTGACTCAGCCGCACTTATGCAAACACTGTCACCAAATACCAGAGATTAATTTTCAAGATGAAATATATACTTTTTAGGTAATGGTACTGAGTGATAGTACTAAAAGGTGATGCAAACTGGGTACTGGTGTCTCACTCCTGTAAATCCCAGCTACTCAGGAGGCTGAGATCTGAGGATCATAGTTTAAAGCCATATCCCACCACCACATGTCCAAGATACCAGACTTGAAACTACAGGTTTAACGTTTGCCCTACTGTGTTTTTGCCTTGCTTTGGATCCATCTTCTCTTTTTTCCTTCCTCCCTGCCTTTCTCTCTCCCTCTCTCTCTGTTTCTCTCTCTCCTCCTTTCCTTCCTTCCCTCCCATCTTTCTCCTCCTTCCCTCCCTTCCTTCCTTCCCTCCTTCCTCCCTCTTTCTTTCTTTCTTTCTTTCTTTCTTTCTTTCTTTCTTTCTTTCTTTCTTTCTTTCTTTCTTTCTTTCTTTCTTTCCTTCTCTCTCTCTCCTTCCTTCCTTCCTTCCTTCCTTCCTTCCTTCTTTCTCTTTCTTTCATGCTGTTCCCAGTGCTTAAACTCAAGGCCTGGGCATTGTCCCTGAACTTTCATTATCATTCTCAAGGGTAGCCCTCTACCACTTGAGCCACAGCTCCACTTCGAGCTTTTCTTTTTCTTTTTCTTTTTTTTTTGGGGGGGGGGGCGTCTGGTTGTGGGGCCTGAACTCTGGGCCTGGGCACTGTCGCTCAGCTCTTCAGCTCAAGGCTAGTGCTCTACCACTTGAGCCACAAGCCACTTCCGGCTTTTTTTTCTTTTTGCTTATGTGGTGCTGAGGAATCAAACCCAGGGCCTCATCTATGCAAGGCAAGTACTCTACCACTGAGCCATCTTCCCAGCCCCCCCCCCCCCCCTTAGAGCTTTTCATTTGTTTGTTTTTACTTCTGGCTTTTCATTGGTTAATTGGAGATATAGGTCTCCTGGGCTTATCTGCCTGGGCTAGCTTCCAAGGACAGTCCTCAGCTCTCAGCCAGTTAAGATTATAGGCATGAGCCATTGGCACCTGGTTCCAGGCTCTTTTCTATTTTTCCATTCCTCCTTTGGGAAGGGAGTGTTTACTTGCACTCTTATATCTTGAAAGTATGTAATATGTGGATTTGTGTGTATGTGTGTGTGTTTGCTCACAGATAAGAGCTTACTTGAATCTTGAAGGAGACTTTAGATTTTGACTTAAAAGAAATGCTTGTACTGTTAAGACTTTGAGGATGCTTGGAGATGGACACTGCACTTTTCATTATGAAATGAGGCTTTGGAGGAAAAGGTGAAGCATTAGGGTTTGTATATAAAATGGCCTTCCCTGCTGACCTCTGTGAATTCAGCTGCTGGTGCTATTTTGGTGAAATTTGTGGTGGAGCCTCGCTGGAGAAAGTGTATTGCTAGGAGCTTGCTTTGGAGGACGTATCTTACCCTGGCCCCTTCCTGTATCTGCTTCCTGGCTGCCATGACGTGAGACGCTTTCCTTCATCACATGACAAGTGGTGAGCCACCTGGGCCTGGCTCTGGAAAGTTCTTTAAAGGGAGTAGTGAAGGTGGTTTTTGTTTTATCTTATTCTTCCTCTGACACACTCTGCCTCTGAAAGCTGGGAGGGAGGCTCAGCTGCCTTCACTCACCAGGGAAGGTGATGAACATGGGCATGAAAGCCAGGGTGTTGCTGAGCACAAGACTTTTTCTAGGTGTCCTTTTAAATGCTTCGCACTGGCCTCAGATACTCTACCTGCAGACTTTGTTTCTGTGAGGGAAAATTTTTAAAATTTATTTTACACATGGTTTTCATTTACTTTTAGAGAGATTTTTTTTCCTTTTTTTTTTTGGTTGATCGTGGGCTTGAACTCTGGGCCTGGGTGCTGTCCCTCAGCTCTTCAGCTCAAGGCTAGTGCTCTACCACTTGAGCCACAGTGCCACTTCCAGTTTTCTGAGTGGTTTAGTGGAGATAAGAGTCTCATGACTTTCCTGCCTGGGCTGGCTTTGAACCTGATCCTCAGATCTCAGCCTCCTGAGTAGCTAGGATTACAGGTGTGAGCCACTAGTGCCTGGCAATAAGTATATACTATTATTATTATTTATTTATTTTTGTCAGTCATGGGGCTTGAACTCTGGGCCTGAGCACCATCCCTGAGCTCTTTAGTTCAAGAAGAGCCACAGTGCCATTTCCTTTTATGCTTTCTGTTGATTGTTGGGCTTGCACTCAGGAGCTAGTGCTCTATCACTTTGAGCCATAGCACCACCTCTGGTTTTCCAGTGGTTAATTGGAAGTAAAAGTCTCACAGACTTTCCTGCCCTGGCTGGCAGTGAACTGTGATCCTCAGGTTCTCAACCTTGATACTCAGCTTCCTGAGCAGTTGGGATTACAAGCATGAGCCATGTGTATCCAGCTAGAGATCTCTACTCTCCACCAACCCCAGCTTACATGCCACTCTCAGTGTTTCCTTGAGATTGTTCTCAAGCCTGAAGCGTCTTCTCTCCTCTGGGACTTAAAAGTATTTTGGAGAAATTAATTGTTTTTCTCTCTATCAAAATGGAAAATGGATCTATAATACTTCACACAACAGGAAATCCCAATGGCAATCACCCTATGAAAAGGGTTTGGATCATTAAGGAAGTAAAGAATTAAAATCACAGTGAAAACCTCACATACATCAGACTGGAAAACATTGAAGTGTGTCAATTCAGAATGTTGGTTGAAAGTGCAGACACTCTCAGATTTTGTGATAGTGTAACAGTTGGGGAAATCACTTTAGAAACCATCTGACAATATGTGTACCTTCCAAAGCTTAATAGCTATATATATAACTTGCTGTGAGTGAGCTGGCAACCCCCATTTCAAACTTACCACAGGCATTTGACTATAAGTCAAGGGACACAGACAAAATCTCTCAGAACACTATTTCTAATAGTCCCAAATTTTAAACAACCTAAATGTATCATCCTGCAACACTAAGCAGGAACAAAAATGGATCATCTACTGGTTCACACGATGACACACATGAACTCTACAGTCATGCCTGCTTGCCATAGGGCTGCTCACCAGACAGTGTCTAAGGAGTAGCATGATATCTCCGTGGATAGACTTGTTCTATAAACTCATAGTTGGGTACTAGAACATTCTAGAGAATGTAGCTGTTGCATTATGGAGAGGCTGGGGCCTCCATCAATGTAGGTCTGGCTTTAGAGCCAGAGGCTAGGCCAGAAACAAGGCCACAGATCTCCTTGCTACAGTGTTTATCTTGAGCAGATAAGGCAGGGCAGATGGGGACAGAAAGTTCTCCCGCTGTTGGAACTTTTGAGGGCCTAGGCAGAGAGAGACTATGAGAATCTAAGACTCTAGGACAATAGGTCTGGCAGGGGCTGATAATTACCTCCCAAAGGCTCCCTCCCTAATACCATCACATTGGGATTAGGTTTTAACAGAGGAATTTAGAGCAGTAAAAACATACAGTCTATTGAAAATGAAGTTGCTCAAATGGTAGAGCACTAGCTTTGAGCAAAAGAAGCTTAGGGACAGCACCTAGGTCCTGAGTTCAAGCCCCAGGACAGAGAGAGACAAACACAAGGAAGAAAGAAAGAAAGAAAGAAAGAAAGAAAGAAAGAAAGAAAGAAAGAAAGAAAGAAAGAAAGAAAGAAAGAAAGAAAGAAAGAAAGAAAGAAGAAAGAAAGAAAGGAAGGAAGGAAGGAAGGAAGGAAGGAAGGGAGGGAGAGAGAGAAAGAAAAAAGAAAGAAAAAGAAAGAAAGAGAAAGGAAGGAAGGAAGGAAGGAAGGAAGGAAGGAAGGAAGGAAGGAAGGAAGGAAGGAGAAGAATTTCTAGCAAATATTGATATGCCCAAACTAAACCAAGATGATTTAAACCAACTTAACAGACCCATATCAAGCCTCAAAATAGAAACAAAAATAAGAGACCTCCCATCAAGAAAAGTCCAGGACCAGGTGGATTCACAGCTGAATTCTACAAGGCCTTCAAAGCAGAACTCACACCAATACTCCTCCAACTCATCAATGAATTTGAAAGTAAAAGTTCACTACCAAACTCTTTCTATGAAGCCAGCATAACCCTCATCCTAAAACCAGACAGGGATTCATCAAAGAGAGAGAACTAGAGACCCATTTCTTTGATGAACATGGAGGCAAAACTTCTCAACAAAATTCTGGCCAATCGACTTCAACAACTCATAAAAAAAAAATCATACACCACGATCAAACGGGATTCATTTCAGGGATACAAAGCTGGTTCAATATATACAAATCAATTAATATAATTCATCACATCAACAAGAACAAGGATAAGAGCCACATGATTATCTCAATAGACACAGAAAAAGTATTTGACAAGATCCAACACCCCTTTGTGAGAAAGCTCTGGAAAAACCAGGGGACATTCCTCAATATAATAAAGGCTATGTATGACAAACCTACAGCCAGCATTATACTTAATGGCGAAAAGCTAAAGCCATTTCCTCTAAACTCAGGAAAGAGACAAGCATGTCTGATCTTTCCACTCCTCTTCAATTTAGTATTAGAATGCCTAGCTAGAACACTAAGACAAAATGCAAACATAAAGGGGATCCAAATAGGGAAAGATGAAGTAAAACTTTCCCTCTTTGCAGATGACATAATCTTGTATTTAAAAAACCCCATGGACTCCACTCCCAAGTTACTTGAGCTGATTCAAAACTTTGGAAAAGTAGCAGGGTATAAAATTAACCCTCAAAAATCAACAGCTTTTCTGTATGCCAATAATGAGAAGAGCATGGCTGAAATCAGAAAAGCAACTCCTTTTGTAATAGCGCCACAAAAAATAAAATACCTGGGAGTTAACTAAAGAAAAGAAAGACCTCTATGATTAAAAAAAACTTTAAAAACTTGATAAAGGAAATTAAAGCAGAACTAAGCAAGTGGAAAAACCTCCCATGCTCCTGGATTAGGAGGATTAACATCGTGAAAATGGCAATACTGCCAAAGGCTGTCTACAAATTCAATGCAATACCCATCAATATCCCAACCTCATTCTTCAATGAAATAGAAGAAGCAATCCAAAAATTCATATGGAATAATAAAAGACCCTGAACAGCAAAAACAATCCTTAATAGAAAGAACAGTGCTGGAGGAATATCAGTAACAAATTTCAAACTCTACTACAAAACCATAGTAAGCAAAACAGCTTGGTACTAGCACAAAAACAGACCTGAGGACCAATGGAATAGAACTGAAGACCTGGAAATAAACCCACAGACCTATAACCACCTCATCTTTGATAAAGGAGATAAAAAAAAAATAGAGTGTAAGAAAGACAGCCTCTTCAGTA
The DNA here is from genome assembly GCF_024711535.1 of Dipodomys merriami. Classification (NCBI taxonomy): domain Eukaryota; kingdom Metazoa; phylum Chordata; class Mammalia; order Rodentia; family Heteromyidae; genus Dipodomys; species Dipodomys merriami. The sequence goes on from NW_027206290.1 coordinate 14,211,367, forward strand.
AATGGTGCTGGCAAAATTGGTTAAACACCTGTAGAAAACTAAAATTAGATCCTTATATATCACCCTGCATAACAATCAATTCCAAATGGATCAACAACCTCAAAGTAAAAGCAGACACCCCAAAAATATTACAGGAAGGAATAGGAGAAACTCTAAAGCTCCTTGACACAGGCTGAAAATTTCTAAACAAGATCTAGAAACACAACAAATCAAAGAAAGGTTGGACAAATGGACTGCATGAAACTGCAGAGTTTCTGCATGGCAAAGGACATAGCTAGCAAGATCAATAGAAAGCCTACAGACTGGGAGAAGATCTTTACTAGCCATACAACAGACAAGGGCCTCATATCTAAAATATACTTAGAACTAGAAGTACAAGTTGTCATGTCGAAAACGAACTTTACAACTTTGGTTTGTGGGGGGGGGGGAGAGATTGGGTAGGGGGGTGAGGGGAGGCTGGGAAAGAATGTGAAGGGTAAACAAAGGAGGAGGCTGCAATGCTTGATAAGAAATGTACTCATTATCTTGCCCATGTAATTGTAACCGCTCTGTACAGTATGTTCACAAAAAATAAAAATTAAAAAAATTAAATCCTCCAAAAACAAATCCTCAAAGAAACAACCGCCCCATTAATAAGTGGGCTAAAAACTTAAAGAGAAACTTCTCTGAAGAGGAAATAGACACATGAAGAAATGCTCAACTTCTCTGGCCATAAAAGAAATGCAAATCAAAACAACATTGAGATTCCACCTCACCCCAGTTAGAATGGCTATAATCAAGAAATCTAGTACCAACAGATAGATGCTGGAGGGGATGTGGCCAAAAGGGAACCCTACTGCACTGTTGGTAGTAGTATAAACTTGTTCAACCACTCTGGAAAGCAACATGGAGGTTCTTCAAAAGACTCCACATAGAGCTCCCCTATGACCCAGCAATCCCATTTCTAGCATTTACCCAAACAATCACATAATAGAAAAAGCTGGAAGTGGCACTGTGGCTCAAGTGGTGGAGCGCTAGCCTTGAGCTGAAGAACTGACAGTGCCCAGGCCCAGAGTTCAGGCCCCATGACCACCAACAACAACAACAAAAAAAAAAGGAAGGAAGAAAGGAAACAAGGAAGAAAACATATAATCTATAGCAGAATGAGACATTTATTTTATAAAGTTGACACACTTAGCCATTCTTTGCCACTCAGCATGAATTAGTTAGGTGTATTCTCATAGAAGTAAAGTTCTTAGCTTAGCACTGATGGCTCATGTGTGCAATGCTAACTACTCAAATGGCTACAATCTGAGGATCGAGATTCAAAGCCACTCCAGAAAGATAAATCTAAGAGATCCCTATCTCCAATTGACCAGCAAAAAGCCAGAAGTAGAGTTGTGGCTCAAGTGACAGAGCACCAGCCTTGAGCAAAAAAAACCAAGAGTACAAAGCTGTGAGTCAAGCCCTAGAACTGGCATGAAAGGAAGAAAGGAAGAAAGAAAGAGAGAGAGAGAGAGAGAGAGAGAGAGAGAGAGAGAGAGAGAGAGAGAGAGAGAGAGAGAGAGAGAGAGAAAGGAAGGAAGGAAGGAAGGAAGAAGAGAGGGAAGGAGGGAGGGAAGGAAGGAAGAAAGAAGAGAGGGAAGGAGGGAGGGAGACAAAAGGGGAGGAAGGGAGGGGGGAGGAAGGAAGGAAAGAAGGAAGGAAGGAAGGAAGGAAGGAAGGAAGGAAGGAAGGAAAGAAGGAAGGAAGGAAGGAAAGAACTGTCCATAGGAAACAGAACTCTCCTTAACACTTCCAAAAGGAGGTGCAAAACTTTTTCAAGTGCCTGCAAAAAACTCTTACTGGTAGGCTCAAAGAGAAGCTTCATATTGCGCATTATACTGTATATTAAATAAAATATGAAATATAAAACAATTTCAAGACTGAGAATTAACATGCAGTTGTCTCCTCTGCTTCTTTGAGGGTTGCAGATTGCTACCTTTTGTGGCTCTTGTGGCTAAGTGATTCACTAGTGAGAGAGAAGTGCTTCTAACTGGGGAACAGAGTGAAGATTCATCATTTACTGTCACTCCTGTTGCTTCACAGTTTGAAAGCTTGTTCTGCACACATGTTAGTACTCATTTAGGGCCTTATAACACTTCTTCCATAGCACCAATGTTCTGTTTACTATCCCCTGAGGAGGGGCTGCAACACCAGTTCTCACAGGTCAGTGGGAAACACAGTCCACCCTGCAATATACCAGAAGGTAAGGAGATGACAACCTCCTTTCTGAGTTAGAGAAAACATTTGTGTGGGAACACTGAATACATTTACACTTGTATTTTAAATGACAGCTTGTTATATGCTTTCTATTAACTATGTCAACTAATACCTTTCAAGGACTTGTATGCAGATACCATGCCAATTGAGGTGCCATGATACTCAATAAAATGCAGTCTCCAGGCTCTAAGTTCTAATTATTTAGGGGGATTCATATATACCTACCATGGAGCAATGTAAACAATTTTTTTCTTGGGCTGGGAAGGTGGCTTAGTGGTAGAGTGCTTGCCTAATATGCTTGAAGTCCTGGGTTCGATTCCTTAGTTCCACATAAACAGAAAAAAATCAGAAGTGGCGCTGTGGCAAAAGAAGCTTAGGGGCAGTGCCGAGGCACTGAGTTCAGTCCCCAGGACTGGCAAAGAACAAAATTATTTTTGTGCCAATACTGGAACTTGAACTTAAGGCCTGAGTTCTGTCCCTCTGCTTTTTGTTTTGTTTTGTTTTAGGTGCCAGTCCTTGAATTCAGAGCCTAGGCTTTGTTCCTGAACTTTTTTTTGCTCAAGGCTAACACTCTACTACTTGAGCTGCTGCTCCACCTCCGGCTTTTTTTGTTGTTGATCAATTAGAGGTAGGAGTCTCATAGACATTTCTTCCCTAGACTGCTTCAAACCATAATCCTCAGATCTCCACCTCTTGAGTAGCTAGGATTACACGTGTGAGCCACGGACCTGGGCTGACATGTTATCTTTTGGCTATCATGGAGGGAACTTGAGGTTACAATGATTATTGCTTTTTAAGAAGGATTGATCTTATTCAGTAAAAACCCATCTTTTCAGCTACACCCTTTTCTGGAATTTCCGAATTTGGAAGCAAGGCATAGAGAAAGTTAAAATATCTTTTATAACGAAGTGAGAGGAATTAGAGGTTCTCATGATCAACCCACTGAAGAGGAGGCAAAGAGAAAGGTGGAGAGGAAAGGAGACATTGGACCTAAAGAGGGATGAGGAGGGGCAGGAGGTGGCTAGGATGCCCCATAGGATGAAGTGGCCATGCAACACCCTCCATGGTGGAGTACTGTAAGGATGATCATTAGGAGTCCATTCCAACTACCTCCCATGTCTGCAATGAAGCATCACCGTCTCCCATCCTTCAGTAAAGCCTGCTACCCATGCACATCATGGATGGATGGACAGTGGAATGTATGTATGGGGAATAATGGTCCCCAACAATGTTTTAAGCCCTGAAACATGATTATGTTGAATGACTTTACAGTCATGAGTGAGTTAAGGGCTTGTGTGTATGTGTGTGTATATGTGTATTTGAGAGAGCTAGAGAGAGCAAGAGAGAGAGAGGGGAGAGAGATTGAGAGAGAGAAAGAGAGGGGAGAGAGAGAGAGAGAGAGAGAGAGAGTGTGTGTGTGTGTGTGTAATGGGGATTGATCTTAGGGACAGGTTCTATTCCCTTAGCATTTTTGTATGTGTCAGTCCTGGGGCTTAAACTCATGGCCTGGACACTGTCCCTAAGTTTGTTTGTTTTGCTCAAGCTAGTGCTCTACCATTTGAGCCACATGTCTACTTCCGGCTTTCTGACAGTTAGCTGGAGATGAGTCTGGCATATTTTCCTGCCCAGATTGTCTTCAAACCAAGATCCTTGATCACAGCCTCCTGAGTAGCTAGGATTGGATGCTTGATCTACCAGCACCTGGCTCCCTTAGCATATTTGCTTAAGACAATCACTTGAGACACATTTCTACTTTAAACCTTTTGCTAGTTAATTGGCGTTAAGAGTCTCTCTTGGATTTGTCTTCCTAGGCTGGTTTCAAACCATAGTCCTCAGACTCCTGAGTAGCTAAGATTACAGGCACCATGAGTGTCTGGCTAAGGATTTTGAGGTGAGGTGATTTCCCTCAACTATCTGGTTAGGGACAATGTAATCACATGGATCTGTATGACCAAAGAAGAAGATAGAAAAGAAGAGTCAAAGGGAGGGAGGTCTGACCATAGAAGGAGGCGCAGGCAACAGTACTGGCTTTGAAGATGGAAGCAAGGGTGGAACAGTACTAAGAAGGTAAGGAAATGGTCTCAACCATGATGCCTGTAGAGGGGAAAGCAGGCGGTTCAACATCGACATTTTAGCCCCATGAGACCCACATGGGACTTTGTTACAGCAGCAGCAACAGAAAACTAATAGTGAGTTATAAATCAGGGAGAAGAGCTGAGTGCAAAGACAGGAAAATCTCCAACATTAGGCCAGTGTGTTGCTGTGGCCATAGGATAGAATTGCAGGTCAGGAAGGTCAGTTTGAATCAGACTGTGGGGAGCCTTAACTGAGAGATCCACGGATTTAGACCCTACCTGTGGACCACGGAAAACCACTGAAAGCAATGCGATAAACAGAAGTAGAAACCACGAGAGTTCAGCGGTGCAGCTCACAGTGCTCTCTCTGTGGATGCCCAGAGCTGTCTCAGGATCTGAGCTAAGCCAGGGCAAGTGAGAGTACCCTGGGATATACTTCCTACATCTCAGAATACCTTGCCTTGCCACCTGCTCTGTATTCTCTTTCTAGTTCAGAGTTTCCTTGAACAAAGGATCTAACATAAAATGAGAATTATAGATGAACCTAACTTGGAATGAAGCAGAGGGGATTAATTGCCTAGGAATCCCGATGGCCAGACCTGGACTCTTGTGGTACAGGGCCAAAGGGACTGGGAAAGGCATCAGCTGTGAGGTGATCTACCTACTAAGTCATGCACTATGGAAGCTTTGAATATGAAAGGAGTGGACAAGGTTCGAAGGACTGATTGTACTAACCAACATCTCTGAGGGAAACACTGGTACCCAAACGCATCATGGCCTCATTGCAAGGTTAGATGGTGCAGGTTAGAAACCCAATCCTGACTCTCCTCTCAGTTCAGTAAGCCTCAGATGGAAGGGTCAGGACACTTTGGGCTCCCACATGAGGAAGATTCCATTAGCAGAGTCCAAGGAGGGCACACCCAATGCAGGAATGAGCCAGCTGCTGGTGGCTCATGCTTGTCATCCTAGCTACTCAGGAGGCTTGAGATCTGAGGACTCAGGTTTGAAGCTAGCCCAAGCAGGAAAGTCTGCCAGACTCTTATCTCCAGTTAACTACCCAAAAAGCCAGAAGTGGCAGTGTGGCTCAAGAGGTAGAGTTCTAGCCTTGAGGAAAAGAGCCAAACAAGAGCATGAGGCCCTGAGTTCAAGCTCCAGTACCAGCAAAGAAAATGGAAGGAAGGAAGGAAGGAAGGAAGGAAGGAAGGAAGGAAGGAAGGAAGGAAGGAAGGAAGGAAGGAAGGAAGGAAATAAGGGAGGAAGGAAGGGAGGGAGGGAGGGAGGGAGGGAGGGAGGGAGGAAGGAAGGCAAAGAAAGAAAAGAAAGAAAGAAAGGAAAAAGAAACAGGACCCTCTTCTCAATTTCAGATGGGAATGACTGGACACTTTAGGACTCTAGCATGAGGCAAATCCCATAAGTAGATCCCAAAGACAGCACCTTAGAGCAGATAAGCTTTCCCCAGAAAGGCTTAGGCTTAGGTTAACAAGCCAGGAAATATATGCCGTGACAGAGCAGGAGCAGACACCTGGACTGGAGCTTCTGCCAACAGTCTTAGAGGGAAAACAGCCAGACTGTCAACCTCTTTATGACCCCGCTTCTCTTCCAGGAAACTGGTAAACTCATAACCCAGCAAGCGTGGAGACTGCTAGGAGTACTCTTTAGGCCCTTGTGGTTTTCAACACGCCTTTCAAGTGTCAGGGTATTATTATGGAAATAGGAACATTGTAATTACTTGTGCATGATTACAATACACAAAATGATTTAAGCAGGGGAAAAAGTTTGATGAATTAATAGTGCTCTGGATTCCTACAACTATTCAACTCAGGTTCAAAGACATCTTTTGAAAGTTTTCAGATTCCTGGAAAAGCTATTATAGCCTTGCCCAGATGTTTTATTGTACTTTTTTTCATTGACTTGGAGTCTGCTCAATGGGCACTTTACACGCACAGCAGACACTCATCTGGAACTCGAGCTGATGGCTTATGATTGTAATCCTGGCTGATACTCAGGAGTCTGAGGTCTGAGGATCAAGGTTCAAAGCCAGCTATGGCAGGTGAATCTGAGAGACTCTTATCTCCATTTAACCAGCAAAAAGCCAGAAATGGAGGCTCAGGTGGTAGGGTACCAGCTTTGAGGACAATGCCCAGTGCTTGAGTTCAAGTCCTAGTATTGGCACAAAAACAAACAAAACACTTGTTTAGAATTTAATTTTAGCCCTTTTCCTTCCCAGTTTGTTGTTCTTATATCTGCATCTAGATGAATGGCCTTGCCCCATTCATTGTGCAAGCCCCCAAATTTGAGGTCATTTTTCTCTTCTTGGTGCTATCTCCTGCCACCTCCCTTCACGTTCACACAGCACCCACCACCACAGGACAATAATTAATAATGGTGACTATTTTTGGAATGACCACTGTAGTCTAGGCATTGGCTATTATTGTTATTACATAATATACATTGTAGCAAACCCTGCAAATTCCTATATTACTATACTTATTTAACAGTCAAAGAGCCTGAGGATTGGAGACATCATTCAAAGTTTACCTGGCAGTAGTTGGCAATCAGAACCAGAAATAGAACTCACATCTACAGGATTTGACTCCAGATTTGTCTGGTTCTAAAACATATGCACTTCATACCTGCTAACAGATCACTGGTAGTTTTGCTAAGCTATTCTGTCAAGTGTCACTGAAATTTGCCTATCCCAATCGATAGGGGCATTTGCTGCCTTACATGGTGCTTTTATTCATTCTCATCTGGATTGATTGCATGGTGTCCTCATTATCTCCCTGCCTTTAGTCTTGCTATGTTGTTATTTTATTTTGTGCTGGTACTGAGACTTGAACTCAGGGCCAGGGCACTATACCTTAGCATTTTTGCTCAAGGCTGGTACTCTTCCACTTGAGCCATACCTCCACTTCCAGGATATTTTTTGCTGGTTTATTGGAAATAAGAGTCTCACAGACTTTTCTGTTCTAGTTTGCTTCAAACTGTGATCCTCAGATCTCAGACTCTTGAGTATCTAAGATTATAGGTATGAGCCATTAGTGCCTGGCACCTTGCTGCTCTGCACTGGTGACCTAAATGATAATAATCAAGTTTATATGGACTCGGCCTAGACTACTAAATTGATATTTCAAATCCTCGGTGTCAATCTTAGCAGTATAGTCAAGGACTTTTTTTTTTTTTTGCTGGTCGTTGGGGCATGAAATAAAGGCTTGGGCACTGTCCTACTCAAGCCAAGTGCTCTACCACTTCGAGCCAAGGCATCACTTCCAGCTTTCTGGTGGTTAATTGGAGATAAGAGTCTCACAGACTTTCCTGCCTGGGCTTGCTTCAAACTGGAGTCCTTAGATCTCAGCTTCCTGAATAGCTAGGATTACAGGCACAAGCCACTGGTGCCCAGCTACATAAGGATCTTTGTTATCAGTTATCCTCATACAAGCTGGCACATAGCAGTAGCAGAAAGAAAGTAGTAGAAACCGAAGCAGTGTGAGACACAGGATAACAGGTTGCCTGAGATATCTGTTTCAGAAGCTGTGAGTACAGGACTTTGTGTGGCAGAAGAGACTTCGCAGGTGTGAACATTGAGAAGGAGGATTAGCCTTGGAAAGATAATTTTGCTGGGCCCAATCTAACCATATGGATCATCCAAAGCAGACACACTTCCCTGTGGTGGTCAGAGAGAGACATCACAAGGCCAGAAGGGTCAGGCATGCAACATAAGGATTTGACCTATCCTGATTGAGTTTTTTTTCTTGCTTTGTTTGCAGTGCTGGGAATCAAACTCAGAAGCACATGCAGGGTAAGCAAGTGCCCTACCTCTGAGCTCTGTGTCTCCATCCTCTCCAAGGCTATGTATATATGATGAAGGGATTGTGAGCCAAAAAAAAGGGATGCCTTTTAAAAGTTAAAAGAAACAAAGGAAAGATTCTCAGAGCCTCCAGAAAGAAATGCAGCCCTTAATTTTAGCTCATGAGAAACTTCCAGCCTCTAGAACTATAAGATAAATTTGTATTCTCTGAGAGCACTAAGTTCATTTTCAATAGCATCAATTTTAAAACAGGAATGTACCTAACCTTCCAACCTATCGATCCATACTTCTTTCATATACCATTTTCTCTTCCTGGAGTGCTTCCAAAGGGCACGTGGAGGACTCCTATTCACCCTTCAAAACACAGATAAAAAGTTTTGATTCTGATAGTAATGTTCCTTCAATTTGAATAGCACCGAATCTTTATTCATGACAGGTGCTATTATCATTTTGTCTTGCATATATTTTAAATAATCATCTATATTCCCCTTTCTCCTTAGGACCAAGATCTTGTCTGGCTCCTTTGGTACTAACATCCTAAGATAATGCCTGCTATATAGTTAGTGATCAGAAAATAATGATTGAGACAGTGAAAGAAGTGTGCTATGTTACAGAAGCACTCACTTATTTAGAAGGCTGTCAATGGCAGTCTTTGAACTCTTGGATATTAGACTATCAGGGCTTTAACTATCATGATGCTAAAGGCCAGTCTCTTTGAGACTGACAGTTTTATGCTGACCACTTGCACTTAATTACTTTCTTTGGGAATAAATTTATTTTTCTCATCCTTACATGAAGGAAATCTATTTCTACACTTGACTCCACATGAAGAAGACAAAAGAAGAAATTGATTAGTAAATTCCATACCCGACTGCTGTCATTAAAGCTGAGTTTAGGGGTTGGACGTATGGCTCATTTATAGTAGAGTAAAAGCAGCAGGTACCGAGGTTGAGACTGGGTCTGGGTCTTGAACCTAAAAAAAAACTCTGAGTGTAGACATCCGGGAAAGTTGCTTCTCAAGGCTCCCTTGTTCCCTCTGTTTCCTCCATAGCAGAGAAGGCCCCTCCCAGACTCAAAGCAGAAAGAAGATATTTCCAAAGGGATCCTATGGTTTTGTCATGCAGCTTTTAGATCCTTCCCACTGAGAGGAGCCCTGATGGGGTTCCCCACCTGCCTGCCCTGGGCTCGGAGAGCAACTGGGACAAGGACTGCAGGTGTTGTCTAGCCTTATTCCCTGGAGAGCTGTCATGGTTTGCTTTAAGGAATTGCCTGGTACTCAAAGCTGGCTGCAAATTAGAATCATGTGGAAAGCGATTCAATTGTGCTGTGACTCTAAGACCTCCTATGAGTGGTTCTGTGGTAGGCAACTTTTCTTTTAAAGTTCTCCAAATGATGTGCAAGTGAGGTTATGGTTTGCACCGGGCAATGGTTTTGAATTTTCTATCTGGACAAGAATCACACAGGGTGCCAATTAAGCAGGTGGCCTGCTGGTGCTCACCTGCCTAAACTAGACCTACTCCCTCCCCCCCAGATTCTGAGTAGAATGTTCCAGCTTCCTACCAGATGGGAACCTGGATATTCACTCATTTAACCTGAAGTACTAATGGGTCTTATGCAAATGAGTGTGAGCCCTGGTCCTCAACCCAACCAGAGCTCCCACAGCATGCTAATCTGGCCAGGAACTGCCATCTACATAGGCCTATGCCAACCCCATGGCAGAACACTATCCTAAGAAGTAGATATACTGGGAAGGGACCCTTGGCTTAGACAAAGCCTATAGTTCTTCATAAGAACATTTTTTTTTTTATTTGTTTGTTTTTGTGCCAGAACTGGGGCACAGGTTCTGGGCACTATCACTGAATGTGCTCAAGGTTAGTGCGCTACCACTTGAGCCACAGCTCCACTTCCAGGTTTTTTGGTAATTTGGAGATAAGAGTCTCACAGACTTTCCTGCCCATGCTGGCTTCAAATCGCAATCCTCAGATCTCAGCTCCTGAATACCTAGGGTTACAGACTTGAGCCATCAGCATCTGGCCCATTTTAAAAGATGAGATAGACTATAAATCTGCACCTGACTCATCTTACAAATATCTGGTTGTTTTTGAGCCATCAAACTCTTATTCAGCTAAAACGCTGTAACTAACTTGTTTTGATGTTAAGAATAATTGAAGCCAAGTGCCTATGGATCAGACCTATAATCTTAAACTATCCAAGAGGCTGAGATCTGAGGCTCCAGATTCAAAGCCAACCCAGTCAGACAATGAAGCCACTCTGATCTCCAATTAACAAGCAAAGACTTGGAAGTGGAACTGTAGCTTAAGTGGTAGAGCACCAGCCTTAAGCAGAAAAAGCCAAGCATATATGTAAGCACTGAATCCAAACCCCACTACTGGGAAAAAAACAAGAAGATGAAGAGTGGAATTTTTAAGTTGATCCCAGTTATAACCAAGGCTACTTGTCAGGCAGGTCAGTTCTGGCAATCCTACTCATTAAAGGAGAAGTGAACATTTCTTTATGTGAGACAGGAAGTGCAACCTTCTTCACTCCTCACACTCCCTTTTCCAGTTTGTTGGTGGATGTGAGACTCAACCAAGTGAGTCAAGTGGCCTCACATGGTGAGACCAGCTGGCTTAGGATCACCCACAGATAGACAGGCATCTGCACCGGTTGAGATGGAGACTTGAGGCAGCAATTCAAGAGTGGGTCATCTCAACTCCTAGGACCTCTGAGGAGGTGACAGCAACAGGACAGGGATCTTCTAAAACCAAGCTTAGGGCAGTTAGAGTTTGCTAAGAACCAGTCGGGGCTGTGTGTGTGTGGTTTGCCAATACTGGGGCTTGAACCCTAGGACTCAAGCTCTTGCTTTTTCTTTTGCTCAAGGCTGGTGCTCTACCACGTAAGTTAAACCTCCACTTCAGGTTTCATGCTGGTGAGTTGGAGATAAGCATTTCAGATTTGTGTGCCTGGCCTGGTTTTGAACCTCGATCCTCAGATCTCAACCTCCTGAGTAGCTAGGATTCCAGGCATGAGCCAGCACAAGGCTGTATCCAATGATCTGAACCAAAACTGTTCTTTGAAACTCCTACAGTGAATCCCCAGCACCTACCATGTTTGAGCTCAATGGAGCCTTGGAAATACGAATTGAACAAAAGTACCCAGGCCTGACAAGCTGTACAGGATGTGGGTTTTAGTCAGATTTGATGGTGTTCTCATGTTTTCACAGCCTGCCTTTAAAGGGGAGAATTTGAGGCATACCCTAAATTCTGCCAACAATGCATAGTCTTCTATAAGACATCAGTGAGGTAGAACACAGTTTATTGAATCTGACTAAAATCTGTTAGGCAGATGTTTACAAACAATTCTAACAAAATTATCTGGAGCTTCTTTAAAAGGTTCTAGTTTCATAAGGTTGATTTTCTGACACGAATATTGTATGGTGTGTTGACTTGTCTTTTCCTACCATGTAAAGCACATAAATCAGTGTTGCCATAAAGCTTTTTTGTTTTTTGTTTTGGTTGTCCACAGGAGGACGTGGACATACATATATTAGAGAATTTGGAATCTTTTCATGCCATTCCAAAAAAGACATCTGCTTGCAAAAAAAAGTTTACATTTAGAACAAATCTTTATTCTACCAAATTATGGCATAAATTTACATATTCTAGGGTTTGAGAGCAGATAGATCTAGGTTTTAAACTGGAAACTCTACTCAATTCTCTAAACGTTTTTTGAGCTGCCGTGGAAGTGGGGCTAATATTCTGGTAAGAAAGTTTGTCCCCTAGAGTCTGTCAGGAAGGACTGCCAAATAGGGCTGCCTCTATTCCCTCATTATGCTTCACTTCTACAAATCTTTCCCTCCCTATGCAATATACTTTAAATACTTTCCATTCTATTCTACTTTTTTTTTTTTTTTTTTTTTAATGCTAGTCACATCCACTGAGTTGATTATCTGGTCCACTAATGGATTGTGATCCGTAGTTGAAAACATACTGCAGCAGAAAAATAAAGAGTGGAGCCAAGTGCTGGTGGCTCATGATTGTAATCCTAGCGACTCAGGAGGCTGAGACCTAAGGATCCCAGTTTGAAGCCAGCTCAGGCAGGAAAGTCCATGAGACTCTTATCTCCAATTAACCACCAAAAAAAAAAAAAAAAAAGGCTAGAAGTGGAGCTGTGGCTTAAGTGATAGAGCCTAGTGTTAAGCAAAAAAGCTCTGAGACAGTGCCCACACTCTGAGTTCAAGCCCCAGGATCAGCATGAAAAGAAAAGAAAAATGAAGTGTGACCCTCACTCCAAACTAAAGGCTCTAACAGGAAGCTACAGAGACTTCCTGGGAGGTTTGGGAATGTTATAACCATTTTTATACCCAGCACATATTGGCCAATGGAAGCCTGGGGCTCTGGGCCTATGAAACAGGGCTGTGTGGATATGTAGGGTGGTGAAACTCTCACAAGGCAGGGAAGAGGGATGGAGAGAGCTGTACATTCTTTCTCCTTTGGTAATAGTGTGTGCAGTAGAATGCCACCACTATTGGCTGTGAATGGAGGCTCATGGAGTTCTTTCATTCCTGGAGGGAACGTCCCACTTTGAGATAAAACACAGCATCCCCTACATAAACTTTTGCTTGACCCTTACAATTGGAAGCCTTCTTTCAACTCCTTTAGCGCTTCATCCACATCTCACTTGATGTACGTAACACTTTGGGTATCAAAGATCAGTTATGCCCCGAGCTTAGATTCTTCACTGACTCTAAGCTGTGTGAAGACTGTCATGGGTCTTACTCATTTTTTAAAATATAACTTTATTGTTAGCATTAAGGCATTGTACAGAGGGGTTACTATTTCATAAGTCCGGTGATGAGCACATTTACTTTTTTGCTTTTCTCTAGTTTCCTCATTCTGTCCCTGCACACAAGTTACATAATTCATTTTCCACACAGTATGTAGTGAATAGCTTGATTGCATTTGTGCACCCTCCTCTCTCACTTAGTCTTACTCATTTTTGCATTCCGGTGTCTTTATAGTACCTTGCCTATAGTAGGTACTTCAATATATAACATATAGCCAAGAAAGCCAGAGAAATCCTTTATCTTATCCCTGACAGTTGAACATGATTTATTTTTGAATGTCACTAACAGTCTGTAGAACACCCACTTATCCCTCTGCTTGCTCATGCATCCATCCATCTATCCTCCATCCACCTATCTATCATCCATCCATCCATTCAGCAATCATCCATCCAACCATCATCTATCTCTCCATCCAATCCTCCCTCCCACCTATTTTTCATCCTTCTCTTCAGTACTTAATGGAGTGTATTTTATTTCCAGTTTATTCTTTGTGGTTACTAAGATGGGTAAGACTGTCTCTGTCCCTGTCACTTAGCCACAAGTAGGGACAGAAAATAAGTTGCCATAGCATGAGAAGTGTTGTGAGGCGGTGCAGCCACCTGGCTTCCCCTTACATCATTGTCTACCCCCCTTCACTACATGTTTTGTCTGTTTCTCTTAAACTTACTGCATTCTGCCCCACCAGCAAAGATATTAAGCTTAATATATCCTATGCTTGTATTTTGAGGATAGCCATATGAAAATATCCAATTGTCATAATATTGTATCCAACTGTCATACTATTGAATGTGCTTTTCAAAGTGTTTGCAGATAGCGAAAACAATACATTTCTACCATAGGCTAAGAACTGCAATATGGTATAAAGAATAAAGTATTTAAGTTGCCTATTCCCACTCTACTGTTTAATCTCTCCACATGCTTCCTGTGCCCAAGAATAAATTCTACGCTGACATCTGACCACAATCTAAAGTTTTCTGCACAACAACTTCCCTACCTGCTCGCCCCCAATCGGGCCTTTCTCACTGTGCTGTAGCTGGGAAATCCCATTCTGTCTCTGATACACAATTCCTCCATTCCTTGAGAGGGTGGATGGGGACCACTCTTTAGCCTTCAGGCCTCAGCTGAATTCCTCATCACAAAGGTTTTCCTGAGCTTCTTCTTCTTTTTTTTTTTTTTTAAATTGTGAAAATACTGTAATAGGGGTTACCATTGTTAATATTATGCCCACCTTGGGTCCTCAGCTCCACCCACACCTGGGCCCCCTCCCATTCCTGGAGTTCCCGCCATACAGCTGGCCTCTCCCTCTCTCTACCCAGACCCACCTGAACTCCATCTACCTCACTTCCTATTCTCCAGACCCTCCTGCTACCTGGATGGTGATGGAGGCCATGTGCTCTCTCTCTTGGGGGAAATATGGCGCGTCTAATAAACCTTATAATAATCTTTCTCCTGTGCCTGCCCGCCTCTGCGTGGTCTCCTGGGATGGATGTGCCTGATCCTCTTTCAACAGTCACATGGGTCCACCTGTATCCCTATTTAAACACTTTGTTTTTTCCCCTTCCCCTCCCCAAATTATACCAACAACAAATACAGTGAAAACAGGGGTTATACCGTGGGGAAGGGACATACAAAGCAACAACAACAACAAAATCACGTGGTACCTTATAAATACATTAGAAACAATAGCAAGAAAGAAAAAAGCCACTTGTGTTCCTGAACTTTTTGTAAAAAGGCGGTGACTCACCATTCTCTACCGTGAGTCTGACCTTTCCCTTCCTATACCCAATCACAACGTGTAATTATTTCATTTGTTTACTTGTCTCTCCTGCTGGACTATGAGCTTCACCGACTGACTGACTGTTCATTGGTCTACTTCAGAGACTCACATGGCCTGGGGCACACAGTAGACAATACAAATATTTTTCTGAATAACTGAATGTGAGGGCAGCTCTCAGAAGGAGCCCCTGCTGGGAGAGCTGAGTAGCTCACCTGGCAGAACAATAGTGGAACAACAGCGACACCTAGTGGTCGGTTGTCATTACCCAAAGCATGTGCTCCTTGCCCCGAAACCTCAAGCACTGGAGAATTCTTTCTGGCTTTCAGTGGTAGATCCCGAATAAAGAAGCGCTAAACTTGCTTGTTTATTCTTTTTCCTTAATTAAAAAAAATTTAATCGTCCCTCTAACATCTCCCCTACAGAACAGGACATTTGGAAGCATTTGGCAGCTTGCTAGACACACTTTAGAGTTGCTATGGTAACTTGCCTCTTTTTATTTGCTAACCATTTGGAAATCTTACATGTTCAAATCAGCATGTTTTGAAAAGGCTTGACTGCTTCTCCTTTTTCTAGCTTTGACTTGCTTTACTGTATTTAATTTGCTTCACCTCCTGATTTGTTAAATAACATGTTATTAACACTCCCCTAGGTAACTAGTTGGCATTTGAGCTTCTGAGAGACAGAAAACATTCTGGAAGAGTGAGCCATTCATATGTGGAACCTTGACAAGGTTTGGAAACTCATTACGTGTCAGGCAGAGCTAGCTTTGACCTGAAAGATGCACCAGGCAGTTCCAGGTGGCAGCATTGGAAAAACCTGCCCCATCTCTCCATTCCCTGTGTTTTCACGAGCCCAGTGTCAGTTGTTGCCTGCCCTTAGTGCAAGAAAAGTGAGCCTGATGGTCCATTGCACATGCTTCTTTTCTTTCATTAGTCACCCCTGCATGACAAGGAAACAAGACTAAAGGAAAACAGAGCACTCTGCGCTCATGTGAATGATGTGGTGTACTCCCCCGAGCACTGTCCATCACTGCTATGTGCAGAACATGCTATTATTTCATAATAGCCAGGGCCCCGCCTGGGTCTCAGGACTGGGAAAAATTAAGGTGATTTAGGGATGTTGCCAGAAGCAGGACAACACAGCTTGGGCAGACAAATGGAAACAAATATTAGTATTAAGTAAAGGAAATGCAGCGAACAATGGTTACAAAAAGGCTGCGGTGCCAACCCAAGAGGAAAGGAAATGTTTCTTTACTGTGAGAAAAAAATGATCTCAGCACTTTCTTCAACATTATTAAACAATGTAAGAGGCTGTCTTGTTCTTCAAGTAAAAAGGTGGCTATTTCTCCCATAAAGATCAAAGCTCTGTGCCTATTTTCTTAGTAGTACACACTTTCTACCCAACTTCCTATTTTATTTTATTTTAATCTATCTGTCATCTATGTATGTATGTGTCTGTCTGTCTGTCTGTCTGTCTGACTGTCTGTCTGTCTGTCTGTCTGTCTGTCTGTCTGTCTGTCTGTCTGTCTGTCATTTATCTTTGTGCCAGTACTGGAGTTTGAACTTGGGGCATGGAGCTATCACTTTGGCTTTCTCCACTAAAGGTTGGTGCTCTTCTTGTGCTGTGGTGCTCAAAGCTGTGGTTTTTGGAGCCACAGCTCCACGTCTGGCTTTTTGTTGGTTAATTGGAAATAAGAGTCTTTCAGTTTTTTCTGCCTGGGCTGTTTTCGAACTTTGATCCTCAAGATTTCAGACTTCTGAGAAGCTAGGATTATAGGCATGAGCCACTGGTGTTGGAGACTCCATTTTTTTTGGCTTTAACTAACAAACACATTGTCAACTGTCTGAATGAATAGCCCTTGTAAGAGAAAAACCTTATGCACAGAACTGACATGAAAAGAGAGAAAGTTCTCCCAGCTTATACTTACCTTCCCATAGGGTATTCTTGGAGTAGTTTGATGCATAATATAGACATGCACACATCATACAACTTAGGTTTTAATGAAAAGCGCTGATGGTGTGAGGGAGATAGAGAGCAGTCATGTGGGTATTGTATTGCCTCTGTTAGAAGAAGAAGCATGTCTAGCAGTACATGTATAGGAACAAGTACTTTTGTGTGGGGGTCAGTGGATACCTTTATGGTTCTTAATAAAATGTATTTTATTTTATTTTATTTTTTTATTGTGAAAATACTGTACAGAAGAGTTACAATTACATGGGCAAGATAGTGAGTACATTTCTTATCAAGCATTGTAGCCTCCTCCTTTGTTTCCCCTTCCCATCCCCCCATGAGCGTTGTACAGTTCATTTTTTGACATAATGACTTGTACATCTCATTGTTGCAATGGGTCCACCTGTATCCTTATTTAATCGATTTGTTTTTCCCCTTCCCCTCCACAAATTATACCGATATCAAATACAGTGAAAGCAGGGGTTATACCGTGGGGGAGGGACATACAAAGCAACAAAGAAATAATTTTATAAACGTAAGATTTAGGAGCATAGTTTCACTTTATGATGCAATTGTCTCTTCAGGCTAGCTCCACAGCGCAGTTTGTGTTATTGTGTTGATTTTGGTCTTAGGCACACTGCTTCTTGCTCTCTTCTGCTGTGGCTTGTCCTGAAATCGATGCCACCCCCACCATCACAGGTTACTGGTCTTGCTGGACAACAAGTCTTGCTCCTTGAAGGCATGTTGGATCAGGGGAACACAGTACGCATTCCATGTTTGTCTATGCTTTTCTACTGCCCTCTGTTTTTTTTTTTTTTTTTTGGTCGGTTGTGGGGCTTGAACTCTGGGCCTGGGCGATGTCCCTTAGCTCTTCCGCTCAAGGCGAGCGCTCTACCATTTGAGCTACAGCGCCACTTCCGGTTTTCTGGTGGCTTATTGGAGATAGGAGTCTCACTGTCTCTCCTGCCCGGGCTGGCTTTGAACCTCGATCCTAAGATCTCAGCCTCCTGAGTAGCTAGGATTACAGGCGTGAGCCACCGGCGCCTGGCTTTGCCCTCTGTTTTTAAGTCATAGCTCTGGCATGTGCTCACCAGAGTCATGTTACCAAAGGTAGAGTCCCCCCTCCCTTACACCACCAACCGTTGGTGTCACAGGTCCCCAGCAGTGACTGCGGTGCTCCTGTAGCTGTAGGTGACATGGAGTTTCCCACTCATTCCCCCCTTCTTTCCCACCCTTTTTCTTTCTCTCTCCCTCTCTCCCTCCACTTTTCTCTCCCTATCTTATGCCAGGGATCAAATTTTGGGTTTAAGGCTGGTATCTTATCCTAGATACTGAGGAAGGAAGATCAAGGTTCAAAACCAGTCTAGCAGAACAGTTCATGAGACTCTTACCACCAAGTAACCAGCAAAAAGTCAATGTAGGTGTAGCTAAAATGATAGCACATCAGCCTTAAGTAAAAAAGCTAAGGGACAGCACCCAGGCCCTGAGTTCCAGCCTCCATATTGCATGTGTGTGTGTGTGTGTGTGTGTACATGCACACACACACACACACACACACACACACACACACACACACACACACCCTTCTAACAACAATAGCAAACTTTGGAGTCTTGTGCCGGCTTGTGCTTTACCGTGGAGCCTCAGCCCAGCCTCTCTAGCGCATCTCCTTGTACTTAATTCTCACCCCAGCTCTTTCGACCAAGTTTCTCATCTCTCTGACCTCACACCCAGGCTTGGCTCTTTTAACACTGGAGTTTCCTGGATTTAGATACATGGAGGATACCTCAGTCATGATGCACAGTTGATCAGGTTGGTACTGTGTGTTTATTACACCCACTTTGCTTGAGAGCAAAACGAGAAAGGAGTGTGTCCCTGGGTACCCGCTTGTCCATGTGGCTTCACAATGAAACCACATTGCTATTTGCTTCCAAGTGGAACTGTACTGCTCAGTGGCTTCTAGAGCTCCCCACTCTACCCCCCATCTATTGACATCCTTCACTTTTACCTACCATTTCTTTCCTATTGATGGAGAAAGCATTTCTTTCAGGCATAACCCTGTGATAGGCATAGTAAGGGATATGAAAAGGCCATGGGGCCAATTCTTTTAAAAGGATGTTAATTGGATTTTCCCCATATAAAACTCCCCATAGCATTTTATTTCCTAGCTCCGCTTCTCACAGCCAACTTCATTTGCCCATTTAATGCAATTTGCTTCTCATGATAAGATTCTATTAAGTGATTATTAAGACATTCTGAGTTACTTCAGCCAAGTATGACTATAATCATTACCTACCTCCTGGGGGTGATGCGAGGTATAATTAGTTAAAGCTCACTATTCCTTCCCACACCCGGGACTGCAAACAGAGGCCACTTCCCCACAGTAACTGTGAACTCTGAACGGAGTCAAGCAGCAGGCCCGTGCAGCTTCTCTGCGTTGATGTTCATCCCATAGATCCGAGAGTGTTGTTCTCATCAAGAATATGTAGCATGAGCAGGCTGGAAATTGCCTATCATTGTATCAACTTATATGCCTAAGGGCTGATTTCTTTTCATTTCTAAACCATATTATTTAATAGTCCTCATCTTAGTGTTAATAAAAGAAACACACATAACAAAAACACTTCAACTAAAAATGGAAATATGCTGAAGCAAATCAACCCAGTACTGCTCTTGAACACCTCCTTCTCTGTTTTCCAGAAATAATTATTGAATTCCCACAGTAGGTGAAGCACCAAAGTAGGAGCTAAGGTTCAAAGCCAAGCTGGGTGGAAAAATCCAAGGAACTCTGTCTCCAAAATGACAAGCAAAAAACTGGGCTGGAGGCATGGTTCAAGTGGTTGAGCACCCACTGGGTGAACAAGCACAAGGCCCTGAGTTCAAATTCTGCCCTTACCCCATGCAAAATCACAACCCTTCAGGAATCAAAACCAGTAAAGCTCAAGAATGCTAAGAAGGACTTTGGGAAGCGTTCACATTTATTCAATAACCTAACCACAATTGAAGAGGGAAGAGGGTTAAATAATTTACTAAAGCAGGTACTTAACTCAAATACTAAAGGCCTTGGCCCCTGGGGTCTGTTCATTCCTGGAGAGCTGTTTTAAAGTCCAAAGAAAATCAGAAGCATTTAATTAGAAGAGAGAGGTGAACCAGTTCTGTCGGCACTCAGTGAAAAAGGCCACGGATGACATACCTGTAATAAGGAATCAGGCAGAAAAGCTGGAGGACAAAAGGAACAAGAATTCATGGAACACTGCAGTGCTGGACATTTAGGAGGAGACAAAAAGTTAAAAACAAACAACAACAACAACAAAAACTCTGCTAGCTCCTAAGCGTTTCTCTGCATTGCAGCACAGTACAATGATTTATTTATCACACTAAGAAATGTTTATAACATACTAATAAGAGAACCATTTCTATCTCCCCCCGCAAATATTTCTAGAATTTTAGTGTAGTTTTTCAGTTGTAGGGCTTGCACTGAAGCCCCGGGTATTGTCCCTGAGCTTTTTTGCTCTATCACTTTGAGCCACAGCTCCACTTCCGGTTTTTTCTGGACTTTTCATGGACTTTCCTGCCTGGGCTGGACTTGAACCATGATCCTCAGATCTTAGCCTCCTGAGTAGCTAGCATTACAGGTGTGTACCACCAGCACCTAGACTATTTCCAGAAATTTAATCGGCTCCTATAGTAATAGGCAGATTCCAAGCCAACATAAAGAAGTGTTTTCTAGCCGTTGCAGCTACCCTTCTGTGCATTTGGTGATTCTGAAGTTGATGCCTCTTCCTATTAACCCTTTGGTTAAAAAGGTGGCTGGCCACCTGTGTGAATTACACAGGGACTTCAAATGACAGCTTGTGGGTCAAAGCCAGCCCAGTGGGAGCCTGCTCAATAGCTAAAAATTTTTTCTTTTAAAATGTAAATTGCAAAATTACAAAAAGGCTTCCAGTGACAACAGTTGCTCTATTTTGCCCCAACTCACAAAATGTCCTTTGCAGAAAAAGTCTGCCAACCCCCACGGTATGAAACCAGTGTTTCCAAACTCTGAGGTTCACAGATCTGACGTGCATATCATTTTCCTATAAGGCTTTAATGAAAATGAGTCCGTTAGGCAATAGTCTCTCACTACCTCTATTCCTGGCTTCTCAGAAGACTGAGATCTGGAGATCCATGTTCAAAGCCAAGCCTGAGCAGAAAAGTCTATGAGACTCTTAGGTCCCACTTAACAAGCTAAAAGTGGAAGTGGAGGTGTGGCTCAAGTGGTAGAGTGTCATCCTTGAGTGAAAAAGTCAAAGGAGAACACCCCTGTTTCTGAGTTCAAGCCTAGCACCAGCACACATCCACAAAAATAGTCCATAACAAAACCGTTTCGAGAGTGGCCAGAATAGATGGTTCTCGGAGGAGGTACTGCTTAGGGTATGCTTTTAGAGATATACTGCCAGGGAAGGCAATGGAGACAGTGGCTGCCTTCTCTTGATCACAGATGCAAGAGCCAGGGACCATCAGTTCATTTTTTACCGTAAAACAGAAATGCCTATAGGAAAACAAAGAGGTTCACACTACCCTAACTTGTTTCCTACTTCCTTCTTAAGTCTGGGGGAAAATCTCAGCTTAGGGATATGCCATTGCCATTTGCTCTGCCTTGCCCAGGGGTTAGCAAAATTTTGAGAGACTCTGGTCTCTGGGTAAGCTGGGGGCCAGAAAGACATGGCTGGTTTTGTGACTAGCAGGTGTGGAGGAGCAGTTTTAACAGGGTGACTGTGGTCTCTGGGTTGTTGGAAGAAGGAGACACCAAGAAGGAGAAGCTGTGGTTTCATCTAGTCTAGTTCATCTTTTTTTTTTTTTTGGGTCCGGTCGTGGGGCCTGAACTCTGGGCCTGGGCGCTGTCCCTCAGCTCTTCAGCTCAAGGCTAGCGCTCTACCACTTGAGCCACAGCGCCACTTCTGGCTTTTTTCTTTTTGCTTATGTGATGCTGAGGAATCGAACCCAGGGCCTCATGCATGCAAGGCAAGTGTTCTACCACTGGGCCACCTTCCCAGTCCTAGTCTAGTTCATCTTAACCTAAGAAAATAGTTGACGGCTGAGAGCTTGAGCCAAGGAGTAACAGCCTTGGGCTGGGAAGGTGGCCCAGTGGTAGAGTGCTTGCCTTGCATGCATGAGGCCCTGGGTTCGATTCCTCAGCACCGCATAAGCAAAAAGCCGGAAGTGGCACTGTGGCTCAAGTGGTAGAGCGCTAGCCTTGAGCTGAAGAGCTGAGGGACAGCGCCCAGGCCCAGAGTTCAGGCCCCACAACCAGACCCAAAAAAAAAAAAAAAAAAAAAAAAAAAAGGAGTAACAGCCTTTAGGGCATTTCATGATCTCCAAGGACAAATGCATGTTTCAAAGCTTGGTTTGGTTTTGTGACCTCTACAGGCCTTTATTACAAGACAACTGAAAAATCAGGAGGAAGTCTTCACCAGTAATAGTGTCTAAAACACAAATATTTGAAGAGACAAAAAACCCCATGATTCATTATATTGCAATACTTCATAGAAAGTTTATATAATCAGGCCAGAAAAGTTTGTAAAATACAGCTTACAGTAATAATTCACATTCAAAGCTGCACATCAGTGCATACAACAAAATGTGGCCCTGAACATGAATACAATCCCAATCATTCAAGTACTAGCATTTAGATAACAGACACTGAATGAGAGGACAACAAAACCCAGCAAGGAAGCTTATATAAAAATAGGAAAGTAAGGGTCTTTCCTAGAGTATTTAAAAAATATACATCATTTATATTTGTTTATTTCCTGGCACGCTGTTGCCTAGATATGGGCCAGGCAAGCCTGATTGGACATTAAACATCACACATTGTGAGTAATGTGTGTGTGTGTGTGTGTGTGTGTGTGTGTGTGTGTGTGTACTGGGGCTTGAACTCAGGGCTTGGCCACTGCCCCTTAGCTTTTTTACTCAGAGCTACCACATTTCCACTTCTAGGTGTTTTTTTTTTTTTTTCTGGTTAACTGGAGATAAGAGTCTTTCATATTTGTCTGACTGGGCTGGCTTTGAACCTTGATCCTAAGATCTCAGATTCCTGAGTAGCTAGGATTACAAGGTGAGACATTGGAAACTGGCTCATTGTAAGTATTTTTAATTGCTGAAGGACACACACACACACACACACACACACACACACACACACACACACTGGCTCATTGTAAGTATTTTTAATTGCTGAAGGACACACACACACACACACACACACACACACACACACACACACACACACACACACACACACCCTAGCTCAGTTCTGTGTCTACCTACGTCTCCTGATCTGCAGTATGTCCAATTTCTAGGACACAGAGTAAAGCTGGCCATACCAAAAGGGACAGACTAATGTCCCTGCATGGATATTCTATATCTTTCATTTCAGGAGGCGTAAGAGGATTATCCTCCTGTCACATTATTCTCAAAATCCATTTTGTAACCCAAATCACTCCTGAAAACATAGTTTTCACTCCTTGTGGATGCTTTCATGGTGACTGTTTTCATAAGCATCTGTGAGAGAGGCTAGAACTGTCAAAACACCATTAGAGATAATTTGTGCTCAGGAACCTACAAATAGCTTCATAGCTACTCACATCTCAGTCTTTACTTCACACACACACACACACACACACACACACACACACACACACACACACACACACGGTCTTGTGCTCCTCCCAGAGGACCACGTGTGGCACAAATGACAGTCAGAGTGGATGCATTTCCTCCTCCACAAAATCATATGTCCTGTCCCAGATCACTCTCCCCTCCCTTCCTCCCTGGCCTATTCCATAATTAGAGCTCAGCTGTGAGTGAAAAATCCTGCCACTCAGCAGATGGCTGCATGCAGGCCCTTCTTACAACCTGGATGCCCACTCCTCAGCAGAGAGAGCAGGGAGCGCCATATGCCCAAACACCATCGCTGCCAGCAGAAGGGAGGCTTTGTTCTTTTGATGGAAAGGGGAACATAAATAATACACACCCACTACTCCTTCCCAGCAATCTGGGCAGAGCTTGCTGGCAGTCCTTGTGGTGGCTTAGTGTGACCCTGATTGTTCCCTGAACAAGGCTAGGTGTGAGGGCTGGCCTTGGCCACCAGACAGATTAAGTTTGATTAATTACCCACAGTAAATAATACTCTTGTTGCTTTTTCCTATTGAATCGGTGAATGAGCTGAAACAGTTATGTGTAAGGCTAAAAAATTAAGACTTTTCTTTCCTCAAACCTAGAAGGCTTCTTGAAAAGTTGATTGGAGGGCTGGGAAGGTGGCTCAGTGGTAGAGCTCTTGCCTTGCATGCATGAGGCCCTGGGTTTGATTCCTCAGCACCACTTAAGCAAAAAGAAAAAAGCCAGAAGTGGTGCTGTGGCTCAAGTGGTAGAGCGCTAGCCTTGAGCTGAAGAGCTGAGGGACAGCGCCCAGGCCCAGAGTTCAGGCCCCACGACCGGACCCCTCCCCCCCCCCAAAAAGAACAAAAAGAAAAACAAAGTTGATTGGAGTTGATGGTACCCCTCTGCTCTCTTTGGCCACTTGTGGGTACTGGCATGGAGGGCAGCGGTGAGGTGAGGTGGTTTGGGAAGATGGGCAGGGGGAGTAGGAGCAGAGTCAGAATGCCTTCACAGTCCTTGAGAGAAAGACTGGCAAATGAAGGGGTGTGCAGGTCTGCTCCTCCAGCAGCCAGCTTAGCTTCTTCTTCTTCTTTTTTTTTTTTTCTTGTGAAAATACCATACAGAGGGGTTACAATTACATGGGCAAAATAATGAGTACATTTCTTATCAAGCATTGTTGCCTCCTCCTTTGTTTCTCCTTCCCATCCCTTCCCATCTCTGACCATCCCTCCCCCCTCCCCTGCCCTTCCACCCCCCAGCCAAAGTTGCCATCCCAAATGCTTCTCAAAGTCACTCACTTCAAGCCGTGAAAAACCCTGGAAGCCCTGGGGGCACAAGAACAGCCCTGCTCACCTCCCTACTTAGAAGTTCTCAGCCTTTCCTGCTGGATAAGAGATCGATTGAGTGGTCAATGAATGACTGCTACTTTGATAGCTTTTATGTATTTTGGGAATACATATTGTGTGTGTGTGTGTGTGTGTGTGTGTGTGTGTGTGTGTGTGTAAAAGACAATCTCAAATAATCTATCCATACAATTGATACCATCTTGAATGAACCCTAATGTAGAATGTGGACTTGGGGTGATGATGCTGTCTCAAAGCAGGTTCACTGATTGTAACAAGGGTACCTCTCTGCTGGACATGTTGCTCATAGAGAAGCTGGGGGATGGGGAACTTTGCACATTCTACTCTCAATTTTGCTGCCCCAAACTAGCCTAAAATAAAAAGACTATTCTTTACAAAATAAAGTTCATATCCAAAATATGAAGTGTTTAATATTATTTATTTCTTGTCTCTACTTTCTGTTATGTGTTTGTGTGTGTTCTGATTTTAATATTAGAAAAAAATTAGCTTCATTTTGAAAAGAAGAGAAAAACATAGAACATTTGTCTTAAGAGTCTTTGGGCTAAAGAGTCTGATGCTAATTATTTCCTATAGCTAAGATATGGAACCAACCCAGATGCCCCTCAGTAGATGAATGGATCAAGAAAATGTGCTATATATACACAATGGAATTCTATGCCTCCATCAGAAAGAATGACATTGCCCCATTTGTTAGGAAATGGAAAGGCTTGGAAAAAATTATATTAAGTGAAGTAAGCCAGGCCCAAAGAAACATAGGTCCCATGGTTTCCCTTATTTGCAATATCTAGTATATATCTGAGTCAAGCAGAAAAGGTCAGATAAGGTGATGTTAGGGAAATGAACCCTAAGATATGTATTCAAATGTTTTTTTTTTCTTTCATGTGATTGTTTCTAACACATTTATAAGATTATTTCTTTGTTGCTTTGTATGTCCCTCCCCCACAGTATAACCCCTGCTTTCACTGTATTTGATGTCGGTATAAGTTGTGGAGGGGAAGGGGAAAAACAAATCGTTTAAATAGGGATACAGGTGGACCCATTGCAACAATGAGATGTACAAGTTGTTATGTCGAAAACGAACTTTACAACTTTGGTGGGGGTGGGGGTAGGGAGAGGATGGGAAGGGATGAGAAGGGGAAACAAAGGAGGAGGCTACAATGCTTGATAAGAAATGTACTCATTATCTTGCTCATGTAATTGTAACCCTTCTGTACAGTATTTTCACAATAAAAAAAAAAAAGAGTCTGCTGCTAGGAAGGAAACATAAGCCAGTATCATATAAACCTTCATTGGGATAGCACCTGTAGTTTAGAAAGAAGCTAGGGTGGGTGAACACAGAGGCGGTGTTCTGGGTATTTTACATGCATAAGCTCAAGGAGTTATTTTGGCCACATGATTAACTAGGAACTATTATCAACCATTTTTTTAATAGGAAGAAACCCATTAATGCAAATGATTTATGTTTCCAAGCAGTGCACATGGTGCAAAGAGAAATAAATGAACACAAAATGCAATAGTGCTAGAGTATGGATATTTATGTTCCCCAAAGGCCCATATGTTAAAGTGTCAGTCCCAGATTGGGGCTGTTGGGATATGTGAAACTTCCAGAAGGGACTTGGTGGAAGGTCCTCAAATCCTAAGGGCACTTCCCATAGGGGATTTGCTGCTGCCCTCTTCCTCTTTGCTTCCTGCTCATGATATGATCAGTTTTGAGGTACCATGCATCCCCATCATAATCTTCTGCCTTTCCACAGGCCCAAGACATTAAGACATTGTGATCTCAGGTATTGCATTCTCTCTGACAGAATATCCAACAATTTCTCCTAAGCAGTGTCTAAATTACAATTGGGCTGTAAGCTGCTAGGGATGTAGTAAAGTCCACCTGAACATAATGCCAGGCTTATTGGGTTTGAGAAGAATAAATGTGATAAGGAAGTTTAAGATATTGTCCTTCTCTAAGCTGTGACTTAATATTGAATGATGGTTATCCTTCCCCACAGCTTTCCTTCCTGGGTTAAATAGGAGGATTTCAGGCCTATCTGCAGTCTCTGGAAATTACAATAATAAGGATGACCAAGTTGAGGCCTAAGTACAGCAGCCTGTAACAGATAGATATGTGTGCATGTGTGAGTCTGTGTGTGTGTCTGTGTGTGTGTGTGTGTGTGTGTGTGTGTGCGTGTGCACGCGCCAATCCTGGGGCTTGAACTCAGGGCCTGGGCACTGTCCTCGAGCTTTTTTTGCTCAAGGTTAGTACTCTGCCACTGGATTCACACCTACACTTCTGGTTATTTTGCTGGTTAATTGAAGATAAAAGTCTTATGGCCTTTCCTTCCCAGGCTGGCTTCGAACTGTAGTCCTCAGATCTCAGTCTCTGGAGTAGCTAGAATTAAAGGCATGAGCCACCAGTGCCTGGCTTATAACATGGATTTTATGTGAAAAGTTACTTCTTTCAAAATCGGTCATCTGTATGGAGTTGTCACCTCTATTAAGTCAGGTATTTGCTGGAAGCTTACATGCCATGAAGTCAGTAAATGGTGAGTCAGCCAGGAGATTTTGTAGGCAGTGCAGGCAACTCAAATTCAGGAGACAGAGTATTTATCTATCCTAACCCTGTCCCTCACAAGCTAGGTAATGAAGGGTTTCAGTTTCCCCCCACAAACACATGACAGATTTAGACATTTATAGTTGCTTCTAGCCAGAACATTTCACTAGTGAGCCATTGGGTCAAAAGAGAAGGCAGATCTTTCCTCCAAGTCAGAGGCATGTTAATGAGTGCACAGTGGGCCTCAGCCCCAGGAGTTCAGAGAATCTATGTTCAGAAGGGTTTGTGATGTCACTCAGGATCGATTCTGAGAGGGTTTAGTTGGATGTAAGACAGGAGCCTTTCTGTGTTGAAATCATAGAAAGGAGTCTGGGGTAATTACTTACTTGGGACATACTGAGGTCTGCCCAGCTGAGGCAGAGCACACAGCAGGAAGGTGCATTTGGTTCAAAATCCATCTGTGAACCACTTCCTGAGTGTCAGGCATGGGCTAGTAGTGAGAGGACACAGACCTGGTCCCTGCTTTCAAGGACTTCACCAATCTAGCAAAGTCGAGGCTGAGCCAGGTCACCAGAGGCCTTTGGGAAGAATGGGGGAAGAAAGGGTATTTTTATTAACTCAGAGGCACCTAGAACCAAGATTTCCAATCCAGAAATGAACTGAGCATAAGACACTCCAGTGATAGAGGGAAGAAAGACAAAAGAATAACCATCTCTTTCATAAGGAAACATAGTATATGGTCTTTCACAGATGACTTCAGGCTGAGTTTTTCTAGGATCATCCTTATGGATTCTCAAATACATCAGGAGAGCACTTCTGTCCCCTTGGCTATGGCTCACATTCGTGCTCATTTCCCAAAGGTCTCTACTCCTTCTCTTCTTCTTTAAGGACTAATTTCATTATATTCTTTCCTGGGGAGAGTTCCTTTGTCTTATAAACTCATTTCACTGAACTCAAGAAAACATCCATTGTATTCCTTTGCCCCTAGTGCCTGGCCCACAGTCCCAGACATGTGGGCACCCGAGTAAGCTGAATCTTCAGAATATGAAGTGAATTTGCTAATGGATGACTCTCATTTACAGACCAGAGCTTTCTCTTTTATTTATTTATTTTTAATTGTATTTTATTGTTAAGATGCTGTACAGAGGGGTTACAGTTACATGAGTAAGGCAATGAGTACATTTCTTGTAGAGCATTGTTACCCCTTCCCTTGTTGTTCTCCCACTATCCCTTCCCTCCCCACCTCCCTCACTCCCCCTCTTACCCCTCCACCCTTGCTCAAAGATGTAAAGTTCATTTCCAATACACTGTCTTGTGGGTATTATTGTTACAATGGGTCGTCCTGTGTCCTTGTTTCAGTGTAGCTTTTCTCTTTTATAAAGCCTTTTCATAGATAGAAGCTAGCTGAAGTACTCTGCAGAGAAGGATTTTTATGGTCTTGCAGGAAGGGATTGTGATTGATTAATGAAGTCTGTTGTGGGTACAGGAAGCAAATGACAGCATGTATGTCTTTTTTTTTTAACCAGCATTATATTTTTTTACTATCACACATTCGCGATACAAGGGGGATTTCATTTTGACATTTTCATGCATATATGTGATGTACTCCAATCAATCTCACCCCCTCTAACGCTCTCCCTTAACCCTTTCTCCCAATGCATGTCTTCTTCTTTTCGTATTCTTTCATTATGTACTTCCCAAAGACATGCACTTTTTGCTGCCTTTAATAAATCCTGCTTGTTTATAATTTTTTGTGTGTGACTATCATCTGCTCTTGGTTGTAATGAGCCATTTCTTTCCAGCTATTGCTAGAAAAATGTTGTTTGCCCTTCTAGTTGAAGAAATACAAGAAGCTTTTTAAATCCAGCTATATGGTGGAGTGTTGGTGGTTCATGGCTATAACTGACTTCAGGAGGCTGAGATCCCTGAAGCCTGAAACCTTAGCTACTCAGGAAGCTGAGATCTCAGGATCATGGTTCAAAGCCAGCCTGGGTGGACAAATCCAAGAGACTCTTATCTCCAATTAACCAGAAAAAAAAAAAGTTGAAAGTGGAGGTGTGGCTTAAGTGGCAGAGCACAGCTCTGAGCAAAGTGAGAGTGTAAGGTTCTGAGTTCAAATCCCAGTACCAACACAAAATGACAATAACAAAAAGCCAGCGATAGTAAACATCATCCATGAATATTAGGAATTATTGAGGCATTGTTATTTAGAATCTTAATTTTCAATGTTCCCAGTTTTCACTGCAATCTTCTACGTTCAGTTTCATAATGTTGTTCTGGATGCTTAACAATGACACACAGTCTGACTGCCACCCAGTTATTTGGAGAGCCAAATGCTCTTGCAAAAGACCAAATACACCTCGTCCCTTCCTCATTTGACTGGGTGCCCACAGCAGGGAAATTGATGCCTGAAGCTCAAGCCAGCTCCTCCATCTCTAGAGACAATTCCGAATGAGCTTCCTAATGTTAAACAGAGGTCTCTGTAATGCCCTGTGATCAAAAACAAGTGACATAAAACACAGAAACCTCCGGAGTCCAGGAAGAAAGCTCATTCTGGGTATTAAAAAAGCATACTTTTCTTAACCTTCTCCATAGGCACTGAAAGTGATTATCTTTCCAATCAGGGAACAGCTGGGGCAAAGGAATGTAATTCTTGTAAAGCCCAAGGTCGCAGGGGCTTCTCTGACCGGAAGCATGCTGCAGAGGGAGGCTGCCTGGGTTGGCCACCGCCTTGGGAGGCAGGGGACTGAATGGAACCAAAAGAGTGCAGCCCGGCCTCTGCAGGAGGGGAGGGGGCAGCTATTTGAACTAATGCTTTTTGCAAATCTCCTGCTAGGGAGAACTGGGAGAAGTGCTAATGGATGTAATGAAGCGAGCCTCCCTGGGAAGCCGGGGAGAGCAGGCCCATCAGCTGGGTCATTTCAACTCCAGTGAGGAAAAGAAGAGCAGGACCTCCAGGCAAGGGGGAAGGGGTGGGGGCCCTGAAATCAAGTGCCTCACAGTCAGCCCTGACCCCTGTGAGTCTCCAGCACAGAGACTAGAGGTTATGCAGGAGGTTCCTATGCATCTTGGGGAGTCCAGTGGTCAGCAGAGGAGAGTTTGTACCTGAGATCACAACAGGGGAAATAGGGAGCGTGTGTGTGTGTGTGTGTGTGTGTGTGTGTGTGTGTGTGTGTGTGTGTGTGTGTGTGTGTGTGTGTGTGTGTGTGTGTGTGTGTGTGTGTGTGTGTAGGCTGGGCTGTTATCTCACCTGGCTGCTCCACGTGTCTCCACACCCCAATCTCTCACCCCAACCCTCTGTGGGCACTCACCTGTGCCTCACCTTCTACCCTAGCTCTCTGAATTCGTTCCTTACTGCTGTTGTAATGAACCACCACATATTGAGTGGATTAAAAGAAAACACATTTATTCTCAAAAATCTAAAATGAGCCTGTGTGTATGTGCACGTGCACGCTAGTACTGGGGCTTTTCAGGGTCTTAGGCTCTGTCTCTTAGCTTTTACACTCAAGGATAATGCTCACTATTGGAGCTACTGCTCCACTTCTGGCTTTTTGGTGCTTCATTGGAGATAAGAGTCTTGCTCATTTTAAAACTGGACACCTGTAATCCTAGCTACCAAGGAGTTTGAGATTGGAGGATTATGGTTCAAAGCCAGCTGGGGAAGAAAAGGCCTGGAGACTCTTATCTCCAATTAACCAACAAAAAGCCCAAAGTAGAGCTATGGCTCAAGTGATAAAGTACTAGCTGTGAGCAAATAAAAGCACAGGGACAGCACCCAGACTCAGCCACTACATTCAATTTACCATTTTGCTGCTTTGCCTGCCTTACCTTCCTGCCTTGGTTACTGCCCTGTGAAATTACTCCTTTCCTGAGAGTTTTCTTATTTCCATGCTAGCTCACTGAACTGAAGAGACTGACTTACAGAAAATGTTGGGACCCTGGTGTAGGCATGCTGGAAGAGTGGGTCTTTTGCTAAACTTGATGTACTCTTGTAAAGTAGATGAGGAAATTATCTGGTGGTAATGAAGTCTGGACTCAAGATCAGACTCAATTAAACTTCCTTGAAGTTTAATTAGAATTTGGCCGGTTTCAACTATTGTCTATGAAAGGGTGAAAACAATGGTTCTGCCCCAGAACCAAGTGGTGGTTGGCCCATTGCTGAATGCCATCTTCTTTGCCTTGAACACAGCAGACACGTACCTCCTCCCCCGTTCTCCTTTGACAGCTGAGAAAGGCTGTGCAACCCAGCTCCAGCCCATGGAACTGGAAATCTAGACATGGAAGTCTGCCAGGGGACCTGAGGGAATGGTTTTCTTTATAATAGGTACAGGAGGGAATTCCTCTTTTCTACTTTACTCTCCTGTTTGTGATGTAGACATGGGAGAAAGTGGATTTGGGGGCTGCCCAAAGCATAGACAAGGCCCAGAATGTAGAGTGGCTATCCCAATCTGTTTTCTGCTGTTAGAACAAAGTTTTATTGGAGTTATCGTGGTAGAAGCTGGGAAATTAAAAATCACAGTCTTCCGTATCATAAATGGCAGGAAGTTTCACATGGCCAAAGAGCATCCATGACAGAGAGAGCCAGACAAGCTACACCTCAATAATTATCCTCACTGCTGCCAGAGTGGAATTAATCCATTTGTGGGAGCAGAGTCATGTTGATCAAATCACATCTTAAAGATCCCAATTCTTGGGCTGGGAAGGTGGCTCAGTGGTAGAGTGCTTGCCTTGCATGCATGAGGCCCTGGGTTCGATTCCTCAGCACCACATAAGCAAAAAGAAAAAAGCCGAAGTGGTGCTGTGGCTCAAGTGGTAGAGCACTAGCCTTGAGCTGAAGAGCTGAAGGACAGCACCCAGGCCCAGAGTTCAGGCCCACGACCAGACCCCCCCCCAAAAAAAAGATCCCAATTCTTAACACTGTAGCAATAATAATTGTATTTCATCCTGGGCTTTGAAGGGCAAATTCAAATTATATCAGATGTTGGCGTGTACCCTAGCTGCTAAACTGCTCTGAAAGATCTCAGCTGTTTATTAAATGAGAAGATTAAATGGCTGAACATTCACATTCTTGATTCTTACAACTTAAAACATCCTAATAAATACTCCTCTTTATCTTAGGGGGGTTATTGTAAAGATGAACTGAGATAGTGCAAGGCAACTGCCTAGCATAAAGGTATCATCTCAGAAGTGCTAGCATATAATTACTATGATTAATACCTGGGAAAGTGAAGATCTGATATTATTTGCTCTTTACCTTTTCACTTTTAAAAATTATTTTTGTGCTAGTCCTGAGGCTTGAACTAGGACTGAGTCCCTGAGCTTTCATGCTCAAAGCTAGTGCTCTACCACCTGAACCACAACTCTACTTCAGGATGTGTGTGCCTCTGTGTGTGTGTGTGTGTGTGTGTGTGTGTGTGTGTGTGTGTGTGTGTATGTGCGTGCGTGTAAATAAGAGTGTGTGCCTAGGCTGGCTTTGAACTAAGATCCTTAGATTTCAGCCTCTCGAATAACTAGGACTACAGGTATGAGCCACTAGCACCTGGTGCCTTTCCATTTTTTCTTATCACTAGATATTTTATGCCCATGTTGAAAAGTGTGAAGTCTCATAGGCTCAGATGTGTTTATTGAGTAGTTTATATCAGGTTCTAGAACAAGAACCCTTGCAGCAGTAGCCAGTGATTTCTGAGCTTGGAGGATGGAATCCCCATACTAGACGATCTCGGTGAGTGGATGTATGGATGTATGGATGGATGGGACAGATAGGTAAATGAATTAATCACAGAGACTACAGAGTATTTTTATACTTAGCTTCAAGCTAGGTAGCCTCTTGTTCTGTATGACATTAAAAATGAAATACAGAATCAGACTTTGGTACTTCTAAGTTTAAAAGTCTAACCAGTGATGATTTATAGTCTACTCAGGAAGGTTTCTATTCAGACTAAGAATCCAATTCAGTGTTCTCCCAGCCCAGCACGAGCAACCTGCCTATTGCTTTGTCACAATGTCTAAATATGCTGTGAGGCTTTTATAAAAAGTGCCTTTTTTTCCAAGGAGAAAGAGAGGACTTGCACAGAAGAGTTTTAAGAAAATTGCTTACTGCAAAGAAAAGTGATAATGTTTTTATTATGCTACCAGGGCATAAAAATATTGTTTCCAATAACCAATTTCTGTTGAGGCTTCTACTACATAGATAATCTGATTTCTGAGTGACTGCAGTTATCTTGAGTTTGAAGGAAAGATTGCTAAATTTGGGAATGGATGTTGATTCAATGGTTCAATACAAATAACTCACACTATACCGCAAAGCTCCTGCTAATTTAGTTTAAGCAGTATCACTTGTTCTGTAGGGGCAGCTGTCTGTCATCTTTGCATAATGATTGTGTGTGTGTGTGTGTGTGTGTGTGTGTGTGTGTGTGTGTGTGTGTGTGTTCAGACTACTCTTCCAAGATTTGTTTGTTTGTTTGTTTGTTTTCTCTCTCTTTCTTTTCTGCTCATGGTTGGTACTCCACCACTTGAGCCACCACTAATTTGGGCTTTATTTTATTTTATTTTATTGTGTGTGTGTGTGTGTGTGTGTGTGTGTGTGTGTGTGTGTATGTGTGTATGTGTGTGTGTGTGTTGATACTGGGGCTTGAACTCAGGGTCTGTGCCTTAGCCTTTCCTCTGAAGTTGAAGTGGTACAACACCACTTCTGGCTTTTTGGTGATTAATTAGAGATAAGAGTCTCATGGATGGAAGTGTCGCTGTGGCTAAAGTGGTAGAGCACTAGTATTGAGCACAGAGAGGCTCAGGGACAGCACTCAGGTCCTGAGTTCAAGCCCTACCACTACCCCCACCCCCCAAAAAAGAGAGTTTCATGAACTTTTTTTTCCAGGCTGGCTTCAAACTGCAGTCCTCAAATCTTAGCCTCTTAAGGAACTAGGATTACAGACATGAGCCACTGGTGCCTGGCTGTTTATGTTTTATTCCAGAGCTTCTCCTGTTCTGCTATATATTTGAGGTTTTCTTGAGAAAGTGAAGCTAGGTCAAATATACTAGCTGTGGTGACCTTCCCCAAGCACACCAGCCCCAGAGTGGTTGGAGTCACTCTTCAGAGGATGCTGTTGGCCCTCTGCAAACTTCAAGGTAGAAGTAGAAAAGGTAGCTGATGAAAAATGACTTACACTGGAACCACTCATCTCCCCCCTTGACAGCCACATCCTAAAAATGCCAGCACTTCCCTTGCTGCTGGCCATGGCATCCTCTCCCCTCACCCTTCCCCTTCCCAAACACACCTCCCAGCTATAAAAGAGATAACTGTGAACTGAAGGCAACAAGATACTGGTTTGGCAACAAGATGCTATAAAAACTCCCTTTCCTGAAACTCAAGACTTCACCTTAAGTAGCCCCTTCCAGTTCCCATTCTGCACCCCCTGCCCCTTACCTCTGCCCCCTCATTTCACTTTTCTGCCTAATAAATGAGGTCTTAGTGGTCAGGGAATTCAGCCCAACTGACATAATTCCTTACATTTGGTGCTGAAAACCAGGACTCAAAACCTGGAAATGTGAAATATTTCCATAGAGTAGTGACGAGATTCACAAATGTCCAGCCTTCAACCTCATGGCTGCCTGACTTCTTTCTCATTGTAACACAGATCAAGTGACACTATTAGGAGTTGGTGGCTCACACCTATAACTACTCAGGAGGCTGAGATCTGAGGCTCAAGGTCCAAAGCTAGTCCAGGCAGGAAAATCTGGAAGTTCTTAAATTACCCAGCAAAAACCTAGACGTGGAGCTGTGGCTCAAGTGGCAGGGTGCTAGCTTAGAGTGAAAAAGTCAAATGAAAGCTAAGTGGCTCTGAGTTCAAGCCCTAGTACCAGCATGAAAGAAAAAAAATATGAATATTATTCATATGGTAGGGGTCTGATCTGAGCCTTCTCCTGCTAGAGGCCCACATCTTGGTTTGTCCCCTCTTCTAGGAACACTGATGTCCTTCCCCTTGTAGGCTCCTGTGCAGATTCCATATGGAATTTTAATCATTGTGCGTCTGTAAGAATCCTTCATATCAATCCCAGGGGACCATAAAGAGACAAGCAGACACAGGAGAAAGATTATTATAAGGTTATTAGAAGGGCCATGTTTTCCAGGAGAAGAAGCACATGGCACCAGTCTCTATCCAAGTAGCAGGAGGGTCTGGGAAGGAAGGAAGTGCATGCAAGGTAGATCTGGGAGGAGAGGGGGAGTGTATAGCAGGAGCTCTAGGGTAGGGAGGAGCTCAGGTCTGGGTGGAGCTGAGTACCAGAGGTGGGGATAATACAAACAGCTTGCTCAGGTAACTGTAACCCCTCTGTACAGTATTCTTACAATAAAAAACATACAAAAAAATACTGTCTGTGACTCCGGTCTGTGACTCCTCCAGTCTGTGACTCCTTCCTATCTTTCCTATTCTTTCAGGCACTAAAGGTTTCTTTTTTCAAGGCATTGCTCAGTGATTTCTGAAGAATGTCTCTCTTCGATGAGGCTTAGTTGATGTTTTCTTATGATTGGATTGAGGCAGTTGCACCTTGTCTGAGGACTACTTGTTGCCAGGTTGTCTGTTATGGATAATATTGATTCTGACTATTCGCTTCAGGTGGTATTGGCGGGATTTTTCCCACTGTAAAGTTAATTTTTTTAAAAATCATTTGCAATTAAGAAGTGTCCTAGAGGAGATAGTTTGAAGCTCTTCAAATATCAGACCTCTGCTCATCAATTTTTATATCTATCTATGGATCTTGCCTATGATATTCCAGGTGATTCTGTATGTTCATAGCTCCTCATTTATTAATTTTGTAAGGAAGATTTCCCCCTTCTCTTCTGTTTACCTGTTCAATCATTTATTTATGTCAATATCGACTCCTGGCTATTTTTTCTATTCTATGACTGATAATCTAATGCTCTCATCATTTATTTTGGTGCTCAGCTGTGTAGGGGCAATTAGGAGCACTTTCAGGTGAGCTCTCCTGCTCTTCTCATACAATATAGTCTGGGTAGGGACACTTAGTTACTTTTTGGCACCACCAAAATCTCCAGGATCATCTTGGATTTTCCCAGGCCCAATCTAATAATCAACTATTTTCTTAAAGAACCTTTGGTTCCTTTACTGGAGAATGGTATTTGAAAAGAGTATCTGTGTGCTACATGACATGAAGCATCATTTTAAGATAATTTGTTGGGCTGGGAAGGTGGCTCAGTGGTAAAGTGCTTGCCTTGCATACATGAGGCCCTGGGTTTGATTCCTCAGCACCACATAAGCAGAAAATGCTCTAAGTGGTACTATGGCTCAAGTGATAGAGCACTAGCCTTGAGCTGAAGAGCTGAGGGACAGTGCCCAGGCCCAGAGTTCAGGACCCATGACCAACAAAAACAAATAAACAAACAAGACAATTTTTTATAAGAATATGACTCTTAAGTTTAGATTCCATTGTAGAGACCTGAGTGATTGCTCAGGATCATGTAATCAAGGGCAGAACCTGTACTCCTAATCTTTCCACTGGTGTATATTCCTAATTTATTATACATATGAGTTCTTTGTTGGCAGACAAAAGTGCAGATATGCCAAAAAATGTGACTGCTCATAAAAAGCAAACAGCACCTGCTTTCAATGGATTTTTGTTGATGAATCAGCCTTATCCTGAAACATTTCCTTGGTCACTATGAGATCTCCCTATTGTTTGGTTGTACTATAATTCCTTTCTGAATCACAGCAGGGCTTATTTAAAGAACACAGAAATACATTAATAGACCAAAGTAACAAGAGGTTCACTTGCTGCATTTCCATGGACTTTGGGTAGATGAGGGTGTGGGTGTGGTCATGCACGTGTGTGTGGTCACGCACCCATGTGTGCTCACGCTGCTACTGGAGCTTGAACTCAGGCCTGGGCACTGTCCCTAGCATTTTCATTCAAGGCTAGTACTCTACCACTTGAGCCACAGCTCCACTTCAGGCTTTTTGGTGGCTAATTAGAGATAAGAGTTTCACTGACTTTTCCTGCCTGAGCTCACTTTGAACTGCTATTCTTAGATCTCAGCCTCCTGGGTAACTAAGATTACAGGCATGAGCCACTAGCATCTGACTTTTGGGAGGAAATTTAATGATGACATCCACCCTATCTTCTTCTCATGGTTTTAGTAAGACAAGAAATTAAGGCTGAAGAAACTGGACTGATTTGCATTTGGTGAGAGCCGGCTGCTTCTCCACCTGCACTGACCTTTAAAACCCCAAGACTGAACCTTGAGTGGAAAAGATCCCAGGATGATTCTGTGCATTGTGGCCCAGGCCTGAGTTATGTGAGAGGCCTAGTCCACAGGACTGGAAATTAAATTGAGCAGCTTCCCCTCTTTCTGTGATAATTTTCTCTTCTTTGTAAATAATAGTTATTATAAAGGTGGTGTACAGAGGGGTTATAGTTATATAAGCCATGTCAAGAGTACATTGCTTTGGGCTGGGAAGGTGGCTCAGTGGTAGAGTGCTTGCCTTGCAAGCCTGAGGCCCTGGGTTTGATTCCTCAGCAACACATAAGCAAAAAGAAAAAAAAAAGCCAGAAGTGGCGCTGTGGCTCAGGTGGTAGAGCACTAGCCTTGAGCTGAAGAGCTGAGGGACAGCAGCCAGGCCCAGAGTTCAGGCCCCACGACTAGACCAAAAAAAAAAAGAGTACATTGCTTTTTGGACAATGTCACCCCTTCCCTTGCTCTCTGTTTTTCCCTCTTGTTCCCACCCACAAGTTACATAGTTCTCCGTGTTTAATTTTCACAATTCCACCTCCCACTTCAATTCTGCCTAAAAATCCAAGATAAACATACCCGTAGAGGGGGAAACTTAGTGGCTTACCACGTAAGATTGATTCTGAAGTATGTGAAAATATGTTTTTAGTCTTGGCTAGAGTCTAGAGGGTTTTTACACTAGGCAAGATTTTTCATCTCTCTGAGCTCTACTTTCCTGGCATAAAATAATAGGATGGGACTAGATGATGCCTAAGGTTCTATTCTGCTTTGAAATCCCTGGAAGCTTCAAATAGCTTTCCGGAATTTCCTTAAGAGGGCCTTGGGCCCGCTGCAATCTCATTGGTAGAGCTCTTGCGCCACCTAACGGCCAACACAGAGACCTTCTTTTTCCTAAAATGCCTTCTGCTCACAGGTCCTCACCTCAAGGGCAGGCAGGGAGAGAACAAAGCTATTTCAGACCATCCTTTGCAGGAGTAGGGCAAACTGCCAGACCTGGGAGGAACACATGTTTAATTCATGCACTAGAAAGCTATGCTCAGTGAGCACAGTGCCACTTCCTATGGCAAACGCCTTGGTGCAGTGGGCAGGTGCTTACAAAGCAGGCTCCTGATGTCAAGAACACCCAGCAAGGTGCCCTGATAAACGTAACCCAGAGGAGATGTGTTTGGGTTACTCCCCATGAACTAATCTTCTACATGCAGATCCTTAATGCTTCCAGCTGCTCCCCAGTTAACACTCATTAAGCATGCATCAAACACTTTCATCCTGGGCTTCTGCCCTACTGTCAGACATCTGAAGAAGAAAGGGGAGGGAAGGATCCCTTCAGTCTCTGGGGCCATCCCTCACCCTGTGGGAGGACCCTCTATGTTGTTTCTTTCTCAGACATGCCCACCCAAATAAAAACCCACTGGTGACACCTTCCTGCCCCTGAGTGAAGCAAGTGAGCCACAGAGCATTTATCCTGAACTCCTGGTGTCAGTGGTGAGCTGATGCTACTGCTCATCACCCTATTCTGGAACTGCTGTCGGCCTGGATCCAGAAGCTCCATGCCTTTAGTTTTTGGATTCTGTATCCAGTGATGTAAGCATTGCCAATATTATTGGTGACCATTGTATAGGCAAGAAAACCGAGCTTTTAACATAGCTCAGGCTACTTTCCAGACATCTCCATAGGGAATGCTGGGATAATAAACAGACATGCTCTGACTCTTTTGTTCGTCCTGCAAGTGCTTGTGGGAATTTGCTTTATGGTCTCAATGAGGATCATTGGTTCATTAATTTTCACCACAGACATTATTGAAATCCATTAATTGTCTGTGTTCTAAATGCCACTGTGGTTGGTTTTTTCCCTTGCCAAACCAGACAACAAGAGTTAGTGATGGGGGGAACACCCACTGGGGCCCAGAAAACCTGGACTCTTATTTTATCTGGCTATTATTAAATAGGGGAGTGGGTGCAAGAAGTCACAGCCACAGAAGCCCCCCTTTCTTTCTCTGTGACTTGTAGATCAAGACTTGGATTCCTTCAGTCCTTGAAGTCTGTATACACAAAGAAAGAGGACTTTTTTTTATTTGTAGTATGTTTCAGTCTCTCTAACCTTAGATCTATTCAGGTAAAATGATCAGTGAAGGACACCTTAGCTTAGCTTAGTAAAGAACTAGGTTGTTCTTTCAGCTTTATTGACTTGTTGGTTTCTAGTCTATCAATCAATCAATCAATCAATCTATCTATCTATTATCTACCTATTATGTATATGTATATATATATATATATATATATATATCTTGTATGTATGTATGGCAGTATCTGTCTATCATCTGTCAATCTGGCCTGCTTTTGGTGTCAAGTGATATATTGTTTTAGGTAGTGATGGCAAATAGCTTTCATTTTGAATGCTCCTCAAATCAGTGAGAAGTGGCTTTTAGGAGCTCCATGTTAAGGTCTTTGAGACCAAGTTGTAAGGTGTGTGGGAGAGAGATCGATTAATCATGTCTGCCATGGGCAGGGGCAAGTACCTATTGTAGTACTACACAATGGGAAAGATGGAAATTCACAGAGATGCCTAAAAGCAGAGCAGAGCATTCGGCTGCCTCCCACTCTATTCAGTGTGATGGCAATAGGATGCTTCAAATATGTTTTCTGACAATGACGATATGCCAAAAAGCTTGTAGAGCTGACAGGTGGGATCAGGTGGGAAGATGGAGGGAAGGGACAACAGTGGGAAAATGAGACCAGCCTTCTCAGAGTCACGGGGTGGGGGGCAGGGGGGCATTTGAATGAACAATGATGGCTCATGGCCTTTGATGGCAAAGGCACATTCACCGGCTGTAGGGGCTCCCTGCCCAGATGGACGCACTGTACTGTGAAGGAACACGCTGTGCTCCCTGGCTGGCACGAGGGCCCAGCCCATCAGCTTCCCCTGGCTGCACACAGAGGGCCCTGACACTTTCTCACTGGCACCCTGAAGCTTCTTCCCCAAGCAGATGCCTGGGCTTCATGTTCACACAGCCTTGTTGTGGGGCCATCCTTTTTCTCTCCACTTGGGAGGCAGCATGGCCACCTTGAGCGTATGCTTGAGCATTCTCTCATCAGGTCCTAGAGAAGGCTGCCTGGGTGGGGAAGGCCTGGAGTCTGAATCCCTTACTGTTTGTAAGGAACTATATCTACTATTTGCAAAAGCATCCATGTTGCCTAAATCACAGCCACACATTGTCGTGAGTCTGTGCGGCATTTCCTCAAGCCCTCTGGCTATGAGCCTCCAGAGAGAGGGACTGGCCTGGCTCTAGATGCTGAGGGATCATCCCCAGCACATTCACCTCAAACACACCTGCATTTAACTGACTGCCACACACACATACAGCACATGCTTGTCTCTGGGGTGGGCTGCTTGGGAATAAGTGAGGGCCAAAAGGCAGTCAAGGAGGAGGTCTGGAGCTGACTACCCACCCGCCCCTGTGCTGAAAGCCCACCTTGCGCCAGAACTCAAATCCAAGAGATTGTTATCTCCAATTAACCAGCAAAAAGCCAGAACTGGAGGTGTGACTCAAGTGGTAGAGCACCAGTTTTGAGCAAAAAACACTAAGAGCACAAGGCCTTGAATTCAATCCCAGTACTGTCCAATTCAATAAATAAACAAAATACCTCTCATTGTTTTATGTTGTTTTCCTAAGATTTTTATTTATTTACTTATTTTTAGCAATTTGCCTTCCAGTAAGTCCCTTGGGTAAAGACTTTCTCATCTTTTCTATGGTGTCACCTCTCAGCCCCAAGGTATACCTGGTTAAGCTACAAGCTTTCACCTTGATTGATCTGGAAGAACACTCTTCACAGGTCCTGACACTAGCACATGACATCCTCTGATAATAAAGGAACCCAGTTATTACTCACGTTTCTCCTCTACTATACAGCTAGTCCTTTCTTCATCACCAGCACCACACATTCCTCTAATCTGGAAACCCATGAAGGGTAGAAGTTGGCAAAACCTGTGTTGGTATATTTACACATCGTGATTGTTGCCAAAGGTTTATGACTTAAATCATGTTTGGTTGATGAATTCAACAAGCATTCAGGAATCCTTACAAAAATCACCTTCTCTACTCCAAAG
The DNA here is from genome assembly GCF_024711535.1 of Dipodomys merriami. Classification (NCBI taxonomy): domain Eukaryota; kingdom Metazoa; phylum Chordata; class Mammalia; order Rodentia; family Heteromyidae; genus Dipodomys; species Dipodomys merriami. Next base: position 14,252,956 of record NW_027206290.1, read on the forward strand.
GGCAAGCATGGCTTGGGGGGGGGGAGGGGCTGAGGAGGTTGGCAGGGGAGGCATTCAGCTTGGTTTGAACAGTGAGTACCTCATCTCATCTTCTCTTGCCTGCTTTCTTTGAAACAGAAACTTTTTTTCCTCTTAATATATATAGATATTTTTATTGTAAAGATGCTGTACAGAGCATTTACAGTTACACGAGCAAGGTAATGAGTCCATTTCCTATGGAACATTGTTACAACCTCCTTTGTTTTTTCCCTGCCATCCCTTCTCTCCCCACCTTCCCCCCCCAAAGTTGTAAAGTTTATTTTGAACAAATTGTCTTGTACATCTCATTATTACAATGGGTCATCCTGAGTCCTTACTTCAGCATTTTGTTATTTCCCTTCCCCTTCCCAAATTAGAAAAATGTGTAGACAAGATGCAAGACACCAGAATCAAATACAGTGACAACAGGGGTTGTACCATGGGGGAAGAGCACAGAAACAAACAAACAAAATTATATAGTACATTATAAGTGCATTAAAAAGAACAGCAACAAAGATAAAAACCTCTTGTGTCCCTATCTTGGGGCTCATTTTGCTTAGCATCATCTTATATGGTCATATGTACATAGCTTTTGACTTCTTCTGCTTGTCCTAGACATATATTAGTTATTGCAGATAAGGGAAACCATGGGACCTATGTTTCTTTGAGTCTGGCTTGCTTCACTTAATATAATTTTTTCCAAGTCTTTCCAGGAAACAGAAACTTCACCTCCAACATCTGCTGGTTTATAACAAGCTTGCCTTTGACTGATTTTTGTAAAGCTCCCTAACTTAAGATGCCATTGAAGTCTAGGATTAAGGATTTCATAGTCAACTTCAACTGACTCTGTCTTTCTTCTCTGGGCAGTGTGTCCATTGTAATATGTCAGAAAATGCCCTTAGATAATCTAATCAGAAAACAAAAGAAAATCAATTTTATTGAGATTTATAGAACTTATAACATCTTGTGACTAGGCAATTAGATCAACTATCTACCATCTGGCCACATACATGAATCCTTCACCCACTGGGAGATATACCCACCAGTCTGTGAACACCTATCATTCACTAAATGAGTTTTCTGAAGGTTCATGTTAGAAGGTTCATGCAAGATATCGTCTTTTCTTTTTAGTCAGCTTGTTTTTTGTCTTTAATATGGTCAGACTCCTTGTCTCAATATCTTGTCTCTTTGTTTAGCTGGCCGTGATATTAGGAGACAAACTAATTGGTAGACATTCTATGGGTTTATTACCTATCTATCTACAAGTCACATTCAGACCCACTATGGATTTCTCTGACTTCTTTCTCTTCTTTCAGGCACAAGCTCTTTCAAACTATAAATATACTCAATGCCACCATCAGGAAGAAGAAATTCTGAAAAATGAAGATTCATGAATTCAACAAGCATTTATTTAGTATCTGCTATCTTCCAGGCATCTTTCTAGACTCAGAGTCTCCCACAGATTCTCAGAGAGACTTCAGAAATGAATTAAAGTGCAAAATGATTCTAGTGCTAGGTAAGTAGCAAGAATTAGGCTCAGTGGGGATACAATGGAAGGCTGAGACATTTCCTCCATTAAGACACTTGAGGTGGGGGACAGAGAAACCTCTAAACATTGGCATAGATTTGGGGTAAAAGTTGAAACACAGAGATCTTACACATACTCATATCTGCTGCTAGCTGGTCCTAAGATCACTGTCTTCCCAGTCCAAGAGAGACAAGCATCTGCAGATGGGTTGAGCTTTGCAAGTTCCCAGGAGATAAGGAGGAAAACATATTGTCAGATCTTAATGCTTCACGGTGGGGGCTTTGTCTATCCATATGTCCCTGGACAGAGGCCATTTTCTCCAGTACAATCCCAACCAGGAAACCAATAGAGGTTTTCTTCAATAAAAGTTACATTTTAGAAATACCTTAAAGCTGAGCACCAATGACTCACATCTGTAATCCTAGCTATTTAGGATGCTAAGATCTGAGGATCTCAGTTCAAAGCCAGCCCAGGCAAGAAAATTTGTGAGACCTTTTATCTCCAATTAGCTACCAAAAGGCCAGAAGAGAGCTGTGACTCAAGTGGTAGAGTGCTAGCCTTGAGCAAAAAAGCTCAGGAACAGTACCTAGGTCCTGAGTTCAAATCCCAAGGACCCCTCTATCCTGCTCTCCAAAACACTTCAAATTGGGGGATTAAAAGTCAATACAAGAGATAAAAGAGTCATAGACTGGTGGCTCACATCTATAATTCTAGCTACTCAGGAGGCTGAGATCTGAGGATCATAGTCTAAAGCTAACCTGGGCAGGAAAGTCAATGAGATTCTTATCTCCAATTAACCATCAAAAAGCCAGAAAAGGAGCTGTGGCCCAAGAGGTAGTGTGCTAGTCTTAAGCAGAAAAGCTCAGAGAGTGCTTGCTTCAGCAGCATATATACTAAAATTGGTACGATACAGAGAAGATTAGCATGGCACTTGTACAAGGATGACATGTAAATTCATGAAGTGTTCCATATTTTTGTTAGAAAATGGAAAGACTTGGAAAAAAATTATATTAAGTGAAGTAAGCCAGACCCAAAGAAACATAGGTCCTATGGTTTCCCTTATTTGCAATAACTAGTATATGTCTAAGATAATCATACCAGACAAGCAGAAAAGGTCAAAAGCTATGTGCATATGACCATATAAGATGATGCTAAGAGAAATGAACCCCAAGATAGGGACACAAGAGGCTTTTTCTTTGTCACTGTTGTTTTTAGTGTATATATAATGTACTATGTGATTTTTTTTGTTTCTTTTGTATGTCCTTCCCCCATGGTATAAACCCTGTTGTCACTGTATTTGATTTCAGTGTCCTGCATCTTGCATATACATTTTTCTAATTTGGGGAGGGGAAGGGAAATAACAAGGATACAGGTTGACCCATTTCAACAATGAGGTGTACAAGATACTATGTTGAAAATGAACTTCACAGTTTGGTGGGGGGCAGGGGGAGGAGGGAGGTTTTGGTGAAGTGGGGAGGGAAGGGATAGTAGGGGGGAAAAGGGGGGTAACATGCTCAATAGGAAATGTACTCATTCCCTTACTCATATAGTATCTTTACAATAATTTTTTTTAAAAGCTCAGAGGGAAGGGAAAAACAAAATGTTTAAATAGGGATACAGAGTGACCCATTGTACAGACACTATGTTGAAAAACAAACTTTACAATTTAGGTGGGGGAGGTGGGGGGTAGGGAGTGTAGTTGTAGAGGTGGGAGGGAAGGGATGGTAGGGGAAAAACAAAGGAGGAGGCAACAATGCTTGATAAGAACTGTACTCATTACCTTGCTCGTGTAATTGTAATCCCTCTGTATAGTATTTTCACAATAAAAAACTTATTAAAAAGAAAAAGCTCAGAGACAGTACCTAGTCTAAATTCAAGCTCCAGGACTGTCTCTCTCTCTCTCTCTCTTTCTCTCTCTTTCTCTCTCTCTCTCTCTCTCTCTCTCTCTCTCTCTCTCTCTCTCTCTCCCACACACACACACACACACACACACACACAGTGAGAGAGAGACAGAGACAGAGTGACAGAGAAAGACAGAGAGGGAGAGGGAGAGGGACAGTGAGAGAGAGAGAGAGAGACAGAGAGAGACAGAGAGAGACAGAGAGAGACAGAGAGAGACAGAGAGAGACAGAGACAGAGAGAGACAGAGACAGAGAGACAGAGAGACAGAGAGAGAGAGAGAGGAACACTCCAAATCCAAGGAGATAAAAGGCAACAAAAGAGAAAAATAGACCTGGGTGCTGATGGCTCATGCCTGTAGTTCTAACTACTCAGGAGGCTGAGATCTGAGGATCACAGTTTGAAGCCAGTCTGGGCAGGAAAGTTGTAAGACTCTTGTCTCCAATAAGCCACTAAAAGAGCCAAAAGGGGATCTGTGGCTCAAGTGGTAGAGCCCAGGCCTTGAGTCCAGGACTGGCATACACACACAAAAAAAGGACAATCTCTCTATTACTAGAGATGTGAACATTGCCCAGGAAATTCAGTAAGACCTTTCTAGTAAGTCCAAGGACTTGTAACTTCCACTTAAGTGGAATTGAAAGGGAAGCCACTCTGCTGCCCATGTCTAGGCCTGCCACAACATCAGCGTGGCAAGTGGAGTTCTCCTAACACCCACGCCATGAGTCAGAGTTATTACAGCTCTTAATGACTGCATTCATTCATGGACCATATTCAGAAGAGTTATTGTCATAGTTATCATATAGTTCATGGATATGAGTATGGAAATAAGGTTTCCCACAGAGACAGCAACTCCCAGCTAAAAATCAAAGGTAGCTTCCTCTTTACCTTGCAGCTTTCACTGCTCATCACAGAGACAGGGAAGTGAAATCCTAACACAAGTTACTGCAATTTCTGGATTATGTAGAATTCATGGTACATATTTTACTATGGGCCATTGTTGTTCTAGTTCATTCAGTTTTACCTCTTGCTTGATTTCTCTACTCTGTGCAGGCTTTGGAAGTTGCACATATACTCATTACAATCTCTGAAAGTGCTGTGAATTTGCAAACCTTGCATTTGGAAGAAACTCCACACCCTTTAGGATAAACTCTAAAGCAAGCTGCACTTGTGGTAGAGGTTCATTAATGTACAGATCAAATCAGTTCATACTCAAATTCATCTGCCAAATGGATCCTCTCAGAGTGAGTGAGTCTAGGAGCTTTGGCAAGACAGGGCTAGGATGTTAGTTTTCAGTTGTTCTGGCCTTCACCAGGCTACTATTGTAAAAAGGCTACCAATTGTCCACAGAGCTGCTATCTCTGTCTACTAGGTACTATCTATGAGACTATGACATACAAATCATAAGTTGCTTCCACGGAGGCCAGGAAAAGCCCATAGCAAAACCTCTTGTTTTTACTTAATGAATATCATGACCCAAGCTAGGGTCATTAAAAAATTATTACAAAAGAATTCCCAGCTGGACACTGGTGGCTTGCGCCTGTAATCCTAGCTACTTAGGAGGTTGAGATCTGAGGATCATGGTTCAAAGCCAGCCCAGGCAGGAAAGTCCGTGAGACTCTTATCTCCAATGAACCAACAGAAAACCGGAAGTGGTGCTGTGGCTCAAGTGGTAGAGCACTTGCCTTGAGCTGAAGAGCTGAGGGACAATGCCCAGGCCCAGAGTTCAAGCCCCACGACTGACAAAAACAAACAAACAAACAAATAAATAATAGCAGTAAGCCATCCATTGCCATGGTTAGCTGGGAAATATCCCTTTTGTCCTTGAGAAAAGTGCATGGTCAAAGAATCCTAGAGGGAGAGAGGGGGGCAGAGGTTGGACAGCATGCCAGGGTGGGCAGCTCTGCTTGTCACTCCAGGCTATAACTTTCCTAGCAAAGAAAACCACAGAGCCATTTTAGATCCCCTGCAGCGCAGCACAGGGAATGTTTTGTGCTTCTGGGCTGCAATGCTCACTGAGCACAATTCTATGCCTCAGTGAGTCATGCTTTTTTCATCCTCTACACCAGTGGCTCTGGAACCCAAGGCTTGTCCCAGTGTGATCAGAAAACAGTTTTCAGCTCACCATGGGTTGAATCTCAGTCTATACAGAAGAGATGGTACCTATTTACAAGGCCTCCCATAAGCCAGGCACTGTGTGAAACACTGAGAATCTAGTGTATTGGCACACATGTTTCCTGTCATCTTGAGACTAGTGTTCTCCTAAAGGAGGCAGAAAATAAACACATGCAATATAGTCTGGCTGGGACAGAGGCCAGTTAGGAGGATGGTTGCTGCTCTGGATACATGGTCATGTGGTCTCCTAAAGAGAACCACTGAACAGAGTCCAGACTAGACAGGAATGAGCCATGGAGTTGTCGGGGCAGAGCGTTTCAGAGGAAGCAGCAGAGGCTTGGTGGAAGGTAGAACCTGGCAAAGAACACAAGGGATCTTCACAAATAACTACAGTTTATAAACACAATGTATCAAACCTTTTACACCTCTGCTCCTTCCACACATGGTCTCATTTATTTATGTCATCAGTCAGGATATAAATTAGATCCAACTACTCTTCCATTTTATAGGTTAAATAGATCCTGAAAGACCACCACACAGGCAGAAATGGCAGAGCTGATGCTGAGCCTGCAATCTAATCAGAGCCCAAATTCTAGATTTCTAACCTCTACTGTATATTGCAGGAGAGTCAAGAGTGCAGGCAGGCCCACAGGGCTTTGCGTGAAAGGAAGAACCCTCCAGAGATCCAGTGTTTTTGAGAAAGCACTGTGCTCATCACAACCCACTTATTTAGCAATACTTTTCTTATGTGGGAACATTGTCCAACCAAAGGTGCTTTGGGGGATGATTTCCTGAGGAGGAGTTCTTCTTTCTTCTTCTTCTTCTTCTTCTTCTTCTTCTTCTTCTTCTTCTTCTTCTTCTTCTTCTTCTTCTTCTTCTTCTTCTTCTTCTTCTTCTTCTTCTTCTTCTTCTTCTTCTTCTTCTTCTTCTTCTTCTTCTTCTTCTTCTTCTTCTTCTTCTTCTTCTTCTTCTTCTTCTTCTTCTTCTTCTTCTTCTTCTCCTCCCCCTCCCCCTCCCCCTCCCCCTCCCCCTCCCCCTCCCCCTCCCCCTCCCCCTCCCCCTCCCCCTCCCCCTCCCCCTCCCCCTCCCCTTCCCCTCCTCCTCCTCTTCCTCCTCCTCCTCCTCCTCCTCCTCCTCCTCTTCCTCCTTCTTCTCCTCCTTCTTCTTTCTTCTTCTCCTTCTCCTTCTCCTTCTTCTTCCTCCTCCTTCTCCTCGTCTTTCTTCCTCCTCCTTGTCCTTCTTCCTCCTCCTCCTCCTCCTCTTCCTTCTTCTTCTTCTTCCTCTTCTTCTTCCTTCTCCTTCCTCCTTCTCCTCCTCCTTCCTCCTTCTCGATCCTTCTTGCTCCTCCTCCTCCTCCTCCTCCTCCTCCTCCTCCTCCTCCTCCTTCCTCCTCCTCATACTCTTCTTCTTCTTCCTCCTCCTCCTCCTCCTCCTCCTCCTCCTCCTTCCTCCTCCTCATACTCTTCTTCTTCCTCCTCCTCGTCCTCTTCCTCCTCCTCCTCTCCTGTTCCTCTCCTTTCCTCTTCCTTCTTCCTTCTTCTTTTTCTTCTGATATTAGGATTGAACTTAGTGCCTTGAAGTCTCACTTGGCTTTTTCGTTCATGGCTTGTACTCTATTACTTGAGCCATACCTCCACTTTCAGCCTTTTGCTGTCTAATTTGAGATAAGAGTCTGGTATTTATCTTTGTGCTGATGGTCTATTGTCCTTGTCAGCCCAAGGGAGGCACAGAAAAGGCATAGAGAAATGTTCTATTTGATCACCTGCGATAATCACCTCACCATGTATCTGAATATGAAAACCACTTCAATTTATAACTCAAATGTATACAATTAAATATATTAACTGTAAACGAAATACATGTAGACTGTAAAAATCCAAGCTCAAATGCACATATGGAAGGCTACAGATGTAATTAGTGGCTAGGACATGGGTTCTGAGATAATCTTTTGTGTTCAGATCAAGGTTTTGTTATTTTCTAGCTGTGTGATACCTCTGAACCTTTATTTTCCCCTCCACAAAGTTGGCATAATAAGAGTTCCCACTCAGTGGGTATTGTGAGTACCAATAAGTAAATGTGAACAAAACTACTCCTCCACACACAGAGAGATACTTGGAGCAGTTCCTGATTAATTAAGCAACATTTAAGTGCTAGCTTTATTATAAGGGAAGGGCTAGGTAAATACCAGTGCTTGATATTAGTTTACTAAGGAAAAACAAAAGAAACTGAAACAAGACACACCCAAGGGTCCTCCATCTCAACTACTATGAAAGATGCAATCACGTAATTACTCAAGGACTGGCTTTCTTCTAGGAAAAGCAACATGAAATGTATGCTGTAAAACCATCTCGTTGGCTGAAGTCACCCCTGGTGGCTCTTGGCTGGGTGCAGATTAAAGCGTAGCTCTTCAAGCTCTCCAGGCACAGGGGAGCAGGAGAATGTTAAGTGCATGCTGCATTGTCGTTAATTAATTTCTCAAGTGCTGCAGTAATCAGAAGGCTCATTAATGTGTTTTAGCTTGCCTTTCATTTCGAGCCTAAGTAGTAAATGTAAATGCAATGCACTTAGAAATCTTAAAAATCATTCAGTGCTATAGTGGGAGGGAAACACCCTGGTCTGTCTGTCTCTAAGGAAAAGAAAAAAGAGGGGGGGGGAAAAACCACAAGGACTTCTTTAATCACATGAAAGTGGAGCTACTCATCAGCAGCAGAGGCTCCCTATGGCTTTTCAAAATATTATCATTTGGACCCAGTTGTTCATCTTCTCCTGTATAATGTTTGAAGATGCCATTCTCCATCCATATTGTATTTCTCCCGGCAGGAAGTGTAATCCTGAAGGACAGATCCCAAGACTGGAGCTTCTTTGACAGGGCCTTGTAGAAGGGGCTGCATTGAAGTCACTGGGACCTGCGCAGAGAAAGCTGCGCCCTACTGGCAGCCTGGCTGCTCTCATTTTTCCAGGCCAGCTTCAGGATTACAGTGTCTTGTCCGAACCTCCCCTGAACTTCAGGCACAAAGCTAATGCCTTCTTCTCCCTGTAGCCATCATTTCCCCCTCCGCAGAGGACCCCTTCTCATCCTTATAGACTCATCCCACCCCTGCTATTCTTATTTCATGACCACACAAAGTACTTGCAACAGGATCTGCCATATTGAGAGCCCTCTATGAGTGTTTGCTCTATTTAGAATTGTTAGCTACCACTAGCTGGCAGTAGGCCATGGACCACTTAGGGGTGGAGAGTGTTCTTTTGCTTTTTCTGGATTTCCACACTGAGCTTTTAGACAACACTCATTATATTGTGCATCACACAATCCCAACTAGATTGTGGGCCCAAAACACCATGCTCCCTATTTTTCTTTTTGTGCTAATCCTGTGGCTTGAACTTAAGCCTGGGCACTGTCCCTGAGCTTTTCTTTTGCGCAAGGTTAGCTCTCTACCGCTTGAGCTATGGCTCCATTTCCAGCTTTTTGGTGGTTAATTGGAACTAAGTGTCACTCAGACTTTCTTGCCTGGTCTGGCTTCAAACTGTGATCCCAGATCTCAGCCTCTTGAGTAGCTAGGGTTACAGGTAGGAGCCAGGGGCACCTGGCCATCCTCCCTATTTTTTTTTTTTTTGCATTCTCATCTTTAGTCCCTAGAAACCATAAATTCTCAGTCTCTCCCGACTCCTATCCGTAGTGTGGGAGGGAGAGGTCAAGCCTCAGTCTACACCCCCACCTGCAGAGTAGGACATGCCTCTGGAGGGCATGGAGATGAACTCACAGAAAGCAGGGATTCTGGACAGAAGATCTATGTCAAATAATAGGTGCTATACACCTCCCATGAAACAAACAGGCCACTAATAACACACATAGCACCCTTCTTACCCCACATCTTGAAGGAGACTTCATACTCAAGGCCCTACTATGTGACCCAAGCCAGCTTTTTCTCTCAACTTCAGTTCAGCAAATGTCTACCAAGCACAAGCTGTGCTCTGAGTCCTGTGGTAGGTGATGAAGTGAATAAGATATGTTTCTAATCTTACAGAGAAGACTAGAAAGTGAATCACATCTGCAAACACGAGCCCAATAAATGCAGGCACAGAAGAGGGGCTGGAGTCCAACCTGTACTTTCTGAGGATAGGGCTAAGGACATAGTGGGTTCTCCAGTAGGACAGGTGAGTGGGCATGGAGCATCATGGCAGGTGCTTCCAAGGTGAGATGGTGTGTGGTAGAGGTTCAAGCATGTGCTCTGGCTGACACATGGGAAGCCTGGCTAGACTGTGGTGGAGGTAGTACAGAAGCCCACAGTCCAGAGGGCCTTGAGCACTGTGCCCTTAGTCTATTACTATTGTAACAGAGTCTGAAGTGAAGGGGTAACAGCCAGTTTTCATCTTGCTACCCTGCTGCCCCAGAGAGGAAGCTTCTTGGCAAGTCTAAGAACTGGCCTCAGAGATCAGTCTCATACCAATGATGTCCCAAGGGGGATGCTCCTCACCAAGTTTTACAACAGTTTTTTTTCTTTGTGCTGGTGCTAGGGCCTGAAGTCAAGACTAGGTGCTGTCCCTTAGCTTTTTGACTTGTGGCTGGTGCTCTACCACTTGAGCCATAACTCCACTTGATGCCTTTTGGTGGTTAATTGGAAATAACAGTCTCATGGACTTTCCTGCCCAGGTTTTGAACTGTGATCCTCTGATCTCAGCCTCCTGAGTAGCTAAGATTATAAGTGTAAGCCACTCACTCAGCTAAAGTTGTTTCTTTACCAAAGTTGCTAATTTAAGATTTAACCTTGAGTGGAAATTTTAAACTCTACTATAGCTCCTAATCTATAAATAGACTTAAATGTGATCAAGGTGATGTTTTAATGAGCTGTTCCTTTTAACAGGTTTTCCCCCCCCACCTCGTGTCCTTCACCCTTACCCCCCATACTGCACTATCACCATCAAAAATACATAGTTACGTCAGAGTCCACAGTCAGATTTGTATACTTGAAGGTCAATGATCACCATACTAGTGTATTATGAGTCTAGATCAAGTTCTCAAATGCAGTAAGCATCATGTTACAGCACCAAAGAGACTATAGCATAGAAGAGAGTTTTAATTCTAGGCTCGGGCACAAATTAGGCCAAGGCTGAAATTATGGTAATGTCTAGTTTCAAGCCTGAATCCCTGCCTCACTCTTTAAGAGTTTTACTATGTATTAGTTTCTGAATATGAAATAAAATAATGAGTAAAGTACTTAAAGATGCTCTCCTTAAAGTAAGCCCCTGGGAATGGTGCCCACATTTGTGAGGGTTAGTAGATCTGCAGAGGAGTCGTTTACAATCTCAGAGGTGGACAGACATGATGTATAGTGACAAAGTTGGTGTGGCTTTTATGTGAATTGTTGGGTCTTTCTTTAATACTAGTGTTTGTTCTTTGGCAGCTCTTTCATTTTTCATTTATTTTAGTACCCTAATTAGCTACAAAAAATTTAAGTTTCTAACAAGTTTCATAAAATATAGCACCATTCCTTGCAGGTAATAAACACTCAATAAGCATATTACATCGATTGGCTAAGTATTTGAAGGGGTCTATACAAGATTGTTAAAGTATTCATCACCACAATACTTGGCAAATGATTATCTACTTCCTAATACCTTTATTTTGTGGTTACTTCCCATTTCAGGAAAGTGAATGTGAGAGGGATTCAAGGACTATAGATAATGCCACCAGACTGGTTCACACACCCTGACTTATCTTTGTGTCTCTCCCCTGTATTCAACACTGATCCAGCAAACCTCATGACCTTTTCGGACTCCGAGCCTTGGGGGCCCTAATGCAGCCTCATTTCTTCAGGTCTTCTGTTGTATCAAGTAAAAGTCAGAAGAAGCTGAATGCTAGGGCTCATGCCCGTAAATCCTAGCTAAACAGGAAGCTGAGATATGAGGACAGAGTTTTAAAGCCAAACTGGGCAGAAAAGTCCATGACTCTTATTTCCAATTAGCCAGCAAAAAGCTGGAAGGGGAGGCTTTTTGCTACTACTCAAGTACTAGAGCTCCAGTCTTCAGGGAAAAGAGTCAAGTAAGAGTGAGAGGCCCTGAGTTCAAGCCCAAGTATTGATGCTAAAATAAAAGAGATCAGGAGAAACCTTGGCGTGGCAGATCTGTTTTTATGGCCTGCAACAGGTTAGGGCAAATGAGGCTGGCTCATCTACCTTTTGAAATAATGAGCCATTCAGTCTTGGGGAGATAAATGAGTCAGAAACCCCAGGGCTATTCCAGTGGCCCTGCCAGCTGCCAGCTGGACGACTCATTTCAAACAATCAATTAGTATGAGCACCACAAGTCGATTGAGCAAATCCAGGCACCTCTTTCTGCAAGTACTGGACAGGCATGCATGTCTGCATAGAAAACAAAGTCGTTTCACCTTCTGCGTTATAGTTCCACTCCAAGGAACAAGCTATATTTCTCCCAAAACTTGGCTTCCTTTCGCTTGCCAAATTAAAATGTGATTATGGAAATCATCTGCTAAGGGAAATGAATGCATTTACAGTGAAGGTCAATCTTCTTGCCTTTTCTATCAATCAGCCTCACACACAAAGAATTTTATTATCAGGAAAGGACTAATTATTTCAATTAGCAATAGTAAGAGATGTAGTCAGCAATGAGGAGTCAAGATGCTGAATCCAGTCCCGTGATTCACTTTTCTGTATGTTTCTCTTTCTTGTTAGACTAAGATAACAATAAACACAGAGTGGATTCAGCTGTGGGTGGTGGGCACTTCTGGTTCTAAGGGGACTGAGTCTCAATTCATGCCTTTATTGTCTGACAAAGAGAAGGCTACGTGATCATGAGATGCCAGGAATGTTCCTATACAAGGGATCTGCCAGTAGGAAAACTGTGATGAAAGAGGAAGGGGATGGCTTCTCCAAAGGCACAAGAGCAATTTCATAGCTTAAAACGGGCATTTGCAAGTAGAAGGGGCGAAAAGTAATGAGCAAAGTATCAAAAGTATTAAATGTTAGAGAATAGAAAGAAAACAACACAATACTCCCTTCAAAATTAAAAAAGAAGACACTGACTTTGGAAAAATGGATAATACATACAATAGGATAATGGTCAAAACCAAAAATAGACTAAAGAAACTAACCCCTGGCAACATTGGCTCATGAAATTTAAATACATAATCTATACATGTATATATACTAACATACAAATTATATATATACACATGAAGAGAGAGAGAGAGAGGGCACAAATAATATTAGGAATAAAAATTCAAAAAAGATCAAACACATAGGTGGGTGATGGTGGCTCATGCCTGTAATCCTAGCTACTCAGGAGGTTTAGATCTGACAATTGCGGTTCAAAGCCAGCGAAGGCAGGAAAGTCCATGAAACTCTTATGTCCAATTAACTACCAGAAAACTGCAAGTGGCACTGTGGCTCAAATGATAGAGCACTGGCCTTCAGCTGAAGAGCTGAGGGACAGAGCCCAGGCCCAGAGTTCAAGCCTCACGCCACCCCCTTCCCCACAAAACAAGCACATGATAGCCAAAAGGTAGAAATCTTAATGCCCATGCTTGAAAATGTGCATTCCAACAAATTCCTAGAGAAATATGACTTGTCGAAACTGACTTAAAAGAAAAATAGAAACCTTGGGTAATAGGTAGCAAAAGGATCAAAAGAAATCCTAGGCTTAGAGAGTTTTATTTGTGAGTTTTACAAGACATTTCAATTACTGACTCAGATTATAACCAGTATGTGAAGCAGGATTCATGGATATAATTGAAAAAGTTATTATAGTTTTGTTTCTTATTATCTCTTTAAATCTTTCCATATTATTGGATGAAAATCAGGGCAACCCCTTTGGGGTGTGTGTGTGTGTGTGTGTGTGTGTGTGTGTGTGTGTGTGTGTGTGTGTGTGTGTGTGTGTGTGTGTGTGTGTGTGTGTGTGTGTGTGTGTGTGTGTGTGTGTGTGTGTGTGTGTGTGTGTGTGTGATACTGGGACCTTGCACTGTTGCTTGGCTTTTTTGCGTACGGCTGCTACTTGACCACTTGAATCACAGCTCCACATTGAGCTTTTTGGTGCTTAATTGGAGGTAAGAGTCTCACAGACTTTTCTGCTCAGTATGGCTTCAAACTGCAGTCCTCAGATCTCATCCTCCTGAGTAGCTAGGATTACAGTAGTAAGCCACCAGCACCTGGCCCCTTGGTTTTTATAGTCAAGCAAATTTAAGCTCATGTGAGTTAACCATCAGTCTGATATAATAAGCCACATTTCAGTTTAAAAGTCTGAATGCAGCCTTATCTCCAGCTAGGGTGTTGTCTGGTTGGTAGGATGACCCCCTATTGGGGTGGAGGAGAGAGGAAGTCTTCCTTTTCTCTCTTGTTCAGGTTTTCTTGGTTCCCCCAGATAACACACTAGTTATTTGAGATAGAATTTAATATAAAAAATTGTTAACTAAGTGTAAGGCTATTACCCAGCTGACTAAAACAAGAATAGAACTCAAGAGAACTCTGTATTCCCAGGCTGAGGGAATACAGAGGTTAGAATTCTTTTTTTTTTTTTTTTTTTCCTTTGCTGGTACTGAGGCTTGAGCTTGGAGCTCCCTGCCCTCACTTGGCTTTTTCACTCAAGGCTGATGCTTTACCAATTGAGCCATAGTTCTACTTGTGACTTTCTGCTGGTAATTGGAGATAAGTCTCTCAGGTTTATCTTCCCTGGCTGGCTTTGAACTAAGATCCTCAGATTTCAGCCTCCTGCATAGCCAGGATTGCAGATGTGAGCCATCGGTACCTGACAAGATTAGGATTCTTAATATCTGAAAAGTTAGATCAAGAATCGGCATAGCTGAAACTTTGACTCCCAAAAAGAGGTGATGCTTGGCTGGTGCTGGGACCAGTGAGCGCAGAGGAGTAACCTCCAGAGGCTTTTGCCCACTCTCAAGAGGAGGCACTGGTCAGCAGGTTGGAATGTCTTAGGATGAAGGGGCAGATGGATGAATCTGATTCTGCTCATTTCATAGAAATCTCCAACAATGGCAGCTGCTACCATAAGAGAATCATCATAAGGGTGAAGACATAGTGCTGGCAGCTCACAGGAACCATGAGCAGCAGAAAGCCTGTGAGCAGCAGACTGAGGAGGCCACATTTCTTCTGGCCTTCCTGCTCTCCATCTCCCTCTAGCAGCACAGTCTAAGAGCGAAGCAAAAGCAAAAGCATGGTTTGTAGAATTCTGGTCTTAGCATCCTAGAGAGGAGAATTAAAGAGTGGGCTTGGAGCTGAAAGTGACATACGATCCTTTCTCAGGGAGGAGGGGCAGAGATGAGTGGAAGCCAACCTTTGACGGAATGCACATTATCTGCTCAGTCATTAGAAGCCTTTGGACCTGATGTTCCTCCACGTGGCAAAGGACGCTCTGACTCAGAACAAAGGCATTTGCCAGCCAAGTTCATAGCCTTCTGCTGCTCCCACCATAATGCAGATCACCTTCACTCCACCTGAACACTGATTCACTTCTGCAGACTGCCTCCACCAGCCCCGTTTCTGCAGGATGAAATAATTAAAACTTAAAAAAAAAATGTTGCTTCTATTAAAGTGTAATCTTTTTGGTGCCCTCAAGTAGTTTTTGACGGCAGTAAAATTATTCAGAGCTCAACGTTTCTTTTAAAAATTAACATTCAATTTCTTAAAGTTAATTTTTCCTGAAGCTTTTAAGTTCTGCAGCAAGCCTTACTGCGTCTTTTCCTTGTATCTTACACATAACTGGTCAGATTTTTTAAAAAAATGATGCCAAAGGCTTTTAAATCACATGTAGTGCTACTTTGTCAGCCTGACTAGTTGAATACCTTCACACATTTTATATCACATTTATCAATCAATGTGTTCTATTTCTTTTAAAAGATTACTTTAGTGTTTTGATTAAACTAATGTAACCAAGTCTCAAATAACAACAACAAATCAAACTCATAAATAGGACTGAACTTAACTCCTTTACCATGCTTCAATAGCATATATAAACTTTGTGAAACTATAATGCAAAATTCTAAATCAGTTATTCAGTCTTCGTAAGTTGGAATTTTAAATTCCTTAATTCTAATATTAGCTTAAATTTTCTTTTTCTTTTTTTTTTTTTGGGTCCGGTTGTGGGGCCTAAACTCTGGGCCTGGGCACTGTCCCTCAGCTCTTCAGCTCAAGGCTAGCGCTCTACCACTTGAGCCACAGCGCCACTTCTGGCTTTTTTCTTTTTGCTTATGTGGTGCTGGGGAATTGAACCCAGGGCCTCATGCATGCAAGGCAAGTGCTTTACCACTGAGCCACCTTCCCAGCCCCAAGCTTAAATTTTCTTAAACATTATAGGCACATGAGATACATGCTTCTCTCTCACACAAAATGCTACCTCAAACACATTCATACGTAAAATCTAAGTCTAGTGATGAGGAATAGCCACTCATTAACAGTTTCTTAGTATTGCCATAACAAATTATCAAAACTGGGTGGCATAGGACAACTGAAAAATGTTATCTCATAGTCCTGGAGGCCAGAAGTCAGAAATTGATCGTCCCTAGGAGCCTTCTCCAGGGAGAAACTTTTTGGCTTCTTACAATTTATGGGGAGTTCAACATCCCTTGGTTTACTTAGCTTATGGCTGCATTATCAGTCTCTGCCTCCATTCTCCCATTGCCTTCCTCTGTGTGTCTTTTCTGTAACTTGTATGGTCATTTGTCATTGGTTTTAAGTCCCATTTGGGCAATCCAAGATGGTTTTTTTTTTTTTTTGGTCCTGGATTTGGGGCTTGAACTCAAAGCCCAGGCTGTCCTTGACCTTCTTTTGCTCAAGGTTAGTGCTCTACCACTTGAACTACGGTTCCACTAGGGTTTCTTGGTATTTTATTGTACTTTCCTGTGTGTTGGTTTTGAGCTATAATCCTCAGATCTCAGCCTTCTGATTAGTGAGGATCATAGGCATGAGCCATCAGCATCAAGCCCAAGATGGTCCTATTCCAAGATTATTAATCTTATTACTTCTGCAGAGATTCCTTTTACACATAAGGTAACATATGGTTTCCAGAGATTTGGATATGGATCCACCTTTTTAGGAAGCACTGTTCAACCCACTAACCCCACAGAAGCACCATCACTGCAGGACCCACGTCCTACAGTACCCAGAGACAGGGAGGCTGGATGCTGACTGCCTTCCTGGCAGCAACAGTGCTAGGGTGTGCTCTTTTTATAGCAGCATGGTCAGTGCTGCAGATGAGATTATCTTGAAGTCTGTGTCACCTAGTTGACTTTCTGCTTTATTGAATTTCTATATCTCCTTTGACTGTCTCTATCTCTTCACAGAAATCTGTATCTTTCCCTCCTAGACTGCATATGTTGCTAGGTAAGAGTTTGATTAACTTAACATATATAAATCTACTCTCTGGTTATGTCTAAAGATATTTAAACTTGTTGTATTTCTTCCTTCTTTTAATATTCTTCCAATCTTTCAACATTATCAAGTCTTCTGGGTTATTAAAATGGTATAGAATTGAAATAGCATCTAATTCTGGCATCTGATTTATGGTTTTGTCTGATGGATGGGTCGACTTCTCCATCTTTTCACTATCAATTTCAGACAGTTAGGCAGGCTTCCTCTCAAACTACTGGAAAGATAATCTCAAAGAACCACTTCTGATAATAGGTTGTTATTTAAGAGAGGTAGAATTGTAGAGAGGTAAAGAAAGTTTTTTAGATATATAAGCTGTGTGGCTTGGAGTAATGACTTGGAGTTTCTGAGCTGGTGGACTTCTGCCAATACAAGTTATTTCATTGAGTTTTAAGGATTCAAAGAGATGGCTGGTGCATCTAGAGGGGTTCCCACAGCGCCTAGCTACCAGCATACAAAGAGGGTTAGTGATAAATGTACTAGATGTTGTGTGTCTAGTAGTTGTTGAGAAGAGTGTTCCACATTCCCTTAGAAATTAGATGAATTCCATTCAATTTGAAAGAAACATGCCAAGAGTATCATTCTCATGTTCAGTGTTCTCACCATGAAGTTACATGTGAATGCAAGGAAATATATAAGAGTGATGGACATGTTTAGTACTTTAATTGTGGTGATGTTCACTCTAAGCAAAATGCATACATTAAAATAGTGCCATTTTAATCTATCAATTACACATTAATAAAGTAAAACATTTAGTAAATAGAAATACTCCTTTAAAATTCCCTCTTGCATATAAATTCATTCATTCTTATTTATATCCAATCATGTGTAGAGCTTCTGTTTTATGTCAGCCACTGTTGTGGGTATGAGGATAGATCACTGAACAAAGGCTCATGGAGCTCATGGAGCTAGTGTTCTAGGGCAGGAAGTGCTATGGGAGATGGTAAGTAATATGAGATGAATAGAATAGGAAAGGAGGGTAGAGCAGGAGCAAGGCTGATTGCAATTTAGACAGGATAGAAGGGAAGGGCTCATAGAGGAGACAATGGAATTGAGACTTGAAGATGGTGTAAGGGAATGAACTATGGGGAAGACAGCAGTTCAGATAGAAGAACCAACAGTGCAAAGATACGGAGGGAAAAGCACCTCTGACAGGTTCAAGGATAGGCAAGAGGCTGAAGTAACTAGTGTTGTGATTGGAGGCAAGAGGAGAAGGAGATAGGGCAGAGAGGTGATAGGGCCAAATTGTGACGGACAGCACTTTAATAAGATGGTGGGGAGGGGGTGGGGTGGAAGCAATGTCCAGAGCTGAGAATTGACATAATTTAATTGGAATTTTCTAAAGGCTCACTTGGTCTTCAGTGTAAAGAATAAACCAGGGAGGGAAAGGTAAAAGCTGGGAGAACAGAATATGTAGGAATTCAAATAAGGGGTGAAACTAGCTCATAGCAGGAAGTAGCTTGGGAGGCAAGGAAAAGTAGGTTAGATGTTTGCTTCTAGACTAAAAAGAGATAAGGAAGATTTGTTGGTATATTGGATATAGGGCATGAGAAAAGATTCAGGAAGGAAGTTTTTTGACCTCAGGATGGTGTGGGGCTATGAGCTAGGTGATTAAGAATGGGTTTAGGGTGAGAGGGAATGTTTAGCAGACATTCAAGTGGGATATTATCTACAAGTTTAGCATTTAAGAGGAGATGTGTTGGTTATAGATATAAACTTGGTAGATGTCAACATACAGAAGATATTTAGAGCCGTATGATGGTTTGAGATGACCAACACAGTGTGTGTGTGTGTGAGAGAGAGGGGGGGGTATTACAGAGCTAGTCCCTGTATCATTTAGAAGTCAGAGAGAAGAGGAAAGCCAGTATTGGAGACTGGGAAGAGGCCAAGAGAATATAGTGTGCTGGAAACCAAGGAGCCATGTCCTCTGTGGAATGCTCTCCTTGTATTGACTGATGGTGAGCTCCTTAGCAATGTCCAGATACCTCTTCTTAATCTCCCAGCAGCCCTCAGGTCTTCCTTTCTAGGTAATGTCTTTAGGCTTTCTGTATACATTGCTCTAAGAAAGGCAAATGAATTTTAATAATTAAAAAATAATAAAGAAAAATCAAGGATCATGCCTTAGGATAGCAATAATAGTTTTTAAAAGTATGACTGTGACTTATTCCTAAACTTTCAACATAAAATGTGAACATCATAGACAAATTCCTTTGTAATTGTTGCTTCTTACGGTGCTGACTGGTTCAATAGCAATAATAAATTTAGTACAACTTAAAAGCAATCCAAATGACATTTTTTGATAGTCATAAATCCAGTGAGGGACTTATCATTGTATAGAGTGGTCTGTCAGTGAGTACAAGGCTCTTTTCTTGCCCCATGTTTATCTATTAGAAAAGATTTAGTCACCAGTATAGGTTCCATTTATTTTCCTCAGTATCTTTATTGGTGCTGAGTACATTGTCTGGCTCATAGTAGGTATGAAAGTCTGCTTAATAAACAATGGAACAGTGCATGCTACAACAGTGGCTGACTTGAACTAAAAGGGCTTTCTAGAACAAAACCTAAAATCTAGACAAACATAAAAATTATATTTAAGAATTCTCTTTTATATTGTATTTATTGCATACTTTTTGATAGGATTATGTGTTCCCAATAATATGCAAACTCAAAATTGAATGCTTTCTACTCAAAGATCTTTCCCATCTTATTTGGGCCACAGATGTTTCAAAAAAAAAAAAAACTAGGCAGAGAGAGGAGAGACAGAGATTTGAATCAGAAGTACTATTGGGGAAAGACACAAGTTCCATCTATCACAACTTCTTCTCTCTCTTTTTTTGTTGGCTCCCATTTCAAGAATAATGATTTCCTATATTATCAGAGCAAAAAGAAAAAAAAAAACCTCTATGACAAAAGGCAACAAACTAATGTCCCTGAGCATACCACATGTGTGATCAGGGGCTGAAACTGCTGGCCAAACAAATAGAGTTACTCTGCAAGCCATTCAGAAGGATTATTTCCAGGAGCAGCGTCTTATTATATG
Source organism: Dipodomys merriami (assembly GCF_024711535.1). Lineage (NCBI taxonomy): Eukaryota > Metazoa > Chordata > Mammalia > Rodentia > Heteromyidae > Dipodomys > Dipodomys merriami. Next base: position 14,272,943 of record NW_027206290.1, read on the forward strand.
CATAATCAACAGTCTACCTGGGGCTCCCTGCTAGGAGGAAGCTGGAGAGATAAAGATTCATTTTGTCTGACTATTTTAGTTTTTCATATGACTCTTAGCTGTCTTTAGAGTTTTTCTCTGCACTTGGATAGACAGCTATAAAATTGATTGGCTCAAAAGCCAAATAATATAAAACACAGTAGCCTACTTTATCATTTAATATGAGCTATTTATTATGAGCAGTGCTGTGTTGGGATATCGACCCTGAGATTAAAGCTGGAGAAATATAGATTGTGAGATTCTGTGGACACATAAAGCTCCCAAGCCATAGTGACAGATGATAATGAGCTTATACTCAGAGACCATCTTTTATCTCAATGGAGCCCAACAGCTATCATTTTTTCTTTAAAAAAAACCCCAACAATGAATTATACAAACAATGCAGAGAACATTTGCTTAGCAGTTCTTCCATGCAGCTTCCTTGGGTCCCAAGTATATTGTTTGCTGCCCAGCTGTCTGGCTATTGAAAACCCACTCTCTCCCAGTTCAATTGTTGGTTGGGTCATTCTTCCTATTGCTTATTTCAGCGCATGTAGCTGCAGGAGGCCTCCTTCTCTTTGTGTATTCCTTGTCCTTTGTGTCCTTTTTAAACACCTTTTTAATCTGCCTTTTTTCCCCTCTCAAACGGAGAAGCTGTTTGTATGAAAACTCTACTCCTCTTTTTAATACACAGCCCAAGTCTTACATCTACTATGAGATAGAGACAGTAACTTGGTTCTGGCTACAACTCTTAACTTTATTGCTCATTAGTTGTGGAGCTATGAGTTAACTACCATCACCTGAGTCTCAGAGTATTCACTCTGAAGCAGAAGTTGAGACTTTTAACTTCCGGGGTTGTTTCAAGATTAAGTATAGAATGGGATCAATAAAATTCCTAACCTGAAGTAGGTACTCCCTTGAGGTTGTCTTCCTGTCCTTTGGCCCCCAGTCTCTGCTGGCTATTAAATATATAACTTACACTAGTAATTAAATGTATGCTGAGTTTTCACAAGCAGGAGTTTCTGGACCTCACACTCTTTGGGGTAATTTCCCTCTGTCTTCTTGTAGTCACTCCACGTTCTCAACCCTGCCTGCATATAACAATCACTTAGTACGTACTTCCAGCTGGATCCCAACCCCTGAGATTACAATTTAATTAGGATACAGTCATTACCTATAAACCAATTCAATTCTCTGCCCGTACTGTAGTGACACCACTAGACGGCTAGATGGGCTGCAGAGAAGCACATGACCTTTCTGAATGGTCACACCCTAAATCTTGCCCACCAACCTCAGGGTGGGCATTGGTCTGGTAGCCCTAGTCAGTCCTTTAGGGTCCATTCATTGCTTCACCCCACTATAATTTGCTTGCTCCTCAAATTCCAACTCATTCTGATTTATTATTATCTCCTAATAACCTAAAATACTCATTGAGTCATAAAATAGAAGGAAACAACTGAACACCCCACTGCCCCCCACTACCTACAACAACTCTCTTCACGCATCTCCTGCCTTCTCTCCTTTTACTACGGATGGAAATGTCCTGGTGTGGGTCAAAGACCAGATCCCTTTCCCTATGTCCTAGAGCCCATTTTTGCCAGCGGTGTTACTGCTCTCCGGCATTATCATTTCATCTCCACTAGACTGTTCCCACCAGCATCTAATATGTTGTAATAATTCCCATCTTAAAAACAGCTCCCTCCCTGACCTCACATGCCCCTCCAGCTGCTGCTCTGCTTCTCTGGTTCCATGTGTAGACAAACAAAACAACCCCTCAAAAGTAGACTGTCCTTCCTCTCTTCAAATCTTTCCTTCCATTCTCCCTTGAACTCCTTCCAGCCTGGCTCTCCTCCGCCATGTCTCCACTGGAGAGCTTTATCAATGTCCCCGTAAGTTGTACAGCCAAACCAACGTATCTCAGGCCTCAACCAGCATCATTTGACATTTGACATAGTTGTTCACTCTGAGGTCTCCATGCATTTTTGGTTCTCTTCCTATACCACAGGTTTCTCTGTCTCCTTGGCTGACTTATCTTCTGTCTGACTGCAAACACTGGAAATCCTTAGAGGAGAGTTCTTATGCCTATTGTAATCTTGATCTGCACTCCTTATTTGAGTGATTTTTGTCTCATTTCATGGTTTTAAATACCACTTATCACTGAGGACTCTGAGATTGAAATAGGTGTATGGATCTATTCCCTAAACTCGACTCATTTACCTGGCTGCTTTCTTGCCATGTTGATCTAGTTCTTTCTTTGTGACATAAAAATATGCATCTAAAACTAAATTCTTAATTCCCCCCACCTCAGCTCTTCTACCATCTTAGAAAAAAAAGCAATTTTTGACTGAATTGTAGCAGTTCAGTCTCAAACCTTTGATGTCATTCTTTTTTTTTTTTTCATGTGGTAGAATGATGTTTAATGTAGCACATTTCAGAGTAAAATTATTTTGGCTGGGCACAGAAACCAGGACCTTATGCATACTTATAATGTGCCCTGCTACTGAGGTACATTCTGTTCCAATCAACATCCATGCAGAGTCCACACTGTTTAATTTCCCTATGATTGCTTTTTTTCACCATCAATTGGCTGGAGAATAAAATATAACAATATAGACTTCTATTGTGTTAGTGTTTTGTAAAAGGTTAGAGATCTTTCAGAAATTATATAGTAAATTACCTACTGTGGGATTGTACTATCATATAAATCAGACCATGCACAATGCTTTAAAAATGTTTCTTATCCAGGTTAATTCAATCTTCAAGAGATGGGAAGATCCCCACTCTTTCTAATCAGTTACTTTTGTCTTAATGACCTCAGCTATCTGTGGTCACCCATAGTTCTAGTGACCTTGTTTCTCTGTGGTCACCCATAATCATAGTGACCTCATCTATCTGTCGTTGCCTGAGGGGCCACAATCAGTTCAGGCCCAGCTTGCCTAAGAACCCAGGAAGAAGTTAATGAGAGGTGTAATGTGCCAAGCCAGGGTTAATGGCAATCACCCTACGCACAGCAAGGCTATGCAGAGTAAATTGACTATCCCACAGAAATCCAGAGTTGGTAAGCTCATGGCCAGTGTTGGATAAGATTTCCTGAAGGTTCTTGATGCTTAAATACGCTCTCTTCCCCCAACTTCCCTGAAGTCCATTTTCACATGTCTTCCTTGTGTGATTTCTGGTAAAAACGACTTCCATATTCATTTTATGTACAGGATTCCCACCATGAATTTACTAATACATGATGAGACATAAAAGCATCACACATATTGTGTGTGTGTGTGTGTGTGTGTGTGTGTGTGTGTGTGTGTGTGTGTGTGTCTTGGGGCATTAACTCAGGGCCTTGGCCCTGTCCTTGAGCATTTTTACTCAAAACTAATGCTCTACCACTTGAGCCACTAATACCAGTTCTGGCTTTTTAGTGGGTAAGTTAAGATTAGAGTCTCATAGATTTTCCTACCCAGACTGGCTTTAAACTGTGATCATAAGATCTGTCTTCTGAGTAGCTAGGATTACAGGCATGAGCCACTGGTTGCTGGCTCGGCATCTTTAATGTGTGCTCTACTACTTAACCACATCTTCCTCCCTCCTCTTTGGCTTTCAAATGCCCTCTCACTTTCACCAGCTATTTAATGTCCTTCGATTTGGGGCTTTTTGTGTATATTCCTTACAGCACAGAGCTTCTAGTCTGAGTTTCCTCATCAACAGTGAATTGTGGCAGGACATCTTTTACATGTCTATGTCCCAGTGCTATGTCACCTCAATGGGGTTTCTAAGGTCCACTGAGCTTGTGATATGTGTGTGTGTGTGAGTGTGTGTGTGTGTGTGTGTGTGTGTGTGTCCCTGTCCTGGGGCTTGAACTCAGGGCCAGGAGGCTTTCCTTGAGCTTCTGAGCTCAAGGTTAGCACTAGATCTATCACTTGAACCACAGATTCATTTCTATTGTTTTGGTAGTTAATTGAAGTCTCAAGACTTTCCTCCCAGGCTAGCTTTGAACTTTGATCTTCTGATCTCAGCCTCTTGAGTAACTAGGATTACAGGTGTGAGTGAGTAGCACCTGTCCATATTGTGACTTTATCCCTACTGCTTCAAAACTGTTTAAGGTCTGCATTTTTTTTTTTTAGGGATGACTTATAAACTGCCTTTTCACGAGTCAGCATTTCTACATTCCTTACAAACCAAGGGTTCCTAACCTGTGTGAGTTCTCCGGTGTACAGTGAGCAATGCTAGTTTACTGAAATTTTCCCTTATCCACTACATTCACAGGGCTTGCTGGCCCGGACTCCTCTGGTGTGTTGAGGTGAGACTGACTGTAGAAGGACTTCCCACAGCCTCTACACACATAGTTTCTCGTGCCCAGTCTTTCCACACATTTTTGACATTTATACTTCTCCACAGTGTGACTTTTTGGATGCTCGTTGTGGTGTGATTTCTGGTAAAGTTTTCCCCACATACTTCACACATGTAATTTCCCCTCCCGTCCCCCCCTCCATTTTCTGAGGACCACTTCTGACTTCTGACAGAAGAGTTCCCTTTATTCCTTATATCCGTGGGCTTTGTTTCTGCAGGTGATTCTTGTTCTGAGAGGAATGATTTCATGTGGCAAGGTTTCTCACTCCCATTGCATTCATATTTCTATCTTTTGGGGAATTTTTCTCATATTTTCTGCATTTAGACCAGGTGGCTGGTACCTGCAGAGAAGCCACGCAGACCCAGCCCATGCAGAGGAGCCCACGCAGGAGGTTACGCAGGCCTGGTGCAATCCTTATGTCGCGAATTACGTGCACGTGACACAACAAAGGTGCACTCACCAGAAGAGGCAGGCCTGCTGTCATCATTTCCTTGTGGAACATCACCTCAAACATCACCTCAACCAACATCTTCAAATTGAGCCAGGGGAAGCTGGTGCCTCTCATCCCAGCTATGGGCAGCAGAGATCTGGAACATCTTGGTTAAAGGCCGGCTGGCAAAAAGTTCCATAGAAGCCGGGTTCTGGTGGCTCACAACGTGTAATTCCAGCTGCTGTCGTGGAGGCTGAGATACAGAGGACCTAGGTTCGAAGGTAGCATTGGCTGAAAAATCTGTGAGACTCCAGCTCCACAACAACCAGCAACACAACAACAGAAACCATCGGGGTGGAGGTGAAACTCAATTGGGACAGTGCCTACCAAGCAAATGTAAAGCCCTGGACTTGAGTATTGCCGAAAAGCCCTGGAGGCCCACTCCACCTTGACCTTGGTTGTCAGCCACCAGAGGGCGGGAGTGTGTGTGTGTGTGTGTGTGTGTGTGTGTGTGTGTGTGTGTGTGTGTGTGTGTGTGTGTGTGTGTGTGTGTGTGTGTGTGTGTGTGTGTGTGTGTGTGTGTGTGTGTGTGTGTGTGTGTGTGATATGGGGCTTGAATTCTGGACCTGGGTACTGCCCTCAGCTCTTCAGCTCAAGGGTAGCACTCTCCTACTTGAGCTACAGCACCACTTCCAGCGTTTTCTGCTTATGTGGTGCTGAGGAATGGAACTCAGGGCTTCATGCATGCAAAGCAAACACTCTACCACTGAGCCACCTTCCCAGCCCCAGGGATTATGTCTTAAGAAAAGATGACAACTCAGAGATGTCATCTCTGCATACCATATTCACCCCATCTGAAAATTCTACATTATACGTATCTTTTGATATTATTAGATAATTCATACTTGTAAATTTAAGCTCAGTAGCATTCCATCAATAACTATCCATTCACAGTGCCCAAGACTGCTCCAAATACATGCAATTTATTTCATCATCAACAAATCATTTTATAGATAAAGAAATCAAAGTACAGAGGAATTTGATCAAAGTTGACTGCTTATGATGTAAAAGAACTAAGGTGTTCCTAGAGTTCATGAGCTTTACATCTATAAAGCTTTACATCTATTTCGTGACTGAATAGATTGTCTAAATGTTTATAGTTGCTATAAATTATATATTTAATATCTGCTCTGGGCAAATTTTTTTCTTAGTTTGGAATCATTTGTTAGGCTTATACACTAAAAACTGAATTACTTTCTAAAGTCAATCTTCTTAATTCCTAAACATTATATTACTATGTTATTATATATTTATTATTAGAATTATTTAAATTATAATATAATAGCTTATATTAGTAGTAAACATTAGCTCTTTGTAATTTGAAGTTATGTATAGTTATTAGGAAACTAATAATTTTTAAATAAAGATTTAAAGGAGAACTTAGTTAAATTTGACTCTTGATTTAGTCACTATGTATCTCAAATACTCATTCAATCTGTGGTCACCATTTTCCTTGTGAATAAAACTGAGATAGAGCTGGGCACCAGTGGCTCATGCCTGTAATCCTAGCTACTCAGGCAGCTGAGATCTGGGGATCATGGTTCAAAGCCCGCCTGGGCAAGAAACTCCATGAGACTCTTCTCTGCAATAAACCATAGAAAACCGGAAGTGGTGCTGTGGCTCAAGCGGTAGAGCTCTCGCCTTGAGCTGAAGATCTGAGAGACAGTGCCCAAGCCTAGAGTTCAAGCCCCACGACCGACTAAAAAAAAAATAAAACAAAACAACTGAGATAGTCCCAATATCACAACTTCTTCATTAGATGTATTAATCAGGCTGGCTAATTTTTATAAAAGAAGTAGTTGTGATGTTACTTTTCCCCAAATCCCAAAATTAGATCTATTACTGCTCCCTCACCGCCCAATTTGGTCCATTGCATCTTTTAAGATCATAGGAACTCTAAAGTCTTACTTTTAATTAATTAATTAATGTCTGGATTTTATACCTACTCTGCTCATTTGTTACAAATATGTCTGAGTCTATTCTATCTAGAGATACAAAGGAAGGATTATGCCATATTTGCCATGGTTGTATATCAACTATGACCCCAGTATAAACTGAACTTCTATATATCGATGTCGATAAAGGAAAGCTAATAATAAGTGAACTACACTCTTATGTTGTTTTTGTCTTTACTCTTCAGAAATTTACATATTTCATGTATTAACATTTTTAGAGAATCATCATTCTGTTCTGTAGAATTAGTTGTATTATTTTCTTCCTCCCGTCAAAAGAAAAAAAGGAAGAAAAGAAAAAGAAATGAAAAAACCCTAACAGTAGTGGTATCTTCAAAAAAGGAAAGTTCTAGAAGCCAGAAAGTCCCCTGCCCCTTCCTTTTTTTTTTTTTTTAACTTTGTGTTGGCTTGTCTTTTGGCAGTAAGTTCCATTGCTTATCCTTCTTCACATGCTCTCCTCAGTATTTCCAAGAATACAAAGCCAGTAAATATCCCTTAGATTCTGCCAGCAACAGACAATTGTGAGAGGTAGAAGGGGCAGAGGAAAGCAGAGACCATGTTCTTCCTTTAGCAGCAAAGTTGAGATTAAGATATGACAGTGATACTGTCCAAAGGAGATGTGCTCGATAGGAAATGTACTCATAACCTTACTCATGTAACTGTAATCCCTCTGTACAGTCTCTTTACAATAAAATATATATTAATAAAAACGAAATGTACTGATTACCTGATTTGTGTAATTATAACCCCTCTTTATAATAACAATAAAGAAAAAAATATTATAATGGTTTCTGGGTATTCTTCCACAAATCTTTTGCTTCCAAAGGAAGAAGTTTCCAGAAGTTCCCAATCTGGCAGCAATAATTCCCTAAAACTTAACTGTAAACCTGAGGCTTAATTATGGGCTTCCCTTCTTTTAGGTTCTCTAGCTTTTCCACTTGATTTCTAAGCATTTAATTACCCACTTTATACCTTCTGCTTCAAATGTCTATAATGATTTGTTTTTCTTACTGAGAACTGACTGATACGCCCCAGTTCCTGTGGTCAGGCATTCACCTCAATAAAAAGTCAGATTATCAGCATCAAATCTCCTAACCATAAATTGCAAAATATTTTTAACCCAAATAAGTAGCCTATATATCTGATTTCTTTTTCTTTCTCCAGGTCTTAGCGAATTCTCTATCAGGAATATATTATAGCCTTGGGCCAATGGCTCACATCAGTAATTGTATCTACTCAGGAGGCTGAGATTTGAGAATCATGGTTCAAAGCCAGCCCAGGCAGGAAAGTCCATGAAACTCTTTTCTTCAATAATCACCAAAAAGCTAGAAGTGGAGATGTGGCTCCAGTGGTAAAGCACCAGCCTTGAATGAAAAAGCTAAGAAATAGTGCCCAGACTCTGAGTTCAAGACCCAGTAGTAATTTTGTACACGTGCATGTGCACACATGCGCATGCGCGTGCGCGCGCGCGCGCGCGCACACACACACACACACACACACATAACAGAGGCCAAGTCCAAAATACCTCAACAGTATCACCAATAATATTTACACAACATACCACAATATGTTCATATATGTCCATGTCCATCCCTAATAATTTCAGCTCCTTTTCACTTTATTCTCTCTGATTCATTTGGGTATTGATGCACAGTGCTGTCAGTTCCTTTGAGGAAGGGCCTCCTAGCTCCTAAGAAGTCCTCAGAAAACATTTGTTAAATTAAATGTGAAATAAATGTGTGGTTTTCTATTTTCCTTGATGGGGTGAACAACAGCTCAGACATTTCCATTTACTTCACTTTTGGCAGACTGGAGCAGATCATGGAGTCTGCCAAATTCTCTGCATGGGTTAGAAAGTCAGTTTTCCTTTAGAAATCCTTCTGCTCCTGTATTCATGATAGATTTATATTTTGTATCTGCCTAAAATAAATTTTAGATTATTTTAGATGGGATCCTTAGGTGATTCTTATATGCAATAGTATTTGATAATCAGTGCAGCAAAATGAAAACAGGTCTCATTTTCTTTGAAATTCCTACACATGAAGCACAATATAATGAATTCAAAAACTTAAGACTCGCTCTAGAAGACCCCACATCTGGAACATCTGAGAGGTGAGGCACAGAAACAGAATTTTGGAGTTGTAAAAATTCTTATTATTTAAGCCTCTCATTTAGAAGAGTAGCAATCATATTTAGAGTCTCATAGACAGTTAGGGGGACAGAACAGAAACCAGAACCCAGAAATTCTGAATTGCAATCTGGTGCTTTCTTTGTGAGGGTGGTCATGTATATTTAAACGAGTAATGAACTTTACAGCTCTGCATGTTCCAGTCATGCTGGGGACAGACATATCCATTAGCACAGACAATAGCAAAGTCTTAACAAAACAAGTAAAAAGTGCCTTGAAGACACAATTGCTTTGTTTTCTTTTTTCTTCTTTTCATCAGCATAATTAATCGTATAAAGCAATTTTGTTATATTTCAATACATGCATATGATCTACTTGGATCAAATTCGCCCTCACTTTTGCTCTTATTCCCTTTCCCCCACTTTGGAGTACTATTTTCTAACACAAAGATTTAATTTGGGCTTGTGGCAGAAAACCTCTCCTCTGATGTCAGTAGCAAATATATTACAGATATGTTTTATGGAAATTTGAATTACATGAAGTCGAAATAGTTGCAAAGATTTATAACATTGCAGGTCTAAAAATACTGCTATCAGTTGTAGATTCCAAAACTGACTGGCCCAGTGAACTGCCGGTGGGGCTCCCTGGTCGCACAGAGCCACTGTATTATATGGTACATAGTGGGATCTTCACTTTAATTGATGAGCTGTAACTTCCACGTGTGAGTGCCTGACCTTTGTGTGATTGTTTGCACTCTAAGCCTTTGGCTCATCAGATAGAAATGTTAAAAACACTCTGTCCTAACAACTGCGATCAGTAGTCTACCATCTGTTCATTTTGGAAACAGCACATTCTATAAGACACTGAAGGAAATCATGTAAAGACAAAATATAATAGTAAATAAAAAAATCCACAATCATAGCATCCCACCTAATAATTATTTCATCATGAAAACTGGTCTGAACTTATGAGTATTCAAAATTATTTCATGTGTTCAGGAGAGTATGTATCACACAAAACACAGCTTCCTTTACTTAAAGTTCTACCAGTCTTTAAGTGACTTTTATCTTAGGCTTGAAAAGTGACATGTAAAATTGAAAGGAGTCCTGGGGGTTTCCAACTGAACACCACATTTAGTGACCCACAAAAGAGGCATAATTTTACGGTAAGTTTCCTAGCAGTCAGATCTGTACATAGGGAGAGGTGTCATCATGAAGAGTGATACTGAAGTTATTTTTACTCCAGGTTCTCATTGGTACTGAGCTTGTCACTGAGTCACCTTCATGGATTCTGCACAGGGCTTACCTTCATTATGCCTCTTCAACCAATTTCAATGAGGGCCAAAAAAATGAATGCTATCATGCATATAATTTTCCTTGTTTTTAATTTCCTCCTTAACATACAGTTCCAGAAGTGGTATTGCTATGTTAAATATTATCTTTTTTATTGCTCTTGATATACAATACTCACTTCCAAAAAGTATAGCAGCTGGCTTTGTGGCTTTATTTTTGTTTTCTTTTGGTTTTGTTTGTTTATCTGTCTTTGGGAGGGTAAGGAGAGGGGCACAGAAATGGAATCATATCCACTAATCCATGTGATGCTCTTGCTACCAATTTGGTTGGGTCTTTGGTTCCAGGGGCATTTTAGCATGGGCTAAGCATGTGCTCAGAATTCCAGGAATTCAGGATACTGAAATACATACACTTTGGCTTTTAATATTTTTAAAAACAATCCTTATAATTCTGGCTGTGAGGAAAATCAGAACTTGGTTGGAGGTTTACATTTATCTTCTGATTTAGTATTGCTTTTATTTGAAATTACGCAGATATAAGCAGTATAGTTCCATAATCATATCCATGCTCAGGGTTTCTAAAAACCACAGTGATCTAAGTCTACTACTCAACGGAAAAACTAAATGGGCAAGAAATTTCAATAATTTCTGCTTTTAATATTTGCAAAAAAACCCTTAAAAGTCTGGCTGTGAGGAAAATCAGAACTTGGTTGGTGGTTTACATTTATCTTCTGATTTAGTATTGCTATTATTTGGAATTACGCAGATATAAGCAGTGTAGTTCCATAATCATACCCATGCTCAGGGTTTCTAAAAACCACAAAGTGATCTAAGTCTATTACTCAATGGAAAAACTAAATGAGCAAGAAATTTCAATAATTTCCAAAAAATTACCCCTGTCCAAGAAGGCAGTCTTCAAGAAAGATTTGACTTCTCTCACCAATGCAGACTGAGCAGATCTCCTTGAACAATTGCAGAAAATCTTTGTGTTTTGTCAGTCCTAAAGCTTGAACTCAGGGGCTGGGTACTGTCCTTGAGCTTTTATGCTCAAAGCTAGCACTCTACCACTTTGAGCCACAACTCCACTTCGGGTTTTTAGGTGGTTAGTTGGAGATGAGTCTCAGGGCCTTCCTTTCTTGTCCAGGCTGGCTTTGAATTGCAATCCTCAGATCTCAGCCTCCTGAGTAGCTAGAATTACAGACATAAGCCATCATCGCTGGGCTCAACTGCTGAAAATCTAAGACGAACTCTTGTTTGCCCAGGGAGAGCAGTCCTTGCTAAGTTAGCATCAAAGGCCAAGGTGAATTGTTTAGTATCACCATCTTTTTGAATCATCATGTTTTTTTAAAACTGTATTTTTCTTTTGTCTTTTCTTTTTTTGGTACTAGGGCTAGGCAAACACTTTGCCACTAAGCTACATCCCAGCCCCAGTATCACCATTTTAATGATTTGCAGATGAGCTTGGGCTCTTAGAATTTACAGAGGAATATTCGTTCTTCACATTGTTTTCCTGCTAAGGGCTGGGTTTGCTGAGTGGACTCAGTGAGCTCTGTGATCACTCGGCCTTTATATTTCCAAATATACATGACTCCTCTACTCTTGCACATTGCTGAGATATGTGTGCACATAAAAACAAAAGCTATATATTTTTCCCCTGCATTTCCACACTTTGGATCCCCTCCAGGCACCATTCTGAATACAACACTCTGCTGCAGGGTATTAAAAATGGTTCTTTCCTCAAAATAAAACCTTTAAAGATCCCTTAGCAGCTATTCAGGGACTGGAATTCAATTTCAATTCTCCACCCTTTGGCCAGCTGTAGATTCAAAGTGCTTACATAAATAACGAAAGAGTATGTACTTCACAGAAAATCTGATTTTTCTTTTGCAATAGAAATATGTGCCATAGTTACCCCAAACTGTATTTTTACTTAGAAGATACACAAAGCAATAAAGCACCTCAATGAGAACAGATCTTTTTAAAATTTTATTTTATAGATTGATTTGATATAAGCTTCAGGTAGACACACTAACAGCGTGTGAACTCTATACCTTCAAATCATAATACTCTATTTTAGGCTATTATATCTAAAAGCATGACTTCAGAAATTCTTTTATTACAAGTAGTTCTTGCACATGAATGTTATATTACAATAGCAAAAAATGTGTAAACTTCGTTAGCAGACTACATAAATATTAACTGCCTTGAAGTTATTATTTGAAATCAGAATATATGCTAAATGCTTTACATAAAAACTTCAGTCAGTAGCCTATGTCCATGAAATACTATTTTTCATTTCTTACTCATTTGCCTTTCAAGTTGCTTATCTAGGTCTTTGAAGGAGAAAAATTCAAATGACCTAGTTCAAAATTCAATCCACAAGACAAGTATGAAATACATTGAGAACCTTGGGCAAACCTTGAGATGTGAAATATTTCCACATAAAAAAGCCAACAAGCTACCAGTGGTGTGGAGCTAGCTGAAATTAAGCACTCATATTTGATCTTATATAGAAAGAATTCACCCTGCTTATCAATACATTCTATTTTGCTATTAAAATGTCTGCTTAAAACAATATTTCTTTAGCTTTTTTTTCATTTTTATGTAGCGCACACCAGGTCATTTCTATAGCTTTTGTTCTAGACTGGAGAGTTTGGGTGGCAGTGATCTATCTCACCATCTCTATCCTTGGAGTCTTGAATTGCAAAGTTCGAATCTAAGCAGATGTGCTTATACACATACACACCTGTTTAAGAAGATCATGTCATCAAATGAGGTTCTAAGTCTCCATTATTTTTGTTATTATTTTTAAGTAAACATGCTTTCTCAAAATGCTCCCTTGAAAAATCAGGTTTATTATGGAATCCTTAGTAATTTGTTATTCTTAGATTCCTACTGAATACCTAGCTACTTGCCATGGTTTTCATGAGGAAAAAAATACTTAGTAATTCTTCAGTAGAAGAATACTACTGCTGAAATATTTCTGAATCTTTTAGATGTGTGAAGAAAAAAAAACTACATAGGTTTTCCTAGCAGCTACATAAAGTGGCTCAAGTAGCATCATTTATTATTCAGTTTGGCTTATGACCTTTGACATCTTTTGAAACACAAAAAACAAATCGCTACAAGGTGGCAGCAGAGCCTGGCATACCCAGCTGGCTGGTGATGCTCTGCGCAGTTTATATGAAACTGAGCAGCAATCCATTCACTGTATTGTCTCCATCTTTTTCTGCATTTTCACTGAATGTACTATCTTCTCTTCACTGCCCAGGCTTTTAAACTTGTAAAATAACAACAAAACTGTAAAACCTAGCAGTGATTCATTCCGATCTCAAATAACACTGTACATGGGCATTTGGTAGAGAAAGGTAATGATTTTTAACAGCTCTTTCCCCAGGGGATGCCTGGGTAGGCAATGGGAGAGGTATCCACAGCTTAGGAGCTGTTTGTATTGCAGATGGTGGCTTGGCTAATACTATCTTCCATATACTGGCTGCCTGTGTCACTCCTGCTGAGGACGGTGGAGGGGATACGAGAGGGGCGTCTTTCTGTGCTGTTCTCCTGAGTGAAGCAACAGATCATTTTCTTCATGGTGCTGTACATATCCTCATCCTTGTAGGAGTAAATGATGGGGTTCATGACTGAGTTGAGCAGCGCCAGCAGCAGGAACCAGCGTTTCACATGCTGCACGCCACACTGCGTGCAGTTCAGGCCATCCAGGAGCAAAACTACCAGGCCTGGGGTCCAGCACACCACGAATGCACCTGGAGGAAGACAAGAGGAGGCAACAGGTGCTTAATCAGGTGTTCCCTCCCCACCTGAGTCAGAGGTATCAAGGAGCCAAAGGATTTGTTTTGTGGGCTGAAAAGCAAGCTTTTATCTATCAGAGTGTTTGAGACGCAGGCTTGTGAGAAGCAAACAGCTGAGGATCTCCTTGACTTTCTGCCATGTTCCACTCACTGGCTTATCTATTTACCCATTAAGAGCTTGCATTTATCTCCTGCTTATGAAACACGATGCAATCTCTGGCAGTTTTCCAAACCACAGTAGAAGGCTGCTTCAGTCATTATCCACCTTTGACAGATGAGAAAACGAAGGTCCCTCTCCAAGGTAATGTATTCAGAAACTTCTCTGACTCCAGGACTCACCTACTCCCAGCTTACACTCTTTGGTTCTCTACATCAGACTTTCTAAACGCTTCCTTTAAAATCTAGCATGATTAATTCAGACCTCAAATTGCCCTGCACAAGTATTGATTTGAGACAGGTAATGAGACAGCTATTGGAGACAGGTAACGATTGTGGCTAAGTCACTTGTTCAAAAATTTCATCCTTCATAAATTCATATTGATGCTCAGTAAGCACTATATCTTTTAGACATATTCACAGGCCATTTGCTTAATCATCTGCTCTAGAGATAGATTTTTTTTGTCACAAATAAATCTTTCATGGTGAAATCACTAGAAATGTGCTTCCTGGACTGCAATGGAACATGAACAGTTGTTTCTAGCCATTGGATTACACTTACCTTAGAAGCTTCCTGATGTTTTTCTTGTAAAATATGAGATGTAAGTTCGATATTCTGCTATTTCATTATTATAATCTCAGATACCAGTAATAGCTAACCTTTCTTCTGTGCTATGAGTCAGACATTGATGTAAATACTTTCCTTGACAATACTGTGAGATCAGCAATAATTATTATAACCCCAGAAAATGGAGACACTTGACCAAATAGCCTTTCTTTTTTCTGAGCTGGTCTTGGAGCTGGAACTCAAGGCCTGGGCAATGATTCTGAGCATTTTTGCTCAAGGTTTAGTGCTTTACAACTTGAGCCACAGTTCCAATCTGGGTTTGGGGGGAAGTGGTTAATTGGAAATAAGAGTCTCATGGACTTTCCTGCCCAGATTGGCTACAAAATGCAATCCTCAGATCTTAGCCTCCTGAGTAGCTAGGATTACAGACATGAGTCTCTGGTACCCGGCTGATCAAAAAGCTTTAAAGGAACATTTAATTTTGAATACAGACAGTCTTTCTCCATAGGCTGGGTTCTTGGTCACTTAGTGTCATGTGGTTGCTTTAATTTCAATGTCCTTAGAGTGGACTTGCTTATCCATTCAAAACATATTCATCTCAAGCTTGCAATGTGCATGGAAGTAGGTGAAGATCATATTCTTAGAGCACTAAAAGCTAACATAAGAAACAGAATAAACAAACCTATAAAACTATCATTCTGATGAGAATTATTCCTAGATAATATTGTTCTTTCTGCTTTATCCTTCTCAGAGACATAATACCAAGCAAGACAAGTAAAGAATGAGAAAGCAGTGTAAGCTTGGGCGGCACCATGAGCATTGGTCACATGAGCATACCCCGCTTCTTAGGAATACCAAACTAAGCAAATGACGTCACTTCTCTGAGTCTCCTTTCACCTCCTATATAAAGTCCGGATAATAAGCCTGACTATAGGGGATGGATGTGTGGATATGAGGATCAAAGGCAACGGGAAAGAGAATGCAATATCCTGTTGGCTCTAACAGACAGTGGAATCAGGAGATATTTTTGTTTCTGCAAAATTCAATGTCTAGGAGCCAGTAGAGAACTTTAATTCTCTACTTGGTAGTTACAGCTCTATTTGTTTTCACCATGCTGCCCTGATTTTGTGTTAACATGTGGTAGGGAACTGGAAAGCAGAGGTTGGGATTGTGTTTATTTACTGTACAACTCTGGGGCAGCCATATTGTGGCCTAGGGTTTGGCCTATGCACTCTGCCTATATGCTAAGCTGCTCAATGGTGGTCCAAAATGAGTGAAATTAAAATGAGTGAAAAGAGGATTATTTCTGGACTTTAAAGTTCCTTTTGTAGTATCTCATATCTGTCTGTAGACATCACATATATCACAACTAAGTCTTTCTTTGGCTTGTTCACCAAACAATGAAAGCAAATCTTCTTTGACAGAACATCTCAAACCCCCTAGACTGCTGTTTAGCAGAGAACAGAGTCTCAGAGAACAATGCTTTGAGCTGACTATTATACACCTCAGCAGTTACCCTGGGAAACAGAACCACCAAGACTCCTCCACCTGGAAGCCAAGTTCTTAATCCAAACATATCTTAGAAGGGAGGCAGTCTGTCTACCAGTTCAGTAGAAGATTTTACTATGTACCAGTAGCTAGTTAGGAAGCCTGAAAGAGTTAGAAAAAGATAACATGTCAGGAATGGTTCTGGTCTTGGGGATTATAATCTTGGAAATTTCAGAGAGAAGTGGGAGAAATCAGAAACATACAAAGGGTAATCTGTACTAATAATTACAAGGTGTGTGTGTGTGTGTGTGTGTGTGTGTGTGTGTGTGTGTGTGTGTGAAATCAGTTTATCCTCTACCAGTCTAGAAGGAGGAATGAAAAGGAATGTTTTTTGTATATTTTGCCTCCATGTTCAGACTATTACTGCTGGGAACCAGCAGGGTTCAAAGAAGTCATGGCAAGCTGAAATCACCAAAAAAAAAAATTGAGCATTAACAAATTGGAAAGGGTTCATACAGCCTACCTGGAAACTAGTAGAAGAAATGATATATGTTTCTTGTGAAGAAGAAAAGACTATAAGGGAAGACAGGATGTATTAACTTGACAGGATTAGTCAGGTGACCTAGTCACTCTAAACAACCTCTAAATTGTTTTTCTATTCTCCATAATGTGCCAATTAACATATTGCCTGAAAGGCAGTTGCACAAAGAATGGAACACCTATCCTGAGCCATTCCCAAAGGCCACATGGAACAAATGAAGTATAAAGTGGTAGAATTTAGATTTAAGACTTCAAGTAAATGGAGAAATTTAAGAGGAATGTGTTTTACAGCTGGCAAAGAACCCTCCTTGACCAGAGTATTTCTTTTTGTCTTTAACTAATTGTTAGTTTATATTAGTTATATATTTCCATACACTTACAATATATTTCAATCAATGTCACCCCTATTATCATTCTCCTTTATCCATTCTTACCTTCCCCAAAACAGTTTCAAAGGGTTTTATTGTTCTAGTCTCGTAGTTGCAAGCAATCTGTTTCGACTATTTTCATCCTTCTGATTAGCCCAACCCCTTACATTAGTTAACCCCCTAATACCCCCCACTCCCTGTCATCCTCCTCAGAGACTATTTCTCTTTCCCCACAATTCAATTCCTCTATTGACTGACAGCTTTCACCGAGGTATTTCTTTCACTTGGACCATCCTAAGATTCACAAAGGGAAGGTATTTTTTGCTAAAGGAAAGATAGGTTGAGTATCTTCTGAACTCTATTCCAAGTATAAAATTGCTAAGTTCTAGAAAACTATGAGTTTCAACTCCCCATCAAATTCAAGTACATTTGACTTGCTTCCCAGACACACAATTGTAAAATGGTATGGCTAAAAACTGATCAAGACATATTCTCTGTTGGTGGCTCTCCAAGTTAGCTTGCCAACTGAATTGCCAAGGGAGCTGTTTAATAATGCAGATTCTCCTCTGGCATCAGCTCAGGATCAGCGTCTCTGGAAATGCAGAGTACTAGAAGATTCCCTGGGTGATCATAATGCATGGCCAGTGAAGAGATAAACCATATTTCTATGCTGGCCCAGTACAGTTTAATCAAGTTGACCCTAACAGTAAAATTGAGGTTCCATATAGACTTAGCAAAAAACAAACCATGGAAAAGAGAGAAGAGACAGAATTCTTTAAAACAAGAAAACAAGTATCCCTAGGGATCAATATCTTCAACTTGCATTTGGAAAAATGTTTGGGCACACATGCATAAATCAGTGAACAAGACCTAGCTGTGAAAGTAGTCTAGAGGCAAAGCACACATAGTCTTCCCCAGGGCTCCATCAGTCTTTGTTTCACCCTGCCATAGTGCCTTCCATCTTTTACTATAAGGTCTATTTTTCTTTCTAAGCTTGCTCATATTGTTTCTCCTCCACTAAACTTCTTCCATCTTTCTCACGTTGTGATTGTTCCCTTGTCTCAACTCCTCTGGCATTTCCTGCTTGAAACATTCAAGTAGCACTACACATATGACCTGCTTAATTTCACACTATCTTTTCCTTAGAACCTTGGGCCAGGGAGAATTCTCATGTTTTTATGTGCACTTTCCATTAAAAACCCACAGCTCTACAAGATTGCTTTTCTTATTACTATCCTGGTCAAACATATGAACTTGACGTTTAAAATGGCTCGATCGTTTGCTCTAGGTCAAGAAGTCAGCAAACAGAAAAGTCATAATTTGAACGTAGGCCCAACTCTTCCCCCATGCAAGTTCTTTTGTCTTTTGTAATACTGGAGGTATTACTTCTTCCTTTCCCTCCTCCTTTTCTTCTTCCTCCTTCCTTCTTGGTACTGAGGTTTAATCTCAGGGTCTCATGCTTAGAAAGCAGGCATTTTACCACTTGAGCTTAGCCTTCGCCCAAGAGGTAGATTTTCTTTTATAAACATCAGGTCCTGTCTTCCAGGACCAATAGACCTGTTAATATTCTTAGAACTACGTACAGGGCCCCATACTCAGCAGCAAAGGAGGTAAGTCAGGTGAATGTAACTGACGTTTACTAAAGACAAACACTGGGCTAGGTCCTACATAAGCTGCAGCCCTGGTGATGTGGACAGTGGAGAGTCCTGCCCTTCAGGGGCTAGCAGTGATGTAAATTGATCTTGATGACTCACAACTGTCAAAGTAAAGCTTGAAGTGACCCTCAGCTGAGTTTGGTTGGAGTGATCCTCGTAGAGCTGAATGCTGAAGCGTCAGCAGCGAGTGTGCAGAGGTGAGAAACAGCAAGATGCATTTGGGGAATTCCAAATCATTAGATGGTTTGAACCCAGGTAGGTGATTGAGGAAGTAAGATGAAGTCTAAAAGGTGAACATGAACCAAATCCGGAAGAACCTTATGCTTAGTACTTACAAGCTTAAATTTATTGTACAGATTAGACACAATACGCCTTTTTCAAGGAATTCATCCAGAAAATTAAGCCTGAATGCCCTGGACATCCACAGTATGTAATAAGTTAACTTTCCTCAAAGCATTGAGAATGGTATGAATGATGTCCCATCCTTGAGAGAATTAAGAAAATATTTCTATTTTCCATGGTTCATAAAAAAGCCCCAAGGAGAAATGTTAGATCAAAAGTTTTTCAGACTTAGTAGCAACTCAGTGGGCTATAAAATCAATTTAGTTGGTTGCAACCAGCAGTTTTATAAACATGGAAACACAAGACGACACCAAGTTCACTAATGGCATATTTCATGAAAGCTGTGATTCAGAATGTACACTATTTTTTATTGTGCATCACAGTTTTTAGAAGTTCAAAATGTACTTCTATACATCGGTGCTTTTCAGTCCTATTTTAACCTGTGCACTCATGTTTATTCAGCACTATTCACAATAGCCAACTTGTGGATTCAAACTATGTGCCATGCAGGAACAAATGGATAAAGAAAACACGGTCACAACATCATGATGTGAGAAAATAGATCAAATGAGATCATGTTAACTGATATAAGCCAGGCTCAAAAAGGCAAATACCATATGTTTTCTTTCACATGCAGAATCTAGACTGTTTAAAAAGACACAAAAGTTGAAGAGGAAGTATTTTGTAAGAGAAAGGGGCCAGTAGGAGGGGAGGGTTGAAGAAGAAAGGGTAGTTGGGTAAATAAATATGACCTAAGTACATTATATACAGGTATGAAAATGTCATAACCAAGCCTATTATTTTGTACAATATATGCAAATATATTAGACTGTGGAGAAATAGTTGTAATGAAAAGGAAGAGCAAGTTGGTTTTTTTTTTTTTTTTTTTTTTTTGCTTTTGTTTGTCATGGGGCTTGAACTCTGGGCCTGGGCACTGTCCCTGAGCTCTTCAGCTTGAGGCTAGTGCTCTACCACTTGAGCCACAGAGCCACTTCCGGTTTTCTGAGTGGTATATTGGATGTAAGTGTCTCTTGGACTTTCCTGCCCAGGCTGGCTTTGAACTGTGATCCTCAGATCTCCACCTCCTGAGTAGCTAGGATTACAGGCGTGAGCCACCAGCACCTGGCTGGGAAGAGCAGTGGAAAGAATACATGATGCTTTGGAATGGATGGCATTCCACTTCTGAACCTACCTGACATGTAAATACATCAAAGCAGCAACTGGAACTTCTTTAAAAACTGGCTTACTTCTTTTG
This sequence comes from Dipodomys merriami, assembly GCF_024711535.1. Classification (NCBI taxonomy): domain Eukaryota; kingdom Metazoa; phylum Chordata; class Mammalia; order Rodentia; family Heteromyidae; genus Dipodomys; species Dipodomys merriami. Next base: position 14,293,348 of record NW_027206290.1, read on the forward strand.
GGGGGTTTGTCTAAGCACCATGGAAATGGTGATCATCTCTGGATGTTTAAGCCACAATAAGTAAGTGGTCCATGTTTTGTTTTGTTTTGGTGCAGTCTCAACTAGCTCCTTTAGGAGGAGGTCTCTTCTGGGATCTTGAGGACTACTTTGGTCCTGTGGTGTGAGGATGATCATAGTGAAGGTGCAAGGCTGTGGTAGCCTTGTGGCAAGCTTACTCTGTCAATGTGCCTGCCTGTGGAGGAAATAAGCCTTGTGGTAAGTCTTGTGTTAACACAAAATATTGTATCAGAACCCATGTCTCCATCCCAGAGGCTGCCATCTTCCTTTCAAATCATTTCTTTTCGTAGAGCCATACTTTTCCCAAAGGAACTTTCCCTTTAAATTTCAAAAGTAAGAAAGACTTCTTTGCTTAAAGGAAGAACTGGTAGTGTTGATAATGTGGGGTGGGGGTAGAAAGTTGTTGATAAAGTCATTCATTCCCATCTTTGGCCTCCACAGTCCTCCTCATCAATACACACCCATAAGCACACTGTGGCCCTCTTGGCTACTGATTTTAAGAAGTAGGTAGACATCTGCTATAGCATGGTAGGACTTTGAAAACTTAGAATCTGTGGTGTGATTCAAAATCTTACATTTTAGAGCAAAGCTGTATCCATATGTTGAGGCAAGTAAAATTCCAAGTCTGTTCCCACTTCCATCACAATCACCTGGGATGTCTGCTACCCTTCAGATTGCTGCCAAAGAGAAGCTGACAGAGTGTGATCTGGGCATCTCTAGTTGTAACCAGCTCCCTGGAAATGTTTCTGGGTGAAATTTGAGAAACAATGGCTGAGGCAGAGAGATGTATCCGAGGCCTGGCTAAAGTCCAGGTGAGATTGACCAGGAACTGAAAAGGCAGAGGTTTAGATAGGTTTGAGGGGGAGAAAGGAGGAAGGAACTGAAGACTTGGATTTAGCAAGTGAAGGAGAGGAAAAATAAACCGAGATGATTTGAGTCGCATGTGGTTGTGACTAGCAAGCAGGGGAGTCAGAACCTGTTTTAGGAGCAGAAGACAGTGTTTCAGTTTTAAGCAGTGGGCTCTTAAAGAGTATCTGTGGCTCTTCCATGTCTAGAAAGCAACCAGAATGCGCTCAGGACTCTCAGAAACACTGACTTGAGAGTCATTAGCAGTAGATGGCAAGTGAAGCCATATATACCTCTAGAAACAAATATTGACTAAGCAATCACCCGCCTTGAGCTAATACTAAAAGTGAATGTGTTCATGATGATGAAGTTGGATAAGAAGTCCAATTTCCTCCTATTGCCAAGTGGCAGGTCATTTATATTGATTACTTCTAGTTATTTTTTCTTTTAGCTGTGTTTTATCTCCTTTCAGTACCTGTTTAAGGGATGTACTAATGATCTAATTAAGGTATAAATGAAGTTCCCTTTAGGAATCAAATAAACTAATTTCAGTGCCATATACTCAAAATTCAACAATATACCTGGTGCCAGAGGCTCATGCCTCTACTCCTAGCTACTCTGGAGGCTGAGATATGAGGATCATTGTTACTGGGTAGAGAAGTCCATGAGACTCTTATTTCCAATTTACCAAAAGCCAAAAGCAGAGTTGTGGCTCAAATAGTAGAGCACTAGCCTTGAGCAAAAAAAAAAAAAAAAAAAAAAAAAGCAAAGTTCAAGCCCCAGTCCTCTCTCTTCCATTCTCTCTCTGTGTCTCTCTTTCACACACTCAATAATATGAGTTCAATGTTAATAATGAATCATATACTAGAATATTCAATTATAGTCCTGAGATGATGTTTTAATGACTACAATTTAAACTAATTAGAAAAATCAAATTAAAGTAAATTTAATGCTTTAAAGGAACAATTGCAAAGAAAATATTCGTGACAACTGAAATAAAAGGTCTTTCAAAGTCTTTACATCAATATTATGTTTAAATCGTCTATAATTCCCCCTCCCCTACTCTAATTTGGAAGCTTGAAGAACAGCTAGGCTAATATCTCACCCTACTGTAGTAAATCAGAAGGGAGGACAATGCTCCATTTCAATAAAGTACCTTCACTAGAATGTGTATTCCTGGGGTTTTGGTGACAAACAGAAAGTACAAAAGATTGGAGCCAAGTTGTATGAAACCTGATCTTTGAGATTCATTCTTTTATACACCATATAGTAGCCTGTAGCCATATTTGCATCTGTTTAAAAATTCACACATACAATTACCAAAAAAATCTTGACATGTAAGCGCCACACTAAACATCCATAATGACAAAAACAGTGACAAAATAGTCTCATTTTGGCACATGGACTACTAATTTCATCAAACAGGATATATTTTAAATCTTTTCACTCTGTTATTCTTTTTTTTTTAGTCTAGGAAACGACTGCAATGCATAAGCAATAATGCTAACCTAGCAAGCCACAGAGCTGTCTGATTTACTAAAATAGAAAATTATAGCTTTACATAAAAATCAGGTTGTGGGCCTCATTCTATGGATGTTCTCTTCTTACTTGAAAAAGTAAAAAATTAAAGGCAAATAGCTATTTTGGGTTAGATGCACTACATGTGTAAGCCATATATTAACAGAATAGTCATATGAAATACTCTCATAAGGTTAAAGAACATGTTCACTGACTCAAAAATAACACTTCAGATATGGCCTGCATTCAAGTCCAATTCCATTCACTCACAGCAATTTAGAAGTCAAATACTGAGAAAATGGATTGGCACAAAAATGGAAGGAATGAAAACATATACTTTTAGTCGATTTGACTTTATTTTTATTGCAGAATACAAGGAAACACTAAGAGACTCCAAACAGATGCTGGACAGTTAAAATTTCCACAAATGATTCATTTAACACTACAGTTACCATTGTTAGATCTTTTGATTCTAACAACCTGTTTTTAGACACTTGTTTTAAATTTGTAGCCAACTTTGGAAAATTGAAAAGCTTGATGCCAAAGGTTTTATAGAATAAAATTTCAAGCAGAACCATACTAGCTAGAACCACAGCCTAGACTTAATTGTAGTGTTTAAATCTGAGCAACAGCTGGAAACCATAAACTGTATAAATTAGAAAACACCATCTCCACCTCCAGATTCCACTTTAAGCATCCTATGTGTCATACCTCAGAACCTCACTGACTATTCTATCCAGGGCTCTCTGGCATCTCTGGACAAGTATGGAGTCAGCTGTGTGCCTTCGTAAGTAGCCCTTGTTTGGTATAATCTTAAAGTCCAACAGCTGTCAAGTAGTCTGCACAAGGATCTGAGATTCTTCCCACTGGAGTTACTTGTTTGAATTAAGTTTTCTGTTGCACCTTAGCTAGAAATCTTGTGCTGTCAGCACGTCATAATTTGCATTACAGATACTCGGGAACTGGAGGAAGGGTAGAAACAATGCTCTCCTTACCAAGAGGCGAACCTGGAATAACTGTGGTGGGGTAAAGAGCAGGAACAATGCTGTCAAACATAGAGCAACTACAGAAACTACTTCTCATTGCATACTTATGGCCACTGCTATTAGCCATAGCACTACTTGCTTCTGCGCTCAGAAATAACCTTATATCCTCTGCAGAACAATGGTCCAAGCAATCAAATAGAATTCTCCCTTCAGAGAAAAACCCATTACTATCCCCGTGATATTGTCAAACCAAGATGTCAGATTCTAAGGTAGGCTGTGAGTTCAAAGGCTAGTTTTTGACCAAGGCCAATTCAGTTACCTTCTTGGACCTCCATTTTCTTTCTTTTTTTAAAATTTTTTTTTGTTGTAATTTTTTAGATGATGTACAGTTACTCAAGTCAGATAAAGAGTATATTTTGTTTTAGACAATGTCACCCCTTCCCACACTGTCTTCTAGTTTTTCCCTCCTGCCCCCACCCATAAGTTCTATAGTTCTTTTTTTTTTTTTTTTTTTGGTCTGGTCATGGGGCCTGAACTCTGGGCCTGGGCACTGTCCCTCAGCTCTTCAGCTCAAGGCTAGCGCTATACCACTTGAGCCACAGTGCCATTTCTGGCTTTTTTCTTTTTGCTTATGTGGTGCTGAGGAATCGAACCCAGGGCCTCATGCATGCAAGGCAAGCGCTCTACCACTGAGCCACCTTCCCAGCCCCCTATAGTTCATTTTCAATATAGTATCTAGTCAGTATCACTGCTGCATTTGTTCACTCTTTGTCCCACCATTTCTGTGCCCCCTTACATTCCTAAAGATAGTTAAATAAACAAACCAAAGGAAAAGCAAGCAGAAACAACAACAAAGAAAAAAATCTTATTTTCCTTAGCAATAGAATAAACATGATGACATGACCCAACAGGAGTTTTATGAGCATTTAATAAGATAGTTAGTGGAGAGTACCCAGCACAAAAGACATGCAGAAAAATGTTAATTCTGAGTACTTAGATCATGGTGGTTACTTCATTTGCTGGGCTTCTTAGACAATTAATTTGTGCTTTGACTGATATTGCATGCTCACACATTATACACACGCTGTCTTAGAGCATCTTCTGCTACTATAGTAGAATACCTACTGCTAAATTACAAGCCATAGAAGTTCACTTGGAGCTTGATAATGAAGCATGGTGCCAGGATCTGGTGGAGGCCTTTGTGCTATGTCATCACATGACAGAAGAGCAAGTCAATGCATGTGATCCCTGGAGGGAGCTAGGTGGGGCTGAACTTACAAGTTCCTGTTTGTCATTTCTTATAAAATGTTTATCAGAAAAAAATCAACTATGAAAGCTGTCAATCAATGGAGGGTTGGGGTGGGATGGGGAAAGAGAAAGCAATAGGTTGGTTATTCTGATAAAAATACACATCTGAGATACTATGTTGAAATCCCTTGGTGTAATTAATACATGCTTAAAAATGTAAGAGTGACAGGAAAATAAAACACTCTGTAGGGGGCCAGGGGCTAGGTACCAGTAAAAGGAAGGAGAGCTAATCTAATCTCAGAGAATGAAGATCTGCATCAAACCATCTTCCAGACAGCAGAAGCTAAAAAAAAAAATCCTTCTAAGTAGAATCATCCTTTCTCTTTCGTGTGCTATCCTTGCACAAGCTCTGCTTTGCAGTTTTTAAGGTTGTGGACTTAGAATGTAAGCAACTACATTTGCTAAGCATTGCAATTAAATAAAGCCAGCCGAGCTCTAAGGGACGAATCAGGAATGAAAGGCTTTGAGATCACTATTGGTGTTGCAAGGCCATTCTTCACTCTGAGTACAAGTGCCAGAAGATGGTCAGGGATACCGGGAAAACACAAATCATTTCTAGATGGGCTAATTTTAGGATTTCATTGCCTCTCATGAAATGAAGTGACCCCACCACCATTATTACTACTTAAAATTAAGTCCAAACAAAACAAAAATTAGTTCTGTATCTTCTGTTCCTCTTCCCCCACCCCAAAAAATAGTTTCTAGCTCTGCTCCCAAGTTGGACACTAAATACTGGCACTGAACACAAGAGAACACATTCACTTCTTTTTCTCTTAATTTCTTTTTTTCTTGTCTTCCAAGCTCACAGAGTGAAAATAATCTAGACAAGCACTGGACACATGCTGAGGAAAGACTGTTGTGAGTACACTCTGCTAATTCTCAAGTAACCAACTTCTCTAATAGCTCATTTTGCTCTTTTATGCTTTCTGTCAACAGTTAACAGCAAGAACAAAACGGCAAACCTTTATAGTTTTAACTAAGCAGGGTATGGTTCAAAGGACCATTCAAATTCTATTAAGTACCTTCCTTTTATTATGCTCAAGTCTGATCAAATCTGATTTGGGAGAAGTTAGAATTTGTTTCAAAGAAAGGTAATGTAACAGCATCTTTGTTATCTAAAGATTCATTAACATTTATTTTGTCACCGACAAAGCAATGCTAGTAAGTGCACACTGTTCCATCCCAAGAAAATGGCAGTGATGACAGATTTTTTTTTTTTAAGCAGGAAGGCCAGAGGTGCAAATATAGACTTGTTTTCTTAATTTCCTTGTTTGTCAACTGCTTAGCTGTTCAAATGGCTGCCCCCACCCCTCACGCAGACTATTCTTTTCGCTTGCTTTCATATATTCACTTTTCTTTTTCCTTAGGAATTCAGATGGTATCCTATTTGTGATAGCAACCCCATCTAAGTAGGTAACTCCTCAGACTTAAACAATAACCTTGATTTCATTGTTCAGAGTCTGGGTATGACATTGCCATCCAAAGAAAAAGGTTGAGCCCCTATCTAGAGCCAACAATAGTGATAATTACTCATGATACGTGTAAATAAAATAGACACAGATCAATTTCTCAATCAGTTCCTGACTTTTCATAGTTTAGATCCAAACTGTCTCACTGGTAGGAAGACTATTTGTAAGTTGCCCCCCCCCCATCTTTTGGGGCACACACAGATACAGCAAATACCTTCAAGAATAGGTATCGTGTGTGATACTGTCATGATGACAAATGGGAAGAACAACTTCTGGGGCACATTTCACCCAAACAGACAACAAATATCCCTCCAGGGCTGGTAAGGTCTAAGAGAGGTCATATAGAAGGTCCTTCTGTGTGGCACCTGGCTTTGGGAAGTCATCACCATCTTGATCAAGATGCTGAGCTCTTATGACTCTTCCAGGAAAGGACTATTATAGTCTGATATTTGGAAACACAGTTGTCAGAGGATCATACAGTGTGGTGCTTTAACAGCTTGTTCTCTATAGAGTCAAGCTGTTGGGTTTATTGCCTCTGGGAAATTTTAACCAGTGTTGACTTAACCTATACTAAGCTACCCATGCTTCAGCTACTCTATATGTTCTATTGGTCTCAAAAGGATACCCACTGGTTACTGTGGTTACAGGGGCTAACTGACTTCTCACACAAGGTCATACATTCTTGGGTTGATCCTGCTCTCTAGCTTTAAAAATGAGCAGAATCAAACTTAAGAAAAGCTGGAAAAAATACTAAGAAACAGCACTACCTGTCTTGCAGAAACCTACCTTTGTTTTCTACAAAATCTCAGAGAGGCAATGACTTTGTAAAAACGAATTTATTCAGTTGTTCAAATGAGATGAGTGAAAAAGGCCTGAGTGGCAGAAAGAGCATGTTGAGACTTATCGAGCAACACATGTCTATTATGGAACTAGCACTGCTGCAAGAGTGTGTGTGTGTGTGTGTGTGTGTGTGTGTGTGTGTGTGTGTGTGTGTGTGATTATATCTTCTATGACAATGAGGTCCTATGGAATATATTGCCGATTTACTTTCATGTCCCTGAGTTTTAGCACAATGACTAACTTAGAGCAAGCACTTCATCTATATTAATTTATGACTGAATGACCAAATGAATGGTTTAATGATACATGCCCAAATGCAAGAAGACCTTCGAATACTAACAGAGGGTTGAACAGCAGCATTCAACCCATGAATAATCAGGTAGGAGCTAAGGCAAATGACAAGGTAAATGAACAAGAGTGGCTTTACTGCTAAATCAACATTTAGAATTATAAGTTTCTTCCACCTAGCTATCACAGCAGATGCACGCACTGTCTGAACTTGAGCTTCCTATGTGAGCAAAAAATAAATTTCCATAAGAATGGATAACAAAAGCCCAGAAGTGCCATGCCTATAACCTGGAATCTCAATTTCATAGCAATCTCCATTTTATGCATCTGTTTTGACTGAACCAAGGCTTTATGAATCATGTTATTTGCTTGGCAACTCTAATTACTCTAGAAAGAACAGACATTTCACAGGTCTTTTGCAAGACTGTCTTGCTTTATGCAAATGATATGTACTCAGGCAATTACAGTATTCAACGTTTGTACCTAGTTCAAATAAGATCAAGTCCCATTGCCACTGAAAAGGAGGGCTGCTATACCAGCAGTTGGAACAAAATGTTAAAAAGCAAAAAACAAAAACAAAACACACACACACACACACATACAAACAAGCAAAAAATAAAATGGGAGAAGAGAGGTACAAGTGGCTTATTTCTGTAATCTTAGCTACTCAGGAGTCTGAGATTCTAGGACCATGGTTGGAAGCCAGGTAGGAAAATCTATGCAACTCTTATCTGTGGCTCAAGTGTTAGAGAACCATCTTTAAGCAACAAAAGCTAAGGGACAGCACCCAGGCCCTGAGTTCAAGCTCCAATACTGGCATAGACACATAGACACAGACACACACAGAGACATACAGACACACACACACAGGAAGAGAAAGTAAAGGAAAAAAAAACAGGAGAGTAGTGAGGTTAAGAGAGGTATTGCAGATCATAAGCAAGCTAGCCCTTTCTTTATACATCATATCTTATTTGTATAATCAAGGAGAGTGGTTTCTACCTTTGCATAGAAACACATGTTCTTCCTTGCACAAAATAGTGAAAGGAATGTTATTTGGAGGTAAAAGAATTTTTCTGATTGAGAAATTATATCCTTAGAATATACACATATATATACACACACACATATATATACATATATACGTATATATGTGTGTATATGTATATATCTCAGTGCTACAACATCTACTTGTGAAATACCCTCCTTGACCTTGAATGGTGGAACTAGTTGGCCTCATATAATAGAACGTGGTTGGAAAATTCTCCTTAGGACATCAGAGGTCTAAAAAAACCCACTGGTCTTGACACATATGGGGCATATAGAGCCGCAGGTTAACACCTGGAGAAACAGGTTATACTCACTTGGTTCCAGACAAAGCCCTACAGAATAGAGGACAAATAGAATCCTTAGGGAAGGAAGTATCTGACAGGAAGGTCACAGATGCCAACAGCCCCAGACCAATTACCATCTGGTCATTATCCTCTTGGCATGAATGCTAAGAAATCTGTGCTGGCCAGTGCCAACACCTGCATCTGTGGTGGATGCTTTCACAAGTCACCCTCCTGCACTGCATTTTCCTCCATCTTCTCTTTGGTCCCAATGGCAATGATTCAGAATCTGTGTTTGTGTAGGGGTCATGTGTCCTTAGTTACAGAGAACGGTACCATGGCTCACCTGGTCAGTTGTCCAGGCCAAGCAGTTGGATATCATTCTTGACTTCCCTCTCTTCCATTCCTGCATATGAATAATCATCAAGCACAGTCTGCCTCTTAATCTCTCTTTAATCCACTCATTTCTTTCCAACCATCCTATCCCTCTGCTAGTGGTTACATCAGAACAAGTAAATCTAGTCTGGATTCCTTTGGTAGCATTTCAAATAGCTGTCCTGCCTCCTGTTTTACTCCCTGAAATTCATTCCCCAATGTGGCCAACGACCTTTATAAGAATCAAATCTCACAATAGTATCTACCAGCTTAAAGCCTCTCAGATAAGGCTACAAGTCTACAACCTGACAAGCAGGCAGGTAGGTAGTTCCACGGCTAGCCTTGTTGCTCATCTGACCATCTTTTAATGACTTATTCCTGTCTTTTGTATTATTTGTAGTGCACTAAACTGAACATTCTAGCTTCCATTTCTAGGTCTTTGCCCCCTCTACCTTCAATATGCTTTACAGATCCACAACGCAGCCCCTCAAACAACCCCAGAGCTTGAACACTTGGTTTAATACAATAATGTCTTACTGTGCAGGTTTGAAATCAACTATAAACATGGTTTTTATCATTAAGCAATTCCGGCCTACTTCTATCTCTTGAGGAAGGTATGGTTATGTACTTTTACTGATAAGGAAATGGAGGCTGTTTAGGTATCCATTCATCTGGAGAATCTCTTTAACGTGCTCTCAGAGTCCTGATAATGGTCTATTTTCTTTGTTTTCTGTACCATAGAGTAAGTCTGTAGTGGAAAAGACATGTCTAATTTTTTGGTGGTCTAACAGAATATGCTTAGTTCTTTGTGAAGTTAATAAATAATGACATTGCTCAGTGATTTAAGAGCATACTCTAGAATGAACATGTGTGCATTCAAATCTCAGCTCTACCAATTGCTGACTTTGTGACCTTGAGCAAATCATTTAACTTTTCAGCCTAGAGTGGGGATAATGATAATCCATACTTCAGAGAAGAACAAAGGAGTAAAACATCTGTAGAGTGCTGAGAGGAGTCCCTGGCACATAAGAAGGATTATATAAGCGGTTGCTAAACTATTATAATCACTTAATGATAATGAAGAAACCACAAGCACTTATAAAATGGAATGATCATCATTAGCTCAGTTTTACAGAAGAAGAATAACAGAGATAAAGTAAAAGTCCTTAAATATACGCTGGTCCTAGTATTAAATATCTTCAACCAAAACCTTGTTACAAATCATCAAACACCTAGATTCAGGATTCCTCACGAAAATATCGTATCAGTAGACTTTGAAATCACCTACTTTGAAACCAGTAGATGAATGAGTAGGCACTTAATGAACTCTAAAGAGGCAATGATCCAAAAGTATTATTCAGATGGAACATACCACTTATTTGTATAAAAACTAAATTCTTATACATAAGGATAAACTGACAAGAAAGTTACAAGGGAATATTTTCTTAGTCATGAAAAGGTTTAGAGCCAAAAAACTTTCATTTTATGGTGAAACTTTTTTTTTTTCTAGTCCAGGGGCTTGAACTCAGGACCTGGGTACTGTCCCTGAGCCTCTTTGTGCTCAAGGCTAGAGCTCTACCACTTGAGCCACACAGCACCACTTCTGGCTTTTTCTGAGTTGTTTATTGGATATGAGAGTCTCAGATTTTTCCCACCCAGGCTGGTTTCGAACTGTAATCCCCAGATATCAGCCTCCTGAGAGCCACTGTTACTCAGCTTGTGAAACTTTTCTAAACAGTTCACTGACAGTGAAAACTCTGCATTTTTAGGCTTCAGTTGTGTATCCCTCAGAATGAAGCAGATTATCTCATTGAAATAATAATTTGGCTAGGAAAATTATATAACCAAAGATATTGATGGTACCAGGAGTTTGTGGAGTAATTAAATGCACATCCCTTGTCTAAGACACTGTGTCTGAGCAAAGATTATTGAAACGGGTACCTCCATTTCCTCAAATCATTGGCTAGTTTTTAGCAAGAGTTGCAGAAATATTAAAAACTTTTATTTAGAGTTGATCCTTGGCTATGCAACCCTCTGTGATGTCTGTGACACATTTAAATGCTCACAGGAATTTACTCATGAAGAAACAATAACTCAAAGTGTACCATGATATCCAAATGGTATCTAGTGCTTCAATTCTGAACAGTTGTCCTGCCTTTTGGCCAGAAAAACAAAACAGTACATATTGAGGTTTTTATAATTCTAATGTTCAATCTTGGGTTTTTTGTGATAGATCTGTATACACATACAAACACACATACAAACACACATACATATACATATTAGATCCTACTTGAAATATTAACATAATCATGGAAATATTTATCTAAAACATTTGTACAGACTGTTAGGGATCCCTTACAATATACAATGTTTGTTTTGCTCAGTAATTTAATCAAACATTTTGAAACAACTTAAAAGTCCATTAAAACTAAAAATCTGGAGTGCTTTTGGATTTCACTGAAGTTGGGTTTACTCTTTTAGAGGAAAAGAAAAACAGTGAGTCCCTTATTGGTTCTAGGAAATTTTTATTTGTTCTCTCTCCAAACTCCCATGTCCACAATTTCCGGTCATTTAATGTCTACTTCTTCATGCTTTAAAAAGGGACAGCTACATCAAAGAATTTTCATTCCTTTCTGTGGAACTATGGCTTTCTGCACATCCATCTCTATTAATCAGTCTTTCATGCATGTGAGGAAAATCTGACTCCTTCCTAATAAAAACTGATTTCTTCAAGGCACCTGACCCAGGCTGAATAATCAAACTCCCATCCCAAGATCCTAGCTTTTGGTCAGATTGGAATAGCTTACGGGGAAATGTCAGATTCTTAGTCTCTTCTTAGAAATATGTAAATAAGTGGAAGAAATACATTCAGGAGCTATAGGTTTCCACATTTCACAATATAAATGGAAGTTAGGGAAAATAAGTTTGGAAAGGAAGAAGACCTCATATTTTATAATAATGATTTTAATTATGAAAATGAATTTTCAGACATCATTTTCATTATATTCACTGTAGCTTTATAAGAGAACTCTCTGGAAAATTTTGTTGTTGTTTTGTGTTATATTTGTGCCAGTCCTGAGGCTTGAAATTAGGGCCTGGGTGCTATCCCTGACTTTTTTTTTCAAGGCTAACACTCTACAACTGGAGCTATAGTTCTGCTTCTGGTGTTTTGGTAGTTAATTGGAGATAAGAGTTTCACAGATTTTCCTGTCCAGATTTTCCTGGCTTAGAACCCAGATTCTCAGATCTCAGACTCCTAAGTAGATAGGATTACAGGCCTGAGCCACCAGCACCTAACTAAAGAGATGGTTTAAAAGAAATGCCTTTAAGTAGATTAGTTTTCATGTTAATAAAATGAAAAGCATTAGTGAAAATTGTAAACCAATTCTGCTTATCTGTAACATTCTTTAAAAACTGTCCTCTTAAAAAATTATCTCTTAAGGTACTTATGAACAAGTACATTTTTTCTTTATGTAGGTAAATGGGGGTAGAATTGGGAGTTCCTTTTGGAAGCAGATGATAATAATAACAGTCCCATGTTTGAATTTCAAGTTTAGTATCACATTTGGCATGGATTTCAAAGTCTTCCAGGGGTGCTGTTTTGTTCACAAGGAGGTTTTTCTTGTTTGAGGCCTCTTGCATAAGACTTTTGGAGGAGAGCAAAGAAAGAAAAAAGATTCTCTGCATGTCGAGACAAGAGGAATTAGTGTGCTAAAACCACCCAACAAGCAAGGCTTCAGTCTTCTTAAACCTTCTATCATAAAGGAGGGGGTAACAATGCTCGATAGGAAATGGACTCATTACCTTGCTTATGTAACTGTAACCCCTCTGTACAGTACCTTTACAATAAAAAATATATATTAAAAGAAAAAAAACCTTTCTATCAAGGCAATGACAGTCATTTCTTAAAACTGGAGATTTAAAATGATAGCAATGACAAATATCTTTTTTCTTTCTTGCTATTGTTTCTAAAGTATTTATAATGTACCATGTGATTTTTTTTGTTGCTTTGTATGTTCTTCCCTCACAGTATAACCCCTGTTGTCACTGTATTTGATATTGATGCCCTGTATCTTGTATATACACTTCTCTAATTCAGGGAGGGAAAGGGAAAAAACAAAATGCTTAAATAAGGATACAGGTTGGCTCACTGTAACAATGAGATGTACAAAACACTATGTTGAAAATGAACTTTATAACTTCAGCGGGGGAGGGGGGGGTAGTTTGGAGGTGGGAAGGCAACAATGCTCAATAATAAATATATTCCTTTCCTTGCTCATGTAACTGTAACCCCTCTGTACAGCATTTTTACAATAAAAAACACACAAAAAAATAAACAAAATAAAATGATAGCAATGAAGGTTAGAAAAAAATTCCTGACTTGGTTTTCACACTGCTAAAAGTTAGTTAAGCCTGGGTGGGTGGCAGGGCAGAGTCACAAGTCCAGTGCTGTGGAGGCTCTGGGCTGCAGGAAATCCTAACTTCCATTCTATCCTCACACTTGAATCTGCTCACTTTCTTTCACCTCATCCTCCCCTGCTGTCTTTAGCCCTTGCTGTAATCTCCAAGTAGGGAGGGAGAAGAGACCATCCTTAGACACAGGGTGGGTAAGCAGAAGTTTCTTTCTGTGATGAGATTTCAACAAACTTTATTTTCTACTGTGACCTCTCATCTTCAGAGGTATTGAAACACACTTAATAATAAACTAGGTTCTGGGAAGAGAAGAAGCAGAAAGGAGCCATAGGTCAAGAGTGTGTTGGTCCACTTTAATGCTGAAGGTGCAGTGTCTTAACTTTGTATAAACGGCACCATACACTGTCTTTTGCACGGAGAGAGGCAATGTAAAATAGCACATCTGATGGATCGTGTTAACAGACTCACTGATGGGCACGAGTTTAAACTTGCTTTGTACTAACAGTGTCACTCTTCCAAAGAGACACAAGCAGTTCACAGTTCAATCACCTAGAACATGACATTCTATAAAGAAAATAAGTTGCTCTGTTTTTTATTTCTGGCCAATCAAATCAGTGCAGCTTTGAAGCCATTTCTGGAACCCATCCTCCTGGCTCCTTTCTTGGGCCTTTTGCACTAGCTATTGTCAGCTTTACGTAGAAGAAGTTTCACCAACATATTAGTAGGCTGTCTTCATTGCTTTTGGGGTTCAGAGAAATGCAGAGAAACCCTTAGCTCTTGTCCCCCAACCTGTACCTGCCACCCTTAGCTATTTCTCTGTTCTATTGTTGTTGGTTTTTTTTTAAAATTCAGGGCTTTTCACAGTACTTGATGTAATACCCTAATTTATTTGTTTATGGTTCAGTTACACCAGAACACAAGCTCATGGAAGCAGGGAGTTTGTCTTGTTTTTCATGCTATCCAAGGTCTAAATGAGGACTGCTCCCTGGCGGTCCTTGATAAATGTTATTCAAATGCATGAGTAGGAATGGGAACCAAATATCTTAATTTTTAGCCTAACTTTTGCTGACCTTCCTGTCAGCTTTAATTTACGACATTATGTTTCTTTTCCTCTCCCTCTTCCCTTTTTTCCTTTTTCTTTTTTTACTGGCAAAGGTGATAGGTGGATAGCTCTTGGCCTTTCAAATATCTTATATTGAAATAGAAATGTTTCACTTAGAGACATGTGAATTATAAAATACCTGGTATTGATAGAAAGCATTAAGAGAAAGAAAAGAAAGATTTATAGTACTTCCGTGGGAATAGAGATGGATATAATCTACTGCAGAGCAATTCAGAAATACCTAACAAAATTTCAAAACAGGATTTCTTTTTTTTTTTTCCATGCTGGTACCTGGGCTTGAACTCAAGGCCTTGGCTTATGGCTGGCATTCTACCACTGAAGTGATGCCTCCAGTCCAGGATTTTGCTGGTTAATTGAAGATGGTAGTTTTCTGCCTAAGCTGGCCTCAAACTGTGAAACTCCAGTTCTCAGTGTCCTGAGTTACGATTAACTACTGATTAGTAAACTACTAGTGCTTCCTTAAAACAGGCATTTTCTTCATCTCATAATTTTCAAATAATACAGTAAATAATATTTGCAAATAATATAGAAATCTCTGATACTATGATCCTAGTCCCTTCTGTCTTGACAGATTTACAGCTTACAGGGCCATTATTTATGAAATAAAAACAACAGTGGAAAGAAGTATATGGTTCTTACTGTACAAATTGTCTTGGTCAATGTTTATTAACATCAACTAATTATTTAATTATGTACTGATGATATGCTTAGGCACTCAAATTGCAAATTAGCACAAGTTTAGAAAAACCTTTTCATTATATTCAAGATTTGGAAAAAATACAGAATTTAACCCAGGTTAGTACTCACTTAATAGATTTGAATTTCCTCTTAAATTTAGGAAGAAAAATGTTTGTCAGTGTGTATTTAACTGGAAAAATTGTAAAGAATTACAGATCTTAGAGAAACAATGTGTTGGGGAATATATAAGAATTGATAGAATAAAGTCTATTTATAATGGTGCATTTCTAAAAAAAAAAAAAAGAATTACAGAAAATGTAGGCTTTGATAAAACAAACTTGTCTTTATTAGAGGAAAAAATGGGATTTTACACAAAAACATGAGCAACAGCTTCACCAAGCAGGAAAAGACACTTGCTTCTCTGAGGTGTTTCTGAATTTGCTCATTAGACTTATGTTACCTACAGACATGGGGTGGGACATCACATTCTACCAGTTCCCCATGGCCACACTCCTGAATTATCCCTCCCCAAGGCTTCAGATAAAAGGGCTCATTTCTAAAGTGGCTGGAGAGTACTGTTCCCCCCAACATCATGGGAGCAACTGATTTCAGTTAGCTTTACATATGTCTCTCAAATTCCCCGTATCATGCTTCTGGTACAATGATTATGAAACTCAAGGTAGTAAGTTTATTGGTAATGAAACCTTGTCAAGAAGACTTTTCAGACAAGCGTTCCTACAGAAAAATAAATAAATAAAAGATGGTTCAGCTATGTAAGAGTCCAGTGCAGAACAAGAAGTTACAGTGTCTGAATCAAGGTTAGAGATGCTCTGCTTTGCATTCATTCAAATATTCATGTCTTCTCAGAAGACTATCTCAACACACAAAATTACAGGACCTCACTGGACATTTAATCTTCATGATGCTTCAGTGATGGGCTCCCATGCCCAATTCAGATGTCATGGTGACATGCCACTCTGAACTCAAGCAAACCTTACCATCAGTTAACTGTAGAGGCTCCTTCTTATCTTTCATTTATAGCTGCATGCATCTCTTTGCTTTTCTTTATGCTGCTTTCCCATGAAGCATTCCCTACAATATTTTCAGGCAAGACTTCATTCCATGCTTCCTCATGAGGGCTGTAACCCTGGAAGCACAGTTTGCAGGTCACTGGAAGAGGTCAGTGAGAGTCTCCTGCCATTAATAGCTTGAGTAATACTGTTTTCTCCTTCAGACTACACCATTAAATTGTTTTCATTATCCACAAAGGAGTTCTTTGTGTCAGAGCAAATGAGACTGGATACTAATACAGACTGGCTAATTTCACACTAACAAAACAGTTTATCCCTAATAACCGAAAGAACAAGACAATGATGAAATTTTTTTTAACCTTTTTAAAAAATGTTTTACAGGAAGAAAAGAAGAGATACTTAAAAAATTGATCCTACCAGGAGGGCCAAAGGAGGCAGTTCAATGCATTATCGGGAAATTTTGAGGGGGCTACACTGTAGTGTATTCTTCTAGAAATTAGGATTGAGTACGTATATCCTGAGGTTTGAAAAGAATTTGTATCTTCTATTTCCTAGGGATAGCAGAGATTTTGCTATCATAGCTCAGCTGCAGCCCCAGGAAGTGATTGTCCTTCTGATCAGAAGGAATCTGAGGACCCTAAGATCTCAGTTGGACCTTGTGAGTAGATCTGGATGTCTGCCTTATGCCTAAGTCAATGTAATGTGACTGGCACACCAGGTCTGCTGAGATAGAAATATCTCTCTCACCCTGATTCCTATTCTACCCGTGTCAGTAGCCAGGTCCCTTCACCTGACAGGTTTCCTTGACCCTGAATTCCCACTACTGATCCCCAGTGCTCCTATCTGATAGGAATGAATATCCACTCAGCATATACCCCAATCTTCCCTTGGTGGCTTCTGGATGTATTCCAGGGACCATGCTGTTTGGGCCTCTTCATCCAGGAGTTGATGTGTCTACAGTGCACCCTCTGACAATGCCTTGAACAGCAAGCCTTTGGGAGCCTGCCCAGAGACAGCAGCAGCATCTAGCATCCGGGGCCACAGCCTGCCAGAAACCCCAGCCCTTCACCTGCTGTAGAACTCGCACAGTAGCAGCCAGATGAGGCAAGAGGTCTCTATCTGGATATGGCCAGGCTCCATTTGTACTACTTAATTTATCTCAAGTGCATGTCCTGCCATCATCTCATGATGGCTTCTTATAACCCCTTCCTTATTTTGAGGTATTAGAGAAACCCCAATAAGAAGTCCCTGAGAAGCCATTTATCCCCTCAGCTCTCCACACATCCATATCTCCATCCTGAGAAAATGGCAGGAGAGGGGGGAGGGGGGTATGATTGGGTGGGGGTGAGGCGGGAGGCTGGGAAGGGAGGTGAAAGGTAAACAAAGGAGGAGGCTGCAATGCTTGGTAAGAAATGTACGCAGTATCCTGCCCATGTAATTGTAACCCCTCTGTACAGTATGTTCTCAAATAAAATAAAATAAAATTAAAAAAAAAAAAAGAAAGAAAATGGCAGGAGAGCTCTCTGGTAAACTTAACAGGACCCCAGACATGCTAAAGGGTTTTATGTCCCATGGAGAATTTGTGATCTTTGCATCCAACCTCTTTAACTTTGTTTCCTGAAGATGTGTCTCAGTTCACTACCCCCAAATGATATATACATAACACTTATTAGTGTGTTCCAATAAAGTAACCAACTTTAAAAGAATGAGACCCCTCTCACAATAGTCTCAAGCCCTAGCCTAGCCTCCTGTCTGCTATCCAAGGCTGCTTCTGGCTTGCCTATGCTCTAGGACTTAGTCTGTAAGTCATTCAAATGGAGTCACTAGTTTCTACCCCATATGAGCCCACCATCCCTTTTCATCTGGGGAAGAAGGCCTGCCTCTCCCACCCAGCAGTGAATGGACTCTCCCATGTCTGACATTCCTAGATTACTAGAATCCAAGGAAGCCTTTAATGTGAGAACTTCTAGACTGTTTCCGCTGGGGCTTCCATCTGGTCACTCACCCTTCAAAATGGAATACTCTCAGAAGCTAGTAGTTTGTTCTTGCCATCATTCTTGTGAATAACATTCAAAAAAACAGTTTGTCTTTCTTTTCTTCCTACTCACATCTGTGACATGGGCTCCCTAGCCATGTGGATACCAATCTCTGATACCAGCCTCCTGCCATCTTTCCTCCTCCTTTCTGCATTGCCTCCTCATTGCCTTCTCCTCCCCCTGCATCACTGAGATAGCCTACCTCTCTGGAGGAGGCCACCAAGAACCATCTAATGCCACAGTGTTGTTTGTTTGTTTGTGTATATTTTGTTTTGCTTTGCCTAGACCCTCTCAATCCAGCCCTGTGTGTGTGTGTGTGTGTGTGTGTGTGTGTGTGTGTGTGTGTGTGTGTGTGTGTGTGTGTGTGTGTAGTTTTTCGTATAGGCTTTTCATTTTTTCAGATAAGCCTACAAATATGATTCCCTATAAGCCATATGTACACTATGGACTATATCTTCCTTGGGGTGATCTATCTCCCCCGTGACAACTGTTGAGTCTCCAGACAACCATAATACAAAAGAGCAAGCAAGGTACAAAGTGCCTTCAGGGTAAGGGCCATGTGTTAGCATCCCACCTCACACCTGGTTAGTGATTCATAAATGTTTATGATGGGAACATACAGAAAGCAGAGATCTTGTTGAGAAAACACAGAGAATAAAATAGGCCCACCCTTGGGTCGTATTCCTCTGATGATGAAAACAAGCAACTAATCATTGCTGTGCATCACTGTTACTCAGGCAGCCATGATAGGTCTATTTCTCCAACCAGAAAGATTCAGAAACTAGGATATCCCTGGCCAGGGCCACAGCATTAGCAAAGATTTACAGAGGGCACTTGGTCAGATCTCTCCATAGATATTCATTCTTCAAGGCAAGGAGATCTTTTCTGGCATACTCTGCAGAGCTCCTGCTGATAATCTGGTGGGAAGGAGGGCAGGTGCCTGGGCAGTAGTGACAACTGCCTAAGCAGAAGGGAAGGACTGCTCTTCTACGGTATCCCAGAACCAGCTCTTCCTGGTTCTCCTGCTCAGTACCCCCAGGTACCAGATTGACCCCTATGTTTATGAGAGGCTGATTCTAGCAAACATATTTCACTTGAGTCCCACATGGCATGCTTGTTTTAGCTACACAATGAACATAGCAGCCCCAGTAGAAATCTTCAAAAGACACAATGCTAACATGAATTTGATCAATTCTTCCAAGAGCCAGTATACACTAGGTGTGCAACTAGCCTGGTGATGTGATAATCGAGTAATAGATAATAACCACATTCTCATCTGTCAGAAATCAAAGCCTTGAGAGAGGGTATTACTAAGTTCTACAACCCTGAATCTTCTAAGAGATTGGTGTAGACAAGAAGGCTGGATATAGCTGCTAATAGGATTTGTCCAAAAATTTCCTTCTTGAAGAGGCCAAATGTAAGAAACATATCTGTCTCTTGCACTCAGTAAATATCAGTGTTTCTTTTCCCCATGAAAAGAGGAAGGTCTCATACATCTAAAGAGAAGAGAAGCCAGATAAAACTTCTAATGAAGGGTGTGTAAAAGAGGAATTAAAAAAAACAGAGCAGACTGGGGGGTAGGTAGAAGAAACAGAAGGAAGGAAGCAATTGAACTAGAAACAAAGACAATGATTTGGAAAAATGACTGTTGAACCCACTGCAAAGAGAGGCATCCTGAACAGTGGGATAAAGACCAAGACCAGATGTGAAAGAGGCAGGCCAAAGAAGGAGGACAAACTCCTAATGATGCTGTGCTAGAGGAAGCAATGGGTGGTGAGTGGCAATCTGAGAATGGGGTGGTGGCACGAAGCAACAGATTTTTTTAAAAATATGAAGCTGTTTTTTTTCAACGTCAGATATTGAGGATTTCTCAGTCCTGTTGTTCCACCTGAGATGTGGAGGGGCCATGTTTGACACTATTGTTGGGGAACAGGTGAGAGACAATTGCACGTTTGCACTCACTCACAGCTTCACTTGGGAGCAAGCATTCCCTCCCATAAAGCCCTTTTGTGATGTCACAAAGCTGATGGGAAAAATCATCTCTTTAGAGAAGGTGCTCTCTGATTAGCTGTCTGAAGACCAAAAAAAACAAAATGTATGAATACCTTTGGACTCTGGATTAAGTATTGATGCTTGGATGGCTTCACTCTGAGATGATTTAGTTATTCTTCATCTGGCATGATTTATTTCTTTCCTTCCATCCTTTCCATCTTCCTTCCTTCTTTCCTTCTTTCTCCCTATCTCCCTTCCTTCCCTTTTTACTCCTAATGAAACATGGACATTTTCACTGATGAAGCCAAGTTCTTTCCAGACTCAGGACATGTGGAGCACATGGGCAGCAAAGATGGCGCTGGGAGGGGGTTGAGTGGGCAGAGCCTAATTTACTGAAGAGCACATGGCCAGCCAAGATGGCTCTGGGAGAGGGTAGAGTGGGCAGACCCCAATTGATCTTCTGATCAGTACCTAACCAGCCCGTGAAGGCTCAGGTGAATGATAGGGTGTGACCTTGACAGTGATTGGTTCCTCTTCCTCCCTTACCATACCACCCACCCTCTTTGTCTTTAAAAAGGGGCTGCTCTCTGTTAATAAACGAGTTTTTCTACCTGCTGGATTTGGCTCCCCGCTGTGTCTGATTGTCTCCTGGGCTGAGGGAGGCTAGGGAACGGGCGAGCGCTGCACTTACCTTTCCTCGGACCCCGTCTGTCTTTTGTGGGACGGACGAAGACCCAACAAGGACAAATATCCCAATCCTAGCAAAGGTACTCAAAGTACTTGACATATGTAGTACACTGGAAGGCTTTGTTAACAAGATGTAGACAGTCTCTTATAAGGAATATCTGATACATCTCCATACAAGGTGCTGGTGCTGAGCTACTGGAATCTCATCATGTGAATGCTTGGTGGTGAGGGTCTCCTTTATATTTATTTATAAATATTACAAAACTGAAATGAGTGATTAATGAAAATATCATCCATCAGAGACAGTAGTCATGAATCAAATTTCATAGGGGAGTAGGTAGTTTACAGGGACTAAAAATACAAGTGTACAGACTTTCAGTTTTTACAATGATGTGTTATTTTGCTTACAGTGACAGACAGGGTCACTATGCCATTTTCCAGTTGTCAGGGAGTCTATCTATGCCAAACCCAGTCAACTTCCTCTTAGCTATTTGTCTGTGTTACAAACATAGACAGCAGTAGGCTTCTAGTCCCTTTTTGTGGGTGCTTAGTGACACTACTGGGGGTTAAATGAAGAATTAAAAGAGGATTCTGCTTAAATGCAGGCCAAAGCTCTTCAAAGTTAAACTAAGTCCTACGTAGCTAATAACACTTCCTATGTGCCATGTGCTATTCTAGTTGATTTATGAGCATTAGCTTTTTCCATACCCAAAACTCCACCATGACAAAGGTACTAACGTCCCCATTTTACAGATGGGAAAACCAAGTGACAGCGGTATTAGGTAAACTGTTCAGGGCCATGCAACTTGAAAGTAACAAAGCCAGACTTTAAATCTAATTCCCTCCCAGATTCCAAAGTCCTTACTCTAAGCATCTACTTTAACATCTACACAGTCTGGAGAATATGTAGCTGTCACTCCCCAGGAGAAGTTGTCATAATTGTCATTACTATGCAGAAAAATCTTCAAAACTTTCCCAGAGTGAGCTACATGTTGAAGCATCATGTTACTTTATAAATATAAGCTAAATAGAAAATCAAGGGAGATACAAATTCTGACCCTCAAGACTTAGGCCTACATGACTCTAGTCCTATCAGTTATTTGCAAGAGGCCATTACTGTACTGGGAAGAGTGAGCTACTATAGCTAACCTGCTTGGGTTCAAATTTCAGTTCTGCTACTACTCTTGGGCAAGATGTCAAACCTCTCTGGGCCTCAGTTTCTTCACCTGATAATAATAATAATATTAACATAAGTTAATATTATCATAGGGTTATTTTGAGTACTAAATACAATAGATTATATAAATCACATAACCATGTATAACACACAATGAATATTAGCTATTAATGTCTTTACTGTTATGGATGTATGGGTGAGAAACTTAAGCCCACTCAAGTTTCCTTGTAAAACACCTGCACCAATTTATTATAAGAGTTAAATAAAATGAAATCCTAAAAGCTTAGAACATATTAACCTCATCATAGGAGGCTCTGAAATAGGATTCCTTCTTTTCTCCTGCCCAAGATGGAACTCTCCCTTACCCTTCTGAGATCTTGACTCTTCATATTGAAAATCGGGACACCCACCCATTCCCCTGCCACTGTGGACTTCATAGGCAAGGCTTATGCCAGCCAGCGCTGCCAAAAGCCAAGCTGAAAGTGAGGATACCTTTCTTTGGGTTCCAGTTTTTGAAGAACCACGAGACAGCTATGGCTTCACCACACTGACCATACCCCATCTTGTATGAAAAGCTACCAGACTTCCCCAAATCTCAACAAGCATGTTCCAGACATGTTAGATATGCAAGGATTGATGAAAAATTATCAGGTGGTGGGAGAAGGAGTAGGAGCAGGGGAAAACACTTCCAAACTTCAAAAGTGTGAGTACTCTAGTTCCAAATAAAGGCAAGTCAACAATTCAATGTATTGACTGTGGTATACACAACCTGAGAGTGGAGGCCCAGAGAAAGAAAAGTAATCAGATTTACCCAGATAGGGCAAAGGAAGATTCAGAGAAAGTAGACTCTTGAGTTGGGTCTTACAAGATCAAAAAAACCAGAAGAATGGTATTCCAACACATGCAAAGGTTCAAAGAGGCAAAATAGGGAATGGTAAGTAATTCATTATGGCTTGCTTATAAAGTGCATTTAGGGGAAGAACACAAAAAGAGGGTAATCAATATCTTCCCTACGTACTTTGCATGGTTTCCGTGTGACCAAATGAAAGTATTAAAGCACTGAAAACGACATAGTATTGCAGGAATGGCATGTATGATGATCACTAGAGCTTTACAAGGCTGTTTATGGTGGTTCATTTCCTCCCATTTCTGCCTAGCTAGAACTCTGGGTATTCTTTCTTCACTGGCTACCACTTTGCCTCCTTCCCTTCTCCTCTGAGAAGAAGAAAAGGGGACTTAGCATCAACCTAAGTGAAGATAAGAGAGGATGAAGTAGGAAGAAAATCATCGAGCTCCTTCTATCAATGACCAGAAACCTTAGTAACTAAAATGATTCATATTTTAAACATGTTTAGTTTTTGTTGTCCATGACAGAAACCTTCACCTTCGGACCATGGCTGTCTACATATTCAACAACTCATGGTAAGAAAGATATTTTAAATCACAAACAAGTACACACAGATAAAAGGATATGAAAGAGTACTAATTCCTATTGAATGCATGTATTCTGATGTTTATTATTATTCAATAGTTTAACAGTGTGTCCATTTACATCTCACTTCTGTACTTGCCCGTTATTTATAGTTTCACCTGCCACGTTAGAGTAGTGACCTATGGCAATCTGGAAATCTTAAATGAAAAAATCCAGAAATAAAAACTGTGTAAGTTTTATGCTGTGACCATTCTGATTAACATGCTACATTTTACATTGTTCCACTCAGTCTCACTTAGGACATGCGAAGTATGTTTGCTAAACATATCCACTTAGTCACTTAGCAGTGATCTTGTTGAGCAAATCACTTCTCATGGTGTCACAATGTTTGTGCTCAAGTAATACTTCATTTCACTTCATCATGGTTCCAAAAGTACTTGTTTTAAGTAAAAAGTAAATGTTGCCCACTTGATAAAGAAACAAAAAAATAAAACTAGCCTGTAGTCGGAGGTTGCTGAGCTTGATGATCAGTTATTTTTATGCCTAGATTATAAATTAAACTATATCATTAGTATATATGTACAGGAAAAACCATAGTAAATGTAGAATGTGGTACTGTCTGTGGTTTGATGTATTGCCCATGGGTAACTGGGGACACTACAGTGGTTTATGATCCAGTTTGATGAACATCACCCTAAGAAACAGGAAGGTTCACAGAAGCATGGTTTCAGCAGAAGGCTTCAAATGTATGGTTCACAAATCCCTTGACCCTTTCTTTTGAATTTCAAAACATTGCAAAACAGAAAGTCTTGCCTATTTTCTGATCCTTGCATATACAGTTCACATGGTGTGTTGTCTAATAATAAACAAGCTGACCAGCTGGGCTTACTGACAAGTAGAATTCTGAAATTTTTAGTCAGGACCATGGCACCCTTTGGAAAGAAGGATCATATGTCTTCAATGTCTTTTCAATGAGCACCAATGAGCAACTTCTTATAAAAGGCCCCATTACACATTATAGCCCAGAAGTGAGCAAGCATACTGCCTCAGGGCTGCTGAAATGAGAACAGGATGCCTTCCTGCCTTTTCAGTCATGCAGATTTGAAACTCACACCATCAATCAATGCCACCATCATCACCCTCAAGAAAAGACTCTATGTTCAAGTCTGCTCTGTGTGCTTTTGTGAACAACTAAAATCCTTATGATGGAAAGGAACATAAAGATATTTTGGTCTACCTCTCTCCTTTCAAAGAGGACAGCTGACCTAACCTTTCAGGTCCATTGCTATCTGCTATTTGCTTCTGTGACACAACAAGCATCTCTTCCCAGGGGCCCTTCCTTGTGTATGACACAAACTGTAGACATTCCTACCATCACAAGTTCAATCATGTTCTTTTTCCTATTTCAAGTATCTCTTGCCCTGTCTGTGTAGTTCTCACTTTCCCTTCCAAATTACATCTCTTCTAAGAAGCTTCACCAAATTCAATAACCCCATCCCAGCCTTTTCTCCTTCTCTGAAGTTATTATTACACTACATTATCAATGTAATCACTTGCCTTTAGTAGTTGTTTAATAGATAATTAATGTATATTTATAAGCTGACTTTCTAATATCGAAAAGAAGAACATAAGTAAGGAACTATGGGATTTATTGTTATATGAGTTTTCCTTACAAGATACATATCAAAGATATTATAGAAAAGTTTGTCATTTTGTCATATTTATATCCTTTAATAATTTAAGAAATTAGTTTTAAGCTATTTATCTCCACATTATGAGACACAGTAACTACAATGATGGCAGATTTTTCTAATGTATATCATTTAGTAGATGACTATTTTAGGCAATTAAATTCTTACATGCATTAGATAAAACCAACTGGGGTCTTTCTCCATAGGAAGACACTATAGCTGCTCTTATAAAAATAGGCACTCTGGTTTGACACACAGTTCACTGAAAGAGCTCTGTATTGGCTACTGCCTTAGAAGATTCTCATTTATTCATTCATTCACTCATCTGTACTCTTTCTTTTTCTTCTTCTGGCCCTTTCCTTCTCCCTCTCCCTTTCTTCCTCCTACCTTCTCTCTCTCTCTCTCTCTCTCTCTCTCTCTCTCTCTCTCTCTCTCTCTCTCTCACACACACACACACACACACACACACACACACACACACACTTCTCTCTTTCTTCTCATTCTCTCCTTTGGTTATTTATTGTTGAAATGGGATCACTGAACTTTATAACTTGGAAAGATGAGGAAATTTGATCAAGAAAAGGTAAAATGAATGAAAAATCTCCATTATCCAAAGATAAAGAAAGCTGTAACACGATACTACCTACCTCTTCAGTTTCATTTCTCCTTCCCCAAGCTTCCTGTCTCCCACCGGATCCCTCTGTCTCACCACCAAGAAACTTCCCCAGCTCCTCCATACCAAAGTGTCTTCCTGCCATTAACCAATTCCCCAGTGCTATTTCATCTTAATCCCACTACTTCTCTTATCCTATTTGGCAATTTCATTGTGATTCCGGTTTTACTCTTACCTCATACCACACCTATCCAAACCACACACCTCCCTTTTTTTTTTAAACACTTCCACAACTGTTAGCAAAATTATATATGATACTAAAGCTAGTGACCAAGACTGTTACTCAGAGTCCTATTTTCTCCTTCTGGAAGTACGGAAGCCTTTCTACCTCCTGCGTATATGATGTCTATTGTACTAAAAAAGAAAAGTTTTTCGGGCTGGGAAGGTGGCTCAGTGGTAGAGTGCTTGCCTTGCATGCATGAGGCCCTGGGTTCGATTCCTCAGCACCACATAAGCAAAAAGAAAAAAGCCGGAAGTGGCGCTGTGGCTCAAGTGGTAGAGCGCTAGCCTTGAGCTGAAGAGCTGAGGGAAAGCACCCAGGCCCAGAGTTCAGGCCCCACGACCGGACCCAAAAAAAAAAAAAAGAAAAGTTTTTCTTAAGCAGGGAGGTAATCCTTCAACACACATGGCCAACAAATAATTATGTCTATAAATTAAGTATTGGTCATAGTGGAGCCTAGGAACTTGTAAATGTTAAACATCACTCTTTACCCAAACTATTAATATTGTAGTTAGATAAGAAGTGGAAATGTTGATGAAGGTGAACTTGCCTTTCTTATTCTTGTCAAAGTACTGAGGGGAAAATTAAGATGACTGAAAAGGGAGAATGGATGAAGAGGATACCAGAAAAGATCCAAATAAATCAAAACTAAGTGCAGAGTATAATATTCAACATATGTGTTCTGGAGGCCAAGCCCACAACGAGGCTTTGCCCAATCACTATCAGAGAAATGGCTTTGCTACTGCTTAAATCTGCTCAGTTTCTTCATCTTGTCAATCACAGAGCTACCAAGTGTATATTCACAAAAACACTTAGGGTACACAGTAAAGACTACATAAACTTGCATTCAATAAAACCGCACTTTGAAATTGTCTGAATAATTATATGTGTCTTTTATAAGTAATATCAGGACTTACAGACATGGTGATGGTCTCCAGCCATACCACGTGCACTCTTCATCCCCAGTCTCTACTAGTGCCTACATAATTCATTCCTACTCCTTCCCTTTGGGACTTGACAGAAATATACTCTTGAAACTTGTTTCCACAATGGTCTTCACTGTGGCAGCTACCACCGTTAGTGAGACATGGTCTTTCACAGAAGTTCCTGTTTGCCTACACAAATTCTACCTGTAACCCAAGACTAGACTCAGGGTGGGGAACAGGCCACCTATCATAGTGAAAATAAAATACAGGAAACATACACTGGACCAGCTGTGTCTTTTTGAGATTTGGCTCTTGGTGTAAAGTAAAACTCAGAGATGTCCTAACTGACTGCCCTAAATTCTTTTCCTTTTCTTTCTTAATTTTACCCCAATTGAGCTCTGTTAAAGAAAAATTGGTTACTCCCAGGATCATCAAAAAACTACCACTTGGCAAAACCTAGTACCACATGATAGCTCAAGTG
Organism: Dipodomys merriami; assembly: GCF_024711535.1. NCBI lineage: Eukaryota > Metazoa > Chordata > Mammalia > Rodentia > Heteromyidae > Dipodomys > Dipodomys merriami. The sequence goes on from NW_027206290.1 coordinate 14,320,926, forward strand.
ACCTCTTGGGAGTATTAACACTGCAAATGCTGGTTAAGCATCACTGACCTGAATGTCTAAAACCTGAATTGCTCCAAAATCTGTAACACTGTGAGTGCCAAGACATAAAACGTTTGAAATACTTCCCATCCCAAGCATTTGGGGTCATGATACTCAACCTGCATTCCCATTCCTTGGCTGCTCTCTTCTCTTCCTTCTAGGCTACCTTCACCTTCTGTTGGTTGCAAATCCTCCTGCTGGTGCTTCTTGGTTGGCTGCTTCAAACACTGGGGTGACACGAGCAAGGTTCCTTCTTTGGTCCTCTTTGACATTCACACTCACTTGCATGGTGAGCTCCTGAGGTCTTGTGCTTTAAAGGATAGTTTCCTTCCCACAAAGACTGATGAGTGCACAGTAGCTCAGAACAAAATCCTGAATTCCTGATTCCTATATCCAACTATCTATTCAATAGGATTGGCACTCCGTGTGGGTGTCTGCCAGGATCTTAAATTTGGCCTGTCCAAAACAAAACTCCTGTTCCCCTCTCCACATTTCCTCCTCTTCAATATTCCCCATTTCAGTTAACAACATCCTCCTCTTTCTCCTCCCTGTCTCATCTTCATCAGCCAATCCTACCTGTAAAACATATCCAAATCTGATCTGTCACCTCCCCCTGCTTTCTGGGCTGTGTGATGTCTCGAAAAATATTTGTCGCAGGGCAGCATTTTCTTAAAAGAACAGCCAGAGATGTCACTAAAATAGAAGTCAGATCATATCACACCCTTGTTCAAAACCATCTCAGAGAAGCCAGAGTTCTTATGACTACCAGGCCTGACATAATCCAAGCACACTACCCTTTTCCCCTAGAGCTCTCTGGCCTGGCCTCTCCTGCTGTCCTCCCCGCAACCTCTACTACACCCACACCAGCCTCTGCTACACAGGGTTCCTGTGCTAGCTACCTTCAACCTTCTACCTGGATCCCTTTCCCAGATCCCAAGCAGTTCACTCCTGCTCTGCCTTCACTCTCTTCTCAAAAACCATCTTTGAGTTGTCACTCACATGCATTTTTATATCACAAACTATATTTGCTTAGTATGTTGTATAATTTATTTTTCTGTATAGAACTATTGTTGATTTACATAGTTTACTTATTTTGTTTAGAATACTTATTTTTGTCTTCTCCTATTAAGAGTATGAACTCCTTGTGGGGATTTATGGGGTGGGGGAGGGATTAATGTCTGATCTTCTTCCCTGCTATATTCTGGTGGCTTAGTAAGTACCTTGCACCCGGTAGATACTTAATAAAATTTTGCTGAAGGGATGACCATAATGGCTCACTTGGTTCCTCTTACCTAAGACAGTCATCACAGTCTTCATTAGTTTCATGGGTGCCCTCCGGCGGCTGATGGACCCACTTGTATGTGGGGACAAGACATTGGTCTTCCTCTTGACATACATGTAGATCCGCAGGTATACTACCACCATGATGAAGAAGGCCATGAGGTTGGACACGGTCCAGAAAATGAGGTAACTCCTGCTGTAAATGGGGGCCAGGGAAGAGCAGGCAGAGATGTTGCAGACACAATTCCAGCCCAGTGTGGGGACCGCCCCCATGAAGATGGCGATGGCCCACACAAACAGAATGAGCAATGTCACTCTCTTTTTGGTCAAGTTGCTGTGGACCCGCATCCTCATGATTGACATGTGTCTCTCCACAGCAATAACCAGCAAATTCGTCAGGGAGGCGGTCAAGCTTGTGTCCAGAAGCCCCTGGCGGAGAAACCAGCGGTTGACAGTCAAAGTTTTTGAAACTGGGCCAGTGTTAAACATCAGGAATACATAGGCAATTCCAGCAAAGAAATCTGCAGCGGCTAAGTTAGCCAACAGGTAGTAGAAGGGGAAATGAAATTTTCTGTTTTTGATCACTGCTGCGATGACCAGAGAATTGGAAAAAAAAATGAACAGGCAGAAAAATGTTCCAACACACAAAACAATCACAAGCTTTGTTCCTGTCCACTCATCTGCAGTGTCAGTGTTGCTCCTATTATAGAAAAAGTCCATGTGTTTATCATAGTGACACTCATTCATTGTGGAGAAGAGCTGAACACCCTAGAAAGAAATGTAGACAAGAAATAAGTATGGCTCTTAGTGAAATCAGTCACTTAATTAGCATTGTTGGACCCCTACTTCTGGTTCTTACTACTCTCTCAGTATGGATGCCCTTATTCCAATACATCACCCCAGACCTCCTATCATGGCAATGAGCTTGCACATTAAAAATCTGTTTGTTTCCCAGAATAAGCCATAATTTCATTAGGGGAGGGTCTGCGTCTCTTTGTTCATCATTAAAAATAACCTCAGGATCCAGTCGTCTGCCTGGCTCATGAGAGATCATTGTTGAATGGCTGGACTAACTGATGAATGGATGATGGTGGCAGCATATATCTCAAATGTCCCGAGTCCTACAATATTAACTCTGCACTGGTAACAATTACAATACAGCACAAAATCATTAATGAGTGCTTTCTTCTGGTGGTTTTTCAGTTAACTTTTAAAAGATGAACTAGATGTGGTGGCATGTGCCTGTAATCCTCGCTAGTCAGGAAGCAGAGATCAGGAGGATCATGGTTCAAAGCCAGCCTAGACAAAAAGGTTCACAAGACCCAGTTCAATGGAAAGAAGTTGGATGAGACAGTGCATGGTTGTTATCCTAGCTTCCATGGAGAATGTGAAATCAAAGCATCATGGTCCAGGTATCCACATGGACAAAAGGCAAGATCCTATCTCAAAAATAACCAAGGAAGAAAAGTTTGGAGGTATGGTTCCACAGTAGAGTTCCTACCTAAGAAGTGCAAGGCCCTGAATTAAAACACCAGTACCACCAAAAATAATCATGATAATCTGCGTTTTTTATCTTGTGCATACTCTACATAGCTAAGATGTTTTTGAGTTTAAATACTATATTATCCTCAACTGATTATTAAAAATGTCAAGATTAATATGTTACTAGGACATATGTTAAAATTCATGTTAAAATACCATAATTTTTTAATTTTTTAAAAGAAAAATTTTTAGTTTTGGCTCTTACATTTGGTTGACTTGGTGATTATACAGTGCACTGAAACCTTAATGATTTTTCCTTCAAAAATCGTCAAATTCAGGAAGTGGCGCTGTGGCTCAAAGTAGTAGAGCACTAGGCTTGAGCTGAAGAGCTCAGAGACAATACCCAGGTCCAGAATTCAAGCACCACAACTAACCCCTCAAAAAAATCTTCAAATTCAACTTTTCCTCATCAAAGCCAAGGTAGTTCATTCTTGCACATTTTTTTGCAAAACTTTTTATGAGACTAGGAAGTTTTTTTGTCTTAAAATCATATGTCACAGGACAATTATGATTAGCCATAACTTTTCCCTGACACTAGATTCTACTTTTAGGAAAAACAGGCAATGAGATCAACAAATTAGGAATTGGTTAAAACACACACACACACAGCAAATGAAAATCACATTTACAGTGGTTGTGGTAATATAAGGAAAAGTATATTCTTTCTTTAATTACAAATAATTGCATGCATTCATATACAATGATACATATATAAAATAAGTATATGTGTGTTGACTATTTTTAAGGTATAGGAAAAGGTAATGAAAACAATCCCAAATGTAGAACTTAAGAATTAAGTTGGTAGAATTAAGAATGGTAGAACTTTTTGGCACAAAAATAAGCCCAACACTCAATGGAATAGAATAGAGGACCCAGAAATAATGCACATGAATAATGCTCAACATCTCTGGCCATAAAGGAAATGTAATACAAAACAACACTGTGACTCCATCTCACCTCTGAATGAATGGCCATTTTCAAGACTATAAACACAGAGTGGGGGGGAAGAACCCTAATATACTATTAGTGGAAATGTAAACTGATACATACACTTTGGAAAGAAGTTTGGAGATTCCTCAAAATACTAAACATAGAACTACTTTATGATCCAGCAATACATTTATCCAAAAGATTGTAAATCAGGATTCAGTAAAGCCACTTGAACAATCATGTTCACTGCTGCACTATTTACCATAACAAAGGTGTGGAAAGTGCCTAGATGATCTTCAATGGACAATGGAACAAGAAAATGTGATATATAAACACAATGGAATTTTGCTCATCCATTAGGAAGAACATCCATTAGGAAGAAAGTAGGTTAAGTAGTTAAATGAAGTCAGGCTCAGAGACATAAAAGATGTATATTTTCTTTCATTTGTGGAAGTTAGATCTAATTTATAAATAGATATGTCAACATATACAGTGTCATATGCACATGTACACAAACATATTAACTGAACTATGGTATATGAAGAACAATTTACAATCTAACACCATGAATACCAAGAAGCTGGTATTTGAGGAGGTCAAAGGGAGGAGGAAGATAGAGGAATGTAGAAAGGAAGGAGAGAGAATGCAGTCATAATATTCAATGTGCATCCTATCAAATTAGGAAAATAAAGGAGATAGGTTGGGAGGGATGGGGGAGAAAGGGCTAACATCAACCAAGATGCATTGTACCTATAAAGTGACATGTTGAATTGTAACCCATTTGTACAACTACTTAAAGATAATAAAAATGTAATTGAAAAATCATTCTTTCTAATACAATAATGTCATTTGCAGGGAAATGGATGGAACTCTAGAACAAATCTTGTTAACTGAGGTAAGCCAAGCTCACAGAGAGAAACAACGCATGTTTGATATGTGAGAATTAGATCTAAAATTCACTGGAACATGATAAACTATACATGATTCTAGATACACACAGTAAGACCAAAAGAGGATAGTTTTAGGAAAGAAACAAAAATGCACAATGTCTAAGTGCCTCTTCATATTTATATAAAATAATATACATACTGAAACAGACTCCAAGATATGGAAACAAAAGACTCCCCCCCCTTTATTTTTAGTTTTTAGTTTTTTCTTCTTTACCTTACGTATGGTGTATTTAAGAGTACATCTTTGGAAGGATTGGGGGAGGGTACAGAACTTGAGAGAAAAAGGGTGAAAAAAAATGTAGCAGTGGAGCTCACTGGACACTAATGAAAGTGAACTATACAACTTGTGGTTGGAGATACCAGTAGGGATTGGGAACCGAAAACACCATACAACAGGAAATGTACTCATTACCTGACTCATAATTGTAATCCCTCTGTACATCACCTCTATAATAACAATGAAGTAAATTAATAAAAAAGTTCTTTCTGGTTCTTTTCTATTACTTTTCCATGTTTTATATATTTAATAAATAAACATTCAATTTAACCTACACAACCTTTCTCCTTCTATAACTTCTATGCCTACGTCCTTTCTTTTATAGTTCTGAGAACTTGAATTTAATGTTGAAAGAAAAATCCTCAGCGATTTGCAATATTTTGTTTTTCCTTATCAATACAAAGTTTTCAGTGACAACAAAGATACAATTTTACTTAAAGTTCCACCTAAGTATAAACTTTCCCTGCAAACAACTGACCATATATATGATATAACTTTCATCAATTCCCCAGTCATCATCACCTCAGAGCTCCAAAGCTGAGTAACTGGATAGTTTACATGAGTACTTCTTATTTTCTTTTCTTCTCTACCATGTGATCCTAAGCTTATTGGAATTAATCATATTTTCCTAGCTGGAAATCACCAAAAACTTTAGCAAGTTTAAAACAAATGACCAATTTATTATCTCTTGACCTCTCTCAAACACTAAATCATAATTCTGGTATTTCAAAGAAATTGCTATTATCTTAGTATTGTGTAGAAACCCTCTCCTATAAGATACCTCCCCTGACTCAAAGTAACCTCCTTATTCTTCTTATCTGAAAGCTGTGGCAGCTTCTGCACAGCTGCCCAACTGGCTCATTAGATGGCCAGGTCACATAGCTCTACTACTTGAGCAATGTCCCCAGACCTTTAGGCTTTAATTCATTTACCAGGGCTGGCCTCAGACCATAGACCACAATCCTTCTTCATATACCTCATGAGTAGCTGTGATTACAGGCATACTCCACCACAGTCAGCTTCCTCACTTACTATTTTCTTGAAAGAGTTACTGAGTAGCTCCACTCTAGTGTTACTACTTTTAAAATTAATATTTGAGAGTACTTAACTTGTGCCGGATGTTAAGCCAAACATTTTACATGGATCATCTCCCTGAACCTTCCCAACACTAAGATAGTTACTATTACTACAAGGAAACTGAGGTACCTTTCAAAGTTTCCACTGCTGGGTAGTGGAAAATTTTGTTCAGGCAATCCTGGCTCATAAACCACAAGTTTATCCAAAACAGTATGCTTTCTTTCTTAAGACAAATGAGATACCATACAGAATCTAGCCCTTAAATTAATTACAGCATTAGTAAAATAAAAATGATCTGATCAAATCAAAGATTGCCCATACTATTAGATAAAAATAGATGGGCATTCAAAATAGCCTTTGGCATCTGTCTTTTTATAATAGCCCCAGAAGATGAGCAATGACTTTCCTGAAAATACATGTTCAACTTCGATAAGAAGGACACAGGATGGTCAGTTTCAGGGCCATATTGACATGGCTCAGCTTTATTCCTGCCAGATCTCAAGCTGTTTGTTTGTTTACTTGTTTTTCATACTAAAGGTTAGCATTTGATAGGTCTGACCCAGAAACAAAAGATGCTAAACTTTGGAGCAATTACCACAACTTCAAACTTCAGTAATTTAAGACTTCATAAAATGAGGGTTTTGAAAGTCTATATGTGGAATTCAAATGAAAACTTCATGAGCAAAGCTTTCATTTAGACTCTCCCAAACTTACTTCTCTGAAAAAAAAAAAAAACTGTCCAGCCAGCCCAGAATGTGGAAACAATTATGAAAATTAAGACATTTGAAAACCACTCAAGCTGTTTTTATTTCTAGCTACATCTTCCAAGACAAGTGGCTGCCTGGCTCTTCAGCTGGTTTTTCCTAATGCTCTCTTCTCCTCCCTCCCCCAACCCAGGAGGAATCATAGCACATCAAAGAGAAGGTCAGTTGATGCGGTGCATATTTTCTTTTCCTGCAGTCCACAAATGTAGAACAAACTTCTTTTCTAGAAACCCTAATCATGTGGGAATTGGATGTTAGACAGTTGGTACCTTAGCAAGAAACTCTGCATATGTGATCATGTTTATTTACTGGTTTCTTTTTACTAATTCATATTAGTGGCAAAACGAGGATAGCATGGGAGATTTAAATTCACCTACAATCCCTGAAATTCACTTTAGTCATTATTTTCAAGGCCTTGCTGTTCTAGAAGCTTCTTCCCCTCTTGGACGCCCACAGGGCTCATTTCTCTATCTCATTCCTGCACAAACATCACTTCCCCAAAGATCCTTTTCCCACCATTCTCAAAAGCGCTCCCAACCCTATTGCACATAAGCCGTCTACCCTGCCTTATTCTGTTCTTTACAGCATTTCTCACCAGCACTGTTGAGTTGGTAGATGGTATACTGACGAAGGTAGATATTTTGTGTTGTTGTGATATATCTCTTAGAGCCAGGAAGAAGGCTCAGCACGCATGAGTTCTCAGTAAATACCTGTTAGATTTAGAATTGAATGATATAGCCTGTCCACACATACCCTCACATCTCTGACCTTCACCCAAACTGACCATTACTACTTTTCTCTTCTTCTGGATATGCACTCTCTAATTTAGGTCTTACAACTCTTTCATTTCCCTGGATAGACTTGGTTCCAACTTCTGTTGGCTGAGAGGTGTGAGGATGGTGTTTGCTTCCTTTGAACAGTGGCTAAACCAGAGAAGGCAAGTCTGGGTGGTCTGAAAGACAATTCCACACAGAGATGGCTTTCCTGTAAGTGTGCACGTTAGAATATTTCAAATATAGAGGGGGGCCCAATAGGGAGAAGTACACACTTCAAGCAACAACATAAGTAAGGTGCTGTGAGATTTTAATCTAAAGTATAACTTAAATGTCCGTGAGTCTACACTAAGAGAAATAAAGGTCAACATAAGAAAACAGATTTCCTGAGCAGAAGAATTCCTAGTAGATTATACAGAGTGTCCACTCTAAGGAGTCCAAGTAGCCATTCCTTAAATGGACCTAGTGACTACGCTTAGTGACTTCCTCCCAAAAAGGAAAGGAGAGCTAAGCACTGGTGGCTCATGCCTGTATCTTAGCTATTCAGGAGGCTGAGATGTGAGGAACACGGTTTGAAGCCAGCCCAGGCAGGAACAGTCTGTAAGACTCTTATCTCCAATTAACCACTAGAAAACTGGAAGTGGTACGACTCTGGCTCAAAGCCGTAGAGCACTAGACTTGAGCAAAAAAGTTCAGGGACAGTGCCCAGGCCTTGAGTTCAAGCCCTGACCAAAGGGAAATGGAATGGCAATGATTTTTCAATGGAGAAACAACAAAATCTATTTCAGCCAGGTAAGTCCAACAGCAATCATTCTAAGCCCTGTAGCTAGTGTGTAATCTTCATATCATGTGCTAGCAAGAGCAATAGGAATAGCAATTTACTCAGTGATCCTCTTTCCAAACCAAAAGCTTCAGGCTAATCATAAGAAAAACACCAACACTTCCCTAGCTGGGGAGAAAAACAACAATACCAACAACAACAAGGAAAATCTGAAAACCATCACAACCAAGAGATGCCTAAGGAGACAGAATGACTATATATAAAGCTTATAGTGTATGGGACAAAATGATATTGGCTAGAAATCAAATTAATCTGTATAGGCTAATAATAATACACTCATATCACCTTGTTAATTATTCCAAATATACCCAGGAATGTAAGTTTTAATGATAGGGGATACTGTGTTTAGGAGGGGAATATGGGAACTTTGCTATTTGTTCAGTGTTTCTTTAAATATAAAACCTCTGCAAATAACTATTTTTTAATTTTCAAGAAGGAAGAGAGTGAATGCTACAACTCTATTATACTGTGATAATTTCAAAACAGATAACACTCCTGGGTTTCCTAATTAGTTAATTTATTCTTTGTTATGGTAAAATAGAGGAGTAGCAATTTGATATAGATTAAACAGAAAGGATATTGCCCATCATAGAATATTAGAAGCCTCTGGATAAAACCAATTCCTGGATAAAACCAATATGTCTACTTTGTGGGTGCTTGCTAAGAGAGGACTATTAAGAATCCATTTCCCTATCATACTAGACTTACATCATTTCCTTGGGAAAGCTAAATCTCTATCGTTGCTAAGGCTTGGTTACTCAGTTTCTTAAAGCTTAGCAGAATAAACAGATTTTCATGACAAAGCACAACTCTGCACCCTTTAGGCAGGAAAAACAGCCTGTGGCATTTCAGCCAGTTAACCTACTGTCTTCTCTCCCCATGGAGTAGGTGGATTTATACTATGTGTGTATACACACAGCTTCTAAGCTAGGACTTGTTTATCAAATAGCTATAATCAAAGGTATTGTTCCCCAGATGTTCTTGATGACTGAAGACTGGCTTATGCTCCTTGATTAAACAGGAAGGCAGACTGGAAACATGCAGGACTAAATAAAAGAGGTGATATACTGCACTTTATGTGACCAGCAAATGTCCTGACTTAGTTTATCTAAATGTAATATAAATCTTTGTGTTTAACCTATTACAAAAATTTCATCTTTTTCTAACTTCTTGGGCTAGAAAGATGAGGTACTTCTATCCTTTGATCCTCATAAAATAAAAATACTAGTGACTATACTCAAAATGAATATATATAACTCCACATGTTCTCATGCTAGAGTAAATGGTCTTTACAGACTTGTGTAACCACATTGTAGTTGCTTACATGTTTGAAAGAGTGAAGAATGTCAACGTGTAAATGGAAAAGTCATAACTGAAAGATATATTCTTCATTCACAAAAAAACTTGTCCCCTGTAAAAATTATTTTGAAAAACTCTGAACTGCTCGTTTACCACAAATGCCTTTCCATGGAGAAGCAAATCTTTGTTTGTAGAGAAATATTGACAACAGACAAGTTTGGGTCCAAACGGCTTGTCCTAATCTAGCTGTAGTACTGGATTCACTTATTTACTGTATCTCATGACATATGCTCTTCCATCAGTCTTAAGGAGGACACACAAGTAGTCCCTTGCTCTAAGTGGCTTCTTCCTACTGATGTCCCACAGTAGCCAGTCACCAGGTCACCAGTGGTTGGCAATGATGCCATCTTGCTTCTAAATTCTTACTTGCCCCCCTAAATCCTCAAATTCTCCATTAAAAGAAAAATAATATCTTACAAGCATGCAGCTGTCATAGGAAACATCTCTTCTACTAGACCTCGGAGATCTCAAAGTAGAGCACTTCTACTAGCAAACGAACAAGTCAGAGGGATCTCCAACAAGAACACTAACAACACTTTATGCCAGGAAGCGCAGTCACCATTGAAGGAGGAGGCTCAACCTCTTCATCCTGCCTTCCTTCCTCTTCTACTAGGTTCACATCCTGACATAAAGGTAACCACATCATGCAAATGAATAGAAAAGGCAAGTGAATACTGTTGTCCCTCCAGCTCCCCTAAAATCCCTCCATTTGCTCTGTACCTTATAGGTTGCCTTTGGGGACTATATCAAAAGCTTCTGTGCTGGCCAGCTTCTGCCAGTGAGAGGGACAGCAAGGTATGAGATGAGTGAATAGCCTGAGGCTGACATAGTGATTTCCTCTGCTTCCTCTCTTCCTAGTTGAGATGGGGTGGGGGATTGCTACTGTTGCTTAGTGTCAAGCAGCTCTGTATAAGCAGCAAGCCTCCCCTCCTACCTCCCCTGAGGAATGTTAACTGCTCCCTACTGCTTCTGTTTTGGGGGTGCCATCTCATCTCTTATTTGTTCTCATGAACTCTGCACTCACTATATAAGCAGTAACTGGTCTACCTGCTAACCAGACTACTCCTTGCCTGTGGACCTCTAAAAGTCATTAAAATGCTATAAAAACAGGTACTTAACATATAAGATGATGCTAAGTGAAATGAACCCCAAGATAGGGACACAGAGGTTTTTTATCTTTCTTGCTGTTGTTTTTAATGTACTTATACTGTACTATGTGATTTTTTTGTTCTTCCCCCATGGTATAACCCCTGTTGTCACTGTGTTTGATTCGGTGCCCTGCATCTTGTATATACCTTTTTTCTAATTTGGGGAGGGGAAGGGAAATAACAAAATGCTGAAATAAGGATACAGGTTGACCCATTGTAACAATGAGATGTACAAGACACTATGTTAAAAACAAACTATAGTTTTGGAGGGGGAGGGAGGAGTTGGGGAGGTGGGGAGATGGGGAGGTAGAGGAAAAACAAAGGAGGGGGTAACAATGCTCGATAGGAAATGTACTCATTACCTTACTCATGTAACTGTAACCCCACTGTATAGTATCTCTACAATAAAAAAATATATTTAATTTTAAAAGAATTTAAAAAACAGGTACTTGAGAAGCCATAATATGCTGTGGATTTTCATAATCTTTGACAATAATCTACTACATATAACATTCTCTAGTTATAACAACTCTCAAAGAAGTAAGAGGAATAAATCATAAATACAGTGGCTCCGACCAGTATCATAGTTCTCTCACACATACCAAAAATCCAGTAAACTTCTCTGCACATGATAAATAATCTACTATAATGAGTGATCTGCACAAGTTTATACAGATTACATAGTGCAAAGACGACTGCTTTGGAATCCAACCAGATTTCTGCATAGTGCAGACTGCCTCACAAATGTTCTTCAGTGTGGTCTAGGATTAATTCAAACTCTCTCTCTCTCTCTCTCTCTCTCTCTCTCTCTCTCTCTCTCTCTCTCTCTATATATATATATATATATATATATATATATATATATATATTCCTGGTCTTATATGCCACAGGAGTCCATGACATGGATTTCTGTGTTAATTTTAAAGATGAGCCAGACTTGCAGCTGACACTAGAAAAAAAAAGCAATTTACTTTTGTTTTTTTACATTTCCTGGGCCAACCAGGTCCTGCAGCCAAGATACAAAGCAAAAGCAACACACATGATAGATGTGTGCATTCTTGTGTGTGTGTGCCACTGACCCACCCTCCAAAGAGGCATTTCCAGTGAGTGGTCAGCCATGGAAGCTTCTGGATAAGAGCTAGAGGAAGAAACAGGATAATCAAAAGTTCAAGGCCAGCCTTCACTAACTGACAAGACTATATCTCAAAAATAAAAAAACCTTTAAAAATAGCTTTTAATTTTAAAATTAAACTTAATTAAAAATTAAATTTGTTCTCACAAGGCCTGCAGCCTTGGTGGAACTTTCATATGACAAAGAGTCTTTCAAGCCTGGGGACACAAGCTAGATACAGTCCCTGGAGAGGCAAAGAAACTTGGCAGCTGGGGGCAGTGAGGGAAGAGTTCAGGAACAAGCTCTTCCTCCTTCCATCCACAGCCTCCTTTTCCTGTGGCATTCCTAAGAGCTCTGCTCTTCCACCTGCTCCTTCTAGTCACAATCCAGATATGCTTAGAGAAGATCAAGGGCAATCTCAACTTTTTGTGTTTTCCCTGGGAATGGATCTCAGCTTCTTTGCACTTGAATTTCTCATTTTTCATCATTAGCCTTACCACCCACGTGGTCTTGAGGATCAGGCGACATCAAAGGGCCAGCAGGACCCCTGAGTAAGAAGCCTGCTATGTATGACATTGATCTCACAGCCATTCTTCTAACTCATTTGCCATAATTGCAAATTGTCCTGTGACTTCTGTTGTAATTATTTCTTCAATGTTTTTAGTTTCATGTTCCACAGTATGAACTGCTAAATCATGGTTTCCTTTTTTACAGAATAATAGACCTGTAGCTTACATCTGGATGCTCCACTTTCCAGCCTTCTTGCATCTGGGGTGACCACTTAGCACCACTAACTGCTCACTAATTCAAAGTAAACACAAAATGAAATGTGCTAGTGCAGGTCAGCCCTAAGACACTGAACATGCACACCTCATGCACTCTTCCTTTTGGGCAAGTTGGAACACAAACAAGCCTGTGATCTAGCACTGAACATTCAGACAAGGCCAAAGCCCTAGAGCAGCTCAAATCAAAGTAGTCATGGACAAGTTTCCATCCATAATAAACAGAAATTGAGAATACTTAGACATGTTTATAGCAATTGCCATTGCTGTGAGAAACAAACACATCATCAGTAGATTTGTCTCTGGACAGAATATAAACCACAAGTATTGATCTTTGGAAAAAAGAAAAAGCAATTCTTGCCAGGAGCCAGTGGCTCATGCCTGCCCAGGCAGGAAAATCTGTGCAGGACTCTTATCTCCAATAAACTACTCAGAAAATGCTGCAGTGGCCCTGTGGTTTAAGTGTTAGAGTGCTAGCCTTGAGCAAAAAGCTCAGAGATGGTCCCTAAGCCCTGAGTTTAAGCCTTTCCCTTTTGCTCCCCTCCATTCTCCTTCCTTCTTTCTCTCCTTCCTTCCTTTTTTTCTTCTTTCTTCCTTGTTTCTTGCCTTTCTTCCCTCCCTTCTTTTTTTGTGGTGTTGGGGATTGAAACTGTGGCCTTCTTCATACTAGGTAACTGCTCTCTACTACTGAACTGTACTGCCAGTGAATTTCTTTATTGGAAATAAAGACAATCAGTTTTTAAGTAGAGCTTTTGAGAGGCAATAGCCACAGCATGGCAAAGAACCAAGAACAAAGGAACCCTCTGAACCTAAAACACTCACTGCAGAACATAAGAGAAAAATAAACTTCTGTTTTAGTCAAGTCATTGTATTTTGTCTAAGAAACCTGTAGCTCTAAGTGAAGGATTGGTAGCAACCAGAGCATGAGCAAGTGTTGGCTGTTCCTTTTCGCTTTCAGCAGGTCTCATGCAAGAATGGCATGTAAACCTGCAAGCAAAGCTGAAGCCAATAGGCAGAGGCTAGGCAGGCTTGCAGTAAACAGCTGACTAATGGTTCATCCTCTTACCCACATTCATGTTCCAACTGTATTTCAAAGGAGATATCAAAGAAAAAAAGAAAAAGATGGGTCAAGCACCAAAGCTGGCAAGTGGACATGGTTAAAAACTGGATCCAGACTGGAATTTGGATGTGGTGACTGGCACGCAGAACTGACTAAAAACAAGCAGACCAGAAGGAAATGTATTGCCAGGGAAGCCACAGTTGGCCTGGAAAGGCTCATGTTCTTCCTCTGTCAGGGAGCACACATTTACTTCCAACATTCACTTTAGATATAGCCACAGAGAACCAAGAACAAGGAAGGACTTCCCAGGAGACAAAGATACAGTCTGGGCCTCTGGGAAACCTAACCTGAGAGCAGAAGCAACATTCAGCCACAAAAACTTATTCCCCTGTAAGGAGGGTGGACTTCATATGCCCTGTCAGACAGACTGCCTAATTAAGGCACTCAACCCTGCTAGAGGTCTCCCAGTCTTCTAAGTGGGAGTTGATCTTGTAGATTTTTCATTTCTGTTCCGCCATGGTGTTGGTGAGCCAGAATGAAGACAGAAAAGGGAAAAAGATGTTTTTGCATGGATGTTTAAAACAAGTTAGACAAAGAAAAACCAGATCTGTGAGGTTCTGGGGTAGACTGTACCCTTTGGGGGAGAGCATTGCAGACTGTGATGCACAGACGGGACAGAATGGTAAGGGGCCGTCAGCAGGACCTGGTCAGATGTCGTCCATCTAACATGCTCTAACACGCACCCTACTGTTTTGAACAGAACCTTCTCCCCCTTTAAAAATGGCAAGGATCAGCCAGGTGCCAGTGTAATCCTAGCCTGTAATCCTAGCTACTCAGAAGGCTGAGATCTGAGGATCACGGTTCAAAGCCAGCCCAGGCAGGAAAGTCTATGAGACTCATGTTTCCAGTAAATCACTAGAAAACCAGAAGTGGTGCTGTGGCTCAAGCTGTACGTTGCTGCTCGCTTAAAAGCAATGATCATTACAACAATCTTGGATACTGGAAGGATGCAATTCAAGGAACACTTCTAACACACAGGAAATTAAGTACTTGGCTAGTGATAGTACTACTTTCTTTTTTTATTTTTAAATTTTTATTTTTGGTAATACTATTTTCCAGTAGTACTTTCTTTCATATTTTTATTATTACTCTCCTTAAGGGCTTATACAAAGTGGTTTCAATTAAACACTTCTGTTTGTGAGTGTAATGCATTTTAATCAATTCCTCCCCATCTATCCCAACCCCACCTATCCTCTCATTTTATCTAGTACTTTCTAGTAGTACTTACTAGTGGTACAGTGATATCACTTCCCAAGAAGGTGAGGTCAGTCAAAATTTTCAGAAATATAATGTAATATTCCAGTGGCACTCTAGGTATCTATAAATTTATGCTCTAACACCTCAATTTAATAGGGAATAATAGCAAGGCTATCCTATAACTACACTGAAGTAAAGACTTTCTCTGCCTCAATAAAGACTCAGTGCCAAAGTAGAGGGCTTCAGATCTGCCACTTTCCCTCAGAACTGCTTGAGAAACAGCAAAAAGGGGGAGTGGAAGGGTAAGAGGAGAGAGAAGAGAGCAGCATGCTACAGTAGAAGGACTCAGGACTCAGATTTGGTGCTCCAATATTAGCAGAAAACATCAATGGGGAAAACAAAACTTTTTCTCCTAAGATCATGAGCAAGGTGAGAATGCCTTCCCTCACTACTCTTACTCAGTATCAAGAAGGAGAAAGAAAGAAATAGCACAACAAATTGGAAAGCAAGACGTTAAATTATCTTGAATGTAGAAAACACACAGACTAAAAAAAAAAAAAAAAAAAACTCCTAGACTAAATTAATTCAGTAAAACTGCAAGACATACATTAAACATATGTCACTTGAGCCAGGCACCAGTGGTACATTCCTGTAATCCTGGCTCCCCAAGAGGCTGAGATCTGAATATGATGGTTTAATGCCTGCTAGAACAGGAAACTCCATGACTCTCATTTCTAATTAACCACCAAAAAACTCAAAAGTGGTGCTGTGACTCAAGTGAGAGTATTAGCCTCAAGCAAAAAGCTCAGAGACAGCTCCCAGGCCTTGAGTTCAAGCCCCACTACCCATTTGAACATGCACACACACACACACACACACACACACAAAACATATATACACACATAAATAAAATACCAAAGAATAAACAATCAAGGAGATATAAAATCCCCCACACTGCTTAAAGACATTAAAGAAGACACAGATATAAATGGAAAAACATCTCCTGTTCATGGCCCAGAAGACAGTCTTGCTAAAATATTCCATACTTCTCAAAGAGAAATCTCTGGCAAGATTCCAATAAGATTTGTATAGAACTAGAAGGAAAAATACCCCTAAACCCATACAGAACCACGTAGGACCCTAAATTGCCAAAACAACCTTAAGAAAAAGCCAAGCTGCAGGCCTCCTATTTTCTGATCTTAAAACTTATTCCAATGCTACAGTAATAAAAAATTTATAGCACTGGAATAATGACAGATCTATAGACCAGAGGAACAGATTGAGAGCCCAGAAACAACCACAAGGCTGTAAGATCATAGGATTTTAACAAGGGTGCTAGGACACACAGTAGGGACTCTAGTCTTTAAGCCATTGAAGGGGCAACAGAATAGTCATGTTAAAACAAGCAAGTCATCAGGTTGAAGTCTTATTAGCAAGTAAATTTGCCTCTTTGTGCCTTAATTTCCTTATCTACAAAGTGGGGACAGGAAGAGTACCTTTGTCCTCGGGCTATTTAAATAAGGGGCTAGGAACAGCTTAAGTGGTGACACACTTGATCGCTGTAATTAGCAACAAGGCCTGGGGGGTAGGGGAGGGAGCAATTCACCTTTTTGAACCTCAATTACTTTTGTAGTAAAAGGGAGAGAAAATCTAGATAATTGGGTGAAAGTAAATGCCACAGCAACTGGAAAGCCCCATGCACCTCTGGGTGTAGAGAAGAGAAAGTCCAGTGAGCCCCAGGCTAAGCCTATTCCCAGGAAGTGAGGTGAGGGGTCCAGCAGAGTTTACTGAGATGGCTCCCTCAGGCCTGCAGGGTAACTGGAATTACAAACCCAAAGCTCAGGCCTCCTCTCCCACCCTGTTCAGTTACTAACTGGTGTTTTTCCAACACCACTGAACATATTAATCGCGGATGAATATTTATAATCAGGAAAAAAAGAAGTTAGCCACCTCAGCTGAAAACCTGATGTCTATCATCCTAACTACAAATGGCTCCCAATTTATGATAATTCCTAAGTTCACTTTTGACTTCATGGTGGTGAGAGAGTGAATCACACAGAGTAGCAAACGTAGTTCAACCTTGAATCTCAGTCTTCAACTGGGCTAGCCATATGTGGTATCCCAATTAATGCTCAGTAATGGCATTAAGCCATAGCTCCCAAATGGTCATGTATTCAAAAGGGGAAAGTAGCCTCTACCCTACAGCATACTTTGTTGTTAAGCTATAGTGCTTCATAAGTGAGTTATATTGACTGAATTTTCAGGCTAGCACATTTTCTAATTACTATCAATGAATCAGGATGTAAGTCATGTATATCACATTTAAGCTGTACATTACCACACTTCCTCCAGACCACTCTATTGGTATCATGGAGTAGCCCATGAAGACACATTCACTGCATACCACCAACAGCTTTCAGAGTGAGCCCACATCTTTCTCCATTGGATCCTGTGGTAAGATGGTCAGATGATCAATAGGAAATTCTCTACTTCACAGAGAAGAAAACTAAAACTAGAAGACTCTACACTTCTCCTCCTCTTTCTAGTCTAACTTTCTTTTTTTCCATACTAATGTGTGGAGCTTCTCTTTGGTAGACAATTATCTGCTCCCATGAGAAATGAAATATGCAGTTATTCTCCATAATGACAAGAATGCCTTTTGCAAACTTTTACTGTTTCCTGAAGAGCTATAATCTGTTTGTGGTAAATACCATAAAAACTTGTAAGTGGTTCCCTTCTTTAAAGTATTTGACAAAAGATGATCATGGAAAAGTCCATGTAACCAAGTAAAAACATCAAAATCAAACTACAAATACATTCTAGAAAATTACAATGATTAGGCAATTTTCTTGTTTCAGAAAAAGCTAAGAGAGGTAACCTATTTGCTTCTTTCTAGAACTTTGAGTGCTGTTACTCTATACTTTTTCCTAAAAAGTTTTCCTTTGCCCCTCAACAAAACAGAGTCTATCAACTGGACATGGTTATAGTTGTCAATTATTTAGCAATAAGAAATTAAGGTGGAAATCTAAGACTGATAGTGACCTGGTAATGCTAGAGTCCTACTTATCCTAATGGCCTACTCATCCATAAAAATTGAATCTGGTTGGCATTATATTATTTTCTCTCTGTTGAATGATCCTGGAACTTCGATTTATGGAGAATTTTATGCATGTAATTGATAGACAAGTTCTACTGGTTCTGTTACAGTAGAGTCTACCCATTTACTGATTCTTCTTTTCCCAGTCCAGTTAATACTTCTTCACTGTTCAAAATAAGCAATGTGCCAGGCACCGGTGGCTCACTCCTCTAATCCCAGCTACTCAGGAGGCTGAGATCTGAGAATCACGGTTCAAACCCAGCCGGGGCAGGAAAGTCTGTGAGACTCTTATTTCCAATAAACCAGCAGAAAACCGAAAGTGACATTGTGGCTCAAGCAGTAGAGCACTTGCTTTGAGCTGCAGAGCTGAGGGACAGCACCCAAGCCCAGAGTTCAAGCCCCATGACCAACAACAACAACAAAAAAAAGCAACACAAAGACAAAGATGTATTAAGACATTTATAAGGATGTAAAAATGCCCTCACAAACATCATAATCTGTAACTGTGGGGTCCCAGGCAGTGCTAACTCCGTCTTCTTCCCAAAGATATCTAGAGACACTGAAATAGTTATAAGTGGTATACTACTGGCATATACCAGGTAGAGGTCAGAAATGCTGCTACCTGTGCCAAAATGCCCACCTCTACCCTCCACACAAAGAACTACCAAAACATCAGCATTGCCAAGGGGGAGAATTCTGACCTCGCAGGTGAAAGGAAACATAAGTCAAGTGAGATAAGAGCTTAAATGGAGACAGAAGTAAAGTGCTCCCAGATTAAGAACATTTAAACAGGTAACTCATATTCAGGATTAACAAGGATGTAGCGGGGAAAGTAGTGCTTTTATAGCACCTTGGTGAGAACAGACTGGATATAACTTTTGAACAATGTCATTTGGCAACATATAGCAAAAGATTTTATACGTTCTATTCCTATTCTTGCTTTCTGTCCATTTCCATCGTTTTCGTTCTTCCCTTCCTTCTCTTTTCCTCTCTCCCAAGAATAGTCAGCTCAAGGTTGAGTGTGATAAAGGGGAGTATAGGCAGGCACACAAAGTTAAGGGCAATGGTTATGAGCCACACAGAGCCAGGAGCTGGAAGGACCAGAGTCTGATGATGGAGCTGCACAGAGACGCAGGCTCACACGCCTGGCAGTCAAGGACAAGAGGCACCGGGAAAGAAGGCAGATGGACACAGAGGAAGCAGGGTGACTGATTACATTTAGAAAACCAGTTAAAACATTGAAGATAGTTAGATTCAACATTCTAATGGCCAGAGAAGAAATACACAAATATAGCAAGGGAGAAACACGAAGATGCCTGAACGTTGGATTGAAGTTAGAGGTATTAGTATGAAATACTTGATTTTTTAATTCATATGGAACTAATAGAGAAAATTTTATAGATGCATTTGGGTGTGTGGATTGTATATACACATATTTACTTATTCAATTATTCATTGATTTCCTGCTTTGTCTTCAGAGCGATGTAGATACAACATCAGCACCATAGAATGGACATCTCAACTTTCTGTATCTTGATCTCCTCACATCAGCCTGTATAAATCAAACCTCTAGACTTCTGGACCTTACAGAACTACAACTTTGTATCTTTTTTTTTAAATTGTGCCTGTCTTGAGGCTTAATTTAGGGCTTGGGAGCTGTCCCTGAGCTTTTTTGCTCAACACTAACACTCTACCATTTGACCAAAAGCTCCATGTCAGGCTTTCCCAGTAGTTAATTGGAGATAAGAGTCTTCCGGACTTCAAATTTCGATCCTCAGATTTCAGCCTCCTGGGTAGCCAGTATTACAGGAATGAGCTACTGACACCCATTTTACTTTGGTCTGCATATATTCCTGTTTCTCCTTCCTCTCCACTGAAGTATACAGCTGTGAGCTATTGTTAACAATATAGTTTTACAGACTGTTTATTTGCCAAGATGGCAGATTTTAAGTACTCTTATCATGCAGACATGAGAATAGGCAACTGTATGAGATGAGAGAGATATGTTAATTTGCTAAGCTTCACTAATCATTTCACTATATATACATATAGTGATATCAAGATAGTATATCAAAACATCCATGGTGTACTACCTTAAACATAAGCAATTTTAATTAGAAAAAATTCTTTTCTCTACTAAAAGGGAAGATGAACTAGGTTAGAGAAAGTACAAGATGGGCCTAGAACATCCTGTGGTGCCAGAAACTAAAGAAATACTCAACAAATGATAGATATGCGTCAAAAGGTTACAGGAGCAAGTATTACAAAGTTTCCACTGGCTAAAATGAGGACAAGTTGAACATCAAAACACATAAACTAAGTGAAAGATTTCAACATATTGAATACAAAGGAATCCATGAATCTTTCCTAATGAAAGAGAATAAAAAAACCAGGTACTGGTGGCTCACATCTGTAATCCTAGCTACTCAGAAGGATGAGATCTGAGGATTGCAGTTTGATGCCAGCCCCAGCAGGAAAAATCTGTAATACTCTTATCTCCAATTAAACACCAGAAAACTTGAAGTGGAATTGTGGCTCAGAATGGTAGAGCACTGGCTTTGAGCAAAAGAGTTCAGAGACAATATCTGGGCCCTGTGTTCAGGCCCCACTATAGACCAAAAAAAGGAAAAGGAAAGAAGAAAGGAAGGAAGGAAGAAAAAAGGAGAGAAGGAAGGAAGAAAGGAAGGGAGGGAGGGAGGGAGGAAGAGAATTTTTAAAAAACATGAGAAAGTAAGTTCTCCCTTAGAACAGAATGCCAACTAACACATGTAAAAGAGTGATGACAATAATCATCTTTGACAGCTTTCACAGAGATAGATGGCTGACTGGCAGACTCATAATGAAAGGTAAGTCTGTAGGTAGAGGTTTAGGGAGAATAAACCATCAACACACCCTTAGAATACTTCTCTACCAACACCAATATGTCTCCAAGGAAAACAAATAGTAGATTTAAAGGGTGAATATCTGATAGACAGGAATATAATTTGGAAATCAAGGGCAATATTTCAGTTGTAGGACTTAAGGGAGAGAACAAGGCCTTGCCTTCAAGCTTCATTTAGAAAACAAGTACGCTGCAGTTATTGACTCTTCATATTTGCTTGGAAAGTCATTGGATAGCTAGTAAGCTTGTGGAGGGGCTAATGTACACCCCAGTAACCCTATCAGTTGTTAAGCTATCCCTGGATAATGTCACCTATATGCAGCAGCCAGGGCTAGCAAATTCTCTGGCCTTCAGTTCCCCTGGACCTTAGGCTGGACATTCTACTAGTTGATGAGTAATTAGATAAGAGAGGCTGATTAAGCATGTTAGAAAGGGGTGATGCAGGTCGCTTTCTGGAGCAACATGAAGTCTGGCCCAGCCTGAGAAGGTGAATGATTCACATTTGAGGAAGGGAGACAAGGTTCATGAGAGTGAGGTAATGTCACAGGGGTCAAGTCGATAGCCAGGACAGGAGATTGGGGGTCAGGTGAGACAGAGGTCAAATCAGGAGGGGAAGAGGGAAGAAAAAAGAGAAATAATCAGATGCTCTGGAAGAATGCTAAGTCCCAGTATTGTTTTGCAGGCTGAACCTTGGAGACCCAAGTTCACAGGAAGGAACGAAGGAGTGTGC
The DNA here is from genome assembly GCF_024711535.1 of Dipodomys merriami. Lineage (NCBI taxonomy): Eukaryota > Metazoa > Chordata > Mammalia > Rodentia > Heteromyidae > Dipodomys > Dipodomys merriami. The sequence continues at coordinate 14,342,825 of NW_027206290.1, forward strand.
TTCCTTACATACGAGTTGGAAGTGGAGCTGGCTCTGTGGATGTTTGTCTATGGGGACAGAAGTCAGAGACAGCGTAGGTAATTCAAGGAGCATTTGAGGCTGCTCTGGATCTTTCCTCACATAACATTTGTTAATCTCAGTCAAATTAATCTTCTTCACATATTCCCCATAGAGAAGTTTCCCAACTTCCTGGTTGCAATCTCTTCCTTGAAGTTTAGTATAACCACAAAGGAAAGGAGAGAGGAATGAGTGAGGATGGACTGTGGAAATACCTTCTTGGTACACAAGCTACCACATGGACATCTTGCCACCCCTTGCTCAGATAGTCTGCCTAGCTGACCAGAATCAGGATGCCCTTTTCCCAAAATTCCAACATCTCTTGGTCCTGCACAGGGACAAAGTTTCTCCATGTAGATGACTTCACAGGATCTAATAACCCATGCAGGGCTAGGTGTGGTAGCACATACCTAAAATCCCAACACTTGGGAGGCTGAGATAGGAGAATTGTTCCATTCAAAGCCACTATCAGTTACGTAGTGAGCTCAAGGCTAGCCCAGATTCTATAGCAAAATCTTGTCTCAAAATACACACAACAAATAAATAAAAAGAAGAGAAAAATTTAAAGGTAAGTACATAAAAGTACCAAAAATAAATAAACCAAAAGAAGACAAGATGGAGAAAGAACAAATTCATGCAAGTATTATCTCCATTGCATAAATGACAAAACTGATTCAAGAATCACAAGTCATATATTTATGGTCAAAAGAGCTTGCAAGAGTGCAGCTGTGACTAGAATCTATATTCCTGGGCCTCTAAATGCCAGCCCTTCATGTGTAAAAGCACAAACTCTCAGTGCTTATGGCCAGCCCATCATGGAGTCCCAGGAAACTCCTCCACCTACACAAGAGATCCAAGATAAAGGTTACAAAGGATCTTCAATCCAGAGCAGAAGAGGCTCAGTACTTGATGGAGCAATGGTGGCAAGAGGAACAAAAGACTCTTGGCCCAAAAAGAGAACATCACATTTAAGTATATCTAGCATCTCTATGTCACCTGAGGCTTGAGCATCTACCCATTACTAGAACAATATACATTTGTACCCAGGTTTACATAAACATCCAGGAGGAAATAAGGATAACCACCATGTCAGTACTTCCTGCATATCAGAGACCTTTCTTTTTCTTTCAATCTTGAGTGATGGATTTAACCTTCATTTTCACAGATGAGGAAATGAAGGCTTACAGAGGTGCAGCAATGTTCCCAAGCTCACAATGATGTCTGGAACAAAGGCTAATGTAACTGCTAAGCCTGGCTCTTCCCTTTACCCTACATTAATAATGCCCTGTGCTCCGTTTCAACCTTTTAGAAGCTTGCAATCAGACTTAACCACTCTGTTGGGTATAATCACAGGCCAGATAGCATTTGAACTAATGCACACACTTCAAGGAGAGTGGCTAATGGGTAATTTGAGTTATAGAAATTCCCGCTTGAGTTATAGTGATTTCCCTTGTTCCAGCCCAAACAAAGAAGAGGTTGGCTTAAGATATGGTGGATTCCTGCTCCCTTGCAAGGAGTAAAAAGAAGATAAGCAACCAGCCTAAGGCATATGTGGTTCAACTGATTGAGAATGCTGTTTGGCTACAACACTGTGTGTGCATTTGTCTTTCTCTGCCTGGATACTAATGTACTGTAGCATTTCAAATAAGTTCCGATGAACATACACAAAAATACTCACATATTTTAATGTCTTAAATTTTTATTCATGGAAAACATATGCAGACCTGTTCCATAAGCCACCCCATAACACAGCCACAAACCCAAAATAGATCTGATTTGGCATAGAGTCTTTGGGAAAGGGGGGTGGGGGGTACTAAGGTTGGAACTGAAGGCCTTGTGCTGGCTAGGCAAGTGCTCTACCACTTGAGCCAGCTCTTTGTACTTCAGTTATTTTTCTGATAAGGTCTGACTTTTGCACAAGTGGACCTCAAGTCTTGATCTTCCTATCTATGCTGCCCATGGAGGTGGGGGTACAGGTACACCCCCATGCCTGGGTTGTTTGAGATAAGCTAACATTTGCCCAGGCTGGCCTTCAGCTGTAACCTTCCAAATCTCCACCTCCAGGCTGGGGTGTGGCTCCAGGAGCAAAACACCAGTCTAGCAAGCACAAGGCCTTGAGTTCAAACTCTAATACAGAACACAGATCATCAATCTCCACCTACTGAGTAGCAATGATTCACAATTGCGTAGTAGATAAATGTATTGGCTAGATTTACAAAAGAGGAGTGATTTGTAACTAAACCAAAATTTCCAACGTTTTAAATTTTAAAGACAAAGGAGAAATGTTAAACATTGCCCAAATGACCCATTTCACTAGTTATATGTCAGTAATAATCAGATGGCTAGGTGGCTGGGTCCACAGTCTCTCTCAAGAGAGCGTGCTTATCTCCAGCACTCCAGAACTCACTGGCAGGGTTGGCTTGCTGGACTTTTTAGAATGGCAATTCTGAAAAGTTTGTTTCTTTCAAAAGGCATAATGTTAACAGAGCCAAGGTTGTTGTTTTAACTGTAACACTTCTGGATAAAACAGAGAGAGAGAGACAGACAGACAGACAGACACACAGATGCACAGACACACAGACAACACAAAGAGAGCCAGAAATGGAGAGACAGAGAGACAAAAAGAGAAGCTCTACTTCATTGGACTCAGACCAGCACATAAAGTTGGATCCAATATCTCATAAAAAGTAGGGTTAGTAGCAAATGAACTACTAATAGTTCATAGGGAAAAGTCAAAATTCTTAGCTGTACAAACATTCATGCATTAACAAATGGCATGTGTGTGTGCACAAAATATGGTATGTCTGTGTTTGAAATTCATTTTGTTTTATAAGATATAAGGGGGAATTTGTTAGGAAATGGAAAGACTTGATATATACTAAGTGAAGTAAGCCAGGCCTAAAGAAACATAGGTCCTATGGTTTCCCTTATTTGCAATAACTAGTATATGTCTGGGACAAGCAGAAAAGGTCAAAAGCTATGTACATATGACCAGATAAGATGATGTTAAGATAGGAACACAAGTGTTTTTTTCCTTGCTTGCTATTGTTTCTAAAGTATTTATAAGGTGCCATGTGATTTTTTTTTGTTGCTTTGTATGTCCCTCCCCCACAGTATAACCCCTGATTTCACTGTATTTGATGTCGGTATAATTTGTGGAGGGGAAGGGAAAAAAAATGTTTAAATAAGGATACAGGTTGACCCATTGTAACAATGAGATGTACAAGACACTGTTGAACAACGAACTTTACAATTTAGGGGGGGGGGGGAGTGTAGTTGTGGAGATGGGAGGGAAGGGATGGTAGGGGAAAAACAAAGGAAGAGGCCATAATGCTTGATAAGAAATGTACTCATTACCTTGGTCATGTAACTGTAACCCCTCTGTACAGTATTTTCACAATAAAAACATTAAAAAATACAAGGGGGAAGCTCTGAAAAGGTCAATGGCCTTTTACTTTATAAAGTAATCCGTTAATGAGGAGAGAGAAAAATAGTTACAGTGACAATACCAATTATAGGAAGCCAAGGTGCTAGTGGCTCATACCACTCAGGAGGCCGAAGATCCGAGGATCACAGTTTGAAGCCAACCTGGGCAGAAAAAGCCAGAACTGGAGTTGTGGTTCAAGGGGTCGAGGGAAAAAAAAAAGCCAAAGCAGCCCCCGTACCAACACAAAAACAAATTATGGGGAAAACGATTAGTGAAAATTAGTAAGTTTCAAAAAAAATGGACCCACAAATGTTTTTGAGGGCACTTTTAATGATCACCTGAATAGACTAAATTGTGTCCAATATTCACAGCCACTCCTCAAATTACATGCTTGAGAAACTTCTAAGCCATTTGGCCTGTACACTTTCTGAGGGAAAGCAATAAAGTAACACTGCTGGAAAACAAAGCACTTTTTGTCCGGCCCAGGAGGGGTGGGAGGGTCGCTGCGGACTCTCACTTACACATCCTGAGCAGCCCAGATAAGCGCTGCAAAACCGTTAAGAATGACTCCTGCGAAGCCTGACACGCATGCCAGTGCAGGGCTGGAGCGTCCCTCAATCTGCACACCCCTGCCCCGAGTGTAATCAGAAGCTGAAGAACGTTATCTCCGGGACTCCGGGGGAGAACCAGATTCCACTCCGGGGGAAGCCGCACCTGCGCGGGGCTGCGCAGCCCTGGGGGGGGGGGCTCTGCGCGCCCCGGTCACCCCAGCCCACCAGCCCCGCACAGCCTCCGCCCCCAGTGCGCCTCTCCAGGACTGGTCGCTCCTAAGAATAATCGAGTGGGCAAGGACCAGATTGCCCCCCCCGGGGGGGGGCACTGGCCTGGAAAGTTCTGCCGCGGCAAGTTTGGACTGGATTGGGGGCCCAGCTGCGAGCCAAGCAACCCCGAGAAGCTGGGATCCGTGGCGATCCCAGTGCCCGGAGTCACCCCGCGCGCGCCGGCCGGCCGGCTGCTCGGGAGCCCCCCTTTCCCGCCCCGCACCTCACTCACCGCACGCGCTCGCCTGGGAGCCGGGGCCCCTGCGGCTGCCGCATGCCCTCGGGACCGAGCGCGACGGGGCAACCCGGCACCTGGCTCCCCGCCGGGCGCCCGGGAACAGCGCAGGACGCGGCCGGGCGCCTCCTCTCCCCAGCGGCCGCTGCGACGCGCCCGGAACCCGGGGGAAACTTCAGCCGAGCGAGGGGAGGGAATGAAGGGGGCCGCGGCCCCGCCCGGTCCCGCCCTGCTCCGCGCTCCGCGTGTTCCCACGACAGAGCGCCCCCCACTGGCCAGCCCTGGGAGCAGCTCTGTGCCGAGGTGCTGCGGCTTGGGACCTGAACCCCCAGGATGGTGGCGGGCCCCCAGGGAAGGAGGGCTCCCACTGCAGGACCCTCACCGGCCTGTACCTCAGCAGGCTCCCGATGGAGGTGCAATCCCTCTGGCACCTCTCTGCTCTGGAAGGTGGGGTGGGGAAGGGACTTGGGAGAAAGGCAGGCCACACCCACTACCCACCTGTGGGAGTCCGGCTCCCTGCCAGGCCAAGCCTCATACTCCGAAACTGGAACCCCAAAGCTACCCGAGGGGACTGGCAGCTCCCAGAGGTCAAAAATGTTCGCGTCTGTCTGGCCTGGGGCCTAGCTTACGCACCTTTTCATTACAACAGGGAAAGAAATGCATTGGAGTTTCTTGTAAGGGATTTCTTGGCCTCCTGGGGTAAATAGTCCTAGACATGATTTTTTTTTGGGGGGGGTCAAAACCAGTATATAAAGCCTCCGTGGACCTGTGTTTAGTAAAGAAGAAGGAGGCAAAGTAAAGCAAATGTCACTGAAGCTTTATGTCTAGAAGGCAAAGCAAAATTGATCACAGGGATGTTCAAAATTAGGCCTTGGAATTGGACAAGAAGGAAATTCTGTGAATTTCCTTTTTATGCCTCCGATTCTTGGGAAATACTGACAGCAAGTGTCCAGCTGTCTTCTGTAGCCCTTTGCTATCATTCATTCATTTAATCACTTGTTGGGCATTCAACACTGCTATTGGACCCTTCTGTGCCCATTGGTCGCTCACGCTTATGATCAGGAGGCTGAGATCTGAGAATGATGGTTTGGAGCCAGTGGAAGGATCCAAGAAACTCCTATTTCCAAATAACCCACAAAAAGCCAGAAGTAAAGATGTGGCTCAAGTTGTAGAGCACCAGATGTGAAGTTCAAGCCCCAGTACAAGCAACAGACACTCTGTCTCATACATTCAAAGAGATGCTACAGTCTCCGAAGACAATGTTTTTTTAAAAAAATTATTGTAAATATGACATACAGAGACGTTATAGTTACATACGGCAGGTAATGAGTATATGTCTTTTTGAACAGTACGTTTCTTTTTTTCCCCTCATTTTCTCCCATTTCCCTCCCTACTCCACTCCCCCACAAGTTCATATTCAGCATCACGACTGCATTAGTTCACCCTTTGTCCCATCTTTTCTGTGCTTCCCCTTCCCCACCCCAAAATCAGACAAATTTACATACAAGACAAAATGGGAAAAACAGAAAAAGAAAAAAAAATTAAAATCCTCATTTCCATTTCTTGGAGTTCATTTTGATAAGTATCGTTTTATATGATCGTATACACATAGTTATAGCCCTTGTGAACCTGTCATAAGAATCGCCTCCTTTGGTCCCACTGTGTGAATGTTTAGAGTCCTGTCTAATTTATCACGTCCAGGTGTAATTTTCTGAGGAAACAATGTTTTATAATGTCACATCTCACCTGGTGCATGTTACCTGCATGCCAGGACTGGAAGGTACAGTGTGCCTCAGAGATCCACAGACATGTGGCTGAATTTTCCACATGCATGTGTGAACTATTGTTGCCTCATCTGGGGATTGAGAACATTACTGTAGTAATGCATTAATTTTGTGACCTGTACCTCTCTCTACAGTATATGTGTAAGGAGAGGTACAGGTCACAACATTAATGCTTTAAAAAAAATCCTGTAAAGCTTAATTCCAGCAGCTCACACCTGTACTCATGGCTACTCAGGAAGCTGAGATCTGAGGATTGAAATTTGAAGCTATCCCTGGTAGGAAAGTCCCTGAGACTCTCAACCAATAAACCACCAAAAAGCCAGAAACGGAGGTTTGGCTCAAGTGGTAGAATGCCAGCTTTGAGCAAAAAAGCAAAAGGATAGTGTCCAAGCTCTGTTCAAATGTCAGTATCAGCACAAAAAAAGGAAAAAAGATTTGTGTTTTCTGGAATGCGCAGGAGCTTTGCAAATACATATGTATAGATGTATATTATATCATATGTGTATGTGTATGTATATAAATGTGATATCTGAGAACTGGATCAGGGGAGTAAACAGCCTACCTCAAACATCATAATGCTGAAGCACAATGGCAATGAACAGAAAAACTTTCAACCATCTTTGCTTAGTAAATACTTCAACAAATGTCTAGTATGTAAACTAAGCAAGCTATTGTAAGCTGGACTGGGAACTGTAAACATCATGTAAAGCCCTCTTTTGCTGAGAAAACCAATTGCAAGCTACAAACAAATTAAGAAAGGCACTTTAGAAACACATTATGTTGCAATGTGAGGACTTCCTGTACTTGAGCATTGCAAAAGAGAACAGGGACCCTGCAAAACCAAGGAGAGACCACCTTTAACACAGATGAATCTTAAAAATAGAGAAAGGACATAAAAGTGGGGGAGGAAGAAGGGTAAGGATTCATTTATGGTAGAGGGGTAAATTTGTCCAAAGTGCACTATGTACATGTAACTACCACAATGAAACTCTTTTATACCACAGAGGTATAAAATAGAGACAGGAAAAAGGGTAAATACAGTGAACTGTGTTGCTAATCGGGAAAAATTCTAGCTAACACTTAATTTTTAACAAAGGTGGTCAGGTTTAAAGTAAAAACAAGAAATGATTTAGGGTACTCAGAAGCAGTGATAAAGACTCGGGGGCAGTAGTAGGGGTAGGGGAGGAAGGACAAGAGGTAGAGGACAATTGTAACAAAAGCTATATTACTGAGCACTGGTGCATTATGACTATAATCCTAACGACTCAGGAGACTTAGGTCTGGAGGATCACAGTTCGAGGGCAACCCAAGCAGAAAAGTCCTTGAGACTCTCCAGTTAATCAGCAAAAAGCCAGGCTAGAAGCATGGCTCAGCTAGTAGAGCACCTGCTAAGCAAGTGCAAGACCCTGAGTTCAAAACCTAGCCAAAGAAAAGTGCGGTCCAGAAAACCTAGATTTTTATACTAAATCACAAGTATTGTACACCAGAGGCTTCTTTAAGTGCTTGTTGGGTCTCACTTCTTTATTAAAATATTTCATTAGTACAAGTAAATTAAACCAAAAATATCAAGCATGAAGACTGATGCACAAACAGTCATGGTGGCTCACACCTGTAATCCTAAACTACTCAGAGGCTGAGATTGAGGATCACGGTTACAAGACAGCCTGGGCAAGAAAGGCTGTGAGACTCTTATCTCCAATTAACCACCAGAAAATTGGAAGTGGCGCTGTGGCTCAAGTGGTAAAGCGCTAGCCTTGAGCTCAAGAGCTGAGGACACCACCCAGGCCCAGAGTTCAAGCTCACGACTGACACACACACACACACACACACACACACACACACACACACACACACACACACAAGATTGATGCACAGCAGTTACTAGCTGTGAACTGTCATTCAAACCTTCTTTTAAAAAATTATGCCTCATCATCAACTACATTGCAATTATGTTTTCTTAGAGACACAAAGATTTGTAATACTGTGGAAAGGGAGCATTACACAGTGCTTGATGAAAAGATAATGCTGGAGGAATTGTGGCCTTGGAGAACCTGTACCAGCCAGCATTACATGGAAGGACATAAGTTTGCAAGACAAGTGAATAAAATTTAAAACTAACTGCTTCCTCACAAGCAAGAAGCAGATAGGACCCTAGGAAGATTTTTTTTTAATCTGGCTTATAGAAAAAGATACATTCCTCTGTTCCAATTTCAGCTTGGACCACCAAACTTATTGGCGGGGATCTATTCACCAGTCCTTTACTTTGGCAAGTATTTGAGCAGATGCTTTGCTGAAATTTGCTCATCTGTACTCATCAGTGAGGAGGATGCTGGCAGCTGAGGAGTGGAGAAAGTGGAATGGCAGAAAGTGGTACCTGGAATCACAGTTATCTGGAATCAAGTTTCAGAGCCAAGCCTTGGCAGTTAACTACATAGAAAAGAAAGGAGAGACGTGAACACTGTAGGTTGCACAGACCTGTATCTCTCAGCTGACTTCAAATGGAAGGCAACAGAAAATTACAGAAATAGACCAGAAGTATCAAACAAATAAAGAAATAGAAGTTCATTTACAAATTTTATCTCACATAAAGTGTCGAACTCCAGATACAAAATTTAAAATCTACTTCTTAGATATTCAATGTATCAGTACTTAATTCTGTATATTCCTATGATTACAAAACGAGTGACCCATTTTGAAAATAAGTCATGAGAACCTTACTCTAGCATATACGAAAACATAATATAAAAGCAAAGCAAGCCAGCAAAGCAAATCCAAGCCAGCCTACATGCTGGCTGTCTCGAACAATCTAGGTTTGTTCTTATTATCCAATAATAAGCCACCTGCAAAAGAATCTATTTCATTGCTACATTATCCAGTCACCTTCCCTGATATCAAAGAAACATGACACTGAAGCAGATGAGAGGAGTAAAGCATTGGATAGTACAGCTATTCCACCTACAGATCCTGTAGGTCAGTGCAGTCAAATGGAGAGAGGAAGATTGGTTCTAGTTTAAATGCCTTGAGAAGCCTGGACTCTTAAATTGAGCTTCTGGTTTCATTCATATTTTTGCTTAACTCTAATCTTATGTTGGTTTAAGTATTGATGCAATACACTGGTGAGTGTGGCTCATGATTTACCATGGACAAATGTTACTTCTCAAAGAAAAAACTGAGACAGAAAATAGGAAGACAGCACCATTATTGCCTTATAAATCTTCAAAATGAGCCTTAGAGATTGTGGAATGGAGAGATGATGAACCACCTCCACCAAGGTCAGTATGCCTTAGAAATTCACTCAGGATAATGCACCCCAAAGTGCTCACCCAGGCAGGCTTTACTTTGGCGACCACTCCAAACTTTTCTATTGAGATGAGCTTGCATCTGGAGATAATAATTGAGGTTTCCTTTGATTGTTGCCCCCATGACTCCTCAGCCCACCAAGCCAAGAGCATTTGTTGTTTCTGGGAGCATTCATCAGGGGATGACACAAAACAAATAAAATGAAACCACACAGTTTTCAAAGGGGGAGGGAAGGGGAAAGGCAGGGGAGAGAACAGAAAGCCCAAACAATGTCAATTCACAGCGGCTAGGGTCCTCAATAGGTTTTTCTTAAGCTTGGAAGACAAAATAATAATAATAATAATCTGAAAAGTCAAGGCTTATGATTTGTAAATGATGGGTTCTCTGGAGCTTCAAAGGGCTAAAGCCAGAAAGATGCTGAACCATTGGTTATGGGTTTACCAACCAGTTCCCTTTATTCTCCTTGTCCTTTATCCTTGTATCTGTAACATCTTCTTCAACTTGGATCCAGGAATAGATAAAAAACATAGAATAGCAGCAGAATTCACCCAGAATGAGTAGGTCAATGAGAAATAAACTTCCGCCTATGAACTCATGGAGATTTGCACAGCATTTATCATCACAACATTGTCTATTCTATCCAGACTAATAGGGCAGATGCTTTCCATCTGCATCTTGGGTAAGAGGGTTTCAGACTTATTCACTGAGGCACATGTTCAGGGAACAGCGATATTGAAAGACTAACTTGGCAGAGTTAAATGCAGGAGGTACCAAATTCCATCTGACTTTTCTGGAGTGTTGCAGACTGGCACCAAAAGCAGTTCTTTACTGATAAACACCTAAAAAAAACTTCAGTGGTAGATGCAGTGGAGCCAGGGGTCAGCATCCTAAAGCTGAGAAGGAAAATGTCCTCTCAAAGGATTGTTGTGAGCAAGCCCCAATCCCTGAACACTGCAAAGTCACCTCAGAACAACAGACAGAAGACAAGGGACAGAAACCTAAAGATAAAGGGATGAAAATTGCTTAAAGTTAAGGATAAAGCTAGAGTGATAAAGATTTGTCTTAGTTTAAGCTGAAAAGTGACAAGATAAAATTCCCTGCTACTGATAGAAATAGAGGTTTCAAGATAGAATTTAGGTCTTTACACACACACACACATATATATATATGTGTATATATATATATATATATATACATACATATATACATATATGTTTGCCCACCTAAGCTCATCACCTGAGCAATGTGAACATAACACATTAAGATACTTGAAGAAAGCACCATTAAGCCTGCCATATATTCAACAGCTAAGCAGTGCAGGGGGCCTCTCAGGCAAGCATGAAGCCACGTGTCAATAATGGCAGTCTCTTATGTAATAAACTAACTACTTCCAAACCTGATGCTCAAGCGATGACTAGTTGTTTGCCTTTTCCACGGCAGCCAACAAGAACCTGCTACCAGCCACAGTGTCAGCTGCACAAATATTTATTCTGGTAAACCTGAAAAAGAAAATGGATAGTTGTAAATAAATCCTGCTAGAAGGTTCTGCGTTCTACACACTAAACTTTCTTTCCTTGTTTTGCAAAAGAAAGCTGCAATATGACACTAACATTCTCGACTTAGGAATTGATTTTTTTTTCAATTGAATCTGATGATTTTGGTAAGATTAATATTTAATGTTTTTGTATAATTTGAATAATAACACGGTAGACCTAGATACAAATACACTATGAAAATAAACTGGAGCCAGCTGCCAGTGTCTCATGCCTGTAATCCTAGCTACTCAGGAAGCAGAGATCTGAGGACCTCGGTTCAAAGCCAGTCTAGGCAGGAAGGTCCAGGAGACTCTTATCTCCAATTTACCACCAGAAAACCAGAAGTGGCACTATGGCTCAAGTGATAGAGTGCTAGCCTTTAGCTGAAGAGCTTAGGGACAGTGCCCAGGCCTAGAGTTCAAGCCCCAATAAACTGGGCTGTTAATCCTTAGTTCATTTCAAATATGAGAATGATTCATTTAAAATAAAAGATCAAGAAGTAGGAAGTTTGTAGTGTTTTCTTTAGCATAATAAACTTTGAAATGAAAGAAATAGGATTCTGTAATACCATGAAAAAGTACATTGTACATCATATGATTTTATACTTAGCTTTGCAACCGTTAATATTTGACTTGATAACTACAAAAACATGTCAATATACATTATCTTACCTTAATGAAAAAGATTCCTAGAGGCTCAGATCTTGGTTTTATCTTGTCTACTTGGATGTGGTTTACCTTGATTACATGGTGTTGTGGTGTGACCAGATAAAGACAAATAATAATGAGAAGGAAAAGAACACAAATTAGTAAGGAGAATGATGGCCCATTTGTGCAGAAATAGAATACATGCAAAAAGTTGTAAAAAAATCAAGATAATAAAAATAAGATGTTGAGACCTGGTGCTGTAGCTTACATCTGTAAACTCAGCTATTTAGGGAGGGATGATCTGGAAGATCACAATTTAAAGCAAGTCTGGTAAAAGAATTAGCAAGACCAAAACTTAACAATAACCCAGGCATGGGAATGCGTATCTATAATTCTTGTTATGTAGGAGGCATAATAGGAGGATCATCAGACAAAACAAGCCCCAGCAAAAAAATCCAAGACCCTAAAGTGAAAAGGGATAGAGGCCTCTCTCAAGTAGCATAATGCCTGCCTAGCAAGCACAAGGTCTCACGCTCAAACGTTAGTTAGAACTGCTAAAAGGTAAATACATGACTTATAGACATGTTGTAGGATTTATTTATATAAATATATTAATAAAAGTATCTATTCCTTCTAAGCCTATCCACTTCAGTGTCCTCTATCACACTTCATTTTATTCAATTCATCCAATTTTATTTCATCTCTGCAACAGTAAGTAAAATAATAGTACCTGCTTCCAAATGCAGGTATAATTAAAATAATGCAATGATAATGTTTTAAATAATACCATAATGACTATTTAAATGAGCTTATTCCCAAAGAAAAAATGTTATTTCATCTCATGATGAAAAAAGATCCTTTTATCAAATACCAAACTTTCAAAATATATGAGACAAAATAATGGTGCACACCTGTAATCCCAGCTCTTGAGAAGCTGAGGCAGGAGGGTCATGAGTTTGAAACCAGCCTAGACTATTCTGCAAGAACTTGTCTCAAAAACAAACACAAGCCTGGTGCCAGTGGCTCATACCTGTAATCCTACGTACTTAGGAGGCTGATATCTGAGGATGGAGGTTCAAAGCCAGACCACAGGAAAGTCTGGGAGACACTTACCTCCAATTAACCTGCAAAAACCTGAAATAGAGCTGTGGCTCAAGTGGTAGAGCACCAGTCCTGAGCAAAACAGCTGAGGAACAGTGCCCAGGCCCTCAGTTCAAACCCCAGGACAGGACCTGCACAAACACAACACACACACACACACACACACACACACACACACACACACACACACACACACACACACAAGCATTGTACTTGTCAACTACAAAATTCATCTTTGTATGTGCACATACAAATCACAAAACAAGTTTCAACAAGTCTAAGAAGAGTGAAACTTTTCTCTAGCCAAAAATACTAATAAATTAGAAGCCAATAACAAAAGAATCTAGAAATCTTCAAATATTTTGAAATTAAGCAATATGTATATAAACAACCCATAAATCAAAGCAATCCAAAGGGAATTTAGAAAATATTTTGAGGTGAATAATAATGAAAACATCGCATATCAAAATTTATGGGGTACATCCAGAGCAATACTTAAGAAGGAGATTTATAGCTTTAAATGTTCATATTGGAAACAAAGTTTAAAATCTAAAACTTTCACCTCAAAAAGTAAGAATAAAGAAGAAAAACTAAATACAAAAACATAAAATGGAAATTTAAAGGTAAACATGAAAATTAACGGAATAAAAAACAAAGAAAAGTGAGAGTAAACCACAGAGAAATCAAAAGCTTGTTAGCTGACCAGATTAGTAAAAGTCATATGCGTTATCCCTATCATGACCCCACAAATTGATAAGCTGATTCAATAAGTGAGAGAGTGGAAGGCCTAAAGTTGCCTAGATTGTTGCAAAGTTGGAGACACACATTATTTGATTTCAAGGCCACAAAATTCCAGTCATCAAGACTGTGTGATATTCATGCAAGGTATACAAGTAGTTCAATGGGCCAGACTAGAATCTAGAGATCAGTCTTCACAAGGGTTCGATGTGTAACTCAGGTGGTAGAGCACCAGCCAATGACCGAAAGCATCAGAACCAAACTTGAGTACTGATCTCGAACAAGAAGGGAGTCGGGGGCAGGTCTCCATGAGAAGGATCAGATGACTTTCAACAAAGGAGCCAAGCAATTTACAGAGAAAGCATAGTCTTTCATTTCATGGTGTCCGAACAACTAGTTATCTAGATGGGAAAAAATGCATTGTAGACTTACGCTTTGAAGCTGAGACAGTAACGCTTCCAGAAGAAAATATGAGAGACAAATGAAATGATCCATTTGTTAGATAAGAACAAAGAGTGTGCCTCTGATCATATAAAATAATATTTATCAAAATGAACTCCAGGAAATGAAACAAGAGGTTTTCTTTTCCCTTTGTTGCTGTTTTTGTTTTCCTTTCTTTTTGTCTTGTTTGTTTTATCTGTCTTTGGGAGGGTAAAGGGGGGCATAGAAATGAAGGGACAAAGGGTAAACAAATGCAGTAGAGGTACTCACTAGACACTATGCTGAAAACAAACTATACAAATTGTAGGTGGAGATGGGAGGGAACTACTGGAAGAAAGGTGACATTGGCCATAAAGAAATATACTCATTACCTGACTTAGGTAACTGAAACCCTTCTGTACATCACCTTCATAATAGCAATAAAAATGTTTAAAGAGAGCTCATAGATAAATTTAAAATTAACAAATTGCACTTCAAAATAAGAAAATTTAATTTAGTCTTTTAAAAGAATTATGCTATTTGAGCTCTCCATAGAACTCAGTTGATTCATTTGTAACCACTTGCTTACTGCCCAGTGTGTTTACTTATAGATTTATAGCCACATTCTAGCTACCACAAATGTTTCTCTGGATTTGGATTGCTTTGCTTATACCAGGAAATAGGTACCTCTAAGAGGGGAAAGTGAAGCCAAGATGAGAGGGATAGAAGAATGAAAGGGGGAAGGGAGGAGAATGAAGGCAAGAATTCACTGAATATACCACAGAATTGAGAATTACAAAGGAGGGAGTGGGTCGAAGAGTGTTGAAGAAGAGATGACACAGATCAAGATGTATTGCATATATAAACTGCTTTGTTAAATGGCAAAAATCAATATATAACCTAAAAATTAAGAAAAATGAGGGAAGGGTAGGTTGGGAAGGGTAGGTGAGAATGTTGAAAGGGGTAACGTTGATCAAGATGCACTGTGTTCAGAGACTGGTTTGGTGAATGGCAATTCCCTTGTATAGCTACTAAAATATACTAAAAATATTTACAAAAATAATGAAGTTCTGGGGCTGGGAAGGTGGCTCAGTGGTAGAGCGCTTGCCTTGCATACATGAGGCCCTGAGTTTGATTCCTCAGCACCTCATAAGCAAAAAGAAAAAAGCCAGAAGTGACACTGTGGCTCAAGTGGTAGAGCGCTAGCCTTGAGCTGAAGAGCTGAGGGACAGTGCCCAGGCCCAGAGTTCAGGCCCCACGACCGGACCTCCCCCACAAAAAAAATAATGAAGTTCTATACTTTGAAAGGTATTATTAAGAAAATGAAAATATAATCCATAGATTGGAAAAAAATTGTTGTACATGTGTCTGACAAGGATTTATATCTC
Organism: Dipodomys merriami; assembly: GCF_024711535.1. Lineage (NCBI taxonomy): Eukaryota > Metazoa > Chordata > Mammalia > Rodentia > Heteromyidae > Dipodomys > Dipodomys merriami. Next base: position 14,358,278 of record NW_027206290.1, read on the forward strand.
TAATACTAAAGGTCCTTATCAGATAAATAGTGATGATAAAAACAATCCTATTTTAAAGTACGCAAACTATTCAAATACTTCACAAAAGAAGATAAATACATAATACTGGTGCCTGGGCACCAGTGACTCATGTCTGTAATCTTAGTCACTCAGGAGACTGAGGTCTGAGGACAGAGCTTCAAAGTCAGCCCAGGCAGGAAAGCTCATGAAACTCTTATCTCCAATTAATCACCAAAATGCTCGAAGTGGAAGTTCAAGAGGTAGAACACCAACTTTGAACTGGTGAGAGCCCAAGGCCCTGAGTTCAAACCCAGTACCAGCACATACACAAAAAAATATAATTATATGACCAATAAGGCACTTCATATGTACTATAGTGACTAACATTGAAAGGAGTAAGAATGGCAAGTACTTACTAACAGTAACCAACTGGGAGCCTGGTACAAACTGATACAACCATAAGAAAAGAAAAAAGAACTACTTATAAACTTAAACATATTCCTAAAGTAATTTTATTTGTATTTATTTACTCACAAGAACTGATATCATATGTGTACAAGAAGCTAGTTAGCAGCATTTGTGGCACCTATATTAAAAATGAAATAATACAAATGTCCATCAATAGTTAAAACAAGTTGTGTATCTTCCCCCAAAGGGGCATAAACTAATAATATGACCACCAGGATGAATATTAAAATCATTAACCTGGGCTGGGTAGAATACATGTATAATCCTAGCATTTAAGTGAACAAGGCAGGAAGAATGTGAATTTGAATCACATAGCGAGGCAAAATCTCACACCAAGTGGGGAAACAGAAAATAACCATGGGCAAGACAAAGACAGAGTTCTCACCATGAACTTGACTACCATCATGACATTGGACTTGCCACCCTCCAGCAATCATCCTTCACTATCATCAAGACATGAACTCAACCCAATGTAGAATAAAAAAAAATGTGGTATACACAAGAAAAATGACATTCTGTGGTTTGCAGCAAAATGGACGGGGCTGGAGGAAATCATGTTTCTTGAACTAAGCCAGACACAGAGGGGAGGAGGAGGAGGGGGAGAAGGAGGAGAGAGAGAGGGAGGAAGAGGGGGGAGGAGGAGGGGGAAAAAGAGGAGGGGGAGGACGACAATTCTCCAACTCTCAACATTTTGACATCTGCTTGGTTCTATCACTGATGACTTCATTTATTATTTCCCATCCTAGTACATGACAGTATTCTGGGCAAAAAGTTAATGTTCAGTTTTCAGATCCAAGAGGTAAAGTGTGTTGATTGAGAATATCAGTTCATTTGGTCATTCCTCCCTACTCTGGCCAGCAAGAGGGCTGGGAACAGTAAGCACACAACCCTTATTCACCCTAAACTGGGAGAATAGAGGACTTTGAGAGTCTTACCTCACCACACTCCCACTTTTACAAGGCTTATTGACATCAGACATTAGAGAGAGATCCCAGGGAGAAAAACTGGCTTCAACATTTGCCTCTGTCCACCCTAGCAGGCTCCAGAGTTGATCTGCTAGAGAGGGTTCATAAGAACTGAAAGTGAACATTTATTCACAGTTGCATCTCTGCTTATTGACAGAATGCATCAAAACACGTTTCTTACTCCTTTCCTGGGACACATGAAAGCTCACACCTTTTAGCCTATTTAGAGAGTTGGGGACATTTGACTATTGCTGAACCAAGAGATATTGTACAAGTCATATGAGACCTTGGACTCATGCAGTGACCAGCTCCTTCCAGGTCCTCTCCGCTTATTCTCCTGCTGCAGCCATGATGTAGGTGTTGACACAGTACAGAGCCATCAGATCACTGGTCACCACATGGAAGCCAGTTATTCTGAAGAGTGGCCTGGACATACAGTGGGTTTTTTGTTTGTTTGTTTGTTTGTTTGTTTTTGAAAAGAGAAAAAAGTAGCTGGACACCAGTGGCTCATGCCTGTAATCCTAGCTACTCGGGAGACTGAGATCTGATGATTGTGGTTCAAAATCTGGAGCAGGAAAGTCCATGAGACTTATTCCAATTAATCACTAAAAAGCGGGAAGTGGAGCTATAGATTGAATGATAGAGTGGTAGCCAGTAGCAAAAAAAAAAAAAAAAAGCTCAGGAATAGCACTCAGACCCTGAGTTCAAGCCCCAGGTCAGAGGAGGGGACAGGAGGGAGGGAGGAAGGAGAAGGGGAAAAAGGGGGGGAGGAGGAGAGGAAAAAAGGGGGAAGGAGGAGAGAAAGGGGGAAGGAAGAAGGGAGGGAAGGAGGGAGACATGGAATGGAGAGGGAGAGGGAGGGAAAGAGAAAAAGAGGTTCTTGGTACATTAATCTACTGAGATTTGGGGACTGTCACTGTAGCAATATACTTAAGAATGCAGTAAAATTAAATTCAATTAAAATTAAAAAGCAATATACTGAAGAATGCAGTAAAATTAAATTCAATTAAAATTAAAAATAATTAAATTGGAGGAAAGAAGCTAGACCTGAAAGGGTGAATACTGCAGTTTATGGTTCTTATTTCATTTTATGAAGTTTTTGGAACAAACAAAAGTAAAATCTGGTGATAAAAATCCAAGTGCCAGAGACTCACTGGAAAGAAGCAGGGGACAATGTCTGGGATATGTATGATTTTTCAAATATATTTGTTATGATTCTACTTCGTGGTATATTTTTTCATTTTTATAAAAATGTATTTGGCTAACAAAAAGAGTCTAAGTGTATTGCTTTCATGGTGCTCTCTTCAGTTTTTGCCTTTGGAATCAAAGGCCTGCAACAAAACAAAATACCAGGAGCTCATATTTTATGCTGGCCTGCTAGACCCTGCTTGTGCAAGCGTGATGGGTGTTTGTAAAACTGTGACTTCTAGTATTCTCAATCTGCCCCACCTCCAGCCTATAAAAGATGTAAGTAGAAGAGGTCAAGCAAGTATTGCACTAGAAAATGTCACTGAAATACCAAGATGCTTTCTCCCTCTCAGCCCTAGAGAGAAGAGACAGATTCTTCCCCTTGATCTCAAGCAAAGAGAACATAACTCAGTGACCCTATCCAAAATGTAGTCCATAGAAACAGCAGTGTAGACATCATCTGGTAGCTTCTTAGGAACGCAGGATGGCAGTCCTAGATTCGCTGAATCAAAGGTGCATTTAACCATACCCCCAGGTGTCTGCTGGCTTCAGTGGAGTCTGAGAAGCACTGTCCTAGGCTTTAGGAAGCCATCAGACTGGAATGGGAAATGGACCTCAATTTCCTCAGATGGCAGAGCATAGGGGAAGAATGTCACACAGGAAACATATGCCATTTTTTCCCCAGAAACAGCACAGAGGGTTTCCATGAACCAAGCAAGTTTTGTCAACTTGAGACTGTTTTGAAAAGACTGTGACAGAAGCCACCTTGGAGCAAATTATCCCCCTCCCTGCAAGGACACTGTAGGAAGGCCAGGGTGAAGACTGGAGAAGTGAGCAACCGGCAACAGGAAAGCATTGCCTGCTCAGGAAAATTGAAACTGTACTCATGTGCAGTGAGAGTATTACCCCCAGACACTGAGAAAAGCATCCTGTGAGACCGAGAACAAGCAACTCAATATTAGAGATCAAAGGACTCCCAAAGTCAGATCAAGCCACAGAATACTGTGTTTTTCCTTTTGCACTCACTTCCCAGATTTGTCCCTGGAGATACTAGACGTGAAGGCAACTGACTACTGGGTCACAGAAAAGGAAAAGAAATCCCCCCCAAAATCTGACTCCCTTCTCCCACTTCAAGTTTCTAGTTGGAAAACCTCAAATCTTGGAAAACGAGAAGCTATAACACCAAAATAAAATTCAGATAGATAGAATGTTCTCATATCTAGAAATAATCACAAGGTTAATATCTAATAAGAGCTAGAACATCTTTAAGAGTTGTTGAAGATGTTACCCCAAATGGCAGGAACAGGCCAGATCATCTATGGACTTTAAATGGGCAATTGAGAAAGACTAGATTTATCTTCTGTTCCCATCTTCAGCTCATCCTGCTTCATCAGTTGAAATTTTAACAAAATATTTTCAAAAGAAAAAAGGTCATTATTTTAACAATAAGATCCTAAAGAACATCTAGAAGTGAAAAAGAGCCATTGGAAATATTTTTAAAAATATAAATTTTATAAGTTTATAAATCAGTGAAGAATGAGCTAAGTATCTGAAAGATACATCTTAAGAAATTCATTAGACTGTAGAAGAAGGAGAGACAATAAAACTAGAAAAGAGAACAAGAGATGGAAAAGTGAATGAAAAGTCACAGCATGTTGATAGAAAAACTGGAAAGGAGGAAATATTTTTTCAAAAACTCATGGCTTTTTTCAGAATTGAAGAAAAATATGGATTTTCTAATTTAAGAAGTATAAATAACTTAAATGTAACAGTCACAAAATAAAGTATTACAGATGAATATTAAAATTACAAACTAGTGAAAAAAGCCAGATTTGACTGGAAACAGGTTTTTCAGCAAAAGTAGAAAGCAATAAAAAATGAAAATTAATCGACAAAGTATTGAAGAAAAATACTGGGCATCATGAACTTTCACTTCCAGCTAAAAAATTATTGCAGAACAATGACTAAATAAAATTTTCTTTTTTTCAGATGAAGACTGAAACCAAATGTGTAAGTTACCAAAGAAAGAAGGAAATTGAAAGAAGTGGTCTGCAAAATCATTTGCCCTGTGGTAATGGTAAAACAAAAAGCAAATTTGAATGACCATTGTCTGCACAAGTAAAAATAACAATGCAAAATAACTAATAGGGGAAGGAAGATAGAGGACAGACCACAAGCAAAAATAATACATGTAAAGAGTAAATGGAAAATTACAGCAACCTAAGGCGAAGAGTCTAAGGTTATCATATGGTTGAAGAACAGAGATTTTGATTGACTTTAGATTTTTTTCAAGTCAGGTAAATAGTTACACAAGGTAGAATGAGTACAAAGGAAAGAGAAGTGACCAACAGAAACTCCATTAGTACAGTAAAATGAGAGGGGAAAAGAGAAACAAAAATTATTAATGAAAAACACAAATTAGGATGGATTATAGGCATATTTTGTCAACAAAACAACAATTGGGATCCATTAGAAATAGTATAATTAAACCAACAAATCTAGCTACATGCTACTGAAGTGAAATATATTCAATTTATAATGAAGAGTTATATACTAAGTAAAACCTAACCAACAAGAGCCTGTGCAATCAAACATCAAAAAAAAAGACCATAAAAGCAAAATATATTATTGGGATAAGGAGAATCACCACCAACATAAAAGAAGCAATTCTCCAAGAAGTTACTTTACTGATAAGCCAGTTTCCCTATGAAAAATTCATTTCCATTGGATCTTTTAGATGAAAAATAACACATATTTATCCCTCCCCTTCCAGATAGATCAAATCTAAAAATTACTAAATTTGGTTCCTTTCTCTATTTAATTATCCTCATGGTAACCAAAAAGGTTTAAAGGTGCTCATAATATTCAGTAGTTTCAAAGGAAAAAGACTGATGTTCAGTGCTTGTGTTATTTTATTTATTAAACCCTGATTGCCAAAAGTAGCAAAAGGAATTATAGATTTAAGGGAGAGCTCTCCACAAGTTAGGAACACTGACTCTAGTGTATTAGCAATTGTATTAAATATTAAATATTGTAAAAGAAATGAAAATTTCCAGGCATAACAGCAGGTAGTTTCAGAAACTCGCTGCTGCATGCCAGGTTTCAGATACTTTCCTTAGCATCATTGACATTTCAATTAACTTTCATCTTTCTGTTTGCAAGAGAATACAATTTCTCCATGTATAAAGTAGAAATCATAATACCTACTCTACTTTGCACAGGGTTATTGTCAGGATAAAATTAAATAATGTATGTGAAAAACATTTGCAAACCTTTTAATGCTCTGTAAATATGTTTTTCTTACTAAGAATTATGCTCCTACGGTGAGTTGTTAATACTAATAATAATTACTATTTCACAAATATGCCAATAAAATCTTAAGTAACTGTTATCGTGTGCTCTATCAAAAAAACTACTGCCATTTATATATTTGCACAAATATAAAGCAATGCATATAGGAGTTAATCTCACCATTCACCTTTCTACCCTAGGTATAGACACATCTAAGTCTACATTTAAGGGAAGGAAAACTAGTTGTTTTTTTTTTTTCTTAGCTCAATTAGTATGACTAAAATGTCTTGCCATGCTTCTGTGCATTTGTTCTAAAATTTATTTAGGTAACTGAATTCTTGAGGTCAATTACTTGAGTCTACAACAATCACACAACTGTTCATGAACACCAAATTAATTTTTGTAAGTTTTTTATTGTGAAAATACCGTATAGAGGGGTACACCAAATTAATTTTTTAAGATACAAATTACATTGTACTACAATTATTGTCAGGGGAAAACTAGCCCCCATATAGAAGGATTCTAAGCACAGCAGCTGGGTCAACCCATGAAATCATGCTCCTCACAAGAGGCCTGAGTGGTGTGTGTTTATGATACTTCTTGCCACCACAACAATGGAGGACAACATGTTGACTGAGAACAAATGTCGTCAATCAGGACCGACCACTCACTATCACATGCCTCTGATAGGGTACCCTGAGGAGATTATGACAGTGTTTCTGGGTATTTCTGCCAGAAACACGAAACACAAGAACTACTTATGAGGAAACATCACGAAGTCCAGATAAGGAGATTTATGTAGATTCCTGACCAGTGAGGCTTCAAAATCATAATGTCAATGAAATACACTATGCAGATTGCCCAGCATGGAGACACATGCCTGTCATCTCAGCTAACTCAGGAAGTAGAAAGGTAAAACTAGCCTGAACAAAGCGAAAGACTCTGTCTAAAACAACAATTAATTGAAAAATAAATGAAAGCAAAAAGAGCTGAGGGTGTAGCTCAAGTGGTAGAGTGTCTGCCTAACAAATGTGAGGCTCTGAGTTCAAACCCTACGGCTGTATCACTATCCCTAAAGAAGAAAGAAAGGCTGAGAAACCATCCCAGATTTGAGGAGACTAAAGAGATTTTTATGACACTTAATTTTATTTTTGACCATGGATTGGCTCCTGTGCTAAAAAGAAAAAAAAAATGCTGTTTAGAGAACTATGAAAATGCTTGATGACAATGATTATAAATCAAAGGTTTGATAAAAGAGTGATTTTAATGCTAAAATTCCTGAATTAGCCATATTATGGTGATTAGACAAGAGATCACTCTAGAGCCTGAAAAACACACATGGAAGTATTACATCATCCCCTTGGTGCATTATGAAAGGTATATTGTGTCCCTTTCATAATATATGCAACCTTCTCTTAAGTTTATTTAAAAAAAAAAAAGAGGAAGACCAGCCTGGGAAAGGTGTACATATATGATATACATACAAGAGCTGATCATCAATGATCAATACTGCACCAGGCCATGAAAAGAACATGAATATCATTAAAACATGTTATTAACACCAACTCTTCTGGCTTCTGGCCAGTGAGAGGAAGAGGTGCTGGTTTTATAGGGTGGCTATCTTTTTTTCAATCTCAATGATTTGGTGATTCATTATTGTACAGGCCAAAAACCCTACCTCAGTGTATGTGTTTTTAAAATATTTTTTATTGTAAAGATACTGTACAGAGGGATTACAGTTACATGAGTAAGGTAATGAGTACATTTCCTATTGAGCATTGTTACCTCCTCCTTAGTTTTTCCCCTACCATCCCTTCCCTCCCCACCTTCCCAACTCCTCCCTCCCCGCCCCACCACTCCCTAAGTTGTAAAGTTCGTTTTTGACATTGTGTCTTGTACCTTTAAGAAGCTAGTTGGATAAGTTTCTAATTTGGGGCATGCTTGCTTTGGTCCATCAATCAGTACTGTCATACTGGTTTTCTCTGAAGGGACTGGGAAGGATAATATGATCTGTCTACCATTGTACTGGTATGTTTGAAAATAGGTTAAGCGATGTTTGAAAATAAGTACATACCCATACTTCAGAGATGTGAAATCTGTATTTCACAATTCTTGAACCAAAACCAGGCTCAATACTCCAAGTATGTATCCCCCATTCACCCAATATTTCCAGTCCTTCCCTCCCTCCCTCCCTCCCTCCCTCCCTCCCTCCCTCCCTCCCTCCCTTCTTCCCTTTCTTCCTTCCTTCCTTCCTTCCTTCCTTCCTTCCTTCCTTCCTTCCTTCCTTCCTTCCTTCCTTCCTTCCTTCCTTCCTTTGTTTTTCTGTGTGTGTGTGTGTGTGTGTGTGTGTGTGTGTGTGTGTGTGTGTGTGTGTGTGTGTGTGTGTATGTGCCTACATCTGGACTCAGAGCCTGGGAGACAGCTCTTTGCTTATTCATTCAAGGCTGGCATTTTACCACTTGAGCCACACCTCTACTTCCAGCTTTTTTTTTTTTTTGGATAGTTACTTAGAGATAAGAATCCCAGACTTTCCTGCACAGGCTGACTTTGAACCTCAATCCTCAGATCACAGCCTGCTAAGTGCCACTGGCACTTGGGTCCAGTTTATCCTTTTCAAATCTTTCTGACATCCATAATTCCATAGATATCACACTAGACTGAACTCTCCAGCTTTAAATATTGCTGCCTGGGTCTGATTTTCCAGGCTGTCAAGTACCCCTGGATGATCTTGGATAAGTGACTGGGCTTTTCTGCACTCTTGATTCTTTTATCTGTGTGCTCCAGATATGGATTCTGAGACTGGAACAGCTTACACTGCTTGTCTAATATCACTAGGCTGCCTAGTGTGAGACCTGGGAGTTAATATGTGCTCTTCAACTCCCCCACAAACATAAAACTATTTTCCCTCAGCACTAGCACAGTTTGGGTTCAAAGCATGTGGTTTAACAAGGTGTTATTTGAAATTAGAAGTCATGTTTCTCATTAAGTAAGCTAAACATTTTTCCTTCCATTGAATTCCAATCAAGAAGCATTTGTTTAGATAGAAGCACATAGCAGAAAGGAAAGAGGAAGACCACTTTGGAGTCAGCAGCATTGGGTTTAAAGTCAGTCTCTGCCACTTACTCTGTATTCAGTCTTTTCTTCTGGTGAAATGGAGATCCTGATTCTTAACCCTTAAATTCGTTAGGAGGAATAGTAGGTAGTGGGCAGTCAGCTATGTAAAGTTTTCTTTTTTTTTTAAACATACTGTTTGTGGAATGGCTGCTATTATTCTCCAGGAACCCTGCTAGGCACATGCAACAGACAGAAAATACAGGGCTTGCTGCACTCCCAGAACGAGTTGCAGTTCTTTACATGGATGCTTAGCCACTCATACAGGCCGCAGCATGGTTTTTCCCAGAATGCTTTTCAAGTTTCATTTACATTTTTAATTTTCTGGAAGTTGTCATTTTATAATAAAGTCTCTTTGATTCTATATTTCCTTTCTTCCTTCCTTCCTTCCTTCTTTTCTTCCTCCTTCCCTCTCTCCCTCCCTCCTTCTTTCCTCCCTCCCTCCTTCTTTCCTCTCTCCCTCCCTTTCTCTCTTCGTTCCTCTCTTCTTTCCTCATCATTCTATCAGCCATCCCAACTCCAAACTTCCCTTATGTGACTAGCCTCCCTTCTTGTATTCAGCTTTTTTAGAGGAGCTGTGGAAACATTTTTTACAAGGCAGATAAAAAAAAAAAAAAACTCTAGTAGAAGAATCCTCACGGCTCTACCCTCCCCTTTCTCCATCCATTACTCCGATGCCTTAAAAGCTATTCCAGGAACTTGACCTTGAAGAGAAAAATATGGGAAGCTGTCTTTATGTTAGTCTCATTTGAAAGGAAATGCATTTCCCCTGCCCCAGAGATTGGCCCAGGAGTGGGTGATCCTTTTTGCCTTGGAATGATTGCAGAACAATGGTGGCTTCCCCTCCTCATGCCCCACTGGCCATCCAGGACTACGAGCTGGTGTGGATCATTTTATAGCCACAGCTCAGCCCTGTGAACATACTAGAGAACTCCTCCTTGGGGCTGGGAAGGTGGCTCAGTGATAGAGTGCTTGCCTTGCATGCATGAGGCCCTGGGTTCGATTCCTCAGCACCACATAAGCAAAAAGAAAAAAGCTGGAAGTGGCGCTGTGGCTCAAGTGGTAGAGCGCTAGCCTTGAGCTGAAGAGCTGAGGGACAGCGCCCAGACCCAGAGTTCAGGCCCACGACCGGACCAAAAAAAAAGAACTCCTCCACCAAGCAGTGCTGGGCTGCCCACATATCCCCCAGATTCTCTGCTCCATGATCAGCCTGCAGGGCTGCAAGAATCCCCACCACTTCCTGCTTGGAGTGGTGAGGAACATCTCATGGGCTGTCTCCCTGCCTTTGCTCCCATAGGTTCAACGCACTAAGGAAGAGTTAGGAGTTTACCACCTCTAAGCCATATGGGTGCATCTGTCAGAGGATGGCAGGGTTGGAAGATGGCCTCTCTCTATGGCTGGCCTTGGCACAAAGTATTGTCTCTGCAGGGGACTGAGGGAAACTTACTGGGAGCACTTCCTGGCATTTGCTGGAAACCCCACACAATCACACTCTCTTCCTAACCTTTGTGATCCCTCTCCCAAATCTTCACAGGTCACAGCAGGAATGTGGAGGTGAGGCAGAGTCCTTTATGAGCTCTAAGCACAGCAGAAGTTTCACACAGCTCATGACAGACTGAAACTTTTAGTGGTCACACATGCAGGTCCTGGCACAATTAGAAACACAAATCTGCTTCTGGCTGAGGTCAGAGGATTTCAGAGTGTCTGGGTGTCAGGTGAGTGGAGAGGAACTAGGCAGAAAGAGAAAGTCTTGAATGAACTGCTCTGCTTTGCTCAAAACTTTGCTTAAAACATCCTAGTACCTGAGTTTCTCACTAACAGAAATTCAAAAAGGAGACCCCCTCCTTCCCCCAAAGTGAGAAGCTTCAAGAAAATGCCAGGGAATTTTCTTTTGAGAAGTGTACAGATTACATATATATATATATATATGTATATATATATGTACAGATTACATATATATACCTATTCTATAGGTATATATATTCAATGAAGTATAATCTGGTATATTCCTATAGTGACAATTTTTCAGGTCAGCTTCTTATTGTGTTTAAAGACAGAGTAATTCTCTCTGTCTCTGTCTCTCTCTATAGGTGGGTAGATAAGTAGATGGATAACAGATACATGGATAGATGATTGATATATACATATATATATATATATATATATAGAAAATATACATGTACTCATGTTCATATATGATTTTTACAGCATAACTGATTTGATTTTTATGTTTACTTGACTGCACCCTAATTATCTTTTTCTAGTCTACCTTCCCTGATCAGCTCTAAACTCTTCCAAGGTATTCAATGTCCTGGAGCCCATCTTTCTACTTTTCTAGATATCTTTCTATTATTTTGGTGTTTTATTCCTGCCAGTCCTGGGGCTTGAACTCTGGGCCTGGATGCTGTCCTTTAGCTTTTGTACTAAAGGCCAGCCCTCTACCACAGCTCCACTTTCAGTTTATTGTTGTTTGGGTGGCTTATTGGAAATAAGAGTCTTACTGAATTTCCTGCCCAGGCTGGCTCTGAAACATGATCCTCAGACTCAGCCTCCTGAGTAGGCAGGACTGTAAGCATGAGCCACCAGCACCTGGTATCCTCTATTCTTTTCCTCAATATACAACTTACATTCTACCCACTCAAAAGCACAAATTTCCTAACTAACCAGGTCCCATGTTGGATGTCTAAGCCTTTGCTATTCTGTCCTCCAGGTTTATCCAGAAAATCCTCCCCTCAAACCACTGCACGAATATGGTTAAATACAATATATTCCTTTTTTGTTGTCAGTTTTTTCTATTTGTTTTTTTCTATTTGATTATTCTTTTAGGCTGTTTGAGGATGACTTCAAATTTGTGATCCTCCTTGCCCCAGGTTCCTGAGTATTAGGGTTATAGACATGACCTACAGGCCCAGCTAATATATTCTCTAAGCTTCAAGTCTAGAATTTTTTAGTCTCAAGAGACCTTATTTTACCCCTCACAAAGACATTACCTTGGGCTGACATTGCTCCTATCCTTGATTTTGAGGTAGTGTTTCATCCACTAGATGCCAAACTTGTTGAAGGAAGGGAACTTGTAGTTCGATCCTTGTATCCTTAGTACTTAATGTAGTCCTAAAATTTAACAAATATGTGATGAATTCATGGTCCTTAATACCATCATCAGTTTCCTTCTTCATGTAATGTAATTATCTAGTGTTCTCCAGAATTAATGATGCATATCCCTTTCCGTGCTTGTCACCTAGGGAACTTCACGCTTATTAGCCGTCTACTTTCAACCCTGTATCTGGCGAAGATTAATTCTTGATAGCAAAACTGGTTTTCCCCTAAAGGCAAACCAAAAGTAGGAGTAAATTCACTATCCTTTTGTGGGTAACACATGCAGCATGGTACACACACACACACACACACACACACACACACACACACACACACACACACACACACACACACACACCAAACACACAGAGTAATGCTCTGTCCTCTAGACCTAATGTGGCAGGGTCACATGAATATATAAACTCACTTTGTCAGGGTAAACTTTCCTCTTGGGGAACATCTGCTCAACCTCGAGGAGAGAGTAATGACCACAGCCCACGAACGGCAGGAGAGAAGTAATTTACTGCTGCTAGGCAATTAGTATTGCTAGAAAAAAAAATTGCTTTCATTTAAAATTCTCTTGAACCATATGTATCATGGCTCATGGGATAATTTATGTATCATTAGAAACTAAGACACATAGATCACACTAATAAATTATCTCCCACATTTACCATAGCCAATAACTCCCAGGAGTCTTTAAGAAGTCAGAGTGTTGCTGTCCTTGTTATGTAAGGTGGTGTGGCATGTTCACAGCCATCCATTCACTCATGGGTTCTCCAGCAGAGACAGATGGCAAGAGACATAATTTCCATTATTTCACGCACTGGTTTACAGCAGCATTTGCTATAAATGAGCCCAAAGTAGAACAGACATGAGTTTAATTGTTTTCCCTAACTACTTGAGTGTCTATTTGGAAATTTGGTTTAAGTCCTCCCGATGCTAATATGCTTTTTTTTCTCCAAGACAGAGCATCTTTAATTAGTCCTACTGGTTCTCATTCACACATAGGCCCTTCAGACTAAAAGCTGTAAAAAGAATCACTGGAGAAGGGTGTGGTAGTACAAACCTGTAATCCCAGCTGTGTGGAAGGTATAGATAGGAGGACAGTTCGTAGGCCAGCACCAGTCAAAATGCAAGACCATTTGAAAAATAACGTAAAGGTAAAGGAGATTGGAAGTGTAGCTCAGATGGTTGAACCTCTGCCTAGCAAGTGTGAGGTTCTGAGTTCAAACCCCAGTACCACAAAAACCAACCAAACAAAAATTACTGAAGGGAATGCTTGTAGGTCCAGTGTATTGGGCAGGTCTCAGAGGACATCACTGCACAAAGTCTGAAGATGATGGCAATGGACAGATCGACTTGAGTTTAGAAGTCATATCACCCTACATTCATTCTGTGTCAAGGGAAAAACATGAAATAGAAATCCAGAAAGTGAGGCTTTTGTCTGAAGGATGGAGGAAATGAGCCAAAGGAGACAATCAGAGCACCCAGCCTGCCCCCAAAACATGGCTGCTCACCAACTCACTCACCATGATGTTTAATCTTTGTCCTGGCTGGCTGAGACCACATGTTTATGGGGGACAGAAAAAAAACAGTGTCCCTTGTGAACACACAGTCTCATGAAAAGATATGGAGGAAACTAAAAAAATACGAGTAAATATTAAGCCAATCTGAAAGGGCAATAGGCTGTAGGATCCCAACTGTATTATGTTCTGGAAAAGGACAGGCCGTAGAGACAGCACAAAGAGCAGTCGTTGCTAAGGGTTGGAGCAAGAAGGTGGAAGGAATGAGCAAGCAAGTTTGTAAGACAGTGAGACTAGCATGGTGGGAACATATTACAAAACCCAAAGTGCACAAAACCAAGAGTGAACCCTAATGTAAACTACAAAACCAGGATGATGAGCCAAGGCAGGTTCACCAATAGGATGGACAAATGTCCCCTTCTGGTGTAGGACACTGATGAGAGGAGAGGCTGGCCACGTGTGGCAGTTGGGAATTTATGGAGGCTGTCTGCATTTTCCTCCCAATTTTGCTATAGACCTAAAATTGCTCTTTTTTTTTTTTTTTTTTTACAAAAAAATAAAAGCAGTTCTAACTCAGCTTGACTCCTCACAGACTAGCAGGTAACTGTCTATTCATCCCTTGGTTACAAAGCTAAGCCAAAATGTTTTTCCAGGCTTCAAGCATGGGCTTCCACCTGGTCAGTGTGCACTTCTGGTCAGTGTGCACTTCTTGCACATATTACAGTATAAGCCCTCCACAGGAGTTAGGGAAGTAGCAGAAATCCAATGTGGCTTTGGCTAAATATCTCCATCACCTGTCCATATTTCACCATGTTGGATCAGCACAGGCCATGAAGCAATCTGGCCTGTACTTGGCACATTCTGGTGAGACTGGTAAGAGCAAAAGGCCCCTGGTAGAACATTGAGGGTCTCCCCATGTGGAAGGACCAAGGATGTGTGACTCTCCAGTACACTTACTGTTCCATCAGGACAGCTATGCCTCTATGACAGGATATGGAGGCTGCTTTGCCATGCCATTCCTCCACAGCTAGGTGTACACTCATTGGGGTTGAAATGATAACCACCTCCAGGACAGAGTTAATGGGGAACTTCTGCATGCTTCAAGTCCTAACAAAAACAAAGTCCGTCAAAACAAAGATCTATCTTCATGGCTAGTCCAGGTGAGACTTTTACAGTTGAAGACCATGCAAGGAAAGCACTTTTTTTTTTTATTACTGAAACCTAATCATCACTGAGCATTTAAAGAGCCATGTTCTGTTATATACACTTTAATATTTCACTCATTGAAAGTAAATTCTCACAATCTCCATTTTACACCTGGGGAGACTGAGGCATGTGTCCTGTGCACGGAGACTCAGGAGGAGGAAAGTGCAGGCAGATTAGCTGTGGAAGCCATGATCTTCATGTCTGCAGCACTTCCAGGGAGCTACCTGGCAAGAAGATCAAGGGGAAAGAAAGGCTAGGTTTCATTTCATGCCAGATTTTGCATGAGCAGTGTGACTTAACTGTCACACTTTATTGAGATTTATTATTATTAAGCTTGTCTAGAGCCTCAACGTTTCTGTGGTAAGGCTGAGTTAGAATTTTCACTCCAGAGGTTTCCATGGCCACATTTTCTCCTCCCATTCCAGGTCAATGAGCTGAAGACATTGCATTTGCCTTTGACTGTGTCACTGCAAGTCAGGAAGGTAAATTCTAGAAGGGGTGGAGACTCCATAATAAAACTAGTAAGGCAGAAAGAATGTCTCCTCACTTTCACAGTGAACTCCTCAAGTGGAGGCCTAGCAGAAAAGAAAGAAAATGGTTTTAGATGTATGGATTAGCAGAATTTTGAGGCAACATTGTTCAATAAAATCCAAATAATACACTTGGTAAAGTGACAATTGTCTGAAATTACGTAAAATGAAGAAAATAATGTTTCCACCAATTCAGGGTAACTTTGAGGAAAAAAAAGAGTTTCCTACCCTTTCAGGAAAAAAAAATAAAAAGAAACATGGAAACTAGTAAAAGAGTAACATTATTCAAATGGCACTCACAGCTTTGGACTAGTTGAGAAGCAATTCTGTTCAAAGACAAGGATTAGGGAGTTGTACTCAGAAGTTAATAAGTGGTCTAACCACATAGCTGATTCTGGAGTCATGTAAAGGAGCCAAAATCTATCAGTCTAACAGTCTTGTTTAAAAAGCAAACATAAGCCAAGTGCTAGTGACATATGCTTTTGGTGGTGGTGGTGGGAGTAGTCATGGCGCTTGAACTTGGAGCCTTGGCAATGTCCCTGAGTTCTTTTGCTCAAGGCTAGCACTCTACCACTTTGAGCCACAGCACCAGTGATGTATAATATTAGCTGGAAACAGATGGATCACAGTTCAAGAACAAGCAAAAAAGCTCATGAGACTCCGTCTCAACCCATAGCTAGGTAAAGTGGCACACACATATCATTGTAGGCTGTTGTGTTTGAGAAAATTGTAGTTTGAGGCAGGCCAGGTTAGGAAAGTTCCCAAGACTCCTTTTCAATCTGTAGCTAGGTGTGGTGTCATGTATCTGTCATCGTACGTACAATAGGAGTCCTAAAATAGGCAGATCAAGTCCAGGCACATGCCTGGACAGAAAGTGAGCTACCTATCTCAAAAATAACCATCATAAAGAAGGGCTAGGAATGTACAGCCATAGAGCATCTGCCCTGAGATAAGGGTTCTGCTTAATTCATTTTCATTCTTCACCAACAAACTCAAGTCATTGACCTTTGAGATTGCACAAATATACATCTATGCATGAGCAATATTAATCCATCATCACTAAATATTTAATAACTCCTATATGCTAACCCCTATCACTGCTTTTTAAAAATTAGAAATTTTTTAGACAAGTAGTTTATAGAAATTGCTCCTCATTTTTCAGATATTAAGAGATAATGCATTTTAATAAATACAAATGGCACCACTATATGATGAAAATAAATTTATTTAAAGAAAAATTGCTTGACAATGTAAATCCCCAATGCAGTGGAGACCCATTGTGAATATAGGTGACCACGATGAATGTTGATTGCCACATGTTGTGTGACTCCAGTCAGGATTAGGACAAATGATGAGGTATGCAAATATTTTGTTTCCAATTCATCCCACCGAGTTTGCCAGTTGTCACTCCATATCATGATGAGGAAGAAAACCCATGGGAAAACAGACCAAGAAATATCTATTGTAAGATAGATATCTATTGTCTCCTGTTGATTTAAATGCATTTTTTAATTTGTGTGTGTGTGTGTGTGTGTGTGTGTGTGTGTGTGTGTGTGTGTGTGTGTGTGTGTGTGAATCCTGGGGTGTGAACTCGGGGCTTACGCACTGTCATTGAGTTTTTTGCTTAAGGCTAATGCTACCACTAGAGACAATGCTCCATTTCTGGCTTTTTGGTAGTTAATTTGAGATAAAAGTTTCATAGACTTTCCCACCCTGGCTGACTTTAAATCAAAATACTCAGATTTCAGCCTCTTGATTAGCTAGGATTACAGGTGTGAGGCACCAGCACCTGGCTTAAGTGCTATCTTTACATGGCTTAATACTCCAGCTTGGTATCTTAATTTGATATTGCAGCGAACTGCGAAGATCATGAATTTCAAGAATCACTTGGAAAAAAAAATCTTTTCATGACAATGAACATACTGCATGGCTTTAAACACCTTGTTTTCCATACTAGCAAAGGGGAAAGGGGTTTCCATCCCCACATTATCCTGTCCTGAGTTATCAAATTAATGGAGAATTTCATTGCCCTTTTTGTTTCCATGCTGGGGCTTGAACTCATGGTCAGGACACTGTCCTTGGGCTTTTTGCTCAAGGATGGCACTCTAAATCTTGTAACAGAGCTCCACTTTCAGTTTTTTTGTGGTTAATTGGAGATGAGTCATACAGAATTTCTGCCCATGCTGGCTTCAGTTCATGATCCTTGAATCTTAGTCACCTGTGTAGACAGGACTAGAAGCCTGAGCAATCAGCACCTGGGTCCATTGTCCATATTTCAATGGCACTAATGTTTTGTAGTAACCTGCAGTTTGTTTTTATCCACCAAGTTCATAAAGTGACTTTGAAACTTTGGTTCCGATTAGCCAGCTGACAGTCTTCTTGCTTAATGCACAGTTAAATAAGCCAATCCTTTCGGACCTACTGGTCCAAGACATCTGGGGTACCTCTGCATTTCCACTGCATAAGGAGCCTGACAGTTGTCCATAGCTGAAGGACTTTAATTAATAAGCATCAAGTCATCATCACTTCCTTCCCTACAAATAGAAACAGGGAAGAGGAAGAGAAAGAAGAGCAATGAGTTAAAAAAAAAAAACCCTTCAGTAAGTCATCAGAATACTCTACATCCTAGGCACACATGGGTAACAGGAGTACAACGTAAAAGGAGGGAAGTTTGCATTATTTGAGGTTTAGTGCACGTTTCTGGAAACAACTTGTGAGCAGCCATTCATCTCTTAGGACCCTCCATCCCTCTTTCATAATAAAGCCTTATCAATAGTCACAAGGGCTGGTTTTCTTCCTTTACTCCAATAAATAAGGAGGAAATTTAACTTACAACTGCTCAATAAAACATCCTTCTCCAAAATACCACATCCCTTTAGCCTAGAAGTGCTTTCATGGGCCACCTGGCTTACCCTGGTAACACTGAAGAAACAGAGAGGTTTAGGAGAGGTCATAGGATACAAGTGATCAGTGTCAGAGTCTAAAACAAAACCCAGGTATTTTGATGACCAGGCTAGTAGCTCTGTCAACAATTCAAAGGGAATTCATAGGTGGGCATTGCCAGACTGCTTTGTTGAAAAAAAGCAACCACATTCACATCCTGCAGGGGGCAGAGCTGAGGGGGTTGACAGTCATCTGACACAAATCTTTGCAGAGCTTTTATTACCCAAGTTGCCTCAGCAAGGTCCCTTTCCAATATGTATTTATTCTCCATATCCTTCCCAGTTTCATTCTGTTCTTTCCTTTTTAGCCTTTAAATACATCTTGGTATAATCTCTGATGGGACCAGCACAATCACTTGTTCCCAAGGTCTCATTGCAATCTACCCCTCCCATCAGACTCCATGACTCATATACTTTCTACAGGAATCATCAGATCTTCCTGGTATCTATGTTTTGGTTCATTAATCCCACTAACATCACATGGCAAGAACCATTTCTATGTGTTTGATATACTTGTTATAACTCAGTATCTGATGATCTCATGCTTTTGCTCATTGGCAGGTACCCTCCTACCTGAGCCACACCTCCAACCCCTGATAGACTCTTTTTTCAAAACCATCATCCTAGGTCTGTAATTTCCTTGATGGACTCTATTATTCCCCTTAATTCTTTCATCCCTCATATTGGGCTCCCCATCCTTCCCACCATGCATCTTCTAAACAGGCCTTTAGCACATATCAAGACAACTGTCTGCTGATATTGCTCCCTCCTTTCACCATTCAGGCCCATTCTTAACATATAAAGCGTCTGGTCCTATCTCAGAACTACCTTTATTCTAAATGGCTGCACAAGAAAACATTTAACAACTTTCTAGTTTGAGGGGTTTTGTTTTTGTTTTTTTGGTAATGGAAAACAGGTCCCAAGCTAGAGTACCAAAAAGCCTGTCACTAACCTTTTACAATTCACAGCCACATTCTCCAGTGCAATTTCTTCCCTCTTATAGTTAACTACATAATTAGAAAAACAATTCTGAGAAACTTTCCCTATCCAGGCTGACTCTTAGAAGTCAGCTTCCTATTAAGAAAATTAATTTCCTCTTTTCCCAGCTTCCACAACAACAATTTAATGCTCTGAGAAGCTGAAATGTGATTTTGAAAACTCAATTCTCCTAGAAGACCTCATTTCTTATTTACCAGACAGTCTTTGGATAGGCTCACTCACATCATTTCAAATCCCAAGATGTGATATGAATTGATTAACAGGAAAAAAAATACATCTTATGGTTTTAAGTAGCAATGATATTCTTCCATCTTCCTCAAGGAATTTGACTGAAAGAACCTTCTTGAAAAACAAGGGTAGTGCACAAAAACTCCCACCAATAACTTCTGATGAAAACTTGGAGAGACATATGGAAGAAAACTGTCTCCATCTGATCCCCAGTCCCCAAACCACTGGTAGTATATGTTGTCCACTAAGGTCTTAGCCACTTTTCTGAGTCCAATGCAGCAAGAAAAAAAACAAAAACAAAACCCTCAGATGTGTCAGGAAGAGCTACAAGTTCTTGCTCCCAACCAAGGCCACACACAGCTTCCTCTCAAAGAGTCTTCCTTCTCTGCCGTGGAGGCAATCCATGCCACATACTGTGAGAAGAAAAACTGCCATAAGACATTCCCAAAGCCCCACTTCCAAACAAAAAGAAAAAAGAGAGAGAACTCTGAGCTCTTTCTTTGCTCCCTTAAAAGATCAGCCTCCTTTCCTCAAAAGACTTCACATAGATCTCCCCTATGATCCAGCAATCGCACTTTTGGGCATTTACCCAAATGTATACAAACAAGACCACACTAAAGCTACCAGCACAACTATGTTTATTGCAGCATTATTTACCATAGCTAAGATATGGAACCAACCCAGAAGCCCCTCAGTAGATGAATGGATCAAGAAAATGTGGTATATATACACAATGGAATTCTATGCCTCCATCAGAAAGAATGACATTTCCCCATTTGTTAGGAAATGGAAAGGCTTGGAAAAAATTATATTAAGTGAAGTAAGCCAGGCCCAAAGAAACATAGGTCCCATGGTTTCCCTTATTTGCAATATCTAGTATAGGTATGAGTCAAGCGGAAAAGGTCAGATAATGTGATGTTAGGAAAACGAACCCTTAAATATGTATTTTAATGTTTTCGTTTCTTTCATGCATGTGTTTCTAACGCATTTATAAGATTATTTCTTTGTTGCTTTGTATGTCCCTCCCCCACAGTGTAACCCCCGCTTTCACTTTATTTGATGTCACTATAACATGTGGAGGAGATGGGGACAAACAAGTCGTTTAAGGATTCAGGTGGACCTGTTGCAACAAGGAGAATTACAAAATGTCATGTCAAAGCAAGCTTTACAATGTCGGTGTGGGGGGGGAGGGGGTATGATTGGGTGGGGGGGAGGGGGGAGGCTGGGAAGGGAGGTGAAGGGTAAACAAAGGAGGAGGCTGCAATGCTTGGTAAGAAATGTATGCATTATCCTGCCAATGTAATTGTAACCCCTCTGTACAGTATGTTCTCAAATAAAATAAAATAAAATTAAAAAAAAAAAAGATCAGCCTCCTGAATTATAAACCACAAATATTGAACTTTGGAAAAAATAAAAAGAAATTCTTGCCAGGCACTGGTGGCTCACACCTATAATCCTAGCTACTCAGGAGGCTGAGATCTGAGAATCACAGTTCCAAGCCAGCCTGGACAGGAAAGTCCATGAGAGTCTTATCGCCAACTCACCACCAAAACCCAGAAGTGGCCCTGTGGCTTAAAATGGTAGAGTACTAGCTTTGAGCAAAAGAGCTCAGGGACAGAGCACAGACCCAGAGTTCAAGCCTCATGACTGGGGGGGGGGGGAGGGGGGGAGAGGAAGAGGGAGAAGGGATCAACCTCCTGACTTTATGTCATGAAGCCTTCTACACAAACCTGTTTTACAAGAAACAACATATTTCTAAAGCCAATTTGGGTGGATAAACTATTGTTCACAAAGGGCAGATTTCACAGTATGGTGTGAGCATTGGATCAACTCTTTCTTAAGGCAACACAGCAGCTCACCTCAGGAGCCTGGAGATTACATGCAATACTGACCTCTGACAGCCGACTTGGGTCTGGAAGGTAATGGTGTCTTTCTCATACTCTTTGATGCAGCATCCCTTCAGGAATTCTTGTAGATCCGTTTCAGGAAACCCATTCTGCTGATATTTCTTTTTTAAAAGCACACAATGCTGTTACCTTCTTTATAGAGCATGAAAAATTGCTCTCTTTGTCAACAAACCACCCCACCTTTGCTGAAAGAAAACTCTCCCACAGTGCTAGCTCAGATCCAAAGAGCTCTATTGATGATGATGAATCAATGTGCCAGTTCCAGAACAGCCACACCAGGGCTGCCACAGGAACAGGGAACAATACAGAGGAAAACCACTGAAAGAGAGCTGTGGGAAGAGCAGAAGAGTGTTGACAGAGGGAAAGAAGGAAACAGTCAAAAGTAGAAAGTTAGAATGTGAATAGTGAGAGCAGAGAAGACATCCCACTATATACCTTGTGCACCTAGAATCTTCTGGAATGTAAACCACTTGCTCTACTTTTATAGAAGTGGTCCACTGAGTGGAACAGAGGTCAGTGGGCTTTCCCAATAGACACAAAGACTCTGGAAGTCCCTGTACTTCACACTTAGTGAAGTTATTCACCTTAATATTTAGACCTCCTACAAGAGTACAGTTCTTTCTTGCCACATCGGATGCTAGAGCCAACCACCATGCCCAACACTAGAATCTACACATACACACCAACTGCTTCATTTTCCTAAAAGACTGGCTTTATGCTGAGTTAGTCTGGGAAGAGGCTGAGCAGAAGACAGCACCCAAAGGCATCAACATGGTACCCCATGTTGATCAGGCACTGACCCTGAAAGAAAGTTTTGCATACATCCTTTCTTCTGTGGAGGTACCAGCACCCAAGGAAGTGATCTTCCTCCATGCTAATTCAAATAACTAGGTTTGGCCTCAGGGAGTCTGGAACATATCAGGTAGTTTAGGAAAGTGGGAAGCCTTTGCTTTCATATGGCCACCGGAAGGCCTATACGATCAGCATGAAGTGTGGTACTATCCAGCTAGTTTTCAGGGTGGCTTCTCATCAATTAAATTTAGTTAGCCCTGTGGGCAGGAATATTAAGTGGTACAGAGTGCAGCAACCTGGCTGCAGGAAACCAAAAGATTCATTTTCAACAAAAGCTAAATAAAATAATCATGCTTAAATAAAAACACGGTATTTTCCTATGGTCTGATTTTACACAGTTTGCATACCTTAATAGTGTCATAAGAATCCGTAATCAATGCAATGAAAAGGCTGAGAATCATGTATATAAAAAGGCTAATGAAGGAATACAAGTAGAGGCGGCTGAACAGCCATACTAAGATGCTCTTCTGCTGGATCTGAGCGAAGGTTGCAAACATGTCATCACCGTTGACCAGGGAAAACAGGCACTCAGAAACTAGGATCAGATTTTCAAACTGTCGGGAGGAAACAGAAATTAGCTTCTGAGATAAGACATCCATCCAACAAAGCAGAGAGATATGGTTAGCTTCTCTTTTTTAAAGTGGTCTTTCTGTTTTGTTGTTGTTGATGATGATGTTTAGTCATACTAAAAGCATTCCTTTTAAGACAGCTAGAAATCCACAAAAACAGGAAACATTCAACTCTTGTCTGTCCACTGTGCTCTCAGAAATAAATATTTGACATTTGTCTTGGCATTTCCCGTGCACTTTTTACACGGTTTTACTCCTATCATCCAACAAATTTTGGTTCTCATTTTTTTCTACTTCACATCGACAGCTTTTCCTTTTTAAAGCAGACAGAGCAAGTTTACTTGAAAATGAAAGAAAGCAGCGAAAGTCTCTCCTAAAAGAGGGGCCCAAAAAGACAAGTCCAATAAAGTCTTCTTGGCAGGTGAGTTTTATAGTAGAAGGCTCCTCCCATATCTCCTCCCATGGGCTTTGTGCTGATTGATTAATGGTTTGCAAATGTATCATCCTGATCCTTTTAATTGGTTGAATGGGTACCCAGAGCATTATGGGAAGAAGCAGCATTTGAGTGGGAAGCCAGGGTACTATGGGAACAAGAGGCATCATGAGGAGTCACATGTTATCAGCCACACACATAAAAAATCTTATGTTACTCACACAGAGAAAGTATGGTTATCTAATAAGTTATCCTTGAAAAAGCCAAATTGACATACTTCTCTACCACTGGAGACACCATGTCTGCTAATTTGAAGAACAATGGAACAAACACTTCTGCAAATGTTTTTTTCCTGTTGTAGAGTCTAAGAGTTAACATTTTTAAGGCTATGAACTGCCAAACTGCAGTGGTTGTACACTCTGACCAGCAACCTTTAAAATTGACTGAGATGTAACACAGGACCACAAGATCTTGCTAAATGGTTTTGCCATAGTCTTTCCAACATTCCTCCGGGTAATTTTAGCATGTTAAAAAGTAAAGGATGTCAGAAGAGAGAAGTATTGAAAGAGAAATAAACATAGCTAATGACTTCCAATCATCCCTACCTGAATGAGCAAGTAGTCCACAATCAAGACAAACAGTAAGAAAGTAGGGATGGTAGCTCATATCTGTAATCCAAGCACTCAAGAGCTAAAGCAGGATGATCAAGAGCTTCAGGAAGATCAGGAATCCAGGCTACATAGCATACTGAGACCTTGTCTCAAAACCAAACAAAACAAGATTGACAATAAGGTCCCTTGGCAGAGCTGAGATGCGCTGTGCAGGTAAGGTACCCTTAGCCCTAGAAGGAGGAGAAGGTTGGTGCTGCACCCAGGGGTAGTGGCTGGAGGGTGGTATCTGCCGCATGCTGTTCAGGACCTCACTGGATCTTTCTTCTTTATACTTCAGGCTCAATCTAGCCCATAATAGACACAAGTAAAAGAAATTCTAATCAAAGCAGTAATGTGATCTGGTCTGTGTTTCTCAAAGTAGCCAATGGATGTGGAAGCTGTCCTAGAATGGGAAAAGCCCTTGGCAGGATGCCAGACAGAGGTGGCTAGGAGTCTAGGTGAGAGGGAGAGGCCTGATTGGACAAGCAAGAGGGCAGGGAGAAAGTACATCTGAAGTATGGATAAGAGAAGGGGCTAGCTATGGGCTCCGTTTTAGACAAGGTGATGTGATATCCCAGGAATGCTGACAGTAGGTAGTTTGGTTGAAGGTGTACACTGGCGTTCAGGAGCCAATCCCAGGCCACGATGGAATAAATATCACTCACTGGACCTGGTAGTCAGCCATCCTGGCTTTGAGAGGTTGACCTACTGCCACATCCAATAAAAACAAACAACAGGCACTAAATAAAAACATCTCTGGAGGTGGTGAGTTAAATATTTGGTAAGTAGGAAAAGCTTGTACGGAGACATCATAATCTAGTAGGCAAAAAAAAAATGTTTCATAGAAACACAGATCCAAATTTTGAGCCAAATTCCACACTCTGGCAGTCAGGACTGTATGTTCATGAAGTCAGCGTGAGCTCTGGCAGTCAGGACTGTATGTTCATGAAGTCAGCGTGACTCTGAGGAGATAGGACAGCTTTGAGAGTGTATGTCTAAGACATCATGACTTGAAAGTTGTGCTATTACTTCACATGCAAAAAAAAAAAAAATCTCCCACCACCCTTACCAGAAAAAAAAGGGTTTTCCTTCCCAATTCTCCTATTTCTCTCATTGATTTCAATCTCCTGCCAAAAAAAAAAAGATTAACTTGAAATAATCAAATACTCAAAACTATGTGCTGAAGTTCCTAACAATCTTCTTCTGTCAGTCTCAGGCCAGTCCGGTCTTCTGTTTTGCCGATTCATCCTTTCTATGCCACTCTTACATCAACACTTAATTAGGATAACATTATAGGATTATTAGTGAAACTTGTCTTCCATTTCAACCTCTTTACTCTCCATTCCAGGCTGCAGTAAAACTTAAGCTTTACAGAGCGTGGCTTTCAAGTCATTTGAAGTCATTTCAACATTGTTATTCATAACCATTATACATCTCCCTCTTGTGTGCACATATGAATCATTTCAAGCCACCAACAAGTGGAAGTGGAGACCTAATAAATTTACTGGTTCCCACTTGGATATTTTCGTGCTATAAGAATTGGCTATGAGTTCGTTTCAGTGAGTAAATTCTGTGGAAGTATGCTTCAAATATTCCCCCGGTAAGGTCCTAATGTGTTTCCAGTTAGAAGGACATGTGTACCAAGAACTGTGTTGACTCTTGCCAGAGTGTAAGCCTTGGTGCCCAGAGGACATTTAATAAATATTAAAAGGGTATTTCCATAAAATGTCTCTGTAGATTCTATGGGACTACAAAGAGAACCTAAAGTTCACTTCACAAATGAGCATTTGTGATTGAGCCAAAAAGAACTGCCATTTGAATGCAGTATAACCTGCAATAGCTTATGTGGAAGAATGATGGTAAAGTTTGCTTTAAGAGCTGGTGGCCAGAATCTCATGTAACATTTGGATCAAATGTTGTCACTGGCTCAGAGATTTTTGCGTAAGAGATTCTCAGCTAGTGCCAAGCGTAAAGGTGTGATGCGGGATCTGGGGAATCTTAACCATAAAATCCAACAATTTTCCAATGCTTTGGACTCCTCATGTTTAAAATGGGGACAATGCAAAACTACTGCTTATGCCTCATACTAGAGAAAACCTTCTGGGAATGTGAAAACCACATTAGAGAAATGCTTAATCATTCAAGATGAGGTTTGGAAGAACATCAATAGTCTCTAGCACTCTGTGCCCAGAGATCTTCAAAGGGCACAGAGCCAAAGTCCATTAGTGCTGGAGATAAACCTATCAGTAGGACACTTTTCATTCCTTTGTTCCTTTTAGTTGACCCACTGAAATTAAAGATTACAGGAAGACAGAAAGCTAAGATGTTTAGGACACTGGCTAACTCCAAACAGTAGCATCCCATTGTAACTTTCCGATATCTCCTCTTTAGAGGTGTTTTATGTTTTAACTATATATCCTTCACACTAAAGCTTTGTTGTGATTCTAAAGTGCTTTGCGGAAATGCTTGCAGTTGTCCTTGGTATTAAAGGGCCTCAGGGAACTCTTGGGGAAGGAAGATACCAAGCAGTTTGGATACATTTGAGGGAAATTTTACTGCAAGAGGTAAAGAAGGAGAGAAAAGCAGCATAAGACTGGAATTCTTTCCCTCTGCTGACCTGTGCATTTCCTGACTTACCTCAAGCATACATGACCTCAGTCTATCAGCCTGGCTAGAGACCAGGAATGTGGTACCTACACAGACCTGCCAGGGATTCCCAGAGATATCCCTCATCCCTCCACTAGCTAGGGCTTAAAGGGAAGCTGACATTAAGTGAGACACACAGCTTAAAATCCACTATCCCAAATAATAACCTCTCCCCATGTGGGACTGTATAGTACCTGACATGTGGGATGTCCAAATTGAGGTGTACAAAAGATACCACACTTTGTCAAATACTTAGTCAAAAAGCAGTGATATTTTTCACTGCTTACGCACTGAAACAATATTGGATATGCTAGGTTCCATATAATATATAATTTAAATGAATTTCATATTTGTTTTACTATGGCGATTAGAATACTGTAAAGTCTACACATGGCTCCATTTGTGCTCATATTACATTTTTATTGGACACTGCTGGCCCAGAGCACCCCTATTTTACCTTGATCTGATGAAAGGACAAAACTGAGCATGTGGCAATGTCGCTGGACTCAGAAAGCAAATGGCATCACTTTCCATGAGGTGATCTTGGCACACATTAAGAGATTAAGATAGATTCCAGGGTTTTTTCCTTACCATTGATGTAGAAGTACAGCCCCAATTCTCTTGCAATGTTCTGTCTTAGATTATACCAAAAAAAAAATCTCTATAGAGAACTGGCAAACACATATGCACTAAGGTCAGGCAGATCAGGGTTTAAATACCATTTCTGTCACTCATTATCTGGGTGACCTCAGAAAAAGTATCCAAACATTTTTTCTATAAAGGATTCTTCCTTACTGTAATGTTCTTTAAAAAAAAGAAAAGAAAGAAAGGATAATCTTTTCCCACGGGGAAGAAAAGAGGAAATGCTGTAGTTGTACTTTGTTTTGCTGTTGGTTGTAGAGCTTGAACTCAGGGACTGGGTGCTGTCCCTGAGCTCTTTGGCCCAAGGGTAGTGCTCTTCCACTTTAAGCCACAGCTCTACTTCTGATTTGGGGATGGTTAATTGGAGATATAAGTCTCACAGACTTTCATTCCCACGTTGGCTTCAAGCCATGGTCCTGAGATCTCAGCCTTCTGAGTAGCTAGGATGACAAGTATGAGCCACCAGCACCCAGCGGTAATATTATAGTTTTGATCTCAAATATCAACCCAAAGGGCCATGTATTATAGGCTTAGTTTCCAGCCTGAGGCAATATTGGGTAGGTTGAACCTTTAGGAGGAGGTCTACCAGGGGGAAGTTGGGTCATTAGGGGTGTGTGCTTGCAGGAATTATTGGAACCTTAGTTCCTTTCTTTCTCCTTTTCTTCATGGTCACTGTAGGGTGAAATACATTCCTCTGACACTCATTTCCACCATGATGTCTTGCCTTGTTACAGGCCTAAATGCAACAGAGCCAAGTGAGCATGAACTGAACCCATTGGCCAAACTGAATTTTTCCTCTTTAAACGTTGACCCTCTCAGGCATTTTGTCACAATGACAGAAAGCTGACTACCAGGATAGGGTGGTGAACACACCAAGAAATAAAGACTTAGGCACCAGGCCTTACAAACAGCACTTGAGAATAGTAGCCCACTTAGTAAAACTCAAGCAACATTAACTGAGAAAATTGCAGAATAATTATGGGGTGGAGAACACAGGAAGCCAGTGGCAAAGGAGATAATACCACTTGTCCTGGAGTCTTAGGAGCCAATGAGTTAAAGCCAAATTGTTAGGCTCAATATTTATTCCACACAGTGCAACACTGCCCTCTCATGACAAAAACATGCAACAGCTTTCAGAGCCTAAAATGAGGAAGAAAAATGCAAATTTTCATGGACACTAAGACAATGAGTTCTCCAGATCAGAAATACCATATCAAAGAGAAAATTTGCTGGTGGGGGAGGGTTGCTGGTCCTTGGTCTTGAACTCAGGCCCTGGGCGCTGTCCCTGAGCTGTATTTTGTTCAAGGCTAGCAGTCTACCACTTGAGCAACCACTCCACTCTGGCTTTTTGAGGGGGAAAGGAGGTAGTTAGTTGGAGATAAGAGTCTCATGGACTTTCTGCCTGGGATGGCTTTGAACTGTAGTCCTCAGACCTCAGCCTACTGAGTGACTAGGATTGTAGGCATGAGCCCCCAGTGTCCAGCTTTCAAAGAAATATTTTCCTCATGAGTCACCATCAAGGAAGTGATATGGAATTGGAAAATTGATCATATCATCAAGGTTTACTCTTGAATCATAAGTTGTCACTTTGTTAATTATTCCTATTTTTCAATTAAGAAAAATTGTTATTCTCTTTGGGCTTATTAAATACGACACTTGGAGAAGAAAACTATAATGTGTATGTTTATTTTAGTAGGACAGCAGAGAATGTTTGAACTTCAAACTCTCAATTTACTCTGTGGAGTCTGGAACCCAGATTTGACCACATATTTTGGTTAATGTAGCTGTCAATCTCAAAATTTAGGATTGAAATGTTACCCAAATTTAGTAGCAAGCCTTTGCTTTCTTGCCTTCTTTCTTTTTTTTTAGCCATTTTATCCTTGCAGTGCCCTTGATACTCACAGGGATGGAATAAGAAAAAATGCAGCAATGCTGATCATCGTGCTTAACACCCAAGCAACAAGAGCTAGCTACTGCTGTTTGCTGGCTTTTGTAATTTTTCTTGTTTCATTAGCCATGGATCCGTGGAAGAAAAATTGCAAGTCATAATAACTCCTTTCATTTCTGTGTCATTTCATAAATTACCTTCCAATCAATGTTATCATTTCAAAACCAGAACATCTTAGTAGCACTTTGACATTGCTTAGATTCCAATGCTGCCTGTAGCTCAGCAACAGTGTGGAACACAAATTTTGATCTTTAATAAGACAGAAAGATGGTACTTTGATCAAAACCGCCTACAAAGATGTGCTTTCATTTCAATCAGAAATAAATTGGTCATTCGAAGCCGAGTCTTTACTTACCTCCCTCCATAGCTAGCAAGAATGAAAAACCTAAGTCTTCCAACTAAAAGATCTTGTAATAACTTTCTTATTTACTTATGCATTTATTTATTTTTGCCAGTAATGGGGCTTGAAATCAGAGCTTCACTTTCTTGCTTTGCTTTTTCACGTACGGCTGGTGCTCTGCCACTTGAACCACAGCTACACTTCTAACTTTTTACTTTAATGGGAGATAAGAGTCTCATGAACTATCCTGTTTGGGCTGGCTTTGAACTATTATCCTCTGTTCCCATCCTCTTACATAGCTAAGATTAATTACAGGTGTAAGTAATTGGATTATTTTTTAACCAAAGAGATCTTGTGTTCTAATATCTCTCAACTGACAATCATCTGAGTGAATGTGTGACCAAACCAATAAGGCCCAACATCCTAAAGTCACTTCAATATCCTG
The DNA here is from genome assembly GCF_024711535.1 of Dipodomys merriami. Lineage (NCBI taxonomy): Eukaryota > Metazoa > Chordata > Mammalia > Rodentia > Heteromyidae > Dipodomys > Dipodomys merriami. The sequence continues at coordinate 14,388,260 of NW_027206290.1, forward strand.
AAAAAGAAAAGGAAAAGAAATCAAAGGCACAACTATCCTCATGCTGCTGCAAGGGTACATGCTGGAGAGGAGGAGGAAGGAAGAAGTCCAGTGTGGAGGCCTGTTGCAGATGGTCCCAGGCTCTGGAGAGCAGAAGGAAGAAACAGAGTTACACACCTTCTCGTGATATGGCCCTAAGACAATCCAGCCACAGAATGTATAGCCCAGGTATATCATGCCGGCACAGGCACAGAACCGGAGGACTTTGGGCAGCGAGGCTTGCATTGTCAAAATGAGCACCTGGGGAGAAAAAGAAGGTCATGTAATGGCCCAGATGGAAAAATGGGTGCTAGAACCCAAAGAGGTGAGTCTTAATCCCTGCGTTTCTTTTGCGGGGCCCAATGCTTACATTGTATGCTTGGAAGTATCCCAGGTATCTGATGACTCCAATCCACACAAACAGTGTAGATGTTCCAAGCAAAATGCTGCACAAATCATAATTTGTGAGATTCTATGGGGGAAAAAAAGAAAAATGCAACATTCTAGTCTGCTTGACTTATTTAACTTTCTTTCAACAAATGGGGGAGGGGAATGAGTTTTTCCTTATAGGGGCAACTAACTGTTTTTGGGTTTGGATGGGGGGGGGGGTTGTGGGTTTGTTTTGTTTTGTTTTGTTGTCGGTCGTGGGGCCTGAACTCTGGGCCTGGGCCCTGTCCCTCAGCTCTTCAGCTCAAGGCTAGTGCTCTACCACTTGAGCCACAGCTCCACTTCCTGCTATTTTCCTGCTTATGTGGTGCTGAGGAATCGAACCCAGAGCCTGATGCATGCAAGGCAAGCACTCTACCACTGAGCCACCTTCCCACCCCAACTAAATGTTTTTTAAAAGATAAAGAAGAATTTAGGACATAATTTAAGTGTTTCTTTTTCATTTCCTTTCAGTATTTCAACTGATTGAACTGATTCTTTCCAAACAATATTGTGAAGTAGAAATTGCATTTACCTCTGACCTAAGCATTAAAGAATATATGTTAACAGCATTTTTAAAAAATCAATTCATTGTTAGTGGAAGTGTAAACTTGTTCAACCACTTTGGAAACTAGTATGGAGGTTTCTCAAAAGACTCCACATTGAGCTCCCCTATGACCCAAGCAATCCCACTTTTGGGCATTTACCCAAATGATCACAAACAAGACCACACTAAAGCTACCACCACAACTATGTTTATTGCAGCATTATTTACCATAGCTAAGATATGGAACCAACCCAGATGCCCCTCAGTAGATGAATGGATCAAGAAAATGTGGTATATATACACAATGGAATTCTATGCCTCCATCAGAAAGAATGACATTGCCCCATTTGTTAGGAAATGGAAAGATTTGGAAAAAATTATATTAAGTGAAGTAAGCCAAGCCCAAAGAAACATAGGTCCCATGGTTTCCCTTATTTGCAATATCTAGTATATGTATGAGTCAAGCAGAAAAGGTCAGATAAGGTGATGTTAGGAAAATGAACCCTAAGATATGTATTTAAATGTGTTTTTCTTTCATGCATTTGTTTCTAACGCATTTATAAGATTATTTCTTTGTTGCTTTGTATGTCCCTCCCCCACAGTATAACCCCTGCTTTCATTGTATTTGATGTCGGTATAATTTGTGGAGGGGAAGGGGAAAAACAAGTCGTTTAAATAAGAATACAGGTGGACCCGTTGCAGCAATGAGAAGTACAAGTTGTCATGTCGAAAACGAACTTTACAACTTTGGTGAGGGGGGGAGGGAGGATTGGGGGGGGGAGGCTGGGAAGGGATGTGAAGGGTAAACAAAGGAGGAGTCTACAATGCTTGATAGGAAATGTACTCATTATCTTGCCCATGTAATTGTAACCCCTCTGTACAGTATGTTCACAATAATAAAATAAAATAAAAAAATCAAGCATGCATGAAACTGCAGAGCTTCTTCATGGCAAAGAACACAACTAGCAAGATCAATAGAAAGCCCACAGATTTGGAGAAGATCTTCACTAGCCATACAACGGACAAGGGTCTCATATCTAAAATATACTTAGAACTAAAAAATTAAATCCCCCAACAACAAATCCTCAAAGAACAACTGCCCAATTAATAAGTGGGCTAAAGACTTAAAGAGAAACTTCTCTGAAGAGGAAATAGAATAGCCAATAGACACATGAAGAAATGTTCAGCTTCTCTAGACATTAAAAAAATGAAAATAAAGACAACATTGGTATTCCACCTCACCCCAATTAGAATGGCTACAATCAAGAAATCTAATAGGGCTGGGAAGGTGGCTCAGTGGTAGAGCGCTTGCCTTGCATGCTCGAGGCCCTGGGTTCGATTCCTCAGCACCACATAAGCAAAAAGAAAAAAGCCGGAAGTGGCGCTGTGGCTCATAGTGGTAGAGCGCTAGCCTTGAGCTGAAGAGCTGAGGGACAGTGCCCAGGCCCAGAGTTCAGGCCCCACGACCGGACCCAAAAAAAAAAAAAAAAAAAAAGAAATCTAATAACAACAGGATGGGGTTGGCGGGAGTGTAAACTTGTTCAACCACTTTGGAAACTAGTATGGAGGTTTCTCAAAAGACTCCACATAGAGCTCCCCTATGATCCAGCAATCCCACTTTTGGGCATTTATCCAAACGATCACAAGCAAGGCCATACCAAAGCTGCCAGCACAACTATGTTTATTGTAGCATTATTTACCATAGCTAAGATATGGAACCAACCCAGATGCCCCTCAGTAGATGAATGGATCAAGAAAATGTGATATATATATATATATATACATATATATATATATATATATATATATATGAATTCTTTGCCTCCATCAGAAAAATGACACTGCCCCATTTGTTAGGAAATGGGAAGACTTGGAAAAAATTATATTAAGTGAAGTAAGCTAGACCCAAAGAAACATAGGTCTCATGGTTTCTCTTATTTGCAATAACTAGTATATGTCTAGGACAAACAGAAGAGGTCAAAAGCTATGAACATATGACCATATAAAATGATGCTAAGTGAAATGAACTCCAAGATAGGGACTCAAGAGGTTTTATCTTTCTTGCTATTGTTTTTAATGTATTTATTATATACTATGTGAATTTTTTTGGTTCTTTTGTATGCTCTTCCCTCATGGTTTGACTCCTGTTTGCACTGTTTTTGATTCTGGTGCCCTGCATCTTGTATATACATCTTTCTAACTGGGGAAAGGGAAGGAAAATAACAAAATGCTTAAATAAGGATACAGGTTGACCCATTGTAACAATGAGATGTACAAGACACTATGTTGAAGATGAACTTTACAACTTCGGGGGCAGGGAGAGGGAGAAGTTGGGGAGGTGGGGCGGGACGGGATGGTAGAGGAAAATCAAAGGAGGAGGTAACAATACTCCATAGGAAATGTACTCATTACTCATGTAACTATAACTCCTCTGTAAGTGTCTTTACAATAAAAATGTATATTAAAAACAAAACAAAACAAAATAAAAAATCAAACTATATAATTCACCTACTTGTGCAAGCAAGCTCCAATATGATTTGCTAATTTCTCAAGAAATTCTAGCTAGGTGACAGTGGCTCATGCCTGAAATCATAGATACTCAGGAGGCTGTGATGTGAGAATCAAAGCCAGCATGGGCACGATAGTCCCTGAAATGCTTATGTCCAATCAATCCACAAAACAAACAAACAAACAATTGGAAGGGGAGCTGGGGCTCAAGTGGCAGAGTGCTAACCTTATGCAAAAAAAGCTCAGTGACAGTGCCCATGCCCTAATTTGAAGCCCCAGGACCAACACAAAGAAAGATAGAAAGAAAGAAGAAAGGAAGGTGGGAGGGAGAGAGGGAGGCAAAGAGGGAGGGAGGGAAGGAGAAAAGGAAGAGAGAGAGAGAAAGGAAGAAAAAAAGAAAAGAGAGAAGGGAGGGAGAGAAGGAAAGAAAAAGAAAGGGAGAAAAGGGAAGAAAGAAAGAAAAGAGAGAGGGGAAGGAGAGAGAAGGAAAGAAAAAGAAAGGGAAAAAGAAAGAGAGAAAGAAAGAAAGAAAGAAAGAAAGAAAGAAAGAAAGAAAGAAAGAAAGAAAGAAAGAAAGGAAGGAAGAAGAAAGAAAGAAAGAAAAATTCTAAGTGGCACTAAAAAGATGATGACTCTAATAGAAGTACAATGAGACTTCTAATAAAAGTGCAATGAGACACAATGTACTGCTTGTTATAAGCTTACCACGCTTGAGACCCCACGGCCTGCAGTTGCACAGGCTGAAGAAAGTTTCACAGACAAATGAAAAGGTGGAACAGAGGCACAACTTTGAGAGCCAACAAGTTATCCTGGAAGAGTAGCATCAGGGCCAGAGCTCAGACAGAGGGATTCCCTGGAGGCCCTGTTACAGGGAGGCCACTACATCCAAAGGGAAGGCCTAGGAGGTAAACAGGTTTGTATCAGCAAGGCAGACACTTCCGGAAAAAAAGCCACTGTGGCAGCTGTGTAGACAGATTTTAAAAGACTAAAGACACACTTGAGGGTAGGGATGGGATTGGGAAAGCTGGGGGAGATCAATGGAAGGGGCGACATGGATCAGGATGCACTGTACTCATCATCTGACCCATTGTATTGAAACACCTTTGTACAACTGCTTTAAAGTTTTTTTTTTAATTGCAAAAACACTGAAGACAAGAAAACAGTAAGGAGGTTAAAACCGGGCCAGAGAAGACAAGAAAGCCAGAGACAGAGAAGTGCATGCACTGTAGAATGAGGAATTCTGCTCATGATGATGGGCCACAGCATGAGAGGGAGGATCAGAAATGAGTCACAAGATCGAATCAACTCATTGCACAACAGTGTCTGTGGATATAGACACTCAATGCTCCTGCCTTCCTCCATCAATCAGGGCACCAGTGTCACAGATTGCCACCACTGAGGCACAACTACATTCAGGGGCACTGATTGATTTGTGGGATACTTAGTCCTTCAGCAACTGAAACAAACATGAAAGCCAAGAGCCAATCTACTTGAACTTCAGTTACTCTTCTGAAGATGCCACACCTTTTCTATAGGGCCCTGTAAGACTGGCACAGGCCACCAGCTTCCTTATCCCCTAGCCAAGAAAGCAGCTGAAAGTATGAGGGAAGAATGTGGGTATGGGGAAAGAGCAAGTCTGAGAATCAAACTACCCTCAGGAAGGACATTGTACCTTGGAGATGCCTGAGGCCATCTGGAAGAATCACAAGTGATTTTGAATGTCTTGCCCCTTACCTTGACTGTAATTTCCATTTTCAAGATGGATCCAATAATGGTCATCAGGTCGCTGATAATTACCAGGACATACCACCCGCTGATGAACTCCCACTGGTCAGCATCACATACACGTCGCTTGTACTTCTCCAGGAAGAAGGTTTCAAGTCTCTGCAGCAAATATTAAAATTCTTTCTTATGAACCACCCAGCCCTCTGGAAGGAGAGACAGTGCTTCTCCCTGTGTTACCTTTTCCAGACAGATGGATCATTTCACACATGTGAAATAAACTTTCCTCCATCATGTGTGCACCTGCTAATCAAACTAAAAATGAAATGCCTATGCTCTGACTCTAACTGATGCTCACCAGCTAACTCGTGGTATCTCCCACATACTTTATGTTTTCAATTCATTTGAACCAACAGCACCCTATAAACTAGGTGCTAGCAAGCCCTGTCACCCAGTTAAGGGAACTGAGGTACAGAGAGTCTAAGCCTGGACCTGAGGAGGTACTCTTCATGTTGTCTCCCTCTCTCTGGAAGAAACAGGACCTGAACCTTGGACTCAGAATATCAAGAAGGTTGGAAGAGCCAGGCATTGGTGGCTCATGCCTGTAGCTACTCAGGTGGCTGAGATCTGAGGATCACTGGGCAGGAAAAGTCCATGAGATTCTTATGCCCAATTAAGCAGCAAAAAAGTACAAGTAGAGATGTGGCTCAAGTGACAGAGCACTTGTCTTAAGTGGAAAGGCTAATCAAGAGGACATGACCCTGTGTTCAAGCCCCAGTATGGGCACAAATAAAAGAAGATTGGAGGCAGACAAGAGAAGTGGGTAGATATTTACAAATCAGCTTGACCAAAGTCCTCCATCAAGGAAAATAGGCATAGACTATTTCCTTGCTACACAATGGCATTCCCACAACTTCCCATTTCCTCTGATTCCAGTAGGACTTCACATGAATGTCACAGCTGGAAGAAGATCGGTGGGGAGCTGAAGCATAGATTCTCAGGAGCCCCAAAGGTAAAAAAGTCAGATGAAATTTGAGAAGAATTTTTCAACTACTTTATATATAGAATTAAAGTATTTTAAGTTCGAGTCTGTCCTTTCCTGTCAAAATGAACTCTGATTTGAAGACAAAAGAGGAAACCTACACATGCTGTTACTTTTCTTTTGAGATAATTCCTGCAGCTAAAAGAATATCATTTATTCTAGAAACACCCAAAAGATCAAAAGTTTACCACTCACTGTGAAGCACCTGGATGTACTCCCTAGCTCAGACTTAAGCAGGTAAATTATCTGGTCTGCCCTGACACACCTAGAGCCCTTTTCTTACTTCCTGTGCTTGAAGTGCTTTATATAGGGCCTCATATAGGGCTTCATATATAGGGCCATCACTTAAAGGAATGTAAGTGTGTCCAAGGTTACCAGAAGGCCAGAGTAGCCCAATATGGGTCAGAAAGCCTTGAGGTGGAGACTAAGAGGGAGGGAGGGAGCACAGACAAACTTACCTTTCGTAACCTCAGAGCAAGAACAATGGATCTCGTGCACAAGATAAGAGATGCCAGGCAAATGGCAATGACAGATGCATCAAAGAACAGGACATACTGAGTATTTTTCTGAACTGAAGAACAAAACAGAAAGCACATGTTAAACACACCTACATTGACAATCATCTTCAAGCAAAATGGCTAGCTGAAAGGAACTGTAAATGAGAAAAATGTTTTGTCTGTAGCTAAAAGGAAATGGTAAGTATCACAAACAACTTACACTACATTCATTTCCAGGTCCACAAATAAGGTAAATCCAGTCTCTGAGGTGAACAGGAATGCACTTGAAAACATATGAATTGTCAATAAATACACAAAAAATGCATTTATAAATCTTTACTGTAGCTCTCTGCTCTCTCTGCTCTGTCTGCTCTTTTCTAGCTCTTTTCTAGCTCTTTCCTCTCTCTTTCCCAGTTCTCTCTCTTTCCCAGGCCTTTCCCAGCCACGTGGAGTGCCAACCTTGCCTGGTCTAGCAGGTCTACTGAATAAACCTACCCCTTACCTGAATACCACGTGCGTGCAGGTGCTGTTCTTACTCGGCTACCTCTTTTTTAAAAACCTAACATAAATGGTGCCGTGACTCGGATAAAGGGCTTAAAGTCAGGATAGCTGGGATTCCTCTCTGGTTTTTTTTTCCTCTTTTTTTTCTTTTTCTGTTTGTTTTTCCCTTTTTGCTCTGAGGAATACCCACAGTTCTGATGGCCTTTTGCGAACTGGTCTGTTTGCTGCAGACACAGCGCCTCGATACCATTGCTGCCTTCACATCCACGTCAACACCACTTCTCTACTCTGGTGAGTGAAACTACTCTTTACGGCTCTCTGTCGCTCAGTCTCTGTCCAGATGTGGCGCCACGCCAGAGAGCCTCTGAAGCCGAGGACGCTTGGCTTTGGGGGCTTGGCCATTTCTCTCTAGAGGGCTCTGGGGGAAGTCGGGATGCCGCTTCTGCCTGGTCAGCTCTCCTTCACTCACCAGATTGACTCTCCTACTCATTTAATGGGGTGCTGCGAATCACACTTGAGCCATGAAACCCCTTTGAAATGGCTCTTGCTCCTGTGCTCCCTGGAAAGCCAGAGCACCTCATTTTATGCCATTCTCAGATGTATACAGTTTTTGCCACTGCAATGGTAAATGGTCAGAAGTCTGTTTACTTTCTGGCTCTCTTTGCTCTCTCTCTGCCATTCATGTCCAACTTTCCCTATCTCTCCCTTTCTCTTTTCTACATTTTGGCTTGTGCCCTGAAGAGTGCGACGCAGGCTGGGTCCCAGGGACCCCCCTCTAGGTTCCCTCTCAAAGGCTAGCCAATGTAGGCTTGATCTATTTGTTCAGGGTTTCTTTGCATTTTTTTTCAGAAATTCGCCATCTTGAGTTCGCCATCTTGGCCACATGGTAGGTTAAGGGTTTGGCCCCATCTGACCCTTAACCTTCCACCAAGCTTACTACTTCATCCAGCTATTCTAAGGTGCCTTGCTAACAAGTTGCTCTTTTCACAGGCCCTGGTAACAGAGGCCCAACCATCTGATGTGCTTTGTTAGCAAAGACGTCTAAACATTGTTGTCAAAATTTTAGGTTTTGAGTTTTGCCTTTTTTGTTTTGTGTTGTGTATTCTACTGACTACATGGTTCTAAAATACTGGGCATATCTGTGCTAAAATTCTCATCATATCTAATGAGTTTTGTCCTTTCAGAATATTTGTCGGTCAATTCTTGATAAGAGCCAGGTAAGCTTTACTTATTCTACTTGATCTCCTTGTTGCTTTAATTGGAAATAATAAAGGGCTTTTGTGGCAAAGATTTCAGTTGAAAGCCAACCCGGGCTGAAAAATCCCTAAGACTCCATCTCCCAACTAACCTGCAAAGAGCCAGGCTGGAAGCATGGCTCAAGACTCTTATCTCTAACCATCCAAACACTGGAAGTGCTATTGTAACTCAATGTGGTAGAGCACTAGTCTTAAGCAGAAGTGCTCAGGGACCGTGCCCAGGCCTTGAGTTCAAACCTCCTTGAATACCAACTGGGACAAGCCATCCCAGCAACGAGCATCTAGACTCAGCCGGTCTGGGAAACAAGGGAACATGGAGAGGAGTAAGAGGAGATGTCACATCAGCTACTTTGTGCCTGCCCTTTCAAAATTAACCAGAGCCAGGAGGTCAGTGGAAGTAAGAAGCCTGCCCATCCAATGTCTATACCTGTCTACCTATTAACCGAACAGGAATTTATATTCTTGCCTTTGTTACCTGACTTCTTCTCTACCTAGTCACCAGATGTCGGAAGTAGCTAGGGACATTTCTACCAACATTTTCAGCCCCAAGTCCTTCCTCTTGCCATTTATTTGCTCTCTAGTATTTTTTTCCAGCCCCTCAATGCTCATGAGACTTCTCCAGACTTCATCTAAGGACTCATGCCACCAAGGGACAGCTGCTGCTCACTGCCTTCTCTGGGAAGGGACCAAATTCCAGCCTTTTACCCCTATTGTCGATGCCCCTTGTCAGCAGGAAGTAGCCAGAGAGAATCCTCGCCCTATTTCATGATTATTAAAAGGCTGGAATGTAAGGTCCGCTCCTGGTTGGCTAGCAGACTCCACCCTCCTCGCAGCAAAGTCTCCGCCCAGTACCTGTGTTACCTAGGCAACTGGGACACCTGGAAGAGGTCACATCTGAATTTGATGTGGCCACACCTTTCTCTGCCCATGCCCTAGATAAGGCCTAGCCCAGGCCCAGACTCTTTCTCTCTCTGCTCTCTCTGCTCTTTTCTAGCTCTTTCCTCTCTCTTTCCCAGCTCTCTCTCTTTCCCAGGCCTTTTCCAGCCACATGTAGTGCCAGCCTGGCCTGGTCCCAGCAGATCTACTGAATAAACCTACCCCTTGCCTGAAAAACAAAAATCTTTACTGTAGAACACAATTAAGTAGAATGTGACCCATTTTTCTCTATTCAAAAGGTTAAAACTGCTAACATACTCTGAGATGCTTTACTTAAAAACATTAACTACAGACATCCAGTCTGCAATTCAAGTCTACCACACTGAGCCAGTTGCAGGCTCACACCTGTAATCCCAGGTACTCAGGAGTCTGAGGTCATGGTTTGAAGCTATCCCAGGCAGAAAAGTCTGTGAGAGTCTTATCTCCAATTAACCAGGAAAAGCAAGAAATGAAGCTATGGCCTAAGTGGTAGAGTACCAGCCTTAAGTGAAAAAGCCAACCAACTGGCAGTGGCGCTGTGGCTCAAGTGATAGAGCTCTAGCTCTCAGCACTCAGACCCTTAGTTCAAAGCCCTATGGCTGTATGTATTTGAAAGACAGAGTCCCAAGGAGATTGTGTCAGAGAGAGATGGGCCTGCACTCTTAGTATCTCACAGACCTCACAGCGCCATCCCACGTTCCAAATACTCTCTCACCTGCCCGGTTCCCACTTTCTCTCTCCCTTGCAGTCCTTGCTTGTGCCTCAGGGACTTGGCACATCTGGTTTCTCTGACAGAAAACAGCACCTCTCCCCTCCACACAATAGGTTCCAATTATTTGTTTCATCATCAGGTTTCAGATTAAAAATCTGAACAAAACTCCCATCTCTGTTAGTCCCACCTATATTCTTTCATAGCCCCATGACTATACACATGGTTGGTCCCTTTCATTCTCCTCTGTGTGCCAGCCACTGAACTTCACAATGACATCCTCAGAGACATCACAGGATGGAGTACCGACACAGGACAGTACAAGGGGGGACATGGTATCTGGAGCCCCACAGCCTGGGTACACTCAGAAGGTGGGGAGCATCAGGAAAGCTGCTGAACTTCTGAGTCTCCATTTCCTCATCTGGAAAGTGGCAATAATAATGAGATCCATATCATAGGCCTACTGTGAAGATGACACAAGTTCTTTCCTAGAGAAGCCCTAGGAAAATAATACCAGACACGTATTGTGCTTGAGTGTGTGTATGTGTATATGTGTGTATATGTGTGAATATGTGTGTTGTGTGTATCTGTCTGTCTGTCTGTCCTGGGCATCCGGGCCCTGTACACTGAGCTTTTATATTCAAGGCTAGCACTGTACTACTTGAGCCACAGCTGTACTTCCAGTGTTTTGTTTTTTTTTTTTTTCTGCTTAATTGGAAATAAGACTCTCATAGACTTTCCTGCCTGGGCGGGCTTTGAACTGCAATCCTTGGACCTCATACTCCTGAGTAGCTAAGATTATAGGTATGAGCCACCAGTGTTCAACTGTGCTCAGTATTTTATCATTCAATATCCATCTTTACACCATGGTTGGCAGTGTGACACCAGGGCCCTGAGCAGGGTACAAATATGACATTGTGGTTTTATAACAAGCTTTCCTCATGCTCACAAATAAGAGAAGAGCTTCACACAGAATATGAGAAGACCACTGAATCATCTCCAAGAGAATTTAAGACAATCTGGACCAAGTCAGAAGCAGAGAAAGAGGAGAAAACAGAGTTAGAGATGAAAGTGTAAGAGTCACACCCTGCTCCCAATTGGACCTAGAGAAAAAGACAACCAAGACTGGCTCCTATCTTGGGTAAACTGAGTTCAAGCTGGACAATCATGCCAGGGTATCTTGGTGATGACTGAAGCCATCGATGTGGACAGATACACAGAGAACCAGCAGCCTGGAGAGGATGGGGGCGGGAGCATCCATGTTTGAGAATTCGAAGATGATCTCAGGAAACAGGTGGGCAAGAAAGTCCAGGGGAGTGTTGTACCCAACAGAACACCCCAACCCTCAGTCAATAGGCTAGGAGCCTTTATTGCCCCATAGCAACTGCTTCCAATTTGCAGAGCTTTGGAGCATAGCCCCGACATGCGGACCTGCTGAGTATTTAAGGGCACACACCACACACAGGTGCCATTTTTGCAATAAGCCAAGCAAGCAAGCTGGGGCAGAGAAGCGAGAATTGTGCAGGTAGCAGGAATTTGGTGGTTATGCTTGGTTCGCCTCTCACCCATTTCTCAGAATCTGTGGAGGGAAGGCTTGATTCCAGTTATTCAGGTCACTGAGCCTTTGGTGTCACCTCTGGCCTGGTGAGTCCCCACTCCCTCCTTATGGCGGATACTGATTGTCTTACTACTATTTACTGAATTCCAGTAACCCCGTGTTTAACCCCCTAATTTACTTCAAGGCTTTATCTTTGCAATTGTCCCTTTAATGACTAACCTGGAGTTTCTCTCTACAAAGAGGTTCTGCCTTTAATGTTTTGCCCTATGCTTAATAATCAATATTTTTGTTCTGTCTCCGGTTTCCCATTTTACATTCTTTGTGTGGGGTTCACCACAAGGATACAAGCCTGGGGACACATGTGCTTCAGATGTGTCTGTGTGCTGCACAATCAGCAACACCTAGGTGGGAAGGCATCTGAGAAAATGCCAGACAGTTCCCATTGTTCAATGAGCCACCCTTGATGAAGGACAGAGGAAAAAGTGTTAGGTGATGAGCAGAGCTGGAACTCATCAAGCCACTGATTTAACTCTTCTAAGCTTCAGAAGCCTCCGCTACAAAGCAGGGAAGGCAATAGACAGACTGCCCCTACCTCCCACAAGTCCTGAGGGCAGGTGAAATGGTGCTGGAATTTACCTCTAGCCATTTTGGATTTAAGAACACTCAAGCTGTGCTGAATTTCATTTGTACATAACAAAAGGACTTTTCCAAAACAAATAACTTTCCTTGGACCTGTGGACCAGGGGCCTGAGGAAATAAGGGAAGAGAGGACCAAAATCTTATGAAATGCAACGAGAGCATGGGGCACTTTTTCTTTCTGACCAATACCTAGAACAGAAATCTCTAAGACTATTTGTATTGGTTGTCCTTTATAGATAAGCAAACTTACAGTCCCAGAAAGCTAAATAAACCCTCCTAACTGACCATCCAGTAGGGTATTCTGGGGTTTTTCTTTTTTAGTCAGCTTTGTTTTGTTTTTCATTTCTGGCAGTATCAAGGTTTGAACAAGGCTTCATGCAGGCAGCTTGTTTACTCAGCTGCAATCTACCAATTGAGTCACACCTCCAACCTGAGTTGTATTTTTTTCAGTTGTTTGCTTGTTTGCTTCGAGACGCGATCTAGTAAACTTTTCTGCCTAGGATGGTTTTGATCTGATATTCTCCAGATTTCAGTCTTTTCAATCGCAAGGATTACTACCAGGAGCCATTGGTACTTGGATTTTGTTTGTTCTGTTTTATTTTTTCCCTTGAATTATTGAAAAGACTAGTTTGGTGTGTTAAAAAAAAAAAAAAAAAAAAAAAGCATTTTTAGAAACAAAGTAATGACTTTCTTACTCCACAGAAACTGTTACTCTACAGGAATGTCCTCCAAACCAAACAAACTACCGTGCTTATAAATTCACCAGCCCGGCGCTGGTGGCTCAGGCCTGTAATCCTAGCTACTCAGGAGGCTGAGATCTGAGGATCGCGGTTCAAAGCCAGCCCGGGCAGGAGAGATCATGAGACTCCTATCTCCAATAAACCACCAGAAAACCGGAAGTGGCGCTGTAGCTCAAGTGGTAGAGTGTTCGCCTTGAGCTGAAGAGCTGAGGGACAGCGCCCAGGCCCAGAGTTCAAGCCCCATGACCGACAAAAAAAATAAAAAAATAAAAAATAAATTCAAGCTAGACAAAGTAAATAGGAACATAAGCCACAGTCATCAAAGGCCAGATGAGATTTGCAAGTGAGAAGAAATCTTTGCTTTGAGGTTGTATATGGGTACAAGAAGCTGTAGGGACAGGAAAGGACCTCAGAATATTTTGGAAATGGCAGAAGGAACCCACTAGGTGCTGGCCCTGCCCTTGTCTTACTTTCCCCAAAGCCAGGGTTATATCAGCCCACCAAACAGATACACCTACAAGGGCGAAAACCTATTTCCCGAACTGGTTTCTAAACTTCAGCCTTAAGGCTTTCCTGTCCCTCACTTTAAATACATGTTAGTGACTTTTCTTAGCCTTCCGAGAGGCTTGTACTTCTTCCTGTTGGCCACAAGAGGGAGCCAGAGATCCTAACATTCTAAGAAACTACTGCTCTGGCAACAAGTTTAATCAACCAGTTGATTCTATCATTTGATCACACAATGACATTTTATATGTGACAAGAGCTAGTTCTTCTCATAGAAAATATCTGAAGTCTATACTTGGGCTTGATTTGGGGTCTGAGAGAAACGTGTCTATAAGAGAGAAACCACTTTTCACAGACAACAAAAACTGTGTATTCTAACACAAAATTTTTTTTTATAAAAAATCAAAATAATTAGGCTATAGTATACAACCAAAAGGTAGAAAGCCACAAGTCAGACCCAACTGAAAACAAATTTGATTCAAACTAAAAACGACTGACATATTACATTTTATTTTATTCTGAGAATCTGGCCAGAGGGAAGTTTATTACTTAAAGCTTATCAAATAAAAAATATTGACTATCCATCATTTCCATGGCTGAGACGCTCCTTAAGTAAACAGAACAAGATCCACGTAGCCATTTTAACTGTGTGGATTACAAAGTCCTCTGCTGCACATTTGTACAGACAGCACTCTGACTCTAAGGCCTTGATTCTTGTCTACTGCCAAAGGCTTAGATCAAAACATGTCCTCTCCAAGAATTGTCCTACATTTCCTGCTTCTGTCTCTAAATTTGTCCTCTGTTTTCTTGTCCCTCAGAACTGTTGTGCATTCCCTCCATTTACCCAACCCATATCATACAGAGACTCAACAACATGGCCACCTCTCCAAAACATTGCTCCTTGCTTCAAAGGGCCCAGCAATTCACAGGTGCCCACCTTGCTCATGGCGCTTTGCTTTCATATTAGCCGATTTAATATTCAGCACACTGGAAGGAATTATTATACCTGCTAGGTAGCATTATTACCCTCATTTCATACAGAAAGATTCTGAAACAGAGAACTTGAGAAATACATTCAAGCCAGGTGGCTCATGCCTGTAATCTTAGCTATTCAGGAGATTGAGATCTGAGGATCACAGTCCAAAGCCAGCCTGGGCAGGAAAGTCTATGAGACTTATATTTCTAATTAACCTCCAAAAAAGCCAGAGTAAAGCTGCTACTCAAGTGGTAGAGCACTAGCCTTAAGCAAAAAAGCTCAGAGACAGCTCCAGGCCCTGAGTTCAAGCCCCAGAATATGCACAAAGGAACGAGAGAAAAAGAAGAAATAGAAGGAAGGAAGGAAAAAGAAAGGAAGGTGTTCAGGATTACAGGCATGGCAAATAAACCCAGGAACCAAACACCTGTATTCCTAACTTCCCAGTCCTACTACTTCTTCCAAGAGATATGTAATAAATGTTTGCTGTAATAAATGTTTTGCTGTATTAAACAAAAGTACATAGCTGTGCCACGCTCCATGTAATCTAATATTCAATATGGCTTTCCAGAACCCTTTTTTTCTATTAGCATGCAGATCAACCAATTAAATCCTCCAAATTCCAAAATACAGTGTTAAAAAAACAAAACAACAACAACAAAAAACAAACAAACATCCCCTGGGCCACAGGGCCAGGTATGGCATATACTCACTGGATCCAGATATGTTCAAGGCTCTACATTCCTCAATGTTGGCATCACTGTCAAAGTAGATTTTGATTTTGCCACTATGAGCTTTATTATCGAAGGTAATCTGGAGATACAAGGAAAGTGAGAGGTTATAGCTCAGCAAAAGATAGGACACATTAGAGCAAGTGTGCTTTAAAACTCAGCCTGATCCAAAGAGAATCATACTGATAAGAATGTCTCCATTATGGGATTTCCTCACAGTTTTATCAATGAAGAAAAATTTTCAGGGTAAATTTGCAGGATGCCCTACTAAATTTAGGATTTCAGCTGTCTAGTTTAGAGGAATCCTAGAGCAGAGTGGCTGACTAGTCCCAGGAACTAAAATAAAGAATGCACCAATCTTTGACAAGAGAACCCATTGCCCTTAATTATTCTAGTGAATGGAACTGAAGGACACCTTCTATCAATTCAGTCCTTTGGATATAAAAACTTAGATTTTTATTAGTCTGAAAACTCTGTTTGCTTCCAGAGCTATGTACAATGCTTTCGGAAATGGCAGAATTATTCCAAACAAAGATAGCCAATTGTCTTTAATCCTTCCACATTAAAAAAGCTAAATTAATCATCTGAATCATGTAAAGTTTATAGGTGATATAAGCTGCATACTGAGTTGTTCATAGGGTGGACCTATTAAAACAATTCCAAGATTTCACAACTAAAAAGATTCAGAGAGCTGGATGTGGGGGTGATCCACTCCACACCTCTCTGAGTACTGCTGAAAACAAGTCATGTTATTTGCAATCCAACAACATCACGAAGACCAAACCAGACATCCAAAGAGTTCAACTCTACCAGCCCCATTTCTCTATGCAGGGCAGCTAGGACAGGTCTCTGCTGACACTGCCTGAAGTATTTCCCTTAAGCCTTCAGAACTTTAAGTAGAGAGAAATATAAAGGACAAATTTTTAAGAAAGAAAGAAAGAAAAAAAGAAAGGAAGAAAGAAAGAAAGAAAGAAAGAAAGAAAGAAAGAAAGAAAGAAAGAAAGAAAGAAAGAAAGAAAGAAAGAAAGGAAGGAAGGAAGGAAGGAAGGAAGGAAGGAAGGAAGGAAGGAAAGAAGGAAGGAAGGATCCAGAGCATCTGACTTAAGGCACACTGTCGACCAAATTATGAACAAAGCCATCAATGCCCTTGACTTTGGGCGCTCACTCCTCCTCCTCTCCTGTCCCTATTCTCATCACGCTAGGCATTCCCAGCGCTGCTGCTCACCCAGGGAGGTTAACCTCCATCTCCTCAGCCACCAATGTCATATCCTGCGATTTCATTGTGTCTCCCCACTCCCAATGCAAACTGGATGGGGAGGTGAGGCATACTAAGAGACAGTGAGGTCTTGCTATGACATGGCTAGAAAGCCTCCCCCAGAGGCAGCACCTTGGTCTTGGCCTTCCAGTCTCCAGAACTGGAGGGGACATGAACTTCTCTTGTTTGTAAATTACCCAATCTGTCATATTCTGTTATAGCAGCAAAGAAAAAGAAACAAAGAAAGAAAAAAAAAAAAGAAAGGCAACAGAAACTGCAGGAGATCAGGAAGGCAGCTGGCAGATGAGCAGCCTTAATGCCTGTGCTTCCTGCCCAAACAATGAAGAGAAAACTGCTCCCGCACACGCTGGTCTTCGGACCGAGCTGGGTAGTTTCATCCTTGAGGTTCCAAATTGTCAAGGCAAACCTTCCTCCAGAGCTGGAAAAAAGCATTGTCATGAACATTTCTTTTGATGTCGTAGAGGAGTGGGAGGCTAATGGCAATTCTGAAAACTGTTTTCAAGTCATACATCTGGTCTGTAAAAATTGGGACCTACTTGCTCCCATCTACAGAAGTAGCAGGCTCTCTGGAACAATGACACCGCAAATGATTAGTAAACATGACCAAATCTAGGTTGGTGTGATTTCTACTTTTTACCTACTAAAGAGGTACAGAAGAATATGTAAAGTGAAATGAATAGGAAAGAGAATATGTAAAATCTAGTGAAGCAAACATTTAGCTGGGCATTTAGCTGGCTCACGCCTGTAATCCTAGCTACTCAGTAGGCACAGATAGAAGGATTGTGGTTTGAAGCTATGGTGTTTTCTTTCTTGCTATTGCTTTTAATGTAATTATAATATATTATGTGATTTTTGTTGTTGTTTCTTTGGCATGTTCCTCTCGCGACATATAACCCTTGTTTTGATTTCGGTGCCCTGCATTTTGTATATACTTTTCTAATTTGGGGAGGGGAAGGGAAAAAACAAAATGCTTAAATAGGGATACAGGTTGACCCATTGTAACAATGAGATGTATAAGACTCTATGTTGAAAACTAACTTTACAACTTTGTGGGGTGGCAGGGGTAAGGAGGAAGTTGTAGAGGTGGGAGAGAAGGGGTGGGAGGAAAAAACAAAGGAGGAGGCAATAATGCTCCATAGGAAATGTACTCATTACCATGCTCATGTAACTGTAACCCCTCTGTACAGCATTTTTACAATCACAAAACGTACAAAAAAATAATCCATGAGACTCTTATCTACAATTAACTACCAAAAAGCCAGAAGTGGAGCTGTGGCTCAGGTGGTAGAGTTCCAGCCTTGAGCAAAAATATCTAAGGTACAGCATCCATGCCCTATGCATGTGCATGCGTGCACGCAAACACACACACACACACACACACACACACACACACACACACACACACACACACACACGACACTTGCCTTATTTCGAAAGACATAACAATCTGGTAACTGGTGGGACTGAATTGCCTGTAGGTCAATGCCTTTGAGGTGAAAGGAGATTTCAACTTGTAAGAGCCTAAATAAAATATATGAAAAGGTGTGAGTGACCATCAGCTGACAATTCTGTTCTCCTTGCTCACCCAACTCTTCTCTCCTGGGAGAGAGGACTTGAGCATGTACTTACCGATAAAATTCCAGTTTGAAGAAAGGGAGCTGCTTCCAGTCCTCGGGCCCATTCAAGAGAGCCTGCAGGTCTAAGTGAACGCAGCCTAGGGCAGGGGAAGAACAAAGACTACTTCACATTTCAAGGCCAGAACGGACAGGCAAAGTAGTGAGATATGTAGAAAGTTTCCAAATATCTCCCCAGAAAAATACTAATTATATACAACAAGAAAATGAAGACTTTTCAGTGAGCAAAGCTGACATGCCAGTCACAAGATGAACTGAGGTCACAGAGCTTCTGTGGTACCCCTGCCCCAAATGCATGAGGAAACAGCAATGTTCCCTCATAGTAAGAGACAGTCAAAATTGTATTTGTCAAGATTGTGTGGAGGACATGGCTTAAAAGGCAGAGCACTTACCTAGCATTTGCAGGGCCCTCAGTATAATCCTTAGACTCCCCCTCCCCCATTGCACACACACAAACACACACACAACTCAAGATCAGTGGCTCACTCCTATAATTCTAGCTATTCAGGAGGCTGAGATCTGAGGATCATGGTTTAAAGCCAGCCCCAGGCTGGCTTTAAATTAACTCCCAGAAAAGCCAGAATTAGAACTGTAGCTCAAGTGGTAGAGGGCCA
This sequence comes from Dipodomys merriami, assembly GCF_024711535.1. Lineage (NCBI taxonomy): Eukaryota > Metazoa > Chordata > Mammalia > Rodentia > Heteromyidae > Dipodomys > Dipodomys merriami. The sequence continues at coordinate 14,407,070 of NW_027206290.1, forward strand.
GTCTGTCAGTCTTGAGCAAAGAAGCTCAAGGATAACATCCAGGCCCTGAGTTCAAACCCCAGGACTGGCACACGCAAAAACTCAACATCATAAAAGAAAGAAATACATATTCAAGTAACTTTATCTTAGTCTAGATGAAAAGATCAAGATGTGATAGCTCATTTTGATATGTGATCCTGACAGGAGAGGGTAGGGGCAAAATATAGTTTAGTTTTAAAGAACCAAAGGACAGCAAATGATGTGTGGAGAAGGCTTGTAGATTGTAGTGTTAACTCATCATTTTGAGTACCAGACAGTGGTTACAGGGAGATGGTCTTGTGTGGAAGATATGCACACTAAAGAATTTAAAGAAACAGCATGATGGCATTCCGGAGAAACATTTATAGATATTATTAATGAGAATGAACCTTCCATGAAGTTTATTTTATTACCATGTGGCTCAACACTGGTGCCTTCCGGAGCAGGAAGGCAGGAAGGCTGCAGGTGCGCCTCTGCCATGGTCAGGAGCATGTGTGGCAGAACTTGTGTGAGATGCACTTGGCAGACCCCCTCAGGCTAGCTGTGCCTTCCTGGGTCAGTGTGTGGCATGGAGAAGCCAGGGCCCTCCAGGATCTCAGGACACTCCAGAACACACAGTACCCTGTAGGCAGTGTGCGAGGGCCTTCTGTGTCTTCTCATTTATTGCAGCGTTCTGTTTGATCTTCAAAGTGACTTTGTGAGATAAGTACCATGGTTACCCTTTACAGATGAACAAAACAAGGCAGGAAGCTTCCTTAATGCCACACAAGTAGTTTGTGTTTATCCAACACTTAAATCTACCTGGTTTTGTGGTTCCAGATCCTGTTTCCCTGGGGGTGACCTCTGAGCATGTGTGCAGTTTTAGTGCTGAGGATCAAACCCAAGGCCATGTGGTTTTATACACTGCTTTTGAGACAAAGTCTCTGTTTGTGAGGGTTAGCCTCAAATTCTACTTTCTCCTGCCTCTACCTCCCGAGTGGCAGGAGTTACAGGTATATGCCACCACCATGTCTAAAAGCCTGGCTTTTAAAACATTGAAGAGTTAGGCTCCCTCCTTAACTCATTCATTTCTTCAGGGAATATTTGCTGAAACAAGTCAGGCCCTGTACTAGGCACTGAGGGTAAAGCAATGAACAAGACAGACACGGCCACTGTGAGCATGGAGCTCATTTCCTTGTGGGGAAGCTAAACAATCCATCAAAACCATGACACAAGAGAAGTCCAGTGTGAGAAGTCAAGATGGTGAAGATGGAATGAAGGTCAGTTAACAGAATAAAGTCACTTGAGGAAGGGTGACCAGAGAGGAACACTCAAGATGCTGAAGTTGCTGAAGAGAAATGAACCAGTCAGGGTATGGAGGAAAGGAACAGGACACTCCAGGCCTCCAAGCAAGCAGTAAGGAATCTGAGCAAACAGAGCGTGGCTTGTTCCAGTAACAGAAAGGATGGTAGAACAGAGAACCAGGATTGCAACTGTGAAGAGCTTGGTGTAGCAGCTAAGTGGTCAGCTCCCATAGACACCTGTATATATGATCTCAACTTGAATGAGAAGCCATCACTGATTTTGAAGCTAGAGCTGGGCATTAATAGCTCATGCTTGTGATCCTCACTACTCAGGAGTCTGAGATCTGAGGATCTTGGTTCAAAGTGAGCCTGGGCAGAAAAGTCCATGAAACTTTTATTTCCAATTAGCCAGCAAAAACACAGAAGTAGGGCAGTTGCTCAAGCAGTAGAGCACCAACCTTGAGCAACAATGCCAAGGGAACATGAGAGGCCCTAAGTTCAGCTCCAGTACCAACAATAATAATACTAATAACAATAATAACAGTAATAATAATAATAATTTTGAAACTAGGAAGTGACTTGATCCAATTGTATAGTTTTTAAAATCCCACTGTGGTGAATGTGGGCTAGGGAAGGGGTGGTAGAGGTGTTTTTTTTTAATGGAATCTTACATTTAGAGACCTAAGAACCTCTCTGGTTCCATTAATTTTATACTCTCTATAAAACTTGCCTTATAAGTTTGCTTAGTGTGCAAGTTTTGTGTTACTTTGTTATTCTAGAGCTCGTTTCCTTAATACATGATCAGAATTCTCTGAAGCCTACTTGACCTTGTAACAATCTTCTTTACTCTGAAAACAACAGGAAAAATGATGACACAGTGACTATGCCTCATGTTAAAAACACGTGGAAAGAAGCATGTAACAAACTAAAAACCATAACAAAAAATAGAACACTTTTTAGGGCAAACACCTCTGGAACACTCTCAAAATCTGAAGCTTTTTGAGCATTTACTTGATACAATTGGAAAATTCCACACCTGATCTCACACAATGAGTAACTGTCAATAGGCAGATGGGCTAAAGATGTCGTATGAAATTCCTTTCTGGTTATTTGTATGAAACATTAAGGAACTTCATGTTCAGATTTGAATCTCATTGCAAAGATATTTTTGCATTATTGTCATGCAATAATTCCAAAATCTGAAAAAAAGAAACACTTCTGGTTCCAAGAATTTTGGATAAAGTATACTGAACCTGTATTAAAATGATAACCACTTAACTATTGGGAAATATACTTTCACAGAATTCATAATAGGTGTGTGTGTGTGTGTGTATGTGTGTGCATGTGTGCATGCACTAGTCCCGGAACTTATACTCAGAACCTGGGCAATCACTTAGCTTGATCTATGCAATCAGTGGTGCAACTAAATATAAACCACCCAGAAAAGCGGATAGAGTAGGCACATCTCTGCATTTAGCACAGTCTCTTAGTAAAGAATATAAACTTTTCTTGAGTAGCTAATCTGGGAGAGCATTGATCAATTCACCTTACTCAAACTATAATGCCTTAATGCCTCCTCAATGAAGCCAAACTCAATTCATATTTATTATCATCCAATATATCTAAGAAAAGCTGGCCTAAATTCGAGTACCAAGAATTTCTTAAAATATTTATACCTTTTTAATAGACTGACTTTTTGTGTGTGTGTGTCGGTTATGGGGCTTGAACTCTGGGCCTGGGTGCTGTCCCTCAGCTCTTCAGCTCAAGGCTAGCACTCTACCACTTGAGCCACAGTGCCATTTCTGGTTTTCTGGTAGTTTATTGGAGATAAAAGTCTCACAGACTTTTCCTGCCCAGGCTGGCTTTAAATCATGATCCTCAGATCTGAGTAGCTAGGATTACAGGTGTGAGCCACCGGCGCCCAGCTATTGAAAGACTCTTGATGAATTATGCTTAATAAGGCAAAAAATACAATTCACCTGCTTAAAGTCAAATCAATCAACCTCTCTCCATTTATTCAAAATGGCCTCATATTCTTACAGAGAAAAAATGAACAATAGCACCACTGTCTGGTGGCAGCCTCCAGATATTGACTTGGGCCAAATTTCTTTTACCAATTTTTCATAAGTCAGTTGAGAAAAACAGCATGTGAACCAGTGGAAAACATTGTCTGTTGTATCGAATTTGAATGACACATTTAAAAAGGCAAATACATGACAGGCAGGGCCTACATGAAGCAGGGGGCGGGGACCAGACTGGCTTTGAGCCATCTCTCACAGAGTCACAGGATACATGGCTGAAAGGAGTAACAGTTCAGCATTTCCAGCTGCAAAACCAAGCAACTCTCCGCAAAGGGGTCTCGAAGGCAGCCTGGAACCAGCACATGGCTTCAATGCATGGCTTAGGGGCTGCATCTTTCAGAATCAAGAACCTAGAACACATATGTGCATATAGATATTCTGAACAGGCAGTCAGAAACAGAGGTAAAACCTCTGTCCTACAACAATGTCCTGTTCTGTGTTACCAAGATACCCTAAGATCAAAAAGTCATTTATGACCAAATGAACTATATGGTTCATTCATTTCATAAAAACCATTGTAGCATGGCTCTACAGGCCCATGCCTGTAATCCTAGCTTCTCAGGAGGCTGAGATTTGAAAATCGTGATTCAAAGCCAGCCCAGGCAGAGAAATCTGACTCTTATCTCTAATTAACCAGCAAGAACCCAGAAATGGAGGTGTGGCTCAAGTGGTATAGTACCAGCCTCTAGCGGAAAAAGGCCAAGCAATAATAGCACAAGGCCTAACGTTCAAGACCCAGTACTAGCACAATTCCATGTTCTAAATGCTACTAGGCTTCCTAGTTGGTTGCTTGGTTACTCACAACCCCACTATAGGTAACAGCGAGTGCCTTGAGTTTACTGAATAAAATACAAAACCCTCAAGCTCTAAGTCAGATATATTGCATTTATAAATAGTGTTCTTTGACATTCTCAACAGAATGGGTGCAAAAAAATTCTAACATGATCAACTGCTAACTTGCTGCTAAGAATCCCCTAAAAGAGATATTCAGTTAATAATCACCTTGGAAAAGCATTTTTATATTTTATAACTAATAAAAACAAGGATGCAAAATATTTTTACTTCCTTATCTCATTTGATACATACACACCCAGTTTTCTTAAAAAGAAAAACAAAGAAAGAGAGAAAGAAAGAAAGAGAGAAAGAAAAAAAAGAAAGAAAGAAAGAAAGGAAGGAAGGAAGGAAGGAAGGAAGGAAAGAAGGAAGGAAGGAAGGCAGACTAATCATTCCCTTATTGGGAAAATCACCCAAACAAGCATGAACCCACAAACCAGTACTTTGAGTTCTACCAAAGAGATCTACCAAAATGATGACTATGTCCTGTTATCACACAGTTTCCTGAGCCAAAGTCCTTACAGGCGAATGTGACAGGCACAGGCTGGATAAGGGTCCTTGCCCAGAGGCAAGGTGTTCCACGGAGCTGCCAGCACATGGGAGCCATTTTGCTCTGATCACCGGGGATAACAGAGAGAGGCATATGACAAGATGGTCACCCTGTTACCTATCTCGACGTCACTGTCAATAGTCAGGCTCTCATTAGAAGAAAATGTGGTCCCCTTCTTATAATATTGCTTGCAGATTTTTAAGCCAATTCTCTTCTCTTCATTTTCACCATAATCAAGAGGTGCCAGGGAGATACTCTTTAGGCGATGATACTATTTAAAAACAAAATAGTTAGGTACTGGTGGCTCATGGCCTGCAATCCTAGCTTCTCAGGAGGCTAAGATCATGGTTCAAAGTCAACCCAGACAGGAAAATCTGCAGGTCTCTTAAGTCCAATTAACCACCAAAAGGTTAGACATGGAGCTGTGGCTCAAGTGGGAGAGCCCTAGCTTTGGGCAACAAAGATCAGAAACAGTGCGCTGACCCTGAGTTCAAGCCCCAGGACTGACTCAAAAAGATTTTTTTTAAGTTTTAAACACACACACACACACACACACACACACACACACACACACACAAGCTTTTAAGAGTTTAACCAATTGTTGCAGCATATGAAATGCCCTTTGAGCTACTTTTTATAGTTACATCATGCCCCTTGTGGTCCTCTGTAGTAAAAATACCTCAAAGTAATCTCAGGTTGTGTAGGGACACATTGCTTCATGCAGCACTCCACTACATTAAGTGCTGACTAGGGATCCTGTCTCCCTCATAGCCACAGCCAAGGTCCTGTCTTATCTCTCAGTCTTTATCACATACTGGGGTCCCAAAGTCACACTGGTCTGCCTCCAGGCAGTTTCTGGAGCTTGCCAGCTATACTTCTGCCTCTGGCCTTTGCTGTTCTTTCTCTGTGGAACTTCCGTATCTACCTGCTCCATCAGGTTTTGATTCAAAGTATCATCTCAGTGAAGCAAAGAAAAATTGCAAACATACAAAATTGTCACACTGTACCCCATAAATACATGAAATGTAATTATGTCTGTCCTTTTAAAATATAAATATAAAATATAAGTAAGTGAAACATACTTTCACTGGGCACTGGTGGCTCACAGCTGTAATCCTAGCTACTCAAGGAGCTGAGATCTGAGGCTCAAGGTTTGAAGTCAGCCTGAGCCAAAAAATCCATGAGACTCTTATCTCCAATTAACCAGCAAAAGGTTAGATGTAAAGTTGTGGCTCAAATGGCAGAGCACGAACCTTACTGAGTAAAAAAGCCAAGTAAGAGAGGTCCTGAGTTCAAGGCCCTGCACTGGCAATAATAAAAATAATAGTGATGATGATGATGATGATGATGATGATGATGATGATGATGATGATGATGATGATGATGATACTTCTAAAGAAACTTGCAAATATCCATCCAGTGCCCACCTACTGATTTCATTCCTTAGTGGTTCTCACTTTTGGACACATGATGGAGGTTCCCATACCACAGCCTATATTAGCACTTTACTATTTGTCTAATTGTACTTGAAGAGCTATACTCATCTCCATCTTCACCAATACGATTTTATTACACAGGGAATTTTGACTCAGGAACATAAAACTTGCAAAGAACTCTTGTCTATTTCAAGACCAGCCCCCTCCCCACAAACCAAATAAATACTCGTTTGAAGATCTAATCTATTAACAATTCCAAGAATCTTTCACACTGCTTCCCCAGCCCGCACCTTGCTGTATGCACCAATCTTAAACTATTCTAGCATGATCTTTACTTAGTTTTAATTAAGGTCCCTCCACAGTAAAGGATTCTCTCTCTAGCCAAGGCACCATGAAGATTGGTCAAGGTAGCTGTATTCTTACCACAATTGCAAGAAAACTCAGCTCTATGTATCCACATGTGTTGTGGAAGCCAAAACTTACTTAATACTACATATTTCACTTGGCTATCTCTCTCTTCTAAAAAGAACAAGGATTTTGTTTTATTCAGTTATACCAGCGAGGTCTAGACTAGTGCTTGCTATATACCACGGACTCCAATAAATAGTGAAACAGTCTTTCTCCCTTAAATGTTTCTTCAGACTAACAAATCTACTTTCTTGTACCTATCTAGCTACAACTATATTATATTTCATATCCTCAAGATTTAGCTAGGTTTCCTAATACTAACAAGTCAAAACTGAGACCACCATAGACATTTAGAATGGGTTTCAAATCTTCATCAAATTTGACATTCTAACCCTCTTAGCCATTTGATAATCTCCCCCAAGGTAGTAGCTATGAAGAAATAAAGACAGGGTAAATTTTTTTAAAAAACTCAAAATAGAAAACCACTGTTATAAAGCCCTAGAAATAATAAGCATTTTGGAAGACAATGCACAATTTCATTGAAATTTTTGATATATGTATAATTTTCATTTGTTTGCAAAGACAAGTATCAAGTACAGGTCATGTGTATGAAAGCTCTTACCTGATTAATAGTAAAAAAGATGCTCTCATAGGCGTCCTCTTCAGTATAAATACTACAGCTATAGTCATCTTCATCTACACCAGAATATCCTTTCAAAAACAAGTGCTTAAATGAAACAATGTTTTCTTCCTTGAAAGTAACCACCAACTGGTTACCTAAACCAAATCGAACAAGCTAGGAAAAAACAATAGGAATATGAAATTTACCCCTTGCCAATGGAAGAAAATTCCTTATTATTACCAACCCTCACTTCTAAAAGAAAGAAAATTTTCAATCTTTAACTTTACACTAGTAGCAACAATGTCAAAACACCAGCAAAAAGAACAACCTCCTTGTCAGCAGTTCTAACAACAAACTCCTTATCAGCAGTTCTAAGCAGGATAATATTGTGTTGGGGCTCAGAAAACAATGATCTAAAAGTATGGCACTTTGACATGCTAATGTCAAAAGTGAACTAAAGAATCAAGCTGAGAGCCAGGGCCTCTGATTTTCTCACAAATCCTTTCTCTCAAGTACAGGGAGGGGCTTTCCCTGTACTTTCTCTCACTAAAGAGAAATTCTTCCAGAAGAAACATCATTGTAGATGTCAAACCCAGGCATGTCACCAAACACCCACCTGCTCCTGATAAAACACATACTTGCTCACTCTTACACTGTGTTCTCACACACAAGTTTAGATAGACAAAGGCTCACTTCAACAGGAAGTGAAAAGAGTTTTCTTGAAACCCAATAAAGGGCAAAATTAGTCAGCACCCAAACTTTCCAAAAACTAAAAATGGTATAAATGATACACATATATACATATAGATATATACAGATATATAAATATATATATATCATAGCTGTATAGCTGTATGTGTATATATAGCTCATCTATAGTTCTTGTAGATGTATCTATTTTTCATACACACACACACATGTGCACACACACACATACTGTCACACGTGCCCTCACCTTGTGTGCTCGGCATATCTACTACACCCTGATCTATGCCCTCGACCCCCTCTCTGTCTCTCACATACTACATCTGGGCAATTTTCTATAACCCCCTCAAACATATCTTTCTATACCTTCCTAAGTTGTCTTATAATATAATCAAAGAAACCTTCTAAAGTCTCCCAAAGTCCTCACCCAACTAAGACAGCAAAACATTTTGAAATTGTTTCTTCAGGGGTGAAATTTTAAGTTTAATTAACTGGTCCTGATGGTTCTGTCATTCCGTCATCCAATGGGATCCATCTGAATACTAGTATATAAGAAATCAATTATGGGGCTAGGAAGGTGGCTCAGTGGTAGAGCACTTGCCTTGCATGCATGAGGCCCTGGGTTCGATTCCTCAGCACCACATAAGCAAAAAGAAAAAAGCCGGAAGTGGTGCTGTGGCTCAAGTGGTAGAGTGCTAGCCTTGAGCTGAAGAGTTGAGGGACAGTGCCCAGGCCCAGAGTTCAGGCCCCAAGACCGGACCCCACCCTCCCCCCCCCAAAAAAAAGAAATCAATTATGAACAACTCAGATGAAGCTAATATCCATTTGAATATACAAACTGGAATAAGGGTTTCTAGTGCTTTACTTTTGTTTTTCTTGGTCATGAGGCTTGAGCTCAAGGTCTGAGCACTATTTCTGAGCAATTTTTTTTCAAGGCTAGTTGCTCTACCACTTTGAGCCACAGCTCTACTTCCACTTGTCTGGCTAATTGGAGATGGGTCTCACTGACTTTCCTGCCTGGGTTGGCTTTGAACCATGATCCTTAGATCCCAGCCTCCTGAATAGATATGATGGTGGGCATGAGCCACTGGCACCCAGCCTTAGTCCTTTACATTTTTTAGATTTTACATTTTGTTGGATTATTTTAAAGAATTGAATAATTAAAACTAACTACCACCATTGTCAGCAATGAGTATTATGCCAGGTACTATGTTAACTTCTGTTCAAGCATTGTTACCTGTTTAATGTTTTATATTTATTTTCTTATTAGCTTTAAGTAGTAATATAAAGGGGTTTCAATTCACCATGTCAGTTTTTGAGGAGAAAGCATTTTAATAAATGTCACTCCTTTATTCATTCTCCCTAATTTCGCAACCCCAACCATCCTCTCCAGTTACCTGGCTTTATTTTCACGTATATACACTGAGTATTATGATTTATTCATTCACCCTTCCCCTACTCAATTGTCCACTCCCTTCTTATTAAGCTCCTCCCTCAGGTAATACATATTTCAGCTTCCTGGTATTTGTTTTGATAAAGTGTCAAAGGAGATTTTTTTCCTTAGGGCCTCAAACCTCCTTGCCTTACTTGCTTGGTTGGTGATCTTATCACGTGAACCATGCCTCCAGCCAGCTTTTTGCTGGTCATTTTGATGATGGAATCTCAAGGACTTTTCCACGTGGGCTGATTCAAATAATAATCCTCCAGGTCTCAGCCTCCTATGTAGCTAGGATTACAGGGTCCACTGGGTCCAGCTTGTACGTGCATTATTTAGTGTACCATCACAACTGTTGTGATTTTGTACAATAGAAACTGAGATTTAGTCCCATTAAATTGCCACAAGCCAACTAACTAGAATAAGAGTGAGATCTAACACCCACACTATCTTATTTTGTGTGCAACAATAAATGCTTTTCTATCAAGTATCTCTGAGAGATTTCTTATGAAAAAGAATTTAATTGCAAGTTTTTCCAAATTATGAAATGCAATTATTGCTGGAGAATATACATAGATGATACTCTAACCATGTCACATTCCTCAAATACCATATCCAATGATTGAGCAAGTGCTAAAACCCACCCACTGTAAGAAAAACATCAGAGAAGAGGTCCCACACCCTCCAACCTGTGCTGAAAATCAAGCAACAGAAGGTTAAAGTTCTTCTAATCATTTGTTGTCTGTCAGCAATAACTGTAGGAGACTCCAGGAAAGATCTTATTGCTCTCTAAAAGCTGAAAAACCTGGACATTGATGTACACAATTATTTTAAGGTTTAGTAGAGGCCACCACACCCTCTGACCACTGAAGCTTCCATCACAGTTTGCTAAGTCTGTCTTGTCCCAAGCTTGGGATACAATATGGGCAAGATCAACCCTTAGTGTGGAATACCAGGCACAGTGCTAAAAGTTAGTGATTTTTATTTTCACTTGATGCCTCCACACTGTGTGAGGCAATTATTTTTTTTCTTTTTTTCCTACTACCAGATATTCCAGAAAGGAAGCAGAACCCATCACAAGGTTTTCATCGCATACTGGATCAATGGATGAATACCATCTCATTTTATACATATGCAGTATGTATAAAATGTAATGTATTCATGCTGGGACATCTAGAAAGTACTAAAGTGAAGATCTGAATCTGTCTGATTATCACTAGAGGCTTTTTATTCCCTCGTGCATTTGGCCACATGACAGCTTAAAGTGAAATGCTATCAACTTTAGATATAAGAATATTAGGCCCTTTGGTCCCATATTGAGAATGAAACTGAAGAAACAAATAAAGAGCTGGGTACAATGGAAAACACCTGTGATCACAAAATACTCAGGAAGCAGAAGTAGGAGGACCAGGTGACAGGAGAATCACAATCTGAGGCTGACCATTAGCATGGAGGGAAAGACAAGAACAAGAGAGAAAAAGAGAGAGAGGGAGGAAGAGAGGGAGACACAGAGAGAAACACAGAGGGAGGGAGAGAAGGAAGGAAGAGAAGGAAGAGATAGAAGGTGGAACGGCTCAAAAAGGGCTACAGAACACAGACTCTAAGTTCAAACTTCAGTACTGCAAAAAAAAAAAAAAAAGTCTGATTAGGGAATGCACAATTGACCAAGAAAAGAGGCCTACCATTTGCCTTATTTAAACTCATATCCATTAATATAAGTTTGGGGAGAAAAGAGCATGTAATTGTAATCTCTACTTGGACTCACTTCTACCTGACATCGAGAGCAAGACATTTTCTCCATTCCATTGTTTGTAGAACAAGCCAACATCTTCACATAACGTACAATCTAGTATCAGGGAAGGCCTTTTCTCTTAGAAAAGACAATAATCAGGAGGAAACTGTAAAGTCTTTCCTACAATGAAAGAATGAAGCTCTCCCTACAGAGCAAGAACAAGGGATGATAGGATTGACAGAAATGACTTTATCTTCATAAAGCAGGGGACAGTAAAAATGCATTGCATCCCACTAACTAGATCCTAAGATTTGTTGAGAGCACACTACAAGACAGAAAATAAGCATGTGTTAAATGTAATTTGGCAAGGATTGTGAAGTAAAGATTTCATTCGAAAATCATTCTAGGAGAAAATATTCTGTGCCAGATAAAAACAAGATACCATCCTAACTTTGTTCAAGAAATATGGAGAGAGATAGCAAAACTAGCAAAAGAATATAGATACCCCCTTTGAAATTATAAATTACTGTGGAGTTTGGGGTAGGAATGTTTTGTTTTCCTTAAAGTATCCTACTCAGATGATCACTGTGGTCAGGGTTTGGGACCAGCTGCCATCTTATTTGAGGGACTGAGAAGTCATCGCAGACCTGAGTTCCAGAGCCTGAAACTTGCAAGGAATGACCTTACAGTGACCCTTATAGTCAAAATGTATGTTTATAATGGTTATTTTCATAGTGCCATAAGGCCATCATACCAAGAATTCATTTCAGTTCTTTCTGAAGCAGAGAGAACTTCAGGTGTGTACCACCACAACCAGCATGGATTTTTCATTGGAAGGTAAAGCTGGCTACACACAATGAACTCATCAATCACTTGAGCCAATCACTGGAGGACAGCCAATCACTGCAGTGCTGAAGTAGATGTCAGGGGCTCTGGAATGGTGGAGGGCTGCCCCAGAGCCTGGATTCTGGACACACTGGACATCATTTGGATGTGGTTAGTTGACTGCTTGGCTAATAGATTTGTCTTTCATTATCTTCCACTTACCATTCTTCTTTCTGTGCTGGTGTGGATGTCACATAACTCCTGGATAGAAGCAGCATGGAAGTCTTAAGACATTCTTATTCCTCCCATGGTTGTGTTTCTGAAGCCTCAAAGATCACCTGCCAAAGTGTGTGGAACACGTGCTGCCCTACACATGGCCAGGTGTGCCGCATAGCCAATGCTTATGGAGAGGAGCCCTGGACCCATGATGTCCCCAGACCCTCCAGTCCTATAGCAACTGGAAGAGCTGGGTATAGCAAGGCCATTATGAACCTCATTCTCTGATCAAAATACAAGTGTCAGCAAATATGGTCAGAACCATAGAGCTAATTCTGCATGAAGTGAAGACCTGAAGACATTAGATATGGGCAGGTAGCTGTGTTTCTTAGTGCCACTTCCTGAAGGACAGTTGAAAACCTGGTGAAAACTCTGGTGACCACAGTTGTGTGATGGAAGCCAGGAAAAGTGACTTGTACATCTGTGTACCTATCCAGCAAGAGCAGGTCTCACCCTTCCCCCAACCAAACTGGACAAGGTTGTATGGGGGAAGGTCTGCAGGAGCCACTGTCAATGTGACTCCACCCATTCTGCCTTAACTGCATGTTTCTCTCTGACCAGTAGGATACAAGAATCAGGGCCACATTCACATTCCATGCTAACAAGTAGTACTGGTATTCCCTCTGTTGGCACTACTAGCAGTTGAGGAAGGTAGAGGTGCCAAGTGATTAGTGAAAGAATTGAGGTGATTTTGAAGATATAGTAGGAAATAAATGGTGGTGGTGGTGATTGCAAGAATAGAGATGATTGCAAGAATGATTGCAAGGTGATTGCAAGAATAGAGCCTAGGAATGTGCCCCCCCCTTCACTGTCCCAGAAAACAAGACGCTTTAAAAAAAATAGCTGCAGGAAGGAAAGTACTGCAAGAATACCAGCAGAGGAATTGTCCTGATGGACCTGCAAAAGCCAAGAAAAGGAAGAAAACTAAAAAGGGAGGGAACCCCAAGACCAACACCACTGGAGACTGTAATTCAACTGAGGGTGTAGCCAAAGACCACACTGACCTTGGGACTCCTCCATCTTTGGGCACAGTTAGAATGGCCAGGGTCAAGAGTGACACAGGTCTCAATAACACCAAATATCTGGAAAAGCTCTACCAACACCTGGTGCTTGCCCTGGCCTCCAGCAGAATGCAAAACAAGCAGCTGTCCTGTGAGATTGAACAACTGAAGCAGGAAAAGAAAGACCTGCAGGATCAAGAGGAAAAAGAGAATGAGAAGATGCTATGCTCAGGAAGCACCAAAAAGCTGTAAACCTGTGGCTCTAGCAAAAGATCAGAACCTATGATGATCTAGAGGAAGAGAACACTGTGCTGCAGGAGAAGCTGGAAGCGCTCCTGACACAGAAGGCCGACATGAAGATCAAAATTCATGAGTTACAACAAGCACTAGAGGAGCAAGCAGAGTTGAAAAGACAACTAGACAAAATGAAAGAGTTGGGGGCAATATTAAAGTTGGAGAGAGAGAACCTTACAGAAGTCCTGAGGGTGGAGAGTTCCATGTAGAAGGAGAAGGTCCAGCAGCTCTCAGAGCAGATGAACCAACTGAGAGAGGAGAAGGAGCAAGGGGTGAAGCTGGTGTTGGAGCTAGAGAGCAACCTGGTAGAACTGAGGAAGCAGCTGGCAGAGCTGCCACCGCTGCAGCTTCCTGCAGAGCTACCTCAGCCTAAACAGCAGCTGCCAGCTTAGGCCCACCAAATGCAGAAGAAGCTAAAAAAAGTCCAGAGAAACAACTTCACATCCAAATTCAGGAAAACCAGAGCCTCGGTATCCAGAAGCTGGAGCATCAGGAGTGGCTGTAGAGACTGGAGAAGAGGACCGAGGAATGGGATCAGCATTCTGCATGCTGAGAATTGGCATAAGATCTTTGAGACAATGAAAAGAGAGCACAAGACTATGAGACACACTCTCTTGCGCACCAAGAGCTGAAAGATCAGTAGGCCCAGTTGCAGGATACTTTCTATAGCCATGAGAAGGAAGAGCTCACCAGTATCCTGCACTCAGAGCAGCAGGTGAAGATACATCTGCAGGAGAAGCTGGGCCAGCTATGCGTGAAGTTAAAAGAATGGAAAGAGGTGGCTGAGTTAAAGAGCCAAACCGTTTAGGATCTGCAAGAGCTTCATGATCAGTACCTGGCCCAGCTGCAGGAGCTCAGAATCACCTGTGAATAGCACCTGGCCGCCAATCAGCATCTGATGTCAGAGAAGGAGGCACCTTCTCTGTGTGCAGCAACACCTGCTGAGGCACATTCAGCTGCTGGAGCCATGGGAGCAGAAGCATGAGTAGGTGCAGAACAAGTTGGAGTACTAAACAGTACCACACAAGTTACAGGAGACACTGCTTAGAAGCAGCAAGACATGAGAACGTGCAGCTTGCAGGTCCAAATGAGCTTCTTGGCTTTCCCTAGGGAAGGTGAAGGAGTGAACAAAGAAGAAGAAAACCAAGAAGAAGAAAAAATGTGACTTTCCCAGAGGATGCCGACAACCCACAAACCATGTAGGATTTTTACTTTGGAGCACTATCACTGACTGAATCAAAGAAGGTGGAGCTCAGCTGGCAGCTGCAGGAGCAGCAGGCCCACTGTGGGTGTCTGAGTAGCCTAGAAGCCCAGTGCCAGAGAAAGCTGGAGCGCCAGGCCCTCTCCCCCAAGACCTGGAACTGTGGCACACCTGAGGACAGGAAGCAGGACACACAGGAGCCTAAGAACAAGGTGAAAATCTGCTTCATCCACAACCTGCCCGACAAGGTGGACTGCCAGAATCAAGTGGATGACCTCCCACATCAGTGCAGCCAACTGTCAGAACACATAAGCACCACTGAAGAGCCTGTAGTTCTCTATACAGAACAAATGGAAGTCCTGGATGAGCTGTATCAGGAGAAAGACAAGTACATCAACCAGATGTCCCAGGAAAGAAGGGATATAAAGGAAGAGCCACAGGAGCTGCTGTTGCTCTTTGCAGGTGAGGGCACAGAGTGCCAGGACAAGATGCTGACAGCCACCCAGATGGCTGATGCTGAGGATCCCTCAGACCTGTTGGGCTCCAAAGATCAAAGTTATGGAGGGGCAGCAAGGTTTTGAAGAACTGTGACTTGAAAGCAACGTGGAGCCTGCCCAAGGAGAGGCTAGGGTGTCTGGCCCCCTGGAGAGCCCCACCACAGAGCAGATCAGCAGATCAAGTCGCTGCTGCCCAATAGTCAGCTTCACCAAGAGCTTTCAGGCTTGGGCCCTGAGCCCTCCTTCCCTTTCTTCTCCAGACCGATGCAAATGATGAGTTTCTGATCATTACAACCTAAAGACCTAGCAGCCACCACCTAGAGAAGTGGGCTCCTGTCCTCTTGTATTGTGTTGGGACATGGCGGCTGGGTGGCATCCTCTCAGGACTTGTTATAATGGGTAATGGGAAGGAGTAACTGTAGGCCAAACAGGGCAGAGGCTGCTGGGAGGTAATCCAAATGCTAGGGATATCTAATAGTCCATTGGTCGCCAGGGAAGGGACAAACATGATGGGTATTACAAAGGAAGATAAGAGAATCTTATCTTCAATTTCCTTACATGATTTGCTTTCCCTACAGCTCAATGAGGTGAGCTAAGATGGCATGTCACACAACAGAAAGACCTCTTTCCAAATGCAGAACAAAGATGCAACTGCAGTTACAGAATAAGCCTCCTCTCATTTCTGTGGGGCACATGGGCAGCAAAGATGGCGCTGAGAGGAAGTTGAGTGGGCAGAGCCCGAGTTGTTTACTCTAAAATCTGATTGGATACCATGATCAGGCCAAGTGACGTCAGTGCATGAACGGTGAATGGCAGGGAAAGTTCAGAAGCACTGGGGCTAATTAAACCCCGGGCCCAGGTGAAAAGCGCATGATAGGGTGACCTTTCACAGTGATTAGTTGGTTCCTTTTCCTCCCCTCCCATGCCATGCGGTCTTTTGCTTTAAAAAGTGCTTGCTGTGTGGTAATAAAGGAGTTCTTGCTTGACTTGACTCTTGTCTCCAGGCTAAGGGAGGCTGGAGAACAGGCTAGCGGTGCACTTACCTTTCCTCGGACCCGTCAGCGTTTCGCGGGGCAGATGAAGGACCAACACATTTCCACAACTATATGGACATATTCTGAGTACTTATGATTACATTCCAGAAATGACAACTGTACACACTTTTGCATCAATAGTAGACTGGTTATTTGTCAATAGTACTAAATACCCCAAATCTGTACTACTTTTTAAAAGCATACACATTTCAAATACATTTCCTACACAGGAGCCTCCCTAGACTGATCAGTACCAGAGTTCAACAGCTGAAGGACAAGCCAGTGACCAGGGTATTCTGATGCTAGTGATAAGCCTGTAGCAATAGCAACCTAAACAAATGGTCCATTCGTGTATATGTGTGTGTGCATGTGTGCATGTCAGTACTCATGTTCTAGTGCTCTCACTTAGCTTTTTTTTTTTTTTTTTGCCCAAGATTGGTGCTCTCTACCACTTAAGCTGTATCTCCACTTCTTACTTTTGGCTGGTTAATTGAAGATACTAGTCTCTTGGAGTTTCCTGCCTACGCTGGCTTTGAATCTTGATCTTCAAATCTTAGTCTCTTGAGACTATAAGATTATAAGTTTATAAGATTATAAGCATAAGCCACCAGCACCTGGATAATATACATTCTTGATAGTGCCCAGAAATCATTCCCTTAGCACACATTGCTACTGATGAAAGAGAAATTTAACATTGTATAAATCTGAAAACAATGTATATTTCAAAAGAATATTTAAATGAAGTACGTTTGAGTGAAGATGAGAGATTTCAAGAACACAAATCACTTTGAACTGACCACCTTGGCCAGCTGATGGCCTCACACAAGTACAAAGGCACCCTCAATACAGATCACTACTATTTATTCACAGAGCCTCTAGAGCGATGACTTCCAGTTGCCTTCTAAACTGAACTTCAACTTGCCATCTGCTCTCCAGAGTCGATATAATGTTATAGTCCTAGGAACTTGAGTGTGGACTTTCCACAGCAAAAGTCAGGGGCAGAGCCCATGACTCCTCCTGGGGTGAGAAGAAGAGAAATAGTATCAATTACCTGTGTAGTGACCATGACTATCTTCAAAATCTGCAAACCCAGTTTCCATGGAATCTGATGTCTGGCTCGATATTTTTCACAGGGGCTCATGAAGTAAAACTTCAGGTCATCCCTCAAGCGTTCTTCTTTCACCTCAGAATCGAGATGTGTCATTGTATTTCTGCCATAGAAGATCAATTTTTAAATATCCAGAAGAGTCTGTCCCTTGACATGTTTCTGAATAGTACTTCCCGGTCACATACTTCAACTGTTCCCGTAAGCATAGCTCTCTTGAGCCAAGGAGATCCTTACTTCTTTAGAAATCTAAACATTAGGGTCTGGGAAGGTAGCTCAGTGGTAGAGCGCTTGCCTTGCATGCATGAGGCTCTGGGTTCAATTCCTCAGCGCCACATAAGCAAAAAGAAAAAAGACAGAAGTGGTGCTGTGGTTCAAGTGGTAGAGCGCTAGCCTTTAGCTGAAGAGCTGAGGGACAGCGCCCAGGCCCAGAGTTTAGGCCCCACAAACGGACCAAAAAAAAAAAAAAAGAAAGAAATCTAAACATTAGTCCAACCCTTCTATCACCTGCCTCTCCCCCCCCCAAAAAAAAAAGAATTTCCACAATGGACAATACTGGGGGGATTTTATATCTTATATTTTTGGATTTTTAAAATAATTTTATTGTCAAGGTGATAAACACCTACATAAGGTATGTATCTTCTCCCACTTTCCCTCCCCCCCCCCACTGTGGACATCTGTAACAATTATAAAAAGAGAATTTTCTTTATAAGACTCATCAATTCCTGAGAATCAATATACAGCATTCTTCTGTTGCTAGAAAAAATGTGTGAGTGCATATGTGTGTGCATTCATGTGTGTGTGCATGTATATGTATGAAGAGAGAAAGAGATTGTGTATAGATGCATGAGTCTTTGTGAGTGTATTTGTGTATAAGAACAAAACTAGATGATTTGGGACACTTTCATAATACTTCAGGCATGAAATGATAGAAATGTAGCAAACATTAATGAGTTTCCACTGCTATGCAAGTAGAGAACTTCTATCTGTATCACTGTAACTGTATCACTGAGAAGGATTGTGTCCCTCTTTTTGGATAAAATGCCAATGGTTATAAGATTCTAGAATATAAATAGCTTCTTGGAAAAATCATATTAAGTGATACAGTTTGCCACCCCTTGACAAAAGTGTTTCTTTCAGCTTCTAGGACACCCTTCTTTTGCTTTCTTCCTGCCTCCTGGGGTTCCCTCTCACCTCCTTTGCTGGCTCCTCCTCCATCTGACTTTTAGAAGTCAGAGTATGGTCCGCAATTCTGTTATTCTCCATACTCCACTCTACAAGAGTGTATCCAGGGCTGGGAAGGTGACTCAGTGGTAGAGCGCTTGCCTAACATGCATGAGGCCCTGGATTCAATTCCTCAGCACCACATAAGCAAAAAGAAAAAAGCCGGAAGTGGCACTGTGGCTCAAGTGGTAGAGTGCTAGCCTTGAGCTGAAGAGCTGAGGGGCAGCACCCAGGCCCAGAGTTCAGGCCCCATGACCGGAGCCCCCCCCCCACAAACAAAAAAAGAGTATATCAAATCCTGTGACTTTAAATGCTATCCACCTGATGGGGACTCTCACTTTTGATCTCCAGCAAACCTCTCTATAAAAGGTTTCCTTATTCTCCAGGAACCAGTGGCTCACACCTGTAATCCTAGCAACTCAGGAAGCTGAGATCTGAGAAGTTGCTGTTCGAAACCAGACTGGGCAGGAAAGTCCATGAGACTCTTACCTTCAAAGAACCACCAAAAAGGCCAGAAATTGACCTGTGGCTCAAGTGGTAGAGGGATAGGTATGAGCAAAAATGCTAAGGAATAGCTCCCAGGCTCTGAGTTCAAGCTCCAGTCTTGCACGCAAACATGCATGCACAAATACACACACACACTTTCACACACTTTCACACACACACTTTCACACACACACACACACACACACACACTTTCACACACACACACTACTCTTATTCAACCTCTTTCTTAAAACTCTTCATGTCGAATAGGGTTCTCAAACTTACACTTCACCTGCTCCAACCTCTCTATCTTTCAGTGCAGTGGTCTGCACATCCAACGCTTCAGCGGCTATCCATAGTCCATTCCATGTTCTCCACCCAGAGGGCATGGCAGAATCACCTGGGAGTTTTAAAGGCTTTCTGTGCCTGGGTCTCGGTTCCTAGACATTTTTTGGTCTTACTAGTATGAGGTATGACTTCCCAAGTGATGCTAAGGCCCAGCAAAGCATTTCAACCACTGCTCTAGAGTTGTGCTTCAATTTCTCTTTTTCTTCAACTCTCAGATTTAATTTACCTAGTCTCCACCAGTTCCCATCTTTCTGTCTCTCAAGCTCCTGGTTCAAGCACATCACCTCTTCATCTGAAAACTGGCATTGCTTCCCAATCAATGGTCCACATCACAGCTAAATGGAAATTTTAAATTTTAAATTTAATTTTAATTTAAACTAATAAGTCATGCTTAAAACACTTGTAGGACTTTGTCTTGCTCTTACAGTAAAGTCTAACTCGTCCACTATTTCCTGTCATAGCCTAAAAGACTTCAGTTCACTCCTTCCCAAATTCTCTCTCTTCTGCTTTCTTGCTGCACCATAACTTCATTATTGGCCCTGGAACACTCCTTATTCTATGGGTTTATAATCAGTATTTAAACTAACCTACTTTAATTTCCCCAACTCTTAGTCTATCTGTTTATTTTCACTTCTCAGCTCATATGTCTCCCTCCCTTTTGTTTGTGCCAGTCCTGGGGCTTGAACTCAGAGCCTGGGCACTGTCCCTGATCTTTTGTACAGAGATCTAGCACTCTGCCACTTGAGCTATAGTTCCATATCCAGCATTTTTTGGTAGTTAAATGGAGATAAGAGTCTCACAGATTTTCCTGCTCTTTTTAAAGACTCTCTTGACCACACTATTGCATGTAACCTGCTGCTTATTATATTCGTTTGTTTTCTTCCTAGTCAAGATTACAGTCTTTATTTGGCTTCCTTACAAGAGGCCTTTCTTATCATGGCATATAGCAGCATATGACAGACTAACACATAAGCATATGCATAATGAAGATTTCTTAGGAAAAAGAAACAAATCACAAAATGAGACATTAACCCTAACCATATAACTTTGCTTGATCAGCACTCTTAAAGATCAAACAATAACAACAATAATATCAGTAACAAGATTAATAGAAAATCTAATATATTGGGGGCTGGGAAGGTGGCTCAGTGGTAGAGCGCTTGCCTTGCATGCTCAAGGCCCTGGGTTCGATTCCTCAGCACCACATAAGCAAAAAGAAGAAAGCCGGAAGTGGCGCTGTGGCTCAAGTGGTAGAGTGCTAGCCTTGAGCTGAAGAGCTGAGGGACAGCGCCCAGGCCCAGAGTTCAAGCCCCACAACTGGACCCCCCCCAAAAAAAAAGAAAAAAGAAAAAGAAAATCTAATATATTGGAATGAAAAACAATAAAAATCTATCAAATTCTTGATTAAGCAAAGTGTATTCGAGGAATGAATTACACAGGATACTGTTATGATAATTTGCTATTTGGGAAACAGTGCTCAAACTGAATGCAAACAATACAATTTGCACTCATTAAACAATAAAATTGACAGTACAGGATTTTTAAAATAATTTATCAAGTCTTTCTAAGTGTGACAAAATTCAAAAGTAACCAAAATGACTGATAAACATCAACATAAAAATTTAAGGCTATAAAAAAGTCAAAGGAAAAAACAGAACAGAGAAAATGCATGCAACATCTTTTTAAAATGTTTTTTATTGTGAAAATACCATACAGAGGGGTTACAGTTACATGAGCAAGGTAATGAGTATATTTCTTATCAATCATTGTAGCCTCCTCCCATGCAACATCTTTAATCAGCCCAAAGATTACTATTCCCTGTAAAAAGTTCCTAACCAGCAATACTTAAGAAAACACAACCTAATATAACAAACAGAAGACCTGAACAAGCTAGTGGACATTTACTAACAACAAAAATTCATTAACAATCAGATTGTCAAAGATCTATCTTAATTCCTGCCTAGCAATTATGGGGAAACCCTATTGGATATTTTAAACATTGAAGGATACTTAGATAGGATCTATAAGAGTTTTTGTGATATAGATATCAATCTTCTATGAATTTATATTACCAATTTTAAAATATCTGGTCAGAATGATGATGCTAATTGCATAGCTATTTGTAATGACATACTAATTTAAAAACATATATGATGTATTTTTTAAAGTTATAGAACAGATACAGTGAGATCCCATTTTTCAAAAACTGTCATCATTCATGTATATATACAGACATTTTTAAAAGTCTAGAAGGACATAAATTCTCAAACATAGGGCTGGCGTTGGTGGCTCACACTTGTCATCCTAGCTACTCAAGAGGCTGAGATCTGAGGATCATGGTTCAAAGCCAGCCCAGGCAGTTTTGAAAGTCCATGAGACTCTTATCTCCAATTAACCACCAGAAAACTGGAACTGGTGCTGTGGCTCAAGTGGTAGAGTGCTTGCCTTGAACTGAAGAGCTCAGGGACAGTGCCCAGGCCCAGAGTTTGAGCCACGACCAACCAAAAACAAAACAAAACAAAACAAAAACCTCAGAAACAAAAACTAAACACACATCCTGGTGACTATCGTGTATAGTATGGGGTTCTCGATTTCCTTTGTCATATCAAGTTCTCCCTGTTTTTGTCTTTTTAAATTACGATTGACATGTAAGTTCTTGAGTTAACATTGTGAGTTAAAGTGTCAGGTAGTCAGGTATTTCCTTGTCCTTAGTTTGTATGTAGTGGGTCAGGGCTGATGGTAGGGTGGGGGATGGGGAGTTGGAGGAAGATAAGATAGATGTTAAGCTTCAGTGTTTCTACAATGTGGCCATTGTTGGCCCCAAGATGATTGTCAGATGGAAGTCAATCCTAATAATCTCACATGAGGTTTTTCACTCTAATTCCTGCTATCAACTAATTTCCTCATGACTTGCAAGCTTCATGATAAAAAGAAATAGGAAGTCCAGTGAGCTATGGCTCTAAGGCAGCTAAAGATAGTTGAGATTGGGGGGCAGAGGGGGGGGGGAAGGCAAAGAAGTCAACTTTGGTTCCTTCTCAGCATCTTTCTCAGAACACAGACCACACGCTCATTCCTAAGAAGAACCTTGAGGGAAGGAAGGGGTTTTTTATTTTCCATTTGAGCCACCCATAAAGGATGATTATGTTAAATTTTCAGGAATTTCCCTGAAGACACCAGATTCCTGTAAAACCATCCCCTCTCGCCACTTCGCTGTCTCAGATGATCAGGAAAGCAGAAGTGGAGCTGCCTATTTTAAAAATGCTTTTTCTCAACAAGCCACAGTTCTTTACATTACGTCATGAAGAAATAGCTTTCTGGGGCAGAGATGAACAGGGAACCCCCACTTCACAGCAATACAGGATTCCAAATGCAATTAAATTTTAGCTTATATTTGTATAATATATATTGGGGCTTGAACTCAGGGCCTTACACTGGCAACTTAGCTTTCTTGCTCAGGGCTGGTACTCTACCATTTGATCCATGCCTCCAGTCTAACATCTCACTGTTTAAATTGGAGTCAGATCCCCACAGCCTATTCTGCTTGGGCTGGCTTCAAACCCAGATCCTCAGATTCCAGACTTGACTAGTTAGGAATACATGCATGAGTCACCAACACCTGACTTTTCTTTTTCTAATGTTTCTAATAATCTAATCTAATAGCACCAAAGTTATAAAGAAATGTTTTATTCCTCAATGGGTTGATTTTATCTTAATTCTGAACAAGCCTATCTCAGTGTCATGTTGGTGAATTCCAGGATTCATGCCATCTCTAGAAAATTCTAGGAGAGGGGACAAGTATAGTGATATTCACCTATATTTGTTGGTACTTGAGAGGCAGAGATCAGGAAAATGGAAGTTCAAGGCCAGCCTAGGGGAAAAAGCTATCAATACTCCATCTAAATTAATAAACCAAGTTACAGTGGTCCCCATTTGTCATCATAGCTGCATGACAGGCAGAAAAAGAAGGATTGAAGTCCAAGGCCCACCTTGGGCAAAAAATGGAAAATGTTAACAGAAAAATAACTAAAGTGAAAAGGGCTAAGAACATGAGTCAAGTGACAGAGTATCTTGCATAGCAAGCATAAGGAAGGCCCTGAATTCAAACCCCAGTACCACCAAACAAAAGGAAGGAAGGAAGGAAAAAGAGGAAAGAGAGGAGGGAAGGGGGAGGCAAATCCCTCTGACTGGGCAGTTGAACAGGTGGCAGGTTTTTCTTTGAAACGCTTGTTATCGGGTCCAGTGGCTCTTGGGGTGCTGTGGCCCCTATCTGTAATCTTAGCTTCTCAGGAGACTGAGATCTAGGATCACCATTCAAAGCCAGTTCAGGCAGAAAAATCCAAGACTATTATCTCCAACTAGCCATCAAAATTCCAGAAGTGGAATTGTGGCTTAAGTGGTACAGCACCAGCCTCGAGCAAAAAAGTTAAAGCTAAAACAAGAGCACAAGGCCCTGAGTTCAATTGCCAGAACAAACACACGAAAAATTATTTAATTATGGGTCTTTGGCATTATTTAAAGTATGGATCTTTTAGGATTACAATACTAGGGAACAACTTTCCAGAACCTTTGATCTCACAAGTTACTAATTATTGCCTGACAGATATTTTTGACTGAAAGCCCCGAACTTTATTCAGGTTGGAAAAAGAAAAGTATAACTCCAGAAGGAATAGGAAGACAGTAATGACCCAGTTAAAGGAAAGGCAGAGGCCCACATGCCCCCTCAGCAGTCTCTACATCTGAGACAAGAGGGTACGGCCATGCTCAGAACACAGCAGATGCTCCAGGCTTGAAAAGACTCTGAAAACAGGAAGAAAAACACCAAGTGGTTTGCAAACGTAAACGAGCTCCCAAAAATGGCTTGAAAGAGTTGATAATGAAAATATGTAATAGTCTGATAGAAAAAACATGTAAGGTCTGGAAATAAATTTACTTTTCTCTATAAAACTTAATGTCACTCAGTTCTTCAGGATTGACATATGGAAATTAGACCAAAGGCCTCAGCTAAAAAGAACAGTTTAAGCTGGGTGCTGGTGGCTCATGCCTGTAATCCTAGCTACTCAGGAGGCTGAGATCTGAAGCCAGCTCAGACATGAAGTTCCATGAGACTCAAATCTCTAATTAAGTCCCAAAGCCTCAAGGGAGCAGTGGCTCAAGTGTTACAGAGCTAGTCTTAAGCACAAAAGCTTGGAGACAGCATCCAGGCCCTGAATTCAAGCCCCAGTAAACTTTAAAAAGAAAAGAAAACGAAAACTTTTATTCTTTTATTCTACTGTTTCTACTTTGACAAAATGTGGTCACAAGAAGTCACCTGTTTATTTTCACTGTTGCAAAAATATTCTCCATCTGGACTTCACTTCACTGCCTGAGAAGTAATTGGGCAGAGATCAGCCAGGGAGCGTGATCATTCCTGACTTTCAGTTCCCTATTCTCTAACACCCTGCTTAAAAGTTGTACCCAAACTCTTCTTCCTTGTTTCATTAGGATATTTCATATATATATATATATATATATATATATATATATATATATATATATATGGTAGAGAATAATTTAAGGAAGTTAAGTAGAATGAACAAGGCTTTTCTTGAAGAAAGCCTGGTTTGTAGAAGCATTGCTAACTTGGAAGGTGTGCAGGGAAAAGTTCATGGCCAAGAGAGTTTGACTGTTTTCAAGGCCTGAGGATGATGATGAGTAGAAATCTCAACAGTTCTCTAACTCAGCAGGAAGAAGCTACCAGATTGTCTTAAACTTGAGCTGTCTGGGTAACCCACCACAGACAGTGTGAACAGTTCATTTTTGAGTGTCAAATCCACCCCTCTTCAGGAGAGAATGATAAAGTTAGTCCATTCTCCATAAAATACAAGAATATGCATCGCAATTTCCAGACACTTTTTCTTCACTTTTCTTCCATTTTCAATTAACAGTGATGTCTGATTTTCTGTTTCTCACTATTACTGAAGAACCAGTCCCCTATACATAGTTTGTGTGGAGTGTGGAAGCCTTCAAAAGCCATTTAGATGTGCACTGTTGTGTGTCCTTCACTTTTAACAATGAGACAATGCTTCTGATGAGAGAAAAAGAGTCAAGGGATATGATAGAAGTCATGTAAGCCCTTAAAGGAAATGTACTAAGAAAAGTAATGGAGTCAAGAAAAAAAAAAAAAAAAAGTAGCGATCATATACCACACCCAGCCTGAGCACAAGCAGAAGAAGGTAAATAAGTTCAGACTTCATTTCCTCCTGACTTTTTAAGACTAGTGCATTTAGGGATAAGGCAAGTATGGTATAACATCTACCCAGCTAGCCATTCAAAATAAACACTTCAGCATTAAAATTATAAATTACATGACATGAGTCATTTTGGTATAACAGTTACTACAAAGTTGCGCCAATGCTGTTTTCTAATTGAAAGCTTGTCTTTCAAAGACTAGAAAAATATACACCACAGACTCTGAAAATTTATTTGGGCTTTCCATGCTAGCTTTAAGTCAACTTAGGACATCGAGAGAGCCATGAAGGAGAGACAGGAAAATCTCAGTACTACTTTGGGAAACTTTAACAGCCCACCAATGTATTTGTTTTGATTGGGAAAGCAAGAGCCAAGGCCAACTTGTACTGGCCACTTGGGCTCAGCCATGGTGCTGGGTGGTAGGAACTTTGACCACAGAGGAGGGCCGTCCTTGGTACAGCCATCTGGCTCAACTGTAAGGCTTTTCCCGAAGGCAGAGGACTGCAGTTACCCACACTATAACCCTCCAGCCTGAGGAAAGAAAAAAAAAAAAAAAGCCTATTTGTTCAGGAACAGGAGGCAGTGAACGCCCAAGGTAGCAAGAGAGTTCTAGAGGATTTTTCTCCAGCGTCCTCTATGCTGAAAAATGCACCTGAAAACACCGGCCCCCACCTTGGGTTCCTGACCTGGGGGAAAAGGCCAGGCTGCGGAGCCACCAGCGTCTTTGGAACTTTCCAGGACTCTTAGGCTTGAGAAGAGCAGAACAAAAAGCCCTTCGGTGCGCACCTGGTTCAACCTCGCCACAATCGCAGCCCCCTTACTTGCAGCCCTTCTGGTCCCCCTTCCTCTTACCTTTCCAGCCAGACGCCCAGCCCCGAGGGCGCAGGTCCTGTTTGCAGGTCTCGCGGCGTCCGGGTGCTTCGCGCACCCGCTGTGATGAAAAGCCGCGGTCTGGGCCCCACGAGGCGCGGCCAGGAGCGGCCACCCGACCCCATCCCCACCTCCGCCCCCGTCCCACCGCCCGCCTCCGCCCGGGCTGGGCCGGCTAGGAGCTTCACAGACACGTGTCTAGGACGACTTTCTTTACGCGGCAGCTGCTCTCTCCTGGTTCCTGGAGGTTGGAGGCTGAAGGCTGAAGGCAGCGGAGCAGAGCCGGCCGTGAGCCGTAGAGGGTGGAGGCCAGATGCCGGCTCCAAAAGACCCGAGATGGAGGCGCGAGCTGGGGGAAGCAACTCCCAGAAGGAGCAGACGAGCTGGGGCGAACCCCAGGGGTACTGACCTGTGGCGAGGCCCCCAGGACAGGCCCCAGGTACCGTTCCACACCGATAGGTTCAGAGCCTCTGCTCTTTGAGGCATGGTGGAGCCCGGGGCTACAGCTGCACCTGCTTGGGTCTGTGGCTCCGCGGCGAGGCAGGGCCGCGCGAGCAAGCCTTCCTAAAGCGAACCTGGCCGTGGAGCTGCGCGCCCACACCCCCACACCCCGCCCTAGAGGCCACAGAGCCAGCCCTGCCCTCCCGGATCCTGCCTTTCCTCATTGCCCGTCCTTTCCTTACCACTTCCAGGAGTCCACTTTCTCTTTCCCCAGCCATTCATTCATTGATTCACCTGTTTCTTTTTAGATGTGTTTGGCAAATACTCCGCACGAACATGAAAAGGTGAAGATCCTCAACTTGTAGAACTTCACACGCAACGGCAGGGTGTCATGGGTCATGCCTGTAATTCCAGGCTTGGGGAATACTGAAGCAGGGGCCAGCCCGAGATATGTAAGTGAGACCCTTGTCCCATGGTTCATTGGGGCTGTTTCTTGCATTGCAGGTTCTCAAGTGAGCGATCACCAAACTCTGGGACAAGGGTCAGGTTTCTGAGATGATAAAAGTGCAATCAGAAAAAAAAAAAAAAACAAGATGAATCGCCCTTTACTGAAGTCCTGTATTCTCAGCCAATGTCTTGTGGCCTGGGGCAGGCTCCGAAGGTCTCTGGAAGCCCTGGCCTGGCTGTAGTCTCTTCCTCTTGCTGTGTGAGGCGAAGATCACATCGGAAAACCGAGGAAGATAACCAACCATCTCGTGTGAATCGGTGAGAATGGAGGTTGTGGGCTCGCTCGTGTTCCACTCAAGGTGAGACTGACTCGACCATTGCCATTGGATAGACCCAGATCCTCTTCCCCCTTCATAGTCCCAATATTCACGAGGTAGCGCAGACCCCTCGTTGCAGGCCATGTAGATCAGCAAGTGTTTGCAAGGTCCCTAAGGTTAGCAAGGACAAAGAAGATTCTGCTAGTGATTAGATTAATGAGCATCTCCAAGTAGAAGCATTTGAACACAGCGCTGTATGTAAAAGCATACAAAAATTACCTAAAGAAGTCGCTTCTGAAAAGCCACGAGGCAAAAAAGCAACCATGCTTCAGAGTTCTTCTCATCTGTATTCACAGATGTCTGTGACCAGCGGATACAGAGCTTGGAAGATCTGATCTGTACAGTGCCGTACTGCACAGGTGGGTATTGTTGGGCTCCACAGAAGAAGGAGGATGGGGCTGGGAAGGTGGCTCAGGGGCTGGGAAGGTGGCTCAGTGGTAGAGGGCTTGCCTTGCATACATGAGGTCCTGGGTTCGATTCCTCAGCACCATATACGAAAAAAGAAAAAGTGGCGCTGTGGCTCAAGTGGTAGAGCGCTAGCCTTGAGCTGAAGAGCTGAGGGACAGCGCCCAGACCCAGAGTTCAAGCCCCATGACTGGACCCAAAAAGAAGAAGAAGAAGAAGAAGAAGAAGAAGAAGAAGAAGAAGAAGAAGAAGAAGAAGAAGAAGAAGAAGAAGGATGATGATGTAGACAAGTGAAGGGAGCATATTTGCAATATCTAGTATATGTATGAGTCAAGCGGAAAAGGACAGATAATGTGATGTTAGGAAAATGAACCCTTAGATATGTATTTTAACGTTTTTTTTCTTTTCATGCATGTGTTTCTAATGCATTTATAAGATTATCTCTTTGTTGCTTTGTATGTCCCTCCCCCACAGTATAACCCCTGCTTTCACTATATTTGATGTCAGTATAACTTGTGGAGGAGATGGGGAAAAACAAGTCGTTTAAGGATACAGGTGGACCTGTTGTAACAATGAGAAGTAGAAGTTGTCATGTCGAAAAGGAGCTTTACAACGTTGGTCTGGGGGGTGGGGGGTGGGGGAGGGGGGAGGATTGGGGAGAGAGGGGGAGGCTGGGAAGGGATGTGAAGGGTAAACAAAGGAGGAGGCTGCAATGCTTGGTAAGAAATGTATGCATTATCCTGCCCATGTAATTGTAACCCCTCTGTACAATATGTTCACAAATAAAATTAAATTAAATTTAATTTAATTTAAAAAAAAGTGAAGGGAGCAGACCATGCATGACTGTGGAGACATACTGCAATAAATTGCATAATAAGAAATTGCACCAGGCATTGGTGGCTCATGCCTGTAATCCTAGCTACTCAGGAAGCTGAGATCTGAGGATCAGAGTTTGAAGCCAGCCTAGGCAAGAAAGTCTGTGTGACTCTTATCTCCTATAAACTATTACAACTGGAAGTTGGAGCTGAGAAGGTGGCTCAGGAGTAGAGCGCTTGCCTTGCATGCATGAGGCCCTGCGTTTGATTCCTCAGCACCACATAAACAAAAAAGCCGGAAGTAGCACTGTGGCTCCAGTGGTAGAGCACTAGCCTTGAGCTGAAGAGCTGAGGGACAGCGCCCAGGCCCAGAGTTCAGTCCCCACAACCAACAAAAAGAAAAACAAAAAACAAAAAAACTGGAAGTGCTATGGCTCATGTGGTAGAGCCCTAGCTTTGAGCACAGAAGCTCAGAGATAGCTCCCAGGCCTAGAGTTCAAGCCCCAGGCCCTGCAAAAATCTCAGGCTCCTGAGTAGTTAGGAATACAGGTGTGAGCAACTGGTGCCCAACTTAAATACTATTTTATGCCTTTCAAGTTCAAAGTAAAACTGCAGTGAAGAGGCAAACCTGTTAGCTCTGAAATAAATGTTGGGACTCCACTCAGAGTCACAACCCCCTTAGAAGGAGATGGGAAAGTAGGATTGTTTTTTCTCTATTGGTCAACTTCTCTTTGTGTTCTGTAAAGGCAAGACAGTTCTACTGAGTGGCTTACAAGTAAGTCATTTTTAAAAATTCACAACTAACACTGCCTATCTAGATCTACCACATGCTTTAGACGGGGAAAAAAAACAATACTTAGGTTAGTATGTTATGTCTGTGCATAGATTCACATTCTGAATTTTCCAGCTCCCTTCTGAAATGAAGAAATGAGTTCACTAGGGCTTGTTATTTCCCTTGGAGTCACTCACAGAGCAACAGGTCCACTATTTCTATTCCAGTCTTTAGATCTCAGAAACCTTGGTTTTCATCACATTTCCACACTGATGGAGAGATGATTAAAAGCATTGCTGTCCTTTGTAGCTTTCTTGGTCTGAAAAAGTTTCTGGAAACAGTTTCTACAACAATCCATAAAGTCTCATACAGTAGAGAAGAGATACATTTACCTAAATAACTATCCCTGCTCATATATATATATATATATATATATATATATATATATATATATATTAGCAGAAGGTATATAAGTGTCATTTAAAAAACAAGCAGTAGGTAAGCTTTCCTTTGAATTGTTACAGTTTTTAAATAGTGGCTTCTATTAGTTATACAATGGGGATTTCATTGTTACATCTCCACACGTTTACCCTGTATTCCAATCAGTTTCACTCCTTCTCACTCCTTGCCACCTTCCTCTAAAAGTAGCTGCACCGATCCATCTTCATAGTTGCAAATAATCTTTTTTGTCAGTCATGGGACAAGAAGTCAGGGCCTGGGTGCAGTCCCTCAGATATTTTGTGCAAAGCTAGTGCTATAGACTTTGAGCCACAGCTCCACTTCCAGTTTTCTGATGATTAATTGGAAATAAGAACCTCACAGACTTTCCTGCCTGGTCTGGCTTTGAACCACAGTCCTCAGACCTCAGCCTCCTGAGTAGCTAGGATTACAGACATGGGCCACCAATACCCAATACAAATGATATTTTGAGAGTTGTCAGCCTCCTTTATCCTCTTGCCAACACCCCCCTCCCACTATTGATAGTTGAGTTTCTCTATTGCTGTCATACATACTTGCATTATGACACAGTTATTCCCCTTCCTTTTTCCATTCTCCCCTTTCCTTCTCCTCCTATATAGTTTTTAGTTTGATTCATGTTCTATGTTTACTCATCTAAGTAATTATATGTATGTGTGTGTGCCCATGAATATGACTGTGTTTTAGATCCACCTAGGAGTAAAAACATACATTAATTAGTTTGGGGTTTTAGCTTTGCTTTTTTGCTCAGTAGGATATCTTGTAGTTGCATCCATTTTGATGCAAGTGGCATGATTTCATTATGTCTATGTAATAGAAAGCTACAGAAAGAGGTTCAAAAGATAAATCCAGGGGTGTCAAGCTTTACTGTGCATATGACTCACTCATCTTACTGAGCTCACTCACTCACTTTGAGTGATCTTATTCATTCATCTGCCTCAGTAGACCCCACAGCTGCTGGTCCATTTACCAGTCTTTAAGTAGCTAGGACCCAGGAGCAGTTTATCTTGAGTGTGTGAGGGAAATGAAGATAGAGAAAAGGGGAAGGGAGAATGGAAATTTTTTTAAGTCAGATGGCTGGAGTATTTGGAAACCCTCAGCTAGCTTTGAACCAGAATCCTTATATACTAAGAAATAGGCATTATGAGGTTGAGGTTTTTGTTGCTGTTAATTAGTTCATTTGTTTGGGCCAGTCCTGGCACTTGAACTCATGGCCTGGGCATTGTCCCTGAGCCTTTTTGCTCAAGGCTATTGCTCTACTGCTTGAGCCACAGTTTCACTTCCAGCTTTTTGGACTTATCTTATTGACTTATCTCAGGGCTGGCTTCAAACTGTGAT
Organism: Dipodomys merriami; assembly: GCF_024711535.1. Lineage (NCBI taxonomy): Eukaryota > Metazoa > Chordata > Mammalia > Rodentia > Heteromyidae > Dipodomys > Dipodomys merriami. Next base: position 14,438,635 of record NW_027206290.1, read on the forward strand.
CCTTGGATCCAGCCTCGCAAGTAACTTCTAGCTTCATTATAAGCATGAATCCTCAGCACTTGGCAACATTATGGATTTTAAGTAGCCAATGCAGTTGCTTTCAATTAGTAAGTTTAATTCATAGCAGGCATTATATTTTCACTTTCAAAAAAATCACATTGCCAGGTGCTGGTGGCTTGTGCCTGTAATCCTAGCTATTCAGGAGGCTGAGATATCAGTTCGAAACCAGCCTAGGCAGGAAAGCCAGAGAAACTCTTTTCTCCATCTAACCACCAGAAAACCAGAAGTGGCGCTGTGGCTTAAGTGGTAGAGTGCTCACCTTGAGCTGAAGAGCTCAGAGACCGCACCCAGGCCCCAAGTCAAGCCCTATGACCAACAACAATAACAAAATAGTCACATTGTCATTGATCCATTGTATTAATAAACTTTAGATAAATGGCAATTTCTTTGCACAACACTTAAAGAAAACTAAAAAATATTTTTAAAAAGAAATAAAAGCTACTACATGTCTTTAAAATTTACATTATTAAAGATCCTGCCTCATTTCTCACTGGGCAGTAATGAGGATTGTTTTTTGCTATGCTTTTTTTTTCGTTATTTCAGGCATCACTATTCTGTATGTCACAATAAGGGAAGTTTTTGTGCCTTGACACAACTTGGCAATGACCAAATAACACAAGACTCTTGCTCAGTAGTCTGCTACATATAATATGACACTTTGTGAGTGGGTGTTGGGGGTGGAGGGGTGCACACCAGTCCTGGGGCTTGACTCAGGACCTGGGTGCTGTTCCTGAGGTGTTACTTTTGTTTTGTTTTTGTTTTTTTTGCTCAAGGCTAGCACTCTACCAGTTAAGCCACAGCTGTACTTTGGGCCATTTGGTCATTAACTAGAGATTGGTTTTACTACCTCAGAATATGAAAGAGGATTTTATAGTTTTCTGTGATAGGCAGACAAAAATGATCATTATAGTATGTAGGTATGGAAGACCAACAATAAAACAGAAAAAATGATGCCCAATATATTTTCACCTTCTTTCCAATTTTTGTTTAATGTCCAGTTCTAGCTATCAATCCCTTGTCACTTTTTTAAAAGAAGTTTTAATTGTGAAAATACTGTACAGAGGGGTTACAGTTACATGAGTAAGGTAATGAGTACATTTCTTATCCAGCATTGTTGCCTCCTCCTTTGTTTTTCCTTACCATCCCTTTCCTCCCACCTCCTCCACTAAACCCCGCTCTTGTCACTTTTAAACACTGATAACACATAGTTCCAGTCTTCCTCTCTCTCTAACCTTGGTTCTCCTTGGATGAAAGTCCTTTCTTTTGATGTTGTGAAATAAAAATTAAAGATATGAATCTTTATGATTTTTCCTTTTATGAAATCTTTGCTCTCAAATCATGGTAGTATAGTAAATATTTGAGGCTTTGGAACATGTACTATCTCTGTTGCTGCTACTGAGGTCTGCCATTGTGGTATAAAGGAAGTCATAAGCCAGGCACCAACCAGTGGCTCATACCTGTAATTCTAGTTACTCAAAGGATGAGACCTGAGAATTGTGATTCAAATCCAGCCCAGGCAAGAAAAGTCCCCAAGAGTCTCTTATCTGCAATTAGCCATGCAAAAGCCAGAAGTGGAACTGTGGCTCAGAGTGGTAGAGTGGTGGTTGTGTATCACCTGTCATGAGATATTTATTCTTAACTTTTGAAAATTAGACATTATGGGCTGGGAAGGTGGCTCAGTGGTAGAGTGCTTGCCTCGTATGCATGAAGCCCTGGGTTCAATTCCTCAGTACCACGTAAGAGAAAAAGCTGGACGTGGCACTGTGGCTCATGTGGTAGAGCACTAGCCTTGAGCTGAAGAGCTGAGGGACAGCGCCCAGGCCCAGAGTTCAGGCCCCATGACCAGACCCCCCTCAAAAAAAAATTAGATACTGTTTCCTTGAACAGACTTAGGTTCAAAGTAAAAGTAAAATGAAGCAGAAAGTAGAGAGAGCTCCCATGGATCTCCTGCCTCCCACTCTGTCCACCTTACACATCAGAGTCCTACATGTGTTATGATCACCGACTTGCAAACCAGGAAAAGTGCTCTCACTGTACACCAGGTCTATTGGTGCCTGGATCTGGGACTTTCCACCTCTAGAACTGTGAAAAAAGAATGCTTTAAGCTACAAAATCTATGGCATTGGGTTATAGCATCATGAACTGACTAAAGGATTACCCTAATAATTTTGGTTCTATCTATCCTCTCCCCCTAGCAATCACCAATCTTTCAACTCTGTATAGTTTTTTCCCTTTTCTAGAATATCATATAACAGGAATTCTACAGCATATACTCTTCAGGTTGGCATCTTTCACTTCATAATATGCATTAAGGCATCTTCAATATCTTTTTATGACCTGCTAGCTCAGTTCTTTTTAACAGTACTATTCCATTGAAAAGATATACCACAGTGTATTTTTATATTCACTGCAGGAGATCTTGCTTACTTATAAAATTTGCCAACTATGAATAGATTGGCTATAAACAAACCTGTATGCAAGGTTTGTGTGTGTGTGTGTGTGTGTGTGTGTGTGTGTGTGTGTGTGTGTGTTCTCAGCTCCTTTGGGTAAATACTTAGCAACACAATTATGGATTGCATACAATGAAAATAGAGTTGTGTAAGAAACTATATTCCAAACGGACTGTACTGTTTTTCATTCTCAGAAGGAATGCCACAATATTTGAAATTTTCAGTATTTCAAATTTTGACCTTGTAATTAAATGTGTAATATTTGTTTTAATTTGTAATTCCCTAATAACATATGCTGCTAAGCATTTTTCAAAGGCTGATTTCTATCTGTATATCTTCTTCTTTCTACCTGTATATACTGTTTGGGTCTTTTTTGACATTTTAATAAGTAGTTTCATTCCTCATTGTTGGGCTTTAAGAGTTCTTTAAATACTTGGGTGACTTTTCTTTATCAGTTACACCTTTGCAAATATTTTTCTTCTCAGTCTATGGTTTGTCTTCTCATTTTATGGCGGATTCTGCAGAGTGAGATGTTTTTTAATTTTTTTGTTTTTTTGAGACAGGATCTCACTATGTAGCCCAAGTTGGCCTGGTACTCTGCTGATCCTTCTGTCCCTACCTCCTCAGTGCTGGAATTACAGGTTTGCATCACACTGTCCAGTTTAATTTTACTGCAGAGCAAATCAAATTATCAATTAGCTCTTCCATGAATATGTCTTCAGTTTTATACCTAAAAATTCATTGCTAAACCCAGGTTCATATAGGTTTCTTCTATACTATTATCCAGGGGTTTCACACTTTGCATTTCAGTGCATAACTATGCTCCATTTTGAGTTAACTTCCATGAAGGTATAGGCTCTCTCTAGATCCTTGTTTTGCATATGGATATGACAGGGAGAGGTGTTGTTGTTTTTGTTGAAAAGACCATCTTTTCTCATTGCATTGTCTTTGCTCCTTTGTAAAATATCAGTTGCATATATTTATAGGACTGTATTTCTTAGTCCTTTATTCAGTTACATTGATCTGTGCATCTATACTGTCCCAATTACCATGCTATCTTGATTACTATGGCTTTATGGTAAGCTTTGACATTGGATATTAGCAGCTTTCCAACTTTGTTTTTCAATATTGTGCTTGCTATTCTATTCTGAGTCTTTCACCTCTCAATGTACACTTTAAAATCATTTTGTTAATATCCACAAAATAATTTGTTGGATTTTAGTTGGGATTAAGTTGAATCTATAGATCAAGTTGACAAAAATTAACATCTTCATAATATTGAACTTCCTTATCTATAAACATGGAATATCTCTCCACTTCTTTTGTTCTTTCATAGAAGTTTGTGTTTTTTCTCTTTGTATAAATATTATGAAGATTCCGCTAGATATACACCTACATCTTTCATGGGGGGGGGCACTAGCATAAATGATATTGTGTTTCATTTTCTATTTCCAGTTGTTCTTACTGATACAAAAGAAAGTGACCGAATTTGGTATAATAACCATGATATACAATTTTACTGTACAATTTTATTGTACTAGCTTATTAATTCCAAGAAGTTATATTTATCAATTCTTTAAAAATTTTTTTACATAGACAATAGTATCACCTACATGGACAATTTCATTTCTTTTTTTCCCCCAATACTGAATACCTCTTAGCTCCTTTCCTTACTCTAGGGCTTCTACTATGATGTTGAAAGAAATGGGAAGAGGGAACATATTTACCTTGTCTCAGATCTTAGCAGGCAAAAGCTTCTGAAGTTTCTCTCCATTAAGTATGGTGTTATTATTTATAAGATGATTTCTGTGTTGCTTTGTATGTCCCTCCCCCACGGTATAACCCCTGCTTTCACTGTAGTTGATGTTGGTATAATTTGTGGAGGGGAAGGGCAAAAACAAAACATTTAACTAGGGATACAGGTGGACCCATTGCAACAATGAGATGTACAAGTCATGTCGAAAAACAAACTTTACAACTTTGGTGGGGGGATGTGGGGGGAGTACGGGAAGGGATGGGAAGGGGAAACAAAGAAGAGGCTACAATGCTTGATAAGAAATGTACTCGATATCTTGCCCATGTAATTGTAACTCCTCTGTACGGTATTTTCACAATAAAAACAAAAACAAAGTATGCTGTTAGTTGTAGGTTGGTTGATTGGTTTTACAGCACTGGAATTGAAATCTCAGTCTCCTATTTGCAAGAGTGCTGCTCTTTCGTCACACCTCCAGCCCCCTTTTGCCTTGATTATTTTCAAGGTATAGCCAAACTTTATACCTAGGTTAGCCTGGGAATTGATCCTCCTTTGTGTCTTAGTGCGTGTTCTATTGCTGTAACAGGAACAGCAGCAGAATGGCACTGGGTAATTTATGAAGTAAAGAATTTCCTTTGGCTGAAGATTCTGAAGGCTAGGAAGTCCAGGAATATAGTCCTGGCATCTGCTTGGCTTCTGGTGAAATCCTTATGTTGCTTCAATCCATGGCAGAAAGCAGAAGTGCAAGAAAGTACACAAAGAGGAGGGGGGCAAACTCCTGAGATAGCTCACCCATCCCCATAAGAAAAGCATCAACTCATTCATGAGGACTCTGTCCACATGAGCCAAAGACCTTTCACTAGGCCCAATCTCCCAACACCAGAATTTTGGGGAGATAAATTCATACCACAGCATTCCATGTTGGTCCCCAAAATCATGACCTTCCATGAAAACTTACTTATTCCATCCCAGTAATCCCCCACACTTAACTAGTTCTAGTATCATCTTAAATTCCAAAGTCTCATTTGAGATTCAAGACAAATTCCTTTTAATGCTGAATCTCTGAAATCAAACAAGCTGTCCACTTCTAAGGTGTCACAAGAACTGGCATCAGGTAGTCCTTCCCAGGAAGAAGCAAGTCATAAAGAAGCGGAGACAATGCCAAACAAGTCCAACAACCATTTAGGGTAGATATTAAATCTTACATTTCCAGAATACTTTTCCAATCCACGTGCAGCCTTCTGAACATGCCGGGGAAGGGGTGGGATCCCAATACCTCAAGCAGCTGCATCCCTACAGGGCTCAGCCCACGTGGCTGCTCTCTGGGCTTGGAGTCACACAGCAGTGTTTGTGCTGCACACAGGCAGTGGCTGGACTATTTCAGAGTGTCAGCAGCAACCCTAGAGTTGCTCTCAGGGAGTTCAGTACATCCTTTGACATCCTGGTGGAGGCTTCCATTGCTTTACCTCTGGCATCCCACATACCTGCAGAACTATCACCATGTGGATGTGGCACAGCAAGGTATATTTACTGTATTCTTTGTAGCACCAACAGGAGGCACATTTGGGGCCATTTGAGAACAGTGTAATTCTGCTCAGGGTTGCTGCTTGTGTCTGTGGAGCCACACCTAGAGCTACTTGAGCCACAGCTGGATGTGGTGGAATAGCCCCACACTGGAATGCAAGAGGAATCTTCAGGCATCCCTGAGCAGCAAGCCCCTAGAGGGCCCCCTAGTCCAATCCCCTGAAACCATTCTGTTTTCCTAGGCTTGTAATGAGATAGGCAGCATGAAGAGTTCCAAAATGCCTTTGAGTCTTGGTCTCCGTTGCTCTGGCAGATTATTCTGACTCCTTTGTGGTCATAGTTATCTCTTTAGAAAACAGTAGTTTGGCCACACTATATTCCTCATCGAACATACTTTTTTACATACTTTGCATGGCCAGGGATGTAATTAAACCATTTCAAATTATAATGCTTGATTTCCCTCTTAATACAAATTACTGTTCAGTGATACCTTTTGGTCATCCCTTTGCTACTGTATCTCCATAAGTGCAAAGTAACCCTGTAGCCTCTTAAGCACTTTACCTGTTTGGATATTTCTTCCATCAGATATGCTAGCTCATCACTCTTAAATCATGCTCTTCACAAAGCCCTAGAACATGGATAGAATGTGCCACCTTCTTTATATGTGTACAAGGATGCCCTTTCTTCTAGTTCATTCCCATCTGAGAGCTCGTCGGCATGGCCTTTTCTGTTCACATTTTTATCAGCATTATAGTCATAACCAATTAAGTAGTCTCTACAGAGTGCCAGACTTTTCCTAAGTCTCTTGAGCTCTCACCACAATTGCCCTTAATACACTCTATTGAGTAAGCCAGGCCTTTTCCAGCGTTCACTTCAAAACAATTCCAGTCCTAGCCACACTTGGTTCCAAAGCTGCTGTTTTTTAGATATTACTATAGCAATATCCCATTTCTCTGTTCCAGTTTTCTGTCTGAGTGCAATTGCTCTTGCTATAACAGAATCTGTGGTAATATATGAAGAAAATGGCATCATCATCGTCTTGGCTTCTGGTGGGAACCGTGTACTGCTTCAACCCCTGGCAGAAAGCAGAAAGATAGCCAAGCACTTGCAGGGAGAGAGTGGGGGGGGGGAGGGGAAGAAAAATGACAGCTAACTGGTCCCATGAAAAATATAATGTATTTGTAAGGGTGCCACCTTACCCCACCTCTGCTTGACCCAAATAGCTCTCACAAAGTCCAGGACTCCAACTCTGCTACACTGAGGAATTAAGTTTCCAACCCATGCTTTTGGAAAACACACTTGAACTGTAGCAGTGTCTTCAAAGAAATCTGTCCATTTAACCTAGGTTCTCAAATTTGTGAGCAAAGAAGATATGTTCATAATAGTCTTATTTTTTTACTTCCGATGGGATCTGTAAAGATGTTCCCTCTCTAAGCTCACTTTGATTTTTTTTTAATGTTCCTAATTTTAGCTTACAAAAAAAAAAACTCTTTTTCTCTGAGGTAGTCTGTGTCATTGCTATCAACTATTCAGTTGACCACTACTTCCAACAACTTTGTTGAATCCTCCAGTAAGTATTAGTTACTTCTTGATTCTATTAAAATACTCTGTGTGGATCATCACATCTACAAATGATTAGAACTTTATCTTTTTTCTTCTAATTCATACACCTCCTTATGAGTATTATGATTAATTTAAAAATGGTAGATTGGGACAAAAATAATAAAACTCAATATGTATTTTAAAACTTTATTAAAGCAAAAGAAGGAATCAACATCTGAGTGGTTTTAAATAAGTGTGGGCAAGAGCAAAAGTAAATTCTATCTAAAAATAATGTTAACAGAGAATAAAATCCTAAAATATCCAGGTTGATATCAACAAGCCCATGTTTGAAGTCTCTTTCTCTCCTTTCTTCTCCCTCACTCTCTCATTCTCCCACTCTTACTCTCATCCACATTCTTTAGTGGTACTTGGGCTTTTGAACTCAAGGTATCATGCTTGCTAGGCTAGTGCTCCACCACTTGAACCACAACCTAGTCCTTTTTTTTCTTTAGTTACTTCTCAGGTAAAGTCTAGTGTTTTTGACAGGGCTGGGCTCAAATCAAGATCCTCTTAACCATGGCCTCCCTAATAGCTGAAATCACAACTATTCATATTATGCCTAGTTTATCAGCTGAGATGATGTCTCAATAACATTTTTGCCTGGGGTGGCTTTGATCCTCCATCCTCCCAGTCTCCACCTCCTGAGTAGGCTTGTTTCTCTCTTGATTCATGGTTTCTATCTTGACTAACAGAAGGTAAGTCTGAATCCTTAATCTCTGGACAATTACTCATTTGTCATCGCAACAGGGATTTCCCTAATTCAGCATTTCAGCTCATAGCCTTGTAAGCGCCCATTCTCATTGTAATCATCTTATGTGGTTTTCATGAGTGCAGATTCTTGGCATCAACTAGAACTTGACAAATAAGAATTTTTATTGGTAGTTCTTGAGCATCTACTAAGTTAGAAACTCAGTTTTCTTGAGAATTATCAGGGTGGGAGAAAGAAAAGAGACCCTAACCTCCAAACAAAGGAATGTACCCCAAAAACCTGGGCCTGGTAGCCAGGGCTGGGGAAGAAGAAATGGCTTATTTTCCCTGTACTTCATCCAACTGCCTTGAAATTCTCTATGGCACATACACATCTACTTTATAATGAATGCCCATAACACACCTTCCCACCCAGATCAAGCCAGGTCTGGGGAGAGTACCAAAATGTTAGTGTTGTTCTTCCTGGAAATAATAGAGTCCTTCTCCCAGACATGATTCCTAAAAATTAGGCTTTGGAGTTATCAGGGATTCCTGACACAGTAAGGAAGGGTGGAGCTTCAGGAAGGGGAGACTAGAAGGCACCACGCCACTGTAATTCCATAGAAGAAACACAATAAATGCAGAACAAAGCAAAACTCCTGCCATATACTGGCTCAGCAGCTTCACATGTCCACTGAAGTATATTGTTAGTCTAAACAAAAATCTCATAATGAGTAACAAAAGGCAGTTCTCAAAAAATAAACGTTTTTTAAAATTCATTTTGTGTCCTAATAAATTCTAAAAATGGCTGCAATACAAATAGTAGAGCCACACCCACCTCACACAGACCCATCTAGAAGTTTACAGTTTTCACTCTTTTAAAAGCCACATATATTTCTAAATAATCCTTGTAAAGCCTCACAACATTGCAACCTCTGGAGTCATGATTAATGATTAAATAATATGATTTCAGTGTCTTCAGACTGTCTTCATTAAGCCTTTAAAATAAAATGAGACATTTAAAAATTGATGTCCCCCTCAAAAAAACAAAAAAGATTACTTTGAGAAAACCTTTATTACACAGCTATATATAATTAAATTCATTTCTATTTAAATAAACAAACACAAAATTAATAAAATCAATCCTAGCAATTATCAATCACTGGTCCCCAAGTGGTAGGGAACATCTTAAGGCACACATCTCTTGGTTGTTTTTAAATCTGGAGCATAATTATTGTCCAAAATAATTTTTGCATGAGTTATAGAACCTTACTCTATAAAACCACAACTCCTGATTCCAAATCACTTTCTGGGAGAATGAATGTATTCAGGAAAGGTATCAGAAGTTGTCACAAGACCACTGACTACTAAGAAAATAGTCATTATTTAATTGGATATATATTTGTTGAATATATATTCATCTTAATTTTATTTACATATCCACACACTTTCAACCTTATATCTAGGTTGAAAGTATATGTACAAATGCATGTATACTTTAAAATATTTTATTCTCTCTAAAACTAAAAGCAAAATCAAATAAAAATGTTCTTCAGAGCCAACTATTATACTATTAGCCTGTGCTAGTTGTTTCTTTCTCACTCTGTCCTTTAAGAGAAGATTTTTAAATGTGGTAATTAGTGGATGGATATACAGTAGCTGTACCCAATCTCTCAGAAATAGACACTAAGTTGTCCAAAATCCCTGAAGACAAGAGATTATTTTATCCACAGTTATTTTATCCACACAGTTGAGTAAAGAGGGACAGAGAACATATTCAAAAGCTACGATAAGCTAGTATGTTGGTACACACTTATAATTACAGCTACTCAGAGTCACAAAGGTAGGAAGATTGGGCTCACGGACCAGCTGGGGGTATGGGAACGCCCAAACTGAAAAGCACTGAAAGACTAAAAGCAAAGCAAAGTAAACAAACAAAAAAAGTAGAGCTGTAGCTCAAGAGGTAAAGCACTTATCTAGTACAAAAGCTAAAGACTCAATACCTCAAAAAAAGGAAATGTTTAAATGGCTGCAAGAAACAACAGTAATCCAATAGCTTCATTCATTAAAAATAATTTTTAAAAGTAAGCAAACCCAATAGCAGCAGTATAGACATTAAATATATAAACAGTTCTTGATGAATTATAGCTATTGAGTAGCTCAAAATAGTGGTATTAAGTCATCCTATGGTTGATCTCAAAATATCCATGTGATTTCCCAACTGAGCAACCCATTACCTTTTTCTCTAGGGCATAGATAAATCTGACATCTACTTTTTACAACAGCAGAATAGAGATACTGGAGAGTCATCTTCTAATCTGTATTTTCCAGAATTGGGCAGATCTTTGCACTCTGAAATAAACTTTCGAAGTTCAGTCTCTGGGAAGCCGTTTTGTTGATAGTGCTATGCAGAAGAATGAAAAGGCTCTCATTAATACACACCTTGAAAAGAGATTTTTATCTAATTACAACACAGATCATTTGGCAGGGGAGATCTTCCTAGAAGGACCGTTTAGCTCTCTCAAGGATGTTAGGAGATGTAGCTTCTGGAGACATTCGTAAGCTGGACTGAGGTGAAGCAGACCTGGGACTTTGCAGTCACCTTCCTGCCTCTCCTTTCCTGGTCCACCTTAACCCACAGTGGGCATGCTACAGTGGGCATGAAGCCTCTTTCTGGTGAGGATTAAGTAGCTGTACCCTGAGTCTGACACCTTATTACCACTCTGCCCAATAGCCCCATGACCTCCAGGCCAGTGTAAAGCAAACTTCTTGGATGAACCTGGTTCAGGCCATAGAAGTCCAAATGATCCAGATTGATGGATTATGTTGAGGGTGAAGAGTGGGCATTGTTTGTCTTCCCTGGATGACCTCTGTACAATCTTAAGTGCTCCTAGCTGGTCCAAGTGTCTAAACAAATAGTTGACTGTCATAAAGCAACTTTCCAACCTGCAATCTCTCAGAGAATCACTCCTTCAGGCAGACGGGTTTGTTGGAGGCCTTGTATATGTACCAGTTTGAGGTCTGAACTCTCTACTGAGTCAGAAAGACTCAGACATGGCAAGTGCTCTGAACCCATGAAAAGAGATTAACATTTAATACTACAGGAGGCTCAGGCTTACATCCTCAAAAGTTAAGTTTAAAAGAGACCTTGGCTGGGCACCAATGGCTCATTTCTGTAATCCTAGCTACTCAGGAGGCTGAGATCTGAGGATTGTGCTTCAAGCCATCCTGGATAGGAAAGTCTGAGAGATTCTTATCTTCAAACAACCAGTAAAAAAGCTAGAAATGGAGCGATGGCTCAAGTGGAGAGCCTTAGCCTTGGTTGTAAAAGCTCATAAATCCTGAGTTCAAGCCCCAGGAACCAGCAGCAAGTAAAAAGAGATATTGATGTCATCCTAGGGTGGCCCAGGATTCTCCACTTGTAGGTTTGAAGGTGGTAAAAAGAGCACAGATTATGGAGGATTCAAGACCAAATCACTCCCTTGCTGAACAAGTGTTGAAGAAAGTGAAGAGTATGCTCAATCATTAAAATCTGATTCGATGAGAATGAAGTCACAGCCCAAGCCTTATGGGCAAGATATTCATAATGATCAACTGCAAACCCACAACCTCTCCATTGCTAGAGCTAATCGCATGGCATCACATCTCATTAGTCCCCTCACTAGCTAAAGAGAATATTCCCATGTAGACATGTCCAGGCCCATGGTATACCCAACACTATAAAGTTGTTAGAAATTTAAATCTATGTCGATATTTAGTCTACATTTTCATATTTCAAGAGACTCAAAGGGATTTTTAAGTATGAATGGAGATAGTTGTTCAACTCAGGTCTCTCTAGTATACAAAGCATGAGCAGCTTGACACAGATTGCTTTGCTATTCTGGAGGCTGAGGATCTCTTGGAATATGCCAATCAAGACCTGGTTCAGTTACAGCATGCTCCCAATGAAAGAGTTCTTTTTGTTTTATGAAAATTGGATTCTTAAAGTTCCCCCTGTAGAAAAAAATGGCTTTCTATAATGCTATTTACCCAATAGTGAGTGACTCTTCTATTCTAATAAAAGTTTAGAAATCTTACTTGAAAAAATCAAAATTACTTAGAGAAAAGACTTTTGACATTCTTGAAATTTTATTTCTCCTTCATTTCTTTTTCTTAGTATCTAAAATTGAGCTCTTTATCCGCTTTTCCCCATCTTAGACATTAAATTTTGTTGTTATTATATAAGTTTTAGAAGAATGCTGCTTCTTGTGGGTTTTGGTAAACCTACCTTAATGGTTTCATAAGTGTCAGTGATCAGTGCAATGAAAAGGCTTAATATCATGTATATGAAGAGGCTGATGAACGAGTAGAGGTAAATTCTACTAAACAGCCAGACCAAGTAACTCTTCTGCTGCATTTTTGCAAATGTTGCAAACATATCATCTCCATTGATTAGCGAGAAAAGACACTCAGAGACTCTGTTCAGAGAACGGAACTGGAAAAGGAAAAGAGAAAACTTCACTTTCTTGCATTGGAAGCTTTGGTCATGATATAGCATTTAAAATGATAGGACCCCAATAGCCCAAGTTATCCTTTTCAAGCAAATTGAGATAGTCACAGTCTTTGTTTAAGAATACTATCCACCTGTCTACTGGTTTCCCCTATGATAAGTAGCTCTTTCTTGTTCTTGTTTCTCCTGTTAACTGGAGCAGCCCAAATGGAAGTCAGAAGGGGTAGGTCTGCACCTTTAGGGCTTTTCTGAGATGTCTCCCCTTTACTTTATCCTCTTAGAGAGAATGTCTTGAAATGCTCTGCAGAGATTTCCAGGATCTAACCAGGCCTGCCCCTGCAATTCATTAAGAAGATTACTCTATTTAAGATTGTGAATAATAGGGGCTGGGAAGATGGCTCAGTGGTAGAGCACTTGCCTTGAGCTGAAGAGCTGAGGGACAGCGCCCAGGCCCAGAGTTCAGGCCCCACGACCAACCAACCAAAAAAAAAAAAAAAAAAGCCAACCAGGGAAGAAAAGTCGCTAGGGCCCTGTCTCCAAAAGAAACATCAAACAAACAAACAAAAACAAAACAAAACAAAAACCAGACTAGAAGAATGCCAGCTATGAGTAAAAAAGTCAGACAACCGAAAATATAGGTCCTGAGTTTAAGCGCCAGTACTGACACAAATATTCAAGATAAAAAATTCAAATATTTCTACAAATTTCTTTGTATACTATTTTTTTTTTTTTGGTCCGGTCCTGGGGCCTGAACTCTGGGCCTGGATGCTGTCCCTCAGCTCTTCAGCTCAAGGCTAGTGCTCTACCACTTGAGCCACAGCACCACTTCCAGCTTTTTTCTTTTTGCTTATGTGGTGCTGAGGAATCGAACCCAGGGCCTCATGCATGCAAGGCAAGTGCTCTACCACTGAGCCACCTTCCCAGCCCCTGTATACTATTTTTAATAAAGTCGTATTTGAGGAAAGCTTACCTAGGTAATATTAAAATACATATTGATGAATAAAATTGAATAAGCCTTGATGCCTCATGGCAGAAGGAAGTTCATTAAGTGACATATTCCAAACAGGATTTGAGGAGAGTGACCCAATGAGTCTCTCAAGACAGTCACTCTAGTTTACAAATAACTGTACTACCTTCAACAGCTTAAGGCTGAACCCCCAAATAAAAGGTCCTTTTACAAACCTTTGGACCTTGTCTAAGAGTTTTATAACAACAGGAAAAACAAGTTGCTTCTTCATACCTTGTCATGGTAAGGCCCCAGTACAATCCATCCACAGAAACAGTAGCCTAAATAAATCATGGCAGCACAGCAGCAGAACCGGATGACATTGGGCAGAGCTGCCTGAAGGGTCAGAATTAGGAGCTGTGAAAGCAAGAGAAGTTACTAGCACCCCAAAAAGTGCAATAACCTCTGGAGAAATATCAGTAGCACAGAGCTCCATAGAATGCCTTACATTGTACTTCTCAAAGAAACCAAGGTACCGGATGACGCCAAGCCACACCAGCATGGTAGAGGTCCCAAGAAATATGCTACAGATATCATAACTTGTGAGACTCTACAATGGAATGGGGAGAAAATAAATTAAATGGCAGAAAGTCATTTTGGCAAGAAATACTTATTGAGTTGGGTATTATTATAAGGGGAGGAATAGAGCTAAGGATAAAGAGAAAAATTGTTTCCCTAATCAAGTTGCATCCTAGTCGGATGCAGGGCACAGAAACAATAGTAATATATGAATAGATGAATAGTAATATATGAATATATGAATGGAATCTTCTGTTCATTTACTAATGGTAAATACTGAGGAGAAAAGGCAGGATGGAGATAGGGAACAGCTATGAGTTTGTTGTCTGAAATAGAGTGATCAGAAGTGATCACAATGAAAATGTGGCATGGAGCAGTGATTTGAAAGCAATGAGGGAGCAAGTGAAGTAATAAGATAGAAGCTTACAGGCACAGGGACCAGCAAATGCAAAGGTTTCAGAGCAAGGAGGGAGCCTAGCAGAAATGGTGAACCTTGCCAGGTGCTGGTGGCAATTCAAAGCCAGCCTGGGCAAGAAAGTCTGTGAGACTCTTATCTCCAATAGATTACCAAAAAAGCCAGCAGTGGACCTGTGGCTCAAGTAGCCTTGAACAAAAGAAGCTCAGAGACAGTGCCCAGGCTGATGGGTCAAGGTGGAGATAATTGACTACTGCACTTAGCACCATAGAGAGACATGGCAATCTGATCAGACAGATAGGAGGATGTATAGGAGAAGCAGTATCTTGAACAAAGCCACTTTTTGAGACCTTTTGATTATATAAAACAGAGCTGAGAAACGGGGCAGTAGTCAGAGAGAGAAATGGGACTCTGATTTTACCTTTTTGAAAGGAGAAAGAAAAACAAGCTAATTGGAGAATTGCATGATAGAGAGAGAGAGATCAATCAATAATTCAAAAGGGAAGAAAAGTAGGTGGCACTATGACTTTGAGATAGCTATGTCCTAACCTTGCTCCTGGTAGGGAAATGAAGAGGTTGGTCTCGTAGAGTAAGCTAAATTATTCAGAGTATCAAGGATAACCAAATATAAAGGTCTTGAGGCTTGCAGGCCACTTACACAAGTTAGATGGGGATTTGTGGAAGTTCTGTTATTTTTTTCTTTTGTGTATGTGACGTAGAAAACAGGGCCATCAGTTGCAAGTGAGGATGAAAAGGGGCATTAAAGGTTTCAGAAGAGAAGAATTTGCCATCTGAAATGGGAGAAGTAGATTTTCTAGACAAATCAAGGATCGTTGGATATCACTAAGGGATATTTGTAAAAATGTCTGTAAAACAAATGGCACATGGCCTCCCTAATATATGGATGCTAAAGCCAAAATGCAAGGAGATATGACAAAGTAAACAGGACTTGGGAAATAAAGGACTTCCACTCATTTTGTCATATCATTGCTAAATGACTCCATGTTCTTGACCACATATATGCTATACATATGCACACACCGGAGGGAAGCTAGGAGGACAGAATCAGAGGGAAATGGGAAAATATAAGACAGAGGGGACTATCAGCTGCACTGGACATTGATGAAAATGAACTAAGCAACTTAAGGGCAGTGATGGGAGGGAGGGAACGAGAAGGAAAGAGGGAACAGCTGACACTAAGCAAAAGGAAAGAAATGTACATATCACCTGATGTGGAAGAAATAGTTGTATGGTCAAAGCTCACAGAATTCATAAACTTCATAGACCATGATAATGACAATTTGCCTTGTGAAGGTTAAAACGTGTCTGTGACTTTAACTAAGTATCACTATTCCACAATACAATGAAATATGTGACATTTATGAAATCACCTAATCGCAATAATGTTTTAAAAGGCTGTAAAAATAAATAAAGGTTTGCTGCCAATCTACCCTTAGTCCTGCTTTTCTTTTAGTTTCTATTCCTAACGTTAAATGACATAGACTACAGTCACATATGGTGGCAGCTGCTCAATGTTGACATAAATCCACTCTTCTTCCTAGGCCCATCCTAAGCTTTGCTCCCTACCCCTACTCATAGAAAGTGTCACTACATTATCACCAGTGGGATGTGAACAGGTTTTCCACCATGCTTCAACCAGTGCCACAAGACCTGGAGCAGTTTCCACCACATGGTGGTTTCATTTCCCATGGGCTATAATTGCCTTGTGAGACAACACAAGGCCAATCATGCAGCAATGTGAGCCCTAAGGGCCAGCAAAGGAACAAATTCAAAGGAGATTGGGTCCCTGCATGACTGCATGGAACTGAGTGAATGGCCTACCCTGAATATTGCATTACATAAAAGAAGTAAGTGCCTTTTATCTGAATCACTGCATTTAAGGTCTCTGCCCAGGGTTTATAACCAGCTCCTTAGGTGATGCATATAATTAATTAGGCCCACAAAGCTAGAAAAATAAAAAATTAAGATTAAATAATGTTCTCTTTTTACTTTGGTTTTTGTCTTTGAGAAAGAGGCTATTTCTAGGCTAGGTTTATCTTACTTTTAAAAAGATAAACTTGGTCTGGGTACCAGTGGCTCATGCACATAATCCTAGCTGCTCAGGAGACTGAGATCTGAGAATCCTGGTTCAAAGCCAGCCAGGGCAAGAAAGTCTGTGAGACTTTTTATCTCAAGTTAATCACCAAAAGAAAGGAAGGAAGGAAGGAAGGAAGGAAGGAAGGAAGGAAGGAAGGAAGGAAGGAAGGAAGGAAGGAAGGAAGGAGGGAGGGAGGGAGAAAGGGAGGGAGGGAAGGAAGGAAGGAAGAAAGAAAGAAAGAAAGAAAGAAAGAAAGAAAGAAAGAAAGAAAGAAAGAAAGAAAGAAAGAAAGAAAGAAAGAAAGAAAGAGGGGGAAAAGCTAAAAGTGAAAATGTGGCTCAAGTAGTGAAGTGCTAGCCTTGAGCAAAGAAGCTCAGGGTCAGTGCTGAGGCTCTGAGTTCAAGCCCCAGAATCAGCAGGAAAGAAGAAAGAAAGAAAGAAAGAAAGAAAGAAAGAAAGAAAGAAAGAAAGAAAGAAAGAAAGAAAGAAAGAAAGAAAGAAAAGAAAGAAAGAAAGAAAGAAAGAAAGAAAGAAAGAAAGAAAGAAAGAAAGAAAGAAAGAAAGAAAGAAAAGAGAGAAAGGAAGGAGAGAAAGGAAGGAAGGAAGAAAGGAAGGAAGGAAGGAAGAAAGAAAGAAAGAAAGAAAGAAAGAAAGAAAGAAAGAAAGAAAGAAAGAAAGAAAGAAAGAAAGAAAGAAAAGAGAGAAAGGAAGGAAGGAAGAAAGGAAGGAAGGAAGGAAGAAAGAAAGAAAGAAAGAAAGAAAGAAAGAAAGAAAGAAAGGAAGGAAGGAAGGAAGGAAGGAAGGAAGAAAGAAAGGAGAGAGAGAAAGAGAGAGAAAGAAGAAAGAAAGAGAGAGAGAAAGAAAGAGAGAGAGAGAAAGAAAGGAAGGAAGGAAGGAAGGAAGGAAGGAAGGAAGAAAGAAAGGACCAGAAAAACAATAAACTTGGAACACAATCTTGGGGAAAGAATGAAGGTGGAGTCCTCTTGTTTTGAATGAGCAAAGAAAACAAATACAAGAAGTACATAGTAGCACCTTGGCCTCACTTCCCCCAACCCAGCTTACTCTTTTTAGTGGAACATTTTTAAACTTCTTATAAGTTTTTTTAATCTTTTTATCTTAATGACCTTGCTATTTGTGCATAAGTATGCATGGGCTTCACTGAAAAGTTCAAATTTATTAATCTAATGTAGGGTATTTTTACTGGGCACCCAAATGATTCTATGCTTTCAAAGATTCTTCCTGAGAGACTTCCTAGAGTGATGAAAATAAGGGTGATTGACTTCAAGTTTACTCAATGAAAGTTTTAAAAGATATCCTTTACTCTGCAAATTCTCTCATTAGAAAAAATGCATTAATAAATTTGAAACTATTCATGGTATTATTAAGGAAAAATTTTTTACCTTAGCTTGGATTTCCATTTTCAGAACTGACCCAATGATGGTCAGTATATCACTAATAATAATCATAATGTACCATCCATTGACAAATTCCATTTGTTCAGAAACAGAAACTTTCTTTTTGTAGTGGAGGAGGAAAAAATTGACAAATTCCTTTATGGAAAAGAAAAGAGGTACAGTGAGATTTTCTGTCAGTCAAAATGTCTGTGTGGTATTCCTGGGAAGCAGTAGCCCTTACCTGCTGAAGCTGAAGTCCTCTAATCACAGATCTAACACAGAGAAGCAGCGAAGACAAGCAAGTCAGAATGACAAAGGCATCAAAGATCATCATGTAGTGAGTATTCTTCTGAACTGGAAACAAAGAAGATTTTGTAGTGTGTAAATGGTGAGATATTAATACAGTGACATCTACTTCTTTTTAGAGCAATTTTGATAATCCAAGCATTCTTGCCAGAAAGAAAATACTGAAAAGGAACCTCAATAAACATCTTTTCAGGAGGGGAATAGTGGTTCATGACCGCAATACCAGTTATGTGGAAGCAGCAATGGAAGGATCCTGTTTGAGGACAGCAGGGCAAAAGAGTGAAACCCTGGGCTGGGAAGGTGGCTCAGTGGGAAGGTGGTAGAGTGCTTGCTTTGCATGCCTGAGGCCCTGGGTTCAATTCCTCAGCACCACATAAGCAGAAGAAAAAAAAAAGCCAGAAGTGGCGCTGTGGCTCAAGTGGTAGAGCGCTAGCCTTGAGCTGAAGAGCTGAGGGACAGTGCCCAGGCCCAGAGTTCAGGCCCCACAACTGGACCCCCCCCCAAAAAAAGAGTGAAACCCTATCTTAAAAATAAGCTAAAAAAGCAAAGGGACTGAGAGACAGCACAAGTAATGGAGTATTTGTCCAGAAAACACAAGACTCCGAGTTCAATCCCCATTACCTATGAAGAAAATAATAATAGAAGCATGTTTCTATTATTACTATTTAAAGAAAATTAAAATTATTTCAAAATCACTATAACCAACATTCAAAGATCTTTAGTTTATCAGTTTGTGGGGTGTGGTTCTTAAGTACATTTTGCATTTTTGCAAAGCACACCAACATATACTGATCTAGGTATAAAACCTAGATTTTTTTCTAGATGGTGAGGTACAGTGTACAAGATAGGGTCCTGGTCTTATGGAAGTTCTATTCTACCGTAGCAAGTAAAACAAGAATGAACAAGTACATGAACAAAATACTTCTGCACAGAAGTGATATAAGCAAAGTGAATCATCATACTGGACAGGTATAAAGCCTTACTTTTCTGTTAAAAAGTCTTGCAAATTGTTTTGCTCAAAAAAATTTTGCTTAAAACCACAATCCTCCTGACCTCAGCCTCCTGAGAAACTAGGACTACAGGTGTGGGCCACTGATGCTCAGCTTCTCATTTGCATTTCTAAGACTAGACCAGTTCCTCACTGAGTCTACCCTGAAACCCAGATGGGATACAATGAGTAGATGTGGGAGGCTCCTAAGTAAGTCCTCCCTGATTCTCCCTAGGTGTAGGACCACAGACCCCAGGCTTCACTCCTGAGCCTTGGTTTCTTTTCTGTAACAATAAGTTTTACCTCTCTTGAGTATCAGGAAGATGAAGGTAGAAATACATAATACACGCCTGGTAAGTTTTGGCTTGGGTAAGTGTAGGTTTGGAGTAGGACTATAAGTATGAGCTTTGTCAGAAGTGGAGTCATCTTAATGCTTTGAACTTATGTATTGCCTGAAACGTCAGGGATCTACAATAGTTTCTCTACCTGCAGACAAGTAAGGACTTGGAAATGATATAATCCCTTACTTGACATCCCAGATGCAGTAATTTAATAGGCTTTTTTACATTATTCAATGACCCTCCTAAAAATGAGTAAAGCTGTTCACTCACTTGATCCAGATACATGCCAGTCTTTACATTCTCTGATGGAAATGTCATTATCTAAGCTTATTTTAATTCTTCCACTATGAGCCTTGTTGTCAAATGTTATCTGGAAAGAAAGACAAAGGATAAAAGACATATGCATAGTTTATGAGCTCAACACACCTCTGTGCACTAATTAGGAAGCAATTCTTCCAAAGGGACTAAACATGGAGATTCTCATTTATGATCTGTTTGCTAACTCTATTCATCTCTAGAAGCTCCCTTCATCTCTCTGTGAGTTGAAAAGTTGAATTCGCTCTTCTATAGAGACTTCCTAAAACCCTGTCCTTAATTCATCATGCCACTGTGGATACCTTATATAACAAGAGTGTTTGCCCTCCTTCCCATTCTGAGTATCTCCAGATGCTCTCTTGCTTTGGCAAGAGCTGGTGCACCTATGCTTTGCCCTGCAATTATAGTCAAGCCTCAGTTACAAATAGATTTTCAGTGCTCCTTAAGAGTTTACTGACACAAAGGCGCATGATTTCTATTGACACATTTCATGAGAGTTTATTTTCTTTCTGAATTTAGATATCTTAGTCACTTTAGTATCACATACATTACAAAGGGGCTTGGTGCCAGGTGCCAGTGGCTCATGCTATAATCTGAGGATCACGGTTCAAAGCCAGCCCCAACAGGAAAGTCCATACGACTCATCTCCAACTAACTACCAAAAAGCCAGAAGTGGAGCTGTGGCTCAAGTGGTAGGGTGCTAGCCTTGAGCAAAACAAAATGTCAATGCTCTTCCATCTGTAATAAAAACAGAAGTGAGTTACTGATGTTAATCTCATGAGATGCTAATCCACCTGAGAGCATCTTGTGCTATCTAGAGTACTTAGTGGCTTCATCT
The DNA here is from genome assembly GCF_024711535.1 of Dipodomys merriami. Taxonomy (NCBI): domain Eukaryota; kingdom Metazoa; phylum Chordata; class Mammalia; order Rodentia; family Heteromyidae; genus Dipodomys; species Dipodomys merriami. The sequence goes on from NW_027206290.1 coordinate 14,459,420, forward strand.
GCAACCACAACAGAGAAGTGGCAGGTGGGCTGACAGGGAAGAGGCCAACCATGCTTCAGAGGCAACATGAGGAAGTCACTGAGAGCAATAATCCAAAGGCTGTAAACCTCCATAATGAGAAACCTCAGCAGCAGGTCCCTTGCCAATAATAGTAAGACCTGTTCCTCTTATGTTTGCACATCTACTCTGTTTGGAGCACTGTACTGGAGAGGCAATAAAAAGGCAAGCCTGTACCCTTAGAGATCTTACAGTGAGGTACAGGTGAAAAAGAAGTGGTAAGCAATTTCTAACAAAGTAGAAGTCATATCAATAGCCCACCTATGCACATTCACGTAGAAACAATTATTTTATGGTGCTTTAGTACAAATATATGAAGTATATAGGTAGAACAATTTTTCTCTGGACTGGAAACAGTTTCAACACAGCCCACACTTACAGTCAGAGTAAAGTCGTAACAGTCAGGGAGCTCCTGATGACGGACTGTCTGAAGATTAATGGCCTTCAGTTTAAACTGGAGCTCCACTGTCAGGAGTCTGGAAGGCAGAGATGGCTTTAGTTTAAGGAATATACACACAAGCCCAACTGACACACTTTCCTCACCTGTGGAAGTCCAATGTTAAGTTGAGTTTATTTTCTTCCAGGGTTCCAATATGAAAAGGTTCATCAGGCTCCACATAGAAACATTCTGATAAGGAAAGAAACAAACAGAAATGCATGGCCTGATATCTAAAATAAATAATATGACATTTTGAAAGAATAATATATTTATGATCAGTTATTGGAGCATTACTTATCTGAATTAAGATTTTACAAGCTAGACATCAAAAACATTTGATGTTTTAAAGACACATAAGGCTATATTTCTAGATTGATTGAAAGCTAGAGAAAAACTTGAACTCTGCCTCGGTGGGGTCCTCTAGAAGGCAACTTTCCCTCTTTTCTCTTTAAGCTTAGATTAAAGGGTTTATAAGAAAAGAAGGGTTTGTAATACATTGTCTAAGATTATCTAAGTTAAAGGATCCATATTTTAAAATCTTACTGTGTTGACATTTTTTCCCTCAACAAGCACTTTTAAGACAGGAAAATGGCATTTTAGAACCTTTCCACTACTTGTAACCATTATTCTTTATTGTTCCTCTCCCATCAATATATCGAGAATTGCTAAACCTGATGTTCTGCTACTATAGCATCCATATTCAGCATGAGAGATGATGGGCCAGCTTTCGGTCCTGCCTCTTATCAGCTTCATCCTGACCCCTACTTTGGATTTCTCTGAAATGGGGATAACAAACCTTGATTCGTCTATTTATTTTTGTTTTGTTTTGAGTATTTATGAATTACAGTGAAGGGCTTAGGACACCTAATCATCTCTGTGTAATTCTTCCTATGCTGTAATAGCACATGCAGCCCAGTGTTTTCAGAGATGAAAATAAAGGTTTTAAGCATAAATCAAGGAGTCAAAAACTACAGTTCTGGAAAGGCATCACCTGTTTCAATTTCTGGATCAATGTCAAAGGTATCATTTCCAGGACAGATGGTCCCTTGTTTATAGAAGTGCTGGCAGATTCCCATAGCCGACTGCCTGGTACCCTTGTTCTCATAATCGTGATTTCCAACCGAGACATTTCGGAGCTGCAAGTACTTCAACCAAAAAGAGAAACCAGAAGTGGAATATCAGCCAAGGCAGAAGAGATACATTGACATTCCTTTCTCCTCATCTCTGGAACTGGCAGGTTCCCTCCTCCCCCACCCCCAACCCGGGTGGACACCACATTGATGTGCCGAGGAAGTGACTTGCTGCTGGGCACCAGGATGGCACAGAACAAAGAACACTCTGGAGTTCTGGGTTCCAGGCAAACAAGGTTTCTGAACCTCTGGTTCCTTACCCTAATCCCTATCATCTTTGAAGTTCTTGTTATGTCCTGAAACTGATTTTTACATTTAATGTGAATACACATATTATTCACCTTTGAATTATTTCCTGCAAAGTCATATGGTTCTGCTTTACTACTGTAACATGAGAAGTGGAATACTTTTTTCTAGGCTAACCGTAAATTTTTCCTGGAAAGTATTCATCTTTATTTTGGCATAAATATAGTTTAACCCTAGAACCAGCAGGAGGGAAGGGAAGAAGGAAGGAAGGAAAAAAAGAAGGAAAGAAGGAAGGAAAGAAAAAAGGAAGGAAGGAAGGAAGGAAGGAAGGAAGGAAGGAAGGAAGGAAGGAAGGAAGGAAGGAAGGAAGGAAGTAAACTCTTAAGGAGCACTGAAAATCTATTTGTAACTGAGGCTTGACTATAATTGCAGGGCAAAGCATAGGTGCACCAGCTCTTGCCAAAACAAGAGAGCATCTGGAGATACTCAGAATGGGAAGGAGGGCAAACACTCTTGTTATATAAGGTATCCACAGTGGCATGATGACTTAAGGACAGGGTTTTAGGAAGTCTCTATAGAAGGAAGGAAGGAAGAAGAAGGAAGGAAGGAAAGAAGGAAGGAAAGAAGAAGGGAGGGAGGAAAGAAGGGAAGGAGGGAAGGAAAGAAGGAAGGAAGAAGGGAGGGAGGGAGGGAGGAAAGAAGGGAAGAAGAGAAGGAAATAAGGAAGGAAGAAGGGAGGGAGGGAGGAAGGGAAGGAGGAAAAGAAGGAGGGAAGGAAGGGTCATGAATTGCTTTCTAATTCCCTGCAGGAATCACCTAGTGACCTCACTACAAGGCTCATGCATCTCCTCACCTTCACTTCTATTGCTCTGGTTCAAGCCTTATCATTTCTCCCTGGACAAGACCAGTCCCTTACCTGTTCTTCCTGCTTCTAATGCTGCCTTTCACTCCAGTTTAGTCTCCATCTAGAATGCAGGAGTGAGTGGAAACCCTTAGAACTATAATACCCAGAATGTGAACCCACTTAAGACTGCTTTGGGATGTATCAGATGAGCAGAGGGAAAAAAATATGGGACAAACCACTTGTGACTGTACTCATTACCTGCCTCTTCTGACCATCTCCAGTTGTTTCCTCTGCTTACTCTTTTCCATTTCCATAGTACTGATAACCAACTGACAGATGTTGCTCTTACATATTGAATCATGGCTCACCTCTTCCTGTTAGAGTATGACCTCCTTCACCTTTTTCTGTTTGCTCATTGCAGTAACCCTGCTCCCCACCAGTATCTAATAATCATAGATGCTAAATAAATATTTGAACAAATATCTGTTAGCTTTTGCCATTCTATATTAGTCTCTCCCATACCAAAAATCCTCTCTGGCTACCTGGCTCCTAGGTCTCTCAGGATAAGACTCAAAGTTCCATTCCAGCCTAGGAAAGCCCTGACAGTCCTGTCCTCATTGCTTTACTAGGATAGCATTCACTCTACTTCATTTCTTTATGCATGCCACATGCTTTTGAGTTCTAAGACCTATGTTGTGGCTTCTCCTTCAGCCTAAAATTTTCTTCCCTGGCTTGAAGTTGAAGGTACTGCCACTGCCGTATGCTGCTTTATTTTATCTCATAGCATCCATTGCTATCCTATGTCAAACAATTTTGGTTCAATCTGTCAAAATTCATCTCCCCCATCAGCACACCAGCTCCACAGAAAAGAGACTTTATTGAGTTTTATGGCTCTAATGGCAGCACTTTGGGTACATGGTAGGTGAGCAAATACTTGTTAATCTTGAGGCGAAAGGTTATTATATTGTAACAGTCACTCTTCATTCCTACAGTTAATCTATGTACATTGAATTGGTAGACTGTCAGGATTACAACAAGAAGCTATTCTGTGAGCATTAAGATTGGGAAGGGCAGCTGAGTTATTCCTAACACTAGGTTCAGTGCATGTAAGGAACATAGTTGCCAATGCTTTTCAGTTGCCCTACATAGTTACCCTACATGTATAGCTGAAGATAGTTTTTGCTTTCCAGCAAGTAGACCAGTACACCTGGGATGTACAATGTGTAGTAGAAAGCAAATGTGGAAAGGCATTCAGAGGATGTGTGGAAGAATCATAGCGGTGATAGGGCCCATATCTGTGGGGCAATCCCTGCGAGAGTTACTTGAAACACAGAACCTCCTAACTGGAGAATCTTGTGTTGTGAACCTTTTAAGCTTTGCAGATAAGACGGGCACTGGTGGCTCACGCTGTAATCCTAGCTAGCTAATCCTAGCTCCTAGGCTGAGATCTGAGGATCATGGTTCAAAACCAGCCCAGGCAGAAAACCAGAAGTGGCGCTGTACCTCAAGTGGTAGAGCACTAGCCTTGAGCTGAAGCACTGAGGGACAGTGCCCAGGGCCAGAGTTCAAGCCCCATGACCAACAAAATAAATAAATAAATAAATTTTTGCAGATGTAAAAGATCTGAGACCTAGTGCTGCAGGTAGCAATTAACATAATAAGCTTCTAGGCAGTTTTAGAAAGCTCTTTTGCAAAAGTGTGAACTGAATGGTCTAGGGCATGTGGCAGGGCTGTGTTAAGCTAAAGGACTACCCCCAAAGACCAAGCCAGAGGATTACAGGACAGCTATATGAGGAGAGATTATGATTGGAAGGTGAGTTCCTTAGGGAACTCCTGGGCAGATTGCACAGGGCACTTCTGTAGCTAAGACTTCTGTGGGGTTGGGGTTTTAATTTGGCACCTGTTCTTTCCAACCTGTGCAACTCTGCCTTGAAATAAGTTTTTTACTTGATTCAGGGTCCCAGGTGGTCATCCTTGGGGTGCTAATATAAAACCCAAATTAAAGTCCTTTAGCTAGGTGGTATGGCTACATAAAATTAAAATTAGTTGTTATTTGATTATAGATTTCTTACTTATGGCCCTTATAATTTGCTGGTAAAATGAGTCTTTCAAACTTATTTACTAATTCACAAACATTTTTTGTATCTTTTTTAGAATAAAGATGTCAACTAGTGTGCTGCTGGATACTGATGGAGATGTAATATATGGATAGATACTGTATACGGATCTATCTCTGTGTCTATACCATGAGGAGTAGTCCATAGTAAGATCTATAATCTTAGGCCAATTCCCCAGAAAACTGACAAGAAGTAGTAGGACAGGTAGATGGGTAAGAAGGGAAGCCAACCACTTATACAAGGTGTTTAAACTGTAAAGTAAATAACTCCTGGGAGATCCTGAGGCCTTTAAATCTAAGCAACTAACCAGAAACACAAAGCCATCTGGAAGCAGATAGGAAGAAAATGTAAAGCTGCTTTGAATGGGGTGATTCCAAGACAAATCTTAGAGAATTGCCCAAATTTATGGAAAGAAAAGGAGTCAGTAAAGATGACCTAGAAGTGAAATAGAAATAAGCTGAGGACTGGGACTGTGCCTCTGGTAGAGTGCTTGCCTAGCATGCGTGAAGCCCTGCGTTTGAGTCCTTAGTACCACTTACACAGAAAAAGCGACAAGTGGCGCTGTAGCTCAAGTGGTAGAGTGCCACCCTTGAGCAAAAGAAGCTCAGGAACCTGAGGTCAAGCCCAGGACTGGAAAAAAAAAAAGAAGGAAAGAAGCTGAAAGCTGAAATGAAATATAAAATATAAAAAGCTAAGTCTTTCGACATAACGTCTTGTACATCTCATTGTTGCAATGGGTCCACCTATATCCCTATCTAAACAATTTGTTTTTTTCCCTTCCCCTCCACAAATTATACTAACTAACCCCTCTGTACGGTATTTTCACAATAAAAAAATTTACTTAAAAAAATATAGAAGCATAAATAAGATATAGAAGCATAAATAAGCCAACAGAGATGCTGTTACAATCACAGTTTGCATCCAAATGAGCTCTGGTGATTATCCAGTTAGATGACATCATGGGACTACCTCTTCAGCATAATTAATTCACCAATTCATCATAGAAATACTTCTAATGACTGAGATGGCAGGCTCTTATCGGTTCCCCCAAATGACTGTCAACTCAAATACCAAGACATTGTATTACAGAAAACAGATTCTCCTTCCCCCTCCCCCCCCCCCCCCCCGGCCGCCCAGTTCTCTAAGTGAATGTAGAATAATGGATCTCATTAACAACAAAATTCTGTTTGTTCATGAAGCATCTGAATAGGATATTTTTAATGTTCATCTAACCATGCTGAATGGTGCTTGGGAGACAGGAAGGATTTCTCTACCCAAGCTCTTAGAGTGATATATTTATGTATTAGTGCTGGTTTAGATGCATTATGCCCTTCCAAAATTCATATGCTGGAACTTAAAACTACAATATGATAATACTGAGGGAAAACTTCAGTTGAGTGATTAAGTAATGAGGGTGCAGCTCTCCTAAATGGGCCAGAAAGGCAGGCACTGGTGGCCCACACCTATAACTCCTAGCTACTCAGGAGGCTGAGATCTGAGGATCACCATTTGAAGCCAGCCTCAGAAGGAAAGTTGGTGAGACTCTTTATCTCCAATTAATCATCCAAAAGCAAGAAGTGGAGCTGTAGCTCAAGTGGTAGAACGCCAACCTTGAGTAAAAAAAGCCCAGGGATAGTTCCTAGGCCCTGGGTTCAAGACTGAGGAGTGGCACACATACATACACAAAAGGCTAGAAGTAAGTTAGACCTTTTAATGCTTCTGCATCCTTTTTACCATATAAGAATGAGGAGCAAGATACATGACACTAAGCCTTCAGCTCTTAATCCTAGCCTTCCCAGTATACAGAACTGTAAGAAATAAATTCCTGTTGCTTATAAATTCTCTAGCTCAGTTATTTTATTATTGCGGCAGGAACACACAAGACTAATACAAGGAATCTTCATAAATTTCTACATGTACAGAAAATGGAGATCTGATTGGCAGAATGACCTGGAAGTCAAAAAGAAAGTATTTTGAAGACTGAGAATTTAGAGGACTGTGTACCGCTTGCCTTGCCCACTCCCCACCCCCACCCCACCCTCCAAGAAACTATGAATTCTGTTCAGAATAGCTTTACAGGAACTCAAAACACTCAAAACTAAATATCTTCTACAACAAGATATTTTCCTGTCTATAGATTGTAGGGCATAATTCTGTTAAACAAATTAGAGAATATTTTTGTATATGTATGTGTTGGTACTAGGCCTTGAACTCAGGGCCTTGTGCTCTTGCTTGTTATTTTGTTGTTGCTGTTATTGTTCAAGGCTGGTGCTCTGCCACTTAAGCCACACCTCCACTTTCCTGTTTAGCAAGTTATGTTATTTCTATTACTATTTCACTTCGTTGCCAACTGAAATCCCTGGTACCATAAAGATCTTAACAGTTTACCATATCAGTTTGCCTAGATTTTCCCTGAAAGAGGAAATTATTATTATATGTGAAATAAGAGTTGCAGAAAATATTAGATATATCTGTAAACTAAGATAGGATAGAAATACTGGCTTCAAGAGCAATTTCAATAATACCTACAAAGTGGGAAATTTATGACCTTGAGAAAAGTATTACTTGAACCAAAAATAATGACTAAAACCTCAAAATAAAAGTATGGCTCATGGCATGAAAAAAATTAGCTTATTTCTTGCTTATCAGTCAACACCACAATGAAATTGTCATGTATGACATAAAGCCTCACTTACTTTGAAGTGAACCTTTAGGACTTGATTGCTATACAAACTCAACTGTGCCATTATTCTCATTATTTGTTATGAGCTCTGAAAGTATAAGCTCTGAAGATGTAATGATTACTTCTACACAGGGTCATGTTCCATGCCAACTCCTAGCTCCAATTGTTTTCACTGAAGCATTGAAAGTTTTCATCTGTATCAGTACTAAAGAAAAGCTTTTTTCAAATCCTCGTTTTGTAAAAGTGTGTTAGCAATATTTTTAAAATATCAATTGTGTTGGTGCCAGTGGCTCACGTCTGTAATCCTAGCTATTTAGGAAGGAGGCTGAGATTTGAGGACTGAAGTTTAAATCCAGTTTAAAATGTCTGTGAAACTCTTATCTGTATTTAATTACCAAAAAAGCTGAAAGTGGAGCTGTGGCTCAAGTAATAGAGTGCAACCTTGAGAGAAAAAGTTCAGGGACAGCATCCACACTCTGAGTTTGAGTCCCAGTACCAACACACACACACACACACACACACACACACACACAACACCCCAAATGTAAAATAGAAATGTAAAATAGAAAAGTAGAATTATTCACTGTTCAATACTCAAGTATCAGTTTCTAGATTAAGATCCATTGCTATTATTTCCTAGGTCCATTCTTTCTCCCAAGTATTCATACTCAAGATGGGGTGTAGCTCAGGGCTACAGCACTTGCTAAGGCACCGACTTCTAGCACTAAAATAATGCACACATTTGATTTACCTGGTTTACTGCAAAGATGATCTGATCATATACGTCCCTTTGTGTGTACACTGCATACGTGTCATCCATTCGGTCCATGTATCCTTTCAGGAAGAGGTGCTTGAAGGCTATTGTGTTTTCTTCCTTGAAAGCTACCACCATCTGGTTACTGAGTCCAAAAAGGACCAGCTTACAAGGGAAAAAAAAGGAATGACAGGAGGGTGAAAAATCTAAACAGCAAAAGAGGAGGGAAATGGTGCAGGGGCTTGAATGGTAAACAGAAGAATCTGCAATGAATTGTGTAGGACAAGAAGGCTTGAAGCTGCTGAATAATCTTCTTCCTGGGCCTCATTACCATGCCAGGGACAATAAGACCCAATTAGAAGTTATCCTTGCGATGAATCCCTAAATTAAAGTGTAAGAATTCAATATGTCCTTAATAGTCATGTAGGGTTGACCCCAGACTTTTGTGTGAAACTCAATCATTTAAAATAAGATCACTTCATAGCATTGTAATGGTAACACTAGCTCTTTCAGTCAGACCCAAAGCTGGTGCACTCCAATTGTCTCTTTCATCTTCTTTTCACCCCCACCCCCCACCAAACCACTATCTACCCCATCACCCCTTTAGAATGCATATTCTGGCTTAGGTAAATCCAAGCTGAGGCGGAGATGCCCTACATGGAAATAGAAAGAAACACATCACCTATATGCTAGATACTCTTCCAGGAATTTCCTTCATAGTTCTCTCAAATCCATAGTACAGTTACCAATTATAAATTTATGAATGAGTGCACAAAGACCCACAAAAATTAAGTAATTTTTTCCAAGGCACACCTAGCAAGTATATAGCCAAAATTGTAACCCAGGCCCAATAGATTAAATCTCTATCCATCCTGTTATGCTATGAAAAGTAATTCAGGGTCTGGTCAGGAAAAATATAAAGTAATCTTTCTCACACTTGCCTCTTGTAATGTATGACCTGAACCCACACCATTTCACCCTCTATATGTCTCATTTCTGAAGAGTCTCTTTAAGCTAAGTATCCTCACTTAAGTCCTAATAGAATGACAAGTTGATATGCTAGGGATGTTATGTCTATTGAAGCTGATAACAACAAACCTCCAAAGATTTCCCAAAGATATCCTTGCCAAGTTATTCAATTACATGAGTCCCTCCCACATGCCAACCATGAATTAGGTACTGAGGATAATGAGAAGATAATCAGCTCTGGCCCTCAAGGACTGCCTGAGAGGATGACCATATTCAGAAACTGACCAGGTAGTAGAAGCAGCACTTTTACTAGGGTGCACATTATTGTAAACATCTTCTTACTTACCATTATTAGTGTTGTAGACATCTCCTAATTTATAGAACGACTCAATAGTGTGGGTTGCACACCTATAATCCTAACACTTATCAGGAAGAGGTAGGGGTATTATGACTTCTAGGCCAGTCAGGGTTAAAACAACAACAACAACAAAAAAAAAAAAACAGAAAGAGAAACACTCCTTTCCTCAGGAAAAAGATAATCTGTCACCTCATTTGCTCAGTGATAAAGTTACCGTTATGTCATATGTGACTGCTCAGCTACGGATTAAGGAAATATTATAAGACCCCTTCAAGTTCTTTTTAATAATTTACCTAAACACTTTCTATGTGCTAATTCCAATAGGTTTAAACCATCAATTGATTTTCTTATTGGCCACCTTCGTAATTATAGGAGAAGAACTCTAGAAAGGATCAAGAATTATGAATATGTCTTAATATAAATCTGAGTGTAAATCTCAGCCCTACCCTTCCAGTTTCCTAACATGGCAGGTTATTTTCAGTGTTCTTGTCTGTGAAATAGATACCACTAACCATCCCCAATTTAAGAATTGAACATGATGACATCTGTAAAATATTTAGTCTGACACAGCAAATACTCATCATCCCTATTAATTTCTGTTTTGTTTTTACATTTTTATTAGCCTTGATTAGTTATACTAGAGAATTTCTTTTAGACATGTTTATATATGGATACAGTGAGCCTTGATTTGACTTACACAGTCATTCTCCCTCATCACCCCTCCTCTCTTCTGGTACTAATTATTATTCTAAGCAAGAAACATTCATATTTAGTCAATGCAGACTTTTCTTCCATATAAAGCAACCTGATAGGCTTTTTTTCTGAATGTGACACATTATCACTGAAAGCTAAGAGTTTCAATTCCAAGTGGCAAATAACTATAGTGAGATACTGACATCCTGTTTGTGATATTGAAAGGAGTGTATCTGCCCCGTAGATCTTCATTCTTCCACTGACTAGCCAGGTGACTTTCTGAAAACTATAAACACCATTTTCCTCCTCTGTTAGATGAAAGGAGCCATTATTTACCCAATGGAAGTGATTGGGCAGTCTTGACAGAATTAAATGAAATAATGGACCAGAATGGTCTTTTCCCTTTAAAGCAACCTTTAATATTCAAAACTTCAGCAAGAAACCCACTAACCTTCTATAAGTGTAGAAATGTCATTAGCTCCTACCAATCACATGAATTTTTTCTCAATTAAAATTAGTAATGTCAAGCCAGGCATATTGTAATTACAAGCCAGGCTTGTAATCTTACTCTAAATCCTTGTGAAGCTGAAGCAGGATTGCTACAGATTTCAGGTCAGCCCAAGCAATGTAGCAAGGCCTTGTCTTTAAAAAAGAAAAAAGCAGTAATGTCAGGGTTTTGTTTTGGTTTTAGCTTTATAAATCTCTCCAATACATGTTTTTACTATGAAGAGTGAATAAAAATAAACCCAATCACAACTATTATCACTCCTAAAATCTTTTTTCTTTTTGCTCTCTTGCTTCTAATGAGAAATAATTACTCTACCCAGAAGAGTATCATAAAAAAAAATACATCATAACTGATGATGGATGTATGGATCAAGCTGTACAGCACTTGCCTAGCAAACAGAAGGCCCTTAGTTCAAACTGCATTACTGCCTAAATTAAAATAACATGTACAAGTGCCACAAAATATGGTTTCACAAAAAAAATTGTTTTGGAAGAAACTAAGGAAGTTAGACTCAAAATTTCTCTTTCAGCTACAATACCATCTTGTGTCTCACTAGCTAATATCAGTTCTCTGTGTTAACTCTGTATCCTCCCCTGCCTAGCTCTCATGATCAAGGGCTGTGGGAAGCCAAGAGCTTGTCTATAGCAGAAACATGTTAAGTTTCTAAAGAGAGAAATGCACAAGGGACTAACCAGGGAGGAAAAGAAATTCCCTATGTTAGGAGATTGCTAGCTTCTAGAAATGATACCTTCCTTTATACCTCTTGATTAGAATCCAAATATTAATTTTTTCTACTCCTGAAAACTAATTAAATGGGTGACTAAAATGGTAACTTCATGAAAAGTGAGAAAACAAAAAAAAAAGAAAAAAGAAAAAAAATCTCCACTAACTCCACTCCCATTTCTGTAGTTTCTTCATACTAAATATTCTCACTTAAATACTGTAATAAAGAAAAAATGGTTAAATTTTGTTTTTCTTTATTTATTGCTCTCTATTACATATGCAGTTAATGGGAAGAAGAGAAAGAAAGAAGGAGGAGGAGGAAGAAGAAGAGGAGGAGGAATTACCCACTATTTTTTGTAATTTAACAAGGCTTTTATAAAACTCTGATCTGAGATGCTTACCTGGATGGTGACCGTGGCAATTTTTAGGATTTGGATAGCAAGTTTCCATGGTTTTCTACCTCGAGCCCAGAACTTCTCACATGGATTCATGAAAAAAAATTTGAGTTTTCGCCTCATCTGGTCTTCTAATAGCAGTTGCTCGGTTGGAGAAGTGTGCTGGTTGAAAGTGCAGCGATTTTCCTCTTCGTGAGAGCTGCAGCTACTTATCACTACCTCAGGATTTGCCATCTCTAAAGGGAGAAAAATAGACAACCCGATATTTCCACTCATTGAGAGGACACAGCTGGTATCATTTGCTGTGGCAGCGGTGTCAGGAGGAAGCCCAGACAAAAGACCTGCTGTCACATAGCACTGCAGTGGATCTAAAGTGCACTTGAAACTTTACAGAATTGAAGGTAAAGTGTCACTTTTTAAATTTGTTTTTACTAAGAAGTGAAATTTTCAGTGACATTGTCCAAAAAGAAATGTACTCTTGACCTGACTTATGTAACTCACTCCTCTATAACCTGTATAACAATTTTAAAAATTACAAAAATAAAAAAAGGGGGGGCTGGGAAGGTGGCTCAGTGGTAGAACGCTTGCCTTGCATGCATGAGGCCCAGGGTTTGATTCCTCAGCACCACATAAAAGCAAAAAAAAGCCGGAAGTGGTACTATGGCTCAAGTGGTAGAGCGCTAGCCTTGAGCTGAAGAGCTGAGGGACAGTGCTCAGGCCCAGAGTTCAGGCCCTATGAATGACAAAAAATAAATAAAATTAAAATAAAAAAATGAATTTTCACCTAGTCGAAAGTTAGCAATCCAAAGTCTACTCCTCTTAGTAAAAGGCCATATGTATGCATAATGTATACAAGAAAGAGAAAATATGAATAATAATAATGATGATGTGTACCCTTATATAATTGAGACAAGCACCAAATGAAACTGTAAACAAACCTGGATGCCATAACTCACACCTGTATTCCTTGCTACTCAGGAAACTGACATCAGAGTTCAAAGCCAGCCTGGGTCAAAAAAGTCTTGAAGACTCTTACCTACAATTATCTACTAAAAACCCAAAGGTAGAGGTATGGCTCAAGTAGTAGAGTGTCAGCCTTGAGCAAAAAAGCTAAGCAAGAGCACAGGTCCCTGAGTTCAAGCCCCAGTATAGGCACCTAAATACATACATGCATACATGCATGCATGCATGCATACATATATGCATACATACATACATACATACATTTTTAAAATTGTAAACAAATGTCTTGCACCATCTAGCACTAAGCAAACAGCTTCACTTAAGCACTTTCCCCGGCCCCACAGCAGACACAATCACTTCTTAAACAGCCAGCAAGATTCTCTGTGAGTGACAGAGCGAGCCTGGAGAACTGACCTGTTGTTTTGCTAAAGGGAAGCTGGACAGGCAAGTGCAGTCCAGTCTCCAGCCAGTCCCATCCCTTGTATTCACTTTTCATTGAAGGCCATATAATTACATAACACATTTTATTTTCAAAGTAGTTTGTACCAATTGTTTCTTTTGTCTCTTTGAAAGGAAAAAAATGACAGAGAACTCACTCTAGAGATCCTTGGATTTTTCCATCAGACAAATATTGAGACTATGGCAATCTATTCAAAATCATATACCCCAATCTCCCCATAGAAGGGAGTCCTTCCATACAGAACAGAAAGCCTGGATGAATTCAATGCTTTTATAATAAAGTATTAAATGAGGGGAAATACTTTTACCTATATTTGAGGGAACTTAAACTGTGTTTATATAATATCTAACATGTCACAGTTTGAGTGCATTTCTCTTCCCAATTCTAGAAACTCATGTTTTGATTTGAATCCTAATATTGGCAGCAAAGTAACATTCCTGAAAGTCGATATTGGCTATAAAACTAGTCATGGAGAAAGTTTTAAATGCTTGATTAATTAAAAGATTAATAATGATATTGCTGAGTGAATAAAGCATACAATATTGTGAGATATTCCATATAGCGTTACTGTGAATGCAAAATTGAATAATTATACTAGAAACTCTGTTTTGGTGTTTAAAATGCATGTCAAAATATGGGCAATAATTCTTAGTCAAAAAACATAAGGAGAGAAAAACACTCATTAATCTTTTAGGATAGTCACTCAAAGCTATCTTATTTTCTTCTAAAAGGTAGAATATTTCAGCCATCATTTACATAAGTTTATCCGTGGGACCTAAAGCAAATTATGTTCATAATAATGAATACCAACATAATAGTGAAGTTGATATTTGTGAACTGCAGATCTGAGGTCACATTAAACACGTTCCATTCTGAAACGGAGAAAATTAAACTTTAAACAAAGTAGCCACATCGTGTAACAGTAGCCCACAGCAACAAACAGACAATGAGCCAACCACAGTTAATTTATTCAGCACATCGGCAGCACCAAGTCGTTCCAGAAGCAAACTCATTTCATTCAGGACTGACTCCTAAAGTTGCCACACGCCTTAGTGGAAGCCTTTCTGGCCTCTCCCCCACCCCACCTCCCCCAGCTGAAGGAGTATTGGCAGCTATTCTTCACATCCATCCACCCAGGGGCCCGGGGAAGGCCGGGTGGGCGCAGGGCCCCTCGGGAGTCTCCTATCTGCCATATCAATCATGCTCTTAGAACGCACACTCGCAGCTGTGGAAAAGCTAAAGATGGACAGGTAACTGCACAGGCCTCACAGTTGACAACCCAACGCCACTTGCTTCCTCCAAGCAGACATTTCCTACTTCATCCCACACCACTTTCAGGCTTGTTTGTTTGTTTGTTTTGCGCCGATCGAGGTGGCGGGTGTCTGCAGGGCCGAGGGCCTGCGCCCTCGAGCACTGTCCCTGGAGTGAGCTGCTGTCTGCGGCCCTGATCAAAGCCTGCTTCCCGACAGCCTCCAGGTCCACCCCACCCCACCCACCTCCAATGAGAGGACGATCCGAGCAGCCGGCACCCAGCCCAGCAACGTCAAGACCCTATCCGAGGACTCGCGGCTGTGGGCGGCCGTTTGCGGGCCGGAGTGCAGGCCTCGTCGTCGGGGTGGTGGCGGCCGGGGCGGGGCGGAGGGACGGCGCCCCTGCCCTCGGCCGCTCCAGCCCCGGGCTACTCCGGGTGGGGATGCTCGGGGACCAGCCACCGGCCCCGCAGCCGGCCCACCGTCGCCGCTACTGACCTGTGGCGGGCGGCGGGGCGGGGGCTGTGCGGACCACATGCATCTCGCACCCGGCTCCCACCTGCGCGCCCTCCATGGCGCCGACGTCCGGGGGCCCGACCCTCCCGCGCTGTGTCACCCGAGGCTCGTGACATCGCAGTCCCGCCCTGAGCGCCGCGGGGCTCGGCTCCCACGACACCTGATGCCTCCGGGCGGCTCCGGGCGCGGCTCACCTGCGGCTCGGCGCGCGCGGAGGGGGCGCCCGGCCCGGGGACCGCGGGCAGCCGGCGGGGAGGCGACCTGGCTTCGGGGACCCCGCGCGGCTCAGCCAGCCTCTGGGGCGCCGGCCCGGCCGAGTCCAAGGGGAGCCGGGCCTCCGCCCCCCCCACCCCCCCGCGTCCCGCCGCCCCGGATCGCGCCCCTCCCCCGCGGCTCGGTTCCCGGCCACGCCCCCCCGCGGCCGGCTGGACAGGTGCTGTCCCGTGGAGCACGGCTGTGTCCCCAGCGCCGGCCCCGCCACCGGCTCCTGCCCGCACCATCCCCCGCACTGTCCACTAGCCCTGGAAAACCTCCGAAGCAACCTGAAGAGAAACACCCGATGGAGACTTGGACCTGTAACTTTTGTTCTTTACAGATGCCGGTCAGTTCCTCTATCAGGCCCTCCGGGAGAAGGCGCGGCCAGGGTGCAGGGGACCAGGGGGAGGCCCACTGGCCCAACAGAGGCCATTCCTGATGCTCGTGGTTCTTAACTATTGGAAATGCATCTGGAAAGCTCTTTGAAACACAGCTTTCTGGACTCGTGGGCTTTAGTATACGTGTGTGCTTCTCCAACATGTTCATGGCCACCAAGGTCCCTGTGGTGGTGAAGCTGTTGTCACAGAATGACAGGTGAGCAGCGAATCTCCCTGTAAGGGCACGGTGTTCTCGGGGAGCCAACATGCCAGGCATAGTATAGGTCCTAGCCAACTGTTCGGTACTTATTTGTTGAATAAATAATCTTCCCCTTCCAGGAAAAAAAAAAAAAAAAAAAAAAAACAAATCTTAGCCAGGCGCTGGTGCCTCATGCCTGTAATCCTAGCTACTCAAGAGGCTGAGATATGAGGATCAAGGTTCAAAACCAGCCCAAGCAGGAAGTCTGTGAGACTCTAATCTCCAATTAACCACCAAAAAAATCAGAAGTGAAGCTGTGGTTCAGGCTCAGGGACAGCACCCAGGGCCCTGAGTGCAAGCTCCATGATCGACAAAAATCAAGCAATCAATCAGTCTTAGCCTGTATCAGAAATGGATCCATACTTTGGTTAATTTTAATTAATATCAATGTGAGTGTGTGTGTGTGTGTGTGTGTGTGTGTTTGTGTGTGGCCCCATACTGATTTCTGGGACTCAGGGCCTTAAGCTGCCCCTGAGATTTTTTTCCAGTCAAGGTTGGGTTTCTACCTCTTGCCACCTTCCACTTCCAGATTTTTTGCTGATTAATTAGAGATAACAGTCTTAGGACTTTTTATGCACAGGCTGGCTTCAAAGCTGGATCCTCAGATCTCAGCCTCTTAAATAGCTAGGATTACATGTTTGAGCCACCAGTGCCCAGCTTCTTCAACCTGAATTTGTTTTAATTTGGTAGGTTTTGTTTGTTTTTTCTTTGGGACCCATAGGTAAATTTGTAAATGTTAATGTCTATGAATTTACTTCACTCTATAAATTATCCAGAACTGTTGGGTCTTTTTCAATACTTTTTTTCAGTTCCTACATCCATTTGTGTGATTAATTTATAAATACAATCATCTTTTCTTGCAATGGATACAAACATTCTATGGTGTTCATTAACCTGAATCCCAAGTGTTATGGGCAAGACCCAAAGGATATAATTGGCACACTCTATTCTCAAGTGCAATTTGAAAAATATAATTGAATTGCAAGTGCTCATATGCTCCAAACAATTGAATACTGTTTTCTTCCTTTAATCATTATGGTGTCCATTTGAAATACTTGTGTTTAGAAAGAATGAATTTTGGAGAGATTTGCAGGTATAAATTATGGTCACTTCTAATCCTAGCTATAGGTAAAGTGATGTAGATTATTGGTGAATGGGAAAGGCCAGGCTTTCAGTCAGTTCTGAATTATCTCCTATCCCCCTACTAACTGGTCTATAGAAAATTACTTTCTCCACAGCTCTATTTCCTTTTTTTTTTTTTCAGTCTTGAGGCTGGGCACTATCCTTGAGCTATTTTGGTCAAAGTTGGTACTCTACCATTTGAGCTATAGTTCCACTTCTAGCTTTTTTTTTTTTTTTTTTTTTTGTGGTTAATTGAGGATAGGAGTCTCAGAATTTCCTGCAATCCTCAAATGTTAACCTCCTGAATAGCTAGGATTACAGACGTGAGCCCGGCACCTGGAATGTGTGTGGCATATGTTATGCACTGGTGGATATTGGGGGTTTTTTGAAGAAGACATAAATTAATAACAAGATCAGCCAGGCTCATGCATAGCAAGGTTTCATATTGTTATCAGTGTTTGCCCAGTTCATTTATAGACTGACTCCAATCTCAGTAAAAATTCCACCATAATGTTTCATAGAAATTAACAAACTGTCTCTAAAATTCATGTGGAAATGCATATAATTGTTTTCTTCAAATACTAGAAATAGAACTCAGGGACCTCTTAAATAATTAGCTTGCTAATAATGGTGCTTTCCCACTTGAGCCACACCTTCAGCCCAGAGCACTTTTTTGTAAAAAAGACAAGACTGCAGAATTGTCCCTACCTGATATCAATTTCTTATAAAGCTATACAAACAAAGCAATTCTGTGCTAGTGAACAGACCAGTCGAATCTATATGAACAATGAAGTAGAATAAAGCCCAGAAATATCTGGGGGTATTAATTTTTGACAAAGATGTCAAGATAATGTTGAAGGAGAAAATTAATCTTAACATTGAATATAATGAGGTAAATGGCTAAAATAAATCTATTGATTCTTAGATTTTCCTAGGCCTGGGTCGAAACTTCCTCAATAAAGATCCACTATCACAACAAATCAAAGAGAGGTGGGATAAATGATATTGCATCAAACTAAATAGTTATTGCATGGCAAAGGACATAGCTAGCAAGATAAATAGAAAGCACACAGACTGGGAGAAGATGTTTGCCAGTTATGCATCAAACAAGAGGTTCATATCAAAAATATACTTAGAACTCAAAAAGTTACACACACACACACAAATCCTCAAAGAAACACCAACCCAATTAATAAATGGTCTAAAGATTTAAAGAAAGACTTTTCAGAAGAAGAAGTAAGAATAACCAATAGACACAGGAAGAAATGTTCAACAACTCTGGCCATGAAAGAAATTCACCTCAAAACAATATTGAGGCTTCACCTCACCCCAATTTGAATGGCCATTATCAAGAAAGCTAACAATAACAGATGCTGGCAGGGATGTGGCTAAAAGGGAATGTAAACTTGTTCAATCACTCTGGAAAGCAGTATGGAAGTTCATCAAAAGACTAAACATAGAGCTTCCCTATGACCCAGCACTCCCACTCCTGGGCATTTACCCAAATGACCACAAATCATACTGAAGCCACCAGCATAACCATGTTCACTGAAGCAATTTTTGTTTGTTTGCTGTTGTTTTTTAACCATAGCTAAGATATGGAATCAACCCAGATGGCCCTTGGTGGATGATTGAAGCAAGAAAATGTAATATATATAAACAATGGAATTCTATGCTTTCCTCAGAAAGAATATTGTACCATTCATAAGGAAATGTAAAGACTTGGAAAAAATTAGATTAAGCAAAGTAAGCCAGACCCAAAGAAACATGGGTTGCATTTGTGGTAATTGGAATGTGCCCATAAATCTACAATAAATACAATGAATGGTAAAAGACAAAAAAAATACAGTTGGATATAATAAGTTAAACAGGAACTCTAAATTCACACAGTGAGACCAAAGAAGGATATTCTTAGGAGAGGATCACAAAGGCTCAATAGCTATGTGTATATGATCATATAAAACAGTGTTTATCAAAATGAACTCCAAGAAATAGAAACAAGAGTTTTTATTATTTTACTTTTCCCCCTTTTTTGTCACTGTTTTTGATTTCTGAACATTTTGTCTGGAATGTGATTTTATCAGCTTTGGGGAGGGGAAAGGGAAGCACAGAAATGGTGGGACAGAGTGAACAAATGCAGCAGTGATGCTCACTAGACACCATGTTTAAAATAAACTATACAACTTGATGAGGAAGGGAGGCAGGAGGGAAAAGCTGGGAGAAAATAAAGGAAGAGATGACACTGTTCAATGTTATTACCTGACTGATGTAATTGTAGCCACTCTATACATGACCTTTGTGATAAAAACAAATATTTTTTTAAGTAGCTCTATTGACATCAAGTCACAACAAAGACAAGAAACATTGCCATTAGAGCTACAGGTTTAGCGCTAATGGAAAACAATACAGAAGCACATAAAAGAAAAGCAGTCAAGATCTAATCAGTTTTGCTTTTAACATTGCCAGGTTGTGTGTGTGTTCCTGAACCTAATACATCATTCTTGCAAACAGAATAAACATTAATTCATTCATACATGAAATATATCTTGTTAGTTCTATGATGGGGTTTCAAAAAATGAGTTTGAAAGCAATATGATCCTGGGCACACACTGGACCACAACTTTTCTATTTTACAATTAATGTCATAGCTGGGATGTAGTAACTCATCACCAAACCCAGCTTCTTCCATTGAGATGGAGTCTCAAGGACTTTTCTTTCCCAGGTGGCCTACAATAGGCCAATCTCAGCCTCTTGCTTACATACATAAGACAACAGGTATGAGCCACCAGTACCCACCAGTACTCCTTCCTACTTGTTATTTCTGTGTGTGTGTGTGTGTGTGTGTGTGTGTGTGTGTGTGTGTGTGTGTGAATGTGTGTATGTTTGCAGGGAGTGGGGATTTGTTTTGTTTTGTTGAGCCATACCTCCCCTCCCCACAAGCAGGGGACTCTGGTTTCCTGAGCTTGTTTACTCTGTGGCATGTCACACTGGAGCCCTGCTTCTAGCCCTGCTTTGTCAGTTAATTGGTGATAGATTCTCACAGGTTTCTCTGCCCATTCTGACTTTGAACTGTAATCCTCAGATCCCAGCCTCTTGACTAACTAGGATTACAGTCATGAGCAAAATAAATAAATAAATAAATAAATAAATAAAACTTCAATCACTCAATCCTTATGAAATAAAATATAAAGGAATAATACATTTGTATAATGTGTTTATTTTTTAAAACTTATTATGAGAGTCAAAAAGTATAAAAAATTAAAGTTTATTAAGTAAAAATGTTACAGTAAACTAAGGCTAATTTATTATTAAAGAAAAATTCTTTGAACCATTTGATAATGATATGGTGGAGGATATAAAGATGGAATATGATATTTGACTTGGATTGTGTAAAATGGATAATGAATGATTTTAAGATATAAATGTACGTGTGCTGTGGATAAGACTTCCCTGGTAACTCATTACTTTGGCTAGTAACTGTAATTGTAACTCTGTAACTCTATAACCCTGTAACTCTGTAACTCTGCTTCTGTTGTCTTCTGAGCAATGGGAGCCCTAACCCAGTGGCCCATCACCACCCTTTGTTCTATTCCCCTGCTTCCCACCAGCAAAACCTTGGCGGGAAATTTAAACTTAGGGTGTGCATTTCTTGTAACAATCATTGGCTAAAACCAACACCCAGCCTCCCCCCTTTCCCCGCCCAAGCCCAAAATGCTTAAAAGCCCATATGGGCTGGCACTTGGGGCCGTTTCCTGGGATCCCAACTCAGCACTTTTGGCTCAATAAAATCTTTTACATTTTCACTGCGGACTGAGGGTCTCACTGCCCCTCCCCACTACAACACAAAGATCATTTATCAAACTTTATTTTAGGTGATTTTCTAATGTTGAGTGACAGTTTACATTTTATTTTTCCCACATTGGAGTTAGTATGACTTACACTTAAAATAGCAAAGCTATTGTACTCACCCATTACTTTTCTTAGTAACAACAACAAAAAAAAACAAAAACAGAAAAAGTAACAATTAGATTTTTATCCAAAGTAACTCTTTCAAAGACCAAAAATCTAGCTAAACACCTTTTCCCTTTAGAAATATTCCTGCCCATCCCACAAGAATGCAAACATCTCTATTACTTTTCTTAAATATGAGACAAGCCTCTGTTTTTCTCCAAAGAGATTTTGGTGATAGTAGATTTATTTACCATGGAAAATGGGCAGGTCTGACCACTTGAATTTCTTTGACTGAACAAATCTTTGAACTAATAGGCACTGTGCAGCATTGACAAGTCCAGTTTTCTGTATTTGCTAAGTAATATCATAATTCATTTCATGTAGCCTAAGTGTACAGTGCTCATACAATCTACAGAAGGTACAGTCCTGCCTTCAGCCTTCACATTTGCTCACCTCTCACTGACTCACTAAAGAAATTTCTAGGCTTGCAAGAGCTATTAATGGTAAGCACTCTGTATGGTGCACTGTATTTTATCTTATAATATAATTTTATTGCATTTTTCTATATTTAGACATGTTTAGGTATATAGGTATTTATGATGTGTCACACTTGGCCTGCAGCAGTCAGCACAGTAACATAATGAGCGATGCAATATCTCAATAGGCTACTGAGAGGTAACACAAACTTTAGGGGCAGGGGAATTAGTAGAAGGAAGGAAGTCACTGGGAATGTGCAAAGTATATTCCATCCTCTTCCAGCTTCCCTCTCTCTCTCTTTTTCTGTTTCTCTGTCACTCTGTGTGTGTGTGTGTGTGTGTGTGTGTGTGTGTGTGTGTGTGTGTGTGTGTGTGTGATAACAGAGCTTTCTGTGGACCCTGTACTGATACCTATCCACTGCAGGGATATTTAGCACCTGGTGAGTAATACCCATACTGTACCAACATGCTTGCTCCCACTATTGCTCTGGCTTACTCTGAAGAAAACATTGTCACTCCCAACAGAGATTCAGAGTTAATAGTTTGATGTCAACTATCCAAAAATGGACACATTTAGGCTGCAACATAGTTTTCTTGCTTTGAATAGATTTTTACTTTAAAAGCATTCAGAAGGGCAGGCACTGGTGGAGTGTGGATGTCATCCTAGTTACGCAAGAGGCTGAGATCTGAGCTTCATTGTACAAAACCAATCTGGGCAGCAAAGTCTGTGAAACGCTTATTTTTCAATTAAACATCAAAACACCAGAAGTGGAGCTGTGGCTCAAGTGGTAAGGCACGAGCCTTGGATATAAAAGCTCAGGGACAGCACCCAGACCCCAAGTTCAAGCCCTGGAACCATCATAATATGAATAACAATGAGTGAATGAATGAATAAGTGATAAATAAATTAATACCATTAGACACATGGAATGGTTCTTAATGCCTCTGATACTGTAGTGCTATCACTGCCACATGGTGATTCTCTTACCATCAGCTCTTCCGATTGAAGGGAAAGGAGACTCTTAGTTTCCTCCTCTGCTCCTGCATTGGAATCTCAGAGACATCTTCGACCTACATTTGTAGGAACCTGCCTTTCGCTGTGGAAAGGTAAAGCAAGTCTGGAGCCAAGTAGGGCCTCCATCCTTCTTGATCCTCAACAGATTCAAAGCATTATCTGCATAAGTAGTGAGAGTACCTTTCTTTTCACTTCAGTTTTATACGTATTCCAGAGTTTCTTTGGGAACCTTTTTTTTTTAAAGAATTATCCTAATTGGTCTTTTTCTAATATTGCTAAAGCTTTGTTTGCAGATTGAGCCTGTCTGTTTTTCTCAATTCTAAAGTTGAAAATTCTGCAGTGATCATTAGTTCCTCATCCAATATACTGTGATGGCTTTTTTAAGTACTCCAATAATCATGAAGCAATATCAGAAGTTTAGGGTGCAAACAAAGATACCTCTTTCTTCCCTTCTTTTTCTCCTTCATATGCATAGTTATAAAGACAAACAAAAGGTTAAACGGTTTTATTCAGGATCTTCTATGTAGAGATAACTCCCTAAGAAGTAATTATTAGTAGAAATCCATCTTATATCCAGTTTCTAAGATTATCTTCTGTAAAGCCAGTCTGAAATTTCTCTAGATGTCCTTAAATAATGAAGAGCATTTTCAGTTGCACCTTCTTGACTCATTACAGGTTCATTCAACTAATAAACTGTTTTAATATCCTCAAGTTTTAGGCTCATTTAATTCAGCATGCTCCCACCAAAGAGCAGATGGTCAACCATGAATCTGTAGCATGAAGAAATTACTATCATTACCCACTTCATTTCTAGCTTCCTTGGTAGTGTGACTCATTCTCTTGGGATATCTCAAAAAAAAAAAAAAAAAAAAGATGACAGAAGGACTTGTGTTTCCTCTAAATCACAAGATTACAACCCATACTTTACTAAATCTGACTGATTTTTTTTAAAAGATAGATCCTTTTAAAGAATATAAAAAAGCTTTTGTTAGCTTCTGTAGGTTTGTTTTCAGGAATAGTCAATTTGACAAACTAATAGTTAACCAAATATATCAGGTGCTATTCTAGACAGTGTAGATGTAAAAGAATAAAACACTACCCTAGCCCTGAATCTAGGGGAAGAGATAGTGATATAAAGGAGTAATCATTACACAATGTAATGCTCTAATAGAAAAAAAAAAAAAAACAGAGGAAGGTGTCTAATTCTACTGGGTGTTTGGATTTATAGAGGTAATATTTGAGTTGAATTGTGGAAAAATAATAGTTTATTAAGCAATGAGGATGAAGAAAAACCTCACAGGTTGGGATAGAGTAAGAAGTAGAGGCAGATGTACAATTGTTAAAGGGAAAGGCATAATCAAGGAACCATTAGAAACATAATTAACCAAAGCTCTGACCCTCCACTGGGGACACACAAACTCCCAGGCTATGCTACAGTAGGCCAGGGGCTATGAGAAACCATCAGATAAACATGCCATAGTTGTCTGATCTTCTTTACCTTTATTCAATTTCTGTTCATTTTAGTCAATGAGTTTATGCATTTTTAAATTAAAATAAACACAAATGTATTGTGGGAAAGAATGCAAAAAGCTCATGAGCTCTTCATATGAAACAAATAGTTTTTGGTTGTAGATGTTCATTTCAGTCTACAAGTCCTATTACCAGTCTTTTTTGGGGAGAGGGAGGGGGTCCGGTCATGGGCCTGAACTCTGGGCCTGGGTGCTATCCCTCAGCACTTCAGCCACAGTGCCACTTCCGGCTTTTTTCTTTTTGCTTATGTGGTGCTGAGGAATCAAACCCAGGGCCTCATGCATGCAAGGCAAGCACTCTACCACTGAGCCACCTTCCCAGCCCCCTTATTACCAATCTTATACCGGCAGATGTCCCCCAGGTTTTGTGCCCATTGGTTTCTAGGAATCTTCAGTTGAGGAACACTGAAATAAATATGGGTTGAACTGGGAAGAGGCAGGAAAAGAGATTAGAAAAATTATACCTTAACTTCCTGGTGTTTTTCTAAGGCTCTACACAGGGTTTTATATGCCACACTGAGGATATTTAAGCAGGATGATGTCAGAGTTAAATTCTTGATTCAGAAGACTCACGAATAGTTGGGGGAAATTTTTTATAAGGCAGATCACGGAGGAAGTCAAGAGACTATTGCTAGTATCTAGGTGAAAGAAAAAGCAGGAGGTAGAGAGGCCGGAATTAAATGAAAGAGATGCAGGGATAGATAAAGGAGGAGATAGATATTATAGAGATAGACAATTAAAATTAGCCAAGTTCTGGTGGTTCATGCCTGTAATCCTAGCAACTCAGGAGGCTGAGATCTGAGGATAGTGGTTCAAAGCCAGCCAACAGGCAGAAAAGTCCATGAGACTCTTATCCTCAAATAACTACAAGAATGCTGGAAGTGGCACTGTGGCTCAAAGTGGTAGAGCATTAGTCTCGAGTGAAAAAGCTCATAAAGTTCAGGGACAGTGCCCAGGCACAGAGTTCAAGCCCACAACTGACAAAATAAATAAAATTATATGACAGTAGTATGTTACAGTAGAAGAGTCAGGTGACTCATTTTTTTCTTTTCTTTTATTGTAAAAATGCTGTTCAGAGGATTTACAGTTACATGAGTAAGGTAATGAATTAAGTTTCTTTCAAACATTGTTGCCCACTCCTGTTTTTTCTTCCACTATCCCTTTTCTTCCCTAAGTTTCCCCTCCTCCCCCAAAGTTGTAAAATTCATTTACGACATAGTGTCTTGTGAGTATCATTGTTACAATGAGTCATCCTTTGTCCTTGTTTCAGCATTTTGTTATTCCTCTTCTCCTCCCCAAATCAAATAAATGTACATACAAGACACAGGGTACCAAATCAAAGACAGTGATTGTCAGGGATAAACCAATGGAAAAAAGAAAATGAAATAAAATAAGAAGAAAGAATTAGATATATACATTGGTGACAAGGTCAACAACTGAAAAATAGACCTGTTGTTTCCATGTCTTGGAGTTCAATTAGCATCATTTCGTATGGTCATGTGTACATAACTATTAAGCCATTATGATTCTCTGCCAGAACTATCCTAGGCATATACTAATTATTGCAAATGAGGGAAACTATAGAGCCTATGTTTCTTTGGGTCTGGCTTGTTTCACTTAATATTTTTTTTCCAAGTCTTTCCATTTCCTTATGAAAGAGCCTATTTCATTCTTTCTGATAGAAGCATAAAATTCCATTGTGTATATATAAGATGACTCAATTTTCTAGCTTTGCAACTGATGGACAATAGTGGAAAATAAAGGATAAAAAGGGTTCTGGAAGATTCTCCAAGATATCTGAAAGATATGATAGTTGACTTTCTCTCTGCTGTGGTGTCGTATTCATTCATCATCATTTAGTAACTATTAAACACCAGGAATGATGAAAGTACAGGTCGTTAGGAAAGTCTAGTAGCTAATGGAAATGCACATCTGGGATTTGAGGGATGTGTTAGGTTTAGAATATAGAAATAAAAGTCACTGATGTCCTTACAGGGGGTGTTTGCAGCTGAACATAATGAGAAAAGAAGACTGAACCTAGGAAAAAGCTAATCTTCCAAAGTCAGAGAATAGAACAAATTAGGAGAAAGTTGTGCCGATTCTAGACCTGACTTCTAGGTCTGTCCTTGCTCCATATTTTTTGTACTTTTTATTGTAAAATTACTGTACAGAGGGGTAATGAGTACATTTCATATCCAGCATTGTTGCCTCCTCCTTTGTTTTTTCCTCTACCATCCCTTCCCTCCCACAACTACTCCCCCCCCACCCCCTCGCCCAAGTTGTAAAGTTCGTTTTCAACATAGTGTCTTTGTACATCTCATTGTTACAACGTTGCCCCATATTCTATGGTAAAGTTTATTTGGTCAAACAGAAGTTCAGAAATCTGAAATCAGCATGATCTTTCTATATATTGTGTTATCTTAAGCCATATATAGGATTAAGTCATATATATTAAAAATCTTTGTCTCTTTTCAAGTATTTCATTTGAATGTAAACATTAATTTGGAAATAACAGAACAATTACGTTGCTTTATTACACTCTGCCTGCTTACAAATTAGGTAGTTATAATTATCTGGGTCTGAGTGCTGTCCCTCAGCTCTTGAGCTCAAGACTAGCGCTCTACCACTTGAGCCACAGAGCCACGTCTGGCTTTTTCTGCTTGTGTGGTGCTGAGCCACCGTTTTAAAGGAAGAAAACCATTCAGAGATATGCCCTTCATTTTATCAATCCCATAGGGACAGTCTCTAGATTACTCAGGGATTCAAATTTTTTTCTCCTGAGACTTTTACCGGTTTGGGGTCATTCTGTACAAAAGTTATTTTAATAGGAGGAAAATGTAACACATGAGCAGTTCTGGAACGCAACTGAACACAATTTCTTCATACATGAATTTAAGGTAAGTTCCCAGCTCGCCCAGCTGATCAACTGGTGTCCTAGATCTCCATTTGGCACAAGCACCCTTCCCCTCGGCTCCCACCGAGCTGGAGACAGCATCCAACAAGGTTCTCCATCTGGAAAGACAGCGGTGGACGCAAGGCTCAGCCTTCCTGTCAGACTGGGAGTTGGGCAGGGACGTTGGCTAAGCTTTTTCCTTGAACAGGAACCAGCACACCTTCTGGAGTTTACGTTGATGGCGTCACATCATGGCAACCAATGGAAAGCCTGCTTTGAAAAAGACTGTTAGGGAGGGGACACAGCATTGGTAGTGATCCTTTGTCAATCTCGGCAGGGGCCTGGCCTCTTTTCTCCTAGCAACGGCTGTGTCCTAGCAACACCGGACAAGGTCTGCAAATCTTTTGCTCAAGGGATTTGTTGAGAGAGGAGTCTCAAAACTCACATC
Source organism: Dipodomys merriami (assembly GCF_024711535.1). NCBI lineage: Eukaryota > Metazoa > Chordata > Mammalia > Rodentia > Heteromyidae > Dipodomys > Dipodomys merriami. The sequence continues at coordinate 14,486,850 of NW_027206290.1, forward strand.
TCCAGCTCTCGAAGGAGCATTCCTCCAGGGTACTGCAAAGAAGCTTCTTTCCCTTCAGTTTAGCAAATCAGGTAAGGACAGCTCTGAATGGGAAAGGAGGCGTGGGGAGGGGGGGAATCAAATACTTTTTTTTTCCCCTCCGGGTTTTGGGAATCAAACCCAGGGCCTTTGCCAGTGCTGGGAAAGCTCTCTGACACCTAGCTACACTTCCAACGCATTATTCACTTATTCCAGGGCATTGGGGAACCTCAATAGATGTGCTAGTTGCAGTGAGGTCTGCAAAAATAATTAAAATTGATAAAGCAAATAGACTTTCACAGTGTTGTGAACTATTGCAGCCAATCCGGGAAGACAAAAATAACAACTGCAAAAAAAAAAAAAAATGCAATTCGAGGGCTGGGAAAGTGGCTCAGTGGTAGAGTGCTTGCCTTGCATGTATGAGGCCCTGGGTTCGATTCCTCAGCACCACATAAGCAAAAAGAAAAAAGCCGGAAGTGGTGCTGTGGCTCAAGTGGTAGAGTGCTAGCCTTGAGCTGAAGAGCTGAGGGACAGCGCCCAGGCCCAGAGTTCAGGCCCCACGACCGGACCCCCCCCCCAAAAAATGCAATTCTATCAGTTAATGACACTCAAAGAACTTTAAACTAGATGGTGTCTTGCTCACAGGTTGTACATCTTCAATTATTCTGACATTCCCTGGCACATAGGAGGGCTTGGGAATAAATGACTATTAAAAAATGACATGATTCTGGTTATTCACCAGTGTAGAGGAGTCAAAGAAAGATTAATGTGGGCTAAAATATTAGAGAGATGACTTCAGGTATGATAGGGATGTAGCTGGGTGTTGATGGTCCACACCTGAAATTCTAGCTATTCAGGAGGCTGAGATTTGGGGATCAAGGTTCAAAGCCAGCTATGGCAGAAAAGTAGGAGAGTCTAACCTACAACTAATCACCAAAACAAAAAACAAAAAACAAAAAAACAAAAGTAGGGCTGTGGCTCAAGTGGTAGAGCACTAGCCTTGAGCAAAAAAGCTTAGGGATGATGCCCAGGCCCTGATTTTAAGTCCAGGATTGGCATGCACGTACGTACATACACACATAAATCTCAAAAGATAGTTTGTTTTTAAATTATAGCCTGGTTTACTGTAAAAAAAAAACATTAATTTTCTGTTTTATACAGTGAATGTGCCACATTATGCTTTCCTAATTTTATTTTTCCTATTTGGTTATCAAGAGATCATGAAAAATATTCAATACTTTAGAGGCAACAGTAATTCATCTTTTTTGTGTATGCCAGTTGTGGAGCTTGAACTCACGGCCTTGTCCTCTCCACTTTCTTGCTAGTAGCTGATGCTCTACCATTTGCGCCATACCTCTAGTCAAGTATTTTGCTGGTTAAACGGAGATAGACTCTTGCAGACTTTTCTGCCCAGGCTGGATTCAAACAGTGAATCAGGTATCAATATCCTGGGTAGCTTGGATCACAAGTGCAGCTAGGAATACAGGTGTGAGCCACTCTTGATGTTCCCTTTCACACGCTCTTCCCTTGGGGTTATCATGTCAACAAATGGCCAGTATTTTCAGTCCCTCGAAGTCAGGCAAAAAAAAATCATTGAAGTCATCCTTGATTTCTTCCTTTCTTTCAAACCATATCTGCACATCATTGGCAAATCTATTATCTCTACTTAAAGTATGCCCAGAATCCAAAGTTTTTCTTTCTCATTGTCACCTCCCTGATCTAGGCCTTCATCATCTCTCCAATGGATTCTCTTCCAGTCCTTACCTTGAAGCAGTCTTTTCTCAACACAGCAGCCATATTGAAATGGAACTTGGGTTGGAAAAACTAATTTCTCAGATCAAACCATCTAATAGCTTCCCACCTCATTCAGCAGGAAAGCCAAAGTCCTTGTTCATAACCTATTATAACAGACCTTAAGTCTACTACAATGGATTATAAAATGATGTTATAATATTGTATACTATTCCCATCTAGACTCTTCTTTTGCATACAGCCCTACCCACTGCCATGCTGGCAGAATACTCCTCCTCCATTATAAACTGACCATATAACTTGTCTGTCCAATAGAATGTGAGTAGAAGGGACACTGTGCCTCTGTCACAGAGAATACTTAGGAGGCTTCAAAACTATTCCTTTAACTCTTGCTTTTTCCTCTGCTCTGAAAGTAGCATGTGTTAATCAGTAATTACTTCTTCAACCTGAATCCCAGAGTAAGAAGAAGAATGAGAAGAAATAAATGGTTATTGTTGGGCAAGCAGTAGAGTGCTTGACTAAGAAGCATAAGTTCTAAATTCAATTTCCAGTACTGAGAATTTCTTTTTAGATCTTATTATGTCATTGAAATGTGGAGGTCATTGGTTATTGCAGCAAAGCCGACTTATACACCTGCACCACTTTGCTCTGACTTTCTTCATTCTGTTTCAGTCCTCATAACTTTGTTTTTATTAAATAAGCCAGACATACTTATACCCTTGAAACTTTCCACTTACCCATTCCCTCTTCCTAAAAGTGCTCAACTCCTGCAGGTGTCTGAATTTCTGGCTTCCTCTATTCTCTTGCCTTTGTTACAATGCTTTTTGTGGCTATTGGGTATACCATTGCAATGCCCCACTCTTACAAATTCTCTTTCTTTCCTACTTTATTTTTCTAAGCAGTTACCATTACCTAGTACTAGCTTTTTTTATTTTGTTCATCATTTCCCACTCCTTCAATATAAGCTTTGTCAGAGCTACTTTTTAAAAATTCATATTTTTTTGCTCTATTGCTAATACCCAGGATAGCATCTGGTCCATCCTTTACTCAGTAAGTATATGTGCAATAAGCAGTGGTGTGTGTGTGTGTGTGTGTGTGTGTGTGTGTGTGTGTGTGTGTGTGTGTGTGTGTATGCGTAGACTGGGTTGTGTCAGTGTTTTTGAGTATTGTAAGCCAGATGCAGAGGGATCCAAAAGTAAAGAAGGATATACTGATAAGGAATCTTTCTTTAAAAAAATGACTAGGCACAAGATTTGAAATTATACTAAGTCTAGGAAGTGGGTTAGAGACAACTTAGTCTCAAAATTGTGACTAAGTTATTGAAGAAAGTAGACATTTTTATAGCATCAGAATCACAAAACTTTGAGTAAAAAAATGATGCATGCCTTTCCAGACCATTAAAGTCACTTCACTCCCAGTGACATGCAGCAGCTGCCATTGAATCCGAGGAACAGTCCACAGAGGCTGATTGTGCAGCCCTGGAGGAACACTGAGAGTTCACAGCCTGGCCCGCTGCCCACTGCACTATGCAAAGTCACCTGATCTCTCAGGGCCTCTTTTGGCTACTCATAAAGAGAGGGATGATGAAAACAGTGACAATAAAGTGTGGTTAAGGTTCTATGAACTATGTCCAGCATATAGTAAGCACTTCACAACAGTGAGCTATCATTACTATTTGCAAAACAAAGTTTAAAAATCTGAAGAGGAAAATATTTCTAGGCAAACACACAGACCCCCACGTACTTTTTAGTCAAGATTCTGCAATCAAGGGACTCAGGAAAAACTAAAAGTCATGATGGTCTGACCATAGTCTATGAAATAGTATTCAGTTTGAGTTGATTTTATTAAAATGAGAGACATCAGCATGAGATGTCAGAACTGATGTTAATAAAATGCTTATTAGTCTCATTAATCATATATTATGATCAAGTAGGCTTCATCCCAGAGATACAGGGCTGGTTTAATATACACAAATCAATTAATATAATACATCAAGAGATCCAAAGTCAAGAACCACATGATTATTTCCATTGATGCAGAAAAGGCTTTTGATAAAATACAACACCCATTCATGTTAAAAGCTCTGGAGAAAATAGGAATAGAAGGAACATTCTTTAAAACAATAAAAGCCATATATGACAGACTAATAGCCAATATTATACTAAATGGGGAAAAACTACAACCAATTCTAAAATCAGGAATAAGACAAGGATGCCAACTCTCTCCACTCCTCTTCAATATAATTCTGGAATCCTTAGCCAGACCAATAAGGCAAAAAAGGACATTAAAGGAATACACATAGGGTAGGAAGAAATTAAACTACCCCTATTTGCAGATGACATGATATTATACTTAAATGACCCCCAAAACTCCATTTCCAAACTCCTAGAACTTATATACCACTTCAGCAAAGTAGTGGGATACAAAATTAACCCACAAAAATCAGTTGCCTTTCTGTATACCAACAATGTACAAGCAGAAAGGGAAATCAGGGAACCAACCCCATTCACAATAACCTCAAAAAAATAAAATATCTAGGAATTAACCTAACCAAAGATGTAAAGGAACTATTTAGTGAAAACTATAAAAGCCTAAAGAAAGAGATCAGAGGACACCAGGAAATGGAAAGACCTTCCATGTTCTTGGATAGGCAGAATCAATATTGTAAAAATGGCCTTACAAAATGAGATACAAATTTATATATAAAAATGATATACAAATTCCCATCAAAATCCCAATGACGTTCTTTACTGAAATACAGAAAACAATCCAAACATTCTTATGGAACAACAAAAGACCTAAAATAGCCAAAGAAATTCTAGGCAAAAGAAACAATGCAGGAGGGATCATGATACCAGATTTCAAGCTCTACTATAGAGCCATAACAACAAAAACAGCTTGCTCTTGGCTTAAAAATAGACCCAAAGACCAGTGGAATAAATTAGAAGATCCAGAAAGAAAATCACATACTTATAGTCAGCCGATATTTGACAATGGAACCAAAGACATACAATGGAAGAAACATAGCCTCTTCAACTATAGATGCTGAGAAAACTGGGCAGCCACATACAGAAAACTAAAAGTGGACCCCAGCCTGTCACCATGCACTAACATCAACTTGAAATGGATTAAAGACCTCAACATCAAACCCGAAACTCTGAAACTACTGCAGGACAGAGTAGGAGAGACATGACAACTTAGAGGCTCGGGCAGGAACTTCCTGAACAGAGACCCAGGGTCATAACAAATTGGAGAGAGACTTGATCAATGGGACTACCTTAAAATAAAAAGTTTCTGCACAGCTGAAGACATAGCTTCCAAACTAGACAGACAGCCAACCAATTGGGAAAAGATATTTACCATCAATATATCAGACAAAGGCCTAATATCCAGTATATACAGGGAACTCAAGAAAATAATCCCTCCCAAGTCTAATAAAACAATCATTAAATGGACAAGGGGACTAAAGAGAGGCTTCTCAGAAGAAGAGATAAAAGTGGCAAAGAACACAGGAGGAAATGTTCATCATCCCTGGCCGTAAAGAAAATGTAAATAAAAACTGATAGCTGGGTACCAGTGGCTCATGCCTGTACTCCTAGCTACTCAGGCATCTGAGATCTGAGGATCGCGGCTCAAAGCCAGCCCAGGCAGGAAAATCCATGAGACTCTTACCACCAATTAACCATCAGAAAACTGGAAGTGGCGCTGTGGCTTAAGTGGTAGAGCACTCGCTTTGAGCTAGAGTTCGGGGACGGAACCCAGGTCCAGAGTTCAAGCCCCACAACCAGCAAAAAAGAAAAAAAGAGAAAAGAAAAAAAAAAAGGAAAGAAAGAAAGAAAAAACACTGAGATACCACCTTACCCCAGTCAGAATGTCCCGCATCCTAAACTCAGCCGACAAATGTTGGCGGGGATGCGGAGAAAGAGGAACCCTATTGCACTACTGATGGGAATGTACAACCACTCTGGAAAGCAGTCTATCCTCAGAAAGCTAAACATAAACCTTCCCTGTGACCCAGCCATACCACTCCTAGACATCTACCCTGAGCAACAGGAGCCAGGATATAAAGACACTTGCACCTCCGTGTTCATTGCTGCACTGTTCACAATAGCCAAAATATGGAAACAACCCAGATGCCCCACTACAGATGAATGGATCCAAAAATTGCGGTACCGATATACAATAGAATACTACAGAGCCATTAGAAAGGACAAAATAATGGCATTCATGGAGAAAGGAAATGGATGGAACTAGAACAAATCATGTTGAGTGAGGTAAACCGAGATCAGAGCAACAAAGAACACATGGTCTCTCTGATATGTGGATGTTAAACTCTAAATTCAAGGAGATATGACAAAGTAAACAGAACTCAAAAAAAAGGATCTCTTCTTAATTTTTCATATCATTTCTAGATGACCCATGTCCTTGACCTCATATATGTTATATACATGTGTACATGAGGGAAGATAGGAAAATGGCACAGAATCAGAGGGAAACAGGAAAAAATACAGCAGAGGGGCCCGTCAGCTACATTGGACATTGATGAAAGTGAACTAAGCAACTCAAGGGCAGCGATGAGAAGGAGGAATGAGAGAGAAAGGAAGAACAGCTAACACTAAGCAAAAGGAAAGAAATGTAAATTCACCGGATTTGGAAGAAATAATTGTAATGTCAAAGTTTGTAAAGGCCATAAGCCTCATAGGCCACGATAATGACAAAGCACCTCGTGAAGGTTAAAAAGTGTGTGTGACTTTCACTAAGTATCACTATCCCACAATACTGTGAATTTTGTGAAATGTATGTAATCAATCTCAGTTTAAAATTTTTTTAAATATTTATTAATCTTATTAAGACTTCATGGTCACCTTGTGGAATAGACTTTATTATTAACTCCACGAAACCCCTTTCTGGGACTGAGAAGGTAAAGTCACTCACTGGTTAAAAAATAAAAACAAAAACAAACAAACAAACAAAAAACCCACTGGCCTACTGCCAGTGGGTTGGGCCTGTAATCAGGAGATTGAGATCTAAGGATAACAGTTTAAAGCTAGCTGGGGCAGAAAGGTTCCTGAGATACTTACCTCCAATTAACCACCAAAAAGCCCTAAGTGTAGCTGTGGCTCAAGTGGTAGAGTGCCAGCCTTGAATGAAAAAGGAAAATGCCCGGGCCCTGGGTTCAAGCCCATACCTATCTCTTGCACACACACACACACACACACACACACAACTCTTTTTAAACCTTGCTGCCTTGATTTCTCAAATTGTATTTTTACTCTCTTGATAGAATGGGACAGAGGTAAATATTGTGGCAAAATAAAGATTTGCTGTCATGGTCACACTGTTATGGTGGTGACATGGCCAATGTTACATCCTGCCAAAATAAAGCAACTCTACTGGAGCTTCATCTGACAATTTAGCAACTACATGCTCACTTGCTAAAACAGAATTTAGGATCTAAATTATTATTATGTCTATTTAAAACTATGTACATATACGCATGTTGTTGGAGCACCTGTTGGGGAGAAGTGCATAAGGCCACTCTGGCGCAGGTCGGGAGAGCAGCTTCTCTGCCGCACTTCCATAATAGGGCCTGTAAGGAAACCCTGAAGTTCTGGCAGGTTACTATCTTGTGCTGCAGCTGAATGGTTCCACTGGAACAAGATTTTATCAGTTGTTGCCATAAACTTTTGGTCACAAAACCCTCATTTGTACTCAAATCACATGTTGATTTAATCCAGGGCAAAATCTAGAAACATATTGCTACGTTCAATAAATGATAATGCCTGATATAGTTGCAAATGCAAACCAGGATTTACTAATCAATGATTTTTCTTTCTGCAGCCTACGTCAGAACCATGGGTCCAAAACCATCACCAAAACCATCAAAGCAACCAAAATCACCAAAAAATGTCAAACGTGAAGCAAAAAAGGGAGCTCATGGCAAAAAAGGATTTCCTGGTATGATTATTTTCATTGAAAATGAAGCTTGGATTTGTTTCTTGGACATAATAGTTTTGCTGTCATAAGGTCCAGCCCATTCAAAATTAAATATGTGGGAATTCAGTTTTTTACTTGCCTGATTACAGTATCAAATGCCATGTAATGAATGCCGTAACGAATATACCAGAAAGGATGACTGTGAGAAAGACAATATTTCAGATTTTTCACTTTTTAATTACTCAAGGCTAGCTTAAGTCCTTATTGTGTATTTGTATTTATAAATTGTCTGGTAAAAGACTAGTCAATTGAGATTATTTGACTCAAAAATGTAAATTTGATATCATTTTATTACATTCTAGTTGCCGAAGAAGAGGAACCAATAAATATGGAGAGCATGGGTAAGTAGAAATATCACACTTTGTCTATGATACATATCAAAATTTACAAGGTGTAAAATTATACCACATGATTTAGAATATGGAATGAAAATTTTTAAGTAGTGAATATAAAATAAGAATGGAAAAGAGAATTTCAAACTGAGAAACAGACTTGACTCAAGCAGTACCCTAAACAACTATTGTATTTATTGAAAGGTCTTTTGTAACTGGAAAGTTATTACTTTTATCAGAATAGTACTTTACAAACTCTGGCTCACTGGCAATATTTAGCCTGTGCTTCATGTTCAGATTCTACTCTTTAATGGAAAGGGATTCATTTTCAAGAAAATAAATAAAACATAGACAACCAAAGCAATGCTGTTCTTTCTTTTAAACGCTAAACAATCTTATTCCAACAAGTCATTTCTTAGGAATGGGGAGAAAAATCTTTCTCCCAGTTCACTTACATGAAGATTTTAGTGTGTGTGTGTGTGTGTGTGTGTGTGTGTGTGTGTGTGTGTGTGTGTGTGTGTGTCTGTCTGTCTGTCTGTCTGTCTGTCTGTCTGTCTCTTTGTATTGGTCCTGGGGCTTGAATTTAGGGTCTGGGAGCTGTCCCTTAGAGTTTTTTCCTCAAGGCTAGCACTCTGCTACATTAACCACAGCACTATTTCCAGTTTTTTCTGATTAACTGGTGATAAGTGTCTTGTGGACTTTCCTGCCCGGGCTGGCTTTGAATCATAATCCCCAGATATCAGTCTCCTGAGTAGCTAAGATTACAGGCATGAGCTACAGGTGCTGAGCTAGAATTTTGTCTTCTGTTCATATAGAATAAGGAAATCGATCTCTGATCTTTATTCAAATCTCAGATCTCTCATAATATTGATAATTCTGAAGTTAAAGTGCAGTTGTGTTGGTTACATATCTGTCATTATAACAAATACTAGCGATAATCAATAGAGATAAAGGTTTATTTGAACATATATCTAGCAGATATGTGACATATCTGAGATACTCCTGACCTAGGATAGCTTCAGGAGGGCCTGAAGCCATGCCCATTTTGATCCAATCTCTTTCTCACTCTCTTGGAGCAACTAACATCCCCTCTCTGTTCCAGGTTCCAATGAGCCCATCTCATTTCAAATCACCACAGCTTCATTACTCTAGCCTGTCAGCACTTCCAGCTTTTTGTGCTTATGTGGTGCTGAGGAATCGAACCCAGGGCCTCATGCCCACGAGGCAAGCACTCTACCACTGAGCCACCTTCCCAGCCCCAGAAATAATTTTTAAATTAGAATGAGTGCCAACATAAGAATGGTTTAAAATTATGCTAGTTAAACTAATAATGAGGTTTATTAATCCCATTATAATTTGATCATATGATGACATATTACTTATTATTAAGCAAGGTGCTGATGGCTCACACTTGTAAGCCTCTGTTACTCAGGAGGCTGAGATATGAAGATCATGGCTGGAAACCAGTCTGAGCAGGAAAGTCCATGAGACTCTTATCCCGAATTAACCATTAAAAGGCTAGCAATAAGCTGGGCACTAGAGGTTCATGCCTGTAATCCTAGCTACTAGGGAGGCTGAGATCTGAGGATCACAATTCAAAGCCAGCCCAAGCAGAAAAGTCCATGAGACTCTTACGAAGAAAAAAGCCAGAAGTGGTGCTGTGATTCAAGTGGTAGAGTTGCTAGCCTTGAGCACAAAGAGGCTCAAGGACAGTGCCCAGGCCCTGAGTTCAAGCCCCAGGACTGGGGAAAGAGGGAGAAAGAAACTGTAAATAGAGTGCCAGTCTTGAGTGACTAAGCTCAGGGACAATACCCAGTCCCTTTGATCAAGCCCTAGTACTAGCATGCATACACACAAAACACACACATACACACACATACACACACACACATCATATATATATTAATGTATAATGATATTCTGGTAAGTCTGTTAATGTTATAATGAAGTATTTGGGATATAACAGTAAATCCTAAATGCAAGATTTAGAATTTCTTATAACATGTACGTGGAGTGGCTAAAAGAAAATAAATACTAATGTAAGTTCTCTTTGAAAGGGCATTGTGGGCAATTGTGGTTTTTCTCCTTTTTCATTTTGTTCCAGGTTTTTCTGTTGTAGTAGTTATATTTGCTTCCAATATAAGAAAAATAAATTTAAAGTATTTGGTCTCTTGGTTTAAAACCAAGAGAACCATCATAAGGCAGCAATTGTTATTTCCTAGTGTTAATATTTAAGTGCTTAATGTCCAAGTGCTGCTTTGTCTTTCTTAGGCCACCCAGAAATTTATCCACTAGTATTAACTACCAAGACCCAGGAAATATTCAACTGTCGAATAGATGAAGACATCACAGATGAGGAACCCTATAAGCTTATCAAAAAGGAAACTATTCTGGAGGACTTGCGCAACAGAGCAGCCGTATCAGATTTTTACCCAGTCAAAAAAATTATCAGGGTCAGTACAATATGTTCTCTTTTCATAGTTGTGCTCAAGAAGGTCCTAGAATGTACTACTCAAGTTGCAAAGTTGTGTTTTGTTGTTGTTGCTGCTGTTTATTCCAAGCTAGCATTCCTCATACTTAAAGCAAATAGCCTAGCCCTCTTTAGAATCATATTTGATGATTTTCTGTTTAAAGCAAAGTTTCAACACTGACTAGCCTTACCCTACGCTCAGAAAATCTCATCCTTGTCCACTTTTCACTAAAACAAGGATCTACCTAATTTTCACGTACTGCTTTGTTTAGTCCCTAACTTTGGTCCTTATTTGTCTCCAAACATAGCACAGAGCACAACACCAAATAAAAAGTAGTTTCCCTCTTCCTGTTAGAAATAAAATTGCATGATGAATTTCCTTGAATCCATTGTGTTTATAAAGAGCTTTTTAGTTAAGCAAATGCTTTTGCAGTTTGGAATTAGCAACCATAAATTAGCACCATAGTGATCTTTTATGATCGGATGAAATACCCAATTTTTTGGTAGCAGCTGAATAAACTGAATGACCATTGAGCAGTAACCTTCTCTTCTAATTGTATTCCCACAGGAATATCCTGGAGATGAAATTGTACTTGTTTATGACAAGGACTTCAAGTATGGACTTAACTTTTATATTATTGGGACTGAAGAGGGCAAGGAAAACTATTTAAATGTAAGCAAATCCCAAGCCATCACAAGTGTTGGTTGTTGGAAGGAAATGATAACTCTGGGCAATTCTTATACATAGCATGATAATTCCTGTCCAACTCTGCCTCCCTGGGGCCTGGGTCATATTTAGGCACCTAAGAATAGGTGAGCAGTGAACTAAATCAAGCACAGAGTAGCAAATATTCTAATCATTTGCCCTTCATTGCCCCACTAAGTGTGGAAACAACAAATAAGAACCACCTCTGTTCTCCAGGAGTACTCCCTCCCCGCCTCCCCTGCAAAAGGCATACCTTCCTTTACTCTTCTAGCCAGCTCACTGACTTTGGGTTAAGTTGAATGGTGGTACCAATAGTGCCTATTTCCAGGGCCATGGTGAGGATGAAATGGGCTAATTCAAGTAAAGCTCTTTGTTTAAGGTTGAATGAGAAAGGTAACTGGTTTATGACCAAGATTCACCTCTCTTGCAACCTCATTGGTTAACCGAGGAAAATGATTTCTTGGGAGTTATGGCCACGTCACTTGAAGGATGCAATATTTCTCCAATAAGCAAGAAAAACACAAAAGGAGAGGGTAACACTGTTCAGAAAAAAATGTACTCATTACCTGACTTATGTAACCGCAACCCCTCTGTATGATAAAATTCAAAAGAAAAAAAAAGAAAACCATAGAATTTTAAAATAGTTAAAGGTTTTCAATTTTTATTATTGTCTATTAACTTTACAAAGTGAGAGGTTTTATTGTGAAATTCCACATATGCATATATGCATACTTTTATCATGTTTACACTATTGCTGTTTATTTTGCTCTCATCTCAATACCCTCCTCCCCCTTAACAATTTCTAATCAGAAATAACCTTTCATTTTACCTGAATATTTTCAACCTGGCTCTTAGAATCTTGTGCTTGCTAGGGAGATACAGTTTTATCAATTGAGCCATGTCCTTAGCTCTATTTATGTTTTAGTTATTTCAAGTGGATACAATTTCAATTGTATGTGTGAACCACCAGCACCTGGCTTCAGCTTTATTTGTGTTCTTTGTTTTGTTTTGGTTTGATTTTTGGTTTTTGCCAGTTCTGGAGCTTGAACTCAGAACTTGGGTGCTGTCTCTGAGACTCTGTGCTCAAGGCTAGTGCTCTGCCACTTGAGCTACAGCACCACTTCCAGTTTTTTCTGAGTAATTTATTGGAAATAAGAATCTCATGGACTTTCTTGCCTTGGTTGGCTTCAAACCGCACTACTCAGATCTCAAACTCCTGAATAGCAAGGATTACAGGTGTGAGCCAACAGCACCCAGACAATTTTATTTATAATAAAAATAACCTCCTGTTTTCAGTTTTTACTTATTTTTATTGTAAAGGTGATATACAGAGGGGTGAGTACATTTCTTTATGAACAGTGCCTTTCAGTTTTTATTTCAGTTTCAGTCTCTTTTGGTTTTTATTATTGTAAAATATTTTAAATGCATAGAAAAGTGCAGAGTTGTATAACAAATATGTACACAATCACCACCCAAAATGAATAATTTATCATATTTAAAACATTTTTGACAGTTTCTCTGTGTGGTTCTATAATGCCAAGGTCACAGGAACCCCCACAAGAAGACTACCGAGAGTCACACTCTACAGCTGTTTTATTTAAACGGGCTGTAGCTCAGGCCTCATCCTATACTCTGACACAGCCGAGCCCCAAGCTAAGGATTTGCAGGTCTTATATAGGCACACAATTAACCAGATGTTTTGATTACCACCACGTGTTGCTTTGCTAGACAGAAACAGGCAACATATGGTGGTCACTGCCTAAAGCTTTAACCTTTCAGTTTAAGTTGTCCTTGAGCTCATGAGCATCCGCCTCAACCTCCCAAGTCCTAGGATTGCAGACACATATGACAAAACTTCTAAACATTTTTTAAAAATAAAATAAAATATAAGCTGGTGTCAATGTTTTGCACCTGTAATCCCTAGCTACTCAGAAGACTGAGATCTGAGGCTTGCAGTTCAAAGCCAGCCTGCGCAGGAAAAGTCCATCTACAGTTACCAAAAGGCCACAAATGGTACTGTGTTTCAAATAGTAGAGCCCTAACCTTGAGCACAGAAGCTCAGGGACAGTGCCCAGGCACTGAGTCCAAGTTCCAGGAACAGCACCAAGAAAAAAATAATCAGTTATGAAAAACTCATTTTTAATGTCCTCCCTAATTTGATTTTCTTCACTCTTCTCTATAAGGAACTATTATTGTATGGTTTTATATAATTTTCCTGTTTGTGATTTTATATTTTATACATATATGCTTCACAATGTTATTTTATTCATTTAAAATTTAAATAATTATATCACTTATAAAGTCATTCCAAAGCTGGCCATCAGTGGCTCACACCTATAATCCTAACTACTCAGGAGGCTGAGATCTGAGGATCATGGTTCAAAGCCAGCCTAGGCAGAAACTCTGTGAGAATCTTATCTCCAATAAAAACCACTCAGAAAACTGGAAGTGGCACTGTGGCTCAAGTGGCAGAGCACTCACCTTGAGCTGAAGAGCTGAGGGATAGTGCCCAGGCCCAGAGTGCAAGCCCCACAACCAACAAAAATTAATTATATAATTAATTAATTAATTCCACAACTTTAATTTTTTCTTACATTATAAAATTCTAAGATCTATAACTATAGATACATTAGATATCATAGATTGAGTTTGTTCGTTATAGTTGCTTAAATGGGATTTTGTTTTATAACTATATTACACTGTCACCTGTCCATTTTCCTAATGCTATGCACTTAATAAAGCAGCAGTGAACATCTTAGTTTAAAAAAAACTATACCTAGTATTTAAGAGACATCATATTTATTCATATTTATACCTATCAAAGAACCATGAATTAAATAAAAGAAAATGGTATTTTCTCATCAAATTTAGCAGTCTATACGCATAAAGATATGTAGTCAATGCTTTTTTCTCATTATATATTGTTTTCTTTTTCTCTTCTTTCTATATTCTTGATGTGCCTTTTATATTCATTATTTTATCTCTTTTTATTACTTTCCATAATTCAAAAGCATAAACCAACAAAACAAGTAGGAACTATTTCATGAACTTATAAGAAGTAAAATTTATTGGAAGATGTATACATGTGGTTATATACTTAAATTTAGGCATATATTTAAGGATGCCATTTATTTTACTGTAGCCTCCAGACATAGCAGAAGAACTGGATGAAAATAAAGAACTTTCCCCTGAAGATCTATATGTTTACCAACCCCCTATCTCTAAACCATGGATTTCTTTGGGCAGTGAAAAAGAAATTGAAGAAGAGTCAGTTAAGGACTCTGGAAGGCAGGTGAGAACCCTCTAGTTATTAAACCACTAGAGCTTTATTCCCAAGGAAGCTATAAAATTTGCTGCCTGAGATGTGGGTGTATGGCCTCTTTGCTTGTTTTTTAGAATACTAGTCATTTTTCTTAAATGGGAATATGGATTTAATTGCTTTCCCCCTCCAAAAAAGAAGAAAGATGTTGAAGTCATAACCCTAGTACCTTAGAATGTGAGGCTATTTGGAAATAGGGTCATTGCTTATATAATTAATTAGAGATAAGGAACAAGTTAGGCCCCTAATCCAATTACACTAGTGTCTTTATATGAAGATGCTCTTCAGTAGACATAGAGACATGAGGAGAATATCATGTGAAAAAGGAGGGTGAGACTGTAGGATGTAGCCTCACTACACGGAACACCAAGAATTGCTGGTTGACACTGGAAGCTAGGAGAGAAACAGGGACAGATTCTGCCTCCAGCTCTAACAGGAGCCAATGCTCCTGTACCTTGACTCTAGACTTCTTACCTACACAACTAAGAATAAATTCCTAGTGTTGGTACTTGGTTATGACAGCACTTGGGTAAACCCTCTAGAGAAAAAGGCTTCAATTTGAACTCATGGAGAAACTGTGGAGTATTAACTATGCCTCAGAGTCCAAAAATATAGGCCTGTATGCTTCCTATCAGCCTACCAGCAGTCAATATGTAAGCTTCCAGTCCCTTCCTCGACCTTTCCATAGTACCCACAGGCAACTAATCTCAGGAGCATTCTTCAAAGAGAAGTGGCAGGTGTAGCCTGTGGGAACAGAAAGCACACAGAGCTGAAGTGGCCCACAGAATATATAACAGGATCTGAAAGGATCTGAGTATATAATATACACATTGCCTACCATATATCCACCTTCTTCCCAGTGACATCATGAGGTTCCTTTACCTGTGTAATAGGTTGACATGTGTTTGCAGATTACATATATGATTTCTCGAAAGCGAAGTGAATTTGGTGCACCAGTTACGTTCAGTGACCAGAATGCTTCCAGTGTCAAAGATGCCTACATTGAATGCACAGCCTACCCAGATAAAAATTTTACCCTGAAACAACTTGAGAAAGATGTTGCCATGCAAGTAATCCCCCAAGTGAAGGACATGAGTACTCAGACAAAATGGTGAGTATGAATGGTGTATGCATTTTGCAGACAATGCCATCAAAATCTAGCAACCTCCATGATAATTTTGAGGGATGTTTATAATAAATTAAAATGGAAGTCGGAAACTGTTGGCTCACATCCTAGCTACTCAATTGGCTGAGATCTGAGTATCACGGTTTGAAGCCAGCTCAGGCAGGAAAGAAAGAAAAATGGAGCTTAGTTCTTATGGCTTAAACTTATAATCCTACTGCTCAGTAAAAAGGGATTTGAAGCCAGTCTAGCAAACAAATCTACAATATTCTTTATCTTCAGTTAACCAGCAGAAAGCCAGAAATGAGGCATAGATCAAGTGGTCATGCTCCCACTATGAGCCAAAAAGATGAGCAAGAGACCAAGACCTGAATTAAGCCCCAGTTACAGCACAAAATAAAAAAGAGAAAACTAATTAATTCATTGACAATGACATCCATAAAGGAATTTAGGAAGATATGATCTTATCATTATGATTTTTAATTGTAAGAAAATTATATGCAAAGAATATGAAGTAGGGGAAAATGGGTGACAATAATTTGGGGTCTGGTAATCTCTCACCTGGAATATTACCATCACTTCCTAACCAACTTTTTTTTTTTTTGGTGCTGGTCCTGGGTCCTGGGGCTTTACCCCAGGACCTGGGCACTGTCCCTAACCTTCAATGCCTAAGAATAGCACTGTACTACTTGAGCCACAGCTCCACTTCTGGCTTTTTTTTTTTCCAGTTGTGGGTCTTGAACTCTGGGCCTGGGCGCTGTCCCTGCACTCTTCAGCTCAAGGCTAGCTCTGTGTCACTTGAGCCATAGCACTACTTCCAGTTTTCTGGTGGTTAATTAGAGATAAGAGGCTTATGGACGTTCCTGCCTGGGCTGGCTTTGAACTGTGACCCTCAGATCTCAGCCTCCTGAGTACCTAGGATTGCAGGCGTAAGCCACCGGCACCCAGCTTGTACTTCTGGATTTTTTAAAGTAGTTTATTGGATATAAGAATCTCACAGACTTTACTGCCTGGACTGTCTTTAAACTTCAATACTCAGATTTCAACCTCCTGAGATGCTAGGATTACAGATCTTAGCCACCAGTGCCCGGTTTTCAACTGACCACTTTTAGACCCAGATTTTATTGTCTTACTTCCTTGACTAGATTTCTTATCTGGCTCTCTAATACTTACTAACACATGTCCATACAGAGTCCTTGTGATGGCATGGAAAGTCCTCTTTCCCCACTGAGGAGGTAAACAGGGAAGTGGCAGATGGTAGGAAACAATGGCAAGTTCTAGAGCAAAGGAGAGACATGATGGTAAGATTATAAAGATACGACAACCCATGCAGTATGGATTGAGGGCAAGGAAAAGAAAGCCTGGAGTTGAGACTGATCAAGTAGGAGCCTGTTGTAATTAAACCAGGCGAGATGTGATGGGTGTCTAAATTTAGGTGGTAGCAGTAAATAGAGGTGGAAAGGTGACATGTACATACAAAATGCTGTGAACTTCACTGAAATTCTGCTGCTCCAGTTGTTACCTAACATCTCTGCTTTTCTTTACCACAAACATGGTCTAGTTCTACTTTCTCTTCTTGAGCTTGCTCAACTCAGTCTTAAACACCTCCTAGCCAGTCCATTTCCAGAACTGCTCTTGCTTCAGCTCCTTAGTAAGATAAAACAGGATTGATTCGTTCTTGAAATACTTTTGCCATTTTGCTGATAGACAGCATGTAGTGTTCACTTTCTGATCCCCACAGTAGCTCCTTAGTGAGCCCTTTTACTGGACTTTCTTCTTCTTGGGTTTTAAATATTTTAGGACTCCAATTCCAACTCTTTTCCATCTTTTCTCTAACTAGATTTAATCCCAGAGTAACTTTATCCAACACTGTATTATGCTTCTGACTCCCAAGTGTACACACCCAACCTCAATGTCTCCTCCCTCATACCTTTCTCTCACTCATTCATCATCTGCTTGTTTGGATGACTAATAAGTATCTTTAAATGCTCAACAACAAACTTAATTTTTTGTTGTTCATAGGGGCTTGAACACTATGTGGATTTCCATATAATGTGCTTGTGATAACCAAAACTTGCAACACCCTGAAGTAAAATAACATTTGTGTCAGTCTTAGACACTATCCCTGAGCTTTTCCTCTCAAGACTAGCACTCTACCACTTCGAGCCACAGCACCACATCCAGTTTATTGGTGGCTAATTGGACACAAAAGCCTAATGGACTTTCTTTCTCTGGCTGGCTTTGAATGGCAATCCTCAGATCTCAGCCTCCAAAGAAGTTAGAATTACAGGTGTGGGCTGCCAGTGTCCAGCAGCACACTTGATTTTCTATCTCCAAATGTGAAACTTCCTACCTACATATTCCACATCTCTGTAAATTGTAATGAACTTCTCCTAACTACCCACACTTAAACCCTTGGATTTTGTTGTTGGATCTGTCTTCAAAATATATCCACGACGGTTAGCCTAGACCAACACCTCTTGTTTAGATTACTGGAACTCCTAGTGAGCTTCCACTGTCCATCCTTTGAGTTCTTCCTAACCTAGGCAGAGTAATCCTGCTGTAAAATGTTTGTCAGAACATGTCTTACCAACGCCCTCTAGTGGTTTCCCATACTGAAAGAAAATACGGGCTTTATATGCTCTGTATCCTGTTTGAGTCTCTGTCCTCATTTCTCATACTTCCCCAGTTCAGCTACATCATCCTTGTTTCTTGAGTTCTCCATACATATAAATGACTGGTATGTTAATATACAGCTTCTTTACACAGACTTCTCTTTCCCCAAATACTATTAGGCTCCTGGCCTCCTTCATTCCACTTTCTGAACAAATGAGGCATCCTCTGCCAGTTCTACATGAAAGCAACAGCCTCCATTACTAGCCATGTTCTTTCTCTCTGTTTTTCTTCATGTTGTATATACTTTTCATTCTCTCATCTCTCTTCTCTGCCTAGAATTTAAAGTCAGTAACGTAAGAATTTTATCCCTTCTTTTTTTTGGGGGGGAGGGGCGGTCATGGGGCCTGAACTCTGGGCCTGGGCGCTGTCCCTCAGCTCTTCAGCTCAAGGCTAGCACTCTACCACTTGAGCCACAGCGCCACTTCTGGCTTTTTTCTTTTTGCTTATGTGGTGCTGCTGAGAAATCAAACCCAGAGCCTCAGGCATGCAAGGCAAGTGCTCTACCACTGAGCCACCTTCCCAGCCCCTTTATCCCTTCTTTTTAAAACTAATGTATCTCTAAATCCTAGGACCATTCCTAGCATGTCCTTTTTAAATGGAGAAGAAAATAAAATAAAGCAAGGAAAGCAGTAGGAGAAGGAGGAAGTTAGGAAGATTTTGCAGTGTTTTAGGAGAAGAGCCATGATATACACAGCTAGGGATCTCACACCCAGGAAAATTGGGGTCAGTAGCATGTGGTGCAGTGCAGAAAAACACTCTTCAAGCATATGGAAACCATCAAACCAGATACCATGGACATATGATGTTAACTGTTAAATTCAAGGTACATATAGACACACTAATGTTTAGGCAAGGAATATATCTAGCTGACAGATTAGAACCAGAGAAAGCAAAGAGAAAAGAAGGGATTTCTAGTAAAGCCCTGGAGGTAGTGACACCAGAGATCCATAAACCCTAAAAGGTATGAGCAAGGTAAGAAGGAGAGAAGTATTATGTTAGTGTTAATGGGCCTGCGAATTTCGGATTTCTTAGTGAAGGTTCCATCTATATTTCTACCAAGGAATATACAAGTCACAACAGTGCCTCAGTCAGGGTAGAATCAGTTGACAAACTCAGAAGGAGCCCTAAGACTCTGATACAATCATAGGACTTTAGATAGAGTGGGCTCTCAATAAATGTTGTCTAATCATACTAGTCACAGCTGTTTCTGTAGAGAGAGGGATCGATCAGATGAGAAGCGCAGATTTTACCCACCAAATGGAAACCAAAACAAATTTGAATGGCCCAAACCTAGATGAATGGGAGAATGCTGGTATCGCCTTCCTAAAATGAGAGAATAAAGAAAGGTAGTTGGGACAAGAGAAGGGAGACAGGGTTCATAACGGTGATGGATGACATCCTGAACCACGACAGGCTTCAAAGAGTAATTACAGTAACAGAAGCTGCTTTCAGGGTTCGCTTTGCACCAGGAGTTATTCTCGACACTTACATAACTATATAACCAGCTAATTCTTCCATCTTCTCCCTGAAGGAGGCGCTGTCTCCATTTTCCAGATAAAGAAATGAAGACAGAGAGATTAAAAACAAAAGCTCAGTGTTTAGAACACAATTTATATAGAAACATAATTTCAATTGACGAATAGTTTTGCTAAGAAGCAGTTAGATAAGTTAGGTTTTATAAAAGAACAACTCTTCATTATACGGCTACCTTAATGATCACTAGTACCATGTATTTCTTACCTACCTGTTCCTTCAAATTAAGATTTGATTCAGATTTGTCTCTTTGGTTCTAATACAAATATTTCTTCTTATCAGCATTCTACTTTTTGCCATCGATACCAATCTAGGCAAAATCTAGGCAAAAAGAGTTGTTCTATTAAATATAATCAAAAGTCTCTTTACCCATCGGTGTGATTACTTTCTATTTAACAGGTTTGCCACTCACAATTTACTGACATCTATTCAACAAACACGGATTAAACACCTAATATTTTATTGAGCACTTCAAATGTATCAGGTATTTTTAAAGCTATGTATGTAATAACATAGCCCAGCCTTACAATAGCCCTATGAGCTAGGTGCTTTAAGAATTTCATTTAGTGAAATAGAGAAGTCAAATAATTAGCTCAGGGTCACGTGGCTAGTAAGAACCAGGTATCCGTGCCAGACCACCTGTTATCACACCCTACGTAGGTAATAATTTTGCCATTTGCCCTTTCACAGCCCCAGCCTAGGATCAAAGGCTGACCCAGTTTAGTGAGACTGATTGTGACCCCAGATATGTCATACTATGGGTCAAGGTCACAGCACAGGCCAGTGCTGGAGGCAGGCTGGCTGGAACTGTGGATCTCAGACTTAATACCATCATTGCTGCTGGTAGCTGTTCCTACCTTTGTATTCTTTTTCTTTTTTCTTTCTTTTTTTTTTGCTAGTCCTGGGGCCTGAATCTGAGCCTGGGCACTGTCCCTCAAGTCTTCAGCTTAAGGCTAGTGCTCTGCCACTTGAGCCACAGTGTTACTTTTGGCTTTTTCTGCTTCTGTGGTGCCGAGGAATCGAACCCAGGGCCTCATGCATGCAAGGCAAGCACTCTACCACTGAGCCACCTTCCCAGCCCAAAGCTTTGTATTCTTAAAGCAAGATGTCTTCACCTCAGCACAAATGACACTGGGTAATTCTCTGCTGTGGGAAGGCTTTCTTGAGTTTTGTAGGCTATTTAACATCTTTGGCTCTGCCCACTAGCTTCCAGTGGTATTTTCCAGTTGTAAGAACCCAAACTCTTCCCAGACATTGCCAATTATTCCCTGGGATAGATGTTGCTGGTGAAGTAACACTAATTTAACAAAATGAAAAAAAAAGCCAAAAATGTACATGTGGTAAATGTCAATAATAGATTAAGCTGAGTGAAGCATATACATAAGTTTTTTTTACAGCTTTTCTGTATTCTTTAAATGATTTCTAAATGAAACTTGTGTGAAATAAGATCTTTTTGATTGGATTGGGAAGAAATACATGTCAACTTTGGTAATCAATATCAATTGTCCATGATAAAAAAAATTAGGACAATAAAAAAATATAAATAAATAAAAAAATTAGGAGCCAGGTGCTGGTGGCTCACAGCTGTAATCCTAGCTACTCAGAAGACTGAGATCTGAGGATTGTAGTTCAAAGCCAGCCCAGGCAGGAAAGTCCATGAGACTCTTATCTCCAATAGACTACCAGAAAACCGAAGTGATGCTGTGGCCCAAGTGGTAGAGCCCTAGCCTGAGCTGAAGAGCTGAGGGACAGCGCCCAGGCCAAGCCCCACAACCAACAACAATAATAATAATAATAATAATAATTAGGGCATTATAATTTAAACGTAAATACCATGATACTATTGCCACAGTCAAATTTAATCTGTTGAGCCCTACACTTGCTTTTTTTAATCTAAATTTTGGTATTCAAATTTCCTCTAATATATAGGACATATCCTAAAAATGCTACTACACAATATTATCCAAGAGAATTCTCAGAAGAGGAAAAAGAAATACTGGGACAGTCCAAGTCTGTGGCTGATTTCCTCAACAGTGTGTACACAAGGTAAAAGAAACCACAACATTTTATGCAATATTTTAAATAACTTTATGTATGAAACACAATTTCATAATATGGAATTTTCCACTCATAGTGTCGTTTCTATTTTCAAAAACTTTCAAATTTTGGAGCATCTCAGGTTTCAATACAACTTTTGGATTAGGGATACTCAGTCTCTGTATTTACTTTTAATTTTTTCTTCCCTCTTTAGTCTTCTTCTTAGCTTCATTGACCTGTTTGTTTGTTTGTTTCTCGGTCATGGGACCTGAACTCTGGGCCTGAGTCTTTCCTTCAACTCTTCAGCTTAAGGCTAGTGCTCTACCAGTTGAGCCACAGAGCCACTTACAGCTTTTTCTGCTTATGTGGTGCTGAGGAATCAAACTAAGGCCTCATGCATGTAAGGCAAACATTCTACCACTGAGCCACCTTCCCAGCCCCACTGCATTGACTTTTATAGGATAATGTGAATGCCTGTGGCTATTAATAATAATTATCATGATGGAAATATTTGTAAAAGTATCTTTATGAATACAGAACCTGATTCAAGTCAGAGGCACTTTTTGGATAAGCAAATACCATCACTAATTTTTGGGTTGTTGCCATTCTTAGTGACTGTGAAAAAGAGATGTCTTTTAAATAAAAACTTCTATGCTGATAAAAATGACCCTGGGCAGAGTTCCGGGGTTCAAAACCAGAAAGAGCTTAACAAGGTCTCAGAGAGCCAGTATCAGAGCTCACAGAAACAATAGTGGGCAAGTCTGCTGGTTTTGCTCAATAACTTGGTTTCTGTTTCTTCCACAAATGAAAAATCTGGTGGTCAAGTTCATAAGTAACAATGTTAGCTTCAAGAAATATAATCCCACAAGGATGGATAGGCTCTTCATTCTTCATCAAATGACAAAACGAAATCCAGTGTCAAGTGAAAAATGATTCCAGAATTAATTCATTTATTGGAGGGCATCCAAAAGCAAAATAAACAATATTAAAATATAGACAATGCTAAAAGGAAAAAAATAGTAAAAGAAAATTACTTGAGTACAGAATGTTAATTACAAACTAAACGCCATGCAAAACACCAAACATATATATATATATATATGCAAATAGTCCTGGAGACCAAAGCCCTTCAAGGTGACACTTGAGTAGGTTCAGAATGGGATACAGAAAGCACTGTGACCCAGGCACAGTCTCTGTGGCCAGTGTTCAGAGTGAACTCACCGAGACATGTCTGGAGACACTGGGATTTACAGATTCTGACGGTGTCTTATACCAGCCAGTAGAACACTGCCACAACTTATTTCTCCTAAATCCTTTATTTCACATAGGGTTCATCATGATGGCCAAATATAATTGAGCATTATCATTATTGTTGATTGTATTGTTTCATTTATTTTTTTCACTTTTTATATTTTTATTGTCAAGGTGCTATACAGAGAGGTTAGTTACCTAAATAAGTTAATACGTACACTTATTAAATTTATTAAAATAGTAATTATTATGATTATTTTTGTTGTATAGATATGGAAGAACTGTTAAAAAAAAAAACCTCCATATCATTGAATACTAAAAATCCAACATCTTAATTACTTTCCTTTTTTAATGAAACAGCGTTGAAATAGCCTTGCAACAAAATGAACTCCTGAACACGTTTGTCGATGACTGGAAGTTCCTGGCAGAAGAAGAAGGCACCTTTGGGGACAAGACCGATACCCACCTGAAAGAGTACCAGTCCTTTACGGACCTTCACAACCTCATCGAGAAAACAGTTACCTGTGTCTGCTGGCATCCAACCATCTACGGTGAGAAGAGAATGCCAGCATGCCTTTCTGTGCTGATATCAAGATAGTCTTTCTCTTCCTTGCAAAAATGACTAGATCCATTGCTATAAAAAAACAACTTGCATTCGCTGAATGCCAGACATCTTTAAAGCAAGCACCTCCCACACCTCCCCTTGTCTTGTATCCTCCCAGAATGGTGCTGAACATACGTATTATTATCTCTACAAAGTTCTTTTCTGGGAAGTGACTTGCAGGTCACCCAGATAGCTCAACGAATGCAGAAACTGGATGCAACTGGGGGTTATTGGACTCCCCATGCTGAATTAACTTCTCCCAGCCTTCTTTCTGTTTGATTACTGGACAAGATGTTAAACACACTCCTTTCAAAGAGCCAAGTATCTAAGAGCAGGAGTGTGTGCAGGTGTAAGGAAGAAAAGAGATGTCCCTGCCCTGTTCCCCGCTCCCCGGGCCTTTCCTCATAAAGAAAAGAAGTAAAACATTCTTGTTGTTACTAAAACCTTCCAGGTTCATTGTTAACTTTTATACTAACAGCTTATCTTAATTCAGACCATCTAGTTTTAAGTGCTATGTAAGTAACATGTCGCTGGTGGTTACTAAATATATTTCATAGAAGAACAGAAGGTATAGCTAGGCCCAGTGGCTGATGTTCATGATTCTAGCTCCTTGGGAAATGGAGATTAGGAGGACTGTAGTTGGAGGCAAAAAGTTTAAGAAACCCCATGTTAACAAATAAAAAGCTGGGCGTGGTGGTATATGGTTATCATCCTAACTGCAGGGAAAATGTACATAGGAAGATCACAGTCCAGGCATAAATGTGAAACCCTATTTGAAAACTAAAGCAAAAAGGCCTGGGTATGTGATTCAAGTAGTGGAAAGCCTGGCAAGTTCAAGGTTCAGAGTTCAAACCCCATTACTGCCTTACTGCCAAACAAAACAAAACAAAAATAAATAAACAACAACCAAAGCAACAAGATCACAGCAAATGCTGGCAGTACAGCTCTCTTTCACGTTCACTTGTTACTGGCTTAAATTTCTGTTCTGCTGTGCTTCATTCAGGGCTAATAATTGTGTCAGTAGCCGTGCGACTCTCCTATGAAGACCGAGTGCACTTCTCTGGTAAACTATTGTTGCAACCATCATTGATTCTTTTCTGGAGTTTCTCTGATCCCATACATCCTCAGGTAATTAATGATAACTACTCCTGCAGTCTTTTCATTTATTACTTTCTCAGAGGTCTTAAGCAGTTTTTTATTGAAAACCACCTTGTTCATTTGTTTATTTATTTTTTGTGCCAGTCCTGAGGCTTCAATTCCGGGTCTGGATGCTGCCCCTTAGCTTTCCTATTCAAGGCTAGCTCTCTGCCACTTGAATTACAGCTACATTCTGGAGATGAGTCTTACAGACTTTTTTGCTGGTTTAGAACTATGATTCGTAGATTTTAGCCTCCTGAGTGGCTAGGATTATAGACCACTAAATATTTTATAATCTCATAATATTTTAAGCACTTATAAAGTTAGGATTTCTGGATTGCAGAATATCATTCATTTTGAGCAAAACAGAGTTTATACTTGTGGAATGTTACAGTCAGCAGTAACTCCATCTTTTCTCACCAGTGAAGTTTATTTTTTGAGTGTCGCATGCCAGGCTAGGTATACGGCAGGTAACAAAGACAAATCTCTTCACAAAGCTGACCTTCCACAATTTGCAGAATCACTAGTGGCAGCCCTTTTACAAAAAAAAAAAAAAAAAAAAAAAAAAAAAACGGTGGGCACCAGTGGTTCATGCCTATAATCCTAGCTATTCGGAAAGCTGAGATCTGTGGATTGTGGTTCAAAGCCAGCCCAGGTAGGAAAGTCCATGAGACTTGTTTCCAATTAACCACTAAAAAAGCCTTAAGTGGGACTGTGTCCCAAGTAGTAAAATCCCATCCTTGAGCTAAAAAGCTAAAGCAGTAGTAAGTGCCTAGGCCCTGAGTTCAAACCCCAGTACCAAAACACACACACACACACACACACACAATTATAACATGCCCAGTAATGACATACTCTCTGAGGTAGGTGGCAGGAAAGCTGGGCTCCATTGTAAGCACACCTATTCTCAAAAGTGCCTTCAACTCAGAGGCAGAACTCTTAGGATGGCCTCAGGTGCATGTTACTTAAAGATAGTTATACAATTAGAGTTTCAATATCTTCATTCTATTTTCTAACCATCATTTTCATATGTTTTCTCACTCTCTCTTGAATTTGTGGGATTACTATAGTTAATGCTGGAAAGCCCAGATGACATCTTCTGCTTCAAGTTCTGTCCAAGTGACCCTAATATCATTGCTGGAGGCTGTATAAATGGGCAGGTACTTATCCATTTTTTTTCACCATTTATTAATGCGAATTATGTTCTGTAAGAAGTTTTGATTTAGTAGTGTCTTGGACATAGGATTCATTTTAGCAAAGGAAAGTCATGCCAACTTTATGGTAGTCGCCCTCCAGAAACAAGGTTGTAAAAATGTGTTAGACATGATCCCAACACCCCAGGTATTCCTAGGGTAACCCAATGATGACAACTGAGTCAAATCTATTGGAGTTGCCACAGTAGAATCCCATTTTGTATCAGCTTTCATGGAAGAAGACAGTCTACCCACATTACTACTTTGTGAGGAGACCCCTTCTGAGATGTCCTTATGGTCAGAGGTCAGAAAATAATGAAATTCACAGGAAAACACACATGCAGCCTTGACTTTATGTATATATGATATCACATCTGCCTTTTTTGTCTTACCATTAAAAAAAAACCTGGGGCTTAAATTCAGATCCTGAGCTCTGTTCCTTAGTTTTTTTTCTGCTCAAGATGGTGCTCTACCATTTGAACCACTGCTTTTTACTGGTTAATTAGAGCCAAGTCTCATAGACTTTCCTGCTGGGTTGGCTTCAAACCATGATCCTCAGATCCCAGTCTGCTAAGTAGCTAGGATTGTAGGCAAGAGCCATGAGCACTTGGCTGTCTTGCATTTTTAAGTAATCTAATTTATATGAAATTCAGATCTTAGCCTCCAATATTCTGTTTACTAAGGAAGCAGAATAAAAAATGGTAATGCTACCATATAATATAATTTTAAATTCCTTATTATCCAGTGGGTTTGATGATCAAAAGGGCATATGATTCTCTGTGTGTGTGTGTATATAAAAACATCTATGTGGTTAACATTTAAATATGTGTATCTCCCTTGCCCATTTACCCAGAACTAACCCCCAAAAAGCAGAAAAACAAATTCTCTCACCATCTTGTTCAACATTAACTGAGGGTCACAATGATGAGCCACCCTATCCTCCAAGCCCTGAAAATTCTGAAATGCTTTTGTTATGCATGACAAAAATTATTCTTATTTCAGAATACTTTTGAAAATCATATGATGAAAATGAACTTGATGAACTAATGAACTTGATATTTTATATTAAGTTTTTGGTAAGTTGAAAGACTGTCATTAAAAGCTAATCTTCAGAGCTTCAGATTCTACTTTATCCGCCCCCCCCTTTCTTTTCTGCTCAGTCATGGGGCTTGAACTCAGGACCTGGGAGCTGTCCTTGAGCTTTATTGCTCAAGGCTAGTGCTCTACCACTTTGAGCCACAGCACTACCTGGTGGTTAAATGGAAATAAGAGTGGCAAAGCCTTTCTTGCTCAAGCTGCTTGAACCAAAATCATCAGACAGCAGTCTCCTGAGTAGGGAAGATTACACGTATGAACTACCAGTGTCCAGCTCCCCACTTATTTTTTAATAGTATGCAAAAATATAGGCTGACTATTACATTCAGTTCATATCATCACTTATCAACACCCCCGTCATTTCTTTTCAAATTGCCTATTTGTACTTAACTCTGGAGAACTTAATTCCGGAGAGTTCTTGGAAATTCTGATTTCCCCGGGGTGGAAAGCAGCTGCACCTGCAATCATACCCATGGTCAGAGAAGGAACTCCTCTCAATGGAAAGGACAGTACATGAAATTTCTCTTGGATTTTTAAATATACTAGCATTCATCAACAAAAGCCAAAAGCCCAAGTGCTGCAGGTAGGATTGTTTTTTTTTTTTTAATATATATTTGCTTTAAAAGTTGCTGGATTGAAAGTGGTGCTGTGGCTCAAGTGGTAGAGCACTCGCCTTGAGTTGAAGAGCTGAGGGACAGGGCCCAAGCCCAGAGTTCAAGCCCCATGACTGACCAAAAAAAAAAAAAAGTTGCTGAATTACTTAAGGTATAACTGGATTTGCTTATCCTGCATACCAATAATCTCCTAAAAAACCATTCAAGAGCTGATTTAGCCATGTCCTGGAAAATGTGGCAATAAAGCTCATTTCTGTTTTAGATCATCATGTGGGATATCACGGCACATGCAGAGCGCATAGAAAACATCAAGTCGGGCAGCAGCAGAAGTAAAAAAGTCTCACTCAAGGTTGGCTTCCTGTAACTTTTCACTTGCAAGTTTGGGGTTGTTTTTGTTTTTGTTTTCTATTCAGGTATTTATTGAAAAGTACATAATAGAGCTGTCAAGTTTAACATTCAGTGTAAGCCAAGTGCTAGTGGATCAAGTCTGTAATCCTAGCTACTCAAGAGGCTGATCTCTAAGAATCACAGTTCAAGAACAGACTGGAGGAGGAAAGGCCATGAGACTCTTATCTCCAATTAACCAGCAAAAAAAAAAAAAAAAAAAAAAAACAGAAGAAGAGCTGTGGCTCACGTGGTAGAATGCCAGCCCTGAGGGGGAGAGGAGGGAAGCTAAGAGGCCCAGTCCCAATACAACACAAAAGAAAAAAACAAAAACAAAAAAGAAGACAGACTCAGCACAAAAAGAAAAAGAAGAAAAGCCAGGCACTGATGGCTCAAGCCTGTAATCCTAGCTACTCAGGAGGCTGAGATCTGAGGATGGCGGTTCAAAGCCAGCCCAGGCAGGAAAGTCCATGAGACTCTTATTTCCATTTAACCACCAGCAAACCGGAAGTGGCACTGTAGCTTAGTGGTAAAGCACTCACCTTGAGCTGAAGAGTTCAGGGATAACACCCAGGCCCAGAGTTCAAGCTCCACAACCAACACACACACACACACACACACACACACACACACACACACACACACACACACACACACACACACACACACACACACACACACAAAGAAAAGAAAAAGAAGAAAAATCAAAATTATTTCCCAGGCCTTCCCATCTGCTTGTGAACATGGTCTAAATCATTTTTTTTGGTCAGTCATGGGGCGTGAACTCTGAACCTGAGCAATATCCCTGAGCTCTTCATCTCAAGTCTAGTGCTCTACCACTTAAGCCACAGTGCCACTTAAGGTCTTCTGGTGATTAATTGTAGATATGAGTCTCACAGACTTTCCTTCCTGGGTTGGCTTTGAACTGTGATTCTCAGATCTCAGTCTCCTGAGTAGCTAAGATTACAGGCGTGAGCCACCAGTGCCTCACTTACAAGTTGCATTCATATTAAGTTAAATGAAGGAGCCAAGTGACTTGTCTAAAGCCATGTTGTTGGAGGACAGAAAGACCTTGTGTCCAGGCTCTGCATCACCATCAGTGAGTCTGGACATGCCACCACACAGTACATCAGGAATTGGTTCTCATGTAGAAAATACAGGAGTTATCCTTCCTGACTAAAATGTACTATCACTTGAGCATGTGAAGTGTGAGCCTGTGGATACTGTCAGAGTACTTTGAGATGTTTCTCAGCTCCACATTCTATATTTATTCATCCTATGGGATGTTCTTTCCAACTCTAGGTCCTCAGCCTTAATAATGATAGGTCTCTTCCCAAAGAATATGATATGAGCTTCCATCCACCCATGGAAAAACTCCTGCAAGAATGTGATATCCCATAGGTCCTTTTAAATAATAATAATAATTATTATTATTATTATTATTATTATTATTTTCTTTCAGTTCAACATGTCAGTTTACAATGCATTGTGGTCAATGATTTTTAAGGAATGGATATAGTTGCTAGCTTTATCTGCTAACAACTCCATAAAAATTCCTATATTTGTCTCATCTATTAATAGTAAAAGCCTGAAAGAGCTTGCAGTTTTTAATAATAATGGAGAATGAAGTTATGGTATATCATCCATATATTGTGAACTTCAGAGATAAAAATCGGAGACTCAACTGAAAGGAAAAATGGATAATCCTATTATCCAAATATATGCAATATAAAAGGCACTCACATATGTTTTTCCTTGAACTGGTATAACTCCAAATTTTAATTAGAATGAGGAATGCAGTATGGTGAGCTCACTCATCAAATCTCTGAAACATAACCATGTGTTAACATTTCTGCAGCCTATGTTTCTCCTTGAACCAGAGAATAATAAAGAAGCAATGTATGTCAGACACTGCGCAGTCTCTTCCATCGAACATGGACATAGGAAGGTAATTACAGATATACACTGGCTGCCTGACACATTTGAGGTGAGTTTTAATGTGCTTTGTGTTTTATACTTTTCACCTACAGTACTGTAAAATCTCAGATCTCAACCAATAAATGTGCTTCCAGTCAGTAATTCATTTTCATATAAATTGCAAAATAACCAGAAACTAAGGATTAAAAAATGCTGGCAGATCAATATCAGGCCTGGGGATAACAAATGAAACCAGGGCTGGGGGGGCAGTATTATAGCACTTGCCTAGAGCATGTTGAGACCCTGTGTTCAAATTGGCTTTAAGGGATCAATGAGAATGTAATGAAAAAGAACATTTAAGCCGAACAGGGTGATACATACCTGTAAACCCAATTACAAGCCTGTAATTGGAAGATTGCATGTTCAAGGCTAGCCTCGGCTATATAGCAAGACTCCCCCCTCCAACCCCCACTAGAAAAAAGTAATGAAGCTAACTGATCATTCAAGTAGTAAGGTTTACAGTCACTAAAGCCATAGATGGTTTTAACATTGGTGCAATACAACAAAGGAGAAGGCGAGTGTTGAATATGTAGACATAAAGTGCAGTTATTGTATTCCTTTACATTTCAGCTTTTAAATTTGTGATCTTAGGCAGTAGGGGCAGGCATCCCTAGGATCGATGATCCACAGTCATATGCAGTTTTGCCAAGATAGTTTTGAACTGAACATGCCAAGAAACTACTGAGTGAAAACTAGCTACGGGGTAAGGCACCCCTCGGACACCGTAGACTATTTGCACTTGCTTCTAAGTTCACAAAGTCAGTACATTCTCCAAGTATTTTCTCTCCAGGACACAAAGGGTTTGAGAGATGAAAGCATCAAGGGACAGAGCCCAGGCCCAGAGTTCAAGCCCCATGACCAACAGAGAGAGAGAGAGAGAGACAGAGACAGAAAGAGAGATGAAAGGATCAAAGAACATTAGGAGAAAATAGTCATGAGGGTTATTATAGCTCTTTAATAATTTAATATTATTAAAATGGATATGGAGCAACAATATGTTAAAAGTCATAATGGGGCCAGGTGCCTGGTGGCTAACACCTGTACTCATTTTTCCTAATAGGTTAACAGAATGGGGTCTGTCTTTGAGAATCGCAGTGGAATCTGTTGTCAGCTTATCACCTGCTCAGCAGACTGGTATGTGATATTCAAACATTTCCTGAAATGCATTAATACAATGTGTTCCTTTTTCTTAGAGGCTACTAAAAATAATATTTATTACATGAATTAGACCTAACATAACAGGACAGAATGTTATAGATTAGTTTGTGTATTAAAAAAATTATCTTATTTTATATTGTGCTAGTCTTGGGGCTTAAACTCAGAGCCTGGTTTCTACCCCTGAACTTTTGGGCTCAAGGCTAGCACTCTACCACTTAAGACACAGGTTCACTTCCAGAGTTTTGATGGTTAATTGAAGATAAAGAGTCTCACAGGCTTTCTTGCCTGGTCTGGCTTTCAACCACAACCCTCAGATCTCAACCACCTGTAGCTAGGATTACAGGCGTAAGCCATTAGCACCCACACACACAACAAAAGCTTTTGATAAGGACAATTTTTGTACTAACTGAGTTGATAAAGGATACAGTGTTAGCCATAGTTATTTTCTGTTTTATATATTGGACATTATAAATTCACTGTATGTGTTGTTTACATTCAACTTTATCTCAATTATGAAGATTTTTCACATTTAGGTTTTTACATTTTTATTGCACATTATAAAATGGTTTATACCATTTTATAACATGTTGAAGAGTTTTCATTTAGATGAAACTGAAGTTTCATAGAACTATGAATTAGTAATGATGTAGGAAATATGGACACTAATATATTTATCTAAACTCCAAAATATTAGAGAAAATACTAATAAAAACAGTTTTGAATAATAAAATTTCAGGCCCTAGGAGGGAAAACAGGAAGTGTAAGGAAACTGAATGTGGTTTGCTACAGGGGTGGGAAATGATATTTAAAAAGGTCTGCAAGCCGGGCACTGGTGGCTCACCCCTGTAATCCTAGCTACTCAGGAGCTGAGATCAGAGGATCACGGTTCAAAGCCAGCCCACGAAGGAAAGTCCGTGAGACTCTTATCTCCAATAAACCACTCAGAAAACCGGAAGTGGTGCTGTGGCTCAACTGGTAGAGCACTAGCCTTGAGCTGAAATGCTGAGGGACAGCGTTTAGGCACAAAGTTCAACCCTCACAACTGACAAAAAAAAAAAAGGGGGGGTCCACAGAAGGGCTGGGAAGGTGGCTAAGTAGTTATCAGTAG
Organism: Dipodomys merriami; assembly: GCF_024711535.1. NCBI lineage: Eukaryota > Metazoa > Chordata > Mammalia > Rodentia > Heteromyidae > Dipodomys > Dipodomys merriami. The sequence continues at coordinate 14,519,334 of NW_027206290.1, forward strand.
TTAGACTGCTTGCCTTGCATGCATGAGGCCCTAGGTTCGATTCCTCAGCACCACATAAGTAGAAAAAGCCGGAAGTGGCACTGTGGCTTAAGTGGTAGAGCACTAGCCTTGAGCTGAAGAGCTGAGGGACAGTGCCCAGGCCCAGAGTTCAGGCCCCACAATCGACTAATCATAATCATAATCATAATCATAATAAATAAAAAGATCCACAGAAAACACCGAGGCTGACATATGAAGATCAGTTGGTGGTTGAGAAGGTGGTGTTTGCAGCTCATCTTTCTGTCATACAAAGCGGCAAGGGAACATTCTAGAACATGTGGGGCTCTGACAAGTTGTGGCTAGGTGATGAGATGGCCAGTAGAGCAAGAGGTTGGGCTCGATATGAACAAAGACCACACCAGGTAAGGACTTCAAGATTATTCTGAGAGACTGGGAGCTGCGCAGTGCTTTAGTGCTTTAGCTGAGGAGAAATGCTACACAATTTACGAGCTGTAAGTTTCTTCTTGAAGCCTTGTGGAAGGCTGAACATCCACGGGAAGAATGGAAAGCAGACAACAACCAGAAAGTTGTTGCTTAAGTCCTGGGAGTAGGCGGTGCTTCTGTCCATTAGCTTTTCTACTTACTACACTCTTCAAAGGTGCTGTTTCTCTCCAGGAGAAAGCTCCCCAGCCCACTCCTGCCTTTATATCTTACAGTTATCAAATAATAAATTTTAATTTTTTTCAGTATAGGGTTTGAACTCAGAGCTTCACACTTGCTAAGCTAGTGCTCTGCTACTTGTGCCATGCCTCCATTCTGGATTTTTGATGATTATTTTGGAGACGGAGTCTCGTGGACTTTTCTGGCCAGGCTAGTTTTGAGTCATGAGCCTGTAGATCTAAGCCTTCTGAGTAGATTTAATTACATAAGCACCAGCACTTTACTAAATTGCTTTACTTACTTATTTTATTTTCTGTATCTTTCTAATAAATTGTTAGTTTTCTGTGTTTTTTTTTCCTTTGCTGTGTTATTTGATGATTATTCTTACCACCTATAACAGAATAGGTACCTAATTTATTTGTTAAATAAACAAGAAATAAATTTACACACACACACACACACACACACAGTTTTGGTACTATTCATAATAGCCAAGGAGTCAGCCAAGGTGCCTATTAACAGTTCAATGGGTAAAGGATGTGTCGTATATCTATCTATACAATTATTATTGAGCCATAAAGAACAAAGTGTGTCACTTGCATCATAGGTGGAACTGAATCATTATGTAAGTGAGATAAGCCACATTCAGAAAGACAAATATTGCATGTTTTCTCTCATATGCAGAATCTAGATTTTTTATTTTATTGTGAAAATACTGTACAGTGGGGTTACAATTACATGGGCAAGATAATGAGTACATTTCTTATCAAGCATTGTAGCCTCCTCCTTTTTTATCCCTTCCCATCCCTTCCCATCCTCCCCCCCGCACTCCCACCCAATCCTCCTCCCCCCCCCCACCAAAGTTGTAAAGTTCCTTTTCGACATAACGACTTGTACATCTCATTGTTGCAATGGGTCCACCTGTAACTCTGTTTAAACGATTTGCTTTTTCCCTTCCCCTCCACAAATTATACCAACATCAAATACAGTGAGAAGCAGGGGTTATACTGTGGGTGAGGGACATACAATGCAACAAAGAAATAATCTTATAAATGTGTTAGAAACAATCGCAAGAAAGAAAAAAACATTTGAATACATATCTTAGGGTTCATTTTCCTAACATCACCTTATCTGACCTTTTCTGCTTGACTCAGACATATACTAGATATTGCAAATAAGGGAAATCATGGGACCTATGTTTCTTTGGGCTTCGCTTACTTCACTTAATATAATTTTTCAAGCCTTTCCATTTCCTAACAAATGGGGCAATGTCATTCTTTCTGAAGGAGGCATGGAATTCCATTGTGTATATATACCACATTTTCTTGATCCATTCATCTACTGAGGGGCATCTGGGTTGTTTCCATATCTTAGCTATGGTAAATAATGCTGCAATAAACATAGTTGAGCCAGTAGCTTTAGTGTGGTCTTGTTTGTGATCATTTGGGTAAATGCCCAAAAGTGGGATTGCTGGGTCATAGGGGAGCTCTATGTGGAGTCTTTTGAGGAACCTCCATACTGCTTTCCAAAGTGGTAGATTTTTTTTGAAATTAAAAGACATGAAAGTAGTAAGGGACTACTTGAGAAAATGAAGGGGACTCACACAGCAGGAGGGGAAAAGAAAACAGCAGAGGGAAGTATGGAGTTGAGTATAATCAAAGGAAAGAGCGTACAAGTGTGAAAATGTCATATAGAACACGTTTTGTGCAATAAAAAAAAACTTTTGAATTTTTTTTTATTAAACAGCTTTGACCCTAATAGAAATAATCACAGCTTAAGCCAAAGAGACAGATAGCAGCATGAGCAGCATGGAATTACAGGAGAAGCCCTACATGACTAGCATAGACATAAGCCAGAGAGACCTAATTAATACATTAAACTATATACTTTAAATGGGTAGGTTTTGTAGTATATAATTATGTTATAATAAATCTCTTGCACTTAAAAAAGATTATGTCAGTCTGCAAGTTCAATGCTCATAGATGGTATTAAATGTTCTAATTCTCTAAAATACATGCAAAAAGATGCTCTTTCATAAAAATCTTAATTTCAAAGACATTGTAACATAGCTTTGTTAATGTGTAGTAGCATAAATGTACTTGTACTTACTTGTACTGAAGAAAACAATCAAAACTTTCTTTAAGCACAATATGTTTCTGGGACATTAGACCAATGAAACCTACCACGACCACCCAGCCAACAGAGAAAAAGAAAGAAGAAAGTATAGAAATTCCATTTGATGTGCCACCTACTTTTTTACATCTTGATCTTTCCTGGAAACCCCTTGCTAGGGTAAGTAAAATGAATTCATTCCAGCCTTCTTGCTCACGTGCACTATGCATCGAACATAAATAGCCACACATATATACCACCTTACAGTTTATTCAATGAATAAATTTCTTAGTGGAGGATTTATTTTGATACTGCCCAGACCAAACCAGAAATCAAAATCATTGTGAACTTGAGATTGATCTTATACATATAAGCAAGCCAAATTTTACAATTGGTTTGTATAATTATTCAATTACACTTTGGTTATTTGAAAATTGATTTGTGCTCAGGTTAGCCCAGAAAAATTGGTCTTTCTTTTTTCTGTACATTTTATTTATCAAGAGTAAGAAATTACGTCTGACCAAATAGAACTGAAAATGTGAAGAACTGAGAATTTGTCTTTATCTTGAATCACAGAACTTGAAGAAAAGCAAATTACCTTTAGAGAACCATTTGGTTAAGAATAGAATGTATGTAGAATGTGAATAGGTTTTTTTCTTTTGAATGTTGAACTTTAATTCCAAATGTAACACTTTTCTTTCCTGTGAATTTATAGTATCATACTAGGATAAATTACATAGTTGCTCATCAAAATAAGTATTTGCAGAAAGAGCACTAAGAATATTTCTAAAGTAGCTGGGAAAGAATTTTAAAAAGGGATATTAAAATTTTTCTGGGGTAATATTTACTGAGTTATGAATAAGTAAAATGAATAAACAAAAACATTTAAGAATTATTGCATAGGCCTGGTGCCAGTAGCTCATGTCTGTAATCCTAGCTGAGAAAGTGAGATCTAAGGATTGTGGTTCTAAGCCAGCCTGGGCAGGAAAGTCCATGAGCCTCTCATCTCCAATTAACCACAAAAACCCGGAAATGGTGCTGTGGCTCAAATGATACAGTACTAGCCTTGAGCAAAAGAAGCTCGAGGACAGTGCCCAAGACTTGAGTTCAAGCCCAAGGCCAGCAAAACAAAACAAAACAAAAGAACCTATTAGGATATCTTATGGAATCTAATTGAATATAAGACTATTGCAGAAAGAAAACATCACATGAGACTTTGGGATTTATGAATATGCCCCAGAACATTTCCTGTGGCGACAGGATTTTAGAAATATGAGTTAGTGCTTCCCTGGGAAACTAACAGGGAAGTGGGGGAAGGATGGAGAGGACTGTGGGCTTCCTACAATCTGGGAGCAGAAAAGACAGGCAATAATAAGTCTTAAAAGGGAAAGTTACAGATATATCTTTTCTGTTCTTCCAAAAGATAAAATTATCTAAGGGTGAAACAAATTTAGACCACTGCCCAACCAAGGTCAGCATGAACGAAGACCATATTCTTTTCAGAACACAAGGTAACCAACCGCCTGTTGTAAAAGGCACCTAATAGTTTAAGTACTGTGTCTATATCCAAGGTGAGTCACTTGCTAAAAGAGTCTAATTCATAAAAGGAATACAGAAAATCAGTATCTCTAAGATGGAACTTTATAATGGTTATAATAACGATAGCCAATACATTAAAACTGCTTATATATTCAAAAAATGTAACAAAATTCAATTTTACATTTATTGAGCACATATGTATGTATGTGATATATACATGTATATAACCTACGCATATCATATAACACATATGCCTACTTTTTGTGTGCCAGTACTCAGGCTTGAACTCAGGGGATCAAGCTCTTGCTTGGCTTTTGCACTTAAGGCTGGCACTCTACCACTTGAGCCACACTTCTACTTCCAGCTCTTTAGAGTGCCTGCCTGAGTTCATTCAACACGTATTTATTAAATTCCTGCAAATCCTACGCTCTGAAGGATACAGCTGTGAAGAAGCAAAGTCCCTACTTTCAAGGAGCTAATATTTTGGTACCACAGACACTAAGATATGTAAAGTATATATTTACATACATTCAAGAGGGATCGACAAAAAATAAGCAGCTGGCAGCATGTCATCTAGTAGGAATACACTCCATCAAATGAATGCTAATCTTGTTGGACAACATGACTTTCTGAATGTTTACTAAAGAAAGTCACTTTGTCTCAGTCAGTTCATAAGATGAGTAGACATGCTTTTAGATTTCCACAAACACTAAAACTTTTTTAATACGTTTTTTATTGTGAAAATACTGTACGGAGGGGTCACAGTTACATGAGCAAGGTAATGAGTGCATTTCTTATCAAGCATTGTTGCCTACCATACCTTTGTTTTTCCCCTACCATCCCTTCCCTCCCACCTCCACAACTACACTCCCCCACCCCGACCCCACCCCCACCCCCAGCTTCCTTCCACCCCCTGCCTAAATTGTAAAGCTCCTTTTTCAACATAGTGTCTTGTACATCTCATTGTTACAATGGGTCAACCTGTATCCCTATTTAACATTTTGTTTTTTCCCTTCCCCTCCCCGAATTATACCTATATCAAATGCAGTGAAAACAGGGGTTATACCATGGGGGAGAAAAACACAAAGTAACAACCAAAAAATCACCTGGTATCTTATAAATAAGTTAGAAACAATAGCAAGAAAGAAAAACCACTTGTGTCCCTATCTTGGGGTTCTAAAGACACCAGCAAGCAGTTTCGTTCATACTGCAAACGATTGCTTTGTCGCCATCTAGTGTCAGAGGGCCACTCATCCCTTTTCTGCCATTTTAGGACCATGAATTTAGTGTCCTCATGAAGTACTCCAGAACTTTAAGAAACATTTGTTTTAAGGAGGAGGTCTTTGCTCTAAGTCATTTCAGAATTTTCCTTTTGGAATAGCCTTCAGGGCCATTTATATATTCTTTTTTTAGCAATGCAGAACCGTGGGTGAGTATGTATATTCTGAAGTTGATGATCTGGTTTGAAGTCTCAAAGACACTTGCAGTTTCTCACTCTGAATAATTATGTCTTCCTTTACAACATATCTTACATTTGTAATTTTTCATTATCTGTGCTAAGTGTATAGATTAGGTTCTTGTCTTCCCTTGTTAAACCAGAATTCACCAAAGTTTCTGGTCTTGAACCTCTTGAGTAGACATTTTTAGTATAAATTTCTAATGTCCATATATTTATAGCTTATTTATGTGCACTATTCCACTACTGTATTTACTTACATTATCCTAAAAATAGAAAAACAAACATTGAAACGAACACAAATTCTTATTTTATTAATGATTTTAGCTTTATATACTAAATACATAAATTTCGTTTGCTTTTCCTAGATGTATTGTAAGTAACATCTTTTCATAAGAATAATATGATTGAATGTGTTTAGGTATTCACTGAAAACTTAACTTACACTTTATAAGACTGTTATTTATAGATCTTGTTCCTTTAAAAAGCTACATGTTTGGCTGGTTTTGCTACTTGTTTTTAATGTCTTTTCCTGGGCACTGTCCCTGAGCTTTCTCACTCTAGGCTAGTACTCTGAGCCACAGGTCCACTTCCAGTTTTCTGGTGGTTAAATTGAGATAAGAATCTCACAGGCCTTTTCTGCCCAGGCTGGCTTTGAACCCTCATCCTCAGATCTCAGCCTCCTGAGTAGCACTAGTTGACAAAACCAAATAAATTATAACAATCATTTTTGCTTTTTTCCAGGATCATGTTAAAAGGTTTTTTTTTAGTGAAACATATATTATTAATATTGTAAAAGTATTTTTATCTTGTTTGAGTTTTCGTTTGTCTGTTTTGGGCAGATGAGTATTATTCTGGCATTTTTCCAGAGGTAATGTATAGGGAAAATACCAATGTTTTAGTAGTGGTTATCCTGGGAGCTATAACATTTTATTTCTTTTTATTTTATTGCCTGCACCAAAGCTTGTACTGAGAGCCTAGAGCTTTCATTCAGCTTGCTTGCATGGCTGGTGCGCTACCAGTTGAGCCACACCTCTAAACCTGGCTTTTTGCTAGTTTATTGTAGAAGGAGTCTAGAGGACTTTTTTGTCTGAGTTGGTTTCAAATGGTGATTATCCCAATCTTAGCCTCTGGAATGGCTTAGACTACAGGAGTGAACCACTACTGCCTGGTCATTTGTGCTTTTTTACTCATGCTTTTCTTTAATTTTTATTATGTATAAGTAGCTGTAGAAAAGGGTTTCCTTTCAATATGTCAGTCTCTAAGAACAATTCATCTTGATCAATGTCACCCATTTCCTTGCTCTCCTCCATCTCTCCCAACCCCACCCATTTCCTCAATTTACCTAGTTCCATTTTTACATATGTTCATTGAATATTATGAAAAAACAAAGAGACAGCATCCAAGCCCTGAGTTCAAGCCCCAATATCAAAACATACACACACACACACACACACATACACACACACACACACACACACACACACACACACACACAATCCATTTAGTCATGCTTTTTTCTGTTTTCCAAAGCTTAAATAAGTAATATTTATTAACTTTAGGTCATAAAACCTTTCATTTTGAAATTAGGTGACACCAAGCCAGGCACCAGTGGCTCACACCTGTAATTCTAGGTACTTAGGAGGCCGAGATCTCAGGATCATAGTTCTAAGCCAGCCTGGATAGGAAAGTTGGTGAGACCCTTATCTCCAATTAAGCACCAGAAAAGCCAGAGCTGTGGCTCAAGGGTAGAGTGCTATCCTTGAGCAAAATTCTCAGGGACAGTGCCCAGGCTCTGAGTTCAAGCCCCAGGAACAATATAATAATAATAATAATAATAATAATAATAATAATAATAATAATAATAATAATAATAATAATGTGACATTAAATATTTGTAAATCAACAAATTCCTGATGGTGCTTGCATTCCTACACCCAGATTAACTGTGCTCCTGTGCTATTTGTGTGGTTAGCTAAAATATGGTTTACAGTAGATTTGAAAAGAAGGGTTCTCCTGCTAGGTTGAAGCCTAAAAATGCTTGGCTCTAAGCCAGCCACACTGGGAAAGAAAAGATTGGGATAGGTGTGTGTGTGTGTGTGTGTGTGTGTGTGTGTGTGTGTGTGTGTGTGTGTGTGTGTGTGTGTGTGTGTGTGTGTGTGTGTGTGTGTGTGGCGAAGGGACAGAAAGTATAACATATATAATCTATAATTTATATTTTACCATAAATATTATGCTTCCTTTATCTAAACCCTTCTGAAAGACAAAGGATTAGTCCAGCCTAAAATAACGAAGATAGAAGAAACAAAGCCATACCAAAATCTAGAAGCAGGATTGGCCAATATTCTCAAGCCAATAGACGAATTCTGCACAAAATTCTTTGTGGGAACAGAGGTAAACAGAATTATCTGCTTCTAAAGTCCATACTTCCTTACATGAAAATATATAGTTAAAACATCTGTTGTTCATGTTTGCTCCTTGGAAGTTTTACAAAACTTGCACTTAAGAGTTTTAACCACAATACTTTATAGATTCACAGTTCTCTTTTCTTGTATGTTTTTTATTGTAAAAATGCTGTACAGAGGGGTTACAGTTACAAGAGCAAGGTAATGAGTACATTTCCTATTGAGTACTGTTGCCTCCTCCTTTGTTTTCCCCTACCATCCTTTCCCTCCCACCTCCACAACTACACCCCGCCTCCCGCCGAAGTTGTAAAGTTCGTTTTCAACATAGTGCGCACATGGTTCTTTAACAAATATGGGAAAAGCTATAAACTTAGTGATACTTTGTATTAATAATCTATAGGCCAACCTGAAACTATTTATCAAATAAATTAATTGTGAAAGAATCCTAAATATTAAAGATATTTTGTTTGGTTAGGCTAATACCTAAGACGAATACCAACTTTAGGCTAATCAACTAACACCTAAGGTAAAAGTATCAACCTTAATCTAGTATCAACTTGTAGAATGACAGTAAAATCTCACTCAATTTGAAAGACAAATAACAATTAGATATAATAATGATAATGATGGCCATTTTTCATCTTATATGATTGGACATTGCTCTGTATCAGGGTCTATGCCACTTTATCTCCCAAATCAATCATACCACATTTAACCTCAAGTAATCCTGTGAGGTTGATATTATTATTGCTCCATTTTACAGACGAAGAAAATAAGGCTTAGAACTTCATCCACAGTCATAGGGAAAGGGGTTTTCTCCTAGCCAAGACACCAGGAAAGATGTCCTAGCTCAATCTCATAAAATGCAATTTTTATTCCCTTTGCTATTCTGAGCTTGATCAATGCCACTGCTCTGGAGAGCATAAGACCTCCCAGGCCCAAGGCCCAGCCCTGGTACCAGAGACACACAGCACGATCCCTTCATCCTCAAGGCACAGTCTTCCCAAATAAAAGAACAAAACATTTAACAGCATGATAAATGGCAACACTGGCATGGTAGGACAGGAAGTGGGAGGCTGGGAAAATTGACCCTTGGGCTGACTGAACACTCAAAGTTGAACTGAGACTAGAAAAGTCAGAGGGAGAGAAGAGTTACGAGCAGAACTAATAGCTTCAACAACAGTTTGGAATTATTAAAGTCCAAGTATTTGTCTAAAGATAATGGAAGAGCCCAGTGCAAAGCACAAGATATGCCTAGATTACTGAGTTACAGGCCCATACAGAAGACCCTTTGCTACTTGGTAATTAGAATTTCATGCAGTAAACAATGGGACACTACCAACTTGCATTTCACAATGAGGTGGGTTTTTTTTCATTTTTATTGTGAAAATACTGTACAGAGGGGTTACAATTACATGGGCAAGATAATGAGTACATTTCTTTTTTTAATTTTTATTCATTTTTTATTATGGAAATACTGTACAGAGGGGTTACAATTACATGGGCAAGATAATGAATACATTTCTTTTTTTATGAATACATTTCTTTTTTATTGTGAAAATACTGTACAGAGGGGTTACAATTACATGGGCAAGATAGTGAGTACATTTCTTATCAAGGATTGTAGCCTCCTCCTTTGTTTACCCTTCCCATCCCTTCCCATCCTCCCTCCCCTCCACCTAATCCTCCCCCCCCAAGTTGTAAAGTTCGTTTTTGACATGACAACTTGTACTTCTCATTGTTGCAACAGGTCCACCTGTATCCTTATTTAAACGACTTGTTTTTCCCCTTCCCCTCCACAAATTATACTGACATCAAACACAGTGAAAGCAGGGGTTATACTGTGGGGGAGGGACATACAAAGCAACAAAGAAATAATCTTATAATTGCATTAGAAACAAATGCATGAAAGAAACGAAAACATTAAAATACATATCTTAGGGTTCATTTTCCTAACATCACTTTATCTGACCTTTTCTGCTTGACTCAGACATATACTAGATATTGCAAATAAGGGAAATCATGGGACCTATGTTTCTTTGGGCTTCGCTTACTTCACTTAATATAATTTTTTCCAAGTCTTTCCATTTCCTAACAAATGGGGCAATGTCATTCTTTCTGATGGAGGCATAGAATTCCATTGTGTATATATACCACATTTTCTTGATCCATTCATCTACTGAGGGGCATCTGGGTTGGTTCCAGATCTTACTATGGTAAATAATGCTGCAATAAACATAGTTGTGCTGGTAGCTTTAGTGTGGTCTTGTTTGTAAACATTTGGGTAAATGCCCAAAAGTGGGACTGCTAGGTCATAGGGGAGCTCTATGTAGAGTCTTTTGAGGAACCTCCATACTACTTTCCAAAGTGGTTGAACAAGTTTACACTCCCACCAACAATGCAGTAAGGTTCCCTTCTGTCCACATCCCCTCCAGCATCTGTTGTTATTAGAGTTCTTGATATTTGCCATTCTAACTGGGGTGAGGTGGTATCTCAATGTTGTTTTGATTTGCATTTCTTTTATGGCTAGGGAGGTTGAGCATTTCTTCATGTGTTTATTGGCCATCCTTCTTTCTTCTTCAGAGAAGTTTCTCTTTAAGTCTTTAGCCCACTTATTTGTTGGGCAGTTGTTTCTTCGAGGATTTGTTGTTGGGGGATTTAATTTTTTGAGTTCCAAGCATATTTTAGATATGAGACCCTTGTCCGTTGTATGGCTAGTGAAGATCTTCTCCCAATCCGTGGGCTTTCTATTGATCTTGCTAGCTATGTCCTTTGCCATGCAGAAGCTCTGCAGCTTCATGCAATCCCATTTGTCCAACCTTTCTTTGATTTGTTGTGTTTCTGGGTCTCTATTAAGAAAATTTCGGCCTGTGCCAAGGAGACATAGGGTTTCTCCTATTCCATCCTGTAATGTTTTCAGAGTGTCTGCTTTGACTCCAAGGTCTTTGATCCATTTGCAGTTGATTCTGGTGCAGGGTGATATATAAGGATCTAGCTTTAGTTTTCTACAAGTAGTTAACCAATTTTGCCAGCACCATTTACTGAAGAGGCTGTCTTTCTTCCATTCTATTTTTTTAGCTCCCTTATCAAAGATTAGATGGCTATAGGTCTGTAGGTTCATTTCTGGGTTTTCAATTCTATTCCATTGGTCCTGAGGTCTGTTTGTGTGCTAGTACCATGCTGTTTTGATTACTATGGCTTTATAGTAGAGTTTGAAATTTGGTATTGATATTCCTCCAGCAGTGTTCTTTCTGTTGAGGAGCGTTTTTGCTATTCGGGGTCTTTTATTGTTCCATATGAATTTTTGGATTGCCTCTTCTATTTCCTTGAAGAATAATGTTGGAATTTTGATAGGTATCGCATTAAATTTGTAGATAGCCTTAGGAAGTATTACCATTTTCACGATGTTAATCTTTCCAATCCAGGAGCATGGGAGTTTTTCCCATTTTCTAAGTTCTGTTTTGACTTCCTTTTTCAAGTTTTTAAAGTTTTCATCATAGAGGTCCTTCACTTCTTTGGTTAAGTTAATTCCTAGGTATTTTTTTTTTTGTGGGGCTATTACAAATGGAGTTGCTTTCCTAATTTCAGCCCCACTTTTCACAATGAGGTATTTTGACTATTTTTCAATGCACATAAAATACTACGTCCTCCTCCTCCTCCTCCTCTTTCTTCTTCTTTCTTCTTCTACCTTTTTCTTCTCCTTTCCCTCCTTTTTTCTCTTTTGGTGCCAGTACTGGAGCTTGAACTCAGGGCCTCATCCTTGCTTGGCTTTTTTGCTCAAGGCTGGTGCTTGAGCCATACCTCTGTTTCCAGCTTTTTTTCTGGTTAATTGGAGATAAGAGACTGACAGTGTTTTCTACCTGGATGGGCTTCAAACTACATACAATCCTCATATCTCAGCCTCCTGAGTAGTAGGGTTGCAGGTATGAACCACCAATGCCCAGTCATAAAAGTATTATGTATAAGTACACCACTCTGGGGAATAAAGTGCATGCTAATTGTTATGCAGGTATTCTCATCATCCGGCACCAGAACTTTCTATTATCTTGACTGGCACCACTCCTTTATTCTCTCTCTTCCCTAGCTGGTGGCATCACCACTGAGCTCATCCTTCACTGTTCATGAATCAGTGTTTTCTTATCTCCCTCTCTAAGGTTCACCGAAAGGAGACCATCAGACGGATCTGAGACCATCAGAATCATGTTTTCTCTTATCGAGCAGTGGGGGTGAGGAGGGGGATGGGAGGCGGTAGAGAGAATTGGACTCTGCTGCTGAGTGACTTTGAGTCAGCCCTTTAACCCTCCGTGTTCTCTTTATTACGATGGGGGTGTGGGGCTGCTTCCTCTCCCGCCTTTGTGGTTCAGTGGTCCCTGTTAGGATCCTTCCCGGCTAAACGTTCCGTCTCTAACCCTTTTGCCTGACTTTCTTCTGTTGCTTTACACCAGATCTTTCTGCTTCCTCTTGCCTTGAAATGATCATAAGGCAGAAATAGACTATATAGCACGTGTTTACTTGAGATTAAGTTTTATCTTTCCTGTTCTCAGCTTTAAAAGGTAATTACTATCACAGTACACAAGCGTTCTCAGGCTTCCTCTGATCCTACAAGTCTTTATCGATAAAGTCCTGACTTTCGTTCCATGGTGCAAACACACCTCTGAATGAGATGAAGCAGGTCCCTCTGGTACATCAGCACTTGGAAAAGCCATAACTGGGGCCCTTGCCTAACCGTGGCCTATCTCCCCAGCCAGCCATGTACTCCTCATCACTCATTTTTTTATTCATTATAAAATCAAGTAATGTTTCTGAGACTTTTCTCCTCCTGTTATATTAGATTGTCATGTGATTAAATTGGCCTGTTGCTTTATATTGTTGTGTTACAATAAGTCTCAGAGAAAAGACATGAGAGCTTTCATCTCTGAAGTTGTCAATTGTATTCACTTGAAAACTAATATTTCCAGGAAGGCGAAGTGATGTATACAGACTGGAGATTGGAAAGAGATCCTGATACTGGTCGATTGATATGTAAGTCTTGTGAATTAAGTATGTAAGTATTGTTAATAAAATGTTCTGCCAGGTGCTGGTGGCTCATGCCTAAAATCCTAGCTACTCATGAGGCAGAGATCTGGGGATTGTGGTTCAAAGCCAGCCCATGAAGGAGAGTCTGGTGAGATTCTCATCTCCGCTTAACCACCAGAAAACTGGAAGTGGTGCTGTGGATCAAAGTGGTAGAACACTAGCTTTGAGAGAAAAATAAAAGCTCTGAGTCAGTGCCCAGCTCCTGAGTTCAAGCCACACGACTGAAAAAAAAAAAAAGCGAAGTATTTCACTAAACAGCATGGTTGTCACCTTGAGCTTACTATAAATACATATAAAAATCTCACAAATAAAAACCCACAAAGGTTATATATAATTTCACTAATATAATTTCACACAAAAAATTGATGAGTACAAACTTTTCTGATGTTTAAATCAATGAGACACTTGTAATTTCTGTATAAAATAACTGACAAGTTTGCTCCCTGGATCTGGACTCTGGGCACTTGAGCATAGGTATAGGGTCACACCCAGGAACACAGGACCCCAATAAACAAAGCTCCCTGTCTTTAATAGGCTCAGAGCCTTGGGGTTTATAACAGTTGAAACTACTTACTTTAAAGCTTCATTTTTTACCATGGTATGAAAATGCATTTAATTTAACTACAGTTTGAAGTTCAGAATAACAATATGCAAAGGAAGCAGTGGCTTCATGAACTACCAGCCAGACAAGGCTGTAAGCATGCCCCAAAGCAGAAAACTACTATGTGGTAGCATGCACCACTTGGTTTGCAGAAGGGACCTGGCCAGGCTGGAAGTTATTGGATGAATGGAGAATGAGTGGCCTGCAGGAATCTTTGGCCAGAGCCACAGCCTTACAAAGACAGCTGTGGGGGCTGGCTTCTTCACTTGACTGAGCTGGCTTCAGAGACTAAAATTTGCCCTTAATGTGAGACAGTTTGTCAGTCATACCTGCAGGATAGCCATTTTAATCTGGAAGCAAACACACTTCTGTTTTTTTTTCTATTGCATCCCCTGGCTACAAACTCAAAGGCAACATCAAAAGAGAACTATGACCCCAAGGAGGGTCATGGGTGCACAGAATTGAGACTCATTTACCATTTTCCATTTCTATGACTTAAAGTTGAACTCACAATTGGATACTGGGTATGATGAATTACAGTTAACTTCTTTTATGTTTGCTTAAATAGCCATTTATTCCATAATCCATGGTTATTTTATGCTAGACACTATATTACATGGTATTTGTCTTTCTAACACCTTTGGGACATGAGCTGAGCACTTGATAACATGGTTTTGGTTGGTCCTCTTGGTCTCTTGAAATTTTCATGAGGCTCCATCTCCTCCTACAGACAGCTTCTTAAACTGCTTTCATGCGGAGGGGGGGAAGGAGGGAATCACAAACAAGATGAATTTTTTTCCATTTATATGATAACTAGTGACAAGAGCAGCAGCAAGGAGAGAGCTGCCGGTTTCTGGGCAACCTTGTGCCTTACCAGGAATCTTCAAGTCACTGAAGAAAGTCTTAAAAGTATATATTTCTATGCTCTCTTCCAGGCAAGGAACTGATTGAAGGAAAATTAACCTTTTATTAATCCAGAAGAGCTAAACTTTTAAAATGTATTTTTCTTTACCTTAGAGGCTTTAAAAACAAAAACTCTTCACTGTGCTACATAGAGGCACATGAAACTTAACAATCTTAACCTTTTTTTTTCTTATTTCAATACTGGAGTTCAAACTCAGGGCCTTGTATTTGGTAGGCAGGCATGCTAATGCTTGAGCCGTGTTCCCAGACCCGTTTGCTTTTGCTATTTTTCACATTTATGTCTCAGCCATCCTGGACTATAGCCCTCTCATCTGTGCTTCCCGTGGAGCTAGGACTGTAGGTAAAAACAGGTATTAGTTGAGAAAGGGTTGCACAAGCTTTTTTATTCTTTACGTGAGCTGGCCTCCAATCCCAATCCTGAAAAGTGACCTGGGGTTTCCCATATAAAGAAAGAGAGCCATCCCTTGACAGATTGATTCACCCCAGCGTGGCCCTTCCAACAGCAAAGAAGCCAGTGAACCTGTATGCCATTCATGATGGAGCTGTCCATACTGTTCAAAGATCGCCTTTCTACAACGACATTATCCTCACCATCGGAGGGTGGAATTTGGCCATCTGGAAAGAAGATATTATGGTAAGTTTACTGCAAGTTAAAGGAGTGGGTGTGTGGTCCTTTGTTATTGAGAAAGACTAAGAACAATAGCTGTTCTAATATGGCAGTGCCATCAGGTATTTTTTTTTAAGAGAAATTAGAACAGATGGTCTAGGCTCCAGCTTGTCAGCAGAACTACTGTGTAAGCCTTTTGAAAATACAATCACTTGCTTTTCTTTCCTAAGGGAAGTAAATAATATAACAAGTCCCTTGTTTTCTAAAAACCATAGTCTTTTCTTATAAATACTGTGGGCAGTTGACTTGACTTGTGGGGTGTTTTTTTTCCGCTCCCTTTAAAATACAAGATGGGATTCTGACTACTCGATGCAATCCCAAGGGGAAACACTGGATCTGTCATCTTTTCTTTGGCACTGGGAACATGTTGACAGACCTAAAAAGAAGAAATGAGAGGCCTCCTCACAAGGCAGATCATAGCTGAGAGGAGGTGTACATGGGAAAAGGGAGACAGGAGGAAGAGTTTGTTTAGGACTACAAGACAGTTAGGGTTAGGAGAGGGCCTAGGTCCAGGCAGATAGAAGCCAAACTGCCAAAAAAAACAAACAACAACAAAAAAAAAAAACAGAAAGAATGATAAAACCCCAGTGAAGCAAAGATGTGGGAATAACAGTGCTTTTGGTAGCTGTATAAATTGCTATGTCCTTTTGGTGAGAAATTTAAGATTGTCAAAAGCTAAAGTGTGCGCATGTGTGTGTTTGACAGCTGGAATATATATAATTATTGCCTTAAATATGCCTCTCTACGGCTCTTATTCTGATTTTTTTTTTTCTGGTACTGGGGCTTGAACTCAGGGCCTGGGGTCTGTCCCTGAGCCTCTCTGTGCTGAACACTAGCACTCTACCACTCGAGCCACAGCATCTCTTCCAGCTTTTTTGAGTAGTTTATTGGAGATGAGACTCTCATGGACTTTCCTGCCCAGGCTGGCTTTGAACTGGGATCCTCAGATCTCAGACTCCTAAGTAGCTAGGATTACAGGCATGAGCCACTGGTATCCCTCTGATTTTTTTTAAACGAGAAAGAATTAGCCAGGTGTTGGTGGCTCACACTTGTAATCCTAGCTACTCAGGAGGCTGAGAACTCAGGAATGTGGTTCAATGCCAGCCCCAGCAGGAAAGTCTTTGAGACTCATCTCCAATTAACTACCAAAACACTGGATATGGCACTGTGGCTCAAAGCAGTTGAGAATTATTAGCCTTGAACACAAATGCTCAGAGACAGCACCCAGACCCTGAGTTTAAGCCCCAAGACTGGCAAAAAAAAAATAAAAGAATTATGTATGTGAATATTAGAACAAATTTGTCATATAAAATTGGAAAACTACATACCCATCAAGAAATAGACTATCAATGTACTTCTCTATGTTCTTTTTTTTTTTTTTGTCTGTTTCTTTCTTTCTTTTTTTTGTGAGGAGCAAGCTTTGTAGTTAGGCAAACAAAAAATAAACTCAGGCAAATGTGTCCAAAGGCTATGTGGTAGACAAGAACCTGGTTCCTGGTAGAAACTGTAGGAGCTAGGGGAAGTGGCCAGAAAGTCTGACTGGCACCTCTCAGGAGTCCACAACTCTTCCCTACCACATGGAAGTTTCCATCTTTCTGATGGGCTGTGGGTCAGGGGCTGGGGGGGGGGGGGAGAGACCTAGTTCCATGGTTTAGATAAGTTGCTACAGATGTAAGCAGACACTTGACCACCCTTCCCTTGGGGGGGTGGGGAGGGGGGTAGATGAAACCACACTCCAACTTCCAACTTCCCCAAATTAACAAACTGTCCCATAGTAGATACATTTATAAACCATCAGATACACCCATTTGAAGTTATGTATTGAGAATTGCTGTTGATTTGTAACACATAGCTCATAGACAGAATTGACAAACTTCTTTAGCTTTATTGGTAACCATAGATATTTCCATGGGAAACCAATATCCGAAAGCAAAGGAAAAGTTTAAGTGAAATTGCCTTATAATCTTCTTGTATGTAAAAGAATTTTCCTTATATAAAACCCTGAAACAGGGGCTGGGAAGGTGGCTCAGTGGTAGAGTGCTTGCCTCACATGCATAAGGCCCTGGGTTCGATTCCTTAGCACCACATAAACAGAAAAAGCCAGAAGTGGCTCAGTGGCTCAAGTGGTAGAGTGCCATAGCCTTGAGCTGAAGAGCTGAGGGACAGTGCCCAGGCCAGAGTTCAAGCCCATGACTAACCAAAAAAACAAAAAAACCCAAAAACTCCTGTAACACAGAAGTGTAGGTGTAGCTTAAGTGGTAGTGTCAACTTTGAGAGAAGAAGTCAAGCAAGAGTACAAAGGCCCTAACTTCAAATTCCATTACTGGCATGATAGATAGATAGATAGATAGATAGATAGATAGATAGATAGATAGATAGATAGATAGATAGATTTATACCCCACAACAGAAGGAAATAAGATTTTCTAGAGGGATAAATTTGTTAAATAATCATGGCCATCTGAGTTATACTTACAGAAAATCATCAAGAGTTTCAGGTAATAACAAAAAACTCAGTTTTTCTCTTTTTTATATTTCTCTTTAAAGACTGGACCCCTCCTTCAGTCATGCTGTGCACCAAAAAAGTACACCTCAGGACACTGGTCTCTGACAAGGCCCGGAGTTTTCTATATTGGCCGAGAAGATGGAAATATCGATATCTGGGACCTACTTGAGAAAACCCATGAACCAGCCCAGACACAAAGTATTTGCTTAACAATGATCACCTACATCAAACCCTGGACCTATTCTGGTATGTTCATTCTAATCAAATGAACTATATCATTTTGGGTAACTTGTGAACATCTTGACATCTTGGCGGCAATGTTTTTGCTGAGAGGTTTGTGTTTGCCCCCACCCTTTTCTTTCCTTTCCCTTCTTTTCCTTTTTCTTTTTTTCCTTTCCCCTTTCCCTTCCCCTTCCTTGTCCTTCCTTCTTCCCCTTCTATTCTTCTGCTTTCCTCTTCGCCCTTGCTTTCAAATCTTGGCTATGCCCTGAGCTTCTCTCCTTTTTGACTTGTCGACAATTATTTCGGGGGCATGATCTTGAATCACACACTGGAAACATCCTTTTTATCATCTCCAAGTCACATAGAATGACACCAAAATTTTCGCTGTTTCTTTTCCATAGAGAATCGTTTTTATTTTTTTAACTTTTCATTGTAAGTGAGCTTTTTTCCAATTTTGTAGTTCCCTCAGGGGCATATCAAGCAATTCTTCCCATGAGATCAAACGGTTCTCTGGAATTCTATAGCTCTCTAAATTTTAATCTAGATTAAGGAGGAGAGAAAGCAATGCATGTCAATGCAAGCATTCATTCACAGATGTGATGGAAAAGGCATTCATTTCCTTTGTCTCAATTTTTGTATTTTACCAAATTGTACCTCCATTGTCAACCCAAACTTTTCTGCTTTTTCTTTCGGTCATGGGGCTTGAACTCTGGGCTTGGGCGCTGTCCCTGTGCTCTTCTGCTCAAGGCGAATGCTCTACCGCTTGGGCCACAGCACCACTTCCGGTTTACTAGTGGTTTATTGAGATGAGAGTCTCACGGACTTTCCTGCCAGGGCTTGCTTTGAACCGCGATCCTCAGATCTCAGCCTCCTGTGTAGCTAGGATTATAGGTGTGAGCCACCGGCGCTGGGCTGCTTTTTATTAAAGAGGTTTTTCTGTTTCCAGGCCTGAAACTGTCATTCATTTCTGTCTCAGAAACATTAGATATGGCTAGGCACTGGCGGCTCAAACTTGTAATCCTAGCTACTTTAGGAGGCTGAGATCTCAGGATCACAGTTCAAAGTGAACCCAGGGAGAAAAGTCCCCATGAGTGTCTTGTTTCCAATTAACCTCTCAAAAACTGGAAATGGAGCTGTGGCTCAAAGTGGTAGAACACTAGAATTGAGCAGAAGATCTCAGAGACCAAATCCTGGCCCTCAGTTCAAGCCCCACAACTGAGAAGAAAAAAAAAAGAAAAAGAAAAGGAATATTAGATGTGGAAGTTCTGCCTTTATAGTTCCTGGAGTGTCACATTCTAGTCACTACCCAGTTATATGTGTCATCAAAATGTCTCTTTTCCATCTGTGCTACACAACACTGTTTGTACCTATAAGGATTAGGAATCCAGACCTCAGCGGTTTGAACCCTCTGAAAATGAGAATAGGGAAACATCCATTGTCTTCTAGGACGAGAGAAAAATTACAATTCTGAAGCACTTTGCATATTTTCCCTTTTGAAATGCTTCAAGAACCCTGTGGTCCTGGCTGTGGGTTTCAGCTGTATGTGCATCATGGTATTCGATAGCTCTGACTGCTCTGGAGAACGGTGCCTCATGGCATGTCTTAGGAAATTTTTCCATGTGTTCTCCTGGCTTCTCCTCTAGGTCAGCCTGTAAGCCCAGCCACAGAGAGGCTGAGCTCCCTGCCACTTTCCATACAGACACCAGCAGTGCCTGGTTTGAACGGCAGGGACACTAAAGGCTCAGAATCCTAGCCATCATCTCATCCTCTGGAAAAAATGACTACTTAAATGTTTCCATGAGCCCGTTATGTGCTGGGGACTAACTCCAAAAGCATTGTAATCACAGCAAGTCCTTTGGGAAATGACAGAAGAAAGCACATTTCATATTGAACTTATTAAGTGACTTTCTGTTTCTCCTCATTTTTTTAAAACCTTTCAGCTAAGCAACAGTTTATAGCCATAGCTGATTATTATGGAACGCTGCATATATTAGAAATTCCTTGGACATTAAGTCACCCATCTACCAATGAGGTTGGTAATTTTTGGCTTAGAGGATTTATACAATCTAGATAATATCTTTAGAAGTGTGTTTAAGCTGGGTACCAGTGGCTAAAACCTGTAATTCTAGCTATTCAGGAGGCAGATCTGAGACTTGAAAACACACACACACATACACACACACACACACACACACAGAATTCAAGTAAGCCAGGTGCTGCCAGTAGCTCATGCCTGTAAACTTAGCTACTCAGAAGGGTGAGATCTGAAGATTGAGTTTGAAGCCAGCACAGGCAGGAAAGGCCATAAGACTTTTATCTTCCATTAACCACCAGAAACTGGATATGGAGCTGTGGCTCAAAGTGATAGAGCACTAGACTTGAGAACAAAAGCTCAGAGACTGTCCAGGCCCTGAGTTCAAACCCCAGGACCAGCAAAAGGAAAAAAAAAATTACTTCAAGTAGGTAAAGCTACTCATGATTAGAAAGAGGCTCAGTAGTTAACAATCAGTGGTTTGGAAAGATGGTGACAAGCAGCAGGGATTGGAACAGAGCCTTGTGAAGCCCATAGGGGTTGGGGGGGTGTGGATGGGAAGGCATCCCTGTGGGTCATCCTGCCTCTATTTCTAACAGTTATCAAGTGTTAACTACTACTTTGAAAGAGAACTGAAGCATCTGGAATATGTGCAGCAACGCAAAAGTATTCGTGAGGCAGAAAAGAGAGAAATGGAGCTAGAAATGGAGAAGAAAAAAATTGTAAGTTAAAAGTTGAACAAAGCAACTTGCAATCCCCTTCCTCAATGGCAACGGGCCTGTCTGTCTTATTCTATGGGTTCTATACACATTCTTCCCCTGGGTTGTTTTGGTTTGGTTGTTTTATTGCTGATCCTGGGGCTTTATATAAGGCCTAAGCACTATCCCTGAGCTTTTGTGCTCAAGGCTAGTGCTCTGTCACTTTTGAGCCACTGCTCCATTTCTAGCTATCTGGTGTTAACTGGAGATTTAAAAAAAATCTCATGTACTTTCCTTCCCCTGGCTGTGAACTTCGATGGTCAGACCTCTGGCTCCTCAGTAGCTAGGATTACAGGCGTGAGCCACAGATGCCAAGCTTTTCTCCTATTTTTATGAGAGTGCAGAGAGTATTTATCTGATTTCCTAGCTCACCAACTGTGAGAACTACCCATTCACTGAGATTCATCATTTCAAAGTTCTTTAATGTGCCTACAGTAATTCAAAAGTTCAACGTGTCATTCTATAGAATTTTTATAGCTAGTGAATAATGCATTCATGCAGGCAATACTAATAAACTAATACTCTGGGGGTCAGAGCCCTACTCTGCCACCTAGAAGCTATGAGACCCCTAATAATGCTCCAATCTTGGCCGAGCTTTAGAAGCTACCATCGATGCCAATTGCAAAGCTAGAAAACCTGACAGTCAACTATCATCTGATGGAAGCTACCGTAAGTGTAATGTTCACTGGGTCAGAGAGAGGAGTCTTACTAGGAGGTAACGTACTGGCACTGTGGAGGTTGAGAGGAGAATTGGGGATAGGATGCATGAGCTAAACCTCTAAAGCCCACAACTTTCCCTTTCTCTCTGCCCTGTTGCTCATATATATATATATATATATATATATATATATATATATATATATATATATATATATATATATATATATATATATATATATATATATATGTCCTAAAATGGTGTTGTGTTTTCTTACCCACTACAGATGGGCTTTAAGTATTCTGTGAGTTCAGTTCTCTCATTCTCACTTAAGGTCATGTCAGTTAAGTTTCTGTTTCTCATTTGTTCACCCCTCCTTCACCCTCCTGTCTTCATTGTTCCATCATGGAACCCTTCTGGGCTACAAATACACCCCCAATGATACTAGGTCTCCATTAAAAGCATCAATGTATGGAAATATTGTAATACGTGATGTTCACAAATAGATTAACCTTATAACTTGTTGAGAAATACTAATTTCTTGCAGTAAAAGCAAGAAGATTCTTTTCAAAAGCATTGTTCAATTGACTTTTCATTGTGTCACACTGCTACAAACAATTGGTCTTGATTTTTGGGTTTGGGGTGGAGTCTTTGTTTTCCACACTTACAAACTATGGCTGAAACTCCTGAATTGATCCACAATTGTTACTGATGTTAAATTCCATACATAGCAACAGCTCCTAGCTATCCATGTCAGTGGGTGCTTGTGGAATTGTGAATAACCCAACATAGAATTTGTATATGAAATATTTTTTTCAGACGACTGAGAATTATAGTAGTCCTGTCTTAAAACTATGTCATGCTTTTTACTTTCCAAAACGTTTCTGCCTCCTTGTCCTCACGTCATTTCCATTGAACAGAATACCTTCTTTTAAGTAGAGCTGCTACTTACATAATTTCCCCTGGAACCAAACCATGGATAAACTGGATTGAAAAGGGCTCCTCTGTTGCATTTGGAACATGAGAAAGGTCACTGAGGAACAACAATTAACATTAATAAAAAATGTCTCCATATAAAGGGGGAAAGGAGAACAATCACTTTTAGAACCTCAGAGGATTGTGGTAGGGATTAAGTGAGTTGAAATATTTACAGCACTTAGCCAGTAACTGGCACATGGAAAGTGCTATCAAGGTTTCATTGTTAGAGTGATTGCAGAGGCTGTGAGGATTACGCAGCCCTCCATCAAGGTTGGTCTTTATGAGTGTCCTCCAGGTGCTGGGGTTAAGGTGTTCACCTACAGACCCCAGAGAAATCATAACCCAACCCCTCACAAACATCACATCTGGATACAGCTCATCTCTCTCTCTCTCTCTTTAATCTTTATTGAAAAGTGATGAGCAGGGAGATTATAGTTACATAAGTAAGGTAAAGAGTACATTTCTTTTTAAACACTGTTACCCCATCCCTCATTTTCTCTGGTTTACCCCTTCCTACTCCCCTCCTCCCAAGTTGTAAAGTTCATTTCCAACATAGAGGCGTATGAGTATTAACTGTTGCATTAGTTTATCCTTTGTCCTGCTATTTCTGTGGTTTCCTTTCCCTTCTAGGGATCAGATAAACTTATATACAAGACAAAGAGTACAGAGAACTAAAAGAGAGAAAAAAAGAAAGAACAAACTACATACAGGACATAATAAGAACCTCTTGTTTCCTGTTCTTGGAGTTCATGTTGATAGTTTTTACCTTACACCAGTCAGAATGACCATTATCAAGAAATCTAATAACAACAGATGATGGCAAGGATGTGGTCAAACGAGAATGATACTACACTGTTAGTGGGAGTGCAAACTTGTTCAGCCACTCTGGAAAGTAGTATGGAGGTTCCTCAAAAGACTAAACACAGAGCTCCCCTAGGACCCAGCAATCCCATTGGCCTTTACCCAAATGACTACAAACAAGGCCACACTAAAGCCACCAGCACAACCATGTTCACTGCAGAATTGTTTCTCATAGCCAAGATATGGAACCAATCCAGATGCAGACCATCTCTTAATAAGAGGATAACAGTAATTACAACTTAAACAGTACAGAAGATAGAAAACCTTCTAATTAGAATTACAGCTGAAAACTAAAGCTAGGGAAACTAGTCATTGCTTTATGAACCCACAAGTTCCCCCTTCTATATGGACTAAGGAAAGAGGGGCTTCAAAACAGTTCTACAGCCTCAAGTCAGTTACTTACCCTTCAGGCCACAGAAGGAGGGCAAAGCTGAAAGAGAATGGATCTTCCATCCCTCTGTCCCTCCTTCCCTTTTTTCTTTCCTTTCTCTTGGTGAGAAGTATCAGAGATAGCCATTCCCAGGTACAACAGACTACTCTCCTAACATTCCTGGCCTCTCACAAACCTCTCCCTCTCTCTGTCTGTCTGTCTCTCTGGCCCCCCCTTCTCTCTCTCTCTCTCTCTACACACACACACACACACACACACACACACACACACACACACACACACACACACACACACACATCTAAGTTATCAGTGATTTCAGTGATTTATAAGGATGTCTTGCTTTATTTATTCATAGAAAATATATCAGAAGTCAAAAGAACAAATGGAAGCTGAATTGAAATTGGATTATGAGAATTATTTGGAATTGGAAAAGGCGGTCCTCATCAATCTCGGCCTAGTCAAAGTCACAGAAAAGGTGTCATACATGGATGTGTAACAGAGTTTCTGAATGGGGCATTTGGGGGACTAATAGGTCTTCTCTCTTTTATTCATTATTTTTCATGTAAGGTAAACTATCAAACAACATATATAGGTTTATTTGTAAGTGTAGTTGTTTATTTCACTACTAATAAAAGATGTGAACTGTAACGGTATGATTTATTTAAGTTTTATTCTGAATATGTACTGGATTTTGTGTCAAATATGAAAGTTTTAATAAAAAGACTTCATTTTCCTACAGTACTACAGAAATTTTGACATCTCTTCCACCCTGGTCCTTGTCATTCATGCAGAAACTCTAATCCCAGACCAAAGTGTAAATCTAACTATACTCTGACCATCATGTTGCTTTTAGCTAACTATCAAAAAGTGTGCTTCCCAGAGCTGCTGCAAAAATTGTAGAGCCTTGTTCTAAATACAGTATTAATGAGCCAAATCCAGATAGATGCCTTTTTTTTCCCCCTTTGGTGTTAGTCCTGGGGCTTGAAATTCTGGACCTAGGCACTGTCACTGAGCATTTTTGCTCAAGGCTAACATTCTACTACTTGAGCCACAGCTCCACTCTAGCTTCTTGGTGGTTAATTGGATATTAGAATCTAGCAGAGTTGTCTGCCAGGGCTGGGCTTTGATCTGTGACCCTCAGATCTCAGCCTCCTGGTATTGCTAGGATTATTGTTTGAATCACAGGTGACCAGCCAGATAGAAACATTTTGTAAAAGAATAAAACATAAAGACCAACAACTATAAGGTTAATTTAACAATAAAAACGAGCCACTTGTATATCACCTTTATAAAAGCAATACAAATTTAAAAACAGTCACAATTAAAATAAAGAAAATAAACCAGTGATTGGCTAAAAAGAGAAATTATGATTCCAGATAGATGCAGAAAAATGTTTGATAATATATATTAATTAATATAATAGTAATTCATTAATATAATATAATTAATATAATAGTAAACTAATATATTAGTAAATTCATTAATATAATAGTAAATTTATAGCAACTACATAAAGAAGAGAAATTGTTTTATCTGACTTGACTTATAAACAAGAAAAATGCTGAAACAAGGATGCAGGTTGACCCATTGTAACACTGAGATGTACAAGACACTTTGCTGAAAACAAACTTTACAACTTTGGGGTGGGGGAAGGAAGGAGTTGGGGAGGGAAGGAGGGAAGAGATGATAGGGGGAAAACAAAGGAGGGGGTAACAATGTTCAATATAAAATGTACTTATTACCTTACTTATGTAACTGTAACCCCTCTGTACAGTATCTTTACAATAAAAATATATATTTAGAAAACTTTCCTTTGAGATGTGCCAGAGAATCTGGTGCCCACCATCACATCTTCTAATCAATATTGCTTGAAGTCAGTCAAATGGGTGTCAGTGGCTCACACCTGTAATCCTAGCTGCTCAGGAAGCTGAGATCCAGAGGATCAAGGTTCAAGGTCAGCCCAAGTAGATAAAGTCCATGACTCCATTTCCAAAATAACAAACAAAAAGGAGGGCTGGATGTGTTCCCAAGTGGTAAAGCACCAAACGAGTAAGCAAGCCCAGCAATTCTAAGTCCTTGAGTTCAAACTCAAAACTAGGAAAGAATTAATTAAAAAAAATATATATATAGTGTATATGCATATGTATGTGTGTGTATATGTATATATAATATATATATATATATATATATATATATATATATTAGTATGGGAGGTGCCAGCAACTTAGGCACAAAAATGAAGCAACAACACAGGAAACTGAGTTGCAGAACAGAGATACATTGTGAAAGCTTCCATAAACCCCACTAAAGAAGCTGGATTATAGTGGATGGAGAATTCCTAGAAAGGCTAAGTAGGAAAGTGACCGAATCAGCTTTATTTGTAGGAAGATTTTAAAAAATGGATTACAAGCTGGGTGGCTCAGGCCTGTAATCCTGGCTACTCAGGAGGCTGAGATCTCAGGATCATAGTTCAAAGCCAGCCCCAGTAGGAAAGGCCAGAAGACTCTTATCACCAAGCAACTACTCAGAAAAGGCTGAAAATGGGGCTGTGGCCCAAGTAATAGAGCCCTAGCTTTGTGCCAAAGAAGCTCAGAGATAGTGCCCTGGCCCAGAGTTCAAGCTCCAGGACCAGCAAAAAAGAAATGGATTTTAGTTCAAAGAGTCCCCTGGAAAGAAATCTTATCAGGAGGCCGAGATAATAGTTCAAGATGAAAAGAGTAGAATGTTGTGTACATTAAACTTTAGAAAAAAAAAGAAATGAAAAGGGAAGACAAAAGGGATGAAGGCAAATTAGGTTTGTGGAAGAAAGAAATGCTTGCAGTCAGATACCTGTGTACACTAGGCCAGAGAACAACTTCAGATTCTTCTGCATCGAAGCAGGATGGAAGCACTTGTGTTGTTGGTTTTGTTTTTGTTTTGAGACATGGTATTACTAATGTTGTCTGGGCTGGCCTTGAACTCTTGATCCCCATACTTCTGCCTGTGGTATGCTGGGATTATAGGCAGACATCACTATACCTGACCATGCAGTATTTATATAAGGGATAAATGAACACCTACATGTAAGATCTGATACCCAGATAGATTATTGTTGTTATCCCTGTAATTGAATCTTTTTCTTTGTTACTTTTTTCTACACATATCTTATAGCTTTAAGTTCTACCTATATCTTGAACCTGGACTTCTCCCATAATTTCAAAATATAGATGTATGTGTGTGTGTCCATTTGACCAGACCTTTCACTTGAATGTTTAACAGGCATTTCCAACATGTCCAACATGGAGTATCTGCCTTGATCCCCAACATGTATTCCTTCACACCCCTACCAGCCATCCTGCTCCCATCTGCTAGAGGCAAAGATCTTAAATCCATTCTTCACTCATTCTTTATCTCACAATCCATATCATTTGTCAGAAAATCCTCTTGGCTATACCATCTAAGGCATTCAGAACCTGATCACCTTTCTCCTCCCTCATTGCCAGTCGAGGCTGTGGACCAAGGCACCACCATCAATAGCTTGGAGTTCTGCAGTCACCTCCTGTTCTCTGTGCTTTTATGTTTCTCTCTTCAATGTCTCTCAACATCATCCATCTAGTAGTTTGTTTGGGATTTTTGGTTATTTGGTACCAATGCGGGGGCCTGAACTCAGGGCCTAGGAACTGTCCCTGAGCTTTTGTGCTCAAGGATAGCACACTATCAATTGATCCACAGTTCCACTTCCAGGTTTTTGGTGATTGGAGAGATAAAAGTCTCACAGACTTTCCAGTCCAGGCTCTTTTGAACCACAATCCTCAGACCTTCGCCTCCTGAGTAGCTAGGAGGTGAGCCACTTGATGCCTGTCTCCCACCTAGTTGTTTTAAACAGAATCAGAGGCTGCTATTCTTCTGCATAGAGTCCTTCCAGGATCACTCAGTCTGAGCCTAAGGCTTTGCTGTGCCCTGCAAATCCTCATGTACCCAGGCCCCCTCTTGCCACCTGGTCCTGTTATCCATTCTCCCTATCATGCTGGCCCATTCATGCTGGCTTCCTATTCCCCAAACATGCCAGCCAGCCTCCCACTCAAGGGCACTGGTGCTTGCTGTGCTGCGCATTCTGTAGGGCTTTCCCATTGTATGTCCTCTCACAGAAATATATTCTGTACCTGCTATGTGTTAGGGGTGGTCAGGGAAGGTGACACTGGGGCGAAGAGCTGAAGGGAGCAAGGGATTCCTCCTAGTTTTCTAGAAGTGTGTTCCATTATCCAGTCCCATACCCTTTCGTGCAGTGGTGGGGAGTACAAGAGAACAGGTGTGTTGTGACTGTGAACCATGAACACTACCTGCAGCCAGCTGAACACATTGTCGCCTCAACCATAGCAAGATTTTGTTAACAATAATGGGTACTGGCTAAGTGTCTAGCTTGGGGTTACTACGAAAAGAGCTTAGTATAGTGACTGCCATAGAGCAAGCAGTAAATACGTATTATTATCTTACCTAATTTACAAATACAAAATGAATGTAACATCCTTGCTGTAGAAATTAAACACAGGGCCTGTTCTGTTTCTGATGTACTAATTGTCAAGGAATAATACATTTTTCCTTGTGTCCTTATAACCTTAGTCTTACCAGATCTCATCATCTCACCAGCCGGTGGCCAGCCACTGCTGGCGTCCCATTGGCAGCTAGAGCCTGTTATGTTGAGATCTAGCCTCACTTGCTTATTAGGTATCTCAGACTTGTCAAAGTGCCTTTAGGTAGTCCAGGACTACCTGGGATCAAAGTAGTCAGCTATGCTTAAAAGCAAGCTGATGACTACCGAGCACCCAAGTGCTAGAGCTGCTTATCATAGGAGAATGGTGCTGGGTTGATGCTCTGGGTTCAAGTCTAGTAAGAAGCAATTACTAAGCAAGGCTGGATGTACAAGGGGTTTACTAAGCTAGGAAGTGAACCACTACTACTAAAATATAGGCACTGAACAAGAAGAAAAATGGAATTAGCTAGTATGCTTCTTTCTGTTCCCCAAAGCTCTGCCCCTCCTCCCTACTGCCCATTCCTCTCCAGCTGTACTGTGAGTCAATTCCAGCTTTTACTGTCAGTTCTTTAGTCTGGCCTACACCCAGATTAGTGAAAAGTAAAGGAGCTATTAGATCCTAGTAGACCTGAGTCCAAAGTTCAAAGTTCATCACTTTGGGCAAAATGCACTGTCCTCTCTGTTACTTGGTCTGGAAAATGGGGCCAATTACATCTATCCAAACTCATACCAGTACAGTGTGAATACCTGGCAAGGTTGGCACTTATTAAATGCTGCATCCATTTCTTTTTCAGATACATATACACTCAACCAGAGAAACCACAGCATTTCCTCTGTCCTATGGTAATCATCAGTGATTTTTAACTTTTTTTTTTAACCGTTAACAATGGGAATGTCTTCTACTCTTCAATGTGGCATAAAGACTTTGCATACCTGGCTTAGTATTAAGGCTTTGTTTTAATCTACAAATGTCAGATGTAGTGTTTAAAATTTGAATTGGTGCTCTCTTGTTTGCAGCACTCAAAAAGTTCTAGTAATGTTTGCCTATTTGGATAAATTTAATGATCACTCATCCAGCTCTACAAATTGCTTTTGACTCACCAAGAAATGCATAATTAAACCAGCATATTTTCAAGTCATCAGATAAACACGTCCTCTGTGGGCACTGAGCAGGGAAAGCAATTCACTCCCTAGGACTGGGGCCCATGGGCTCTTCCCCAGCTCTGTTAATCCTACACTATAAATAATTAACATCTCCCAGTGCCCTTGTACCCCAGAGCGCTGCCCAGGGCAGGCAGATCTACCTCGTTGCTAGGCTGCCATTGGCAGGCCAGACACTATGTAACAGCTAGGTCCCTACCAGGAAATTAAATCTCTCAGTGAAAGGCAGATTAAAGCCTGTCTGATGAACTCACTCCTTGCGTGGCTGATGAGTTGTTTGAGGGGCACAGGCTTGTGTAAAACAATTGCACACCATCAAAGTACCATTCCTAACTGTAACTCCTCTGTACATCATCTTTGTAATAAAGAAACTGAAAAAAAATTCCACACACCAGTGAAAGCTGGGATTATATTGTGGGGGAGGGACATACAAAGCAACAAAGACATAATCTTATAAATGTGTTAGAAACAATCGCATGAAAGAAAAAAAAACATTTGAATACATATCTTAGGGTTCATTCCCCTAACATCACCTTATTTGATCTTTTCTGCTTGACTCAGACATATACTAGATATTGCAAATAAGGGAAACCATGGGACCTATGTTTCTTTGGGCCTGGCTTACTTCACTTAATATAATTGGAAAAGATGTTTCTTTTAAAAAAAAAATGCTTTCAAAGGACTTTTTGTTGTTGTTGTTGACAAACACAACTTGAAAAATATACACAGTGAGTCTAGCAAATCATAGAATATTTATTCACGGATAATAACAATAAACACTGAACTACTAGGGACTCTGAGTGAACTTAGATCATCAAAGTAAGTTGACTTTTATATATATTGTGTGTGAACAACAACAACAAAATCCTTTGAGCTTGAACTCAGGACTTGGGCATTATCCCTGAGCTATATTTTTACTCAAGGCTCTAGCACT
This sequence comes from Dipodomys merriami, assembly GCF_024711535.1. Taxonomy (NCBI): domain Eukaryota; kingdom Metazoa; phylum Chordata; class Mammalia; order Rodentia; family Heteromyidae; genus Dipodomys; species Dipodomys merriami. The sequence continues at coordinate 14,549,763 of NW_027206290.1, forward strand.
CTACTGCTTCAGCTTTTTGGTGGTTAATTGGAAATAACAATTGCATGGATTTGCCTGCTTGGGCTGGCTTTGAGCTGAAATCCTCATATGTCAGCCTCCTGAGTAGTTAGAATTATAGGCATGAGCCACTGACATCTAGCTGTAGTATGCAATAGTGAAATTCCTGATAGAGAATTTATCAAAATGTTCCCATCTTTTATCCCACTGGGCAAATAAATACATAACATCTGTTAGTAGTCTAATGATTACTAAGGATTTCAGATTCTAGTGTCTGAAATTTAGAGAAAGGGGAATAAACTGAAAACATTATCTTATTTAAACAACAAAAAGAATCATTCATTTAAAAGGTATGAAGACATTTTGCTGTCCACAAGGAACTATGTAACTGTCACTCGATTGTATTTGATTTTCTGAAACTACTGAAATTTTGTGTTTCTCCAAGAAGTCATCTTAGCATAGACTAGGGAAAAGCAAACCCACACCTAGACTTAATAGGGAAAAACTGGTGAGTAGCCTCATCTCTGCATAGGGTCATTCATTCTGAGAATCCTGGTTTTATTGGGTAAAAAGTGAGGTGGCACTGAATTTGATGTCAGTGCCCTACATCTTGTACATACATTTTTCTAATTTGGGGAGGAGAAGGGAAATAACAAAATACTGAAATAAGGATACAGGTTGACTCATTGTAACAATGAGATGTACAAGAAACTATGTTGAAAATGAACTTTACAACTTGAGGGGAGAGGGAGGAATTGGGGAGGTAGGGAGGGAAGGGATGGTAGGCGATAAAGGAGGGGGTAACAATACTGGATAGGAGATGTACTCATTACTTTACGCATGTTACAGTAACCCTATTTTTACAATAAAAAAACATTTTTTAAGAGGTGGCAGAAATTAACCATTCCTTTTGTGCTTCTGCATTTTCTTACCCTCTTCAGCAATTACACTAGAACCTCGTCATGGATTCTAGCCACCTGAATAGTGTAGAAATGACATAAGCCACTCCACACTTCATGAAATCCTCAAACTTTAATGTCCCTACTGTGTGCTCCACAGAATACAGAGAAACAAAAGTTTCTCAGCTTGTATCAGAGTTTTCATAAGTAGAAAGTACTCTTTATCATATTAAGCCATCTATTATTTGTTACATCATAGCTGATCCCACCCTAATGGTCTCAGGTAGAGTAAACAAAATCCTACCTCATTGGAATACATAAGAACTCTTAGTTAAAAAACAGGGACTGTAGGTGGGTGTTAAGGGTTCATGCCTGTAATCCTAGCTATTCAGGAGGCTGAGATCTGAGGATCATAGTTCCAAGCCAGCCAGGGCAGGAAAGTCCATGAGACTCTTATTTCCAATTAACCCCCAGAAAACTGGAAGTGGCTCAAAGTGCTAGATAGAGCTCTAGCCTTGAGCACAAAAGCTCAATGTGCCCAGGCCCTGTATTCAAGTTCCAAGACCAAAATCCAAAAAAAAAAAAAAAAAAAAAAAAGAGGGGAGGGATTGGGGATTAAAGCCACCCTGCACATCAAGTTAATGACACTCTGTCTCAACAAACAAGACTGGTATGCTTGCATATGCTGTAGTCAAAGCTACAGCATACAGTAAGCAGAAAATGAGGGGAGTGGCAAGGCGGGGGAGTTGCTCAAGAGGTGAAGACCAGCCTACCAAGTATAAGGTCCTGAGTTTAAAGCTCTATACTACTAATAAACCATTAGAGACAGCTAAGATAATGCAAATAAAAATTAAATGATAACAGAAAAATATTTGATCTTGTGATATCAAAACTTTTTAAAATATAGGTTCCTTGGCAAGGACTGAAAATGAAAACACATTTGCAAAACAGTGTCTTAAACTCGAAAACACCTAGTTTGCTTTATTTAGGCCATTAACAACCCTCAAAGAAGCTTCACTTGGAGCAGAATCCTTGATTTTGGCTGCATGTGAGAACGGGACCTGGAAATGAATAGCAGAGCCCATGTCAAGAATCACTGGTCTGAAGGGGGAGACAGAGAGAACAAGCAATTACAAGGTGGCTATTAACCTGCTTTCTTAGGGAATCTTCAGGCTAGAGACTGCAGTCAGACTGATGAAGCAGGGCTGGATATAAAGACTAACCAGGGTTCCTTAACCTCTGTACTTTTGATCTTTGAAGCTGCCTAATTCTTTGCCATGGCCTCTTCGCTGCAGGCTAGAAGCACTTCTTCAGTTATTACAGGAAAGCCTTCAGATATCATTGGGACAAAATTCATCCCCTCACCTCCAAGAACCATTGGGCTGGAATAGAGTCCCCTGGGAGGGAGAGCCACACTGCAAAGACCTAGAACCATGGCCAAGCAAAGACCTAGGAGTAGGGTACAGCTAGCATGGGGGTGAGTTTAGGGGATAACCAAGTCCCTATTTATATCACAAAAGGCCATTTTAAATTTTTTACCCCAGTTATAAATATATAACTGTTTAGGTATTTGCAAAGCATATTGAAAGAAATGGAATTAAACAGAGCTCACTATTAATTGCAAATTATTAGGAACTCAGTAGCTAAAAACTTGTCTTTTCATTCTAGAGGCCAAAATGTGAGTCTCACCAGGCTAAAATCAAGGTGTGAGTAGGAGCAAGCTCCTTTCAGAGATCCCAGTAAAGAGTCCATTCTGGGCAGTGGCAGCTGCTGCTCCTTGGCTCAAGCAACATGGCTCTGACTTCTGTTGCCAACTCCATGCCATATTTGCCTTCCATCGTCAAGCCTCCTCTGCCTCTTTTTACGTCGACACTTGTAATTATAATTAAGGCCTGTACAGATAACAAAGGAAAAGTTCTCCATCACTAAGTCCCTAATTAAATCTATTAAATATTTTTATTTGGCAAATAAAGTAATAGTCATAGGCAACAGGGATTAGGGTTTTGATAGCTTTAGAACCATCACTAGGCCTAACTCAAACTCGTAAAGAGATTATAAAGTTGGCGGGAAGTTCCAACAGAGAATTTAAGTATTAATTTGCTACATCCTCTATCTGAAAGAAAGGCTAAACCAGAAGTAAAAGGTCAGAAGTCTTCCTCTAAAGAAATAAGAAGTGTGACTTGTGACTTAGAAAGCTGTGGGGCTGGGGGGGGGGGGAGGTGCACAGAGGAGGGGAAATTGAATCTATGTGTTGAAGTTCATACTTGTAAATGTATTCTTTGACCTATCTATGCTCAAGAAAACAAAAGCTGCTTGCACAGTAAGTTAAACATAATACTAGGAGAAACTTTTATTTCATTCACGTCATTCTCATAGATTTAAAGGACACATTGGTCTTCAGAGTGTCAAAGAAAGAATGAGTAGAGTGTATGAAGGAAAGGCTGACTTCTGGTACTAGAGAGGAAATATTATCCAGAACAAAATCATAATGTGTGGTCATTAACAGGAAAGGGAAAAATATATTATGTTCATTCTGAAAGGGAACTACTCTTGAGCTGTGGTAAGCAATGTATATTCTGACAAGTCCATAATGTATTCAGAAAAAAAAATCATGCACTTTTTTTGTATGTGTGCTGTGACCTCAATTGTATAAAATTGTGTGCTCACTCATGTCTACTCTTATTTCTCTGTATATGGAGGTGAAGCCATCAACATGTGAATTATGTTTCTTCTGAGAAACCAAAATGAAGAAAGTGCTGGCCTCAGATAAAAAAAAAAAATTCCCTGATCTTCAGCTCCCTAGAAGCTAGGATAACAGGCTGGAACCACCACACTGGGCTCCATGCTGGATATTAATAGATGACATTAGTTAACATTTCATATGCACTTACTGGGCACTATCCTAAATGTCTTAAATATATTAACTCAACCAACTCAACAATTCTTTGGAGTACTGTGATTATCCTTAGCTTACTTTAAGAAAACTCAGGCACAGAAAAAAATTAAGTTACATGCCCAAGTTGCAATGCTTTTTTTTTTTTTTTTTTTTTTTTGGTCGGTTATGGGTCTTGAACTCTGGGCTTGGGCACTGTCTCTCAGCTCTTCAGCTCAAGGCGAGTTCTCTACCCCTTGAGAGCACCACTTCTGGTTTTCTGGTGGTTTATCAGAGATAAGAGTCTCACAAACTTTCCTGCCTGGACTGGCTTTGAACCGTGCCTCCAATCTCAACCTCCTGAGTAGCTAGGATTACAGGCATGAGCCTCCAACTCCGGGCTGTAGTGCTTTTAAATGATAGAGCAGAACCTAAGCCAAAGAAAGCTGTGTGTCACAAGTACATGTTCCCATCTACCACATTATGCTCCTTCAGAAACCTCATAGGTACAATACACACACACACACATACACACACACACACATACACACACACACATTTTTATTAATGTTACTGAGTTGTGATTACACAAAGAACTGCAGAACACCCCAAATGCTCATTAGTTTTTAGAGACTATGAAAATAGCAACACTGGATCTATCTAATAGCAATGAATCCTAAAATTGTGATAAGTTCACACATTATGCAATTTGTTGAGGTTGTGATTTTTAACTGTATTTTTTTTTTCTGGTAATGGGGATCGAACTCAAGACATTACACTTGCTAGGCAAGTGCTTTGTCACTAAGCTATATCCCAGCCCTAGAAAGTAGTTATGATCAACACAAATTACTAAATTTTTTGTTTCCAAGAGACTTATGTATACTGATGCTTGAAGCTTACTTTAAAATATGGCTGGGTGTTAGTGGCTCATGCCTGTAATCCTAGCTACTCAGGAGGCTGAGATCTGAGGATCATGGCTCAAAACCTGTCTAGACCGGAAAGTCCATAAGATGCTTATCTCCAATTAACCACCAAAAAAACCAGTAGAGTTGTAGCTCAAATGGTAGAGCACTAACCTTGAGCAAAAAAAGCTCAGGGATAGTGCCCAGGCCCTGAGTTCAAGCTCAGGACTAGCTCACACTCACACATGCATGTGTGCACACGATGTGAACACGCATGCACACACACATCAAAAATTAAGATTGTGTATTATTTTTCCCATCATAGTGGCCAAAATACCTGAGAGAACAGCCTAAGGGAGGGAAGTTTTTGCTCATGGTCTGAGGTTTCAGTCCACTGCTTGACCTCACTTGCTTAGACAGAACATCATGATGACAGGACTGTGTGGTGGATGAACTTCTTTACAACATGGTGGAAAGGAAGCAGAGAAAGAGAATACAGAGGAGGCCCAAGCAAGACTTAACTCCCAAGGACACACATCCAATAATTTCTTCTAAGGTCCAATGTTCTATTTTCACCACTTCCCAATAATGTCATAGGGATTAGGTTATAATCCTCATAATCTAATTATATGTAGAGGTTCCCTCACAAACATACCCAGATCTGTGACCCAGACTCCTAGGTAAGTCTGGGTCCAATAAAATTGATGGTCAAGATTAACCACCACATAATGGGAACACATTTGATTAAGCAAATAAAGAAAAGACATTTATAGATGATGGATACAAAGTAGTTGAGTGCTTAATTTCATATTTGAGAATGTCTATAGTAATATGCTAAGAGGAAAAAAACACTAATGGAGTCTCTTTATTAGGTAAAGTTCGCTTGGTTTTCAGTAAGAATGATGCAAAACACAGATAAAATAGATTTCATATCTTGGACACATAGTTTGTGCTGACATTATCTACCAGTTAGACAAGCAGTTTTTACTTATCTTATTCAAGTGTGCTCTAGGTTAAAGTTTTACGATGGCTACAGTGGGTGGGGAAAGGCAAGAACAGATGGGAACAGGCTGAAAATCTGTATCTTACTGCTTGAGCTAAGGTGAAGAACAAGAGGCCATGGTTCAATGTCAGAAGCTATGGAAAAAAATGAGCTGCAGGCATGCTCATGACCTTCACCAAATATGAAGCATTTTTCCCTTCTTGATTTAACATCCATTGTACTCTCTAAGTTGAACTTTTAAGCTTCAATTAAAGAATTTTTAATATTGAAATTAACACCAAGATATCACTATATCTTTACCTCCACTAAGCAAGGAAAACAAAATAAAACCTTTGAAGATTAACACAAATTACTTAAAAGTATGTCAAGTGGCCTTACCAAACAAATAAGGATTAATTTAATCCAACCCAGGAGCAATCTCTAAGCATTCTTTTCTCATTTGCTTAAAACAAATACTTAATGAGATCAAATGCAGACACTTAAATGCAGTGCCTATCCCAATGTCACTTGTCTGAAACTGACTAACAAAGACAAGTTTAGGGTTCATTTTCAGGTGTTTGAAATTAATTTCTTTCAATAAAATGAAAAGTAGAGTGTTCTAGTCCTAGAAAAAATGGATAATGAAATGAATCAAGTTTAAATTAAGAGGGCATATTTTGTTCACAATTTCTGTAAAGAAATAAATAATGCATCTTAACAAATGGGGCAATGTCATTCTTTCTGATGGAGGCACAGAATTCCATTGTGTATATATACCACATTTTCTTGATTCATTCATCATCTACTGAGGGGCATCTGGGTTGGTTCCATATCTTAGCTACGGTAAATAATGCTGCAATAAATACAGCTGTGCTGGTAGCTTTAGTGTGGTCTTGTTTGTGATCATTTGGGTAAATGCCCAAAAGTGGGATTGCTGGGTCATAGGGGAGCTCTATGTGTAGTCTTTTGAGGAACCTCCATACTACTTTCCAAAGTGGTTGAACAAGTTTACACTCCCACCAACAATGCAGTAAGGTTCCTTTCTGTCCACATCCCCTCCAGTATGGGGATGGGGGAGTTGGTGGCGGGAGGGGGGTGGAGGGGAAGATGGCAAGGGATTTGAAGGGGAAACAAAGGAGGAGGCAACAATGCTTGATAAGAAATGTACTCATTATCTTGTCCATGTAATTGTAACCCCTTTGTACAGTATTTTCACAATAATAAAAAAAAAGAAAGAATGCATCTTAGTAAAATCTTTCTTGAGACCTTCCATTTTTATGGCAAAGTATAACTTTTCATCCTAATATTATTTGTATAATTCTATACTAGAGTAAAAAATTACTAAAAAATTGACCTCAAACTTAACAACTCACCAACTCTTTAAATTAATAATTTCCATAAGACCACTTTAGTGCCAAAAGAAAGATAAGCCATTAAGATTACTTTCAGCCAGGCGCCGGTGGCTCACTCCTGTAATCCTAGCTACTCAGGAGGCTGAGATCTGAGGATCGAGGTTCAAAGCCAGCTCGGGCAGGAAAGTTCATGAGACTATCTCCAATAAACCGCTAGAAAAACCAGAAGTGGTGCTGTGGCTCAAGCGGTAGAGCACTCGCTTTGAGCTGAAGAGCACAAGGGCAGCGCCCATGCCCAGAGTTCAAGCCCCACGACCGACAAAAAAAAAAAAAAAAAAAAAAGATTACTTTCAGGCTGGGAAGGTGGCTCAGTGGTAGAGCACTTGCCTTGCATGAGGCCCTGGGTTCAATTCGTCAGCACTACATAAGCAAAGAAAAAAAAAAGCTGGAAGTGGCACTGTGGCTCAAGTGGTAGCCTTGAGCTGAAGAGCTGAGGGACAGCGCCCAGGCCGAAAGTTCAGGCCCTATGACCAGACCCCCCCCCAAAAAAAATTAAAAATTACTTTCTTAACCACAAATAATTTATTATTCAGGGGAGATTATTTGCAAACTACATAAATATTGTATCTTATTGCCTTCAGTCTTCCTATTTTCCAAGGAAAACAGTCATTTTTTTAGCAATTAATTGAATATCTTTTATGTTATAGTTACCTAGGTATGACAAACCAAATATACAAAGCTCCTGGAGCTTACATTCTAAATATGTAAACTCAAGTAATAAACAAAAATCAAGGTAACATCATATAAACACCTCAGTGAAAATATGCCAAGGCAAGCTGACAAATAGTGACAATGAGTATGGAGATGGTTTTTAAGGTTCTTAATTCTAATTTAAATGTAAACATTTACCAAAAGTATGGCTACAGCTCAGTCAAATAGTATTATAGCTATTTAGTTCTTGACATAAGAAACAACAACAAAGTAATCATCTCCTTTCTCCAAGTCTCAGGGCAAGCTACTAATTGGCTTTTTTTTTTTTTTTTTTTTTTTGGTCCGGTCGTGGGGCCTGAACTCTGGGCCTGGGCGCTGTCCCTCAGCTCTTCAGCTCAAGGCTAGTGCTCTACCACTTGAGCCACAGCGCCACTTCCGGCTTTTTTCTTTTTGCTTATGTGGTGCTGAGGAATCGAACCCAGGGCCTCGAGCATGCAAGGCAAGCGCTCTACCACTGAGCCACCTTCCCAGCCCTAATTGGCTTTTTAATAGTAGCCTCTTAGAAGTCATGTTTAAGCAGAAAAGTGAAGGACCAAAACAAAAACAAAAACAAAACAATACTTTCAGTAAGATGTGGATAAAGAGCTTTCCAAACAGGTGGTTAAGGGCAAAGATCCTGAGATGGGAGGTCCCAGGGTTGCTAGAAAACAGAGGACAGAAAAACACCTAAAAAATAATGTGGTCTGTCTTTGTAGGTCACTTTGGCTACCATTCTGATCACCTAACCTGTTTTCCAAGTCTACTTCTTCTGCTTGCCACTTTCAAAATATATAAAATACACATACACAAACAAACAACAACAAAAACCCTGAGGCATTATTTTTAAAAGTCACAGGTCTTAACTATGTAGCATGATACATAATCACATGTGAAATCACCCCCTGATCAAGATGTAAAAGCAAGCACTCTAAAATAGCCTTCTCTCTGATATCATTTTCAGCCCAAGTTAGCCAGTGTTTCACTGTCAGAATGTGGTCAAGAACTCTTGACTGTACTACTTCATTTTTCCACAAATATGAACCTTGATGGAATCAAAATTGGACAGGAAAAAGATAAAGGAGCATTTCTCCTTACACCAGAGTAACCAGGTAAGCATTCTGAAACATAATACAACTCTATCACTTCAAAGTACCTAAAAAGAGTTCTAAAGTTCTAACCTTCAAAGTCACCCTATGGTCTCAAGATTAAATTCTTTTTTGAAACCATTGTATTGTTTCTTTAGAGCTCATAACTCAGTCATACCATCTGAAATTTCCCAGAGTTGTAATCTGGTATGTAGTATACTACTTTGACAGATAATGTAATGAAGTCTTTCTGCTTTCTGACTTTATCAGTGATGCTACAAATATCATCACCTGTTACAGAGCACTTCTACTACTAGTGAACAGAATACCATAAAGCATATTGATAACTGCTGTGTTAATAACAGCAGTAAATACAAGGAATTCATTTAAAAAACATGAAGTCTTTTCAGTCTCATTTGATGATCACTCCCTTGCACTAATCAGGCCTAACTCCTTTCAATCCACTGGGAGTCTTTTGACTCCAACTTCAGAGTCCAACTAGTTTGCACACCTCTTACTGCTTCTCTGATCTGAATGAAAACCTTTCTATATACATTTTTTTGGGGGGGTCCAGTCATGGGGCCTGAACTCTGGGCCTGGGCGCTGTCCCTCAGCTCTTCAGCTCAAGGCTAGTGCTCTACCACTTGAGCCACAGCGCCACTTCCGGCTTTTTGCTTTTTGCTTATGTGGTGCTGAGGAATCCAACCCAGGGCCTCATGCATGCAAGGCAAGCACTCTACTGCTGAGCCACTTTCCCAGCCCCTCTATATACATTATTATCTAATAGTGAAATGTCTTCAAATTTTAAAGGATAATGGATTTTAACTTAGGACTGCAGGCCCAATTAAACTAAAGAATGGAGAAAAAATGAAGGACTGGTCAGACCTACCAAGGTCTTGAAGTTTATCTACATGTACTATTTTGAGGAGGAAAAGTGTAAATGGGGAGCATTTGCAAATAAACCTCAGCAAAGAGACAACTATCAAAATTAAAGAATAGGATCAAAATATTTAGAACATAGATATATAAAAAAAATACAATAGAGTACATTCAGATCCATAGAGACAGCTCAGGGACAAGTGAGAGTGAGGCACTGAGTGACTCTGTGCCTCGCAGAGGAAAAACTAAACATGGGCAAAGGAGATCCTAAGACGCCAAGAGGCAAAACATCATCATATGCATTCTTTATGCAAACTTGCCAGGAAGAGCACAAGAAGCTGCACCCAGATGCTTCAGTAAATTTCTCAGTTTTCTAAGAAGTGCAGAGATGTGGAAGACTACATATGCTAAAGAGAAAGGGAAATTTGAAGACATGGCCAAGGCAGACAAGGCTTATTATGAAAAATGAAAACCTACATCCCTCCTAAAGATGAAACAAGAAAGTTCAAGGATCCCAGTGCATCCAAGAAGCACCTAAATATCACCCTAAAATCAAAAGGGAACATCCTGGCCTGTCTATTGGTGATGTTGCAAACAACAACAACAACAACAACTGGGAGAGATGTGGAACAATGCTGAAGAAGTCAAGAAGCCTTATGAAAAGAAGGCTGCTCAGCTGAAGGAAAAATGGGAAAAGGATATTGCTGCCTATCAAGCTAAAAAAAACCTGATACGGCCACAAAGGGAGTTGTGAAGGCTGAAAAGAGCAAGAAGGAAGAGGAGGAAGATGAAAAGGACAAGGAAGAAGAGGATGAGGATGAAGAGGAGGAGGATGAATAAGTTGGTTCTAGCACAGTTTTTTCCCTCGTCTATAAAGCATTTAACCCCCCTGTACACAACTCACTCCTTCTAGAGAAAAAAAAATTGAAAAGTAAGGCTGTGTAGGATTTGTTTTTAAGCTGTACAGTGTCTTTTTTTGTATAGTTAACACACTACCGAATGTGTCTTTAGATAGCCCTGTCCTGGTAGTATTTTCAAATAACCATAAACCTTGCCTGGTACAGTATGGGGATTATAAATTGGCATGGAAATTAAAGCTGGTTCTGGTTGGTGCACAGCACAAATTAGTTATATATGGGGATGGTAGTTTTTTCATCTTCAGTTATCTGATGCAGCTTATATGAAATAATTGTCCTGTTAACAGAATATACTGTAATTGCAAAAATGGTTGACATTTTGAATGCTTCTAATAACAATTTTTTATTAAAAAATATACAATAGACCTTAGTATCTATGGAATTGCATGATGTGGATGCAGGAATGTAAATGTTTTTCTTTTTGAAAAATTGTTGATTTATTATACTTTGGACTATCCTTAATCAAAACTGCACACAATAAATCCATAAACAAGACAGGCTTATCATCCCAAGATGACTGCTAAAACTCTTTGTCTAATTTGATAAAACTGATTAAGAAACATATAAAGGGGCTGGGAAAGAGTGCTTGCCTTGCATGCATGAAGCCCTGGGTTCGATTCCTCAGCAACACATACACAGAAAAAGCTGGAAGTGACTCTATGGCTCAAGAGGTAGAGCACTAGCCTTGAGCTGAAGAGCTGAGGGACAGCACCCAAGTCCAGAGTTTGGGCCCCACGACTGACCAAAAAAAAAAAAAAAAGAAAAGAAAAGAAACATATAAAATGATGAGTTATAATAAAGAAGATATTTTATTGTCAAAGAAAAACAAAGAATATATGTTAAGAATCCTTGGATGAGAACTCAAAGTACCCTAAATAAATGTGACATTTCAAAAGTATGATTTTTAATAGCCATAGTAAGAAATTATCTTCTGTCAAATATTAAGGCAATTACATATTACAGGAAAAATCAAAATAAAAAATCTGCAAAAGCTATGACCCAATTTCAAAGCAAATAACATATCATATGATTTGGAAAATTACAGCTTTGAGAAAAAATAGAATCCATTCTTTGTTGCTTAGAATATTTCCTTTAAAGATGTAACGTGGATAAGCAGAGGCAGCAAGTCTCCTAGGCTTACTTATGAATACTTTTAAATTGTCTAGTACCACTTCTAATTATTGGTTTGAAGTAGCAGGCCACTAAAAGTAAAGGCATTTGAATTTATTCTGCACTTCTGGAAGCAGATGAGTCAATAAAAAGTGTAGTGGCTGGAAATGTAGCTTAGTGGTAGAGCATTTGTCTAGCATGCATAAGACCAGGCCCTGAGTTCCATCCTCAACACTCTCAAAAAAGTTTGTAGGTATGATTCAGTACTTTAGACAACATAGGATTATAGAATTCTCTGCTTAAGGTAGCACAGATAAACTTTAAGACAATTTTCATCCAAAATAAAATATGTACGGTCTTTAATTCGGATGCTAGAAAATTCAATTTGGGATAAATGTTATTACATACATTTATGGATAATACATTAAGAATATTAAAATAAGTGATCTCTAACTAAAATCATTATAATAGCACGACACTAAAAGTTATCATTTTTAATACAATTTTTACATTTCTGGAACAGTTCACTCAATACATACAGTATGCAAGACATACAAAGCCAAGGGAAGACAATAGACAGCCTCCTTATAAAACACCTAAAAGTACTTTTGTTCTCATTGTTTACCCGTGACAGATACCTGTCACATTCTTTTGATATTCTAAATTGTTACACAATGCCTTAAAAAAAGTTTCATATAAAAACACTTACCTTTTTATGAGGGCTCTCAAATTAAATAACTAAATGTTCTGTATACCAATGTATAATTGCATAGAAATACTTTATTAGAAAAGTAGTAAGCCAGTTTTTAATGGCTGCCATACCTAAAAGTTGGTACATCAATTTTCATATAATTTTTAAGGTATACATTCTGCAGGTATAAAACTTTTAAAAAATACATTCAATTTAATTTTTTAAAACTTTCTAAATTTACATTTTCAAACACCGCTATGATTGCTATAATAGCTAGATTATAGATGTACTTAGCCAAAATAAGTTAATATTTAAAAATCAACAATGTAGTATGCTGGCAAGATACTGTCTTTCAAAATAAGTAGGAGTCATTATAAAGTCAATGTACTAAGTGTGCTACTACAAATAAATACATCACAAAACACAAAAGACCAAATTTTAAACATCCAAGTCGTTAGTGCAGAAAAAGGCACTTGATCCCTTATGGAGTTAGAAGATTTCAACTTAAATGGCAAATTTTCCCAGGGGATATCATGACTATGACTCAAAAAGAAAAATCTATTATTTCTACTCAGATGTTTCTACAGTGTTTCTATTCAAGTGTTTTTGTTTAACTTTTCCTTTAACCTAAATGTTCTTTCCCTGAAAAAGATATCTGCAAGCTAATCATTTTGGCCTGGTGACATATATACCTTAGAAAATGTGTGTGATTCTGTATCCAATCACCCTCCCCCCCCCCACTCTAATACATATACATATGTGCACTTATAAATATATACAGATTTTCAGGATTATAAAAATATTTAACTTTTAAGTTTAAATAATTACTGAATGTTAATACAGAATACATTAAGATTTGTATAATTTTACTTTTTATTTATAAAAATGTTTTCTTATAGCAGCATTTGCATTGCAAATGAAATATGACCAAATAATGTTGTAGTGTACAAGATTGCTACTGCAAATCAATCTGAGCAGCTCAACGTTCCTCTGAAAAGGACAGCTTTCCCCAGCTACACAGGAGCACTCATAGAGTATAAAACCTGGAGGAGCCAGTGACCTACTTACCTGAACCTTCTAAGTGCATGTGAAAGTCACCACCATAAAACTGGCAAGGTTCCTTAAAACTTCCCCAAATGTCCAAGTTACCTTCACTCTTAGAAGTCTGGTAACAAAATTAGTCAAAATTATATTAATGAATAATATTTTAAATTGAATCATATGAACTTATTAGACAGTAAATGAAGGCTTCAAGGAAAAAAAAACTTTAAGAGGTATGAGAAAGAAAATGACTAATTTGAAACTTTGACATTATTAAAAACCAAAGAAAACTCAGTCTCAAACAGTCATATTAAGCTTGTTTTTGTTGAGCTCCCGCTCCAGGTTACCAATCAAAGTATCAATGCTTTCTTGTAGATCTTTGAGATTAACTTTTTGATTGACTGTAGAATCAATGGTCTGCACTGTCAAATACGTCTGAAATGTGCACTCTTTGGATATGGGAACTGGCTGTTCAATTATCATTTCTGCTGCCTCCATTTTGTTATAATCTCCATCTTCTATATCTTCTGAAGGTACATCATCATTTAAATTTTCTTTTGTAGTTACAAAGTAGTTTTCTCCACAGCTGCTCCAATCTCCTGCATACCGATTGCTAAGTGGACTATCTAATTTGGTCTGCTTTGGTCTAAGTATTCCTGGGGAATCAGTAGTATGAAAATTTAACATGCAAGGTCGTTCTTTCTTCCGCCTCAGATAAGTCAGAGAGGACAAGTGCTCTGGGAAAAAATTGTCTGTTGATTCTTGGACAGTTAAACGTTGCACTAGAAATGAATAATAAATTGGCTTTAGTGATAGTGATCTAACTGGTCTTTAAGAAAACAGAGTTCAAGATAAGCCATTTAATAATCAACTACAAACATGCATTTAAAAAGAACATGCACACTATCAAAGGTCAGCATTCCGTAATTATTTTTTCTATTATCAGACATAATTAAGATTAGGAATAGAAGCTAGAAGAACGTTCAGTGGTGCTAATTCATGCTGCATCATAACATCCCCAAATAAAAAGAAATTTCAATGTTGATTAACTTTCTGTGCAAGTTAATTATTACCTAGCTATAATTCAACAGTAGCTAAGCTAGTAGCTTCTCCTAAATTAAAGGCTACAGCAAAAAGCAGGCAAGGCATGTTTGTATACAAACAAAAGAAAACAAAAAGTTTCATTTGTCTGCAAACATCTAAATGAAGCAAATACAACTAAAGGGATTACTCTAAAAGTTCTGATCTCAGTGGGCTTTTGCAATTAGCAGCAGTGTCGTAATTTACTAAGCAGCCCAAATTTCACTTTGATAAAATGCGTAAATACTAGTTGACCATTTGTTGTTACCTGAGATTGATTATACAGCATTAGCTACTAAGTCTTCATTTTTTGCCTGAAAATAGTACAGACATTTTATTTTCCCATTCTGGTTAGATATTTAACAATCCCAATAACATTACTTATATTAGCTATATTCTTTTTTTGGTCAGTCATTGGGCTTGAACTCAGGGCCTGGGTGCTGTTTCTGAGCTTTTGCACTCAAGGCTAGCACTCTACCACTTTGAGCCAGAGTACCACTTCTGGTTTTGCTGTGGTTAATTAAAGAGTCACATGGACTTTCTTGCCCTGGCAGGCTTTGAACCATAATCCTCAACTCTCAGTTTCCTAAGTAGCTAGGATTACAGGTATGAGCCACCAGTGCCTGACAGCTATATTCTTCTCAGATAAAACATACCATGTCTTTATGGTAGATCATGTAGAAAATTACCACAGAAATTCATAGCAGATCAAGGTTTTACTGCTTACTCTGAAAAAAATATTGTCTAAGGTCCTTCTGTATATAAAATAGGCTTCGTTTAAAATGCTGAAACAGAGGTATTAAAGATTATCTATAATTCCTTTCTCTATTGTTTATTTTGTTAATGTCTCTCCTTTTATACTTCCTTCACTAAGATAAAAAAATCAGTAACAACATGCAAACTTTATAATACAAAATGAATGCTGTTTTTCTTACAAAAGAAGATAATCAAAGGGATATTCAGTGAATAACAACATTCATTATATTCATCAATATATTTTATATTTTCAACTTAATTTTCATGTTTTAGTTATTGCATAGAGATATTTCACACACTGAAGTCCCAGCTACTCAGGAAGGGACCAAAGGAGGATCAGGTCTGCGGCCAGTCTGGATAAAGTTAATGTGAAGCCTTTTCTTAAAAACAAACTAGAAGCTGGTATTAGTAGCTCACACCTGTAATCCAAGCTACTCAACATGGTTAAGATCTGAGGATCATGGTTTGAAGTCAGCACCAAGAAGGAAAGTCAGTGAGACTTTTACCTCCAATTCCCACCAAAAGGTCAAAAGTGGGGCTGTGGCTTAAGTGGTACAGTACCAGCAGATAAAAACCTGTTGCTGCCAGGTACCAAAGGCTCACATCTGTAATGCTCTACTTAGGAGGCTGAGATCTAAGGATCATGTTTAAAGCCAGCACCAGGCAGCAAAGTCCATGAGATTCTTATTTCTAATTAAGCACCAAAAAAAGCTGGAAGTGGAGCTGTGGTTCAAGTGGTAGAGTTCTAGCCTTCAGTGACAAAGCTAAGGGACAGTGCTGAGGACTTGAGTTCAAGCCCTAGTACCAGAACCAAAGAGATAGGGGAGGGGAGATCCTTCTATTTGAGGAACATAGCTTACAAGATCATAATGTTGTCTCTATTATAACCTGTATTAATTAATATCTGATAGTTCGAATATTTTATTCTTATCCTTGTCTTGATCCCAACTTACTGAACTAAAGAAGCACCAAAAAAGCCATTAGTGGAGCTGTGGCTCAATTGGTAGAGTGCTAGTCTTTTTTTTTTTTTTTTTTGAGCTTCTTTTTTTTTGTATATCTTTTTTATTGTAAAGATACTGTACAGAGGGGTTACAGTTACATGAGTATGGTAATTAGTACATTTCCTATCCAGCATTGTTACCTCCTCACTTTGTTTTTCCCCTACCATTCCATCCCTCCCCACCTCCCAGACTCTTCCTCCCTCCCACCCCCCCAAAAAAGCTGTCAAGTTCATTTTCAACATAGTGTCTTGTTCATCTCATTGTTACAATGGGTCAATCTGTATCCTTATTTAAGCATTTTGTTATATCCCTTCCTCTCCTCAAGTTAGAAAAATGTATACACAAGATAAAGGGCACCAAAATCAAATACAGTGAAAACAGGAGTTATACCATGGGGGAAGAACATACAAAAGAAACAAAAAAAATTACATAGTACATTATAAATACACTAAAAACAACAGCAACAAAGATAAAACCTCCTGTGTCCCCATCATGGGGCTCATTTCGCTTATAGGTTCATATATACATAGCTTTTGACTTTTTCTGCTTGTCCTAGACATATACTAGTTATTGCAAATAAGGGAAACCATGGGACCTATGTTTCTTTGGGCCTGGCTTACTTCACTTAATATAATTTTTTCCAAGTCTTTCCATTTCCTAACAAATGGGGCAGTGTCATTCCTTCTGATGGAGGCTAGAGTGCTAGTCTTGAGCACTGGACAATGCCCAGGTTGAGTTCAAGCACCAGTACCAGCACCAAAAAAAAAAAAAAAAAAAAAGAAAGAAAAAGAAAAAAAAGGACATAAGGACTGAGGGTATGGCTCAAGTGTAGAGCACTTGCCTAGCAAACTAGGGAGTCCTGAGTTCAATCCTAAGTATGGGGGGTAAGTAGAGAATAAAAAATCAAATCTGCCTCAAATCCACTCATTATATAACAAAAAACTAGGAGTTGTACTCTCTCTACACTTACTTCCCCATCTATAAAGTAACTTTTCTTTACACAGCAAACTCTTTTTAACGGAAAAATTCTGTGAAATCTCAAGACATAAAGCATATATACAGAAGACTATTCTTATGAAAAGGGAAGTGTGTTTCCATTGTTCCTCAATCTATCATCCTCAAAGCTACTTGCAGACACCTTAGTGCTTGATGGCTGGTGATCTGAGTAACTGCTGGCAGGACCTGCTAATGCTGATATGCTAGGATTCTGACTTTGAAAGCAGGATGATATTTCAAATACAAATCTTAAAACAGATATATCTTCTTGCCCAAAATAAAAAAGAAAATTTAGACAGTAGAAAGGAAGAGGGAAAATTATGCCTCTTTACAACTCTGGAGAAAAAAAACAACAACACAAACACCCTCCCCCCCCCCAAAAAAAAAAAGATGTGTAAGAAAGGAAACCTGTGACTACATAGGATGTGCATTCACTAACACAACATGGCCCTCTCCCATATACTCTCCAAGTCACCATCAATTTTTTCATCTAGTAACTGCTTTATTTTCTTCCTTCCTTCCATCCTTCCTTCCTTTTTCCCTCCCTCTTTCCCTCCTTCTTCCTTGCTCTTTTTCCCTCTTCCTTTTCTTTCTTTCTTTCTTTCTTGTGACAGTCTGGGGCTTGCATTCAGGACCTGAGTGTTTTGCTCAAGGCTAGCACTTTTCCACTCGAGCTACAGCTCCACTTCCAGGTTTTTCGGTGCTTAATTGTAGATAACAGTCTCACAGGCTTTGAACTTGGATTCTCAGATCTTGCCCTCTTGAGTAGCTAGGATTACAGATTTGAGGTACCAGCACCTGGCAATTTCTGCCTCTTCTTTTCTTTTTTTATTGTAAAAATCCTGTACAGAGGAGTTACAACTACATGGGCAAGATAATGAGTATATTTCTTATCAAGCATTGTTGCCTCCTCCTTTGTTTCCCCTTCCTAACTCTTCCTATCCTCCTCCCCCCCAATCCTCCCCCCCCACCACCAAAGTTGTAAAGTTCGTTTTCAACATAACGACTTGTACATCTCATTATTGCAGTGGGTCCACCTGTATCCCTATTTAAACAATTTGTTTTTCCCCTTCCCCTCCACAAATTATACTGACATCAAATACAGTGAAAGCAGGGGTTATACTGTGGGGGAGGGACATACAAAGCAACAAAGAAATAATCTTATAAATGTGTTAGAAACAATCGCATGAGGGCTGGGAAGGTGGCTCAGTGGTAGAGCGCTTGCCTTGCATGCTCGAGGCCCTGGGTTTGATTCCTCAGCACCACGTAAGCAAAAAGAAAAAAAAGCCGGAAGTGGCGCTGTGGCTCAAGTGGTAGAGCGCTATCCTTGAGCTGAAGAGCTGAGGGACAGCGCCCAGGCCCAGAGTTCAGGCGCCATGACCGGACCCAAAAAAAAAAAAAAACAATCGCATGAAAGAAAAAAACATTTGAATACATATCTTAGGGTTCATTTCCCTAACATCAACTTATCTGACCTTTTCTGCTTGACTCAGACATACACTAGTTATTGCAAATAAGGGAAACCTTGGGACCTATGTTTCTTTGGGCCTGGCTTACTTCACTTAATATAATTTTTTCCAAGTTTTTCCATTTCCTAACAAATGGGGCAATGTCATTCTTTCTGATGGAGGCATGGAATTCCATTGTGTATATATACCACATTTTCTTGATCCATTCATCTACTGAGGGGCACCTGGGTTGGTTCCATATCTTAGCTATGGTATATAATGCTGCAGTAAACATAGCCGTGCTGGTAGCTTTAGTGTGGTCTTGTTTGTGAACGTTTGGAATTTCTGCCTTTTCTTAAATCTAACAGTAGGTAAGTTAGAGGGTACAGCTATTGCATCCTTCCATCTTTTTGCCCTTTTCTGTCCTTTACCTGAGATACTTAAAAAAAAAATAGTAACAGATTACAGAAGATGTAATTGTTTTCTAAATCAACAACAGAAATCTTTGCAATAAGATGCTATACATAAGTGACTTATTTAAGGTCATCACTAAAACAGTCAATATGAAATTTGAATCTGATTTTCATATTCAGATAATGAAATGACACTAACTTCTGATATACAGTTAGTAACAAAAAACTCAGGAACTAAAATTGTTTCAAGGGAGGCAAATTTTCATTTGTGATTACGATAAGGAAGTTCCTCTTCTAATTACTGGTGTTTATTAGAATTAAATAAGTTCTGGAAAAAAATGAAGAAACAGACATTTAAAATTTAGACATGAATTTGGGCTCTAAATTGCAGAAATTAGGTCATTTATCAAAGAATTGAGTCAATTTTTTAAAATACAAATTTACAGTAAAATACAAACTATAAATACAAATTAAAAACAATACAATGGTAAGTAAAAAAATAAATTATAAAGAATTTTAATTCTGGGCTGGGAAGGTGGCTCAGTGGTAGAGTGCTTGCCTTGCATGCATGAGGCCCTGGGTTCGATTCCCCAGCACCACATAAGCAAAAAGAAAAAAAGCCGGGAGTGGTGCTGTGGCTCAAGTGGTAGAGCGCTATCCTTGAGCTGAAGAGCTGAGGGACAGCGCCCAGGCCCAGAGTTCAGGCCCCACAACTGAACCCCCCCCCCCAAAAAAAAGAATTTTAAGTCTGTATAAAGTTTTAACTTTGCAAATTTAAAAACTGAAATTTTATTAATTTTTAAATTCATTTTCAAAATTAGATTTATCAAAAAAGACTAGACCAACGCTCCTTTGTACTTTGATCTTTCCTACATAAATATTTTATTAAGAGTAACAAAGAATTAAAGAACATTTACTGAGGGCTCAGTTTACACTACCATCCATTTTGCTTACTGCCTTAGGCATTTTATCTCAACCTTCACAATTAACAAATGCAAAGTCAGTACTATTTATAGAGAAGCAAACGGAGGCTTAAAGAAATTACAGTAGTTGCCTGAGACCACCCTGCTAGCAAGTGCCATAGACCAGATATAAATCTGATCTAACTGTGGGTCAAAGAATTTTTACCCCTGTGCTCAACACTAAGCATCTAAGAACTGTCCATGAATGCCTATGCAGTATGGGATGAAATTATTTTTCAATTTGGAACTTAAAAACAGGATCCATTTAAAAAAAAAAAAAAAACACCTAACTAAATATACATTTCTTTGGGCTCTGAAATATGTAAGAAATATAATGGGAAACTAACTGCCAACCTTTGGTCATTTACTGTAATAATGAATGGAAAAGAAAGAATATAAACTCAAAAATGTTTAAGCTGGGGTAATTTGAATAACCATGAACACAGTATATCAGGAAGAATGGATATAAGGGAAAAATGAATTATTTCATAGCAGTTAAATCACAAAGAGTAAAGAAATTGATATTAATTGAGAATTAAAAGCTGTGCTGAGCCAGGCACCAGTGGTTCATGCCTGTAATCTGAGCTACTCAGGAGGCTGAGATCTGAGGATCATGGTTCAAAGCCAGCCACAGCAGCAAAGTCTATGAGACTCTTATCTCCAACTAACCACCAAAAAGCCAGAAGCAGAGCTGTGGTTTAGGTGGTAGAATGGTAGCCTTGAGAATAAAAGCTCAAGTACAGTGTCCAGGCCCTGAATTCAAGCTCCAAGACAGGCACCAAAAAAAATAAAATAAAAAGCTCTCCTGAGCACCTAACCTAGGAAAGTTTATATATTTTGTATTTAGTCCTTATATAAGGTCTATAAGGTAATTATTAAGTTCACATGACAAGAGAAAATCCCATCTACAATGTTAAGAAATTCACCCAAGGTCATATTGCTGGTATGTGACATAACTGGGATTGAGACCCAGATCTGATTCAATTCAAGTATGTACACACACACACACACACACACACACACACACACACACACACACACACACACACACACACACACACACACACACACACACACACACACACACACACACACACACACACACACACACACACACACACTTATCAGCAAAGGCAGAAAATTCAGACACCTCATCATTGAAAACTATTTCTATAGAATCACTTACCTGGCCAAAGCTGGAGCAAGTAATGAAGAACTTCAATATGTTTTTTAAAATCCAAAGCATTTGCAAGTTCTTCAGAATCAGTGAAGACTCTGTTGTTATGGGTAGAAGTCTCTTGCCTTTGACTTAATAATACTGGTCCGAAGCACACTGCCAAATTCTGGCAGGTCATCTTGTTCACTTCATGGTAAGAAGCCACCAATTTTAAATGATCCAACAACATCTTTAGAGTTGCCTACATTAAATGAAATCTTACTTAATACATTCATACTAAGGCAAATACAATAGCCCAATTTGCAGCAAAAATGTATGTGAACATATGTGTATACAGCACACATAATAATAAAAATAAGCGGCATGATATCACTTTTTAAAAGATTTTCTTTTACCTATTGTTGGCATTTTCATCTCTTTACTCAGTCCCCCTCCCCTACCTCAACCTATCAGGTGCTTCTATGCTCCTTTGCTATTCCTCTCCCCCACCCAAAGGAAAATCTCATTGGAGAGGGCATAGGACATGTAGGGACCGCCATTAACTACTTAATGTTATTGAACTCAAAAGTTTCTTCCTACTCATCCTTGCACTTTGTTCCCCACATCATGATAAATGCTAGCAAAGTTAGCTTCTTTAAGACAAGCCTAACCAACTCTTTCTCTAATTTTACCTTCTTTTTTTGGCTTTGAGGCTGAAACTTCAACTCCATACTTTTGCTCACTGGCTGGTGCAATGCCATGTGAACCCTGCCTCCAACCCCTTCCCCTCAATTTTAAGAATAGAGCTAAGGCTGATTATACAGGCCAGCCATGCTTTTCTCTCTTGTAGGCATATCTAAGAATGTTGGTGCCAAGATTAAATTTGGGAGAGGAGTCAAGGAGGAAGAGGCAAGGAGGAACAATTTAAGAATTGGAACTTAAATCTTAATGCTCAATAAGCCATACACACTATGACATAGTTGAAACATATTAAGCATATTTTAAATTAAACACATCTTAAAATTTTCAATATATTAAAAGAAACCACACCAAAGGGTTCATTATAGTTGCCTTTAGATATTGGTAATTATACCTAGGTTAAAGTTGCATACTAAAACCAGAAAGGTGATTTCTAGATTTATGCTATTTAAGAAGTGATCCAGACTGATGAGTTGTCTGACTCTGATCAAGCTGCATTGTACACATAAATGGACATACTCAGTTAAAATCCTATTTGAAGATAATAATTTTTAAGTGATACAGACAGAAGTTAAACTCATTAGTGCCACAAATGACAAAGACCTAAGAATAGTTTGTAGCTAAGCATATACTTCATTTATTGGCTTTCAGAAATGTATAGCAATTGTGCTTACCTTCTCCACATCTGGAAGACAATTCAACAGGTCAACAGTGTACTTAGAATCACTTGGGTCATTCTCACAACCACTTGCTGACATTTTCAAAGGACTTTTTATCATTGTATCTAACACAGCCTTATAGAGCTGTTTTGATATCAGGGGAGAAGGAAGTTCTCTTAAAAAATCCTTAAGAACACCTTTAGAAAACAAATCAAAAACAAGTTGATCACACTTCAATGTGAAATAAACTAAAGTAAATGTTTTGTTTTTTTTTTTTTTTTGTCGGCAGTGGAGGTTGAACTCTGGGCCTGGGCGCTGTCCCTCAGCTCTTCAGCTCAAGGCGAGCACTCTACCACTTGAGCAACTGCGCCACTTCCGGTTTTCTGGTGGTTTTATTGGAGATAGGAGTCTCACGGTCTCTCCTGCCCAGGCTGGCTTTGAACCACGATCCTCAGATCTCAGCCTCCTGAGTAGCTAGGATTACAGGCGTGAGCCACCAGTGCCCGGCTAAAGTAAATGTTTTTAATGTAAGTATTACAGTCAATTTTCAGTAATCTGAAAACAATAAAGCAACAACCTAAAAAGCATCATCACAGGGAGGCAAAGACAGGGGATCACAGTTTGAAACCATTTTGGCAAAAGTAAAAATTCTCTGATGACTCAAGCCTATAATTCAAGCTATTCAGGAGGCTGGACAACTGAGTGTCCACGTTTGAAACCACTCTGGACAGACAAGTCCAACAGATTCTTTATCTCTACTTAACCAGCAAAAAGCCAGAATTGAAGGTGTGGCTCAAATAGAATACTAGCTGGGAGTGAAAAAGCTGAGTAAGAGGCCCATAGCTCAAGAAACAACAAAACAAAAAAGCAGGCTGGACATGGTGTTTATATGTGTGTGTGTGTGTGTGTGTGTGTGTGTGTGTGTGTGTGTGTACATGTATATACATGTGCGTATACATATATGTACACACACATTTATATATATATATATATATATATAAATGTGTGTGTGTGTGTGTGTGTGTGTGTGTGTGTATGTATTTCCTTTCTCTGGTCTCTTCAAATCCATCACATAGAGTTGCCAGATTAATATTCCTAAAAACAATCTTTAATAACTTTACTTCCTTAATCAAAAATCTTTAATGGAGTCCTTCTGCCTAGTAAATAGTCTAAATTCTCTAGTCAGTCAATGCCCTTTTCATAACCTAAGACACAAATTGAATTCTCATAGCATTTTAGTAATTCCTCTCTCTGCTAGCTACTATAGCTAATTTAGTATAAGTCTTACTTCTCTCATCATCTGTTGGCTGTTTAAGGGTGGGAACCATATCTAATCATTTTCCTACAGAAAATAATGAAGGAGTTTTTTGAAGGAAGGAAAGTTAGACAAGAATCAAGTCACATTAAATCTTGGTTACAAAATAGTGTTTCAATTCTCCTTTCTGTAGATGTAACCTTTCCAAAACAAATATATAAAATAAAATCTAAAAAAAAATAAATAAATAAAATAAAATAAAATCTATTACCTGTTATTACATTTACATCTGGGTACTGGTTTTCACACAGACCAACAGTCTTGCTATCCTTTTCAAAAGCTTCTCGAAGTTCTTTTTTTACTGCAGCCGAACCACATAATCGATATAGGCCTACTACCTACAAATAAAATTATGGGAACATTATGATAAATTTGACAAATACAAAACACAAGAATACAATATAAATTACCTGAACTTGGCAAATGTTCTGATGGCATTTAATAATAACACCTCAAACATAGTTTTTGAAGTCTTACTATAGACTAACTTGATTAGTTCAATGAAACATCCTAATATTTCAGTTCAGTTCAAACAATACAATATAATTTCTATAGTCTCATAAGAAAAATATAGAATCCCTTCTCCTTAGTTTTATATGCTTAACTCATATCTCCATACCCCAAGATTGTACCCTTCACATCTTTTCTCTTAAACTGAACCTAACATTTCTCAGAGGTAGTATGTCACAGTAACTAAACAAGCATGAGTCATAAACTCTCAGTTTATGAGAGTAAATTTGGTAAACTTGGTAAATTTGAGCAAGTTTTTTAATCTCTTTTAAAAAAAACTCAATTACTACCAGGCACTGGTGGCTCACACCTGTAATCCTAGCTACTCCAGAGACTGAGAGCTGAAGATGGTGGTTCAAAGCCAGTCAGGGCAGGAAAGTCCATGAGACTTTCATTAACCACCAGAAAATTGGAAGTGGAGCTGTGGCTCAAAGTGGTAGAGCACTAGGTTTGAGCAAAAATAGCTCAGGGACAACTCCTAGGCCCTGAGTTCAAGCCCCATGACTAACAGCAACAACAACAACAACAACAAAAATCCTCAATTACTTTATCCACTAAATAAGCAGAGTGGAAACAAGGGTCCTGCATATGATTTGCATAAAGCCCTTTAGAGGAAAAAATATTTTGAGGAAGAAATAAAAGCAAACAGTTATAAAGTTATATGAGTTTAAACTAAAACACTATATCAAAGGTAAAATAAAGACTATTTGAAAATTAAATAAGTTCATATGCACTGCTACTACAACAAAATTAAGTATCCAACTACCTACAATGATTAAGTATTACTAGTACATACAGGTTCTAAATTATTATGTCTTAATAAGTTCACTTTAGTTCAAAGCCAGCATACACAGGAAAGTCTGTGAGACTCTCATTTTCAACTACCCAAAATGCCAGAAGTGGAGCACTGGCTCAAGTGGTAGAGTACTAGCTTTGAGCATAAAAGCCATGGGACAGTGCCACAGTCTAAGCCCCAGGACCAGCACACACAAAAAAAGGAGAAACTTAATAAAGAAAACTAACTGGCCAAATAAGTTGGACTGGAAGTAAAGGCCTCACTCAACATAAGCAACATAAACTAGACACCAAATCATATATCTGAGCTGGTGGTTTAGATATGTTATCTTGTAGCTTTAAGAAGCTACTATACATATTTATAGAGTAAGCAGTCAAGACCCACAGAGATTTGTCCAACATCACACAGATAATAAAAGAGGAGAAATCAGTGCCCAGGCTCCATATCTTAATGTAAAATTCCATTAACCTATGCTCTTTCTATTGTTTCTGCATTAAATTCAAAGTGAGATGCTGTAAATTAGCAACTATTTCATTTTGTGATAGTTACTCTTTCTTTTGTCTTTTTAATCAATGTTGCAAATATAATAGCAATAAAACAGAAATGCCTCAGAATACAGTATTTTCCTCAGTGATATGTTGTGTCTCACTATCATAATCTACATGTTAAGCATAATGAAAAAGATAAGGTCTAAAGATTAGTCAACAAGCACATCTTATTACAAATAACACCAGGATTTTTGTTTGTTATAATGGGTTGCCTTTACCTTCTAATCTAAAAGGGAATGAGATGCGTTGTTATTGTATTTGTTATTTGACCTCTCCTCATTCA
Source organism: Dipodomys merriami (assembly GCF_024711535.1). Classification (NCBI taxonomy): domain Eukaryota; kingdom Metazoa; phylum Chordata; class Mammalia; order Rodentia; family Heteromyidae; genus Dipodomys; species Dipodomys merriami. The sequence goes on from NW_027206290.1 coordinate 14,575,862, forward strand.
ACATGCTATCCCAGAGTAGAGACAGATAAGGTCATGATAGAGAGACAGAAAAAGACTAGGAAATTACAGTAGAGCATTCATTATGCAAGTGAGGCAGAGCTATGGGAGTCACTACTAGAACTTCCTAGAACTTCAAACCATGCAGAAACATTTCTTAATTAGCTTTTGCCTATTCGATCAGTTTTTCTAAAGAATGACATTGTAAAGCAAGCTTGATATCTAGTTATAAAACCCATGCATGGTAAAACTATCAAGCATGTGATCAAATCTGGACAACATAAGTTAATGTATGAATCATACCCTAAATAGGAATGCATTAAAAACAGTAGGAATGGAAAAACATCTAAGTTATTTTTACCTTACCTTGAATTCTTTCTCCCAAGACTTACAATCAATCAATTAATCAATGAATAAAGGAGGTAGTAGAGAAACACAGTGAAATAATACCTGACAGCCTCTCTTTTCAATTTCCATAATACATTTCTGTATCAGGAGTGGCACCATCAAGCCTACATTTTCTTTTTCTACAACTTTTTGAATGTCAACACCAAATATCACTGGTTCTTCATTCTTATCTAGTCCATGGAGAGAATTCTCCCACTGTTCCATAAGAGTCACTTTTACATAAATAAGACCTCTAGGTTCGAGTTTGACAGCCAACTGGTGTGTCTTCGTCACTCTGAATAAGGTGGGGAGAACAACAGTTCCATGACAACATACTCGATTTTTTCTTGGAGTGGGCTCCCAACTGAACACTACGAGTTTCAGATGTTGTGCATTTTCAATTTCTATATTGAAAGTATGATCCATATCTAAAAATGTTGTCCGACATGTAAGCAATGCTGTTCTTGCTTTGTTTACTGAATCTACCTGAATTGCACAGAAAACATCTTTTGAATCTATCCGGGGTGGCTTTAAATCCTCTGCACCATAGAAATGCACACTCATGAGCCCTGATATGTACTGTGAACATTTGGGTTGATCAGAAAAGCTATAGTGTCTAAAAGCATCGATATCTATTTCATTTTTGCTACAACTGTTGGGAATTATTTCTTTTGCTTTTCCAAATTTGTTTTCAGATCCATGTTTGGTAGATTTAGTTACAAGTTCAGGTGAGTCTCCATCACTGAGGTAACCACCTTTGCAGGAATACTTTGAACTCACTGAGGCTTTCTTCCGGTAGCTGTGCTGAGAAGATACTGTGGTATCAAGATGGTATCGACTTATAACATTCCTCTTAGCAGCTGTGGTTGTATTCCCAGAAGGTAGAATAACAGTGTGATGAATTTCTCGACAGTTACATTTAGAAGGGGTATTATCTGGACTATTTATATAATTGAAGGTTCCTTTAACACCCAGCTTTCGGCTAAATTCTGGCAACCTTTTCATTTTCATGGAGAGTTTTCTCACAGTTCGTGGAGATTTTATTTTATCTGGCAAAGACCAATTAATTGAACTGCCTTTTTTCACAGGACTAGGGCTTGGAGAGGAAGGTTCCACAACCCCAAGTTCAGTTCTATTTGTAGTAGCTAACATCCCCGGACCTATAAAACAAAAAAGAAAAAGAAAGATATTATAAAATGATATATACATATTGATTTCTTCTTTTACTTCTATTTTATAAACTATCCATTTCTTAAATAGGCAGAAATTGTTCCCTTGTTTCATTTAAGTGGGGGGATTTAGCTAGAAGTTAAAGCCAATCTCTTTCTATGTTCAAGAGTATCAAAAATCTCCAGCAGACTTATAATAAAAAGAAAGATCTCTATGTGCTATTCTAAGAAACAGAGTAATGAAGGTTCCACTTTTAACATTTCTCAAAGCAATATACTCCAGTGAATATGTTATATTATAACCTTCAAACAGTGGTTTACTCTCCAAAAAACTAGGAAAGCCTTTCATCTTAATATTTATTTTAATTAAAAACACGAATTATAAGACTGTTTCTTCCATGCTTATCATCCTCTTATTGTATAGAACTGCTGGTTTTAAAACAAACTTGTTTATAGTTTGGGCAGCCAAGAGCCCCTCATTGCCCTAAAATTCTATTGTAATATCTCCAAAAGCAGGCTGAATTCTAGTCAATCAAGAATAAGTGAATATTGGGGCTGGGAAGGTGGCTCAGTGGTAGAGTGCTTGCCTTGCATGCATGAGGCCTGGGTTCAATTCCTCAACACCACATAAGCAGAAAAAGCCAGAAGTGGTGCTGTGGCTCAAGTGGTAGGGTGCTAACATTGAGCTGAAGAGCTGAGGGACAGTGCCCAGGCCCAGAGTTCAGGCCCCAGAACCAGCATAAATAAATAAATAAATAAATAAACAAACAAACAAATAAATAAATAAGTGAATATGGACTATTGTAAGTCAAACTGATAATGTTCAAAGGTGTTAACGTATTTTCTTTCCTGTATAATTTGTATAGAATAGTTATACAGAACTTCAAATGTTAATTAAGCTAATTTTTGACAAAGGAGCCAAGCACATGTACTGGACAAATAGTACAGAAAAACTGGGAATCTACCTACAAGAGACTGAAATCTGACCCTCAACAAAAATCAACAAAAGCTGAATCAAAGAGCCCAAAGTAAGACCTGAAATGTAAAATTTACAATAGGAAAATGTAGGAAAAACCCTGGAAGTTACCACAAAGGTAAACTTTTTTTATTAGGACCCCAGCTACCCAGAAGACTGGAAGCAAGAAGTGACAAGTAGCCGGGCGCCGGTGGCTCACGGTTGTAATCCTAGCTACTCAGGAGGCTGAGATATGAGGATCGCAGTTCAAAGCCAGCCCAGGTAGGAGAGACCGTGAGACTCCTATCTCCAATAAACCACCAGAAAACCGGAAGTGGCGCTGTAGCTCAAGTGGTAGAGCACTCGCCTTGAGCTGAAGAGCTGAGGGACAGCGCCCATGCCCAGAGTTCAAGCCCCATGACCAACAAAAAAAAAAAAAAAGAAGTGACAAGTAGAATTCTATCAAAGTAAAGAGTTTCTACACACCAAAACAATCACCAGAATAAAGAAACAACTCGTAGAATGAGAGAAAATCTTAGCTAACTATTCAACAGATGAAGGATTAATATTTAGAAAGAGCTCAAAATATTAAACAGCAAGAGAACAAATAATCCAATCAATAAAAGGGTGAGTGAACTGAACAGTTCTCACAAGAATATAAATAGCTTAAAGAAAGGAGAAAATACAGAAACCAGTCTATGTAAAACTACATCTCATAATTTAAATGAAAAAACGTTTGTATTCATTCTGAAACCAGTAGATTAAATGACTTTTCTTTAAAGTATTACTACACTATTCTCCCTCTACCCATTTCTGTGTGTCCTAATGACAAAGAAGTATTTATTTTATAGAGGGAGTATGTATACTAGGCTTTTCTTGGAAACAACTAATGAGTAATGGAATGTTGGATAAAGTGGACAAAGCATCGCCTTGTCTTGCAAATCACAGTACAATTCTACTAGCTTACTAGTCAAAAGCATTTTATACCACGGACTGCTTTAGTCTACAAATGATCTATTTTGCCACAGCCTAGAAAAAGCTACCCAATATATTAAACTGTTCTTAGTTTCATTAAATCATTAACAAGTTTGACATGATGACTATTTTTATACATTAAATCATTAACAAGTTTGACATGATGACTATTTTTATACACTATAAGTACATAATCCCCACTGAAGTCTTCAACTGTTAAAATTAAATATTGTATGTTTAAAATGCTAATGCAGACAATAAAAATTTTTGTTTCTATCAGATGCAATAACTGAAATATTACCAAATTCCACAATCACTTAAAAGTAACTATAATACACTAATCAAATTATGTAACTGTAAGAAGCCAAGTACAAAACAAAAATCTTTATAAATATGAATTTATGTATGCACTAGGTTAAAGTCAAATAAAACTAGTATATCCCTGTAACATGTGGAACAGTAAATACCACATTTGCAGGACTCTGACATTTATCACACAAATGAACCAAACAATTGTTAGTTGCTCTATAAATTGGTAGACCTTTTAGAAAATATAGTATAGGAATTACCAATTACTTTCTACCAAAAAAACAACTGAAACAAAGAAATGAAAAGCAATAAATAACACAAAAGGGCATATAAATTAACTGTGTATTTCCTTTGGGCAACTCAGGATTACACTTAGGATTATACTTATTAAGAGAATGAGAAAGGAGACAAGGAGGGCCTGGTGGTACACTGCAGTAATCCTGGGAGGTTAAACCTAGGCAGGTTAAAGCAGGAGTATCCTGAGTTTGAGGCCAGCTTGAGCTACAGAACAGATCCTGTCTCCAAATGAGAGAGGGAGGGTCAGAGAGATAGCAGTCATTCTATACTTAAAAAAAAAAATGTTTGTCAGTCTTATTAGATTCACTACTAAGCGACCACAAATAAAAAACATTAAGTTTAATTAAAGTAACTTAAATCCAAGTGTTACTTGGAAATGCTTGTTTTACTAACTTAGCTCATCTTTATATTCCTACTTTCTCTGTTCCACTCCATATTCATCCCTATTTGTGATGGCTTCTTCTCCTGATTACCATCTATAAACGGAGTCTGGGGGGTTGTTTTGTTTTTTGTCAATTGTGGGACTTGAACTCAGGGCCTGCTGGCTGACCCTGAGCTTTTTCCGCTCAAGGCTAGCTCTCTACCACTTCGAGCTACAATGCCACTGCTGGTTTTCTGGTGGTTAATTAGAGATAACAGTCTCACAGATTTTCCTGCTCAGGCTGGCTTTGAACCATCATCCTCAGATCTCAGCGTCTTGAGTAACTAGGATTACAAGGCATGAGCCACAGGTGCCCAGCCAAACCACCATTTTATACAGTATGCTTCTCCCTATCCAGATTATAAGAGAAATATATGTCTACAATTAAACTGCACAAAGTAACGTATTTTGATTACTTTTGGTCCCAAGAAAATAAAAACACAGTTATCAGCATTTCTTTCAAAATTGGCATCATATAGTACAAACTTTCAGGTGATGGTACTGAATCTAAGGCCTTAAACATACCAGACAAGTGTCCTACCAGTGAGCCCCAGCACTTGTTTGGTTTTTGTTTTTTTTTTTCCTTAATTCAGGTTAGGTAACACAAGCTGCCCTCAAACTTGAAATCCTACTGCCTCAGTTTCCTCAGTTCTGGGACTATAGGCATACATGCCTGTACATCACTAAGCCTGATACTATTTCTCTTCATCTAATATTTACTCTATTTGCCAATATCTCTAATAAATAGATTTAAATTCACATCATTTATTTGCAAAGTACAGAAATATCAACAACAAATTACAAAACTTCAGGAGAAAATTCAAGGGGACTATAAAACCTGCTCCCAATTATGAAAAACTGTAGCTTAACTCAAGAGAAAATTCTCAAAAACAATGCAAAAGATAGTCATACACTACCAGCTCCTGCAAGTAACTGATTAAGGGGAATACCTAGGCTGCCTTGCAGAGATTCCCTGACTTCAGAGACAGTCTTCAGCAGAGATGCTGATACTAGAGTGTAGAAATGGACTTCCTCCCTCCTACATTTAAGCAGTAAGTAATAAAACCCAAGAGACAGAGGGTGAAGACATTGACAGCATCTGCTGCACCTCACATCTTTGAATATTCCACATCATTCAAAGTTCTATAAATTAAAATGCTATAAAACAGAACTGATTTCTATTCTACATGTGATTTGTACTATCAGGCGCGCCTTTTTCTGTTTCCTGGGTCTAACAGAAGCATATCAGAAAACTGAAAACAAGGAAAAATAAAAGCATACAAATTGTTCTTTTGGGGTTTTTTTTCTGTTGTTGTTTTCACCTTAACAGAAAAAAAAAAAAAAACAAAAACTGTTGCTGGCCAATGTCTGTAATCCTAGCTACTCAGAAGATGGACATATAAGGATAATGGTACAAAGCCAGCCAGAGCAGGAAAGTCCATAAGACTTTTTACCTCCAATTAACTACCAAAAAGCCAGGAATGGAGCTGTGGCTCAAGTTACAGCAGAACACCAGCCTTGAGCAAAAAAGCTAAGGGATAGTGCCTAGACCCTGAGTCTAAAAACTAAAAATTAAAAATAACAACAAGGGCTGGGAAGGTGGCTCAGTGATAGAGTGCTTGCCTCAGATGCATGAGGCCCTGGTTTTGATTCCTCAGCACCACATAAACAGAAAAAGCCACAAGTGGTGCTGTGGCTCAAGTGGTAGAGCATTAGCCTTGAGCTGAAGAGCTGAGGGTCAGCACCCAGGCTCAGAGCGTATCTGCAATCCAAATACTCAGAGGGCTGAGGTAGGAGGAAGAAAAGTTTCAGGTTAGCTTGTTAGGCTACATAGCAAAACCCTGTTTCAACAAAGAAAAATAAAAGAGGAGGAGGAAAAAAAAAATCTTCACTATCAGCAGTTTCACATGGTTCAACCTAAATGATCAAACTTCAGATATTTCCTTTATGGTTTTGTAACTAATGTAGTATTTACCATTAGCAAAGTTTTAGGTTTTTTTTTTTTTTTTTACTTCTACTACACATTTCTTTTTCTCCCTTTACTTTGCTCAAAAGGAAACTTAAGCCAAGCACTGGTGGCTCATGCCTGTAATCCTAGCTACTCAGGAGGCTGAGATCTGAGGATCTCGGTTCAAAGCCAGCCTGGACAGGAAACTCCGTGAGACTCTTATCTCCAGTAAACCACTAGAAAACCAGAAGTGGTGCTGTGGCTCAAGCAGTAGAGCGCTCACCTTGAGCTGAAGAGCGCACGGACAGCACCCAAGCCCAGAGTTCAAGCCTCACGACCGACAGAAAAAAAAAAAAAAAAAGGAAACTTAAGTGCTTGCCTAACATATACAAAGCTCTGGGTTCGATCTACAGGAGCACAAAAGGGGAAGGGAGGAAAGAGAGGAGGGAAGAAGAAAGAAGGGGAAAAGGGAGGGAGAAGAAAGATATAAATTTGAGTTTTATTTTTATGAAAACAAATTATTTATAAAGGAAACATACACTTGAGAAATATACAAAATACAATAGACATCTAAATTTAGCTTCAGAAATTATCAGACTTGAAAAAAGACCAAAAAAAAACAAAAATCAGGCCTAGAATTCTTTTACCTGAAAAAGCAGATTTCAACATGAGACTGTTCTCCATTATACTTTCTTGGGTTTTATATCCTAGCCTTTGCTTGTACTGCTGCATAAATTCTGTAGAATGGGTGGAATTTCTGGAACTCATTCCATTTGGCTGCAAGCTCTGAATATCACCTGTGTGTTCCGCAGCGCATACCAAGTCTTCAGTATGCTGTTCTGCTTTCACTGATTCACTGTCAGACAATATACTCAAACTGAGAGCAGGAAGCTTCAGGACAGGAGGATTTGCCTCATGGAAACTCAAGGCACTGGCATCATCATCCTCAGGAATGGGGTTGTACCAGATTTCTCCTTCATCATCTGCATCATTTTCCTCATTAGAGTCAAAAGAACAGTTTCTTGATAATGAAGAGTTTGTAGTATCACAAACCAGGTATGAATAGTACTCCTCAGATGACTTGAAGGAAGGCTGCGATAGCTGAGGTTTAGGAAGTGACACAGGAGGGATGGAAAAAGGACTTCTATCTTGGAATTTCTTATTTTCTTCTAGATTAAGAGTCCTCAGAGTACTCTGATACAGCCAATTGCGTTTCTTTGAAACAGTGATGCTGTTAAGTGGCCTAGGATCCCTGAACTCAATATTATCCTTCAGGTCTTCAAGTTCTCTTCTCTTCATTGATGACCCATAGACATTTTCAAATAAATCTGCTTCAAAGAAGAAAAGAAAAGATATAATGTCTGATATAACAGGAAAACCATGTCACTTCACACCAGTTATTAAAATGCCTAAAAAAAAGAAAAATGAAAGTAATATTCATCACATTTGGAGACCAAAAGAACATGGAATATAATGCCTGATATAACAGAAAAATCCTGTCACTTTACACCAGTTATTATGTCTAAAAATAAAAATAATATTCATCATATTTGGAGACCAAACTCAAACCAGAAAAAATTCTGGAGTTTCCATGTGATTATGATTCTCATTAGTAAGCAATCAGACTGCTAATTTGTCACAGAATTCTAAAAAGAATATATAAACACTGTTTTAAAAAAGAAAAAACAGTTGGGCATCCATGGCTCACGCCTGTAATTCTAGCTACTCAGGAGGCTGAGATCTAAGGATCACAGTTCAAAGCCAACCCATGCAAGGAAAGTCTGTAAGACTATCTCCAATAAACCACTCAGAAAACTGGAAGTGGCGCTGTGTCTCAAATGGTAGAGTGGTGCTCCCCTTGAGCTGAAGAGCTGAGAGATAGCGCTCAGGCTCAGAGTTCAAGTCCCACAACCAACAAAAAAAGAAAGAAAAAAACTGTAAGCAAAACAGGCCTTACAAAAAGCCGAAAGAATGCTTTGTATATAGTCTGCCCTTAATTTTGTTTTCAATTCATTATTAAAAGGGACCATGCCATATGCTGGTGACTCACATCTGTAACCCTAATTACTCAGGTGGTTGAGATCTGAGAACTGTGGTTCAAAGCTAGTCCAAGTGAGAAAATCAAATCTGCAAGACTCTTATCTCCTATTAAGCACCCAAAAGCCAGAAGTGGAGTTGAGGCTCAAGTGGCAAGAGAGCTAGACTTGAGCAAAAAAACCTGAAGCCCAGACACAGCTCCCCTCTCGCAAAAAAAGGACCAGAAGTTATTAGAAAACATAAATATTCCACTCTTTTCAAATATATTTTTAACAATGTAACAAAAATACCACTTCCTAATGATTAATAAAATGTCATGATAACATTGGTTTTCTAATCATACAGTATAGTAACTTATACAGAATTTGAGCTCTAAATATCTAAGACACACACAAATGTAAAAAATCTCCTAAGCAGATCCCACATTATAACAACATTCTATTTCACAGTTAAGTATGAAACAACTATCATAAATTCAAAGTCCAATGGAAGACACATAAATGTATCTGCTAATGTGATAAAATTCTTAAGAATGTACATATAACATTACTTCATCTAAATAGGAAAGTTTTATGCTTCCAAAGAGGTGAATTAAGCAGGCTTCAATGGCAGTGAATAAGCTACATGTGTATCTATTATAATAATAACTCACTATCATACATAATTAAACTACATTTATAGAAATCATGTCATGTCTATAAATTAAGATACCACTTTGAGTTGGGGGGGTTGATTCATCTTAATGTTACAGCAAATAAAAAATGATGTAATATGGAATGATAGAACATATTAAGCTATGTGAAGTTTAATGTCAAACAAACCATTTGGTTCACATATAATTAAGCTTTTCCATAACCTCCCTTGTACTAAAAAACAAAACAAAACACTTTGACACATGTAAATTTGGGGTTTTTTTAAAAACTGGGCAGCAGTGGCTCATACCTGTAATCCTAGCTACTCAGGGGGCTGCAATCTGAGGATCATGGTTCAAAGTCAGGTAGGAAATCCTATGATATTGTTATCTCCAATTAACCACCAGAAAACTGGAAGTAGTGTTGTGGCTCAAAGTGTTTAGAGTGCTAGCCCTGAAAGACAGAGCTCAGGGACAGTGCACAGGCCCTGAGTTCAAGCCCCACAACCGACAAAAAATAAAATAAAAATAAAACATGTATCCTACCAAGCAAATTAGTAAAAACAAAACAATCAGCTGAAGCATATGGCTCATGCCTTGCAACTGTAACTACTCTGGAAACTGAGATCTAGAGGATACCAATTCAAAGCCAGCAGACACATTCATTAAGACTCTATTCCCAAAATAACAGCAAAAAGCCAGCCTGAAGGCATGGCTCAGAGCAAGCATGAGGCCCTGACTTTTAACCACAGTATTGAGAAAAGCATATATCTTAAACATAGAGTTCGTGTTTAATTAGTTCGAGAATGAAACACTCATGAACTCCCAGTATGTCAGCTATTTATTTTCTTAACAAACTTCAATCAGGAGAGACAAAGCAGTAAGGAAGCCCTAACTTCATTTCAGCTCTTTAACTCTTTATGATTATTATCATGAGGCACAGAGTATGGGGAATGTGGTCAAGGCTTTAGTATTCAAAATTAAGCTTATCTGATCATAAAATACACACTTAGCACTATCCCAGAGGATGCTACCATTAAGAGCAGGGAATAGGCAACCCCCTCTGAATTTAGAGTAAGATCATCCCATTTTATCCTATAAGGAAACTGCTGATACACTGGAAACTGTGAAGTTGTACACAGAATAGTAAAATAATTTACCTAAGACACCTTATTGGTACTGGGAGAGGCAGGACTCAAACTCTTCCAACTCCAAACTTCCCTCCAGGATTTACCATGCAAGCATGTAACAAATACTTTATAAATATCTTGCATTTATTTCATTTAATTTAACTAAAGAAAACCTAAAGATTCAAGAGTATCTCTTCTACATTTAAAGTTAACAACTGAAAATCACCAACCACATGCTCAGCAATCACTAGGACTTCTGGACTCTGTGACAACATGCTTTTGCTAAGCAAACTGAAACTCCTGTTTCACATTTGATTCCAACTCTCATATTATTTAACAGCATTTCAGACACACATAGAATTAAGACAATTATAAGTGTGAAGCAAAAGTATAAAATTATGTAATTCATGATGGCTATCTGAGCCATGTTGTATCTTATTCTTACATCTCTCAGAACACCCAAAATTTATTGATGTTTTTGCAGATTGTGAGAGCTTGAACTCATGGCCTGGGTGCTGGCCCTGAGTCTTTTACTCAAAGCTAGCACTCTACCACTTTGAGCCACAGTGCCACTTCCAATTTTCTGGTGGTTAACTGGACATGGGTCTTTCTTGCCCGGCTGGCTTCAAAACATGATGCCCAGATTGTAATAACCTGCAAGCAAGAAAAACCGGAGGCACAGTTAAAGGTGACAAAGGAGTTTTATTAGTTGGTCTGCAATCCTGTCCTGGGTTACCTCAGAACTAGGAACAGCTGCCATCTCCAAGGGGGGAAGTTTGGGTTTTTTTTCCTTTTTCCTCCTTCCCACAGGCTTATCTGCTCTCTGCAGGCCTCTCTACTCTATACAGGCCCCTGGGCTGTCTGAGGGCCTCTCTGCTCTCCACAAGCCTCTCCACAGGCTTCTGTACCTCTCCACGGGCCTCTCCCATCTCAGCAGGCCTCTTGGCTCTTTTCAGGCCTTTCCACAGCCCTCTCAGCTCTGCACAGGCCTCTCCACCAGTCAGGGCCTCCTCAGGCCTCCGTTAGTAGTAATCAGAATATATGGTTTGAAGCTTTTGCAGTTTTATTAAACCACTTCCTTGAAATGTAAAATAGTAGAAACATGTTTCAAGAGTCATTTTTATATATAGTGTAGTATGTCAGAAATACTGATAGGACCCCAAAAAAGATGATTACCTAGGTACATAATATTTGGGTTCTGTGGCTCAAAGTGGCAGAGAGCACTAGCCTTGAGCAAAGAGTAGTGGTACTACTCTGTCATCCTAGCTAGCGCAAAAAACACAAAAACCAAAGGTCTTCCTTCAGGCCAGCCCAGGCTCTCTTCAAGCCTGAGGAGAACCAGAGAACTGCTCTGCTCCAGGATGCTCTTCCTGTGTGTCTCTTGCGGCATGTCCCCTTCTCTGTCTCCTCCCCTGAACTCCCTCTTCTCTACATCTGGTGGTCCACACCCCTCCCAAAATGCCCTCTGACACCCCGCCCCCCAGTGGCCTGGCATGAGTGGTGATGACATCAGTGTGGCACCTTCACGCCCCTCAGGTTTCACAAGCTCTCAGCCTCCTGAGTTGCTAGGATTAAGTCATGACCACTAACATCCAGCTCTTAAAACATGAGCTTTTTGTGTGTGTGTGGGCGGCTGGTCAGTCATGGTGCTTGAACTCTGGAGCCTAGGCACTATTCCTGAGCTCTTTGCTCAAGGCTAGTGCTCTACCACTTTGAACCACAGAACCCAAATTTTATGTACCTAGGTAACCATTTTATTTGGGGTCCTATCAGTATTTTGACATACTGCACAATATATGAATGACTCTTGAAACATGTTTCTACTATTTTACATTTCAAGGAAGTGGTTTAATAAAACTGTAAAAGCTTCAAACCATATATTCTGATTACTACTGCCGTATTTCAAGATATATGATGTTGAAGTTTAAGCTTATAAATTGCTATGCTATCATTTCTGATAGTATAAAGGTCAAATTATTACTGAAATATAATTAAACAAAACATTATTCAATGCAGTAAACTTTACTGGAAATAATTACTTATAAATTGTTGCATTTTTATCTCAGCTAACCTGATAGATACAAATGTAAATTCTATAAAGTCACATAAATGGACAACTATCTTCAAATCTTTTCTTTTTATGCTGAAATTAATACTCATCTTACTTATATCATTTTACATAAACTTAGGAGTAACCTTTCCTCTGTGTGTTTATTTCTTTTTGAAGACACAAGTAATACAAAAATAAGGCAAACATAGTGGCTCATATCTGTAATCCTAGCTACTCAGGAGGTTGTGATCAGGAAAATCTGTTGAAAGCCAAAAAAGTCACAAGGTTCCATGTTTATAAAGAAAAAGTTGAGCAAAGTGGTACTACTCTGTCATCCTAGCTAAGGCAAGAAACACAAAAACCAAGATTGTGGTCTGGACTGGCATAGGCAAAAAAGTGAAACCCTCCCCTCCCCCCCCCCCCCCCGCCCCGCAAAAAAAAAAAAAAAAAAATCAAGCAAGCCAGGTACTGGCTCACACCTGTAATCCTAGCTACTCAGGCAGCTGAGATCCGAGGACTTAGGTTCCAAGCCAGCCCAGGCAAGAAAGCCTATGAGACTCTTATCTCCAATTAAGTACCAAAAAGCTGAAAATAGAGATGTGGCTCAAGTGGTAGAGTACTAGGATTTAATACAAAAACTCATGGACAGTATACTAGGCCCTGAGTTCAAGCCCCAGGACCAGCACCAAAAAAAAAAAGAATGAATACATGAACACCTGCCTTGTAAGTTCCCTAAGTTCAAACACCAGTACCATAATGCCAAAAAATAAATATGCAAAGCTGCAAGGCAAGAAAGTCCTTATTCTCCTGTAGTTATACATGTTACAATTTTTGGATTCTAATCAGTCATATATTTTGAAAATCTATAAAAATGGCAGAACTGGGGGGAGGATGGGATGGGAAGGGGAAACAAAGAGGAGGCTACAATGCTTGATAAGAAATGTACTCATTGCTCAGCGCTGGTGGCTCACGCCTGTAATCCTAGCTACTCAGGAGGCTGAGATCTGAGGATCGAGGTTCAAAGCCAGCCCGGGCAGGAGAGACCGTGAGACTCCTATCTCCAATAAACCACCAGAAAACCGGAAGTGGCGCTGTAGCTCAAGTGGTAGAGCGCTCGCGTTGAGCTGAAGAGCTGAGGAACAGCGCCCAGGCCAGAGTTCAAGCCCCACGACCGACAAAAAAAAATAAAAATAAAAATAAAAAAGAAATGTACTCATTATCTTGCCCATGTAATTGTAACCCCTCTGTACAGTATTTTCACAAAAAAAAAAAAAAAAGCAGAAGCGGCCATTTCTGCAAGAATTTTCACTGAACAAAATATTCTACATAGTCAATTTTGTTTTTTCCACCACTATTTTATCATAGGTCTAGATGACTTATCTACTACTGAACACTTAACTACTGCCTTCAGCTAAAAAACATTAGCAAATTTATTGAACGTATACATCATCCACACTTTTCATGATTTAAACACTGCTATTGCAGCCAGCTGCCGGTGGCTCACGCCTGTAATCCTAGCAGGAGGCTGAGATCTGAGGATCGAGGTTCAAAGCCAGCCCGGGCAGTCCGGGAGACTCTTATCTCTAATAAACCACAAGAAAACCAGAAGTGGCGCTGTGGCTCAAGTAGAGCGCTCGCCTTGAGCTGAAGAGCACAGGGACAGTGCCTAAGCCCAGAGGTTCAAGCCCCATGACTGACCAAAAAAAAAAAACAAGAACAAAAAAAACCTGCTATTGCAGAAATAAGCTGTTGCTTTTCCTATCTCTCTTTTGAAGTCTCAATATTCTAATGAATATTAGATATTTTGTTTTAATTTTTAGTTTCATATTGCATATAATTAAATTATATAACAATTATACATGTATTACATATATATACACACACATATATATTTATCTCCCAGATAAATCTAAAAGGATGTGGTACAATAGAATGAAAAGAAGCACTTTTTTTCTCTTTTCTTTTTCTTCCATTGTGACTATCAATAAAAACTCTTAAGCAAGCTCTGTGCTTGCTTTTGAGACAGGAATGTAGAAAGAAAACTTTGAGTCTGTTTTCAATTCCACAAAAGTGACTGGAAGGAGAAGCGAAAGAAGCACAAAAGATGAGCAGAATACATAAGTACCCTAAAGCAGGGTTCTCCAGCTCAACCCCCAAGGCTCCACAAAGCAGCACTCCTCAACTTCCAGGTCTTCTCATTCCCATACCGAATTCTAATAGCCTGGGTAAGGCAGTATTCAGCTAAACACAAGGCTGGGAAGCAAACTGATTATCTTTTTTTTTTATCCCTACAATAACCTGAGGCTTGAGGCCACATAAGGTTGAGTAACTTGTCCAGAATGGGTCACAGGTAAGTGGTAGTCTGACCAGAAACCCAGAATCTCTATTCTATTCACCACCAGAAACTACATGGCCTCCTCTCTTGCAGATTCTAAAATTTCACTAATATTTGTTGGTACAAGTTAAAACAAATATGATGGGAACTGCTCAAACTCATCAAATAATCCATACATTGAAGACTGAAGGAGAGGCTGGGAAGGTGGCTCAGTGGTAGAGTGCTTGCCTTGCATGCATGAGGCCCTGCATTTGATTCCTGAGCACCACATAAGCAGAAAAAGGCGGAAGTGGCACTGTGGCTCAAGTGGTAGTAGAGTGCCAGCCTTGAGCTGACAAGCTGAGGGGCAGCGCCCAGGCCCAGAGTTCAGGCCCCACAGCGGACGCCCAAGCCCCCCCCAAAAAAAAAACACAAATAGACATCTTTTGGGAATCACTGATCTAGAACAGCACTTCCAAATCAACAGACAACTTTTTGCTGAACTTAAAATTTTCAAAGTTTTTCCAGCTACCAACCACTCCAATTTTCCATAGCACTTTTCAAAAATAAAAGTAGCTATTTGCTTCTAGAATAGCAAACTCAAACTCTCTGAGAGTTTGCCTATTGCTTTTACTCTTGAAGGGGGCCAATCCAGAAAAGATAATGCACCTCTTAAAGAAATCCGAGCTTCAAATACTTAAGAAAAGTAGAGGGCCAATCTGCATGACTATCCTCTTCATTTAAGAAGGTTAAAGATGGGGGCTAGGAAAGTGGCTCAGTGGTAAAGCGCTTGCCTTGCATGCTTGAGGCCCCAGGTTCGATTCCTCAGCACCCATAAAAAAAAAAAAAAAAGAAAGTTAAAGATCATACCATCTAATTAGTACTACCTTAAAAGAATTGTCTAAATTTTTAGATAAAATTGTCTACATTTTAGATAAAAACATTACACAACCTAATTTTTTCTTACATAGATCACATACAAGAAAATATTAGGGCCAGGCGCTAGTGGCTCACGCCTGTAATCCTAGCTAGTCAGGAGGCTGAGATCTGAGGATCACGGTTCAAAGCCAGACCCGGCAGGAGAGACCGTGAGACTCCTATCTCCAATAAACCACCAGAAAAGAGGAAGTGGTGCTGTAGCTCAAGTGGTAGAGCGCTCGCCTTGAGCTGAAGAGCTGAGGGACAACGCCCAGGCCCAGAGTTCAAGCCCCATGACCGACCAAAAAAAAAAAAAAAAAAAGAAAATATTAGGTCAAAGAAGGTTATGTTTTAAAGCAATAAAAAACTCTTAAATGGCTCAACCTGATGTATTAAATATATTTTTTATAATTATATGCTAATTAAAACATTTATAAAGATTTATAATGAAGTATAGTTGGCAAATAAATTATGATTCCTTCATAATCTTAAGGCTTGCAGAAACTTGATAATATTTACTATGGTAATGACTTTAGATTTCTTAAATAACTATCTCAATTAAGAACAAATTGGCCAATCTGTGAACATGAAGTACTTAAATACATCAAATCACTGCCATCAAGAGTTTTAATTGTTCTTAATGGGAGCCAGAAATCAAAATAGAAAATCATTTTGGATTTCTTTTGTCATATGGTCTCAAATTCTTTTTTAATTCCTACTATAGTAGGTATCTCTATCTCATCATTCTATAGGTATTTTATACAATAAGTTCCAAATAAAATTTTTACTTTGAGAGAATAATGTAATTCACAAAGTGTGATATAAATCTTTTTTAGAATATTAAACTTTTCACAGCCAAGAATGAACTGTTTCATTCTTTCCAATAATTTTTTTTCAATAGTAGGATAAACTCAGAGCCTTGAGTATGCTATTATACACTCTATCACTGTACTACACGAGCAACCCAGAGCAAAAATCAAAAGAAGACTAATGATGTGGCTCAAATAGTAAAGTGTATTCCAGCAAATGTAAGATCCTGAATTCAAACCCAGTACTGCCTCTCCTCACAAAAAGTAATAATTAGAACTAAACATTTAAATCTAAAATAAGCACAGCAAGAGGGACAACGCCCAGGCCCAGAGTTCAGGCCCCACGACCGGACCCAAAAAAAATAAATAAATAAGCACAGCAATTAATTTTATTAAATGTTCAACCCTAACCCAGGATTTGCCCTTTCTTTGTCTTTTAGCTTTAAGGAAGTTTTTTACCTCTCAAAACTTGGTTGAGCTGGGCACCAGTGGCTCATACCTGTAATCATAGCTACTCAGGAGGCCAAGATCTGAAGATTTGAAGATTGCCTGGGTAGGAAAGTTCATGAGACCTTATCTCCAATTAACTACCAAAAAAGCCAGAAATATAGCTGTGGCTCAAGTAGTAGAGTGCTAGATTTCAGCATAAAGCTCAGGGATAGGACCTTGAACCCGAGTTCAAGCCCCAGGATCAGCGCGCCTGCGTGCGCGCGTGCACGCACGCATGCACACGCGCGCGCGCGCACACACACACACACACACACACACACACACACACAAAATCTTGTTGAAACTCTATCTCAGTCTAACCATTTAAATAAAAGTACTTGGATCAAACCTCTAAAGAACTCTGGAGTCTCTCTGACTTACATGAGTAGGGATTTGGGAATCATGATACCTAAGGTTAAATCTATACAGTAGTATGAATCCACACAAACTATTTAAGACCTATGTCCTTTTGTTGTTAAATTACAGTTGTCACATAGGGGAGGATAATTACCCCTTAAGAAACACATAAAATATTCAGAATGGTCTTTTCAGATCAACTATATTTTAACATATTTTAACATATTCTCCAAGTTTATACACAAAATATATAAACACTCCACAAATTCTTTTTGGAAAGATGAATTCATGATATAAAAGGAAGTAATATGGGGAAATGTTGTTTAGATCAAAGATATGATAGCTTTTGCCTAAATGTCTTATAAAATAAACTACCACATAGTAACTGTAATGCCTATTTTAATTTCTTTTAAAGATGTTAGAAGTTTCATAGTTGATGTCTTAATGGAAAATTAATCATTTCACCCTTAGAGAAATATTATTACATGTTAAATCCTTGAACATTTACACTATTACTGAGGTCATTAAAAGCCATTAGATGGTAAATGGGAAAGTTGTATACAGAAGTTTATTATGGCTGAAATTCAGCTATCTTCAAAGAGTTAAATTTACCTAGCTCAAAATAAAATATTGTAACAATAAATACAATAAAGGATTACAAACACTTTATTCCTGAAAACACCTATTTTTAAGAACATCTTAAGATACAATCCTCTTCATATAGACATTTTACTTTCTTCTTCTCAAGAGAAACAGAATGAACGTGAGGACAAAATTTGGCAAGTATATATTAGAGATTTACAGATCCAAAAAAAACTTTTCCTATGCTTTGAAACTTTTCAAAAACCTTTGCATATGCTTTATATGAATCATTGATTTATCTTCATCATTTGATCAGAAGTTTTGTGAACTTTGTTTCTTCAAACTGTTGTGTATCTATTAGCTAAGTGAAGTTAGTATTAACCAGGTCCAGTGAGATTTGTAATTCTGGCCAGAGATGCCAGCAAATACTTTTTACATTTTATCATTTAATATTTTTTAAACTACTAACATGGAAGTCTTTATAGTCACCAAAAGATTTTATATTTAAGAATGTAGTTCAAAGGGCACATTGTTTCGGCTCAGTTTCTTTGACAAAGAAACACAATCAAGAGATTTCTAAAATCGAGAACCTAAACCTCCAATGATTAAGGATCATTGGAAATAAACTTTTTTAAAAATCTAATTTAATTTAGTTCTACTAAAATAATTTCAAGTATACAAATGACTTTAGGGAGCTGTACTTTTTAAGAAAGCACACGAGGGACGTTTCTCTTGATTATAATACCACTAACCTTTGATTTTCCACAAGAAAAAAAAATTACATCTTTGATTTGTTTTTGTTGTGTGCCTGTGTGAGCATCTGTGTGTGTGAGCGCCCGGGAGAGAGAAGAAAAAAAAAGGTATAATGAGTAAATGACAGTTTATAAAGCCTATAAAAATCTATCTTGGATCAAATTCAAATTCACAAACTCCACAAAAAGTCTCCGGATTTGCCTAAAGCTACAAAAACTCATCAAGGCAGCACCGCCCATCTCAAACCTCACCAAAACATCGCCGTGAACTTAACCTTTACCCACGTCTGTGCGAGGGTGGCTGGCACGTCCGTGTTAAGTGAAAAATAAACATAAAAACAGAGGGAAAAAAAACAATTCTTCAAGCCATGATCCTAACAAAGGAAAAGGAAAACGACTGAATGCGTGTGTACGGTACCAAGAAATCGTTTTCAACTGCCAGGGACCTGACCCTTTGGTCCCGTCGCGTTATCCGCAGAAACGGCTGGTAAAGCCCGGGGATGGCGGGAGAGCACGTTGGCCCCCCCAAACCCACCTACCTGTCAGTGTGATCCTCTGGTCCGGAGGCACCGACAGGACGTGGCTTTCGCGCATGTTCCAAGCGCCCACGTTTGGCGGGGTTGCCTGCGCTCCCGGGACTCCGGGGGCTGCCCCACGGGCGCGACCCTTCGTTCCGAGGGACAGCAGTCGCCCTTTGTACATCCACTTCTGCAGCTTCTTCACGGTCACCGCCGGGGGTTTGAGGCAGCGGGGGTCCTCCGGGCCATCTCTGCCGCCGAGCCGTGGCGAGGACGACCCCGCCGGATTCCCGAAGCGGCTCCCCGAGGAGCGGACGGGGTCCTTGGGGTCGCCAGGCAGGCGGCCGGTGGCCGCGGCGGCGCGGCCGCAGCCGTCCATCCCGCCTCCACGTGGCGGGGGCTCGTCCGGGTCCCCGCGCGCGCTGCTGATCCAGCTGTCGCTCGGCCACCGCTGGAGCGGAGGCCGCTGGACGCCCCCCTGAAGACTCTCGAGGCTTCGGCTGCAGGGTAGCTGCCTCCGAGAAGTCCGCTGACCGCCTCTCCCGGACTCCCGAGGAGGGGTCCAGGGCGGGGACACCTGCTGCGAAGGGCGGTCGCTGCCGCCTCGCTCCCAGCCTCCCGGGCAGGCTCGGCGGGCGGCCGCGCGGCGGGGTGACGGGGCCTGGCCGCGCGCCGGGGCCCCCGCGGGGCAGCTGCGCAGCGCCGAGCCCCCGCCACCCCGCCGCGCGCCCGCGTCCGGGGGCAGGTCCTGCATGGCCTGGATCAGCAGATAATAGGCCTCCCGCAACTGGGTCTGCAGCCTGCCGGTCTCGCGGCGGCCGCCCTCCGCCCCAGGGGAGGAGCTCGCGTCCGGGGAGGGCGGGGGCCGCCGCTCCGCCCCCTCCGCCTCGGCCGCCCGCCGGGAGCCGCCGCCGCCGGGCAGGTTCTCGTAGTAGTCCGCGTCGTCGCGGTCGTTGTCCTCCTCCTCCCCGCTGCCCTCGGAGCCCGGCGGGGCGGCCTCCGTCCCGCCGCCGCGCGGCGCAGGCCCAGGCGCCCCCGGCCCGGCGGCGCGCCCTCCGCGGCCCGGCGCCCCAGGTGACGGCGTCGCCCGCGGCCGGCTCGGCGTCGCTCCGCCCGCGACCTCACGCGGCGGCGACTGCGGGGCGCCCCGAGGGTCTCCCTCGGCCCCGCAGGAGGCTGCCGCCGCCGTGGTTGCAGCGGCTGCCGGGAGCCCGAGCTCCCCAGCGCCGCGGAGACCCCGCTTCTCCCGGAGTTTGGACAGCGTCCTCCTCAGAGGGTCCGCCATCGCCCTCGCCCTCAGCACCTAAGCTGGGCCCCGACGCAGGGAGAGATCGGGGCCCCGCCGCGGAAAGAGCGGCGCTGGCGGCGGCGGCGGCGACGGCGGCGGCGGCGGCGGCGGCTCCCCATGACCGGTGCTGGCCCTCGCCGGCTCCTCACATACTTGGCATAACTCTACCGCGGAAAGGCGTGGGGGGGGGGGCGGGGAGGGCGGTGGCGTGCAGTGCGCATGCCCCGCAGACCCGGGCCGCCCGCCTAGTGTGTGCCGGAGGTGGGCGTCCGGCGCAGGTAGAGGCGGGGGACGCGCCCAAGGGGCGGGGCGGGGAGGCCGGGCGCACGGAGCTCAGGGGTGCACGGGAAATGGACGGAACGGGAAGGTGAGTCTGGGCTTAGCGGCTGCCGGGCTGTGATTGAACCCTAGGGGAAAGGGAAAGGGTCCTCCGGGCCGCCACCCTCGCACCTTGGCCAGCCCCTGCCCGGGGCCGCCGGCGCGCCGAGTCTCGGGCGGAGCAAGTCCTGGCTTGAGGGGGAACAGCCGTGGTTGGACGGGCCGAGCGTGCGCGCAGGTGGCAGCACCGCCGCGCTCTAGAAACGCGCCGGTCATTTGAGCCGCTTCCACAAACGACCGACGAGGAACCTTGCTGTGATTCCTGGTCAAGAAGGACGCCTTCGGTGGTGCCGAGATCACTGACGACTGCATTAACCCAGACGTGAGAAAAGAGCCTCCGACCGCAGCGCCTCCCCTAAGCCTGCCCGTGACGCCGCTAAAGCAAAAACGCAGGCTCGCAGGGGAAGAAGACAAAAGCTAACTCGCGAATTGACATTGAGAAGCCAAGCCCGGAGCTGGGGGGGGGGGGGGGGGAGGGCTCAGGATGAGGGCTTAAGCTGAGTCTGAGGACTGAAGTTCAAAACCCGTCCGGGAAGGAAAGTCCCTGAGATTGTCAGGGCAATGAACTGTCCAAAAACCAGCAGTGGAGGCTGTGACTCAAGTGCTGGCGTGCCAGCCTTGAGTGAAAAAGCTGAGGGATCAAACCCCAGCACAGGCACTAAAATTGGAAGGAATTGAAGCCTGTGGCGCACGCCTGTCATCCTAGCTACTCAGGAGGCTGAGATCTGAGGATCACAGTTCAAAGCCAGCCTGGGCAGGAAAGTACTTGAGACTCTTATCTCCAATAAACCACCAGAAAGCCGTAAGTGGTGCTGTGGTTCAAGTGGTAGAGCGCTATCCTAGAGCTGAAGAGCTGAGGGACAGCGCCCAGGCCCAGAGTTCAGGCCCCACGACTGACAAAAAAAAAAAGAGGAACATAATTTAGAAATACCAACTCTCACCCAAAAATATTAAAGCCTATGTTCTTTATAGCAGTAAAACAACTGTCTTCTTGTCACTTTTCAATTGATCTGTCACTGATTGATATGAATTGGTATAAGAACCATCCCTGATTTTATAGTTATACTTTTTTACTTTTTCTATATTAAAAAGGACCTTTGTCTGAGCTATTCATAATGTACCAACACTTAATCTGTACTTAATAGGTACCCAAGTGCACAAGAAGTACTGGCTAAATAAAAGGAAACAACTTGGCCCTAAAACTAATTTCCAGTGAAACTTCCCTGTGTAAGATGTGGTTTGATTTGCACCAAGACTTTTATCTCTAAGTTTTATTAATACTGTCTTTATTAGTACCTAGTCTCACTGCCTCCTGGAATAATTTATCCTACATCTATCTATTTGTAGGACTTTTCCCCATCCTTTATATTCAACTGTCTTCTTCACAAAGAAGTCATCTCTCATCTCCCAGATAGCCATGATCTCAAGTCCTTTCAAATTCCAGTAGTACCAGCAAACCTCCCAAAGACACACACACACACACACACACACACACACACACACACACACACACACACACACACCCTTCAGGATTGTATTTTTACTTGTATTTATTGAGTTTTTGTTGTTGTTTCTTTGTTTTATACAATTTGTATGTATACTCTTACCTCTCTTGCAAGAAAATTTATAAGTTGAGTGCTAGTGTCTCATACTTGTAATCCTAGCAATTCAGGAGGCTGAGATCTGAGGATTAAGGTATGAAGCCAACCTGTGTAGAAAAATCCATGAGACTCATCTCTAATTAATAAACCATAAGTTAGCTCAATTAGTAAAGTGCTAGCCTTTAAAGAGAAAAAGAAAGGACAGTGTTCAAGCCCTAGTACTGGTACACACACATTAACTCCTTAAAGGCAGAGACCATTGATAATCTTCAATATTGTTTGTGAACGTTTTTGACTTAATAGTCATTTTAATTTAGAAAAAACAAATGGCTTACATTTCCAGTCCATTGCCTCGCTCTCCACTAGACCATACTATATTAGTGTTGTTTTAAAATACTTCCTGTGATTAATCAAAACTGTTGTTAAATAATCAATTCTTACTAGGAATGGTTACATTATGCTGGGCATACATTAATATTTATACCATATTTTCATTCCATAGACCCAAGTCTATTTAATGAATACTCAAGGCATAAAATTATTTCCCAGTGAAATATTCCCACAGGAAATGACTGATAGCAAGCTGCCAATAATGGTGTCTATAAACACAACTTGATCTCTATCTCAGAAATTGTTTCCATTCCAAGTCTGTTGCAAAATCTTTTCATTCTTTGTAGTTAGCAGAGTTGTTAAGAACAGCATAAGCTGCATCTATTTATGTATTTATGAGAAGGTCATGGTTGAATTTCATCCTTAATTTTGCTCAGGATATAAGACAGTTGGTCAATATAAAATACTATGCATTGTTATATTTATTATTCAGAATTAAGTCTGATGTGGCATATCTCAATGGAATTCTTTACAATATTCTAGCAATTCACAAGTTTAACTATATTATGGCTCACATAGAAATTAAGAGTAAAACAGTCACGGCCATGTAATACCATTTAATAACCTTAAATAAGTAAATCCTGTTTTTTGTATGTATATACCTTTAAATGAAAAATTATTAAACTTTTTTAAATGACTTTTATTTAGTAACAGGTTATTTATTACATTTGATTAAAAGTTTGGCCAAGTAACCATGGCTCACCTATAATTCTAGCTAGTTAGAAGGCTGAGATCTAAGAATCTGAGTTGAAAGTCAGCCCAGGCAGGAAAGTCCTTTAGACTCTTATCTCTAACTATTTAAAAATCTGGAAATGTAGCTCAAGGGGTAGAGTGATAGCTTTGAGCACAAAAGCTTAGGGATAACACCCCAACCCTGAATTCAAGCCCCAGAATCAACACACACACACACACACACACACACACACACTTTGTAAACATGAGCCCAGTGCCAGTAGCTCATGTTGAGTCCTAGCTACTAAGAAGACTGAGATCTGAGAATCACATTTCAAAGCCAGCGGGGTGCATAAAAATCCAGGAAATTCTTCTCTAGCCACTAAAAAGTTGGAAGTGGCCAGGCCCAGGTGGCTCATGCCTGTACTTTGAAGCCAGTCTGGGCAAGAAAGTCCATGAGACTCTATCTCCAGTTAACCACCAGAAAACTAGAAATGG
This sequence comes from Dipodomys merriami, assembly GCF_024711535.1. Taxonomy (NCBI): domain Eukaryota; kingdom Metazoa; phylum Chordata; class Mammalia; order Rodentia; family Heteromyidae; genus Dipodomys; species Dipodomys merriami. The sequence continues at coordinate 14,599,734 of NW_027206290.1, forward strand.
CACTGAGGCTCAAGTGTGCCGGAAGTGGCACTATGGCTCAAGTGGTAGAGCACTCACCTTGAGCTGAAGAGCTCAGAGACAGTGCCCAAGCCCAGAGTTCAAGCCCCACAACAACAACAAAAGTTGGAAGTGGAGCTATGGTTCAAGTGGTAGAGAACCACTGAGTTCAAGCCCCATTGTTGGCACAAGGAAAAACTTTCTAGGCCAGGTGCTAGTGGCTGGCATCTGTAATCCTAGTTACTCAGGGGGCTGAGATGTGAGGATCATGGTTTGTAGCCTGCCTGGACAGGAATGCTTATGAGATTTTTTTTTCTTTGGTGGGTTGTGGGACTTGAATTCTGGGCCTGGGTGCTGTCCCTCAGCTCTTCCACTTAAGTGAGCGCTCTACTGTTTGAGCCACAGCGCCACTTCCGGTTTCGTAGTGGTTAATAACTTTCCTGCCCGGGCTGGCTTTGAACGGTGATCCTCAGATCACAGCCTCCTGAGTAGCTAGGATTGCAGGCCTGAGCCACTGGCGCCTGGCATTTGTGAGATTCTTATCTCCAATAAACTACCCCATAAAAAGCCAGATGTGGAGCTGTGGCTCAAGTGGTGGAACACTATCCTTGAGCAAAAAAAAAAAGCTTAGCAATGGCTCCTACGTCCAAAGTCCAAGCTCTAGGACTGCACAAAATAAGTTTGTAAAAGTAATTGTAAGGTAATAATGCCCAAAGAACTTATGAAGACTGGAGTTACAGTAACAAAATATAATCATAAGCTATATTTAGTAAAAATCTGTGTGTCTGTGTGTGTATATGTGCTCAAGGCTAGTACTCTACCAGTTGAGCCACAGTGCCACTTCCGGTTTTCTGGTGGTTTATTGGAGATGACTCTCATGGACTTTCCTGCCTGGGCTGGCTTTGAACTGTGATCCTTAGATCTCAGCCTCCTGAGTAGCTAGGCTTACAGGCGTGAGCCACCGGCACCAGGGTTTTTGTGTATTTTAAGTGTAGACTCTATATCTTTCTTTATCTCACCTTTTGTATCTCTGATCTACAGATTCACATGGAAATCAGGCTGATGTCTTTTTCAATGTTTATACTTGTCTCTCAGTGACTTGGAAATCATTCTGGTGCCCCACGAATTAACAACTATGTGCTGGCGCTGTCACAAAAGATATAACAACTATGAAAAGATAGATCTCCAGAAAGGCAGGAAGCCAAAGTAGAAATGAGGTAGCACTGACTCAGTGTGGGAGAAAGGGAAAAGCAAGGCAGGTTGAGGCAAAGGGCTAAGCTGAATAGTAATAGAATAGAATAGTAATAGAATAGAATAGTAATAGAATGTTTGTTTTGGTTATTTTCTAGATGATTTGCAGTATATTTCTGTCTCGCTGGTGCTCATTCTTCCATTATATTCTTAGTGGAACCAAAAGCAAATTTAGCTCTGGTATTTGCCCAGTTGTCTCTTTCCTGATCTGCCTCCTAGGAATCCTGTGGTGCTCAGCTGACTGGTCTGCTGTGCAGCTGCATCAGTTTTGAGTACAAAGCACTTCAGCCTAAAGCTGACCTCATATGCATTGCCCCAGACTCATAAATAACATAATCTCTATGCAAGTTTTTACTGTTTTGTAATTAACAATGTAGAGCAGTTTGTAACCTTCCTTATCTGACTTTACCCACAGCCTAAGTAATACAAAGACTTTTGCTATATGCAAATGTGTTCTCTGACATTTAGAAATATATAGTTTTAGAAAATTTACTAGTATTTGACATATATATAAATATTTGATATGCTATGACATAAGATTTGACTACATATATATGTGTGTACACACACACACACACACACACAAACACACACACACACACACACATATACTCAAGTTCACCATAATAGTGGGCGCTGGTGGCTCACACCTATAATCCTAATTATTCAAGAGGCTGTGATCTGAGGATCACGGTTGAAAGCCAGCCCAGGCAAACAAATCTGAGAGAATCTTATTTCCAAGTACCTAGTAAAAAGCTGGGATTGAAGGTGGGGCTCAAGTATTAAAGTACCAGCTTTTTCACTCAAGTGAAAAAGCCAAGCAAGAGTTCGAGGCCATGAGTTCAAACCCCAATACACACACACACACACACACACACACACACACACACATATAGGGTTTAGAAGAATGGAGAAAAGAAGACTGATTACTAAAGGGCATGAGGTTTCTTTTTCAGGGTGGTGAAAAATATTTTAGAGTTAGATCTAGGTAATAACAGTAAATATATTAGAATGGTGACTTTTATAAGTATGTGTATTATATCAATTTTAAGGACTATTTTCTTGCTTTTTTTATCCTTAGTTATACTCCTACTATTCATTATAATTTCAATATAAAAATGTTTTAAAAGAACCTTTAGGATTGGAGATGCTATCATGAGTAGCTGAAAAGCAACGTTATTGAGCAGTGGCTGTCAAAAATGCTTCTAAACCTTGAATCCTAGTTTTTAAATGAGCAGTTTTTTTGTTTGTTTGTTTTTGGGTCCGGTCGTGGGGCCTGAACTCTGGGCCTGGGCGCTGTCCCTCAGCTCTTCAGCTCAAGGCTGGCGCTGTACCACTTGAGCCACAGCGCCACTTCTGGCTTTTTTCTTTTTGCTTATGTGGTGCTGAGGAATCGAACCCAGGGCCTCATGCATGCAAGGCAAGCACTCTACCACTGAGCCACCTTCCCAGCCCAGATTTTGTTTTTGTTTTTGTTTTTTTATCAGTCTTGGGGCTTGAACTCTGGCCTGAGCTCTTTAGCTCAAGGCTGGTGTTCTACCACTTGAGCCACAGCACCGTTTCCCATTTTCTGGTGGTTAATTGGAGATAAGAGTCTCACAGACTTTCTTGCCTGGGCTGGCTTTGAACTGCAATTCTCAGATCTCAGCCTCCTGAGTAGCTATGATTACAGGTGTGAGTCACCAGCATCTGGCATAAGCAGTTAATTTTATATATTCAAAAAGTACATACCAGTAGTTTCTTACAGTTTGGGGGTTTTTGTTTGTTTCTTTGTCGGTTATAGGGCTTGAACTCTGGGCCTGGGCACTGTCCCTTAACTTTTCAGCTTAAGGCTAGCACTTTACCACTTGAGCCACAGTGCCACTTCTGATTTTCTGGTGGTTAATTGGAGAGAAGAATCTCACAGACTTTCCTTGCCTAGGCTGGCTTTGAACCTCGATCATCAGATCTCAGCCTCCTGAGTAGCTAGGATTACAGGCATGAGCCACCAGCACCCAGCCTTCTTACAGTTTTTTTTTTTTCCTACCAATTACCAAAGCATTCAAATCTCAGCTTCCAAAATTAAATAAACAAGATTTTTCTGATCCACACTGTCACTCACTACACCATTAAAAAAAAATAGCAAAAGCATTTTGCATTTAGAAATAACACCTCAAACTGGGCACACCTGTAAACCTAGCTACTCAGGAGGTTGTGATCTGAGGATCGCGGTTCAAAGCCAACCCAGGCAGGCAGGCAGAAAAGTCTGTGAGATTCTTACCTCCCATTGATCACCAAAAAGTTGAGTAGTGATTCAAATGGTAGAGCACTAACCTTGAACAACAAAGCTCAGAGACAGTACTCAAACCCTGAGTACAAGCCTCAGGACTAGTACAAAGGAAAAGAAAGAACAACTTTCTCTGAGTATGTGGCACACACTTGAGACAGAAACAGGAAGATTGAGAATTCCAGGACAACCTGTCCCAAAACAGGAAAAAAGAAGAGACAGACAGAACAAAGAGACTGAGACACATATGGCAAGATAAAGACAGGAGGGAGGGTAGAAGGAGAGACACAGACAGCTAGACAGACCCTCTAGTCACTTCTTGCTGGAAACACATGGTTATAACAAAATGAAGTGAATCATTCTTACAAGCCAGAACCTATGAAGAAAAACCATAACACTGAAAGAGATACATAAATAAATACATCGGTAGCATATTCTTTCACTGGAGAATTTTCTCTAAGGTAGAGAGTAAAAACCTACATATTTCCTATGAGTTTAGAATAACAAACTATGGGCCTAGTATTCTACTTTTTGCCCATCTTTTGAACTCTGGACACCAGCCTCAAGTCACATTCCTGTTCATGAAATAACACCTTCTTAACCATTTCTACTAGCCAGTTCACCCAGGACTTACTGAAATTCTTTCACAGATTAGTAGTGAACCCAGAATGAAGAATAGGACTGTTTGTTTTGTCATCTGGGTAGATAAAAATCACCATCTCTAATGACTCACTTAAGATGAAGCTTGATGACAGTTTTCCAAGAGGCACTTAGAGATGCAAATAATGATTTTCAAACTATGCTTCATTGGGCAATCACTTTCAGAATTGCTGCTTTTTTCAATAGAACCTTCAATTCTACATATTCAACAAATATTATCTTCTTAATTAAGAATCAATCTACAGAGTAAGCCATAACACTGTGATGGGCAAGAGAAAGGTCAAGAGCCTTATAGAAACTCAGTATTTGCTATGAAAAGCTGGGGGGGAAGGGGGAAGCAAACACAACTTGATCTTATATATCTATAAGAGGACCCCAACGTCTATGCCTGCTGGGGCCAGAGACAGTAAGTATCTAAGTCCAGGTGTGATAAACTGAGGGAGAAGGGAAAGGAACTCTACTTCCTCAGCTGAGGAACTAGAGAATTACCAAGAACCCACTCAACCTTACTCTATGTTCCTTTATTACCCTTTTGCTAAGAACTTGTATCTTCATTTTTAGAAATGCTGTATAGGACTGAGTACTAGTGTGGCTCATGGCTATAATCCTAGCTACTCAAGAGAATGAAATCTGAGGATCTTAATCCAAAAGCAGCTTGGGCATTAAAGTCCATGAGACCTTTCTTTCTTTTCTTCCTTTCTTTCTTTCTTTTCTTTCTTTCTTTCTTTCTTTCTTTCTTTCTTTCTTTCTTTCTTTCTTTCTTCCTTCCTTCCTTCCTTCCTTCCTTCCTTCCTTCTTTCTTTCTTTCTTTCTTTTTTTATATGTGTGTGTGTATTTGGGAGGGGATGTCCTGGGACTTGAACTCCGCATGAGCACTATCCCTGCGTTCCTTTAGCTCAAGGCTAGCACTCTACCACTTGAGCTGCAGCTTTACTTCTGGCTTTTTCTGTGATTAATTGGAGATAAGAGTCTTAAGGACTTTCCTTCCTGGGCTGGCTTCAAACCATGATCATCAGATCTCAGCCTCCTGAGTAGCTAGGATTACAGACATGAGCTACCAGTGCCCAGCTCCATGAGACTCTTCTCTCCAAGTAACCAGCAAAAAGCTGAAAGTGGAGCTGTGAATCAGGTGATAGAGTACCAGCCTTTAGCAGAAAAGCCAAGGGAAAGCATGAGTCCCTGAGTTCAAATTCTAGTACTGGCACCAAAATAAAATAATAAATAAATACAGGACCCTAGCCAATTACATACCATGATTTTTAATAACCTGTCTTCCTCAGGACCCAGAGGGCTAAGCATCTATGGTGATCAAATTTCCTTTTCTTGTCTTATTTTTATTCATTATAATATTTGTGTCAGTATGATGTTCACATATGCGCAGAATTTTATGAACAAACCATTTTTACTTCCTTTTTAATTCACATTGAAAAGTTTTGGGAGTCAATAAGCAGATCAGAAATGATTATAATGGCATTGAGATGAGACAGTTGAGTCCCAGAGAGAAGGAGAAGCCAATTACTGATGGCTCTTTGGGCTTTAAGAAGAATCAACCCTGGGCTGGGAAGGTGGCTCAGTGGTAGAGCGCCTGCCACGCATGCCTGAGGCCCTGGGTTCGATTCCTCAGCACCACATAAGAAAAAAGAAAAAAGCCAGAAGTGGTGCTGTGGCTCAAGTGGTAGAGCGCTAGCCTTGAGCTGAAGAGCTGAGGGACAGCACCCAGGCCCAGAGTTCAGGCCCCACGACTGGAACCCCCCCCCAAAAAAGAAGAAGAATCAACCCATTTTGAAGGCTGGATATGTAGTACACAGCTACAATTCTGGTACTTTGGAGACTAAAGCAGGAGATACTCAGCCTGGGCTGCAGATGATACTCACAAGACACTATATTGGAAATGATCTTTACAGCTTGGGGGGTGGGGGGAGTGGGGGAGATGGGAAAGGAGAGTAGGAAAAAAACTAAGGAGGGGGTAACAATGTTCAACAAGAAATGTACTCATTACCTTACTCATGTAACTAAAGCCTCTATACAGTATCTTTACAAGAAAATAAAATTATAAAAAAAGATAAAAAGAAAGTAAACAATGATAACACAAATTTGTCTGTTTCCAATACAAATTCCATGATTCCTTTTTAATAAGCGTTATCTGATGAAATGATGTTTCCTTTAAAGTCATAGATAACACAAAAAAATCTTATATAACCTTCCCACCCCAGCCACATACACAGATATTAAAGTGGATTCAGTTTCAGCTTCCCATGAATAGTGGCTGTGGGGGAAACTATGATTTTTAGTGTTTCAACAACATCATTAGTTCAGTAGTAGTACTGAAATAATATTCTGGTAATACAGAACTATTATAGCATAATGTTTTATTATAAACATCTGCATGCCTAGTGCCAGTCACTCATGCTTATAATTCTAGCTACTCAGGAGGCTGAGCTCTGAGGTTCAAAGCCACCCAAGGCAGGAAATTCCATGAGACTTTTTTTGGAGGGGTCTGGTCGTGGGCCTGAACTCTGGGCCTGGGTGCTGTCCCTCAGCTCTTCAGCTCAAGGCTAGTACTCTACCACTTGAGCCACAGCGCCACTTCCAGCTTTTTTTCTTTTTGCTTATGTGGTGCTGAGGAATCGAACCCAGGGCCTCAAGCATGCAAAGCAAGCGCTCTACCACTGAGCCACCTTCCCAGCCCCTCCGTGAGACTCTTATCTCCAATAAACTACTCAGGAAAGCGGGAAGTGGCATTGTGGTTCAAATGGTAGAGCACTTGCCTTGAGCAAAAGAAGCTCAGAGACAGTGCCCAGGCCCAGAATTCAAACCCCAGGACTGGCAAAAAATAATAATAATAAAGTAAATAAACATCTGCCTGGTTTTGTTTTGGTTTTGGTTTTGTTATTTTGGTCAAACATGGGGCTTGGGCACTGTCTCTGAGCTTCTTTTGCTCAAGGCTAGTGTTCTACCAGATCAAGCCAAAGCTCCACCGGTGGTTTGGGGTAGTTAATTTGGAGATGAGAGTCTCACAGATTTTTCTGTCCCCCCTCCCCGCCCTGCTGGCCTTGAACTTTGATCCTCAGATCTCAGCCTCCTGTGTAGCTAGGATTGATTATAGACATGAACTACCAGGGTCTGGCATTTGCTAGTGCATATATATATATATATATATATATATATATATATATATATATATATATATATATATATATATATGGTATTTGCTAGTATATTTGCTATAGTATGTCTGTGATAGAAAAGGTAAGGAAGATAACTTACTTTACAACGAAGATTTCAAAGGACCCACTAGAGATGTTTTTCCTAACAAAATCTCTGTGACATAACATTGGGGGGGGGTGTTTTTCTTTAAATGAAGAAGATTAATCATAAAACTTTTTTTTCTTTACCAAGCACACCAGTTAGCAACCTCCTAATTACATGACCAAAGATTGTTCAAATAAAAAGGGAACAAAGCTTCTAACCAAGTTCAACGTTGAAGTCAAGACTGCCTGGGGATATAAGAAGTTTTATGTCTTTGTTTATTCCAGGAGTAAATTAAATGGATGCATATTTAAAACATGAATCACAGTTATATTTAGTTCATACACTATAGATGGGATGAAAGAAGTGAATTCTTTCTTGGATAAAAATGTATTAATGAAAACTGAATATACACCCACCGGTCTGGGTTCTTCCCTTCAGAATGCAGTCTCAGAAGCACAATATGAAATAACTGTGAAGCCAAAATGCAGGCTCAGTTTCAGAATGATCTGATTCTCTCAACCTCTCAGTTAGAAACAGAGGCAGGATGCATGCAGCCCCTATGTGCAGACTCTGAATTGAAAAGAAATGCTGCATGAAATCTGGAAACAGACACTGGTGTCCCCAAAGGTGATGCTCCCAGGGAAGCCCTGAAGCTTTCTCTCACAGTTCTTTTCATCCGCACTCCTGATGCTCAAAGAAAATGCCCCCCCCCCAACTCCCCACTCCATGCCCCCCCTCCCCCCCACCCCCGCCAACAGGGGTTTTCTTCTCCCTGTTCTCTTGGTCTCTGCATTCCAAACAGTCCTGAGGTGATGGTAAAGCGAGTTTACTGGAGGCAAGAGTCCAAGAGAGGAGGCTGTGGAATCAAGAGGGTGCAATTAACCCTTATTATGTCTGTCTGTCTGTCTCTGTCTCTCTCCCTCTCTCACTCACTTTCTCTCCATTCTCTATTGTTTGGTCTTAAATGCAAGCACATTTATAGTTGTTATCAGGACTGGAAGACATACTTCTCTGCTTTCGATAAGGGCCTCATGAGGGAAAGTGGAAAAGCAAGTGGAAAGAAGCAACAGAAAGCAAAGGAAACAGCTTGCTTTAGAACAGCCCACTCTCATGGTAACAAAGCCAATCCTATGAGAGCAAGAATTCATCCACGTTTGCAAAATGGCATGTATCATAAGGGCTCTACTTTGTTGTTCATATACCTCTCACTAGATGCCCCTATCTCTTCCAATACTGCTGCAATGAAGAATTAAGTCTTAGTATGTATTTTAATGGAGAAAAATCACATCAAATCATAGCAAGCAAGACTTTTTTTTTTTTCTTTTGTCAGTCATGGGGATTGAACTTTGGGCCTGGGCGCTGTCCTTCAACTCATCAGCTCAAGGCTAGTGCTCTACCACTTGAGCCACAGCACCAATTCTGGCTTTTTCTGTTTATGTGGTGCTGAGGAATTGAACCCAGGGCCTCATGCATGCAAGGAAAGCACTCTACCACTGAGCCACCTTCCCAACCCCAAGCAAGACTTGCTTGAACTCAGGGCCACACACTCTCACTTGAATTTTTTCACTCAAGGCTGGCATTCTACCACTTGAGCCACACCTCCACTTCTGAGTTTTTGTAGGTTAACTGGAGATAAGAGTCACAAAGGGCTGGGAAGGTGGCTCAGTGGTAGAGCGCTTGCCTTGCATGCATGAGGCCCTGGGTTCGATTCCTCAGCACCACATAAGCAAAAAGAAAAAAGCCAGAAGTGGCATTGTGGCTCAAGTGGTAGAGCACTAGCCTTGAGCTGAAGAGCTGAGGGACAGCGCCCAGGCCCAGAGTTCAGGCCCCACAACTTGACCCCCCCCCCAAAAAAAAAGAGTCACAAACACACACACACACACACACACACACACACCTTTGCTGACTTTGAACTGCAATCCTTAGATCTCAGCTTCCTCAGTAGCTATGATTACAAGCCTGAGCCACCAGCACTAAGCTAGGCTGGTTGTTTCTTTTAAAGGACTCCAAACAAGGATTATAGGCATGGGCCACCAGCACCCAGCTCAAATCAAGATTCTTCATGTGAACTTGGCTTCCCTTCCTTCAGTACTGCTTTTATGGTTTGAACCTAAAAATGTCTCCAAAGGCTTATGTATTTAAGTCTTTGGCTCCCAGCTGATGAGGCTTTTGGGAAGTGACTAGGTTGTACGGGTTATGATTTCATCATTAGTACTTTGATTTCATCAATGAACTAACCAATTGATTGGTTTGTGGTCTGGTGACATTGTTGGGAGGTGATGGAAACTGGAAGGTGGCTCCTGGTTACAGAAAATAGGTCAGTGTAGGGGAATTTCTTGAAGATTATACCTCATCTACGGTCCCTCCCGGTCTCTCTTCCTACTACTTGGCCATCACAAGATAAAAAAACTCTACTTTACCATGCCTTTAACCAAAATGCTCTGCCTCGCTTCAAGCTAAGAAACAATAGAGTCAAGTGACCAAGGACAGAAGCCTCTGAAGCCATGAGACAAAATAAATCCTCCCTCCCTTCAGCTTTTTTTCTCAGGTATTTTGTCAGAGCAATCAAATTCTAACAAAAATTCTGTGATCCATGGACGTCTAGAATGCCTTATCAAAACTTTGATTCTGCATAGGAACTTTATTGTACAGCAATAGACATGTTGAGATTAAAAATCCTAAGAATTTGGCATAGAATACAGGGAATACATTCACAGTTTTTATGGTTTCTGCACTATCCCATTAAGCATAAATTGCCTGTTAGAATGGAGGAATGGCCCACTAGTGTTCCAATTGTGATGCCAATTGGGAGACCACACTTTGAGAAACAGTCTACCTTACATATACTTTGTATCAGCAACCAATAGATGATATTGCTTATACGATAGCAAAATATAAGTCTCCAGAATAAAAAGGCTTTTTTCATTATTGTTATATCTAATGATAGCCTCACAAAGTCCTAGTTTTTTGGAGCTTGGTTGGCTTAGATTTTACTCCAAATGAGAAGACTATATCCATCAAACGGCATTTGATGTAGTTGCATTGAATTGTAATTTAAATTACCACCTCACAATTTGGGGCTCCTTATGCCACAAAACAGATAAGAAAAGAAGTGTAGCAGTCAGTTGCTGCTGCAATGGGACTGGATAAGGAACAATCATAAAATCTTAGGAGTGGGCAACAATGAATACTTTTCATTTGCCCGGTACTGGTGGCTCACGCCTGTAATCCTAGCTACTCAGGAGGCTGAGATCTGAGGATCATGGTTCAAAGCCAGCCCAGACAGAAAAGTCTGTGAGACTCTGATCTTCCAATAAACCACTAGAAAAAACTGGAAGTGGCGCTGTGGCTCAAGAAGTAGAGCACCCGCCTTGAGCCAAAGAGCCCAGGGACAGTGCCCAAGCCCAGAGTTCAAGCCCCATGACCTACAAAAAACAAACAAACAAAAACCAAAACCTTTCACTCCTAGTCTGCAGTCCTTTGAGGCAGCTTTGCTAGCAGGCTATAAATCAGCTTTGTTATCCATGCCCATTTCTGTTACTTGACAATACACACAGTGTCTAGTATAGAGTAGCATGCTTCTTGGGGATGAGGCTTGAAGCTGACATGTTTTTTCTGTCCACACTCCACTGACCTAAAGAAATGCAAAGGTCAAGACCAAGGACACACATATTCAGCCTTTTGTATCCCTCTGCTTTGAATTTTTTATTGGTTCCTATGCGCTGTCCTGCTCTTAGTCTTTATCAAATTCTACTATTTGTATTTTATATTGCCTGGTATTCTGAATTCCCTTGGATGGTTGCAAAACTTGAAAGTGTTTCTACGATTCCCCCAACCCCTGATCTACTGTATTGTTCCCTACTCTACACACACTGGACCCTCACTGGATTTCTGCTTTTAAGCAGGAAATCTAGATCAATCCCTTATTTCCCTTCCAATGTAATAGAAGAAAACTGTTGTTTTTGGAGGTTCTACTCTTGCAACAAGCACTGCATCCTTCATCATCTCCTTTAACCTTATAAATGGGAGAAATAAGACTTGTTGTCCACTTCACAGAAGAGAAACCTGAGACTGTACAGAATGTCACAGAACTGATAAGTGACTTTTAGTACTCAAAGCTGGGCACTGATGACATATGCCTATAATCTTAGCTACTCAGGAGGCTGAGATCTGAACCCAGCCTAGGCTAGAAGGTTTGTGAGACTCCTATCTCCAATGAATCACCAGAAAACCTGGAAGTGGAACTGTGGCTCAAGTGGTAGAGTGTTAGTTGAGCAAAGAAAGCTCAGAAACAGCACTCAGGCCCTGAGTTCGAGTCCTAGGATTGGCACACACATGACAACTATGTCAAATGGGTGTTAGTGGGTCAGGCCTGTAATCCTAGCTACTTAGGAATTTGAGATCTGAGGATTCATAGTTCAAAGTCACCCTGGTGGAGAGTCTGTGAGACTCTTATCTCCATTTAACCAGCAAAAAAGGAAGTAGAGGTGTAACTCAAGTGGCAGAACACCATCCTTGAGAACTAAAGGGATAGCATCTAGGTCCTGAGTTCAAGTCCCAGCACTCACACACACACACACACACACACACACACACACACACACACACACACACACACACACACACACACACACACACATCACACACAAAGAATTCATGTCAGTAAGAAACTACAATTTCTTTCTAAGTTTAGGCTTTCTGGGTTTGTGTCTATATCTTCCCCAAACAGCCGACTTTTCTCCTTCTAGCCACAGGCTGAACCTTTTATCAAATCTTGGCTTCTAGCTGTGGTCTTTAGGAAACCTGAAGAGGTTACATCATCATGTTAGGAAAAATGCCCAATGAAAAGCAAACAAAGATTTCTAATTAAAGGGCTCCAAATAGACTTGGTGAATGCAAGAACAAAATGTTGGCTGAGTAGAGATGAGTGGGAAGTTCCACATTAGTTCCACTCTAGAGCATTAGCAAAGGCATAGAGGTGGAAAAATACAGAATAGGCTTACGACTGTCCAGGGGTCACTCAAGCAAGCGCAGGGGGCAACGGTTGGACTGTTGGGTAAGAGGGAGAAAAACAGGAGGCTTATCATCTGGCTAAGCAAGGCCATGTATGAAAATAGGGGTGAGTGCTTTTTCCTCGAATGGAAATCACTATGTAGTAAGTAGCTACAATTACTGCCAAGACCTGTCAAGGCTGAAGAGAAGCAAGGATTTTATTCCATCGTATTATGTTAACAAAGAATGAGCCAAAGTATAAACTAATTCTCCGTGTAAACATTCCAAAACTGCTCTTGGAGAAACTGAGAGCTTGGTATGCTAAAAGACCTGGGAAAATGTATGAACGAGGTCACCTACAGGACACCCTCCAGAAAGGTCAAGTGAAGGTAGGAAGATGAGTTATAATACGAAGGCCACCAGAGGAGTCCAGCAGAACTCTCCCTCCCCTGTGGAAAATGTGGAGCAGGCACTCATTGAAATCCTTAACAAGATTAATAGCAGGAACAATTGAAATTCAACCCCACGTTAATGAAAGGTCTCTAGACATATATAGTTGTTTTCTCTTTACTTAAAATGCTAAAAACTATATAAAATTTCATTCTATAAAAAAATAATTTTGAGCCAGGCACCAATGGCTCACACTTGTAATCCTAGCTATTCAGGAGTCTGAGATCTGAGGATCACAGTTCAAAGCCAGCCTGGGCGAGGAAAGTCCATGAGACTCTTATCTCCAGTTAAGCACCAGGACACCAGAAGTAGCTTTGTGGCTCAAGTGGTAGAGCGCTCACTTTGAGCTGATCAGCATCCAGGCCTAGAGTCGACCGACAAAATAATAATAATAATAATAATAATAATAATAATAATAATAATTTTCATACATAGAAATGAGCAATTACACTGCAAAGTATTTCCTTTGCCAAGTAATAGTGGCTCATGCTTGTAATCTTAGCTATTCAGCAAGCTGAAATCCAAGGATGGAGGTTCAAAGCTAGACCACATAGGAAAGTCCCTGAGATGCTTATCTCTGACTAACCATTGAAAAGTGCAATGGACCTATGATACAAGTGGCAGAGCATAGCCTTGAGTAATAAAACTCAGGGACAGTGCCCCCAACACACACAAATATTATTTTCACCATAAAGTCGGTTTTAAACCATTGAAAAATAAAGATAATAATCACTAATGAGTTTTGATTACCTGTGACCAGAGAAAAAGAAAGGAATTGTATTGTTTTGAGTCCTTTAAAGAAGCAACCACCCTGGAACTGGTGGCTCAGGCCTGTAATTGTAACTCCTCAGGTTGAGATCTGAGGATTACAGTTTGAAGCCAGCATGGGCAGACAAATCTCCAATTAACCAGAAAAACACCAGAAGTGTAGTTGAGCTGGTAGAACACCAGCCTTGAATGAAAAGCCAAGTGCAAATGAGAAGCCCTGAGTTAAAACCATAGTACCAGCATGCACGCACACACACGCGCGCGCGCGCACACACACACACACACACACACACACACACACACAGGAGCAAGCAAGCAAGTAATTCACTTAGATCACTTAAAATCCATTTAAAAAATATATTCTTCAAGTTAGACAAGAAATGATTCACTACCTTACTTATGTAACTGTAACCCCTCTGTACATCACCCTAACAATAAAATTAAAAAATATATATGTTCTTGAGTTCACTGGCATAGTGCAATGCTCCAAAATGTTAGACTTAAGGGGTTGTGATTTAATTTGTGACAAGTGATAGAATTTTTGTCAAAAAACTATTAGAGTTGCTTATCTATTCCCATACAAGAGTCTATACCTGGGTTTGTTGGTTTTGGTTTTTTGGTTTTTTGGTGTTTTTTTTTTTTTGCTGAATTTTATCAGTTTTTCCATACTTTGACCTCCACACCTTTGGTTATGGTATCATTTGATCTCAAACACCTTTCCAGATTCCCTAGTTCAAGGCCTTTGGGTCACGTTTCTAGAATATATTCCAAACTCCCTTTCTCAGCCTACAAAGGGGTTATATGATAGGACTTCTGCCTGTCTTCCCATCCTCTTGGCTTTAATCAGTTCTAGTTGCTATAATGAAATATCTTTGGCTGGTGGCTTATAAACAACAAATTTTATTTCTCACAGTTCTGGGTGCTAGAAGTCCAGTATCAAAGTGGCAGTGGATTTGTGTTCGGTTAAAACAGGCCTGCTTTCTGGTTCAAAAATGGTGGCTTCTTCCTATGTCTTCACATGGTGGATGGGGTGAGGCCCGTTCTTAAGACATGGCCTTGCTCTGTATCCCAGGTTAGCCTCAAATTTGTGATCCTCCTGCTTCAGCCTCCTGAGTATTGGGATTATAGGCATGTACCCTCATGCCTGGTGTTTGGTCCTTTTTTTTCTAAGGACTCTGATTCCATCCTGAAGTTCCACCTCCCAAATACCATCATCATTTTAGGGAATTTCATCATAGGAATTTGGGGGAGAAATGCAGACAGACCTTAACATTCATCACATTCCCCTCATCCTCCAAACACACTGGATACCTTTCCATTGCTCAGTTCTGCCAAAGCATTTCCTGTCCAGAGACTTTGCACAAGAATTCCTCTGCAGAGAATTCAGGACAGGGTCATCTTCATCTTTCATGTAGCAACTCAAATGTCACTGTGGCAAAGAGTTCCTGGTCAAACCACATATTGTTAACTGTAATTGTCTTCTTCATTGACATATTTTACTTGTTTACTGTCTGTCCTTCCTACTAGGTTGTTATCTATAAAAGGGGAAGGGAGGAGAGGGGGTGAGAATAAAAGTATGTAAAAACTAACTTAGTTTTCAAGTCTCAGTTCACATATTGTTTTTTTCTGTGCCCAGACCCTGACAAATAGTCAATGAGCTA
The DNA here is from genome assembly GCF_024711535.1 of Dipodomys merriami. NCBI lineage: Eukaryota > Metazoa > Chordata > Mammalia > Rodentia > Heteromyidae > Dipodomys > Dipodomys merriami. The sequence goes on from NW_027206290.1 coordinate 14,615,031, forward strand.
CATAGGGTGCTGGTGGCTCATGCCTGTAACCTGCAACTCAGGAGTCTGAGAGCCAATGAAGCCAGCCCAGGTGGGAAAGTCCCTGAGACCTGTACCTTCAATTGACCACTAAAAAGCCAGAAGGAGAGTTGTGGCTCAAGTGGTAGAGCACTAGCCTTGAGCAAAAAAAGGGACAGTGCCAATACCCCTGAGTTCAAGCCCCAGGAACAGCACACACACAAACACACACACACACACACACACACACACACACACACACACACACACACGCACACACACACAGAAGTCCATGAGCTAAAGAATGGATGGATGAATGAAGAGTGGGGCAAAGACAGTGGTCATAACAAAGAAACAAAGCAAAAATAAAAATCAAAGTGCTCCTCAAAATCTATGGTGTCAACAATCTAGTATCATTTATAAAATTCATGGTTATTTGCTAAAGAGTACACTAATTGGTCCAAGTTGTCACAGAATAAATTGCTTCAAAGATGTTCATTTAATATTAAAGTATTATTATTATTATTATTATTGGTGATAATACTAGGAATTGAGCTCGGTCGGGCCTCCTGCCTGCTAAGCAGGTGCCAGTATTTTTTTTAATCTGATCATTTGGACATACCTGCTACCACCCTCTATTACAGAACTCATAAAGAGAGTAAAAAATTGTAAATTCTTTCAAGTGCAATATATTCCACTACATAATATCTCCAAAAAAATGTTTTGAACAAGGAGGGGTAGGGCCTAGGGCATGGCTGAAGTGGTAAAGTACCTGCCAAGTACAAGGTCCTGGATTCAAACTTTCTTTAAAGAAAGAAAGAGTAAGAGAAATATTAGTAAATTACTATTTAAAACTATTCTCTATGCCAGGCACTGGTGGTTCACACCTGTAATCCCAGCTACTCTGGAGGTTGAGAGCTGAGGATCATAGGAAAACCTGGGCAGGAAAGCCCATGAGACTCTGGTGTCCAATTAACTACCAAAAAAAGAAATTGAGCTGTGGCTTAAGTAGAAGAGCTCTAGCGTTGAGCAAAGAAGCTCAGGGACAGTGCCTTGGTCTTGAATTCAAGCCCCAGGACTGGCACAATAAACGAATAACAACAAAATAAAAACCCTACCTTCTGTTTTCTATCACAATGGTTGTAGTGCCATTAAAGTATATCTCTTGAGAAGACAGTACCTTGCCATATGTATTAAGTACTAAATATGTTTTGACTAACTGTATTTTCAACCACTGTGTTGGTTTAAGGAATAGTATTAAAAATTGAATTCATAGACCCAAAGAAACTAGGTCCCATGATTTCCCTTTTTTCAATAACTAGTATAGTTCTAGGATAATCTTACCAGACAAGCAGAAAAGGTCAAAAGCTATGTACATATGACCATATAAGATGATGCTAAGTGAAATGAACCCCAAGATAGGGACATAAGGGTTTTTTTTTCTTTTGTCATCATTGTTTTTAATGTACTATGTAATTTTTTTTGTTTCTTTTGTATGTTATTCCCCCAAAGTATAACCCCTGTTGTCACTGTATTTGATTCCCATGCCCTGCATCTTGTATATACATTTTCTAATTTGGGGAGGGGAAGGGAAATAACAAAATGCTGAAACAAGGATACAGGTTGATCCATTGTAACAATGAGATGTACAAGACACTATGTTGAAAATGAACTTTACAACTGGGGGGGGCGGGGAGGAGGTGGAGAGGGAAGGAATAGAGGGGGAGAAGGTGGAGAGGGAAGGGATAGTAGGGGAAAAACAAAGGTGGGGTAACAACGTTCGATAGAAATAGAAAATGTACTCATTACCTTACTCATGTAACTGTAACCCTCTGTATATTTACAATATCTTTATAGTATCTTTACAATAAAATAAACAAATAAATTGAATTTATAAAATGTCATTAAGGGAGTTAATGTTCTAATAATTCTTATTGTTTGTGGTAAAATGAGCAGTTGCTCAAAGGCAGAATGAAATTTTAATAAGGATTTAGGAAGTACTGGCTATTGGGGAATATTAAAAATATTTACATTATTTGGTGAATAAGAATTCTGATCTTTCTTCAAATTACTTTTTTCCAAAGCAACTTGTCATATGGCCTTCAGAATTTGAATAGCACTTTCAACTTTTTACCTAATCTGTCTCTATTTTAGGAATAAAATAGAGCAAAACTTGGCTAGAAATTTACTTTCCAATAGTGAATACCAAATATGACACCAATTTTAGGGAGTTTTTAACTTTTAATCTCACAAATTTTTATCTTTTTTTTTTTTTGTTGTTGTTTTGGTTGTGGGGCTTGAACTCTGGGCCTGGGTGCTGTCCCTGAACTCTTAAGCTCAAGGCAAGCACTCTATCACTTTAGCCACAGCACTATTTCCTTTTTTTTTTTTTTCCTGGTGGTTAATTGGAGATAAGAGTCTCATGGACTTTCCTGCCTGGCCTGGCTTTGAACGGTGATCCTCAGGTCTCAGCCTCCTGAGTAGCTAGGATAAGAGGTATGAGTCGCCACACCTAGCTAAAATTAATTGTGGGTCTTGGGTCTTGAACTCTGGGACTGGGAATTGTCCCTCCGCTCTTCAGTTGAAGGCTAGTGTTCTACCACTTGAGCAACAGAGCCACTTCTGGTTTTCTGGTGGTTAATTAGAGTAAGAGTCTCACAGACTCCTGCCTGGGCTGGCTTTGAACCACACTTCTTAGATCTCAGCCTTCCAAGTAGCTAGGATTGCAGGCATGAGCCATCGGCGCCTGGTTTAAAATTTATATTTTTAATGGAAGAATTAAGATCATAAATCTGAGCAAGAGGAAAAAAATTATTGCAAAATACAGTTCTCCAAGGGCTGAATGCCTGAGCTCAGACCAAAAGGCATCTGACAAATGCATGCATTGGGTTTTATTGTAGGGCTGCTCTTAAAGCTTGGACTATAGGGGGGAAACGGTCCTTGCTCCCATTGGCTGCTATAAATAAAATCTGAATCATTATATCATGTCTTAAGAAGGTTTTATACAAATGCCAGGCATAGCTTGAAGTATAGCAATTTATACAAGTACCTCTCTAAATATATGTCTTGGAAGCATTGCTAAGCCACGTAATAAGGGGCATTACCATTTCTGTTAAGGCATATTTGTGTGACAGATTAGACCCTGTTTAGGCACCTATTTACAGGTCAAAGCCTGCAGGCCTTGAAAGGAGAAAGCAGGGAGTTCACCCAGGCTGGCCTCCAGCTCTCAGGCAGCTGTGTAATCCCACTGAACCTGTCTGGCAGCTCTGGTAGTAACTGCTGCTGCTTGCAGATGAGACCCTCTTGGAAAACCTGATAACCCTTGTCAATAAGGAAACTGTAGAGAGCACCTGGAATTTTCCAAACCATCAAAACAAATCCTCTGATGTGAAAAGGTGCTAATATCCAGTCATTACAGAGAAACAGACAGACCTTGAATATGTTTTTGTTAAGGAAAGATAGATCGCAATTCTTTGCTTCAAAAAAAAAAAAGTCATATGCAAATCCCAATTCTTATCTTGATCATAAGCAACCATTGTTTACATACCTGTTGCATCACTGAAGCAAAATGAAGTCCTGAGAGCCATAGAAACAAGACTAACATTGGATTTCCACAGATCTTTCAGCAATGGTTTGGAAAGTACTATCAAAACACAGCTAATGTTTCACAATTTCCCTGTTGGGGTGGTGCTGCAGATCCCAGTTTTGAATTAGCATGAATTGTCTTGCCTCTAGAAAGACAGAATTGGCCTAGGTCAGGGAGCAAATGCATGGCCAACCCACAACTCATAATAAAGGAAGGCTTGCAGCCAGAGGAGGAAAGAAGCTGTTCAGTCCTGCTTAGTGGAACCACAGCTCCACACTAACTTGGTGTTTATCTCTCTGGGACCAGAAAATGCTCCTGAAATGCTGCCTTTTGATATTCAAAAATCCTTGTCACTGAAGAGAGCATACATGTATGAAAATTAGACTTTAAGGAATCTCTTACTGTTAATGAAAAGGAAGGTTACTGGAACATAATCGAAAAGAGCACAAAGATGTTTCAGCCAGAGAAGGAAGAAAAAAAGATTGCGTGGGTAAACAATGGCAGCAGGGCTGGAATGTGGAAGCCCTGAGGAGTAAGGAAAATAATGTGGTGGATGGGTCTAGCTGAACTGATTGAAAAGCTGCCCTATCTCTGGGTCTAATCACTCAGTTTATTCTGATCTTGCTTTCACCTCTGTTCTTTCCCTGGTAATATCACACTTCAGTGTAAAGTATACAGCTCCTTTCAGGATTGTGATTTAGCCTTTCCTTAATAAACTGCTCTTTACTTGTTTAAGAGGAATTATACTTAAGAATATTTAAGTATTTTTTTCTCTAGTTTTTCAAACCTTTATTCATTTGACCCGAGATTTTTGTTATTGAGAAGCTTTTCACTGCGATTCAAAAAGAAGCCAAACCTGATTAAAAGATTTCTCCTTAGTTTTATTTTTCTTTCTCTTAAAAAAAATTTTAGCCAGGCGCTGGTGGCTCACTGAGCGCCTGTAATCCTAGCTACTCAGGAGGCTGAGATCTGAGGATCGCAGTTCAAAGCCAGCCCCGGCAGGAACATCCATGAGACTCTTATCTCCAATAAACCACTAGAAAACTGGAAGTGGCGCTGTGGCTCAAGCGGTAGAATACTCGCCTTGAGCTGAAGAGCACAGGGACAGCGGCCAAGCCCAGAGTTCAAGCCCCACAACAGACCAAAAAAATATATATATATTGTTAAGGTGATGTAGAGGGGTTACAGTTACATAAGTAAGGTAGTGAGTACATTTCTTGTCAAATTTGTTACCCCCCCCCTCATGTTTCTCCCTCTTTTCCTACCCCCCATCTCCCTGAAGTTGTACAGATCATTTCCAACGTATTGTCTTGTGAGTATCACTGTTGCTTTGGTTCCCCATTTGCCCTTTGTCTTGCCATTTTTTTGTTCCCCTTCCCTTCTCTAATTCAGATAAGACATATACAATACAGTGACAACAGGGGATAAACCATAGGGGGAAAAACACAAAAGAAAAAAAAATCACATAGTACATTAACAACAACAACAAACACTTGTGTCCATGTCTTGGAGTTCATTTAGCTTAGCATCATCCTATATGCTCATATGTACATGGTTATTGAGCTATTCTGCTCAACTCCTTCATCTTTTAAGGAAAACCTATAATTTTCTTTGTTCCAGTGGCCCATAGCCTCATATCCTGGGACCTGTTATTTAATTGTGTGATTCTTTCACCTGGCTTCTTTAAATCTCATTGAACTTCAAGGCTACTCACTTAGTATAATAAGCCTGCAAAGATACTTTGTTTCCCTGTGCCTTAATACAGTGTGTAGTGTTTTCAGTGATTTTTCTCTTAAGTCCATTCATATATGTAGCTTTCCAAAACACTATAGCAATTCACATTTCCACTAGCAGTGTATGAGGATACCCTTTTCCATGCATTCCTGAAAACAGTAGTTTTTGTTTCATTTATAAATTATTATTTTTGCCAAACTGATGTTAGTAAAGGGATATCTTGTTAGCTATTTTAATTTACAATTCCCTAACGTCTCATGAGGCTAGTCATTTGGGCATCTTTTTCTGTTGTTTTTTTTTTTGATACATACATACATATATACATATATACATTGCCTGTTTACATCCATGTGTGCACATGCACATGTGTGTGCAGTACTCCTGAGGACCAACCCTGGATCTCTTTATGCATGCTAAGCAAGAACTCCACCGCTGATCTACATCCTCAACCCTTTGTTACATTCTTTTTCTATTGTCTATTAGGTTAACTTTTTCTTAGCTTATTGTATAGTTACTTAACATTTTATTTTTCACATGCATTGGAAATATTTTTCATCTATTACTTGTCTATTGAGATAGATATATAGATACAGATAGATATAGATAGATAGATAGATAGATAGATAGATAGATAGATAGATAGATAGATAGATAGATAGATATTTCTGGTACAAGGTCTCACATTCATTGAGCTTGCTTGCTGACAGCTAGTGCTCTACCAGCTGCCCCCCAGCCCCTCCGATTTTCAGCTCAAGCTTGGCTTCAAACTGCAATCTTCCACATATCAGCCTCCTGAATAGCTATGATTACAAGTATGAGACACCAGCATCTGACTTATTTTTCTTTGTATTTGAATAGTTATTTACATTACTTTTATTTCTTCTAAGTTTCCTATTGAAAAGTGCCTCTGCCAGGTGCTGACTCGTGCCTGTAACCCTAGCTACTCAGGAGGCTGAGATCTGAGGATCACTGTTCAAAGCCAGACTGGGCAGAAGATTCTTTTTTTTTTTTTTTGGTCGGTCGTGGGGCTTGAACTCTGGGCCTGGGCGCTGTCCCTCAGCTCTTCAGCCCAAGGCAAGCGCTCTACCACTTGAGCTACAGCACCACTTCCGGTTTTCTGGTGGTTTATTGGAGATAGGAGTCTCACGGTCTCTCCTGCTAGGGCTGGCTTTGAACCGCGATCCTCAGATCTCAGCCTCCTGAGTAGCTAGGATTACAGGCGTGAGCCACCAGCACCCGGCTTGGGCAGGAGATTCTTATCTCCAATAAATTATTCAGAAAACACCAGAAGTGATGCTGTGGCTCAAGTGGTAAAGCACCAGCACTAGCTCAGGACCAACACTCAGGCCCTGAGCTCAAGCCTTAGGACATGTAAAAAGAAAAAACAAAAACAAAAACAAAACTTATTCAATCTAAGCGAAATTGTATAGGGGAAACTTTGCATTTTACTTTTTTTTTTTTACATTTGTATCTCAAATCCATGTGAAACTTATTTGTATAGTTAAAAATGAACAGTATCAATTTTTATTCTACCACAAGTATAATGAAGTATTTACCAGTTACATACAGGAGAATAAGTCACCCTTAACTACAGAATTAAAGTACAGCGTTTTGCATGTATCAAGTTACTGTGTATTCTAGGATCAAGGATATGTTCAAAATATGCACAATTGAAACCACATGGTCCCAGAGCAGCCAGAGCAGATGCTATCTGCAAAGCACCACTGCTATAGGGTACTGTGCAAACCAAGTGGGTAGCAGTCCTGCCTGGGAGCTATTTCTGGCTTTTCTACTTATTTGTCTTATGACTTATTTGTCTATTCCTGTGCCAGGATCATATTGTTTTAATTTCAGAGATGTTTGGAGTATTTTACCAAATGTTCCTCTATTTATTTAGCTAGTTAGCTTGTATAACTTTCTGGCTAACGGACATGTATTATTATGTTTGAATCTTAAGCTCTATTGTATGAATAAAAGAGTTATAGCCGGGCGCTGGTGGCTCACGCCTGTAATCTTAGCTACTCAGGAGGCTAAGATCTGAGGATTGGGGTTCAAAGCCAGCCCCGGCAGGAACATCCATGAGACTCTTATCGCCAATAAACCACTAGAAAATCGGAAGTGGCGCTGTGGCTCAAGTGGTAGAGCGCTGGCCTTGAGCTGAAGAGCTGAGGGACAGCGCCCAGGCCCAGAGTTCAAGCCTCATGACTGACCCCCCCCCCAAAAAAAAAGAGTTATAGAGCTTTATAAAATTTGAAAGAAACAGGATACTATTTCTCTTTTAGTATTTGTCCTTTTCTTCCTTAGTAGTAGTAAAAGTTATAAGTGGGTAAATGGCTCCTCAAAATAAAGATTTTTTATTTCCCAGCCTGCTTTGCAGCTACTCGTGGCCATGTGATCACCAAGTATCTAGACAATGAGGTATGAACAGAAGTGATATATACAATTCCAAATTCTGCCCTGAAGTAATGCCATAGGGGACTTCTCAGATGCCCCTTCAGTATCACTGCACCTATTCACTCAATAATCCCCCCCCCCCCGCCCCTCCCGGGTGCATCCTGCTCCAAGAACTGTCATTAGCGGCAAAGCCACCTTAATTAAGATTCCTCCCTCTCCCAGAAGAAGCTCACTGCCCATGACTGACTAGTCCAGCTCCCTGGCTTTTAATGGGAACTCCGGAGCTGTCATAGTTTCGGAACTTTTCACAAGATCCGTTGAGAACTCTGTGATAAGTCCTTCACTTTCCGTGTTTGAGCAATACCTCCTTAGATATCCATCCCAAGATGACACCCAGATAAACTTCCTGCTGGCAGTCTTTATCTCTGAACTGCTTCCTGGGGAACTGGCCTTAGACAAGTCCCTAATGAAAGAGCTGGATGTAGAAGCGGCATAGCATCAGAGAAAAGAAGCATGGCAGAGTACCTTATCAGCCCTGAACGGCCTCCTCTGGCCAGGGGAACAATAAACTTCTAGGTTATATAAACCATTGTTAGTATAAATATGGCCCAATCTGTATTGTACTATCAACGTTTTTGTGATATTAAATCTTTCCACCCAAGAACATGTTGAGATCTTATTTTGTGCCACTCAAAAAAAGTTTCACTTTCAGGCTGGGAAGGTGGCTCAGTGGTAGAGTGCTTGCCTTGCATGCATGAGGCCCTGGGTTCAACTCCTCAGCACCACATAAGCAAAAAGAAAAAAGCCGGAAGTGCTGAAGAGCTGAGGGACAGCGCCCAGGCCCAGAGTTCAGGCCCCACAATTGGACGCCCCCCCCAAAAAAAGTCTCATTTTCTTCAGGTAGCTCTCATACTTTCATGTTAACTTTATTTTCAAATAAATTTATAATATTTTACTACTATGAATTCCCGCATTTCCATTTCTTAGCAGCAGTTTTTAATGTAGAAAAGGAACAGTGCTCTACCACTTGAGCCACAGCTCCACTTACAGCGTTTCTTGATTAATTAAAGGTAAGAATTTCACAGAATTTCCTGTCTGGGCTGATTTCAAAGTATGATCCTCAAATCTCAGCCTTCTGAGGAGCTAGGATTACAGGAGTAAGCCACCAGAGGCTGGTGGGACTTCACAAAAGTTACAACGTAATAACAACGATGATTTTAAAACCATATTTAACTTATTATTTAACTTATTATTTAAGAACTTTTCCCAAGACTCACACTGAGAGAAAAGCAAGAAGAGAAAGAACTTGACTAACTTGGGTTCTGAAATAGGTCCCAATATTATGTGAATCTTACAGCTCAGTAAATGAGATAGCTTTTCATTGTAATTCACAGGTAGTAAGAAGTAAGACTAGGTGTTGGATTCAAGAAGGGGAAACAAAGGAGGAGGCTACAATGCTTGATAAGAAATGTACTCATTATCTTGCCCATGTAATTGTAACCTCTCTGTACAGTATTTTCACAATAAAAAAAAAAAAAAAGAGGGCTGAATCCTGTGTCTAGGTCTCCACTTCTGCACAACAATGCACAAATGAATCACAGCTATGGTCAATGGCATGCTCTGTAAACAAGCTAAGATTCCAAGTCTCAATAATAGCCCTTTCTAGTGGTGAAATTATGCTTTGACTCACATGTCAATTCCAGGATGCTTCAGTAGAGATTACATTGTACAACTCTTTCTACTTTCTTAAATAACCGTGTTTGTTATGATAACAGTTAAGCCATATAGAGGCTTAGAAAACAAGTTTCTATACGATTGTTTCTAACACATTTATAAGATTATTTCTTTGTTGCTTTGTATGTCCCTCCCCCATAGTATAACCCCTGCTTTCACTGTATTTGATGTCAGTATAATTTGTGGAGGGGAAGGGAAAAAATCGTTTAAATAGGGATACAGGTGGACCCATTGCAACAATGATATGTACAAGTCGTTATGTGGAAAACGAACTTTACAACTTTGGTGGGCGGGGGAGAAGGATTGGGGAGGCGGGGGTGGGGGGGTGGGGGGGGTGGGGGGGTGGAGGGGGTGGAAGATGGGAAGGGATGGGAAGGGGAAACAAAGGAGGAGGCTACAATGCTTGATAAGAAATGTACTCATTATCTTGCCCATGTAATTGTAACCCCTCTGTACAGTATTTTCACAATAAAAAATAATAATAAAAAACTATTTTGGGAAGTGGCGCTGTGGCTCAAGTGGTAGAGCGCTAGCCTTGAGCTGAAGAGCTGAGGGACAGCGCCCAGGCCCAGAGTTCAGGCCCCACGACCGGATCCAAAAAAAAAAAAAAAAAAAAACTATTTTGATCAGAAAAAAAAGAAAACAAGTTTTTTTTTCTTACATAGTAAAAATGTGAATGGGCCACATTTTCAGGACAGATTTGCTTCTCATTGTCACTTAGATTTTGTGTGTACTGCTTAAAGGGGGAGCATGTTCCTATCTTTAAACTGTTCATTAGGGTACTGGGATGAGATTCTCTGGTTAGTAAGATTTTGTACTTACCCATCAGAAAAATATTTGCCTGAACTGGGACTAGTGGTGCACACCTATCATTCCAGCACTCAGGAGGCCAAGGCAGGAGGATTGAGTTGGAGGCCAGTCTGAGCTACACAAGAAGTTCAAGTTTAGCATAAACTACATAGTAAGATCTTGGCTCAAAACAAACAACCAAGGGTTGGGAAGGTGGCTCAGTGGTAGAGTGCTTGCCTTGCATGCATGAGGCCCTGGGTTCAATTCCTCAGCACCACATAAGCAGAAAAAGCCGGAAGTGGGGCTGAGGGTCAAGTAGTACAGCGCTAGTCTACAGTTGAAGAGCTGAGGGACAGCACCCAGGCCCAGAGTTCAGGCCCCACAACTGACAAAAAAAGAAAAGTAAAAGGAAAACAAACAAACAAATTAATTAAATTAAAACAAAAAGAAAGAAATCTAAAGCTGGGGCAGTGGTTCTCATCTGTAATTGTAACTACTTGCGAAGTTAAAATTGGAAAAGTTTGAATTTGAGATATTCATGAGACCTCATTTCACATATCTATCTATCTATCCATCCATCTATCTATCTATCTATCTATCTATCTATCTATCTATCTATCTATCTATCTATCTATCTATCTATCTATCTATCTATCTACCTACCTACCTACCTATCTATCTATCTACCTACCTACCTACCTATCTACCTATCTACCTATCTATGGATCTTGAAGGCATGCACCCATAGATGCAGCTACTGCAGAAAGTGTAAATAAGAGGATCAAGGTCCAGTTGCTGGCCAGGAAAAATAAACAGAGAAGAGAGAGCTGGCGATGTCACTCTAGCAGTAGAAGCCCCTGCCTAACAAGCATGAGTTAAACCTGAGTCACACACACACACACACACACACACACACACACACACACACACACACACACATGCAAAAACATTTGCTGCTTTTTTTTTTCTTTTGTCAGTCATGGGGCTTGAACTCTGGATCTGGGTGCTGTCCCTCAGCTCTGCAGTTCAAGGTGAGTGCTCTACCACTTGAGCCACAGCACCACTTCTGGCTTTTTTCTGCCTATGTGGTGCTGAGAATCAAACCTAGGGCCTCATGCATGCTAGACAAGCACCCTACCACTGAGCCAACCTCCCAGCCCTTGTTTTGTATTTTTTTTTTTTTTTTGGTCGGTCATGGGGCTTGAACTCTGGGCCTGGACGCTGTCCCTCAGCTCTTCAGCTCAAGGCGAGCGCTCTACCACTTGAGCTACAGCGCCACTTCCGTGTTTTGTATTTTTAATGACAGTAATTTTTTCAAAGTAGACATCAAAGACACATGTTTCAAAATGAAAACAGTACTAAAGGTGCACATAGAAGGAGGTCCCACATCCTATTTCCAGGTCTGCTGTGAAAATTCACAAGCGAATGAAGGAGGTGATTATATTCTGGCTGCTGTAATCAGATAAGTTTAGTAATAAGGAATGTTTCAAAGAAAAAGCTGGGAGCAGATAAATAAGAGAGCCCCAAAAGGTGAGTTACTGAGGAAGGGAAAAGTTGGAGTTATCTCAGACAGAAGGGCAGTCTTTGCTATTTTCTGGCATATACAAAGATTGGGGGAAGAGAATGAGGTGAGCCTTTACTATTAGCAGGGAACACAGGACACAGCAATGTCATTGTCTAACCTAAACTCTTCCAGCACTCCACAGTAACTGCTGTCATTGGTTCCTTATAGTGTTGCAGTATTCCTTCATACAAATATACGTAAGCGCCTATTCATAGCCTCCTCTTAGTTACCATTATATAGACAGACACCTTCCCCAACAACCCACCTTCACACAAACATAGTGTGGTGCCAGGGGTCACACCCACAGCCTTGCATATGCCAGGCGAGCACTCTACCACAGAGCTACATCCTTTGCAATTTCATTTTTTTCATCTTACAGTATCCTACTGGTCATGTTCATATGGAGAGCTTTTTTATTTGCCTCATTTTCCCCTGATGTATAGTATTCCATTATGTGAATATACCAAAGCTATTTAACTGGTTCCCTATGAGGACATTTAAATTACTTCCAATATTTTGTTACTACAAGAAAGTGTTTCAAGCCAGGTGCTGGTGGCTCACGCCTGTAATCCTAGCTACTCAGGAGGCTGAGATCTGAGGATCACAGTTCAAAGCCAGCTTGGCCAGGAAAGTTCATGAGACTCTTATCGCCAATAAACCACTAGAAGACCGGAAGTGGTGCTGTGGCTCAAGCAGTAGAGTGCAAGGGCAGCTCCCAAGTCCCCAGTTCAAGCCCCATGGACAGATCAAAAAAAAAAGTTTCAATAAGCAATATTGTATGTATATTATATTGTACACAGAGGGCATAGCTTTGTCGGGTCAAAGGATAAATATTTCTGGGTAAAGTAAAAAATGCATAGCTCTAAAACAAAAAGGATAAATATTTTTGTAATTTCTGTAGATATTACCAAATGGTTCTCTCATTTTATCTTCCTACCTGCATCATAAATATATGCTGTGACCCTGTAGCCTTACCAAAAGAGTGTGTTGTTAAATGGCTTTCTTTCTAATTCATTTGCTGATAAATAACATTTCTAAATAGTTATCTTTTTGATTCAGCAACTACTATGTGGAGGAAAGCCCCTCCCCGCCTCAGGAGACACAGCATTGGGGAAAATAGCAAGGGTGGAATGGAATGTAGAAGTCAGCCAAGCCCCAGATGGACTAGATGGAATGCAGAAGAAAAAGCCAAGCTGTTGAGATCTTCCCTCACATGAGCCTAATTCAAACCATGCTTGGAGAAAAACAGCCAATCAGCAAGGTTCACAGAAAGAGAACATCCAGTTAGCAAAATCCCCAGAAACCCCATCAAAGCCTGTCTCTAGCTCCATATTAGTGCAGCAGCAGGGTGCTAGATATATTTGGCTGCCTACCATTTTTCTTTAAAGACACTCTAATGAACTTCTGTTTCTCCTGTTCTGTCTTAGTAAATTTTCTTCTTCCTCCTCCTTCTCCTCCTCCTCCCTCTTCTCTCCCTGAGACACTTCGCTCAAGGCTAGAGCTATACCATTTGAGTCATAGCTCTGCTTCTGGCTTTTTGTTGGTTATTTGGAGATAAGAGTTTCATTGATTTTCCTGAACAAGCTGGCTTTGAACCGAGATCCTCAGACTTCAGCCTCCTGAAAAACTAGGATTACAGGCATGAGCCATCAGTACCTGACTCAGGAAATTCTTTTACCAACCCATAGTTCCAAAAATCCATGACAAGTAACTTAGTAAATACTGTTGAAGACATCAACTCTGAATAACCAGCAATGGGGCCCCATTCCAGACAATGTGAACCCATGAATGCTGTCATTCCATGTGCCAGCATCACTGGTAGAAAGCAGTGTGTCTCAGAATTTGTTCTCACACTTTTCCAAGTTGGTGTTAGTGGGATTAAGAAGGTAAATAGGCTCATCTGTTGAATGACTCTTTTAAAACGTTTTGTGTTGAACACAAAAGAGAACAGAAAGAGCTTCTGTCTGTTATCCTAACTCAACTGGAGGCTGAAATCTGAGGATCAAGATTCCAAACTAGCCTGGACAGAAAACTCCATAAAACTCTTATCTCCAGTTAACTAGCCAGAAGTGGAGCTGTGGCTCAAGTGGTAGAGCACCAGGAAAAAAAATAAATAAGGGACAGCACTCAGGCCCTGCATTCAAGCCCTCAAACTTTCACAAAAAGACTAAACAAAACAATGACTCTCCATGTGTCTATTAAGAATTACTGGGGCCAGGTGCTGGTGGCCTGTAATCCTAGCTACCCAATAGGCTGAGATCTGAAGATCAGGGTTCAAAGCCAGCCCTGAAAGTAAAATCCATGAAACTCTTATCTCCAACTAACCACCAGAAAAGTAGAAATGGAGCTGTGGCTCAAAGTGGCAAAACACCAGACTTAAACAAAAGAGTTCAGGGACAGCACCCAGGCCCTGAGGTCAAGCCTTTATGACTCACCAAAAGAAAAAAAAAGTTATTAGGAAGGAAAATACATAGATTATGTCCATGGATTCAATATTTTGGAGCATGTATGAGCAGTTTTTTTGGAGCAAACACACTGAGAAACATTGATGGCAAAGAATTAGAAAATTGGCTTAGAATTACTGTTACTCAAGGATGGTTTTATTTATAACAAAAATCTCTCAATTTGTTTTTAAAGGTGGAGGAGAGGAGGATCAGAGTTAAGTGAATATTATTAGTGGAATTAGCTGAGGTACAGAAATTAGTCTAGAATTGATTTTCTAAAAGGCCAGCCTGGGATACTATGAGCAGTGGTCAGCTCTTCATTAGGCTTCTTCTCTTCCTGTTGGGTTTGCCTGGTCCCCATTGTACACAGGCGGGCAGGAAAAGCCCTGAAACTCATTTTTCCCAGTTAATTGTCAAACAATCCCTGACTTCATTGCTTTGTGCTGGGTCTCTGATATAATTCCATGAAAAAATAAATTTAAAAAATATGCAGCTCTCCTGCACGCTCCAGCAATCTTACACTAGTTGGGAAGATAAGCCAGAGTGAGTGATGAAGTAACAATGCAGGTGTGCTGAGGAGACAGCTGGGCGTTGCAATACTGTTACTTCTCCCTGGAGCTCCTCTCTGCCAGTCTCTGCCCTTGAGCTTCTCTGGTCTATACTCAGAGCTGTGGAATTTCCCCAGTTGCACAAGCCACATTTTCTTTCTTTCCTTTTTGGGAAAGAGAAGTTCTCTTCCCAGGCCAGCTCTGGGTACCTCTGGCAGTGAGCCAACCAGCTACTCAAAAGATACCAAGGAAGTCTGGCCTGACCCCAAGCAGTGGGTATTTCTACAGTAGCCTTTGGCTCCACCTAAGGTTTATCTCTACTAATTGCAATACATTTGTCAATAATGTAAAAGTGAGGAAAAAGCCTATTCTACCTTATTGATTTTTCTCCCTGGTCCTTTTTTTTATCTTAACATTGGCTTCAGTTCATAGTGGCCACACATTCCTATTGCCAAAGGCAAAACAGTTAGGTCCTCAATTTGAGCGCTGACGAGTAGCTTTTTTGGAGCAGTCTAAAAAGAAATGTGGTTTTTAAAGAAACAACTAAGCAAGCTAAAAAAGGAGACATTAGAAATACCTATTATTATAAATAGCTGCTTCTGGTAAGAAGCTTAACATTTAGAAATGCAAGGAGAAGGCCAGGCAACAGTGGCTCACACCTGTTAACCTAGCTACTCTAGACGCTGAGATCTGGGGCTCATGATTCCAACTGTGATCAGGCAGGAAAGTCCATGAAAGTTTTATCTCCAATTAACCATCAAAAATCTGGGAGTCAAACTGTGGCTCAAGTGGTAGAGTGCTAGCATTGAGCTAAAAAGCTCAAGTCCCAGGATAGGCAACAAAAATAAAACAAACAAAACTGCCAGGAGATGTACAAAACTTTTCAAAGTATTTGTTTGCTTATGCATGCATACCAGTCCTAGGGTTTAAACTCAAGGCCTGATTCTGTCCTTGAGCTTTTTTGCTCAAGGCTAGTTCTCTACCAGTTGAGCCATAACTTCACTTGTGGCTTTTTGGTAGTGGATTAGAGTTAAGTTTCTTGGGCTTTCCTGCCCAAGCTGTCTTGAAATTGTGATCCTCAGATCTCAACCTCCTGAGTGGCTAGGATTACAGGTGTGAGCCACCAGTGCCCAGCTTCAAAGCACTTATTTAAATGTGGCCTCGAGATATTAGGAGCTCCAGGTATTCAGTGGTCTATACCTGTAATCCTAGCTACCCAGGAGGCTGAAGCTAAGAGGATCACAGTTCAAGACTAGCTTAGGCAAAAAGTTTGAATGACTTCATCTGGACCAAAAGACCACATCTGTAACAAAACTCAGTGTGGTGATGTATACCTGTCATTCCATCTACAAAAAAGGCTGAACTAAGGGTTGCAGATCTAGGCCAATCTGGGAAAAATAAAAGTTCATGATATCTATGTCTACAATAAAAGCAGGTGGTTATACATTTCAACCATCTCCTCTAATTGGGAAGTACTAATGAGAAGACCTTTGTCCAGGATGACTGGAAAATCAAGAGCCTATTAAAAAATAATGAGAGCAAAAAGGCATAGATATGGTGGCACACTCCTGTGAATTTAGCTACTTAGGAGGCTGAGATCAGGGGGATTATAACTTGAGGCTAGCATGGACAAAAAAAAAAAAAAATCTCTTGAGTCCCCATCTTTCTCCATAGTTGGTCACAGTGATGTTTGTCAGAAAGCCTAAATAGGAGAATCCCAGTCCTGGCAGGGGCCTAGGCAAGACCCTATTAAAAAAAATAAAAACAGGCCAGGTGCTGGTGGCTCATGCCTATAATCCTAGCTATTCAGGAAGCTGAGATCTGAGTACCACGGTTGAAAGCCAGCCCAAGTACAAAAGTCCGTGAGACTCTTCTCTCCAATAAACCACTCAGAAAACTGGAAGTGGTGCTGTGGCTCAAGTGGTAGAGCACTCGCCTTGAGCTGAAGAGTGCAGGGACAGCACCCAAGTCCAGAGTTGAAGCCCCACGACTGACAAAATAATAATAATAATAATAATAATAATAATAATAATAATAATAACAGAGCAAAAAGAGCTGTTGTGATTTAAGTGGTAGAGCACCTGTCCAGTGAGTGTGAGGTCCTGAGTTCAAACCCCAGTACCATCCAAAACAATACAAAACTTTGAAGTAGAAATTCAAGAAAATTGGGTTAACTTTAAATGCACATAATTTCATTTTCAAATCTTAGAAAAGTTATAACTGAACACTGTAACCAACAAGATGTTCACCACAATGTTACTTAAACTGGTTAAAAAAAACCCAAACATTGGAAAGCTAGGTGCCAGTGGTTTATTCCTATAATCCGAGCTACTCAGGAGGCTGAGATCTGTGGATTCCAGTTCAAAGACAGCCCTGGGAAGGAAAGTTCATGAGACTCTTTTCTTTAATTAACCACCAAGTTAATTGGAGAGTAGAGCTATGGCTTAAGCAGTAGACTGCTAGCCATGAGTAAAAGAGCTCGGAACTGTACCCAGGCCCTGAATTTAAGCCCCAGGATTGGCAAAAAAAAAATTAAAAAATAAAAAAATTGTAAATTATTTTAATGTCTAGTAGATAAATTATTGGTTCTATAAATTATGAAACAAAGTTAAAGAACCATTTAAAAGTAGGTTTTTGAAGAATTCTCAGGGCTTTAAAGCTAAAGAGAAATAAAATGTGGACTATATTGTCTAGAATGCACTTACCAGAAACACAGAAAGATATTTCAAAATACTGTGTGTTAAAGAAACACAGATTTTTTTTTGGTCGTTTGTTTCATACCAGTACTGGGGTTTGAGTTCTGAAACCTGAGGTCTGGCTTAACTTTATGTCTCATTGCTGTCATCCTACAACTTGAGCCATACCTGTAGTTCTAGCTTCTTGAAGTTAGAGATATGAGTCTCTCTGATATATCTGCCCAGGCTGGCTTCAAAACTGAATGCTCAGATCTTAACTTCCAGAGTAGCTAGGATTACAGGTCTGAGCCACTGGTACCTGGCAGAATAATACAGATTTCTTTATCAATAATAATAATAATAAATTTCTATTTCTTATTTCTTTTGTTTCTTTCTAGGACTTCAACACTGAGAATATAGCCATGGGCAAAAGACTTTCAAGAGAATACTAATGAACTAAAGCAATATAACTTAGACAAAATGAATTTGTACTTTCAGTTTACATATTTTTAAAAATGATGAACATATTTGTAGGCAAAAGAAACACAAAGGGATTTTGGTGTGTGCTTCTGAGATATTATGGCTTGTTTTCCTAGCTCTTGACATTTCTGGAAGGAAACTAAAATTTGATACCTTATTGTTCATCACTTTTTACCACCCTTCCACAATCCCTGTTGAGAAAATTAGGTAAAGTCATAGTGATGACCAGAAAATCTAATCCTCTGTCAACTAGTCTCCTGGGCTTTAAAAGGAAAAAACAAACAAACAAACAAACATCAACATCAGGCTGTGTGATCTCAAATTAACCTCCAGGCAAAAGAGTAAATGGGGACCCATGGGTTCAGCTACCCAGCTAGACTGGCACAGGATAGCCTTCCTAGGGTTACAATGGAAACAGAAGTAAAATACAAAACCAAACAAGAGGAAAAACTAGGCAGCTCTTAATTAGCTAGAGACACTGGATAAATCCAGCAACTCCAAAGTCAGCTAAAAATACACAGGATACTGGGCAAATGATCTAGAAAAAAGAATTTTACTCTCTAGGGTTTGAAGTCAGCATTTCCAAGTTGGGGCCAAGATGCTTCTCCCTGAAAATGTTATTACTTAAAAAAAAAAAAGACAAACATGCAAATCTTTTTTCCACTTCAAATCAGCAAGGTCGGGGAGTTTTTTTGCTTATGGTAATACATTCCAGTGCTTTCTTTGAGAATGAAAGCATTTATCTCAAGGGTTCCAGACAGTCTGGAACCCCAAAATCAGTCCTTCCCCTAGATGGCAGCTGGATTCAGAGAAAAGAGAATTGGAAAACTCAAAAGCACAGGGCAAATCTAGGGGCTTATTATCTTTCTTCCTCAACTATGGAGCAGTCAAGAGAAATTAACTCTCCCATTTGTTACCCTTGGAACAGGCTTTAACTGATCTTTTGCCATGGATGGCTCAGATAATTGCTAATTAATTTACTATGGAGGGAGGGCAGGGTAGAGACCAGTTGGAGCTCAAGTAATTAAGTCTATATTTTAAAAGAGAGAGAGGAGGGAGTGAGCCAGCCAGACCTTCCAGACTTGGCATATAACTTCCAGATGTTATGGGAACTACAGCGAAGGCTTTTAGACCATTATTATTTCATTTAGCCACTGGGAAATGTGTCTTTTTATTATTATATTTAAGGAGTTATACAAAGGAGGGTCAATTTATATCCATTTCTGAGTACAATGTATCTCAATGTCATCATTCCATCATTCTCCCACATCTTCCAGACCACACCTGTCCCCTTAGGTTGAGAATATTATTAGGTCATTTGCAGGAACATCGATGGACTTGGAAAAAAATTAGGTTAAGTAAATCAGGCTTACAAAGGCATGTGTTTGCTCTCCTATGTGGAAGTTAGATCTAAATTATAAACGTATATGAAAATATAACCAGGGTATAGGTGGATTATACGAAAATTGACTAAAGCATGATCTATTTAGTGGTGTAACTGTAATGAACAATGTTCATTATGGTTTAAGAAAAGGAAAATCAGGATGCTTGTGGAGGGCAAGCAGAGGAATGGAGACAAGAGGGTGGGCGAAAAGTCATAATATTTAATGTATTTATGTGAATTAGTCCATTTTCTGTAGATGGACAGAATGGAAAGGAAAGCCTCAAGACTGGTGGAAAGAAGACAGAACATGTCCATTGATTGCTGAAGAAAGCCTCAGGCAGGCTACAGGTATGTTTAGCTCAACAACAATAGTTTTTAAAAAGAGGTAGTCGAGTAAGAACTGCACCACGCACGTGGTATTCAGGTAAGGGGTAGGTTTATTCAGTAGACCTGCTGGGACCAGGAAAGGTTGGCACTCCACCCGGCTGGCAAAAGAAAAGGAGCGTCTGGTGGCGGTTTAGGCCTTATATAGGGTAGGGGGTGGGGAAGGAAGGGTGTGTCCAGGTAAAGGGAAGTGGGATCAGGTGGCAGAAAGGTGTGGCCACATCAGGTTAAGATGTGACCTCAGCGGATGCAGATGTGACCTCTTCCAGGTGTCCCAGTTGCCTAGGTAACACAGGTACTGGGCGAGGTCTGTTCGCTGTCCAGGAATGGACCTTACACTAACCCTACTGCTTCTATCCCAACACCCAGACTCAGTACATGAGCCTCAGAGGAGTTTTTCCTGAGCTAGCTGGCTTCTACCTTGCCGGAAGAGGTTGTTTGGTTATTTCATTGCAGTTTGTTTCTGAGGAATTCTAAATTTAAAACATTAATGCAAACTTCCTATTGTGCCAGAAAAGGTTGCTAGGATTTCCATCCCTTTTAGAATTGGAGACAGGTCATTATACCAGGCAAAAAGCTATACTTTTACTTCGATGATATAAATCAAATCCAGTTTCTTTTCCTTTTTCAAACTGGTAAACACAGGGTAAAACCGAGAGGAGTTCCAGACTCAAGGTACCAAAAATATTACAGACATACCAGATGTGACTTCTCAAGTCCACTCTGCAAGCCTATCATTTTGAGGGCTTGTCTGGGAGCCTAGCGAAGCAAGGTAAAGATCACATCAAAGACATTTCTAGCTGTGGGAAGGCTGTTCTGGAGAAAGACATTCTGACACCTGACCCTGCCCAGCTTCTGTGACTCTAAACTCAAGCCATAATTTGAAATGCTAGAGGAAAAGAAATGCTAGAGGAAAAGAAATGCTATTTAAGGGAAAAGTTGCAGCTTCAGGACATCTCATTTTGCTTAAAAAAAATGGTAGACTTTGACAAACAACTGAAAAGCAGATAGATAGATAGATAGATAGATAGATAGATAGATAGATAGATATGACTCTTTTGTTGTGTTGGTGATTGATCCCAGGACCATGTCAAGGAAGGTCAGCACTCTATCACTGAACTATAATCCCAACAATTTAAAAATATTTTTATTCTCTTGTTTTTGTTGTTGGTGGTGGTGGTGGGAGGGGCTTGAAGTCAGAGCCTAGGTGCTTGCTGTCACTTAGCTATTTTTGCTCAAGGCTGGAATTCTATTACAGAGCCATAACCCTATTTCTGAATTTTTGATGGTTAGTTGGAGATAAGAATCTCATGGGAAGTGGCGCTGTAGCTCAAGTGGTAGAGCGCTAGCCTTGAGCTGAAGAGCTGAGGGACAGCACTCAGGCCCAGAGTTCAAGCCCAACGACTGACCAAAAAAACAAAACAAAACAAAAGAATCTCATGGACTTCCTTGCCTGGGCTGAGTTTGAATTATGATCCTCAGATCTCAGTCACTTAAGTAGTTAGGATTACAGGTATGTGTGAGGCACCAAAGATCAGCTGAAAATTTTTTTGGAGAGATGAGAATATCTCAGCCTTCCTGCTATATTTTAAGGATTTCAATTATGAATACTTCCAATAAATAATAAGCTAAATCATGAAATATGTGCTAATCTTCCAAAGACAAATTTATATATTGGCTTTATATTAAGCAAATCCATTTTAGGTACTGCTGAATCATACCTATACAAATAAACCAATCTGTAGGTTAATTCTGGCATTTCTCTCTTCTAGTATGTAGTAAGTGCACTGGAGCTAAACTGTTTGGATTTTCTAGTTCAACTAGGTTGAGTAAATTATTATCTTTCTATGCAGTTTTCTCACTTGCATAGAGTTTGTAATAGCACCTCCTATTCAAACTAAATGAGTGAGTGCATCACATTAAGCACAGAGCACAATGCCTTACATATCATAAGCACTCAGACATTTCAGTCACTTGGTGCTGACGTACTGATGGTGAAGAAAAGCAGTGAAGAAGTCGTGATAAATGAAACAAAGAGCGAATTCTTTAGCTAATGCTTGGAGTGAAGATAGTCACTAGGAAGTTGGAGGACGGTCAGGCCTAGCAAGTGGGTTACGTGAAGACACAACAGCTGATCCAGGGAGCTGTAGATGATTTGTTAGAGATGGATTAGAAGTGTGTGAGAAGGGATAGAAAACACAGGCAGTACTGATGGAATCCACATGATAAGATGGAGGTTTGGGGTTGCTAGTGAACACGGGAGATTGTGTGGCTTTCCACACAATGTTTGTGATACCAAAAAACTGCAACACCCTGAAGTGAAACAACACTATTTAATGAAGGTGTGTTGTACAAGGGTGACTAAGGGGTGCCTAGGAGGGAGCTGTGACTGGAGATGGTGGGATAGCCCGAGGGCCCCAGGGGTTCCATGCTGCCTGCACTAGCTCTCCAGGTGTCCTTTAGCTCCTCTGACTGGATGGCAGTTCTGGCACACAACTCTAGCATCCAATCAGTCTTCACATGCAAGTCTTCAATGGGCAATGGGTCATGACATGGTGTGAAACTGCTTGAGGCCATGGTAAGGTACACAGAGCCTCTATGGGAGACAGAGGAGGGAGCTTTGTTCCAATTGCCTAGCCTGACTCATTGGATTTTGATGTATAATCAGACACATAAGTTAGAGGCCTCACAAGAGTATTCTGGTAAGCCACACACTGTAGAGAACATCATTCCAGGACCTCTCAGGAGGGACAAGAATCCACTCTGTAAATGGTTACTGAGAGGGTGGGAAGGTGGCTCAGTGGTAAGAGTGCTTGCCTTTCATGCATGAGGCCCTGGGTTCGATTCCTCAGCACCACATAAGCAGAAAAAGCTGGAAGTGGCACTGTGGCTCAAGTGGTAGAGCACTAGCCTTGAGCTGAAGAGCTGAGGGACAGCATCCAGGCCAAGTTCAGTCCCAACGACCAACAACAAAAAAAGGTTACTGAGATAGAGGGCTATGGAAATCCATTTCCTGGTCTGGGTACTTTGCTGTTTAAGAAAACATAAGCAGGTACATTTACCCATGTTTGGATTGTATTTTGAAAAGAAAGCCAGTGAGACATAAATGACTGGAACACAATGATCCAAATAGGTAGCCTCCTTGCGGGGCACTGGCCAGTTAAGATAGCCATGGTTTGTGCTGATACAGATACATATCTGCTAGCAGTGTTTAAAAAACTAGTTTGGGTGACTTACTGAAGAATAAAATGTGTACCCTCTCAAAAAAAAACCCACCACCACCACCAAACCCTCCCCCCCCAACAAAGGTGGTATTTGCTCTCCCATTTCTAGAAAAGTTCAAGGTATCACGAGGATGAACTAGTGAGCTCTTATTCTGTTATAATCTATCAGTTGAGCCAATGGGTAGGTAGTAAACAGATTAGGGAGACCTCATATGAACAAGCTGTACTTCCAGCTACGCAGGAGGTGTAGGACAGAGGAGTGCAGTCAAAGGCTGGTCCAGGCAAAATGCACAAGACATTATCTGAAAAACAACTGAAACACAATTAAAGAAAATGGGGAATGGTCGAAGGATGCCTGCCTAGCAAGCAAGAGGCCTGAGTTTTCCAATACTATAAAAAATGTAGTGCTGGGCACAGGTGGTTCACAACTCTAATCCTAACTACTCAGGAGGCTGAGATCTAAGGATCGTGGTTTGAAGCCAGCCCTAGCAGGAAAGTCTGACTCATCTCCAATTAACTGCCAGAAAACTGGAAGTGGCACTGTGACTCAAGTGTTAGAGCACTAGCCTTGGGCAGAGAGGCTCAGGGGCAGTACCTAGTTCAAGACCCACAACTAACCAAGGCCCTCCCCCCCATCATTTTCATTTCAATATGCAGTGTCCTATAATTCTGTCTTAAAAGCACAAGCATCATGGAAAGAGAGTTTACTTCAGAATGCTATAAATAATTCCATTGAATTTTATACTATAGAACTCACATCAGATTACATCTAAGTACCCCGTGCTAATTTTATTATTATATGCAAAACAGTAAAATAGCTGGGCAAAGAAAACACACAGAAATAGGGCTGCTAGATAAAATACAAGTTGCTCAGGAAGAATAGGCCCTGGGTTCAATCCCCAAACAAGATTAAATCTGAATGTCAGATAACTTTAAATACAAGTATATTTCAAACACGATATACAGTAAAACACTGTCAATCTGAAAGTCAGGCTAACTCTGTAGAAGAACCCTTTCTTCAGTCTATTTAAAAGGAAAATGAAGGAGTAATCACAACATAAGGCACCTACAGTAAGAACAGTCACACAGAGAAGGCAAAGATCTCCATCACAACCACCTAAGAATACATGGAAGAGATGGCAACTAATGTAATTCTTCAAAATTCACTACATATGGATCCATGGACAGGTGGTTAAATGTGTTTGGAATTCACATGTCCTGATTTAATTACATATCACTCACTAGTGATGTAGCCTTGGACAAGTTATTCAAGTTAGTATGTTCAAGGAAGACGATAATACAGGCACAAAACACCTGGAACCTAAAGAAGCATTCCCTGTGTGGTAAATCCCTATAACAACTTACAATTTCATAGGGTGAGAAGGATACTTGTCACAGACAAATATTCAAATGTTTATATAATACAGTAATAGAGATATTGAATAATTTTATTTCCATGATCTATTTACACTGTACAAACACTGATGAAAAGCACCCACGAGTTCACAGTACAATATATTTACTTTAAAAATATATTCCTTTATAAAAGGTTCATAGAACACGGGCAGGTCAATATGTGACACAACTCTTAAAGCATGTCACTGATTCTGTGATACATAACAAGAATGCTTCCAAGTCCAGTCAATTTCACAATCACAGGTCACCACTGGAGTTTTAAATACATAGGTTTTAAATTAAAGCAAAACAGAACAAAAGAATTCTACAGCGGAAAATTCTGAGGCAATACTTATTAGTTCATAATTTTCAGAAATATTTGTCATAATCCACAATTTCAATTTAATCTGTTCAACAACACATTTGAACAAGTTTAGCAGTCCAGAAATTAATTCTTGTCATGGTTTTTACTTTTTCTTCTTTGCCGGTTCTCCTGCTTCTACTTTGCGCTTCTTAGCAGTATGCTCATCTTTTTCATCATCTTAAAATAGGAAAGAATTTTAATGAGTACTTTTCAAAAACCAAACATGGAAAATAGTAAAGTTTCATTAATTTTATACCCAAAATATCCCTCATCAACTCAGTATACCAATAAAAACAAAAATAATTTTTAGAATTATGATATTAAATGTATGTAAAATCAAGCAATATTTACTCAACTGTAGCAATATGAAATTTACTAATTGACCCTTTAGGCTCGATTAAGTTGCTTAAAATAAGTGTAGGGCAAGGTGACAGTGCAGTGGCTCGTTCTTGTAATCCCAGCAACTCAGATTATGATAGGGAAGACTGCGGTTTGAGGCTAGACCAAGCAAAAAGTTAACAAGCTAGCTGTTAGTTGTTTTTTTTTTAAGTTTAATAATCAATAAGTCAGGTGTGGTGGTGCACACCTGTGATCTCAGCATGGAAAACCTGGCAAAAATGCCAGATACTCTTGGAAAAATAACCAAAGCAAAAAAAGGGACAAGAGCATGCTCCAGTGGTAGAATGCCTTGTCCCAAATCACAAGACCCTGAGTTCAGAACCCAGTGCTACCCCTACATGTTATTTTAAAAATTATTTTATTTCTATGAAAATCACAGTTGTGGGCTGGGAAGGTGGCTCAGTGGTAGAGTACTTGCCTTGCATGCCTGAGGCCCTGGGTTCGATTCCTCAGCACCACATAAGCAAAAAGAAAAAAGCCGGAAGTGGTGCTGTGGCTCAAGTGGTAGAGCGCTAGCCTTGAGCTGAAGAGCTGAGGGACAGAGCCCAGGCGCAGAATTCAGGCCCCACGACTGGACACCCCTCCCCCCCCAAAAAAGAAAAAGAAAATCACAGTTGTGCCCAAACAGTTGCTCTCTCAAACTCTACAGTATTTACATTGCATATATTTAAATATAATCTATACTTTTCAAGAATAGAGCACATTGCTTTCTTTTTCCAGTAAGTATCAATTGGATCATGACACCACTTAAGTGGTTACCGTCTTTTTACTTTTCAATCTTTTCTTTTCTTGGGCTTGAACTCTGGGCCTGGGCGCTGTCCCTCAGCTCTTCGGCTCAAGGCTAGCACTCTACTACTTGAGCCACAGAGCCACTTCCGACTTTTTCTGCTTATGTGGTGCTTAGGCATCAAACCCAGGGCCTCATGCATGAAAGGCACTCTATCACTGAGCCAACTTCCCAGCCCACTTTTCAATCTTTCTCACCTCCTAAATCAACTGCTCTCTCCCCAAATCCTTGTGTATTAAGTACTCAGCCAGGTGCAGAAGGGTCATGCCTGTTTCTGAGGATCACAGCTCAAAGCTAACCTGGGGCAGGAAAGTCTGTGAGACTCTTTTATCTTTAGCTACCAGAGCAGAGCTGTAGCTTCAAGTGATAGAGCTCTAGCCTTGAGGACAACAGCTCTGGGACAACACTCAGGCTCTGAGTTCAAGCTCTAGGACTGGCATATAGGTAGAATAATGTAGAAGACACTATACTTTTTAAAATTTGAGCAAGGATTTATTTTAGTACATCAGGTATACAGAAATAGAAGAGAAACATTTTCTGCTCCCCTTGTAGGAAATGAGAATGACTCAAAATGTTAAAATTTTAAGGGTACAAAGTTATTTTGAGCCTGTTATAAATTGTAGCTCTTAATACAAATATACATATATACTCCACCATTTAAGTCACTTTACCAGCTCTTTTCTTTGAGGTAGTATCTCAATTTGCTCCTAGCTTCCTATTTGTGCTTCTTTGTATGGCTGGGTTGACAAATGCATGGCACTACACTCAGCCACTGGACAAAGTTAAGAGCCTAGCAGACTTTTTCTCAGCCTGGAATTACAACCCTCCCTCCTTCCCTACCTACCCACATTTGCCTCTCAAGTAGCTAGGATTATGACTTGAACCCAGCTTCAGTCTTGGTTTTCTGAGTTTAATTATCAAGTTTGTCCTGAATTTGTTAGGAATGGTGATATATTGAAATTACTTTCTAAATCTACTACAAAGGTATTAACTTACATGGAAAAGATGATCTGAGATACTTCTGCTTTAATTCTATCACATATTTCAAGTACATTTATTGATAACAAAACCACAAACTAATGAGGTTGAAAACTAACTTCCTATCAGTGATTTGTGCAGAACTAATGCCACCTAGTGTCCTATTAAGGTACTGACTTACTATTGGCAGAAAAAATAATTACTCTATGCCATATAGAGTAAGACATGGATACTGTAAAATACTATTACAGAGTGCAGATACTAGTACAAAGAACCATTTTTTCTATTACAGAAAAACAACTGTTTCCACAATGGTAATCCAAGATATATAAGCTTCAACTTATCAGTATGAATGTTCTAATTTTTTTTTGGTGCTGGTCCTGGGACTTGAACTCAGGTCCTGGGTGTTGTCCCTGAAATTTTTTGCTCAAGGCCATACTGCTCTACCAGCTGAGTCACAATTCCATTTCCCATTTTTGGTGCTTAATTGGAGATTAAGAGTCTCATGGATGTTCCTGGTTTTGAACCACAATCCTAAAAAGTCAGTTTCCAGAGTAGTTGGGATTACAGGTGTGAGTCACTGGTGCCCAGTAAATGAAATTTTTAAAAAGTGAAATAAGTAAAAATTACTAGCTACATACCTAGACTTTTATAGTTAACGTCACCAAAGCTACTCATACTATCTTATTTATCTACTCAAACTGTCTTACTATATCCATATTTCATAGCCATTAAATAGAAGTTCTGATAAGCAGGAGTCAATAATTAATTCCCAGATCCTCCGCTAACGTTTCTGCTCCCAGCCTCCCACCCCCCCAACGGCAGCAAATGTACAGGCAAGGCAAAATAAAACTAACTTGATAATCTAAAACACAATTTGCTGAGCATCTGTGGCTCCGGTCTATAATCTTAACTACTCAGGAGGGGGATATCTGAGTATGGTGGTTCAAAGCCAACTGGGCAGAAAATTGTGAGACTTAGCTCTAATCACAGAAAATGCTGAAAGTGGCACTGTGGCTCAAGTGGTAGAGTACTAGTCTTGAGCAAAAAGAGCCCAGGGATAATGTCTATACCCAGAGTTCAAGCCCCGGGACTGGCAAAAAAATAAAAACAAAAACAAACCCCAAAACAGCCCCCCCCCAATTTAAGAATATGAAATTTCTTACATGTGATTCTTCATAAATGATAAGTAAATAAATCCAGTGGCTAAAAATTTTTTCAAGGAAATCGAGATTTCTAGTGACTTGGTGGACATGATATGGAGTTTTTAGTGGTAACAATTACTTGAAAAAAAGGAAGCTATTGTTACAAATGAAGAGAGCCAATACCAGTACCAGAACTGAAGAATTTAGAATTATCCAGCTTTATATGGCCAAAGCTTGTGTTTTTGTCTTTTCTGCTTACATTCACATTCAATGGAGGACCATCACATGATCAGAACAGAAATGATCTGTGTCAGCAGCAGCAGCATTAGCCATCACTTACGTAAAATTATTTTCAACTAAATTCAAAAGTTCAAGAAGACAATGCTCAACTTTTTTGGCATATAATCCACAAAGGACAAAGCTATATAAATGTACCAGCATACAGCAATCTAGTTTAAATATATGTCCAGTGTGTCTTCACTGCCATTTTTCCTAGGAGAGCTTTTATCTCAAACATTCTAGCTTATAAAACATCAAGAAACCAAACTTCAGCTTGCTAAGGCAAATTCCTTTTAAAATGCTGCATTTGAAACCCTGTACTACGGAGCTGGGAAGGTGGCTCAGTGGTAGAGTGCTTGCCTTGCATGCATGAAGCTTTGAGTTGATTCCTCAGCACTACATAAGCAGAAAAAACCAGAAGAGGCACTGTGGCTCAAGTGGTAGAGTGCTAGCCTCAAGCTGAAGGACAGTGCCCAGGCCCAGAGTTCAAGCCCAGGACTGGCAAAAAATAAAATAAAATAAAATAAAGAAAAAAAGAAACCCTGTTTGTAGCTGTTTGAATTTAGATAAAATTTAAAAGGATAAAATTAGATAATATATAAGATTGTTTTCTCGGGCTGGGAAGGTGGCTCAGTGGTAGAGCGCTTGCCTTGCATGCATGAGGCCCTGGGTTCGATTCCTCAGCACCACATAAGCAAAAAGAAAAAAGCCAGAAGTGGTGTTGTGGCTCAAGTGGTAGAGCGCTAGCCTTGAGCTGAAGAGCTGAGGGACAGTGCCCAGGCCCAGATTCAGGCCCCACGACTGGACCCAAAAAAAAAAAAAAGATTGTTTTCTCTTCTGTAAAATAGTAATAATCAGTGGGAGAAACAGAAAAGATCCAAAACTGGTTAAGCACTCTTGCCAGTTAGTTGCATTTTAAAAACAAAAAAATAGCAAGCAAAACCTATCTCTAAGTAAAGGGGGCTAAATATAAGTAGCCTTAAATTATGTGAAGACCAGAATTCTGCTTAAAAGGCATATATTTTCTAAAAATGGTAGAGTCTAAATCACTAAGTCAAGTCATACAATAAATACTTACGAGGCATTAGTAACTACAACAACATACAGAAGATCAGGATCCTGCTGTTGATGTTCATAAAAGACACAGATTGATGAAAAAATAATCACACAGGTGGTAAATGAAGCAAGCAGTATTAGCACACATAACATATAAAGCAGTAAACTAAGCCAGGTGCTGGTGGCACATGCCTATGCTACTCAGGAGGCTGAGATCTGAGGATCGAAGTTCAAAGCCAGCCCAGGCAGAAAAAATCCATGAGACTCATATCCAATTAACCACCAGAAAACTGGAAGTGGTGCTGTGGCTCAAGTGGTAGAGTCCTTGCCTTGAGCTGAAGAGCTGAGGGCCAGGGCTCAGGCCCAGAGTCCAAGCCCCATGACCCACAAAAAAAAAAAAAAAAAAAAAGGAGTAAATTACTAGAGATTACATAGAGATTTTTCCTTTTGACTTGGATTTTAAAAGATGAATTTACTAGCTACAGGAAGAAGACATTTCAGATCAAGAAGCAATATACATCAAATGTCAGCACCATTTATTTATTCGGTTCCAAAAGATCTTATAAAGTAATAAAGGGAAGAAGGGACCTTAAAAATAATGGTGAGGGGCTGGGATGGTGGCTCAGTGGTAGAGCGCTTGCCTTGCATGCTTGAGGCCGTGGGTTCAATTCCTCAGCACCACATAAGCAAAAAAGAAAAAAGCCGGAAGTGGTGCTGTGACTCAAGTGGAAGAGCTGAGGGATAGCGCCCAGGCCCAGAGTTCAGGTTCACAGGTGCCTGTGGCTCATGCCTGTGATCCTAGCAACTAAGGAGACTGAGATCTGAACATCACGGTTCGAGGCCAGCCCAGGGAACAAAAGACTTTGAGACTCTTATCTCCAATTAACCATCGAAAAGCCAGAAGTAGAGCTATGGCTCAAGTGGTAGAACACCAGGCTGGAGTAAAAATGAACAGGGACAGTGCCCCAGGCTCTGAGTTGAAGCCTTAATACTGGTATTATATACATACATACATAAATACATACAGATATAATATGGTGATGAGAGAAGCAGGGCC
Source organism: Dipodomys merriami (assembly GCF_024711535.1). Taxonomy (NCBI): domain Eukaryota; kingdom Metazoa; phylum Chordata; class Mammalia; order Rodentia; family Heteromyidae; genus Dipodomys; species Dipodomys merriami. The sequence continues at coordinate 14,645,428 of NW_027206290.1, forward strand.
TATCACAGAAAGATCTCACTCCATTCTGCTGCTGATGCTCAAGGCAATCAAGTTCGAATCAGATCTAACTATCAGAAACAATACTAGCTGCAATGTGAAGAACTGGGAAGGAGATAACAATTTGAAGGCAAAAATTACTGTGGCAGTACACCTAAGAGATGAAATGACACTATAAACACAGGTAAGAGAACTAAATCATTCTCTCTCTCTCTCTGTGATGGTACACAGGACCTCCTGCCTGCTAAGCAAGAGAACTAAATCTCCCTCCCTTCCTCCTCCTCCCCCCTCTGATGGTACATTGGACCTCCTGCCTGCTAATAAGCAAGAGTCACAACTCTGGGGCTGGGAAGGTGGCTCAGTGGTAGAGTGCTTGCTTTGCATGCATGAGGCCCTGGGTTCCATTCCTCAGCACCATATAATCAGAAAAAGCCAGAAGTGGTGCTGTGGCTCAAGAGGTAGAGTGCTAGCCTTGAGCTGAAGAGCTGAGGGACAACTCCCAAGCCCAGAGTTCAGACCCCGCCACAAAAAGACCAAAATTAACACCTCCAGCTCCTTGCATTGGCTACTTTTGAGTTAGTCTTACTTTATGCCCAGGCCAGCTTGGGCTATCATCTTTCTAACCATTCCCCCTTGTCACTGGGGATGTGAAGAGCAAGCTGTGCCCAGACACTGTGCTTCCTCCGTAATTGGGGTAACAGGTGCAAGCCATCGTGTCTAGCCATTGGGTGAGAGGGAGTCTCTAGCATTTCTCTTGCCAGGTTCTGGCCTCAAACTAAGATTCCCCAATCTTGACCTCCCAAGCGGCAAGGACTACAGGCCTGTACCACCCCTGCCTGACTCCTCATTACTTTCTTGTTACTATGCAGTAATGCTCAGTTAAATCAAATTGAGCCCACTAATTTTAGTTTTGAAACAGACAGCTTCCATACAAACAGAACCCTTCAGCACTTCACAGCTGTAGTCACAAGCAGCCACGCATTAATCGCACTGTTCGAATAATAAGGCACTACAAATCACATTAAACGACTGGCTAGACTTCACTGTAAAACAGAATATGATCTTTCTCATGAACAGGCCTGAAAGTATTCATTTATGAAGTACCTCATTCTTTCTTTTTATGTCCCTCACAAGGACCACAACTCCTACAAGACAGCCTGGCCATCCTTACCTGATTCCACCGTCTCCTCCCCTTCAGGGAGAAGCCTAGCTTTCTTAGCATTCTGTGGGGCATCGTCACCATTGTCCTCATATATGTTGGACCATTTTATTGCCATATCCAGCTCTGGAGGTGGGGCTCTCTTCTCGGTAGTGTAGGTTTCCGGAGGAGGTACATAGTTTGATTTCCATACTCTGAATTCCTTGGGAGGCTGTTAATTAAGCACAGTAAGACGCCCGGTGACGAACCGAGGTTCTTAGGATGTGTATGAGCACATGCACCTCCCTGCCGTTCGCTTAGGGTTCTGGCTTTTTTGGCTCTTTATTTCCTTCCAGGTTTAAGGCACAGTTATTATTATCATCATCATCATTTTTTTTTCCACGAAAACCACAATAATTCTGTTCAGTGATAAGTCAAAGGGCTCCCTATGGGAAGAAAGCTAATAACTTTTTAGTTACCAAAGAAGAATCCAGTCCCAGACATTAGGCCGAGGCTGACCCCTTCAGGAGGCTGCAGCAGACACTGTCCGGGAGGCAGCACGGCAGGCACGTTCGGCGTCAAAGGGGAGGGGTCTCGGGGAGCAGCTGCAGCGGGGGAGGGGGCGGGGGAGTCACCACCGTTAGTCCGCGCCCCGCCGGCGGGGGGGGGGGGGCACCGAGCGCGGGGGCGGGAGGCTCTCCTCGCAGGGGGCGGGGCTGCGGGTCCAGACTGACACCCACCAGGTGGGGGGGGATCGGGGCTCCCCAGGGGCTGGAGGGGGGCGGAGCGGCGGGGGGGGTGGCTGCGTGTGCGGGGTGGGCGGCGGCCCCCGGGACGCGGTCTGGAGGCGGGGTCACGGTCGGGGGGCCGGGGCCGGGCCTCACCTCCTCGGGCGCCTTCACCACGCGCCTCTCCCAGTCGATCTGCTTGTTGAGCGGGTTGTAGAGGAAGGCGGGGCGGGCCACGCTGCGGAACAGCTCCTCGGGCCCCGGCAGGCGCTTCTCCGCCCGGCTGCCGCCGCCGCCGCCCGCGGACTTCGCCGGATCCGAGGTCTGGCGGCTTGTCTCCTCCGGCTCGCTGGGATCCTCCTCGCTCGAGGACTCCGAGCTGCTGCTCCCGTAAGCCGCAAAGTAGCTCAGGGGATCCTTCTCCTCCGCGGCCATGACGGCGGCGCGCGACGACCCCGGACGCGGCCGGAAGCCGGAAGTTGGGAGAGGCTGCCGGGCCCGCCCTGCGGTTGGCCCCGCCCCGTGCCTGGCTATTGGCTGGTGCTGGGCGCCCTCTGGCCGCCGCGCGGCACTACCACCCGGCTGAAGGACGGAGCGTGAGGCCCTGGCCAGCACTTGCCGAGCAGGGGCTTCTTTTGCCCGTTCCCGAGAAGCCCGAGGAAGAGGAGGTCCTGAGCCAACACGTCGACACTGACTAAAGGCTTGCAGGCGGCAAGAATCTCAATGGGCGCCGGTGGCTCACGCCTGTCATCCCAGCTACAACGGAGGCTGAGATCTGAGGATCATGGTTCAAAGCCAGCCTGGGCAGTACAGTCAGTGAGACTCTTATCTCCAATCAACTACCAGAAAACCCGAAGTGGCGCTGTGGATCAAGTGGTAGAGCGCTAGCCTTGAGCTGAAGAGCTGAGGGACAGCGCCCAGGCCCAGAGTTCAGGCCCCACAACCAACAAAAAAAATAATCTTGTGTTCCGTGGAAGTGCAATTGCCTAAAAATAAATAAGGCTTTGGGTTGGATTTCTAGCCCTTCAAGAAAACAAAAATAAAACAATTACAAAGAAGAAGAAAAGGAAAAGAATACACTGCCAGCCCTGTCAGCTAGCCTTGAGCTGAAGAGCTGAGGGACAGCGCCCAGGCCCAGAGTTCAGGTGCCACGACCAAAAAAAAAGTTTGTGAGACTCCATCTACAAAATAACAAGCAAAGGTGGAGGTGGTAGAGTAAGAATGCAATGAGGCCCTGAATGCAGTGAGCCCCATTTCTACCGTTACAACAGCAAAAAGAAACAAGACCTTTACTGGAGGCAGACCCCTCCCCTTCCCCCCCCCCAAAGACACACACACACTCCCATTCAAAATCGAGTTCTTTCTGGCTTGACTTCACTCAAGCGCAGGCTGAACAGTTTCTGATGGAAGTTTCCTTGGATGGTATCTCACCTCTTCTTGCTTCCTCCAAACCCTCTGGCTTGTCCCATCAGCCTCTTTTCATGTCTGCTATTTATGGATCCTAGATGTTGGTGTTTCCCAGTGTAGCATGGTGCTACAAATTTGCATGGCGGTCCATCACTTTTCTTAGCATTAACTATATATGCCGCGATTCCCAAATCTAGGATCTTAATCCCAATCTTTCTAAAGTATAAGATCCAATTGTTAGGTCCACCCAGGAGAAATGACCCTTCCCTTTGTTCCCTCCCGGTCCACTGGAAGTCCCCGCTCAGCAACTGGCATGCCTGGGGTCAGTTGGGAGGTCCTCTAGACTCCGAGGTAATTTCCTCATTAGCTGCGCCCACACCTCCTCCTCACCCTCCCTAATTTAATCTCTCCTCCCTCCATAAACTTTCTCTCTCTCCCTCCCTCCGCCTGCCTTCATCTCCAGCTGGCCAGCGCCTGAACCGCATAGGAGTCTCCTTCCAGCAACCCTAACACCAATCTCCCCTCGCTTATAAATTTATCGTAGGAACATCTGCCTGGGCCTCAATGTTCTGTTTAGTGAGGCAACCAGTGCCTTATCCCATATGTAACTCGTGGCTACATTTATGTTCCCTCTCTTAGCCAATGACATAATCTTGTGGCTAGTCACCAGGGAAACCAAAGGTTTTTACTCTTCCTGGGAAACAAGAAGGGGATGCAAAAGAGTGGGTATAAATGCTTAGACCTCACGTATGGTTGCCAGTTCATTCAAGTGAAATCCTAACAGCGCATTCCTCCATTCCTCTCTAGAGGTAGACACCACAGGGACAAAGATAGATCCATCTTGTTCATGCCTCTCCTACCCCTGAGCTTTTTTTTTTTTTTTTTTTTTTTTTTTTGCCGAAGGTTAGCACTGTACCATTTGAGCCACAGCTCCACGTTCAGCTCTTTGGTAGTTAACTGGAGAGAAAAGTCTTGCAGACTTTCCTGTCTGGGCTGGCTTCAAAGCAGGATCTTCAGATCTCAGCCTCCTGAGTAGCTACAGGTATGAGCCACAGACACCTGGCTACAATTATTATTGAATAAAATTAGCATTCTTAAGATAATCATGTTTGTTCTGTGGCTTTTATGACTTGTCCACTCTTCCCTTGAGTGTGATTAGGGATGGGGACATGAATCCTGTTGACAAACCTTCCAATATTCCATGACTAGACTACTTCTAACTTGAAATTTCAAAAAGTGACAATAAAACCTATGTTGTAGGGGTTTTAGGATTTTTTTAAAAAAGGATTATAAATTTGGAAACAGCAAACATGGTATTTGGCATCCAAAGCTGTGGTTCCCAAATTCTGTGGTATATGATCCCACAGTGAAACATTCAGACTTCTGCACGCAAACATTCATTTGTGGTAAGTGCATGCATCCTGGAGAGTAGGATCTTTAAAAGCTCCCCTGTTGATTCCAAAATAAGCAACAAGTTTGGAAAACATTGCAACAAAAGACAATTTCTGATCATTTAAATAAAATGGCAATTCAGGGTGGGAATTTTAAGAGCAGCATTGAAGTTAGGTGTTCTTATTGGTACTTAAAATCAGTACTCAGAGCCCTCAGATCTCAGCCTCCTGAATAGCTAGGATTACAGGTATGACCGCTGGTTCCCTGCTTTCCCTCAACATTTTAGAGAACTAAAGGATTTCAGGACAAAAAGCAAGATTTTTTTTTTTTTTGGTCGGTTGTGGGGCTTGAACTCTGGGCCTGGGCGCTGTCCCTCAGCTCTTCAGCTCAAGGCGAGCATTCTACCACTTGAGCTACAGCGCCACTTCCGGTTTTCTGGTGGTTTATTGGAGATAGTAGTCTCACGGTCTCTCCTGCCCGGGATGGCTTTGAACCGCGATCCTCAGATCTCAGCCTCCTGAGTAGCTAGGATTACAGGAGTGAGCCACCAGCACCTGGCTAAAAAGCAAGATTTTTTAAATCTCCTATTTTGCCATGTTTGATATGCTAACCAAAGATGAATGGTATCTTCAGAAGTGAATATATCAATAAACACCTGGAAGAAACTTATGTGCATATTACAAAGTGAAAGAAGCTAGACTTCAAAGGCTGAATATTGTATGATTCCAACTACATGATATTTTGGGAAAGATAAAAAGACTGGTGTTTGCCAGGGTTGGGACAAGAGGATAAACTGGTGGGGCACAGAGGACTTTAGGGCTCTACCTACCACTCTACCACTTTAGAGGGCTAGCCTTGAATGAAAAAGCTCAGGGACAGTACCCAAGCCCTGAGTTCAAGGCCCATTACTGACAAACAACAATAAAGGAAACAACAGTGTAACTAAGATTGGAATAAAAATCTATCAATATCAACTGTAGCAAATGTATCATGTCAATGGACATATTAATATAGGAAATGGGGATGGAAAATTTGATTACTTTTTGTTCTGTGAACCTGTAACTACACCATATTTATTTTTTAAAAGCCCTTAAAAAAAGTAGTAATCGGGGCTGGGAAGGTGGCTCAGTGGTAGAGCACTTGCCTTGCATGCTCGAGGCCCTGGGTTCGATTCCTCAGCACCACATAAGCAAAAAGAAAAACTGGAAGTGGCGCTGTGGCTCAAGTGGTAGAGCGCTAGCCTTGAGCTGAAGAGCTGAGGGACAGCACCCAGACCCAGAGTTCAGGCCCCACGACCGGACCCAAAAAAAAAAAAAAAAAAAAAAAAAAGTAGCAATCCAAAAAGTAAGGTTTTACTGCTGCATTAATGAACTTAGTAATTAATAATGAACTTACATTTTTACCATGTCAATCCAATATCCCAATTTACAGTTTTGGGAATGGCCAGTTGTAGTGTTTAAAGGGGGAAAAGTGTCAAGCACTGCTGTGCACTCAATGTAATCTTAGCATTCAGGATACAGAAGCAGGAAGATTACAAATTCAAAGTCAGCCTGTTGGTGTGTATAGTAAAAGTAAGACCCTGTCTCAAAAACCAAAAGAGGAATTGATTCTTTTTCCTTGGTGCCAGAACTGGGGCTTGAACTCAGAGCCTAAGCCCTGTCCCTTAGCTTTTTTACTCCAGGCTTGTGCTCTATTACTGGAGCCACACCTTCACATCCAACTTTTTTGGTGGTTGAGATAAGTCTCATGGACTTTTCCTACCCAGGTTGGCTTTGAACCATCCTCAGAATTCAGTCTCCTGAATAATTTGGTTTACAGGCACCATGCATAGATTTTTTTTTATATAGGATCCCCAAACCCCATATTTACCTAACAGTCTTTTTTTTTTTTTTTCAGGTAAGGGGTAGGTTTATTCATCATTCTGGCTGGCACCAGGCCATGTTGGCCTTCCACATGGCTGGGAAAGGCCTGGGAATGAGAGCTGGGAAAGAGAGAGCTGGGAAAGAGGAGAGCTGGGAAAGAGAAGAGAAGGAAAGAGCTGAGAAAGGAGCTAGAAAAGAGAGCGTCTGGGAAAAGTGGGAAATAGAGAGTTAGGAAAGAGAAGAGAGCTGGGAAAGAGAAGAGAAGGAAAGAGCTGAGAAAGAGCTAGAAAAGAGCAGAGAGAGAGAGTTACCTAACAGTCTTAAAGAAAACCCAATGCTAACACTTATAAATATAGGTGCTATGGTATATTTAAATTTTGATCTTTGTTTTCTCTCCTTTCCCTCCTTTGTCTTTGTCCTCCTTCTCACTTTTTCTCCTCCACTTCTGCCTCCTCTTCTTTTTGCGATAGGGTCCTTTTTGTATAAAAAATAGCACATATAAAAAAAAAGTGTGAGCCATTTGAAAATTGGACATTTTGTTTTACACATTTCTGTTTTAGGCCCTAAAATATATCTACTGTTAAAAAAAACAACCAAAAACTTTTATTGTTAATAGCAACTTTCCATCTCTAACTTTTTATATAATGAAAATATATAGAACATAGATCTCAGGAGACAGGTAGAAATTGTAATTTAAATGAAAATAATCATAGCAGAAGACATAAATGTATAAAATCACCTAGATTTTGTTATTCAACAAAAAAGATAAATCTGGCTAATGGCCTGCTTATTCCAAATAGTATTAAAAATAGACTTGATGCATATATGTATGTGTATATATATATATACACATATACATGTATAGCACATATAAAAAAAGTGAGCCATCTGCAAACTGGACATTTTGTTTTATACATTTCTGTTTTAGGCTCCCAAAATATATCTCTATTACATGTTAATAAAACCTTTTATTGTTAATAGCAACATGTATGTGTGTGTGTATATATATATATATATATATATATATATATATATGTACATATACTCTAAGTTTAGTTGTTAACTTATTAAATAAGCACAAAAAATCCAAAGTATTTTTTAAAAATCACATCAAATTACATGTAATACACAGATATTTTTCTTTGGAATAAAGCAAAGATGTAAGTTTTACAAAAGTAACAATTAGTAGTATTAGTGAGAAATAAATTTTGGCAAATTGAGATGTTACATGGCTAAACTATACCAGGTGTTTCTCTAGAATCAGGAGATCTTGTGAGAACAACTGAGTGAGAGATTTTTTTCCTAGTATATTGGCAGTATCCCTGCAACTGCTGGATTTACTACCAAATAACAACAGCTTATTTCTCAAAATTTACTGCCTACTAGACTGAACATTTCTAGTACAAATGCATTGAGAAACATTATTTCCAGTGTAAAAATCTATCCCCAGTTGGAGCCAGGGTTTGTGCTTGTAATCCTAGCTACTCAGGAGGCTGAGATCTAAGGATTGCAGTTTGAAGCTGGCCTGGGGAAGGAAAGTCCATAAGACTCATATCCAATTAATCATCAAAAAAGCCACAAGTGGAGCTTTGGCTTAAGTAGTAGAGCACTAGCCTTGAGCAAAAAAAGCTCAGAGACAATGCCCAGACCCTGAGTTTAAACCCCAGAATCGGCACCAAAAAAAAAAAAAAAAAAAAAAAAAGAGGATATATATTATATATATTATAATATGCTATATATGTTATATATAATATAGAATGTTATATATTATATTAATATATTATAATATGTAATATATTATAATATAATAACATATTATATCTTAATTAGATATTAGATAATTATACATAATATATTATAATTATATATTATATAATACATATTTTATATATAATATATATTATAATATATAATATATAACATATTATTATATATTATATATAACATAATATATATCCTGAGTAATGTTCTGTTAAAACTAGTCTCGCAGTATAAAAAAATTGAAAAATACTGAAATACCTAAAAAAGAAAGAAAAATACTGAAAAGGACATGACCAACATGATTTACATTCAGTTATTCCTAAAAGCAAAAATTCTATTTACAAACTATGTTTAAATTATGTTTTAAAAGACATGTATCAAATGTAAGTAAATCAATATAGCAGTTTTACAAAAAGATTACATTGTTTAAAACATTTTTTGTCACTAGTTAAAAAATCAAAAGGCAGTCAAGTGTCACTGTCGTGAGACAGTGCGTGATCGTAAGGGAAGAAACAGCTCACTAGAGTTTCCACAAGTTCCTCCATCTTCTAACTGCAGCTCTGGTGGCAAAGGAGGTGCCCCAGGATCCCCAGGTCTAGGAAGTGTAGTTGACGAGAAGTTGCTATTTTCAGTTCTGCCTACTTCCAGGACAGGCAAATTAAGAGAAGAATCCGTAGAAAAAAAGGGAGCTGTGTTGGATTCTCCATCTGGATGGTATGTGACGGTGGATGCTCTACGTTTTTCAGAAAAATTACTCTCATCTGAATTTGATCTAGCCAGGTTGTTTGTGGCTCCATCAGGAAAAGGTTCACAGCTGCTACATTGTAGGCCTACAATAAGATTATTCAGATGTAAATGAAAAAGGAACTAAAAAGAAGTGGAGTACACTCCCACCTTATAAGTTCGTATAAATTGTTAAGCTAGTTACTGCACTTCAGAATTTATAAATTCTGTCATAATCTTCTTCAAATTTCATTTGCTTTTCTTAACAATTATACCATTATTTGCACTTTCTAGATAAGGAAAGCATCTCAAGATTGTGAAATGAAATGCCAGAATTTAATTTAATGTATACTTGTATATTTAACTATTAAAGGACCTGGAAAAAAAGCAGTTCCTGAAAATTTTCATAAGAAATAGGTTTGGAAATAAAAATATTTATGTATTTATGCATTCATTCAATCATTTTTGAAGGTCTACATAGATCAGGCTGGCCAAATTAATAATCCTCTTAGTCTTCCAATTACTGGGTTTCTTGGCAACCTATCCATCTAATAGATATTCTTTAGTATTCTGATACGAAGAATATTGTCATGTGCTAAAATTCAATAAGCCAATCAATAGCAATTACTGATTCTTGTGTGTGTGTGTGTGTGTGTGTGTGTGTGTGTGTGCGCGCGCACGCGCAAGCGCGTGCCTGCATGCACGCACACACACACACGCACTGGTCTTGGGCTTGAACTTATGATCTGGGCACTGTCAGTAAGCATTTGTATTCCAGGCTAGTGTGCTACCACTTGTGCCACAACTCTATTTTCTACTTCTTGGTAGTTGATTGGAGATAAAAGTCTCATGGACTTTCCATGCCTAGGCTACCTTTGAACTATGTCTTCAAATCTCTACCTCCCAAGTAGCTAGGACTTACAGACATGAGCCAGCTGGCACCATTACTGATTCTTGAATCATAAAGTATCAGGACTCAAAAGGTTAGAGGTCATCTGAAATATTCTCTCAATATTACTATAAAGATGAGAAAACAGATACCCAACAGGTTACTCCAGGTAATGCTCTAGGCCTTTTTTGTGGCAATGTGAGAGCTACAATTAAATAGATAATGTCCTGGTGCTCAATCAGTGACGGTGGTTATTCCCATCAAAGAACTTTTTTTATATTCAAAGGGTATAGTGAACAATCAGCCTCAGGATTGAAAGATTATATGTAAGCACATGTATCTTTTTTTTTTTAGTCGGTGTAGGGCTTAAACTCTGGGCTTGGGCGCTGTCCCTGAGCCCTTCAGCTCAAGGCTAGTGAACCATAGCGCCACCTCCAGCTTTTTCTTTTCTTCTTTTGAGTGTTTCTTGGATACTTTCATAGACTTGCCTGTCCAGGCTGGCTTTGAACCATAATCCTCAGATCTCAGCCTCCTAGGATTACAGGCATGAGCCACCAGCACCAGCCCAACTACTTTTTATCGTCAAATTGTGGAAGAAAAACTAGCAGAGTTGGATTTATTAAATACTTTACCCTGTATAACCTGTATGTGTTTTGTTCTCTGCTTTTTGTAAAAAACAAATTATGTAGCTCAGGCTGACCTTGACCATTTAGGCTTGATCAAGATGATCATTGAGATCATCTTATCTCCTAAGTATATCATTCTTATATGTGATATACAGTGGATTTTCCCCCAGAGGTTATCTTTCAATAGATTAACTTTAGAAACAAACTCTCATGCATACTGGGATTTTATTTTAGTAAATGGCATTCTTGGATTTTTTTGTCAGTTGTGGGGCTTGAACTCTGGGCCTGGGCGCTATCCCTTAGCTCTTGAGCTCAAAGCAAGCTCTCTACCACTTGTACCACAGGGACACTTCTGGTTTTCTGAGTGGTTTATTGGAGATAAGAGTCTCAAGGACTTTCTGGCTGGGCTGGCTTTGAATGGTGATCCTCAGATCTCAGCCTCCTGAGTAGCTAGGCATGAGCTACTGATGTCCAGCTAAATGGCATTCTTAAATGAGTGTTAAGTATGGCCAGTCAGTGAAATTTCATGTTTGCAAAGTAATGACATATTTTTTAAATGTAAATTGGATATAAGCCTAAAGCTTAAACTTCTGCTCTACTTTTGTAGTTTTTTATTTTATTTATTTATTTATTTTTGGGTCCAGTCGTGGGGCCTGAATCTGGGCCTGGGCGCTGTCCCTCAGCTCTTCAGCTCAAGGCTAGTACTCTACTACTTGAGCCACAGCACCACTTCTGGCTTTTTTCTTTTTACTTATGTGGTGCTGGGGAATTGAACCCAGGGCCTCAGGCATGCAAGGCAAGCTCTCTACCACTGAGCCACCTTCCCAGCCCCATGCTTTTGTAGTTTTTTAAAGCACTGCTACATGAACTCTTCAATACCTGATGTACTTACCTTTCAGATATTCTAGTTTTATATTTCTGAGCCTCAATACTTCATCCGTAATCTTCTGTATCAGGAAGTTCTGTGTTTTTTCCCGTCGAATAGATTCAACAAGGGTGTCTAGTCCTTTGGGGTTTTCCTGTAAGTAGTCTAACAGTTTTCCAGCTCTTTTTCTACTTGATGTGCGGCAAGAAATTTCTTCTGTGTCTTCTCTACTGAGGATTTTTTTTGCACGTAGGTGATCAAAATGTCTCTCAGCTATGATTTTCTCACACAGGTAAACTCGCAAATTTTCTAAGGCCTAAAAGACAAAATTAAATATGTTTCTGTATTATTCTGTAACACCTATGAAAACCACACAGATGACTGATTATAAGGAATTTTAAGTGATATGAAGCATTGTTCTGAAGCCAAGAGGCTTGGAAACCTTTCAAAATGCAGATTAAGATGAAACTCCAAGCAGACACAGCAGGTCTCATACATTCCTCTTAGCTTCTACCTTGCTCTGTTCTATTTTCATACCAGAAAAGTAAGGTCAGGCTATTGTGGGAAGGAATCAGTCAAATCTTACAGACTGGGTCCTTGGAAACAGGAAGGCCTGCTGAGGGTTGCCTTTAAGGGTAAAGACATTTTAGTTAACATTTAGTATGAAACTCAGAATTAGGGTTAAGAAGGAAACTTAGAGTGAAGTCTCATAATTCATAACTTTTGTTATATTTATTATTAAATATGCCATTTCCCTGGTGAAGCCACTAAAAAGCAATCTAAAAATGTGTGAGACAAACAAAAACTTCAAAACCAATAACCCTAAAAAATTTAAAAGAGCTCATAATATAGCTGCTTTTGTAATCAGAAAGACTATACTCACTGAGTCAGTCTTGGTGGAAGGGAGAAGAAAGGGGTTAGGAATAGTGAGTGTTGAAAAAAAAACAAGACAAATAAAATAAAAGATAACACAGAAAACAAGCTTAAACCTGAGAAGTACCTCAGGGAACTTAAGTAGCAGGAAATTATTGTTGGTCTTTTATTTTATTTATTCACTTATTCTAAATTTGTAACTGACACATATACATACACATTGTAAAATGCTTAAATCAGGTCGACAGGGATACCAGTGATTGTATTTGAGTTCTTCTACTTAATGTGATCTTGGGTAAATGACTTGACCTCTGTGTCTACTTCCTTCATTTGATTATTATAAGGAATGAATTGCTTCATGCAAATTGTTTAGAGAAGTGCCTGGTACTTAGTAGGTGATCAATCCAGTTAGAGATGGTAACAATGATGATTAATTCAAATCACATGTATAAAGGCAGTGGAAGATTTTAGCTGCACCCTGTACACAATGGTAGAAGAGCCATTTAAGGTACAGGCTTCCTGTAGTTCTTGCTTCACTAAATTCCCACATGTAACTCCTAAATTCTTAGTATCACAAAAAGCTGGACATGAACATATAAAGATGAAAAAGAGGGCTGGAGATGTGGCTCAGTGGTAGAGTGCTTGCCTAGCTAGCATGCAGGAAGCTGTGGGTTCGTTTTCTTAGTACCACATACACAGAAAAATCTGGAAGTGGTGCTGTGGCTCAAGTGGTAGAGCACTAACCTTGAGCAAAAGAAGCTCAGGGACAGTGCCCAGGCTCTTTTTTAAGCCCCAGGATTGGCCAAAAAGAAAATAAATACATAAATAATAAAGATGAAAAAGAGTTCAATCTGTATGCAAATAGATCCTAGTCTAGTTGGGGAATACACATCATACAGAAGCCAATCAGGTACTGGGAAAAACAGAGTGAACAACTAACTCTAGCTCCAGGACATGGGAAACTTGCAGAGGCTATGTGTGAGTTACAGGCACATAGGTGAGTAGGAGGAGAGATATTAACAAGTCTGGGCTGCTGGGAATATAATATACATCTGGGAAGATGCTAAGGAATGAAGTTGGGAAAGAAAACTGGGGTTAGATAATGGATGGTTTTTCACAACATGCTGAAGAATATTTATTGCCCTGTAATCGCAAGAGGCCTCAAGGGTGACTAAAAGAAGAAACTAATAAGCAACTTGCAGAAGGCAAGGGGGAACAAAATTTAAGATCTAAAGAGACCTGGAAGACTTGCTGTAATTACCTTACAAAAGATACACTGAGTGTATTTATCTGTGAGGATGGAGAAAAGATAATATTTAAAAGATGAACTTCTTGAAAAACTTTATCATCATATGCCATTTCTCTGATTTACACTGTGAACAATCCTTTCTCTACTTATATCCCAAAAGTACTTCAAATTTTATGTGAAGTTTAATTTTTCCCTGTTCCTTTTCTCTGATATTCTCAATTAATTAATAAATACCACCATCCATTCAATCTTGCAATAAACCTAAAACCTATCCCCATCTCTTCCTCTTTCACTCTCCTGCCACAACTGATCACCTACCAAGTTCTGGCTCTTCACTTCATCCTTCTTCCTAGCATTGCCATTTTAGGTCCTTATCCTATCCTGTATGGACTAATAATAGAAACCTAACCACACTGCCTACTTCCTTCCTCTTTTGCATATTTCTCCAGTATGCATCTATTAGATCTTCTGTTTTTTCAAGAAAAAAAAGGAAATCTAAGTGTTATATAAATTCTAGTGTGTTTTGTTGGTAATTAAGGCTACAGTTTCTGAAACATGGAAGAACAGTGAGAAAATTAAGAGCATGCTCTAGAAGTAGGTCAACCTCAGTTGAAATCTTGAATCCGCCACATCCTCCCATGACAGCTACTGCAAATTAATTACTCTTAATTTCAGGATCCCTATTGGTAAAATAGTGATAAAAATTAAACTTGCAAGATACCTTGGAGACTAAATGAAATAACTGCTGTGAAGGTGCATAGTCCCCTATGTATAGTTACTTTGGTAGAGTGCTTGCCTCATATGCATGAGGCCCTGGGTTCAATTCCTTAGCAGCACATAAACAGAAAAAGCCAGAAGTGGTGCTGTGGCTCAAGTGGTAGAGTATTTGCCTTGAACTGAAGATCTGAGGGACAGCACCCAGGCCTAGAGTTCAATCCCCATGACTGAAAAAAAAAAAAAAAAGATTCTGGATAGAGATAAGGTTCATATCTACTTACTTCTTCAGCTCAATTTATCACTATCTCTGGCCTGGAACTTTATGCGCCACCCAAACTGCTGCCTGTGACTTTACATTTGGGTTATTTTCTCTTCTTCTACCCTAAGTCCCTGTTCTTTTAGATTCAGGGCAGTGGCCATCTTCTTCAAAAAACCTTACCTGAACTCCTAGGACAAATATCCCTCTACCCATGTTGCACATTGTGCTTTCATTTCTTTTTTTACACATCTACTTCTTGTACCTCATCTGCTAATTGATCCACAGACATTTTCATTCTGTCCCATTTCTTAAAAGTTATCAATGGCTCCCTTATTGCCAAATTGGCCACAGTTTATCATCATCCTGTTTGACTTCTCACTAGCATGGACACAGCTCCACTTTCCTTCCTTCAAACACTCAATTTTTTTTAGTGGTTTTATTATTTGTGTGTGTGTGTGTGTGCGCGCGCGCGCGCGCGTGCCAGTTCTGGACTTGAACTCAGGGCCTAGGCATTGTCATGTAGCTTTTATACTCAAAGCTGGCACTCTACCACTTGAGCCACAGTTCCACTTTTGGCTTTTTTGGTGAGCATTTAGGATTACAGGAGGAAGCCAGCAACACCGGGGAAAACATTTCTCTGTTATGAATACCACACTTTTCTATTTTTTTCCTTATCTGAGGCTATGCCTCACCTTTTAGAAGTCTCCTCTTTATAAGGTCTTAAAATGCCTTGTTTTCTAGCTTTCAACTTCAAAGTAAACTCATTTAACCTCACACTTACAGCTGTAGTTATTATTTCCCTTTTGATTGGCTTGATTTACTACTCTGATGTTACTCTTTCTCTTAACTTTCACATTTAATTTCTTTTGTTTTTTTGGGTCCGGTCGTGGGGCCTGAACTCTGGGCCTGGGCGCTGTCCCTCAGCTCTTCAGCTCAAGGCTAGCGCTCTACCACTTGAGCCACAGCGCCACTTCTGGCTTTTTTTCTTTTTGCT
Source organism: Dipodomys merriami (assembly GCF_024711535.1). Classification (NCBI taxonomy): domain Eukaryota; kingdom Metazoa; phylum Chordata; class Mammalia; order Rodentia; family Heteromyidae; genus Dipodomys; species Dipodomys merriami. The sequence goes on from NW_027206290.1 coordinate 14,660,908, forward strand.
TATGTGGTGCTGATGAATCGAACCCAGGGCCTCATGCATGCAAGGTAAGCGCTCTACCACTGAGCCAACTTCCCTGCCCTCACATTTATTTGATACCAAGTCCTGACACTTCTATTTCACTAGGTGCATCTAGAGTTATGCTTTATGTATCTCCATTGTTTCACCCTGATTCAAATCTCTTATCATCTTTTACTACATAAATTCTAGAGGTCTCTTCACTTGATTCTCCTCAGTCCATAGAATATGGAGAAGGATCTTTACAAAAATGTTTGAAGCAGGCGAGGACCAGGGGTGTTTTGTTCAGTACTATAAGTATTTCCCAGAGTGCTAGGGAGATGATGTTTTGGACAGATGCAAATTCATTGCACTTATTTTGTAATTTAAAATGATTATTTTGCTGGGTGCTGGTGGCTCACACCTATAATCTTAGCTAGTTAGGAGGCTGAGATCTGAGGGTCGAGGTTCAAAGCCAGCCAGGGCAGTAAAGTCTGTGAGACTCTATCTCCAATTAACCACCAGAAAACTGGATGTTGAGCTGTGGCTCAAAGTGATAAGAGTGCTCGTCTTGAGGAGAAAAGCTCAGTGATAGTGCCTGGGCTCTGAAGTCCCATGACCACCACCACCACCAGCAAAAGATGATTTAATGTCCTGTAGAGCACATGGGCAGCAAAGATGGCGCTGGGAGGGAGTTGAGTGGGCAGAGCCCGATTTTCTTTACGATCAGCGAGTGGAAGCTTAGGTGCATGATAGGGTGTGACCTTGACAGTGATTGGTTCCTCTTCCTCCCCTCCCACCTGCTCTTTTTTGCTTTTAAAAGGGCTTGCTGTGTGGTAATAAATGAGTTCCTGCTAGACTTGAGTCCCCCGCTGTGTCTGATTGTCTCCCCGCCTGAGGGGAGCTGGGCAACAGGCGAGCAGCCTACTTACCTTTCCTCGGACCAAGTCCGTCTTTCGTGGGACGGATGAAGACCCAACAATGTCCAAGTCTCTTTATTGGTGAAATTGAGCTTCTTGAAATTATTTCTTCATTTTTGAATGGTTAAAACCAATTATATTAACCTAATACCATGTAGTCCAGTATTAATTAATACAAGCCCAAACTCAACTAAAAAGATGTTCTAAATATTAGATGAGGAAGGGGAGGATGAGATAGTAAAAAGTGGGAATTCCCAGGAAGTTTAGTGATAGCAAAGCACACCCACAGTTATTTGAGAAGATACTTTACTAAATCCTCAGTAAATGCCTGAAACCTCGAATAGATACACAAACACTGTGGTATTATAAAAGCCAATACAATAAATGAGATAACTATTAAATGACTGGAGAACAGGTAATACACAGAATGTTATACGCTGGAAAAAGGGATAGTTTATGCCCCTAGCTAAATGGAGTGAGATGTCACAGAATTTCATCATATTACTTAAAATAGCACGCAATTTAAAATTTGAGGATTTCTGGGATTTTCAGTTAAATAACTAACCACATGTAACTCAAACCACAGAACAAAACCACTCATCAAGGCAGACACTACAAAGGGAAAAGCAAGCAACTTTTGATGAAGGATGGTAACCGAAAAGTTCAATTTCTGATAACACAGGAGAGTAATTTGCAGGAGATAAAAACTAGATTTCCAACAGATATTAAGAAATAAAAGCTTAGCCAGGTGCTCAAGGTTCAGGCCTGTAATCCTAGTTATTCAGGAGACAGATCTGAGGATCACAATTCAAAGCCAGACCAAACAGCAAAGTCCATGAGACTCTTATCTCCAATTCACCACCAGGAAACCAGAAGTGGAGCTGTTACTCAAAATGAGAGTGTCAGCCTGGAGCAAAAAAGCTAAAGGACAGCATCCAGACCTTAAATTCAAACCCCAGGACCAACCGAAAAAAGCAAGCAAGCAAGCAAGCAAGCAAGCAAGCAAGCAATTTTACAGTTTCCTCAAGGTTATGGTTTTCAAATACGGGTATTAATTGGAATGGCAAAAAGGGACCGCATGAATGCAAAAGCCTCGAAACTTCATATCGGTATTCTGATTATTCCCTCCTGGTGGTAATCTATCAGGTTCTGTCTTAATAAATTGTAAAATGAGAAGAGCAAGAGTCTTCCTCAGAGGTTTGTTGTGAGGATGAGGGAAAAACTGTATGACACAAAATCTGCAACATAGTAGATGTACTTCTTAAAGTTCTTGTCTTTACTGACATCTTGAATAAGACAACACTTATTTATTCTATTGTAATTATAAATTTCCCCATCTTAACTAGAATATAAAACATTGGCCTGATCTTTTTTTTTTTGTTTTAATCCTTTCAGGCCAAAAGGTATTTTCCATACAATAAGTACTCCATAAATTCCTGCTGAAAGAGAGGCTCAAATCCCAGTCACATCCCATTTCCTACTGCTAATGAGTAATACCAAGTATAAAGATGAGAACAGTGTAGTAAACCTTTTAAGGATGGATGAGAAAGGGACTTGAGGTTCATGAACATTCAAACACTAGCTGTCAAGTAATCCTAGTTACTTAGGAGGCTGAGATCTGAGGATCCAGATTTGAAGCCATTCTATGAGACTCTCAATCAGCAAATAGCCAGAAGTGGAGCTATGGTTGAAGTGGTAATGACAACTTGGAGTGAAAAAACTAAGGGCCCAGGAGGCCCTGAGTTTGAGTGCTAGGACTGGTACAAAAAACACCCCCTCTCCTACACCAGAAGAAGGTGCTTTTGTGAAAGTACTGCAGTATTAAGTAATAATACACTTCATGTTGCATTTCTGTTTTAATTGGAATTAATGTGAAGTACCTTAGTGGTGTCATCTAAGCCCCATGTGGCAAAACAAGTAAAATATTTGCTTTTTTTGCTTGTCACAAATCACACTTCAACGAAATCATTCTTTACCAATTTAAGGTTTTGTACTGCTCTGCCTCACCCAAGCAGAAGAATATAATTTAGTTCCTGAGTTTTTTCTTTTTTTGTAGGTCGTGGAGCCTGAACTCTGGGCCTGGGCTCTGTCCCTCAGTTCCTCAGCTCAAGACTAGTGCTCTACCACTTGAGCCACAGCGTCACTTCCAGGTTTTTCTGCTTATGTGGTGCTGAGGAATCGAACCCAGGGCCTCCTGCATGTGAGACAAGCACTCTACCACTGAGCCACCTTCCCAGCCCGCTACTGAGTATTTTCAACATTTGTCTGCAAATTAATTCTCAACTACAAGTGATCCCCAACCCCATTTAAATATGTGGGCGTCTGCTTATACTAGGGGAATTCCAGATTGCACTTTCAGCTGGCGAGGTCGCCCAGTTCCCTCTGCAAACCTCTCCCGTGTTTGCCCTTCTAGGATTCTTTCCCGGTCCAGCTTCGCTCCAGCCTGGGTAGTCTGACTTAAGGATGAGCAGGAACCGCAACTCGGCAACAGAGCAGCTCTAAGTGAAGTGAGGGTGTGTGTGTGGCGGGGGGGGGGGGGGGGGTCGCGGGGGCTGCGTGTGGGAAAGAAATGACTGCGAGGAAACCTGCTGCTGAAGATCGGAGAGTCTCCGCCCGGCTTAGGTGGGTATGGTTACCATGTTGGGGTGGGGGCCACTCCACCGAGGGCCCCATGTGCAGGGACGGTGCCGGGGTCCGAGCCTGGCCGGACCTGTCGCTCTTCCCATCCGCAGTCTGGGGTTCGGCTTTCCTCTCCCGCCCGCCCCGCCGGACCCGGGCCGGGCAGCGCCAGTACTCACGTCCTTCTTCACTTCCGTCAGGTCCTCCTCGGTGAGGGACGGCACGGTGGGCTCCATGGCCGAGTGGGGAAGAGGACGCCTACTTCCGGCTCTGAAGTTGGGGGCCGCCCTGCCCTGACTGGGGGGGCTTCGGCCTCCGGGTCACCGGGGATCACGGACCACGGAGCAATCGGGGGCAGACAGCCGCCCCTCGGAAAACAAAGGGACTCTGGGGGGGGTCAAACCGAGGCGCTTCCGGCTCCGCCTCCCGGACTGGCAGCGCTCGAGACTTCGGTGTCCCAACTCGGGGTTCAGGACGCAATGACTTCCCTCTCCGAGAGGCTCAGGGAGGGGGGGTAAGAGGGTGGGGGGAGGAGGGAGGCACAGCCTCCCGGCAGGGCAAGGCCTGCCCTATCTCTGTGTCAACCAATCAGCGCCAGCCTGTTTGACTCCTGTTCCCGCCTCTCCCACCTCCTCTCGTGGCGCGTTTCCGGAGTGGTTCCGCCCACTCGCCTCAGACCACGCCCTCCAAGAGACAATCCTTTGAGTGACGTGGTGGGGGGAGGAGATTTGGCTTCCCAAAAAGGAATAGTTTCCGGGGGCGGGGCCGGTCGTGCTCAGCCTAGCATGCGCGGAATGCTGGCTTAGGTGGCCTCAGGACTGGGATTGTCCGAGACGTCGGGTTCCTCCCTCTTTTTTCCAAGGCTTTGCTTTACAATTTCCTGTTGCTGTGTTTGGGCAAGTTTTTAAGTCATTTTGATTATACACAAGCACGTACATGTATACACACATCTCCAAACTACACTATTAAATAAAATATTGATAATATCACCCAAGATTCCAGCTCTTTAGCTCCCTAGGCAATATTTGCAATATCTTAGTCTACATTTTGACTTGCATAAACACTTTCCCTCGCTTATAAATGTTTGTAGTGAAGGTAGATTTATTTCATAGGTTGCTGTGAGCAAAGTCTCTTTTTTTATTGAGCTTTAAAATTTTTATCTTATTTCCTTAATTATATTATATTTTAAAATTATATTTTAAATTTGAAATTATATTTTATTGTCTTTAAATAGCCATTCAAAGGGGTTACTATTTAGCATAACATCACCCCTTTCATTCTTCCCCACTGTAATTTCTTAAAAGTGCTTGGCACATGATTGCACTCAATTCATTGTTTACAATTTTAATGGAGAGGGATGACCACTCCTGAGGTGATACAGTTACCGATTGTCATGATACAAAACACAAGATAAATGTGGATGAGAAGCTCTGCATAGAGCTAAAACAGTTGTTTGGACACCATGCTAAATAATCTAGGAATAAACAAGATGTCTTTTGAAACTACCAGGGTAGATTGAAATGCCAAGAGAACCAAGGACAATTTTGAGAACCTCAGTGTTTATAGGAAAGTAGCAGTCACAAAAGAATAATGTTGCCAAAACCATACCTATGTTGTTTTCATCACAACATGAGGATTTTACTTTTTACCTATGCCATGTCTTTTTACACATTGATGAGTAGTAGAAGTACAGTCTTTTCTGATTGCTTAATCCTTCATCATCTTGGTGTAACCTAATTTACATAACCACTCATTGTTTCATTTAACAAGTATTTGTTGAATGTCAGTTATGTGCTTGGCGCTGTTGAGGTCACTGCTATAAGTGCTGTGGAAACTGTATACCACACAGATAAAAATCCCTTTCCTCTGTTTGGGAAGAGTGGCTCTAGTCTGTAATCCCAGCTACTTCAGAGGCAGAGATCCAGAAGGTTAAGGTTCAAGGCCAACCCAGACAAATACTTTAAAAGATCCACTGTGCACTATGTTATAATTGAAATATATAACTTGTGGGTGTGGATGGGAGGGAAAAACTGGGAGACAGAAAGAGAAGGGGTGACATTGTCCAAAAAGAATTTGGGGAGGGGAAGGGAAATAACAAAATGCTGAAATAAGGATACAGGTTGACCCACTGTAACAATGAGATGTACAAGACACTATGTTGAAAACAAACTTTACAACTTGGGGAGGGGGTGAGGAGGAGTTGGAGAGGTGTGGAGGGAAGGGCTGGTAGAGGAAAAACGAAGGAGGGGGTAATAATGCTTGATAGGAAATGTACTCATGACCTTACTCATGTAACTGTAACCCCTCTGTACAATATCTTTACAATAAAAAATATATATTAAAAAAGAAGAAAAAAAGAAAATTACTTTTTACCTGATTTATGTAACTGTAATCCTTTGGTACATCACCTTTATAATAACAATAAATTAAAAAAATAACTTCAAAAGATCACCATCTTACTCTATAAAAGCTGAGCATGGAAGTGAATGTCTGTCATCCTAGCTATGGGATGAGTTCAGTCCATGCTGGTCCTGCCATAAATGCAAGACTCTCTCTGAAAAATAAAAGCAAAAAGGGATGGGTGTGTGGCTCAAGTGGTAGAGCACCCGCTGGACTAGCATGAGGCCCTGAAGTCAGACCCCGATTCTGAAAAAAAAAAAAAAAAAAAAGAGTTTTCGCCTGGATTTATATTTTATCATTCTTTTATCATTTGGGGCAAAGGAAAAGATTATTAGAAAATGTGTATGTTATGTTATTTAACATAGTAGAAGCTGACAAATGCTAAGGAAAAAGCAGAGGAGGAGGACGAGGCTATATGTAGTGATAAAATGTATCTAAGATAGAGTGGCAGGTGGTGGCACGACTTCCGCCTGGAGGAGGTGAGGGAGCCATGTGAGTTGGACACTGCCCCCCCCATTTTATCTACCTCTTCCTCACCTTTTCACCTTTCAAATCATCATTGTGTTTGCATAAATTCCCAGGAGGAGTACAGAGCCCTAGGGAATGGATTTTTTTTTCCAGTTTTATGATATTCTTTTTATTTATTTATTTATTTTATTTTATTTGTGAACATACTGTACAGAGGGGTTACAATTACATGGGCAAGATAATGAGTACATTTCTTATCAAGCATTGTAGCCTCCTCCTTTGTTTATACTACACATCCCTTCCCAGCCTCTTCCCCCCTCTGCCCCCCCACCCAATCCTTCCCCCCCACCAAAGTTGTAAAGTTCGTTTTCGACATGACAACTTGTACTTCTCATTGTTGCAACAGGTCCACCTGTATCCTTAAACGACTTGTTTTTCCCCATCTCCTCCACAAATTACACCGACATCAAATATAGTGAAAGCAGGGGTTATACTGTGGGGGAGGGACATACAAAGCAACAAAGAAATAATCTTATAAATGCGTTAGAAACACATGCATGAAAGAAAAAAAAACATTAAAATACCTATCTAAGGGTTCATTTTCCTAACATCACCTTATCTGACTTTTTCCACTTGACTCATACATATACTAGATATTGCAAATAAGGGAAACCATGGGACCTGTGTTTCTTTGTGCCTGGCTTACTTCACTTAATATAATTTTTTCCAAGTTTTTCCATTTCCTAACAAATGGGGCAAATGTCATTCTTTCTGATGGAAGCATAGAATTCCATTGTGTATATATACCACATTTTCTTGATCCATTCATCTACTGAAGGGCATCTGGGTTGGTTCCATATCTTAGCTATGGTAAATAATGCTGCAATAAACATAGTTGTGCTGGTAGCTTTAGTGTGGTCTTGTTTGTAAACATTTGGGTAAATGCTAGGGAATGGATTTTATGACTTCCTACATGTTCTCTCTGTAAGGGCTGTGTTGCTCCATTTGTATGTGGGAATAAATAGTTTCACTACACCTATATCAGCTTTGCTGATGAAGGATTTGAAATTCATCCCAGCAAATCTTTTGAATGAGAATAATATTAAATACACTATAAACTTACTGACAAAGTAGAAGAAATATTAATACAGTGCCCCATTCCATTCTGTCATGCTTCTACTGTACATCCTTACTCTATGTGCTCTGGGGAAGAAGTGGAAATAATGGAATAACACAGAGTGAGGCTATTGGGCTTTTTAATTTTTTTTTTTTTTTGGTGGTACAGTGGTTTGAACTCAAGGGATTTATGTTTGCAGGTGCTCTATTTCTGACTCATACTTTTACTCCTTTCTTTTGCATTAGCATATGTGTGTGTATGTATGTATTTTAAAATAATTAAACATGGGATTTTTTTTATTGCTGAAAGTTTAATAGTTTTCTTTTTAGATTTTATTGTCAATATTCCCAAGGCTAATTGCCTGAGTCAAAGCAGCCACATCTGAAAGCCATGTGCCTGAAGCATAATTTGTAGCAGGATTTGTGATACTCCTTCCTTCCTTTCCTTCCTACCTTTTTTCTTCCTTTTTTCCTTTCTTTCTTTCTTCCTTTTCTGTGCCAGTCCTAGAGTTTGAACTCAGGGTCTGGGCTTTGTCCTTGAGCTTTTGTGCTCAAGACTTGTGCTCTAACACTTTGAGCCACAGATCTATTTCCAGTTTTTTGTTTTTTTGTTTTTTTTAAAGTCAAATGTAGATAGAAGTCTCATAGAGTTTCTTCCCCTGGCTGGCTTTGAACTGTGATCCCTAGATCTCAGCCTCCTGAGTAGTTAGGATTACAGTCATGAGCCACTGGCACCTGGCAATTGTTCTTGCTTTCTAATGCATCTTATTTCTATCACTAGCAAACTGATTTCCTCTTCTCTTCTAAATCACAGCATCAGATTATAATGAAGATAAGACATATTTTTAAGAAAACAAGCCTGGCCATTCTTTGCCTTGCAGTAATTCCATTCGTTAATAGCTCCCATCCCTACTTCAGCTTCTAGGTGTACCATTGGCCTCTCACTGTGAAACACAAGCCATCAAACAAGTGTACAGTAAAGAACCAAGCACTGATGGCTCATGCCTCTAATCCTAGTTCTTCAGGAAGCTGGCATCTGAGAATCAGGTGAAAAGTCTGGGCAGACAAATCTGAGAACCACTCATCTCCAATTAACTAGCAAAAAGCCAGAACTGGATGTGTGGCTCAAGTGGTAGAGTGCCAGCTGTAATTAAAAAAATCCAAGCAGAAGAACAAGGTCATGAATTCAAGGTGCAGAACATACAGGCAAATACCCCCTGAGGTTGTTCTATTGAGGTATGAATAAATATACTCTATGCTGTTGGAACAACAATGAAATTGCTGAACAATACATTTTTCACAATGTCTTTTCAATGTTAAGAGACCCATCTGTTTTTCAAATAAGGATACATTCTAAAGTTCCAGTGGATATAAATTTTGGAGGGAGATATTTAACCCAGTAAACTGGGTTCTGGATTTCCCAACTAGTAACTCAATGCTCTTGGAACAATTAATTATTCAGCAGAGTTAGACACAATAAGAATGCAGAGGGAGGGAAGAGGACACTATCTCTGACTGATAAGTTGACATGAGAGCAGAATATTTGAGTGGAAGGATTTAAATAAGTAGATGTTTAACTGGTTCTTCTTTCTTTCTTTCTTTTCTTTTTTTGTCAGTCATGGGGCTTGAACTCTGGGCCTGGGCACTGTCCCTCAGGCTCTTCAGCTCAAGGCTAGCACTCTACCACTTGAGCCACAGCTCCACTTTGGCTTTTTCTGCTTATGTGGTGTTGAGGAATGGAACCCAGGGCCTCATGCATGCAAGGCAAGCACTCTACCACTGAGCCACCTTCCCAGCCCGTTTAACTTCTTTTCAATGATTCATTCCAAACTTCCTATCAGATAAGAGATACCAGGTTGAACAAATTCTATCCAAGGTGATTGTGAAATAGAAATATCCTGGACGAAGTTGGAGGGAAACAAAGAAACAACAAATTGGCCAGCTCTGAGGTAGACACTTCCGGCAGAACCATGTGTGGTGAGAGGTACCCGTCGCAGTACAGGGACTCTGGAGATACCAGGAAGAATGTCTGAAAGAATGGATCCTGGCTTACAAAGGAAGGACCAGGAGAGTACAAGATGGTAGGAAACAGTCTTGAAGAAATGCTCTGAGAATACTTGTAAGTACACTCCAAGATCAATGCATTGTAGGCTAATGAGAAATTGGAGAGAAAGATAATCCCCTCAGTCTGTCCTTAGAAGATTACGGTATTCCATTTGGACAGTGCTCTCTGCACTGGGATACGAATGTTTACAGGTAACACCTCCAGATGTCTTTGAAAGAAGGACTGGATGTCCTCCTAGCATTAAACCTGCCTAGGAAAACCCAATCACTAGCAACTTATTTCACACTCACTCTTAACAAAGCACCTGACATCTGATGTTATAATTGAATGGCTGTCACGGTCCTGCTAGGTAAGAATTATTATCCCCACTCTACAGACAAAGAATTGGAGCCTTAGAAAGCATGTTTTTGCATATAAGCCTCTCTTCTACCAAGAATAAAGCAGAATCAAGGTTCCAACTTATCTTTGCATGATAACCAGGCCATTTTCTAAACTATTAGCTGTGCCTAAGCCAATTTGTTCAGGACATAAGGATTCAGAGAAGCTAGGATACTTGAACATGCCCTGGGGCAGGGCAGAAGGTATCCTGGATTCATATCTACTTTTTGGGCATAAGGTAGAAAAGAAATGTATCTGCCTCCCTAAATGGGAAAATGAATCTGTTAGGTCTGTCAGGAAAGGAAGCGCTCTTTTTTCTTTAATACTTTTTTTTTTAATTGTAAAAATAGTGTTCAGAGGGGTTACAGTTACATGAGTAAGGTAATGAGCACATTTCCTGCATTGTTACCTCCTCCTTTGTTTTTCCCCTACCATTCCTTCCCTCCCCACCTCCCCAACTCCTCCCTCCCTACCTCCCCACCACAAGTTGTAAAGTTCATTTTCAACTTAGTGTCTTGTGCATCTCATTGTTACAATGGATTGACCTGTATCCCTATTTAAGCATTTTGTTTTTCCCCTTCCTCTCCCCAAATTAGAGAAGTGTATATACAAGATGCAGGGCATGGGAATCAAATACAGTGAAAACAGGGGTTATATCATGGGGAGGAACATACCAAAGACACACAAAAAATTTACATAGTACATTAAAAACAATAGCAAGAAAGAAAAAAAAAACCACTTGTGTCCCTGTCTTGGGGTTCATTTCACTTATCATCTTATTTTTTTTAATTGTATTTTATTTTATTTGAGAACATACTGTACAGAGGGGCTACAATTACATGGGCAGGATAATGCATACATTTCTTACCATCGCTTATCATCTTATATGTACATAGTTTTTTACCTTTTCTACTTGTCATACACATGTACTAGTTATTGCAAATAAGGGAAACCACGGGACCTATGTTTTTTGGGCCTGGCTTACTTCACTTAATATAATTTTTTCCAATTCTCTCTATTTCCAAACAAATGGGACAGTGTCATTCTTTCTGATAGAGGCATAGAATTCCATTTTGTATATATACCACATTTTCTTGATCCATTCATCTACTGAGGGGAATCTGGATTGGTTCCATATCTTAGCTATGGTAAATAATGCTTTGATAAACATAGTTGTGCTGGTAGCTTGTGATCATTTGGGTTAGTGCCCAAAAGTGGGATTGCTGGGTCATAGGAGAGCTCATGTGGAGTCTTTTGAGGAACCTCCATACTGCTTTCCAAAGTGGTTGAACAAGTTTATGCTCCCACCAACAATGCAGTAGGGTTCCCTTCTGTCCACATCCCCTCCAGCATCTGTTGTTGTTAGAGTTCTTGATTTTTGCCATTCTAACTGGGGTGAGGTGGTATCTCAATGTTGTTTTGACTTGCATTTCTTTTATGGCTAGAGAAGTTGAGCATTTCTTCATGTGTCTATTGGCCATTCTTATTTCCTCTTCAGAGAAGTTTCTCTTTAAATCTTTATCCCACTTATTTATCAGGCAGTTGTTTCTTTGAGGATTTGTTGTTGGAGGATTTAATTTTTTGAATTCCAAGTATATTTTAGATATGAAACCCTTATCCATTGTATGGCTAGTGAAGATCCTCTCCCAACCCATGGGCTTTCTATTGATCTTACTAGGTATGTCCTTTGCCATGCAGAAGCTCTGCAACTTCATGTAATCCCATTTGTCCAACTTTTCTTTGATTTGTTGTGTTTCTGGGTCTCTATTAAAGAAAATTTCAGCCGGAGTCAAGGAATCCTAGAGTTTCTCCTATTCTGTCCTGTAATGTTTTCAGGGTGTCTGCTTTGACTCCAAGGTCTTTTATCCATTTGGAATTGATTCTGATGCAGGATGATATATAAGGATCTAGCTTTAGTTTTCTACAGGTGTTTAACCAATTTTGCCAGCACCATTTACTGAAGAAGTTGTCTTTCCTCCATTCTATTTTTTTAGCTCCCTTATTGAAGATTAGGTGGCTATAGGTCTGTGGGTTCATTTTTGAGTCTTCAGTTCTATTCCATTGGTCCTCAGGTCTTTTCTTGTGCCAGTATCAAGCTGTTTTGATTACTATGGCTTTGTAGTAGAGTTTGAAATTTGGTATTGATATTCCTCCAGCACTGTTCTTTCTGTTAAGGATTGTTTTTGCTATTCAGGGTCTTGTATTGTTCCATATGAATTTTGGATTGCTTCTTCTATTTCATTGAAGAATGAGGTTGGAATATTGATCGGTATTGAATTTGTAGATAGCCTTTGGCAATATTGCCATTTTCATGATGTTGATCCTCCCAATCCAGGAGCATGGGAGGATTTTCCACTTCCTAAGTTCTGCTTTAATTTCCTTTTTCAGGTTTTTATAGTAGAGGTCCTTCAATTCTTTAGTTAAGTTAACTCCTAGGTATTTTATTATTTTTTTGTGGGGCTAGTACAAAAGGAGTTGCTTTCCTGATTTTAGCCGCACTCTTCTCATTGTTGGCATACAGAAAAGCCATAGATTGTTGAGGGTTAATTTTATACCCTGCTAGGAAGCACTCTTGATGGACCCTGGCTCTGGCTTGATTAAAGTATCTGAGACCTGTCAGAGTTTGTAATTATGGAACAGGACCTAGCAAGCTAGCATGAGCTTCAGGAAGAAGAATCAAAGCTCAGGGAACTGGGAAGAACACAAATAGAATCCAAATATAATCTCTGTGACTGAAGAGAGGATGGTAACATGCATGGAGCAATTTATGATCTGTTAGATGCCAGAAAGGACCTGGTCAACGAGAGTGCACTTCCCATGGAAAGTCTAGGAAGGGTCGTGTGCTATAATGAGGGGAGTTGAACACCCAGAATATGAACAACTGTTGTCTCTAAGAGGGAAACACAGTGGTTCTTGCAAATTCCAGGTGAAACTCCAAGGCAGGCATAATTCCAGGAAGGAATGTTAAAGGTCTGTCCCCTGAGGGTCTAGGATGGTAGAGTGACTGATTGCATGGCTACCACAAGTTCAGTCCCTTTCCCTTTTCCATCAGCCATGGTTAGAACCATTGGTTCTCAGTCTGCACTATTTAATGAAAACACTTGGGATTGTACACCCAAATCCTGCTTTAGACCAATGAAAAAAATCTTCTGGGGGCTGGGAAGGTGGCTCAGTGGTAGAGTGTTTGCCTTGCATGCATGAAGCCCTGGGTTCGATTCCCCAGCACCACATAAGCAAAAAGAAAACAAAAACAAAAACAAAAAAATGTGAGCCGGGCGCTGGTGGCTCACGCCTGTAATCCTAGCTACTCAGGAGGCTGAAATCTGAGGATCGAGGTTCAAAGCCAGCCTGGGCAGGAAAGACTGTGAGACTCCTATCTCCAATAAACCACCAGAAAACCGGAAGTGGCGCTGTAGCTCAAGTGGTAGAGTGCTCGCCTTGAGCTGAAGAGCTGAGGGACAGCGCTCAGGCCCAGAGTTCAAGCCCCAGGACCGACAAAAAAAAAAAAATCTTCTGGAGGCCTGAGCAGAGATAGTCGGCTCTCCTTTCCTTCCTTCCTTCCTTCCCCCTTCCCTCCTCCCTCCTTCTCTCTCCTTTCTCTCTTAACAGATTATATAGAACCGATTATGCATATACCATATAATACATATGTTTAGGGTATGCATTCAGTGGCTTTTTTTTTTTTTTTTTGCTTATGTGGTGCTGAGGAATTGAATCCAGGGCCTCAGGCATGCAAGGCAAGCGCTTCTGCCACTGAGCCAACTTCCCAGCCCCCTGCATTCAGTGGCTTTTTAAATTCACTGAGTTTAGTAACTATATTACCACAATCAAAAATTTAAACTTTATTATTTTTTATGTTATATGTATCCCCATACCTCAACCACTTATGCTATAGCTCTACTTTTGACCCATTATTTTTTTGCTGGTTAACTGGAGGAAAGAGTGTCATGGGCTTTTCCTTACTGGGCTGGTTTTAGATCATGATCCTCAGATCTCAGGCCCCTGAATAAGTAAGATTATGGGTATGAGCCACAATTCCCAGGTTCTTCAATTTCCTTAAGAAAAATCTATTTTTAGAAGAGGCAATCCAAAAATTCATATGGAACAATAAAAGACCCCGAATAGCAAAAACGCTCCTCAACGGAAAGAACACTGCTGGAGGAATATCAATACCAAATTTCAAACTCTACTATAAAGCCATAGTAATCAAAACAGCTTGGTATTGGCATAAGAACAGACCTCAGGACCAATGGAATAGAATTGAAAACCCAGAAATGAACCTACAGACCTATAGCCATCTAATCTTCGATAAGGAAGGTAAAACAATAGAATGGAAGAAAGACAGCCTCTTCAGTAAATGGTGCTGGCAAAATTGGTTAACTACATGTAGAAAACTAAAGCTAGATCCTTATATATCACCCTGCACCAGAATCAACTCCAAATGGATCAAAGACCTTGAACTCAAAGCAGACACTCTGAAAACATTACAGGATGGAATAGGAGAAACCCTAGGTCTCCTTGGCTCAGGCCGAAATTTTCTGAATAGAGACCCGGAAGCACAACAAATCAAAGAAAGGTTGGACAAATGGGATTGCATAAGGTTGCAGAGCTTCTGCAGGGCAAATGACATAGCTAGCAAGATCAATAGAAAGCCCACCGATTGGGAGAAGATCTTTACTAGCCATACAACGGACAAGGGTCTCATATCTAAAATATACTTGGAACTCAAAAAATTAAACCACCCAACAACAAATCCTCAAAGAAACAACTGCCCAATAAATAAGTGGGCGAAAGACTTAAAGAGAAGCTTCTCTGAAGAAGAAAGAAGGATGGCCAATAGACACATGAAGAAATGCTCAACATCCCTAGCCATAAAAGAAATGCAAATCAAAACAACATTGAGATATCACCTCACTCCAGTTAGAACAGCAAAAATCAAGAACTCTAACAACAACAGATGCTGGAGGGGATGTGGACAGAAAGGAACCTTACTTCATTGTTGGTGGGAATGTAAACTTGTTCAACCACTTTGGAAAGCAGTATGGAGGTTCCTCAAAAGACTTCACATAGATCTCCCCTATGATCCAGCAATCCCACTTTTGGGCATTTACCCAAATGTTTACAAACAAGACCACACTAAAGCTACCAGCACAACTATGTTTATTGCAGCATTATTTACTATAGCTAAGATATGGAACCAACCCAGATACCCCTCAGTAGATGAATGGATCAAGAAAATGTGGTATATATACACAATGGAATTCTATGCCTCCATCAGAAAGAATGACATTTCCCCATTTGTTAGGAAATGGAAAGGTTTGGAAAAAATTATATTAAGTGAAGTAAGCCAGGCCCAAAGAAGCATAGGTCCCATGGTTTCCCTTATTTGCAATATCTAGTATAGGTATGAGTCAAGTGGAAAAGGTCAGATAATGTGATGTTAGGAAAATGAACCCTTAAATATGTATTTTAATGTTTTCGTTTCTTTCATGCATGTGTTTCTAACGCATTTATAAGATTATTTCTTTGTTGCTTTGTATGTCCCTCCCCCACAGTGTAACCCCCGCTTTCACTATATTTGATGTCAGTATAACATGTGGAGGAGATGGGGACAAACAAGTCGTTTAAGGATTCAGGTGGACCTGTTGCAACAATGAGAAGTACAAAATGTCATGTCAAAACCAACTTTACAATGTCGGTGTGGGGGGGGGGAGGGAGGTATAATTGGGTGGGGGGGGGAGGCTGGGAAGGGAGGTGAAGGGTAAACAAAGGAGGAGGCTGCAATGCTTAGTAAGAAATGTATGCATTATCCTGCCCATGTAATTGTAGCCCCTCTGTACAGTATGTTCTCAAATAAAATAAAATAAAATTAAAAAAAAAAAAGAAATTCAAGAACTGGTAAAAAAAAAAAAAAGAATTGTATTTAGTTAAAATGAAAAAAAAAAAAAGAAAAATCTATTTTTTTTTCTTCAGTTTCCTTAGGAAAATCTTTTGTTTTTTCAATTCAGGCTCTTTTGGCTTAGGAAGAATTTGCTTTGCTTTGTCATTTGCATCCTGAGCTCCATTACATTCCTTAGCTTTTCAAGAAGTTGGGGAGAAAAATCAGTTCTGTGGATCTAGACAGAGGGGTGGGGACAGCCCTAGTTGCTAGGATGAACACAGGAACTCCTTCAGACAGAAGCTGTATATTTATCTTTGTTGGGATGTCTGTCATTATGTTAATGAATAGAGTACTCAGAATTTGGGGCCTTAAAACAAAGCTCTAGGAAGTGGCACTGTGGCTCAAGTGGTAGAGCACTCGCCTTGAGCTGAAGAGCTCAGGGACAGCACCCAGGCCCAGAGTTCAAGCCCCACAACTGACAGACAAAACAGAACAAAACAAAAAACCCCAATAAAACAAAGCTCTATTTTGTCATTTGCATCCTGAGCTCCAATACACTCCTCAGCTTTCCAAGAAGTTGCAGTGTGTGTGTGTGTGTGTGTGTGTGTGTGTGTGTGTGTGTGTGTGTGTGTGACAAATCAGTTTTGTGGTTGTGGACAGTGGGGGGTGGGGGGACAGCCTGAGATGCTAGGATGAACACAAGAGCTTCTTTAGAGAGAAGTTGTGTATTTGTTGGGATGTCAGTCTTTGTGTTCATAAATAAAGCACTCAGAATTTGGGGCCTTAAAACAAGTATTTAAATTTCCCCAAATTCTGAGTGCTCTGCTTTGTCATTTGTTCATTTGCATCCTGAGTTCCAATACAGTCCTCAGCTTTCCAAGAAGTGTGTGCGTGCGTGTGTGTGTGTGTGTGTGTGTGTGTGTGTGTGTGTGTGTGTGTGTGTGTATGTGTGTATGTGGGGGGTCAGGCAGGGATATAACATCTCTGGCCATAAAAGAAATGCAAATCAAAACAACATTGAGATTCCACCTCACCCCAGTTAGAATGGCTGTAATCAAGAAAAAATAGTAACTACAGATGCTGGTGGGGATGTGGCCAAAAAAGCACACTACACTGTCGGTGGGAGTGTAAACTTGTTCAGCCACTCTGGAAAGAAGTATAGCGGTTCCTCAAAAGACTCCACATAGAGCTCCCCTATGACCCAGCAATCCCACTTCTGGGCATTTACCCAAATGACCACAAATGAGGCCACACTAAAGCTAACAGCACAACTATGTTTATTGCAGCATTATTTACCATAGCTAAGATATGGAACCAACCCAGATGCCCCTGAATAGATGAATGGATAAAGAAAATTATATATATATATATATATATATATATATATATATATATATATACATATATGAATTCTATGCTTTCACAAAAAAAGACACCATCCCATTTGTAAGGAAATGGAAGTACTTGGAAAAAATAATATTAAGTGAAGTAAGCCAGATCCAAAGAAACACAGGTCCCATGGTTTCCCTTATTTGTAATAATTAGTATACATCTTAGAAGATGAGCAGAATAGCTCAATAGCTGTGTACATATGGTGATACTAAGTGAAATGAACTCCAAGACATGGATACAAGAGGTTTATCTTTGTTGTTGTTGTTCTGACTGTACTACATGATTTCTTTTTCCTTTTGTGTCTTTTGCCCCTACGGTTTATCCTGTTGTCACTGTATTCGATTTGATACCCTGGGTACTGTATACCTGTTTATCTGAACTAGGGAAAGGAAGGGGAACAACAAAATGATGAGACAAAGGACAAAGGGGAACCTATGCAACAGCTATACTCACAAGACAATATGTTGGATATTATCTCTACAACAGGGGCAGGGGTGTGTGGAGTGGAGTGGGAGGGAAAGAGGAAGAAAAACGTGGGAGGGGGTAGCAAGTTAGACAGGAAAAGTACACACTACCTTACTTATGTAACTGTAACCCCTCCATATATCACCTTGACAATAAAATTTTTAAAAAAAGAAAAAAATCAGCTCTCTGGTTGTGTTTTAAGGCCTCCACATTCTGAGTACTCTACTCATCAACACAAGAACAGACATCCTACCAAAGATCCATATACAGCTCCTGTCAGAAGCAGCTCCTGTGTTCATCCTAACATCTAGGGCTGTACCCTCCCTTCTCGCTGTCCACAGCCACAGAACTGATTCCACCACCCCCAACTTCTTGGAAAGCTGAGGAGTATACTGGAGCTCAGGATGCAAATGATAAAGTAGAGTACTCAGAATTTGGGGGCCCCCAAATCCTCAGTCTTACAAGAAGTGGAGGGGAACATCTGTTAGGATGAACACAGGAGCTAGTTCTAACAGAAGATGTATATTTATCTTTGTTCAGATGTGTACCCTTGTGTTGATGAGTAGCACACACAGAATTTGGGAACCTTAAAGCATTTGCTCTAAGGTGCCCAGATTCTGAGTGCTCTACTTTGTCATTTGCATCCTGAGCTCCATTACACTCCTCAACTTGTCAAGAAGTCGGAGAGAAAAATCAGTTCTATGGCTCTGGACAGCCCTAGAAGCTAGGATGAACACAGGATCTGGTTCTGACAGAAGCTGTATATTTATCTTTTTTGGGATGTCTGTCCTGTGTTAATGAGTAGACCACTTATTACTTTGGGGGCTAGTGCTCTACTTTATCAATACAATCCTCAGCTCTTCAAGAGCTGGTTCTGACAGAAGCTGTATATTTATCTTTGGTGGGATGTCTGTTCTCGTGTTAATGAATAGAGCACTTGGACTTTTGGGGGTCTTAGAATATTCCAGTGCTAGGTGACTGTGGGGGTAATAACAGAGAAAATAAATGGAAAACACCTGGACATTTAAAAGGAAATGATAATATGCTTACTATTTCTCAGATACCAAAGCTTGGGATGTACCATCTGCTGATTAAAGATGCTCACTGTTTTTTGGAGTGATTCCCAGACACATATCCTCTTCTATCCTCTTCTCTGAGTCCTATACCAACTGCCAGACTCAAATGATGTGACCCTTTCCCCAGATCCCCCTCATTATGCCATCTGTTCATAGGTAGCTGCCACAGGTGCCTGTTCACAGATCCACAGTAAAGCTCCATTGCTGCTTACCAGCCTATGAGCATCTGTGCAAACTGTGTTTCCCATTGTTCCCATTGCTCTATGAGAAGCTTTATTTGTCCTTCATTGAATACAAATGAAATGACTGGAACCATCTCTGGGAGGGCCTTGCAGTCTTGCTCCTTTGCATCTTGAAGGATAAATGACTTGGCACGCTTCTCACATGCTTTCCCTCTAAAGATTTCTTTTGTGTCCTTTAGTTGTGTTCACAAGCAAGGTTGTACCTATCAGCAAAGGGCATAAGGAAAGCTGCCTTTTTCCCTGTGGAGGTTTCAGGTGCATTAATTACTTTTCTTTCACTGTAACAAAATGTCTGACATATGCAACTTAAAGGATTCCAGAAAGATTTGTTTTTGGCTCACATTTTCAGAGGGTCCAAATCTCAGTTGCTTAGCCCCATGTGCTTGGCAGCAGGAGAATGCAGTAGATGAGTTTCTTCACTTCATGGTGGATGGGATGCAGGAAAAGACCAGGGGTATGAGCGATGATGTATAATCCTCAAGGCATACCCCCAGTGACATATCTCTTCCAGCGAGGCCTGATCTTCTAAAATTTTACCACCTCCCAAAATAGAGCTCCTGGCTGAGGAATCACACACTGAACCCGTAAGCCTGTGGGGGACGTTTCATTTTCAAACTATAACACAAGGACTGCATTTTGTAGTATCAATTAATTATGGTGAAAGGGAAAGGCGAGACTGCCTCCCTCATTTTCTCCATTTACTCATCTAACAGTTGTTAGGCACCGCTACATACTAGGCACTATTTAAGATTTGAAATTATGGGCTGGGTCTGGGACTGAGAGAGAGCAAGAGAGTGATGAACCAGCTATGGGGAAATGTGTATCATATGGAAGGATGCTGGAAGTGCTTCTCATCTTACCAACCATTACCTTTTGGCTCAAGTAGGAACTGATCTTCCACTAGGAGTCAGGAGCTAGCTGGGACAGATCAAAAGAGCAGGATGGAGTTTTTGCCTGGGGGAAATTCACAGGCCAAAGAAGGAGAAAAACAGAGAAGCAAGTCATTAAACTGCAGATGGTATGTACTTAGTAGAAGGAAGTACACAGTGTAACTGGCAGGATGATGGGTGCAGAACCTACCCAGAGCCCGGTTCTCCTAACACCTGGCAGCAGTCAGAACCTCAAAGGAGGTAACTGAGTCTCTGAAGAGTCAGAAAGTTCTATGTCTCTGCCCCAAGATCTATGTTGCCCTCCCCCCCAATGATCTCTACCCTTGAAAACCTGACAGAGTGGGAAGCTTCCTTTCCAATCCAGCAAAGCCTGCACACCAAACACTAACAAGGTAACCCAGTGGAAAATTGGAATTGATTCAAGTTGCTGAGAAAACAGGAAAGGTGACTTATTTACAGGACCAGGATGCTGACATAAAATACCCACACACAGAGTACTCAGAGGACCAAGGGCAAAGGGAGGAGTTGGCAGTCTTCCCTGGAAATGTGTAATCTAAGAACAAAAGTTTTACAGAACAAGAAAAAAAAAAGCCTGAACATAAGACAAGTTCAGAACAAACCATTTAGCATTTATGGAACTGATTACAAGTTTCAAGTAAAACTGTTTAACTTAATGATATGACTCATGCCAATGGACCACACTTTTGAAGAGACAGGCCCAATGATTAGGTTTACCACAGATTATTGTTATGGGGGTCATGTGATATTTAATGACATAGATGTCCAAATAGATGGCAGTTTCCAACAGAACACTTCTATGTAAAGGCAAAGATGCATGGATTGCATTTCAAAAACTGCTTAAAAGAAATCTAGACACAAGTCACTATCCCCTCTTTATCCTGAGACTACTGCTGGTGGTGAATGGGTATGGGGTGTTGAGAGTTGAATAAACGGAAGAAGTGACTGCGGTGGGGTGAGGTGTGAATGTCAGAACACAAGTTTGGTTTGTGGTAAACACCAGAAAAGGCAGGAAAGGGAAATGTTTGAGTTATTCTTTCAGAACTGATTATAGGGTGGCCAGATGTCCATGCTGATGGAAATTATCACTGTATAAACATTGCTCCAAGAAGAGGGAGGGAATAGACAGAACCACTTTTGCTTGGGCCTGGTTCATAAAGAGTTTTGTCTCTGCTTTGTGAGTTTGAGAAGGATGAGTGGGTGTTTGGCTCAGTGTTCACTTTCTGTACTTGGGATGCAGCTTGTCAGCTAGGAACTCATGTTTGCTTAAATTCCCCAGGGCAGCCTCTGGCCTCATAGGGAATCTTGACTAGCTCAGTACTAGCTAGAAACATTGATCCTAAATTTGCAGCTTCATTTGCCAATAGGTCTACATTAGATGGACTATAAGATTGATGAGTAAGAGTGATATTTTGGATTTGAATTCCTTGGTCTTCTGTTCAGTGTCTCCATAGGTTCAGAACTACATTTTGGAAGGGAACTATCATTACTCAGATTTCAACAAGGGTCTCCAAGACCTCTCAAAGAGCTAGAGCTAGAAATTGAGGCTTAAGGTTTGATCAAAAGTTCATGCATGGGGGGACCAAGATGGCGACGGGGCAGTAGGGAAACGCCACAGCTCTCTCCAACCAAAAAGAGAGTTCGAGTTCCAACGCTTAATCTCCCCAAGAGACCGACAACAACAAAAAGACGAACACTCAGAGAAAAACCAGAGGCGGAGAATAACAAAAAAAGAAAGAGAGGAAAAGAATTTCAAAACAGAGAAAAGCGAAGACCCCTCCCCCAACCTTTACTGGCCGCGGCAGTGCGCCAAGCCACCGGCCAGCCGGCCCCGGCGGGGGCTGTGGGAGCCCCAGAGAAACAGCAGAGACACAGGGGGCCACTTTCAGAACATCAGAGAGGCTCCATCCCGCCAAAGCCGCTCGGCATCAGCAGAGTGACAAAAGGACCTGTCGGCAGACCACCCGGCCCGCCTGATCGCGATCGCAACGATCCAGCACTCTCCACCCAAGCAGAGAGGTTCCATCCCGCCAAAGCCGCTCGGCGCGACAAAGGGTCCTGTCTGCAGACCACCCGCCTGCCCGATCACGATCGCAACGACCCGGCGGGGTCACTTGGGCCCCAGAGGTACCGAGAAGAAGCTGCCTGAGCGTGGACACTCTTGACCCGACAGCTTCGACAGAGGCAGAGACAGAAAAGAATCACACAGAGCCACTACTGCCCAACCCAGCCCGGATTGCAACAACAACTGACGACCTACACCACACAGAAACAACCAGCTCCAGGGTGAGTACCCCACAGGGAAAGTGTATCCCTCAAGGGAGACCAGAGCTGGAGGGAATCCCCAGACCCTGACCTACTCCCTACCCCAGCACCCGGACCACAGGACCCACTAAAACTGGGAACTGTTTGAGAGCTCCACCAGCCCGTGGAGCACACTCAGCTGGCCAGGCTAGAGCAAGAGCACCCCTGGAAGGGAGCTTAAATGCCCAAGCCAGGAACAGCGCCCCTGGGTCAAGACTACCAACAGTAGAAGAAATTTGAAC
The DNA here is from genome assembly GCF_024711535.1 of Dipodomys merriami. Taxonomy (NCBI): domain Eukaryota; kingdom Metazoa; phylum Chordata; class Mammalia; order Rodentia; family Heteromyidae; genus Dipodomys; species Dipodomys merriami. Next base: position 14,683,378 of record NW_027206290.1, read on the forward strand.
TGTGTCCCCCAGGCTGTATAACCTAGGTGGTATACACATCAGCACAGGCCTAACCAGTGCGCTCCAGGCTGCATAACCTAGGTGGTATACACATCAGCACAGGCCTAACAAGCGCGCTCCAGGCTGGGGCCGGAACCAGGCCCGGGGATCCGGAGCCTGAACAACACAACCAACTCCTCCCAATTGAAGTAAAAAGCTGAGCATACGCCTCAACAGAGGGGAGAAAACCAGGAAACAACACTCCCCCGGGAAGCACGCCTGTGACAACAAAAGACCTGGAGGCCCAGGACAAGAGAAGCCCAAACCCCACCAAAACTCCACCCATATACCCTAGACTGGGAATTGGGCAACACAGGCTGCCAGCACCTGATAGTAAGCAGGAACTCAGACTGTTAAGGCGGCTCAGCAATAGAGTGATAGTCTTGGATGTATGAGGCTCTGGATCTGATTCCTCAGCATCACAAAAGCAAAAAGGGTCAGAAGTGGTGCTGTGGCTCAAACGGTAGGGTGCCAGCCTTGAGCTGAAAAGCTGAGGGACAGCACCCAAACCTAGAGTTCAAGCCCACAACCAGCCCAAAACAAATAAACAAAAACACATCAGGAGCCCATAGCAGACTCCAGCATTTGGGAGAGTGCATCCAGAGCATCTGTTCTTCACAAGAGCACCCGTAGGAGCAAACACAAGCAGTCTAGGCTGCTCAACCCTTCCAAAGGCGGGAACTGCCAGCAATCTACAGCAGAGAGCTGAGAATCCTAAGTAAGTCAGAGTAGCAGCTGGAAATAGGCTCCCAACAGAACCCAGATCAGGCACAGACTCTCTCTACCAATACAGAATCAGCAACCAAGCAAAGACAGACACACCAAAACAAAATTGAAGAGCAGTCTCCTGAACCTCCATGCGAAAATCACAGAGAAAAATCACAAGGTTTACTACCACCCAGGACAGCAAGCTCACCTCAAAAGCCAGCAGCCACACAGGGGAGAGCCCCAGTGGGAGCAAAGCAGGAATGGAAGACAAAGGCTACTTCCAAGGGTTGCTGGAGGCAATGACTCAAGAAATAAAGCGAGAAATTGATCAGAAATTGAAAGAGCACAAGGATGAACTATCCAAAGAGATACAGGGTATCAAACAAGAGATGCATGCAAAAATAGAAGCTGCACAAACCTCAGTAAGAAGTGAGATAAACGCCAAATTAGAGGTAATGCATACCTCATTGAGAGGTGAGATCAGTACTCTGAGAACCAACATTGAACCCATAAAGGGATCCATTTCCTCCATGCAAACCACAATAGAAGCCACTGTCAACAGAGTGAATGAAATGGAAGGTAGGGTGTCAGATACAGAAGACAGAATACACCAACTGGACCAAAAAGTGACAGATATGGAAAAATCACTCAAATTAAACCAAAGGGATATTCAAGAGCAAGCAGATAATGCTAAAAAATTTAACCTTCGCATAATTGGAGTGGACGAAGGTGAGGAATTCCAGAGCAAGGGAATGCAACACCTATTTAACAATATAATCAATGAAAATTTTCCCCACCTCAAAAACGACCATCTTAACTACATCACAAAAGCTTATCGAACACCCAACAAGCAAGACCCCAGGAGAAACACTTCTAGACACATTATAGTAAAAATGATAGATCTGAATAATAAGGAAACAATCCTGCATGCAGCAAAAATGAAGAAGGAGCTATACTACAATGGGAAAAAAATAAGAATTACTGTAGATCTCTCCACACAAACAATGAATGCAAGAAAAGCCTGGGAAAGCACCATACGAGCCCTGAGAGCCAATAACTGCCAACCCAGACTGATCTACCCGGCAAAGCTAGCATTCACATTTGATGGAGAACTGAAAACTTTTAATAGCAAAGAAAAACTAAATGAATACATAAACATTAAGCCAGCATTACAAAGAATTCTAAGAGGGGGGACACAACCTGAAGAAAGCAGCCAGGAACTGGGGCCTGCCCCAAACAGGCGCTACTCAAAGTCTAACTGAGCAAGCACAGGAGGAAAGGAAAAAAGAAAAACTTAGGAAAACGGAATGGCAGGGACAACAATGCATCTCTCTATACTTTCTCTTAATATAAATGGGCTGAATTCGCCAATTAAAAGAAAATGAACTGAGGACTGGATAAGAAAACAAGACCCATCCATCTGTTGCCTTCAGGAGACCCACCTCTCAGCCAAACATACAAACAAACTCAGAGTGAAGGGGTGGAAAAGGATCTACCAATCAAACGCCCCCAGTAAGAAAGCAGGTGTAGCTATCCTGATATCTGACAAAATAAACTTTTCATTAAAATCAGTACAGAAAGACAAGGACGGACACTACATATTAATAAAGGGAACAATCCAAGAGGAGGATATAACCATCATCAACTTATATGCCCCAAATATTGGTGCACCCAGATATGTCAAACAAATGCTCTCAAACTTACAGAATAAAATAGATCCCAATACGATAATACTAGGAGACTTTAACACACCACTCTCACCAAAGGACAGGTCTACCAACCAGAGGATTGGCAAAGAAGCTACCGAATTAAGAGAGGCCATACTTCAAGCGGAATTAACTGACATCTACCGAGTATTTCACCCTAAAACAACACAGTACACATTCTTCTCAGCAGCTCACGGAACTTTCTCCAAAATAGACCATATCATAGTTCATGCAAGGAACTTAAGCAAATACAAAGGGATCGACATAATCCCCTGTATCCTATCTGACCACAGTGGAATCAAGCTAGCTCTCAATAACAAAGCATACCGCAGAAATTTCTCCAATACATGGAAATTGAACAGCACACTCCTTAACAATGCCTGGATAACAGAAGAGATCAGAGAAGAAATAAAGCATTTCCTACAACTCAATGAAAATGAAAACACCTCACAAAGAAACTTGTGGGACACAGCAAAAGCAGTCCTGAGGGGCAAATTTATTGCCCTCAGTGCCCACATCAAGAGAATGGAGACAGACCAAGTAAATAATCTCATGTTGCAATTAAAACAGCTAGAAAAACAGGAAAAAATGGGACCTAAAGCTACTAGAAGAAGCCAGATAACCAAATTAAAAGCAGAGATTAACCAATTAGAAAATCAGAAAACCATAACCAAAATAAACCAAACAAAAAGCTGGTTCTTTGAAAAAATAAACAAAATTGATGGCCCATTGGCTAGATTAATTAAAAAAAGAAGAGAGGAAACCCATATTAATAGGATTAGGGATGCCACGGGAAACATCACAACACGTACCCAAGATATCCAAACAATTCTAACAGACTACTTTCAAAAGCTATACTCTCTAAAGGAAGAAAATCGGGCAGAAATGGATGCATTTTTAGAGAAATACAAGTTGCCCAAACTGAGCAAAGAAGAAGTTAACCAATTAAATAAGCCAATATCCTATAATGAGATACAGGAAGCTATCAAAAGTCTTCCAACAAAAAAAAGCCCAGGACCAGATGGATTCACAGCAGAATTCTATAAGACCTTTAAACAAGAACTAATACCCATACTCCTCAAGCTCTTCAGAGAAACAGAGAAGGAAGGAGCTATCCCAAACTCATTCTACGAAGCCAATATCACACTCATCCCCAAACCAGGCAAAGACCCAACCAAAAAGGAGAATTACAGGCCAATCTCCTTGATGAACACAGATGCAAAGATCCTTAACAAGATTCTAGCTAACAGAATCCAGAAACACATAAAAAAAATAATTCACTATGACCAGGTAGGCTTCATCCCAGAGACACAGGGATGGTTTAACATACGTAAGTCAATGAATGTAATCCAACATATCAACAGAGCCAAGGTCAAGAATCACATGATTATCGCTACAGATGCAGAAAAGGCCTTTGACAAAATTCAACATTCATTCATGCTAAAAGCTCTGGAGAAAATAGTAATAGAAGGAACATTTCTAAAAACAATAAAAGCCATTTATGACAGACCAATAGCCAATATTATACTTAATGGGGAAAAGCTACAACCAATTCACCTAAAATCAGGAACAAGGCAAGGATGCCCACTGTCTCCGCTCCTCTTCAATATAGTCCTAGAACCCTTAGCCAGGGCAATAAGGCAAGAAAAAGACATTAAAGGGATCCGCATAGGAAAAGAAGAAGTTAAACTATCCCTTTTTGCAGACGACATGATACTATACCTCCACGATCCCAAAAACTCCATCCCCAAACTCTTAGAAATCATAAATCACTTCGGCAAAATAGCAGGATACAAAATAAACCCACAAAAATCAGTTGCCTTCCTATACACTGATAATGTACAGGAAGAGAGGGAAATAAAGGGAGCAACCCCATTCACAATAACCTCCCGAAAAATAAAATATTTAGGAATTAACCTAACCAAAGATGTAAAAGAACTATTTAATGAGAACTATAAAAAGTTAAAGAAAGAAATTGCAGAAGACACTAGGAAATGGAAAGACCTCCCATGCTCCTGGATAGGCCGACTTAATATAGTAAAGATGGTAATACTTCCAAAACTAATATACAAATTCAACGCAATTCCTATTAAAATCCCAATGACGTACATCACTGAAATACAGAAAACAGTCCAAAAATTCATATGGAACAACAAAAGACCTAGAATAGCCAAAACAATTCTAGGGGATAAAGACAATATGGGAGGGCTATCCATGCCGAACTTCAAACTCTACTACAGAGCTATAATAACAAAGACAGCATGGTACTGGCACAAAAACAGACCCGAAGACCAATGGAACAGAATAGAAGATCCAGAAATAAATCCACAGGCCTACAGCCAGCTGATATTCGACAAAGGAGCCAAAGACATACAATGGAAGAAACACAGCCTCTTCAACCGCTGGTGCTGGGAAAACTGGGCAGCCACATGCAGAAAACTAAAAGTGGACCCCAGCCTATCACCATGCACCAACATCAACTCAAAATGGATTAAAGACCTTAACATTAAACCTGAATCTCTGAAACTACTGCAGGACAGAGTAGGAGAGACACTTGAACTAATAGGCACAGGAAGGAACTTCCTGAACAGAGTCCCAGGGTCACAACAAATTGGAGAGAGACTCGACAAATGGGACTACCTTAAAATAAAAAGCTTCTGCACAGATAAAGCTATCGCAACCAAGCTAGAAAGACAACCAACTAATTGGGAAAAAATATTTACCAGCAATATATCAGACAAGGGGTTAACATCCTGTATATACAGGGAACTCAAGAAACTAATCCCTCCCAAACCCAACACACCAATTACTAAATGGGCAAGGGAACTAAAGAGGGACTTCTCAAATGAAGAAATAAAAATGGCAAAGAAACACATGAGGAAATGTTCATCATCCCTGGTGGTGAAGGAAATGCAAATAAAGACAACCCTGAGATACCACCTTACCCCAGTCAGAATGTCCCACATCCACAAATCAGCCAACGACAAATGCTGGAGGGGATGTGGAGAACGAGGAACGCTATTACACTGCTGGTGGGAATGTAGACTCATACAACCACTTTGGAAAGCAGTCTGGAGGGTCCTTAGAAAGCTAAAGATTGACCTCCCTTACGACCCAGTCATACCACTTCTAGGCATCTACCCTGAACAACAGGAACCAATATACAAGGACACGTGCACCTCCATGTTTATTGCAGCACTGTTCGCAATAGCTAGGATATGGAAACAACCTAGATGCCCCACCACAGATGAATGGATCCAAAAATTGTGGTATCTATACACAATGGAATATTATGCAGCCATTAGAAATGACAAAATAATGGCATTTGCAGGGAAATGGATGGAGCTAGAAGGAATCATGTTGAGCGAGGTAAGCCAAGAACGAAGAGACAAACAGTACATGGTCTCCCTGATAAGTGGATGATGAATCCAAAATGTTAGGTGATATGACAAAACTAACAGGACTTAAGAAACAAAGAACTCCCACTCATCTGGTTGAACCACTACTAAATATCCCCATGCTGCTGATCACATATATGGTATATAACATATGAGCACCGTTATATATTACAGACTGTGATAGACAATTTGCTCCAGGAAAGTTAGAATGAACTTGTGACTTTAAATGAGCATCATTATTCCACAATACTGTGAATTTCCGGAAATTAAGTAATCACTTAATCACGATCAAAAAAAAAAAGAACCTTGGGGAAGGGAGGGAGGGAGGGGATGGTAGGGGGAAAACAATGGAGGGGGTAACAATGTTCAAGAGGAAGTGGAAGTGTACTCATTACCTCACTCATGTAACTGAAACCCTCTGTATAGTATCTCTACAATAAAAAAAAATTAAAAAAAAAAAAAAAAGTTCATGCATCTGCCAATCTTTTTTTTTTTTGTTAGTCCCGGAGCTTGAACTCAGGGCCTAGGCACTATTCCTGAGCTTCTTCCACTCAAGGCTAGTACTCTACCACTTGAGCCACAGAGCCACTTCTGGTTTCCTAGTAGTTAATTGGAGATAAGAGTCTCATGGACTTTTCTGCCCTGGCTGGCCTTGAACAGATCTTCAAATCTCAGCCTCCTGAGTAGCTAGGATTACAGGCGTGAGCCATTGGCATCTGACCAGCATCTGCCAATCTTGAGAGACAATTTTTTTTTCCGTGGTGCTGGGATCTGAACTCAAGAATTCCAGTTTGTTAAGGCAAACACTTTACTATTTGAGCTAATCCCCTAGCCCATTTTTCAGGTTGGTTATTAATTAATTAATTAATTAATTTTTTGGTCAGTTCTTGGGCTTGAACTCTAGGCCTACACGCTGTCTCTGAGCTCTTCAGGCCAAGGCAAGTACTCTACCACTTGAGTCCCAGCGCCACCTCCAGTTTTCTGGTTGTTAATTGGAGATAAGAATCTCACAGACTTTCCTACCCAGTCTGGCTTTAAGCCATGATCCTCAGATCTCAGCCTCTTGAGTAGCTAGATTTCAGGTGTGAGCCATTGGTGCCCAGTTTAGGTTGGTTATTTTTGAGTTAAGGTCTTGCTTTCTGTCCCTGGGCTGTGATTTTTCTACTTGTTCATTCCTGCTGTGCTATGGATATGTATGTGCCACTATACTCAGCTATTGTGTTTCCCCTAGATATTGGTTGAGATGGAATCTTGAAGACTTTTTTTTTGCTGTAGCTGACCTTGAACCATGGTTCCTTCATCTATGGCTTCTAAGTGACTAGAATTATAGCCTTATACCACCATGCCTAGCTTGGAGAGACAAATCTTGTATATATGGACAAAGGAATGCAATATCATTTCTGGTTCAGATCCCAAGCTAAATTATAAGAGGAGATATGTTGAATTGTAGGTAGAGTGCCTTCCCATGTGATTGAGTCTAGGTAGCATGCTCCAATGACAGAATCCTCTCTCAGAGCTGGGTACTGGTGGCTCATACATGTAATTATAGCTACTCAGGAGGCTGAGATCTGAGGATCACAATTCAAAGCCAGCCTGGGCAGTAAAGTGTGTGAGACTCTTATCTCTAATAAAACTACTCAGGAAAGCCTGGAAGTGGCTCTGTGTCTCAAGTAGTAGGGTGCTAGCCTCAAGCCAAGTAAATTCAGGGATAGTGCCCAGGCCCTGAGTTCAAGCCCCAGGACTAGTACAAAAGAAAAAAAAAGAATCCTAATAAGAATTTCAAAATAAACAAACCCAGCCCTTTCATTGACAGTGACACATAAAGAATTAAGTTCTGAAAAAAAAAGCACAACCAAAACCTCACAAAATCTCATAAATCCTGTTCCTCATCCTCCTCTTTCTTGCTTGCTCTTTTTTTTTTCTTTTTCTGGGCCTTGAACTCTGGGCCTTGAACTCTGGGCCTTGGTGCTGTCCCTCAGCTCTTCATCTCGAGGCTAGCGCTCTACCACCTGAGTGCCACTTCTAGTTTTCAGGTGGATTATTGGAGATAAGAGTTTCATGGCGGGGCTGGGAAGGTGGCTCAGTAGTAGAGCGCTTGCCTTGCATGCATGAGGCCCTGGGTTCGATTCCTCAGCATCACATAAGCAAAAAGAAAAAAGCCGGAAGTGGTGCTGTGGCTCAAGTGGTAGAGTGCTAGCCTTGAGCTGAAGAACTGAAGGACAGCGCCCAGGCCCAGAGTTCAGGCTCCATGACTGGACCCAAAAATAAAAAATAAAAAAAATAAAAAAGAGTTTCCTGGCCTTTCTTGCCCAGGCTGGCATTGAACCTCGATCCTCAGATCTCAGCCTCCTGAGTAGCTAGAATTGCAGGCATAAGTGACCAGCACCTGGCACATCTTCCTCTTTCTTCTTTTCCTTTTTGTTATTTTAGACAGGGTCTAAAGAGGTAGACCTGGCTGGTCTTGAACTCTGATCCTCCTTTTTCAGCCTCCTGAGTTCTGGGATCATAGACATGTACTAACTTTTGGATCCAGATAATATAAGCTCTACATAGCACTGCTCAGTTGACCAAACACTGTTAGATACATTTACTTTTACCTGCATCACAACCTTAGAGAATAAGAAGAGAAAAATGAAAGGAATAGAGAGAAAGAAGCAAAAATGATGTTGATCAGATTGTGAAGGCAGATGATTCCTCATATGTAGCTGTGTATGGTTGAAAACTGAGCAACCATCTATAATGTTTTAGAGATTATCTGCGAGGTCAGAAGAACAGCATTGTGCACAGAATTGCATTATCTCTATTGTAATCCCAACAGCTATCAAGTGCTACCAAGTGAGGCAGTAATTCTGTCACTCAGCAAGTCACCTTGACTAGGACTCATGTCTATGTATCTGAGGTGCAAACACTGGGCTTCTGTGATCAGCATGGAAGCAAATATTTATTTCCTGAGCCTCTCTAATGCACTACAAATATACACACAAAGTAGGACCATTCATATTAGCCTCTGAAATTCTCTTAGCGACCTATGTGGTGGATATTTACTATTCTCATTACTAAATGAAAAATTTGAGCTTCCACTAGGCCAGCTAACTTATCCATTCCAACTCTGACATCACATGGCATCAGAGATATCTAGGAGGAAATGGACAAATATTATGATGAATGAAAGGACTTAGCAATAAGAAAGAAGGATACTTGCTGGAGACAGACTTGAAACAGGTAGAAAGGAAGGTATATATACATGGAGCATAATGATGTAATGTAAAATGCCTGGGAAAACTGTCAGGCAAATACATGCCAATGATTTTTAGAGTTCCTTTAAAGGCTTGGTCCCCAGCAGGTGGCACTAGTCAGAGGTGACCAGATTGTGAGGGCACTAACCTTATTAATGGAAAACCCATTGGTGAGTTCCTATTGAACAGTCTATTGGAGGTGGGGCCTGAGCAGAGAAATGTGCCTTTGAATGGTATATCTTGTCTTTAGTCTTTTCTTGGTCTCTCCCTTCCTGGCTGCCATGAAGGAAACAGCTCTGACCTTCCACGTGTTTCCACCATGATGTTCTGTCTCACAGTAGCCGAGGATCAATGAGTCAAACAACCGTGGAATGAAACCTCTGAAATTGTGAGCCAAAATAATTTTCTTTTTCTTTAATGTTTTTTTTCCTTCAGATATTTGTCAGAGTGATGAACCCATTAATAACATAGAAGAAATAATACCAATAATAGTCATATATCAAAAATAATAATGAGAATAAGAATAATACAGGACTATAGCATTTGATTAGGCTGGAAAGAAGTAAGTGAAGTAAGTGAACAGCTTTTAAAAAATTATCTCTAAGTTTTACTTTTTAATCTGGGAATTAAAAATTGTTGTTGTTTAGGTCCCATGGTTTCCCTTATTTGCAATATCTAGTATATGTCTGAGTCAAGCAGAAAAGGTCAGATAAGGTGATGTTAGGGAAATGAACCCTAAGATATGTATTCAAATATTTTTTTCTTTCATGCGATTGTTTCTAACACATTTATAAGATTATTTCTTTGTTGCTCTGTATGTCCCTCCCCCACAGTATAACCCCTGCTTTCACTGTATTTGATGTCGGTATAATTTGTGGAGGGGAAGGGGAAAAACAAATCGTTTAAATAGGGATACAGGTGGACCCATTGCAACAATGAGAAGTACAAGTCATTATGTCAAAAACGAACTTTACAACTTTGGTGGGGGTGGGGGGAGTGGGGATGATTGGGTGGGGGGGCCGGAAGATAGGAAGGGATGGGAAGGGGAAACAAAGGAGGAGGCTACAATGCTTGATAAGAAATGTACTCATTATCTTGCCCATGTAATTGTAACCCCTCTGTACAGTATTTTCACAATAAAAATATATAAATTGTTGTTGTTGTTGTGTGTGTATATGTGAGTGTGCGCCAGTTATTGTATGTGCCCGTGGTTGTATGTGAATGTGTGCCAGTACTGTGGCTTATATTCAGGGCCTTATGCTCACTTGCTTTGCCATACTTCAACACAGCTTTTTGTTGGTTAATTGGAAATGGAATTTCATGGAGTTCTCTCATGACTGAATACTGATCCTCCAGATCTTATTCTCCTGAATAGTTAAGATTAGGTATAAAACACCTGGGTCTAAACTAAAAGTATTTTTAATTGAAATATATTAATGAATTAGAAAAGCATAATGGAGCTCCATTTGCCCATCACCTGCTTTATTAATGATTAATATTTGTCCTTCTTGTATCTTCTGTTTCTCTATGCTTTTATTTCTGGATTATTTTACATAAATTCTTTTCCTCCTGTCCTTTTACCTGTAAATAATTTAGTTTGCTTTTAAATTATATTGGAAAAAGATTCTATTTTTGTGCTGGTATTGGAGCTTGAACTGAAGGCCTCACTTGCACTTGCTTGGCTTTTTCTCTCAGGGCTGGCAGTCTACCACTTGAGCCTCACCTCCAATTCTGGTGTTTTGCTAGTTAATTGGACACAAGAGTTTCGAGAATTTATCTGTCCTAGTTGGCTCTGAACCCCAGACCTCAGCCTCCTGAGTAGTTCAGATTACAGGCATGAGCCACTGACACCCAGATGAAAAAAGGATTTTTTAAATTGGCTTATATTAGTGATAAGGTAGGAGGTTCATTGTTACATACCCACACCTGTTGACACTGGCTTCCAATAATTTTTACCCCCCTCTATCAATTCTTCATCCCACTCTTTTTAAAAATTCCAATAGATGAGAAAATGATCTTAATCTAATTTCAATGCCATTTTAATACCTAACAAAAATAATTTCTTAACATCTTTTCATATCAAATCTACATTCAAAATGTGCTATATTGGCTTACAAATATCCTTTTGTTTGTTCATTCATTTAGTTCCTTTTGGAGACAGGGTCTGGCTCTGTATTTTAGCCTGGCCTCAAACTCATGATCCTTCTGTCTCTGCATCTAGAGTGCCTCACCATACCTAGTGTATGAACATTCTTTTAGAGTTTATTTGTTTGAATTAAGATCCAAATTAGATTCACACATTATACTTAGTGACTATCCCATCAGGAAGTTTTCATCTAGAGCTATTGAATATATATTGGGCTCTACTAAAATCAAAGACCACAAGATAGTTTGGGGTCAGTATATTATGACCTATTGAAGCTAACCACAATAGTACACAAACAGATGCAAATATAAGAACTGTAATCAACTGCAAGTAATATAATCAACTGCAAGTAATAGATTGAAAAAATTCTAAAGTCATACCAGAGTTACTTATCAACTATAAATAGATAGTAGTTTTGTAGAGGAGAAACTTAGCAGACACCAACTTAATGAAAAGATCAATGTTACCTTCTTCAGTAATGAGACAACAGAATGAGGAATCCTTGATCTGTTGAGAATATAGTATCAACTCTGATATTCTTGCCAAAATATGACATAATTCCAGTTATAGAATAGGTAATAGACAATTCTACATTGAAGAACAGTCTGCAAAAGAGTTTATTAACACTCTTCACAAGTGTCAAGTTCATGAAAGACTAAGACACTGTTGCAAAATGGAGGGTATAAGAAGAAATGACAACACATGAAGTCCTAGATAGGATCCTAGAACAGGAAAAGAATATTCTTGGGAAAATAGGCCAAATTCAGATGAAAGATCTATAGTTAAGTGTGCCAATCTCCTTCCTTCTGTTTGTTTCTGTTTCTGTTTTCTGTTCTCCTTCCTTCCTTCCTTCCTTTCTTCCTTTCTTCCTTTCTTCCTTCCTTCCTTCCTTCCTTCCTTCCTTCCTTCCTTCCTTCCTTCCTTCCTTCCTTCCTTCCTTCCTCCCTCTCTCAGTGGTGCCACTTCTGCCTTTTTCTGTTTATGTGATACTGAGAATTGAACCCGTGGCTTCGTGCATGCTAGGCACCACTACCACTAAGCCACATTCCCAGACCTCTTTCTTCTATTTTTGTACTGGGTTTTAAAATCAGGGTGTTAAGCTTACCTGGATGGTGTTGAACCACTTGAGTTATACTTCCAGCTTTTTACTGGTTATTTTGGAGATAAAGCCTCACAGATTTTTCTGCCCAGGCTGGCTTCAAACTTCAATCCTTTGGAATTCAGCCTCCTAAAATTATCAACATGAGCCACTTGTACCTGATTTAATTTTCTAATAATTTTTTTTGTATGTATGCCAGATTTGTGACTTGAGCTCAAGGCTTCCTGTTCTCACTCTTCTTCCTTGCTCATGGCTGGCACTTTACTACTTGAGCCATACCTCCAGTATGTTTTTTGGGGGGAGGCTCATTAATTGGAGATCGAGTCTCAGATTTAAATGCCCAGGCTGGCTTTGAGCCTTAATCTTCCATCTTCCTGAGTAGCTAGAAATACAGATGTAAGCCACATGGGCGTGGCTTAATTTCCCAATCTTAATAATTATGCCTCGGTCATGTAAAATATTAACATTAGGGGGATGGGATGAAGGACATAAGAAGACTCTGTTATTTTACAATTTTTTGCAAGTCTTAATTTAAAATAAAAGTTAAAAAGAAGCCTGACATTATTTTAATGTGTGTTGATTTTTACAACCAAAATGAATCAAAAGTAGAAAGCAATGTCTACAGCTTGAAGTAAAGCAGTTAAAAAAACAAACAAACAGTGTGGGGCTAGGAATGTGGCTTAGTGGTAGAATGCTCACCTACTATGCATGAAGCCCTGGGTTCGATTTCTCAGTACCACATAAACAGAAAAAGCTGGAAGTGGCTCTGTGGCTCAAGTGGTAGAGTGTTATCCTTGAGCAAAAGAAGCTCAAGGACAGTGCCAGGCCCTGAGTTCAAGCCCCAGGACTGGCAAAACAACAACAACAAAAAGCAAAAATCAGGGTGTGAGTTGTATTTTCTGTGTGTGGTTCTCCTGATGGGTGGGAAGTGGCAGCTTAGAATTTGATCACTTTCTCCTTATAGCATCATAGCACATCCTGCTCAAGGTCACCATCACCTTTGTCCTATGCTTGCTGATAAACAACCACAAACTTTTCCAGTTAGAATTCCCTAATTGATGAGGGTGGATTTGGATTTTGGACTTGGGATTTTAGCTGTTCTGCTTTCATTTCTATCCATTCCACCACTCTTCTCCCAATCCCCAGATATAAGCTGCTTAACTTGCTCTCTAGTTTTCCCCTTTAAGCCTTTCCCGGGTCACTTCTACCTCCAAAATGGTCAAGGTGAAGGAGCCTCCTGGGAGCTCTTACACTTCCATGGCAAGTGGCATAAACACTCTATCTAGGTCCAACCAGAAAAACCTTATGATCTGATTTCTGCCTTCACTTTCCTGCCAGCAGAATGTGTAGACACATGCAGCAGTATAGATTCTGAAGTGGGTCATAGTTGTCTAACCATTTTTTTTTCAAGTGAGAAGGTAAAGGGGGAGTAGAGCGAAATGAACCCCAAGATAAGGACACAAATATCTTTTTCCTTTCTTGCTCTTGTTTCTAATGTATTTATAATGTATCATGTGATTTTTTTTTTGTTTCTTTGTATGTTCCTCCCCCATGGTATAACCCCTCTTTTCACTGTATTTGATGTCAGTGCCCTGCATCTTGTATATACACTTCTCTAATTCGGGGAGGGGAAGGGAAAAAACAAAATGCTTAAATAGGGATACAGGTTGACCCATTGTAACAATGAGATGTACAAGACGCTATGTTGAAAACGAACTTTACAACCTCGGCTGGTGGGGGGAGGGGCAGTTGTGGAGGTGGGAGGGAAGGGATGGTAGGGAGAAAACAAAGGAGGAGGCAACTATACTTAATAGGAAATGTACTCATTATCTTGCTCATGTAACTGTAACCGCTCTGTACAGCATTTTTACAATAAAAAAAAGTACAAAAAAAGGCAGGTTGATTTGTTAGTGAAGACAATGATGGTAGAGAGAAATCCATTTTCATTTCCCCCCTGGATGATGGCATCGCTGATTCTTTGCTTCTACCCTCTGGATTCTCCCTAGGCAGTTGGCTTCCCTCCCCACTATGAGTCTTGGAAGTTGTGATAAAAGGCGGGCAAGGCTGTGATGGTGAGAGGAGTATGGTTATATAAGCTCATTGGAAATGAGCACTGTGAGAGAAACATCTTTCTGATACCACCAGCACTTGCTGCAGTGCTGGTGTGTAGTGGAGCTCCATAAGTGTTTGCTGAATAAATGAATGGCCAAAGAAGGCAGCTGCCTTTAATGCTGGCTCTTTAGTTTTTTCCCCTGTGCTTTTCACTTTTTCTCAGCTACTTTTTTAGATCTTCAGTTCCCCAGGGCCAATCTCTTCAAATGAGTTTTCTCCAAGTTACAGATTTTTTTGTCTCCTTAAAAAAGTTATCTTTAAGTAGTTGTACACAAGGGTTTTAATTCAACAAATCAGTTTATAACTACAATGCATTTTGATCAATGACACCCCTTACACCTAGCTATAGACTTTTTGAAGCTCTCCTCCTCCTCCTCTTCCTTCTTTTCTTCTTCCCTCCCCTCCCCTTCCCCCTCCTCCTCCTCCTCCTCCTCCTCCTCCTCCTCCTCCTCCTCCTCCTCCTCCTCCTCCTCCTCCTCCTCCTCCTCCTCCTCCTCCTCTTCTTCTTCTTCTTCTTCTTCTTCTTCTTCTTCTTCTTCTTCTTCTTCTTCTTCTTCTTCTTCTTCTTCTTCTTCTTCTCTTCTTCTTCTTCTTCTCTTCTTCTTCTTCTTCTTCTTCTTCTTCTTCTTCTTCTTCTTCTTCTTCTTCTTCTTCTTCTTCTTCTTCTTCTTCTTCTTCTTCTTCTTCTTCTTCTCTTCTTCTTCTTCTTCTCCTCTTCTTCTTCTTCTTCTTCTTCTTCTTCTTCTTCTTCTTCTTCTTCTTCTTCTTCTTCTTCTTCTTCTTCTTCTTCTTCTTCTTCTTCTTCTTCTTCTTCTTCTTCTTCTTCTTCTTCTTCTTCTTCTTCTTCTTCTTCTTCTTCTTCTTCTTCTTCTTCTTCTTCTTCTTCTTCTTCTTCTTCTTCTTCTTCTTCTTCTTCTTCTTCTTCTTCTTCTTCTTTCTTTTGTTGGCCATGGGATTTGAACTTAGTGCCTGTGTGCTATCCCTTAGCTCTTTTTGCTCGAGGCTAGTGTTGCACCACTTTGAGCCACAGTGCCACTTCTGGATTCTTGATGGTTAATTGGAGATAAGAATCTCAGGAATTTCTTGTCTGGACTGACTTTGAACCATGATCTTCAGATCTCAGCCTCTTAAGTAGGTAGGATTAGAGACGTGAGCCATCAGTGCCCTGCATCTCTGACTTCTTGTTTGCTAAGGTTTGGGAGGTGGCCCAAGGATGCTCACAGGAGACCTGTTGTTTAAAGAGCCTTCTCAGTCCCTTCATATTCACAGGGATGTCCTATAAAGAAACTGGCCTGAAGGCAAATGCTTGCCTTTATTTTGTGGTGCCCTACTCTTTGCTGCTTGAAGTGTTTGAAAAGCTCAAAATTGACATGCCTCATTATTCATTCAATCAATATTGAAATCAGTGTTTACTGAGTTCCTTTTGTGTGCTAGGTCATACAAGGGACACAGACAGCATATAATGGTAAGGAAGCTGGTCTTGTTATTCCTCAGGACTGAGTTATTCCATAGCTTCCACCAAGATCTTTGGGAAAGACTGTCTACATGGCCTGCACTGGATTCCAACTATCTGGGAATGGGGCTTCGTCTGCCTTCGCGGATGGGAGAAGTTCTCCTATGCACCCCATCCATTTTCACCTTGGGCCTCACAAAAACTCATGGAAAAAAAAAAAAAGAATCCCAAACTCCCACAGAGAGTCCCTAAAGGAACTCTTATACCTACTGGCCTGATGCCTAGGATAATAGCTTCAGCATTCCCATTCTTGAATTTGGATACTGACAAGTGGATGTAGGCTATAATCCTTTAGTCAAGAGCCTAACCAGGTGCCAGTAGCTCACACTTATAATCTTATCGACTAAGAAGAGTGAGATCTAAGGATCATGATTTGGAGCCAGGCCAAGAAGGAAAGTCTGGGAGACTCTTTTCTCTAATAAACTACACAGAAAAAGCTGTAAGTGGCGCTGTGGCTCAAGTAGTAGAGTGCTACCCTTGAGAAAAAGAATTTCCAAGACAGTGCCCAGATCCTGAGTTCAAGCCCTAGGACTGGCACAAAAAAAAAAAAAGGAAGAGGAGAATGGATTCAGTGACAATTACCAATTTACACACACACACACACACACACACACACACACACACACACACACACACACACACACACACACACACACACACACCCCTTTAGTCCCTCTTCTCATTGTTCTTACGCCATTAGACTCAAACCTCAGATGTCATTACCATATTCCCCTATCCTGTGGTATCTTTGGACCCTGAATCTGGCCTACTCCAGACTGGGGCAGTTTGTTCTCCTACTACCTCCCTGTAAGGAACTTTCCTAGGAAGAGGTCCTGCTGGTGGGAGGAGATGTTACCAAGAGATATACAGCCAAAGCTTTTACCATCCGAGGCCAGAGCTGCTAAATCCTATAAAGTTCTGCTGTTCATGAGCCCCTTCTTCTTTGGTTGAGTGTGGATGCATAAAATTGTACATAGTGACATCGCTGGGACATCTCAGGTCTCATAGTTGGGAATAAAAGCAGCTGTAAATGAGCACTTGAGGGAGAGCCCAAGTATAAGCTAGGGACTGTTATTTCCTTTATCTTCTTCCTCCTTCACTTTCAGTTTTTTACCTCTCAAGTATCATTATAACCAAGGACCACTAGTGCCAGGCATTCTATGAAAATTATTTCTCTCTCTTTTGGGTCAGTCATGGGGCTTGAACTCTGGGCCTGGGCACTGTCCTCAGTTCCTCAGCTCAAGGAAAGCTCTCTACCATTTGAACCACAGCATCAATTCTGGTTTTCTGGTGGTTAATTGAAGACTCTCACGGCTGTTCCTTCCTGGGCTGGTTTTGGACCTCAATCCTCAGACCTCAGCCTCCTGAGTAGTGAGGATTACAGGCATGAGCCACAGGCACCCAGCAACATTATCTCTTTTTAACTTCTATTCCAAACCCACAGGGGAAGCATTTTATTGCTTATAACTTGAAAAACTTGAGGCACATCAACTGACGCGTTGAGTTGAAACCTCTTTGGACAACTGCTTTTATTGTTTTAACAGAAGAAAAAAAACTTTTTGAGAAGGTACATTGTAATTTGCTGCCATAATTTACATATGATAGGTTTAGAAACACCTCTGTTGGGAACTTGTGTGTGTGTGTGTGTGTGTGTGTGTGTGTGTGTGTGTGTGTGTGTGCATGTGCTGGTCCTGGGGCTTGAACTTAGGGCTTGAGAGTTGTCTTTGAACTCCTCCCCCCTTCCCCCCCCCACTCCAAGGCTAGCACTTTACCACTTGAGCTGCACCTCCACTTTTGGATTTTTGCTGGTTAATTAGAGATGAGAGTCTCATAGATTTTCCTGCCTGAGCTGGCTTTGAGACATGATCCTCAGATCTCAGCCTCCTGAGTAGATAGGATTACGGGCATGAACGACTGGTGCCCGGCTGGGAACTTGTCTTGAATCTTCAGTTCCATGTAGAGAACATTGTTCACTTGGATCATACATGACAAAAACATCATAATTTTTGTAATATAGTTATAGTCATACTTACCATAAGAATGAGAACATGCAGCTTCCTTAGGCCACCTCTGGTGTTTAAAATTATTTTATTTTATTTTTTAAAACACATAGCAAGCGGGGCTGGGAAGGTGGCTCAGTGGTAGAGCGCTTGCCTTGCATGCATGAGGCCCTGGGTTTGATTCCTCAGCACCACATAAGCAGAAAAAGCTGGAAGTGGTACTGTGGCTCAAGTGGTAGAGCACTAGCCTTGAGCTGAAGAGCTGAGAGACAGTGCCCAGGCCCAGAGTTCAGGCACCATGACCGGCAAAAAAATAAAAAACAGCAAGCTTCACAAATTTGCATGGCATTGTGCAGGACCACAGTAATGTCTGCATTGTTGCAAAACATGAGCTGCTGAAGCAAGCAGCCTCCTTCATGTTCTCACTGCAAAAGCCTTCCCAAGTTTCCTGAACAGCAGAGCTGTTGCTCAAATAAGGATGAGGAAGCTGGATTAGGCCTCAGCACCTTTCTCCACATTGTTCTGAAAACCTGTCTCTCAACATTAAGGCTCATCTCCTGTTAGCCCAGCAGGCTTGCTGATATGACAATCTCCATCGAATCTAAATTTTCACTCTCTCTGGAAAGGCCCAAGGTGCTGTCAGAGGCTCTGAGACACAGCAGTAATTGTGCACCTTTCTGACTTTCCCCCAAGGAGTCTTCCTATTGGTTTTGACAGTTTGTGCATAACAGTGGTAATAACAAGTATGGCTGGGATTTTACTCTGACTTCTCTACAACTGGTAAAATCTCAGGTCCTGACCAAGAAAAGAGGGATTCTCAACTAGCTGCCAGTCAAATGCAAAACCAGCCCCTTCCTTGGGAGATGGCCAGCTGGCTCCATTCTAGGGCACTGTCCTCTGTGGAGGATGCCTGTGTATAACCAAAATGACTACATTTTCCTTATGTCATCTTTACATCATCAGTCTTTGAATTTGCTCTATTTATGCACTTGTTTGTGTTCAGGTTCTGGTGTTGACCTCTAGGCTTCACACTGTTTCTTGGCTTTTTTTTGCTCAACACTTGAGTCACATCTCCATTTCTGGCAATTTACTGGTTAACTGTAGATAAGAGTCTCACAGACTTTTCTGCTTGGGCTGGCTTTGAATTTTGATTCTCAGTCTCGGCCTCTTCAGATTGGATTACAGGTATGAGCCCCCAATGCCTAGTGATTATGTTTTTGTGCTTTTCTAACAACCTGAGCAACCACTGTGACAAGTCTTGCGTGAAGTATTAGGGTCTGATGCTGAACAAGCTTGTTTCTGTCCTCAGATTCTACTGCTAGGGCGAGAGCAGTCCTGGCCTGGTCCTAAGAAGGTCCAGTTCACGCAGAGCATCCAAAAGCCTCATACATCCACAATGCTTTCCAGGTGTCTGGCAATGACAGCCTTCCTGTTCCTGTTTCCCTTCACCAAGAAGCTGGCTGAGAAAACCCTAGAGACCACCTGAGGGCGCCACTGCTCCACAATTTTCTACATAAACTGAAGTGGGCAAACATGGTTGTCCAGATTTCCTTTGTTTCTGAGGACAAATCAAAGGACACCTCTGGGGAAAGGGAGCACATACCCTTTCACATGTGCATCAATCTGCAAAAGCAGAAGTAGAAAATCCGCAAAACTTTTGAAAACGCCCCAAGATGTGTAATCAATCATTCAGAACTAGGTGAGAGTTCAGTTCCAAGGTCATTAGCTGTGTGGCTTTGCCAGGGAGTCTGCTGGGCCTTTTTTTTTTTTTTTTTTTAAATTAAATTTATTTTATTTTATTTTAAATTTTTATTTTTATTTTTTGTCGGTCATGGGGTTTGAACTCTGGGCCTGGGCGCTGTCCCTCAGCTCTTCAGCTCCAGGCATGTGCTCTACTGCTTGAGCCACAGTGCCACTAAGGCCCTTGTTTTATAATCTACTTTATAGGATATTTGTGAAGTTCAAGAAAAAAAAAAAAAGAGACCCACAACACCTCCTTGTACCACAGAGATAAAGAAGAAGAGAATGAAGAGGAAGAGGAGAAACTGGAGAAGCTATTATCATTGAATACTCTGTGTATATATGTATATATATAGATACATACATGTGTGTATATGATATACACACATGCATATATACACATGTATATATGCACTATACACATACAACATATACATATATCTTATTTGAAAAATGAAGAAGGTATCAGCTGCTATTAGATCAAATGGTTGAGTTATAGTCTAAAAACGTACAAATGTATGAGAGAGGCGAGTGTCCCGGGCTAGGTCACGCCATGCCAATAAAGTTCCATCAGAAAGGCTAAAGTGTTCCTGATCTTCTTCTATATGAAAATATTCCATTGGTACTGCATTCCCAGAGTCGACTGACGCAGAACCAACTTTTTTTCTGTCCACACTGTTCTCCAATGAATGCACCACTTTGAACAAACTTCATTCTCTCCTTTGACTTATACAGACAGCAGATCATCTCAGCTCGGAGGGGCACAACAGGGACCAACCTGTAGTGCTGGATTTAAGAATGTTGGCAACTACTGTAAGGGCCACAGAAGGTTCCAGGTTTGTAATGAGAAGGTTTGTATGTGTGGTAATTATATGCCCTTGAATTGTTGTATGAAACATGGAAAAAGGAATGTTATTTTCTTTCTTACAGAGGCTGTGACGGTAAGAGGCACTGCCTGAGTAATTATTACGCGGCATTACTTGCAGGGCTGTGCTGTGCTGATGTATTTTACCAACTGAGGAAAAGGGATTCTAGTTGGGGGCTGAGGTAGTTTTAAGAATGGCAGCTCTTGAGATTTGTAGTGACAGGTGCTGGGGAAAAGTTGATTAGTCCTATTCAAGAATGAATCAGTTCCATTGTACAGCCCTGTGTAGAGCACTGAGCACTTTCATATAAATTCTCTCATTGGATGTTCTCAACCACCCTTTGAGATACGAGAACAAAGAACATGATTATTATCCTTTTAAAGAGAGCTTTATTGAGAGCTATTTCATATACAGAACAGTTCACCCTGTAGCGTATGTAATTCAGTGGTTTTGAGCATATTGATAGATATGTGTATCTATCACAGTAATTGATTTTTAAACTTTTATCTCCTCAGATCCTCCTATCCTTTGGCCATCACCGCTTTATGCCTTCCTTCCAAAGCCTCCAGCAGCCTGCTTTGTCTCTGTGGACCTGCCTGCTCCCACATCTCCTACAAATGAAACTACATGCCAGGTGGAATTTGGTAATTGCTTTCCTTCACTTGGCATGCTGTTTTCAAGGTTTATTCACATCAAAGAGTATCCACTACCTCATTACTTTTCATAGCTGAAGAATATTCCATTGTGTACATATTTTGTTTATTCATTCATCAATTGATGTATATTTGATGATTTTTAAGTAATTCTGCTCAAAACAATTTTTATTTTATTATTTTTAAAAATTAAAGAAGTTGTACAAAGGTTTTTTTGTTTTGTTTTGTCCCCCCCCCCCCCCCCCGTCCTAGGGCTTGAACTCTGGGTCTGGGTGCTGTCCCTAGCCCTCTTTGTGCTCAAGGCTAGCAGTCTACCACTTGAGCAACTGTGCCACTTCTGGCTTTTTTTTTTTTTTTTTTGCTGGTCCTGGGGCTTGAACTCAAGGCCTTGACACTGTTCCTGAGCCCCTCTGTGCTCAGAGCTAGTGCTCTACCACTTTAGCCACAGCACCACTTCCGTTTATTTATGTGGTACTGAGGAATCAAACCCAGGGCTTTATGCATGCTAGGAAAGCACTCTATTACTAAGCCACATTCTTAGCCCCTTCTAGCTTTTGTTGAATAGTTTATTAGAGATAGGAGTCTCACAAGGACTTTTCTCCCCAGGCTGGCTTCCAACTACGATGTTTAGATATCCATTTGAGCAGCTAGGATTATAGGCGAGAGCCACCAGTACCCAGTTATACAAAGAGGTTTTACTTCCCCATTAGCTGCATTTTATATTTCTAGGAGCATATGAGGGTTTTGATTTCTGTACATCCTTGCCAATACATTGTCATCTCATCTCATTTTTTTGATTTTGTTTTAGAGGATGTGAAATATCTTATTGCGATTTTCCCCCCTCCCTCCCTCCCTTCCTTCCTTCTACCTTCCTTTTTCTTTCTTTCTTCTTTATGTCAGTTGTGGGACTTGAACTCTGGGCCTGGACACTGTCCCCCAGCTCTTTAGCTCAAGCGCTCTTTCACTTGAGCCACAATGCCACTTCCTTCCTTTCTTCCCTTCCTCTTTCCCTCCTTCTCTCTTTCCCTTCCTCTTTCTCTTCCTCCCTTCATCCTTTCTTCATTGTAGCAGTGGGGATTAGATTAGGACTTAGTCTTTCCTATGCCAGGACAATACTACTTCACCACTTGGATCACACTCCCAGTCTTAGACCATGATCCTCCTACTTCTACTTCCTGAATAGTTGGGATTATAGGCATGTATCACTTCACTCAGCTTTCTTTTTTTCTTTTCTTTTTTTTTTGGGGGGGGGGTCAATCATGGGGATTGAACTCTGCGCCTGGGTGCTGTCCCTGAGCTTTTCAGCTTTACCACTTGAGCCACAGTGCTACTTCCGGTTTTCTGGTTGTTTATTAGAGATAAGAGTCTTATGGACTTTCCTGTCTGGGCTGGCTTTGAACTGTAATCCTCAGATGTCAGCCTCCTGAGTAGCTAGGATTACAGGCATGAGCTACTGGCACCTGGCCCAGCATTATTTTTATTGTTTGTCTGTCTGTTTTTTGCTGGTCATGGGGCCTGCCTGAACTCTGGGCCTGGGCGCTGTCCCTCAGCTCTTCAGCTCAAGGCTAGTGGTCTACCACTTTGAGCCACAGCGCCACTTCCAGCTTTTTCTGCTTATGTGGTGCTGAGGAATCGAACCCAGGGCCTCATGCATGCAAGGCAAGCACTCTACCACTGAGTCACTTTCCCAGCCCCATATTTTTAAAGTTTTTTTTTTTTTTTTTGCCAGCCCTGGGGTTATACTCAACAGGGGTTAGACTTTTTGCTCAAGGCTTGTGCTCTACCACTTGAGCCACAAAATCCTTTTTTGTGTTTTTGGTGGTTAATTAAAGAGTCTCAGACTTTCCTGCCTGGGCTGGCTTCAAACCACTAGCCTCAGACCTCAGCCTCCTGAATAGCTAGGATTATAGGCATGAAACATCCTCTTCCAATTTACTTCTGAAGTTTTGAAATTGAAATGTGTGAGTCCTCCAACTTTATTCTTCGTTTTCAATATATTAATTTTGGTACTTTGATTCCCTTATAACTATAAAGTATTTTAGAATTAACTTGTCAATTTCTATAAAGAAGCCAACCATGTTTCTAGTATTCATTATCTTGAATCTGTATGCCAATTTGGGAAACATTGCCATCTTAACAATATTAAGCCTCAAATACACGAACATGACAGTTTTTCTCATTTATTTAGAGCTGTAACTTAACAAATATTAGCTTATTCTAAGAATGAGTTTTGAACTTTTTGGTTAAATGAGTTCCCAAGTATTTCATCCTCTTGGGGGAATCTTATAATGACATTGTGTTCTTAATATCATGGTTGATTGTTCATCTTACGTGCATAGAAATAGAATTGATTTATTTAAATATTGACTTTATATCTGTGAAATCTTGCTAAACTCATTTATTGATGAATTTTCATAATTAGTTTGAATATGATTTGGTGATATACTTTAGGATTTTCCATATAAACATTAGGCTATCCACAAATAGAGATGGCATTTTTTCTTCTGATCTGTACAGACATCTAGAGTTTAGCCTGAGTCTTTAAGGACTTCTATCATTCTCCGAACTGCTTTTTTTTTTTTTTTTTTTTTACTACAATCCCCTTGGTTTTGCAGGTACCCTTACACTTTAACTGTAGTTTAGGATCTGTGGGAGAGACAGCTTTGTTCCTGACTAGCATAGTTTCTGTCTCACTAAAGCTGGGAGTGAGGAAGAGTGTGGGTCTTGGTTTAAATATCATAGGTGCAAAACATTATTTAAAAAATTGGGGCTGGGGGCTGGGAAGGTGGCTCAGTAGTAGAGCGCTTGCCTTGCATGCATGAGGCGCTGGGTTCGATTCCTCAGCACCACATTAAAAAAAAAAGCCGGAGGTGGCACTGTGGCGCTAGCCTTGAGCTGAAGAGCTGAGGGACAGGCCCAGGCCCACAGTTCAGGCCCCATGACCGGACCCAAAAAAACATTATTTAAAAAATCAATAAATGGCACAGATGCTTGCTGGTCTCCTATTTTAGATGATCCTTATCCTTCCCTCTTTCCCTCTTTTCCTCTTTCCCTCCTTCCTTTGGCTTCTCCCTTCCTTTCTCCTTCCCCTGCCTCTGTCTCTCTGTCTCTGTCTCTCTTGAACTATACTTAATAGAATGGTTAGTTTATAGATAAAACTTCCAGGACTTTCCTTCCCAGGCTAGCTTTTTTATCCCCCCCCCCCCCCCCCCCGTGGTCCTGTGGCTCAAACTCTGGCCTAGGTGCTGAGGCTGAGCAGCTTTTTGCTCAAGGCTAGTGTTCTACCACTTGAACCATAGTGCCACTTCTGGATTTTTCTGTGATTCATTGAAGACTCTCAGGGACTTTCCTGTACTGGCTGTCTTGTCTTTGAACTACAATCTTCAGATCACAGTCTCCTGAGTAGTTAGGATTACCTGTGTGAGCCACCAGTGCCCAGCGCCAGGCTAGCTTTTGAAACATCATTCTCTAGATTTCAGCCTCCTGAGTACCTAGAATTGCAGGTGTGAACCACTGGTACTGGTTTTTAGATTTTCTTGAATAATTTTTTCTTCATTTACAACCATTTTCAGAGGGTTCAAATGTTCCCCTTTTAGAAATAATAAATAAATAAATAATAAATAAATTTATTATATAATAAATAAAAATAAACAATAAACAATAAATATAATATATAATAAATAAATAATATACATAAATAAATAATAAATTTCAGCACTGGCTTGACAGAGCTCCTCAGGCCACTAGGCAGAAAGTAAAACCCTATTGCTGTCATTTGCTGGATGAGGACAATGTACACCTGTATGGAGACTTGGTAACAGGGAGGGAAGGAAAGTCTTCTGGGATCAGAATACTACAAAGGCCTAATGGACTGTAAAGAAATGCCCTGATACAGAGTGCTAACAAAGAAAATGGATGAAGTTGTTCATTTGTGTGTATGAAAACAGAACAATGAGGCAGGGGGCTGATGGCTCATGCCTGATTTCAGCTATTCAGGAGCTGAGATCTGAGGATCATGGTTCAAAGTCAATAAAGGAAGCAATATCAACTAGCAAAAACCCAAAAGTGGAGGTGTGGCTGAAGTAATATTGTGTCAGCCTGGAACATAAAAGCTAAGCAAGAGCATAAGTGTAAGGGTCTAAATTTAAGTACCAGGACTGGCACAAAAAAGAAAAGAAAAGAATATAGAACAACGAAACTTGTAAAAATTGTTTTTTAAGGAGGAGTAGGGTAGAAGAGAGTAATAGAAATAGTGAGTGAAGAAAAAATAAGAAAGAAATACTTTGATATAGAAGTTATCTATGCCACATGCTTCTGAATAATCTACCAACACTCTTACACATGGTCCTTTTGTCTCTTAAACAACCAGAAGGAGGAACTCACTGCTTTTTAAAGTGATTATTATCTATAACAGCAACATGACAGGAAAAATGAAAACAGTTTGTATCAGGCTAGGTGGGCTAGATTACAAACAAAAGAGAAAACAGGAAAAGAAAAAAGGTTCTTGCCAAGTGCCAGTGACTCATGCCTACAATTCTAACTACTTCGGAGGCTAAGAGTTGAGGACCATAGTTCAAATCCAGCCTGGGCAGAAAAGTCGAGACTCTTATCTCATGGAGCTGTGGTTCAAGTGATAGAGCGGTAGCTATGGGGAAAAAAAAAAGAAAGAAAAAGCTCAGGGACAGCACCTAGGCCCTGAGTTCAAGCCCCAGCTCTCACATGCATGCATGCACGCATGTGCACGCGCGTGCACACACACACACACACACACACACACACAAATAGGTTCTTCAGAAACTAAAACAACTTTGTCACTGGAAGGTCATGCCTTTTTGCATGCAGCTCATCATGTGTGGACGCCAGGTGCTGAGAGATGGCTCTAATTTTAGAATGAACATAGTGCTTATAAAGAGGTCCAGCACTCATGGGTCTGGAATGCAAGAATCTTTCACCTCAGGCCATGCATACTCATATTCTGTTGTTGGTTCTGTTCCAACCATTTTCTGATATAGAGGGAGAGAGAACCAAACCACAGAACTGGCATGTGCCTGAGAGATTTGCCAAAAATTTCACATTTGTGGTGGCCCCTGAGAAGCTAAGCTTTTCATTGTGACGCTCTGCTGATATATCCTTGGACTTGACCAGATCTTTCTTTTGTCCTCCTCTGCTAGCTCTTTGTCCAGAACTTGCCCTGCTGCAGGCATCACTTCGACCTCCTTGGTTACATCTTGCAGTTTTTTTCAGTCAGTAGATTAGATCAGAAAGCAGCAGATCAGAGAATAAGGAGAGAGAGAGAGACACACACAGAGAGACAGAGAGAAAGAGAGAGAGAGACAGACAAAGACAGACAGACAGACAAAGACAGAGACAGAGACACAGAGAGACACATACAGAGAGACAGAGTTTTCTCTGGAAATTGGCTAGGAATTGGGGTCCTACCTTTTTGGTCCCAAATCCAGTAGCATAATTTCCTGTCCTTGTACTTCTGGGCCCAAGTGAGACGGAAAGCTGGTTTCTGGGTGTTTCATCCACCCTTTGTACCCAGAACGTTCATCATATGTCTGAAACCAATTTCCACAAACATCTCTTCACTTTGGTCTTTATTTCCTATCTAATTTCTTGTTACTATCTTGCCCTGGTTAACAATGTCTCCTTCTGTCTCCCCAAACTTAAGAGAGAAAAGAGTCCTCATGTTTCTGTCCTAGCATTAACTCTAGGGATGTTCATGCGCTCAGCTAGGTCCTCTGTAAATATAATAGATGACTTTATTCACATCCTGTCCTGGAATTTTAAGTCTCTGTTGGATACAGGAAGTTTATTCCACAAGCTCATTCCAGAAGTAGAAAAGTTAACATTTCTATAAAGCTAGGCTGTTGCTTAGAACCCGAACTTGTTTGGTTCCTAAACTTTTTTAGCATCAATGTGACATAAGAAGTTGTGTATGTTTATGGAAGAAAGGGAATTTCAACAAACCCTAATTTAGTTTGGAGGAGTTGTCCTCTGAGTGTGTATCCCCAAGCCCTAGGTGATTTCAATTGTGTAAGATGAATAAGTTCTGAATAAGCTAATGCAGAATTAAAAAGAATATTTTTTCTTGTTTGGTTTTTTGTTTTCATTTTCTGTTGGTTATGGTGCTTGAACCTGGGCCTGGGTGCTTGAGCTCTGCTCAAGGAGAGTGCTCTACCACTTGAGCTACAGCATCACTTCCAGTTTTCTGGTGGTTAATGGGAGATAAGAATTCACTGACTTTCCTGCACGGACTGGCTTTGAACCGTGATCCTCAGATCTCAGCCTCCGAGTAGCTAAGATTACAAGGCAGGAGCCACCAGCACCTGGCCAAAAAACAAAAACAAAAATGTATATTTGAAATTTTCAAAGAGAAAAGAGCTTAAACACACATACACAGAATAAAAATTGTAATTCTGCTAAGTGATGGATATGTTAACTAAATAATGGCATTTCACAATATTATTCTTTCTCCATATTCAGAGCTAAGTGACTCAGCTTCCTGTTTGTAAATAGAAAGGGCTCTCCAACACCTACAGATCCATCTCTGCTTTTAGGCTTCATGTTACATGCAAGTCTAGGTAATATTTTACCTGGTAGTTTGCTGGCATCTTGTTTGAATTATTTATGTATGGTGGTCACATACTTAGCACTTTTAAACACCATTCTTTAAAAGCCTGATAACCCAGTTATCTTCTGTTAACAGTGACCCAGCTTTTGCTAAATTAGAAGTGAGGGTTTGCAGCAGGGAAGGGAGAGGGGAGCATTCCAAGTCACCCAACAATTTCCAAACCCAAGTATTTGCATGGCTATGGATCATGACAGAAGCTGTCAGGTCAGCCTGCAGGCCTCAGTGATGAATATCCTAAGTTATTTCTGGACTGGATGATTGATGTTTCCAATAGAAGATGACATTTTGATGGAAGATAAATGTGCTGTGATAGGAGTTAATGAGGATAATGATGATGATAATGATATTTACATTGTATCTTTCTTCCAAAGAACCCTTTTATCTCATTTGTGTTGAGAATGTCCCTCTGGAGTTGAAGGGGGGGGAGTGGGAGGTGTTATTAAACTCTTCTTGAGAAGAGCAAATAGAGGGAGAGTTAATTGCCTGGCTTTCAGACTCAATTTTGATGGGAGGAAGAAATGTTTAGATGAACTGGGAGGAATTAAACTTTGAGAAATACCAGTCTTTCTTGGTTCCCAATTGTCCTACTTGATGATCCCAGGTCAAGCCCCAATAATGTCACTCCTTGCTCTTAAAGTCTTCCAGATACTGCCCATTCAGTTCAATTACCCTAACTCTGAAGGATGGACCCTTCACATTCCAATCTACATTATGTCCCAAGTTGTAGCCCAACAGATGCGCTCACTGTCCCTACTATGTGTCTGAGCACCCTATTTTACTGTCTTCAGGGGCCTGAAACTCTGGGCCTGAACACTGTCCCTCAGCTTTTCAGCTCAAGGAAAGTGTTCTACCACTTGAGCCACAGCACCAGTTCTGTTTTTTTCTGCTTATGTGGTGCTGAGGAATCGAACCCAGGACCTCATGCATGCAAGGAAAGCACTCTACCATCGAGCCACCTTCCCAGCCCCCTTATTTTATTTTCATAAAACTTGTCACCCTTTCTGTAACTTGTCCAGTATTTGTCTTCTTTGCCTCATGGAACCCACAGGAAAGCAGGGAGTGTCATTCTTGTATCCCCAGGATCTAGCCGAGATAAGTGTGGCACATAGGAGGTGCTCAACAACCACTTGTTTCTGAAGTGTATGCTATGCACCTTTGCTCATGGTGTTCTCTACCCAGAGAGCCAGAGCCAACATTTTAGGTCCAGATTCTTCTCCATGACTCGACTCGGGAAGTTCCTGACATTGCTCCTTGATAATTCTTACCTTCTTGTTGTGTTCAGTCATTTATGTACATGTGCTGTCATCTACCTGCCTCTCATAAAGAGCTCTCAAAATACAGGAATTTGCATCCCAGATATGTGCTCATTTGTCTAACATGTTTGTTGACAACTTTCTTTTCTTTTTCCTTCTTTCCTTCCTTCCTTCCTTCCTCTTTCTCTCTCTTTCTTTCTTTCATTCTTTCCTTCTTTTTCTTTCCTTCTTTCTTCTTCCTCTTTTTCTTTCTTTTTTTGTACTTATTTTAGGGCTTGAACTCAGGGCCTGCGCACTGTCTCTGAGTTTTTGTGCTCAAGGCTAGTGATCTACCACTTGAGCCACAGCTCTACTTCTGGCTTTTTGGTGGTTAATTGGAAATAAAGAGTATTATGGACTTTCTGGCATGAGCTGGCTTCAAACTGCAATCCCTAGATCTTTCTAGTTGCTAGGATTACTGATGTGAACCCCAGTTTCTGGCTGACAAGTGTTCTTAATTGAGCAAAAGTCCAATTTCCAGAACATGTAGCTTGTCTCATTCTTCCCTCATCCTTTTGAAAGACTGGGAGGAAGATCAGTTGGGGAGCCCTGCCAACTCTGCCCTTAAAGAGAACTGCTTTATCTCTTGGTTGGAGAACACTATACTCTGATACTCAGGCACAGGGTTCAGGTTTTGTGTTGGGCACTGAACAACAAAAAGGGATGCTAACTGCATTTATATTTTGTATTTTATTTTGTGTTGGTCCTGGGGTGTAAACTCAGGGATTGGCACTGATTACTTGTGTAAGTCATTGGTGCTCCAGTGCCCTTTTATTTTTAGCTTCATTGCCAAGGCCAATGCCAATGCCAACTAGAATAATGGAGAGTAAGAGCTACTGAGAAGATGTGATAAAATCACTAACCTCTCAGGGAATTGTGTACTCTGTGCATCTGGTGAGGATTCCCATGCCCCAGCCAGTTGTAAGAATACATCAGATTGTACTAACTATGGGGTGTGTGAAAGCTTATAATCAGCACAGTTTTGATAGCCTGAAGACCCCCAGGTAATAGCAATCAGGCATATTGACCATCTGTGATAGAACACCCAGTGTCATTTAGAAAGAGCCACTTCAACAACTGTATTGTGGAATACTCATGGCTGTTGAAAATTGATGTTGTAGATCTCTATTTATTGAGATGGAAAGGTGCCCATAATATATTACTATGTGAAGAAAGCAGGCTCTAGGAGTGTATGATTATGTAAAATTATCCCATATTTATACCAATATCTATTCATAAATGCATGGATGTTCTCCAAAATGTTAATAGTAATCTCTGGGTGATGAAATGTTGAGTATTTTTTCTTTATTTTTGTAGTAATTTTTGGTATTGCTTAGATTTTATTTTTATAGTTTGCAGTTATTTTTTAACAATAAAAACACAGCTCTCTTTCAGCTTACAAAAATAGTTGGAAATGTGACAAGAAAACTGCATTTAAAAAACCTTCAAATATCCTGGGCTGGGATTGTGTCCTAGTGTTAGAGTGCTTGCCTAGCATGCATGAAGCCCTGGGTTCCATTCCTTAGTACCACATAAACAGAAAAAGCCAGAAATGGCTCTGTGGCTCAAGTAGTAGAGTGCTAGCCTTGAGCAAAAAGAAGCTCAGGGACAGTGCCCAGGCCCTGAGTTTGAGCCCCAGGACTGGCAAAATAAATAAATAAATAAATAGAAATAAAAAGCTTTTCAAGTATCCTAAAGGATGCTTACTGTGAAGCAAAGCAAGCAAACTAAAACAAAAACAAAAACAAAACCCAAATTCTTCCATGAGCAAAGATAAAGATTATTCAATTTCCCTATAAATAAACCAAAGAAAGCTGGGTACTGGTGGCTCATGTCCGTAATCTTAGCTACTTAGGGGACCAAGCTATAAGGATCAAGATTTAAAGCCAACCAGAGCAGGGAAGTCCCTGAGATTCTTATCTCCAATTAACCTCCTGAAAATGGAAGTGGCACTGTGGCTCAAAGGGGTAGAATGCTAGCCTTGAGCAAAAGAGCTCAGGGACAATCCCAGGCCCAGAGTTCAAGCCCCACCACCAACAAAAAACCAACAAAAAACCCTGAGAAGGTGTCCTCTATGGTTAACAGTAAAAGGGAAGAGACAGACCAGTTGGGTGCCAGTGGCTCACAACCTTAGCTACTCAGGAGCCTGAGATCTGGGATTGTGGTTTGAAGCCAGCCTCAGTAGCAAAAAGCCGGAAGTGGAGCTATGGCTCAAGTGATAGAGCACTAGCCTTGAGCACAAAAGCTCAGGGACAGTGTCTGGTCCAGAATTCAAGCCCTAGGACTGACAAAACAAAACAAAGAGACTGTTTCTAAGGAGAAGTATAGCTGAAATTCAGCTCTCTTGACTGAGCAAGGATAGTGTACATGCTTTGTGTCTCCAGTATAAAGTTCTTTTCAATTATTATTTCACCCAAGCTTCGATGACAGTTAATTTACAGGTACAGAATTTCAAATTCCATTGCTAGAGACAAGAGAGAAAATATCCTATGTCTAATGGCAAACAAATGATGGCTTTATTCCCCTATGATAGTTACCATTGCAAAAAAGAGACACGCCACTGGTCACAGTACAACTCATACTTTATTCCGTCGTGATTGGTACACATGTAGGATTGGGCAGCAAGAGACTAAAATCAGTGCAGAACTTCTCTGGACAAACAGGCCGTGGAAGGCATTACTGGTTTTGGCACACAGAGTGGCTGAAACATGATGAGTAGGAAAATAACATACACAAGTATAACACCATGATGAAGTCATGTTGGAGCTGTGTATCATGTTAAAGAGTAAATATAGACGAACATGCAGCTTTATATACGTTACATTATTCATCCACCAACTATTCCCCCACCTTTGAGATGAAGAAATGGCCTTAGTAATAGTCTGTGAACAGTCACACACACTTTCAAAGAACTATCAATACACTTTAGAGAGATGGCCACACGGATTTCCATAGCAAGACAGATAGTTGAAGAAATAATGCTAAATGAGGCATTTGCACTATATCATCTTTAGTTAGATTACATAAGCCTGATCAAGTAACTCTGACTCACCTCTTACTTCAATATAAGTCCTCGTGTCTTTATAATGCCAATAGCAGGGTTCTTATAGTTTTTTTCATCATTAAAATCTCAGGGACCCTAGTATCAGGTACCTTTCCTTTACAAAGGGAACACTAGACTGATGAGAAGTAATTCTATTATGCTGGGAATATTACATCATTATATCACACAGAGAGTGCAAAGAAGTCAGCCCATTCGGTAATATAGCAGTACAGAATAAGATGTAGAAGAGGCATAGAGATTCTGAGTGATCTCAACAAGAAAAAAAGAAGGAAAGAAAAAAAAAAGAAAAAGGAAGCAAAGGAAAGGGAAAATGAAAAACTGCCTTGGGCAGTACAAATTGATACAAAGAAAAATCTATTCACTTATAATTGGCTAAATATCATAGAGAACAGCCCTCTGATTTGGGATGATAGGAGGAATGTTATTGGAAAGTACATGCCAGTTAGCCCCCACTGGCTGACTGGGTTGGTTTTGCCTGTGGTTGTTTTTGAGATGGTGAGCTCTCACAGGGAGAATTTCTGCCTTATGCCAGGGTAGGGCTAGATTTAACCCCAAGGGGCAGCCATCATCGCAGAGAACAATTTTCTTTATTAACTTAGGCATGTGGCTAGCCTTCATTCTCTCCAGTACAAACATATTATTCACCCATGATGAGATGTTTCACAAAACAATAGCCACCAGGTCATGGTTCATTCACAGAATGCACATAGGTCTTTGCATGTGATATGAATTTGTGAGTTAAACAACAGGAAAGAGGGTCAAATTTCTGGAAGAAAGTCAATTAAATGAAAATAATAGATGTGGTTAAGAATGTCTTGATTTTCTCTGGTCTCTCACTTTCATCTGCTGAGGGGTAGAGAAAATGAGTGAAATCACCGATGTAAGCAATGTTTGATCACAAATACAGAGGTGAGCACAGCTAGATTGGGAGTAATATTTCTCAGTCTCTTTGATTTTTAAATCTTTGGAAGGTGGAGATGGCTAGGAAGTTTGATGATATGCCTGGAAAGTCCCATTTCCCTGGCCGGATTCAGCTTCATATAAAAGAATGATCTCTCCTTTTGCAGTGGCATTGTTCTTTGTGGGAGATTTTTGTCAAATGGAAATGGTATAATTTGAAAGCTAGAGGAAAAAGAAGTTTGACTTGAATGTCACAGTAAATATTCACTGATACTTCCAAGTGGAATCATCTGTTGTCAGAGGCTGGTTTCAAGCCCTAAGTCCTTGACTTCCTGAACAGGCTCCTTGACTGTGGGGGCTGCTCCCTCTGGCTGATACTAGACCTCAAAAATCATTCTAAGACGTGATGTCTCTTGAAAGGATGACTTTGATAGACCTTCACGATTGTAAGGGGTTGAAAGCTGGAAATAGGATGAGTCAAGTTAGGGGAAAAACAGAAATAACCTGAAGGAAAAACTGAGACTTTCCTCTCAGGGCCTCTAAGACCAGTAAAGAGGCAAAAATTCACGGTATGTGACTTAGAGACTCTCTAAGATGTTGTACCCATGGGGTGTTTCCAAGTGTCCTGATCTAGGCTCCCTTAGCAACCATCTAGTGCAGATATTACCTTTGTAGGTGTGGTGCTCTACTTCTTCTGGAATTTCTATCTCTGGGGCAAACTGTTGGGATCTGCCTTGGTGTAGTGAATGCTTCCTGAAGCAGTCACAGATATGGACTGCTGGTATTAAAAGGTGTGGCCAGGGGGCAGAGGAGACTGCTGGCAGACAACATAGCCCTGAAGGAAGGTATCTAATACACAGACTTTGAATTTTCCCCAAGGCCAAGGTATTTGTGAGGGAACAAGAAAAGGTCAAAGAAAATACCTTGGGACCAAATATGATTCATGATGCAGAGAAGAAAATCTAGTTTATTTGACTGATTGGGAAGACAATCTTCAGAATATATGGCAACTGAATGACTTTCACACAGATATACAAACACCATGATGAGTGTTTCCATACTATTATTAATCACATTGCAATGATTCATTAGCTTTCTATTTTCTAGGTTGCTTAATTAATTTAGCAAATCCACAGTTTAGGTACCACCATGAGAGGAAGGAGGGTGAGGGTGCAGAAAACGAAGCAATTAACCTTGGAATTAAAATTTTGTAAACAAGAGTTAGTAGCACAGTAGATTGTCAAGGATAACAAAGGGAGTAGGTAGAGAGTCACCGGCCTGGCTTGGGCCATCTTGCTGGCTACCAGAGAGGAACTCTGTGGCTTAAGAGTCCCCCTTCTTGTTAATTAAAACCGAGCAGCAGGTGAGCAACCCATCCACCTTTTCCATTTCAGAAATGCTGACAGGGATCAGCAGATGGTCCTTCAGTTTCTCATAAACCTACAGGGGGAATCAAGGGGAAGGGAGAGAAGGATTACACTTCAGCCTGTTTGACCACCTGCAGGTGCAAAGAGTGAGTTCTAAGCTTTTCAATCATTGAACCCCAACATACACGTGCAACCTAGGCCCCCAAAACTCTCTCTACAGAGCTGGTTGCAACTGGCTAACCAGTTAAAGCATAGTGCTTTAACCTCAAAAGCAAAGATTTGTCAGAAATGTGGTTCTCGTTAGCAAGGGTCTTTATCATTGTGTGGCTAGATTAAGAGATAAATAGAAGTGTATGGCCACATGTTCATTCTGATTGTTATTTGGTGTCTACAAATTAAAAAAGCCCTTCCAATTACACGTTAATGTTTCTTTCCTTAGCAATACCACTGGGAAACTTGTACTAGATGTACTTTAAGTGAATATTTCAGGTCATCTGCTTTTAAATTATAGGTGTGAATTTTATAGCATCTTTCAGCACTAGTAGAAAGCATGTGTTGAAACATTTTGTTTTGCTGTGATCAAAGCACACTTTAAAAACCAAAATCTCTTGAAAAATATACTGTTGAAAAACACTACTTTTTTGTAGGACAGTGCTAGGAATTGAACCCTGGGCCTCAAGTGCTTGGTAAGCATTGGAGGAATGCCTCCAATCCTTCATGCTGTAGTTGTTTTTTTTCAGATGAGGTCTCCTTGAGCTTTTTGCCAGCCTGGAAATGAGATATTCCTACCTATGCTTCCTGGATAGCTGGGATTACAAGTATGAATCACCACACTTAGCTTATTCTCTGATATAAAATCTTGCTAAGTTCTTTGCCTGGGTTGCCCTTGAACTGTAATCCTTCTATCTTTGCTTCTCAAGTAGTAGGGATTGAACTACCACTCATAACACATCTTCCATGCTTCCTTGGGAAGCACTATGTTCTCTAACACAGTGGTTTGAGTGCAGAAGCCAGTTGGATTTCAAATTCCATGTTGCATTTTACTACTGTGATTTCCTCTCTGAATCTTTTTCACTTTTCTGTAAGGTTTAGGGTGGGAGTCCAAGACCTATATTTTTTTAAACAATACGAAGACACATTAGTTTATGAAATCTACCATTCATTTTAGTGCTTCGTCCTAGTCTACAATCAGAAATCCTATATTTTCCTTGGGCTCAAACTCTCAGCTATGGAAATAGAGAGAAATTATCTGTGTTATTTTTCCCACTCTCCATTTTTTATATGCTGAGAGTGACCACGATTAGAGGGTAACCTTGTAATAATATACACTGCATATCTAAGAAGTGGCAAGGAATAATTTCTGGGATTTCCAAAGCACAAGACATTAAAAAAAAATCTCAAAGGCTACTAAATGTTTATCTGTAGTGCTTGGCCTGGTTATCATGTTCTTCTAGATAGAGATGAAGGTGTTGGGTGCCTGGATGATATAGTCACTTGGGGAACCATTGCTGTGGTCTGGCATGCTTGCTAGGATAAACCTGAAATTCTAAAGTGTAGAGATGAGACTAACAGAGTGCACTGAAAGACACAAACATTTTCTTAAACCAGGGAAGGATTTCAGATGCAGGGATAGCTTCCTTCACGGACAGACCAGTTGTCTGATTCCAGGTATGTCATATTTCTCTCTGTTCTAGCTTCTTGTCACCTTGATGTGAAGCTCTGACAGTGAGCACTCACCTCTCTGGGTCACTCATACTCTTCTATGTTAAGAAGAAAATCACTCGCTGCTAAGGGGTGGCTCAGATTTATCAGAGAGAAGGACACAGTGAACCATTTAAGTGTAGATCTTTAAACTTAAGTGTATCTGGTGTAGGAAGGCACATTCAGCTAGAGCTGGAGCACGTACTTGGGTACTTGGGGTACTTAAAAACTTTAAATAGAAATACGTTGTCTCAATGACTGGGCATGTATTAGAGAACAGTGACATGATTGAGAGAAGTAAATAAAACTAGTTTTCCCTGAGCTCTAAATTACACTTTCTGCTTGCTGACTAATGTGATATGTGCAGAGGAAACAGAAGCCCTATGTGTCACTACATCATGCAGGAAGTCCCCAGGGTTACTCAGCTGTAGGATGGAAGGTGTTTGTACCTTTGCACTTTCTGGATACTCTTCTGGGGTTCGGTACAGCAAGACATGTCCTTTGCTGGGGATATTGAGATACACACAGTTTGCAGCCATGTCATCAGGCACCGTGAGCTTGTCATAGCGATGGTCACTCATTTGTTGCATGATCTATAAAGAGAAACAAAGCAGGCCTGAGCAGAGACTCCCACATTTCACAGGGGGGGAAGGTAGTGGAATGGGATGTAAGCTTGTGATTGATGCCTTAGGCTGCTTTGCTGTTCATGCTCCAACTATTACCTCAGTCACTTAGAATAAGAGTCAGAAAACCTGATTAAGCTGTGAATCTGTCAAGGAATTGCAGAGGTTTTGTCCTTTAAAGGGCGAGTTTATGCCTAATTCTTTTTTTTTTTTTTTAAGATTTTAAGCCATTTATCATCTACCAGTAAGACACAAAATGGCCATATGTAAAAGTCCCAGTAGAGATTTTGATGAGGTTCTTCGTAGAGAAGCAGTTACTCTGATATATCGGGGGGAAAAAAAGGAAGGAAGCACCATTGGAATATTCAATAATAAGAGTTAACAGAAACACTCTCTCTCGCTCTCCTTCCTCTCTCTCTCCACCCCGCCTTCCTTTGCTCTTCTATTGCCTTAAGTTGAGTTGACTTGCCAGTCTCTTGGGAGGATTTACTCTTGACTATGATGAACCAACCTGACAAACTCACATTCCAAAGCATCATCCTGAATAATTCTGATTTGGCAGATCTAGGGTGAAGCATAGGAATTTTCATTTTGAAGGCCCGTCAGGTAATTGTGCAGGGTATCCTGAACCACACTTGGAGAAAAATTGACTTAGTAAGGTCTGTTCTTCAATTGATGCTGTTATTAGGACTTTAGTGTAAAACAACTGGAAAGATTAAAAAAAATGAACACTGTATGAAGTCTGAAAGATTGAAGTCTCATCCTTATTTACTTAATACAATCAAAACAAAATGGTTCTAAACCAACATTCCCTTCATACAACAAAAATATTAAACATCAAAGCAAAAGCTAAAGTTACTTTGGGCTTAATCATGCAAATTGTTTTCATTTAAAAAAAATTAATAGCCATGCTATTCAAAATCTGCTGAAATGTCATGTTATAAAGGTATAACAAGAGGCTGGGAAGGCGGCTCAGTGGTAGAGCGCTTGTCTTGCATGCATGAGGCCCTGGGTTCGATTCCTCAGCACCACATTACCAAAAAGAAAAAAGCCAGAAGTGGCGCTATGGCTCAAGTGGTAGAGCACTAGCCTTGAGCTGAAGAGCTGAGGGACAGCGCCCAGGCCCAGAGTTCAGGCCCCATGACCGGAACCAAAAAAAAAAAAAAAGGTATAACAAGATCTTTCCCATAATGTGGTTCTTTTTTTATTTTGCCAGTCCTGGGGCTTGAACTCAGGGCCTGGGCAATGTTCTTGAGCTTCTTTTGCTCAAGGCTAGCACTCTACCACCTGAGCCACAGCACCACTTTGGTTTTTTCTGTTTATGTAGTAAATAGGACTCAAACCCAGGGCTTCATGCATCTAGGCAAACATTTTACCATTAAGCCACATTCCCAGCCCTCACAATCTGGTTCTAATCTACCTTTCCAGACAGACCTTCTTTTGGAGAAATTTGGAAATGTGCTCAAATTACAAAGTAGATTTGCCCCCCTTTTCCCAGTCATGGCAGCACTGGTCGGTAAGATTTATGGTACAGAAGAGTAGATGATACACTGCATGCTCCCTGTAGAAAATCCATTCCCAAGAGAACACAAACAGTGGCACTCAGCAAACCCTTCCTGACCCACCATTCAGATAAATCATTCACTTCTCCCAGTGTGAAATATGTCCAGGACAGAGAGAGGGCAGACAATTAGACAGTGGAATATATCTAATATGGATGTATTTGCCCATTATGAAAGGTGAAAACAGGATGTGAGCTCAGTTTTCTAAGACATTATAGCATTATAGTCCCATGGGGGAGGGGGACAAATACAGTGATAAGTACATTACAGCACCTAGGTTAGATATTTTATACTTATTATCTCATATCAAAAGTCCCATTCTGTAGATAAAGAAACTGGCCTGAGAAGGCAAATAATATGCTCAAGATCATATAGATTCAACCCACACTAACTCAAGAAAGAACTCTCTTAGTTATTCCTTCTTTTCCTACTCTGTCTCTCCCTCCCTTCCTTCTCTTCTTCTCTCTCCCCTTCGCCATCTGCCTCTTTTCCTTCTTTGGGTGTTGGCACTAGGGCTTAAACTCAGGGCCTTGGGCTCTTGCTGTTTTGCTCTTGCTAATTTTTGTACTCTACCACCAGAAGCACGCCTCTAGTTCTTTCCTTTGCTCTTCCTTGACCTCCACAGCTGCAGAAGATCTCTCCTTACTACTCATCAGCCTAATGTCCACTTATTTCATGCTCATTTGATATTTATCTTTTATTCTCTTGCATCATCCTTAATTCCCTTTTCACACGTAATTCTATTTCGACATGGTACAGTCTGATGTTGTGAAAGTACTTGAGTGGACCTTTTTCTTGCACTTCCAAATTTAAACTGTTCTTTGAAGGGGAAGCCCCTACTACAGGTCAGTGATGGGTGAGGCCTGTTTTTAGAACTGCTATTGAGAAACCTGAGATCTATTCCAACCTGGGGACAATGAAGAAGTTGAAGACACACCTACATTTTAACTTTTCCAGGCAAATTAGTAACAGATTCGACATAGCCCTATTCATGAAATGAATAGGCTCAGAAATAATATTGAGAAGCCTAAGAGAACATTTCCAGACTTCAATAGCTTTATTCTGTTATGAATTGCTATTCAATTAGTTTTCTGCACTTTTTGTTTTGTTGTTTTTTTTTTTTTTGGTGGGTGGGTGGGGGGCTTGGTCCCAAATCACAATAACAACCTTTCATCTGTTACGGTTTGGGGGGGAACATAGACAGATATGAGCTCTGGAGTCAGACCTGGGTTCGAAGCTGGACACCCATCTTTTATTACTTATGGAATTTTATCTTTTACATTTCTTGATTTCCTCATCTGCAAAACTGGGATAACAGTTTTTCATTTTTCACATACTTGTTATCAAAGTTAAATGAAGACAATGTATATAAAAAGATATAGCGATAAGGCTGGAAGTGCGAAATAAGCTACTAGTGTATTATGGCAGTGTGGCCAATCTCTAGTTTGCAAGCCCATCTTCTGTTCTGGTTGGCTCTGACTTTAAAGCTCATTTATTTCCCTCCTTCTCTCAAGCCCTCCCTCATTCCCTCTCTTCCTTCTCTCTGTCTCTGTCTCTGTCTCTGTCTGTCTCTTTTGTGCTGCTATTGGCACTCCATTTAAATCATGCGTTCAGTCCTTTAAGTGTGTTCTTAACATAGCCTGTTTTGGAGGTCAGTTCTTATTTTTGAAATCATATAAGGTTACAACTGAAATTGGAGGTGTAGCTCAAGTGGTAGAGCTCCAGCTCTGAGCAGAAGATTGTAACTTTGGTGGTTTCTCTAGCCTTTTCCCCAAGGCCTCCATTATTTAACATATAATTGAATAGTCCTGCAACATTAGTATCCTGCTTAGATCTCCTAGAGAGAACTCCTATAAAGTTCACAAACTTTTGTGAAATCTTTGTCTCTTTCTGCCTCTGTCTGTCCGTCTCTGTGGCTTGGGCTAGATTGTTCGACTGCTAGCTTTTGAATGCAGGTCCCAGGACTAATGAATAGAGCCTTGGCTCCAGAATAAGAGATTGTGTGATCTAGGGAGAAGCCCTTAATCAACATGAGTCTTAGTTTCCTCAGCTGTAAAATGGGATGGCAATAGTCTACTGATTCCTCATAACTCTAAAATTTATTTTAAAAATGACAGAAAATGTATTTAAAGGACTTAGCACAAGTTCCTAGTACATATTAAAGTGAAATAAATGTGAGTTCCTTTCCCTCTTTGGTTTTTGCAAGTCACTTGCATATGGCAGGTGATCAAATTCTATTGGTAGCTAATTTATTTCTTCTTTTTATTCATTCAACAGATATGGGGAAACTCACTATGGTGAATGATGTGACTGATTGCATCAGTGAGATATGTGAATAATTGTAATCCCTCCAAAAACAAGACAGGATTTATGTCCGGAAATAGAAATACAGTTCACTGGCTAAAATCAACGATGCCAAGCTTGGGCATTTTTGTAAAGCCACATAGGAGAGCACTCTACTCTGTGGTCCTAACCCAAATGACTTCTGAAGACAAATTAGGATAGTAGGAATAGGGAGCCTATGATGTACCTGAGGCATAAACCAACCAAACAAAGAAAATTGGTATATACAAAACAGAATGCACAAATTTCCATCAGTTTGTGACCCCCTACTTTATTTTATATAATTTTATTTAATTTGTGCTATGCTAGGAATTGAACCACTAAGTTACATCCCCAGCTCATGACTTATAATTTAATAAAAAAAAGTCCAGAAATTCAATGAGTGGACAGAATTCTTCATGTGTGTAATAGAGATATCTCTAGATGCGCCACTAGGGATTTTGTTAGAATTTGTAAGACTTTTCAGTAGTTGCTATGGTCAACCTGTTTCTTCCCAGATGCAGAACAGAATGCCCCGTGTCTGAATTCTCCTCACTGTGTGCTACTAAGGTTGGACCAAGATGGTCAGGCTGCTGTCTGTCTTCAGAGGTCAGAACTGTCTGTCTTCCTTTAATACAAGCTAAATCTAGTTTACCTTAGAAGTTCTAGATTTCTTCCTTATGGCTGAGACGACAACTCCTTGTGCCAAGGACTTACGGAGGAGAGCTCCAGTGACTTTAGGATTTCAAAGAGTTCCTGAAAACATGGCTTGTATAGCCACCGCTACTATGAGCACTTAGAAACTGCTAAAAAGCACACTGTTCGGGCCCACAGGTGAACTGGAAGTAGTACAAAATGCTTGGCATCCCTGTCTCCATTCTTCATCTGACTTTGCTCTGAGCAGTCCCCTTGGAATCCAGACACAACTGGCCCAATCACTGAGTGACTTGCCTATGACTGGGCCCTGCCTGCCTAATCATGGGAGATGATCACCCAGACCACATCTCTGACCCCCTGGAGCCCCAGACCACATCGGTTGGATAATTATGCTTACCTTTCACCTCCTGCCTCAATTCTTTTTTCCATTTAAATCTAAAGAAGTCTGCACCCCAAAGATGTTTACTTTGCTTGTTCCCACACCACTTACTAAATCTCCTTTCTCTGCCTCTTAATACTATTCATCTCGTGTCCTGGTGTACTGAGGTTGAACTGGGTGTATTAGGAACCTGATATATTGGGCCTCTGATCTAGAACTCCCTAAACTACCCAGTCAAGTTAGACATAACTAAAAGAAAACTCTAAGAATCTGCTATTATCACTGAGTCAATGTCCTAAGCACTTGGGAGAAGAACTGCAAGAACATATTTTGGTCTGACCCATTCAGGCTTGGTGCTCCCACCATTCATAAGCACCAGACAATTGTCTGTGGTTTTCCGGTGTAATTCATTGTGTACAGAAGACTAATTACATTTTTTACCCCAAAAGAATTCACACCTTGGAGGCCTCCCTAAACCCTCCCCAGCTCCGTAAGCAGTCTGGCAAATCTCCCACCTGTTGGTCTGACTCATGCTTGTCACAAGTGACTATGATGCCAAAATATGGAATGTCGTGCATTCCGGAGGAAGTGTTATCAAGGACTGTTATCAGTGCCGACTTCTTGTTTACCAGTGGGTGAGCAAACAAAAGTCTCCAAGCCCGGGCCTACTTCACAAATGTGAGAAGTTTCAGTGAGGTAACATGACTATGTATTTCCTTTCTGTCTGTACTTCCCTGTCTCCCACTTTCTCTCACCTCCTGGAGTGAACAATCATCTCTCCTTTTGGCTTCTATCTGTTTTGTCCTTCAGTTGGTGGAACTGGTTGAAAATTCTAATCTCAGGTTTTCCTCACTCTTTGCATCTCTCTTTTCTGAGTCTTACAAATTATAGCTTCCGATGGGGGACATTCCTAAGATTCCTGACATAAGAGCCAATACCCACCCTCAAACTGGTGAAGGTCGTTTCATTCTTTTCATTTCTTAGAGGAGAGGAATAATAGTATTTCTTTGGAGGAATAATTTAATACTAAAAATATAGAAAGTAATTTACTGATAGTCTACTGAGAATTACTCCTAAAATAAATGCTTAACAAAACCACGAAAGTTACCTTAGGAGAGGCTTTTCATTTAATTTACCAAGGCCTCATGGTTATTTGAGACAAATTTAATAATATGCCAGAAGAAATGACTTTTAATAATAAATAGACCTCATTTGGAGTGTAATAGTTCTGCTTAAGTAAAAGAAAAAAACCCACAAAATCCATGTCAGGTGTAATCTTTCTAATGAAAAGGATTTTTGGAAGTGGTAACTATAGATAATGAACAAGAAATCCATTTTTTTTCATAGAAAAGCTAACTGTATATTCTCAACACAAGGAGTTTCTTTTTAGATGAAGAAGAGGTTTCTTTTTTCCTGCCAATGTGATTTTCTTTTCCTTACATGTTACTGTTTGACAGCTTCCCATTTATTTATAGCTAGGTTCAGGAGATGCATGTATCCATATAGTGCAGGATGCTCACTATTCAGGAGACATGCAGAGAAATGTGAAGGAAGGCTGCTTATTCTCCACACCTCCAACTGTGGGTCTCAATAGTCTGTGAGGATGCACTCCTACTGCCTGACAGCTATGTTTCAAAGAACTCAGCCTCCTGGGGACCGAGCTGTACCAAGGTCAATGAACAGCTTTTCTCTCCTGTCTGTGGATGCTCAGAATCTTTGTGAGAAGATGAGTATCATTTCAAATATCCCAAGAATGCAGCTGTTGAGTCGTTTAGTTCTATGTTCTAATATTGTTTTTGTCCTTAAAAAGCTTGGAGGATGTGGTTTTTGTTCCAGAGCTCTAAATAAAGTGTCATTTAACTCCATAATGGAACTTCCGGCTACTTACTACGCTCCAGGCCAGAACGGAAAG
This sequence comes from Dipodomys merriami, assembly GCF_024711535.1. Lineage (NCBI taxonomy): Eukaryota > Metazoa > Chordata > Mammalia > Rodentia > Heteromyidae > Dipodomys > Dipodomys merriami. The sequence continues at coordinate 14,727,010 of NW_027206290.1, forward strand.
CAGATAGCACCTAAACCCTGTACACATCATAGAAATTCCTCTCCCAAAGAGATTACTCTAGATCCTCACACTCAAGTTTGAAAAATCCACAGAAGGTTTATAGGATTTGGGGGGGAAGATTTAAATCAAGTTGCTATTCTAAATGTCTTTTCTGACTTCTGACAAGAGAATCATTCTAGTTTGTGGAACATAGAGTGATTATTAGGGGTGGATACAATGATGTTCACTTCAACTTAACAATCCTTCATGGATCACCACTAGTCCTCTGGGCTAGGCACAATGATGGTTGGAAAAAAGTGATGCACAGATAGCTTATTGCCATCTTCAGAAAAGAAACTGTAATTTCAGGCAGGGAAAGCAGATGAAGGGTATCCTACCAGCAAAAAGAAAGTCAACTTCATTTTTTTTCTTTCATAAGCACCTTCTTAAAAAATAAAGCATGCAGTGGTTGAAAAGAAATGGCTCTGACAACCATCTTGGCCATGTCCTCATGGTCTGCTACACAGCTGTTGGTTTGGAGGAACTGGCTTTGCTCCCCAGACTGGAGCTGTCACAGAATAGAGTGGAAATGCTCTGGCTTTTAGCCCAAGAGAATGTGCATGGCTAGTTGCATTAACCAGGCATTTCCGACAGTTCCCAGCATTTCTGGGAATTTTCTCATCCAAGGAACTGGAAGGCAGCTTCATTCTTAGGCTTCTTATTCATGTTTTCTTTGTGTTACAGCAATTGTATTTAAAAAAGAACTTGGAGCCAGGCATTGGTGACTCACTCCTGTAATCCTTGCTACTCAGGAGGCTGAGATCTGAGGGTCACCTCAAAGCCAGCCAAGGTAGAAAAGTCCCCATGAGACTCTTGTCTCCAACTATTCAAAAACTGGAAGTGGTGTTGTGGCTCAAAGTGGTAGAGCTCTAGCCTTAAGCAAACCAGCTCAAGGACAGAGCCCAGGCCCTGAGTTCAAGCCCCACACCTGACCAAAAAAAAAAAAAAAAAAAGAACCTGGATAACTTGATAGAATTATTTACGACTTAGTTGGTCAAACACCTAAGCAAAAGTATACTGGAGTATACTTATGGATCACTTGCAATTTATCTTTCTTTGATAGATACAGAAGCAACTAATTGTTGCACAAGAACACTTTTTATAGACATTTAAAATCACCCACTTTATTACTATTTTTGTTTATGTGGCACTGAGTGATCAAATCCAGGGCCTCATGCATGCTAGGCAAGCACTCTGCCATTAAGCCACATTCCCAGCCCTAAAACCACTCATTTCATTATGTATTTATCATTTTTCAAGAGTTTATTGAGAGCCTGACATTATAGCAGGCACCAAGTCCTGGTAATCCTCTTAAGGAGCACCAGTGTAACTATGGATAACATTATAGAACTTATATCAGATCTTCATGGTTTATATTCATTCACAGATGAGCTCAAAATGAACACAGTCTGCAGGATGTTGGCTTTTAAATCTCTCTCTGCATTGATGGGTTTTACAGATCTTAAGAGTGTGGTTACATGGCTCTTTTTAGTTTGTTCTGTGTGTAATTTTAATTAACAAATATTTCCCTTAATGTCAGCTACCATTTTCTTCACAAATCTCATATTTGGTGCTGCTATTGTTTGCTTAGATCCTATAGAGCTTATATGTATGTGGAGGAAAGACCTCCTGTATTGTTTAAAATGTAGCAAATCACATGAACCATTTCTGAGATGGACCCTCAAAAGCAGTGGCACTTGTGGAAGCCTTGGAAATCCTCCCACAGTCTGAAGGGAACTTTTTGAGCTCTTTTGAAGAGCTAGGGAGCAGGATATGGGCAGAAGGGAAAATAGCTCTACACGGGTGAAAATGCTGAGCCTTATTTTCATTTGGGGGCTAGACAGGAGGAAATTCAGACCATAACTTTCTTCCACAAATGGGTTCCTAACTTCCCTTCTTACCTCTGTTAAGACTAGTTCTGCAATAGAAGACAATCTTCCATGATGTTTTTCCTTTTTAAAAATATCTTTAGCATCACCCATACGTTTATTGGCACTCAGTAAAGTCGGAACAGTGAGCGCAAGCAAAGAGAAAAAGGTATCCTGATAATTAGGGTGTTTTAGTCTGTGTTCTAGTGCTATAACTCAGCACCACAGACTGAGAAATTTATAAAGAATAAAGGCTTCTATGGTTCACAGTTCCAAAGGCTGGCAAGTTCAAGACTGGGTAGCTGCAACCCCATCGGTTCCTCCTTGCTGGTGGGTATCCTTCGCTGATTCCCAAAGAGGCACAGGGTATCACATTGTGAGGCCAGATATCCTGGCTGCAGCTGAGTTGCCCGAAGATCCTACTTCTCCCTCTTTTGACAAGGCCATAGTCCCATCTATTCCATGATTTTTTTCTTGTGTCTAAGTATATAGCTAAGCACATAGTTGTCTTCTTGGCCACTGAGGCCATGCCCTGGCCGTGCTTCTTCAGACACCTGCATCACCATCTTCTTCGGTGTATTATATCCCACAATTAATCAAAGATTAATTCTCTTTGGTATTGGACTTTGCTGCTTTGTAAGTTTCCCTTGGATCATTGTTCAGCAAGAAACCTTTGGAAGAGCCATTTTCTATTCATTGCTGCTTTAATTTCCACTTCCTGTCCTTATTTAGCTCTCAAGCAATCCTGAGTATTGGGTGGCATAATCTCCATCTTCACAGATGAGAAAACCAATATTGAAGGAAATTCTGTAGTTTTTCCCAAGATCACAAGCCTGTGTACCTGTCTTCAAATGCCCACATTTAACCACTCACACCTTGAAAGACTAACCCCAGATCTCATTCTCTGGCAGACTGTAGGCTAATTTTCATTTAGGCAGAATTTGTTTAACATGTGTATTTTTTTCAATGTTTGCATTCGGATGCATTTTAGACAGAAAATATGGCTTTTAAAGCCATGTGTTTGCTATTGGAGTACAAGGTTCAGTTTGCTCAGAGCTAGTTTTGTTTTTTAGGAAATGAAAGAAGAGAGAAGCCTTTGGAATGGAAAAAATTACATCCCACTCATCCCCCAGAGCAGCAGAGGGATAGGCTTCGAGGTTAGAATGAGAAAGGGCCAAATGTACACAATTTCCAATGATGTCCAGGACCAACTCTGTTACCCTAACCCCACCACTGGTATTTTCATGGCTATTTTCCATGTGAGCAAATGATCCCTTAATTTCCTATTTCTCTCTTCAGTAGGGCACACATTAAATTGTTTCTATAATTATGATTGCTTTGCTCTTGGCTATTTAAATTCTTCTGCCCTGGGTTTAGGGAAGAATTTATGTTTAACTCCTTAAAAGCATTTTTTCCCCTTGAGCAAGGTGAAGAAAATGATCAGGACTCCCAATTACGTAACTCTACACCACTGGATTCTTAGTCTTAGTGGCTAGGGTAAAGGTCCTCAGTTTCCTGAGATCTCCAGCCCCAGTGTGCTGAAAAACGAAGGGGAAATGTGTGCAGAACATATTGTATCCATTAAGTTTGATGGCCATTTTACTGATTTAAAGGAGAGAGAGAAATGGAGCTGTGGCTCAAGAGGTCAAATGCTAGCCTTGAGCAAAAGAAGCTAAGGGACAGCACCCAGGCCCTGAGTTCAGGGCCCAGGACCAGCACCAAAAAAATAAGTAAGTAAATAAACAAAAAAGAATAAGTAGAGTATGACTTGCAAATAAAATGTTTAGTACCCTCCAGGAAATTTTCTTTGTTTTCACTGAGTGCCTTCATTGATTTTGGAGAGCTGGTGTATCTGAGGCTCACCTTTCCTTGCACTGATAGATCAGTGTTGTGCCACTGTGGTTGATTTTTAGTTTATAGCAATGAGTAAGACAAGTGAGTCCCTGGAGACAATTGTTGGAACCTCACTTGGTGGGAGTGACCTTTCTTTTGCTGAATTGGGTAATAATTTTTGAATAGTGGGAGGATATTTCATCATTTATCCCTTAAATGTAGTGATTAAATACAGAATATTCATTTTTAATTAAAAAAATATGGAGTGTCACTATGTTGCCCAGGCTACTCTCAAGTTCCTGGGCTCAACTGACCCTCTTCCAACTTCCTGCCCTGGACTATACACATGTACTACTGTGCCTGCCTTAACACACTTAAGTTTAACCTGCATTATTCAAATTTTCTCCATGACTATGTGTAAAGAATCAATAAATTAAGTCAAATTATGATTTGTAAACTTTCTGATTCCTATGGAAAAAACACTCCCACTGTGGTTAGTTTTCTGCTACCAATGTCATATCACTGAATGCTGTGTTTGGAAGGAATGCACAGAGACACATGGTTGCATGTTAGTGTTGAGCTGATATGGTAGAGGTAATCTACTTCAAGAATATAACTAATGAAAGAATATAGTAAATTACTTAGTGCTTGGTTTTAAATAATTATTGCCTTTGTCTTCAATTTCATTTGCTTAATCATAAGTGTACAATAGCTAATATTTTAATAATGGCTATGTTTATTAGCTGGCTTTCAAGATTTTCCAAATCTAACAGTCAGCTTTAACTAGCTGGGAGATGACACCAACAAACCAATGCCTCATTCAAGAGATTTTTGTAGTTTTACAAGACCTGATTCCTGGACTTTAGTAAGTTTGGCCTGCATACAAAGTGACTCTTAAGTTGTCCTCCACCCATGTTCAATGCCATAAATAGCTTTGGAATTTGGTATAGTGTTGTCTATAGACAGACAGTAATTTGGGATCAACCTTCAATGACTTTATGAAATAAACTGATGGCACGACATAAGGAATTACAAATACTTGGAAGGGAGACGGCACGTTGGGTTTGCTAAATAGGAGCCCAGATTCACTGATACTAACAAACATAAGAAATACATGATTAGCTTTCGCAGTCCCACTGAGTAATTGGAAACTTAAATGTCCAATTGTTCTATGGGGGAACATGAAATGAGAATTCATGGTCTACTTTCTTTAACTTGGCTCCAGTTTAAATCCTTCCTTCAGTTTCTCTTTTTGCATCATCGTTCCCTTATTTCTAGCTGTTGTTTTGCCATGCTTTACATATCTTTCCAAGCAATTTCATGAAATAAAGTGAAGTATGATTGTAAAATTTCAGACAGTTCTTTTAGATTTTTTTCTAAATTCTAAAAATATTATAAAGCAAGATCCTGCTTGATAAGAAATGTACTCATTGTCTTGCCCATGTAATTGTAACCCCTCTGTATAGTATATTCACAATAAAAAAATAATAAAAAACAAATCCTCTTCCTCTAAATATATACTTCTGCTTCTCTCATTTCTCTTTCTCTAAGGTAATGGATGTTAAAAGTCTGATTCTATCCTTCAGACTTTATTGTACATACTCAAAACCAAAACTGTTGACTGTGTATGTCAACTAGAGAGCTAGACATCCCAGTTCCAAGGTCCCACCCAGAACTCTGCTTCTCTCAAGTGCTAATCTCATTTCATTTTTTATAGTTGCATCATTTCCTGCTACTGAAAAACACTCTTTTTTTCTTGCCAGTCCTGAGGCTTGAACTCAGGGCCTGTCTCTGAGGTTCTTTTGCCACAGCACTACTTCCTGTTTTTTCTGTGTATGTGGTACTGAGGAATCAAACCCAGGGCTTCATGCATGCTAGGCAAGCACATTACCACAAGCCACATTCCCAGCCCTGAAAAACACTCTTGTTGGCCTGGGCATCTAGCTTGATGTCCAGAAATCGCTGCTGTCCCTAAATGCATCAGGGATGAGTAGCTTTACATGTGATTTTCTCTGAAGTGGAAACTTTTGTGAAACTAAGCTGACAAATCTCACTCAAGTTGAGGATGGTTTCTCAACCTTAGCACTATTGATGGTTTGGGCTAGGAAAGTCTTTGTTGTGTGGGCTGTCCTGCTTATTGTAGAACATTCAGCTCCCTGGCCTCTGTCTACTACATTCCAGTAGTATCCTCCACCCTTTTCCTCTTGGGTTGTGACAACCAAAAGTATCCCTACATGTTGACAAATGTCCCCTCAGGGAGAAAGTTTCCTCTGGCTGAGAACCATCAAATCTGTTCATATTATAGGAAAGAGCAGATACTTATGGGAAATAGGAGGCAAAACAACTTAAAAAGGAAGAGAATGAAATTAGACTTCCAGGTAAAGATACTAGCTACTCTATTCTTTGAATTAATAAGATTATTACCAGGAAATAGAATGATGTTTAAGAAAACAGCTTTCACCTTATGTATTATTTTTACATGATATCAAAATTCCACAATCACATGAACACATCAGATTACTACAACAAAACCATGGTTCAAGAGGAAAGCAGACATGGGGGTTGGTCCCATCCCCACTGTGCTTTTTACTGTGTGGGGGTGGCTGCCTGGGTGTAAGCATCTCAATCTGACCTGTCTTAAATGAGAGGAGAAATATTCATTTCTTCCTGGATATTACCTTTGTTAGCACCAGACAATAAATGATGATAAGGTACTCTGAATACCTGGGAAACTGATACCATGGCCTAGAAAATTAATAACCACACCTTTGAGAAGTAGGCAGGAGTTTGAAAATTATCATGCCTACCTCTCTTTCTCAGAGGCTCAGAGTGGTGAAGAAATTCTGTGTTTATCTCAAGTCGTTCAAAGGTATTGTCCTAGTTCTCTGTTGCAGTCTGGGCTTTTTCTATTTCTCTTGATTTTGTAGTCAGAGTTTAAGTGACTAGGTAGGCACAGTGTCACTCCTCCCTTCCCCATTCCTCAATCCATGACTTGTGGAATGCTGAAGTTGGGTATCTTTCCTCCTTAACTCTGTCCTAGAATTTAGTATAGTATTTGTTTTCAGGCCTCAGGACTTCAGATGGAAGTGGGAATTTTCTACTCAAGTTCTAGAGTCTCTGTGCCTCCTGCAAATTAATGCAATTAGAACTCATTGTAGACACATTTATTTTAATGTGCAAATGTTACCAAAAGAGACAAAGGTACGATATGGGAAATGTGATAAATATCTTTCATTCTGGAATTATCACCTATAATCCTAGCTTCTCAGGAGGTTGAGATCTGAGGATTGCAGTTTGAAGCCAGTGAGGGAGGAAAGTCTATGAGATTCTTATTTCCAGTAAACTGGCAAAAATCTGGAAATGGAGCTGTGGCTCAAGTTGTAGAGTGCCAGCAAAAAAAGTAAGGGAGAACATCTGGGCTCTAAGTTCAAGTTCCAGTACAAATTGACAAACAAAAGGCACAGGTTTTAAAGCACTTTGTAAGTCTTTGTATTTCAGTATTCTAGGGGAGTTAGGATCCCAGATTTTCCTTTATACCAAAGCTATTTCTCTAAAGTGCCAGAAAGTACCAGATGCAGTGTATTTATAAATTGATATACTGAATTGAAACCTTTTTGAACAACTTCTAAAACACAATTAAAAAATATATTGTCCTAAATGGTTTAGGGCAGTATTTTCCTTTAGGTATGTACTACTTCCCCTGCCCCCAATTATAGGAAGTAATGTTGGGGAATCACAGACAGAGTTAATGTTTCTCACAGTGTACCTTGTGGATTATCTGCATTGAAATCACTGGGTTCTTCTTGAGCTGTATCCCAGTGCTGTTAAACCAGAAGTTCTGGGGTGTTGAACCCCAGAAATGTGGCATTTATTTTAAAATCTGTACTCTATAATTCTTGGGCTCATTAAGTTCGAGAACCACTAATATACTATGTATTATCTTTATACCTAAAAGGTATTATTCTTGCTCTTAAAGATACAACTATTAATAGATGACATATAGTGAGTTCCTATCACTTGCCAGGGCACAGATAGAAAAGAAAGGAATAAGTAGAAAACATATACAAAATGTTACAAAATGCCCTTTTGATTCTAATTTTGATTCTAATTTTCTTTTTTTTTTTTTTTTTAATCTCTACAACAGTAACTCATTTCTGGGAAAGTCACTTAGAAATGGCTGTCAATACCATCTGTAAGCCTAGCTACTTAGAAGGTTGAGATCTGAGGATTGCAGTTCAAAGCCAGCCTGGATAGGGAATTCCGTGAAACTCTTATCTCCAATTAATTGCCTAAAAAGTTGGAAGTGGAGCTATGTAGCTCAAGTGGTAGAATACTAATCTTTAAGAACAACAACAACAAAGCTCAGGGCCAGCATCTAGGCCCCAGGACCTGCATTAAAAAAAGAAAGAAAAAAGAAAAGGAAATCTAGCCCCAAAGCTATCTTTATATCTATAGTGTTATTAATAATATAGGGACCCAACTTTGGCAATAGAGCCATCCAGGTGTCATAATTGAGAAAATAGGTCTAGAAATAGTTTTATAGTCCATTTATTATTTTTATTAGTATAATTTTATCTTTAAGTAGTTGTTCAAAGAGGTTTCAATTCAATGTCAATGTATGAGTACAATGCATTTAATCAATGTCACTTTTTTTTTTTTTCCAGTCATGAGGCTTGAACTTGGGGCCTGGGCACTGCCTTGAGCTTCTTTGCTCAAGGCTAGCACTCGACCACTTTAAGTCACAGCACCACTTCTGGTTTTCTGGTGGTTAATTGGAGATGAGTCTTACAGACTTTCTTGTCTGGACTGGCTTTGAACTGTGGTCTTAGATCTCAGCCTCCTGAGTTGCTAGGATTACAGGCATGAGATACAAATACATAGCTTCAATGTCAATTCTTAATAGGATAATTTTGAAAGACATATATGAGAAATAATTTCTTAAGAGCAGGATAATACTACTGGGATAATTTTGCAGGAATATTACAGCAAATTCACTTATTAGCTTATGTCTCCTTCCTGTCTATTTCTAGAGATGGTCCAAATGCTAGTATTGTGTTTTCCCCAGGGACTGGAGAAAAATTCACAGTTAAAATGTCACTTCAAATTTAGTGTCAATGTCTTCCCGTATGCTTTTATAACTTTTAGCCAAGCAACAGGATATTCACCAACACCTAAGGTATTTAATACATGTGATGTCCACAGAGGAATGGTAACCCAAACCTCATTCATCCTCCTTCCTGACACATTTCATAATCCCTTCAACACCAATGGTACTGGTGTTGGCATGTCCAGAGGATCATGGAGGTCATGCTGTGATGTGCAAGTCGACCTATGGGATGGGGAATCATTCTGGATTTTTCTTTCAGTCTTTTGCTAAATCAATTCAGATAAGACAAAAAAACCCATGAAGCTTCTAGAAATGGAAGATATGCAGCTGCTATTGAAATGATATTTTGGGGAGTGGGTTTAGAGTGTGAGTAGATAAAGATCAAAAGAAAATAAATGGGAAAAAAGTAAAGGCCAGACTCCAAATTTGGACCAGTGCTGATCCCACTGCTGCCAATGGAAACTGATGTGGAAGCCAGCCCCTAGTATCGTACAAGCTTAGACACTGGCTGTCCGCCACAGTGGCTGTCAGCTGGACTTGTCTGAGTATCACTCAGTTCCCAAAATGCTAATCTAGGTCAGTGAAATCCAACAGTGTACTTTTGCCCACCAAGTTTTGATGATTTGTTCCTTGTAAGAGATGGAGAAAATTGAATTCATGGTGACAGGGGGAGTCTGAACTCTTTTCCAAAAATTCCTTCTCACAGGCATCCTATTTTGGTGGACATTTCTGAGGTCATTCTGTTCATTATTGTTCCCCTTACGCATAACACAGAGCCTGGGGCACTGTAATTATGTCAGTGTTGAGCTGATTCCCTTTTTCTCCTTCAAAGACCATCCCCCACAAGGCTCCTTTTGCTCCTCTAGCTGTCCCCACCCTCAGTTTCGGTCCTGCTCTTTTGTTGTTTTTTTTTTTTTGTCCTGGCTATTATTTTAGTCTAGACCCTCCTCTCATTTGTTTCTGAACTGAGTGATGACGTCTAACCTTTCTTTTTTGGGGGAGGGAGGGGTGGGTACTAGGCCTAGAACCTTGGGCCTCTCTCTTGTGCTTACATCTATGAGCCATTTCTCTACTTTCAGCTTTTTGCTGAAAGACGAGTCTCAGTTTTGTCTGATCTGAGTTAGTTCTGAACCTGATTCCCGAATCCTGGTTTTCCTGAGTAATGAGGATTATAGGCCACTGCACCCAGTTGATTATTTTGTTTAATTTTTATTCATGTTAAATCATTAGAGCACCATGATTTTTTTAGAAGAAACTTTCAAGCTTTTGCTCTTTTGCAAAAAACAAACACCCCCCCCAACCCTTTGTACCTCTTCATAGCTGCAGATATATTACACCCCCCCCCCCCAGGTATAAGTTAGATTCATCACCACTTCTTTCACAGACCACTAGAGTCACTGCATCTGGCTATAAACAGATTCTTCCAGGTTGTCAGTCTATAGTGACTACTTTTCCTTTGGTCAGCCTGTGTTGTATGTTCATTTTGTCTCATTCAGACTTTGACTCTGGCATCTTTGTGTTCACTCCCGTCTCAGAACATCTACAACTTTTATTAGAATCCAAACTACTTATTAGGCTAACTACCTAATTTAGCTTTTGTTCTATTGTAGGACAGTATCAATTTTTTTTTTTTTTTTGCTGGTCCTGGGGCTCGAACTCTGGGCTTGGGCACTGTTCTGGAGCTCCTTTTGCTCAAGGCTAGAGCTCTACCACTTGAGTCACAGTGCCACTTCTGGCTTTTTCTGAGTAGCTAGGATTATGGTGTGACCAGTATTGATCTCTCTCTCTCTCCTACCCCTCCCTCTCTGTTTCTGTCTCCTTATCTCTGTGTCTCTGTGTGTATTTCTCTTACTCTTTGGTGCTGGTCCTGGGGCTTGAACTCAGGGCCTGGGCACTGCCATTGAGCAAAAGAAGCTCAAGGATAGCACTCTACCACTTGAGCCAGTGCTCCACTTCTGGCTTTTTTGGGGGTGAGTTTATTAAAGATAAGAGTTTCATGGACTTTCCTACCTGGGTTGGCTTTGAACTGCAACCTTCAGATCTCAGCCTCATGGTAGCTAGGATTATAGAAGTGAGCCACTGATACCTGGCTCAATTGCCTTGTAAATAGTGTTTTTTATAGAAGAGACAGTAATGAAGGATTAGAAAATTTCACCTTTTTTTCCCTTCTCAGATTTTTATGTATGAATTAGAAAAGGATCATCTTACTCATTAGATATCCAACTTAACTGAAGCTTCTTGAAGAAAATGGAATTTGATTGGAATCCTCTTTGGTTTTCTAACAATAAACAGGTTTAAAGACATTGTCAAGTACAAGTCTTCCATCACTCATCACACTGAAATACAATTTCACAGTAGCTGAGAGTCTACAATGAACTTACCTGGAATAATCATTATTCTGAGTACTTTATAATTTCACACATGTAACTTTTCCCCAGATATAGACGCCTATGTTCAAGACATGGTTATTCAAATGACTGGCTAACATGAAACTTACAATGGAAACGAATGATGTTCTTATTTCCTAGTGATTCTGATTCACTTTTTAATTTTTTGGTTGGTTATGGGACTTGAACTCAGGGCCGAGGCACTGTCCATGAGCTCTTTTTCCTCAAGGCTTGTACTCGTCCACTTTGAGCCACAGCACTCCGTCTGGTTTTCTGGTGGTTAATTGGAGATACAAGAGTCTCATGGCCTTTGAACTGTGATCCTCAGTTCTCAGCTTCTTGAGTAGCTAGGATTATAGGCATGAGCCACTAATGCTGGGCTGATTATTATTATTATTTTTTCAAATTCTTTACTGTGATTAAGTGATTACATAATTTCCCAAATTGCACAATATTGTGGATAATGATGCTTAGTTAAAGTCACAAACACATTCTAACTTTCATGGGGCAAATGGTCTAACATGGTCTGTAACATTTATGAGTTCTATGAGCTTTGCAATAGTTACTTCTTCCACATTGGGTGATGTGTACATTTCTTTTGTTTTGCATAGTATCAGCTGTTCCCTCTTTCCCACTTTGGGCTGATTATTTTTAAAATAAAAATTTCCACTATATCATAATATTGTGAAGTTTACTTTTTTCCTTTCTCTCTGGCACCAATCTTTGTACATCAAGGTCAAGTCCTGCCTATGTGTGGTGTTGGGGGAGGGAGTATGGAAGCATTAGTCACATACAAGTTTCCTCTTCTCAGAAACTGATAACATTAGTGAGTTTTGGTAACTTGGAGTATTTATTAAAATTCTTTAGCATGTCAAATGAATCCAATAAGCATCCAAATTATTACTAAGTTAAGTATTATGTTTCAACTTAACACATATTAAATTCTAGGCAGGAAATAAAAATGATACGTTTTTGTGCTTTGTTTAGTTTGGATATTTTCTCCACTTTCACTGCTGAGAATTAGGATACGATGTTTTACACCTGTATTACTCAGGCGTTGTTTTCTTCAGGGGCTCAGTCTAAAGGAGGGGCCATCCTCCAAGGTAGTGCTCTCAGCCTGGCCTATGCTTAAGAGTCATCTGGGAAACCCAGGCCCTACATCATACTTGGAACACCAGAAGTTTTGAGAAAGGCCAAAGATAATGTACTTTCATAAAATTCTTTAGGTATTGTAAGCCACATATCTCACTAGGCATGATTAACTTAAGGGCACTTACAAACTTTCTATTGTAATCAAGTTATCTTGGATTTCAAGGCTCCTTGTGAACCATATAGCCTGACCACCCAACACATGATGGAATTCCCCTTGCAATATCCCATGCAGGCAGATAGATCGTTTTTGGTTTTGTTTTTGATGTTCCATTGTATAATGGAAAGGATGAAGCACACTTTAAACATTAGTTTTATTTTTCTTCCTCATTTTGTTTCTCTAACATTTTCTTGAAAACCCAAACGAAAAAAAAAATGTGTACTATTATTGCCTTTCTCTTTCTTGGCTAATTTTGCCTCCTCCCTGCCTTGGAACTAGTGCTTAAATTCAGCCTGGGTTGTTTTAGTCTCACAGTTTCAAATTATTTACTACCTTATCATGCCAAAGCATTTTGTTTTGGCCACCCTAGCCTTGTTGGCATACAGCTCTGGGAATACCATCAAAAAATCCAGCTGCTGCCAGGAAAAGCAGCATAAATGGTGAAAATTCAGAGGCTATTTGATTTTGTGTTTTAATTTTCTCATACAGGCATGATAGATTAAAAAAATTGTATTTTGTGGGTCTGAAAAATACAACTGGGAATACAACCGGGATGGACAACCAGACAATAAGACTCAATTAAACATATAATAGGAATGTCAGCATGCTTTTCACAGTGGAGACCCAATGTGGAAAGTCTTGTGGTTCCTAGTTTAGAGCTCTGGGACAACAACTACATATGCAAAGTCTTTATTATTCTATTTCAATCACTCTGTCTTTTGGGTTTTGCTATTGCTGTTTTAGTGGTCATCAAAGGAAATTCCAGGCAATAAAAGAGCATGCAAAATATAAACATAATAAGGGTTTTTCCATCTTCATTTTTAATATGACTATCTATAAAATAACATGGACATTTTTGGACATAAAATCATAGTTGAAGCTGAGTCAAAACAAGAGGAAATACTGTCTGAGTGACCTGTATTATACAGTTAGTCATTCAAAGAAAAACAAGCTATGTGCTATGCAATTTAAATGAGCTGAAAAGCAGCTCTTGTTCTCTTCCAAGGAATCTTAGAAATGTTCTTAGTTATTTCAGGAAGTATAGATCAGAAAACTAAATGACATTTCCATTGAGATGTGAGCATTTTAATTGAAAATTACAAGCCCATTAGAATCCTACTTACTATATTTCAGCTCATTTACATGAAAAATATGTAGAAAAATGCAATAGTGATCTCAGTGACCTCAGATCCTTTCAGTTTTAAAATAATTTTTCATTATACAAAAGAGCAGAATTTCTTTCTTCTTTTTTTAAAAATACTTTTTGGAGACAAAGGCTGAAATGGAGGTAGTGATTTTCCAGCCTCACTCTCCTGAATATTGGCACTACGGGATTATAGGCATCATGATAGGCAAAGAACAGAATTACTAATAAAAGAGAGAAGGAAAAGCACTCAACAAAATTACAGATGTCCAAATGAGAAAACAGCTGGTTTCTTACAAGTTTAGGAAGTGAGATGCTCCTTTTGCTGCCCGGCCAGCAGATGGGGCAACTCTGCAGCTGGTTGAGCCTACAATCCAGGCTGTGTAGGCAACTTTCTCCTCTGAAGTTTCAGGAGAGTTTTAGCTACCCTCCCTCTCTTCTTCCTTGCTTTCTTCCTTCATTTCCATTTCCTTCTTCTTTTGTTCTTACTTATGTCTTCTTGTCTCCCTGCCTCAATTGGCAGAATAAATGAATACTACCAAGGAGATTGAGTTAAAAATCATGGCTGAGAATTACTGTGAGCCCCTCCTGAGGGTAAATATCATCATCTGCCTTCTTGTGACAGATACTTGCAATGAATTCACATCTTTGGAAAGGAAGGTGATTGATTTTGAAATGGATATAAAAGAAAAATGTTACAAATTTAGTCTTTATATTGTTGAAACTGGAGTTTTTAAGCCCAGTCCTAAAATCCTGGGGTTTCACATGTCAGGTCTGGTAATTCATTCTTATATGCCAAATAAAGTGAAGGTCAGAGAAAGGAGATTTGTTTTTTCAAGGCATAGGAAGCTGTGAGAAGAGGTAAGCACTTTAGCCTATCTTTCACCATCTTCTGAGTATAGGCATAAGCTTTAGGTATAAGTAGACACAGGGTGCAACATATGTGTAAATAGCCTTGGTCAACATAATGGGAGCATTAGCTCTGTCTTTTGTTTAGTGGGAATTCCAGGGAAGGAGTCATCTGTCATCCCTTGAGGAAAGCAATCTGGTCAGGAAAGACAAGTCATTGCTCTACTCTTTTTTTTTTTTTTCTTGAAGACAGTTTTGGCCATTTCTCCTCGTGAACTCATTCTAGATTAGTCCTCTCTCTCATTCCTGGATTCTGAGGTGATCACATAGTCATGGTAGAGGTAATAGCTCAGGGGAAAAAACACACAGACTAAAATGGAGACAGTGATGTTAGGTTTTCCCCTGTTTGTGTAAGACCTGAAAGAGGCTTCTGCTGGGCCCTGTGAATTAACTGAAAGTCTCCCCGCCACCTTCCCATGCCCCCTACCTGGTTCAACCTTGGATCTGAGCTATTCTCTGCTGCCATCATCTTGGGGTCCAGAAGGAAAGGGAACGTTTATTGATAAACATCTTGTTTGGAAGACAAAGGTAAAATCTTCTTATCATTATAAAGAAAACAACCAAAAACTCAGGAGATGAACCATCTCTGTTTCTGTTCTATCCTAGTAATAAAGTGAAAACAATTCTCCAGAACTCCCCCAAGTACAGAGTCTGAGCTACTTGTCAACCAGGGCATAGCTGAGACTCCAGACTTGTTTTAACTATGTGTACCTTTCTCATTTTCTGCCTCCAACTCACCCTATTTAACCTGAAACTGATGTCTGTATCTCTGAACACAGCTGAAGATGTACTGAAGTGCTATCTTCCAACGACTGCCATGTAATAAATCTTCTTTCCCTGACCTTTGCCATGTCTCTTTATTTGGCATGTGAAGAGGTTGGGAGAAGGGGAGTGGCTAGATAACTTTGTACTCCTGGACTTTGGGCCTGAAGTCTAAAAACTCTGTTTCACTTTTAGTTAGTTTGTAGGCCCAAGTAAGGAGTCAGAGATTTTTAGCAAAAAGCAGTTTAGCTATCTGTTATAATGTATTTCTTTTTTTATTGATTAAAACAATTAAAATAGACTATGTTTATAGCTAAGACATAACATCTAAAGTACTGTCTATCAAAACAGATACCAGGAGGTAGAATCATGTTTTGGGGGTAAGAGGTGACATAGGAATGGAGGGAGAAAGGGTGAGAAAATGTAATTATATGTAAAGTAAATTATGTCATTATATTCAAAGTACACTTTGTAAAAAGTAAACTATGTAAACTTCCCCTTGAGATGGGAAGGGGAAAATAGGGTAGGATGAGTGAAGGGGTGACATTGACCAAGAAGCACTGTAGTCATAACCTGACTTATGGAATTGTAATCCATTTGTACAACTACTTAATAATAATAGTAATAGTAATAATAATAATAATAATAATAATGACAACATAATATGGAGGATAAAACAGGGGAAAGTAGAGCCAAAATATCTTCTATTTAGAGGTTGGTTTCTTTAATTCATATTATGTTTGTGATTATTTCCAGCTGTGGCACAGTGAGTTCTCTGCTTAGTGAGACAGATGTTACTTCCTGAGGGCACTAGTAAACAGTAGGTCTGATGCCTGTGTAAAAGTTAACAAATCCTAGATTATCCCTTCTACAAGTATGCACATGTGAAAATGACCATTGTCCAGGGGTATAAAGGAAATGATGGAAAATGGAGAAAAACAACCCCACAAAAACTATACAGAGGGAAGGTTTCCTTAACGGCTGTTTTTGTTTTGCCAGTCCTGGGGCTTGAACTCAGGGCCTGGCCACTGTCCCTAAGCTTCTTTTGCTCAAGGCTAGCACTCTACCACTTGAACCATAGTGCTACTTCTGACTTTTTCTGTGGTAAGCAAACACTCTACCTCTAAGCCACATTCCCAGCCTAAAAACTAATTTATATAAGCAACAGTATTTGCTCGTTGTGATCTGATGGTAACTATTTAGCAATTTGTTCGAATCAACCTAACTTCTGATACCTTGGCCATTATCAAGGTACATACAATACAGTAATTATATGTCCTTTTTTTTCTTCTTTCTGTCAATCTGTATGAATTGCCTTCTGGGCTTTAGCTTTTTTAAATGCTCAAATTTGTCCAAATGGAGAATTTCTTGTAAATGAATATACTATTAAATGTGCGATAACCTAGTAATATATAATGACTGTCTCTGTAGAAACCCATTTCATTAAATAAGAATAGAACGCAATTCATTGCACAGTGAGACAGTTTGACTACCCAGAAGCCTGTGTGTGTGGGGTGTCTCTGTATTACATGAATATCTAAGAAATAGCTTTCAGATACCAAAGGAAACGAGTATTCAGATGCAGTGACAGATGTGGGAAGGCTTTCAGTGTGTGGCACCTGAGGAAGGCACCATTCACCTCCGTCTGTTTGAATGATTTGTCCTGTAGGTAGATGCCTCAGTGGCCAGAGGCTTCTATATAGGGTGAAGGCTGAGACATTGGTCTTTACAAGGGGAAAAAAAATAAATATCTAAAACCAAATTCATGTGTTCCTGGAAACCAGATCTTAGATATCAGAGAAAAAATTGAGAAGAGGAATAGTTGAGAGATAAGGAAAGGGAAGTCAGTCAGAACCAACCCCCAATCCATGCAATAATTAGAAAACAATTGAAAAAGAATAGCTAGCTGGGCACTGGTGGCTCACACCTGTAATCCTAGCTACTCAGAAGGCTGAGATCTGAAGATTGCAGTTCAAAGCCAGCCTGGGCAGGAAATCCGTGAGACTCTTGTTTCCAATAAACACCAGTGGCACTGTGGCTCAAATGTCAGAGTGCTAGCCTTGAGCTGGAGAGCTGAGGGACAGTGCCCAGGCCCAGAGTTCAACCACAACCAGCAAAAAAGCAAAAACAAAAACAAAAACAACAACACCCAAGGAGTATTATAGTTTGAATCTGACATACCTCCCCCACCCCCAGACTCATGTGTTTACTACCCTGTGGTGTTATTGGAAGGTGGAGAGTCTTAAGATCAGGTGAAATGAAAGTCAAGTTCATTGTGATTGGGGTCAGGGGAGATGTGCTCTTGAAAGAGATACAGGCTCTCCAGCCCTTCTTTCCTCTCTGCCTCCCCATCCCCACAACATAAGCAACTCTGCATTCTCCTCCATGGAATTCTATCTCACCAGGGCCAAAGCAACCTGGCCAAGTGACCAGACTGAAACCTTTGAAACCATGAGCCAACATAACCCTTTCATCCTTTTAATTAATTAATTAAAACTCAGGTATTTTTCCAGAGTAGCAGAAAGATAATACAGTGGGTAATTGAGGTAAGGAGAACCATGGCCAAAGAAATTGGATTCTGGAGTCATAAATTACTATTTGAATGTGTATTTTGTTGTATTTTTAAACTGCAAAATCAGGAAAACAAAACCAGCAGTGGTTTTGCTATCTGTAAATAATAAATAATTTGTTTATTTCTTACTGTTTATCTATATCAGTATTTATTTCTCTATGTTAGTAGGACTTACCCTATTGTCTTTCTTTGTTGTTATTATTTTGGCCCAGGACTTACCCCATTGTCTTTCTTTGTTGTTATTATTTTGGCCCTGGGGCTTGAACTCTAGGGCTGGGCATTGTCCTTGAGCTTCTTTAACTCAAGGCTAGTGCTCTACTACTTAAACAATACTTCCACTTCTGTTTTTTTGTGTTGGTTTTTTTTTTTTTTTGTAATTTATTAGTGATAAGAGCCTCATGGGCTTTCCTGTCTTGGTTAACTTCAAACCATAGTCCTCAAATCTCAGCCTCCTGAGTAGCTAGAATTACAGAAGTGAGCAACTGGTTCCTGACTCCCATTATCAACTTTATTGTTAGCTCTAACATAAGAGCCAAATACTCTCAGATTGATTATCAAATACTCAAAGAAATGGCTCAGTTTACCTAAGTGTGAATTTTACTCACTCACTTATGTCTGACCTGAGATCATTCCCTTAGGAAGATCTCATTATTTTCTAGCTCAGTTTGTCCTCCTGCTCTCACAACAGAGTCGAAGGACATTTCTGATGTTAGGAACTTGGCATGTGGGCATTCACCAGCTCCACAGGCCCATGGTTTAGGCAGCACATTCGCTGATGGAAAATATGATCTCCAAAGAATGCCTTTCTAGTCAGTGAGGATTATTTATAGCTTCTGACACAGAAGGTTTCCAGTTGAGAATGGACATCATTAGTACTAACCTGAAAGAGCTCTAAAGGAAAGAGGTCTATGAAACTCTTCATGGGATGTTCATAGGAGATGTGATCTCAGAACTCAACAAGAAAGGAAGGATGAATGGAGAAATGGAAGTGAATTCCTAAGACATACAAAGAGACTTGAAGCTTATTTTTTTGTTCTGTGGGTGTTACCACTGGCTTTCTGACAGTACTATCTTCCCTTTCAATTTTATTTATTTTTCTGGTTTAGCACCTCTGAGGAAATGCAGATCTTTCTGCTCAGAGATCTGTGGGTATACAGACTCCTGCTTCAAAGTGATAATCTTGTCTTCCTGACTCTTAAGTTCTGACTTCTTTAGATTTCACCAACTCCATCCAGAATTATATAAGGAATCCCTTTACTAGTTGGACCAGTTGGATTATGACTCAGGAATACACTTTGCTCAGTTTTAGTTTATACTATGTCCCCACCAGTAACACTTCCTCACTGACTCCACTAACGTCACCTATCTCTCAAGACGCACATCTAGCCATGTTTTCTCTGGGAGGCTTTCTTTGATTATCAAGCCCTAAGAGAGCATTCCTTCCCCTTCCTCTGCACTTAGAATAACAGTTAAGATCTATTTCATATACTGCTAATAAACCTTATTGTTTTATCTTTTATTTGTTACATGTTAGTTTTTCCAGACTGTTTGAGTTAGAATCCTGCTGATTTAGGACTTTGTTAAATCAAGGACAAAGGTGTTTGAGTTGGAGACTTAATCTACTCAGAATGGTAGAAGGGCCTATTTTTTATTTCATCCACCTAACAGGGCCCTTTTCTGCTGATTTACACAAAGGCATGGTGTAAGCTATCATAACACTCTTCTTATTATGATCAGTTTCAGAAATGGGCACACCAACTTGGCTGTCATGGCTAGACACTACGGTACTCCCTAAGGAGAAATGGGATCTTCCTAGATGTCTTGGATGACACCACTCATCAAATGCTTTCCTCTAAGACATCATCTTCTTTTTGTATACATAAAAGCTGACATATTTTTTTCAGATAAACTAGAACCAAAGACATATACTCTAAAGGAAATTAAGACAAAGCCACCATAATACAAAATCAAATTCTGAGGGCTATTTCAGCAACAACTGTTAAAAGCCCTTGAAAAACACCAAAGATCCTGTTATGGCTAAAATGTAAAAAGGAAACACAGATGAACCAGCTGAAGGAGCTGGGGATAATGCAGAAAGGCAATTCACCTGAGTAATGGTTGTTTCTCAGCCATACCGCACCAGGTTTAGCACTGAGGTAGAAGAGGGAAGATTGAAAGGATAAAACAAACTGTGTACACTGAGATACACAGAGCTGTTCTCTTTGCTAAAGAGGAGTCTATACTTGGTTCATGAACAAGTCATGTATGTTAATATGCAGGGCCATCCATCCCAGAGGCAGGGGCTGTGATCAGACCACCACCATTTAGTGCTAGCCTTCTGACTTGGAGGTGAGTCACTTAGTCTAATTTTCTTATAAACAAAGAGAAGATAATACTATCTTATTCATTTACTTATCCATTCATGGGGACACATTCTTAGTTAAACATGAAGGGGCATAAGAGTGAATGAGTAAGAGACACTGTCTTTGACCTTCTGGGATATCCTGATCACCTTCCTGGGTGGAAGTGTCTCTGCATGGAAAGCACTGTGGAAGTGGCAGCCTTCTTCACCATGAATGATTTCCCCTTTTGGCCCACTGGTGAGACCTGGGCAAGTCAGTTTTTCTAGGCTCTCCTAGTCATATCTAAAAAATAAAAACA
The DNA here is from genome assembly GCF_024711535.1 of Dipodomys merriami. NCBI lineage: Eukaryota > Metazoa > Chordata > Mammalia > Rodentia > Heteromyidae > Dipodomys > Dipodomys merriami. The sequence goes on from NW_027206290.1 coordinate 14,747,601, forward strand.
TTTCCCATTCCCCAACTGAACTATTCCAAAGTATGAATGGAACTAAGCTTTTTAGGTGCTTCAGAATCACAGCTTTCTAAAAGATGATCATGAAATAGTTTTGATTCAACAAAAAGATGAGACTATTATAATGAGTCTTGTAACTCCCTAAGTCAAGAGAGAAAACACTACAAGAAGCTCTATCCTGTGGCAAGTGTTTTGTTTTTTTTTTAAATTCCCAGAGTGCATAGCTGTGATGAGGTTGGTGTCTATTATTCTGAATACTGGCTTTTTAAGGAAATCTGATGTATGGATAAGAATAGTTTCCCAGGGGGGAGGAGTGGGGAGATAGGGGAGGGAAGGGATAGTAGGAGAAAAACAAAGGAAGCGATAACAATGTTCATCAAGAAATGTACTCATTGCCTTACTCATGTAACAGTAACCCCTCTGTGCAGCATCTTCACAATAAAATAAAATGAAAAAAAAAAAAAAGAGAATAGTTTCCCAGTGAAGAACCTTTCCTAGAGTTAGGTGTTCCTGGTTCCTAGTGAATGGCAGGTCAGGACAGTACACAGACCATAGGCAGCCCAAGTGCTAGTCTCCTCTCTTCCTATCATCCCAGCTTGCCACCCACCCCTGTGGCAGACAGTGCCTGTAAGAGTTTTATGTTCAGGAGCCCAGTTGTATGCTTACCTTGAGGGCCTTTTGTGCGGATTCACTAGACCCGATTGCAATCAGGTTAGGTCCAGCCATGCTGCAGAAACTCTTCAAATGCAAAGAATCAGCCACAGGGACAGTGGAGACTGCATAATCCTATACAGACAAATAGAAATCAAGCAGTTTGATATTACAGAGTAATTAAAAATGACTCTTGCTCCTTTGAAGGCACCCAGACCCTAAATATCTGGAAGCAAAACTGCAACTCAGGTTTTGGTATTGCCAGCAGACTTATATACAGCTTGCTGGTTTTTTTTTTTTTTTTTTTTTGTGGTGGTGGTGGTCCTGGGGCTTGAACTCAGGGCCTGGGCACTGTCCATAGCTTCTGTGCTTAAGGCCAGTGCTCTACCACTTGAGCCACAGTTCTACTTGCCACAATTTTGTTTGCTAATTAGAGATAAGAGTCTCATGGACTTTCCTTTTAAATGTGTGACAGTATTGCCAATTATCTGGCCCATGGAGTGGCTCTACTCTGTGTGAACTGTGGCTCAGCCAGAGCCTTGCATTGTCCTAGGAACAGAGGTTTTATTTTTTTTATTTTCAGTTCTTTTTTTTTTTTTTTTTTTTTTTTTTTTTAATTCTATGCTTTCTTAAGCAGCCTGGTGAGCCAGTAAAAGCCAGGTTTGAGCTGGGTGCCGGTGGCTCATGCCTGTAATCTTAGCTACTCAGGAGGATGAGATCTGAGGATTGCAGGTCAAAGCCAGCTAGGGCAGGAAAGGTTTGGTGAGATTCTTATCTCCAATAAACCACCTGAAAACCAGAAGTGGAGCTGTGCCTCCAAGTGGTAGAGTACCAGCCTTGAGCAAAAACGCTCAGGGACAGAGCCCAACCCCTGAGTTCAAGCCCCACTACAGCCAAAAAAAAGCCAGATCTGACAATCAGACAGTCTGATAATCAGTACAATAAAAGGACCTGAAGGAAAGTATGTTCAATTCTGAGCACCTTTGCAGGACAGCATATGGAAAGCACCAATGTATAGGTGGTTCCAATCTGAAAATCCCATGTGATATTAAAGTCAATAGGGTCTCGATATTTTTATTTATTTATTTATTTATTGTCGGTCATGAATTCTGGGCCTAAGCGCTGTCCCTCAGCTCTTCAGCTCAAGGCTAGTGCTCTACCACTTGAGCCACAGCGCCACTTCCCTCTTAATATTTTTAAATGACTTATATGATTATACAATAGGCATGAAACAGAAGACAACTATGCTAACTTTGTTGTTCCTGTGGTAGCTGAGTGAACTCAACTATTGAGGAATTTGAATTTGATAGCTTATAAAACTGCTAGTGATGGACAAATCTATGAATTATTTTGCAAAGCTGGTGTAATATAAACACCATTACTGATGACATATTAACTCTATGGGACTATGAATATTAAGTAATTACTCTGAGTCAGGTATAAATTTCCCTTTACCTACCTTAAAAGTATCAGCCAAGATTTCAGCACCTCGTTGATTTGTTCTTTTGGAAAGGCCCACAAAAAATTCTCTGCCTACAATAAATGTCATGGAACATAGTGAGTGGGTGGCCACTGCGACCATGTACTATTTCTTTATCTAGAAATAATGACTTTAAAACATCACACAGTTCTCTCTTATCACAGAGGACAGCTCCACGAAAAAGATCTCTGAACTACTTACAAAAATGAACTTTTGAGAACTATAAGCTCTTTTCAAATTCATAAAGACAGAGTCTGATGGTGGCTTCCAGGAGCTATGGATAGAGTTTCAGCTTAGGAAGGTAAGAAAGTTCTGGAAATACATGCTGGTGGTAGTTGCACAAAAAAGGGAAGGTACCTGTGAACTTGATGCTTAAAATTTATTATCATAAATTGTTATGTATATTTTTCTACAGTAAAGAGTTAACTTTTTATTTAGGAATATAGTAGACTCAAGCACATTAATCAAATGGTGGGTAGCAATGACAAGTTATCCGTGCTGCTTTTTGTCCCCACCCCCACAAGGAGAGTACTGGACATTCTTAAAGAAGTCAAATGTTGTTTTGTATAAAGATCACATAAGGCCTAAAGAAACAGTGTGCATAAAATACACATCAATCCTTAGTGCTGAGTGATCTTCAGGGCTGACTCCTGAGAGTTCTGTCTTTAAAATAATGCATGTACTTATTGCAAATAAAAACCCATCTGTAAAAGTGAAAATGTTTAGAAGGATGGAACTTTCTTCCTAACTGATTCTTGTGGAGTCCTGCAATTTTTCTACTCACCAAAACACTAGATAAAAGTGATTTGAAAGTATAGGAAGGGCTGGGAAGGTGGCTCAGTGGTAGAGCACTTGCCTTGCATGCATGAGGCCCTGGGTTCGATTCCTCAGCACCACATAAGCAGGAAAAGAAAAGCTGGAAGTGGCGCTGTGGCTCAAGTGGTAGAGTGCTAGCCTTGAGTTGAAGAGCTGAGGGACAGCGCCCAGGCCCAGAGTTCAGGCCCAGAGTTCAGGCCCTACGACTGGACCAAAAAAAAAAAAAAAAAAAGTATAGGAAAAGAAACAACTCTAGCAGAGTTAGACAATACAAAAATGTCAGGATTTTTAGCTTTTCTTGATTTTTTTTTGGAAAAAAAATTCAAACTCATGATGCCCTGGAGCATTATAGTAAGGTAAAAGAAGACCATATAGAAAAAATGATTTGACAAACTTTGCAAATAATATACCTTCAATCTTCATACTCTCTTTATAAGATGGACACATAATATAGGTCAAATGATGATAGGATAAATTTCAAAAGCTTGGGCTATTGGCAAACACAAAAGTCTTTTGTGGTATACTGGGAACATTTTTGGCTTTTCCTTTTTCTTTTTCTATCTTTTTTCCTAATGGTTTGATTATATTGTCCCATAAGAAAACTCAATGTATAAAAATTAAAATTTAAGGGCTGGGAATATAGTTCAGTAGAAATGTTCTATTTCATAACCCAGGAATAGGTATACAAGTTCATATTGTTATTGGTCTTTAAACAGTACATACATATTTCATAACCCAGATCTGTGTACTTTGTACTTCACAAAAATAAATAAAAGTGGACATAAATTGTGTCTAATTCCAGAGAAATGGGCTGAAGATATTTTTGCCAGTAGCTGTTTGCCTAACTGACAATTTTCCCAGCAGGATCTGGAATTGGAAAGCAGCTTCCCTCTGTTCATTTCCTGATAAATTATTAATGAAGCTTTGAGTTACAGAAGGAAGAGGGCAGGGAGCACAGAGAAAGCGCTACAGATTTTCTTACCTAACTTTCTAATCCAAAAGTTGAGTGGAAAGAGCTGTATAAATTGTGAATGTGACTAATGCCGTATGGATTGCACAGTATTAAATGGTTCAGAGAACAAATTTTAGATATTATATTTTGCAAATATAAAAAAATATAAAAAAAATATATAAAATATATATAAAATATAAAAAAAAGCAAAAAGGAAAGAAGGAAGGAAAGAAAGAAGGAAGGAAAGAAAGAAGGAAGGAAAGAAGGAAGAAAAAAAGGAAGGAAATTTTAGAAATAGGGACTGGCAGAAGCAGACATTAGATATGAGGGAGGTGCCAAGCAGACAGATGTTCCAAAAGCATCTCAGTTTTTTTTTAATGTTTGTATCTCTTACTGGTATTATAAAGGTGATATACAGATGGATTACAGTTACATAAATCAGGTAATGAGTACATTTCCTTTTTGATGTTACCCTTTCCTTCATTCTTTCCCAGTTTTTCCCTCTCATCCCCAAGTTGTGTAGTTGTGTCGTTTATTTTCAACATAGTATCACTGCTGCATTTGCTCACCCTTTGTCCCTCGATTTCTGGGTCATCTCAGTTTTGAAAAAAAGAACTATGAAAATATAAACTTCCATACTGAATGAAACAAGCAAGTAAGTCTACAGTGAATATCAAAGGTAAGCCTCAATGTTCAGTGTCTAATTATTAAAGATATGGCAAAAACATCAGGGTTGAAATGCTGTGAATAGGCCAAAAGAAGAGACTTGTGGTGTGAATGTGTCCTCACACTCAGGGGATTTTAGGGCATCTGTTCAGCAAAGCTGTTAAAATAACCATGTGGCTGCAAATATTGCTTGTTTAAGCCATATCTATACTTGCAATAAGGTTTTTGTCCCCCTACATCCCTGTGTTCTGGTAGAAAAGTGCTATATTGTGTGGAAGTGTGATTTACACATCTAGCTTTCCACAAAAGCCTATTTTCTAAGAGAAACAGGCTGTTGTTCTGGGCTGTCAAAAAGAATAAAAGTGCCATCAATGGGAGACACAAAGAATATTCTAAGGAGAACTTACTGGGCAGATTTAAAGAATGCCTGAGTATGCTTGGGCGCAACCAGAGTGAAGAATGCAGCGTAGGCTTCCTTGACTCCTTGTTCTATGTTCTGAGTGCTCAATGCATATACAGACCAACCCCAGAGGCAAGGCCAATGTGCTCACACTCTACCCCATGCAATTCCCACAATCCATGTTTAGAATGATGCCCCATGGGGGTGGGGAGCACAATGCCTCATCAATAAACACTTAGAACTAAACTAGGAGACACTAAACTCTCACAGAATAAACACTCCTCTTTTTCCTTCACCAGGAACATTCATTATATTCAAATGAAAGTAATGGTTTTTTTTACATCCGAATAAAAATTGGTTATGCTTTGAGTATATACATGAGACTCTATGAACTTATATCAGCTAGATATTAGACTTCCAAAAACCTTCCTGGTTTCAATAGGCTATGTGGGGCTTCTTCCCAAATCTTGTTTATAGTACATTGGTGAAACAAGTACTTATTCTCTGCTATTTAGTGGGTAAACACTGCTCACTACAAAAATAATTACTATTGATTATCTTGCTCTTCATTTTAACCAAAATGAATCAAGGGAACCAGATTTTACATAATAATCATATGATCATAGTCAGAAAGATTAAATGACACAATTACTGTTTTTTTTAGTAGCCATCTTATACTGATTGTAAAAACTGATTCTGCTAAGATTAATAATAAGATACGCAGCTTGTATTTTCTTAAGTTCTGCTATTATATATTTGGCATTAAGCCAAGTCAATTTGCATAGAAATTTATTTGAATTCATTTTGCCATCTGGAGGGAAAAGTATTTGTAAATGATGCTAATCTTGAATTAAGAATCCTTTAAATACAAACCAGAGATAGTCAAACAGTGGAAAACTATGTAACTCATAAACTCAATTATAAAAGAGCATACTATAGATGGATATTCTTGTAAATTATGCATACAAAATACTGAAAGGAAATGTACCCAAATATTAAAGTGATTATCTTTGAATGGAAGGTTACTCTATTATTTTTACTTATTGTGCTGTTCTGCATTTTAAAAATATTTTTCAAATTGCCTTCATTTAGTATATATTACTTTGGTAATTAACAGAAAAACCCCCAACTATAATGAAATAATGGAGCGTGAGTCAGGTATTAGAAATATTTGGGATAGAAAAAAGGCAACTCTACCTGTGAATAAGACATCTCCACCATCTAAAGTTGCATTTTCATCTTTCATCTCTACTATATTGAGCTGAAGCTTTTCTAATGCTTCTTTCATCATGTCCACCTGTTGAGAACAAAATTATTTTGGTTAGCAAGCTATCATCTCCTAGTTAGAAAATCTTCTGACCACTAAATCTCAGTCATGTGTGCACACATACACATATGTGCAAACACACATATACAGGGGTTAACACACACACACACAAAACACCCTTATTCTTATGAATACATGGATACATATATTATACAGTATGGCTAATCGTGATTTTTTACTTTTGTGAGACTGTTTTGAACTCATGACTTTGCTCCTGCTCAGCTGGCTTGCTGTGCTGGCACTTTACTACTTGTTCCATGGCTCCAACCAGGCTTTTTTGCTAGTTATTTTGGAGATATAATCTGTCCTTGAACCCATGAGCCTCTCAATCACAGCTTCCTAAGTAGTTAGGATGGCAGGAAGGAGGCACCAGTGTCTGGTTTGGTCATGATTATTTTCAAGAGAAGAAATGTTCTGTTAGGAACGGCCTACGTTCTCTTCTAGTCTAAGCTTGAGTTCATAGTACATTTTGTTGTTGTTGTTGAATTCTTGCTAACTAGTGAGGATTAGCTGGAGGCTGACCAGGTAGGGCAATGTCGGAGGCTGATCAGTCGAGGAAGATGGAGAGCCTGTCACCTAGTCGGAAGACTGTCCTTGCCAGAAAGTACTAGATTTACTTTTACATCTGTCAGAATGACACAAAGAGAAAGCAACAGTGGAAAGAATATTAATAACTCATAACTTAAAATGTTAACTTACAGGATAGTTGATGTTTTGTATTCAAATATTTTCTAAAATGCCAAAACATCTAAGACTTCTCTGTAAGTCTAAACTGTTACTGAAGTCGACCCTCAAATAACATGATTTCCTGTCATTTACAGCTGAGTTCCCTAGGGGTGATTAACAAATTCTGTAATTGCAACGAAATCAAAGAATATTGGAAAGGAAAAGGGATTTTAGGATTCTGGATGGGCCTAAGGTATGAAGATATTTTGTGCTAAATTAGGGAACACTTTTAGTGAGGCTTACTTCAGAAATAACTTATTTTATTTTTGACAAAGGGTCTTGCTATGTAACTCAGGCTGGCCTCAAACTTGAGAGCCTCCTGTTTCAACCTCCTAAGTGCTAGGATGACAGCCATGTGCCATCATGCCTGGGAAAGCTTATTTTAATATAAGAATTAAAAAAGGTAAGGCATAACAAATGCTCTTTAAAGCTTACATTTGTGGTGTGTGTGTGTGTGTGTGTGTGTGTGTGTGTGTGTGTGTGTGTGTGTGTGTGTGTGTGTGTGTGTGTGTGTGTGTGTGTGTGTGTGTGTGTGTGTGTGTGTGTGTGTGTGTGTGTGTGTGTGTGTGTGTGTGTGTGTATGTATTGGTCCTGGGCTTGAACTCATGGCCTGGGTGCTATACCTGAGGTTTTTTTTTTTAATTGAATATATGTGCATGTATATACTCACACATACATTTTTAACTGTATTTTTTTTGTTGGTCATGGGGCTTGAACTCTGGGCCTGGGTACCATCCCTCAGCTCTTCAGCTCAAGGCAAGCACTCTACCACTTGAGCCACAGCGCCACTTCCTACTGTATTTTTTTGTCCTTTCTTTTTGGTATTGGGGAATCAAACCCAGAAAATTGCACTTGGTAGGCAAATGCTTTGCCACTGAGTGACATCCCAGCCCTACCTGAGCGTTTTTGCTCAAGGCTAGTGCTCTACCACTTGAGCCACATCTTCATTCCCAGATTTTTTTTCTTTTTCTTTTTTTTTTAATTATGAAAATACCACACAGGAGTTACAATTACATGGGCAAGATAATGAGTACATTTCTTATCAAGCATTGTTTGTTGCCTCCTCCTTTGTTTCCTCTTCCCATCCCTTCCCATATCCGCCTCCCCCACTCATATCCCTCCCCTCCCCCTCCAAAGTTGTCAAGTTCATTTTTCGACATAACGACTTGTACATCTCATTGTTGTAATGGGTCCACCTGTATCCCTATTTAAACCATTTGTTTTTTTCCTTTCCCTCCACAAATCATACCAACATCAAATACAGTGAAAGCAGGGGTTATATAGTGGGGGAGGGATATACAAAGCAACAAATAAATCATCTTATAAATATGTTAGAAACAATCGCATGAAAGTAAAAAACATTTGAATACTTATCTTGGGGTTCATTTCACCTAACATCAACATATCTGACCTTTTCTGCTTGTCTCAGAAATATACTAGTTATTACAAATAAGGGAAACCAGGGGGCCTATGTTTCTTTGGGCCTGGCTTACTTCACTTAATTGAATTTTTTCCAAGTCTTTCCATTTCCTAACAAATGGGGCAATGTCATTTTTTCTGATGGAGGCATAGAATTCCATTGTGTATATATACCACATTTTCTTGATCCATTCATTTACTGAGGGGCATCTGGGTTGGTTCCATATCTTAGATCAGATTTTTTTTTTTTTGGTGGTTAATTGGAGATAAATGTCTCATGGACTTTCCTTCCCAGGCTGGCTTCGAACAGCTACCCTCAGATATCAGCCCCCCGAATAGCTAAGATTACAAGTGTAAGCTAACAGCACTTATCTTAGAGCTTACAATTTAAGTCTTTCCAGAAGTTCAGTAGAAACAATTTAAATATTTGTGAAACTTCATATGGTAAAGACCTGTGTTTGAGAAGCCATGAACAGGACTAAGAGAAAAATAAAGAGATCACATCACAAGGGGCAAAACAGATATTCCTACCAAGTAACAGCAGGCCGAGTACACTGGGCAAATTGTCATGGAAGAGGCATCAATATAGCAAAATCACTTCTAAAGTAATAAAAATATGGAAATACTTTGACAACAAGGCTGACATTCATGCACTCAAAGCCATTAAAGAGGATACAGAATAAAATAAATATACCCTCTCATCCTTGTCCTGGAACTCATGTTAAAATTCCACAAACCAGAATGACTCAGAACAATAAAAATTATTTCCATGGACAAAATGGTCCTGATGTTGTACTAAATAGATCCAGTGACCTCTTTTAATAGCAGAATAGGTTTTCCTATGTAACAGGAAGTGGAATCGTTGCTATAGCATAGCAAAGGATCAAAACAACATTTAACATGACTTGGGTTCCTGTGAACGCAGGAAAATATACAAGTGATTGATCCAGGGAACTCTGCTTCTATGCCCGTGGAAAATTCAGAGCTAAGAGCAAAACATGAGAACAGTCACCTTTTGCTTCTATTGCTAATACTACTGTTTCTATTGCAAAGAAACATTACAAAGATTATGAGGGATTCAGCAGCAACATAGATTTTGGTCTGAAAACTTCATTTGTAACTATGGAACATCTCAACTCTGAACTTTATTCAACCCTTGAATTAAAGAACAGAAAGAGGGAGGCTGCTATATACCAGTTTCAGAAACAGTATTTTTTTTAAATCCTGTGTCTTTCAAAATTAAAGTTTTAGTGGATGAAATGTTTGTGGCTTCTTAAAAGTTAAAACAGCTGCACTGACATGAAAACACTGGCTTTTGTGCAAGGCATTTTGTTTTCTTCTATATTCAGTCACATCTATATAAACAAGTCATCAAGATAGGTCCATACCACAAATGTGCACCATATTGTATTACTTTCAGGGTTAAGTATATTGACAAGACCTAAAAAATTTTAAATGTCAAGTAAACAATTTTGAGAAGCACAAGACCATTTGGCACCAAATTGGCAAGGCTAACCCAGGGAGATTTCTGGAGAACAAAGGAGAGGCTGGACCCCAGCCTGTCCATTGAGAACCACATGCACTTGGCCCAGAGGCTCCAGCGAAGCACTGAATTTAGCTGCAAACAGGCCCAGAATCACTCTGACATCTGGGCCCAAAGCCAGCCATCTATTCAGGCTGTTAGAACATTAAATATAACCATAGTAGTGGGAACTTTTGCAGGAAAAAATCCAAACCATGAGCCTTCAAGAAACTGTTCACTTTGCGGTTACACAGACATGGCTAATGTTGACTTAATTAACTTTCAAGAGGAAAAAAAAAATGACCAAACAACATACCCACCTTTCAGAGAGACCCTAACCCTACAGAGGGGAACTTTTTATTACTCAGAGGAGCAGTTAGAATAAACAGTATTAATTCCAAAGGCTGAGTTGAATGGGTCACTTTAACCCGTAAAACTAGGAAGGGTAGATAACAGAAACAACCTAGGTTTTTCTTTGTGGTTGTTGTTCTCAATGTACTACATGATTTCTTTTTGCTTTTGTGTTTTTCCCCCTATGGTTTATTCTCTGTTGTCACAGTACTCGATTTTGGTACCCCAGATATTGTATATGTTTATCTGAACTATGGAAGGGAAGGGAAACAACAAAGGACAAAGTGGGAATCTATGCAACAGCAATACTCACAATATGTTGGAAAGGATCTTTACAACTTGGGGGAGGGGGATTGAGGAGAGGGAGGGAAAGAGGGAAAAAATGAGAAAGGGGGTAAAACAAGTTAGACAAGAAAAGTAATCATTACCTTACTTATGTAACTGTAACCCCCTCTGTACATCACCTTGACAATAAAATTTAAAAAATAAAGAGAAACAATCTTAGAGAATGTATGAGTTTTCATATTTTTCTTTTTAATTTCTTCTTTCTTTTTCTTTTCTTTCTTTCCTTTTCTTTTCTTTCTTTTTTTGGCTGTTATTAGAGCTTGAACTCTTGTATGGTTTTTCACTCAAGGCTAGTACCCTACCACTTAAGTCATACCTCCACTTCCAGCTTTTTAATAGTTAACTGGAGATAAAGAGTGTCACAGACTTTCCTGCCAGGATTGGCTTTGAATAAGAATCCTTAGATCTTAGTCTCCTCAGTAGCTAGGATTATAGGTGTGATCCACCAGCACTAGACCTTTCTTCCTTCCGTTTTCACAGAACATGCACTTTGATCTCAGTTTTTAAAATGTGATATTCCTATTTAGTTTTGCTTCATTTTTTTTCTCCTACTGTTTAGCACAGATTTCTTTCCTGGTCATAGTGGCTTCAGACAACCTCTCCTTTCACTTATCCAATGCATACTTCTTTCTTTTCAAGAACTGGAATAGTGTTGATGTAATCATCTTTTCTTTCCTTTTTTTCCTCCTCTCCTTTCTTCCTTACTTTCTTTCCCTTCCCTTCTTTTTTTTTCTTCAGAGTTTCCGTAACTTTTATTGCCTTAACATTTTCTTTTTTATTTTTTTATTGTGAAAATACTGTACAGAGGGGTTACAACTACACGGGAAAGATAATGAGTACATTTCTTATCAAGCATTGTAGCCTCCTCCTTTGTTTCCCCTTCCCATCCCTTCCCATCCTCCCCCCCCCCCCGTCACCCCCACCCAATCCTCCCCTCCCCCCCACACCAAAGTTGTAAAGTTCGTTTTTGACATAACGACTTGTACATCTCATTGTTGCAATGGGTCCACCTGTATCCCTGTTTAAACCATTTGTTTTTCCCCTTCCCCTCCACAAATTATACCGACATCAAATACAGTGAAAGCAGGGGTTATACTGTGGGGGAGGGACATACAAAGCAACAAAGAAATAATCTTATAAATGTGTTAGAAACAATCGCAAGAAAGAAAAAAAAACATTTGAATACATATCTTAGGGTTCATTTCCCTAACATCACCTTATCTGACCTTTTCTGCTTGACTCATACATATACTAGATATTGCAAATAAGGGAAACCATGGGACCTATGTTTCTCTGGGCTTGGCTTACTTCACTTAATAGAATTTTTTCCAAGTCTTTCCATTTCCTAACAAATGGGGCAATGTCATTCTTTCTGATGGAGGCATAGAATTCCATTGTGTATATTCCCTTCCCTTCTTATGCTCCCTCCCTCCTTTTTTCTTTCTTTTTTTTTTGAGTTCTAGTAGTAAAAAATATAGTTATTGGAATTATACATTCAGCATTGACTATATTAGGAAGGTCTGTGAAATGGCCTTGGGTTGTTGAGTTTTTGAGCCTGTCTGTTTATCTTCAAAGTGTGTGTTTAACCTGGTGTGGTGCCATATACTTGTAATCCCAACTACTGAGGAGGCAGACAGGAAGAGGATAAGTTAGGGAAATCATATCTCAAAAACAAAATACAAATAAACAACAGGGCTGGGGGTGTGAACCCAGGAGGCCTGGGTTCAACCTCCAGTACCACAGAAAATAAATAAAATAAAACGATGGGCTGGGAAGGTGGCTTAGTGGGATGACAAAGGCACACCACTGAATCTGGCTAGAGATTGAGATGGATCCCTTAAACTTTTCGGTTTGAGCTGGTATTGAACTGCATTCCTCCCATTCTCAGCTTCCCAAATAGCTGGGATTACAGGCGTGAGCTACCAGTGCCACTCAAGTCTCTCTTCTTACTTTTCTTGTTCATTTTTTTTTTTTTTTTGGGTCGGTCGTGTGGCCTGAACTCTGGGCTTGGGCACTGTCCCTCAGCAAGTCAGCTCAAGGCTAGCACTCTACCATTTGAGCCACAGCACCTGTTCGGGCTTTTTTCTTTTTGTTTGTGTGGTGCTGAGGAATCGAACCCAGGGCCTCAGGCATGCAAGGCAAGCACTCTACCACTGAGCCACCTTCCCAGCCCCTCTTGTTCATTTTTTCCCTTCTTTTTTAGCTCTAATTTGTTCCCTCATTTTCCTTTCATATTAGCATCATAGTCCTGTCTTTTCACCCCTCCTGGGACCTTCTCTAGCAATTCGAATACTGGATCCATGACTTAACCTCTTTGAATGTGTTTCCTGACCTGTTAATGTGGTAAGGTGTCTCTCTAACAGTGATTGGGTGAGTAATAATATATGGAAAGCACCTAGCTTAGTGAATGGCACAATGTGCTCAAAATCTATAGTTGATGGTATTATTATTTTTCCCTAAATTAACTTTCTTTGTGGTTGGAATTCTGGTGACATTTCAAAAAGAAGAAAAAGAAAATATATAAACACAACCCTTTTAGCAGTAAATAACACACCTTTTAAATTCAATTCTCCTCTTCTCGCAAAATCTCCTTTAAGTCTAAATACAAAAGAAGCCCCTCCCCAAACTTTCTGTAATATGAGACAAAAGAAATCAAATATAAAACTTTATGCAGTTTTTCCAGGAAGCTATGTTCATAACACTTCATAGCATGATAATTAATTTAATAGTCTTTCGAGGCAATATTTACCAGCTGACCCTGTCCAAAGTTCATTTTTGCTGTGTTTTTTCAAGGATGCCTATTTATGTCTCCTGTCTTTACTCTGAGGCTGAAGGACAGCTCTGTGTTGCAGTTCCAAAGGTATATGCTCTACCCACCAAGCCACTTTCCTGAGCTGCTTCTGCCAGGTTGACTGCTATGTGTCATGACTTCAGATAAGGCCCTCTGGAGCTGGCCCATCTTTGCCTGGCTTGTTACAATCACCCACAGTTATTCCACGCACTGAATGCTCTGTAGTCACCTTTACACAACTTGCCATAGTTCAGATCTGGAATGCTCCCCAAAGGCCCACTGTTAAAGCCTGGTCCCCAACTTGTGGTACTATTTGAATGTGGTGAAACCCTTGAAGAGGTGGAGCCTAAGTGAGAGGTTTTCTGGTTACGGAGGGTGTGTTCTTGAAAATAACATGGGGCCTTGCCCTTTCTTTCCTCTCCCAGTCATGGAGTGAGAGGTTTGCTCTGCCACATACTTGCACTATGATATGCAATGAACACTGTGAGCCAAAGTAAACCTTTCCTCTTTATAAGTTGATTATCATAGGGATTTGTTACAGTAATGGAAAGCTGACAAACATGCCAGTTTTCAAAGCCCCTATTTTCCAAGTGCCTTTGATGACTCTTCACATTATGAGCTTTTAAAATGATATTGCCATCCTATCCATTTGAACAGAAGCAATATGGCTCAGTTGGCAGCTAGCTGGTTTCTTTTCCCCACTTGTTGCTGATTTTGCTGTGCCTTTCACTGTTAAGTGTGTCAGGCGGGTGATGCTGAGGAATGATGAGAGGCTGATGTAATGCCACCAGCACGTCAAGACACAGCTGGCTTGGGACTTGCTGATGCATCAAAGCCACACTATGTCATTCCTGGTCACATTCAAAAGGCCACATTTCATTCCTTTACACCACTTTAATCTTTGATTGTCAGCACATCTGTGGCCACTTGGACTAGTACACTGGGTAACTTTTACATCAGTGCTTACGGACAGTATCATGCTTTCCTATAGATTATGTCATCAACAAGGCAGCTTCACAAACATTTACTGAATGGCAACTTAACAGAGACTAAAAAGAAATGAAAATCCACAGCCCTTGCCTTGGGAATGTTAACAGTTTACTGGGGCAGATACAATTTGTGACAATAGCATAGAATCTTTATTGTAATAGAGTAAGTCCAAAAGATGTGGAGAGTCAGCATTAGGATTTGTTGTTTACTAATGAGGCTAAGGATGGCTGATTGCTGTTCTGAGTTAAGCTTCCTGAGCTCATCCTCCCGTTCACTGTAGGATTGTGATTCTGCTGAGATCTAATCACCCAGTGCAGCCCCTATCAGAACTGGAGCTCATTGCCTTCCACTTTTCAATTTTGAACATTTCAGTCCGGTAAGTACTATAAGGCCCTATGCTAAGAGAGATGGACTTTATAGTCTTTTCATATCAGAGATAAATAAAATTTCCAGCCAACTGTAGTGGCTGATGCCTGTGATCTCAGCTATTCAAGAGACAGAGAGGGGAGGCTTGTGATTGAAGGTCAGCCAAGGAAAAAAATTGGGGGACCTCTCTCAACCAACAAGCTGGGAGTGATGGCAAATGTGATTCCAGCTATGCAAGTGGCTATAAATAAGGAGGTCTGAGGCCAGCCCTGGGGCTAGAACATGAAAAATGAGTAAAAAAAAAAAAAAAGAGAGTCACAATGGATGCATGGCTGGTGGCCTCTCTAGCAAGTCCAAGGCCCTGAATTCAAACTCCAGTATAATAAAAGAGAGAGAGAGATAGAGCGAGAAAGAGAGACAGAGACTATGTCTGTATATTAGGGCCTTAAGATGCTAAGCTATACCGTGATTACGAACACTAAGTAATACAAAAAGAATGTACAAACCACACCAGGAATGTTTACCAAGGAAGGACGGCATATTAACTACCACCCTTCAATTTTGGGATTCCTTAATTTGTTCAATGGTTTATTTCTTAACTTTTCCACATGTGCTGATTAAATTACTAAAACTAACCAAAATTACCAATAAAAGAAGGATCAAAGAGAAGCTTAATACACTAAACAATTCAATCTTAATTCTTAAATAAAAACATATGGGAATACTCTTCTATATTCCAAGTTCAAGACAATGTTCTTAGGAATGATAATAGCAAACATTTATATAGTTTTCCTACATGCCAGGCACCCTACTAAGCACTCATATGCAATTTCTATAACCTTCAAAATCTGATTAGAAAAATATAAGCACTAGTTTACTAGTGAGGAAACAGGCAAGGTAAGTAACTCAATTTCATAGCAAGAAAGCATTAGACTTTGTGATTAAAATTTTGAAGCCAAGTATAGTGGCACAAGCTAATAATCACAGCACTCATGAGGCTGAGGAAGGAAGAATATGAGTTCAAAGTCAGCCTGAATGAGTTTCAGGCTAGCCTGGGATATGTAGTGAGACTCTGAATCAAAAAAATCGAACCAACTGGGTACCAATGATTCACACCTGTAATCCTTGCTACTCAGGAGGCTGAGATCTAAGAATCACAGTTTGAAGCCAGCCTGGAAAGAAAAGTCTCCATGAAACTCTTTTCTCTAATTAATCACTCAAAAACTAGAAGTGGAGCTATAGCTCAAAGTGGTAGAGTTCTAGACTAGAGCAAAAGAGCTCACAGATGGCACTCTGGCATTGACTTCAAGCCCTGTGACTGACCAAAAAAAAATTAAACCATATCAAACCAAACAAACAAATATCAACAACTATTCTTGGAAGCTTGTGTTATTCTTTCCTATACAAAGGAGTATGGAGTTCTAACATGTCAAGGTCTAGTACTTACCCACAAAAGCAAATGGAAGTAATCATGAAAAGGTAGGAAAAAGTTTAATCAACATAGCTACACTGGGAAGACAGAAATTAAGTATGTCAGCCCACTCTTAGAGAAGTGGCATAGCTTTATGTTTAAATAGAGTAAAAACTGGAACACATGGTAAGAACAAGGAATGAGTAAGCAGTCTTGATGAAACTGTAGTCTGATTAATCATCTTGCCACTAACAGAAAAAAGAATTTAGTCATCTACTAATATGCAGTCAAATGAAAATGAATGTTATAATGACTGTGAGAAGGTATAGTACTCTTAGAAACTGATTGTGTTGTGTTGTGTGATGGCTTGTTATTTATTCATTTAAGTAAAAAGGTTAAGATTGTCATCCTGGAGGAATGAAGGGGTAAAGGTGACAAATTATGACACTCTGAGCTTGGGCTTAGTTTCTTTCTCTTTCTCTTTCTTTTCCTCCCTCCCTCCTTCCCTCTCTCTCCTCCCTTTCTCCTTTCCTTTTAGTGCTAATGGTGTTTGAATTCAGGGCCTCAGTAGGCAGGTGCTATACAATTAGCTCTATGGTAGCCTTTGAGTTTGGTTTCTAAAGATCCTGAGTTATGGGGCTGGGGGTTTAGCCCAGCGGAAGGGCGCCCGCCTAGCGTGCCCAAGGCCCTGGGTTCGGTTCTCAGCCCTAGTTTAAAAAAAAAAAAAAAAAAAAGATCCTGAGTTATGCTTTTCCAAGCATATACAAAGTAAAAGTCATGAATTTTGGGAGCCACTACTTTAATCATCAAATTATGAGGCATTCTTCAAGGAAAATATCTAAATAGTCAATAATGTATTGTAAAACTAGTGAAGATACAAAAGCAAATGGGCATACATAGATAGACTCCACATCCCAAAGGACTGTATATTCTCCAAATCAATACACTAAGTTTAAAAAGAAGGGTTTTTCTTTTTTTTTTTTTTTTGGGGGGGTAGTATGGTAGGTCAAATTATAAGACTGTTGCCTCTTCTCTCTCTCTCTCTCTCTCCATATATATATACATACATATATATACATATCTATCTATCTATCTATCTATCTATCTATCTATCTATCTATCTATCTATCTATCTATCTATCTATCTATCTATCTATCTCCTGTGCAACCTTCTCCATCTGAGCATGGAAAGAACTTATAGATAGGATCATCTGTCTCCGTGATATGTTTATACCACACTAGATATTTTGCTGACATACCTTAGGTGACTAATCAGATGATTCAAGAGAAAGATTATCCTGGGTGGTCCAGACCTAATCAGGGGGATCTTTTGCAAGAGCCTTTTAAAGGTTATGGGGGAAGGGTAAGTCAGAGAGATGTTCTTATGCTTTGTTCTGAAGAAAGCAATTAGCTATGGTGTGAATTGCCTCTGAAGGAGAGCCTATTTTGGATGGCTTCTAGGATCTGACAGCAATTCTTGGCTGATAGCCTGAAAAAGAGGGAGGATGAATGGGAAGGAGAGGGAAAGGAAGAGAGAAAGGAAGCAAGTTGTTGGTCCCACAACCTTAAGGAACAGAATTCTGCAATCATCTGAATAGGCTAAAAGAGGATCAAAGCTCCAAATGATAACATAACCCAGCTGACACCTTGACCTTTTATAACCCTGAACAAAGAATTCAGATATATACCCTGCTCAAACTTCTGGCATATCAAACCTATAAGGTAATAAGCAGATATTTTTGTTTCTCTTTAGATGATTTATCATAAAAACAACTATAGGAAACTTCAAATTAAAACAATGAAAGAAAAGAGATTGAATTAAATGTTCATTTTTAAGTTGTTTGTCCAGAATATAGTGCATACTTCTTAAGATGGTCCTTATAAATTCCCAAGTTTATATTTTACATTTTTGGAGGGCCTACGAACATGGATCTCCTTAAGCCTATTTACTGAACTGTATAGTAAATTTAAAAATACAGCAAACAAGTTGCAATTTTGTTTAAGATATAAAAGTAGCACCTGCTCATAGAAATTAAAATACCAAAAGTATATATACAGATAGGAATCAAAAGCAAAAATGTGACTTGGGTCACCCCAATCTTACTTTTATCCTAACTCATTCAGTGCTAGATATCCTGCCAAATAGTGGTCATGGAATTGGAGTCCTAGGCCTGAGGACTGACTTGGGGGCTTCCAACATATCAGGATGGGCCACCAAAGAAAGTAAGTGGAAGTAGTGATACAAGGTAGGAAACTTTTTTTCTTTTTGTGTCTTAGACCAGGACTCAAACTCAGTATTGGATACTTTTCTCATTGGTTGGTGCTCTACCACCTGAGTCATGCCTCCTATCCCAGGGGGAAATTTTAACAAATATAGTTATTTAAGGAAGATGGAAAGAAAGCATTTCAGCCCATCTTCTGGTTATTGGTATGGGCTTTAGTTTTTTGCAGGGTAGTCCAGAGAAATCCCTATTGCTTGGGGCGGGGGGGTGGGATATAATTTGGTTCCAAGACATAATTGCTCCTTCTTGGCAGTGATCAGTTTGTAAGCTCTGATATCCTGGATGCAAAGGTGACTTTAGGTTTACAACAATGACTGGAGACTTTCAGGCAACATTTTGGAGGTCTGGAAAAAGACATAAAGGCTGACAGTATAAGGACTCAGTAACTTATTTCTGTGCCCTCAGCCTCAAAGGGGTATAGGATGAGTTAGGTATCACCAGTTTTCAGACAATCACTCCTTGAGTGATTACCATGTCCATGTGAAAAATTAAGCAGGAATCTGACCTAGAGTTTTAAGACAAAGGAGATAGATGTAAAATGAGGGCAAAAATGCCAGGCTTTTATCTTGCTCTTAGTTACCTTGTGGATACAGGTAAAGACTTTGTAACGAAAGTAGTTTATAAGTTTTTAATTTTTCTTTTTGGTGGTATGTTTTAATTTGCCAGTCCTGGGGCTTGAACTCAGGGCTCAGGCACTATCCTTGAGCTGCTTCTTCTTCTTCTTTCTT
The DNA here is from genome assembly GCF_024711535.1 of Dipodomys merriami. Taxonomy (NCBI): domain Eukaryota; kingdom Metazoa; phylum Chordata; class Mammalia; order Rodentia; family Heteromyidae; genus Dipodomys; species Dipodomys merriami. Next base: position 14,766,830 of record NW_027206290.1, read on the forward strand.
CTTCTTTTCTTCTTCTCTTCTTCTTCTTCTTCTTCTTCTTCTTCTTCTTCTTCTTCTTCTTCTTCTTCTTCTTCTTCTTCTTCTTCTTCTTCTTCTTCTTCTTCTTCTTCTTCTTCTTCTTCTTCTTCTTCTTCTTCTGCTGCTGCTGCTGCTGCTGCTGCTTCTGCTGCTGCTTCTGCTGCTGCTTCTGCTGCTGCTTCTGCTGCTGCTTCTGCTGCTTCTTCTGCTGCTTCTTCTGCTTCTTCTGCTTCTTCTGCTTCTTCTTCTGCTTCTTCTGCTTCTGCTTCTTCTGCTTCTGCTTCTTCTGCTTCTTCCTTCTGCTTTTGCTTTTGCTTCTGCTTCTGCTTAAAGCTAGCACTATCTCTTGAGCCTCAGCTCCATTTAAAACATGGAGTGGTCAATTGGAGTCTCATGGACTTTACTGCCTATGCTTTTGAACCAAGATTCTCAGATCTCAGCCTCCTGAGTAGCTAGGATTACAGGTGTGAACCACAGGCGTTTCTGGAGTCTTTAATACAGGGCCTTATAGGGACTAGGAAGTTGGCTCACTGGTAGAGTGTTTACCTAGCATGCATGAAGCCCTGGATTCAATTCCTCAGTACCACATACACAGAAAAAATGGAAGTAGTGCTGTGGCTCAGGTGGTAGAGTGCTAGCCTTGAGCAAAAGAAGCTCAGGGATAGTGCCCAGGCCCCAAGTTCAAGCTCCAGGACTGGCAAACAAAAATACAAGGCCTTATAGGTAAGTACTTTACTACTTGAGCCACACCCACAGCTCTTTTTGCTTATGTTTTAGATAGACTCTTTTTGCCTGGGACAGCCTTGGACTTAGCCTCCTTCCATGTGCTGGGCTTATTGAATATGTCACCATACTGGCCCAATAAAAGCAGTTTCCAAGCATCTTTTGTAGTCAGTGCCCATCAAAACATAGCTTTGGCCCTAATATATGTAACTTTCATGGTGAGAGAAATGAAACCTTCACAAGTCATGTACAGTTATCAACTATGATAAAGGTAAAGAGGAGACACTAGGGTGTGTGGAATACTATCTGTCTGAGAAACAAGGTGGGCCCATTATTCAAGCCAGGAAACACTCTGAGGAAGTGACATTTAAGTTAAGAAATCAAAATGTTAGTAGTAGTCATCTAATCCTGCTGATTGGTCATCTGGAATTCCTTAGAAACAAAACAGGTTCCCCTTGATCCTCACTTTGCAAACAGCCTTATCTTGGACTCTCACAATGAATGGTTTATTGTATTGGGGAAATGGTAAACAGAACTAGAAACTAGTTAATTATTGAAATTCTCAAGTTATTGGAAGAGTCAAATAACTGTCCTCTAATTATACTAGGAACCCTTTGTATTTACAGGATGATCAACATGTATGAGAATTTTTAAGCAATTCAGTTTACTCATATTGAGTTGTTATAAAAACAGCTTACACAAATGAGATTTCTTAAGACATTTCCCACAGATTTAAATATCCATTGCTTTTTTTTCTCATTGATTTCCTGGATTTCTAGACTTACTGATTTATTTCTAGGATCAAGGACTAAAAATTCAGCAGGATATTTAACATCCATGTTCCCATATTTGTCCAATGAGGGGGTAGAGCTAGAAATGAGGTCATTTCCTGTTCTAGATTTCTAAGAGTTGTACTCTCAAAACAATTCTTGGCATTCATGAATGTGAAATCATATTTTCCTCCCATAGAATTTACAAAAAACGCCCCAGATGGTTATTCACAAGTAAAGTATTCTTGTGTTTAACCAAATTCAATCAAAAGAAAGTCTGAGAACATAGAAGAGAGATGAAACAAACCCAAAAGTAAATTAAAATATTCCAGAAGGTTTGGAGCCATCAGAGTCAAACAGAAGGATTCTGCTATAGTAGGAAAAACTATCTCAAACTCAGGTATGCAAGTGTCAATTTATCACTAACTTGTAATATTTGTATTTTATTTTTAGGCATAGCCCACCACAGAGTTCTCTAGGGTTTTTAATTACCTGCCAACAGTGAGCAACCATAATGCCTTTTTTAAAAAAACGAGAAAACAGATGTCAGGCCTGCTTGATTGCTAACTTTTGCATAACTGCTCATGTTCACTTACAGCCTAGATTTCATCAACTTTGGCTTTGTTCCTTATCAGTCTTAATTGATCTGTGAAGGGCAGCTCTCACAAGCCACATTGCTCGTGCTAGTGCTCTCAGACCTAAAATCAAGTCATTCTTTCTTACTCTGTCCCACTTCAGATCAGATGAGTATGTATTGCTTTGGTTCTTTTCCCTGAAGTTCTGTGCAAATAACCTGTTCTGATCCCTTTCTCTGAATAGGGTCCTGTGCGGTGTTCTCCCTAAAGATTTGAGCCTCAGTCCTACAACTCTTGTCATCTTTCCCTCCATTTCCTCAACACAGAATCTGCATTAATTTTCTGAAGAGAACTTTAACTATTCACAACTTGGGCCCTCTTTTACAGTTTTAATACCACGGATGTTCCATTGTTAATCATATGTAACATTTATTAGACTTTTTTAAGTGACAAGCATTGTGATAAATGACTTGGTACTGAATGTATCATTTTATTGTCACCATATCCCTTTGGGTTGTCACTCATTGCAGTTCCATTCTGTCTTGCAAGTGACCCAGTTTGGGCAAGTGAGGGAAAACTCTATTGAGGGCTGGAGCTATAGAAAGGAACATAACCCCTCATCTTCCTTTGTACTGTATGGAGTAGTACTTGGAACTACTGCTTGTCTGAGAACATAGCAATCACCAAGCTATGGCAAGGCAGAGAGATGGAAAGAATCTGAGTCCTCAGGGGGTGTAGAGTTGCTGAAATTACCTACCCCAGGGCCCGGGAAGCCTTCATTTATAGGAATTTTCATAAGAATTTTATAGGAATTTGTTGTAGCTCTGTATAGCAGAACTGGAAGCTGGCATTCTACTACTCTTATCTCTGTCTCCCAAGCTCAGATGTAAAGGATTCATGATGTGGAGAAAGGTTGGACATAAATGCAGAAGGTTCTGGGCACCAGTGTCTCACACCTGTAATTCTAGCTACTCAGGAGGCTGAGGTATGAGAGTTGTTGTTCAAAGCTAGCTCGGGCAGGAAGGTCTATGAGACTCTTATCTCCAATTAACAACCCCCCCCCCCCCAACCCAAACAACAACAACAACAACCCAGAAGTGGAACTGAGGCTCTAGTATTAAGAGAGCTAGCCTTGAGAAAAAACAAAAACAAAAACAAAAACACCCAGGGAGAGTGCCCAGTCCCTGAATTCAAGCCCCAGGACTGACACACATGAAAAAAAAAAAAAAAAAGAAATTCAGAAGGAAACTCAGTGGGACTAAGAGCGTGGGGCACATAAAAATCACTCTGGACAAAACTGACAAGATTATCCCTCTTTATCTGGAGAAGATACAATGACCAACTTTCAGACATTCAAAGGCCCTTTCATAAAGATGTCATTGCAAAATAGTTTCCCGAACAAGACTGAAAGCAATGTTTAGCTTTTTAAATGAAAACAAGGCAGGAACTCTGCTGGTCTTGTCAGCTTTCTTGACATATAATGTACTAATTCAACCGTTCCAGTCCCTTGTTGATGATAATGACACAAAACACGTATTGAGTACCTTAGACATTCTGTCTTCAGAGGACAAATAAAAATATGATTTATTACCAAATACTAAATGAAATAAGTGTCAGCTGCCAAAAGGCCTGTGAAATTTAATATGTCAAAACCCAGGAAACTGACAAGTTTCTAAATTTTTAAACTAATTTTCCTGAAAGTTGAGAACCATAAAAGTGGGCCATGTATACTATCCAAAATAAGCACCAGATATACTGCTTAAAATGCCCATAATTTTCTGTTAATTCAGAGAAGTTTCATACTGCCATTTATAACATAAAATAGCAGCCTACAAAAGACTTAAAATATGGGAAATATTTTGTATGTTCAGTACACAATTAATGCATTATAAGCATTAAGCTGTCCTAAGAGCCCCCCAAAACACTTCTGCTCCACCCCAATGTAGGTCCTGGCTGGGTTAGATACTCCTTCTGTGTGTCCCCATGTCCTGTGGGTATTCTGCTAATGCACAATTTGGTTCTTGACAAATGTTTGGTAAATGTTTACTGGAGAAACAGCTGAAAACCTTTTGAACATAGACATAATTTCTAGAAATGTTATTGAAAAAGTTATGTATCAGGCAAAAATTTCTACTCTGTGTAGCCAAGGCATAGTTACAAAGTGCTATGACAGCTCGTATGACATTTCAAAGATGAGTAAATATAACTTCCTCTCTAAAGATTTCCAACTGAGCGGACTATCCTCCTATTTGCTCCAGGCATCACCACTTGCCATGTTCACTATTAGTTTCCTTCATTCATTTAATTATTTCACAAACATTAATTTACTAGTTTTCAATATATATATATATATATGTATATATATATATATATATATATATATATATATATATATATATTTTTTTTTTTTTTTTGTCGGTCGTGGAGCTTGAACTCTGGGCCTGGGCGTTGTCGCTCAGCTCTTCAACTCAAGGCGAGCGCTCTACCACTTGAGCTACAGTGCCACTTCCTAGTTTTCAATATATTTGATACTACTTTAGGCCCTGAGAAGATATCAGTAAAAAGAACCCTGAGTGAATATTCTGATGGGGAAATAGAGGGATAGGAAAGAAAATGTATTAGAAAAGGGTAAAGCTGTGCAGAGATTTAGTTCAGGAATTCCAATAGAAACCTAGTAAGTGGTTGGTTTTTATCAATTGGGAGGTCAGGAATAGACTTTCTGAAAACACAACATCTGTGCTAAGACCGAAATAGCCAAAAGGACCAAACCTATTGCCTTTGCCAATTTATGTATCTTAAAGCCAATTTAAGTATCTTAAAGTAGGACAAAGCTTGAGTTGTTTTGTTTTGCTTTTTTTAAGAAAAAACAAAACAGAAAGATAGTATAGGGCTAAAATGAGAGCACGAGAGTCACATGATACATTGTATCTATTCCAAATTCAGATGTTGAAAATTTAGTATTTTAGAATGTGACTGTATTTAAGAATAGGGTCATTAAAGATGTCATTAGGTTAAAATGAGATCAGTAGGATAGATTCTAGTCCAATAGGGCTGGAACTTTAAGTGTTATAGGAAGTCACTGGAGAGTCTCAAGGAAAGGCCTGACATAATTTAATATGCAAAGGTAATCCTGAATAACTGCTTTGTGGAAAATACATTGGGAAACACAAATGAGAACAGCAAAATCAGCTAACAGTTTCAATTTCCATGTGAAAGATGATGGTAGTTTGCACAAGAGTAGCTATAAATAAAAGTGTCTGAACTTGACATGTGTTTTGAACGGAGAGTTGACAGGAGTTGCTGGATTAGATATGATGAAGGAAAGAAAAATCACTAGGATGACAGATTTGTCTTGGACAACTGGGTGGAGAAAGGTACCAATTTCTAATAGGGAGAAGGCAGGAAGGAGTACAGTAAATATGGAGAGAAGCTTTAAGCATTCTGTTTTGGCCATGTCAGTTTTGAAAAACTCTCTAGATATTCAAATGGAGATGTAAACAAATTTGAAACATTAGTCTGAACTTCTGGGGAATAAAGTAGTCAGTACTGGAAACAAAAATTAGGAGTAAATTACATGAGAAGGTACTAAAAAATGAGAGATTAGAAGAATTAGACTAACCTGCAAATAGTGTGAGATAACCTTGTCTCTTCCTTTTAAGTGTTTTCTAAGAGGAATGGCTCCAGGAGACATTGATCATTCACTGCTGTTTAATGGTGATTTTTATAGCAATGTTTGAAAAGTCATCCTTTGGCCAGAAGGGCTACTTACTGTGCATTCATTATGACCGAACAGATATGCTGGAAACAAATAAATGAGCTGTAATGGACTTTCTGGAGTTAAGAGATATCTGAAGTCTTCAAAAGCTACTTTTTGCCAATTGCTTTTACATTTTCCTATTACACTCAATTTTGTAGAAGCTATAAAAATAGCAATAACAGGAAATTTAATTTTCTAAGAAATCATCAATTTTGAAATTGCTTGAAATTGCTTTGATTGCTTGAGCAGGACACAAGTTTGTTGTACCAAACAACTGAGCAGGTGAGGCAGTAGGATGTGCAACTTTCAAACACATATTGGATCAGTTAAGTCCAAAGTATATTCAAGCGGTACAGCATCATAGGACTGAAGGAATGCTTTCTGTGATATTTAAGATACACACCTCCTGACCAGCACTTGAAATCAGGCAGATGCTCTACCTCCTAAGTTACATCTCCAGGCCTGTAAAATACATTCTTATTCACTTACTCAAGTATTAAAGACACTGGCTGAGAACCATTAGTATATCTAACATAGTAAGGCTCGTGTCTGTGTGTGTGTGTGTGTGTGTGTGTGTGTGTGTGTGTGTGCGCGCGCGCGCGCGTGCACCAGTCCTGAGGCTTAGACTCAGGGGCAGGACACTATCCCTTTTCTGCTTAAGGTCAGTGCTCTACCACTTGAGCCATAGCTCCACTTCTAGCTATTTTTGGTGGTTAACTGGAGATACCAGTCTCGTGGACTTTTCCTGCCTGGACTGGCTTTGAACTGTGATCCTCAGATCTCAGCCTCCTGAGTATCCCAGTCTGGTGTTCTTTCAAAAAAAATTTTTTATTGTAAAGATACTGTACAGAGAGGTTACAGTTACATGAGTAAGGTAATGAGGGCATTTCCTATCGAGCATTGTTGTTCTTTTAAAATATGTATTCATTACTTTTTTCACCATTTGAAACAAACCTTTATGACTGGTGCATGCTGATGCTTTTTTGACTGTACTACATTGTCTTGGGTCTGAACATAATATGCTTGACAGTCTCTGGAAGGCTGGAGTTGCTTATTTAATTATTTTTGGAAAGCTGGTGATGATTTTTTTTTTTTCCTTCCTAGTCCTGGACCTTTTTGTGTTTTGAAAGCCTTCAGTAGTGAGGACTGTGAAAGGCTCCAGTCAGGATTAATAGAGTGCATAGCAATTAATTCTGAGAAACTGCCACTGATTCCAGGCTGCAGCATGGCAAATGATTTTGTAAATATTCACATTTATTTTAATAAATGTTTACCCATTTGCTGTTCTTGGAGCTCGTTTAAATGTTAATAAAAATCTATCTGAATATTTGTATGCTTATGAATATTAAGTAAAGGCTTCTTTCTAACCACAAGATGAGTTCTGAGATATGAGTTCTGGGATCCAGAGGTATAGCTCAGTAGTAGAGTGCTTGCCCAATATAATCTCCAGAACCATCACTATTCCAAAAAAAAGGCTTCAAGAAATTGCTTTTGAAAGTTGTCCATGTTCTAACACAGTAGTTAAAAAATAGTGAATAATCTCTCTTCTCTGTTATCAAATCTGGGCATCCTCAGCTAGACAGAATAGAGCAGTGTAATAATATTTTCCTAATAGAAACATTCCAGTCAGTGTTTTACCAAGGCAAACTAATTATTATGTTGCTATTGAGTTTTGCCTTTCCCAAATTACTTTTGAGAAATCTGATAAGCTTCTTGCCTTTGTAGTTTCCTTTTCCTTCAAAAACACCATTTCAGCTTCTAATTTATTACTAAAGATTAACTAATTTAAAAATAAAACATTGAGGAATAGCTTGTAGGGATATAACACAAAAGGAACTTCATATCTGTCTTTGAGGATTTCTCAATGTATAATAGACGGAATGCCATCTAGACACACTTCTTATGAGGCTGAGCATGATGACATTAGATTCTCATAATGTCACTGTCTCTTTTTATTGTCTTTTTCTTTGAACCAGAGCTGTGCTGACTAGAATCCATCATCTCTCAAGAAGATTTGTTATAGATCAGTTGCATTCTATTTCACAATAGAAGGTGCTTGCCATAAAATGTACAAAGCTTGAAGTCTAACAAAGCACACAATCTGCTAGCAAAAATAAAAACACTTAGCTTAATAGTGGTTATAATTCATAAAGTTTTCTGATGTTTAAGTGTGATATATTTAATATTATATAAGTTGATCTTCAGATTGAGTTGAATCCCAAGTGAACAGTTCTGTTTATGCTGTCAAAAGTAAAAGAGCTTTAGTATTATGCAAATATATGAGCAAAATATTTCTTACTGACATTGTATAGTTAGGCCAGATTTTGTTGTTGTTGCTTCAGTTTCTCTTGGATAACACTTCAGGACCTTTTAAAAATAGATTAGCTCTTTCAGGTCTTCAGGGCACAATTTAACATACAGCCTCTTTAGAGATTAATGCCACTTAGTATCTGTGCAGTGAACTGAAGAGTATCCTTATAAATATCCAAGGAAATTGAGAAAGCTCTCAGAACAAGGAGAATGGAGATGAATTTAGCAGTAAAAGATTAGCAACAGCAACAACAACAAATTCTAGGACTACAACATTTAAAAAAAAGTATGCCCATTAACAAAAACTGAAAGGAATTGTATAAACAGAGCTTAGGATGGTTGCTGAATAATGGCTGATGTGTGTTGGGAGATTCAGGGGATTCTATAGCCTGAATATTTAATATTTCATCCACTCCCTACAATTAGATAAACCACTACTTGTTCTCAAAACAGATCTATGCAGAGCGTGTATAGTTTGTCAATAGTAGTGTGACTCCAGATATGGAAAACTAGACAATTTGAAGCTGATCATAGGAATCGTTTTTTTTTTTATTGGCGGGGGCAGTTATGAGCTAAGCATCTGTACCTTATTCCCTCTAGGCTGTCATTATTGTTCCTATGGATCCTTGGGCTATTATCTTAGTTTGGACTTGAAACAGCCCAGCCTTTTCTCCCATATGACCCATTTCTACTATATGCAAACACTTGGCCATCCTTTGTCCACAAATTCTGGCAGTAAAGCTATGCCTAAACACAATACACCTCTTTAGTTTCCTATCAGATCAGCTTCTTGCCCTTTAGATCTACAAGATTATTGTTCTTGGAATTTCCAAGAGCATGTATATCACTTCATAGAAGGTTTATTTAAAAACCTACTCGCTCTGGACATGAAAGGAAAAAGATAATACATCCCATGCCAAACATTCACTGTAGAAAAATTAGGAAATACAAGTAAATAAAAATGTAATGATTATCCTAAACTAATCTGTCACTTTAAATTTCAAGACATTCCTGTTATTATGTTTATGGAAACTTTTTAAATCATGCTTCTACAAAATTACACTATAAGCACATTTATTCTATATTTAAATAAACGAAATAATTAAAATAAGTTTGAGCTCTTATTTATTTATTTAATTCTTTTGTTGGTTGTGAGGCTTGAACTCTGGGCCTGGGTGCTGTCTCTCAGTTCTTCAGCTCAAGACAAGCACTCTACCACTTGAGTCAGAGTACCATTTCTAGTTTTCTGGTGGTTAATTGGAGATAAATAAGAGTCTCTTGGACTTTCCTGCCCAGGCTGGCTTTGAACTGTGATCCTCAGATCTCAGCCTCCTGAGTAGCTAGGATTACAGATGTGAGCCACCGGCCCCTGGCAGTTCATGCTCTTAATGCAAAGCAGATTCAGACTTTCATAGTGATAACAGCAATTAAAAACAACTTCATAAAACATTTAAACATTGAGGTTGGGAAGGTGGCTCAGTGGTAGAGCGCTTGCCTTGCATGCCTGAGGCCCTGGGTTCGATTCCTCAGCACCACATAAGCAGAAAGAAAAAAGCCGAAGTGGCACTGTGGCTCAAGTGGTAGAGCGCTAGCTTTGAGCTGAAGAGCTGAGGGACAGCGCCCAGGCCCAGAGTTCAGGCCCCACCCAACCCCCCCCCCAAAAAAAACCATTTAAACATTTAAGGACTACTTCAGCATCAAAACTCAAGAATGCAAAGCTGTGTCACAATTCCCAGATCCCTTTTCCCTCTAAATATACATGAATAGGCAAGAGAAAGAACAAAAGAAGAATGTTTAGCTGCCAAAAAAGAAGTTGTTCTGATATCAGTAAAGGTTTTCTTCTATGAGATTATTAAGTTTTAAGTCTTGCACTAAACCCTGGAAAAGTAACCTTAATGATCACAGAATGATTATTAAATATTGGACAGAGAGGTCCTCAATTCTGTTGATATGCAGAGCAGACCCAAAGTGTACCTAGCCAACCTGATAACTTTCGTTATCTTGAGGACACCTGATATCTCAGCACATCCCACGAGGCTGCCAACTCCTCCACACTGACTACATGCCATGTACCCCATTTTTTAACTTAAGAGGATTTAAAATTCATGAAGCTTGTTGAAAGCTCAGCTGTCACATTCTACTCATTCCAAAGTGTATGGGAAAAAGAGGAGGACAGACATTTCAACTGAAGCTATTATTGTGCCTGAATAACCATATGCCATTAAATTGCTAATAAACCTACTAGAAGATGTTGATCACATCAACCATACAGTCGCATTCCTTTCCTTTATACACACTTGCCCCATTTCCTTCTATGCAGCATTACTTTTTTCTATGCCCTTTATTCCAAGGTTTCCCAGAATTCAAAGCACTTATTCAGTAAGTTTGTAATCCAGTTTAGTATGGTATTAGTAGAATTCTTTAGAGAAGACCATGGAAAAAGAAAATTAAACTTATTCTGGGGTCAATGACCATTTTAAAAGAAAACACATAGTAAGCCAGTTTAAAGGAAAAGGTCAGGATCCATGAGGTATTAAGGGAAAAAAGAAAAGGAAAAACATTCATTTCCATGATTTTCCAACATTCCTTAAAAATAAAAACAAGCCTAAGGATGGAATGGCAAGATCCTGCTTTCCCTGCACTAATAGATGACAGACAATACTGCTATTCATAGACATTAGAAAGCATGGGCTTTCCTCAGTACCAGGGAGGTTTGGGGTTCCTTTACTTACATTTATTTTAGGGCTAAAAATTGAGCCTAGTAAATTTTAAGATAGTCTCTTGGAGCAAATAATAATATACAATGGATTAAATGCTTTAAGGTATACTTTTCACTTCTATAACCAATTAACTGTCTATTATAACTGGCACATAAGCCACTTCTGTTATTAGGGTACCAAGTACTAAAAGTATATAAAGCAGAATGGATGGTCCCTGGAGGGAGGCACTTTTGAAAGAACTAATATACTATTTACACTGTCTACTTGATGACTAGTTTTCCTCTCATTTAAAAATTAACTAAAAATAGCCTGGCACTGGTGGCTCATACCTGTAATCCTTGCTACTCAGGAGGGTGAGATCTGAGGATCATGGTTCAAAGCCAGCACGGGCAGAGAAGATGGTGAAATTCTTATCTCTAATAAATCACCAGAAAACCAGAAGTGGTGCTGTGGCTTAAGTGGTGGAGCACTAGCCTTGAGTTGAAGAGCTGAGGGACAGTGCTCAGGCCCAGAGTTCAAGCCTCATGACCAACAACAACAAAAAATTAACTAAAAATTATGATAGAAAAAATAAAGTTGAAAGAATGTCTTAATTTTAAAATTCTATCATCAAATAGGAAGCATTTTTTTTGCCTTGTGCTTTTTCGCTTCTGTATCCATCTCAGAGGCTCAGAAGAAAGCAGGTCTGCCCAAACTCAGGGTGCCAAAGTTTTGTCTCTATCCTGATAGTTTTTCAATGAATAGACATAGAGTAGTTTTTCTTTGCATAAGACAAGTTGTTTGGAAAAAAAACTGTCAATGTACCCTTAATGTCTTTTTACCAGAAAATCAGACCAAATAAAAATAAAATTCACTCCCTGAATCACTTGAAGATTGATTTGAAAACATTTATGTTTATCTCTTTTAGAGTGACTATTAGGTATAGCAAAAGAGTTTTTCCTGCAGCTTCCTCTCTTAAAACACCTTAGTTGAGAACACATAAACACCAACTTAAATCATTCACAAAGCCAAAGTCCAGAAGTAAATGTTAAAGCAACAATAATATGATTCAACCAAAATAAAAATGAGTAATAGTTCCAATATAAAAAACACTGAAATCACAGTAATTTCACAATCCATCAGGAACAGAAAAACACACCATTACTTTAACAAACATTTATTGATCATGTAATGCATGTCAAAGCTAGATGCAGATAAATGTCTGGTATATTTCTGGATTGAGAATTAAATGAAAAAAAAAGTTACTAGTTTTAAAGTAACATCTGGAGTCATGAAGTAGAAGTAGAATTAGAATCCAAACCCTTTATTTACTGTATAGGAAGATTCTTGATGAACTAGAAGTGTTTTAAAGATGAGCCAATAAACGATACAACTGCAAATGAAAATAATTTCTAATTAAAATACTTGAGAATAATTGAACATATTAATAATTATACATACATAAATATTTAAATTATCTTCTAAACAACAAGCACAGATGACCAATTTTCATGTAAAGCTTTTATGTTGGGTGAGATTTCACCTTTTCTGGCACCAGATGAGGAACCATCTGCCATCTGACTCAACATGAAGCCATAAAATAAATGTGGCTTGGCTTATGAAGACAGGAGTGAGGACTATGGTCTACCATGTTATTTTGCAGGCAGACACATTTTTAGAGAATTCATAGTCCAGGTGTTTTTCAACTGCTATTGATAGGAAAAGTTTAAAAAAATCAAAACAACCTACAGTATCTACAGATTGTTCCTAAAAGAGTCTTTGGGAAGCAAGACCTCATCCCCTCCTCTCTTCTCCTTCTTTATCCTCCCCCACCTTCTCTTCCTCCTTCTTCCTACCTCTTCTTCTTCCTCCTTCTACTTCTCTTTCCTCCAGAGTTAATACAAATTACACCTTCCATCCACATCCATACAAGACTTTTGAGTGATCTATTTGAGGACTGAAAATTTGGCTTTCTAAACCAATAATCTTTGTTAATATTAAAAATTTCCTACCTAAGATTTGAAAAATCCACAATATAGTGTTACAGTTTTTGTGCTTGATATCTAGTTTCTGACAGCTGGACACATTGAAAATACATCTAAAAATGAGTCAAAAGTTTTCAGCATATGAAACTTAGATGGACATGAGGTAACAAAATAACTGGACTGATTTTTTACAGATGACTTATGTAACTCCAAAACATTATTTCAACCATACTTCACATATTGACATGATGGGCATAAAAAATGAAAGATAAATTTGTTTAATATATATGACAGGATTTAAAAGTTTGAAATGCAGAAAGGGATAAAAGAGGCTATGAGGGTGCATGAAATCTGCTTTGAAAGGGAAGTGAGGGAGCAGGGGTATAAGCTATTAAGGAGAGACAGGTTCATATTATAAGATATTTTCCTCTTTATAGTTTCTTCCCAAATAGGTAAAATGCAAATCTTAGCTTGCTGATGTACTTAGCATGTCTTGATTAATAAAAAAAATTTAGTAATGAAATAGGAATAGCACAGCATTCTGCTATAGAAAGCAGGGAAAGTAATAGTAAATTGCCATCCTATCTATAGAGCCTGGAATTCTTTTTAACAAGTGGAAATCCTGGCAAATGAAATGCCCTATTTTGGTAAATGAAGTAAGTATCCAGACATATTTATTTATTTATTTATATTGTGAGAATACCGTACAGAGGAGTTACAATTACATGGGCAAGATAACGAGTACATTTCTTATCAAGCATTGTTGCCTCCTCTTTGACATCTGTTTTGTGACATCACTAAGCCAAGCAAAGCAGGCAGCACACACCTACCTAAAGTCCACAGTGTATCTGTGGGGACAGGTGAAGACAATAGGCACAGTTTAAATTCTAATTAAAAAAAAATCCCCAAGGGTGAATTTCAAAATAGCTTTTACCTTAACCATTTCTAAATTGCCTATTGTGCTTTAAATGCAAAAAAACATGCCCTCGACTAGACACACAGATATTAAAAAATGTGTTGAACATAATTGATGGCTCTATTATCTGTAAATACATTATTTCCATTATGGTTTATCTATAATGAGTTTTAGAAAACTCTATAATGGTTACGGGTCTTAGAGAGAATTATCCAATTCCTTGTTTCACAGATGAGCACACTGAGGCCCAGCTATATCCCTTGTTCAAAGTCACCAGCTAGCTGAGCTGTCTTTTTTTTTTTTTTTTGGTGCCAGTCTCGAGGCTTGAATTTAGTGCCTGGGCTCTGTCCTTGAGCTTCGTTTGTTTAAAGCTGGCACTTTACCACTTGAGCCACAATGTCACTTCAGCTTTTTCTGAATAGTTTAGCGAAGATAAAGAGTCTCATGGACTTTCCTACCCGGGCTATCTTCGAACCACAATCCTCAGATCTCGGCCTCCTGAGGTAGCTATGCCCAGCAGCTAGCTGTATTTTAGTGATTTCTTCCGTCACCCAGAGCAGTGAAGAGGGCTCTTTCATCATGCCTCAGCACCATCCTCATGAATATCACATTTAATAGTGCTGTCCTGGAAGCTTTCCTGCTAGATAATTTCATTCATATTTGAGCTTCACAACAAAGCTGTGGCTTATGCAGTGTTCTCACTATACTTATAAAGATGAGGAAACCAAAGCACCAAGTGTTTATATAACTTGTACACTGGTCACACATGCTCACTTTTAACCCCTGAAGTTCTGTTGGCTTTTCCTTCCTTGTTCAGGGTATTTGTTTACCCTATAGTCAACAGACGCTAAACTGAACTAATCTATTTCCCAAATCTGCAGCTGCTGGTACTTTCCAACTCAGTTATTTGTCATCAGTGACCTCTTAGTCACCAACTTAGGAAACGGTGTCACCTTTGACCCTTCTGTAATTCCTCACCCTTCTTCATGTTTCCATTGCTGGAAATGCTCTGGAATCATATACATTGTAATTTCCTAACGGTGGCATCATTCCCTATTGCTTGAATGATTACCAAGTCTCCTATTGGCATTCTCTCCTTCAACTTATCATACACACTGTAGTCACAGTAACTTTCATACAACAGAAATCTCAGTAGCTTAAAAATCTAAGCTTGTCAGACATAGCAGCATATGCCTATAATTCACATGTAATTTTGAAAGGTATAAAAGTATAAACTTTTTGTCCCACAACTTTCTCCTTCAAACCTTATAGAGCTGTTTGAAGTTTGTATTATTTTCTGTTTAGCACACAAGAAACCAGGCTTCATGGCCTTAAGTAAAGCATAGTAGATAATTTGAAAACCCACAAATTCTATTATGTAGAAATATTTTTGCGGGATGTGTTGGCTCATGCCTGTAATCCTAAATACCCAGGAGGATTAGATTGTAGTGATTCTGTTTTGAGAGCAGCCCAGGAAAAATTTTCTGAGATCTAATCTGAAACAATAAAAACAAACAAACAAACAAGCATGGTGGTACAAACTTGTCATCCCAACTATCTGAGACGCATAAATAGGAAGATCCATGGCCTCTAAAAAAAGACTCGGGGGCGTGGCAAGAGGTAAAGCAAGTTCACAGTCCTGAGTTCCAACCCCAGTGCCACCAAAAATGTTATTTACTTAAAACTAGATATATTTCTAGAGGCAGAAAGCCATCTCAGTTAAAAAGAAGTAAAACCTAGTAATTTCTCAATTATTTCAAATTTCAACTCAGTGTTACTGGGCCTTATCTATCCTGTCCACCTCTTTCCACCTTGGTGTCATTTGCACTGAGCATTTACAAAATTAATCTTGCGTTGGTATCTTCCAGGATATACAATCATCTCACTATGGTCTTAAGAGTCTTGATCACTGGCACTGGCATAGCTGAAATGTCAGTACACCCACTAGCCACTGGTTACATGAACTGGGTTGCCTTCTTTAGCCATATATTCTAGTCGTAAGTACAAGAGCTCTGCACTTGCTCTTCACCCACTTCCTCTCCCTCCCCCTTCTTTTTCCCATTGCAATGGAGATGGCAAGGAAGGGAGTACATGTACCATGTTGTTTCAATCCAGAGTCCACAATGTTGGTTTTCCACTATACTGAAGGCTTCCCATGTTAATTTCTGTATTCCTTGAGGTCCAGGTCTTCCCTAAGCAACACCAAAAGAAGTCTGGGTATATGACAGCAACAGACGGAGTCTTTCACAGAAAGAGCCTAGAGTTTCAAAGTCTGTACCCTTCTTTCAGTTTCCACAGGCTCCTCTCACTTGGAACTGGCTCCATCATTTACTTGACCTCAATCGCATGTAGAGTAAAACTGGGATAACCAAGTTGGTAAAGCTTATGAAGTAATATCAATATAATAACTACAAAAGCAACTAGCACAAGTTATCTTGTCTATAACTCTGCAATTCCAAAATTGTGGAAAACGAGTAATTCTTTTGAACTTAGTGCAAAAAGGTCACTCAGTAGGAAAACTTGATCTGATGAGGAAGTTTTTGCAGACTTTATTTACCTAAAATAAATATTCTTAGGTTTTGCTGCACAAGTGTTATGGTATTTTATGAAATATAGTTTATACATATCATTTCTTTTCAAAATCTGAAAAATTTTGGCTGTATGCATTTCAGAGAAGAAATTATGGATCAGAAAGTCTTTTATCTAGATATCTAGATTTCCTTTTAGAACTTAAAGATTAATTGTTTTGTGATGTACTATTCTAATGAAAATAATACCTTTATTTATTCTCCGTATACAGTGAGGTTTTCTATCTTTGGTTGATTTGTTCAAATTTAGTCTTCATTATTAGTTTCTGATTATGATTTGTCTTGGTTTGGATTTCCTTTTCTTTCTTCTGCTTGGGAGTATTTTATGTCTGTCAGTACAAAGTTTTCATCAACTTCAAAAAATATTTTGCTATTATACATGTTTTTTCCTGTGATCTGTTCAATTCCAAATGTTTTTTTAAACATATAATTTCATCTTTGTGTTTCATTTTGGACAGTTCTTATTGTGGTATTTTCAAATTAATTGATCTTTTCTTCTGTAGTGTCTAGAATTTTCTTACTCCAGGGTGTTTTCCATTTAAATGTTTTTAATTTCTAGACATCTTTAAAAAATTATTTTCTACATCCTCTACCATCATACTGATTTTCTTTATCCATTTAAGAATATTTATGAGCTCTTTACTACTTATTATATCTTTACTACTTATTATTTACTACTTATTACTTATTACTACTTATTACTATTACTACTTATTTACTACTTATTATTTACTACTACTTTTTATTGAATTGATTTTTTCTCTGAAATTTGGTCATATTTTCTTATTTTTGTATAACTTCAATTTTTAAATTAGATTCTGGATATTATGAATATTATTGGATGTTGGATTGTATTATATTTCCTTTGTTTAAATAGGAGGTTAAAAGTTTTGAGACCAGCTTGATCTTTTTGAGGATTTTTAGTTCTTGTTATAGTAAATCCTGAACAGTCTTAATTTAGTTACAAAGACTCTAATATAAAGATTTTTCCTCACAAATGGAGGCATGGGCCTACTGTGTCTCTACCCAAACCCCTATTTTATGAGGCCTTTGCACTATGGTTTATGAAAATATAAACTATTCTCATATCTTCACATATTTGGGGAATTATTTGGCCTATTATCTGGTGGTTCTTTCTTCAGTCTTGGGGAATTCCTCTTATGAATACAAAGACTTAATAGTTCTGCAAAATTCTAGTAGGCCCTCTGTGCAGATCTCTGGTAGTCTGTTTTCTTGGTGTAGGATCTCATCTCCAATATTCTGCCCTGAAAATCCTCCCATCTTGGCTTCCTCAAACTCTGATGTCTTCATGTTTACAAGACCACTGGCCTTGGCTCAGTTCTCCCTCCCTCTGGTATGGCTTGGAAATGGCCACTCAATATGGTAAAATAGGGCAGTTACAGGTCTATTTTCATTCATTTCCCTTTTCTCATGGATCATAGTCCTACAATCGCTGATGTACAATGGCTGAAAACCATTGTTTCATATACTTGGTCCAGTTTTCTAACTGTTTACAGCAAAAGGGAAATTCCTATGGTCGTTAATCTTTCATGGACAGAGAGGAATTGTTCAAGCCCATACACTGTTATTTTGCTTCCTTGACAACTTCTACGACAACATTATGTAATTTCTCATAACTCAAGTGACTACTTTTTTTCTCATTAAAACAATGAGGATCAACATGTTCCTCCTAAAAAATGTATAGTGTAGCAATTACTTCTGTAGGAAAAAAACATAGTGATTCTTGGTGATTTAGGTGACACTGGCATGAGAGGGAGCAGCAAAGGAGATAAAACTACTTGGGGATTTATTTCAATGTTACAAAAATGCCTACATATGCTCTAGTAGAGGTATTTAATAAAGCTTGGAGGCTAACTAAAGAGACCATTTATACTAGACTCAGATGAACCTATAGTAGAATGATGAATAAACAAATAAAATCATTACATCAAAATTAACAGACACAGGAACACCATAATCACTGGATTCTTTTCCTTTTCTTCCTTTTAGTATGTACTTAGGTTCCTTAATAAGGGAGTCTCAGCCTGCCAGCGTATCTTTGCTGTGCCACTGGCACAGAGCAGCTGGGAACACAGGACCACAGACACAGCCAGGGAGCTTTTCTATTTGAAGTAAAAACAAATTCACAATGGCTGGGGGGAAAACATTCCATTTAGTCCTGGCAAAGAAAACCAGAATCATTTTAGGAAAAAATAAAGGATTAGTAAATTATAGCTTAACTGGTTGTGTTTTTAATAACCTACTTTTTGGAGGGTTACCTCATTTAAAACATACTTTTAAAGAATATTATCAAGTTGGAAAATGTGCCAGCCTCTTCCTCAAATAATTTTACCTTGGGAAACCTGTTATGTTTGGACTACAGGGTGCCACTTCTTAGAAGATGGCAGTCTACAAAGTGAGGCCAGCCCAGCAGGAAAGAGGTCTGCTACAGCAAAACTCATGGACATTGGGATAAGCCAGAGCTTATTTTGAGAGTAGGATCTGGCACTTTCTTACCAGTTGTGTGACTTTAAATGATTACTCAACTTCTCTAGATTTTGGTTCCTTGTCTCTAGAGACTATAATAATGACTCTAATAGGGTTGCTGTGATCTTAAAGGAAATAATCCATGTAAAGGCCTAGTAAAAGCCTGACATAAAGCATACTCCATTTTAGTTATTGTTGTTCTTATGTACTATGGTAGCTATTGTTACAAGTATTGAAGTTTTTGTTTTTGTTCAATGCTGAGGATTAAACCAGGGTTTTGCACATGCTAGGCAAACACTCTACCAGCGAGCTATGTCCCCAGATCAGTCTGACTTTTGCTAAGAAAAAAACAATCTTTTGAATGCTAGTTTTATAAACACTCATTGTATAGATAGTAAATGTCATGAACCATGAGATTATAGAAATCTGAACAAAAAGTAATTATAAAAATGATTTTACTAAGACACCAATGGCTCACATCTATAAGGCTAAGATCTGGGGATCCCTGTTCAAAGCCAGCCTGGGCAGGAAAGTCTGTGAAACTCTTATCTGCAATTAGCCAGCAAAAATCTGGAAATAGAGCTGTAGCTCAAGTGGTAAGACACTATCTTTAAGTGAAAAAGCTTAGGGATAGCATCCAGGCCCTGAGTTCAACACACACACACACACAAACACACACACACATGAAAAAAGAAAAGAAAGAACTAAATCATGTTCATTTCTTTTGAGAAATGATACTTCAAGTATGCACAGAAACAACATAGTTAATTTGCCTCCCATTTTTCATCTTATTCCATTAGTAAATGTGCTGTCCAGAGTTATTAACTTCTGAAACATAAATTTACCCTGCACAAGTATACAAGTATCCTCTGAACTGTTCTGAATATAGCACTCAAAATTCTTGTAGCGCCAGGTACCTTGCGCCAGGTAGCCCATGCCTGAAATCATAGCTATTTGGGAGGCTGAGATCTGAGGATTGTGGTTCAAATCCAGCCCGGGCAGGAAAAAAGCTGTGAAACTCTTATCTCCAATAAACCATGTGACTCAAAGGGTAGAACTCTAGCCTTGAGCTGAAGAGCTAAGGGACAGCGTTCAGGCTCAGAGTTCAAGCCCTATGACAAAAAAAAATCCTGGTAGTAACAACACTCTAGTAACAACCAACAGATGCCTAAAAAAATGACAGGAAAGAAGTGTCACTTTTGCTGTACACCTGATGAAGCTGTGCTTGCCTACTTTCACAGTATTTGGTTGTCTGACAGACAACCCATTGAAGGGTCAATTGTCCTAGAACTACTAAAAGGAACTCAAGGAGACAATCCCCAGAGGCCATAGAGTAAAATGGTTAAGTCCAAACTGTAACAAAAAGAAATGCCCTACTTACTTATTACTTATCACAGGAAACACCTGGACAGCAGACTAAATATTCACACAATGAGAACACGGGAGAATATTCTTAGGAGAGGATCGAAAGGGCTCAGTAACTATGTGCCTATGACCACATAAAATGATACTTATCAGGGCTGGGAAGTTGGCTCAGTGGTAGAGTGCTTGCCTTGCATGCATGAGGCCCTGGGTTCGATTCCTCAGCACCACATAAGCAGAAAAAGCCGGAAGTGGGGCTGAGGCTCAAGTGGTAGAGTGCTAGCCTTGAGCTGAAGAGCTGATGGACAGCGCCCAGGGCTCACGACCGAAAAAAAAAATGATACTTATCAAAATGAACTCCAAGAAATGGAACCAAGAGTTTTTTTAACTGTACTATTTACAGTTCATTTTTTCTTTCCTTTGTTCTTTGGTTTATTCCCTTCTGTTGCTGTTTTTGTTTTCCATACCCCTTGTATATAAATTTATCTGATTTGGGGAAGGGAGAGGGAAGCACAGGAATGGTGGGACAAAGGATGAACCAATTCAGCAGTGAAACCCACTAGATGCTATATTGGAAATGAACTATCCAACTTGGGGGCGGGGAGGGGAGTTCGAGGGGAAAACCTGGGAGGAAATGAAGGAGAGGTGACACTATTCAAAAGGAAATGTACTTATTACCTGACTTATGTAACTGTAACCCCTGTGTACATCACCTTTAGCATAAAATAAAAAAAGAAAAAAACTCTAGTCAATATTATATCCGAAGTCAAAGGAAAGAAAGAAATATGTGGTCATATATATTCTTCTATGTTGGGTCATCCTCATTGTTGGCCAAAACTACACAACTGGAATGATCTCCTACTTTCTGGTTTACAAATGGAACACAGCCTGATCAGCAATCCACTTGTACTACCCTCTACTCTGTCTTCTTATTCTAAGCCATTCCACAAGCAACAGGAAACAGAGGGTAAAGATGTTCTGCTGAGCAGAGACAATGATGAAGTCTATTTTTGACCTCTGAAGTGAAACTACTTGAAAATCCACTATAAAGTATGAGAGACCAGTGACATTAGCTATCTCCTATATACAAATGGACCACAACGGCTCACTGCAATGGCTTCTTTAAGAAAATACTAGGAAAAGAGATCAAGGGTTCCTGCATCCTATACTTCATGTGAAGCATTTTTTTTTTTCATTTTTCTCTTTAAGAAGAGAAAAAGGAGACTGTAAAAGGAATACATGACTGTACCTATGTTCTGGCTTGTTTCCTTTTCAACTTGTTTCTTACTGATCCTATGCTGTTTTGGGATAAAAAAGATGCTTTCTTGTCCTATAGATAAGAGAAAGCCAAACATGTTTTATGGCTTCTTTTCTCTCTGGTATGATACATATTTTGTCTTTGCCTCCATTTCCTGGTACCGATTTCCTAAAACTTTTGGAATTTCCTGAGTGATAAAAGTGTTTTGTCTTATTCATAACAAACCCCTTCCACTCTATCTGAATTTATGTTAACAAAGTAGAGAAAGTAGAGGGTGGGCCTAGATAACCTTAGGATGGGGCCTCAGAAAGAGCAAATGATTGTTAAGTATGGAAAATTCAGGCTTACTTGACCTCCAGGAAAGAGTAGATTGGTGATTGAAATTAAACTCTATAAAAACTTCTGAATAGTACAAGTTGATGAGCTTCGGGGTTAGTGGGCACACTGAGGTGCTGGGAGGGTGGTATATGTAGAGAAGGCAGTTTTTTCAAAAATTTTTATTTATTTATTATTGTGAAAATACTGTACAGAGGGGTTACAATTACATGGGCAAGATAATGAGTACATTTCTTATCAAGCATTGTAGCCTCCTCCTTTGTTTCCCCTTCCCATCCCTTCCCATCCTCCCCCCCCACCCCCCCGCACCCAATCCTCCCCCCCCCACCAAAGTTGTAAAAGTTGTAAAGTTTGCTTTCGACATAACAACTTGTACTTCTCATTGTTGCAACGGGTCCACCTGTATCCTTATTTAAATGACTTGTTTTTCCCCTTCCCCTCCACAAATTATACCGACATCAAATACAGTGAAAGCAGGGGTTATACTGTGGGGGAGGGACATACAAAGCAACAAAGAAATGCATTAGAAATTATAAATGCATTAGAAACAATCGCATGAAGGAAAAAAAACATTTGAATACATATTTAGGGTTCATTTCCCTTACATCACCTTATCTGACCTTTTCTGCTTGACTCATACATATACTAGATATTGCAAATAAGGGAAACCATGGGACCTATGTTTCTCTGGGCTTGGCTTACTTCACTTAATATAATTTTTTCCAAGTCTTTCCATTTCCTAACAAATGGGGCAATGTCATTCTTTCTGATGGAGGCATAGAATTCCATTGTGTATATATACCACATTTTCTTGATCCATTCATCTACTGAGGGGCATCTGGGTTGGTTCCATATCTTAGCTATGGTAAATAATGCTGCAATAAACATAGTTGTGCTGGTAGCTTTAGTGTGGTCTTGTTTGTAACCATTTGGGTATATGCCCAAAAGTCGGATTGCTGGGTCATCGGAGAGCTCTATGTGGAGTCTTTTGAGGAACCTCCATACTACTTTAGAGAAGGAAGTTTTATGCCCAACCCCATACCTTCCTTTATGTATCTCTTCCATTTGGCTGCTCTTCAGTTGTAGCCTTTCTAATAAACTTGTAAATTGTTAAGTCAAATGTTCTGCAGGCCAGTCTAGCAAATTATCCAACACTAACAGGGGTTGTAGGACGCTCTCAATGAATAGCTTGTATCCTCAGAAGTTCAAGAGATTCAGTCCTCTAATAGACATCTGAAGGGGGACAGTCTTGTGGCCCGAGAGCTTAATTTAAGGGCTCTGAGACTAAGTTCAAGTACTGTCAGAATTCAATTGCATAACAGGATGCCCTGAGGGTGTCAAAGAACTGGTAAGTGTGGGAAAACCTCCACACATCTGGTATCAGAAGGATTTCATGTGAGTGAAGAGAAACTTCTGCCAGAATTTCTAAGAATGAGTGGATACGACAAACTTACAAGCTGATAATGACCAAAAAGGGGGCTACTATTCAAATATCTTAAAATAAGCTGTTTTATTATTTGTTCATCACTTAGTTATGGCATAGGTGAAATTAAACTTATTTACTTGCTTGAGTGCACAGTTCTTAGAGAGTTTATCTTAGAGACAAGGCAACATTGCTCGAGTTTAACAGCTGTTGCACCAAAATTAATGTCTTTTTTTGAGATTGTCTCTATATCAGCCTTGTTAAACAGAATGTTTAGTGGGGCCATAAAAGTCTACATTTTTTTCCTTGCTTCTATGCTCAAGTAGATTTAAGGATCTTTTTGTCTCCTTGTATACCATGGCCCTTTGGAGAATCTTGGCTTTGATTTGCAGTATCTCAGGGACACAGTCTTCAGCATATTGGCAATACTTAATAAAACGAATCTAGGAATCTCCTCAAGAGCACAAACTACCATCCTAGAATTGTAAAACGTATATGTGAATTAATGAGTTCAACTGAGTTAATATTGATTTCAATGACTTGGACCAATTACAAATATATGATAGAGGATGCTGATTCTATTACCACATGCTGTCCACGTGGGTCCCCAGGAGGGACTGCCTATCTGAACTCAGAGGCAAGCATATTCATTCGATAACTGCTCTATTTGCATCATTAAGTCCTCATAGGCAGAAACACCTACCAGGTTCTCTTCCATATGGCCAGTAAGAATGCTTGAGTGCAGAATATATGAGCCACCTAATATATATGTGTAGATTCTATAAATAACAAACTGTGGTCTGGGTTCTATTTCATATTAATTATCATTTTATTCTTTTTCCTAACTTGCAATAGATTGTGCCTTTAGTTTCATATAAGCTGCCTTATAACCTTGTTGCACTATGATGGTGCAGAAATGAAAACATAAAAATCTGAGGATAGGGCTGGAAGTGGCTTAGTGGTAGAGTGCTTGCCTAGCATGCATGAAGCCCTGGGTTTGTTTCTTCAGTACCACATAAACACAAAGCCAAAAGCGGCACTATGGCTCAAGGGGTAGTGCTTGCCTTGAGCAAAAGAAGCTCAGGGACAGTGCCCAATCTCTGAGTTCAAGCCCCAGCACTGGCAAAAAAAAAAATCTGACTACAGATTTTACCTTAAATCCATTATGTGATTACTGTCTTCAAAGATGCTGCAGGAAGATGTCTGGAATTGATTTTTACAATGCCAAAACACTGGGCTGAAAAAAAATGAGCACTTTTGAGTAGAGTACGTTAATACCTGCTCATCAAATTTTAGAGATAGCATTTAAGCACTTAGAAATGATGATAACATACTATGTTGAGAAAAATCTTATAACAAAACTATAGAAAGCTTTCCTTTCTCCAAGAGTCTATAACTCCAAAAAGAAGGAAGAAAAAAACAGAAGAAAGTCGAGAGAAATATTACAATATTGAATCTTTTTATTTTATTTTTTTAAACTTGGATTTACTTGTTTCCTGGAAGTACTAAAGAATGACTAAATATATCAGATAAAGGTAGTTTAAACAGGGTTCAGAATATGATTGCCTAGCATGCATGAAGCCCTGGGTTTGATAGCAAAAGCTGGAAGTGGCACTGTGGCTTAGGCAGTAGAGTACTAGCCTTGAGCAAAAGAACCTCAGGGACAGTGCCCAGGCCCTAAGTTCAAGCTCTAGCACTGGCAAAAAAAAAAAAAAAAAAAAAAAAAAGATAGTTTAAACAGCACAAACAAAATAATATGATGAGGAGTTTCCCTAAGGAAAAAAGTTACAATGAAACTGAAATACTATTTTATCCTGAATTTCATGAGAAGCTGCTTTTGAACTTTTTAAAAATATTACTCTGTGTTACATGTAAATTGTAATAAATACTATCTTGAGAAATAATATTTGTATAACCTATTTACAGTTAGTTCTTTTTAAATGTGTCTTGAAAGTATAGCCTAAAAAATGGTCCTTATTTCTTCCAGCCAGAGAAAAATGTGATTTTTTTAAAATCAGGAGTCTTTCACTTATAAAATGAAATTGCTTTCCTTTTTTTTTTTTTTTTTTTTTTTTGTTGGTCGTGCGACTTGAACTCTGGGCTTGGGCATTGTCCCTCAGCTCTTCAGCTCAAGGCAAGTACTCTACCACTTGAGCCACAGCACCACTTCTGGTTTTCTGGTGGTTTATTGGAGATAAGAGTCTCACGGAGTTTCCTGCCCCGGCTGGCTTTGAACCATGATCCTCAGATCTCAGCCTCCTGAGTAGTTAGGATTATAGGCATGAGCCACCAGTGCCTGGCTCCAAAAAATTTTTATAGACAAAATATTTTTTTTTTTGGGTCCCGTTGTCGGACCTGTACTCTGGGCCTGGGCGCTGTCCCTCAGCTCTTCAGCTCAAGGCTAGAGCTCTACCACTTGAGCCGCAGCACCACTTCCGGCTTTTTTCTTTTTGCTTATGTGGTGCTGAGGAATCGAACCCAGGGCCTCAAGCATGCAAGACAAGGGCTCTACCACTGAGCCACCTTCCCAGCCCTAGACAAAATATTTTTAAAAGACAGTTATATATGGATTTCCTACACTGTTTTAGTCTCAGTTTGATTTGATTTTCTCTTGGCTTCCATAATTTCAATTATAGATAATAGGCTATAAAAGTGCTTTGTGGTTGGGCTGGAAAGGTGGCTCAGATAGAGTGCTTGCCTTGCATGCATGAGGCCCTAGGTTCGATTCCTCAGCACCACATAAGCAAAAAGAAAAAAGCCAGAAGTGGTGCTGTGGCTCAATTGCTAGAGCGCTAGCCTTGAGCTGAAGAGCTGAGGGACAGCGCCCAGTCCCAGAATTCAGGCCCCACGACCGGATTACCCCCCCCCCAAAAAAAAAAAAGTGCTTTGTGGATTCTCTGGTAAATACAGAAGATCTAAAGTTTCTGGAAAACACAATTAGCTAATAAAAATATTCTCAGAATTGTCCTTTCTTATTCCAAAATATTAGTTTAACCCCAATAGAGAGTTGTTCTCTTAAGAAAGCTTTGTATTCATCCATAAAGAAGTGTCTGTTCCAAGTGATAAGAAGGAATCTGTATGTGTTGGCTGTGGTCTGGGACCCTCCCAGTGTTTGATCTGGGAGCAAGTTTGAGGGAATTTTTCTATTGGACATTTAAACTCCTAGGTTTATCAAATAGAGTTACAAAAAAAAAAGCAAAAAGAAATAGAATAGTTACTTCCAAGAAAAATCTGAGAACCATTCAAAACGTGCAAGACACACTGTGCTTAAAATGTACTCAAAGGCCCATTTCTGAAAGGGCCGTCTAAACATCCCTAAGCTCCCTCTTCAGGAATCTTATTTCCAGGCATGGTAGCCTGGAGCATTTGCCATTTTTCAATTGGAACTCTCAGCACATTATTTTAAAAATAGTCCAAAGTCAGAAACTGAAATACTGATCTATTTTTCAACCCCCAAGTTGCTCTGCAATCAATATAACATTAAACATTTCTGAACAAAGGATTCTTAGGGATGGCTATGGTTCAGACCAGTCCTAAACTTATTAAGAGGAAAATAAGTTATCCTGAAAAGAAAAAAAAATGTGTATACTCAGCTGGAAAAAGATATATTTCCCCCCTCATGCTGAATTATGTATTAAATCAGTTCAAATTTTAGTTTGGACCATTAATCTGTACTTTAACATAGCTGTAAAAGTAAATGGATATTTCAGTCTATTTTATGTCAAGTTGTTTACTAGAAAAAAGAATTCACTGCCTACAACATGTAAAATATAGTTTGCCTTGTATGATTATTTACACATGGATACACGTACTTTTGGCAAAATTTACTTGTTACATTTTAAGAATGCAATTGCTAACAATAAAATATATTCTGTAAGAGAAAACAATTTCTGTATCATAAATTACAACTATGATCCTCCTTTTGTTACCTTTATTAAGAAATCATGCTGTTACTAGTTTTTACAAATTTCTACGATATTTTAAGCATATATATATATATACATACACATAAGATTTAAGAAATTCTACTTTCAGAACTACATATAATTTGCAATTAAAGCTAATCTAGAAAATGCAGATCAACTTGACAGTTCATAAGCATTCAATGACCTCAATTTCTACAATCCACTTTTTAACAATGCCACCCGTTCATAATGAGTGCCATCAACAAACTTGTGCTCACAGAACTGCAGGTGACAATCTCCAAAAGATCATATTCTGGAGGCATTGCTGAGTCTCACTCTCCTTACCATAGCTGGCGGCCATCAAATGCCATCCAAAACTGCTTTCAGGCAGCAGTTCCTCTGCAATCTTTTCAACAGATCCCTGTTTCCACATCCACCTGTGTTCCTGCAGAACAGTCTGACCCGGTTTGAGACATGGAGCAAATAATAATGCTAACTGCAACTCCAGACAGAAAAAAACAGGAGTTAATTTTCCAGACTCTTGTGGGAATACAGAGCATGTCTGTTGAAACTGAATCCAAGAGTTCAATGGCATTGTAGACTCAAGTATTTCTTTATATTCTATGTAATGGCTTTTCCGTTCTTGGTGTTTTATAACACATTTCTAAACCATGATTCAGAAAGTGAGGACAATTCTCTGTCTGTCTCTGTCTTCTGCTCTCTATCTTTCTGTCTCTCTTTTTCTCTCTCAGAAACCAACTTATTTTAAAGTGAAATTTTAACAACAACAACAAAAAACACCACATACTTGTTCTATATAGTATCTTTACTGAACTTCACCATCATAGCTGAAGTCAATGTAGGCCAGTTTTCTTTATTTAGTGGAATATGGTTTATTTAACCAATAAATCTAAACTTCTTTCATTTGGGTTTTATTTTGCTTCATATCTGCCACAGAATTACTAATTCTGTATCTATGTAACAATATAATTACGGATAATAAAACACAATACAAAATAGTTTCTACATCTTAATCATGATCTCCTTAGTAGGTGAACAAATCTTATTATAACCAGTCTTAAGTTTTCCTAGAATATTTTAAACATATATACATAAAAGATTTATGGCATTTTCTTTTAAGAATCACATATTGAGGTTGGACATGGTTTAATCTCAGCTACTTGGGTGGCAGAGATAGGAGGATCTGTTTGAGTTCAGCCGTGGCAAAAGCATGAGATCCTATCTGAAAAGTAACTAAAGAAGAAATGGCTAGATGTATGACTCAAGTGATAAAATGCTTGCCTTGCAAACATGAGGCCTTGAGCTCAAAATCCCAGTGTGTGCACCCTCACCCCAACCCATCCCTACACCCCATATTCTAATTTCCAAATAAAGTTAAGCAGAAAAATGAATGTCAACATTGCCATTTATAAATATAGCATCCTTATTCTGTGGTCTTTAACCTCTTTTGACAAAGACAGACATGCTTCATATATGCTTACTGATACTGCTGCTACATTTATTCAACATATTTTGTCTTTTTTTTTCCCTGATGAGCATCCAAGATCCTCTATCAGATCCATATAGCTACCACTTCATACTATTGTGAGAACTAGCAACAACTCTCTTTAGTTGAATTGGATAGTCAAATGGGGTGTAATTCCATCTATCTTACCTTTTAGCATAACAAAGATTACCCAAAAGAAATATTTTGAACTGTACCTAAAATTACAGATGGATCAAATACCTGACCAAGAGATCTTGTTTTTCCCTGATATTACAAGAAATTAAATATGGTCTTTGGTTCTGTATCATCAAGTTGTTAGTACAGACCTAGTGATGTTGCCTTTAAACAAACACAGATGTCAGGAAGTTTGAGTATATAGTCACTCCTCAGTTTTCTGTAAACTTAGTTTAAAAGTCTTAAAATGTAATGTTTTGGGTTTACAGTGACTGGACTAGGACCATTGCACAATTCATTCCCTGCTCTGCAATTGGTCTTGGCTAGATCTAGCGTCCCCTAAAGGCATCATTGCCTAATAGCAGTAAACTGGAAAATGGAAAAATAGAATAGAAAGAAGTCTTGAGAACAAGTGGGTCCCCTGTGAGAAAGCGGCTTAGAGGCAAAAGCCCGAGAGCTACAAGAATCTTGTTTTTCCTAAGAAGGAAGGCCAAGGCGCAAGACTCTTCCATATTCTCTTCTCCCAATCTCGCATGAGATTCATGCTCTCTTCTCTCAACAATTTATCTCTGCCAAAATGAGAAGAAAACAAGACATTTTTGCTGTCAATTTAAAACAAATAGGGCTTGGTGATAAGTATTTAAGATCATGTTGATATTAGCCTCTGATCGTTCGAGAATAGCTGAGAACTGGCATTTATCCAGGAGCCATTATGTACCAGGGCTACTATGTTTCTTCATTGGAATCTTGCAATATGTTTGCCACACTGCTGTGAAAGTTGGGGCACAAAGGGGGTAATTTGTTCAAGGTCAGACCATCTTCAACTTGAAGCAGCCAGGCCTGTCTGACACTAAAGCCCACATTTCATCTCTAAAACTTCTTTTAGAATATTTGATACAGTCTTCAAGAGACATTATAAAACACAATTTAATCTTGGGAAACCAAAAAGGCAGACATTTACCTCATAATTACATCTAAGTGTGTGCATGTGTGTGTGTGTGCGCACGCGTGTGTGTGTGTGTGTGTGTGTGTGTGTGTGTGTGTGTGTGTGCGTCCAGGGGCTTGAACTCAAGGAATGTGCACTTTCTCTGAGCTTTTTTTTGCTCAAGGCTAGTGCTCTATCATTTGAGCCACAGCTCCACTTTTGGCTTTTTTTGGTATTTAATTGGAGATAAGACTCTCATGGTCTTCCCCACCCTGGCTGGCTTTGAATTGAGATTCTCAGAACTCAGCCTCCTGGTAGCTAGAATTATAGATGTGAGCTACCAGCTCTCCAGCTTTACCTTTTATTTAAAAAAAATTTTAAGGTGTCAGTCCTAGGGCTAGCACTCTACCACTCAAGCCATAGCTCTATTTCTGGTGTTTTGGTAGTTTATTAGATAAGAGTCTCACAGAGTCTCCTGTCCAGGCTGACTTACAACTGCAATCCTCAATCTCTGGAGTAGCTAGGATTACAGTTATGAGCCTCGAATGCCTGGATTTCTTTACTTTTTAAATTTATATTTTTATGTTATCTTTTTTTGGGGGGGAGGGGTCCGGTTGTGGGGCCTGAACTCTGGGCCTGGGTGCTGTCCCTTAGCTCTTCAGCTCAAGGCTAGTGCTCTACCACTTGAGCCACAGCGCCACTTTCGGCTTTTTTTTTTCTTTTTGCTTATGTGGTGCTGAGGAATCAAACCTAGGGCCTCATGCATGCAAGGCAAGCTCTCTACCACTGAGCCACCTTCCCAGCCCTTATATTATAACTTTATATTTGTATTAAATTTTGTATCATTTATAGTCCTTTATATTATTCCTTTGAAATGAATAATCCTTTCAAAATGAAATATTAATCTTCATGATAAATTATGGAAATCTCAATAATGTAGAATTACCACAAAGTTCAAAAAGAACACCAATAAAATAACTATCATATACGTATTTTTTTTTGTGCTGCCCCTAGGGCTTGAACTCAGGGCCCAGGTGCTGTCCCTGAGCTTTTGTGCTCAAGGCTACTGTTCTACCATGTGAGCCACAGCTCCACTTCTGGCTTTTGGGTGGTTAATTGGAGATAAGAGTCTCATGAAATTTCCTGCCTAGGATGGCTTCAAATAGGAACCCTCAGATCTCAGCCACCTGATTAACTAGAATTACAGGCATGCACTACTGGTGCCCAGCTAACTATCATATATTTTAAAACTTGAAACATTCAGGAAGGACCTATACATATAGAACATAATAAACTTTATTAAAAAATAATTTTTGGAAGTGGTGCTTTGGCTCAAGTCATAGAGTGCTAGCCTTGAGCTGAAGAGCTCAGGAACAGTGCCCAAGACCAGAGTTTAAGCCCCATAACCGATCAAAAAATTTAATTATATATTTATGGCATATAACAGGTTTTCAAATTATGCACACACATTATGGAAAGGCTATTCAAGTTAATTAAAATATTCATTACCTCACATACTTATTGCTTATTTGTAGCAAGAACACTTAAAAGTCTACTTGAGCAAATCTTGCAAGTATTCAATATAGTCATTAGCTGTAGAAAACAAAATATGTGCTACACTTTTATAAAGATTATTTTCCTTTGTTTTCATAGTATTTTATATTTTACATTAAACAAACAAACAAAAAACTTATCTATTGCCAGACTCTGGTGGCTCACATCTGTAAACTTAGCTACTCAGAACACTGAGAACTGAGGATTGCAGTTTGAAGCCAGTCTAGACAAGAAAAACTGTGTGACTCTTATTTCCAATTAACTACCAAAAAAACCCAGAAGTGGAGCTGTGGCTCAAGTAATAGAGCACTAGGTACAGTGCCAGGGCTGGAGTCCAAGCTCCCGGACTATTACAACAACTACAACAAAAACTACTATGGTAGAAAATGTGTAACCTTTACGATGTAGGGTCTAGTGGGTGGTTAGGTCATTGGTAGTTCTGCCCTAAGAAGAGAATGGAATAATTTTAATGTGACCCCAGTTAGTTCCCATGAGAATAAATTATTCTATTATAGAGTGAGCCTACCTCTGAATCAATCTGCCTTGCCATGGCACTGCTCTAACAGGGATTTCCAACTATAATTGTGTCCATTATGAGGCCCTCACCAGGGGCCAAATCAATGAATCTGCCTGATACTGAGCTTACAGCTTCAAACAAACATCTTTTCCTTCTAAATTAAAAAAGAAAAAGAAAAATCTATAGCAAAAGCTGTAAAATAATATGCTAAATCACAACCACCTTTATGATTTCTTTGTAAATGAAGAGTAACAAGGAAGATTGGAACACACTTAATAAAAGTTAAGGAAAAAATCTCTGAAACATATAATCATATACACACATATTTCTATCAAAGAGTTTCTTGTTGGACTTTTGTGTTTGGTATCTGTGTCCACTTTTAAAATATTACCATTTCCTCTACACATATTTCTGAAGAATTATGAGTGGGATATTATCTTGTGTTTTTTCCCAAGCAGGAAGTCCTCCAACTACACATAGATTTTCCCCATTCCTTCCAAATTAAAACTCTGGGCAAAGCTTTAATTAGTAATTTAGGAAAGATGAGACATTTTAAAATGCAATACATTTTGCCCTTTCTACAGATCATGTAGAATAAAACGTTAGTGTGCTTGAAAAATCTCTTAGCAACTGAGAGTAGAGCTGGCCAACAATAGATGATTCATTGATTTCGCTTGAATGTGCAGGAATGTCTGCCAAAAGGTCTGAATAAACTCACATTGCTAGACACTATGGTAAAACGTACCCTGACCTCTTTTAAAACTCTATCAGAGTGGAAAGTTAAACTTTCAGCTTTCCAGCAATTCACTGGCATCTGGAAATATGCTTGAATTATAATATCTTGCTTTTATAACTATTGATAGACTTTCTTAGATGATCATTTTTCACCTAATTAGGCAATCACACTACTAATCAGAGATTTCCAAGGGACACCACTGTGTTTTTAAGCACTAAAAATAATGGTTGTGTCTATTCAATTTAAATCTGAAAGGAGGATTTTTAGAATCTAAAACTGAAAGAACTGATTGTTAGTTCCTTGTAATATTGACCCAAGGATTTTTCCAGATTACCCCAAATAAGAATTTGCACATTTCAAATTGGTAAACATCATGTGAGTTACCCAGTGTCACTACATAGATATACTGGCAGTATAGTAGAATATTCTAGCTTATATTCATATAAAATTCAATAGTTCACTTGTTTGGCTTACATCTGTCATTAGGTTCCGCCAACATTCTTTTTAGGGTATGTATTATTTCTTCTTCTTTAGAATTAGAAAAACATGCACACAGTCTTTTATTATTTTTATAGAAATTATTTTAATTTTTAAAATTATTGTCTTTAAATTGTTATACATAGGAATTGCCATTGTACAAAGCAGCTTATAAATAGAATGCATGTTGATCAATGTCACCCTTTTCAACATTTTTACCTATTCTTCTCCATTTTGTAGGACATATGTTGGATTCTTGTCTGCATTTTCCCTCTCTTCTGCATTTCATTCATCTATCTCTTTCCCTTTGATCCTACCCCACATCTTTTGAGTCCCCACTGAAGTCATGGCTGTTCTAATACAGGAGTTACTTTCTAGATTAAAATGGAATCTTAGATTTATTATCTTTGTCACTACACACAATTTCAGAAGCTACAATAAAAACAGTTCAAGGAGTCTAATTCTTCTTACCTAGTGTTAGACAAAGATATATTTTCTAATTTCTTTTATCTTTGACAAATATATTCATGAAAAGGAATTTTCTGTCTTAAAGGAACTCAAGTTTTTGTTTTTGTTTTTTTGTTTTGGTTGCTTTACTTCATCTTTTCTGTCTCTTCTCCCTCTCTCTTTTTTTCCCTTGCTTTTTGTGATAAAAAAACAAACAATAAAAATTTCTTCTACTCTTTCCTTTTCTTTTTCCAAGAGTAAACTTCTCCTATCAATTTGGAAATTTTTTTTTCAAACTCTTTTCTAGATATTTATACAATATAAAAACAATCAGACAAACAATTAATACATAAACAATTTAATTTTATATAACTTCTCCCTTCTTTATAAAAACTATTATTCTATTTTCATATGAAGTACTTTAATTCAATTATGTGCACCCACCAGCAGTGGAAGCAATGAATGGGATATGGACATTACAATTCCAGTAAAAAAGAAGATAGGATTAGGGATCTTGCAAAAAAGATACCATGCTGATTTGGAGTTCCCAATAATAGAGGTCTTTTTATTGTTTGCTTAAATGTTTCATTAGGGTTTTTGAGGATTTTTGATAGCTTTGAGAAAATGGAAATGCACACACATAATTTTTTTTTCAAAACAGACATTGCATTGTTTTAAAATGACATATAAAAATTACAGAGAAAGGGCTGGGCACTGGTGGCTCACACCTGTAATCCTAGCTACTCAGGAGTCTGAGATCTGAGGATTGCAGTTCAAAGCCAGCCCAAGCAGGAGAGTCTGTGAGATTTTTATCTCCAATTAACCACCAGAAAACTGGAAGTGGCACTGTGGCTCAAGTGGTGGAGTACTTGCCTTAAGCTGAAGAGCTCAGGGACAGTGTCCAGGCCCAGAGTTCAAGCCCCATGACTGACAAAAAAAATTAGAGAAAGGTTCAGCTATTTTACACTTAGACATTGATTTTCTGGGGCTTGGAAGAGGTTCATTTTTGATGTTTGATAAATTATCAAAACTATTTTTATGGACTTCTAGGATAATTGGTATGCACAATACAGCAAGATAGGTTAAAACATTTTCTTCCTGTTTCTTAATCCCTTCACATGTTTTTCCTCCAATTTCAAATTGGCCTTTTAGTTTTGACATAGACCTCAATTGGTTTGAAAATGCTCACTGTAATTCATCCTCAGCCTTTTGTAATTCAAAGCTCATCACTTGTAGGTGACTTGCTTTCTTCCATTTGAGAACTCTTAGGGAATACCACATGTCTATAAATGGCTTCTGCCAGCTAGTCCCTGAGAAATTTAATATTGATTGGACTACCAATTTAAAAAAAAAAAAAAGGTTTCCACAAACCCCTCAGAAAAATCCCTCAACTTTTACAGCTGCTCTTCTTTTCACATCAAATGAAGATGGGTATTAGTTTTTCGTCTTTGTTATTGGCTTCTCTCAATTACACACAGGGGCAATAATAGTGTTTTTTTTGTTTGTTTGTTTTCTGGGTCCGGTTGTGGTGCCTGAACTCTGGGTCTGGGCACTGTCCCTCAGCTCTTCAGCTCAAGGCTAGCACTCTACCACTTGAGCCACAGCGCCACTTCCGGCTTTTTTCTTTTTGCTTATGTGGTGCTGAGGAATCAAACCCAGGGCCTCATGCATGCAAGGCAAGCGCTCTACCACTGAGCCACCTTCCCAGTCCAAAAGTTAATTTTGGCAGTCGTGGGGCTTGAACTCTGGGCTTGGGAATAATAGAGTTTTGAGGGGTAGAATAGAATAGGTAAGGGCAGTGTGGCGTGTACTGCTGTATTTCAAGCTACTAGGAAAGCAGAAGTAGGAGGAACACAAATTTAAGGCCAGTCTGGGCAAGGTTTAGTGACATCCTACCTAAAAAATGAAATATAACCAACAATGCTACAGTTAGTCCACATTCAGCAGGAGCCCCTAAGTAGTTTCCTTGAATCCAGTGTCTTGACTCTCTGATCTACAGCAGAAGTATCATCAAAGAGCAACATCTCATTGTAGCCCAAGTGATACACTTCATCATCATCATCATCATCATCATTATTATTATTATTTTTGGTCAGTCATGGGGCTTGAACTCTGGGCCTGAGAGCTGTCCCTCAGATCTTCAGCTCAAGGTGAGCACTCTACCACTTGAGCCACAGCGCCTCTTCGGATTTTCTGGTGGTTTATTGGAGATAAGAGTTTTACGGTCTTTCCTGCCCAGGTTGGCTTTGAACCGTGATCCTCAGATCTCAGTCTCCTAAGTAGCTAGGATTATTGGCATGAGACATGGGCACCTACCTATTTTTTGCCTTAAACCATAATATAGGACAAACCATAATCATCTCAGCCTG
Organism: Dipodomys merriami; assembly: GCF_024711535.1. NCBI lineage: Eukaryota > Metazoa > Chordata > Mammalia > Rodentia > Heteromyidae > Dipodomys > Dipodomys merriami. The sequence goes on from NW_027206290.1 coordinate 14,802,648, forward strand.
GCACTCACAGTCTAACCTCCCATTTTTTTCTCCTGTTAAAGTGATTAAATATCCTATCATCATTCTGGTGATACTCTGTGACATCTCTATTTCTTTTTACACATTTGTCTAAAATGCCTTTTGATATTCTCCAACAGGAACTCCTATATGTGGTTTTAGATCCAGTTTCAAACTGGCCTCTTTAGTAGGCTACCTATTCTGTGCTCCCCAAGCAGATGGCATTCAGTTCTATAACAGCATTTAATGCTGTTTGAAGCCAGAGAAATACTCTTTTGCTTATCATATAGCAATGATGGGGACAAGGAATTTTAGGGTCTTGAACTATGGTGATTAGTGTGACATGGAAGGTGAGAGACCCTATGGTAGAGCTGAGTCTCTCATCAAAGAGAAGTTAGCTGTTGTACACAGTATTATTCATCCAGGGGCTGAGATGATATCCTGAGAGCCAACTCTACCCAAGTATACTCTTGATAGGTTCATGGACTGAGTGTCATGGCAGAATTTGCAGCAGCCAGTCTCACAAAAACCCAAACCAACTCGCAGAACACGTGGAAACATTCAGCCACTGTTATCTAGGAGACAAACTAATGGTTTGACAGAGAGGAAGGAGTCTAAGAAATAGCAAAAAATTGTTATGAACCTACTGAAGTAAATGCATTAGACATCTCAAACAATTATTTTAAGTAGCTTAAAGGAAGATCTTAAAAAGAAATGACAAGTGTGGTAAGACAAAGAGAAGAAATCATGCAACTGGGAAAACAATTAGAAAGGCTACAGACCTGCTTGAAGTAAGATGCTCATTTGCCTGACAAAGTACCTAGTGATTGTGATGGGACATCTGTGGCTATCTCATTTCTGCATTGCACAAGTCTTGTCTAGCTCCTTTAAAAATACATGAACTCATTGGGTGGGTGGCACTGTCTTCCATGTCTACGTCCTCTCCCCTCAGCAAAACAATCATTGAATGTATATTTGTCTAGATCCAGAAGCCAGGACAGCAATTAATTCTATTGGATCTTTAATAAGAAGACAGTGAAAGAGACATCTGTAGTTGCTGATAGCTGCCATAATGATGGCTGCTGAGCCATTTGAGAGTAAATGTGGTACTTCACTGTCATTCAGAGGCTCCCTAGGAGGACAGCTGCTGCCGATTCCTTAGAAGTATTGTTTAGAGCCATGCTGCCTTCTGCTCTGAAAAGGAAGAAACTTAAGAGACCACGGAAAGATCAGCTGACATCTCAGACTTAGCCCTATGGAAGCCCATCAATAGGCAGAAAAGGATTTAGGAAGGGCTGAAAGCAGAATCCCTTACTCTACCCAGGCATAGAGGAATTTTCTGTTCTGATATCATTAAGGTTTCCTTCTGAATTATCCCATCAGTGTAGAATGTGCTTGTGCAATTGAAGAAAGAGGAATGATTTTTAAAAATTGCTACATGTGGGCTGGGAAGGTGGCTCAGTGGTAGAGCACTTGCCTTGCATGCATGAGGCCCTGGGTTCGATTCCTCAGCACCACATAAGCAAAAAGAAAAAAGCCGGAAGTGATGCTGTGGCTCAAGTGGTAGAGCGCTAGCCTTGAGCTGAAGAGATGAGGGACAGCGCCCAGGCCCAGAGTTCAGGCCCCACGACCGGACCCCAAAAAAGAAAAAAAAAATTGCTACATGTACCAAATTCTAGGCATAGAGCCAATGGCAGGAAATACAATTTTTTAAAAAAAAATTTAACTTAAAACATTTGAAAGGTTTGTTTTAAAGATTGGGATAGTCTTTCATTTGTATAAACTATCTTCATGATTCAATTGCTTCTGACAAGAGTTCACTGAACATGAAGTCTACTATGTCACACTTGATGTTCTAATGCTATTTGTCAGATGATACAGAGAACACATGGAATTTATCTTTCAGGACATGTAGTACTACTTGATAACTTTTCTAGCTAGTTCCCCATAACAAATCACAATGTTCCCTTCACTCAGGAAGAGAATATCTTCCTGTAATTGTAATGTCTTGCCCATTTCTGCTTCTGTGAATTCACCTGGTTATGTTCACACCTAAAAGTCATTCTTCTTCTGTACTTCTACTTTCAATTGTGTGGTACAGCTCAAAATTTCCCCCACTGTTTCCCCCTAATTCCCTTTTTGCCTTCACCACATGAAATGATTGGTTGAAAAGATTTTCTTTCTCTTCATATCCAGGTGAGTTTTTTTTTTTTTTTTTTTTTTTTTTTTTTTTTTTTTTGAGTCATAGGGCTTGAACTCAGAGCCTGGGAGCTTTTCTCAAGGCTAGTGCTCTATCACTTTGATCACAACTCTACTTCTGTTTTTCTGGTGGTTAATTGGAAATAGGAGTCTCACAGACCTTCCTGCCCAAGCTAGCTTTGAACCACAATTCCACAGATGCCAGCCTTTTGAGTAGCTAGGGTTACAGGCGTGAGCCACCAGTGCCTGGCTTGTATGAAATATTTTAAGAAAAAGTTGCTTCACTAATGTTAGGAATCATAATATAGCTAGATTTAAGTATGAAAAATTCATACACTGGTATGAAAATTAATAGAAGAGTTTTTAAAATCTGTAATTATACATACTAGAACTTGCTATTGCAGTTTGCTGTCATCAAGTTCCCATTTTATTTTTATAAAATCAAAGAAGTTGAGTACACTTCAAACAACAGAACTGAATCTCTGATAACGAAAAAGGAAAGAAAATTTACTTATGGTTTTGCCATATAAGGGCATTGGATCCCAGTGTCATGAACCTGCGCCTTTGCACATATTTTTTGCAGCTGTTGATATACTTCAGAGCCAAAGCTGAGCTTTGAGAGTTTGGATTCCTGTGTGTTGTGATAATCAGCTGGGTTTTGGAAATGCCTTCAAAAATCTAATGCTCTGGCACTTTAACAAGGCTTCTGAAAAAACAATTTGACATCTGGAATGGAGTGTTCTGTAAAAGTCCAAGACCAATAGAGCAAAGAACATTTCTTTCAGAAATGGTTAAAAAAGACTTTCCCGCTCATTCTTCATAGAAATGGTTTTTTTTTTTTTAAATAAAGAAACAAGTTAAAAAAATGCCATAGATGCAAGGTATAGAAAACTGAATTCTCTAGATATTTATACCAAATATTTTTCCCAAATAAGTTTTTTTTTTTTTTTCCTTTCTTTTTTTCAGTCCTGGGGCTTGACCTTAGGGCCTGGGTGTTGTCCCTGAGCTTTTTTGCTCAAAGGTAGTGCTCTACCACTTAAGCCACAGCTCCATTTCTGGATTTTTGGTGGTTAATTGGAGATCAGAGTCTTACAGACTTTCCTGCCTGGACTGGCTTTGAACTGCAATCTTCAGATCTCAGCCTCCTAAGTAGCTAGCATTACAAGCATGAGCTACCAACGCCCAGCTCCAAATAAGCTTCTTTATTTTTCCTATATCATTTTATCTCCCAGAACTCAAATCTGGATTAGAAACTATCAAAGCCAAGCCTTCTGAATAAATCTTTGTATAAGAGACTGCTGAGTGATGATAAGAGAAGTTTCATTTCTTCCTACATGCTTTCGAAGAGGGTGAGAGAGAAAGGTACACCTTCCCTCCATCATCATAACCCATAAACCCACAAAACAGATTAAAGGGGGAGGAGAATACATAACAAATCTATGTAGTCAATGTTTTACACAGCACAGGAGCCTTCAGAAATGAAGATGTAAAGCAGCAAGACAAACTTTATTCTTGTGTTGGATGAAAAATGGATGAAGGAATGTAATGTAACCAAAGAATGTTATTTGATGGTAATGGACAAATAGAGAAATCTAGCAAGGCCCATCTAGATTCTTCTTGGCCTCTTTGGTCCTATTCCACACCACTTGAGCCATAGCTCCACTTCTGGCTTTTTTTTTGTAATTAATTGGAGGTAAGAGTCTCCAGGACTTTCCTATCCATGTTCACTTCAAAATGTAATCCTCAGGTCTCAGTTTTGTTTTGTTTTGTTTGTTTGTTTGGTCATGGGGCTTGAACTCTGGGCCTGAGCGCTGTCCCTCAGCTCTTCAGCTCAAGGTGAGCGCTCTACCACTTGAGCTACAGCGCTACTTCCGTTTTTCTGGTGGTTTATTGGAAATAAGAGTTTCACAGACTTTTCTGCCTGGGCTGGCTTTGAGTCGCAATCCTCAGATCTCAGCCTCCTGAGTAGCTAGGATTACAGGCGTGAGACACCAGCACCCGGCAAGTCTCAGTTTTTTTTTTGAGTAGCTAGGACTATAGGCACAAGCCAGTTGTACCATGCTCTATTAGAGGTAGTTGCTCTATTTCTTAATTCTCTAGACATCAGTAGGAACTCAAGTCAAAGACATAAACTGGTTATTTTCATTGGATGTTTACTAATTCTCTATAGAATTTTAGGTATTGTTTAAAAATGTACTTAAACATATTTCCTCAAATAGTATGTACAATTTATAACATGTGTTAAGTCACTATACATTTGACTTTAAAAATAATCTGGATGTGGTAGCACATGATTATAATCTCAGCACTCAGGAGGCTGAGGTCTGAAGAGTATAAAGGGTATAATTTTGTGTCTGGGTCACAAAACAAGACTCAAAAAACAAAAGAAAATAAAAACCTTCCAAAAATAATTATTATCCTTGTCTTCTTACAATGAGTTAACAATACAGTGTTATAGAGGAACTGGTAGAGAGAAATAGAGAAGAAGAACCCAGAAAAAGATTCATGTGTGTATATGTTGAGACATGACTCAAGACATCAAGGCTGTCATAGATCAAGAGGCATATAATGTCAAGAGAGTTAGGTTTTCAATAGGTAGAAAGAAAAGGAAAGAAATTAGATCGCTTCCTCATACAATATAGAAGAATACTTTCCAAGTAGAAGTAAGGTCTTAAACATGAAAGCCAAAACTCTAAAGCTGTTAGAAGACAATATTAGAAAAGGCCTGATCTGACCACATTAAAATGAGGAGCTTCTGTTCATACAAAATACCACAGAATAAAATGACAAGCCATGTGTTGAAACACATGCAACGAACAAAAGAGGTCTTGGGAACATATAAAGAACTCTTTACAAAAAGAAAAACAACTCCATAGAAAAGTGGGCAATTGGTAGACTTGAGCATTTTAAAGAAGTAACTGTAAAGACCCAAAGAGTTCCTGGCACATGGGAGGTACTCAAATAATATTTGCTGAGTGAATGGAAATACAAATGGTCCACAATTATATGAGAAGGTATCTAACCCTATTGGTTTGAAAACTACCATGGGATACCATTTCATACCCACCACAATGGAAAAAAACTAACATTAAATAATTTGGGATACTGGAGAGGATCCAGTACAATGGACACCAGATCACACACTGCTTGTGGGAGCATTATCAGGGACAGCCACTCTGCAAGACACTGTGGAATTACTTACTAAAAATCTTACATACAGTAGCTAAAAATCTCACATACAGTATAACTCAGCTCCACTCCTAGACAGCCACCTGAGAGAGTCTCTTGTCCATGTGGTTTAGGAAACATGTGAAGTATATTAATTGCAGAATTGATCATAAGAGCAGGAAACTAGAAACAATCCAGAAAATTAGGAGTAGAATGGATAAATTGGAGATATTCATATGCTGGAACATGGTACCCAGTAATGTTAAGTAAGTCACACAAAAGCAATCTGGACACTGGTAGTTCATGCCTGTAATAGTTATTCAGGAGCCTGAGATCTGAGGATCAAAGTTTCAAGCCAGCCCTGTCAGACAAATCTGAGCGAGTTTTATCTCCAATTAATCAGGGGAAAAAAAGCAAGAAGTGGAAATGTGGCTCAACTGGTAGAATGCCAGTCTTGAGCAAAAAAAAGCACGTGTGTGCGTGCGAGACAGAGAGAGAGAGAGAGAGAGAGAGAGAGAGAGAGAGAGAGAGAGGGGCTTTGAGTTCAAGCCATAGAACCAGCACACACACACGCGCACACACACACACACACACACACACACACACACACACACACACACACACACACACACACACACATACACACACACCAGTCACACAAAAACATACAAAGGAGTGTTCTATTTATGTAAAGTTCAAATATTCACAAGACTAATTACTACATTACTCTGAGACCAAACACATAGATGACTAGATTATAATGAAAAAATAAGGGAATAAATTGACATAAAATTCAGATAAAAAGTTATCTGTGTGTGTGATATGATTTTGAAACATGCAGAAGCCTTTAAAGCTTTGTTTTCTCACTCTGTGTAGTAACTACACAAGCATTTATTTTGTTGTTTCTCTTTAAATTATTCATCTACATTTTCTTATAGTTCTGAATATAAAGACCTCCCTCCCTCCCTCCCTCCCTCCCTCCCTCTCTTCCTTCCTTCCTTCCTTCCTTCCTTTCTTCCTTCCTCCCTCCCTCCCTCCCTCCCTTCCTTCCTTCCTCTTTCCTTGTTCTGGGGATCAAACCGGGAGCTTTGTATATGGCAGACAAGTTACATTTTAGCTACATCCCAGCCCAATACTTTTTAGTAACTTTAAAAAAAAACGTATATAAATGCATTTGTAAAGGTATCAAATTCTTCTGGAATCTTACATAGGAATTTAAATGTTTCCATGATTTATATCATGAAAGCCTTTATGCAACAAATAAAATAACTCCTAATTATTTGATATTCCTACTTTTGAGTTTTGTATTTGCTTATGTTAGGGAATACTTGCATAAAATGTACTTTAAGGTATGAAGAAGCAATACACATATGTACATATCTTTTACTCTAAAAGAGTTGTCAATGTCATAGTCACATAAAGTGACCATGATTATGTGACCTTCTGCAAATAATTTAGATAGCTTGATTATCTGCAGAGAAGTGCTTATGTATTGGAAATATTACATATATTTATTAAAAAGACCCCAGATATCTCCAGTTTCTATTTTAAAAATGTAGAGTGCTGCAGTCAAATTGGGAGGGACATGGACAGCTGAACTGTTGTTTTCTAACCAAGGTCCTGTCAATAACTTTTGCTGGGTAGCATAGTCTTACATGGAACATAATGAATATCACTGGATTTGATTTGATTGTTTTTCAGGAAACCTTTGTGATGAAACCCACCAACTGTGAAATGATCAAATTACCAGGTTGAAAAACAATCTGATTATAGAGAAAGGATTCTCTTGGCACCTGAAGAAATCTGAGGTACCCAACTCCAAGTGGCTAGGCTGGAAGGCTATGTGGAGCACAAAGTGCAGCCAGGAGCTAGTTCTGGCCAGCAGGACTTCATGAGTGTGTGTGTGTGTGTGTGTGTGTGTGTGTGTATGTGTGTGTGTGTGTGTGTGTGTGTGTGTGTGTGAAGGGCTGGAGTGGTGTGATAGGTAGGGAGGGAAGTTAGGCCTGGTTGGGCAAGAGTACCATTCACAGAAGTGGGTTCATGAGTCTGCTTTGGAGAGAGAGAGAGAGAGAGAGAGAGAGAGAGAGAGAGAGAGAGAGAGAGAGAGAGAGAGAGAGAGAGAGAGAGAGAGAGAGAGAGAGTGTGAAGGGCTGGAATGGTGTGATAGGTAGGGAGGAAAGTTAGGCCTGGTTGGACAAGAGTACCATTCACAGAAGTGGGTTCAGTAAGCTTGCATTCTAGGAATTCTGGTCCCTTTCTCGTCTATCATGTGATTTCGATTGGTAACACCCCCCCCCCATGCCTTTCAAATACTGACAGGCTCCATCCTCAACTCAGTTGACCAAGGAGTCCTATTTTCTGAGAATTTGAACAGGTTCTTTGCAGAAAAACCAAGGTTGATCTATAAATTCCATCCAATTCTAGGGATCTCTGAAAGCCTTAAAAATATTCCTTTGTATTAACTACCTTTAGCATAGCCTTTGCAATTAGTACCATCTACCTGTAATATTACCCACTACAAAAAAGAACAAAACAATCTTTAATTGAGATATACCATTCACATGGCATCTATATCTTTCACAAAGAGTAAATTTAGGAAATCAACTGCAAAATAATCGCAAATTATTCTAATTTGAAAATTAGAAGCAAATTGAGAAGCTAAGATCCTTTAAAGGATAGCCTTAAAGGATGCCTTAGTAATATAACCAGTACTTACATGTGCACACCACACACCATTTTACCAATGATTACAAATAGTAATTGCTCTGTAGAAAGGCTGTAGGAAATGGTGGCAGGTGATAAGCTTTCAGAGAGTTTGATTAGAGATGGCCATAATGGCTAAATCTACAGAGCTCTTAGAAAATATGGGGGTAAGAGGCTGAAACAGTGGCTGCATGTCTTTGAACTTCATTTGTTATTATGGTTGCTGCTGCTGTGTGTAGATAAGATCCAAGACCAAACCCACAAAAAAACATGCATTTGGTTCAGCAAGAGGCTTATCTCAGCAGCTGGACCTCCTCTGTTCAAAACATTGGCTCAAGAAAAGCATTTTCCCTTTTTGCCTTCACAGTTCAGGGTCTCCCTACAGTGTAGCAAGAAGTGAAAACATGAAAGGTTAATTTTTCTTCTGTCCCATTAAAATAAGACCAATAAATTCCAGAAAAAACAAGAAATTTATGAAGTTCTTTCAGAAACAAATTTCATTTTATATGGTTTTCATTACATAATTTTACACATCTGGAGTTTATAATTTATAAGAACAGAAAGTGAAAGACCATTAGTTTGGTCTGGAATGGGGGAACTTTATGATCTAAACCTCTGGTGGAACATAATTTATGGACCAAATACCAAGAGAAGGTCTCACATTTTATGAGAGACCTCAATATTTCATTTATATATTTCTGTTAAATGTCCAAGTTTACAGAAGAGGCAACAAAAGTTTTTTTTTTTTTTTTTTTATCTTTGAGCTTCTTGCTTAAGCAAACAGGAAAATGTAGCATGTCTTCAGATGTTGGGAAGAGCCTTCAATATGCTCAGAAAAGCTGCCACAGCTGATCTTAATGCAATGCCCCTATCTCCTGGACCACAGTAATCATTTATGCCATGCTGAGGCTTGTACCTCATAACCAGGGGTCAGTGGTGAGTGAAGGTGTGGAGTTCAGGCTGTAGCCACTGTAGGAGAAGCCATTCAAGTCTCCCCAGTGGGACTCTGTCTATTTCTCCTACTCAAATGCAATTGGGTTGATGTTGTTAACATGAGGGAAAGTGCTTTTCCTAGTTCTCTCTGAAGCAAAAAAAAAGAAAGAAAGAAAGAAAAAGAAAGAAAGAAAGAAAAAGAAAGGAAGAAAGAAAGAAAGAAAGAAAGAAAGAAAGAAAGAAAGAAAGAAAGAAAGAAAGAGAAAGAAAGAAAGAAAGAAAGAAAGAGAGAAAGAAAGAAAAAAGCTAGAGGCTGATTTGGCCCAACTTTCCCCTCCAGAGCAAACCAATGAGGATCAAAAAACCAACTTATGCACAGCTTCACAGAGGAGGCCACCCATACTGAATTTCCTATGAATGATGTCTCCTGGAGTTGTATAATATACAGGCCCTTAGGACAGAGGCAATATGAAAGTCTGGGTAACATATTTTAAAAATAAACCTTGTTTTTAGGACTGTTTTAGATTTACAAATTTGTGAGGTAAGTAGAAAGTTAATTTACACACATGCCACAAGTTTCTCCTATTACTGGCATCTTAACATGAGTATGGCATTTTTTTTTAAACTATATAGTACTACATTGTTAGTGACTAATCAGCAAGAAAAGAAGAAACAAATGCAGGATGGCATATTGTATTGAGTCATGTCTCCCTAAGCACCATTGGCCATAACAATTTCAGACTTTATTTTTTGACAACCTTGAGAGTTTTAAGGAATCCTGCACTGCAGACTGTTAGAACATTCTTCACTTTGCATTTACTTGATGATTTCTTCCTTGATTTTATGTTTTGGTTTGTTTGTTTGTTTTCTGAACACCATGAAAATAACATGATGTTTTAACCATATTGTGTTGACATGGCTTTTTACTGTGATCTTCACCTTGATCACCTGACTGAGATGATCATGTTTCTTCCTTACAAAGTTACTTTCTTTGCTCTCTGGGCCCCCTTTCCCATATAGCCTCACTTTTGAGAGGAAGTCACTTCTCTGTGTGTGTGTGTGTGTGTGTGTGTGTGTGTGTGTGTGTGTGTGTGTGGTGTGTGTGTGTGTGTGTGTGTGTGTGTAGCACATATAAAGAGTTTTGTTCTACCTCCTTCAAGATCACAATTCTTTCTGAATGGGAGATTTGTCTTTTCCACATGTATTTATTCAGTCACTAGTTTATAAAAGGATAGATGTATATTTACTTTGTACTTTAGGATACAATCCAATAATCCTTTATTTCATTGTTTAAATAATTTTAGTCACTGGCAGCTCTCTCAATGGACTCCTATGCCCCTTTGACAAACCTCACCATTTGTAAGGTTTCTGTTGAGCATTTCCTTACTTCTACTTTTATTTTTTAATATATTTTTATTGTAAAGATACTTTAGAGAGGGGTTACAGTTACATGAGTAATGAGTACATTTCCTATCAAGCACTGTTACCCCCTCCTTTGTTTTTCCCCTCCTATCCCTTTCCTGTCCCCTCCTCCCGCCCCCAAAGTTGTAATATTTGTTTTCAACACAGTGTCTTGTACATCTCATTGTAACAATGGGTCAACCTGTATCCTTGTTTCAGCATTTTGTTATTTCCCTTCTGCTCCCCAAATTAAAGAAATGTATATACAAGATGCAGGGCACCAGAATCAAACACAGTGACAACAGGGGTTATACCATGGGGGAAGAATATACAAAAGAAACAAAAAAAAATCACATAGTACATTAAAAACAACAGTGACAAAGATAAAACCTCTTGTGTCCCTATCTTAGGTTCATGTCTCTTAGCATCATCTTATATGATCATATATACATAGATTCTGAGCTTTTCTGTTTGTCTGGTATGATTATCTTAAACATACACTAGTTATTGCAAATAAGGGAAACCATGGGACTTATGTTTCTTTGGGTCTGGCTTACTTCACTTAATATAATTTTTTCCAAGTCTTTCCATTTCCTAACAAATGGGGCAGTGTCATTTTTTGGACCTTTTTTTACTTCTATTAAATTGTATTTTTTAATTATCTTTAATAGTACCAAGGGGTTACCATTCAACAAATTAGTTTGTAAGTACAATGCATCTTAACTGATAGCACCCTTCTCATTATTCTCCCCTATCCTCTCAACCTCCTTTGCCCCTCCCATCATCTCCTTACTTTAAGACATAGTAGAATACTCCAGACTCATCATGTACATTTCCTGACCTAGCCCTATAATTAGCTATTTCTCCAAGGAACTTTGGTTCATTTTCTTAGAAAGTAGTATTAGAAACCAAGACCTGGGTGTCACATATGGTTGTTAATCCTGGTGTGTTGTTACTTGTAAGCCCACTCTACAGAGATACACACACATACACACACACACACACACACACACACAGATGTATATGTGTATATATAAAACATATATGCATATACATTTATGTATATAACTAACATATAACTATATCTACAAATACGTTCATGTGTAACCATGTGTGTTTACTTTAAGCTAAATATGAATTCACACTGCTTTCTCCAACTCTAATCCATGGCAATATGGGCCATTCTAGCTTTTCTTGCTTATCCATAAACTCCCAATGGGAGAAGACTAGCTTCCACCATCTGCTATTTATTGAGTCAATTGTTTAATTTCAGCACATGTATGGCAGTATCAGAACTGTTAAACCAGTAGAACCACAGCATCATTTCTGGCTTTTTTGGTGGTTAATTGGAAATAAGAGTGTCATGGACTTTCCTGCCCAGGCTTTGAATTGTGATCTTCAGGTCCCAGTCTCCAGCTTGATTTACTTTTTATTTAGGTACATCATACTGTTCTAGAACTGTTGTGGAATAGTTCTCTATTGAATGATGCTATATGAACTGAACTATATCCTTTTAAAATTCACATGTTGAAACCTTATATTCCAATATAGTGGTTTTAGAGCTAGGGGTCTTGGGGGATAATTAGGCTTGAACTCATGAGGTGGAGCCTCATGATATACAGTGAGAAGTCAGTTCCCTGTAATCTAAGAAAGCTTTTCCAGAATTCAACCATACTAATTCTCTGACCTCAGACTTTCAGCCTATAGACCTATGAATTTCTTTTTATTATTATTCTTTATGTTCCCTAGACTTTAGAATTTTGTTATGGTAACCTATACAGAATAAAATAAAATGATTTTGATTTTCTGTCAAAGATTAGCTTACTGTATTTGTATGAGTCTATTTTGGGGTTTTTGTTTGCTCCATTTATCTAAGTACCTGTTCTTTCACCAATACCACACTGAGATCAGGTAGTGTGAATCTTCCAACTTTGTTCTTCAGAATTAACATTGGCTACTCTAAGTTTTATAACTTTCTATCTATGCTTTAGTCATTTTTAGTCATTTTGTTGAGATTTACAAAACAGCTTGCTATAATTTTGATTTGGACTTTATTAATCCATACATCATGTGAATAATAATTAACATTATGACTTTGAAGTCTTCTAATCCATAAATATGGAATCTCTAGTTGCTTCACTCCTTTTAATTTCTTTTATTGGAAGTTTGTAGTTTGCCACATAAAAAGTTTGTATTTATTGCTGTTAGATTTATGTCTACACTTTTCCTCCCTCTCTTGCTCCTTTCCTGCCCACTTGACTTTTTTTCCTTTTCTTTTTCTTTTTGGTGCCATTATAAATGCATTGTTCTTTAGTTCCAAATGTTCATTGTTGGTAAATGTTCATTGTTGGCAACTACCTTTTGTATATTTGCCAATATTCTGTTGAGGATTTAAAAAAATCTGTGTTAATGAGAAACATTTCCCTTTAGGCTTTTCTTGTAATGTCTTTATCTGGCTTTGGTATTAAGACAGTATTGGCCTCATAGAATGAATTAGGACATGTTCCATCTGCTTCTATTTTCTGGAAGAGAACATGGAGAATTGCTATCATTTTTCATTAACTGATTGACAAACTTTATCAATGAAATTAAGTTGGACTGCTGCTTTTTTTTTTAACATTGGGATCAAGATGACATAGGGATCATGAAACTAAGTTGTAGCAAGATATATGACATGTCTTTGGTTATTCTTCATGAGTAAGGACTAAGGTGTTCTCTGTCAACATATTATATAAGTCCAGAAAAGGAGCTCTTTGTTAATGCAGATATAGTCTAGTGAGTATGCTGTGAAAATCCAATTATTGGAAGAGAGTGAGGGAAGGAGTGGCATTGTCCCAAAAGAAATGCACTCTTTACCTGACTCGTGTAACTGGAGCCCCTGTGTACATCACCTTTATAGCAATTAAACAATTAAAAAGAAATGCACTCCTTACCTAACACATGTAACTGTAGCCCCTGTGTACATCACCTTTGTAACAATTAAACAATTAAAAATCTTTGAAAATCAAACTATTTATTTTCTACTTTGTGAAATATAAAAATGGACACCACAATCTTCTTTCTTTTTAGTTCTTGTGGAATATAATAGAAAACAGCAATCATTTTATTTCATTTTATTTTTGAGTTGCTGAAGAATCTAGCAAGACATATATGCTAACAGAAATCTCTCAAGTTTGAGATATTAAATTATTTTTAAAAATTAAGTTGGGTTCTGGTGTTTCATGTCTGTAATCCCAAGTTACTCAAGAGGCTGAGATATAAGGATCTCAGTTCAAAGCCAGGCAAGATAGACAAATCTAAGAGACTCTTACCTCCAATTTAACCAGCAAAATCTAGAAGTAGAGCTATGGCTCAAGTGACAGAATGCCAGCATGGAGTAAAAAAGCTGAGCCAGAGTACTAAGCCCTGAGTTCAAGTCCCCATACTGGCATTAAAAAAGAAATCAAACATTTCCTAAATTTCATCCAATAAGTCTATATTTTTTAGTTTTATAATCATACTAAAGTTATAAAAATAGAAAGGAAGCCGGGCGCTGGTGGCACATGCCTGTAATCCTAGCTACTCAGGAGGCTGAGATCTGAGGATCACTGCAACAATGAGAAGTACAAGTTGTCATGTCCAAAACTAGCTTTACAACGTCGGTGGGGGGGGGGGGAGGGGAAGGGGGAAGGGGGGGGAAGGAGAAGGATTGGGATTGGGGGGGAGGGGGGAGGCTGGGAAGGGATGTGAAGGGTAAACAAAGGAGGAGGCTGCAATGCTTGGTAAGAAATGTACGCATTATCCTGCCCACGTAATTGTAACTCCTCTGTACAGTATGTTCACAAATAAAATTAAATTAAATTTAAAAAAAAACAGTACATTAAAAAAAAAAAAAAAAGCCAGTCCAAGCAGGAAAGTCGGTAAGACTCTTATCTCCAATAGACAACTAGAAAACCAGAAGTGGCCCTATGGCTCAAGTGGTAGAGCACTCGCCTTGAGCTAAAGAGCTGAGGGACAGCGCCCAAGCCCAGAGTTCAAGTCCTACAAACAACAACATAAAAAAAAAAGAAGAAGAAAACAAAAACAGTTTTGGCTGTCCTTTCTAGAATATTATGTAAAACAAGAAGCAAATATAAATAACTATGTAATTAAATAATTAATGAAAAGTACCAGTCAACAGTTGATTATTATCATTAGCTGTTTGTCGGAGAGAATGGATCTTTTTTTTTTTTTAATGAAAGCATTACTATGTTCTGCTAAAAAGCCATTAATATTGAGATCAGAAAATATCTTGCTTAAATGAATCATTTCTTTACCAGTTATTTTCAGGTGAGTTTTCATGTGATAGAAACTGTGGGATGAAATTAGGTGTTACATTTCACACTTTTAATTCTTTCATGTTAAAACCAAAAATCTCACTTCAGGACTATAGTTTTAGATTTGCTCTTTTCAAAGACAATCCCTCACTTCTCATTTTTCTTCTGAATTTTCACTCACACATTTCTGAAAGCTAGACATCTTCTTGGTACAGGGTATGAAGCTCAGTGGTTAAAATGCATGCTTATTGTGCAAGAGGCCTTATGTTCAATTTATAGTGCAGAAAAAAAAAAAACACAAGAAAGGAAAGAATAAAGGAGGAAAGGAAAGAAAGAAGGTTCCGTTCTGATGATGACTCAGTTTTTCTCAATTATTTTATTTGGACAGACCTGAAATTGCATTTTTCTTTCTCTAATCCCCACTCTGTTAGTCACACACTCAGATATTTGTATTTATTTCTTTCCTGAATATATTAGGAAGGTATTTTCTATTTAGAGATAAGCAGCCTGGCTAACAATGATACAAAATATCAGAAGCATTTAGAAAATGTATTCTTAAGCAGAAGCACCAGAATATTCAGTTAAACAACTGAATCATCACTAATGCATAAAGATTACATATATACTAGCTACATTCTGTCAGAGGTTTTCCATCAGTCAAATATTTCTCTGCAAGCTAGGTTTGGTGGTGTATGACTAAAAATCCCAGCACTTGAGATGTTCCAGGTAGGAGGATTTGGATTTTAAGAGTCTGAGCCATATAGAGAGCTTCAGTTCCCATTGGACTACAATGTGAGACTTTGTCTCAGAAAACAAAAGCAAACAAAAAATAATGCTTGTTTGCAAGAATTTAAGTCCAAGGATAAGAAAATTAGGATTTTCTAAAGTTAATTTATGTTTCTCCTAAAACATATGTATATTACAAGGACACATGCACCTCCATGTTTATTGTAGCACTAATCACAATAGCCAGGATATGGAAACAACCCAGATGTCCCACTACAGATGAATGGATCCAAAAATTGTGGTATCTATACACAATGGAATATTATGCAGCCATTAGAAAGGACAAAATAATGGCATTTGCAGGGAAATGGATGGAGCTAGAAGAAATCATATTAGTGAGGTAAGCCAAGAGCAAAGAGACAAATGGCACATGGTCTCCCTTATAAGTGGATGTTAAATTCAAAATGTAAGGTGATATGACAAAATTAACAAGACTTAAGAAACAAAGGATCTCCACTCATCTGGTCGAATCACTACTAAATAACCCCATGCTGCTGATCACATATATGGTATATATGTGCACACCAGAGGGAAACCAGGAGGTCGACACAGAATTAGAGGGAATCAGGGAAAAACATACAATAGTGGGACCCATCAACTGCACTAAACATTGATCAAAATGAACTAAGCAAATCAATGGCGCGATGGGAGGGAGGGAATGAGTGGGAAAGAAGGAATAGCTGATGCTATGCAAAACAAAAGAAATGTACATATCACCCAATGTGGAAGAAATAACTGTATCACAAAGCTCATAGAACTCATAAATGTTATAGACCACGATAGACAATTTGCCCCATGAAAGTTAGAATGTGTTTGTGACTTTAACTAAGTATTACTATCCCACAATACTGTGAAATTTGGGAAATTATGTAATCACTTAATCACAATAAAGAATTTGCAAAAAATATGTATATTACTAGGAGCAAGTTTCAAGTGGTAGAACTCTTACCTAGTAAGCTTGAGGCCCTGTGTTCAGTTCTTCCAGTACTACAAAAACAAAAGACAACCAACAGGGCTGGGAAGGTGGCTCAGTGGTAGAATGCTTGCCTTGCATGCATGAGGCCCTGGGTTCAATTCCTCAGTACCACATAAGCAGAAAAAGCCAGAAGTGGCACTGTGGCTCAAGTGGTAGAGCGCTAGCCTTGAGCTGAAGAGCTGAGGGACAGCACATAGGCCCACAGTTCAGGCCCCAAAACTGACAAAACCAACAACAGGGGAAAAAAAGAAACAAAATATATACACAATTTTGATTGGTGGGTTGTTTGTATTTTTATTTTATTTTGCCAGTCCTGGGGCTTGAACTCAGGGTCTAGGCACTGTCCCTGAGCTTCTTTTGCTCAAAGCTAGCACTCTATCACTTGAGCCACAGCACCACTTCCGGCTTTTTTCTGTTTATGGGGTACTGAGGAATCAAATCCAGGGCTTCATGCATGCTAGGTAAGCACTCTAACACTAAGCCACCCTCTTAGCCCTATTTATATTTTTAATATGAAGACTGCTTGTAGTCTTAAGAATTATGTGTGGATAAAGTGATTATGTTCAAACTTTGTATCCACTCATATTACCTTATCAATCTTAAAGAAAGCAATTTAATTAATTCTACAGTTCAATTTTTCTATCTGAAAAAGAGAAATTCAATCAAAAATATTGTGGAGTGTCCATTTTATGCCAGTCATTATTCTATCTAACTGCCAAATAAGTGAACAAACAGATTTTAAAAGATCCTGTGTTGACCAGGCATGAATTTCCAACACCTGCAAACCTAGCTACTCAGGAGGCAGAAACTGGGAGGATGGAAACTCAAAGCCAGTCTAAGCAGAAAAGTCCATGAAACTCTATCTCAATAGAAGAAGTTGGACATGGAAAGTCTCCTAATGATGAGAGACCTACAGTCCAGACATGCTCCTGGTTGGGAAGAGAGACCCTATTTCAGAAATAACTAACACATTGCTGGGGGTCAGTTGTTTATACCTGTAATCCCAGCTACTCAGAAGGCTGAGATCTGAGGATCATGATTCAAAGCCAGCCTAGGCTGGAAAAACCATGAGCCTCATAGATCTTTGGCTCAAGTGGTAGAGTACTAGCCTTGAGAGAAAAAGCTAAGGAACAGTACTTAGCCCCTGAGTTCAAGCCCCAGCATTAAAAAAAAAAAAGACTAGCACACACACATACGTGCACACACAAAAAGACTAGCATGACTGTATAGCTGAGTACCTATTCAAACTGCAGTACTGGGGAAAAAAGATGCTATCCATGTGGAGCTTACATCATAATCAGTACTTCTACAATAGGCATATGTCAGGATTTTTCTCATAGGAACATTGTGAGAATTAAATTGGTGAATATATATATATACACACACATATATATAAATATAAATACAACAGTGCTATACACTAACAGGGGCTCAATTAAAAGTTAGCCATGCCAGGCACTGATGGTTCACATCTATAATTCTAGCTGCTTAGGAGGCTAAGATCTAAGGACTTATGTTTAGAGAAAGCTAAATACTCTCTTTTCTAATTAACCAGTAAAAAGCTGGAAGTGGAAGCATGACTCCAGAGGTAGAAACATGGGTGAAAAAGCATGTCCAGAGGTAGAAACATGGGTGAAAAAGCATGAGGAGTCCCTGAGTTCAAACCCCAGCACCAGAGCACACAGGTGCACATACACATACACACAATTATCATCATCACCTTTATTATGGCTTATTTAATTTCCACGTAAAATTATCTGTTTATCCCATTTCTTGTCTCCTTGGAACTCAGACTGAAGTTGTCAAATTACAGTGTTCTTTGAATATCATTGAGCTTCTATTTTCTTTTCTGTAAAATGGTGATTAATGGTGATTAATATTAGCCAGCAACTCTACAATGTGGGTATAAAAATCAAAATAATTTACACAAAAGTGCTTTGTAGAGTCATACAGATTAAAGATGTCAAAATATTGTACTTGGCATAAATCCCACACTTGGAAATTCCTCAATACATGTTAACTGAAATGTTACTTTATTGCTTAGCTACAATTCAAGCAGTCCTGACAATACACAAGACCCAATCAAGTAACCTGTTGTAAGTGGTAACCAGTTGCCAACTTACTCAAATAACTTCTACTAAATTAACATTGCTACCAATGAGTTACATGAAATCATTGCTTAGTATTTCATTAGTTGTACAATGAGGGTTTCATTGTGATAGTTCCACAGATGAAATTACCTGAAATCTTAAAAGTGTTGAAAAGTATTACATTTTCCTGGCACAGCAAATCAGTCTAAAACTTCTAACCCTCCTATTGGCTTAAGGATGATCTAAGCTCAAGTTCCTTATTTTATAGCTGTGAAAAATAAGGCTCAGAAAAATAATTTGGCAAGGCAGATGGACAACTCAGAGGACCCTGAGTGGCACAGATTACTTGGGTTCTTAATATAGATAGACAACTTAGTCGCCATTAAGTTGTGACTCAACTGGTTAATACCACAGCTTTTTATTATATTCTCTAGCCAATTGTATTGAGATGTGAGTTAGGCCTCTGTTACCTCTAATTATACTTCTCTAACCTATGTTCAGATCTCAGTGTTAGAGGAAGTGTTTGACAACTGAAAGACTGGAGCTTCTTGTTGTAACTTCCTCAGGATTAAAGTCAATGTCAGTGCCAGTTTCCACTTTACCCTTAACCCAAGGCAAGCTTGCACTTACCTTCTTCTATACATAAAATAAAATACAGCTCTCAAATTCAACTAAGCCCTAAGGAGCTTATCATTCTCCAGGTCCTGTCCCTCCTTCCTTGCCTCACTAAGTGAACTTATTAAAGATATTAGTAGAGACTAGGGAAAACAAACTAGAAAAAAAGGACATCTGTCTAAAAGCATCTGAAAATCTGTTCCTTTTCTGATAATTTTTTTTAAATGTGAAGCTTCAGATTTCTAAGTGTTAAGGAGCCTCCTCAGAAGAAACAAGATAGTTACAGAACTTTGTTTAGGTTTTTTTTTATTCTAATTGATTCATATGGCAACTTGGATTCAAGCAAGACTTTTACAGCTCTGAGATGTCTATATGGAAATAGCATGTGCAAAATTTTCTGTGTCTTGCCAGTCCATACAAAGTCAGCTCAAAGGGACAGACAGGAATACTCATCCAACTTCTAACTTGATCCTGAAACTGGCTGTGTTTACATGTCTGTCAGCTACTCTGGGAAAACATACACAGTATAAATATAGTTTTTCCTCTGTGACAGAAGAGAAAAAGCAGAAGGGACAGAAAAACATCACCACAGGGACCCTTTATATTGGAAAATATTACTCTGGTCCTATTTCATAAACACTTGTGTGTCTCCTAATAAACTGTTCTACTAAAAACTGTGAGCAAGTAAGGTATATATAGAAGAAGCTCCAGACTTTCAGCTGTCAAACACTTCCTCTAACACTGAGACCTGAACATAGGTTAGAGAAATATAATTAGAGGTAACAGAGGCCTAACTCATATCTCAATATAATAGAAAGCTGTGGTATTAATCAGTTGAGTCACAACTTAATGGCAACTAAGTTGTCTATCTATATTAAGAACCCAAGTAATCTGTGCCACTCAGGGTCCTCTGGGTTGCCAAACTACTTAGCACCAATGTTCAGGAGATGGATACGATTGCATGTGCACAGATTGGGTTTGAGGTGGGTGCTATGTAACAGCATAAGGCTGTTGCCAAGGGCAGTAAACTGATATTTGAGAAGACAGTGGGAATGGCCTGTTCTCTACCAACTTCCTGTAGAGAAAATCCATGACAAGTAATCTAAGTAACACCAACAGGGTGCCTGTTTACTCCTGTTTGCCTGGATAGCCCAAATCAGGTGCTTTCTTCAGGATGATAAAGCATTTTAGCTCCAGGGAACCAGAACCCTGCTGGGGAAAAAATCCCACAACAGTGTGTGTGTGTGTGTGCACACGCGCGCGCGTGTGTGCGTGTGTGTGTGTGTGTGTGCACATGCACGCACACACACACATGCTCAACTATATACACATATATACATATGTATGTGTATACATATATATCATATGTATACACACATATATGCATAAATATACAACACATATATAAATAAATATATATTTATATATAATTCAGTTCAAGTATTTGAACACAGGGCCCTTACTTGCTTGGCTTGCTTGTTTGGCTGGTGTTTTACCACTCCAGTCACAACTCCAGCCAAGCTTTTGGCTGGCCATTCTCAAAATGGTGTCTTTGAGACTTTTCTGCCCAGGCTGCCTTTGAACTATGATCTTCTTGATCTTAGCCTCCTGAGTAGCTAAGATTACATGTGTGAGCCAACAAGTGCCTGGCTTTGGATTTCCATTTTCTGGTAAAAACTTCTCCAATATGAATGAAAAAAAAAAAAAAAAGGCAAGCAAGCAACCAAACAATACCCCTTTTCCCCCATCCCCGAGATTTACAGCCATGTGGCTAGAGATAGCAACATGGGGAAATGAAACAGGCAAACAAGGCAATGGCTGAAGTCTAGAGCTATAGACAAGAAGGCTAGGAAACTGAGGAGGGCTGAGGAAGCCAGGAAGTGCTGTAGTCCTAGATAACTACACAGGGAAAGCACTGGGCAAATGCTTCACCTTCTTTGTCTGTTAGTGAGAGAACAAAACATGGATTGAAGGAGACTAGGATGCTCCTCAAGATAAAACCATCTGTCTAATAAACACAGACCTTCCAATCTATAAATCTCTACATTAGCGTTTAGATGCACTGACATATGTTATATCTTGGTCAGCAACATGGATTGCAGGAGCTATCCTTTGATTACTTACAGGTGATTAGCACCTACAGCTAAAGCTGGTTCCCCAAGCTTAATTAGTATTCCTTAAATGTGTTTAGTTACAAACTCATGAACAAGGCAGAATGGTCAGGCTAAGGAAGGCGGATGATCCCACAGTGGCCCTTCATTTCTTATACTTTCTCATGCTTTTGGAATCAATGCAGGAGGTAGGCCCTTAGAGAATGATATACTTTCCCATAACCTCAGGCATTTGATCTATGCTAACATCCCCAGCGGGTACTATGTGTTAACTCAAACATGATGAGTTTTATAGTTAAAGATTTTGTTCATTTGGAAGTCCAATAAAAAAGTATTTTTAGAAGAGTCACAAGAAATATGAGGTGACTTTTCAGAGTCAGAAAGTTTTGTAAAGATTGTGTGGGCTATATTCCCACTTTGGGTCTATGTACTCCAGCAAAAGCCCTTGACTGTGATCTCCTAAGTGGCAGTCCTGGAGATGAGGGAATGAATCTAGGCTTGTGATACCTAAACAAAGCACCAACACACAGAGAACTCCTTGACAGTGGCCTCTTCATTTCCCATTTTCCTTTGCTGTGGACTATCAAGTGTAAAACAGTGTAAAAACAGGTCCTCAACTAGCTCATGCAAAATCAATGATAACTCCCCCATTTCCTCCACAGTTGTGATTCCAAGATGTCTTAAGACCAGAAGAATACAGAGATACTGAAAATCCTATGTTACAATATAGTGATACTGAAAATCCTATGTTACAATATGGTTTTAAATGTAGTCATATCTGTTTTACATCTTTTAAAATTTTGCATGGATTATTCATGACCAATTATTGTTTCCAGTGAGTTCCATCCTGCTTGGAATGATGAAAGAACATCACATCCCTTAAAAGCACAATTGAATTGCACTCAGGAAATGTAGTTATTTTAATATCATTGTAAACTAAACAAAATTAAGAATATAAATCTTCCCAAGAAAAGATCATATGATAATATTCTCCAAAATAAGTATAAATGACTTTTAGTATAGTTGCTTATTTGGGCCTTTCTTCTCTACCTTCAAAGGTCTAATGTTTATTTACTTGTTTATTTATATTGTCATTGTAAAGGTGATCTACAGAGGGGGTACAGTTACGTAAATCAGGTAATGAGTACATTTCTTTGTGATCAATGTCACCTCTTCCTTCATTTCTGCCCTGTTTTTCCCTCTGACTCCCCTCTTGCCCCAACGTGAATAGTTCATTTCAATGTAGTATCTAGTGAGTATCACGGTTGCATTTGTTCACTTTGTCTCACCATTTGTGCACCCCCTTGCACTCCCCAAAACAGATAAACTTACATACAAGACAAAATGAACAGAAATCAAAAACAGTGACAAGGAGAAAAAAACAAAAACAAGGGGCTGGGAAGGTGGCTCAGTGGTAGAGAGCTTGCCTTGCATGCATGAGGCCCTGGGTTCGATTCCTCAGCACCACAAAAGCAAAAAGAAAAAAACCAGAAGTGGCGCTGTGGCTCAAGTGGTAGAGCGCTAGCCTTGAGCTGAAGAGCTGAGGGACAGCGCCCAGGCCCCGAGTTCAGGCCCTATGACCGGGTACCCCCCAAAAAACAAAACAACACCACCACCAACAAAAGTAAAATAACAAAAAAAACCCTCATTTCCATTTTTTGGAGTTCATTTTGATAAACATATATAATCATATGCACATATCTATTGAGACTTTGTGATCTTCTCTTTAAGAATATCCTCCTTAGGTCTCACTGTGTGAATGTCTAGAGTCCTGTATAATTTATCATATCTAATTGTATTTTTTGTGTTTTACCATCCAGTGTATTTACTTGTAGATTTATTGGTACATTCTAGTTGCAACAAATGAGGGAAACCATGCAACACATGGTTTCTTTGGGTCTGGCTTACTTTGCTTGATATAATTTTTTCCAAATCATTCCACTTCCATACAAATGGCACAATACCATTCTTTCTGATGGAAGCATAGAATTGTGTATCACCCTGCATCAGAATCGATTCCAAATGGGCCATAGACCTCAATGTAAGGCCAAATACCGTGAAAATATTACAGGAAGGGGTAGAGGAAACACTAGGGCTCCTAAGCACCGGCTGAAACTTCCTAAGATCCAGAATCACAACAAATCAAAGAAAGACTGAATAAATGGGATTGCATCAAATTGAAGTTTTTGCATAACAAATGATATAGCTATTGAGATAAATAGAAAGCCCATGAAATAGCACAAGATTTTTATTATCTATGCATCAGGGCCTCATATCAAAAATATACTTAGAGCTCAACCCTCCAAAAACAAAGCCTTAAGGAACAACAATCCAATTAATAAAGGGTGGGTTAAAGACTTGAACAGAGATGTCTCAGAAGAAGAATGGCCAATAGAAACATAAAGAAATGTTCGACATCTCTGGCCATAAAAGAAATGTAAATCAAACAACAATGAGATTATACCTCATCCTGGGTAGAATGGCCATTGTCAGAAAACTAACAATTAGATGGTGGGGATGTGGCAAAAAGGGAACACTACTATAATGGTGGGAATGTTAACTTGTTCAACCACTTGGGAAAGCAGAATGGAGATTCCTCAAAAGGTTTAATGTAGCTGGGCACTGGTGGCTCACACCTATAATCCTAGCTACTCAGAAGGCTAAGATCTGAGGATCATGGTTCAATACCAGCCTGGACAGGAAAGTCTATGAGACTCATCTCCAATTAACCACTAGGAAACTGGAAGTGGCTCTGTGGCTCACCTTGTGCTTAAGAGCTCAGGGACAGTGCCCAGGTCTAGAGTTCAAGCCTCCCCCCCACCCCCCGCCCCCCAAAAAAGGTTTAAATGTTAATTGAGCTGTTGATTCAAATGTATAGCATTTTACCAAAAAGTCAATAGGATTTTTCATTTTTAATTCCAGTGTCTTCCTGTTATGAAGGCATATTGTGGTAAAATAAGATAGGAACATGAAGTGTTCAAGATTTGGATTAATGCCTACAGCAAGTCTCCAGAACTTCCTAATTCTCAATTTAGTCTAGCCTTAACTTATTGGTGCAGAGAAAACTGGAACCACCAAACCTGTCCTATGGCACCTGATATTTGCACAGAATGATATCAATCTATGTTAAAAACAAAAAGAACTAAGAGTCTATCCTCAGTCTCCTTAAATACAGACTCACAGAGGATTCAATTTTGATTTTGTTTTTAAGGTTCTCTTTGTGCAATTCAGTGGTTTTTCATGAAAAAGCACAGGTGCCAAGAAGAGATATAATTAGGAGGTATATTATCAAGGAACTGGCAAGGGGCCCAACTTAGCAGATTCAGAGAAAGGAAGCAGCAGAGGAAGCAGTACAGGTTTGAACTTGATTGGGGAAAGAGAGAATTCTTCCCCCTTTTCCCCCCCCCTCCCCATATGATCTACCTATCTTCAGTTATTTCTGTAATTTGGTAGGTACTTATAGGGCTAACTACTCTTTTTTCTTGGTTGGTTGTGGGGCTTGAACTCTGGGCCTGGGCACTGTCCCTGAGCTCTTCAACTCAAGGCAAGCGCTCTACCATCTGAGCCACAGCATCACTTCCAGTTTTCTGGTGGTTAATTGGAGATAAAGAGTCTCATGGACTTTCCTGCCCAGGTTGGCTTTGAACCAGGATTCTTAGATCTCAGCCTCCTGAGGAGCTAGGATTATAGGTGTGAGCCAGGTACCAGGCAAGGGCTAACTACTCTTAATGGGAAACAACCCGGACAACTGCAATAATGTATATCAAGTAAATACAGTTCGGAAATGCTTAGGATTTTCTGTTGAAGGATAATCAATATATTCAATTATAAAGAATGGTACAGGTATTGTTAGCAATTCAATGGCTAAACAAACAAATACTAATCAAAATGATCTCCACAGGGGGCTGGGAAGTTGGCTCAGTGGTAGAGTGCTTGCCTTGACTGAAAGAGGTTCTGGGTTCCTCAGCACCACATAAGGAGAAAAAAGCTGGAAGTGGTGCTGTGGCTCAAGTGGCAGGTGCTACTCTTGAGCTGAAATGCTGAGGGACAGCACCCAGGCCGAGGTCAGTCCCCATGACCACCAAAAACACAAATAAATAAAAGATCTCCACAGTATGGAAACAAGAGTTTTTTGGTTTTTTTTTTTGTGTGTGTGTGGTTGTTTTGGTTTTCGTGTATGTGTGTGTGTGTGTGTGTGTTTGTGTGTGTGTGTGTGTGTGTTTGTGGGTATGTGTGTATACTGTTTGCAGTTATTTATTTTGTCTTTCTTTTTTTTTCTCCATTGGTTTGTTCCCCTTGGTCTTGTTTTCTAATTTCAATATCCTTTGTCTTGTATATAAGCTTATCTGATTTGGAGAATGGAAGGGGAATCACAGAAACAAAGGGTGAACCAGTGCAACGGTGATACTCACTAGACACTATGTTGGAAATGAACTTTACAAGTTGGAGGGGAGGGGAGTGTGGGGGGCATAGCAGGAGAAAAGGAGGGATGGGGTAACACTGACAAGAAATTTACTCATTACCTTTCTCATGTAATTGTAACCTCCCTGTACAATAAAAATAAAAATAAACTGTAGTAAGTTCTTAAGCTGGAAAAAATAGAGAAAATTTCTTTCAATCTCATTTTTATATTTTGTTACACTTTTATAAGAACATTATTAAAATCACATGTAACCTTTCAGAAAATCATGAATAACAATGTAATCTATGTGTGTCATTTGTAACCCAAGCTATATTAATTATGGAGACAAATACTAGGTACACTAAAGTTAAAAGAGAAACAGATTATTTGATCATTTCTGATTTAGCTAATTCAAAACTCATTTGTTAAATGTTTTTTCATTGTTTTATTTTTATAAAGGTGATGTCCAGAGAGGTTATTGTTTCATAAGTAAGGTAATAGGTACTTTTTTTTTTGGGGGGGGGTCCAGTCGTGGGGCCTGAACTCTGGGCCTGGGTGCTGTCCCTCAGCTCTTCAGCTCAAGGCTAGCACTCTACCACTTGAGCCACAACGCCACTTCTGGCTTTTTTCTTTTTGCGTATGTGGTGCTGAGGAATCGAACCCAGGGCCTCTGGCATGCAAGGCAAGTGCTCTACCACTGAGCCACCTTCCCAACCCTGGGTACTATTCTTTTTGGACAATGTCATCCCTCCCTCACCCTCTTCTAGTTTTCTCTCCCATTCCCTCCACAATGTTAAATTTTTTTTTGATATTTAAGTTTGTAGAAAAGATACACATAAATCTAAGGTAATAATTTACTTTAGTTATTGAGATCAGATTAGGATTTGAAAAAAAGAATTGAACATTTTTGCAATATTTTTATTAGTTAAAATTGAAACATAATAAGAGATGTTAGATTGTAAAACACAGTCAAATTCATTGATTTTTCCAATTCTGATCTCTTTCTCTGTCTTAGCCCTGCACTGTTTCCTCCATCTCTTAAACTAATAGCACATCATTAAAATTTTTCTTCTTTCATGTTCCTTATTGTTTATGATTTTAACTTCTGGTCCAAATAAATTGTATTTTGATGTTGTATTAAACCCCAGTTAAAAATAACCAGTCCCAATGATTTCTGATGACTCTGATCACATTTATTAAATTTTATGAACACTTGAGTCATTTCTAGACTGTTAAGTGTATTTTCTTAATTTTATGCCTATTCTTGTATTAGTACCAATTTAACTCTTACAGTATATTATTGTTTTGATATCATAAGGGAAATCCTTTAACCAACCATACACTCAAACACTACCCCCTTTCCTTTAAAATGTTATCTAATTTTTTGTGTGTGATGGTACTAAGTTTGAATTCAAGACTTCATGCTTGGTAGGTAGGTACTCTATCACTAAACCATGCCTCTAGCCCTACATTTCTGTGGTTATTTGTGAGATAGGCCCTCATTTCCTGTCTGGGTATAACCCTGGACCAGGTTCTGCTTATTTTAGGGTTTTCATTGTTACATGGATGAGAGACACATGTGCTGTATCCAACTTTCTCTTGTTTTTGTTGATTGTGGGGCCTGAACTCTGGGTCTGGGCGCTGTCCCTCAGCTCTTCAGCTAGCACTCAACCAATT